>NC_052623.1:124418321-126994155 GCF_016161935.1 Mauremys reevesii
ATGCTGATTTACACCAGATGAGGACCTGGTTCTAAATGGTACTGCATATTACAACATGTGCCAGCCAGCCCTTTTGAGAGTGTGCCTGACACAGGGTGTGTTACCAGTTAGGACAATGTGCTAGATTGCAGCTGTTTGGTGAAGGAATGATGGGTTTACCAGGCATAAGGTGCTTGCTGTACAATAGAATGAATAAGAATGATGAGTTCATATGTAATTCATCTGGTTGATGGGGTTTTATTAGTTTGTAAGCTACGGAGGAGCGCAGTGACCTGTGCTCCTAATCAGAGGTGATTCCTACAACCAGAGCTTCTTAAAACAAAAATAAACAAAAGAAAAATCAGAAAAGGTCTTGCTATGTGAACATGAATGTAAATAATACTTAATCCTACATCAGATAGGGTTACTCGGAGCTCTCTGTTTCTAGGTGATGACTATCTCGGGAAAAGTACTGTATAAGTTCAAATTTAAATATTCATTATCCTTATTCTCTTAAATACCATTCTGGCTATGGAAGTATGGTAGGCACTTAACGTCAGCCAAATTCATAGACTCAGTAGTTGTAGCCATTCTGTGGTTAAGGCTGAACATGACAGCTTCCCATTATATATAGGATTTTTACTACCATTCCATTGCTTCCTAAAAATAAATCAACCCCCTAAAAGTTTATATGCTGCATCTTAATCTCAGTGTAGCGTGTTTCTTGGGACATTTGGTTAAAATCAGAAAATGTGTGGTATGGTGGTGACATGCACCACACTGAAGTAAGCTTTTTCCCCAAAAGCATTTTCCTTTGTGACTGCCTGGTCCAGGCTAATTCTTCCTAGTGCAAAGATGCACTCTTATAGGAACATAAGAACATAAGAACGGCCGTACTGGGTCAAACCAAAGGTCCATCTAGCCCAGTATCCTGTCTACCGACAGTGGCCAATGCCAGGTGCCCCAGAGGGAGTGAACCTAACAGGTAATGATCAAGTGATCTCTCTCCTGCCATCCATCTCCGCCACCTGACAAACAGAGTCTAGGGACACCACTCCTTACCCATCCTGGCTAACAGCCATTAATGGACTTAACCTCCATGAATTTATCCAGTTCTCTTTTAAACACTGTTATAGTTCTAGCCTTCACAACCTCCTCAGGCAAGGAGTTCCACAAGTTGTCTGTGCGCTGTGTGAAGAAGAACTTCCTTTTATTGGTTTTAAACCTGCTGCCCATTAATTTCATTTGGTGACCCCTAGTTCTTATATTATGGGAGTAAGTAAATAACTTTTTCTTATCTAATTTCTCCACACCACTCTTGATTTTATATACCTCTATCATATCCCCCCTTAGTCTCCTATTTTCCAAGCTGAAAAGTCCTAGCCTCTTTAATCTCTCCTCATATGGGATCCATTCCAAACCCCTAATAATTTTAGTTGCCTTTCTCTGAACCTTTTCTAGTGCCAGACATTTTTCCCTCTTAGGCAGGCCTTTCTTGGAAAAAAACTAATAGTTGCTGCCCTAGAGTAGCCATTGTGCAATTCGGCCAGAAAAAGGTGGAACACTTTATATTAATTTTAAACAGTGAGAATTACTTAGATATACTATTTTAAATGCTTGAAAATGTTTCTATTGGTTGACTTCCTTTCCCCTCTTTCATTCCTGCCCACTGTGTGTTGTCCCCATATTCCACCCAGGTATAACTCCATCCACACCACACAACCACCTGTGGACTTGCTAAAGTCTGCAGGAGGGAATCCCCATCTTGTTGGACCTTGTACGAACTCAGAGGAGGGAGCCCTTCTTATGGATATTGTAGCAGGGCAAGCACCCCACTCTGGAGAGAAAGGGGTTAAAACCAGCTCTGGGAAAGGGCTGCCCCGAGGAGCCAATCAGGCGAAGGCAGGTAGAAGCCAATCCAGGCCCGGTGGGGCTGGTATAAAAAGGGCTGTGAGCTAGGAGACAGGCAGTCTCACTCCAGCTTTGGGGTTGGAAGGACTGGGTTGCCTAGGAGCACAGGGTACCTTCAACAAAGTAGTGCCAGGGAAAGGGCAGGCTGAGCTGGGGAGCTCAGGCCTGGTGACCTCCCAGGCTGAGGCCTGACAAGAAGGCCTAAGGAGGTACTGGGGCTGCAGGGAAAGGCAGCAGGTCCAATCCCCTAGCCAGTGATGAGTGGCCACTTCAGACTGCATCTAGCCCCAGGGGATGGGGCTAGATGAAGACTGGCAGTGGATCACTGAGGTGAGGTGGGCTCAAGGGAGTGGGGCTCCCTGGGTGAGGGGCAGCATCCCAAGGTAAAGGGTACTGTATTCCAGGAGGGATGTGAGGCCCACACGTGGTGGAGATAAAGGGACTGTAGAGGGGCAGGTAAGGGTAGGGAGAAACCAGCCAGAGGAGGGCACTCCTGAGCTGGATAAGCTAATTCCTGGACTGATCAGCAGGAGGCAATGTGGCAGTGAGTCAGCAGCCTTGCTACAGATACATATTCCCCAATACATGTAAACTTCTAAGGCTGATTCAAAAACTAGTAAATCTCATGCCCACGCACAAATAATTCATTAAAAATATTGTTAAGGCTGAAAGTGAATTTCAATGGATTCCTGTTTTTTTTTCCCCTGAAAAAAAATTACTTTCTGTACAAAAATTCTTCAACTCTAAAAATCTCAAAGGTTAGGAAGTCTAGAAGGAATTTGACCCACCTAGTTCTTCATTCCCATTTAATCCTTCACCATCATCTCACTTGATTTATGTTACACAGCCCCTTTTGCACCCTACAATTAAAAAAAAATGCAAGTAATGGTCAAAGTAACAAATTACTTTGTTGGGTCAGGCATCCTTTGGCAGTGTAACAAAACTGCACACAGTGGGTACTCACTGTAAGAACATTACTGCAGCACTTAATGTTCCAATAACTCCCATTTATCAAGCTATGTTTACTAGGCTGGGATAATAATGACCACATAAAGTATGTAATATCTATGGCCCTGATCCACAAAGGTACTGAGGTGCCTAAACCCAGATTTAGGCACCTAAATCCAAGTTTGGGCTTCACTGTAATCCATGAAACTCCTGTTGATCTTGGCAGACACTTATACTCGCTTGGTGTCTACAGTGGCGGATTAGACACTGGGCCAACAGGGCCTGTGCCTGGGGGCCCCTGGAGAAATGGGCACCCTGACCTCGCTCCTCAGCAGGAGTGCTGAGCGGGTGGGTGAATGCCCATGCGCCCTGACCCCACTCCCTGGTAGGAGGGCCAGGTGAGGACTGCAGGCAGAAGGTGTGAGGAGGGGCCCCCACTTGCTCTGGCCCAGGGCCCCACAAACCCATAATCCACCTATGGGTGCCTATGTTTTCAGGGTAAAAGTTCCTTTACCACCTAAGGTCTTGTCTACATGGTGCAGCAATGTGCACTAGAAGGATGTGAATTCTAATGTGCACCAATATGAAATGCACTATCAAACCTGAGTAGACCCTGCTAAACCAAAAGCTCCCTAGTATGTGTTAATATCAATACATTGGTGTGCATTAGAATTCACATCCCTCTTGTGCATCATGTAGGTAAGTCCCAAGTTTCTGCTTCGGTGCCTGCCTGCCCACCCCCAGGAACTCAATAAGTGCATGCTCAGGTGTTTAGATGCCTATATCCTTCCAAAGCTCAGCGCAATCTGTGAACCGGGGGAGGAATGAGTTTGAGGCCCAATCTGGTAGGCTTGCTCAGAGGCTGCTGATCAGATCAGGTCCCATTCAAAATATAGCTGAAGGAGGAGCTGATGTTGCCCATCTTATAACTTTTAGCTCAGTGATTAGAACATTTACCAGGGATGTGGGAGACCCAGGTTGAATTCTCCCATCTCTACCAGATGGGGAGAAAGGATTTGAGCAGGAAGTCTCTCTGAGGGGGTGTTCATCCCACACCAATCCTGAAAGGGTTAATGAAGCTCAGAGAGGACCAATTAGTGTGATAGGTCCCACATGAGAAGATAAGTCAGGGAGAGCAACCCCTGATTGGAGGATGAAGCTCACCTGAGCAGGTATGGGTTGGGCTAGTATAAAGCCAGGAAGCTGCCACAAACTGAAGTGAGCATGTTTGCAGCCCCTTTTTCTGTGTGTTAGAGAGGGAAAGAGGGAACACAGGAAAAGAGTAGGACCCTGAGAGCCTGGTCCTGAGGGAGGGGTGTACCCTGAAGAGAGAAGGATGGAGAAGAGAGCCTGTGAGTAGGAAGCAGGCTGGGGAGTGAGCGGAGAGAGAGAACAGGTGTGTGCTGTAACATTGGGTTAAAAGTTACAAGGTGGGTGGCACTACCTCCTCCACTGACCATTTTGTGTGAGATGACCTGGGCACCTAACTCATTCCCGCAAGAAACTACCTAGGTGCCTAAGCTGCCTGATTCCAGGAGACAGGTTTCCACTTGTGGATGGCTCAGTAGAGATAGGTACCTCCCTGCAGCTGGGACTTAAGTGCTGATCTCTGAGGGAGGGGTGGGGCTGAGCACCCCCCCCCTCCCCACCGGTTGGTATCTCCCATGGACTAGTTTAGGCAGCTCCCCACCTAGCATGCTGGCTTTTGTGGATCCCATTCTAAGATGCTTATTTCTCCTCATCTGGTGCATAGGGACCCTAGGTGCCTAAGTCAGCCTGTGTGGATTGCAGTGTTACTTCTGTGATTTTTCTAGGTACCTAACGGTTAGTCTCTGACATTCCCTGTTGCAATGCCTTAGTCTTTTTTGTGGGTGTGGGCCTACAGCTGTAACATTAATGACCATTTCTCCTCAAAAGTCCTGTGTCATCAGAAAGACTCCAACACTTCAATTACTGAGTGGAAAAAATAAATTATGGTCATGTTGATAATGGGGAAAAATCACAAGCACCCTGAGACAAGATGGATTGTCTCTACAGATCATGGGAGCTGGGTTGTAAGGCATCATTCAGTCGGCATGATGACTTTGCAAGAAATATTAGCATCTGAGTTCACTATTAAATACACTCATGCAGAATGATCTGCACTCAGCTAGTTCTCATCCAAGTGACACCCCTGGCCCATTTTTCTCTCTCAATCTGACCCCATTTTTCTATTTCTCTTTTTATCTTCATTACTGCTCCCTTTTCTCATGGAAATTCACTGTTCCACTCAGAATGCCCCTGCATCATCATTGTGGATTTTACTGTAATAAAAACTACAGCAACATATCTCCAGTAAGCAGTACTTTAGGAGTAACCTGGAAGGGGGCTTCCACTACACAACACTGTCTCAGAGTCTTTCAGATCGAGGTCTTCAGTCCATGAAGGCAGAGTTCCATCCTTGGACTGTAGGCAATGAAAGGCTATGCCCCCTACTCCTTGTCCAAAACCACAAACTCCTCCTACAAATGAAAAGCAAGTCAAGAATTCTGAGTTAAAATCATAGTTTTTCTCACTAGCATTCCCACTGATATCGTCAAGCTGTCTAGAATGGCTCAAACTGTGAGTGCCTATTTCAGGGGCGATTGTTAGAAATCAGGACACAGACGCCAAACTGGCTGTGAATTCTGTACTTAAATTTCTTCAACCAAGTAACAAGTACGATCTCCTCAGGCACTACTACAGCCTTAACATGGAGTCACAGACAGGCCCCTTGTGCACTCCAGTCTATCTTGCCACCAAGGCAAGTTCACCTTTGTGACAAATGGTTCTTTACATCAAAAATTGTAAGAATATTCAGTTTACTCCCAGTCCCAAAAGGACCAGGCAATTGCATCCTAGATGTCTCACCAAAGACAATCCTAAAGATTTATTAACTCAGAAAAGAAATAAGTGTTGTTTACAAAGTTAAGGCAGGTAAGCATATGTGCATAAATGAGTCAGTCTTAGGTTTCAAAGATGATAGAAGCTGCTGTAATATGCAGGCTTAATATCTCCTTTAGGGCTAACCCAAGCTACAAAGCTGGGGATCTCTTGCTTATGCTTAGAAGTCTGATCCTCTCCCTGAAGTCCAAGGAACATAGGCATAATTTCTTCTTAACAAGGATTTTTATTCCCTTCCCCCAGAGTTCAAGCTGTGATGCCACAAATATTTGTGCGTGTCTTCTCTTCATGGGTGTTGTGGGGGGGAAGCAATCAACCAAATATTTTGTCCACTAATGTTTTACAGCAGTTAGTCTGGTGTCTATGGGCTTCCTTTTGTTGGGCAGGAGATGACACCTCTTGTTGTAAACTAGTATTTCACACTTGGTATAATGCTCCTCGCCTGACTCTGAGGGTTTAGAGTTTAACCAAACATTTTTATAGTTACAGAACAAACATTTAAATATTACCTTAGAACATGTGACACAGATATTATAAGTAAGATCAATACATGCAGCAACTTAGAAGTCTCATTTCATAAAGTCTAAATACTAAACACACTTTTATAAGCCTAATACCTATTTTAACAGTACTAACACACAGGCAAGCCAGACTGGTTTCCAGCTTTGCATTTGTCCATGTTCAGTGATGCCTAGGGACTTTGGCATGAGCTGGCACCAGGTCTGCCAGCATCACAGATGTTTTTGCTGGAATGGGATAACTTGGTGCAAAAATATAGAGGTGAAGTCTTGAGCTGTATGAGTGAGTAGGTATCCCACATTGCCCAACACCATTTAAAAATTAGTTATACTTACTAGACATATTCTTATAAAGACATTTTGGTAGGGGAAGCAACTTATTTTAAAGGGACAAACATATAACTATATGAGAATACAGCACCACTAGAGACAGACAACATTTTTCAGATGAATAATTTATTTGCCAAAACCTGCAGTTTTGGACTGACTGAAACAATCCACTGATTTGACTCAAATCTGCTAAATAATTGTGGAAAAACATATTTTCAGGCTAGATTCACAAAAGGACTTACATCCATTCACAAAACAGGAGGAGGGGATGGTATAGGTGATTTGCCAAAATTAAAAAAAAATGAATTCAGGTTGAATTGTTTTTTATTTTTTTTGGGAACTGCCAGTGAACCAAAAGTCAGTCTTCCAGCTCTAATCATTACTCAATCATAGGGTAATTATTTAAACTACAACCTTAGCACAGTCTAAAAGTGGCAATGTATGTGGTAATTAGTTACTCTTTGAATGATCAGATAATTTGGAATATTATTACAGAATAATTTTCAAGAGCATCTAATTACTGTGGGTCTAATCCTGCTAGCATTTTGCATGCAAAACTCCTGTAAAAGTTTGACACCTTGGAATACAGATTGATTTCTGGAACTGGGATCATATAATGTTTATACATTGGTTACATGATTATATGCACGCTTTAGGAATAAAAACATAGCACTTTATTTTAAACAAAAATGATTTAATTACTGATCCATAATATTTGCATCAATGTTCCGAAGAAAGTGTAGGATAACTTAAGATTTGGACTGTTTGACTAGTAGCAAAAATAAAAGGTGGACATTTAATAATATTAAAAGCTTTTTTTTGCATGGAAATTTTAAAGTTTTGAAATATTTCACTTCGCTCTATTCATGTTAAATAAACTTCCAGTGGGGGAGATTTCTAAATATTAAATATTCATGAGCCCTGTGCAGCAGCATACATTTTGTCTCCATAGATTTCAAATATGGAGATTTTTGTGGTCTTTCTGCAGCTTTCTATAGAAAATACCCAATTATGGTCTCATGTTCATGGAATTAATGACATGGGCACAACGGCTGAGCGGCAGCCACAAAAGAGTCTTGAGATCTTCAAGTAGCAACATTCTCTAAAATACTAAATTAGAAAAATAAGTGATCAGAATCTTATACCTCTCAGTTTTCCTGTGTGCGACAAAGTGTGAAGATACTTAGAGAAAAGAATAGGCTGTAAAATAGAGATTTAAATTTGCCATCTAATTAGCCATCATGACATAGGTGTCTGTCAACAGTACCACATAAGCCCAGGTTAATAGAACTTGAGTTAGCAGACCCTGGGTTTGAGCACCTACACATTTGTAACCCTAGATTAGGAATTGTTGAGCCCTTGGGTCCCAGCCTGGGGCTCCAGCATCTACCCTGCATTAGGTGGGCCCCAGTCCAACCACCCATATCCCAGACTTCCTAGGATCCTCACAAAATGTGGCTGCTCTACCTTTGTTCGTGTTGCAGTGTAGGAAAACTTGACTGTCCACTAAACCTTACTGTCCAGAGGACAAAACATTGGTCCATGGGATTGGGGGATACTTCTAGGCAGATTTCCAGAGTACAAGTCCAATGGGGCTGCATCTACACTGCAAAGGACTATAGTTTGAACCCTGGGTCCTGGCTTGGATCCTCCACCCCTGTGGGGTCCTGGGACCAAAGGTCTTAACCCTGGGTTAGCATGATTTGTGAGTAGAGAGAAGGGGGGTAGTCTTGAGCCTGAGTTCAAACCCTGGTCTTACACTGCAGTGTAGACTTACCCAGGGATTGATCCAGAGCCCAGTGAAGTGAGTAGGAAGTTTTTCCATTGACTTCAATGGGCAATCAGGTCCATGCAGTATAGCTATGTCAAATTCTGCTGGTTTTATACCAGTGTAATTCTAAAGTACAACTTCACCGAAACCAGTGGATGTATGTCTCTCTTACACTGGTATGAATGAGAACTGAATTTCCCTCTGCAGTGATATTTGAAGGGAATGGGAATTGCATGATATATACCAGAGATCAGCAACCTTCAGCACGCGGCCTGCCAGGGTAAGCCCCCTGGCGGGCTGGGCCAGTTTGTTTACTGCCGCGTCCGCAGGTTCGGCTGATCGCGGCTCCCACTGGCCGCAGTTCACTGCTCCAGGCCAATGGGAGCTGTGGGAAGTGGTGCAGGATGAGGGATGTGCTGGCCGCCGCTTCCTGGAGCCGCAATCGGCCAGACCTGTGGACGTGGCAGGTAAACAAACCTGCCCGGCCTGCCAGGAGGCTTACCCTGGAGAGCCACATACCAAAGGTTGCCGATCCCTGATATATACATTTGGTACTTTCCTGACATAACCTTAATTTTACAGATATTTCCATCAGCTTTATAAATTCCCTTTAACACCAAGATGTTTGAAAATTTAAAATACATATGGTAAGCAATTAAATAACCCTAAATACTATAGTATGGCAGTACTTTGTCATCATTACACTGCTGTAATTTGGACTCATTTGTGTTGTCTTTTAGCAAAAGTAACTGCCATAGAATAAACAATGTGTCAAAAAACTTCATTTGAGAATGCTGATATATCTCTTGACAACCTTTAATCACACGTCTGCATATGATATACACATGATTCTGTCAGGAATTTCCCTAGGTTTTTGACAGCTCTTTAGAAGTATTTCTGAAAAAACTGTTCTGAGGAGTGGGGTATCATCTGTAATCTTACAGTCCGTTTTTAGTGTGGTATGAAAATGTTAGTTGCCTGCTCAAGGTCTGCGAGGTCTGATTATTTTTTAGTACAAGAAAGAAGGCTCCTTCAGCAGCTCAAGAGCTCTAGATAAGGCTAAATCAATCCATTAAGATGTGCATTTGTGAACACGCAATTATACAGCCAGAATGGAATAGGGTTACTGAAATAATTGCTACTGTAACTCTTTCCTTCTTTCCATTAAACTCAGTTTAGTTTTGAAAATTAGTGTAAGGAGAGTTTTTGTATGCGTTGTGTATAGAAACAGTTGAGACCCAGCTGGCTTTTTCCTAACACAATACACTTTTTTCAGTGCAATAATCCTAGAACCTTCAATTTCAGAAGGCATTGGGTATCGCTGAGTTAAAGTCCTACCATAACAAATCTAAAAATCTGCACCTGTGGGGGTTTTGTCTATGACCATTTCTAACCATGAGTCATCCAGGCTCCACAGAAGCTATGCTTTTTAACAGAAGAGCCAATTACATTTCTATTCACATTTATAGAAACAATATGTGGCACTTGTATCTTCTGCCACTACCAAGCAAAACAATCTAGTTCCAGGGAGCATCCTATCTTCTCCTATACTAGGAGATGTAATAGTGTAGCAGGCTCCTTTAATTTTGTAATTAGGGGGGTTTATGGGGAAATCTGAGTCTGGACCCTGACTTTCACTGACATGACATCAGCAGTCTTCTTCTTAATTCTCTTCTGTTTATAAACCACCTGGATCATTCACAAAACATAGAAGGCCACATTCTCCACTGGTTTAAATGGGCCTTTTATGCCAGCAGATTATTTGACTCAGTTTATTTAGTAAATTAATTACTTATAGCATATTTATATAAATACAGTTTAACTAAAATGTGGATTCAAAACAATGCATGATCATTTAGTCCCCAGTCATACAGAGATTGATATGCCTAGCCTGATACACTTTGGCTAGTTCCACTGACTTCAATGGAACTACTCAGTGTGTAATGTTGAGTATGTGCATACGTCTTTGTAGTGTCAGGGTCTTGTTGCCCACATGTAATATCTAAATAAAACTGCTTGTGCTTCCCTGCTACTTTCAATCTTTACTTAAATTATGTCAATTGTAGCTTTCTACAGTTCTACCTATTATTGCATTTTGAAGCCAGTCTCCTTGCTAGGAGCAGTTAGACTCCTATTTTGTTATCAGCTGGGTACAATTAGAGTTACATTAATCAGTTGTGTTTGTTCAGCTGAGTTCAGATTTCCTTTTGATAGCTGTAGGCAGGATTTGAATTTTATCACCATAAGTCAATTCTTTAGACAAAATTTCTGACCTTAAATAACCCAAACTGTCACATACCACACTTTTCTAACAGTATAGAACCACTTTATGAATTATAGACAGGGATTATTGTCTTTGGGTTTCTATTTCTGCTCATTTTAATGTTTGTCTTTTGTATTTTCATAGAAACTTCTGTTTTTACAAGTTTATTGTAATAGTGATTGACAGGAATCGGTTATTTCATAAGTACTGAAATAAGCACAACTTTAAAAAAATAGCTAAGCACTTTTAAAGCCTCATTTATTGTTTGCATTCTACATGCAAGATAATACTACATATTATCTACATTCTAGACAATACTTAGTCCTGCCATGAGTGCAGGGACTGGATTCTATGCCTACAATGGGCTAAATTCAGAAAGGTGGTGTAAGGTAGGATGTCTTAGGGACAGTAATTATCATACAATTGGTATGTGAATTGGTGTAACTTGCATGCTGAGGACATAGAAGGTGTAAGTTAAAGTAGGATGGGAACAACCCACTTAAAGTATCCCTACCTTATTTAAAGCTTGGCTTCTAGCCATATAACCGATATCAGCACTGATGCTCTTAGTCATCAGTATAGTGTGGTAAGTAGTGGCTTTAAGATGGCCTGTTAATGAACCGAATCACATCTTTTAGCCCCCTGAGTCTGAGTGGCCTAAGACCTTGTTTACATGAGAGAGTTGCACCAGCTTACCTAAATGTGACTTTAAACCAATTTAGTTAAACCAATGCAAAAGGCTATCTTATATGGGTTTAAATCAGGCTTATTTTGGGTTAGTTTAAGTCAATTATGAATCAGTTAAATCTAAACAAAAAGAGGTGGGAGGGATTGCTCTGGCTGAACAAAATAACTGATTTTTTTAGTTAAACTAGTGCAACTTTCTTGTGTAGACAAGACCTAAGTCTAGAAGGAGTTTCCTGGGGTAGCCAAGCACATGGGGGAAGACGGTGTAGTTTATATGAAGAGCGGACTGGAAGAAATTATAAGCTGAATCAGTTTGGACAGCTTATAGCCTAGTTTCTGAATCTGGGCCACTGTGTAACCACAAAAAAATCTGTTTTCCATGCTGGTACTGAGATAAACAGAGATCATAAAGAGAAACTGATCCAGGCTATAATTTACAGCAGGGAACACATATGCAGCAAGCATAACAGAAAGAAACCTTGCCAGTTCTTCAAAATGTATGAGCTGTTTTGTTTGTTAGTTTTTTGGTTTTAATCAAAGATAGGTATCTGTAATTATGAAATATGAAAAAGTTTAACATGATGAGCTGTGTCCTCCACAGGGTAGTATTAAATGCTGCCTTTTCTTTTCTTCCACAGTAAAACCAACAGTTATTGATGTTGACATTTATGTTAACAGCATTGGCCCAGTGTCATCAATAAATATGGTAAGTGTCTTGCTAACAATGATTTTATCTGGACTGCTTGTCTTGGCATCAATATTTGCTGTTGAAGGGCAGGGGGGAATAGAAATGTCACTAGGATATGATGTTTTGATTGAAAGCAGTGAGAAATAAGTCAGCAGACATAGTTCTACTTTTCAGACATAGTTCTACTTTTGTGCCTTTCCTAGGAGAAATAAACCAACTCAGCAGTATCATGCTGAGTGCTGCCTGTCATAAAATGCTGTTATATCTTGAAATTATGATGTTCAGAAAGACACATATGAAACAAGCCTGTTTCCAGGAAAATGTTGCAAGTGATGCTTAAATAATATTGTTTAGGAATACAGGAAATTAAAATTAAATAGAAACATTTCAATGTACAGTTAATTAATGTTCATCTTAAAACTAAGCCAGGTATTCGCAATATGTCCCTGTATAGAAATATATATATGTAAGGTTTGGCTTTAAGTGTTGAGTTAACTCTGGTCAAAATCAGTATTAACTATATCAGTGCATTTATTTATATGAGTTTATCAGATCTCCAGTGTTGTACTATAAATCAATGAGAGAATAGTGTCCTTCATTTTTCCTCTTGAGCTTTCGGAAAACAGGGTCATCTTTAGTTGTACTATGTGCAGAACTGTCAGAAGGCATGTGAGACACTGCTCATGTGTCTGATACCACTGGTTTATGCTGGACCTAATCAAAGAAGTAAAACTCTCTTCTAGCTCACTGTTAACAGATGGTTTAACATACAGGAAAGGGCTCAATTTTTGCAGTGACAAATACTATAAATTGTGCTTCTTTATCTTGATGTTGACATAGTTACATAGGCTTGGATTGTTTTTGTGGCACAACTTTTGGCTTCAATTCACGGATTCCAAACACTGTCTGCTGTGTGGAAGGATGAATTTTGTCCTAATGTGGTTCAGCAATGGGGGCAGGAATTGGGGAAAGGAGGGTTGCTAATATTTTGATCTGCTCATATCTAAAATCTCCTACTTAAATTCTTCAGGGCAGACACTTGGAATTCCATTGTGTGTGTTCAGAACCTAGCCAACGACCCAAATTTGATTGCGCTCTGTGCGTTGCAACTGTAATATAAATATTAAACAATAAGTGTAATTGTTCTTCTAGCTTACTGGAGAGGGGGGCTGAGTTTTGAGACCATTGTTCTGAGTTTGAATGCCAATGCCTTTTTTCAACTCTTGTTAATGTATATTTTTAAAAAGATCTAAACACGGGACTCTCAGTGCAAATGGGAGATTTGGCAAGTGAAGATGGAACAAATAATCGGTACTGGGAACATCTCAGAGTGTCACACTCTGCGAGAGAGTGAAACATTTGGTTATATTTCTTCAGTTGAAGCATAGAATGTGAAACAATGGAGGCATCTGTGTTGTTCTTAAATTGGTAATTATCTTCCCTCCAACTACAATTCAGAGGAATGTGTCTACAGGAAGATCTCTTCTGCATGCATTCCTCTGGCTTACATTACTGCATTATGTATCTTGTGTGTGCCCTGCACAAGGGGAATGAGAAAAGTGAACAACTGACTTATTAGGTTGGAAAGGTTTATTTAGTTCCTCTTCCTTGCTCTGAGCTGCTGGAGATACAGCTGTATCTTCTGTCACTAAATTTTATAGGACCTGCCCAAACTAAGGGGATGAAGTACTTGGAAGTCAATTTATGCTATGGTATAACCACACCTGGCTTACTTATGCTTTAAGCCCAAGTTCAGAGTACCTCATGAAATTCTGGTGAGGAAATATATTATGAAGTCAGTTATTTAAAAAAAATCTCCAAATGTGGCTGTGTAATATTTGGAGTGTGGCTGGCATGTTGATATGTGTAAAGTAGGTTGTTTTCATGTAACTATACAGAGGTACAGACAACATAGCCTTGCTACGTGTGGTAAGCATTCCATCTATATAAAATACAGTAGAGCAATAAGGGAAAATACTGAAAGCTATGTTCAGTAGAGCAAGAAGATGACTGAGCTTGTACAATGGGGTAAATAGATAAGGTTTGAGGAGAAGACCAACTCAAGAAAAGCATCATTCTTGTCATCATGAGCACACACCTCCAGCTCTTTCCTTAGTTCTCAGCATGACAGTGGCTTCCAGCCCTCCATCACACAGCTGTCAAGTTAGTAAATACTGAGCTACTCTGTAAAGGTAACTGCCAAACAGCTTCTTACTGGGCAAAGAAAATCAGGTTAAATTAGATTCCATCTGCCTCAGTATCTCAAGCATGAGCTCACCAACAGGTGGCACTTTTGTCTTCCAACCATAGCTCTTTATTGCTTTTTATTTAACCTGCACCACTCTGAGGTTAAATTGTATATTGCTCTCCTAGAGCTCAAATGCCACTCATGTGTATATCAAGTTTCATCTGTGATTTAATCCTGTAGATAAAATCTAGGGGGGTAAAACCCTCTTCCTTAAATTACAAAGCAATCTGAGCAATGGGTGTTCAATTGAATATTTGAACAAATTTTGTAGATCAAGTTTTGTTAGAGGTACATACCTTTATCCTGCTTATGATCAAACCTTAATATAAATGCAAATTCACTTTTCAGTCACATGGAGAAATAATGAGGAAACAGCTGATGAAACATGACTACTACAGAGACAGTATGAAATGAATTGAGTGTGAATACCTGTGTCCATGATAGGAAAGCGAATCCACTCAACCCAGGGCTGGAGTCCTATTAGATATGTGAAGGGGAGGAAATATCACTGGGGATCCCCTTAAGGAATCTTCCCTGGGGGCAGAGTTTGTCCTCTGACTCTAGAGGATACCCAGAGACACACCTGGATGTGTCAGGAGGTCAGGGCCACCTGCTTGGAGGCTTTGTGCCCCCAGCAGCCCAACCCCATCCCTTCATTCACTGCATTACCAGTGCTTCCCCAGCTGGCCCCAGGATCTCCATTAAAGGATCGGAGGATCCCCACAAAGGAATGGGGCCATGGTGAAAAGGTAATACAGCTCCAGGCTGTGCTCCTTTCTTAAATCTCCATGAGAGGTAATCATCCCTGGCTCTAACGCCGTTAAAATGGGGCTGGTCCTCCTCTGCCCACAGAGTATGGATTAGAGGTTGGGGACTAAGCAAAAGAACTAATCTAAATTTCCTGCACATAACATGAACTAATAAAGCTGAAGCTTTAGAAAATTTCTGATTGCAATCCTACATTTTTGGAACTACTTAACTCAGTGTAGGCCTGAAACCAACCAGCAAGATCCATTTTTATATATTACCCCTTTGATGTGAGTTATAAACCATCTAGGTAAGCTTGAAATGGGTAGGGGTTAACTATGTAATTAGTGGTCTGATGGGTGCCCCTCAAACAGTTGAGTAGTCTACTGTATGTATTGCATCTGCATGTAATACAGCCAAAAAGCAGTTCCCACAACAGTCATTTAAATAGTCTGCAAGGTTGATGTATTTTGGCTGAAAACAGGCATAGTTAGGAGCCAGATACTGATTTGCCCTGAGAGTGCAATGGTGGGAAGGTGGCCTTCCCTTTCTTTGTGCCCTTGCCCAGGAGGAAAGCAGTATTGCACACTACTGCAGTCCTTGTGCTCTCCTGACTATAAGGTTGCTCAAGGCTAGTGCCAAGAGCAGCAGTACCCTCCCTAAAAGAAAGTTTTTGAGGGTCAGCTACAGGCAAAGTCCTTCTGTTTGTCTACTAATCCCCAACTATTCTCCCATGGGTCTGTCAATGTGGCTTCTATTTTATAGATACAGATGTGTGTGTAATATATAAAATATGGACCATATAAAAAGAGTGCCTCTGTTGGCGCCTGATCTTGGACCTCTGTCTCCTGCTCTTAAAACTACAAAGGAAGAGGTTCCACTCAGGGGTTACTACAACTTCAAGCTGTAGTGAGTGGAGTCCTCACAGAGTTGAGGGGACAATGACCCCCTTCTTACTTGCAGATCATTGGCCTTACAGAGGGTCCTATCAGATCTGGGTCAGTGCCATAGAGGTGACTTCCCCCATTCTATGAAGGCAGTGGGATCTGTGTCCAGGGCCCCTCAGTAAGAGGGATCTTTGGGGTGCAATCTGGACAGAGCTAATATTAAATAGCAGAGGAATTATTGAGCACAGTCAAAACAGAAAGGAGAAACTGAGGATAGGTGGAAAAGCAATCCAATGGAGTGATGCAGAAAGTTTGTCCCAGGTGGCATTAGCTTCAAAAAAGAATTTTTCCAGCAGTAGAAGGCTTATGTAAAGTGACAGTAGTAACCAGTGCTACACAAAAGTACTTTGAAATGTAGAATCTCCACACCCATCTAAAATCTTCAGGGTAGCATTTTTTTTAAAAAGTCAATTTTATAAACAAGTCATACTGGGAAAAAAGGAACACGAACTGTGATTGTTAAAAGATATATCAGCTGGCTACCTAAGGAATTGCCACAAGGCATTTAAAATATAAAACTACATTAGAACTTTCCATGTGATTATTGTATCCCTTTAACTTTATTATCCTATCTTTTTATACAGATAAGTTACAGAAACCCATCACTTCATGATGAAATGTCATTAGAGATTCTGACTTGTGAGATGTGGTGTTGATGTCTCACAGGAACTTATTCAAGTTTTACAGTTATTTAAGAGCATTACTATGTCTTAATAAAAAGAATGAGTTTAGAAGATCCCCCTCCTAGTGAAGCATGCTAACTTTCATTATCATTAGGACCATTCCTGTTGTTGTTTTTTTTTAAATGTTTCCTTTATGTTTGATGTTTCAAAGTATAGTTTTCAAATTCCACATCACATATTTTAAAACCTTAAAATATGTAATCAATTTTAGGGCTACATTTTCAAAATGATGGTCAGGAAATTGATGTATCTGCATCAAGTCCCATTCTTTTCAGTAACAGCATAGGGCAGGTATAGTCAATAGGCAGACCATAGGGCAAAATCCGGACTGCCAGAAGCTTTTGAATGGACCCTGAAATCTTTTTATTTACTTATTATTTTTTATATTCTCTGAAGTCTGGACCTTGACTGTAGTTTGACCAAGAAATTTGGACCTTGACACAAAATAGCCTACCCCTAGCATAGGGTCATAAGCTGCTTTATACATGTTAAAGCTTAAAGTGGCACCACACAGTGAATTTTCTTCAGGTATGATTTAGGCTTGTGCCTGAATGAATTAGAAATGGAGAAAGTTGAAGTTGAGACATAATTCAGGAAACATACATGAATGTATTTGTTATTCTCCAACATCATCTTCTTCAAGAAGCTCAGTAAGGCAGAAAGAAACACAGTACTACTACCCTATAGGCAATTCAGTCCCTATAAAACCAGATCAGGTCTGTATACACACAGTGGGCACCCCTAACTTTGTTTAGCATCTGAGATTGGATGAGGTCACAGCCCGAGATGAAAAAAGGCTGCAGCTCTACGTCTCTGTGGTTGTAGCACCCAAAATCTTATTTCAGTGCAGCTGCATGTAAAAAATGTTTGAGAATGTGAGGAACCTATACTTATCTATTCATAAAGTTATCGCTTATCCATTGGATAAATGCTCACTCATTTATTCTCATACAATTTGAAAATATAATTTATGTAGTGTTCTTTTGTGCTTTTTATCACCTTCTTTTTGTCCACTGTCTAGTCTGCTTCCCATATCTTTATGTATGCTCTATTTCCTCTTTGTTCACAGTTCAGTGTTAGAGAATAAAGCCAATCCTTTACACGTGTATGCCCTTTAATGTATTGATAGACTCCTTTGAACTGCAATTTCAAAGTCCCCACATGTTCACTTTTCTTCTCCACAGACACCCTAGGTATTTTTGTAAAGATGTTTGAAAATAGACACTTGCCTCTCAAATACTATCTGTGGCTTGTAATGAAGTCTGAACTTCTAATTGCATGTTTAGTCTCTACACCTGTTTACTCAAAGTAAATATACCATTGAAGCATTTGCAACTATGGAAACATCATCTGCCCAATTTAATGTACTAAAGCAAACCTCTTTTCAAATAAAATTGCAATTACAGCTGTGTTCCACCCCACACCTCTACTGAGTTTTTTTTTTTAAAATACATAACATAATTTCTTTATAGGCATCTGTCATAGTTCAGAGCAACTGCGCCTGTATTTTCCCCACAGTGGTCCAGACAGGGCAACTGTTCTCAGGCTTCCAGCTGCTGCCTTTCTGTATGGAGACCTATGTCTCTCCCCCTTCAGACTGGTGTATTTCCAGGCTTCACAGTTCCCTGACTTCACTGTTATTTCCTGCACAGACAGGTTACCCGTGGACACCTGCTTTTTTTTTCTTCAGAAATGATTAACAGGTCTAAATGCTACAGTTATATGGCACCACACAGCACTTTCTGTACAACCCTCTTTTATTCTTAAGTAAAAAGCATTGCAGAGAAAACATATTAAAGGAACTTAAACATTTTAATAAGCTTAACAGAATTCACCTCGACCCTAACATGGATTCTGGCAGGTGCAGTTTTTTCCAAACCTGCTCTAAGAAATGGGACCCTCTGGGGACTACAGGTATTGTCCGTTTGCAGGATCAGGAAGAAGGTCCTGATCCAGTTTAAAACCAGGCTATTTATCCAAAAATCCTTTTTGTTTGTTGGTCCCTGGAGAATCCACTTTGAACTAGTATACGCAAACCTCACCAGGAGGATGGCTTCAAAATATGTAAGTATTCCCCTCCTACTAGAAAGAGTGCTTACAATTATGCTTGTGTCATTGTATTTTTAATGCAATGTACCCCAAAGCTATTAACCTTAATTCAGTAACATTCATTTTAATTCCATAAGGTGATTCAGGATGTTACAGGAATCTGTCACAGCTTCTTTTAGATACAACTTCTACAGCAGAACTACTCTGTGTCAGTCATTATCCTACAGCTTGGAGTTTCATTTTCTCTGCAGAGGTCTCCCTCCATTTCCTCCTCGCACAGTAACTACTTGTGGGAAAACTGGTGGTTGGTTGGTTTGTTTTACTTAATGAGTTCAGCTCATGAAAAATGCTGGAGGGCTTGTTCTCAAATAAACTTGATGTATAGTTCATCAAATTTTCAAGCTCCTGTTCTGGACCCCAGTCCAGCAAAACATTGTAAGTCTGTGTTTAACTTTAAAAGAGTAGTCTCACTGAGTTTAATGGGATGAAGATGCTTAGCATATCCCTAAGCATTTTGCTGGGTCATGGTCTAGTGCAGTGTTTCTCAAACTGGGGTTGCTGCTTGTGTAGGGAAATCCCCTGGTGGGCCGGGCCAGTTTGTTTACCTGCCCGGTCCGCAGGTCCGGCCGATCGTGGCTCCCACTGGCCGCGGTTCACTGCTCCAGGCCAATGGGAGCTGCTGGAAACGGCGTGTGCCAAGGGACTTACTGGCCGCCGCTTCCAGCAGCCCCCATTGGCCTGCAGCGGCGAACTGCAGCCAGTGGGAGCCGCAATCGGCCAGACCTGCGGACGGGGCAGGTAAACAAACCAGCCCGGCCCACCAGGGGCTTTCCCTACACAAGCGGCAACCCTAGTTTGAGAAACACTGATCTAGTGCTATTAATCTAGGGCTTAATCCAGAGCTCATGGACTGGACCCATCTCCTGTCTGTCAAACCTTCTTTATCTGATTCTTTTGTTAAATGCAGAAAGTCAAATATGTATTTTCAATTTATCTTAGTTTTGTATAAATGACTTTTAATGACACAATTAAAAGAACCCCAGACTGCACAATCTCAACAGAAATGGGCACTACAGAAATAGCTGAGGCAGAATCAGGATGGCATGTAAATTTCTTCATACTTGAGCAATGCCTGTGTAAGAACAAGACAGGGTTTGTGTCCTTCTCATCTAGTGAATGCCAATTAAATCCACACTCACCTACAGCTTGTGGATCATTTCCTTAATTCAGAAAACTATGACAAAATTGCTGCATAGAGTGTTATGCTGCTATGCTTTTTCCATTGGGTAAATTCTGAGTTTCCTTGCCTAGATCACCTTGATTCCTGGCTGTCCACAAACTCCAAGTTTGTTTTACATCTTGTATCAAGCTTTCCCAATGTCTTCAAAAAAACTAACCTTGATTATTGGGTCCACTGCACATTCTAGGTGTTTGTATCCAAGGTTTTTGGGTATAGGACCATTCAGTAGTGGACTTGCATTACATTACAATGGAAATAAGTAGTTTGGTAACTGTCCTCCTTAATGATATTTGGTAATTAATGTTAAACTATTAACAACATTGTCTAGTGTTGGTCATACCAGCTTAAATCTAAAGTAACTCTAATGGAGTCAATAGAGTCCCTCTGGGTTTACAACAGTGCAATTGATGGAGCACTTGAGTAGAATATGGTCCCAAATCTTCAAATGAATCGCAGAATATTCTGGTTTTTACAGTATATTCTGTTGCTAGGGGAGTCAGTTCCATTTACCAACTAGTCAAAAAAATCAAAAGAATATCCTTCATTTTTCTTATCGACCTCAAATTAAATCAAAACCAGAGGATATGGATGCCCTTTGTACTTTCTGTATGACAGAATGTCACCCACCTAATCAGGCAACTTTTCATTTAGTCTCTCATGGCTCCATATCAAAACTGGAAGAACTATATTTCATTCACATTTCAAACTTTTAGTTAACACAGTGTCCCTTGAGTCACAAGTGCTCAGTCAGTGTTATTCCGGCACAAATCAACCAGTTCTCCTGGGTGGTTCTATTGAATTAAGGAATATAATGAATGCTTTGTCCCTGCAAGCTTAAAAATCTACAGAATATCAGGGATTCCCTTTTCTGCAAAGGCATTGACCTATCCAGACTCCACCATGCTAAGTCAGACGTGTATCATTACAAATGAGCATTACAGTGATTTATTACTTTCTCGGATGTGGAGAGACGCCTCCCAGGCTATGAAAGTTGCTAATAATTTCCAGGTTCTTTGTATGTTTTCAAAGGGCCATTTTCCTCTTGCTGCTGCCAATTCTGGAGCTGCTAGACCTTCCCATCCCCATCTCTTTCTTCTGATTAGGCTTTGAAGGCAGAAGCAGTTCTGCTGCATATAATACTAGTGCATCCTGGATCCACTGGCCTCCCCAAAACACCTAGGTCTCTGCTGGATCCCTCTGTCTTCTTTCCTTGTTGTAACATTTAAAACCCTTTCTACTTGACTTGAGACTAGAGGGTAGCTGGTGAGGATAAACCTTTGTGGAGTTTCCATTAGATTTCCATGGTATTTCTGTGGGAGTAGGCAATTTGTCCCAGCAGGTTTGGGGTGAATCTAAATGATTTTGGATAAACCATCCTCACATTATAATGGAGCAGAATTTAGAGGCTTCCTCCAAAAAAAAATAATCTTGCAAACTATAAGCATCTATGGTGAAATGTTCACATCTCTGAAAAGCAAAATCTAGCAGATGTAAAGAGAGGGCTCCTGATATGAACTCTTTGATGGACAACCTGCTGGAAATCTTAATGACCTGCCCTTCCACTGATGAGGAGGAAACTACTCCCATGGCAGCCTGAAAAAGCAGCCTTGATTTTTTTTTCCAGTGACCATTGCACAGCATGCTTCTAACAGGCTAAGCTAAAAGTGGAATCATTCTGAGACACTTCAGTTCAGGTGCATGCCAACATTCAGACTGCTGTTCACCTTTGACTCTGGATCTGAAAAGGGGGAAGTCTTGACTCAATTGTTGCTAAGTACTGAGCCTATTTATAACTTTTCTCCTTCCTATACAACTGCTATATGCCTTTGAGCTACACCTCCTCATCTTTTCCCTTATCACAAAATGCTCTTAAAATTCAACTGGGGTGGCTGTTAGTTTTCAGAGCCTTACAAAGCAAGTTTCAGAGTAGCAGCCATGTTAGTCTGTATCCGCAAAAGGAACAGGAGTACTTGAGGCACCTTAGAGACTAACAAATTTATTTCAGCATATTTATAAGCTGAAATAAATTTGTTAGTCTCTAAGGTGCCACAAGTACTCCTGTTCTTTTTACAAGAGCAGGGATCTTTGTAACTTTAAAATCCGATGTTTATAAGTTAAAATAGTTAGATACATTATAATGATGCAAAGTCATACTGTTGTTAATCATTCTCACATTTCTATTTGAACATTCACATAGTCGACGTGCTGGGCTGGGCAAGGTCTATATGCAGTATTCAAAAACTGCTGTCTCTACCTTCAATCTCTGTCAGTAACTATGATCTATTGAATCTTAAGATGTGATCACCACTTACAATCCACCTGGGCTATTTTACAGACACTCGGGGTTTACCTTTCCCATTGTGTAGCTGTTAAACATTTGCTACTGGATGTTGGTCTCCAAATAGAGGCCATACCCTCACTCATGTAATTAACTAGTGGCAAGATTCATGGTATGCCTGTGTGACTTTCCTCATTGTCATGTTCGAGACTCAGACCTCAGACTAAAGCGCTCATTGTCTGAAAGAAGCCCGTTTAGCCAGGGACGTCTCCCTCAGGCGAATGCAGTGAGATTGCATCTTCTGAGTAACTCTGCATATTTTGCAAAGAGGGTGGGATTTTTCACTAAATGTTTGAAGGACTAGGCAGCCAACTCCCTTAGAGTAGCTCTTTTTACCTACAAAACCTTGTCTCCAACTGTGGTTTCCAGTGTAGCTCTTTTACAGAGGATTGAGGCACAAGAAGACCAATTGACTTTTCCCCCTTTGGCTAGGTGGTGAGTAACTGGGACTACAAACAAACGGTGAACTTTTAGGTTTCCAGACTCCTGCTGTAACCCTCAGAGCCACTCTTAAATGAATCCATCATTCCTGTAACAGTAGCTAGTAGTCAAAGGATACTGACCTCTGTCATGTAATGAAGTATTAATCTTTTGCGATTCCAGTCTATGGAGGGTGAATGAGGCCAATAAATTCGCTAGCTTGCTTCTTATCCAGCAAACTCAAAGGGTAATCAAACATCTCTCTGTCTAACAATGTCAGTCATTTAATTTTATTGCTTTTGATGACTGGAACGGAGAGCACTGAGCTATCAGCAGGTCTTCTGCACTGCAAATGGAAATGAAAGTTTTCCTCCTGCATTACTAATTGGCTTCAATCTTGGTCTTCATTTCTCTGGGTGAAATTGTCATTTGATCACGTGCTTGCTAAACATCTGGCCATCTTTAAGGCAAAGTAGTTTCAATTTCCCTAAATTGGGCTTCATGCATTATGCAAACATTAGTTCATTAGAAACTGAGATGAGCCATCAAGCTATATTGTTTGGTCAGAATACTGTAGGCTTATGTCTTTCCTTTCAGTGTTAGTTTGAAATCAGGCCCGACAATGTAGAATAAATTCAGTCCACTCAATCATTTTTATTTGTGACTCAGCTAGGGCTTTACACAGAGGTCCAAGTAGGGTGCAGTAGGTGAGTTTGCCTTTGCTCAGAACTTATGCATATACCTATATGCAATGTTTAAAACAGAACATTATCCATAAATGGCCACATGAATTTCTGAGGAAGTTAATAGACTTATGCCATGGATAAATTTGAGACATTTTCCTAAAACATTCCATACTGAAAGATAAGGAATTAAAAACAAAAATCACAAAGTTTGTCTCAGTCTAGATTATACTCCGTCATATTCCCCATTGTCTTCACCTTGTGTATTCATTTATACCACTGCCAGGAGAGGGGAGGAGATATAAAATGCTACTAAACTGGAAAGGAATGATCAGCATTCATGCTGATGTAAACGACTGCACGAAGTGCAGAGCAACAATGAGTCTGACCGCTGTCTGAGATACTTACAGTATCGGCCATACTCATATTACCGTTCATTCCACTGCGAAGGTAAACTTTGGATCCAGATGTTTAGCAGGTGAAAATTGACTTAGCTCTACTCTATTGGCTTCAATGGAACCATGCTGATTTACACCAGCTGAGAATCTGGCTCTGTCCTAAAGATTTGTCCTAAATTTTCCTTTGTAATTGTTCCTAAATTGAAGCATCATCACTTGTCTTCCTCTTTCGTACAATGTTCATGACTTTTTTGGCCGACCTCTATACTGAGTGAAGGAATGGATAAGAACTTTCTGGTTGAGCAAACCTGAAAGTTGCTAAGTCTATCTTCATTATTTTCTCTGCAATATGTTCTCTAATCCTCTGGTGTATGACACTGTATTTATGTAAATATGGCTGATTATTTCTTTGCCATCTGGACAGTTCTGTTAAATGATAAGAAGAGAGAGAGAGCCAAAACAAATGTAGAAACCTTCTGAGGTCTCACTAAATACACTAGACATATCTTGGGAGCAGCCTAACCAAAACAGAAAAGTAAAACAATAAGCATTTGACAGCTGTAGCAAGACTAAATGGGTAAACTGGTGAGGTAATGAAACATTTCAGGAAAATAATCTTCAGAATTTTCACTGTGCTCACATGGTCTGTAGGATTTCTAAAAAGTCTAAGGAAAAAAATCTATTGTAATTTAACAGGACTATCATGCACTGGATAAATATTCAAATTAAGGAGGCTGTTCTTCAATTTAGGCCAGATTTACATGAGGAATTTTTGCAAGTATAGTACATCAGTTGGGCAGTGGCTTTTGTTTGTTTGTTTGTTTTTGTTTTTTTTGTTTTTTTGCAAAAGCCCTAATAGAGGCAGTTATACTGGCAAAACTCTACTTTTTGCAGGTTTAGCTTATTTTGCTCAGGGACCCTGGAATAAGCTATACCACTCCAAAGCTAGGTTTTGCTGAAATAAACTGTGTCCATGCTTAGGGGCACTGTGCCAGTATAAATATAACATCAAAACTTTCCAAGTGTAGACCTGGCCTCAGGGAAGTGGTATTAGCGATGTAGTAGGAAGAGAGCCTGAGACTTAAGCCTTTGTATTAGAGGCCTGAGGTCTGGGCTAAAGTAGTAGTTAGAACATAAGAACATAAAAATGGCCGTACCGGGTCAGACCAAAGGTCCATCTAGCCCAGTATCTGTCTACCGACAGTGGCCAATGCCAGGTGCCCCAGAGGGAGTGAACCTAACAGGCAATGATCAAGTGATCTCTCTCCTGCCATCCATGTCCATCCTCTGACGAACAGAGGCTAGGGACACCATTCTTTACCCATCCTGGCTAAAACCCATTTATGGACTTAGCCACCATGAATTTATCCAGTTCCCTTTTAAACATTGTTATACTCCTAGCCTTCACAACCGCCTCAGGTAAAGAGTTCCACAAGTTGACTGTGCACTGCGTGAAGAATAACTTATTTTTATTTGTTTTAAACCTGCTGCCTATTAATTTCATTTGGTGACCCCTAGTTCTTGTATTATGGGAATAAGTAAATAACTTTTCCTTATCCACTTTCTCAACATCACTCATGATTTTATATACCTCTATCATATCCCCCCTTAGTCTCCTCTTTTCCAAGTTAATGCTTTACAGATATAATCAAAGACAAACTGTGAGGACCTGCTTATAGAATCTGGCAAGAACAGGGCTAATATTGCAGAAATACACATTCCTAAGAGTACTCATGCAAACACATTCCGATATCAAGTGGTACTGTCAAGGTTCCTTCCCCACTCTGAACTTTAGGGTACAGATGTGAGGGACCTGCATGAGAAGCTCTAAGCTCAAAACAGCTTAGATCTGGTCTGGCTGCCACCACTCCCAAGCACTAATTCCCTTCCCTGGGTAGCCTTGAGAGACTCTTCACCAATTCCCTGGTGAACACAGATCCAAACCCCTTGGATCTTAAAACAAGGATAAATTAACCATCCCCCCTCCTTTCTCCCACCAACTCCTGGTGGATCCAGATCCAACTCCCTTGGATCTTAAAACAAGGAAAAAATCAATCAGGTATTAAGAAAAAGGCTTTTAATTAAAGAAAAGAAAGGTAAAAGAAAACCCTCTGTGAGAGATTAGCATACCAGCTACTCTCACAGACAACAGATTCCAAACACAGAGGATGTTCCCCTGGGCAAAAACTTAGTTACACAAAAAGAAAATACCCAAATACCCAATTTGATTCTTCCTCTAATTGCACAAGATAGGTTACAAAGAAATAAACATAAACCTATGTATTCCTTTCTAAAACTTACTACTCTGATAAGTAGATTCCTTGATCTTTTTTTCTCTGGCTGAAACTGACTAAACAACGGAAACTTCCCTCCTTCCTTTTGAAACATCTTGTTCCCCCATTGGTTCCTCTGGTCAGGTGTCAGCTAGGCTAGGTGAACTTCTTAACCTTTTACAGTTAAAAGAGGCATTAACCCTTAACTATCTGTTTATGACAGGTACCAAAACATTTCAATATTAAGGATGGTATAAAAACATTCCCCAAGGATAACAGGAACACACTGACCCTTCCTAAAAGATAAGGTCAGGATGACAGTAAATAATAAACAAATATTTAAAGATCACTGACAATAATAAACAAATATTTAAAGATCACTGACAATACAACATTGGGGCAGGGATCAACTTTTTGTTCTGTGTTTGTACCGTGCCTAACACAATAGGGTCCATGACTCAGGCTTTGACACACCATGATAATACAAATAAGATTATTTTTAATATTTAGCTCTGCACATGTATAGAATATTTTAGCACCTCTTACTAAGACTCCATAGTGCTAGAACTTTAGCAATCCACTTGGAATCCTATATAACACAACTTTTCTTTAAAAAAAAATGCTCATTAGGGTTTTTATTCAACATAATAAAAAATATTTCAAACTCTGGTAACACCTGTGTAAAAGTGGCCTGATGCTGTATGTTCAAAATCAGAATGCTGCCATTGACTTCATTGTGATCTGATAGTGCTCATCTCCTCTGAAAACCAGGCTCCTTTTATTGGGGTATTTTCAAATAAAAATTCAGGTCCCTAATATTAGGCTTTGTCAATTTTGTTCACTGCTTCTGTCCTTGAAGCTGCAGACTTTATACGGGCTAAACTCCAAGTTGTATAATAGGAAATTTTTCAGTAGGCAGACTGCAGGACTTGTATTTTATATAGAAAGCTTGGCATACAAAGCATAGGTAATAATGGCCTTGCCTAATAAACATTTGATTCAATGGAAATGTTCCTGGATTATAAATTCCTGGAGAAGGATGTAAAACAATATTTATACAGTAGCTTTTCTTTTGCCAGACAAGCATACTGTGCCTTTTTTAATCCATTAGTCATGATGCATCTTGACTATTAATAAAACCTCATTTTTTTGTAATGTTCATCTATAAATACCTAGATATTAACAAAATTTAAGAGCAAAGCACTGAAGGAAACATTGAGTTCTCTGGATAAGAAACAAGCTAGGGAGTTAATGCAGTGAATCCACATGTGACTATTGCATGGCCTTTAGGAAGGCACTTAACTTCTCTGTGCATTAGTTACCTCATCAGTAAAGGGAGAGTGATACTTAGTTAGCTATGTTTGTAAGGTAGATTGAGAGCTACAGATAAAAATGCACTATGTAATATATAGAGTGCTGAGCACACTCCCTGTGTGTAGCACATAGTATGAGTAAAATAGTAAAGAGTTACACAGTAGGTTCTAGTCTATTCCTGTTCAAATATAGGGGGAAGGATAGCTCAGTGGTTTGAGCATTGGTCTGCTAAACCCAGGGTTGTGAATTCAATCACTGAGGGGGCCACTTATGGATCTGGGGCAAAAATCAGTACTTGGTCCTGCTAGTGAAAGCAGGGGAGTGGACTCAATGACCTTTCGAGGTCCCTTCCAGTTCTAGGAGATAGGTATATCTCCTATTATTATATATCACTTGTTTTGGTACTCTGATATACAAGTCTGAAAGAAGACAGTGGAGCTATGCTCATTTTATACCAGCTGAGGATCTGGCCCTAACAACATGATATGCATTCTACTAATGGGCCTGAAACCCATGCTCACCCAAGGCATCCCAATGAAGTCTAATAGAGAGGTCTTTTGTGAACTGACAGATCTTGGATGTGGTGAAGGGTATTGCGTTTCTGCACCAATTTAAACCATAAGGAAGAGTTAGGTTGGCTTTAGTCAGTGTTCCTGCCATCCACGTTTAATGGTGCTCTCAAACTCAAATGTAGCCCAACTTCCTTCCAGCACTTCTCATTCATGAGATCACATAAAATGTGTACAGAATCTATCCATTGCATAACATGTTTGTTTACTCTATTGGAAAAAATGCAATAATAATGCCAATTTAGGTATAAAGGGATCTCTGTATTTTAAGATAAGAATTAAAAACAAACATTAAAAAAAAAACCTCATTTGTCTCACCGCTGATATTCAAACAATTCACTGGGGAATTCCCTCCCATTGGTTCTGACTATTACAATGCACCCTGATAGAACACTACACTTTATATGTCCCTTTTTGTGAAAAAAGCTATAAACCTCCCCTCTTTTATACCTGTGACCCTAAGAGCCCCTTGGTGCCAACTGGCAAAGGGTTCAATGTTCTAAAACAGCAACTCCTCTGAGAATTGACTAACTCACTACACCTAGCACACTGCTTTCATATTTATCTACAAAGAGTGTCATGTGACAACTTAAATGAAAGCCAGATCATTAATAGCATTGTGAAGTGTTTGTACTGACACTATGTAAGGAGTTTTAATTACATATAGGGAGATACGTTTTAAAGTCCTGAATCAAAGTAGGGTTGACAGACAGGGCTTTCTGCCAGGCAAAGAATGTATATTCCCCTGTCTGCCTCAGTTCACATGTAAATTCAAGCATTGTAAGCCAGCACAAAGGAAGCTTTATTTGCAGGCAAAGTCCATATGAGCGTGTGAAGGCAACATGAAGTCAGCACACCAGGGAATATCCTGACTCTGGGGCAAAGTGGATTTTGGCAGTGTGGGGTGTGATGGTGTCATAAACAGATAGTTAAGGGTTAATGTCTCTTTTTACCTGTAAAGGGTTAAGAAGCTCAGTAAACCTGGCTGACACCTGACCAGAGGACCAATAGGGGGACAAGATACTTTCAAATCTGTGTGGAGGGAGTTCTTTGTTTGTGTTCTTTGTTTTGAGTTCATTCGCTCTCAGGACTGAGAGGGACGGGACATCAATCCAGGCTCTCCAAATCTTTCTGAATCAGTCTCTCATGTTTCAAACTTGTAAGTAACTAGCCAGGCAAGGCGTGTTAGTCTTATCTTTGTTTTCTCAACTTGTAAATGTTTCTTTTTGTTGGAAGGATTTTTACCTCTGTTTGCTGTAACTTTGAACCTAAGGCTAGAGGGGGTTTCCTCTGGGCTATATGAATCTAAGTACCCTGTAAAGCATTTTCCATCCTGATTTTACAGAAATAATTTTTACCTTTTCTTCCTTTAATTAAAAGCTTTCTTTTTTAAGAACCTGATTGATTTTTCCTTGTTTTAAGATCCAAGGGGATTGGGTCTGAACTCACCAGGGATTGGTGCGGGGGGGATGGTTAATTTCTCCTTGTTTTAAGATCCAAGGGGTTTGGATCTGTGTTCCCCAGGGAAGGTTTTGGGGGGACAGAAAGTGTGCCAGACACTGATTTCTGGCTGGTGGCAGCGTTACCAGATATAAGCTAGTAATTAAGCTTAGAAGTGTTCATGCAGGTCCCCACATTTGTACTCTAAAGTTCAGAGTGGGGGAGGAACCTTGACAGATGGGGTGCACTTTGAATTTGTGGGGTCCTACAGGAGGCCCTGCGTCCTACTATACTGTGCCGGCAGGAACCAGTGAAGTGACAGGAGAGAAGCAGTGAAGGTGGGAGTGGTTTCTTCCATGAGGCCTAGCAGAGCCCAGCAGGCTCAGATAAAAGGAGCAGTAGAGCATTAGCAGATCAGTTCCTGGCTGGAATCAGAGGGGTAGGGCAGGGAGCGCCTCTCTGGCCACAGGTGGTTGAGGCACAGCCAGAGTTTGGTCCTGGCTGCATTTGGTTATGCTCGGTTTGCAGAGAGAGAGAGAGAGAGGACCTAAGAAACTTAACCCTGAGGTAAGGGGTGGAACTAAAAGTTGCCCATTAGAAAGGGTGCAAGGAAGCAGCAGCAATGAACTGAAATTGAGCAGTGTGTAGCAGCTGTTTATAGGGTCTTTGGGTTGGACCAGAGTAGTGGGTGGGCCCACCAGCCACAGCAGCATAAACCCCAAGAAGGGGACAGGGCTTATTTGAAAGCCTGAACAAAGGGCTGAATTTTAGGGGCCTAGAGGTGATGCTGAAAACCCTAGCAAGAGCTATGGGACTGACTTATTGGACGTATTACTACCCTGGAAGGTGTTCGTTTAGACTTTGTGACTTGGCCAGAGGGCCAACTCATGGAAGACCCACCAGGGTCAGTTGGCAGACTGCAAAGGGTGCCAGAGTGTGAGGAAGAGGACTGCAGTACCACATCCAGCCCATAGTAGATGCTCAGGAGGTGAGTGGCCCCATTACCAGGGGATATAAAGAGAAGGCTAAAGACTGTCATTCACCAAGGAGTAAAATAGGACAGCATTTTTTTGCATTCATGAAAGAGGGATCCCAGCCAGGTTGGCTGGAGATGCTGGGAGGTTGCTGTAGGTGAGAAACTGCTTTAGGTGAGAAACTACTTTAGAGAAGTTGTTTAGATTCTAGGAAGCGTGTTACACTTTTCTGTTTCCATCATTGTCCTTACTCACTAGCTCTTAAAACTTAGCTTTTGATAAAAAACTTGTGATCAGTTTCATTCTAACCATATCTTAGTGATATGGTATCCAGGACCTGAACTTGAGCTGTAGCATTCAAGCTGTGTGTAGCATTCCCTTGGCCAGCAAATCTGGTAATTTCACTGTGCAGTGGTTAAGAGCTGGGCACTGCAGGGAGCATTCTGAGGCCTGGAGGGATGGTGTGTGCCTATCACTAACCTGCACAGAGAAAGCAAAGTCCATGGGGGCTTGGAGAGCTTGTGATGCCAGAGGCTGTTTGTTTCAGGGAGCTGAGCTACAATAGACAAAGACAATACTGCGTCACGCTAAGGGCAGGTGGCGGTGAGATGCCTCACAACCCTGGGTATCCCAGAGGGAGCATCACAGTAGCCTCCTCCCAAAAAACCCACCTTAGACATCTTGTCAGCTCTTTCTACCTCTTAGAATCCTCAGAGGGATATTTTTCTTTTGTTTTCATGCAGAAAATCTTGGTTACTTTAAAGGTGTCAGCATCTATGGTCAGGAGGGAGTTCCCCTGTCAGAGGGAAAACCATGTATATCTAAAGGAAAACTTTTTGAAAAAATCGCTTTCAATTAATTTTCTAGCCCCTGTGAAAATGTAGTTTAGCGTGATTAGATGTTCATGAAACTGCCTGTCGCAGGCAAACAAATAGCTAGATGATTGTGTTAGTCTACTTGACATACTTCTTTTGCATGGTTTGAAAAATAATTGGTTGGAAAAGCCCTTTCGTTGTTTATATTCATGACATTCTGGGCTTTCCCTCATTTTCCTGTATCTTTATGTGCACATCTTCTTACAAGCAAATTGGCATTAGCAAGCAACTTTCATTCTGCTCTCCAGGGGCTAGAAAATAGAGGCTTCCAGTTGGCACAGCATACGCTTGCAAACCCATAGAACTGAAGACTGTTCTGTCTGCCCTCATTTCAGCACCTTCCACCTCCCACAGCTGAAAAGATTAAGCTCGTCCTCCATGAAGCTCAATTTAGATAAGGGTTAGAATCCTGTCTTTGCTGAGATGAAATGCTCTGCCTTCAATAATGCAATTATTCATCCCCAGGCTGGCCAATGAAGTGTTGCTTTACATGATTTTTTTTTTTTTAAATAAAAAAATGACCCTTAGTGCACATTGTTGCGGTGATGGTGGGAGTCACCAGGTGGCACTGTGACACATAGCCTTACAGGGTCTCTTTCTTCATGTGTAAGCAGTGTTCAGTCTTTGCAAAAATACTTGTGTTTGTCTTAGTTTTGTGATGTTGTTTCTTCTTGGGGGAGTGGATAGGTGACTCATTAGCAGTGTTGCCTACTGGTTAGAGCCCCCAGTAGGTCTCTACTCACCCAAATGTGTCTCACTGGCCATTGTCATCCAGTGGCACTCTGCCTTTTTGTGGGTGTCAGCCTGACCCTCTGGTTATGTTACCAATTAGCCGTATCCCTCTCTGGGGTAATAGAGTCCCAAGAGGGAATGGGGGCGGGGGGAAGAGGAGGACCTTCAGTGTGTTTATGACCCCGTGGGTGTTCAGTACCAGCCATGGAGCTTGCAAATTCTTTACCCTCTCCAGGTTTCCCCAAGGGGGAGTCTGGCGGAGGGCTTTTGTGCCCTCTGCAAGAGGGTGGTTGATAGGGGAAGCCAGGCCCTCCCACTTCACCAGGCTCCAGCCCAGGGCCCTGTGAAAAGCAACAGTGTCCAGCACCTGGGAGTGCTTTAAGGCTGCCACCCTGGGCTACTTCATACCACTTGCTACCCTGCCAAAGTCTTACACAGTAGCAAAGGAAAGGAGAATAACTAAACCTACAGCCCCTCTGGGCTTCTTCACAGGGAGACTTTCTCTAGCACCCTTCTCCAGGAGCTCTCAGGATAGATCCCTCTCCCTGCCCTATCAGGCCCCTTCCGAGCTGGATCCCTTTTAAGCTCTGCAACCAGCTCAGTGGGTGGGGCTGGGCAGGATCACCTAGGCCCATAGTTGTTCTTTAACCCCTTCAGTTCCGGAGTGGAGTTTATACTCATCACAGGGAGGTGTTGCAAACTCCTTGAGAGTTTGCTCTCTGCCTTAATTTCTCTAACTATAATAAATTCTTGGGGGGCAGAGTTGCTGCCTGGGAGCCAGGCCTGGGTGTTTTGGCTTAGACTTCTGCAAGAGAGGAATGGCTGCATTCTGTTTGACTAGCTCTGTTCCAGGTCTGGTGTAAAATAAACAAGTTGCATTACAAATACACCCAGAATCTGCACCACTGACTTCTCCAATGGGAAGCCAACCTGCAGGGGCCCAAAATATCCTACTGCTCGGCAGGGGGGCAACATTATGAGTGATTCTCGTTGACAAGATAATTAAAAATTCATGTACTTCTATTGCATTAAAGGGGTTCCAAACAAAACTACTCAATGAATGAAGGGGAAAGGTTTGTGTATGTTGGCAGGTATCAGTGTGAGCTGGATTCAGAAAGCATTTTGAACTTATACTAAATTTTATGGTTTAGATTCCTTAGTTCCTTTACAACGAGCATTACAGCTTCTCAGATAAAAGCAGCAAAGATCCAGACTAACACGGCTACCCCTCTGACAGCTTCTCAGATATAACTGAATGCAATCTAGAGTCAAGAAAAAGACATACTATCAATAATGCATGCTAATCAGTGAGCAGAGTGAGAGAAACACCCTGGCCCACTCTTACCTAGAATGACTCCCTCTATGTGTCTACACTGCAATAAAAATTCCATGGCACCAAGTCTCAGCCTGACTCAACTGATAGACTCACAGGGTTTGGGCTTCAGGGCTAAAAATTGCTGTGTAGGCATTCAGGTTCAGGCTGGACCCTGGCTCTGAGACCCTGCCCACCTCAGGCTCCAAGACCCCAGTGTAAGACCAAACATCTACATTGCAATTTTTAGCCCAGCAGCCCAAGCCCATGAACCTGAGTCAGACCTCTTATAGCAATATACACCTCCAAATAAAATCTCAGTATCCAGATCTCCTGCTGGTGGAGATGGGGCCCTAAACTAGGTCACACTTGGCTAGTGCAGAGTTAGCAGTGCATCTCTAACTAGTCTTCTTGCTGCTTTTTTTCCCCTGGTTTGTTGGCAGATCATGGAGAACAGAACATTTAGGTGGCTAAATGTACAAATTCAGTTTATTCTAAAAGCAGGAAATAGTCTTCAGAGATGGCAAACTTTGTATTAATTTCACAGAAAATAACCACCAGAGCCAAGCTCTTACTGCTTCTGGACAAAGGTTGTAGTGTCAGCAAGTATATCAACTTGCCCACCCTTGCCGGCTCAAACCTGCTCATTATATTGTTAACCTACAATTTTTCATGTCACTTCTGTGACTATTCAAACTTTGTCAATCTCAAGAGGCAGTTTAACTTATCTTATTCCAATGGCAGACATCCTGCAGTGGTTGATTTATAAAATCTGCTGCTTGTTTGTTAAAGCACAAAAGCTGCAAGTTACAAACCAAAATCCTCCATCTGCCAGAGGCTGCTTTAGCTGAAGGCTTTGCATGGGATAACCATAAATGACAGGCCTCCCTCAGCTTGGAAGTAGGGGCTGAAGAGCCATGTGAAAGGTGCATCTTGTTTGTAGTTGTGCGACAAAGGACTGATGGCTCAGGCTGAATTCCAGCAGGTTTTGTTCTATTCTTTTTTCCCCTAGATATTTTTTTCTCTCCAAAAGAAGTTGTGCTTTTAGGTCATCTTTGATTTTGTTTGAAAGATTGTGTTGGTATTTCTCACTATGGTCATTCTTATCTAGTGGTCCATTTAGTCCAGTATCCTGTCTTCCAACAGTGGCCAATGCCAAATGCTTCAGAGGGAATGAACAAAACAGGGCAATTATCGAGTGATCCATCCTGTCATCCAGTCCCAGCAACTGGCAGTAAGAGGCTTAAGGGCATCTTAATCATGGGATAACATCCCTGATCATCTTGGCTAACCATTGATGGACCTATCCTCCATGAACTTACCTAATTCTTTCTTGAACCTAGTTATACTTTTGGGCTTTCCAGTATCCCCTGGAAATAAGTTCCACAGGCTGATTTCCCTTTGTTTATTTTAAACTTGCTGCGTAGTAATTTCCAGTTCTTGTGTTATATGAAAGTGTAAATAATACTTCCGTATTCACTTTTTCCACCCCAGTCATGATTTTATACACCTATCATCACCCTTTAGACTTCTTTTCCAAGATGAACAGTCCCAGTCTTTTTAATCTCTCCTCATATGGAAGTGGTTCCATTTTCTAATAATTTGTTACCTTTCTCTGTACATTTTCCAATTCTAATATCTTTTTTTGAATAGGGGTGACCAGAATTGCACACAGTATTCGAGTGTGGGCATAGCATGGATTCGTATAGTGGCACTGTGATATTTACTCGTTTGTTTGTTTATCTCTTTCCTAATGGTTCCTAACATTGTTAGCTGCTTTTTTAACTGCCACTGCATATTGAGCAGATATTTTCAGAGAACTATTCACTATGGCTCAATGATATTTCTTGAGTCATAACAGCTAATTTAAATCCCATCATATATAGTTGGGATTATGTTGTCCAATGTGCATTACTTTTCATTTCTTCTCAGTCGTTTTAGTACATGTAAAGTGATTTTCTGAGTGTGGGCATTGATGAGCATTTCCGTCTTCCTCTCTGGGTTACATTTTTGAGTGTGTGCAATTAGATATACATGAATGTAGACAAATTTTTTCCACTCTGACAGCTTTTGTTACTTGTTGGTTTGGAAGAAAAATGGCTTCATACAAGGAGCTTGTGGAACAGATTAAATATTTGGATGAGAGTACTGATCTCAGAAAAATTCCCAAATTTATCAGTAATGACTATCTTACCTAAAAACCTCTAACCCTAACTATTTTCTGATATTTGGTAACTATAAACATACCAGGTATAAAAACAAATTGTAAAAGTTTTTATTTTATATACATATATGTAGGGGAAAAAAGCCAACTGTACTAAATTTTTAATATAATTACAATTTAATGAGATGGATGAACCTATCTTGCTGTTCCGGGATGGAGTTTGAAACAAGCGGGAAAAATTTCAAAGTTTGCTCTTTATACTAGGAAAGACCAGTTTCCATGTTGGAAAACATTTATATTCTACTCCTTGAGAGAAGAGTTCAACTCCTTCAGGTGTCCAAAGTTCTCAGAAAGGTAGGTTAAACATGCCACTCAAGATGAATTATTGAAAGCAGCAGCAAGGGAAGACTGCTGATCTTTCAGGAAAACCTGCAGTTTTGCTCTTACTTTGAAGAGTTGAGACAATTTCTGGCATTCACAAGCTTTCCTAATCCCCTTCAATGTGTTTTCTGGCCTGGGTAGATTGCATTTGTGTCAATGAGTTCATTTGTAATGGATTAAAGGTAACAGATCCAGACTACGTCTGTTAATCTAACAGCCTCTAATATCTCTTTTGTTGACTTGCCTCTAGATCCTAAAAAGGATTAACTAGATCACTTCTGAGTGACTTCAGTTTTTCCCTCTCTTGTATTTAAGGACACGGTTTTGGATAGCTGATTGTGAAGGGATCATATGTCATCTAATTTGTTTGTAAAAAATATTAACTTTTGATTTTTGTATGTTGAATTCTCAATTCTATTATGCCTTTTTATTTTGTGTATATATTCAAACTAAAAAGTTCTTTGAGCTGCTGTTGAACCTAATGGGTAAAGGGAAAGTGTGTAGTCTCTTGCCTCTGATTCTCACTCTGACTCTGCTAATGTAGTCCAGGTGTTCAGGGAAGAGACACCCCCACCCCATCCCCCCAAAATTCAGTGTCTCCAGATGTGTAAACAAAACTGGGCGATTGTCACATTCTGGGGTGCAATGCAGACCAGTGAGGGGTTGTGTCACCACCTGCCCTGCAACCTTGAGTGCCTCACAATGCTTTGCTGCTGTAGCTCCCAACCTGGTCCACTCACAAACAGCCAAACCACATGCAGGTCACACCCCGAGTGTCTGTGTTTAGCTGCAGCCCTTGTCCAGCAACTCTGACCCCAGCAGCTGGTCAGCAACACACCAGCCAGGCTCTGGCTTCCAGCAGATTCAGTTACTACTTGCAGGGTGACCCCAACACACCCCCAGTCCCAAATTTCCCCTGAAGTATGTGTTTTGCACTCTCCATCCCTCTCCTGGACAGTTCACAATATTAGAGGTCTGTTGCCTCTGTAAGCAGTCAATATCCAACAGTTTGCTACTTTATTGGAGTTATGAAACAATTCAGTTTAAACACAGCACTGGATTACTTTTAATTAAAAAAAGAAAACAAGTGTATTTAACTACAAATAGATTAAATCAATAAAAGTATAAAGCATTAAAGTCAGAAATGGTTATAAGAGAAATAAAGATAAAATGCTTTCTAGTAGCAAAAACTGGTTCAAGGACTTACCACATGCTCCCAGCAATGGGGCTGACCAAATTCTCAGGTCAGAACCTCTCCCAAAATCCAAAGGCTGATTCCTTTTTCTTAGGTAAAAGAGGGAGAGAAAGAAAGATCATGGGTTTTTGCCCCTCCCTTTTATAGTCAGTCACCCTTTGGAATGAAGATTATCCCTAGATAAAATAACTTTCTGCTGTGAGGATGGAGACATGGAGTCTCATGGTGAAAGAGGTTCCATGTTGTTGTTTGCTAAAATGCAGATCGATCAGTTCCTGCCCTCCCTTCGTTGCCAAAGAATGGCCCCTTGACAGGTGATTGCCAATCAACTTTGACACCTGGCTACAGGTATTAGCGTGTCTTTTGTCTTTGAGAAACAGGTTTACCCCTCACCCAAGACTTGTCAGGGTAAATACATTCCAGTCACAATTTCAGCTTTGTTCATAACTTTACATATAATATTGCTACACACATTTTGCCATGATATCACTGACCAGTGAACTATTAGTTTTAAAAGATACCTCAAACCATACTTTCTCTAAAGATTATTAGAATAGTGTGTAAGGTGTGAATACAGGGGTGCATTCAGTCATAGCGATTGATAAGGAATGGTTGTTTTGGCTGATGTTTTCTGTAATGGACTATGTGGTCAATAAGGGATCTATTGGTAGTACAGATGGGTTCTGTAAGGAATGAAACACTAACAGTGATTGATTATAATTCCCTTTAGCTTATTGATCATGTAACTTAAACATACCATCAAAGAAAATCCATAAATGAACAGAGAAAATGTCAAGAGGACACAGTGAAATTAATTGTGGGAAAGTATTTTTCCTTCCAAAAAGGGGATTCTTTGTCTCATACTCTATAAAAAGACTGAGGTTTGGGGAATTAGGTGGGCAATGCAAAATGCCGGCGTCCCACTAGTTAGGCTAATTCGATACCTTACCCCAAGGGTGGTAATGTGTCTAGCCTTTCTGTGTTCTGTATAGTGCTGTACTAATTTTTGATTAAATAATTCCATTGAGCCTGTTATTTGACAATCTTAATCATTATTAAAATCAAACACAAGCGGTTCCACAGATTTTGTCAGCCCTCCTGCACAGCATGGAAATGAGAATACAGTGAGACAGCTTGGGCTGCACTGCTAACAGGTGACATTGTTTTATGGGACACAGTAATACCGGGATACAAAATATATTGGAAGGACAGAACATGCTGGTGGGGGAGTGGCACTACATGTGGAAGAAAGTGTAGGATCAAATGAGGTTAAAATCTTAAATGAACCAAACTCTACTGTAGAGTCTCTAATAAGAATATAACAGTAGGGATATACCACTGACCACCTGACCAGGATGGTGATAGTGACTGTGAAATGCTCAGGGAGATTAGACAAGCTATAAAAATAAACTCAATAATAATGGGGGATTTCAACTATCCCCATATTGACTGGGTACGTGTCACCTCAGGACAGGATGCAGATAAAGTTTTGTGATACCTTAAATGACTGCTTCTTGGAGCAGCTAGTCCTGGAACCCACAAGAGGAAAGACAATTCTTGATTTGGTCCTAAGTGGAGCACAGGATCTAGTCCCAGAGGTGACTATAGCTGGACTGCTTGGTAGTAGTAACCATAATATAATTAAATTTAACATCCCTGTAGTGGGGAAAACACGACAGAAGCCCAACACTAGCATTTAATTTCAGAAAGGGCAACTAACCAAAAATGAGGAAGTTAGTTAAACAGAAATGAAAAGGCGCAGTGGAAAAAGTGAAATCCCTGCAAGCTTCATGGGAACTTTTTAAAGGCACCATAATAGAGGCTCAACTGAAATGTATTCCCCAAATTAAAAAACCTAGTAAGAGGACCAAAAAAGTGCCACCATGGCTAAACAACAAAGTAGAAGAAGCAATGAGAGACAAAAAAGCATCCTTTAAAAAGTGGAAGTTAAATCCTAGTGAGGAAAATAGAAAGGAGCATATATTTCATGTGCTAGAATTTAAAAATACAATTAGGAAGGCCAAAAAAGATTTTGAAGAACAGCTAGCCAAAGACTCAATGTAATAGCAAAAAAAAAAATTGTGAGTACATCAGAAGCAGGAAGCCTGCTAAACAGCCAGTGGGGCCACTGGACGATCAAGACACTAAAGGAGCACTCAAGGACGATAAGGCCATGTGGAGAAACTACATTAATTCTTTGCATCAGTCTTCACAGCTGAGGATGCAAGAGATTCCAAAACCTGAGCCATTCTTTTTAGGTGGCAAATCTGAGGAACTGTCCCACATTGAGGTTTCATTAGAGGAGGTTTTGGAACAAATTGATAAATTAAACACTAATAAGTCATCAGGACCAGATCATGTTCACCCAAGAGTTTTGAAGGAACTAAAATGTGAAATTGCAGAACTACTAACTAGTTTGTAACTTATCATTTAAATCAGCTTCTGTACCAAAGGACTGGGGGATAGCTAATGTGATGCCAATTTTTGAAATGGGCTCCAAAGGTGACCCTGGCAATTACAGGCCAGTAAGCCTGATTTCAGTACCAGGCCAACTGGTTGAAACTATAGTAAAGAACAAAATTGTCAGATGCATAGATGAACATAACTTATTGTAGAAGAGTCAACAGGGTTTTTGTAAAAGGAAATCATGCCTCACCAATCTACTAGAATTCTCTGGGGGTCAACAAGCATGTGGACAAGGGGATCCAGTGGATATTGTGTACTTAGATTTTCAGAAAGCCTTTGACAAGGTACCTCACCAAAGGCTCTTAAGTAAAGTAAGCGGTCATGGGATAAGAGGAAAGGTGTCTTTTGGATTGGTAACTGGTTAAAAGATAGGAAACAAATGGTAGGAATAAATAGTCAGTTTGTGCAGCAGCAGTCAAAAAGCAAACAATGTTGGGAATAATTAAAAAAAGGATAGATAATACGACAGAAAATATCATATTGCCTCTATATAAATCCATGGTACACCCACATCTTGAATACTGCATGCAGATGTGGTTTTCCCATCTCAAAAAAGGGTCAACAAAAATGATTAGGGTATGGAATGGATTCCATATGAGGAGAGATTAATAAAACTGGGACTTTTCAGCTTGGAGAAGAGACAACTAAGGGGGAGGGGAGAATATTATAGAGGTCTATAAAATCATTACTGGTTTGGAGAAAGTAAATAAGGAAGTGTTATTTACTCATAATACAAGAACTAGAGGTCACCAAATGAAATTAATAGGCAGCAGGTTTACAACAAACACAATGATTTTCCCCCCCCACAATGCACAGTCAACCTGTGGAACTCCTTGCCAAAGGATGTTGTGAAGGCCAAGTCTATAACAGGGTTCAAAAAAGAACTAGATAAGCTCATGGAGGATAGGTCCATCAGGATGAGCAGGAATGGTGTCACTAGCCTGTTTGCCAGAAGCTGGGAATGGCAACAAGGGATGGATCACTTGATTGCCTGTTCTGTTCATTCCCTCTGGGGCACCTGGTATTGGCCACTATAGGAAGACAGGATACTGGGTTAGATGGACCTTTGGTCTGACCCAGAATGGCCGTCCTTATGTTCATGTTCTTGTATATCTGATCTAGATGGGGACATGTCCTTGCCTTCTTGGTTGCCTGGTTGAGCTAGGAACTTGGATGCTGAACTATCTGATGCCTAATCCAGATAAAGTGGAGGTAATTCTTGTTGGTTGAGGGAATAAAGTTTGACAGGATAGCAAGGATAGTGCTTGTCCCCATTATGTCGGTGTGTTTAATGTGATTTGCCATTGAGGGTACTTCTGGTCACCACAGCCATCTGAGACTTCAAGAGCATTTAGGGGTCTAGAACTCATTTTTTCATCTGTGCTTCATGTGAGGATTACAAACTTTTCTCTCAAATTCACATTTTGCTATATTTGTCCATAACTTTGTGATCTCCAGAGTGCATTATTGTCATACACCACAGAAACCTGGTAGCTTTTTCATGGCCCCATTGACTTTACATTGATGTGATAGGGTAAACAGGCCCGACATCTTCAATAGCAAGGACATTGATTTCCTGTTTGGATCCGATACACCTGCAGCCTAAAAGGAACACTTCTAAGTTAAGACACCTATCTCCTTGTCTGGCAATTTCTGTATTGTAGGCCTTATGCTGTAGGTCTACAATTTGTATACTGAGCCAGGTGCAAAGTGAGAGATGAGGAAATTTACAGGGTGTAACAAGCAGCAGAGTGGTGCCCTGTTTAGGGATAAAGACAAAGGGTTGTTCTAGGATATTGTGAAGTACAAAGAGACACACACTGAACTGAGGCAAACTGTCAGCATGCTTGTCTGATGAAAGAAGGATTACGGCCAGGCTGGCTGTAAAGTGCTGCAAGGATTTGGGATGAGCAAGACTTTATTAGATGGAAAAATATCTTGTTAATTAATTCATGTTATGATTTTATTTTGTGTGCAACGATTTCCGGTGCTTGTATCTGTGTTTTTAAACACTGTGTTTTTAAATGAGCTTTATTTCACAATAAACAATTTAAGTCCTGTGAGTTAAGTGGAGCAGTGATCTGAGGTGTAACTGTTAAGATGGGATGTACTGTTTCTTTGTAAGCAGCAAATCAGTAAACACCGAGTATCTAGTGGACCACTCTAGGGATCAAGTATCAGAGAGGTAGCCGTGTTAGTCTGGTTCTGTAAAAGCAGCAAAGAATCCTGTGGCACCTTATAGACTAACAGATGTTTTGCAGCATGAGCTTTCGTGGGTGAATGCCCACTTCGTCGGATGCAAGAGGGAGATGCTCAGAAGGCCAGGGGCAGAGTGACAACAGAGCCTGCGAGGCCTAGAGGATTGGGTTTGTGTTGCCTGGGGCTGGTGGAGTTCAGGAGCTGACCCATGTAGGTACAGACAAGGCTTCCTCACACTTAAGCCTGGTCTACACTGGGGGGGAGGAGGGAGGGATCGATCTAAGATACGCAACTTCAGCTATAGAATAGCATAGCTGAAGTCGACGTATCTTAGATTGACTTACCTCCTGTCCTCATCGTGCAGGATCGACGACCACAGTTCCCCCATCAACTCCGCTTCCACCTCTCACCCTGGTGGAGTTCCGGAGTTGACGGCAGAGCGTTCGGGGATCAATTTATCGCATCTAGTCAAGAGGCGATAAATCGATCCCTGATAGATCAATTGCTACCCGCCAATCCGGTGGGTAGTGTGGACATACTCTAAGGGCAGATGGTAGTGAGGTGCCTCAGAACTCTGCATACCCCCAGGAAGTGTCCCAGGAAAGTACTTGATTCCAGGTAAGTCAACATCTTGAGTTACATATTTAAAGTCTTATGTAGATTAGGCCCTAGCTAACAAAGTCTTTGCTCATGCCTAACTACAGCAGGTCAGATTACTTGAAGGCTTTTGTCTGCAGTGCCTAGATCTGCATCTTTGGGTCTAGAGGCAGAATTTTCTTGGTGAAGGGATCTCAAATTAGAACTCATTTCTCCTATTGGTCCAACAAAGCCTAATTTTAATGGTCAGGCTAGGGAGCAAAACCTAACTGATCATTGAGGCTCTTGTCTGAAGTAAATTAGCTATAACTGGTTTTGGTTTTTAGTATTCAGATAATGGGTTGTGATATTACCCAAATATTTGTTTACAATAGGGGGATAGTGGAAAATTCAGGACTGTTCTTGTTGCAGCCAGCTGTTGGCAGCAAGGTGTTAAATTTTATTTAACTTATTTATATGTCATGTACTGAGGCTAGGCAGAAGGGGACCATATTTACAAATCCCAGTTCTAATAAAGACAAAACAAAAAAAAGTGTGACTCTGGTTTGAAACAAAAATCATCACCAGTAATTGCAACATTTTTGACACGCAATCTCTTGCTCTCTGTAATGGGTAGTGGAAGAAGCAGGTGAGGCAGGAAATTGGCAGATTTTAATAACACAATCTATTCAGCAACAAGTGCAGTTGCTGTCATCAACAATTAGGTCTCCCCTTACAGTTAAAGGCTCCATCATAATTTTTCAAGGTAACAAATGCAATAGTAATTGAAATTCATCCTTCAGTTACAAAGACGCGTATGGTCATAGTAATATAATTCACTGATCTAGTGAGAAGAACTGAGATATAAAAGTGACCAAACTAGTACATATTCAACAGGGAAATTCCTAAGGTATCTAAGATAATAAACAGTTAATTAAAACTCAAGTTTGCATGTTCTGTCTGTTTGATTCAAGTGGTTGACAAGGATACATTTTGATGTGTCATCTAACATAAGTATTGTGATCCAGTAAATCCCTTGCTCCTGAATGGAAAGATTCTCCTGCCAGAGTCTCAGAGTTTTATTTTATTTAACTATTTCATGTAGTAATGTTTAATGGAGTTGTACCATGATATTAATTGATTTGTTATCCACCCTCATCAGGGGCGGCGCTACGAATTCCGCCGCCCCAAGCAGGGCCTCCCGCAGACGTGCCGCTGGTCCCGCGCCTATGGTGGAGCTTCTGCAGGCATGCCTGCGGGAGGTCCACATGAGCCGCGGGACCAGCGCACCCGCTGCAGTCATGCCTGCGGGAGATCCGGTCGTCCCGCGGCTCCGTTGAACCTCCCGCAGGCATGACTGCGGCAGGTCCACCGGCCCAGCCTGCCGCCCTCCCATTAAAATGCCGCCCCATGTGCGCGCTTGGCACGCTGGGGTCTGGAGCCGGCTCTGACCCTCATTGTTCTACTTGTTTACGTTGCTAAGATTAGTCAAGAGGAGCATACGACATTTTTCTATATGTATATACAATGCCAAATTGAATAGCTTAGGGACCGGATGCATTAAGACAGTTAGTGCCTAAGACCATCCTTATTCAGCAAAACACTTAAGCTTATGCTTCTGTTTTGCTGATCTGTGTCCTAGGTTCGCAGCAGCATGCAACTGCTAGAGAAGAAAGATGGGCAGGTGGTTAGGGCACAAGCTTGTTGCTCAAATAATGCAGTGATGGGGAGCATATAATTATGAAATGGTGTGAAATACATGTTTTATCTTCAATCTGCTGTTAGTCTCTTCTAAAGAGACATCTAAACATTTTGCTCAATGTGTAACCTGTGTTTGAAAGTAAAAATAAGTCAATGATACTCTTAGAAATGTTAGCTCATACAGGCCTAATATTTAAGGTGGCAAGTGACAGTATATGTATATAAGATTTTGTTTGTGTGGGAGAAACTCATTTTATAAATACCGATGGATAAATCTTAAGTTTTCCAAAGTTGTTAGGTTATGGATCCAAAAATGTAGATGCTTATGCAAAGCTTTCCTAAACTAACATTTTTCTCTGCACAAGTGGACTGGAAGGGTCATGCTAAAGCAAAACAGACAGACATTCAAAGCTAATTAGAAAAAACCAAAGCCCAACAAAAACCTTTTGGGCCCTCTAAGCATTGGTTTGGGTATGTGGTTGAAGGTTCTACTCAGGCTTACTTTATCTGAACTAGTTTCTCCATCCCTAATTGTCACAATTTTACTAGCAAAAAGACTCCACGGGCCTATTTATGAAGCAGCATTTCACTTCTTGTGAAAAAGGCACGTGAATGAGAAGAAGGAGGATGCTTTGAGCTAATCAGTGAGCCAATCCAAAATACAGCTGCGAAAGTCTACCTCATCTCACTTTGTAAGTTACTCAATTTCCTTGCTACAATAGATGCCTTTAGACTGTGATTACAACAGCAGTGAGGGTTCCTTTCACTTGGTATTTTTCATTATTTAGTCTGCGGGATATTTTAAAGGGACAATTCCAGTCTAAAGACCGTACTTAAAATCAATGTCCTTAGCTCTGTTACTAATAATACTTTAGATCTTAATACTGACATAATTCTAATAATTTAAGACCTTCTTACTGCAATCAGATCTAGGTAGAGTCTGGCACCTGTGTGGCACCCCATTTGAATCCACAGGGCTCCTCAACACAGGGCTTCCCTCATGTTGGTCCAGTTTCAGGATCAAGGCCTTATTTACTCTTGGTTATCTTTTTTTGTTCATTTTCACTCTGCCTTGACAATGCATACTAACTGATCAGTTTTGTTAGTCTCTTTACACTCAAGCATGTGAATCAGACAGTCATGTGTTAAGCTTTCCCTTCTAGCATTCCAGGGAATCCTACTAAAAGCAGGACTCACTTGTGAAAGTTCAGTGAAATGTTTTGTGGTGTTTTTTTATAAAACCCCTCAATACCTTAGCATGCACAAAACAGCTGTTTGTTGGGAAGAATTTAATTCTACTTTGTATGTTCAAATGAGACTCTATGCTGAAATTTTTTGGGCAATGCAAACTTTAAAACGAAATGGATTAAATACATATTGTAGAAGTGAGAGAGCATGTCCGTAGTGGTCTGATCCTGACTTAAGTGGAAACCGTGGATGCTTCGTATCTTTCAGAATCAGACCTGCTTTTAATAGATTCCACGTCACAGAATGAGATTAGCAACTTGTCACTATAACCCTATGTGTACTACTTATGCAGCTCATTCTGGGACATGTGGAGGTATCTTTACCTCTATGCAATTTTTTTGGCATCAATGGCTGGTTGCAGGTGTATAGGGGGCACAAAAGAGTGCATCACTATCTCAATCTGTAGCCTCAGTGGCAGCTGTTGAGGCACTGCAGGGCTGAATGTTGCTCTGGCAGTGATCATTCAACAATTTATTTTTGTAAAGGGTGCATGATGGATTAAACCTTTTCACATTATGTGGCTTAGAAAAGTGAAATTAATGGGGAGACAGCTTTGTTGTTAGAACAGTGATATGACATCACTTGCCTGTTGGAGAAATACCGTAGCTTCCCACAGATAGATTCAATTTGTCAGCAGCCCAGAGCTATGAAGGAGCTCCTACCCAGCCCTCACATTTTGATTTACCTTCAGTTAGTTAATTTGGAAGATGCTGCCTCTAATCCTGCATGCAGCCTTTGCTCTATTTTTAAATGTCTGGGTCACTTTGTGTCCTAGCAACCATCTGAAGCTAAGGATATCCTAAAAGTCTCAGAACCCACGCATGTGGGAGCCCAACTGCAGCATATTATCTCTGGGGGTCTGCCAGTTTATCACCAGAAATGTATAGCAATATGGATATCATCAATTTGTCCCTGTGGGACTAAAGCTGGCAACAGCTGCTGGATGTTTAAATGCTATACAGTGTTATTAAACATAAAGGGAGAGCTGTTCTTTCATGTCCTTTTCACATTTCCTTTAAAACAGTTCCCGCCACACTAGCTGAGTGTTTGGTTTTTTTGGCTGTATGATTATACATATTAATCATACAGTTGTTGAAGCTTTCACAAGTCCACATCTTTGTCATTATAGTTGAGCAAACTAATAACATGTATGCATGCTTTTCCTAATGAGGCAATTCAGTTTTTCATTCCTGATGCTATCTGCAGTTTGACGAACATCAAGATGAGTTGTCAGCCCAGCATCCCAAAGGCTGATTTAATATCAATAAACTAAGGCAGTACGCATTATGTGAATTCCAGGGCAAACTCATTAAAAGCATATTGTCTGTGGCTGCTTTAATAGTGATGTGAGATTTTTACATCTCCTAAGTGATGAGCCAATAGACTCAGGTAAAAAGGTAGACTGGTCTGAATACTACCTCAAAAGATATCAGTTGTGCAATGGTGGGAAAAGACTGGTGACAATATGTTTTGCACTTCCATTCCACCTTTATCAAAGGATTTCAAAGCTATTGATGAATTAAGGCTCACAATACCCCTGCCAGGTACCAATTACTTTCATTTTACAGCTGTGTAAACAGAAGCATTGAGAAATTAAAAATATATATAGTTATATCAGGACCATCCCCACTTTGAACAAATGCAAATTGTAAGTCAAGGGGTAAGTCTCCAGCACAGTGACTAAAGGATTAGGGTGACACATTGAATACAAGATATGATAGCACTGGGTGACATAGATTCATAAATTTTAAGGCCATTACATCATCTGGTCTGACCTCATATCATGGCTCACTACATTTCACCCACTTACCCTTTGCTGAGCCCAATAGCTTGTGTTTGGCTAAAGCATGTCTTCCTGAGAGGTGTCCAATCTCAACCTGAAGCCATCAAGAGATAATCTGCAGCCTCCCTTGGTAGTTTGTTCTTACGGTTGATCTCCTTCACTGTTAAATTTGTGCCTGATTTCTAATTTGAATTTGCCTGACTTCCAGCCATTGGTTCTTGTTATGTCATTCTCTGCTAGATACAGGACACTTTAGTACTTGGTATATTCTCCCCATGGCGGAATTTATATGCTGTAATCAACTCCTCCCAATCTTTTTGATAAACTAAACAGATTGAGTTCCTAAGTCTCACTGTCAGACATTTTTCCAGCCCTCAGATCATGTTTGTGGCTCATCTCTGTACACACCCCTATTTTTCAACCTCCTTTTCAAAAATCGGGCAATTAACTGTATTCCAGTATCAGTCTCACCACACAGAGGTAAAATCACCTCCTACTACTACTCACAATGTCCCTATTTATGCATCCAAGGGTCAGGTTGGCACTTTTCCACAGCATCCCACTAGGAGCTCACATAGAGTTGCTTGTCCGCTAACACTCTGTCAACATAATTATAATTAGAAGACTCACCCAGGATCACACAGCAACATAGTAGCTCTTCTACTTCTGTTCTTCGAGGCTTTGTGTTTACTATTTCTCAGTCAGTTGATTTTTACCATTTTAAAACCCCAGTCCCAATGATATTTTGGCTCCCAAGGAAACTTAGAACACTCGATTGTCCCCCAATTTCTGTTTAGTTGGTGGTTTTTGTTTGTGTTTACAAGTAGCTGTTCTTTTCTCATCACATTAGTTTACTCTGACACAGGTGATAATTACATTAAGAATACCCATCTGGAATGCTGAAAAATAGTCTTCACGCTATACTGGATCCATAGTACAAAGCTCATTTCTTGATGCTTGCTCAATGTTACCAATGTTCTTATTCATAAAGTTTTATTTGTGTGGACTAATGCTGTTGAATATGTATTGTAAATAATGCACCATGAAAGATTCTCTCCCAGTAGGATGTTTTTCCTATTCAGTTGAGCAGTGTAAAGCAATTTAGTGGGTAGGACATTATACTAAATTTAAACATTGAAAATGGCTTTAAAAATCTGTTTCCTCTTAAGTTCTCTGAATCGAATCCTCAAGTAGTATAAATGGGCATATTGAAGTCAATGGACATGTACCTATTTACGTCATATACTTTAAGGTAAGAAGGGAACACTGATCATCTAGTCTGCCCTCCTGCACATTGCAAGCCATAGAACCTCACTCCTGTAATAGACACCTAACCTCTGGCTGAGTTACTGAAGTCCTCACATCATAGTTTAAAGACTTCAAGTTACAGTAAATCTACCGTTTTCACTAGTTTAAACCTGCAAGTGATCCATGCCGCATGCTACAGAGGAAGGTGAAACCCCTTCCCGCCCAGGGTCTCTGTCAATCTGACCTGGGTGAAAATTCCTTCTGGCGCCACATATGGAAGTCAGTTAGACTCTGAGCATGTGGGCAAGGCCCAGCAGGCAGATACCTGGGAAAGAATTCTCTGTACTAACTCAGTCCTCCCCATCTAGTGTCCCGTCTCCAGCCACAGGGATTTTTGCTACTGGCAGTCACCAATGGGCCACATGCCATCATAGGCAGTCTATCAAACCATCCTCTCCATAAAGTTATCAAGCTCAGTCTTCAAGTCATTTTTTTTGCCCCCACTGCTTCCCTTGGAATGCTGTTCCAGAACTTCACTCCTCTGATGGTTACAAACCTTTGTCTAATTTCGAGTGTAAACTTGTTGATGAACAGTTTTTATATCCGTTTGTTCTTGAGTCCACTTTGACACTTAACTTGAATAACTCCTCTCCCTCTCTGGTATTTATCTCTCTGATACATTTGTAGAGAGCAATCATATCCCCTCTCAGCCTTCTTCAGCTTGTTTAGCCTAACCAAAGCTTTTTGAGTCTCCTCTCATAAGGTTCGTTTTCCATTCCTCGGATCATCCTAGTAGCCCTTACTCTGCACCTGTTCCAGTTTGAATTCATCCTTCTTAAACATGGAAGACCAGAATTGCACACAGTATTCCAGATGAGGCTCATAGTCATCCTGTTATCAACCAGTTTACCCAGGTCTTTCTCCTCCTTTGTCGCTTCCAACTCATAAATCCCCAGCTTATAGGAAAAAAATCTTATTGTTAGTCTCTACATGCATGATCTTGCACTTCACACTATTAAATTTCATCCCATTTCTATTACTCCGGTTTACAAGGTCACCCAGATCTTCTTGTATGATATTATGGTCCTCCTCCATATTGGCAATACCTCCCACCTTTGTGTCATCTCTAAATGTTATTAGAACACTCACACTTTTTGTGCTAAGTTCAGTTGTAAAAACGTTTAAATAAGATTGGTCCCAAGTCCAATCCCTGAGGAACTGTGCTAGTAACCTCCTCCAGCCTCACAGTTCACCTCTCAGTATCATCCATTGTAGTCTCCCCTTTAACCAGTTCCTCAACCACCTTTCAATTCTCTTCTTAATCCCCATCTTTTCCAATTTAATTAAATTTCCATGTGGAACTGTATCAAATGCCTTACTGAAATCCAGGTATATTGGATCGCCTGCATTTCTTTTGTCTAAAAAATCAGTTTCCTTCTTAAAGGAGATCAGGTTAGTCTGGCACAGTCTACCTTTTGTAAAACCATGTTGTATTTTATCCCAATTACTATTTACCAGTATGTCCTTAATTACTTTCTCTTTCAAAATTTGTTCCAAGACATTGCATACTATTGAGGTCAAACTAACAGGCCTGTAGTTTCCCGGATCACTTTTTTCCCCTTCCTTAAAAATAGAAACTATATTAGTAATTATCCATTCATATGGTAGGACCCCCCCCCCCCCCGAGTTTACAGGTTCACTAAAAATCATTGCTATTGGGCTTGCAATTTCATGTGCCAGTTCCTTTAATATTTTTGGATGGAGATTATCCGGGCTTCCTGATTTAGTCCCATTAAGCTGTCTGAGTTTGACTTCCACCTCAGATGTGGTAATTTCTACCTCCATATCTTAATTGTCATTAGCCACCCTGCCACTACCCTTAAGATCTTCATAAGCCTCATTAAAAACTGAGGCAAGGTATTTGTTTAGGCATTGGGCCATGCCTACATAATCCTTAATCTCCACCCAATCCTCAGTGTTTAGCAGTCCCACTTCTTCTTTCCTTGTTTTCTTCTTTATATGGCTGTAGAACCTTTTTACTATTGGTTTTAATTCCCTTTTCAAGGTCCAACTCTGTTTGGCTTTTGGCAGTTCTCAATTTATCCATACACTTTATGACCTCCAAGAGTTAGTTTTCCTTGCTGATCCGTCCCATCTTCCATTCCTTGTAGGCTTTCTGCTTTCTCGTAATTACCTGTTTGATATGTTTGCTCATCCAGTTTGGTCTTCAGCCCTTCCCTATGAATTTTTCCTCCTGGCTTGTTATGCAGGCTTCAGATAGCTTCTGCAACTTTGAATTAAAGTAATTTCAAGCCTCTTCCACATTCAGATCCTTGAGTTCTTTGGTCCAGTCCACTTCCCTAACTAATTCTCTTCATTTCTTAAAGTTAGTTCTTTTGAAATCAAGAACCCTTTTGCAGATCTATTTTTGTTTATCATTCCATTTAGTTTAAACTGAATTAGCTCATGATCACTCAAACCAAGGTTCTCCTCTGCTCTTCCAGCAGCTCCCATTGGCCTGGAGCAGTGATCCGCGGCCAGTGGGAGCTGTGATCGGCCGGACCTGCAGACAGAGCAGGTAAACACACTGACCCAGCCCACCAGGGGCTTTCCCTACACAAGCGGCGACCCCTGTTTGAGGAACCCTGTTCTATGAGGTCCTCACTTCTAACCAGTAGCAAATCTAAAATGGCATCACCCTTTGTTGGTTCAGCAGCTATTTGGTGAAGAATTCTGTCATTTATCACATGCAGGAAAATCTGGGCCCTACTGTTGTTAGTAGCACTTATCCTCCAGTCTATATCTGGTAATTCAGTATCCCATAATCACACAATTCCTAGTAGTATTTATTTCATTAAAAACATTAAAGATGTTTCTATCCATAACCAAATCAGATTCTGGTGGTCTGTAACACACCCCAAGCACTATACCAGGAGAACCTCTAGTACCTTCCTTCCCCTAAAGTGATTTTGGCCGAAACAGACTCTGTCTTATCCATTCCATCACTTCTAATTTCTTTACAGTCTATTTCATCATTAATATACACTGCTACTCCACCACCTGTGCCTTTAGTTCTGTCTTTCCTGAACAGCACTTACCCTTCAATACCCGTACTCCAGTCATGACTACAATTCCACCATGTTTCTGTTATCCCTATAATATCTGGTTACATTTCCTGTACCAGTAGTTCTAGCTCTTCCATTTTAACCAGTTAACCAGGCTCCTTGCATTGGTGTACAAACATCTTAACTGTTGCTGCTTGGCTTTGGCCACATTGACTGCACCCAATTGGGTGAGGATTCTACTGCTAGTATCACCCCTCTGACTGGTATCAGCACTATCCTTCCTCCTAATGTCCATTCTCCTACCCTTCTTGTGGAAACACCAAAATCCATCTGCAGAGATATACTTATCTTAGTAAATGATGAGAAACACTACAGTGTAGGGGAAAATACTGCAATATATTTTGTGTATATATTAGTATATTTTGAATTCTTGATGTACTCCTAAGAATATATTGGGCTTGATGCTCCTCTGCCCTGCATCTTATATGGTCACTTACACCTGTACAAAACTCATGGGAAACGCAAGTATTCTGTTTGGTACTCTGGCTACACTCATTTGGTGTATTTCCTTTGTACAACTATACATGGCTACACGATAACAAAAGCTATGATTTTTCAGAAATGCATGCCTAAAACCCAGGCTCCCAAATAAATGGCCAGAATTTCAAAATTGCTGATTAGGCAGCAGTCTTGCAAATCTAATTACATGGAATTAGGAGCTTAGTTTAGGGCGGTGTAGGGGCTAGCACACCTGACTTTCAGCCCTTTGCTTCCCTGACAGAGGTACCAGGTTCCTCATCTTAGGCTGGGTACCTTCTGGCCTCCACTTGCATCTGGATCTCAACCCTTAAGGGGGTGTGGTAAGAGAGCCAGGGTACTCCTTCTTCACCATGTCCGAAGCCAGAGCCCTATGTGAAGCAATGCCAGCAGGGTCCTTCCGGCAAAGAGTCTAAGTCCACTTCCCTGGGATACTTCCTACCTCAGCCCCTTCAGTTTGGGTCTTGGTTCCCTACAGTGCAAACAGTCCATAGTGGCTCGCTTGCAGTAGCACCCCTTTGTGGACCTTTGGCAGTGTCCTGCCACAGCCTCATGTCCCTGTGGGCAGAGTGGATGTGAGATTGGAGGGGCCTACCTCAGCATGTTTTGCTGCAGAGTGGCATAAAACTCTCCCTACTCTCCAATATAAAGGAATACCACCTTTGAAATGTATTCAGCTCCCATCTGTCAGAGGAATGGGGGAGCTAGGTAGAGTCCTTCATTAAGCAACCCACCAGACTACTGAACTGGTCTTCAGGGGAGCTCTTTAAAAAATGGCTCTTACATATGATGCCAGAATACTGACTGACTATTTTTAATCATAGAAATGTAAAATAAGAGCGTGTTTCTGCAATGCTTGCAGTAATTGATTCAAACCCTGTTCTGTGCTCCAAACCTTTCCTGTGCAGCTCCATAGACTTCTGGATTTACAGTACAATAGTCATGTTGTGAAGGATGCAAAAGAGACCTTTTGACTTCCGCTTCAGTTAGTTGCTTGATCAGATATGTGACATTCATTCATAGACACTGAGCCTATTTTAATTAGTTTACTAAAGTGAACCTGCATTCATCAGCCCATGGAAGTGACTTCAGTATAATCTGTTTCCAGGAAAACCTAATCCTTATTAGATACTCAACAAATCATTATAATAGTGCACATAGACTTTCAATAAAAGGCTTTAACACCTGTTACGCCTTTATATCCAAGGCTACTCCTTTAATACTTAATTCTGGATTTTGACCATATCAGGATTTCAGTTTTATGTTATAGGGATTTTAAAATGAATATATTACAATTAGTGTCAAAATAAATGCTATTGTTTCTGTGCAAGCATATGTAAATCCAGGCTTTATTTTCAAACTTCTGTGACAGATTTTGCAGTGCTCAGCAGCAAGTAGCTCCTTTTGACCTCAAATGACAGTTGCTCTGTGAGCAGAATTTTGAATTTCCTTTTTAGTTTTAAATAGAAGCTTACTAACGAGACCTAGTACATGCATACAGATATACCAAGCTGGGGCACATCCACTACTTTTAGGATCTTGTTGCAGTGGGGCAGGGTCTTGTACATATGCAAAGGAGTGACTGGCTATAGAGAGTCAATACAGGGGGATGCCATACCTCCTGTTTGTCATGGAGCATTGTTTAGCAGCACCACAGATGATACAGTTTGGATCTCGGTAGATGGATCTTGTCTTGGGCTAAGCTACCTACATGACCAAAATACCAGCACATGAATGGGTACATAGAAATTCACCAATGCTAAACCAAATGCATCAGCTGAAAGATTGCTACTAATATCTACTACTATGACAAGCACAGTTGCTCCAAGGTTGAACTCCAGACCAACGGATTTACATACATTTTCCTAGATTTTTAAGGCCAGAAGGGACCCTTGTGATTATTTAGTGACCACCTGCATAATACAGGGCAGACAACCCTGGAGTTTCTAGAATTATTAAAAATCAATATTAATGGTTCACAGAGTTCCTTGGCCATTTCTTGTAACACTCTTTGGTGCACGTTATTTAGTCCTGATCTAAAAATGTGCAACTTTAATAGTTACTGTTTAACAACCCTCTGCCTTTAGTTATGGATGGAATAGAAAGTATTCCTTTTCACTATAAGAGATGAATAAATCATCCTGCACTTTTCCAAATATTTATTGAATACTTCTGCCTTTTCTGCAACACAATCAACAATTTTACCCTTCTGTTCTAGTATCATTGTTAAGATTTCATTTGTTCATTTTACATGTTGGGTTCTGAAATCTTCTGCAATATGAAAAGGCCAAGTTATCTGCTATAACACAAAGAACATGAGTAACTTTGCTACAAAGATCTGTGCTTGTGTCTATCTTTTTAAATAGCTTTTAGAACTTCAATTATTTAGTCCCTAATGAGGCAAAAGTAATGAATGGCCTCGAAGTCTGGTAATTCTTTATCTGTTCTCTTTTGAATGATGAAACAACTTCCTGTGGAAACCTCAGAGTTAAAAACATGCAGGCCATGATGAGCTAAGAGTGTAATTGCTGCAGTGTTCCCTTTACAATATGCCATACTTTGGGCATTGTACCCTCACCCTGCATCAATTAAAATAGGAGTATTGTGTCCGACCTTAGGTTTTGTACCGCACAACATTGCTATTGTCTATTTAAAGCCTCTAGTGTTGCAGTAGTGGTAGTTGGTTATTATCTGCATTTTGTTTCACTCTGAACTTTTGAGAAGACCACATAAAACACAATGAATTATGATGGTGCTGGATTATCCATCTCATTGAGTCAAGTATCAGAGGGGTAGCCGTGTTAGTCTGGATCTGTAAAAGCAACAAAGAATCCTGTGGCACCTTATAGACTAACAGACGTTTTGCAGCATGAGCTTTCGTCGGTGAATACCCACTTCTTCGGATGCAAGAGTGATGCAATCTTCCATCTCATTGAGTTCTTCAAGGGGAAAAAAGTGCAACATGTAGTAGCTCTGCAATGATATTCTTGAAGTCCACTTGACGTGGAAAGTATATTAGGCACAGTGAAAGAGGATTTATATATACAGATGCAACTTGACTGTTTTTAGGTAGGATTTTTCAAAAGCACTCAGTATTGGCTTATTTCTGCTCCCACTGAAGTCCATCATGTGACAGAAGCTGTCTGAATATCATGGAAAATGTCACGATGCTCCACTGTTTTATACCTTCTTCAATCATTTTCAACTGTGCAAATGGTGTAAAACACTATCAGCTCAGAATGGTAGTGCTGTACACTCACTTCGCACAGGTGGAAATGATTTTACAAGGAACAAGGCAATAGACAATCGGGCACAGAGAATCTAAAGCAAAAAGGTCAAGTGATTAGACCAAAGCCTAAGGAGGAATCGGTGTCAGGGACTGAAACAGAGGAACCCCTTGTTCTCTGTTCAGTACTTTATAGATTCCCTAGCCAGAAGGGACCATTGTGATCATTTGGTCTAACCTCCTGAATGACACAGACCGTATAACTGAACTGACTCCTTTTTTTTTTTTTTTACTTAAACCACTGGCCCTTGTTGTCTTTTATGTTAATGAGCTGCCCCTCTTTGTGGCCAAGGGTTGCATTAACTGTTCAGAAGAGAAAATGGCTTCGCTGCAGGATCCTGCTGTGAGGGAGTTACCACCAGTAAAAGCTTGGGTGGCACTGCCCTCTCCGCTGCGAAGTGATAGATAGGAACCTGTGGCCATAAATTGCACAGACCCCAAAGGCTGGCCTGGAATCACTGTAGAAGAGGGGAGACCATAAATAATCCATAACCTTTAGGGGTCCACAGTCTAGAGCTAGAAAACTGAGGTCAGCCCTGATATTCCTGACTCCCAAATTAAGGGACTCTAGCCAAGAGCCAGTTCTAGGAGTCAGAACTTAGAAAATCCCAATTACATTCTGTAGGTGACCAATCTGAGTCACCACTCCAAGACCAAGCAGAAGATATTGCTTTCCATTTTAATCTCTTTAGAAAGAAAAGAGCAGAACAACTTATCATGCGTCACCTAGTGCTTAAGATTGACAATTATGTTTTTAAGTTTCAGGCCGCTCAGTTCCACTTGTAGCATTATATGGTCTTAGTAGAACAGTTAGGAATTACTGTAATTATGCAATTGTCTGCAGGCTGCATTATGGATTTCATAACGTCCTTTTAGAGCCCAAATTAGAGCCCCTGGTTAGCCAGCAGATCTAGCTCAAAACCAGCAGTAAGGAAACATGTAAGAAGTGCACTCCCAGTGGAGGGTATTCAGATCTTAATGAGTAGGATTCTTTATGATCTTTGCTAATACAAGTGAGATTGGAAGAGAATACTGTTTTGCTAGGGATATTTTCTTTTCTCCTTGCTGAAATTTGCAGGCTATACATAAGAATGCTGTACTATAATTCAAATCCTATCCTGTCACACTATTATGTATTATTCTGTTTACTATTACAATATGATCATATAACTACTAGTAATAGTATGCATAGACATGGGGAAACCCCCATCGTTTACAATAGTACCACTGACAGAGCAGAACGTTAATATTTTTTAAAAAATCAATGAAAAGTGCTAAACTCTCTGCTCAATAGCTTTTTTCCGACATAAACATCTAATCTGTTTCTAAATCTTTCTCCCCAAATACCCAAAGGGATAGCTTATTTTAAAAACTAACTGCCTACAGTGTGTGGGCTTGTAAAATAACATTTAAATTATTTTTCTGATAAAAGCATCAAAAGCTACTTAAAAGCATTTACTTTGTTATATAAATAGAAGTAGTCTGAACAAGTAATACTTTTTAAAAACATGCATCTGCATGGCAGCCTACATTATATGCTAATATGCAATTCATATTGCTGTTGAAAATAATATCAAGATATTGAATTAGAAAAATAGGGGTTGGAATAGAAATATGCTTGTTTCAATGACGGGGGAATTTTTTCCCCACACAACTCTAGGTCTTGAGCTGTATTCAGAAAGAAGCTTGGGATAAGAACTGGAGTCCAGTTTTCACACTACTGGATGAACTGGAGCTGTTTGGTCTATGCTTCTTCAATGTTCCTTTGAACAAGCCACTTCACGCAGGAGGCAGTGTGGCTTATTTATAGAGCAGTAGACTGACTCTGACATGGGTTCCATTTCTGGCTCTGCCTTATGAGACATATCCCCTCTCTGTGCCTCAGCTTGCACATCTGTGAAATGAGGTAATGATACTGACCTTCTTTGGAAAGTTCTTTGAGATCAGCTGATTGAAGAGTGCTAAATAAGAGCTATGTATTACTACTACTACTACTATTAATACCTAACAGTGTTTCTTACTGTACCATGTCCCTGCCAAGCTTTTCATCATAAAGTATTTTAAGGCCATCCCAAATTACATGTTCGGTCTTAAGTTATCTTCTATTTTAGTTCTTAAACTCACTCATCTCCCTGAATGTTCAGGTATTAATATGTAACCCTTCTGCCCCTCTGAGTTGGCAGCAACAAGGGCCGGGTTCAGTATCCAGGGGTTCCGTTTCAATAACACAATGCAAAACCGGCTCGAGCCCCCACCCAGTGACCTGGGACAATTACATACCACCACCCCCCGGGCGCCTCTAGGAGGCAATACTTCCCCACTCGCAAGCACGGAGTCCGAGTGTAGCAAAATCCTTTTAATAAAGGAGGGAAACAATACGGCATCATGTTGGAGAAACACCACAAACCAGATTATAACACAAACCATAAGCAAAAAAAACCAATCCAACTCCAAGTACGTTTGGCAATGTCCTTTCCCCCTTAGGGTCTTAAGTCCAATCACCCCAAAGTCTAACAACCCAAAAGTCTCTGTTTCTGGTCAGTGCCACCCCAGAGTTCAAAAGTTTATCTGCAGAGTTTCTTCCCCCACCCCCCAGCCTGGGTGGAAATGGGGGGGGGCGCACACAGGGTGTTAAGGGTCACCTTACGTGGGCCGGGGCCAACTGCTCCACCTCTCCATGGAGTTCTGCTGCAGCCTTCCCCACAACCAGCTCCACTCCACCTGCTGTGCCCCTTCTCCAGCCGACCCCGCAAACCGCTCCACTCTGCTCACTGTTCCATGGGCTGCTCCAACGTGCTGCAAACTGCTCCGCTCTGCCAGCTGCTTAGCGATAGAGCTTCAGGCTCCCCCACTAGTTAACACAGCACTCAGTGATCTCAGCTCAGTAAGCTTAGCTCTTTTAGTGATTTCAGCTTGTAGTAGGGGAGCCCAGGTGCTGGTGCACCATTGGCCCAACATGAATTCAGCTCAGCAGCCTCTAGATGGACTACTAATGGATTCAAAATTAGCTCTGCTCTTCAACAATGGAGAGAGGAGGATTTGCAATTGGTGTGCCAGGCCCCCAAAGGGGCCCATACCATCAGGTACACACACCAGTTCCCAACCTCTCTCAATTCACTGGGTTTTGGCACCGATGTCCCTTGTCTAGCAATGCCACCCACCTAATGGTGAAACATCTCTGTCACAAAGCAGTCCCACAGTTCCTCATCCACACAACCAGGGCGACAACACTCCACTCCTCCCGCCCCAACAACAAAGAAACTGGGGATCCCAGAGCTGTCAAAACCACCATCCCAGGCTGCCGTGGATCATGCCAGGCGGGGTGGGTGTGCCAATGCAAATACCTGAAATTCCCTTCCACACTCCCCACAATTCACCACCAGATGTCAGGGCAGAGCCCATCCTGACTCTGCTTACAAATAAGGCATTTGTCACAGGGAGAGTGGCCTGTTGGATGGGTGCAATTTCTGGGAGACCTGCTGACCCAGGTCAGATCATGGTGGATATGCAGGGTGAGGTGAGTATATGTGTTATGGATAATGGGAGGTCAGAGGCAACTGGGAGGTAGGTTGGATTGGGAAGATTTACAATGTTAGAATGAAATCTACCCAATCCATCTGGGTTCTTATATAGGCACCCATCACCACAGTATATAAGTGCCACTCACAGGTAAAAAAAAAATACAACAAAGATATTTCTTCCATGCCAGCATGAAGCTTAGATTTTTTTTTTAAATCTGTATAAAGTTTTGCAATATCTGCCTACGTGCACTACTGTGGAAAGGCTGCAGCAGCTGGGAAACGGGTTGATTTATCTGGCATGGGAGGGCATAGTGGGACCTGTATCCCAGTTCAGGCTGGATAGGGGGCACATTGAATCAGACAGTTTGTAGGACTCAAGGGATAGCAGGGGTTTCAACCTGAGAACATGACCAATGTAACATATTGGCTTGAATAAGTTAATGACCCAAATTGTTTTCTTAGTTTTATATGAGTACAGCAGCAGTGTATGAGCCATCCTACTCAATGAAAGGTAATGGTGATAGGCTTAGTTCTGCCACTGGACTTAAATTTTAGGTTAGATTTTATTTCTTGTGATTCTGCAAGAGTTTAACTGAAGCCATTGCAGAAAACTCAATGTTGGCTTTATTTTTTTAAATTTTTTTATTGAAGACAAATAATATGATGTACTGAGGTCACAGGAAAGGAAACCTCCGTTTCCATCTGCAACTGTGCAGAAAATAAACACGACCTAATGAAATGTAATGGCTTGGGGAAAGCTGAGCAATAAGGTGATTATCAGTATCAAAGCTTCCTCAGAACCACCTCTAGTGATTTACTCTGTCTCAGCACATTGGCTCCAGTGACTTCATTTCTTTCTGATGATTTATTTTGTTGTATCTTTGCTATGGAATTCTGCATTGAATCAAATGTTTTATCAAGGTAGTTTCTATATTCAGTCAAAATTGTAATCAAAATTGGACTCTGTATCGAATCAGATTTTGTAATCAAAACTGGGACAGAGCTGCTGTGAGGAGGGGCTCCTCTGAATCAGGAAGAATGGGTGAATGCTACAAAGAAGGGTTTGAGTTAGTGCAGTGCTGTGTTTGGCTCAAGTAGCAGAGCACATTCTCCTGTTGACTTAGGGGTCAAGTTCCAATCTGGACCTTTTGTTCTAAATGATATTATGGCCAAGTTTTCAAAAGTGATTAGTGAATGTTTTTGTTGTTGGTTGCCTCAGTTCTGGTGCCTGACTTGAGGCGCCCTTTTAAAAGGGCTGGGTTTTTCAGATGGTGGGTGTTCAGCACTCTGAAAACCAATCCCATTTCTGGTGTCTCACATTAGTACCTAAAATAACTAATTGCTTTGGAAAATCATGGCCTACATTCCCAAAGCTTCCATTTGTTCAACAGATTGCTCAACAGTCAAATATTTGGTTGTAAGAAAAGCTATTGGAGACCTCTTCTTATCCCAACAGATTGATGTTAGAGATCTGAATGGCTGAGAATAAAATGTCATAGATGAAAAGGTTTCTCTTTTGGTGGTTAACATCTTCTTGGTCTCTTTATTTTTACTTTATTTCTCGGTAGGGAAAAAACCCTCTGTTTTTTCTCTCTACAATCATTCTCTTTTGTACATATTGACAAAGGGGATCCAAGGTGTATATCAACTGGAGAATAATTTCTCATTGTTCACCACTGGGTTATTGCCTGTGGCACAGAGTTGACATCAGGTAAGTTACCATTTTATTCAAGAATTTGAATTTTCTGCCTTTCCTTCATCACCTCCCCTTCTGAAAGGGATTTATCTAAACCAAACCCTTCTAAATTCTTTTGTCTGAACACCTGGCTGCATACAGAGGTCATTGCTGGCAGATGCTAGGTGATTTACTGATCCCTCCAGGAAAGAGGGTCATTTTACAAGTCATGGAATCCAGATTGTTTGGCCAATTTGCAGAAACATAGATGTTTGGAAGTTATTTTCTATTACAGTAACTAGAATCTTGCTAGTTATGCTAAAGGGTGCATAACTAGCAGGATTATGCTAACTATGCTAAAGGGTGCAGAATTCAGATGCATGCCTGCTGCCTCAGACATCATGACTCAGCATGTCAACCAACAGCCAGCTCTTGGGGGTTAGGAAGAAAACTTCAGCTCTGGGCAAGATATTCTAGAATTGTCCAGTTTAGGGTAACTTACCTTTCTCTGGAGCATCTGGTAGTGGCCACTGTCAGAGATACTGGCCACACTGTGCCACTGGCTTGGTCCAGTATGCCATTTTCTATCTTCCTAACAAATATGAGGGACTGACTTGGGAACCTGTCAGAGAATATAGGTTGCATTTACCTTGTAGGATAAGTTCTGGATACCTGCTTATTCTGTTTTGCCACTGTCATTAATATTGAGAAGCTCACCATGAGATTTTAGCAATACAGTATGTTTGGTGTAACTTTACATTGGGTAAAAGTTCTGATAAAACGTGATAAACTGGATATTTCTTTTCAATGATCTCTGTAATTTACTTTACTGCTCTCGTTTTCTGTCTTCTAGCACTGAAAGACTTAAGAACTCAAATTGTATTATATTCTAATCTACAGCAATCACAGTCAGTTTGAACTCTGTTCCAGGAGCTCCCAGTCTGATCTCCAGCCATCACCTGTCTTTCGGCAAACCCCTTTGTTCCATTCCCTTCTGACTGAGGATTTTAAGGCTGCACAGCTCCATGCCTTACACTGTGATATTCCCAGTAAGCCAGTCTGCCAAAGGTCCCGCACCTCTGAAGGCTGTGAACAGTGTGTTGCCAGAAGTTAAGTTACCACCCAGCTCTTTCTAAGCAAGAAATTTATTCTTAAGGTAAAAGCATTACAGAGAAAAATATAAAAAAACATTAAGCAGTTTTACACACATACTAAACATACCAGGAATCACCATAGAAGTGGGTGGCAACCCGGGCAGCAGCGACCATGAGATGGTCGAGGTCAGGATTCTGACAAAAGGAAGAAAGGAGAGCAGCAGAATATGGACCCTGGACTTCAGAAACGCAGATTTTGACTCCACCAGGATCCCTTGGGAGGCTAATTTGATTGGGGGAAAGGAGTCCAGGAGAGCTGGCTGTATTTTAAAGAAGCTTTATTGAGGGTGCAAACTATCCCAATGCGCAGAAAGAATAGCAAATATTGCAGGCGACCAGCTTGGCTTAACAGAGAAATCTTCAGTGAGCTTAAACACAAAAAGTGAGCTTACAAGAAGTGGAAACTTGGACAGATGACTAGGGAGGAGTATAAAATATTGCTCAAGCATACAGGGGTGTTATCAGGAAGACCAAAGCACAACTGGAGTTGCAGCTAGCAAGGGATGTGAAGGTAACAAATAGGGTTTCTACAGGTATGTTAGCAACAAGAAGGTGGTCAGGGAAAGTGTGGACCCCTTATGAATGGAGGAGGCAACCTAGTGACAGATGATGTAGAAAAAGCTGAAGTACTCAATGCTTTTTTTGCCTCAGTCTTTACAGACACGGTCAGCTCCCAGACTGCTGCATTGGGCAGCATAGTATGTGGAAGAGGTGAGCAGCCCTCAGTGGTGAAAGAACAGGTTAAGGACACTTTAGAAAAGCTGGACATGCTCAAGTCCATAGGGCTGGATGCAATGCATCTGAGGGTGCTGAGGGAATTGGCGTATGTGATTGCAGAGGCATTGGCCATTATCTTTGAAAACTTGTGGTGATCATGGGAGGTCCTGGACAAGTGGAAAAAGGCAAATATAGTGCCCATCTTTTAAAAAGGGAAGAAGTAGAATCTGGGGAACCAAAGACCAGTCAGCCTCACCTCAGTCCCTGGAAAAATCATGAAGCAGGTCCTCAAGGAATCCATTTTGAAGCACTTGGGGGAGAGGAAGGTGATCAGGAACAGTCAACATGGATCCACCAAGGGCAAGTCATACCTGATCAACCTGCTTGCCTTCTATGATGAAATAACTGGCTCTGTAGATATGGGGAAAGCGGTGGACATGATATACCTTGACTTTAGCAAAGCTTTTGATACAGTCTCCTACAGTATTCTTGCCAGCAAGTTAAAGAAGTGTGGATTGGCTGAATGGACTATAAGGTGGATAGAAAGCTGGCTAGATCATTGGGTTCAGCGGGTAGTGATCAACAACTCAATGTCTAATTGGCAACTGGTATCAAGTGGAGTGCTCCAGGGATCGGTCCTGGGGCTGGTTTTGTCCAACATCTTTATTAATGATCTGGATGATGGGATGGCTTGTACCCTCAGCAAGTTTGTGGATGACACTAAGCTGGGGGGAGAGGTAGATATGCTGGAGGGTAGGGATAGGGCCAGAGTGACCTAGACAAATTGGAGGATTGGGCTAAAAGAAATCTGATGAGGTTCAGCAAGGACATAAAGGTATATAAAATCATGAGTGATGTGGAGAAAGTAAATAAGGAAAAGTTATTTACTTGTTCCCATAATACAAGAACTAAGGGCCACCAAATGAAATTAATGGGTAGCAGGTTTAAAACAAATACAAGGAAGTTCTTGTTCACACAGCGCACAGTCAACTTGTGGAACTCCTTGCCTGAGGAGGTTGTGAAGGCTAGGACTATAACAGTGTTTAAAAGAGAACTGGATAAACTCATGGAGGTTAAGTCTGTTAATGGCTATTAGCCAGGATGGGTAAGGAATGGTGTCCCTAGCCTCTGTTTGTCAGAGGGTGGAGATGGATGGCAGAGAGATCACTTGATCATTACCTATTAGGTTCACTCCCTCTGGGGCACCTGGCAGTGGCCACTGTTGGTAGACAGGATACTGGGCTAGATGGACCTTTGGTCTGACCCAGTATGGCTGTTCTTATGTTAAGGACAAGTTCAGAGTCCTTCACTTAGGATGACTGCTACAGGCTGGGGACCGACTGGCTAAGCAGCAGTTCTGCACAAAAGGACCTGGGATTACAGTGGATGAGAAGCTGGATGAGAGTTAACAGTGTGCCCTTGTTGCCAAGGCTAGCGGCATATTTGGCTGCATTAGTAGGAGTATTGCAAGCAGATTGAGGGAAGTGTTTATTCCCCTTTATTTGGCACTGGTGAGGCCGCATCTGGAGTATTGCGTCCAGTTTTGGGGCCCCCACTACACAAAGGATGCAGACAATTGGAGAGAGTCCAGCGGATGGCAAGGAAAATTATTACGAGGCTGGGGCACATGACTTATGAGGAAAGGCTGAGGGAACTGGGCTTATTTAGTCTGCAGAAGAGAAGGGTGAGGTGGGATTTGTTAGCAGCCTTCAACTGAAGGGGAGTTCCAAAGAGGATGGAGTTCGGCTGTTCTCAGTGGTGACAGATGACAGAACAAGAAGCAATGGTCTCAAGATGCAGTGGTGGAGGTATAGGTTGGATATTAGGAAAAACTCTTTCACTAGGAGGGTGGTGAAGCACTGGAATGGGTTACCTAGTGGAATCTCCATCCTTAGAAGTTTTTAAGGCCCGGCTTGACAAAGCCTTGGTTGGGATGATTTAGTTGGGGTTGGTCCTGCTTTGAGCAGGGGGTTGGGACTAGATGACCTCCTGCGGTCTCTTCCAGCCCTAATCTTCTATGATTCTATGAGCAGTCTTATGGAGCCCTAGTAGGCCAAAGCCTTCCCAGTCCTTGTAGAAAGTCTGGAGCCCCTCCTCACTGGAAAGAAGGTCCCATTTGCTTGTTGGATTAGAAAGAAGGCATTGTGTCAGTTCAAGCCCTTGTCTCCTAGTCTCTGGAAAACCCAGCGTGAATTGGTATATGCAAACCACGCAAGGGTTTAGTCTCTAGAGTTGTTTAGTCTCAGTCTTTCCTTAATCACCCTACCAGTGTTTTTATTTCCTGTAGAAGCTGTGGTAAACCTTGTTCATGGAGTAGAGAACAATCCTAGATAAAACCATTCATAGATTTAATACAGTATGGTCCCTAAAGATATTGCATGTGATTGCAATGTCTGTCACACAAACAATTTTTACAAATAAACCTCACTGTCCCTAAGGGTCATATACGTTACTGATGCCGGCCAAATCCCACAGAATTGATACCGTCATCAGAAAACTTTTGATTAACTGAGTAAAAAGTCCCACTGAGCTAAATGATTGTCTTACCTTAATAACTGAGTAGAGATGTCAAGATCTGGATAATAAGAGGGGAAGGCCAAAATATAGTCTGAGGTAGTTTCCAAATACATAATTAAAGGAATAATGAAATAGAACCATTCTAGCTTTTTGACTAAAATCAATCTTTGGTCACCAGGGAGCAATGCTTTGGGAGGGAAAAAGATGTTATATGCATGTATCTGCTGCATGTGGACAAACCTAGTGTAATTATAAATATATGATATTTGCAATGCAGCTCTCTTTAATAAGGACACATAGATTGGGTTGACACGATCACTTTACATATCTTCCATGTTTTCAAATATGGTAATTTTGTGGTATTCAGTTAAAGTCAATGGGGTGTCAGGACAAACTGTACTTGGTATGCTTATTGCAGTAGGTGCATCATACCTACAAGTAGGGAGGCACTGTTGCCCAATGGATAGAGCACAATGCTCTATTCTCAACATTGGAGCTGACCTGCTTTGTGATCTTGGATGAGTCACTTAATGTCTGTATGCTCCTGTCTCCCTGTCTATTTACCAGGGAGACTGGTACTAATACTCATTTGCAAAGTGCTTTGAGATCCAGAATGGAGATCGTTATTGGCCTCTGGAATGCTCCGTGACAGTTAAGTACTAAGTAACATCTTTAAATCTGGCACTAAGGGCTAACCACTCAGATCATTTTAAGTGAGTAATGAATGGAAGCATGAGATGGCAAAAGAAGGGAGTAAATCTGTATTGGTTCCAAGTCAGCTGGAATCATTTGTGGGTTCACTGCTAACCAAATTTATTTTAAAAGTGATTGGTACCATGCATCTGATTTGCTAGTGATGTGAAGCAGTACAAAATAGCCAAGCATCAATCTTAAATATTATTCTCTGCTTCCTACTTTTTCCTCCCATAATTGTTTTCTTGACTATATCTACCCTTTCCAGAGACATTAGCCTTTAGCCTGTCCTTGTGGTTCCCCCCCCCAAAAAAAGCTATCACCCATCTCACTAGTCCCTTACCTACAGAGCCATAAATTAAGTTTATCCTAGTGAATTTCACTTAAGTTGCTGAATTCCTTATCTGGCTGTGTATGTAATTACTGTCTGAAGGAGCAGTAGATCATTCTAGAGCTCCACCTAAACCCCTTCCTCTCTTCCTGCTGACAGATTCCAATCTTCTGTGCCTGTGTGGTTGTTCTCTTAGGTAGTAATATGACAGCACTTTTTGTTTAGTAGCAATGCTGATCTAACAGACAAATTAAAAACCCCACACAGTCAGAAAGCCCCTTACAATTTCAGGACATTCCTCTTGTTATCACAGTAATAGCATCAATATACCAAAGGCTACTTCTCTGGAGACATACATCCAACAGTAGAAAGTCTGTTGCAGGAGCCTACGCTGCAGATCAAATGTGCTTCCAAGAATAATTTTAAGACACCTGGGGTTAAGATAACAACCTAGCTTTGTACCCACCAACTTGAAGGAATAATGAGTCTAAAAGACTGAGTGTGACTCCTTGATGGTTGGCATTGATACTGCTCCTGGTTGTATATTTGGGCATCTCTCTAATGTAGGAATTAAACAGCTAGCCCTTAACAAGCTTCTTAAACCAACAGCTGTATCAGACTGTTGTTCTATGGGATAATAAGGATAGTAAGGTTTAGAAGGCAAGGTGTGCAGTGCATACAGGGCCAGCTAATTCCAGGATAAAGGTAACAGGTTAGGCATCTGTTAGACAAGTGCCATTATTAATTAACATCTATTCTGCCACATGAGATGGGAGAGAACAGGCTAATTTCCTAGCAGTGTTATGCAAGACCATTTGTGCTTCAGTGTATTGGGCATCAAGGACTCAGCTGCAGATAGGCTAAAACTTGTCATTTCACCTGCTATGCGTATTCTTAATTATCATTTTCAGTGCCATGGGCTGCAAGGTACTTTACTTGCAAACAAAAGAGACAAGTCCCTTCCTGCCCCAATTTACTAGAATGTTAAGGTGGGATGACAATGAGAGCGAGTAGGACAGGTCGAAAATCTGGGAGATAAATTTGTGATTTATAAAAGCCTCCTTTTACTTCCTTTTTAAGCAGCTTTAAAGAAATAGAATCTTATTATAGTCAAATTTTGAGACAGTGTTGGGATGCCAGGTGCAGTTATTTTAAAGTTGCTTCTTGCTCTTTGACTGTAACTCAGGATGGTTGTGGCTAAACTCTAAAATACTTTATTGTGGCATAATTACATTTGAATTAAAACTTTAACTATTGTTCAGCGGAAATGCAATTAATTCTAAGATGGCTGTTAATTCATGTCTGAGTCCATCTGAATCAGTTTCCTTGAAATATTCACCTATTGTGTGATCTTTAGTGCTGGAAATAGCCCTCCATTGTGTACTCCTCTTACTGCAATCCTGAGTGTCATAGCACTCCTTACTCCAGTAGCCCCCCCATGTAGATGTGGCTTGTAGCACCAAGCTGCCACTTAACACTGTACATGTATAAAGCACCTCTTTGATCCTGAAGAGATTTCCCAAGTGCTTTAAAGTGTAAAATATTAACTGCCTTGGTATGTCTTTGGGCTGAAAGGTGCTTTATAGTCGCTTGATATTAAATCAATTTCCACCTCTAAAAACCCTTGGCTGCAGAGTATTTGAAAGAAGCTTTAACTCATGTAGATTTGCTGGTATAGGTTAGAAGCAATTGTGCTAGATTTTGAATTGAGCAATAATGTAGTGAAGTTAGAATTAAAGTGTAGTTATGGGACAATACAATTGTTTAGTTTGATCACAACCATTCTGAGGTACAGTGAAAGGAAGGAATGTTAAGAAACAATTCACAGAGTAGACAGAAAGTAGATATCTGAGAGGAATTTAAAATATCCACAAGCAGATGCATAATACAGGAAAACTAGAAATGTTAAAGGGGGTTACCCGTAGCAAGAAATGTCCGTAAAATTGAAGGATAATTACCTCAGAATTCAAAAGACAAATGTCAGTTACCCGTATATAATAGCTTTCTCTTTAAAACCTCATGGAATTCCTGACTTTGCAAAGCTCACCATCTCACATCATGGAAAGCCAGAGCAATAATACTACTTTTCATAAAATAAATATCCTAGTAATAAAAGCTTAATGTGATGCTTTCAAATTAAGAAATGCTTGTGGCTTGGCATTCAGGTGTATAATTCCTTTTATAACTTTTAGAAATGTTACCATGAGTTTGAGAGGCATGTATTTCAAACCTGTGCTGCAGCAGAGTTTCTTTTCACTGTGACACTCCTGATGTATTTTCTGCACTTGTTACCTGGGAACCCAGGCAACAGAATATTATGAATAATAAATGAAGCTTTGCAGACTAAAGTGTCTGCATTGTTTTCTTTCAAATGTGCATACAAGAATGTATTGTAATACAGCAGACTCCTATTGAAGCCTATATTTAAGGAATTAATTTTGTAAAATTACCTAATACTGTTTATATTCAGAGGAATACAAATATGGACTTGTGTATAAACACACAACTGTCTGGGTCTCATCGTGTATGTCTACCCTTTGATGAAAAATCCACATCTCTGTTAATCTTTCATCACAGTGTAGACATACACTGATAATGTTACCATAAAACATTGCTGTGTAACTGATTGATGGTTATTAAGACCCCCCAGTTTAAGTTTCCAGTTTTCCCTCTACGCAGGTAAAAACTAAGAGTCCTATTTCCATTTACTCTGATCTCCCACCACTTGGTACTTGAATTTATGAGACTCCGTTTTGATAGACTCTGACATAATTCCAGTGCTTCCCATCACCTTAAGGGAATGTTATATATAATACAGTTCTTTGTCAAATGTCAACTAAACTGTCAAGTACTTTTTTTTTCACATTGGTCTTTTCCATTTTTTTTTTGTTATCAGGATACCTGTGTATATGAGTGGCCCTTCTCCTTTAGAAGGGCCACTCATTTCCTTCAGGGGTATCACAAGCTAACATTTCACTACCTTTTTTTTTAATGATGTTACCAGTCCTTGCACCAAACCCAAACCTTGGGTCCATGTTATTGTGTTACTATCCGATGTGTGCCCCTGGCCCCAGCTGAACCTCAGAATTCTATGTTAGGAACTCCTTCCACACAGTTCAAAACTCCAGATAGGTAGTGTACCCCATCACAGGACATTTTGTTAAATAAGGACTGAATAAAGTCCATATAATCAGAAATTATATGAAATATGTGATGTGGGCATAGATCTTGTTGGGCATGAGTAAACTTGCATATACCCTGATTTGAGTGCAAGCTTAAACTGTAAACAAGGGTGTGACAGGCTGTGTGCTGGAGCTGGGTCCTTGGGCTAGTTGAGATAAGTGGGAACATCCTGAACTGATAAGCTTGAAATGTAGATAAGATGAGGACATGAATGATTGGTCCTTACACAATCTGCAAAATGATTGGCCCTTACATGATCCGTAAAATGTCCAGACCAATTAGATTTAATAAATATAGATGTTAGCAGCTAGGAATAATGTATAGAAACTATGTAGTGTGCAAAATCATTTGGAATTGTTTCATCTTGTACCTGGGCCTGGCCAGTGTGGGCACAGAGCTGTTACATGCCTAACAAAGTAACCTGAGTGACGAGCTGAAGTCTAACTGAATTTTTGGATCCCTGAGAACTGAATGCAATGTTCTCTCAGAAATGGACAAGGTATTCTGGATAAGCCAAGTAGAAAAGGTCTCAGAGGACTCCCAACACAAGACACTTAATTTCATTTTTAAAAGTGCGTGTTTAGAGGGAGGCTGTTTAAAAGGTGCATACAGTAGGGGCCCAATAAACTTTTCCTTTGCCCCCTATGTAGTCACTGACACTTGTGCAAGGAGGGTGCAGAAGGTTACTAGATCAGAAGGGTAGCCTTTGGTATCCACTTTGCACTGGTGTATGTGCCTTCATAAGGTGCTCAGAAATGAGGAACTGGGCTCTAGATGTGATCAGTTGTTCCTGGCTCAGCAAGGGGGCACATGGAGCAATCTAGCTGCCACCTTTGAGGCTTTTTAAATGAAATGACATAGGGCAAGCCAGTTGGAGGTAATCAATGGAATAACGCTGTAGGGAGGTTGAACATGCAAGCTGGAGGCCTTTATGGCAGTTATGGCTTGTTTCTGTTATAAAAAACCTGTTGCAGCTGTTACACTCCCAGTATATGAGCTTGTGAAAACTGTTTCCTATAAGAGGACAAGCCCTAAGCCCTGCATTTCTTCAGCCTAAGTCAAAACTAAGTGATAAAAATCTCTGGGACAGATCATTCCTCCCCTCCCACCATGTGTTCTCTTCAACAAATGGGTCTGCTGCTTTCCTTATGGAAGAAAGGGGGCTCAGCAGCTTCCCAAAACCATTGCTCTACCCTGGATCTTGCAGAGGTTACTCTGAGCATCCAGGGTCTGTGCTGCATCCGGGCAAAAACCTGGGTGGACCAGACAGGAAAGGTTATGGAGGAAGGGGACAGAATCAAGGGGATAAGTGCTGTCTCCAGTCTGAGACCCTGTAGAACATACTGCAAAAATGAAATGGATCTCCAGTCTGTGTTACTTTTTTCATGTCATCCACTGATGGTCCTGTCAGGAAACTTTGGGAGAGGCCTTACTAAGGGCCAGAGCCAGTGTGGGGACACAGGTCCTCTCCTGGATGTTTGTGGTCTTCCACAGAAGCTCTCCATGATCCAGAAGGTTTGAAGATGTCCTTCCCTTAGTCTGAGGGGAGACAAAGCTGGCATTTCCCAGTAGTAGAACAATGCGGGGAATTCTCTGCAATGGATTCCTTGCATAGATTTCATCCCCAGCGGCCCCTACTTTTAACATGGGAGACGATGATCAGACCCATTTTCTGGTATCAGTACACCAGTCTAATTAAAAAAAATCAGTTGGATGTCTGTACATAACCCTAGACACCCAATAAGGAGAGGTGGGGAGAAAAAGTGTTATTTGGGGTTTGGAACTGAGTCTATAATTAGAGAAAAATAAAAGCATAAGAATCACCATACTTAGCATCAAAGAATCCTGTGGCACCTTATAGACTAACAGACGTTTTGCATCATGAGCTTTCATGGGTGAATACCCACTTCATCGGATGCAAGCATGTCATGACTGGAGGTATGACAGAAATCATGGAAGGAGTGGTGGGGTGTGTGTGTGTGGGGGGGGGGTGCTGAGGATAGAGAATTTCTTCCAGATCCCAGATGATGATCAGATTATGCTATGAACCAGGAAAACTGAACACCCTCTATTTTTTTTCCTATTTTACTACAACTGCAGGTACTATTCTAATAAAAAAATCATCAATAACAGAATAGAAATCAAGGGTTTTTTTTAATTTAAAATGTTATCCTTTTTAAGAGCTACTAAGGAACATCTGGAAGACTTTACTTTTTATGTCATTGATTCATTTTGCAGATTCCTTTAGGGAGTGGTGGTAATGAATTTGATATTGAACTTGAAAATGGTGGTTGTTCCATGTGTGGAAATCATGTCTAAGAGCTTTGTAACAGAATGACTTTAATCGAAAATGCCCACTTAGTGCTATTAATTCTGCTGAATTGTACTCTTATTGCATTTTGTGGGCCAGTGCTTTTTCAGTTGAACTATGTGACAAAGTGCTGATTATTAGCTTAGGAGGAAGATTTTGCAGCATGGCTTCTGAAATCGTTTTGTTTCTCCCATACAGGCTTTGTTCTAGAACCCCTCTGCTGCTTTGATAGAGCAAGAATGGTAGAATTAATGCATTTAAACATCAAAGGATGGCATCATATACATGTTTCTAATATGAGCTCTTGCTCCTTTGGTTTTATAATTTTAACATTTTATTAATGAATCACCAAAACCTAAGAAGTTCAAAGGCCAGCTGCAGGTAAATAAATGCTGCTGTATTATGGCCACTTGAAACTACTGGAATTTACATCATTCAGTATAACAATATAGGGACAAATGAGATACAGTGCACTATAATATTGCTTATCTTCAAAATGTTGTGAGAATTAAAGATGTACATAGGGTTGCCAACTTTCTAATTGCATAAAACCAAACACCCTTGCTCCTGCCCCTTCTCCGAGGCCCTGCCCCCACTCACTCCAGCCCTCCTCCCTCAGTCCCTCACTCTCCCCCACCCTCACTCACTTTCACTGAGCTGGGGCAGGAGGTTGAGATGAGGGAGGGGGTGTGGGCTCTGGGATGAGCCAGAAATGAGGGGTTCAGGGTCCAGAAGGGGGCTCCAGTCAGCAGCCACCACTCTCCCGCTGCCCAGCTCTGAAGACAGCACAGAAGGGTGGCAATACCATAACCTCCTTATAATAACCTTGCGACCCCCCTCCATGCAACTCCTTTTTGGGTCAAGACTCACAATTTGAGAAACACTCATTTCCCCCATGAAATCTGTACAGTATAGGCTAAAAGGACACACAAGACCAGTTTTCATGGGGGGAGACCAGATTTCACAGTCCATGACATGTTTTTCATAGCCGTGAATTTGGTAGGGCCCCAGTAATACATAGTTAAAGCTGATAGTAGGTCTTCTGTCCTCTCAGTGCCTGGGAAGTTTTAGACCATATGTTCTGAAGTGTGAGAGAGAATGAATGCACATTTGCATGCTCCTGATTGGGATGTGCAATATATGATGTGAGTAGGTCAGAGATATGTATGCACTTTCCAAACTGTGGGCTCTGTTTAATAGCCTAATACCATCAATAATAATAATCTCTAACAGAACAGAGATGGGGCTAATCCGAAGTGCTTTGGAAATAATTCAACTGACTTCACTAGGCTTGGAATCAGGTCCATACGGAATGCTGAACAAGTAACAACAATGCAATGTATTTACATAGTATATCAAGTCAAAGTTACATGCCTTCTCTCTAGGCACTGTAATAAGAAATGTCAATTACAGTGAAAATCAATTAAGCCTAGTTTAGATTTGATAGGAAGAATATGTTGCTTTCTTTTGTTCTTTAATTACCTGAGCTACCACACTTTCACAGTGCTCACACTAAATTGCACCCTTATTTTTCCTTCTAAACCTGGGTCATTAGGACTGAAGACCCTATTTATTTGACACTCTTCTTTCACTGATAGCACTCTGTCCAGAAAATCATCTAAAATTATAACCCAAAGGTTTTTCTATTGATTTCCAGGGTAAATTGGATTGTTCTGCTCTTGTTTTGTCAAAAGTATTTTTCATTTTTCATTCTTTCCGATTTAATCTTCATTCTTCCCACTTTCTGTTTTCTCCAGCTTTAATTCATTCTCTTTTGAAATCTTCTCACTGGAAGGCACTAATGAAGCACTCCTGAAGTTTTACTTTCACCTGTTGATCACTCATTGTCTTAAATTATATAATTTAGTTTCCTTAGAAAAATCCCAGAAACATATCTAGGTGTCAGTCATTCTTATAATTATCTGGTTACTTACTATTCCAAGTAATCATTCCACCTCTTCCAAATCTGCTGGGAAAACGAGGCCTAGCAGAAAAAGTGGTTGGCACAAGTGTTTTTGGAAGACTGATAGGCTCCTCGTGCTGCATAATAAACACTTTGTCAATTGTCTGCAGGGTTTAAATTCATTTTACTCACAGGAGGCCTAATCCTGATAGTTGCTGGACACCCTCAACTTGGACAGAAGCTGGTGAGAATGGAGAATACTCAACACATTGGAAGATCAGGGAAAGAATTACTGTTTGACCTATACACCTTTCCTAGCAAAATGTAATCTAAATGTAAATATCCTGTTTCCCAATTAAAAAAAGAAGTTACCTAGGATGTCAGCAATGAGTTCATTAATTGCTTTCACTTAAACTTGGGTACTGGACAGCATTCATGATTATGCTTTAATTTCAGAAGGGTTCTCTTGCTGAAAAATACCAGAGACTCAGTGTGGCTATGGAGCCTATAGTATATAGGTCCAAAACCAAAGAATGTAAACTCCACTGTTAGAGCCAGAGGAGCTTAGAAGCCCTCTGAGGCCAATAGCTCTTTATTTCTTTCTTTTCAATGACCTCTCCCTGCCACTGATTTATTGCAAATAAATGAATATTCCTACACTGTTTATATAGAACTACCCTAGTGGTCTGTAATCAGGATATTTCAAAAGGTTGCACCAACAATATTAAATTGGATGTATTGCATATGTATAATGCTTTTTTTTCTTGTTAAAATGTAATATCTAGCACTGACTGAGAATTTTCAAAATTTTAACTTTTTTCCATGAAAAAAAGGTTGTGATTAAAATTTATGGCAATTCCTAAATTTGATTTTTTGGCAATTTTTTTCCCCCACCCTTTTGGACAGACTTTAGTAGAGTTTCTTAAAAAGTGCTATTCCAGCAAATAGCAAAGGTTTGTAATGTGGCTAAGTGAATGTCATAGGAGCAAGTTTGATTTTTGGGAATTCCATAAGCTTTCTGTACTTGATCTTTCAACATATAAGCTCTGCATTAACTCCAGCCCTTCATGCCAAATTGTCAAGGGCCGTCTTCTGCCTAAGACTAGGCACCCACATAAGGAAGTAAGAGAGTGAGAGCCCAACCTTATGCCCTTACATCATCTACCTGCATCCTGGCTCCTCCAAGCTGCATGCCTATCAGCAGCCAGAGCAGAAATAAAACCATCAAAAGCAGAAAAAAATACTACAGTTAGACAATGGAAGCATGACCTAGGTGGCATATTCTAGCTCCAATTCTGTCTTATCTGAATATGTCTTTTACCTTGAAAAGTGTATGTAGACAGCTGTGATGCACTTCTTTCTGGAAGCCAAGTATATCAGCACCAAAAAAAGCTACTGTACATGAGTGTCTCCCTGACTGTTTTATTTCTTTGGGGGTAGCTGCTGCCTACACTTTATATCTACATTAGCAAACAAACAAAACTACTGTGGCAAGGCACCTTCTCAGTCTCCCCAGCCTCTGCTGCTTTTAGCCCTGGTGAGATAGGCTTGGGTAATGCAGTCCCCCTTGGGACACAGGGGAAGTCTGTTCCTCATATCTCCACCAGTCCTGTTTAGAGTATTTTTACTCCCTTGTGGGAGAGTACTGCCTCTCCTCCCAGTGAGACTCACTGTCTTGCTGCTCCTGGCAGCTAAGCTGAGCTCCCCTCCCCTCCCAGGGAAGGGTTTAAAAAGGTCTCAGGCAGCCCTAAGTTGGAATCAGCTGATTCTAATTAACCTCAGGTAGCTCCCCTCAGCTGATTCTAATTGCTACCTTGGTAACCCTTTCTCAGCTGAACCTGATTGACCTGTAGTTGCCTCCCAATTGATAAGGAGGAGGGCCTTTTAACCCTCTGGGACTGATTCCTACTCCTCCCTTGCAGCTGTCTGTCCTGAGTTTATCACACTACATAATGTCAAAATATAACAATGGGGGAAATGCAGACTCAGATATGGAGGGGAAATTAGGAACAAGGAAATATTGCTGAAAAATTCACATTCAAAGATTTTACAATTTGCCCTTGGGAAGCTAGGAAGGTTTGACCAATTTGCTTTTCCCTCCTCTAAGACTGATCTCAGTGTCACAATACTGTCCATCAGAAAAAGAACACATTTAGAAGTGAACACAATTTTGGCAAATATCTATATTCATTAGAAATAACTTGTTTTTCATAGTGATAAACCACCAAAGAATGAACAGTTTCTCATTGGTACCAGGATACAGTTAAAGGCTTGCTAGCTATAAAAACATTATTTTAGATGGGGTTAACTCAATCTTAAAAATTGATTATCTGCATCCTTTCTATGGACCCAATACTGCCTAGGATAGTTTATGGCCACATGTATTGGCTAGTAAATAGCAAATACCTAAATAGCATGGGAGAACAAACAGTCTGTCACCAGGTAATATTCCTTGTAGAAGCCACTTACAAAGGAAAGATTATCCTGTTTGCACAAAGTAACTAGGGTTGGGGCAGGGCATGAAATAGATTTGGGGAGGGCAGATTTTATTCCAGTCTGCAGGCTGGTCGTGGGATGTCTGTGCAGCCACACTGTAGCTGTCACACCAGCCCCTATCCCAGATAAATCCTGAGCTCTGCTTAACACTCTTGATGGGGTGTGAAGGTCACTGGATCCAATGGCCCTAGCCTGAGTTTTTGGGCAACACTCTCTTCATTTTGCAGCCTTGCCCTTCCAAGTCCTCCTATATATGTTGCCCATCCAATACACCCTGTCTGACACCTAGATTGTAAGATCCCTGTGTCAGGGATTGCCTCCTCTTGTCTGTATAGTGCCTAACCCAATGGGCTCCTGATCCTTCAATGACATTTTTAGGCATTGCCATAATAGGTATAATACTAATAAACATCCACTAGCACTGACTTGTTTGAGTCTGGCCTGGATTTCCCCTTCCAGGAGGCACAGGGCATGTACAGTGTCTCCTCTCTTCTTAACCCCCCACACATTTGGCTTGTCTCTGCCATGCCTGGCACGCTCCCCTGGCATTGACTTTGTTAGTAAATATTAACTTTTTTTTGTCCTCTTCTCCTTGTATGTTAAATTCATTTGCACATTAACTGTTCTCCCAGAATCTTTATGATATTAGCAAAGAGTGTGTTTGAATTTTAAGGCCTAAAGTGTTGATTCTTGACCTGAATTCAGGAACTTCATGTGATCAACTATTGAGCTATACATCATTATTGCTGGTGCCTCCATGTTTGTGGCAATATAGATGTCTAGGGAAAACTAATAAAAAGTGTCTACAGAAATATGGTCTAAACAAGAGTGGGTGATTGATAAGAGGTGCCTCTGATCTAATTATGTTCTGTGATTGATATGAGGAATTTGTTATTGCAGATGTTATCTGTAATGGATGAAATAAGGATCCATTGGAAAAAATGACTTAACTAATTAAGAACTGCCAGTTTCACATCTGTCCATGATAATGACTGTATTAGAATTCCTTTAGCTTATTGACCAGGTAATCTAAAGATACCATAAAAGAATTTCCATATGTAACACAGTGAAATTAGTCATGGGAAAGCAATTTTCCCTCCAAAAAAGGAATTTATTTGTCTCACACCCTAGGAAAGACAGAGGGCTTGAGAGTTAGTTTGGGGATAGGGTTGCCAACTTTCTAATCACACAAAGTCAAACACCCATGCTTCTACCCCTCCCCTGCCCCTTCCACGAGGCCCTGCCCCTTCCCCAAGCTCCTGCCCCCACTCGACCCATTCTCACTCCCTCCATCACTCACTCTCCCGGACCCTCACTCACTTTTACCAGGCTGGGGTGCATCTGGGGGGGTGGGCTCTGGGGTGGGGCCAGAAATGAAGGGTTTGGGGTGCAGGAGAGGATTCTGGCCTGGGGAAGGAAGTTGGCGTGTGGGGGGGGTATGGGCTCTGAGCTGGGGTGTGTGCTCTGGGTGGGGCTAGAAATGAGGGGTTTGGGGTGCAGGTGTGGGCTCTGGGCAGGGGAAGGGTGTTGGGGGATGGGGGCTCCAGGCTGGGGCAGGGGGTTGGAGTGTGGGAGGGGTGCGGGATCCAGGCAGTGCTTACCGTGGCTCCCAGGAAGCAGCCGCCAGGTCCTTGCAGCCCCTAGGTGCATGGGTGGCTGGGACGGCTCTGGATGTTACCTTAGCGGCCACAGGCACCGCCCCCCTCTCCCACACACAGCTCCCATTGGTCATGGTCCCCAGCAAATGAGAGCTGCAGAGCTGGCACTCAGGGCAGTGGCAGCGCACAGAGCCTCCCTGGCTGCCCATGTGCCTAGGGGTCATAAAGACCTGGAGGCCACTTCCAGGAGCCGCATGGAGCCAGGGCAGGCAGGCAGCCTGCCTAAGCCCCAGGCCCCCTCTGCACCGCCAACAGGACTTTTAACGGCCTGGTTGAAAAATGGATGCCTGGCAACCCTAGTTGGGGAGTGCAGACTGACAGCATCCCACTAGTTAAAGAGGAGAGAGACACAGAGGCCAGCTCTATTCCTTACTGTTGGGGTGGTAATGTATCTGTTATTTCTGTATTCTGTATAGTGTTATATTGAACTCTGATCATCTTTGATTAAATAATTTCATTTGAACATGTTATTTGACAATCTTGAATTGTTAATAAATTCAGACATGCAACAACTTACCCATCTTGCCTGTCTTCCCTGTGGCATATGTGCGGAGGCAGGAGGCAGGGAAAATTTGTGAGTTAGCAGATGGTATGGGGGACACTGTCCATTCTCAAGCAAAGTCTGACTTTCATCTCCCCAAGAAGGCCACTCTTGGGTACCAGAACAAAAATGGCATCAGTCATATTTGATTACTGATAGGCATTGGTTCACCAAGTCCCTTTAGTTCACGCAGACTTCAAGAAGTGTATATATCATCATTTAGGCTCGTGTAAAAGTCTTGGAAAACATTGCTTCAATAATTAGATAATTTGACAAGCATCATATATGGGAAAGGTTGGCACTCTGTTGCCTATGCCACTTTAGTTATATATTTTGCAATGGAGTGTGGTGGTCTAATCAAATACATCCTATTCATTTTAATGAGAGTTGCATGGTAACTCCAAAGTGCTGCTTCAAAAATCCCTCAGTTCATGAGTCTTACTCCCCCCCACCTGCCTTGTGCTTGGACACTTGTTATGGTTAAACTTCTAGGCATACTTGAAAGTCTATCCTCATCCTCTCATAATGCCTACAGTACAAAGTAACGTTTTTGCACATCCGTATCTGCCCAATGCAACAAAAGTTCTTGAACAATGTCCCAGCAGGCTTAATGTATTTGCAATTTCCTAAAATTTCTCTGTATACAATCTGGTAGGCTGTTCTCACCAGTTTGAGAATGAATTGCTATTTCATGCCTGATAATTTGTATAGCTGTATGATAGTAATCAAGCATTAGGCTAAGACTTTCGAATCCAAAGCTTGAGCTTGTGAAGAGATTGCTATAAAATTTCACCCTCTGATGCTGTGAGTAAGAGATAAAAAGAGAAAGGAAATGCTAGGGAATAAATGCATGTTACCATAGTAATAACTGAATCCTGGAGCCTTCTTGAAGAAAGTGCCCTTAGTTTTCTGGAATCTCTTTTATCATTTCATCCTACAATAATTATGGGTCACTGAGATGAATAACCTCTATAGTAAGTTAGGAGTAACAGAATAATATCCCACTTAGGAAACCATCCAGCAATGTTAAAGATAACCTACAAAGTCAAAAATAAATATGGGGCCTGTGTCCTTTTTATTTTTTTCTTCTTTATGATTTATAAGGGAGGCCCAGTGTGATGTTGTTTTTCACATTAGAAATTCAGGTTTTATCTGCTCCGAAAGACTCTATGGTAACTGAAAAACTAACACAAAAATTACATTGAAAGAACCAGGAGTTTGAAAGTTAAGTAACTGAGTGAGGAGGGGATTTCTAGTCAACTATTCAGAATTCTCTGGATCAGATCATCAGCTGGTTTAAACTGGTATATGTTCATGCAAGATGATGAGTGATGCTACATTGATTTATACTGTACCTGCTGAGGAGCTGGGCCATTATTTTTGTTTTGTTCTGTTCTGTTCACACTTACTTAATGTTAATAGCTAGCTAACATTATGGGTGAAGGAAATTTTTGCTAAAGATTCAAGCAGCTGTGTCCCTTCAGTTAAGGTTTTGGAGTAAATGTGCGTGGAAGCCCTCACATTTTTTTCCACCAAACTTCGGGAACCCAAGCTTGACGTTACTGATAAAAGTAACATAATAAGCAAGTAGAATTTATTTAAAAAGAAAACAACAAAGCTTAATTATACCTCACAGGAAAACAAAAAAACAGACACAAGCCTATTAAAAAAAATATCCCTTGCTGGTCACTCAGTCTAAATATATAAATATAAATTGGCCTCTGCAATTGGGGAGAAGGGAGAAATTGGAGAAAAGTCAGGCTTAGGAAACAGTCCTGCAAACAATCAGGCACATATTTGACTTCAAGCAAATGAGTGGTCCTAGTGGCTTCATGCATTTATAAGCATTTGCAGGACTGAGGCCTTAGCGATACAGATATGCTATTCGTTTGGTTTAAGGCCCATGCGACTGACATTTTGTATTCCTTGTTTCTACCATGGGGTATTGCTCAACATTACTAATAATTTGGGCAGAGAGTTTGAGTATATTGCTAAATAGTACCCAAGTACGACAAAAAAATCTGAAACAAGGCTTTAGCTAGTTACAGATGAAAAGGTTTCTGTTTACACTGGAAAATGTAATCAGTGTGTTTTTTCAATGGATATCATGTCCCAGTGCATTGGAAAACAAGATTTATTCAGGTAATGCTAAACTATTTGAGTGGATCTATATAGACCTGGAAAACCTGTGGAGCTTAATGTTACTTTTGGTTTAAAATATTTATGAATCGATCTCAATGTTGACAATTTTAAATTAACAATAATAAAATATTTTGCCCTTCTTTAATATTTTCTTTCTGAGAATCTCAGTGCTTTACAAACATTAATAAAGTCAGCCCTGCCTCACAGGAGCCACAGAAAGTACTATTATCCACATTGGAGTTCTTGTGGCAACTTAGAGACTAACAAATTTATTTGGGGATAAGCTTTCAAGGGCAATAACCCACTTCATCAGATGCATGGAGTAAAAATACAGTAAACAGGTATAAATATACAGCACATGAAAAGATGAGAGTTGCCTTATGAAGTGGGGGGTGGGGATGGGGTCAGGGCTAATGAGGCCAATTAAATCAGGGTGAATGTGGCCCATTCCCAACAGTTGACAAGAATGTGTGAGTGTCAACAGAGGGAAAATTATTTTTTGTAGTGACCCAGCCACTCCCAGTCTTTATTCAGGCCTAATTTGGTGGTGTCAAGTTTGCAAATTAATTCCATCTCTGCTGTTTCTCATTGAAGTCTGTTTCTGAAGTTTTTTTGTTGAAGAATGGCCACTTTTAAGTCTGTTATTGAGTGTCCAGGGAGATTGAAGTGCTCTCCTACAGGTTTTTGAATGTTACAATTCTTGATGTCTGATTTGTATCCATTTATTCTTTTGCATAGAGATTGTTCGGTTTGGCCAATGTACATGGCAGAGGGGCATTTCTGGTACATGATGGTATATATCACATTGGTAGATGTGCAGGTGAATGAGCCCCTGATGGTGTGGCTGATGTGGTTAGGTCCTATGATGATGTGCCTTGAATAGATATGCAGACAGAGTTGGCAACGGGGTTTGTTTCAGGGATTGGTTCCTGGGTTAGTTTTTCTGTTGTGTGGTTGATAGTTTAGTGTCCTTTTTCCTCTGTAGAGAAGCAAAATGTGTGTTGTAAATGGTTTGTCTAGTTTTTGTAAAGTACATCAACGAGGAAGTTTGTGTGGAAGGTTGTTTTTTTATGAGAGTCTCCAGTTTTGAGCTCATTCTTGATCTTCTCCTGTTTGTTGTATAGGATGTTGATCAGGTTGTTCAACAGTTTCTTTGGAACTGTGTGGCATAATCTCTCACCATAGTCTGTGTGATATGTTGATTATAATGGATTTTTTACCTTCAGTACTTTTGGCATGATGCCCATCTGTTTGCATTTGGAAAGGAATATGATGTCTGTCTGTATCTGCATGAGTTTTTTCATGAAGTTGATGGATTTCCACTTCATATGGCTAAATTCAGTGCCTTGAATGGTGACAGTTTCAGAGGGATAGCTGTGTTAGTCTGTATCAGTAAAAACAATGAGGAATCCTTGTGGCATCTTAGAGACTAACAACTGTTGGGAATGGGCCACATCCACCCTAATTGAATTGGCCTCATTAGCACTGACCCCCCACTTGGTAAGGCAACTCCCATCTTTTCATGTGTTGTATATTTATACCTGCTTACTGTATTTTTCACTCCATGCATCTGATGAAGTGGGTTAAAGCCCACAAAAGTTTGTGCCCAAATAAATTTGTTAGTCTCCAAGGTGCCACAAGGACTCTTTGTTGTTTTTGCTGATACAGACTAACACGGCTACCACTCTGAAACCTATTATCCATGTTATTATATAGCAAGGGAAACAGATTCTGCTAAATTACTAGAGATGATCAAAAATTTCTGTCAACATGCTTTTTCAATGGGAAATGGCTATTTACTTAAATGATTTGTGTGGAAAAACATGTTTTTTATCAACTGAAAAGCGGAACCTGAAAACTTTGTTTCTTGCTAATATTTTGCTCAGCCTATTAGAGATTTAAATCTCAAACACTTACATTTCAGTTTCCAAACCCTGAATAAAATTCTAATTCTTGAAAATTATACACACAAATTTCCATCCAGCTCCATAAGTTACTTTACTCAGGATCACACAGAAAATCTATGGCTTTGCAAGGAATAATTTCCTGGTGCTGTACCCTAACCACCAAATCAACATGCCTCTCTGCTTACAAATACTATTGTCCAATTATCTATCTAACAATAGAATCTCACTCTGATTTTTAACAGATAAAAACAGATTTGAAAATTTTATTAAAGCTAATGTTAAAAAATGTATATAATACGTAGGTTGGGAAAAGAATGTCTGTACATCTGAGCATGGTGCTTAGATTATCCACAAATACAAAGTTCATTTTTAAAAGTCATATGATACATAGAGTACATAATCAGCAATAACCCAAATCCAGGTGAATAGATTTAACAATACAGTTTAGATATTAGAATCCAATTCTCGGCTGTGACGTAATTGACATAAACTGGGACCGTATAGCTCATTGTTGCAACCAAAGTCCTGTAGTGGCACCAAATCTTGTATAAAGGGGGTCAAATAAGGGGGACAAGGTTATGGTTTGCTGGTTATTATTATGCTATCTGTATGCATGTATCATTTTTTGTATTTAAAGTTATAAGTATTGGCTCTATACTGTCTGTATTTCAAACTTGGGCTATGCTTCCGGGTGACACCCCAGACAAGTTGGTGTCAGCTTTGCCTAGCCTGCTTGATGGCCCGTTAGGGACCATAAGCTATACAATTGACCCCTTGAGAGAAGGCAGATACACCTTGTGACTCAGCAAAGTATGCAGGGGCATGCCTATGGACAGAATTCTGAGGTTTTTCCATGCCATGTGATGTACAGCTTGTCTTTGGACAAAGAAAGCAGTGACCACATGGCAAAAGACTATAAAATCTACTGCAGCTCCTCCATCTTGTCTTCAGTCCTGCTTCTTACCTCTGGAGGTACTTTGCTACAAACAGAAGCTCTACACAAAGAACTGGATGACCCATCCCAGCTGTGGATGTACTTCAGAAACTTGATTTGAACCTGTAGCTTATTCCATCATTGCTACAAGCCTGAACCAAGAACTTTGCCATTACTGTATGTAATTGATTCCATTTAACCAATTCTAGCTCTCATCTATATTTTTTTCCTTTTATGAATAAACTTTTAGATTTTAGATTCTAAAGAATTGGCAACAACATGATTTGTGGGTAAGATCTGATTTGTATATTAAGCTGGGTCTGGGGCTTGGTCCTTTGGGATCAAGAGAACCTTTTTTTTTCTTTTTTTTTTCTTTTTTTTACTGGATATTGGTTTTCATAACCATTTGTCCCCATAATGAATGGCACTGATGATGATACTGGGAAACTGGAGTGTCTAAGGAAATTGCTTGTGTGACTTGTAGTTAGCCAGTTGGGTAAAATCAAAGTCTTCTCTTGGGCTGTAACTGCTCTGCTTTAAGCAATTTGTCCTGAATTGGCACTCTCAGTTGGGTTCCACCAGAACCAGAATCTTTATATCGGGTAAATCACTCATGAAAAGTTGTAAGGAGATTTGGTTGTGGAAAACAAAATATATCAATGAGTGGAGATTGTCCCTCAGTAATTAAGAATTAGGTTGATTGTCCATTTAGAAAATACAATTGATGAGGAAAGTATTTGTTACTTCCTGACTGCACTTCTCATCAGCACTCCAACTCACCCCTCCTGATATTGCCGATGTCCAATGATGTGTTCTATGTAGATGTCCCTCAATCACCTGATGGTGTCTGACACCATACGTTGCCACATCAGTCAAGCATAACGTTGACCAATTCCGCATTCTCTCAGCACTCACTCATTATTGGGGTCCCATGTGCCTAGGGCTCCAACAATCAATGCATGTGTCTGGATCTGGTAACCCTTAGCTCTCAAGGTTTCAGCCAGAGGAGCATATCTCTCTACCTTTCAAGATCAGGCATCGTGGAATACCAAGGTCCTGATCTCAAATGGCACCGTGAGCCGCTCAGATAGGTGGCAACATCTTGGTGATTTGCTTCTTGACAGCATCCCTCAGAGCACTCTCCACGATGTTCTTCACTGTGGCATCCAGGCACATCAGAAGGCATGAGTGATCACAGCAACATTGCACAGATCACTCTTTCAAGGGATGTTGGCGCCATCCTGCCTGTGGAATATGTACACCAGTTCATTGCTGGCCCTCTGGGGAAGAAACATCCATTTCTTCACCAGCTGCCGGATGGTGTCTGCTTGCCTTGTTCAGAGGTACCTTCGCCACGGCAGATCCCCTCAGGACGAATGAGATATGGGGAATCAGGAAGATATTCTTCTCCATAGGATCATTCTGTGTCATTTCCTTTCCAGCTGAGGAATCTGCCTAGGATTTCTGGTAAATGTCTCTATCTAAAACAAAAGTAATGCTTTTTGCCTTTGTTTATCTTATTTTCATCATGCACTCCAGAAAAAGGGATTTAAAAGAAAGTGTGTGTGTGTTTTTCATCCACTGTAAAGGTTTGCACCCAGACTCCTGCTTTTTGCCCCTCTTCTCAGAAATATATCTTTATAAATCTGTGAAGGTCAGTCTTCCGGTGCTGCTTCAAGGCTGCCTGCACTGCCTCCGGTAGTTTCAAGTCCTGTTGCTTCATCAGAAGATTAAGCTAAAGCTCTCTGTGACAAATGTCAGGAGCAGCAACAATCGCACTGCCAGATGTGAACTTATAACAGGCAGGATGATATGAGATTTGAGAACTAGAGATTGGTTTGCAGTACAACACTCCAATCTAGATTTCAAACACATAGAAGGATGAGGGCTTTCAGAGTCACAGTTTTTGCTCAGCTTATTATAGAGAAAAGCCAACGGCAATAGTCAGCTTTGGATCCCAGTTCAGTTTTGGAACATGTCTCCCCACTATGTTTTGTTATGTTTGTATCAGGATTTTGGTTAAGGCCCATTTCTAATTCCTTGTTTAGAAAAAGGTTGCTGATTGCCCCCCAAAATGTGCATGTCCAGTAGGGTGGGGTTAGGGAGGTTCACACTGGATGGGAAACTCTTCTCCAGTCCTGCCCTGTGATCCTTGCTGGGGAGTGCAGCAGCTGCATGGATCACGGTGAGGGACCAGAGTGTAATCCATTTCTCATTTAGGAGACAAAAAGGGACTGTGGGAGTTTTTATAGGCTGTAGTTGAAGCTAGCAGTTGGGGGAAGGGGGCTGGGGGGAGAGAATTACCTTTTGGGTAGAGATTAGATCTGAAATGGTTCAGCTCAAAAGGAATATTTTGGAAAGAAGAACTTGTGAAAACACAGTGTTTCAAAATTATTTATAGTGCTTGCTATTGGCATATATGAATTATGTATGAGTATACTGATTAGCTGAACCCTGGTTATCTGAAATTTGGAAATGTCCTCTGAAATGAGTATTCCATTTACTTTTGGATGTGTCCTCTGGGCCATTAGTATAACTGGGGTTTACTCTGTGTGTGTGTGTGTGTGTGTACGTGTACACATAAGAATAACTCCTCCATTTTGAGGGTAGGGCTCACATTTTCCATCCATCCTTTACTCATATGTTTCTCCTCTTTCATCCCATCTCTCAGCTCTTTCTTCATCTCCCTGCCCTGCTTCTCAGAACAGTGGCTAAGCAGTTGCTGCTTTTCTTCCTCCCCTTACCAGAAGGTATGAGACTTCAGGAACAGGAGGTTGCACATGTGGGTGTGTCACCAAGTGGATGTATTTGAGGGGTGTTCAAATGCCAAACTGAGGAATGGAAGGGATGGGGGAGACGGTGAGAGGAGTGGGTGGGTCTCATTCAGTTGGTTTGGTTCTGTCATTGGAATGGCTAAACACTACGACAATTTACCAAATCCAAGGCATGGCTGGTGCAGCCCATCTCTGATCTGTGTATGTGTATATAATCTGAAGATATGCAAGGCTCAATTCTAATGGACAGAGCACTGGCAAAAGTATGTGCTACCTATTTAAAAGTACCTGCATCCTTCAGTGCAGTCATGAGATTTTAACTTTCAAGTAATTCAGTGTTGCCAACCCCACTGTCTCATAAATCAAGAGACAAACTCTAAAAATCAAGAGATTTGGTATATAAATCATGAGTTGCTATTTTTTCAAATATAAATCAATCTAGATTTATTGACAGGTGGTTTATAAACTTCATTAGTGATGTATTTAATTTCTAACAGGCCAGAGCTCTTTTTTAAAAATGATATTACTACATCTGAAAATGCTTTACAAAAACTTTTTCAAAACCCTACCTGTTCTCACCGCGTCACTATGCATCTCATTTTAAGGTTACAATGACAGATTTTATCAGTGGTTTTAATTTGGCAGAGCCCAAGCTCTGGATGACATGGGGCACCTTAACTAAAGGCAATATAGTGAAATTTTTTGTAAGCAAACCTCGGTTACATGGTGTGTGTACGGGGGGAATAGGCTGGAGGAGAGGGGATTAGGTAGGCCCTGTGGCAGGAAGTGGGGTTAGGCCCCTGAGTGTTTTTGTGGAGGGGTAGGCCTGGCCCTAGGGAGGTTAGGCCCCAGCATGGAGTAGGATTGAGGTGGAGGGGGTAAGCCCTGGGAAGGGGGATGTAGGAGGAAGGCCTGGTCTGGGTTGAGGGGGTAGGGGCTAGGGCTCGGGACAGGGTGGGTGGGGCCAGGTCCGGTCTGGGGTGTGGTCAGAGGCAGGCCCAGCCTGCACAGGTGTCAGGGGGACATGGCTTAGCTGACTAGGCACAGGAGTGCCTCCTGCCCAGCAGGGGCAGTGGCAGGGCCTGGAGTCTGCTCCCTTGGCCGGGCCAGGGGAGGAAGCACAGACCCACCCAGAGCAAGCCAAGTGGCAATGGCGGGCAGGATGCTGGTGCTGTTCACCCCACTGCTGTACTGGTTCCGGGCGCTGTTCTGGAAGGAGATGATGAAGCTCACCCTGGTGGAGGTGAATTACTTGGGCAAAATGAGAAACTTCATGAGAATCAGACGAATAGGAAAAAATCCTGAGATTTGAGAGTTCTATCGCGAGATCATGAGTGAGGCTTAACTTCCATTAAAAATTGCATCTCTCATGATAAATTTGTGAGAGTTTGGTATGTTTGAGTAATTAGACCTGTATTCAGTACACCTGCAGCAGTGTAGCAGCACCATGGCACAAATATACTTCAGTCTCAGTATGTCCTTTTTAGAGGCTCACTGATATGTATTAGAATCTGTGAAAAGTCTAGGAAATTTGAACAGTTTTCATTCTGCATTCCTGGATTATGTTTTTTTTTTTAAGTTTAATTTAGCAGCAGTAATCATTATGGGGAAGTGGTAGTTGGTTAGCAAACTACCATCGCTGATAAGACCAATGCAACATTTTTTTTTGAGAGGCTGCATACCTCAAGTCAAGTTCTGTGGTCTGCAAGTTTCCGGAGAGGAGGAATGAGGGATGGTTGTGTTGTTCATACTGTGAATCATGCTTTAGGTGGTGCTGCTGCTTAAGATGATATGGGCAATTGCCCTACATGACCCAAGAGCAAGTCTTTCAGTGTGCAATGTGCAGAAAGGCCTCAGAATGCACAGTATAGTACATAATGAACTGCTGTGATTTGCAGTGGGATCTGAGAGATGAAAAATATAAGTGGAGGATTCTCCTTTTCTTCACATGAAACTCTCAAATATTCAGAATGCATCTAGCCCAGGGGTGGGCAAACTTTTTGGCCCGAGCGCCATATTGGGGTTGCAAAACTGTTGGAGGGCTGGGTAGGGAAGGCTGTGCCTCCCTAAACGGCCTGGCCCCTGCCCCCTATCCGCCCCCTCTCACTTCCCGCCACCTGACTACCTCCCTCAGAACCCCTGACCCATCCATTCCCCCGCTTCTTGTCCCCTAACCGCCCCGTCCCAAGACCCCCGCCCCTAACCACCCCCTAGGACCCCACCCCCTATCCAACTCCCCTACTCCCAGTTTGACTGCCCCCACCCCAATCCACACCCCCACCCCGACAGGCCCCACCGGGACCCCACGCCTATCCAACCCCCCTGTTCCCCATCTCCTGACCCCTATCCATACTCCCATCCCCAACAGGCCCCCTGGGACTCCCATGCTTATCCAGCCCCCCCATTCCCCAGACCACCACCCCTGAACCTCCACCTCATCCAACCGCTCCCTGTCCCCTGACTGCCCTCCGGGACCCCCTGCCCCTTATTCAACCCCCCGGCCCCCTTACCATGCCGCTCAGAGCAGCATATCTGGCAGCCATGCCACCCAGCCGGAGCCAAACACACTGCCACGCTGCCCTGCAGCAGCGCGCAACCCCACTGCCCAGAGCACTGCCCGCATGGTGGCGTGGCTACAGGGGAGGGGGGACAGTAAGGTCAGGGCCGGGGAGCTCAAGGGCCGGGCAGGATGGTCCCGTGGGCCAGATGTGGCCCTCAGGCTGTAGTTTGCCCACCTCTGATCTAGCTGATGAATACCTACTGATGTCAGTTGCAGTGACTGTTAACAAGATATTCAGATCACATTTCAAGGAGCAGTAGAAGATTTATAAGAGAACTGGAATTTTTCAATTTGCTGTGCTCTACAAATTGTCTACCCATTTAGTTGTGAGTTGTACTATGTTATTGTTGATTTCCCAGTACAGAGCGTCAAATAAAGTCTTGTGTCTCCTTAAGAACTGAGAGTCTCATCATCTTCATGTTCATTATTTTTTATTGCAGTCTTCAACACTACAAAGAGTAGAGGACAAAGTGCCAGTAACACAGTAAGGAAATAATAAAATCTGTCATTAAAGAAATAAGGAAAATTTATGAAATTGTTACAGATAAAGTAAAAATGGGGATTGCACATGAGGGAGACAAATAAAAATACATCCTAGAACACTGCATCCTTAAACATAATAGATATGGAAAAATGCTATAACAAGGAATTTGGAATTTCTTTCTGCTTTTATATTATTCTGATAAGACTTTTATTTTGTCCATAATTCTTTCATCTTGCCCTAGCAAATTCTTCAGAGATCCATAGTGAAAGTTCTGCGGTTCTTTTGTAAGTGGTAGATGTGTGTACAACATCCTCAGGTATGAATTCTTACCATTCTAATCATCCACACAAAATCAAGAGTGTATTACAACAAAGAGTGATTGCAATATTGTTACAATCAGGGGCTTTTAATTTCAATCATTAAGGTTTGCCTACAATCACTTGTAAGAGAGGCTGACAGCATGGTCAATTAAATTCAGACTTCTGTAAATTATTTTTATGGTTCATCATTCACGCAATAACATCCTGATGTACACAGGCAATATGCTGCTAGGCTCTGTTGGTGCGTTTCATCACTACAACTCGCTGAGAAATTGAAAGCCTTTGTGACAAGTCCATTCACTTTAATGGGAATTGTGGGATAATAAATTAACATGAGTACAATAGTCAGATTATTTATTTATTTTACTAAGACTCATAACAAGACTACATCCCCTTCTATCACCTCAGACCTTTTGCAGTATGTCTGTTGTTGTCTTTCTTCTAAGCTCTTTGGAGCAGGACTGTCTCTTCTCTGTGTTAGTGCAGTACTATTCCTTGGACAATTTGGGTTTTACCACAGTATAAATCGTAGTGATTAGAGCAGGTAACTTGAAAACAGGTCAGCTGGATTTTATTTTCAACTCTTTCACTAATCAGCTGTTTGACTTTTGACAAGTCACTCTGCCTTATTTTATTCATCACTACTATAATAGAAGGGAGCTGTGAGACCTAATTGTTTGTAAAGTATTTTGAGATCATCATAAAAATGTACTATATAAATGCAACATATTAATATCATGAGTGTCACTATTTTACTTATATGCAGTTGTGGTATCAACCAGGCAAGGTACTAACAAACTTCAACAGGGCTTTATTTTTAAAGTGGAAACCTCTTTACCAAGCTGCTGCTGCACCTTCTGTAACTCTCACTCTGCCTCCTCAACTCCTCCCCCCTCCTTCCTGTTTCCTGTCCTTTCAGACTCCCAACAGCCAGTGCTCCCAGTTCTAATAATTACAAGCAACATCTAAACACCACATTCCCTCCTCTCTTAAGAAACTCTCCCAATTAAAATAAACATTGTTGTTCTAACCACAGGAACAAATAAGAAACAAGACACTATACTATTGGCAGAAATATTACACTGAAAACACTGTAGATTCTACATAACATAGTCTCTAGTCCAGACAAGTGGGTCTGACAGACCGTCTCTCAAGCCTCGGTTCCAATGAAATGTCTTCTTGTATTGATACTACGGTGAAGTCAGCCAGTGCAGACTGGGTGTTGGCATAATCTTCTCTTGGTGCATAGGCAGGTGCAAGATAAGAAGCATTCCATACCCACCCATCAGAAAGCCAATAGGTGTAAGGTCCCTTCTTCTCTATGATTTTAAGAGGAGCTGTGAATTTATGGGCCCTTTTGCGTAAAATTCCAGGTTTTCATATTCTAATGAAGGAACCACACACAGACTTTGGTTCCTTAGCACCCCGCCACTTGTCTGTGAAAGCCTTATACTTTGCTTGGCTCTGTTCAACTGTTTTTCTCACATCATCCTCGATTGGGGCCTCAGGTCGTGCCTTTAACAATCCAGCAATGTTCAGTTAAGTATTCATCTATTTCCCATGCAGTAACTCTGCAGGTGATCTTTGCATTGTGGCATGTCGTGTAGCCCGGTATGCTTGCAAGAAATCAGTAGTGAAGGATATCCACAATCGCCCTTCCAGTTTAGCCATCTGCAAACTCTCTTTCAAACTTCTGTTAAACCGTTCGATTTTCCCACTGGCTTGAGGGTAATATAGAGATGACTGTCTGTGTAAAATGTTCCTCTCTGCTAGAAAAGTTTCAAACTCCAGGGAAGTAAGTTGACTACATTATTTGAAACCAGTTCTTTGGGGTTACCTTCCCTGCTAAAAACTGAAGAGAGGAACTTAATTACTCTAGCAGAAGAGATTTGCGATGTAAATGCTACCTCAGGCCACTTACTGAAATAGTCTATTAAAGTGATGGCATAATGACAGTCAATCGCCACTTTTTCCCATGAAGATTCAGGAAGAGGAACAGGCTGTAATGGAGGGGGACATGTCACTGCTGTCTTATCATGCATTTGGCAAGTGACACAGGATTTTATGAGTGCTCCAGTTTGAGAGTCCATCCCTGGCCACCAATACAGATCCCATAGTCATTGTTTGGTTCTAACAATTCCTTGATGAGTATCATGTGCCAGCTATATGAGTTTTGACTGTAATTCTTCTGGCACAAATAGCCAGTGTATACCTCGTAGCACACAGCCATTGAGCAAAGAAAGTTCATCCCGAACTCTAAAATAAGGCATCAAAACTGGGTCAAGGTTTTTAGGGTTACTGGACCATCTCTTTGTCAGAAATTCCCATAGTTTTTGTTGAATTGGACACGCTGAACAAACAGCTTGAAGTTGTTCTCTTGTAACTGCAGTAAGAGTGCTTGTAATAAGCGCAAGTACTACATCTTCATCCTCCAGTAGACCATCTGGTGAAGGCAAAGGCAGGCGAGAAAGGCAATCAGCTACCACATTTTTGTTTCCAGGCTTATATTCCAGTTCATAATTGAAAGAGAGTAGTCTTGCAGACCATCTAGCAATACGATATCCTGTTCTTCCCAGTCCTTTCGTGGTGAGGAACGTCATCAAAGGGCTGTGGTCTGTGTGCAACTTGAACGTGCGGCCCCACAGGTAAGTTTTCCATTTTTCAGTAGCCCAGACACAAGCAAGTGCTTCTTTTTCAACTGTAGAATATTTTCTCTCAGCATTACTTAGTGTCCATGAAGCAAATGCAACAGTCGTCTCTGTGTTGTCCTCATGAAGTTGTCCTCATGAAGTTGTGTGAGGACAGTCCCCAGTCCATAATCAGAAGCATCAGTAGTTACAATAGTGGACAATGCAGGACTGAATAGTGCACGTACTGGACTATGTACAATCAAGTCTTTCACCATTTTGAAACTAGCTTGTGCATCCGTTGTCTACACTAAGGCTGAACTTCTCTATAGTAATTCTCATAATGGTTCAATGACAGAAGCATAATTGGAAATGAATTTTGTATACCAGTAGGTAAGACTCAAGAAGGAACATAAGGTTTGCAAATCTGTTGGAGGAGGAGCATTTGAAATTGCCAGGATATGATCTGGATCCGGTTTTAGTCCAGCCTTTGAAATTGTATGCCCCAGAAAGGAGAGTTCAGTTTGTCTAAATTTGCATTTGGACCTATTGAGCTTGAGGCCTGCTTTGCTGATGCAGTTTAGTACAGACTGCAGGTTATTGTCATGCTCCTCAGTAGTATTTCCAAACACGATAATATAATCCAAATAGCACTGAACTCCATGTTGATTCTTCAGAATCAATGACATCATTTTTTGGAAGGCACTTGGGGCTGATGCGAGACTGTATGGAACATGTTTAAAACGAAATAGTCCCTCGTGTAATAAATGCTGTGAGGTCTCTGCTATCTTCATGCAACATAACCTGGTGGTACGGCTCTGCAAATCAAGAGTAGAAAACATCTTTGCTCCACAGATTTCTGCAAATACTTCTGTCAATCACAACAGCTTTATTTGGATCCCTTAAGTCCACACAAAGGCAAATGCCTCCACCCTTCTTCTCCGTCACTACTATAGATGAAACCCATTCCGAGGAGTTAATCTCTTCAATAATGTCCTTTTGAACAAGTTTTCTAAGTTCCCCTGAAACAGCTTCCCTGACTGAAAATGGTAAGCACCATAATTTCTGTCGTACAGGCATCACATTATTCCACATTATAACTTTATGCAGAAACCCATAATAAGCCGAGTTTCTCCTCAACCTGGTGTTGGGTCCCAGCTGAAACTGGTGTGTGTACCTCAAGAGTGCTTTGCTGAGGAAGATCAATTTATCCATTAACTACCCTGAGATTTAAAGCAGCCAATAAATCTCTGCCAAGGATAGGAGTGCCTATGTGGACAATGTAGAACTCTGCAGTTACACAGCAATTACCAAAAGTAACTATTGCTGGCAGGCAGCCATGTACTGGAATATGGTTTTTCAAATTGCACACCGACTGAAGTTTGGGTTCAGTAAGAGGCATATCTTTAAAGTAATGCAAACAGAAGGAATCAGGTAGTATAGATACTGCTGAGCCAGTGTCCAGCATTAACTGAACAGAGTGTGATTTGCCTGAGGGTATGGTGGAAACACAGTGCACCTTATCTGTTCTGGAATATGTGCAGTAGTGGTTTTGTCCACGCTCAGCACAGTAACATCTGGTATTGTAACTGCATGCACCTGTTGATTGAACTGGCTACTGCGACATACTTTAGCAAAATGCCCAATCTTTTTGCAATGATTGCACTGAGCTACTTTTGCTGGCCATCCTGTGTAGCTTGCAAGGTGTTGTGGGGATCCACAGTGAAAGCATGCTTTTACTGTATTTTAAATTTGCAGAGTCAGTGGCTTTTCATTAGTTTTTCTCCTGCAATTGTTTGTCTGCAACGATAGTGAACTTTTCTGCAAAGGAGTCATAGCTTGGACTGTGCCTCCTGTATCCCTGCTCATTATTTTGGCTTCAGCTATAGTTGACTCAATCTGAGTAGCAATGGTTATTGCTTTTTCTAGTGTAAATTGTGGTTCTAGAAGTACACAAAGCATGGTTGTTTTCTCAATGAGCTGGTCTCTAATCTCATCTGCCATATTCCAAAAGTCACAAGTTACAATCAGACTCCTCAGGGAAGCAATATACTGCATTATAGTCTCCCCTAGTTTCTGCTCATGCTGGCAAAATCTGTAGCAATTAGCTTCTACATTCACTTTTGGCACAAAAAAGTTCTTTAATGCAGTGAGTGCAGTCTCATATTATCATCTGCAAGGGGAAAGGTGTAAAATATATGCTGCCCTTCTGCTCCAAGGCAGTGGATTAGCAGAGCAAGCTTTCTTACTTCAGAAATCTCTGTAGCACTGATTGCAAGCAGATAAGTCTCAAACATATGGATCAGGCAGTAAAAGCAATTGGAGGCTCACCTGGTCTTTGCAGAAAGGGTGCAGATGGGTTCAGAGGCAGAAGATCCCATCCTCGTCACCAAAATATTGTATCAATCAGGCAAGGTACTAACAAACTTCAACAGGACTTTATTTTTAAAGTGGAAACCTCTTTACCAAGCTGCTGCAGCACTCTCTGTAACTCTCACTCTGCCTCTTCAACTCCTCCCCTCTCCTTCCTGTTTCCTGTCCTTTCAGACTTCCAACAGCCAGTGCTCCCAGTTCTAATAATAAGAAGCAACATCTAAACACCACAGCAGTGTAGTTGTAGCGACGTTGGTCCCATAATATTAGGGACACAAAGTGGACAAGGTAATATCTTTTTAAGGGGGTGTCACTCCTGCCCGCCTGCCCTGCCCCTGGTGCTCCCAGGAATGTCCCCAGTCCAGCCCTGAGCTGCCTGTGGCTGGCTGGTGCTGGCTGGCTGCCGGCCCCTCCCCCCCCCCCCCCCCCCCCCCCCCTCCTATAATAAGGGGGTCTCCCCCCCCCCCCCCCCCACCCCCCCCCCACCCCACCTCCAGTCCACACTGGGCCACAGTGGTCACCCCCTCACACCCCCTGCCTGCTCACACCACTCATCAGCCCACACATCACAGGCAATAGGGACCTGACCTGCTGTACCCCCCCTGGCTGCCCTCCCTCCCCCCCCCCCTCCCCCCTTTGCCCTTTGCCAGTCTGTCTGGGGGGCTCCAGGCTTGCTTCTAGCTCCTCCTCCTCCTGTTCCCCCCCTTCTTCACCCACCCTTACCTTCTCTGCTCTCAAGCAGCCAGGCCCATCCTCCTCTCCAGAGAGAGAGACTGTGCTCTCTCTGGCTCTTCCCTTCCTCCCCCCCCAGCTTTCAGTTTTGGGCGTGGCCCCGGCAGCCAGCACTTCTTTAATCAGCCCAGCCCCACCCCACCCTCTCAAGCCCTGTCAGTCAGGCATTTTCAGCCCCTCAGCCGGAGCAGGGTCCACCCTGCTACACGTTTATTGGACCAACTTCTGTTGGTGAGACAAGCTTTTGAGCTTATACCAAACTCTTCCTTCAGGTCTCGGAAATATACTCAGAGTGTCAAAGCTAAATACAAGGTGGAACAAATTGTTTAGAATAAGTAGTTAACACATATTTCAAGGGATCATTCTAGGTGAAGTGGCCTGTTAACACCTCTCCAATCATAGTGGGGAAAAGGGGGTGGGGGAGTCTGGGGATGGATGTAGTGGTTTATAGATGTTTGTAATAAACCATAAATCCAGTGTCTCTATTCAGTCCATGGTCTTTAGAATCTAGCAAAGTTATGAATTTAAGATCCCATGCTCACCTTTTGAAGGCGTTGTGCAAATTTTGTTTGAGGATGAGGACTGAGAGGTCAGGGATTGAGAGATCACTTTGTGAAAAGTGTTCACAGACAGGTAATATGGTGTTTTTGTCATTTATCATTTTCTGTGTGAGTTCATTTGAGAGTGTAGCAATTGTCTTGTTTCACCTACATTTTTGTTATTGGAGCATTTAGGGCATTGGATGAGGAACACCACATGCTGTGATATGCATGTGTAGGGTCTCTGGATCTTGAAAGGTGTGTTGTGGGGGTTGTTGATCATTTAGCAGTGGAGACATGTCTACGGGTTTTGCATCTGGTGTTCTGGCAAGGTCTGGTGCCACTTTGAGTTGGTGTGTGCTGGTCTGTGGGGAACTTTCTTCTGTTAATGAACTTGGAGAGGTTAGGGGGTTGTTTGAAGATCTAGAAGAGGGGGTTCAGGAACAATTTATTTCAGGGTGTGGTCCCCATTTGAATATGGGTTGTAATTATTTGGTGATACCCCGTATGGGTTCCAGTGTAGGGTGGTAGGTGACAACTAGTGGTGTGTAGTTGGAAGGGGGGGTTATTTCTGTATCAAAGCAGGTTCTCTTCGGGTATTTGAGTGGCCCATACCATTATGAAATCTACTTTTCTGGTGGAGTGTCCTTGTTTGGTGAAGGCAGTTTAAAGTGTTTTAAGGTGTATATCCCAGATTTTCTCCTCAGAGCGTATTCTGTGGTATCTGAGTGCCTGGCTGTAGATAACAGATTTCTTGTTGTGTGTGTGGAGTGGTTACTGTATCTGTAAAGGTAAATGTGGCGATCCATGGGTTTCTTGTATATAGCTGTCTGTAGGGTTCCATTGCTGAAACTGATCATGGTGTTCAAGAAGTTGATGTTGGTGTGGGAGTGTTCTAGAGAGAGAGGTTAATGGATGGGTGGTGGTTATTGAAGTTGTGTGGGAAATCTATGAGGGAGTTTAGGTCTTCAGTCCAGAGAGGAAAATACCATCGATGTACCTCAGGTATATCATTGGTTTAACTTATTATACATTTATTTGTTTTAACTCTGTAAAGTTTTAGAAAAACAGCTTAAATTTTTCAAAAGCATCTCAGCGATTAAGGAGCCTAAGTCACATACAGAGTAACTACACAATTACTAACATTTTTTGAACAAAATTTCAGGTCATAAATAAGTACAAGAGAAAGATCTTGTTGTATACTTAGTTTTATGGAATTATTCACTATCAAACATTTTCACCTGTGATTGCCTCCAGCAAATCTCTGAAGCCTGGCTCTTTAATGGTGATTGATGGACATTGACTTCCAGTTACATCTGGTTTAAAAAGCTGGGGGATTGTAGGATTCTAGTCCCAGAATCAGGCACAACAGAATCAAGGGTATGAACTTCAATATCTGGTTGGGAACCCTGGTGTCCACAATGGAGATACTCACACTGAGGACAAAGCAAAGCTTTAACCACTTTTATTTGCACAATTAGTCAAGACAGAAAAGCTCCAAACCACATACAAAGATAGCAAAAATACAGTTACGCTGATATCTTGTATCATATCATTCCTAACACATATGGTCAAGTACTCACACCCTTTCTAGGGGATCTGGTGTTAACAGAGAAAGGTCCAGCTCTTTCCCTGGCATGCCAAATGAGTCTGATGGTCCAGATCCAGATCAATCGATGGCAACCCATCCATGGTGATCTGACAGATTAGAGGGCCTATGGCTTGTCATGAATATTCATTGGAATGCCAAGCCTATCTTGTCCGTATCTAACTTCCTCACCCTAATAATATTGGTCTGCCTTTTATCCTATAGGTTAGTATATTAATGAATTTAACCTATTAACATATACGTTGATTCATTGCCAAAACAAGTTCATAGTTAAGCATCTCCCAATGGTTTATCCTAAAATATCCAAGCTTAGTTTCAGTTCAGTATTCCTGCAGTTGCTGGGTATTGTTATGTAAAAACTCCCCTCTTAAGTAAGTGTTTTCAGTTCCCCAAAACTCTGGGTAACTTTTGGGCCATTTATCTATGCTGAAGGTCACAGGACTCAAAAATCCTTATACTAACTTACTTATGTCATATGCTAACTGCTTAAGCTAATATCTTACAAGATAAAGGCTTGTAGGTTCCTTGCATTACTGCTAAGTGAAATAAAAAGCTAAGCTAGTTCTCTAGGCTACATCTCAGAATAGAGTTCCTTGGCTTGGCTAAGTGAGCTGTTATTTCTTCTCTGTAGGTTTGAGCAAAGGACTTTTACCAATTTACGTCTCTGTTTACTGATCTGTAAATAATACTTATCCATCTCATAAGGGTAGCAATTTGAGGTCACTGCCCAGATACCACAGACTTCAATAGGAGTAGGCCCTAACAGTTGTAAAACATGTTGGGATCCTCAGATGAAATGTGCTGTAAGTGCAAATGACAAATACTGATAGGCTCTTGCAACAAGGAGACAGAGGGTACGTCTACACTACGGGATTATTCCGAATTTACATAAACCGGTTTAGTAAAACAGATTGTATAAAATCGAGTGCACGCGGCCACACTAAGCACATTAATTCGGTGGTGTGTGTCCACGGTCCGAGGCTAGCGTCGATTTCTGGAGCGTTGCACTGTGGGTAGCTATTCCGTAGCTATCCCATAGTTCCCGCAGTCTCCCCCTCCCCTTGGAATTCTGGGTTGAGATCCCAGTGCCTGATGGGGCAAAAATCATTGTCGCGGGTGGTTCTGGGTAAATGTCATCAGTCATTCCTTCCTCCGGGAAAGCAATGGCAGACAATCATTTCGCGCCCTTTTTCCCTGGATTTCCCTGGCAGACGCCATAGCGTGGCAACCATGGAGCCTGTTTTGCCTTTTGTCACTGTCACCGTATGTGTACTAGATGCTGCGGACAGAGGCAATTCAGCAGCGCTACACAGAAGCATTCATTTGCTTTTGCATGACAGCAGAGATGGTTAGCAGCCATTCTGTACCGTCTACCATGCTATTGTAAATTGTAAATTGGCAATGAGATGAAGGTTACCAGTCGTATTGCACTATACCTTCTGCTGCTGTCATAGGTGCCCCTGGCTGAGATCAGCCGGAGGCGCAAAAGACAAAAATGGGAATGACTCCCTGAGTCAATCCCTCCTTTATGGTATCTAAAAATAGAATCAGTCCTGCCTAGAATATGGGGCAAGTGTACTAGAGATCCAGTGTATCAGAGAACCAGAGAGCACAGCAGCTCTGTGTCAGATCCCGCAGGAATGATGAGCTGCATGCCATTCACAGGGGGTGCTCCTGCAACAACCCCACCTGTTGCTTCCCTCCTCCCACAGCCTTCCTGGGCTACCATTGCAGTGTCCCCCCGTTTGTGTGCTGAAGTAATACAGAATGCAGGAATAAGAAACAGTGACTTGTTAGTGAAATAAAATGAGGGGAAGGCAGCCTCCAGCTGCTATGATAGTCCAGGCAGTACAGAATCTTTTCTTTACACATGAAGGGTGGGGGCTGATAGAGCTCAGCCCCCTGTTGCTATGATGAAGACGGTTACCAGCCGTTCTGTACAATCTACTGGGAATGACTGGGAGGCCAGTCAGGAGTACTTATGGGATGATGACGAGGATGGATACCAGTCGCATTGCACTACACCATCTGTCACAAGGCTGGTGATGATGACAGATATCTGCCATAGTGTACCATCACCCACCAAGGAGGGGGGGCGAGGATGCTACAGTTCAGTGCCGCAGCATCGCGTCTACCAGCAGCATTCAGTACACATAGGGTGACATTTAAAAGAGTCAAGAGATGATTTTTTTCCCTTTTCCTTCCGGGGGTGGGGGGTGGGAGTACATTGACGAGCTATGCCCTGAACCACCGCGGACAATGTGTTTGACCGTACAGGCATTGGGAGCTCAGCCAAGAATGCAAATGCTTTTCAGAGACTGCAGGAACTGTGGGATACCTTGAGTCCTCAGTCCCCTCTCCCTCCATGAGCGTCAATTTGATTCTTTGGCTTTCCGTTACGCTTGTCACGCAGCAGCGTGCTGAGTCCCTGCTATGGCGTCCGTCTGGAGATTTTTAAAAAATGCTTTGGACTTTCGTCTTATGTAACGGAGCTGATAGAACAGATTTGCCTGCCCATATAGCGATCACATCCGTACGGTCCATGCTGGAGCTCTTTTTGGATTTTGATTTGTGACTGCATCGCCACCCGTGCTGATCGGAGCTCCACGCTGGGCAAACAGGAAATGATATTCAAAAGTTCGCGGGGCTTTTCCTGTCTACCTGGCCACTGCATCCGAGTTCAGCTTCCTGTCCAGAGTGGTCAGTGGTGCACTGTGGGATACCGCCCAGAGGCCAATACTGTCGATTTGCGGCCACACTAACCCTAATCCGATATGGTAATACCGATATTAGCGCTACTCCTCTCGTTAGGGAGGAGTACAGAAACCGGTTTAAAGAGCCCTTTATATCAATATAAAGGGCCTCTTAGTGTGGACGGGTGTGGCGTTAAATCGGTTTAACGCTCCTAAAACCGGTTTAAATGCGTAGTGTAGACCAGGCTAGAGAAATTCTGTTCTATATTACTTAAGTGAACAGTAGTAGTGATCCTGTTCCTACTGAAGACAATAGCAAAATTCCAAGTTACTTCTGTGGGATTAAAATGGGGAATTAATAGTGCCAGTATTATTATGATTAGAATTTTAGCAAATAGCAAAAAAAAACATTAAACAAAACAACTCTCCCCCCATTCACTAACATTATTGTGCCTGGCTAATTGTTCCTTGAACTGACCTGTCCCCACCCCTTTTTTATTAGCTTTGTGTACATGAGCGTTTGTTTGCATGAATTCTGGGAAATGACTCTTTCTCTGAATTACCATACTAACATGCAAACATAGGTATTCACTGTTCATGCTAATGTTGATAATAAAGTCCCTCATCCAGTCATGAAAAAGAAACAATACCATGTGACTAAAGTGGTATGTTCCCACCCCTATGACTATTGAAAGGCAGGTAAGGCAATCCAAGAAACCACTGGCTGAAATGTATTTGCATAAAGTGTTCATTGCACATAAACAATTAGCAAATGTATTTATAAAAATCAGTCTGTACATGGATAATTCAGAACAGGAAAAGGTGTCAAATTCATTCAACTGTTTGCTGTGCATAGTTTTCCAGCTGCAATTATGTCTGAACATTTTTCTGAAAGGGGGAGAGGATAAGGGAAGGTGCCATTGATAGAAGACTGTCTGTAATAAATTATTATGAAATTTAATAACAGTATCAGTTGAAACCATCCAAAGCAGCGGATGTGGTAATGTGCTTTCCATAAACTCACAAACAGTTTTTAATTTGTTTGTACAGTCAACTGAGACAATGATCACCCCAGTCCATAATGTACATTAAAAAAGAACTCCAATCAATCTTGGAGCAAACCCGTCTGCCATGAGTTTAGAAGTCCAAAAGGCTCTATTAGTTTTCTCATTAATTGGAAATTGTTAACGGGACAAGAAATACAACTGTAGTCAGCACTGAGTTTCCTTCAAATGTTTTCACTGCTGGGAGAAACATGATAGAGAACTTATAGTGTGATAATTTAGAAAATCAATTCTTAGACATTATGATACACACACAGTCTCTTTCACTTTTTTATTTCTAATTATATTTGCATTCAAACACTAGCTATCACAGGGGTCATCTTTTTTTTTTATTCTTTATCCAATTTTTTAATCCTTCATTTGTTCCATCACAGTTAATGGATTATTGCGATATCACAAAAAGGATTATTATTTCAGGTGAGGAATAAGCAACAGGCAGATGAGCTGCTAAGTAACACGTCATCTGCTTTTATGAAATCCTCTTAATTCTAAACAAGAGAGAGCAAAACACTTGAGAAATACAGGGCATATTATATGTGTAGAATTGTTTTGAAATACTGTATATTTTCTCTATTGTTCTTGACAGATAACTAAGTGTTCTTTAAAACAGTATTTATCCTGACTGTTGTTCTCACTTATGCTCTTTTACATAAAGTAATGGCCACTTAAGCATTTAAAGTTTAGGATTGAGAGGTAATAATGCATAGTTTTTACCATTTTATTTATTTAAAAATCATCTGCTTGCTTTGAAGTAATCAAACATGGATATGTTTGAATGCACATGGAAATGGAGAAATAATATATTAGTGCAATAAAGAGCTGAAGCTAAGAGGGTGTTGTCCAGTGATTTAGGCTTAGATTTGGAATTGGAGTTCTTGGCCTCTATTCCTGGCTCTGACACTGGCTCCCTGTCCTTGGGCAAGTCACTTCTTCAGTTTTCCAATCGGTACAATGGAGATAATACTTACTGTCACATTTTGTGGTGTAATCCAGACCAGTAAGGAGTTGTGTCACCACCTGCCCAGTAACTGAAGGTCCCTTAAATGTTCTGCTGTTGTGGCTTACTGCCAGGACACCAAAAGCCAGCAGAGAAGCATGCAGTATTCTGAATATCTCTGTGTTGTGCGGCCCTGGTTCACACTTTCCATCCTGAATTTCCCCAGGACTGTCTCTTTCTGAAGTGTCCAGCCCTCTCCTGGACTACTCAGAGAAATAATAAGGTTTGTTTGCTCCTTTAAAGAGACATATACCCAGCAGCTTGTCACATTAACTGGAGTTATTTTTTTTTATTATATGGAGCTATATCTATCTCACAGACCTGGAAGGGACCTTAAAAGATCTAAGTCCAGTCCCCAACCTTCACAGTAGGACCAGGTACTGTCACATTTTTGCCCAATTTCTCTAAATGGCCCCCTCAAGGGTTGAACTTACAGCCCTGGGTTTTGCAGGCCAATGCTCAAACCACTGAGCTAGCCCTCAGTACTAGGTTGGTTTAGATTAAAATTGTCATGTTCCTTAGAGTGGCTCACAACTGTGAGTGCCTACCTTAGGGCAACAAAGAGTCCTGTGGCACCTTATAGACTAACAGACGTATTGGAGCATAAGCTTTCATGGGTGAATACCCACTTCATCAGACTATCTACAGGTTTATTAACTAGGAAAAAGAAATAGAGTTATTTGTAGGTTAAGGCAAGCAAGTATGTACACACAAAGGTGTTACCATCTAAATCCTCAGAGTGATAGAGTTGTAGTGATCTTTCAGTAAAAAGTGTCTTTCTGGGCAGACCCATGAGACAGCCCTGGAGATCTCTGGCTTCAATGTAGAGTCTTGGGCCCTTCAGAGTTCAAACAGCCCAAAAAAATGGAAATTTTTTCCATGACTGTGTTTTATTTCCTTCATTCAGCTTCCAAGTCCACAGGACAAGCTTTCTTGAGCATAGCATTTTCCAGGTGTGATAGGGCCATTAACTAATCATTTATATTGCAATGTTCCTTGATGGCCTATCTGATTTTGATAGTCCTTCAGAATGGACAGGATGGGTGGGGAAGACAATTCCCATGCCTTGGTTCATAAATTCACAGCAACCATTTTCAAACGTACATAGTTTCTGATAGTATGGAATACAGACATTACAAGTGAGATTAATACACACAGCAACTTACAAGCATTTCATATAATCTAAACACTAAATACACCGCTGCCTCAATATAATGCCACCCGATACAACATGAATTCAGATATAACGCGGTAAAGCAGTGCTCCGGGGGGTAGCGGGGGGGCTGCTTACTCCGGTGGATCAAAGCAAGTTCAATATATCACGGTTTCACCTATAACGCAGTAAGATTCTTTGGCTCCCAAGGACAGCATTATATTGAGGTAGAGGCGTACATTCTTATAAGACTAATATCTATTTTGAGCAAAACATACAGGTGAAGTGGCTTGAGCTCCAGCTATGAGGTTATAAATTCTTAGCTACTGAATGCAGCCTGGGCAGGAGTTGGCATCTGACTTGCCAGCATCACAAAAATAACAACAGGACATAGGTTCAGTGATGCCAGAGTACAAAGAAATAAAAGCAGAAATGGTTACAATCAAATAAAAATGAAAACACGCAACTAAAAGTCTAAAATTTAATCTAGCAAAGCACAGTCTTTATGTAAGTTGGTTTTGCTCTAACGCTGCTGTTGTCAGAGTTGTACCGGTATGGTGCTCTGCTTTCTCCTTGTTGATATCACTCGGCTGCGTGCGTGAGTTCCCTCTGTGTGCTGCCCCAGCTCTGCAGATAGCTGACACAGCAGACCCAACGAGAACCCCCAATAACCACAGAGTCCAGTAAGATGCAAAGTCACGTCGGCTAGGTTTATTGCGACCTCGGACACAATTGCAGTTCCCTGTAGGTTTCTTAGCCTAATTCAGGGCATACTACGAGAAAGTGCCTCTTGGCAATGGACCCGGCTCAGTGGCGGGACTTTCCACTCCCCCTTCGGCCGGACAAAGACACCGCCCCAAGGATGCATTCTTATACACAGATACAAACAAGTTACACATCACACCTGACGTATTGAGGTGCAACCCCTCTACGTAGCAAGGTACAATCCCTCTACGTATTAAGGTGCCGCCTTCTACCTTGTACATATTGGTTCGATCAAAACAACTCTATCCATCATTTTACCCTTTTGCCCCTGTCATTGGGATTGGCCAGCCTGTTCTTTGTTATCTGTGTGGAATGTGCAAGTATGTGAATGTTCTGATATCTAGTGTTCAGTACCTTTTTAGGTACGTATCTTCTTGCAGCATCAGCCCTTTCCTTGCCAGCTTTTGTGAGCAGGGCCTGCCTCTGGCTCACAGCTTAACTTTGCTTTATGTTAGCAAAGTCTTGAGGCCTCAGGCCTCATACCAGGCCTCTGATACCAAGGTTTATATCTTAAGGCCTCCTCTTACTACAGCTGCCCCAGGTGCAAAGCTGAGAGATCTATTCCGGAGGCAGCTTCTGTCTCTAGATATTTCACTTCTTCATTGTGTATGCAAAAAATCTGACAGAAAAGGAGAATATCCTTCTTCGTAGCCCAAAGGGCATATATAGGGTGGGGAGGATACTGATCTGGAAGCATTCAATGGGGCTGGTCTTCATGGATGTGCATGGACAATGTGGGGCTGTAGGGGGCAGGGGAGAAGGGTGTTTCAATCCAAGGAAGGTCTCTGCTAGGGACCATGGATCTCCTCATAAGTTCTCCCACATCTGTATTGCCCAGAAGGGCCCCCTAGTCAAGTGGCTTGACAAGCCACCATCATCAACACATGCCCATGCAGCATGGAGGCTTATGTTAAAGACGGCCTTAAGATAAACCAGCAGACAGCTATACAGAGATGTGCCTGTCCATTACAGCCACCTGCTCATTCTTTATCTTTCCACACTGTAGGAGACTGTCCTTGACCACACTTTCTCTTTCTCCACTTCATTAAAAAACGAAGCACACAGGAAACCTATACCAAAAACAAGCAAGCAAACAAACAAAAAATTACGTAATTAGAAACCCATTTCTCATAAACCCATAAAACCCAAGAAATGTTGAGTCAAGGAAAACGTAACAGACTCCACACTTCCACAGGGACTTCCTGCTAATCATAAAGAAAGGCATGACACATTAATGCCACTTGCAAACTAACTTGGTGTATTTCTAATCTATTCCCATTGTTATACAATGGCCATCACCATATTATCTGAGAACCTTCCAGCAACACATTAAGTAACATGAAGAGGATCTACCATGTGTGGTTCATTTTCTCTCTCTCAATCTCACTCTTTTTTTTTCTTTTCTCAAGGAGAAGTTTGTATTAAAAAAAAAAAGATTGAGTGCCACCTGGACTGATCACTGGCTAGGTCCTTAAGGTGATCTGGCTTGACATTCAGTTTATGTCTATGACTGGCAATCTTATCATGCCACTGAAGCTTTTGATGCTGTCATAGGTTCCACCCCCACTCTGAACTTTAGGTTACAAATGTGGGGACCTGCATGAGAACCCCTAAGCTTAATTACCAGCTTAGATCAGTATGCTGCCACCACCCAAACATTTGAGTCATTTGGGAAACTCTGTCTTCTCCCCCAAAATCTTTCCCTCCCAAGTACTGTAACCCTTCCCTGGGTAGCCTGGAGAGACTCCTTCACCAATTCCCTGGTGAACACCGATCCAAACCCTTGGATTTTAAAACAAGAAGAAATTAACCATCCCCCCTCCTTTCCCCCACCAATTCCTGGTGAGTCCAGATCCAACCCCCATTGGATCTTAAAACAATGAAAAATCAATCAGGTTCTTAAAAAGAAGGCTTTTAATTAAAGAAAACAAAGGTAAAAGAAAAACCTCTGAGAGATTAGCATACAAGCTACTCTCACAGACAACAGATTCAAAACACAGAGGATGTTCCCCTGGGCAAAACTTTGGATACACAAAAGAAATCCCAATTTGATTATTCCTCTAATTGCACAAGACAAGTTACAAAAGAAAATAAACATAAACCTATTTACTCCTTTTCTAATACTCACTACTCTGATAACAGGCTGGTTCCTTGATCTTTTTCACTCTGGCCAAAACTGAAACTGACCTAGACAAAGGGAACTTCTCTCTTTCCTTGTGACACATCTTGTTTCCCCATTGGTTCCTCTGGTCAGGTGTCAGCTAGGCTAGGTGATCTTCTTAACCCTTTACAGCTAAAAGAGGCATTAACCCGTAACTATATGTTCATGACAGTTGCCCGTGGCCATGTGGTGTCATTCCTTGGAAAAGAGGGTTTGGAAGCTGTAAGTCTTCCATTCTAATAATGTGTCCACACCAAAAAAAGCAGCAAAAACTGAACCACTGGTTGCTGAGTTTGGCTTCAAATATCCTCATTTCTGATCTTGTCCTGTCCCTTAATAATGAGCAGTTGGCAAAGACGACAAAAATAAAAAAAGTCAGTCCAGTGTTGTTTCTTAGCACCCACGTTTCACTTGCATACAATAAAATTGGTAAACCAAATTTATAAATGGTTTTATAAATTCCCAACTGATGGCAAGCTTGGTGTCATGATATCCCCACAGAAGCTACTGAAGGGCCTGAAATATAGCAGCAGGTGCTGCTTGGACCATTCACTAGAGATGAACAAACACCTACACTAATGCCAGCTCTTCTAGAGGTAGTGAAATAGTGCAAAATTTCCGAACAGTCGCCTACATGGACAAGGCCCTAGTCTGCCTAGATCTATCCATTCTCAGTGGCAACTGATGATCTGAGGTGCAACAGCGCTCGCTTCAGAAGGGTAGCCCTTAACTTCCAAGACTGAAATTTCTTTTAGCTGTACTACATCTGTCTTCTGCAGTTATGCAAGCTGTTCAGTTGATCTGGCAACATATTTCTTTTATTGCATTTTTAATGACCTATTTATGCAAAACTTTCACTGTAGGCTGCTGTGTATTGATGCAGCGAAGTCATGCATGCGATGTGTACCATTAACAGTTCACAAGAGACAAGCTGCATTTTAATAGCACTGCCTGATAAACCAATTAAGCCAAATCTAGCAAATAGAGATAGAACAAATATTTCTGTCTGATGCTTTTGTGAGCAGTTTTTACCCATGCTCACTTTTGTGACCTGCCATTTGCTGGGAGATGCAGTAATCTGTAAACTAGCAACGACAAATTTGAAATTCTCAGCAGACACAAATACTTTTTAAAAGGTAGGTGTAATCTAGTGAGGGAAACACAAGATTGGGAGTTCTTGTGAGGTGATGAGTCATCCCTGAACTAGAGCCTGATTAAGTCACATGCAGTAATGACAACGAGGAGTCCTTGTGGCACATTAGAGACTAAAACCAAGCCCACAGAACCTTATACCCAAATAAATGTATTAGTCTCTAAGGTGCCACAAGGACTCCTCATTGTTTTTGCTGATACAGACTAACACAGCTACCCCTCTGAAACCTGTCACCATGCAGTAATGAGTCACTCCCATGCTAGGTTCCAGCCAATCCTGGCTCCAGCCAGGAGCTAATCTGATGACTCTCAGGGCAGGTTCATAAACCTCACAGGGGCTACAGCAGCTCAGTTTTCCTGATGTCATATAATGGCTTAAGCAATGAGGAGTCTTTGTGGCACCTTAGAGACTAACAAATTTATTAGGCCATAAGTTTTCGTGGGCTAAAACCCTCTTCATCAGATGCATAGTTTTCACTTCATGCATCTGATGAAGTGGGTTCTAGCCTAGGAAAGCTTATGCCTGAATAAATTTGTTAGTCTCTAAGGTGTCACAAGGACTCCTCGTTATTTTTGCTGATACAGACTAACATGGCTGCCAGTCTGAAACATATAATGCTTGGAACTCTCCAAGTGGTGACAGGTTCAGCCTCCAGCCCTGCTGTTGCTCCAACCCAGCAGCCCTATGCTTGCCTTGATGCAAGCCCACTTTTGACTTCTGATTCCAGCTCTGACTTCTGACTCCACTTCCCAGACTCATGCCCACCCAATGCTTTTTTTCTGGCACTTTGAGCCTTGGTTCTGCCACATATTTCCTACATATCTTTAGTCAAGCTATGTAACCCCCTCTTGTCTCCCTTTTGCCACTTATATAATGGAATAATACGTTCCTTACAGTATGTGTGAAATGTGATTCACCAATGTTCATGAGCCACTCTAGGATTTTTGGATGGAAGGCTCTGTAAAAGTGTGAAGACCCTGAAGGAGGCAGCAGACTGAGGAATAGGAATTCTTGTTGTTTTCACCATAGTCCGGAAGTGAAACTATATGCAGGATATGCAAGATTTGTTGGTTATTAATAAATAATTCTTTTGTAATTAAATTTATTGCTAGAATATTTTGGAACACTGTCCATGGCCTATGCTGTTGGAATTCTAAGGCTAAGTGAATACAGATTTCCTATTCATTAGTACAGCATGTGGTGCTGTGCTTTCTAATATGACAATTTGGAGTGATGGCCAATGATTAACAAATTGTCTCTTCCATTACAATGAGGGCTGGTCTACACTATGGGGTGGAGGGGATTGATCTAAGTTATGCAACTTCAGCTATGTGAATAACGTAGCTGAAGTTGATGTACTTAGATCTACTTACTGCGGTGTCTTCACTGCAGTGTGTCCCCTTGCACTTCTCATTGAGGTGGAGTACCAGAGTCGATGCTACTGCGATTGGTGGTTGATTTACTGCGTCTATAATAGACACAATAAATCGACCCCTGCTGGATCGATCGCTGACCTGTCAATCCAGCCAGTAGTGTAGACAACCCTGAGATTCAGGGCTTGTCTATAGAGTGCGGAATCTGATGAAGACACAATGGGTGGATGGGAGAGTGTCTCCTGTCAACTTCAATACTCCACCTAATAGAATAGAATAGAAGAATATCAGGGTTGGAAGGCACCGCAGGAGGTCATCTAGTCCAACCCCCTGCTCAAAGCCTCCCTGAGAGGTGGAAGGTGGAAGGTAAGTCAGCAGGATAGCATCTCTCATCGACATAGCATGGTGTAGATGCTGCGTTAGGTTGATGTAAGCTATGTTGCTCAAGGGGGTGGGTATTTTCACTGTCCTGAGCAACGTAACTTACGTTGACTTAAATGGCAGTGTAAATCCGTCACCAACTGAAATGTACACTAGTCCCATAAGAGAAACAAAATGCAGAAAATCACCTCCATCCATGGGCTGCAGTGACCACTTAGAATTTCCCAAATGGTACATGCTATTTGGTCTTTTCTTTTCTTTTCTTTTCAAATCAGTATATCTCTAGATGTGTGCAAAATCTCAAGTTTGACAGTTTCCTTCCTGCTTTTGTCTTTATAAATACATTTATAGGATGCAACTGCTTTTGACACTGTAATTATAAGAAAAAAATACAACAGTTTTGTTTCTCAAGCTTTTAAATTGCCCAGTTTATTATGAGAGTCAGTAGAAAACACTTCTTAAAAGTTCTCCAGTTTGCAGCCCTATTAATTAATATATTAGAGAGAGAGAACGAGAGAGAGAGAGAGAAAGCTAATAGTCTTTTTTAGCTCCCTGAGACTGTAAACTAGTAGAAGACAGATGGAATGCTCTAATTCCTATGGTTTTACCTAATGGCTGCAATGTAAACTGTCACTGAGGGCTTGTCTACCTGAGAAAATCACATAGGTAGAACATGAATAGGTTTCAAATCAGGTATAGTTAAACCAGGGCAACTGGCTGTGTGGACACTTTTGTTTCAGTGGAAGAATGGATTATTTTGGTTTATTCCCAAAAGCCTCCAAATGAATTGAAGCCATTCCTAAATCAAAATAAGTATCCACACAATAACTCTAATTTACAACAAACTTACCCAGATTGCCCTTGGGCTGCTTCTGTGTCAAGGGAATTCTCCACTGGCCAATTGCAGTGCCCCTATAGACCCTAAAGACAACTTGGTCGGTGTATAGGGGTTGGGGTCAGAATAAGCCCTTTTATTTGGGCAGTGGAAGATTAATATCTGTAGCTGGGTTAAAGGTAGGTGGGGATAACTTGCATTATATTAAGAAAATAAAACCTTTACAATGAGCTGGAACAGTCGAGCTGTACACATACCTAGTCCTCCCTCCCTACTGTTTGTTATATTCATTTGTTGCATCTTGTCTGAAATTAGATTGTGGCAGAGACCATGTCTCCCTGTGTTTGAACAATGAGGCTGACTTGGCCCTTTGGACCAGTCTACAGTACAAGTAAGTAATAATCCAGGTACACTGCTCTCCAATAATGTGATACAGAGTCAAGATGTTGACAGTGGATCTTTCTTTAAAACTCAAAATCTGGCTTTGGAACTTGGTGCATCCAGAGGAAGCCATCATGGTCTTTTTCTAACTAGGGAAAGGGATTGCATTCCGAGGCAAAAGATGTACAGATACTTTCAATTCTAACTGTAGCTGATTATTCTTGCGCTCAGCTGTTATGGTTCCAGCTTAAAGTGCTGCCTCTGCTGTGTGAACACTTGCTGCTAGGTAATAAAGAAATCCATGCACACTAACAGGAGTTAAATGTGAATGCTGGAAGAAATGGGTCACAAATTAGTGGCAACAAGTAGGGTCTCTATAGCCATAATAAAAGCAGTTAAAAGATTCGAAGCACTGAAATGGCTGTTGAGTCTGTTCCAGCTTCTGGGGCTCTGGGTAGGAGGCTTGAGTATCCTGTTTTTCTGACAGAGTTGTTCAGAGGAATGGATTGTAAATGACTTCTGTAGGCAGAATGATTTGAATTAACTGGCCAAATAAATCCATATAATGATGGAGACAGAACAAGCTGCCTAATTTTATTATGAAAAGCCAGGCAAGAGATGTACAGTGGTTTACCACCTGAGAGGAAACTAAGCTATGACAAATTCCAAGCTGAGTTAAAGTAACAATTTAAACCTGGAAGTACATGTATACTGGAAATGACCAGACTGAGACAAAAGCAACTGACAAACTAGGGGACAATTACCTCACACAACATGAACCTGTGGAGAACATCAGGAAGAATGATATGAAAATTTAAAATTTGCTGGAATGCTGCACCTCAGAAATCTTTTAAAAAAACTACCTCATTTAGGAAATGGAAGTGCTCCTAGAGAAAAGCTTCAAGAATCCATCTCTGCAGATGATGTCTTGATTATGTTGCTTGACAATTGCTTTCAATTCCAGTGGGAAGAGATTCATCTGTCTGTAAAAGTCAAATATTTTTGAGATAGATGTTACAAGACTTGCTTTATGGAGGCCACTATGGGTCTACTCTTTTGCGTTCTAATCCTAGCTCTAACATAGTATGCTGAGCAAGTGATTTAGCTGCTGCAAGCCTGTTTTCCATTCTAGAATATGGGTGATATGTATGTTCTGATATAACTATATGGTTGGACAGTACTATATAAATTCATAGTACAGGAAGTGGTAGAAAAAAGAGTTAAGAGTTTCTGGCTCCCAGACCAGTCTTTAGTCCACTAGCCCATTTTGCCTCTGAAGGATGGACACATATTCACTCTCTATTTCTGCAAATGTACAAAAAATCAAAGTTATTTGTGAAACTGAAAATGGTTAAATTTTGTCAATAATTCTTTGTAATCAATATTTCACCAAATTTACTTTTAATCCCATATTAGGGGACTGCAAAAAGTGGTGAACGCAGTGCCTGAGTACACGGCTTGTGGCTTCATTAGCCCTTGGACTAAAGCTATGCAATGGTGCTTGCAAACAGAATCAGGCAGCTTGGTTCATAAAGAATGGGTGGAAACTGAGTCCTTCATATTCACTTGGACCTTCAGGTTGCAAAACTCAACTCCAATGGATTATTCTTTCAGCTATCAAATTTTGAATTTAAAAAATTGTATTCTCTGGCTGGACATTGTTTTTTTAACAAACCTGGGATACATGTGTGTGCTTCCAGAAATGGCTGCTGCTGTGGTTTGTAAATGCTGATAATGTTAAGTTAAATCCTAAACCTAGCAGAAATGAGTTATACTTTCACCTTATCACAGACTTTTTAAAAAGAAATTCTTGCACTTTTGGTTGATGATTTTGAAAATATCCCTTTTGCATTTTAATGACACTTTCAGTCCCTGTAAAGATTAACAATAAGTCAATCAGAACACTGCCATGTCAACAAGAGCAAACGAGACATTCGCTGATGTGTCTGTTGGTGAAATGGAAGGGGGAGAGAATATCAGAGCAGTTGTTAAGGCAATAGCTCATGGCAGCATAAGCACATCTTAGCATAAAAATTGCCGTGATAGTCTTTTAGAAACTCATTTTTTTCCTTTTCCTTCCAATGGAAATATTCATACTTGCTTGTGATAGGATTTATATACTCCATGCTATAGAACAAGGGATTAAGCAGCAGTTCTGGGCACAAGCAGCCCCATCTGCAAAGCCTGCACAAGTTGGAGGTGGGTTTAAAAGGGGAAGCAGAGCTGCTCAGAAGAGGAAAGGCAGTGGAAGGGAGCAGACCTTTGCTCTGGGGAAATACTGCTCAGGAGCTGTCGTGGCCTGACACCAAAGGGAAGGTCAAAGAATTTATTTGTGATTATGTATTTTACTCTGTGGGGAGAAGGGAAACTTGGGTAGGAAGTGGTCTGGGAAGCAGCTGTGTAGTGCCCCAGGGTACAGGACATAGCTGCCCACCATCATGGTGGAGGGAATGGGCCTTGGCTCCCCTATCCACTCCCAACGGATAGGGACGTCAACAGAAGCCATTATCTTGGTAAAGAGTTCAGCTGGGGAAGACCCTGACTGTTTAAGGGCCCAGACCTGCAAAGTCCCCATCCAGAAGTGAAGCCCCGATGCCCTGGGGTAAGCTGAAGGACAAGACTATAACTGAAAAGGGTTGACCATCTGATGGCCTGACCTGTAGGCAGCATTGGTGGTGAGTGTTCCCCTTTTGAAATGACCTTTTGCAAAGTAATGTTTTCTACCATGTAGTAGCTGAATGGGCAATCATCAGCTTCCATATGCATCTGTTTTCACGAGAACAAATAAGGGAGCAAGAAGTGAGCCCAGTACAAAGCAAAAACAATTTAGTGTTTGCATCTACTGAGGATGTAGACTCACATCTACACTAGAGGGAAGAGCAGAATCAACAGGCAATGTGTCAGGGCTAAAGAGCAACATCACTGAGAGAGGGGCCAGTTCACACTAGATCTTTTGCTGGTGTAATAATGGAAGTTAGGATGTGATTTGTATACTGTTGAAAAGATACAGTTATACTGGCCAAAAAATGCTTCAACATGTATAGTTCATTTTGTTGTGGAAACTAGTATAAACTATAGCGGCAAAGGCACTCTTTTGCTGGTGTAAGCTTCATCTCCCTTAGCGGGTTTTGCTGGCATAGCTACACTGGCAAACCTTTTCTAAATGTCATCTAGGCTTTAGTTTGTAATAACTGTGTGGCCCATGTGACAAAAAAAAAACAACAACAACACAACCTTTAGGATCCAAAAGGATCCTAACTTTTAATTAAAAATGAGCAATTATATTTGGCTGAAATAAGAAATGACTCAAATATTCACCCCTAAATTCAAATAAAAATCAAACCATTTTTAGATCCTAAAGAGTTTTGCCATAACTTTAACTGGCTGGGGGAGGGGGAGAGAGAAAGAAGAGCTCTACTGTGCTTCTTGGTTTCATCCCAATACAGAAATACTGTAACAAACGCCATGAAACCAGAAAGTAGTGGAGACTTCATAAAAAAGTGTGAGATTTCTAGTGCAATTTCCAAACCAAAATGATGATTTTTTATAAACTATTGGATAAATAATAAAGCTTCATGTGTTTAAGTCAAATTAAACTCAAATTTGCTGAGTCTCTCCACTGAAAGGTTCTAACCAAGATTGTGACTCACTGGTTTGGTGCTGGCATGGCAAATCACTGGACTTCCATGTGCCTTAGTCAGCAGGAAAATTAGAAGAAAAGCAGTATCTTGAACTTTTCTGAGTAATGACTTTTTTTGCATGTTGCTATCCTGTGGTGTTCAATACATTCTTTTGGAGATATAAATAAACACCAAAGGTCAGAGTAAAAATCAGAGTTACTTTCCCTGTCTCTGGCTTTACTGTGTACTTAAGTTAGGGTTAAGTACCTTGTTGAACTGAGCCCTAAAGAAACTAGTCCACTGTGCAAGTAAACATGCCTGCCTTAAATAATTTCATTCCTTTTTTTTTTAAATGCTTTCCAGGCAGCTCTATATGAGTATCTGCCCTATTATCTTGGAGAGTGAAAGTCACAGAAAGCATTTTTTAAAGAGCTGATGTAAATTACAGTAAGTATTTATAATGCACTCATCACTGTAGAATTTGTGCTGATTAGAAATGCGTAGCACTACTCTGTACTAGGTTAATCTACAAATGTTGCTGAGCTAAATTCAGCTTGAACTAAGCAAGTATTACCTGGTTAGTGCTGGCATTGTCACTCTCCATAGTACAGATGAGGCAAAGATGGGGAGTTCAGATCCAGATAAGAAATTGCTCATACTTTGAGAGTGGTGAGATCCAGGAAGGGGAGGGGAGGCTTTTGTAGAGACCTATATATTCCATATGTCTGTTGTATGCAGTATTACTGAATATGCAGAGGCACATATGCAGATCATCTCTTGTACTAGTCATGCACATGGGAGGAGATGACATAAGGCTCACAAACCAGGCTTGCAGCTGTGTATGGGAGGTGGCTGTTTGCAGAGTTCATTGAAGTATGAAAATTTAATGCTGTTAGTAATTTTGGCCTGTTGTGTTGGGAAAGGGATCATTATATCCTGATGGGTTTTATCATCTGATTCCTAAATTATGTCACAGTTTGGAAAATATTCAAGTCAATCAATTGCAGGTTGCCATAAGAGCACTAAATCTTGTGGTTACTTGCCATGGGTTAACAGTACACCTAGGCATCTAAGCCAATCGTGGAGTAACAAAGTTTTGGAGCAGCACATGCCACCAGCTGACAAATGAAGGCACGCACTTTAAAGCACAAAATGCACCTATGTTTGCAATATGTTGGATTACTCTAGACATGATTCAATATAATAGGCAAATATTATAGAGGTTCCTGTATTTGTATTGCAACCCACACTCAATATTTTACATTAAAGCAAAAATTATCTGATGTGTGGTATCCACACACTATTCCAAAACCATGTACATTTCAGACTAGATGATCAGAATAGCCCCATCTGGCTTTAACGTCTATTAAAGTATTAGTTTGTTAAGGGGGACTCTACTCTAGCATGAGTTTGGAGAGGTAGATGTTTGGGATAGGACCCACATTGCAAAACCTCCTCTCCCACACCACTTTTCTCCTTTACGGTTTCACCTGCTGTTTGCTTTGAATTTATTGTAGGTGTTTCCTTCTACGCTGCTCTCTTTGCAAAAAGAGAGTGTGTGTGATGAGTTGGATCACAGAAACCCCCTTGGGGCTGCCAACTGATGTGTCAAGACTACTTCTGCCTCTGCTTTCCCTGCCAGCTTGGGACTCCAGCAGCCTGTTTTGTTGAGCCAGACATGCCAGTCTGCTCCAGCACAGACCCAGGGTCTGAATCATGAGCCCCAAAGCTGCAGGCTTAACTGAAAGCAGCTTAAGAAGTGTTCCTGTCTTTAACACTCAGATGCCCAACTCCCAATGGGGTCCAAACCCCAAATAAATCAGTTTACTTGTATAAAGCTTATACAGGGTAAACTCATAAATTGTTCGCCCTCTATAACACTGATAGAGAGAGATGCACAGCTGTTTGCTCCCCCAGGTATTAATACATATTCTGGGTTAATTAATAAGTAAAAGGTGATTTTATTAAATGAAGAAAGTAGGATTTACGTGGTTCCAAGTAGTAGCGGACAGAACAAAGTGAATTACCAAGTAAAATAACACAAAACACGCAAGTCTAAACCTAATACAGTAATAAAACTGAATACAGATAAAATCTCACCCTCAGAGATATTTCAATAAGTTTCTTTCACAGACTGGATGCCTTCCTAGTCTGGGCACAATTCTTTCTCTGGTACAGCCCTTGTTCCAGCTCAGGTGGTAGCTAGGGGATTTCTCATGACTGCAGCACCCTTTGTTCTGTTCCACCCACTTATATAGCTTTGGCACAAGGCGGGAATCTTTTGTCTCTCTTGGTCCCCATAACCCCCTTCTAAATGGAAAAGCAACAGGTTAAAGATGGATTCCAGTTCAGGTGACATGATCACATGTCACAGTAAGACTTCATTACCCACTTGCCAGCACACAGGTATACAGGAAGACTTACAGGTAAAACAGAGCCATCTACAGTCAATTGTCCTGGTTAATGGAAGCCATCAAGATTCCAAACCACCATTAATGGCCCACACTTTGCATAATTACAATAGGACCTCAGAGTTATATTTCATATTTCTAGTTTCAGATACAAGAGTGATACATTTATACAAATAGGATGACCATACTCAGTAGATTATAAGCTTTGTAATACCTTACAAGAGATCTTTTGCATGAAGCATATTCCAGTTACATTATATTTACACTCATTATCATATTTTCATGAAATCATATAGAGCAGTGGGTCTCATACTTTTTTTACTCATGACCCCTTTCACAGCGCAAGCCTCTGAGTGTGACCCCCCCCTAATAAATTAAACACGCTGTTGAATATATTTAACACCATTATAAATTCTGGAAGCAAGCGGAGTTTGGGGTGGAGGTTGACAGCTCACAACCCCCCATGTAATAACCTTGTGACATCCTGAGGGGTCCCGACCCCCAGTTTGAGAACCCCTGATATAGAGTGTATCATCATAGTCTGATGCTGGGATTGGTGAGGGCCATGCAGATGAGAGTCATTCACAACACTGTATTGCATTTAAGCAATTGCAATGCAAAGACACCAAAAACAGGGAAACTGAATTTCCCCTCAGTGGTCCAGCAAGACTTCCAGCTCTCCAGCCTGTTGCCTCTCTTGGGTGAAGACCCACATCTCTCTCCTTCCTGGCTGAACAGTTCCTTTCCTTCACTATGTTAGTTCCAGCAGAGACAGGCTGCCCAAGCAGGCCTGCTTGCTTTCTCTTCAGAGGAGTTTCCTTGTGGTTTCAAGTTCATCACAGCTTCAGCTCAGAACAAGAACTCAGTCTTACACAGCCTCAGTAGGCAAGTCCTTCTAACCCTTCCTTAAAGATTGGGCCCTCTGAGGACCAGAGGTCCTGTCCATTTGCTGGATCAGGAAGAAGGCCCTGAGCCTGTTTTAAAACCAGGCTATTTATCCCCAAATCCTTTTTGTCTGTCTGGTCCCTGGAGAATCCAGTTTGAACCGGTATATGTGAACCTCTCCAGGCGATGGCTTCAAAGGGGTTGATAACTGGAGGAATTATATTAGCATCCCCCTCTCTTAGGGGAATTACATACAATTCCACAATAACACATACACAACTGCTTTATTATTACAACAGACCCCAAAGTTATTAAACCTAATTCAATAAGGTTTAACTTAATTCATTAAAACTTATCATGATTCCAGAAGGTTTGTCCTGGATGTTGCAAGATATCATCAGTCTGTCACAGCTATGTGTTAACTTTGGTCTGTAGTGTGGCACACAGCTCCACACAGAGTGAAGGTAAAGCCACGGCTTATGTATTTATTGCAGGGGCCATCACCTGCAACAAGTAGATAATGTCAGCTATATCAAAGTTATTACCCAGCAGTGCTTCTTGTTTCAGATCTAACAGGCTTTCGAGCCATAACCTAGTGAAGGTGAGATCAACCCATCTGGGAGACTTGGGGCATCTTGATTATACACAAAGGCACATTCATTTTCCTTCTCAACAAGAAGTTAGAATCCAACATCTCATAAAGCTAACCCTAGGCTTCAGCTCTGAATTTTAACAGTGGATATCAGTTGCAGACTTATAGGAAACAGTATTGTCAGCGCATATGAACCTTCACACAGTCTTCTGAATGAAACTGCAGTGGTAGTCCATTCCCTCTAGCCATCATCGGCTACTCTAACTTTTATTACATTTGTGCACCTTTGAAGAAAGCCAGTGGGTGATGGGAAGCCTGTGTTCCCAGTCATGAATGTATGCAAAGGGCAAAGTTTTGTTTGTAAACTGTTTGACATTTTTCAATATTCTTTTGCCTGATCAGACTTGAAACACATGCTGACTTTGATTACTGCCTCCAGAATGCAATTCAGATGCCTGGTGGTGCTGCTTCTGCCCTTACGCCAATTTTCAGTAGGAGTGGGGTGGTCTTTTAGTATAGGAAATACTCAGACTGTTTATAAAGCAGAATACATGGTGATTGCCCTCTGTAGCAAAAAACAGATTGATCTGAAGTGTGTGTAATTAGAAGAGCTCTCCTCTTCGTCTAACTATCAGGGAAATAGATGCTCAGGCCAAAATTACTCACAAATCATCATGCAAGGGTTGTTTACATATCTTGCCTAGTGAGCAGCTCAATTGAACGAGCACCATAGGCAGAACCAACTATGCAAATCACACATCATCTTGTATACCTCTAAAAATATGTGTGCACCCCCCCGAACTGTTACACCAGAATTTATTTGTTAGGAACTAAAATGTTCGTGAGGGTCTGGCACTGCCCCAGGCCACAGCTTACAGTGTTTTCAGTTTTCAGTTAAAAAACAAAGTGTAGAATCTGCCTTCCACCACATCAAGTACTTTGACATTAAAACAATCTATATTTCACCCTTTTATGAACCCAAAGGACACCTGATTGGTTCCCACCACCAGAGATGCTGGTTTGAACCTCTTTGCACAGGTCCATGCATTGACATTCCCACTAGCAATAGTGTATGGAGATATACCTATCTCATAGAACTGGAAGGGACCCCAAAAAGGTCATTGAATCCAGCCCTCTGCCTTCACTAACAGGACCGAGTACTGACTTTTGCCCTAGATCCCTAAGTAGCCCCCCTCAAGGATTGAGCTCATAACCCTGGGTTTAGCAGACCAATGCTCAAACTACTGAGCTATCCTGTCTCTGCAAACATTTACTGAGGTAATTTCAGAAAGTAGCATATTTCTAGAGCTATAACGGTCTAATAATAAAGCTGAATAATTCTTGAAAATATAACACCACTAAGCTCCACAAATGGGGTTTCGTGTAACCTAAGTTTTAATTTTGTGTTTTCAAATGTAATAAGAGAAGTGATAATTAAAATCACGACAGTTTTACTGGGAATTAATCTCCCTTTGTTTTTGTGGATTTAGAGAACTGCTGTTACCATGGAACTTTGCCAGCACAAGGATTTAATAAGGCCTTGATTTAGAGACAATCAATAAACTGAGGAGACCATGGAATGGAGTTGCAGCCTCTATCCCCATATCATCAACATTTTTGTTGTATAGAGGGTATTTGTAGCTTTCTCCATTATACTTTTGAAAATTATGCTTTTAAGTGGTCCATTTTGATATGGCCTTGTGATATGAAGACAAATTCTCCCTCAGTTAGACTAGTTCCTTTCACTGAAATGCAGCTGCACAGGAGAATTTGACCCAAGGAATCAAATAATTAGTTTAAAAGCCATTGCTCTATTTCTGATCTAGAACACTAGGTTAACAAATATGCTTGAAAGTAAGCCTTTCCAAGTGTCTGTGTTGTAGCGTACAAGACATGGCTGAGGGAATACTTGCAAATACCACAAAGAAGAATTTGGGAACCAGGTTTGGCCCTTGACAAAATGGTGCCCCAGGCCAAGAACGTCTTTGGCGCCCAACATTCATTTGTTAACCTTTTGAATACCTTATTTTCATTGTATTTCTAGCCCATTTCATGACTTTCATGCACGATTTGCATGCACGATTTATCCCTGTCATATGAGCTGATGAATTTGCACACTAGTATCTGTAAATCTGTACTTATTCATGCCATATATAAAGCTTTTACGTCGAGAATACACTAATAGTGGCGCACCTATCACACTATACCGTAATCGGTTGGCTCTTATATCGAGTTTAACACTTCCTGCCATACTTCGGCGCGGCGCACGCTCGGGAATTAACATAACAGTAGGAACCACTGTTCATACTCTGGAACACTGAGGCCGAGCTCATCATGGACAGTGACCACGCGCTGCGGCTGGACAGCATTCTATCACAGGTGACAGGGCACAGCTGATCAGGAGCAGCCCGCTGGACTCTCGCATTCAGCTCATCAGCACAGAGAGCTCATCAGCACATCACACAGGACGCCACGCAGGCAGCATTGACCGGAGCAAGCTCATCATCACAGGAGACACGAAAAGGGAGGTGAGATGGAAAAGAGCCAAATAGATGGAAAAAAGAAATAAAATGGATGATGATCGCTATATGAAAGAGAGATTGGAAAAGTACCAGTGCTAGGGACTCCAAAATGAAAATGAAAGAGAGAAGCAAAGAATAAAAAGAGTGATGAAACAAAGGCCCAGCAAAAAACAATGCACAGAAAGAAAGGCAAGTAATGCACCGCAGAAAACCCAGAAAAACATGAAGCTGAAAAGTGGGAAGCTTTGGGAACTCGCCCACATGCATGATGCTGGACTGCATGCACGGAAATGGAACTGCCACTCATGAAGCAGGGAAGAGTCTGGAAGATGAAGGGAAGGGAAGAAGAAGAAGAGGAAGAGAAGACAGGAGGGGAAGATGACAGGGACATTGCAGAGAATGACGCACCCTCTCTGTGCACTAGGCACCCCAGCACTCCCAGGAGCACAAGCTTTTGTGACAAGAGAGAAGGAAACCCTTGCCCCCCATTTTACCAAATTTGCCAGCAGAGAATGACTTTTTTTGGAAAAGCCTTTTTTACATTTGCAGTGCCTTTGCAAGTTTTTTTTTTTACTGATTGATTTGTTATTGAGAGGGAGATTTGGATGCATTCTGGATTGAGAGGAACACCTCCACATCCAGCCTTATGGCGCTCCTGTAGAAGCTCCAGAAGCAGTGCATCGGCAGGGCAATTAATTTCTGGGTACCTTGGCAAGTATTGTTCTGCATGCGTGGTGTTCAGAGCATACATGCCATGCACATGCAAAGCGGGTTAGCATGTATGGCTGTCAGCTATGTTCTGGCATTTATCTCATCATGGGTATCAAGAAGCATCATGTTGGTTAAATCAAAGGATATTAAGTAAAAAAGTATATTTAAAATCAGATCTAAGTCAAAAATTCTGCATTTAAATGGGTGGAAAAACTGCAGCTAAAAAATTTTCGACTGTTTGTAGGTGATGAAAGGGCTTTTCCTGCACGATGATCTTTTCGGGCGTGGGTGGGGCGAGGCGTGCTTTTGATCTTTGGAGGAGTGGGGAGGGGAGGGCGTATGGGGAGGGAGGTGGGAGGAGGGAATGGGTGGGGGTGTGGGAAGCCATGTAGGCACTGAGACAGTGATGGCATGCGCCATGAATCCTGCTGTGAATGACCATGATGTGAGCAGTGTCTGTGAGACTGTGAGATGAGAGATGCAAGCAGTCATCTGAAAGATGATGTGGATGCAAAAAGAAATCACATGTACTATGTAATGTGAAAGTGTGAAAATCTGTGAAAAAATGTGTTATCTGTATTGTGGTGTTATGGATATTGTAAGCGTCCCTCCTCCATAACAAAGGCTAATTAATCTAAATCTCCATCAAAAAATACAAGATAATATTTCTCTGGAGAAAAGGAGAGCAAAGAGAAGAAAAGATCTCAGATATTATGGAGGATGGGAAGATATACGCGGATGAGGAAGAAGAGGTGGAAAATGAGGTTGGAGCTCAGAGGAGGAAGAGGAAGGTGTGAGAAGGAGCGACAGGAGGAGAGAGGAGGAGGTGGAGGGCGGCAGGAGGACAGGCAAGAGAAGGAAGGGCAGGGGGGGCAGGCAGAGATCAGCGGTGGCGGCAGGCGGCGCTGACATGGTGTGTGGCGGCGGCAAACTCTCATGCTCGGGGTCTGCTGCAGGATGCAGAGCGATCAAGGGATCACATGAGGCCCCGCAAGCACCTCCAACCACCTCTCCACCAGACCCCACCCAAGCCCCCTCACCCCCCCCCTCCCCCCCGTGCCCAGCGCAGCCGCCCCACCCCCCACCCACCCCCCACCCACCAGCCCTTTTCCATCCCTCTTCCCTTCCTCTCCTTTTTTTCCCATCCCTCCTTTCCTCCTCCTTTCCTTCACTCCTTTTTATATTAATCTTTTTTCCTTCTAATTAATTTTTTAAATTAAAATTTTTACTTTATGAAAAAGAGAGGTATTACACTTTGGGAGTACTCGAAGGGGGGGGGGAGTTTCAACAAAGGGGGGAGGTGGGTCAGTCTGTTCATCAACAAACACATGACACAGCACTCACAAGAAGCCCTTGATGAAGCTGAGCTCTGCTCTTCTAATCTTCTGCCTGTCTTCTCCTGGTGTCTCTGGTGTCTGGGTGTAATGCCCTGCGCCAATCCCCCCGCCTCCCAGGTCCCACCCTCTCCTCCCCTCCCCCCCAGCTCCGCCTCCAAGCAGCTCTCACCAAGCATGCAGCATACACAGGGCAGCTGAGGGAGTCACACAGGGGGGACATGGGTTTGGCTGAGGGCTGAGCGTCTGAGCCATGCACCATCCACATCTCTGCACCATTGTGCACATTCCACCACTGACCTGCACTTGCATCCTGACCACTGTCTGACCTGGCTCTGGGCTGGCTCATGGCTGTGTATCACAAGGGTAGGCTGGGTCCCAGGGGAAGGGTGGGTCCCCCAACCCCGACACATCCCCAAATTTCCAAGTCTGTGCCTTTCTGGTCTGGTCTGTAAGTCCTTGCTGCTGCTGTTGAAACAGATGTTTATGAAGACTAGCCTCATCATCCTCCTCCACCGGCCCTCCCGTGAAACATTCCCTTGTGATCCACATTGACTTGCACCAGGTTTGGTTTTACCTTTGGCCCTGGTCTTCCTGGGTGCCTGGTGCTGGATAGGGCTGTGTGTTCCATATATGGATGTTAAGGGAATCCATCCCCAGCAAAGGCATCCACATCAGTTAGCAAGCCATTCCCATGGCCTGCACGTTTCCCAGAGTCAGCCTTTCGTAGCAGCAGCCTTTACTTTGCTTACAGCAGCCCCACAGCAGCACCAGTAGATTTCAATTGATCCATTGATTCCCCCGACTGACCGAAATGCCTCTGCAGGGGCTTGCCTACAGTGCTTCCACGCTTCCTTTCGCTCTCTGTGAGGCTGCTCTCATCTCTTGGTATTAGGGGCAGGCAAGCAAGGCAAAAAGAGCAAGAAAGTTCCATGAAAGTGCCGCGACGCATGCGCCACAAAGCCACCGGCCATCGTCCACACACACCTGCAACAGTCAGTGTCACCAGTCAGTCCTTGCCCAAAAATCCCAAAATCAAAATAGGCGTTCAACCATTAGATCCATCCCACCAGGATCAGCAGCGGGCGGTTTGAGATAATTAATTGTGTGTCCACGCCTCATCACTGTCATCGCGCCTGTCGCGCCGCCGCCTCTCGCCCGCCGCCTTACGTCCCTCCTCCTTCATACTATACTGCTGCTGAGGTGTGCGAGACAAAACATTTACGATTAATGGTGAGCAGTAGATGGTCATGGAGCATTGCTGCTGCGCGGCTGCTGTTCACCAAGCAAAAAAAAAAACAAAAAGTTGTCTGCCGCTGTCAGTCAGGGGAGGGAGAGGGAGGGAGGCTGTACCCACCACCACCTACAAATGATTTTTGCCCCATCAGGCACTGGGATCTCATCTCAACCAAGCCAAGGGGGGGGGGGGGGGGGGGAACTGGGGATATAGACGGTAGAGCCACCACCCACAAATGTGTCAATGAAATCGACGCTTAGCCTCTCGGGACGACGCACACCACCGATTTAATGTGTTTAGTGTGGCCACGCACACTCGATTTTATAAAATCTGTTTTACAAAACCGGTTTATGCAAATTCGGAATAGTCCCGTAGTGTAGACGTACCCTAAGCAAATAAAAAAAATCATTTCTTCTAAGCTTAGAAATTTGAAGTCAGTGATCTGGTTTGCCAGGCTTTGTGCCTCATGTCAGATTCAAGCCTCGGCTTTACTCGACTATACCAGCTCCATCAAGGCGTCAAAACCTTGGTCACTTGGTACCTCACTGGGCTTACGCTGTCAATGCATCCTCCCAGCGAGTGTCACTTAGCGGCTTCACAGTCAGATTTGTAACCTTGTCCGCCAGGATGGTCCACCTGATAGTTGATGCTGAAAACAGGATGTATTTCCTTTGCAGAGAGAGATACTGAATCTAAAGAAGATGATGCTGGATGTGACACAACCAGGTGGAGGAAATGGCAGCCATAAAGCATGAAGAAAGCTCATGGATTCAGCACAAAGATCCTTACCTGGACTCCACTGTTTCTGCCCTTCATGTTTGTGCCATTGTTATAGCCTTGGCCACAGCAGTCCTGAAGCTTTATTTTATTCTCATTCAAAATGTTCATAAACTGTTCTATTAGGCCTTTTCCAGTAAAGTCATCCACAGACCAGAAACAGATAGAGTGTTCTTTTACTTGGATACAGCCATCCTTATCAACAAATCTTACTGTAAATAACATCTTTTCACTGACTAATATCAGGAGTGCAGTCCATTATTATGGCATAGTACTTCACTTTGCCAAGCCACATTAATATATTATCAAGCACCTTCCTTGCCATAAGGTCAATCAATTCATTTTGAATTGGTTTTGCTGCAGTAATGGGCCATAGCTTCTTTACGAACTACTCAATGTAAGTGCTCATGCACGATATCATATTTCCCAAGGAGCTCTACCAAACTAAGGAAATTACAGTTATGTTCACTGAACAATTTATCCGACAAGCTCCTGAAAGCCATATTATTATTTTCAAGGAAGAGGGTAATTGAGATCAGATGCTCAAGCATGTTCCTCCAATGCTGGGTTTCTACATTAGTAATGGACTGGTTTTCTGGGTCTGTGCATTTATTTGGCTTGGTCCTGGATTGACCTCCATCCATTTGGAGTAGGCTGCAAAATGGCCGGGTGACTTTTTCATGTTGCTTCAGAGCATCTGCTAAGTTATGCCAGTAACTGTACCCAGAAAGCACAAGCAATGATTTGGCATTCTTGTCAAATGTTTTCCAACAAAAACAGAATACTTTGTCAGTTGATTTAAAGTAAACTAGCCAACACTGATTCAGTTTGTCACCATTCTCTAGCAATCTTTTGCAGTGTGACTTTGAAAAGTGTTGCTTTTGCTTATTTACTGGAAATGTGATATCCTCAAGTTCTGCCAGGCCCGTTCAAAACTGTACAATCAATATCGGCAGTTTAGGATTGCTGGCCATAAAGCAAGATCTGATGTATCGATTTTTGGTGTACATTTTTTATCACTGCTGTTTCTGTCATCATTTGAGGCTGATTCTTCTTTATAATTTCTCTCCTTTTCATGTAAACCAGATTTTTCTTTGTCATTATTCTCTTTTTCATGTGAGACACATTTTTCTTTATCGTTACTATACTTTTTGCCACCAGGAAAACTGGATGACTCTCCATCCCTTTCCTCACATTTCCATCCCTTATCTTCAGGTAAATCTGCTAATTCCTTAGTAATAGGATTCCATCATTTATGCTTCACTCCTCAATTTCTTCTGCACTGGAATTATCGCTACTGCCTAAAGCCTGGTCTATGTTGTTCTGGTTCAGATATTTTCCCATCAAATTTGTCGCTTGCTGCAAACTAGTTTGCAGTTGAGCTTTTCACTTCCTATGCTGAGCTTCTGAAGGCTTCTTTGGGGCCATCTTTTATTTTCTATGGGGTAAATAGACAGCACTGAGGAGAACAAAAGTCTACATTGCTTATGTGGTAGGCATGGCAAAAAGTAATAGTATTTCTTTTATATTGCTGTGTAGATAGGGGTTTGATAGATGTCTCCATTTATTAGTCACTACTTAAACTCTTCAAGTCTTAAAACATAAGTACACTTTCACAATTAAACAATAAAATAAGGCTCACAGTATCATAGCTGGGCTCTCACTTCACTTTGTTCATATATCTCACTGACTGCCTGGTGACACCCTACTCCTTATATACCTGCAAGGGCCTGGCTGACAACATTCTAGGAGGCTCAAGGAAAATGTAGTTCTCAGAAAGTCTGGAAAGTTCCATGAGGTTCTAAGAGGTCCTGAACATTCTAGGATGTTAGTGAAAAATGAATCCACATACGGAATACCTGAAACATGTTACTTCAAAAATTCTATTTTCCCATTTGTCATTCACACCAAAAACAGCACACAGAGCCTGGCACCCTAGGGTCACCTGACCTTAAATCTGGCCCTGTTGGGAACATTCCTTTGAATAAAACCCCTGACTTTGTGTTAATGCTATTCACAGTCCCTTTGTGAATAGGAATGATATTTGTTTGTAAGAATGTTTATTGAAAGTGAAGTTCTCATGAATATGTTAATCTGTTCATGTAAAGGCTAATACTGGAAGTGTTTGTACAACCAGCTTCATAAACCTTTTTGGTTTTCCTCCTTTTTTATAAAAGTTCAGCTTTCCAATTAGGGAGCAAAAATAATACTATGTGACTTAGTTGATTATGCCCCGCAAATAGCCAAAGGGTATGATCCTACTCCCACTAAAACTAAGTGATAAAACTCCCATTGACCTATATGAGAGCAGAACCATGGCTAACGTGAATATTTTATGAACCCCGTATGCTGAAAGATGTTTGCACAAAGTGCTTGTCAACAAATTTTAAGCAGTGAACAAATCTGTATAAATCAAAATCTGTCCTCAGAAAATTCACAAAGAAAAGAGCTGAATTAATTGGCGACATTACAATTGTACATAGCTAATGCTGTAGGGGAAAGGTAGTTTTCTAATCGGACATACATTTTGTAATTACTAATGGAGTCTGTCTGGAAAGCATACATAAATAGTCATAGAGCTTAAGGCCATCTAGCATGACCTCTTGTATATTACACCTCACCCACTCTCACACGAAACCCAACTCACAGAAATTAGAACAAAGTAGTACAGCCCACAGGAGACTAGACTATTATGTGCCACATGCAGAGAATAGGTGGGACTGAGATGCACCAGTGTAAGAGGCCCCCACAATGGCAGAGAAATAATTGAGAGCCAGCTAATTCTGGCAAGTGACCTGTACCAACATGCTGCAGAGGAAGGCGAATCTAGGAGTCATGTCTAATTCTATACAAAGACACTTGAAATCTAGCAATACAATTAAATTTCATAGGAAAAATGGCATTGGAGTCAAAGAACTGGACTTTGCAAGAAAAGAGACACTTTAGAAAAGGTCATAAACAATTCAAAATATTTATCTTTTTCACATCTAAGGTAAATTATTAAAATTACCCCAAAGGAGGTTTTGTCAAGTACTTTTTAGTTTTTAAATTAGCTTTTGTTCTCTAGCTAATCAGACAATCCACCCCAGTTTTACTAGGACAGTGTTTTTCCACAGGACATCCTAGTATCCTGAGACTATCATTTCGGACACATGAAAAGTCCAGTTTTTCATTTCATCAGCCAAAAATGTGAGGGTTTATTGCTACCATTTGTTTAAGCTGCATTGTGTTAAGTGCTTATGTGTTAAGTACACCTGCATTTGATGCTACTCACCCACTGGGTGTGTTCTTCACTCTAACCCAGGGGTGACCAAACTACAGCCTGCAGGCTGGATCTGGCCCGTGAACTGTTTTAAGCCGGCCTGCAAGCTCCTGCTAGGGAGTGGGGTCTGGGATTTGTCCCGCTCCAGAGTTACAGCCGGGGTGCAGGGTCGGGGGCCGCACCATTCGGCTCCCAGAAGCCATGGCATGGCCCCGCTCTGGTGCTCTAACCGGGGTGCAGGGTCGGGGGCGCCTCCATGCAGCTCCCGGAAGCAGTGGCATGGCCCCACTCTGGCTCCTACGCACACCAATGGCTCCCTCCATCGCTCCAATGGGAGCTGCAGGGGAGGTGCCTGCAGATGGGGCAGTGTGTAGAGCTGCCTGGCCGTGCCTCCGTGTAGGAGCCAGAGAAGGGACATGCCACTGCTTCCAGGAGCTGCTTGAGGTAAGCACCATTCGGAGTCTGCACCCGTAAGCTTCTCCCAATGCCCCAACCCCCTAACTCAGCCCTGATCCCCCTCCCACCCTCCAAACCCCTCGATCTCAGCCCAGAGCACCCTCCTGCATCCCAGATGTCTCATCCCCAGCTCCACCCCATAGCCCACACTCCCAACCAGAGCCTACACCCCTTCCCACACCCCAACCCCTTGCCCTAGCCTGCACCCTGAATGCCTCATTTCTGGCCCCACCCCAGAGCCCACACCCCCAGCCAGAGCCCTCACCCCCTCCTGCACCCCAACCCCAATTTTGTGAGCATTCATGGCCCGCCACACAATTTCAATTCCCAGATGTGGCCCTTGGGACAAAAAGTTTGCCCACCCCTGCTCTAACCATTGTTCAAGGTCAAATCTTGTCTTACAATACAGGCCCAATGAGAGTCAATGGGAATATCTGTACTGCAGTCAAGGGTGTGATTGCAGTTTGTGTAGGCACATGTGAGCTAGATTTAGTCCAGGTAACTCAGGTAGTGGGTACCAGAGCACTGAAGCCGCAGCAGCATAGACTTCAGCACAGGCTGAACAAGCTACCACAGCTTCACTGTGAGATCCAAGCTAGCTAGATAAAAGCTAGCCCATGTATGTCTACATAAGCTGCAGTCACACCCTGTGATTGCAGTATAGACACATTCAGTGATAGTCGAGTGAATGCAAAGTTTCGATCTCGGCCTGGGAGGACAAGCTGGGATGGTGGCCCTTCTGTCCTTTGCTTCCCTTCTCTCTGTGTGTTTCCAGAAGGAAGCAAGGAAAAGAAGCAGAGTGTAGACTTTCCTCCATCTGCTCAAGACAGAACTTTTCCAATGCAGGTGGAGCAGATCAAAGAAAGAAACCAGGATTTAGTACATTTCAGTATTTCATAACCCGAAAAAACCAGACATTTCGGATTTTTATTTTGAAAATATGGTCATTTTACTAGTACATTTTTTGAGTCTCTGGGTGAATGGGTTTTTGTTTGTGTGGGTTTTTTTGCGGGGGAGGGTGTGTGTGTAACAAAGTGGCCTTTGGCAGGACACTACTGAGAGTATCAATTGAGGACAAATTGCTTAGAGCAAGGCAGCCACAGCCCAAGGCTGGGGTTCCTTTACTACTATGGCAAACCAAACCAGCCAAACAGAGGACTTTGGTTTTACCCCACTGGCTAACCAGATGCCGTACAAGCAATTCCCTCAGACACTTCAGTTCCCCAGTATCACCACCAGTGCCACTCTTTATGGGGATGAATGGTTATGAAAACCAATACCCCAGTAAAAGAAAAAAGGTTCTCCCAATCCCAAAGGACCAAGCCCCAGACCCAAGTCAATATACAAGTCAGATCTTACCCACAAATCACACTGTTGCCAATCCTTTAGAATCTAAAGGTTTATTCATAAAAAGAAAGAAATATAGATGAGAGTTAAAATTGGTCAAAGTAATCAATTACATACAGCAATGGCAAAGTTCTTGGTTCAGGCTTGTAGCAGTGATGGAATAAACTGCGGGCTCAAATCAAGTCTCGAGTACATCCACAGCTTGACTGGATCATCCAGTCATTTGTTCAGCGCTTCAGTGTAGCAAAGTTCCTCCGGAGGTAAGAAGCAGGATTGAAGACAAAATGGAGACGATGCAGCTGCCCTTTATAGTCTCTTCCCATGCGCCCTATGCTTCCTTTGTTCCAAACACAAGCTGACAAGCACATGGCTTGAAAGCCTTAGAGTCCTCTCCATAGGCATGCCCCTGCATGCCTTGCTGAGTCCCTGTCTGCCTTCTCTCAATGGGTCAGTTGTATAGCTGATGGTCCTTAATGGGCCATCAGGCAGGCCAGGAAGTGCTGATGGCAAACTGTTTGGGGTGTCACCCAGAAGCATAGCACAAGTTTAAAATACAGACAGTATAGAGCCAATACTTATAATTTTAAATACAAAACTGATACATGCATAATCATAACCAGCAAATCATAACCTTTTCATAGACACCTTACTTGACCTCCTTTGTACAAGTTTTGGTGCCATTACAGGACCTTGGGTGCAACAATGAACTCTGCGGTCACGGTTCATGTCAATAATGTCACGGGGTAAGAGGGGGAGAAGAGATGTCTGGCAGACATTGAGGGCTTTTTTTAGTTTCAGTTGGAACACAAACTCTTAATGTCAGTCATTACCTTTCTGTTTGCATCGGTATAACTGATGGTGTCAACATGTACATGCACAGTTCTGGGAAATTATAATAGTGTGTGTGTATCTAGCACTGCAGAAACAGGAAAGGGCAAAAGCAGCAGAAAAGATTGTTTTGTTCAGCTGTTACCAAATACATTTTCCTTTCAGTATCTTGAAGGCAAGAATCTGGATTAATGTAAAGTTACCTTGGATTCCTTGGACGTTCTAATCAGATACTGTTTCACTGATTTCACAAGAGATGGAGAAGACCATTTGCCATTGAATTTCTTTTACTCTCCAAGTACACTTTTTAATGTTTGTTGTTGACAGAACTGCTACATTTAAATATTTATATAGTGATGTGAGGATGTAAAGCATTATAGAAGTGCTAAATATCACTACTCGGATGTTTCAGCATTTAGATCTCATTAGGACTGATCTCAAGAAACGAGAATGGATAAGAGGGAAAGGATGAGTGACATTCTTTTATACAGTAATGGAGTAAGTATAGCCTTTCTAAACCTTTCTAAGCCTTTCTAGAGTGCTAGAAACACGTCATTTTGGCAACACAGGCCACAATCTTCTACACCTAAAGTCCATCCTCTGACAAGGGGTCCTGGAACAATTTCTATATTGGGATGTGTGTGCTGATGATGGAAACCATGTGTTTGGTGTTTGTTACTTCAAGCCAGGGAGTGCAGCAGCACCCCTAGTTCCAGGACCACTTTCTCTGACACAACATAGCATAGGCCAGTCAGAAGTTCAGATGCTTAACAGTACCAGGGCCGCCCAGGGGGTGGGGGGCAAGTGGGGCAATTTGCTCCGGGCCCCGCAGGGGCCCCCACAAGAGTTTTTTGGGGCCCCTGGAGCGGGGTCCTTCACTCGCTCCGGGGACCCCGGAAAACTCTTGCAGGGCCCGGGCCCCTGGAGCTTCTTCTGCTCCGGGTCTTTGGCAGCGGCGGGGGCCCCCTGTGGCTGAAGACCCCAGGTCCTCTGAATCCTCTGGGCGGCCCTGAACAGTACAGCCCAGTATATGTCATGGGAGGATTTCATAAGCAATGCAGCTAGTTAAAAATATTTTACTAAAAAAAATCATTGAAAAATGGCATTGATGAAATCGAAATGTTTCCTAAAAGTATTTCTTTTGTCAAAATTTCCAGTCTTTTGATAAAAATTCAAAAAAGAATTTTGGTATAACTTCAAAAATTTTAAAACACTTTTTTCACTTGTTTTTGTCAAAACAAAGGGTATAGTCCTGGCTTTGTTGAAATCAATGGTAAAACTCCTACTGTTGTCAGTGGGGCCAGGATTTCACCAAGAATTATTCTGAACATTTTCTAATAATTAGGGCTGTTAAGCGATTAAAAAAATTAATCATGATTAATTGCACTGTTAAACAATAATATAATATGATTTATTTAAATATTTTTGGATGGTTTCTACATTTTCAAATATATTTATTTCAATCATAACACAGAATACAAAGTGTACAGTGCTCACTATATATTTATTTTTATTATAAATATTTGCACTGTAAAAAACAAGAGAAATAGTATATTTTCATTAATCTATTACAAGTACTGTAGTGCAATCTCTTTATCATGAAAGTTGAACTTACAAATGTAGAAGTATGTACAAAAATGCATTAAAAGTAAAAAATGTAAAACTTTAGAGCCTACAAGTCCACTCAGTCCTACTTCTTCTTCAGCCAATCAAGTTTGTTTACATTTGCAGGAGCTAATGCTGCCCACTTCTTCTTCACAATGTCACCTAAAAATGAGAACAGGCATTCTCATGGCACTGTTGTAGCCGGTGTTGCAAGATATTTATATGCCAGCTGCACTAACAATTCATATTTCCCTTCATGCTTCAACCACCATTCCAGAGGACATGCGTCCATGCTGATCATGGGTTCTCTTCAATAACAGTCCAAAGCAGTACAGACTGACGCATGTTTATTTTCATCAACTGAGTCAGATGCCACCAGCAGAAGGTTGATTTTCTTTTTTGGTAGTTTGGGTTCTGTAGTTTCCGCATCGGAGTGTTGCTCCTTTAAGACTTCTGAAAGCATGCTCCATACCTCGTCCCTCTCAGATTTTGGACGGCACTTCAGATTCTTAAACGTTGGGTCGAGTGCTGTAGCTATCTTTAGAAATCTCACATTGGTACTGTAAACGGTCGGACTCACCCCTGCGGCGCCTCCTACTGGTTACTCCGCAACTTAGCTCTTTTTCCAGTCCAGAGCGCCCTCTGCAGGCTGGTGATCCACCTGCTTTACTCTCAGTTCCATGTCCCTCCCTGGACCCGGTTCCCCTTTTACTCTAACTGGGTCTCCCCCTCTCAGGGGAACCCCCGCCACCACGCTATCCCCACTTGCCTCAGAATGGCTACTGCTCAGTCACTATCGAGCCCCATATCCTGGGACAGACTGCAGTGTCAGCCTTCTCATCACCAGCAACGGGGTTCGGACCTGCTGCTTTGCCTATCCTTAGGTTGCCCCCTGCAAACCCCAGTACCTCTTAGCCCCGTGCTAGGCCGCAGGCCTGGGGCTTTCCTAGGCTGGAGCTTCCCCAGCCCCTCAGCCTTTTCCCCATCCTGCTTCACCCTAGGTACTTATCTTAACATCTAAGCAGCCAGGCCCATCTCTCTCTAACCACAGAGAGAGACTCTCTGTCTTCCTGGCTGATCTGGCCTTTTATAAGGCCCTGCTACTCAGTTTGGGGCGTGGCCCCCAGCTGTAGCCACTTCCCCAATCAGCTCAGCTCTTTCAGGCCACATTTTAAACCCCTTAAAATCCCGGAGCAGGGTCCACCCTGCTACAGGTACATTCTTTGCATTTTGTCAAATCTGCAGTGAAAGTGTTCTTAAAATGAACAACATGTGCTGGGTCATCATCAGAGACTGAATGTGCCGTGGGTAAAATAGAGTCAGAGACATACAATTTTCCCTCAAGGAGTTCAGTCACAAATTTATTTAATGCATTCTTTTTTTAACGAGTGTCATCAGCATGGAAGCATGTCCTCTGGAATAGTGGCCAAAGCATGAAGGGGCATAGGAATGTTTAGCATATCTGGCACGTAAATACCTTGCAGTGCCGACTACAAAAGTCCAATGAGAATGCCTGCTCTCACTTTCTGGTGACATTGTAAATAAGAAGCAGGCAGCATTATCTCTTGTACATGTAAAAACACGTGTTTGTCTTAGTGATTGACTGAACAAGAAGTGGGATTGAGTGGACATGTAGGCTCTAAAGTTTTGCATTGTTTTGGTTTTGAGTGCAGTTATGTAATAAAAAAATCTACATGTGTAAGTTGCACTTTCACAATAAAGAGATTGTACTACAGTACCTGTATGAGGTGAGTTGAAAAATACTGTCTCTTTTGTCTATCATTATTACAGTGCAAATATTTGTAATAAAAAATAATATAAAGTGAGCAGTGTAAACTTGTATTCTGTGCTGTAATTGAAATCAATATATTTGAAAATGTAGAAAAACATCCAAAAATATTAAATACATTTCAATTGGTATGCCATTGTTTAGCAATGCATTTAAAACTGCAGTTAATTGCGATTATTTTTTTTAGTTAATCACGTGAGTTAACTGTGATTAATCAACAGATGTACTAATAAAATAAGTTTCATTTCTTTCACATTTTTTCAAAATATTTCCCTTACAGTGAACTCTAAATAAATAATAACAAACAACAACAACAACAACAAAATCCAGGATCTGACAGCTCTAGACAATACTAGAATTGCTAATGTCAAAGATGTCTCCAAGACCGAAGATGTGAAAAACATTGGTGCATCCTTGCTTGGAGATGGGTTGGTAGATAAAATAACTGGTTTATACTCAATGATGAGACTGTTTCTTGAACCAAAGATACCAGGTCAAGTTTGACTTATCTGGAGCATACAGATAATATCCATGAATTCAGAAGAAGTTTCAAAAGTGGGTGAGGGAGAGAATCAGGAGAATATTGACAGAGTATATTTGCCACTTAAGTATATTGGTATCTCAGAATTTTTTAGGGAGGACTGGACTTCTGTTCAAATGAACAACATTCAAGTGCCACACTTTGCATAAATGTCCATTTTCACACAAATCCTATTTGTGTAAATATGTACATTTGCATGTATAAATATGCTAATTTGCATCTAAGTACAAATATAGACTTCTGGAGCACCCATGCAAATTTATGGGACTTATTTAGGAGACCGTTTTTGAAAATGTGGTCTCTAAACTGCAGATTCCTTAAGTTTATTTATATACTACAGTGCTGTGTCTAAAAATCAATTTACCAGAACGTCTGAGATGGTATTTCAGTTCCTATGGAACGTTGATATTGCAGGACGATTCAAACAAAAGCCTTTGAAATACTCTGCTAGAGAAAAGAAATCCTTGAAAGTTGATTTGAAGTCAAACATGCTTTTGTCTGTGTTTTCTAAAGTGCTAGAATGGTACGCGCAGTATGAGAATCTAAACCTGTTGCAGACAATATAAAATGCATTGATGTGGAAAGCTGGAAAGGCAGAAAATTGAATATGTCATAGAATATAACAGAGTGAAGTTCAAGCAGTCACTTTGGATAATGGGCTTCAGTAAATATACCTAAAACATGGAAAGTATAAATTTTCTTATTTTGAGAAATATACATTCAAAAGATCATTTCTGGTCTAATGCTTTCTATACTGGACATTCACAGGTGGTTAGTTCAAGGTATATTTGCAGTTTCATAGTAACTTTGATATGGAACACTTAATGTGGAATGTTCAGATGCTTTTGTCCCCACTCTTCCTCCCTCTTTTTTTTATTTTTGGTTCTGAATTAGAGATGGGCAAAAGCCTCCCAATGTACACTCATATCTGGATATTCAACATCCTTAAATGTTGAGACATTCAGATAGGGGGTGGGGGTTAGTTCAGGATTGTCTTCATTATTTTATTTGATCACACACACACGAGCAACGAGTCTGATCCAAAGTCAGTGAAAAGACTCCCATTGACTTGAAGGGATTTGGGATCAGTTGCTGGCCACATACATAACAAGTAATCCTTGCAGTAATTAGATGAATCAAAATAAAACTATGAAATTGAATACTGCAGGATATCTGTCATATAAGGCCAGAAGGGACCATTGGATCATGTAGTCTGACTCTCTGTATATCACTAATGCTGGTCAGGCAGCCCAGCTGGCCTGGGGATCTGGAATCCTGGATTCCCTAGTCCAGGGCAGTCACATGGCAAGGCTGCCCTGGAGCTGCAGACCTCGGGAACCCTGGCAACTGCTGAGTGCAACTGATATTCTTGTCAGTTTTGCAGCTGCTAATAGCAATGCACAGGTGCTAGCAGATTTTTTTTTTAACAGAATGTCTGGTTCAAGGAAAAATTTGAAGTAATGAACCAGTTACCCCTGCTGAGCCCAATAACTTGTTTATCTAAAGAGCATCTTCAAGAATGGTATCCAGTCCTGACTTTAAGACATCCTGAAATGTAGAATCCACTAGTTCCCTTGGTAGTTTGTTGTCATGATTAACTACTGACTGTTAAAAATGTGCCTTCTTTCTAATTTGAATTTATCTGGCTTTAACTTCCAGCCATTGGTTCTTGTTACGCCTTTCTCTGCTAGATTCAAGAGCCATTTGGCACTCCATATTTTCTCCTCCAATGGCCTTATAAAATGTAATCAAGTCATTTCAATCTTTTGATGAACAGATTGAGCTCTTTAAGTGTCTCACTGTGAGGCACTTTCTCCAGTCCTCAAATCACTTTTGTAGCTCTTTTCTGTGCCCTCTCTAATTTTTCCACATCCTTCTTAAAGTGTGGACACCAGAACTGAATGCAGTCTTCCAATATCAGTCTCAATAATGTTGTACACAGGAGGTAAAATCACCTCTCACTTCTATTCCCTACTTTCATGTTTATATATCTAAGGATCACATTAGCCACAGCATCCTGCTGGCAGTTCTAGTTGAGTAGCTTGTATACTATGAGCCCTACATTCTTTTCAATCACTGCTTTCCAGGATATAGTCCCCCATTCTTTAGGTATCGCCTGAGTTCTTTGTTCCTAAACACACAACATTGCATTTGGTTGTATTAAAACACATTTTACATGTGAGTTACCTTTCTTTCTTGCAGTCATAACTCATCCATTTAACCTTGATCTCTCAGTGAAAAGAGGTTTGGTGGATCACTATCATTCACGGGGTCTGATGGGAGAATATAACTGGCTGCCCTTGTAATTTAATAAACCATTTCATTTAGCACCGTGGTAGTGTTTTATTTTTAACATGTCGACTTGTTCCATCAGAGTAATAAGCTCAGAAAGGGAAATAGTGTGCTGCTGTAACTGACTGTATTATATGACAGCATTTTCAGCCACAATGAAGTTCACACTCAGTGTGCTCCACTTACAGTCACCTGGGGAAACAACAATAAAATGTGTCATGTACAGCCTCTCAAAAGAAATATTTTTGTTTTCTAGTGGTAAAAGTCATTGCAAATAAATGAATAACATAGCAATCAGTTGTATTTCCATTTCATCCTATATGTTTAAAGTGACAGCTATTAAATTAGCTGTTTGCTCCTTTAGATCACGCACTTTCTTTTATTTTAAACTTAATTTGCCTCTTTAATACAATGAAATCAATTTTTCCAAGACAGATTTCAATGCCAAGATGAATTTGATTCCTAGTCTAATTGTGCCTGTGGGAAGTACAATACTTTACTTTGTTCATCATTACTGTTTCAGAGACAGAATGATAGATCATCTTCATGAACTTTTTGCCCCAAGTTAGTCTTATTTCACCAACATATTCCTCAGAGTTCCCAAACAATAACAGAACGAAAGCACTTAAGCTCTGATGTTCTACTGTCTCATAGCCATTACTGTCTTTCCATTTTCACTTAGTTCTGAAGAGTCACCTCTTCAGTTTTGGCTATTGCAAATTAAGGAGATTATTGAAGTGAAAAGCAACTCATTTCACATAAGATACCACTTGGCCATCAGATGGTAATGAGTTTGTCACTAATGACTTACAGATAATGATTTCCATTTATAATATCTTTGATCCAGAGGGTTCCCAAAGTGCTTTACAAACTGATTTACAGATTATATAGGAATTGCTTCACTCACCACTGAAGTGCAGCCACCTTTTGGATGGAATATGTCCACTGCGAATAATTCTCAGCAGTTGAGAATGGAAATTGAAGAATATTTTTGTAGGGTGAAAGGAGCACTATCTGGACCGTGGTATTCAAGAAGTTAGCTACAGGTTGGCTTGTGCTTTATCCTACACAGGTGTTTACAGGAAGGCCTATAAGAGTGGCTTCTTGGGATGTTGAGGGAGGAGACTACCTTTGGGAAAGTGGGTCTCACTGGATGGGGGGAAACCACAAGCAGGGGAGATTCATGCTTGCTTTCTGATAGCAAGAAAGGAAAATAAGTTGGCTAAGCTGTTCTAAACACTAAACCTTGAAGAAAATACTTTGCTGACTTCACCTGGTTTCTCTGAGGTCATTCAGCCTGCTGACACATTTAATTAAAACTATAGAGGAAACTTTAATATGGACAGATTTCAACTACTCAAATTAGAATTTGGCCAGGACACCACAGCACCTGAGGTGGTCTTATAAAAAATATCTTGAGGTTTTTAAAGACTGCTACTATTTGGGATCTTGGATTTAAGTTTCTCATGCAATAGCATACCTTCAGCAGCACAATGTTCTGTAACCGTGTCTGACTCAGCTGGAATGATAGTTTCAGAGACGCGTGGAATGGTTTCAAATCTTTTGTGGGCTTTAAAACAGTTTTCTGTTTCCTACCTACCCATCAGCTCTCTTCTCTTTCCACTGCCCTTGTTACATTCCCTCCACCTAACCTTCTTGCTTAACTGCTTTTTCTATCATATCCCTAAATGTGCTAAGATTCTCCTCCTTGACCCGCTTTCTAAAGCCTTCAGACCCCCTTTAGAACGCATTGCTCCAAACTGGCCAGTAAATGCAAACTCACCCCTACCTATCAGAAACATAACTTAAGTTATTGGAAAAAGGTGTATGTTTAAAAAAATAGTCCTATGGTAGTGTATAGGAATTGGGTACTATCCCTTTAAATAATTTGTGAGCCCTCTAGTGGCACTGTATTCTATGTTTAGAATCAGAGGGGTAGCCATGTTAGTCTGTATACACAAAAACAATGAGGAGTCCGGTGACACTTTAAAGACTAACAGATTTATTTGGGTGTAAGTTTTTGTGGGTAAAAAATCTGCATCTGAAGAAGTGGGTTTTTTACCCATAAAAGCTATGCCCAAATAAATGTATTAGTCTTTAAGGCACCACCGGACTCCTCGTTTTTGTATTCTATGTTTGGAAATCTTCCAGTGCAGTAATATATATACATAACTTAACTGGCTTTGCATGTTGCATATGCTTAATAAACATCCCATTATTTAGATTCTGTTGTACCTATGTGATTCCTTCCTATTGTTGTGTAAAGAACAGAAGTCACAACACTTTTTAAAAAAAAAAGAACTCAAATACGCTGCATTTTTTTTTGCTTTTGGCTCCCTTCTTCTGTCCTTTGTTCTGTACATTGCTGTGACAGAGTGCTGGGCAACAGCAGCAGGACTCTGACCACTGCATTACCAATTAAATCACTCTCGAGTGAACCTGAGGCGCAAAGTTGTGCTTAAGTGACAGATTAGAATGGACTGGGGAGAGTTAAAGTGCTAATTAGCCCACTAGCTTAAGGTATAGAAAATGACATAGGTAGGAAGTGGAAAGGGGGGCTTGTCCAGGATCTGTGAAGATGGAGAACCTTCCAGGGATGCTGATGTGATGCTTTGGCAGCTTGAATGATGGAGGAGACCTTGCAGTGGCTGGTGAAACAGCAACAGGAAATGTAGAGGACTCTGCAAAGCTTCCAGCAGTGTCACAAGCTGCAGAGGCGGATTTTCCTTGTCTGGCAGGCAGAGCAGCAAAAGAGTCTGCAGGACTTTAGAGGAGAGCAAGTGAATGTTCAGTAGCAGTACCTACAAAGGATGGTGGTCTTGTGGTGGGGAATGGTGACTGGGCCTCTGTAAGACAGGCCCCACAGGTGACCCCAGTGCATGTCTGGGCAACTTTGAGAGGTTGGCTAAGGGTGCAGACTGGGACAGGGGAGCCTGTTCTCCGCAGCTGCCCCCTATTTGACTGGGGAAACCCATGCAGCTGATATGGTTCTAAAAGACAAGCATGCCCAAGACTATGAGGTGGTTAAGTGGCCATCCTAGATCGGGTGGGCCTGTCCACTGAAAAGTACTGACAATTTCCAAGCTGCAGAATGGACTTGAGTCTATGGTCTGAGCATTCACCCAGCAGTTAATGGATTGGGCCACCCATTGGCTGAAACTGGACACCAAAACTGTGGGGGAAATTATGGATGCTCTGTTTTTGGAACAGTTCCTCCAGAGCCTCCCTGAGAACATATGGGTATGGGTCAGGGAGCATCAGCCAGGTACCATAGATGCAAGAGTTAAACTGATGCAGGAATTTGTGGAGGCAGTACTCCCCAGGAAAGAGGGCTGACAACTTGGGCGGGGGGATCAAGTCAGGGAACAAATCCAGGGAACCCACCACCAGGAAGGGCATGGAGAAGAAGGGGCTTGTTAGGCGGACTCTGCTTGCTCTCTGGTCTGGCAGGAGTTGTTAAAATCCCACTGGATGATTCCCAAAGTAAGTGTGAAATTAGAGTATGCCCGTAGGGATAAAAAGCACTGTGCTATGCCAGAAGTACCCCTGGAGCTCTGGAGGGAGGGTCATTTGGAAACAGAAGGGGTAGTGGATAGTTTATCCTGTCCTGTTATGTTGGGCACCAGCTGGAGGCCCTTCCCATTGGGAAGACAAGTAGATGGTAAGGAAAAAACACCCCATGAGAAGGCAATGATACCCAAGGGGAAAGGAAGAAAGAGAGAAGTCAGAGCTAGATGTCTCTTGACAGGAAGATGAAAGCCAGAGAGCTCCCCAAGAGACTAAGGGGGGACAGGAAGGAAAATAATATAACCCAAGCTTGTTAATGGAGCTTAGGTGGTCCTTGGAAATCCTTTCTCCCCTACTGCCATAGGGAGAAAGCTCAGGTGCAGTTCATGAAGGTTAGGAGAACCAGGAACCTTGAGTATGACAGACGGTATGAGAGTAGGGAAAGGTAGACTCTAGAGTGCCCATGTTGTGAGGACCTGTGGGCCAATACAATTGTGGGCATAACATCCACCCAGTGAGTGTGATTTCAGCAGGTGGAGAATCATAGAATATCAGGGTTGAAGGGACCTCAGGAGATCACCTAGTCCAACCTCCTGCTCAAAGCAGGATGACTCCCCAGACACATTTTTGTTTTAGATCCCCCCTCAAGGATTGAACTCACAACCCTGGGTTTAGCAGACCAATGCTCAAACCACTGAGCTATCCCTTCCTCCCTAGGGGACCCTATAAGGTGGGCCTGGATAATCAGCCTGGAGACAGGGAGACTCTCACAAGGAAGCACAGGGAGGGAGAGAACAGGGTAAGAACAATCATTTGTCAGGTAAGTGGGGGAGGTGTATTTCAGAGTGCTGGGCAACAGCTGTACCAGGATTCTGATCACCGGGTCACCAGTTAAATCCCCTGAGTAAACCTGAGGGGCAAAGCTGTGCCTAACTGACAAATAAGAATGGGACGGAGAGAGTGAAGTGCCAATTAGCCCATTAGCTCACGGTTAGAAAATTCCACAGGAAGGAAGTGGAAGGGTGAAGAGGAGGAAGGGAGGCATGGGCATGCATGTGGGGGTAGGCGGACGGGCAGGGCTGAGGCAGACTTTGAGAGCCTTAACCAAGGGAAATCTCAGCAGCAGAGATCTCCTGCCCTGGGTCAAAGGGCTGAGGAATGATATGTTGTAGCGATGGTCCTGCACAGTGCTGTAAAGGTGATTGGGGGGGAGGGGCACTGTAAATAAACCACACATGGTATTTACATGCAGAGAGTCTCCAAGCGGTCTGTCAGTGCAGAGGAAGACAGGAGTGGAGGGGGTACCCTGTTACAGTTGTTGATCTAGATTATAAATCCTTTGGGGGCAGGGCCATTGTCCTTTGTACTCCTTTAGTACACTGTGCCCTACACACTTGGTGTATGCATTTTACTACAACCCAATGAAAGGTCATACATCTAGGATGAACAAATGTATATCATACCTAGAAGAGAGAGACAGAATCATGGGATGCAGGGTCACTGAAGAAGACTTGGAGGTAATGGTAGACAACCAACCAAACATGAGTTCCCTGTGTGATGCTGGAGCTAAATAGAGTAATGTGATTTTTGGATGCATAATCATAAATAGGAGTAAAGAGATGGTACTACCTCTATATATGCCATTAGTAAGACCATTACTTGAATATTGTGCCTAGTTGTGGTGCCTGTTTCAAAAAAGATGTTGACAAAACGGAGAGGGTTCAGAAAAGAGCTAGAATAATTCAAGGCTTGGAAAACATAATTTATAGTGAAAGACATAAACTAATAGATTAAACTTCTTATCTAAGAAGGTTAAGAGGTAACTTGAAGTTACCTGTACTGTCTGTAACTGTCTTAAGTACCTGCATCGGGAGACGACTTCTGATAATACATGGCTCTTTAATCTAGCACACAAGGGCATAATGAGCTCCTCCATTAGAACAATGTGCCTAGGTATGTGGTAGATTCTTCATCACCTGAAGTCCTTAATCAAGACTGGTTATTTTTCAGAAGGATACTTCCACTCATACAGATGTTATGGTCTTGATACAGAAATTACTGGGTGTTGTTTTATGGCCTGTGTTATGCAGGCAGTCTGACTAGATGATCATAGTGGTTCTTTCTGACCTTAAAAGGTATGAATGTATAAAAACCTCATAATGCTGTCAGTGGGCTGTTAAAAATTCAATGCCAGTTCAGACCATTGACATCCTCAGGCAGTTTGGGCTCACTATATACTCTTGATTAAAAAGCTTTTGTTAAATAGTGTACCATCTTGTGTCCTTCTGTGAATAATTTTCAACCTGCACATAATCTCAAAATACTTTAAATTAGCACAACTTAATATATCAGCTACACATTATGAATTGATATTAATATAGCTAGCTGAAATGGGACAATGGGAGACCTTTCCCTTGGAAGCCAATAATTACTACTGCCCTTTCACAAAGGAGGAAGTGTATACACCACTCAGTAAATGTTGTAGCAACCTGCATGGAACTTGGAGGGAGGGGCAGAGGTTGCAAGAGGGAAGAGTTTGGAGAAGGCACCGGGCAGGCAGGCAGACAGTCTGTACATGAAATGAATGCTAGCTGCAGCACATCTGCAAATAGTTCTCTCAATAAAGAGCCAATTTAGTTTTGACACACTGATCCCTCATATTATTACCCAGCATATGGCACGTGAAACAACTGTGAAAACAAGCATTCTTCATTAATAGAATAATTAGTTTTGAAAGTCCCAGTATTATCTGTAGAGATAAGAAATCCAGAACACCATGGTCAGGGTGAATGCAAGACTGTCTTTATCACCTATTTACACAGACACTTACCTCTTTGGTATATGCCCCATGGTGGCTACCCTGAATGGCTCTAAATGTTCACAGCTAACAGCATAATCTCCTTTCTTTATTGGGAAGGGTGATAAAATCTTTATTCAAACTTTTCATTAAAAACTTTTCACAGGAATGAAATATCAACACAAAACAAGAATAATCAGGCCAATGAAGGACAGGGTATATTGCCCAAACCTTCAGACTTGTGTCAGGGATTTATTCCACCCTTTAAAGATATTTGACTACCAGCCCTCTGACTTTATTGAATTCTCAAGATCTTTTATAATCCTCCAGGAATGCAGAAGGAAGCATATCTCCTGGCAGGAAGAAGGTCTGGAGAATACACTGATGGTTCTGTGTGGGCAGGTGGGATATTCACAGGTTCCATCTCGGATTAGTGATCAGGGTGTGTTGCAGGTCCACCTGGTGATGCATCCAGATATACTCAGTTCAGACAGAAGTTTCCTATTGGCACTCTAAAAGTAGAAGTGAGGGGTTCTGGCACATCCCTGCATAATTTGATGTTATGGTGCCTGTCAAAGTTCCTCTTCTGATGGGGTTTATATTGATATTCCTTCAGTCTTGAGAAGTCATGCTAACAGGGATCTAGTTGGGAAAGGGTGGCTGGAACAATGGATCTCAATTTCTTTCCTACCAAGAAGTTCTGCAGGGCTGAATCCATTTGTCAGAGCTGTGTTGATGTGTATGGCAACAGGGCAAGATGAGGCACTGAGGCTTTAGAAAGAAGTAATTTCATTGTCTTTATTGCATGTTCTGCTTTACCACCATTCTAGGGAGCCAGAGGCCTGGATGTGACTTGAGTGAAACTGTCGGTATCTATAAACCTCCTGAAGGTCGTGAGGCCATTCTCAGAGATGACTTGCTTTGGCCTGGTCTACACTGGGGGGGGGGGTGTCAAACTAAGGTACGTGACTTCAGCTACGTGAATAGCGTAGCTGAAGTCGAACTACCTTAGTTCGACTGACTTACCCGTCCTGACGCCGCGGGATCGAAGTCTGCGGCTCCCCCGTCGACTCCGCCACCGCCGTTCGCGGTGGTGGAGTTCCGGAGTCGACGGGAACGCGTCCGGAGTTCGAACTATCGCGTCTAGATTAGACGCGATAGTTCGAACTCCGAGAAGTCGAACTCTCCGCGTCGACCCGGCGGGTAAGTATGGACCTACCCTTTGAAATCCCAAAATGGGTAAAGCTGGGTTGTATCCTCTCTACAACTGCACACGATATGAGCAAACTGTCAGTTGAACAAATTGGCAACTTCAATGAATCCTGAGAAATAAGCAGTCAAAAGATAGAGCTAATCTTTTCTATGCAACCTGACTTTCTGCCACTGCCTATCTGGTAGAGCAGATGGCAATAATGGTTCTGGTGGGATGGCTCTTATGAGAGGATAAATATCACATTTCTCACTGCCTCTTGTAGTTGCGTGCTCAGCTCAGGCCACCAACAAGACTGTTCAGTTCTCTCCCTGCATTTTGTAGTACCTTGGTCTCATACAGACTGTCAAGGATTTCCTGTGGCACTGATGTAGGGATAGTCAGTCTGGAGCACTTCAACAGTAAATCAGTAAGATTCCCAGAAACCACCCAATATATGGTTTCATAGAAATTTCTGATGCTCTGTTTTGTCCAGTCCTTCTTGGCTTAATTCATCTACTTGCTGCTAGTTCTGTGTGGCTTTTAGGTGCTTTCCTTTCCATTTTTGCAAGGATGTTCTGTTATCTGTTGGGTCTTTGTTTGATCCTGTTCTGACACCATGTAGAGATTAGAGACCCAGGACACTGTCATCTGGGTGAATGCAAGACTGTCCTTATTTCTGTGTGTACAGACCCCTTCTTCCTAATAGCCACCCTAAATAGTGGTTCTAAACATTCATAGCTAGTACCACAATACATATGGGAGTTTAGCACCCAACTCCCATGGACTTAGTAACCTTTGAAAATCCCATCCTAAATGTAAAAGGTGGAGATCTTACTGTTCTATATAATCAACTATAAAAACAGAAGAGAGCCCCAGAAAGAGATGCTGTTGCATCCAAACAGAAATGAAGTGTTCACAACTGAATACTCGTGCTGTAGCCTTATGGGCGCATTAATATTACAAAGGTTATATCTGGAGGCAGACCTGCAAATAAAGTGACATACTCATCAATTTGTTAGGTGTCAGAGCCATATAGCAGAACTGAGCAAGTGTCCTCGATCTGAGATACGCTATCCTATACTACAGATGAGCAAGTGCTGCAACATTTCCCCCCCAGAAATAATCTTTAAAATGTTTTAAATGAATCCATTTAAGTTGTGACTGTTTTCTTTTTATGTCCACTTTCTGAATTGGGCCCCTATCCAAAGCCCATTGAGATCGATAGAAATCTTTCCACTGGTCTCAATTGCCTTTGGATCACGCTCTCTAGTCAATGAATTTTACTGTCAGTAATGTTCATTGAAAGTGAAAAGGGAAGCATATGCATTGAAAACCATTTTAAACATTGTAATCATGAGCATTTGCACCGGAAACCTGACTGTAAGTGTTACGCTTATGTAAGCAGGGAATAGGCCACTTGGTATGTTTCTATCTGTTGAATCCAAGCAGTTTAGATTTGGAATGTTGAATGCTTGCAATGAGCTGCTTATGAACAAACTACAGCCCAAGAAGACTTAGCATTTTTTTCGTGGGGTAGTTTCTGATAATGAATAGATTAGAGAAACTTCTCATCTATTTGTCTACAATCCCATCCCAAACAGTGGCAAAATTCACCAAATAAATTCATCAGACTCTTGGCCCCATTGGTCCTACAATGTACACTGATGATCATTTACGTATTTGTTTCATCTGCTGATTGAAAGATAAGCTGAAAAATCAAACCCTTTTGCTTTTAGCCCTCTTGTGTAATACAGAAAAATCCTTTGTGAAGCATTGTGGAATAGGCAGTCCTATACCATTAGGAATAAGTCACTGAAAGATCTTGATGTGTTGCTCATAAAAAAATACTGAGGACTCTAATATAGAGAATAGGGCTTTAGCCTAAATACAAGAAACAGTTGTTAGCCTTTTAAAAAGGTATCTCCCTTAGGGTGACCTGACAGTAAAGCTGCATCGCTCTGCACAAATATGGAGAAAGGGGTCCCATGACCTGGGTAAACCAAAAGTTTCTTGAAACTCTTGCGAAGAGGTTTGTCTAGATGCTGAATTAGCGCATGGCAAGCTGGGGTGCAGAGCTAGCCTGATGCACACTAACTGGCCATGGGGACCCTGCTATGATGCACTAATGTGCTTTGACCTACTGTTGTCTGAAATATGAGGGAACTTTTAGTGTGCCCTCACAGGATCCACACAGCCAGTTAATGCAGAGCATGCTAGTGTGCTGTAGATTTACACCCCAGCTTGCTGCACACTCACTTTCCATCTAGATAAGCCCTAGGATGCTACTGAGAGGCTGATCCAGAGAGGATCAGCAAGCACTGAAAACTCACACTATCCAGGGGCGGGTGGCATCTTCTGTTCCTTCAAGGTTATAGTAGGTGTAGGGGAGAGGGATAGCTCAGTGGTTTGAGCATTAGCCTGATAAACCCAGCGTTGTGAGTTCAGCCCTTGAGGGGGCTGTCTGGGGCAAAAATCTGTTTGGGGGTTGGTCCCCCTTTGAGCAGGGGGTTAGACTAGATGACCTCCTAAGATCCCTTTCAGCCATGATATTCTATGTTCTCTATCTCCTCTAAAACAAGATGGGCGCCAGAACATCTTGACTTGCTTCCCCCTTAGGGATAGGCTTGGAAAGGTATTAAGCACCACTTTAGAGAATGTATAGTAGAAGTCACAAATCTAGTGGTGCAAAGGTAATAGATAGGGGGGAAGAGGAAATTCAAATCAAACATATTGGCCTGAATATTCTATACATTCATTGGCTCACTGTTAAAACACACTAATGAAATGTTTCATGCATACAAAAGGAACAACCATTCTTACAGTACTACATTATGTGCAAAAAAGAGACAAGTGAAACAAATGCCTTATGCTGGACCTCTGCATGGAGTGATTTCTTACCTAGTAAAAGCAGCCCTTGTAAGGTGAGCTTAAAAGTAAATAAGATAAACATAAAATATTGTTAAAAGGTATTTTAATAAATCCTTTCTAAACCATGGCTCTATAGCTTATTTTACAAACTACATCATCAATATAGGCTTCAGATGGGAGTGGTTTGTGTATAAGTTACAATGGCTCCATTTAGGATACTTCAACTTTCTTTTTAATTTTCTTTTCCTTTGTTGTTATCTTTTGAATGAGCAGCTACTGAACCACTGGTGCATCCAAGTTCTTTTAAAGAAGACACTTTATTTAAAGTTAACTATAATAGAGAACGTGAAGTCTTTTTTTTTTTTTTTAAATTCCCCTTTCCACATTGTTCCCCAGTTCTCATGGATTTTTATGTTGCCCAGACAATGGGAAACACCTTGGTATTTGGATCACATGAAATCTCAGTGACATGACTGAGGACTGATTCTCTGCTAATAAAACCTTTACAAAGTGATTTTGAAAGATGGCAGCTATTACTTCTTCCATTATGGAGAAAGGTCAATTCTATTAAAAAGGTTTTTGCTCCAAACCTTAAAGATTTCTCTACCCATGGAACCAGAAATTAGAACAAACATTCCAAACCATTCTGAGGGGTAGGTTGGAAGCTAGAATGTCAATAAAAATCCATTATAAATGAATCTCCATAACTTACATCTTTATAGAATATAATTGCAGGTGATCCTGTGATATGTTGAGTGGTCAAGATGGAATGATGAAAGGGGTGTTTTAACTGTGTTCAGGAAGGGAGAGAATTCTCAAACAGAGACATGGTTCCAGCTCTCTTCTCAATTTGGTTATGGCAAAAATGTCAGAAGGGGCTATATGAGCTCTGGAAAATCCCATCCTTTGGAAAGTCCTGGGAGTTTTTTTTACCACTGTGCTCAACACTTCTTAAAAAACAACAACATTTATTTAACTGTCTAAAAATGAATTTAGACACCCATTATTGAAAATATTGGACATAAAGACCATTATGCGTTCTATATTTCAGCTTGTATTCTAGTATGAGAATAATATTTCCATAATTTATTCCCTCTTCAGGGCCAGCTGCATATGCCAGTGAAGTCAATAGCAAAACTCCAACTGACTTCAATGGGTCCAAAGGTTAGCCCTCTGATTAACCAAATGTATATGTGGACATAATACATACAACATAAAAACACATATTACTTGAGGCAAAGGGTGACACAGAGAGAGAGAGAGAGAGAGAGAGAGAGAGAGAGAGGAAATAGCACATAATAGATCTGTCAAGGAACCGGAAGGTAGGCAATGTTAGATAACCTAAATTCTCAGTGCATTTAGGGTGTCAGAATACTTCAGCTTTGATGTCCTGTGTGATTACGTCAAAAGTTTTAAACTTGGTTGCCAGTGGTTGATAGACTCATAGACTTTAAGGTCAGAAGGGACCATTATGATCTTCTAGTCTGACCTCCTGCACAACGCAGGCTACAGAATCTCATCCACCCACTCCTGTAACAAACCCCTGACCTATGTCTGAGCGACTGAAGTCCTTAACTTGTGGTTTAAAGACTTCAAGGTGCAGAGAATCCTCCAGCAAGTGACCCATGCCCCACGCTGCAGAGGAAGGCGAAAAACCCCCAGGGCCTCTGCCAATCTGCCCTGGAGGAAAATTCCTTCCCAATCCCAAATATGGCGATCAGCTAAACCTAAGCATGTGGGCAAGACTCACCAGCCAGACACATAGGAAAGAATTCTCTGTAGTAACTCAGATCCCACCCTATCTAGTGTCTAGTGGTTAGGCCTATTTATACGGTTATAGAAAATGCAACTTGATTTTTTATAGGCTTTTGAGCCCCCACAATTGTTATCCGCTAAATGCTTTGTTTCCACTTCAGCATCATCAGTTCTGTAAACCATTTCTAGATCTTTTTATGCTAAACATTTACACAAGGCCACAGACTGATGGATTTTAGTTTTTATATGATCTTTCAAGGCATGGAGTAGAAGATGAATTTACTTTTTTTTCCTATTGAGTCTAGATGGTGGTAATTTGTCAGATTATTTTCTGAAGATTTATTATTTTCACTGTGGTTGAATCCCTTTAAAAATTGCTTTAAAGAAAGCTTGGCATTTCAAAAATGCTTTATGTTTATACAAAAGAGAGCCGATTTTAAAGGCTTTAAGATATTGCTCTGATATAAACGAACAGTTCTGAAATGCTGACTAGTCTGTAAGAATCAGCTGAGCCATGATAACTTGAAAGCTCAGCACAGAGTCAGTGCAGCTGAGTCTAAAGTAGATAATATGTTATGCTGATTTGTTTTATCCTCATATTGCATAGGGGTTAAATCTTAGAATCCTAGAACCATAGGGCTCAAAGGGACCACAAGGATCATCAAGCCTAACCCCCTGCCAAGATGCAGAATTTGTTGTCTAAATTATCCAAGACGGGTGGCTATCCAGCCTTTTTGAAAAACTCCAGCGAAGCAGATTCCACAACTTTTGGTTTTTTTTTTTTCAATTCAAAATGAAATGAAAACAAAATTACAGAGTTTTACAAAATAGACTGAAAAAGCTTTTTGTTTGTATTTAGAGTTTCACATCTTACCACCTTTTTTCTTTGATTAAGCAAACACACCTCTGTCTGGACTGTTATATAATGTAAAAGCTGCATTGCTTAGAAGACCAATTGGATTACACTTTTCTAGCATTTTATGGTGACACTTAAAAATGAGCTCTTTGATGTTCTTGATTGCGTCAGGTGGGAACTCAGACTGTGTCTTCTAGTACATTTATTTTAATAGCTCTGCAAAGTTTTTAAATTATATATTCAGTTCACTTTGCTTTTAAGAGACAGACTAGCTGTTTTTCCCTGTGCTCCAAGGAAGCTGTTAGTTTGATGGGTACTTAATCAGGAGTTACTAGAAGAAATATTGCATGCCCAGGAGGAAAATAAGTTTTCTAAATATCTGTAAGAAGGACCCTTCCTGATCTCAGTTGAATTTTGTCTTCCAAAAGTCTCATATTAACCACTGTCAAAGTATATTTCTTAAAACTGAAAATCAGTATAATCTAACCCATTCTACTGCATGCCAGTGAAATCTGGGGTCCAATTTAACAATCCAGCCAGGGTAATAGGATAACCCTCCACAAAATAACCCTACATTTGCAGTTCCAAAACAATCACCTCTCCCCCTACCCCCAAAAAACTCCATGTGCACAGAATCTCCAACATCAGTGGCTGCAGAATAGAACTGAGCCAATTCATATGTGGGGATGGAAAGGGTGGGGTTTTTTCAAAGCATTGGGTGCCAGTTAATTATTAAAATTTAAATCACCAAAAATGGTTAAATTTGACAACTGGGAGAAATAATAATTGAGAAGATAAAACTATTGGTTACTCATACGACTATTTCAGGGAAAATTAAAATCAGCAGAGTTACTGATAATTGTTGTGGTTTGAGACAGCAGGAATGTGATTTCCCATTATGTCCCCATGAGTTCTTTTCCCATGGGCATGCCACCTAAGCAAAGAAATTAAACTTTGTTTGTTTAAAAAAAAATCTAAAATCAACTAGAAACAAAATATATGCAAATTAGTTACACAGTATATAAGGTAAGTAATTCTATTTTGTATAGGTTCTTATACCATACTAATCACCATAGTGTTTGAGCATGTTCCGGTAGTGCATCAAACAATATGACTTATGTCCATCATGTATGTGTTCTCTTTCTTTCCCCAGGAGGAGAAAATTGTGGGCAGTAGATTGTTTTGTTTTGGAATTTATGAAATAATGTATGTATTTATATACACTTGTTGCAACATATTATGTAAGAGGAGGCAAGGTCAAGGTAATGCGCCTTTGTCTTGGAGTGGCAGGTGGTGAGGTTCATGATGGTCCTTAGTTCTTAGGGGAGTTCATTCTATAGACTTGTATTAGTCTCCAAGAAAGCTCTGTCTCCAGAACAAACTAGCTTTAGCCCAGTGGTTCCCAAACTGGGGTTCGTGAACCTCAGGGGGGCTGTGAAATGTTACAGGGGGTTCTTGGGAAAAAATCCCTAATGGCAGACAGAGCTGTCCCTAGGAACCCCGGCATGGGGCCAGCAGCCGGGAGCGCCTGAACTTCCAAGAACTAAGCAGATCAAAGCAAGCCTATCTATCACACTGAGGAGATTTAAACTTCAAGACTTCTTATAAGAAATGGAAAGAGAGGTGTATATTTTTTTGCTGATTTTAAAATTAAATAGGCAGCTAGTATTGTTTTTAAAATTATTATGAAGAACAAGTTTAAGCTTTGTTGTAACGTGCGTTGTTTGCCTGGACTGCTCAAGACCTGAATGTTTGTGGAAGGAGGAACTCTTTGAGTTGGATTCTTAAATACCTTCATGCTGTTTCACATCTGATATTCCTTGATGAAACATAGGAGCCTTGTCTTATGACAGGCTTATTCAGAGTGATACAAGCTATGAAAGTGAGATCTTGGAAGAGTGTTGCTATTTTCATAATGTAATAAAATACTGTAATTATAAATAATAATTAATAATAGTGTGTAATAAGCATGTCATAAAAACAAATGTTATATTTCCAAGATAACTGATTTTACAATTTATACTCAAGTAAAGGAGAAAGTCCCTGGAAATATTCATTTTTAGAAGGGGTTTCGCGAGACTTGCCATTTTAGTGAAAGGGGTTCACAGGTTGTTAAAGTTTGGGAACCACTGCTTTAGCCTTATGGTAGAAAGTTCCAATGAATGATACAAAGTAATTATGTGCAAGGAAAAAAGATTACAACCTTCAGTTAAACAACTGATAGTCAAGTATCACTAACGATATTCAACAACCAGGATTAAAAATCAATACCACATAAAGGAATACAAATTCAATTAAGATGTACTTAAATCTAAACCCTAATAGAATCATAGAACTGGAAGGGACCTCATCCTATTTACATTAGACCATTTCTCCAGTTTGTCCAGATCATTTTGAATTTTCATCCTATCCTCCAAAGCACTTGCAACCCCTCCCAGCTTGATATTGTCCGCAAACTTTATACGTGTACTCTGTACGCTATTATCTAAATAATTGATGAAGATATAAAACAGAACCAGACCAAGAACTGAACCCTGCAGGACCCTACTCGTTAAGCCCTTCCAGCATAACTGTGAACCACTGATAACTACTCTCTGGGAACGGTTTTCCAACCAGTTATGCACCCACCTTATAGTAGCTCCATCTAGGTTGCATTTCCTTAGTTTATGAGAAGGTCATGTGAGACAGTATCAAAAGCTTTACTAAAGTCAAGATATACCATGTCTACCACTTCCTCTCATCCACAAGGCTTGTTACCCTATCAAAGAAAGCTATCAGGTTGGTTTGACATGATTTGGTTTTGACAAATCCATGTTGACTGTTACTTATCACCTTATTATCTTCTAGATGTTTGCAAATTGATTGCTTAATTATTTGCTCAATTAATGTAAGTATCAGTTATCCTAAAAACAGACAGAAAGTAGTAATAAAATGAGCAAAACAGACTTAATACCACAAAGAGAGTATTCAATTAAAAAAAGGCTTCAGTATAATAACTAATAATTTTTTCAATAACATTTAAAAGTGTTTTTTAAGCAGAACAAGTATTCAAAAGAAACAACTTTAAATCCTCTTACAGTCATAGTTCAAGTAAATGTTCAGTTCACACATACCTAATTAAAAACAATTACAAACCCAATACTAGCAAATTTGGGTACAAAACAATAAGTCCTAAGATATATTGTATTAATAAGATGCATTATAAAGGGTAAACCTATTAATATTCAACTATATCAGTATATTAAAATCTGATACTTGGCAAAGGATTTGGCCTAAAAACTTAACAGAAATACCTAGGTGAAATTATACAGTGCAAGTTAATTCACATGAAAAAGGAAAGTGTTTCCATGAATAAACTACAGCAGAACCTCAGAGTTATCAACACCAAAGTTACAAACTGACCGGTCAACCACATACCTCATTTTTAACTGGAAGTATGCAATCAGGCAGCAGCAGAGAAAAAAAATAAAAATAAAAAATAAAAAAACAAATATGGTACAGTGTTAAATATAAACTACTAAAAATAAAAGGAAAGTTTAAAAAAAGATTTGACAAGATAAGAAAACTATTTCTGTGCTTGTTTCATTTAAATTAAGATGGTTAAAAGCAGCATTTTTCTTCTGTATAGTAAAGTTTCAAAGGTGTATTAAGTCAGTGTTCAGTTCTTTCTTTTGAAAGAACAACCATGATGTTTTATTCAGAGTTTGTTCAGACTATTCCTGAGGTGTTCAGAACTCTGAAGTTCTACTGTATTGGTGAAGATTCCAGACATGCCAACCCCATGAAAAAAACACATAAATTGGGCTTGTTTTTGGCTTAATTGGCTAGTTTTTGGCTTGTAGCTTGTTGCTTGTTGTAGCTTGTTGCTTCTTTTTTTTGATCGGCTCCCGGGAAGCAGGAGCAAGGAGGGAGAGAGTCAGGGGTGCACAGCAGGCCCACCACAGTCCCAGACTGCACGCCAGGGGGAATCTAGTCACATAGAGTGTTGAGGTTCTTAGGGATTGGCTTGTTTTGCCATTGTTTTGAAATGGGATTAACTTGATTTTGGGCTTATTCTGAAAGTCGGGGTGCTTATTTACTGTGTGAAAGTTGTCAACTGTGAAAGATGCATGTAAAACAACAGAGTGTAAACACCGAGAAAGTGGATTTTCAAAAGAAAATAGTACAGCAGCACAATTTCTCTCAAGAGCACATTAAACAATTGTTAGGTCAATCAGAAATATCTTAACACATATGAGCAAGAATGAAAATCTCTGAAAACTTGTATAAGATATTTACACATGCCAAGGTAAGAAATACTGTATCAGTGGTGGTAATCTATATACACACCATCAAGATTGTAAGAAGGTTTGAGATTAAAAGGAATTTCAATCTCATCAAACAGCTCACTGCACAGGAGGCTGGGGGTGTGGGAGTAGTGGGGGAGAAGAGAAAAGCTGAAAGTATTTCTGTCTTTCATACAGGCATGCAATCGAAGTGCTGGTCAGGGGTTGAGAGAGAGAGAAGTGAATAGGCTGAACAGCAGACAGAGCAGTAGCAGTCTGTGATGATAACACTCTCACTGCAGTTTCAAACTGATCTAAATTAAGAAGATACAAAAAGCCAATATCACTGAACAACAAAGCTGGCTCTTACCAAAATATAACACCTCAAGTGACAACTTAAAAGTATGTTGCTTTTGTGTAGTGTCCATCGTGTTATTTATAACAGAATATTCTGGCAGTATCTATGGAAGTTGTTTAGCTTATTACGTCTATTTTCTCTAGAATTTAGATCTCACCAGCGCAAGTGTCTAGTTTTAGGGAAAAAGATTCTAACTCCAGTTGTCCTGATCATTTAGGAAAGTAGTACTTTCCTCTCTCTCAGGTCAAAATCCTACCCTCCCTTCAGAGTACGAAGGGTTTATATATGGAACATGAGTGACAAATATGGCTTTGCTCAACCTCTCTACATTTAAACAAGAAAAGAATACCTCACTCTCAGTATTGCAGTTTTCTGGAGTTTCTTGCACAGAGGTTTGTGATTTTCTTGGTTTCCTCAACCTTCAGGGAAGTTTCTCATTCCCACAGAAACTTCGATTAGGATTTGGGCCCAATACTCACATCGTCCAAAGGTTTTGTCCATGAAGGACTTAGTTAAAGAAATTCTTCTCTCTTGAGGAGATGAAGATCCATTTTCAGGATTACTTTTACAGAAATAAGGTGCTTTCTGAATCAGGATCAAGATGACTCTTCACTCAGGATCTTTTCATCTTCAGGTAAGGCTGCTACTCTACTATCCTGTGGCAGTGAGTCATCTTATGCACAGATTTTTCATTCAGTTGGATTGTTGGATTTGGACCATCCCCTTCTTAGTGTATGCACAACTTTTTACTATTGGACAACTCAGATTTTGGAATTCCTTCTCCAAGCCACTGGTGTTAAGTCTATCACTCAGGCCAGTCATATGTCATGGAGTTCATTCCACCCATCCAGTAGGTGTCATCCAAAGCTCTCAAGGGTTTGTCTTTTGGTGCATTCATTTTTAGTTCTTTCTAGAGTCTTATAACTCTGTGTTAATTGAAAACATAATGCCAACAGCTTTATTCCAAGACCTTTCAGTTCTGTTGTTAATTCTTCCTGTAACTTTCAATAATAGCCATAACAGTCTCTTTGTATTCTGTTGTATATGTACAGTACTCTTAACATTTCCTTTAAGCTTGAAGCTTAAAGTTCATTCATTTCTTTACAGCTAACTTTAATTCAAGGTGAGTTTATCTAGTTCATCCTCAAGCATAGAAAACTTGCTCTCCAATTTTGGTCTACATAAGCTTCCAAGATTTATTATCAAATTAATATTGCAGTTCCAAATACCAAAATACTTCTTTACCATTTCAACTTTAAATAGTTTTACATTAACAAAAATTAGTACAATAAACAATGTTATGATAATTAATATTTTCTAATATTAAATCATTAGTTCGATTTAATTGTTAAAGTACATTTCTGTTTTTTTTTCTCACTTGAACTCACAACTGTACTCAGAACTTTAGTTATCATACAAAAGAAATATCTTAATGTGATTTGTCTGAACCCCCATCATATGTCTTTGGTCTATTGTGCTATTGTTTTGAGAAAAGGGGCATATGGGCTGGTGATGCGTAACTCAAAACCATGAGAACTTCACAAAAAAACCCGTTATATTGATTTACTTCCTAGAGGGTGTCTTTTTTTAATGAAAACTTACCATACCTAGGTTATAGTGAGAGGTTCATCTTGTTTGGAGACAAGCAAATGTTGCTTCAAAATCCCAAGGGCCTGTTTTCATTTCAGCACTAACTGGTACCTAGTTTCTCCAATATTCTTGACTAAGTGTTTGTTACAACTGCCTTAAGTGTGACTCTAGCAGTCCTACCAGAAATAATTACTTGTCTGCCTGGTGGACATGCCAAGAGTATGGAATTCTTTTAACATCTCTATATAGTATATTAGAGGTCTAAAACAGGTATTTGCTTACTCATCGATACATATCACATTGTAGCAATTTACCAATACAATATTGTGATCTTGAGAAGATATCAATCTCTTTAAAGTCTAAACTGATAGACTCTACAAAATGGGGGGTGGGGGAAGGGGTGAAATACAAGGTCAGTCTTTTCCCTCACATACCTTGAGGGTGAGAAGTCTTTAAGGATGAGAGAAGGCTAGTTTTCTGTCCTCCTTTAATGCAATTTCATTTAAAAAATAAAGTATGAATCTGTAATTTAATCACCAGGAAGGGAGTAACTTACTAATTTTGTACCTCTAAAAGTTCACCCAGAGGTTTTCTTGGCCTTGTGGAAATGTAGCCCTTTGGTTCAATTGCAGTGTTAAATTCCCTATCAACTATTTGAATCAACTACTTAAATGGTAACTTTATTGCCATTTCTAACTAACGGTAAATAAAATGATGTATTCTGTAATCAAAATTAACCCCTTACATGCTTCCACCCTACAAGCAACATACGTAAAAGAATATTCAACTCCCGGTGAGCCCTCAGCCAAAGGAACAAACACTGCCTCCACTACAAAGTACAAGAGGATCAAAAATGAAATCCAGTCACTACAGTATATCAGCAATCCCCAGGCTGAACAACTCTACCTGACCATTGGAGCAAACAATAGAAATCAAAACATGCTTAAGATGCCAGACCAGCAAATGGAACACAATAGGTGTGTAACATGCTGCTAGGTAAACTAGAATCTTGTATTTTTGTGGAAGGTCTGACTGTGAGAAAAGTCAGACATGGTTGGAAAGGAGAAAGATTGGGAATCCACCTTGAACAAACACTGTATTTTATTAGATTAAGTTTTAGACTTTTAGATGTGTTTTTCATTCTTGTTTGCTTGTAACCATCTCTATTTTTCTTTCTTACATGGACTCATTTTAAATATCTCTCTTTTTGATTAAATAAATGTGTTTTGCCTTTAATCTAAACCAAGCCAGTGCTGTGTTTGAATTGAAGTGATTGTTAATTCCAGTTAAAGTAATAAGCTGCACTTTTTTATCTCTTTCTAAAGGAGTGGAACCTTGTGACTGCTCAGTGATCCAGGAAAGTTTTGGATACGTCAGGGCAAATGGCTTTAGGGAAATTCAGGACTGGGAGTGTGTTGGGATCTGTGGGGCTGTTGTGTTGTGGCAGGTGGATAGGGTCAGAGCACTGCTGCACAGCACACAAACACTCAAGGAACTGCATGCTTTTCTACTGGCTGTTTGGTGGCTGGCCTGTGAGCCACAGGAGCAGAGCATTTAAGGAACCCAATGGGTGGAGGGCAGGCAGTGACACAACTTCTTATTGGTCTGGTTTGAACCCCCAAAACTTTACAAGATATTCCTGGTAAAGAACAAATAAAAAAAGCAACACAGCAGACTACGGATCCTTGCACAGAGCTGTCACATTAACAAACCATCTCACCACAGTGAAATATACAAAGGTCAGGCAGACTCTCACCAAATACAGAATCAGTGACCATGGACTAGAGGTGAGAACTAGGCACAAAGCATAACTGAAACCCAAAGCGGAGTGATTATGCCACCAAAGTGAAAGAGGACAGATTGAAAGAAGCACTTTCTACTCAAATGTAAAAAATCTGAGAAAGTGCAAGAAATATTTCCTCAGACTAGCAGGAAACATAAAATGCTTCTCACCCAAAAGAGATGAGGAACAGCTGTGCCTAACCCTGAGTGAAAGAAGAGCGAGAGAGAGAGAGAGAGAGATGGCATCACACTGTATCGCAACCTGCAACAGGCTCAGGAACTGAGAGTAATGACAGATGGATACAGGGGATCAAACCCTAAATGTAGGGTGCAACCTGATCCCAAAAGGGTCATTTCCTCCTCTAGCAGAGACCTGAGGGCTCTGTCTCTTTCTCACACTTCGTTGGCATGATGAGCTGTACAAGTGTTGCCAAAGTCACACTGAACTGAAATTGAAAGGCAGCTCTTGGTCCTCTGCTCCAAGGACAGGTTCTGTAACTCCCATAGTGGGAAAGTGGCATAGAGACTGCTAAAATCCTACTGTTTCTTTTATGAGTAACCTGGCAGTTGATCAGCAACACTGACTGCATCAGTGACATGTAGTGATCCATTGTGTTTGCCGGGTTCAGTTCTCTGAGAAATGAAGCAGATTTTAAGTGCATACTTAACCATGACTTCTGGTCTCATGAAAAGCTCAGTCTCCCTTGATGGTCTCTAGGAACTACACAATATATGGGGGAAAAAACTTCATCTTTAAATAATTTTTTATAACAAAAGAAAGGGAAAGGGAGGTTAGGTGAAGTTCAGAGCCAGTTTTCAGCAGTACCTGAGTTTGATGTTCATACTGGCTTTCTTCACTGCTACACTGCTGGTGGTGGGGATGGCAGAAAAGAGTGAGGAATGCTTTTGAATGAAAACTGTACAAGGTAAAGATCAATAAGATTTTTTTGAGGTCAATAAGAGCTTTTCCATTTACTTCAATGGTCAGAGTTTCTCTGGTAAAGAGTGCTTGAACATATTATGTCAATTAGAAATAAATACATTAGTCTTAGACAAAAAAAAGCATAACTAGAACAATGAGGAATCCAGTGGCACCTTTAAGACTAACAGATTTATTTGGCATCTGCAGAAGTGGGGTTTTTTACCCACAAAAGCTTATGCCCAAATAAATCTGTGCTACTGGACTCCTCATTATTTTGGTGGAAAGAGACTTACACGGCTACCGCTCTGATACTTAACTAGAACAGTCTGTATCACAGATGTTTGATGACTATATATTCTCAGTCATAAGTGTTAAGTGTTGAAACTCTCATTTTAGGTTCCAGTACCAACCTTACTCCTTCCCTCATACCTTCACCCACCCTTAAACTACAGGCATAGTGACACAAACATAGAAATATAGGTTTGGAAGGGACCTTAAGAGGTCACCTAGTTCATCCCCCTGCTCTGAACAGGATTAAATACACCTAGACCAACCCTGATAACTGTTTGTCTAAACTGTTCTTTAAAATTTATAATGATGGGGAGTCCACAACCTTCCTTGGAAGTCTGTTCTAATATATAAATATCATTACATTTAGACAATTTTCCTGTTATCTAACTAAATCTCCCATGCTGCAGATTAAACTGTTTACTTTTTATGCTACCCTTGGTGGGCATGGAGAACAATTGATCCCCATCTTCATAACAACATGTTTGAAGACTATCATGTCTTCCCCCCGCCAGCCTTCTCTTCTTTCTATTAAACATGCCCAATTATTTCAATCTTACCTCATGGGTCATGTTTTCTAAACCTCTTATCACTTTTGTTCTCCTTTGGACTCTCCAGTTTGTTCACGTTGTAAAGTGTGCCACTCAAAACTAGACACTGTATTTCAATCGAGACATCACCAGTGCTATGTAGAGCAGAACAATTAACTCAAGTGTCTTCCATACAACACTCTTGTTAATACAGCCCAGAATAACATTTACTTTTTTCACCACACCAGTATCACCCTGTTGTTTTATATTCAATTTGTAATCCACTATAATCCCCAGATCCTTTTCTGCAATATTGCTGCTTAGGCAGTTATTCCCCATTTTGTATCTGTGCATTTGATTTTTCCTTCCCAAGTGTAGTACTTTGCACTTGTCTTTATTAGGTCTTTGACTTTAGTGAAAGCGTGTCAGGGTAAATCAATTACAAGTTCGTGTATCTTTGAGATCTAGACCCCTACATTTGTCAGCAGGCAGTCCATTGTCAATACACATCAGGAGTGCTGGAAAGGAGATGTTCTTTGTTCAGCTTGGCTGTTCGCCATGGGTGTGTTCCCACTCCTTGAGATTACTGATGTCTAGACAGAAAGTTCTGCTCAAGTTTAACTATGGAACTCACTCCCTGACAGAGATTGGGACATGGGTTGTCATGTGTAGTGGTTAGAGCAGGAGTCTGTAGCCACAAATAGGAGCCCATAGTCAGAGACCAGATGATAGAGCCAAGGATCAGAGCTGAAGTCCGAACCAGGTTACCTGGAGCAATGCAAGCACAGCCTCGGGAACAAGCAGACACAGCAGCTATCACAGCCATGGAGAAATGTTTTGAGGAGCCACCAGACTGCTGCTGCTGGACTTAATAGCTGGTGTGCAGAATTTTCCCACCAATTGGGTGCTATAGCCAATCAGGCAGCCTCCTACAGGCCCACTACGCTCATTAGTTTTCCCATAGACTGGCTCTGTGCTTCAGGCCCTAATTCCTGGCACTCCTGCTCCTCCATAAATATCACATTGCTTAGTGACTGTGTGGAAAAAAGGGTGGTATGTAGTATCCAGCCACCCTGTGCTGTTTGAGGTGAAAGGAGATAGACAAGTGGGGCCAACAGGACACGCACAGCAGCTCACCTGTCCCATCGATGAGGAAAAGGGCAGAAATATAAACTCCATTTGGAGGTCTTATATACTCTGGTGTCAGAGGCCAGTGTGTATAAAGTGGACAGGGAGGAGTTGTGCATGATCTCTGGATTGTATCTGAATGGTGGGATCTCTGGCCCATATCAGAAAGAATCAAAATCGAAGTACTATGTCAGGTTGTATACCTTCTTGTACACTGTGTAAACATCTACACCAGCACAAAGTGAATGTGATTTTTGACCAAATCAGAGGTAGTATTTTACACCTCTTTGCAGAAGTGTAGATGACGCACAAGGTGCAAGAGAGTAGAGAATTGGGCCCACTCTAGTTATCTGCCTGTGTAAGGATGAGATCAACTGAAATCATAACTAGCCAAGTTCCAAACCCTGCTATGGTCAAATTCCTCACTAAGTTGAAATATCAATATTATTGGGCTGGTTTAACGGGAATGAAGTTAAAAGGATTTCATGAATATTTAAGCCAGCCCTGAAATTGTCCCAAAGTTACAAAATATTGGTTAAGTAAGAAGACACCCTACATCTTTGTCTTTGTGATCAATTCAACTTCATAATCTCAGTGCAATGCTATTTGCTTCACTGGGATTCAACAGGGACTAGAGGGCAGAATTTGGCTCCATCTTATCCTCTCCCAAGATCATGCAGAGTCCACACCAGTAATTGGAAGACTATATATCTCCAGGGAAATGTCAGATCCCTGCAAAATGTCTTGTTTTAAGTAATCTCCCTTTGGTGACTAGAAAGCTCCTTCTTTTATAGTCCTTAAGGTCTCTGTAGAAGGTACATCTGCATTGCAATAAAAGACCTATGGCATGGTCATGGCTGGTGCAGGTCAGCTGGCTTGGGTTTATGGGACTTGGGCTAAAGGGATGAAAATTGCAGTTTTAGATGTTCAGGCTTGGGTTGGAGCCCGGACTGTGAAACCCCACTAGGCGAGTGGGTCTCAGAACCCAGTGATTCTTAGCTGATTGTCACATAGTATAGTATATAGAGAACAGTATGAAACTCCCAAAATTGTATGTAAAAATACACTGAATATTACAGAAAACAACCCTGGTTAACCTTCAAAACATAACCATTAGGCCTTTCTTCAGGAAGGAAAGACCTAATGACTTAACTGCAAATGTAGATTAGATGAAGCTTGTAAAGGTCACTATCTCATGGATAAAATTGCCATGGGAGACCTCTCGGTGCTCCTATCACTTAGGAATTTTACACTGTATAACAGTTTTAATGCAATATTAATAACTGCATGTGGTTTTCATCAAAACCTATCTAATTGAGACTAATTTGAAATGTATAGATCAGTGTTTTTGAATTAGCAAGGGACAAAATGGCAAGGGAAGTTTGAGTAGTGAAAAAAAAAAAAAGAACCCTGTTTCCCCCCCAAGTCCTACAACTGAATAATGGTTTGATTTACTTCAACCTTTCTTAAAAAACAAAAACAAACAAAAACTCAAGCAAATGAAACAAACTCATCTGCCATCAGACCAACTACTAGACATGTCAGACTAAATGGAAGTTGTGAGTGAGGGGTACAAAATAAAGCCAAAATCAGGCTCATAGGAGGGCCTGGGAGCAAGGGCCAGAGAGCAGATAGTAAGTGGCTGCCCTGCAGAGAGGAGAAGTGGCAGAGCTCCCAGCTCAGCACAGCGAGGAGACGATGATCCCCAATACCCCAGCTGCTCTTTACGTGCATGGCAGCTGCTTGGTCCCTGCTCCACTCTCTGGTCCCCCTACACTCCCTGGGGCTGAGTATGCAGAGGCACCCAGGCAGTGTGCACTGTGAGGGTGGTGGGCAGGGCGGGTGCAAGGATGTTTTGTGCCCTAGGCAAAACTCCCACCTTCCGTCCCTCCCCCTCAAGCCCTGTGGCAGCTCTCCGCCACCCCATCCACCCTAAGGCATGCCCCCCCCCACGGCAGCTCCCCCCAGCCCGGGGAGCCATGCGGCAGCCTCACCCCAGCTCACCTCTGCTCTGCTTCCTCCCCGAGCATGCCGTCGCCACTCCACTTCTCCCACCTCCCAGGCTTGCGGCGCCAATCAGCTGTTTGGCGCCGCAAGCCTGGGAGGGAGAGAAGCAGATCGGGGCAGCGTGCTCAGGAGAGGAGGTGGAGCAGAGGTGAGCTGGGGCGGGGAGTTCCCCTGCATGCCGCCCCACCCCCCTTACTTGCTGCAGGTGGCCCTCCCCGCAACCCGCTGCCCCAGCTCCCTCCACCTAAATGCCGACGACGACTGGGGTGGCCGAAGATCCAGCCACTGCAGTCGCCACCGAAGGACCCGAAATGCCGCCCCCCAAATGCTAGCGTCCTAGGCTACCGCCTAGGTCACCTAATGGGTTGCACTGGCCCTGGCAGTGGGTGGGAGCCAGCCCCAAAACTTCTCCACAGCTTCCTGGGAATCCCTTAGTCCTGCCTTCCAGGGTGCGATGGAGGCAGAGATAAGGGGTCCCTTGGGGGCTGCTGGAGCACACTGCACCCCAAGTCCTGGGGATGCACTTCACTGCCCAGTAGAAGCTGGGGGGGGTGTTTTTCCACTGAAATCTTCATTTTATGTCATATTTCAGAGCAGACAACAATAAGTAAACAACCAAACACAAACCCCTTCATTGTACAGCCTAGTTTAAAAATTAAGAATCACAATATTTCATGTTAACAGTTGAACAGCCCTGGAGACTGACGTCCTAATTATCCTCAGAACAGGGGCACATGGGCATTTTCCTGCCAGCGTGACTCAGCCTAGAGGTGGAGAGTCAATTCTCAGATTAGATGGCAGATCAGTATAAAGCCTTCTCAAACTGCAGCCATTCTATTGAGACAGCCACCAAAGGAGCTAACTGTGCGCTTTATGCACACATTTGCACCCGTCCATCGCACTGTCACAGTTAGGAAACCAGGGTGGGCAGTAGAGTTTTCCTCACAGTGCATCACATTCATAGAGCCAGAGTGTCAACACTGAGGGGGGTAGGTGTGCTAGGCACTCCGGGACAGGGTTACTTTGACTTGGGTCTGTGCACTGCAGTGCGAACACCAGCACCCTACGTTCGAGCATACAAGTCAGAAAATCTTTAACCTAGGGTCAAAATGCAGTGTAGATGCTTAAGCCCAGGGATCCTTGACGCAGGTTGCTAACTCGAATTCCACTATCTCTAGGGTTACATTTCTGTGTAGACCTTCCCTATGTCAGTCCAAGTCTTGCCATTGAATCTGTATGCATTGGAAGTATCCAAACATTCACTTGGAGGAAGCAGACCAGCATGTTGGCTGTTTTGTTAAAGGGTGTCTACACAGGACCTCAGTGATAGCATATTTAAACTTTTGCCCTCTAACACTTATTATTGCCTGTGTGGTAGGACAATAGATCATTTCAAGTTGTAGTCAACCACTATGTAGAGCTAGATTGTTGATTCTATTCTGTATAGTAGAGCTGGTCAGAAATCTTCCTTCAGAAAAAGCCCATCTGTCAAAATCAAAACATGTTGCAGGAACATGTCAATAACAATGAAACTTTGGCAGGAAATTGCCTCTCTGGCCCCTCGGCAGCCCCAGCTCTGCAGCTCCTCGGCAGGCAAATGGAGGACACGTTTGATGTGTTCACAGTAGCTAGTGATGCTGAAGAAATGTGTTGCAGTGATCTATACCAGTTGGAGTTCTCTAAGTGCTGAAGGCTTCATGCTCAGATATATTGTATTGCTGAAGCCCAGATAAGAAGTGACAAAGGCATGTGTTACCCATGCTAGATAATTGTTTGCCAGTATGGGATGGAGTTTCATAGCCAACTGGAGATGGTAGAAAGCATTAGTCTCAGATGCTGGTCTCTGTGAATTTAGCATCAGTGAGGAACCCAGGAGTATTCCTAGATTATGGACTGAATTGGTCCTGTCATATCCTAAATGTGAGATACTTGCTCACTATACATTATGGCTGCATCTACACTCAGGGTGAGGGCTGTGCTTCCCAGCTCATGCGGCAGAGGTGAAAGGAAGCCGTTACAGTCCTGTCAGCATACCGGCAAGAGCTGGTATGCCATGCCGGACCAGACTCGCTTCCCCAGGCTGACAATTTAAAGGGCCCAGGGCTCCCTGAAGCGGCTGGAGCGCAGGGCCCTTTAAATTGCCGCCCGAGCTCGGCTTTAGGAGCCCCAGGGTAGCGGCGACAGGGCTGCATTGGTGATTTAAAGGGCCCAGAGCTCTGCTGTGGTAGCGGCGGCCAGAGCCCTGGGCCCTTTAAACTGCGCCAGAGCCCCAGGGCTCCCAGCCGCCTCTGCAGCTGGTAGCTCCCGCGGTGATTTAAAGGCCCTGCCTCTTCCAGTTGAGGCCACGCTCTTGCTCAGGACTCCGGCATACTGGAAAGTTCTTTATCTTACTTTCACTCCTGTCATGCAGACATACTAATGCTAGTGCTCATCGAGCTAACCTGCTAAAACAGTAGTGTAGCTGGGGTAACATAGGCAGTGGTGAACACAAGAGAGCACAAGAGAGTTGGGAAGTACAACCCTAGTTCCCAGTGTAGACCTAGCCTCTGGGTTATCCCACTGAAGTCAATAGCGCTACTTGTAGAATGCTGTAAGGGCCTACAATATTTCTATAATTCCATCCCAATTACCCCACTCTTGTCTTTCACATGCATGTGCGCACACGCACAAAATCCCAAATTACTCATATTAAGGGTATACAATTATCCAGGAAATGCAAAAATTAAGATTCCTACAATAATGTTAATGCAATTTTACTGTTATCTGTTAGTCATTCAGTAAACATAAATGATATATAAAGCTATATATATATATTCAACAATGAAAAGACAAATAGAAATTACTGTGTGCCTATACCATGGCAGAATTTACATTGATTTAAACAACCAGTAAACCCGTACTTTATCACTGGTCTACACAGTGCTGCCTGAGTGTGAATAGAAATTCATTCAGAACCTTTTTTATACTCTCTACCTCAGTGTTCCACTGGCAGGCAAGGTGTGCATGGGGGAGAGGGGCTGGGTGTATTTTATAAAATCACAGAAATCCATTACTTACTAAAAAAGAAGTATTGTCAGAGACATTTAAAGGAAGAAGGAATAAGTGAATTTAAAGAGTTATCCTTGAAAATGGTACTCTGCTGGAATGAAAATTTAATGATGGATGAACACACTTTGCACATAAAGGCCTTTATAAATAGATCAGTGATACAGGAGGGAAAGAAGGGGAATGATGATAGCACAGGGGAATAAGTAATGTGTTTTGACATTTAGCTCAGCAAGTTAGGGAGTCATAAATAAGTTGGCCAGGCCTACGCTTTACACCCTATAACAGGCATTTTAACCCAGGAGTAATATACTGTATTCCTTTTGAAAGGTGCAGCAGCATAGAGGCTGCAGAGTGAGTCAAAGACAATTGGGGAAGAGAGATGCCATGAACTTGTGAGAATAACCCAGCTGTAAACTTTACTGTAAACTCCTGCCACCAATTTTTTTAACCCCTTTTTTTTCTCTCCGTTTAGAGTTTTCAGTTAGGGCACATATGTTTAGTAATAAATGAAAATGTTTGCAAGAAATGCCATGCCTTATACTTGAACTTGAATAACTGGGGAAAAGTTTGAAGTAAAAACAATCAGTTTAAAGTTAGAGTCCCAAATCAAGCCTTGAACGTGCAATGCGACCTGTATAGGCTGACACCTGTACCTTCACGGAGCCCTAAAGATGTCAACATGCATCAATGTAGGTAAAAGGATCTTCCCACTCAGAGGTCAGTGCGGGCTCAGAGCCTACATTATTTCTCTTAGTCAAGAACTATTTTATTTTAGTCATCAATGCAAATCAAAATGGGGGGAAATTAACACTATGGTGTAAAATAATAAAACCTCATACCTTTATTTTTAAAGAGGAGAGAAGTCTTATGTAACTGTAACAAAGAACACTACCCATTATAAAATATTTGTTAGCAATTTCTGACCCCCTCAACAATTATATGCTCCCATATATTTATTTATTCTGGGCAGCAGACATAGAGGAAACTGGCACACAGGGAGAGAAATGTTAAATTGCTTTAAGAAAGTCCAACTTTCATCATAAAACTCACAAATCATTTTATACTAAATAGGAAGAAAATTAGTTGAACCAAATGCTCCCAGCCATAGAAATTACTGTCACTTCACATCAATTAAGAAACTATCTTTACAAAGATTTTAGAAAGGAAGGTGCTTTTATAGTAGGTACAGTGTGAAATAAATAAATCAGTCTCAATAGAACTTTTCACTTTTATCACAGTATCTAGTAATCCATGAATCATAATGATGCTAAATTGTCTGAAATTGTTTTTAGAAGTAGGCTGTAATTTAATGAGAACAAAGCTGCCAAATTTGCTGATATTTTTACAACTAAATATTTACTCCAGATGTCTATTTATGTTCAAAGGTATCCTTAAGGTCTTCTAAAAGAGCATGGGCAGGGGGAAAGAAATATATGGCCTACCTTAATTAATGTAATATAAACCACTATAAAAACAGCAGATGGGGATGACTTGAGACCTGATCCTCCATGGATTGAGTATGCACATGCTTAATTTAACTATGAGTACTTCTTTGACTTCAGTTTAAAGTTAAGCATGTGCTTAAGTACTTTGATGAACCAGACCCTGTAACTTGTTTCCCAATGTCATGCTTCTAAAACAGGCATTGTAATGTAGGCCATTAAGGGAGATCATTCATCTCTATCATAGAATTGTAGGACTGAAGGGAATCTTGAGAGGTCATCTAGTCCAGTCCCCTGCACTCATGGCAGGACTAAAAGTATTATCTAGACAGGTGTTAGTCTAACCTGCTCTTAAAAATCTTCAATGACAGTGTCATGAATATAAAGGGAAGGGTGACCACCTTTCTGTATACAGTGCTATGGGGTCCCTCCTGGCCAAAGGCACAAAATCCTCTTACCTGTAAAGGGTTAAGAAGCTCAAGTAACCTGGTTGGCACCTGACCAAAAGGACCAATAAGGGGACAAGATACTTTCAAATCTGGGGGAGAGGGGGAAGGCTTTGTCTATCTGTTCTGTGTGCTTGTCAGAGTCAGATCAAGGAAGCGAGCAATCCAACTCCTATAGAGTTAGTAAGTATTTAGCAAGGAAATGCGTTAGTTTACTTTTATTTTGGCTTGTGTTTTCCTCTGTGTAAGAGGGAGGTTTATGCCTGGTTTTGTAACTTTAAGGTTTTGCCTAGAGGGGAGATCCTCTATGTTCTTTAGTCTTTTGTTATTTTGTAAAGTACTTACCATCCGGATTATACAGAGGTAATTCTTTTACCTTTTCTTTAATTAAAATTCTTCTTTTAAGAACCTGATTGATTCTTCATTGTTTTAAGATCCAGGGGTTTGGGTCTGTGTTCACCTGTACCAATTGGTGAGGATATTATTCTCAAGCCTCCCCAGGAAAGGGGGTGTAGAGATTCCACAACCTCCCTAGGCAATTTATTCCAGTGCCTAACTACCCTGACAGTTAGGAAGTTTTTCCTAATGTCCAACCTAAACCACCCTTGCTGCAATTCTTGTCCTATCCTCAGAGGTTAAGGAGAACAATTTACCTCCCTCCTCCTGGACCTTGTAACAACTTCTTATGTACTTGAAAACAGTTATCATGTCCCCCCTCAGTCTTCTCTTCTCCAGACTAAACAAATCAATTTTTTCAATCTTCCCTCATAGGTCATGTTTTCTAGACCTTTAATCATTTTTGTTGCTCTTCTCTGGATATTCTTCAATTTGTCCAGATTTTTACTGAAATGTGGTGTCCAGAGCCGGACACAATACTCCTGTGGAGTAATCACTGCATAGTAGAGAGGAAGAATTACTTCTTGGGCCTTGCTTACAACACTCCTGCTAAAACATCCCAGAACGATGTTTGCTTATTTTTCCCCTCTTCTTTTCAATAGTGTTACACTGTTGACTCCTATTTAGCTTGTGATCCAATATGACCCCCAGATCCCTTTCCACAGTATTCTTTCCTAGGCAGTCATTTCCCATATTCTATGATTGTTCCTTCCTGAGTGGAATACTTTGCATTTGTCCTTATTAAATTTCATACTATTTACTTCAAACCATTTCTTCAGTTTGTCCAGATCATTTTGAATTTCAATCCTATCCTCCAAAACACTTGCAACCCCTCCCAGCTTGGTATCATCCGCAAACTTTATAAGTGTACTCACTATGTCATTATCTAAATCACTGATGAAGATATTGAACAGACCCAGAACTGATCCCACTTGATATGCCCTTCTAGCTTGACTGTGAACCACTGATAACTACTCTATGGTAATGGTTTTCCAACTAGTTATGCACCCACATTATAGTAGCTCCATCTCAGTTGTATTTCCCTAGTTTGTTTATGAGAAGGTCATGTAAGACAGTATCAAAAGCCTAACCAAAGTCAAGATATATCACACATACTGCTTCTCCCCATCCACAAGGCTTGTTACTCTATCAAAGAAATCTGTTAGGTTGGTTTGACATGATTTGTTTTTGACAAAGCCCTGCTGTCTGTTGCTTATCACCTTATTATCTTCTAGGTTTCTGCAAATTGATTACTTAATTATTTGCTCCATTATCTTTTCATGTACTAAAGTTAAGGTGACTGGTCTGTAATTCCCCAGGTTGTCCTTATTCCCCTTTTTATAGATTGGCACTATATTTGCCCTTTTCCAGTCCTCTGGAATCTCACCCATCTTCCATGACTTTTTGAAGATAGTTTTTTAATGGCTCAGATATCTCCTCAGTCAGCTCCTTGAGTATTCTATGGTGTATTTCATCAGGCCCTGATGACCCGAAGACATCTAACTTGTCAAAGTAATTTTTAACTTGGGCTTTCCCTATTTTAGCCTGATCAGGTCTGCTGAAAAAACTCGCTCCAATAGAATGGTCTAATGATGGTATTGCTGCTGAATGACTAGTATTTTGTCTTTCTCAGCAATTTCTTAAATGCAGTTTTTAAATAGTTTTGTATATGTATGAAGGGAGACTATTTGTTTCATTTGTCAAGGCTTTTTTGTAGAAGGTTGCTCAGTTCAGCTGATGGCAGCTCATTTACAATGAGGCCCTGGATGCATTTAGAAAGCTGTAGGACGAAACATACTGTACAATAACACTAGCAAACACCATAGTTTGAATAAAAGATAGAGTAGTTGGTAAAGTCAAATGATTCTTAGGTACAGCAGCATATACAGTACATTTGATAGTTAAAGAAAAAAGGGGTAACAAATAGTACTTGGTTAAAAACAAGTGTAGATAAATTCCTGAGAGCTTGTCAAAAGAAGCTGTGGTTGGAATGCTGAATTGCCAACTCTGAAAAGAAACTGTCTCAATAAAAAGTGTCTGACTGCTTTGGTTGTATGGAGAAATGATCAAAACCCCATTTTGATTAAAAAAACCCAGCTCTTCATTTGCTAAAAGTGCTAATTAAATTAAACCAAAAAATAACATTTGCTGCCTGTAATTACCCCATCCTCTGTTAAATTTGACTGGACTGTCTGTCTGTATGGTGGGATTCTGTAAAGGTTATAGAGTAAGGAGAGCTGATTGAAGTATCTGTCTGCAATTACCTTTTGTTGTTCTCCAGCTAACATGCTCACACTCTGGTTTAAGTGAAAAAATGGGCGGGGGAGGTAATGTTAATTTAGCCCTGTTTTTCCTAGCAATAGATTTATGAATCCGAAATCATGCACAGGCATTTTACATCTAATGTGCTCTGCATACTCTGTGGTATTTCAAAGTCTTTTGACAGTCCTCCAATGATCAACCAGGTTTACTCTCCTCCTTTGTCCCTTTAAGTAGCAGAGGAAAATAAATAACCAACTCTTGTTCTGAAGAACACCCTCCAGAAAATTTATCTTTTATCCATTATGGTTCTTATTTCTTTTTCCTTTCCTTTTTTTTTCATAGCCATCAAAGCTGCAGTTCTCCAAAAACCATCCCTAAAAATAAACTCTGCAAATTATAGGCCTTAATTTACCACAGTGTCCCAATGTGTCATTAACAACAGTCTTCAAAAGCCTTTCTCTCTGCAAGCCAGGAGGCAGCCGAAGTTCATGGAACTTTAACATTCTGTTCAAGTGCTCCTAATCCCAGTACATTTTGACTAACTGTTACTTAACACACAGCTAAAGGCAGGGAGGTATTTTAGAAAGTCTCTGAGCCACATTCACTGCTGGCACAAACAGGAGGGACTCCATTGATTTCAATACTTATGCGAAGGGTGAACTTGGCCTCTGTCTTTTGCCATCATTTTCCCGTAGATGACAGCACAAAGATCTGTGATCTGGTGAATGAATATATTGAGGCTGAATGAGGAGTTTTATGAGGCATGGATAAACCTCATGGACCAGATCCTCAGCTGGTTAAATTGTCCTAGCTCCTTTGACTTCACTAGAACTATGACTTACAGTGAGGATTTAGTCCCAGGGCTTTATATATTGAGATATCAGGGGTTACCTGTGAGAATTGTGAAAGTCAGGAGAGAGCAGAGCTTAGGCATGCAGGGAGCAGAAATGGGAGATCTACAATGGTCTGGGTCCCAGTCCTGTGGGTAATCTGTGTAAAAACTGCTTATAGGTTTACTTGTCATGACTTTTGTATAAGGCGGTTCTGTTCATCTGATGCTGCAGATGTACAATAAGCTCTGGGTGTATTTAGAAAGCTGTTACAAGAAACCTAGGCTAAATCAGCCATTGGACTAAAAAACGTCTGCAATGCGGCTCTGCAGCCTGGGAAAAGGCTCCGTTGCATCTGTCCAACGCACAGCCTGACAAATTGGGCTAGAGGTTTTGGATAGGATTTTGGCCTTAATAAGTACAGGTTGAATGGCGAGATTTGGTTCAGCATCAAAAATATAAATTATGGAACCATTGTTCTCTAACTGTAATAAATCTTTTAACTTTGCTAGCTAACATCTTAGTACATAATTTATGTATACCTTCATCTTTTAAATTGAGGCTTATTGTCCTTTCACTTAAGATGTATGTTGGTACAACTCCATTGATTCCAGTGGAGTTTTACCTGATTTACATTCGTGCAAGTGAGAGGAGCATTTTTGACCCTTAAGCACAAAATAACCTCCAGTAAAGGTTCCATATAATCTAAACCAGGGATCGGCAACCTTTGGCATGCGGCTCGCCAGGGTAAGCATCCTGGCGGGCCGGGCTGGTTTGTTTACCTGCTGCATCTGCAGGTTCGGCCAATCGCAGCTCCCACTGGCCTGCGTTGCTTCCTGCAGCCCCCATTGACCTGGGATGGCGAACTGCGGCAAGTGGGAACTGTAATTGGCCAAACTTGCAGATGTAGTAGATAAACAAACCGGCCCGAACTGCCAGGGTGTTTACCCTGGTGAGCCGCATGCCAAAGGTTGCCAATCCCTGATCTAAACCTTTAATTTATCAGAGGCTATGTTAGATTAAATGCAAATACTGATAAAAAATACTTATGGAAAAATTAAGTGCAGATTTACCTAGTTAATGTTTAGAAACGTGTTTTTATTAAAATGCAACATGATTATGTAACAAACATTCATTCATCCTCACATTTAAAAAAAGAGCTCCTAAAAAATCTGATGTAGCCAAAATGCTAAATAGACATATTATTTTCCCTGCATCACATCTCACAAAAATAAAGCAAGGTAGTATACAAATGTCTGTTTATAACATATGTGCATTGTCACATGGCGTTCTCTGAAATAATACTTTTACATAATACTAAAATCTGGGGAGAACCAATGAACCCAGTGGAAATTCCTCTTGAATTGTTTAGAGATTTTGTCCCATATCTAAAAAGATGTATGTGCTTTACACATGTAAATGCTCCCATTGAACTCAGTGGAGCATCTAAGGCCTGGTCTACACTAGGACTTTAATTCAAATTTAGCAGCGTTAATTCGAATTAACCGTGCACCTGTCCACACCAGGAAGCCATTTAATTCAACCTAGAGGGCTCTTTAGTTCGAATTCGGTACTCCACCCCGACGAGGGGAGTAGCGCTAAATTCGACATGGCTATGTCGAATTAGGCTAGGTGTGGATGCAAATCGAACTTACTAGCTCCGGGAGCTATCCCACACTGCACCACTCTGTTGACGCTCTGGACAGCAGTCCAAGCTTGGATTCTCTGACCAGCCACACAGGAAACGACCCGGGAAAATTTGAATTCCTTTTCCTGTCTGGCCAGTTTGAATCTCAGTTCCTGGTTGGACATCGGGGCGAGCTCAGCAGCACCTGCAATGATGCAGAGCTCTCCAGCAGAGGAGTCCATGCAATCCCAGAGTAGAAAGAGGTCCCCAGCATGGACAGACCGGGAAGTCCTGGATCTGATCGCTGTGTGGGGCGATGAGTCTGTGCTTTCGGAGCTGCGCTCCAACAAACGGAATGCAAAGACCTACGAGAAGGTCTCCAAAGCCATGGCACTCAGAGGATACAGCTGGGATACAACGCAGTGCCGTGTGAAAATCAAGGACCTGAGACAAGGCTACCAAAAAGTCAGAGCGGCAAACAGACGCTCCGGAGCCCAGCCCCAGACATGCCGCTTCTACGAGGCACTGCATGCCATTCTAGGTGGGTCTGCCACCACTGCCCCACCAGTGACAGTGGACTCTGAGGATGGCATAGTGTCGACGGGCAGTTCCTCGGCATTGTTCGCCGATGGGGAAGATGAGGAAGGGTTTGTGGAGGACGGCGCAGGCGACAGCGCTTACAATACTGCTTTCCCCAACAGCCAGGATCTCTTCATCACCCTCACAGAGCTCCCCTACCAACCCTCCCCGGCCGTTAACACGGACTCAGAATCAGGGGAAGGATCAGTCGGTAAGTGTTATAAACATGGAAACATTTCTTTATTAAACAACAGGAATATATACTATATAAAAACTAGCTAAAAAGTTGTCCATATAAAACTATATAAAAAGAAGGTCCACACATATAGGGATTGAATAGAAATCCTCTGGGGACAGTTCCACGAAGCTATCATACAGGTACTCGAAAAGCCTCCGCAGGAGGTTCCTGGGGAGAGGTGCCTTATGTGGTGCTCCATTGAAGCACACTCTTCCGCGCCAGGCCATCCTCAGGTAGAAAGGAATCATTGCCTCGACCAGCATGGCTGCATACGGTCCTGGTCTGTGCAGGGAGTCTCTCAGCATCCTCTCTCTCTCTGCCCGAGTGACCCGCCTCAGGGTAATGTCGTTCGGCGACTGCTGCATCTAAGTAGGGCAATTAGTGTACTGTTACTACTGTGAATGCTTGAGTTTTACTTTGCATAGCAAAGACCTTCGTTTAACAGCCACGTGTTGGAGGCTGCAGAGGAAAAGCATACAGTGATCTTTCCCGGGCACAGCCGCGAGGGGCTGGAACGGGGTCAGACTTTCTGCTTTCCTGATTGCCTTCTGCGGGAGGACACAGCTATCCATTAACTGTTAAGCAGCCTATAGTCTAGGGCTTACCAGGCCTGGTAGATAAACGGATTCAGCTGTACCGCCCCGCTTGTCCGATCTCCGGTGCAAGACCGCAGCCACTGAAAGCGTATTCCGAAATCTCGAACTTGTCCTGAGAGCTCGTGAGACTAGGTGCCCTGTATGGTCTTGTTCACAGAAACTGAGTAGACTGTGTTCAGTGTTCGCAAACATGTATCTTTTCAAGGAAATCACTTCCTTTTTCCCATCACACAGCTGCGGCTCTTTCACGAACTGCCCCGCCATCCCCCTCACAGAGGCTGGTGCAGATTAGGCGGTGAAAGAAAAAGACTAGGGACGACATGTTCTCGGAACTGATGGCCTGCTCCAGAGCCGAGGCGGCCGAGCAGAGACGGTGGAGGGAGACCCTATGTCACCACCAGCGCTCGCACATCGAATGGGAGGACAGGTGGTGGCAGGAAGACCAGCAGGCAACTCAAACCCTGCTTGGGCTAATGAGGGAGCAAACGGACACGCTCCAGCACCTTGTAGATGTTCTACAGGACCGCAGGCAGGAGGAGAGAGCCCCCCTGCACTGTATCTGCACCCGCAATCCCCCGCCACAAAGTCCTGTCCCCCCCTCACCCAAAATAACAAGAAGGAGGGGCGCTAGGGGCCGTGAAAACTGGCACAGCACCCCAGCAGAGCGCTCATGTACCACACCGCTCTGATGCCATAAACTTTGAGAAGTGCTTCCCTTCCTGCATCACCCAGTTCCAAATCCAAGTTTCATCCCCCCACTGTGTAGTTGACTATTAAAAGTGGTTTGTTGTTATTCACTGTTTCCGTCCCGTTTTTCTTGTCAGAAGACTTTGTGTGAAGGGGGGGAGGGGTCTTTTAATCGCATAGGCCAGCCTCCATTACCAGGGTACAGACTTGGGGCAGGATCAACAGCAGGACACACACAGACTGCAGTCACTAGGCACCAGGGTCAGTCTGGGAGGTGTATGCTGCCCCGGGTCAGTCTGTGAGGTGTATGCTGCCCCAGGGTCCTAGCGCCTGCCATCCACAAATGGCAAGGCAGGCTGCCCTTACCATGCCCTTCCACCCTAGCCACGAGCCTCTCCGATGCCCTGAGCCCCAGCAAGAGCCCTCATCCACGGACACATACTCACCCTTCCCACACACCCCTCACCCCTTCCTATGCCCCAACCCCCAGCCCAGAGCCTGCATCCAAACTCCGTCCCAAAGACGGCACCCCTCACCCCTTCCTGCAAACCCACCCCTTCCTGCACACCCACCCGCAACCGTCCTCCCCCCAGAGACCGCTGTAGGAGCAGGAGCCTGTCATTCCTCTAGTGTAGAAGCGGTCTGTACATCAGTGCACACCGTACCCACCACAGTCTGCGTCCATGTTTCAACCCTAGAACAGGAATTCATAATTAAAGAAAACTTTGTTAATAATCAGTGTTCAATTAACTTTATTTTAAAACGTGTGTTAGAAGGGGGGAAACCTGGAGAACGGGGTATGTAAACGCAGATCGAAGTCAACAGTCACTAAAACAGGCTCAGGTTCAGCTTCTCTGTATGTCAAGTGGACAGTCATAGGTTACCCTGCTCTCTGAGGAACCTAGCTTTCAAAGCCTCCCGGATGCACAGCGCTTCCCGCTGGGATCTTCTATCGGCACGGCTGTCTGGCTGAGCGTAATCAGCAGCCAGGCGATTTGCCTCAACCTCCCATCCTGCCATAAAGGTCTCCCCCTTGCTCTCACAGAGATTGTGGAGCACACAGCAAGCTGCAATAACAACAGGGATATTTTTTTCGCTGCGGTCCGAGCGAGTGAGTAAGCTCCGCCATCTCCCCTTGAGATGTCCGAAAGCACACTCCACCACCATTCTGCACTTGCTCAGCCGGTAGTTGAAGAGTTCCTTCTCAGTGTCCAAGGCGCCTGTATAAGGCTTCATGAGCCAGGGCATTAGCGGGTAGGCTGGGTCCCCGAGGATCACTGTAGGCATCTGCACATCCCCAACCGTTATTTTGTGGTCCGGGAAGAAACTACCTGCCTGGAGGCGTCTAAACAGACCAGAGTTCCTGAACACACGCGCGTCATGAACCTTGCCCAGCCACCTGACGTAGATGTTGGTAAAACGTCCCCTATGTCCACCAGTGCTTGCAGCACCATAGAAAAGTAGCCCTTTCGGTTAATGTAGTGGCTGGCCTGGTGGGCTGGTCCCAGGATAGGGATGTGAGTCCCATCTATAGCCCCACCGCAGTTTGGGAATCCCATCGCGGCGAAGCCATCTCTGACGACCTCGACGTTTCCTAGAGTCACTACCTTTGAGAGCAGTTGCTCAACGATTGCGTGGGCTACTTGAATCACAGCAAGCCCTACAGTAGATTTGCCGACACCAAAGTGGTTCGCTACTGACCAGTAGCTGTCTGGCGTTGCAAGTTTCCAGAGGGCTATGGCCACTCGCTTCTGCACAGTCAGGGCTGCTCGCATCCGGGTGTCCTGGCGCTTCAGGGCAGGGGCCAGCAAGTCACAGAGTTCAAGGAAAGTGCCCTTACGCATCCTGAAGTTTCGCAGCCACTGTGATTCATCCCAGACCTGCAGCACTATGCGGTCCCACCAGTCCGTGCTTGTTTCCCGGGCCCAGAATCGCCGTTCCACACCATGAACTTGACCCATTGCCACCATGATCTCCACTGCGCGGCGTACCCTGCTTTGTGAGAGGTCTGCGCCACTCTCCTCACCGCGCTGCCGGAGCCTCCTCGCCCGATTTCTCAGCAGCTGACTGTGGAAGAGGTGGACGATAAGGTGCGAGGAGTTGACAACGGCCATAAGTGCAGCGATGATCGCAGCGGGCTCCATGCTCGCAGTGCTGTGGCGTCTGCGCTGTAACCGACCAGAGAAGGGCATGAACAGATTTCCCGGCAGCGCTTTCAGCGAGGGAGGGCATGATTGACGGTTCAATGACGACCGTTACCCAAAACCACCCTCGACACATTTTTTTCCCCAGCAGGCATTGGGGGCTCTACCCAGCATTCCAATGGGCAGTGGGGACTGCGGGAACTGTGGGATAGCTTCCCACAGTGCAACGCTTCCAAAGTCGACGCTGGCCCCGTTACTGTGGACTCACAAAGTCGAATTAGTGTCCTTAGTGTGGATACACAAATTCGACTTCATAAGGTCGATTCCACAAATTCAAATTAAGTTAACTCGAAATAGTCTTGTCTACTCACTCTGAAAATAAATATAATGTCAGCATGCAGAGGTTTGGTTTGTTTTTTTAAAGTAACCATCCTGAGTATGCTGAAATAAACACAAAATTATAGTTAGAACTAGCATTTTAAAGCATATACCCTTCCAATTAATGAAGATGATGTGATTCAATTCACTAATTTTCTAATAGGGTTATCAAGAAGAGGTTGATCATTTAACACAAACTCTCTCATTTTATCCACTTGCACACCAAGATATTTAGGATAAAGATGAATGTATTCAAATATCCTAAATGATATGATTTTTTTTTATTTCAATTATAATAAAAAAAAAAAATAAAAAAAATTTCATTCATAATAGCCATCATTTTTTGTAAAATAAAGAAAAACTGGGATCTATCAGGACAGATTTTCTGCATAAAGTGTAAAAATGATTAGAAATAGTAAAAGAATGCTAATTTAGTTTTTTTAGAGACCCATGATGATGAACAAAGTAATTTTACCTATCTAATATATTAAGGGCCACTTACAGTCTTCAAAATTAAAACTTAAAATAAGCAAGGTCAGATATTGCAGAAAAAAAAAAATGATGATACAAAGAAAGAAAAAAAAATTAAAACAGATGCCTTAATAGCTATTTACTGAATAGTCTGGAACAAACCAGTAATCTGCTTTTAATTCTATGTAAAACATAGAATTTGGTCTTAACTATCTTGAGCAGTTTAGTATCATCTGAAAACATTGCCTTGTTCTCTGTTTTTACCAGTTTCTCAATCCATGAAAGGATCTTCCTCTTATCCCATGACAACTTAAATTCTGTTTTAACTAATCTTTTTTTTGCATAGTTCCCTTCTGAAATTAAATGCCACAGTGTTGGGCTGTTGAGGTGTTCTTCCCACCACAGGAATGTTAAATGTTATTATATTATGGTCACTATTCAATTGACAGATTTTGTCTCTGCATTTCATCCTGAGGTGACATGTACCCAGTCATTCTTTAGAGCATGAAATTTATCCATAGAGATTCTATGGAACATGTGGATTCATTTAAGATTTTTACTTCATTTGATTTTACATTTTCTTTCTCTACCATCATCTTATTTATTAGACTTCTAGCATTTGTGTACAAGCAAAAAAAAAACACTGTTTGTTTTGTTTGCCCCCTTTCTTCTGTGTGAGATTATTTTTTTATATAAATTTTTCATCTCTGATCTGGTCCATACTTTATCCTCTTCCATCCTCCATCAGTCTGGATCCTGTAATCATACATGCTGCACTTGGCACAATAAACTGGATAGCCCACAATCTGCTGCTGGGCTTCTGCCTGCATTCTCTCCTACAGCTACCTAGGTTAATGGTAGGGTTTTTGTTTAAATCAAGAAGATTTGAGTATAGTTTAGGTTAAAGGTTTTAAAGAGTGGCAAGTGTACCTCGCCCCCTTCCCACTCCCCTTCCCAACTCCCTCTCAAAACTCCCTGTTAGCGGCCCCTGTTCGCAAAGCTCCCTGGTCACTTGCTTACTGCTTTATAAAGCCCTTGCCTTCCTGATAGCCCTGCCCTCTGACTAAGGCTCAGCCAATGAACAGAGGCTTCTAGATGTCAAACCTTGATTAGAAGCTCACAGCTTCCAACTACTGGCCACAGCACATGGTCTGTCAAACAAATAAACAAACAGACAGACAAACACAAGCTCAGCACACAAAAAGTAACCCCCAAACACACACTACAGACAGCCACTTACCCCAAGGGTCCCGTATTTGCCCCTCCTTCACCTGGAGAACTCCCTCTTGAAACTCCCTGTTAGTGGCCCCAGTTTGCAAAGCCATATGAGGAGAGATTAAAAAGACTGGGACTGTTCATCTTAGAAAAGTGAGAACTAAGGGGGGTTATGACAGAGGTCTATACAATCATGAGTGGTATGGAGAAAGTGAATAGGGAAGTGTTATTTACCCCTTCACATAACACAAGAACTAGGGGTCACCCAATAAAATTAATAGGCAGTATGGTTAAAACTAACATAAGGAAGCACTTCTTCATACAATGCTCAGTCAATCTGTGGAACTCTTTGCCAAGGGATGTTGTGAAGGCCAAAAATATAACTGAGTTCAAAACCAGAATTAGATAATTAGATGCTTCCATGGTGATGATGCTCATAAAAAAATAATGTGTTAATTAAATTTGTGACTGAACTCATTGAGGGAGAATTGTATGTCTCCCGCGCCATGGTTTTATCTGCACTCTGCCATATGTTTTGTGTTATGGCAGTCTTGGATGTCGACCCACATCTTGTTCATTTTAAGAACACTTTCACTGCAAATTTGACAAAACACAAAGAAGGTACCAATGTGAGATTTCTAAAGATAGCTACGGCACTCGACCCAAGGTTTAAGAGTCCAAAGTGCCTTGCAAAATCTGAGAAGGTCGAAGTGTGGAAAATGCTGTCAGAAGTCTTAAAAGAACAGTATGATGCAGAAACTGCAGAACCTGAACCATCAGAAAAGAAAATCAACCTTCTGTTGATGGCATCTGACTCAGATGGTGACAATGAATGTGCGTTGGTCTGCACTGCTTTGGATCGTTATCAAACAGAACCCATCATCAGCATGGAAGCATGTCCTCTGGAATGGTGATCAAAGCATGAAAGGGCACACTAATATTTAGCATATCGGGAACATAAATACCTTGCAGTGCCTGCTTCAACAGTGCCATGCAAACACCTGTTCTCACTTTCAGGTGACATTGTAAATAAGAAGCAGGCAGCATTATTGCCTGTAAATGTAAACAAACTTGTTTGTCTTAGCGATTGGCTGAACAAGAAGTAGGACTGAGTGGACTTATGGGCTCTGAAGTTTTACATTGTTTTGTTTTTGAGTGCAGTTATGTTAAAAAAATAATTCTACATTTGTAAGTTGCACTTTCATGATAAAGAGATTTCACTACAGTACTTGTATGTGATGAATTGACAGATACTGTTTCTTTTCTTTATCTTTTTTACAGTTCAAATATTTATAATCAAAAATATAAAGTGAGCATTGTTCACTTTTTCTGTGTTGTAACTGAAATCAATATATTTGAAAATGTAGAAAACATCCAAAATATTTAAATATATGGTATTCTATTATTGTTTAACAGTGTGATTATAACTGCAATTAATTGGGATCATTTTTTAATCTCATGATTAATCACAATTCATTTTTTTAATCCTTGACAGACCTAATTTTGAAACCTAACAGTTTTTAATCCATTTAATATGTACCATGTTAATTGTATATCGTTCTAGTTTTTAAATCAAAATGCCATGCAGAGACAAGTCAAATGTCTTACAGAAGTTTGTGTTTCTTAGTGTCACTATTACCTTTATCAACCAATCTCATAATCTTGTCAAAAAAGATATCAAGTTAGTATAACAGGATCTGTTTTCCATAAACCCATACCGAATGAGTTCCTGCACTGGACACCTGCCAAGTTGTGACAGAAATTAATTTTACAACTAACCTAACCTCCAGTTTCCTGGTGCTGAACGGAAGGTGGAAAACCCCACCCAGCCCAGGCCAGTCGGGTAGCAAGTGAAAAATTTCTCCTCCACACCCAAAAAGTGGTTAGCATGATGTCCACCACAAAGCCTGTAAACCTTATCTTTCCCTAATCCCAAAAGGCTTGGGGGAAGTTTGAGTGCATGAAAGCCAATACACTTATGTTGCACCTTTCTGTCCAACCAGTCATCCACAGTGCCCCACCTCCTCAAATCCAGTGGGGAGGGGGAGTGTAAGCCTTAAAGGGGCCAAGGATTTTCTTTCCCCTGTGGGCCCAGACAAAGGCTCCTCACCTTGGTTGGTTTGGCATGTGGTTGAAGTTACGTGGTAGAGGGTCTGTTTCTTTGCTTCGCTAAGCCATCTACCTGTGCTTTTCTGGGTCCGTGGAAATCATTTTGAGTGTTTCTGTGAGTGAGGGGGTGATGTGTGAGCTAGTCCAGAATAAACACAATGTCTGTGCTAGTTTCCAGTTTTTATATTTAAAACAATAATCCTACAGCCTGGGAACTCCTGTGACTTTACTTGGACACTGATTTATTTTTTCAGTTTTTAAGTCTCTTCAAGCTTCCATGGTATATATGCTTTGCAAATGCACAGGTAGATTAATGCTTAGGGACACACATCTCTCCGAGAGAGATATTTGAAAAGCCCCTGTAGTCCTGCTGACTACTGCATTGCTTTTTTTCCCCTCTGCCATTCAACCAGGAAACTGTGGCATTTCCCCTTATTTAACATTGTCTCCTCACATTACCAGGATGCTGTTTCTCCAGGACAGCTGCCTTCCAAGAATCTGTTCTATTGTGCCTAGTGTCTTTATTGCTTAATTCTGTGTTCCCCTATCTTATTATCATTGATTTATGCAGCTAGGGTACTGATAGCATTTTCATGTACTGTGTTTGACTTTCTAACAAAGCCTTACATTTAATACACCATTTTATAAAAGGAACATACAGGCACTGACTATGAAACTAGAGTTCTGCTCAGTTGTGACCTCTGATGCATTCTTCACAAAAGGAAATGATAAAGGATAAACTACAGCAGCTTCTACGTGCAGAAAAGAGAGGCATTTCTGCAGCAGAGGAACTATCCTCAAGGGACCACATGCAAATGCTGGGTCAAGTGCTGGGCCTGGTGGTCATTTCAAAGCTTTCTCAGTCTTGCCAAGAGACCTCAGAGACTCACTGCCAAAACATGTGTGTCTAACTTACTGAACTTAAGTCTGAGATCAAATAAGAGTGAGGGCAGGGAAGCACAGCCAAAAAGTAGGATGCCTGGAGTCCACATATGGAACTCTGTTCCTGTTGCTCAGGGCAAATCTGAAGAGGAAGATTCTTCTGCTCTCTCAATTCATCTGGGATAGATGAGCATGTAAGCAAGGTAGTCCCTGTGTGGTAATGCTGGGAAGGAGGATCAGGATGGTACTGATGTACAGGAGAAGCCACCAAAAGTTAGTGGCCAAGAGGACACAGGTAGCAATTGGAATCAGCAGCACTGATTACATGTGGATAACTTCTCCGAGGACTACAAGATGAATGTGATGCTTTTTTCAGATGATCCCAGGGTTGCACTATATGGATGTAACTCTCGCACCCTCCTGGCCAAGATGGAATCTGCTCTGCAAGCAGCTCCAGCCAAGAAAAGGTGCACATGGGAATGCAGCAGGGAAAGTCCCTTCCTCCCAGTGGCACCTGTTCCAACTGTGTCCCCCCCTCCGAGTAAACACATACACGCACACCAGAATAGCACAACAAATATAGGAAAGAGAAACATTTATTTACAGAGGGATGAAAAACAACAGGGGAAGAAAATAGGGAGAACGGTAAAACTGGGTTACATCCAACATGAGGCCCCACAGACCCAGTGGTACCACAATATAAAAGGATAGACTCAGAGATCAGGAATCCTGGGCAGAGTTCCAGTCTGGCAGTGAGTCTTTGGTGCTCCTAGTTGTCTTCAGTGCCTTTCCTCAGCAAACCCCGCCAGTGCACTCTTCTGCCGCTCTCAGCAGACCCCTGTGCTGAACTAGCTACAACCTCCCTCCTTAATTCCAATGAAAAGTCACAAGCCTCAATACTCATGGCCCAGTATGGTTCTGGGTGACTGTGATACCAGGTCCAGTTCTAGTTTGCCCTTATCAGGTGATTCCTTCCTGGCATGGTGCTCCTCCTGGCTCCCGTCCTGGGATATCCCCAGTCAGATTTTTTGTCCCTCCCAGGCTTCAGTCTGGTTCTCAGCTGCTTTGCTAAGGGAGGGCCTGCTCGCTGTAGGCTCTTTTGTGTGGCGCTACAGACACACTTGCCCCGATGCGCTCCCTCTGAAACAACCTGCCCTCCGTCCCTGGAACCACTGGCATTTTGGCTGTCTCAGGACGAGGGTTTAAAGGGGCCCTGCTCTCTAAATCCCCAGGGGTTACATGGGATTTACCCAATATGTCAAATACAGGAAGAAGATAATGTGTGATTTAGCTCAGCCTTAGAAAAATCATGACAGGAATGAGCAGCAGGCCTCAGCTGGTTGGGAACCCATTGTGCATCGTCAAGAAAAGTACCTTGCCTGCTTAGAAAGCACAGCAACAGCTCTGGCAGTGCCACCATCCTGAAATCATTGGCTCCTATTTGCAGGCTCAGGAGCAGTCTCCTGTCCAAGCCTGACCATGAGTACACTCTTGAAATGAGTAGCAAGGATTAAACAGTGAGAAGTGTGTTAAAAGCAGGAGGTCTGCACTGTTCATTTGTGAGGGAAGAGAGGAACTGCATGTGCAATGTTGTTGTAGTTGTGTCGGTCCCAGGATAATATCCTAAGGACCTGTATATGACATTTTTTTCATTTTCTTAGGCTACCTCAAAGATGCCTGAGGTACAGAGAGGCGTGAATGATGTAGTTGCAAACTTTACAACATTTTTGCAGCATAGGCAGTTAGAGCTTGCAATTAACCATGGCAGAGATGGGGTTAAATACTAAAAACCACCTAAAAGGTGAGGAAAAACAAGAAAATTTCATGTACTAAATCCCCAGTTTTTCTTATGAAAATTGATCTTTCATTAATTTACCAAGTCAATAACCTTCTCTCCTTTATACTGAATCATACAAATCCCAATTTGATACAAAGAGAACTGAATGATTTTCTAAATGACTGGTATTTACAATTGTTTTTTTTTAGTGTCTATTTTCAATAGTTAGTCTTAAGCATATAATTGAGCTTCATTGGAGACAAGATATACTCTTATCCTTTGTTTTCCCTTCTGAAGGGAAGCTAGCTGAAAGGAAAGTAGGATAGAAAGATGAACTGATCTTTCAACAAATCCTAATTGTCTTGTGCTGTAGATTCTGGTTCTCTCTCTAGAAAAAGAAATGGCCGTGAGAGCAGTAAATGTGGTAGGCAGTCTGAGGATATCAACAGTGGTATCTAGAAATGCCTGCTTAAAAATAATGTATAACACCACAATATTAGAAGTGTCTTACTTTTAAGCCAAAGCAGTGAAATGCATACAAACAGCATTGCATTATAAATAGCATTTACCTTGAACAGCTCTCTCTCAGGAAACTTTAAAGGTTACACATACAATAAATGAAAAAAGAGAGAATTATTACCAATAGGTCTGAGAGGACTAACAGATTATCATTGATAAATCTATTTTATCCACTGCAGTAACCAGCCTTTTGTTAAGCTGAATAGATAACCTTTTGTATAAAACCATCGATATTAGATAGCAACATTAATGACTTCAGAAAAATTGCAGAAGTTTTATGCTGTATGTGATAGCATTGATGGTTAGCGCTGTGTGAAAAGAAAAACATTTTTCATTTTATTCCGGGGACATTTCAGTTTTCTATGTAATTATGACTATGATACTTTCACCTACTGAAAGAAGAAGTGGTTAAGTGAGCATCTAGAAATGTGGAATAAGATGTGGTGGTGGTTGCGGTAAGTTTGAGAGAGAAATATGGACTATATTTTCAGAAACACATCATTGCACTCTTTATTGTTTACACAATCGCCTGATTAGTTGGGCATTTTTATGTGCATGTCAAAAATTGTAAATTATATACATTTGTATGTGCAAATGGCCAAACAGGCATTTAGGCCTGAACCAAAGCCCTTTGAAGGCAATGGAAATATTGTTGTTGATTTCAAAGAGGTTTGGATCAGACCCTGAACTGGAATTTGCATAGACAAATATCTGGCTTGTACTTGTGCAGCTTTGAAAAGCTGACACTACGTAAAAAGGAAGGTGTTATGATGAAAGAGGAGAGGAGGTGCAAGAAAAAGAAGGTTAAAAGGAGGAGGATAGACTTACTGATGGAAGAGAGAGAGAGGCAGAGCACACTCCTGCAGGGGTTGGGTGCATTTTAAAATGGCACTGAGTAGGCAACCAGCTTCTGAAAAGGCACATAAGAAGTAATCAGCCACTAACGTACATGTGGTGGTTTGCCTGCTGTTCCAAGTGTCCATAACAAAGTGGACCATCCTCACTTTCATAGATTAGAGAAGCTAGCTCAACTTCTGGTGGTACTGCTTTGAAAAATTTGAGGACAACCGTCATTTAAAAAGGAGAAAAAAATTAGCTGCAACTGCCTTTCAATCCTGGAAATCCTGTGCATGAGAAATGCAAACAAGAAATTTGTTGATCTGTGTTACGATGTCATTAATGGTAAATACGTTTTTGTGTTTACTAGATTACATGATCAGGAAACTACACAAAATACACTCAACAGGCGTTTTAACGCTGTCATTTACAATACTTTGCTGCAAAATCAAGGATTATGGCCTGTAATATTGTGTGGTAGGAAGACAAATTTTGTCCTTTCATTTCATGGGGATGGATCACTTATTACCTGTTCTGTTCATTCCCTTTGGGGCACCTGGCATTGGCCACTGTCCAAAGACAGGAAACTGGGCTAGATGGACCTTTGGTCTGACCCATTATGGCCGTTCTTATGTTCATGTAGTTTCAAAACACAAATATACAATGCGCTCACTTAAAGTTAATTCTGGGTTTATAGAGATTACAGTATTTGGAGATATTCCCCCTACTTAAAACAGAGCATACAGAGGATTTTTATGGCTGGAAGGAACTTTTTTTAATACAACCACTGTACATACAACACGCAATAGATTATCTTATTGCTGGGGTACTTTTTTGGACTGATAAAGTGGTGTGAGTGCAGTTCAAAACTGTGTACAAAGGTCAGATACTAGATGTTATGAGGATGGACACCCTAAGAATACCAAAAAGAGGGGGCTAGAAAAGAGGATGTTGTGCTTGCGGCCAAAGCCGATAATGATGGACTTATTGTGGAGATATTATAGAGGAAAAATTGTCAGGACTGTTAGCAACAGCACCAGTGTGTGTAGAGAAGTGAGAGGAGTGAAAGATGACACAGAAGTGATGGCTTTATGTGGCCAGAGAGAATAGTGGAGTTGCCACTGGTAACAGAGGGGGAAAGATTTGGGAGGGAATGTGAGGAGGTCAGATGCAACATGTTGAAAACTGAACTCAGTGGGGCATGCTTCCAGTGATGTAAATATAAGGGAAAGGAAATGGTTAGAGAACACTTGTCTCAACTGGGCTTACATAGTTCCCTATTATTCTGAAAAACTACTTTTTCAAAACAAAAACAAACATTCCCAGGCAGAGCTGTCCTTCTGGTTGCATGTCACTACATGCATTTCTTTGTGTACTGTACAGAGCGATTATAGTGATATCAGCAAACTTTCCGAGGAATTATGGACTACAAAGAAGATATGATATAATTTATGTGTTGTAGCTCATAACAACCATCAGTCTGTTCATTTATGTTTTATCTGAAAGACAAATGTCAAAGAACCTGCATGAACAGCTCAGCTCTTTGTACCAGCAACTCATTATCCACCCCAATCAACTTGACTGTGTCACAAGTTGTTTCTCACAGGAACTTGTTTGATTGAAAGCTATAAAGGTTATAGCAGATGATTCCCTCACCATTCCAGTGTATATTGTATTGAGTGCACATGTCAGTGTTCTGTTCAGGAGAAGTAAATTTCCAAGAGTATTTGAAACCAATTAGTCACTGGCTACTGTTCATATGTTCCTTCAATTCAAGGGGCACAGTTTGGATGGGAATTTCCAACTGAAAGAATAACACTTTTTATTATGGGTACATGGGTGTTGTATTGTGATTCTTGCAGCACTGGGTCTATAGCTTTCTGAGTCAACACTTGTATCATCTTTCAGGAGCTGAATTTACTTAACAGTGCTGTGTTGATAGCAATTGGGTACTTCTGTAGCACACAGTAAATGTCTTATGGTCCGAGTTACCTGTGCAGATTGTCTATTTAATTTTTTTTAAGTTAATTCTGATCAGTTTAGGTGGCTTCTCTTCCTTCAGGGACTTTTCTGACTGTGCCATTCAGTCATTATGTAATTTTTACCTTACTAGCCAAATTACAATCTCCGGGGTTAACCTCACCCCCTAACCTTTCCTCTGAGAATTTCATCAAGCACATAGCTGAAATGCTACATTACCATCTCAACCTAATTATCCACAATGAAAGTATTCTGAGTGTCTCAGCATTATGCTGACCTCTACACTATGATAATGGATGGGTTTCTGATGCTCAGGTTTTAATGGTATGTCATTCAAAGCAATCCTGTTGTAAACTTCTGTTTCGACAGAGTTCAGCACCATTATAGCAATTTTGCAATTTCTACACTATTGGAACATTCTTAGATAGTAAGCCAGTATTTTCACTGTTACTGTCACTTCTTTTTAGGGTGACCAGATGTCCCAATTTTATAGGGACAGTCCCGATATTTGGGGCTTTTTCTTACATGGGCGTCTATTACCCCCCACCCTCTGTCCCAATTTTTCACACTTGATATCTGGTCACCCCACTTCTTATCAAGAGCTAAACTGCTTTAAAAACAACTGTATTGTGTTATAACACTTAATTACATGTACTAGAGCTCCACTACTAGTGATAATTATTTGTCACAAATACTTCATGAAATTTAAAGTGCCCTTCAGTTTGATATGTTCATATACCTTTTATTTTACTTTTCTTCACACATTCATGCGAGCAATGTTTTTTTTTTCATATACATCAATAGAAAATGGTATTTTGGCCCATAACTAACATTTGTTTCCTGTCAACAGTAAATTAATATCAACTTAAAACAGCAATGGTGGCCAGCTTAAGAATGTTCTCTAGGGTTTTTGAGTGGAGAAGAGGGCTTAGTAGGCAAGAGAGAGAGAATGGAGAAGGCAAGACAGACAGACACAGGGGAGATGAAACAGAGGAAGAGGGAAACGTAAGATAGGAGAAGAAAGAGGGGAGATGTGGTACCCATAGCCCTTCCACAGGCCACTATAGACAAGACACCTTCTACCTGCAATATCTGTTAGAGGCAGGTGAGCAGAGGTGTCAATGGGGATAGGGTATGTACTCCAGCACTGCGGGCTTATTTTAATCCCACCACGGGTTCCAGATCCAAGCTCTGATAGAGGAAGCTGTTCCTCCTCCTAAGCAACAGTAGGCATGATGGTGTACAGCCAGAGAAAGCAGCCTCCACTGTAAGAGGAGCTGCTGCGTGAGGGAGAGCAGTCAGCAGTGTTCCACCCACAAGATCTAGTGTATAAAACATAACCAGCTGTCCTCCTTTCTTGGGGGCTTCCAAGACCACTCCTCTGTCCATAAACTGGTGAAAGAGCACTTTGAGGAGAGCAAGAGACCTGTAGAACAGGAGTTTCTGGTCGAGGAAACTTCTGGAGAGAGAGATGGACTTGATCATTGGATGCGGAAAGTAAAAATTATCTCTCACCAGGCTCTCTGTCAGAATGCCTCCCTGCCACCTGCAACAGTCACCACCAGCAATCCCAGGAAAAATCTCCCTTTCCCCCCCTACTGCCCCCTGCCAAGGCAATCCCCACTATGGTTGAGAGATGCATCCAGGTGACAGACATTTTGAGAGAGACACAGATGTTTAATGTTAATGATGGCTAGCCTCTCAGCCTGGCCTGTTGGCAGGCAGGAAACCCTGTCAGATCACAATTAGCCAGCTATGCATGTGGAGGAACCCTCCACTGTGCACAAGGTGGGTGAGGAGGGTCAGGTTTTGGGATTGTCTCTCCATGTATGATGAGAGATAGAGGAGGAGGTAGGATGGAGGTAGGTCTGATAGGCTGTGGGATGAGGGGAACAGGGAACAAATAATTCCCTTTTCACCCCCATCTAGTTTGCCCAGAAAGATTAATTCAGTCCAGCTCCATTAACTTTTCTGTAAAGCATCCTTGAGTATTCTCAAAAGCCAGGGCTGCTGAAGGGATTTCTGATCGAATGGCTTAAATCAAGCTCTGCTATAAGGGAACTGGGGGGGAAGCATCAGGAGTCACAGAAAGAGCAGGAACACAGAGTCTGCATGCAGATGGACCTGATCCCTCCCCCAACAGATCATGTTGTGATCTGCCTGGCTTATAAGTAGCTTTTCTGTAGGGGGCAATCCCCTGATAGAATGACATGGGATAGTCTCCACAGGGGACTCTCTGTGGTGATTTTCTTGTTTAACAAACAAACAAATACCAACAAACTGCACCTACCTGCATCCTGAGGCTTTTAACATGCAAAGGGAAAAACTGGCCCAGTTGCTATTGTATCTGCCATTCTAAAAGCCACTCCGACTTGAGGCTTAAGGGACAGCTACTTTAAAAGAAGGCCACTCACAGATCCCCATACACACCAATGGAATCCTGCAGATATCTATGAACATCTGTGTGGCATTAGTTTCAGGAACTCTTCCTGTATCTGCGGATGGCAAGGCCAATATCCCCTAGCCTGTCCTGTAGGGACCTCTCCCTTCCATGAACTGGCAGCTTCACCCTGCTGTCCTTTTCTCCAAGCAGAGTGCTGCTGCCTAGCTCTTGGATCAGGGTCCTGCTGAATGCACTTAACCACTGTGTCAACTCTCCTTTGCTTCCGGGGGGGGGTGTCCCCTTGCCAACACACACACACACACCTGTCCCATAGCATTTGGATATTCAGAAGTCATGTATGTAGCCAAATACCATGCTCCTTGTGCAAAAGAGGACAGGAAAATATTTAAAAATGTCCTCTGTCTATCTTCTGCTATGTTGCTCTCCCAGAAGTGCTTGTAGATTTAACACCAGATTAAGTTTTAACATGCTTTACCCCAGGGGTACCTCCACTCTTGGAATTTTGTTCTGTTTTGGGGTATGAGTGACCCCATTCCTGGTATTCAATCCCCTTAACTTGCCTCTCTCAATGGAACTTCTTGGACTTCCATGTTGGGAATATTGAAGAACCTAGACATGGTTGTGCCCTGCCATTTCTGGGGCATGCCCAGCATCGCAGCTATCTCACCTGTCTATGTCTATTGTCATCTACATTCTGTCCAAATCTTACACACTTCTCCATTTGAAATGAGCCAAAATAATGTGTGATATTATGGCTTCTCTGAGCTATCTCACCAGTTACTGTAGGATGACTCTTCTTCCTCAAATACGGGCAAGACCAAATTATTGACTTTTACCTTCAATGGATGTTGAGGGTGTTTAGCAACTTGCTGTATCAAAACTGACTATACATGGGAAACAGTTAAATGAAATGTACACCAAGCACTGTCAAATGTGCTAAGTAAGCTCACTGAAAAAAAATACATTTCCCTCTACTAACTTGTTTTAGTAAATGCAAGTGTTGTTTGTAACAATAGTAACTGAACAATTTTCAGACTGAAGTGTGATTTTTAAATTTCATGGTACCCCTTTAAATATTGTGTTTAGTACTCGATTGCATGTGAAAATGACAGCATATTGGAAAATCAGAGCTTATCTAGAAGGACAAGACTGGAGATGTGGAAAGGTTACACCAGCTTTCTAGAGAAAATTATACAGTATCTGGTATAAAAAATGAGCCATTCCTTTAAAAGGAAAACACCTAACTTAAGACAGGATAAAGCAAAATGTTCCAAAAGTTATGAAGAAATTTGTTCATCAATTCAAGAGAATGTGGGACCAATATGACTTTGAGCTGCTGAAAAGTGTAGGCTTCTTCAGAGAAAACAGAAAAGTGAATCTCTGGTACAAATTTTAGTAGAGATAAGAAATATGTCAGCATAATGCTCACTGATAAAACTTTATGAGAAGGCTTTATGGAACACATCAGAGTGTGGGTTATGAAACACAAAAGCAGCTATTTGTACAAACAGACCTTACTATAAAAAATGGATAACATTACAGTACAGAGAACTGCACATAAGCAAGCAACTAGTTACAAGGCATGCTGCCCAGAAACACTCAAAAGTTCCTGTGATGAAATCCTGGCCCCATTAAAGTCAATGGTAATTGTGTCATTGACATCAATAGAGTGAAGATTTTACACTTCTTTTTTTAAATGACAGGCACCATGCAACATGTGATAACTTTCTATCTTGATATCTGTTTCTTAAAGTGAAGAATTATAGCTGATTAGTTTTTCAGGAAGAAAGGAAGCTGATACAAGCTGTGGAATTCCATCAATGTGGAATGGTTCTCTATTTCAGTTTCAGCCATCATTTCTGGATGTTTAGGTTTTACTGTGCTTATGATGCTAATGGACACTTATTTGTTCTGATTTGTTCAAAATCACTATCCTCAGAAGTGTGGGTATTTTGGACACATCTCTCTTGTCTGCCAAATGATAATGCCTTTATTTTCTATGCAATAGGGTGGGTTGTATTTTTTTTTTAATTTTGGGGGAGGGAGATTGTTTTCATGTCCAGATAATGTGTCCGGTCTCCTGACATCTGCAGAATTTTGCACCTTTCAGCTACTTGAATTGAATGGCTTTCTTTGTCACGTCCCAGGGATAGAGTCTGCGCCACTGAAGTCAATTGTAAAACTACCATTGATTTCAATGGGACACTAATTCATCCTAGTGGTAGCAGTAAAATGAGGAACTCAGAGGGTCCCATTTACCATTATACATAATGCAGGGGACAGGACTGGTATTGTTGGCAGAAGTTGGCTCTCTTTCCACTCGTTAAACTGGTAGAAGATTAAAGCTGTGTGTGTATATACAGAATGACCTTGAAAGCTAAGGTCCATATATCAAGTGTTTGACAATCAATTGGCTACTGCAGTTAGCATGGAGGCTGTTGAAAGTGGAGGAAAAAGCTATTCCTTACATGTTCTGCTACATTTTCTGAAGGATAAAATTGCAGAAGAGCTGAGAAGACTGGAAAGTCTAGATCGTTTAACAGGGCAGATTTACCTCCAAATTCAAATGGAGCTCTATGCTAAGCTTCCAAGGGGGCACTACCCACCCTCTGCTCCAGCATTGCAGCCTTAATCCTGGCCCCATGCAAAAAAAGACCCTGGGGATTGGCCTGGCGTGGGCACAGCTCCTGCTCTCACACCCCAGCTGCAGAGGGCAGGGGTGTAACAATATTTGGATAGACTCTAAGCCCAAATTCAAAGTGGATTCCTCTGTATAACACTGCAGTGCCTCCTAATGGTGCCCTGTTAATTTGCCACCCACTTAAAAAATATCTATCCTAAAACATGCTGCTCTCTTCTTACTCTTCCCTCTGCCCAAAATCTGTCAATCTATCCCTCTCCTCACCACCTCAAGTCTTTGAAACATCTTCTCTCGTTATTTTCACTAACCTTGGTTTCTCTGTCCTTTTCCTTCCCCACCCCACCTTCCTCACATAGCGCTAGCTACAGAACCCATTCTCGACGGGCTAGAAATAAAAGATCACAAATGCAGCCTTCTGTTGTCCAGGGTAGACAAGTGGCTACTTCCTGAAGTGTTGTTCTCATGGCTCACTGCCCAGTGGCTACCGCAGGAACTGGAGGGCAGAAGGAAAACAGATAAGGAGGCAGGTGGCATCACAACCCTGCCTTTGCAAATCATGAAGGGATCTATTCAACACTATCATCAATGGAAAGGGTTTTTTAGAAGTCCCTTCACCCAAAAGGTAAAACTACTCTAACTGTTCTTTGGCCCTGTATGTTTTCTGAAATATACCCTGATAGCTAAAACAACTCAATTAGGCAATTATCAGTGAATGTTATCTGGGAGCAGGGTTCGGCATGCCAAGCAGATTTCAAATCACTAAAAACAGGTTTTAATACATGGGAATGTAGTAGAATGACATGATCCTGATAAACCACTAATTCTTGTGGCTAAGGCTTCTCTTTCTGGGCTGGGCTCTCTCCTTCCTGGCCAATTTGGGAAATATTCCATCGCTTATTCACACACAGAGGTTCTTAACGCGAGTGAGCATGCTTACCCAGTGATTGAAGCTTTTAGCTGTCATTTTCAGAGTGAAGCAATTTCTCAACTACCTGTGAGGTCAAAAATGTGCATTAATCACCAATCTCAAAACCCGGCTTCAATTTTTAGAATTGAAAAGACAGAAATGATCCTTTTATTGAATCACGTCTCTGGAGAGATAGGACACAACTAGATTGCCCATTAGTGTGGCATCAAATATGCTGCTTCATGACATAATGCTGTGCTGAGGGGAATTACAGGTTGCCTTTGGAATGCACAAAGACCTTGAAGAGGCACCCCTGAGTATGGTATATGAGGTGTTGCCCTCACATATCACTTTTCTGGACAGTTGATCCAAATCAACCAATTAGCTGGGTTAGTCATAGATGGTTGAGATAGCAAGGAGTTTTGGGGTCATCCAACTAATCTCCCTGCCAGTGCAGAATGGTTACCAGACATACCTGTCTGAGTGTTTTTGTTGTTGTTTTTTTGTCCAGCCATGTCCTAAAAGACCCAAGGGATGGGGCTTCTGTCACTTCTATCTGGAAATTTTTCCAAATACATCTCACTGTAAAGAAGTTCTTGATATTCAGTGTCATGTTTTCCTTTTCCGGATTTCATCCCATTATTCCTTGTTGCACATAATAAATAATTCCTCTCCCTCCTTGGTCTTTATATCTTTTAAAATATTTGCAGATTATTGTGTCTGTCTTTAGTTATCATGGACACCCTTGATTGTTTTTGTTGTTCCTTCTGTCTTTCCACCAATTTGTCACTGTCCTTCTCATACTATGGTATTGTAACCCTCTGGACTCACCCCTGCGGCACCTCCTGCTGGTCTATTCCAGGAATTAGCTCATTCCAGCTCCAGAGAGCCCTCTGCAGGCCCATGATCTGCCTTACCTGTGGCCCCATGTCTCTCCCAGGACCCTGGTGTCCCATTTACTTGGGGTGCTGCCCCCTGGCAGTAACCCCTTTTAGCCTCAGGGTCTCCCCCTCCCAGGGGAACCCCCACCCCCACCTCACCTCAGTATATGGCTACTGCCAGTCATTATGGCTACTGCCAGTCACTGCCCCCACACCCTGGGGCAGACTGCAGTATCAGCCTACTCATCATTGGCAAAGTTGGGTTTGGATCTGCTGCCTTTACCTACCCCTGGGCTGTCCTCTGCAACTCCCAGTACTTGCTGCCTGCTGCTAGGCCGCAGCCTGGGGCTTTCCAGGCTGGAGCTCCCCAGATCCTCTGCCTTTCCCCAGCCCTGCTCCACTCAGGTACCCTGTCTCTAGCTCCCTGCAGCCAGGCCCTTCTCTCTCACAGTCTTTTTATACAGGCCAGCTGTGGCCTGATTGGGACATGGCCCAGCTGCAGCTGCTTCCCCAATCGGCCCAGCTTTTAGAGCTGCAGCCCTCTCTAGGGCTGCTTTTTAAACCCCTCTGGGCAGGAGTGGATAACCACCCCGCTACAGGTATCCAGAACATCATTCCGCTTGTGACTGCACCAGACCTGTATAGAGAGGAACTATTATCTCCTTGTCCTGTGATATGCTGTTTTTATATGTCTATGTATCCCAAGACCTACTAGATCGTAGAGATTTAATTTTCATGATGTTTCAATGGGTGAGGTTGTTTTATGCCAGTGGCATCCATCTCCTCCACAGGCTGTTTCTGTATATGTAGCTCAAAATCATGATGGTGCCATATGGCAAATGTTGCTCTACATCACCTCTGTTTCTTTCAACAATTGAGGATGTGTGTTTCCAATTATTTTTAGCAGATCTGATCTTGTTCAGGCCACATGAACAGAAAAGTTGTCTAAAGTTCTATACTTTATATTATGTATATGACTAAATATGGAATTATTTAGTAGTTTAGATATTTACTTTCAGTAGAGAGAGGATATCTCCTGCTGAGAGGATTAACTATTTCCAAAAAGTATCCTCATCTTGCATAGGATTTTTATGAAAACCATCCACGTATGGTTTATGTGAAAGCCTTAGCTAGATAGCATACCTGGTGGTCAGATATGAAGAAGGATATTGAAGAATCAGTATAAAACTGTGAAACTTGCCATTTTGTACAGCCAGAGTTTTTTCTTTTATCACCAGACCTCTGAATATGACCATTATCCCTATGGAGGAAAGCTGACAGATCTTGCAGGCCCTCCACGATTGAATTTTCTAATACTTTTTTCCAATCAAAATGTTCAAAAATCAACAGCATGTCCTCATTTATTACTAACAATACCCTTAAGATGTCATTCTTGCAATTTTTGGCATACTCAAAGAAGATCTGTAATGGAACTTCTTGAGGTGTAAGAACTCTTAGCAGTTTAATAAAATAGGATTCATTTAGTCAGCACTCTAACATACAGATTTTAATGGGGAAGCCAACAATTGTGGTGGTAGTTTTTAAACCATCACCAAAAACTGTTAAGGAAGAAAGTGTTTTTAAATTAGAAATCATTCTTTTTTGCAATTATATCAAATGCTCTAGTGTGATAGTACAATTTCCTTCAATATACTTTTTTGAATGAAGCTTAAGTATCTTTGGAGTCCATTGTGTTAAATGCAAAGTTATGTATTATCATGGACTAAGGACAATACAGAAAAATATGTCAGACAAGAGCCTTTTTTTGGAACAATAGGTGTGAAATATCAAGGGGAGGGTGAATGCAAATTCCCCATCCCTAGTTATGCAAAAAAAAAAACCCCAGCCTTCTGGAGTGCTGCCTTGGGGACTGGTCTTTGTCTGCTGATCCCCTGTTACACGAAGCCAAGATCAAAGGGCCAGGCTGTATAAAGGACAGCCGGAACTAGCCATTGATTGTTCTGATTCTGAGCTAAGTCTGTTATGAATTTGTAATCACAGAAAAGCCCCTTTGTGTGGTTTGAAGGACTGACTTCTACCCCTTATTGTAGCTGGGAGGGGTGTGATCTCTGGTTAGGTTATTAGCATGTGTGTAAGTTATTTCATTGTTTTTAATGTGTTTTCTCAGTAATACTTTCCCCTTTTACCTTAAGAATAATGGTGCTTGTTTATAAACAGGTGTGTGGTAACATATATCACTGCTGGCAACTACACTGTTCATAAGCTTTCAGAAAGTGAGCAAAGTGGCCTGTTTAGTCAGTCTGGCTTGCTGGGAATATTATAGTGCAGGCAGGGAACTGTGCAGCCTGGAAAAAACCCAGGAGGGAGAGAGATCCGGGTCTCTACCCAAGAGCAGTGATGGCTAGGGTGCTGGGAGTTGAAAAGGGGTGCCCTCGAGGGACCACAGTTGGGGAATACAGGCGCAGTTGCTGTGAACTGTGACATATAGGCCCACTCTTTGATTTATCTCCGTTATCAGATATCACATTTGGATGCTCAATTTGGCATTTACAGTGTAGGTGGTTAAAGCAATTAAGGCACCCACATATGAAAATTGGTCTCTTTGTTTGGGATGACTAAAACCTTCTGCTTCTGAACAAACAATATGTACATATTTGTGATTCACCACACACTCTTCATTCTCCTTTTCAGTCAGGCCTAATAAAAATATGAACTTTTTGCATAACTAACTGTCCGTGTGGACCCTGCTGACATGCACTAACTGTTCTTTAACGTACCTTATTAGTCCTCTTTGAAAGAGGACTAAGCAAAGCGCATTAAGGAATTGTTAATGCATGTCAGCAGGGTCCACATGGATAGTTACTCTACAGGAGGCTAGTGTGGGGTCGATTTATATTCCAGCTTGTCCTGAACAAATTGTTGCTGTAATTAAACCGTGTGTGTGTGTACAGTGTATTTATATACATACATACACACACACAGAGGTTAGCATGTGTGTGACATTTTTCAGAGATCTGAAACAAAATCAGCTTGATGTGTGTTTTATACACTATTATATAGACTTTAATGAAAACCTTCACACAAATAATGAATTTGGCAGATAATGGAATAAGGGGCTCTAACAAGGCAGGGCTTCTCCCCAGTTTGCACAGGATCTACTGCCACATCCACAGTCTCCTTTAGGAAGCATTATTTTCTAAACTTAAAACAAACAAAAACAGCTTCTCGGCTCACCCTGGGCTACAAATTCCAAGCTTTATCTTTCAGGCTTTCTCTGCCTCTCCTCCCAGTGGACTTGGGCAATCCTGCTGCTCCTGCTTCCCAACTGAGTGACTAAGTCTCTCACAGGGTTTTTAATGGTCTTTTCTTTGCCCACTTTTTAAAGAAAGCCTAATCTGAGTCAGCTGATGTAGCACAGATACATTGGCACAGCTCCCTCTTAAAGGACAGTGTCACCTTGTGTCAGCAGGCTTTCTTTCTAAGTCTCTTGTCCTATTCTCTTGTAGTTCAGAAGTGACCAGAACTCGCAACCCTCTGATGCATGATCAGTGGCCTGTTGAAGAAAGCTTGGTCTCAGTTCAGTTCTGGGAGTCCACATCACAAAAAGAAACCACATAATTGATTCAGCAGAGGAGCCAAGTTTGAATAGAGAAGCCAGTTTCATTACCCTTTCACCAAGAGCACTGCTCCCTCCAGAAAAAGAGTGAGCAACAGTGGGGAAGTTTGCACCACTTCTGCCTTTTTTAAATCTGTATTTACTTTTGGCATGCAAAACAAAAGGTCACAGGTAGCCATGAGGATTGGTTGTCTTTAATAGAGGTGGGTGGGAAATACGTTTCCTGTCCAGGGAAACATTTTGAGATTTCAAACATTTCTCCTGTCCTGAATCAGGCCAAAAAGGCAAAAAAATGATTTTTTTTTCATGGAAACAATATCCTACAATATTTGTTTCAGAACCACCAAAATGTGGCGTGTCCTAAATGAAACATGCCTCCCAGATCTTGCATCAGGGCTGCAATGGTGCAGGGGACTGTGGAAGCCCAGGAAGCTGCTGACTGAAACCGACAATTTTTGTCAGTTCCAGTGCTGCCAACCACTCAGTAGCAGCAGGGAAATTGACCAGACTCTTGTTGTCAAGTTAACTGCCTGGGGTTCATCCAGATTGAAAAGTTTCACAACAATGGTTTGATTTTGACCAATCAGCAAATTCTAATAAAAAATTGTTTTGTTGGAATTTTTCCAACTAGCTCAAGTCTCTAGTGTCTGTGGATGATAGAGTAACATTGAATGCTTTGTATAAATTGTATATAAAGTATTGAATATGAAAATACATTGAGAGAGATTGAGCATTTTGATAGTCCTATAAATAACAACTTACATCAAGAAAAGATCAAAAAATGGGTTACTTTGCTATTTTAAAACACTTGAAATTTGGTCTAATCTCTTGTGCAATATTCAGGTCTCAAATATTTCATATTCACCATAAAATTAATTGTATGGAATACAATTTAATGAAAATCTTTACAGGTGAATTGGCAGCTGTTGAAATATATTGTCTTATACTGAGTACTGAAAATTGTTGTCCTTTCATAGCCTGATTATGTATTTCTTGCACACTCAGAGCTCCCTTTAACTTTAGTGAGAGATTTGGGTACACAAGGAATGTTGGATTAGGAGCTTCACAGATTTTTCTTGTCCACATTATCTTCCAAACAAAGAGTTAGATAGTCAGCAGATGTTACTTGTGAATTGTAGTTACAAAAGAATTTACAATGCTTAAAAAAAGAAAAAAAACTCAGCAGGAATTCAGGCTTTCTTAGCATCTGAAAGTGGGACTAATTTATATGCATGACTTTTCAGCTAATTGTATTGTGATAAATTACCATGTCTTTAATATAATAATAGTGTTTTGGTTGTACAGTAAATGTTAAATGCAAATCACCCAGTGCTAATGTTTCGAAACTTCGTTACATCACAAGTTTTAATAAATTAGAGCTATCAACAAAGTCATAATAGTTAATGAAGTTAGTATTAGAGGGAGCATGTTCAAATATATAAACCCTCTTGTGTGACCTTATGCGAGTTACTTCTCCTTTCTGTGCCTCAGTTTCTCCACCTGTACAAGGCAAATGATGATACTGATTTTCCTTTGTAAAGTGCTTTGAGATTGATGGGTCAAAAGTGTTGCATAATGGCTAAGTAGTAAACTTTTTTAAAGGTTCCATGAATATTATATTTTGTCTAACCCTGGTCTATTTTCTATTTAATGCTTGTTTTCACTATGTGTGTGTGTGCGCGCACACACACACACCCTCCTTCTATTTCAATGCCCTAATTCAGGACATTAGAAACAGGTTTGTGTAAATCCTGTTAGTTTCAGTTTGTATGAGACTGCATAAATAATGTACTCAAAGCACAGATCATCCTTCCATTACTAGCTTCTCAAGCCAACCCACCTTGAATATTGTTGGTATGGAAAGGCACATCTGAATCCCCAAAGAGTGAGTTGGACTTGGTAAGAAGAGTAGAAATTCATAAATTATTAAACCAGAACATGAAAAAATGCATAAAATATTAGTGCCCGGGGTACTGTCACTGCATCATCTTACTACATCTCAATCTGTATATACTGTACATTCGTTTTCAGAACAGCTAGTTGTAAGAAACCATTCTGAGCCATTTGCAGTACTAAAAGCACTCAGATAACATAAGAGACTGCTCACTCAAAATACACACTATTCACTTATAAATATTAATGAACTGACACTACAAGTTGCCAAAAATTCTCGGCCACCACTAATTGTTCGCGGAACAACAACACGTTCTATTTCCTTTCCATTGGAGCATTACACACATAAAATGGAGAACAACAACACATTTTACATAAATATTTATATTGACTTACATTCGTATTAATGTTTTGACATTTGGATGAACCTTTGCTAAATTTAATTTCAACTTTTCTAAACAGCAGGGCAATTATGTGATTATTTTTAATAAGCCTGTATTTAGCTTTTTACCTTCAAAACACTACATAAGCATGATTGAATCCTCCATATCATACATAAGGTAGGCATCTATTAACCCTATTTTATTTGTGGGAAAATTTTGGCATAACAGTTAAGTGATTGACTCCTGCTCCCAGAGGCAATCAGTGTTGGAGAAGGGTTGCCAACTCTGCCTGAAGCTATTCTGGAAAAAAAAAAATTTCCAACATGACGTACCATCATTTTCTTAAAATATCCTATTAAAATCTCCCAGATTGCTTTCAATAATCACCTGGAGATTGATGCTGATTCCAGGAGACTCCAGGCCAATCCTGGAGGGTTGGCAACCGTATATCAGAGCCAGCCTGAGAACTGAGTTCCTGTGTTGTAGTTCTGTGTTCAAACCAGCCTCTTGAAAATGGCCAGTTTTAAGAGTTGCACGATTCTAATAGTTTACATATGGTGATTCTGAGAGAGATTTTTGTCTTACCTATTGATAAGCAGCATAACGTCCGCATCACTTCAGTGATTCCCAGCTGTGTATTAGGCCCTAGAAGTTTGTTACCAACTGGCATAGGTTGGAAGAGCCTATAGCTATTTCCAAGATTGGGGCAGTGTAAAAAAGTGGCTTTAAGCCACCTTTGCATCCCACCATTCCCTGCAAGTCCTGCACTTGGGTCCAACTGAGCTGGACCCAAGAATGTGGGCCATGGATTTCATTATATCTCAAATTCAATCCAGTCTCCTTGGTAGCCTCTGTTGGAAAACATAGGCCCAAATATCATAAGCCATTTAAAAAATTGCCCAAGATAAATGCATAGAAAAGAGATGCTCTTCTTCTTTGCAAGATTTTATTAATTCCAATTACTCTTCATGATCCTTTAGATCCTTAGTTAAAACCTAACTAGCTGTGTATGTGGTTTATGGAGTAAGCCTTCGATCTTATGGTCCCTCCTCTCCTCTTCTGCTCAAACACCTTTTGTTTGTTGGTTTGTGGCTTACATGTGTTGTGTCAATTCTGATTTTGGACTCCAAGTTCTTCCCAGAAGGTATTGTCTCTTTTTACTTATTTTTCCGAAGCATCTAGGGCACCTCAGGTTGCTGCAAAAGTAATGAGTAAGGCATAGAGATTTACAAGAGTCCATTGGTGACCAAAATCCATCTCAACTACTATATTTCATAAGAAGCTTCCACCTGGAGTTAAGGGATCAGGCAGAAAGAGGGAAGGGAAATTACTGTCCACTCCCACTCTATCTGTGTAAAAGAAAATATTTCTCTAAGTTTAAAAACCTACTGACTTTTGGCATTTTTACTGATATTCATGGATAGAAACATACGGTTAGTAACTATGAATAAATAAATAAAATCATATATAATAATAAATAAAATAAAATAAATATATATATATATATATATCAATTTGCTGTGCAGCACAATGAAAATCCCTTTCTTGGTTATTACATACAAACACACACACTAAACCAAGAAAGGGATTTTCATTGTGCTGCACAGCAAATTGATATAAATGAAAATTAGCTGATTGTAAGAGATAATTAAACATGATTGTATCAGATAATTAAAAACTATGGAGAAAACATTAATTTCCACTGTATTGTAGTCAGGGCTTCCCCAGTGATACTACAATGGTTCATTTTCTTTTTAAAGTTTTATTAGATTGGCCGTTAGGATACCTATACAGTGTATAATGCTCTCTGTTTTAAATCTGATCTTTTCCCTCTAGTTTGTTCTGAATATTATGCAAGATTTAATGAATGTTAACTTTATGGATTGGTCAAAATGCTTGTGAAAATGCAGCCATCTCTAAATCCTTAAGTGGGTCAAGATGAGCAGTGTCTGGGTAGTCTGATCATGGGTAGTGATGGGTGAACCCTTAAAGTTTGTGAGGTTTGACTGAAGTTAAACCACTGCAAAGATCTACTCACCTTACCACCTCTATTTTTTGGGAAAGGGGGCATGCAAATTACTGCAGTCTATGGGTTGCACTACACAGAGCAGCTGTGCAGCTGTTCTACACCAAACCAGATAGTGAGAGAGGTCAAACTATTCACAATAAACCAATTATTGAATGAATGTAGCCCTATATTCTGTTTGTGAATTGTCTGCTTTTTTTCTGACCTGTTGGTTATTTGAAATTATTCAATAAAGAGGTTTATGTAAACATATTTCAGCCTCAAGATTACTTGCAAACTATTTGCTGTGACTATTTGTAATTCATTATTCATGCTTTGGGATTGTTCATGCTGTGTGATTGTTCAGCTAAATCAGCTGGTAATATTTTGTGTTTCCTAACTGGATGACTCCCAAATCTACCAAGAGTTTGTAAATTGGCAGCATATATACTTCTGAATTTTGCACAAATATTCACAGCCCTTGCTCTTTCCATCACATTCTTTGCTCATCTGACAACAAGTAAAAGTGGTTGCAAACCACACTGAAGTGAATCAGAGGTTTTTATGTAAAGGAATGATTAAGGATACTTATTTATTATCATTTCCCCTGTTTCTAGAGAGGATTCCTTCACTCTTATCCCCCTGAAATCCCTTAAACCTGGGTTGTTAACTCAGGTACTCGGGGGGGAGGAGGGGAGAGAAGAGGCGTTACAATAGTCAGTCCATAATAATTACATCATTGTTTTTTTTATAATTCTATCTGTGTTCCCATATGGCTTCAGTAGATTGAAGTAACCTTTTGGTCATCTTTTTTTACTACATCTTCATCTGTCATATTAGCTTTTTCTATAGTACCCATCACCATAATATGCAAATTCTATTTATACTGTATTGTAATTTACAGACAGTATTACTAAAGTAGACAAGGGAAATACATTTAGTAAAATCAATTTTTGCATCAGGTGAATTATCTATATCAACCAATATCCTTTTCAAGTATTGTCTTTTTGAAGACCATAAAAGCCCATGTGTTAATAAGGCCATCATCTCAGCTGCATATGAACTTTGTCTCTCCTTCAGATATGAAATCATCTTCTCACTATCTGAACCAATTTAAATCATTTTGCAAATATATTCAGTTACAGCTAGTAGACTGAAATATTAATTCTTCACTGTTAATATATAATTGCCTGTTCATAAAGGTAGAAACCTTTAAAACAAATGTATGCTTGCTTCAAAAATCAGCTAAGGTAAGCAGGCTATATGACAAGTCCTTTGTCTATTTGTCTCTCTTGAATTATTTCAATTTGCTGGAAGTAAAATTGAATTTTGGCAACTGTTATAATTCTGAGATCATTCTGGCTCACAAAACTATAAGGCAAAAAGAAATAGTTACTTACTGTAACTGTGGTTCTTCAAGATGCCAGTACTTAGAAAATCTTCAGAGTTTCTAAATAATATAGATGACAATTTTCTAACTCCCAAAGTGCTGCATCCAACATGGGGGAATTCTATATTAGCCCTCATCTTGACATATAAACAGGAAATGATCATTGAACTAAAAATTTGTGGTATGTTAGGTACAAGTTATCATAACTTGATCACATTTATTATGCGCAATCAGAATAAAGTACAAACCAGTATAGATAGGTAGATAGATAGCTAGATATCTCAGATCTCTTAGCAAAACATCCAATCTTGATTTAAAAATTGCCAGTGATGGAAAATCCAGCACAACACTTGGTAACTTTTTGCAATGGCTAATTACTCTCACTTTTTATACTGGTTTGTACTTTATTCTGTGTGTGTGTGTGTGTATATACACACACAGACACACAGTGCTTCAAAAAGGGCCAGTTTCACAAAACTGAAAACAATTATGGGCCAAATCTGCTGGGAGAAGAAATTAAACAGCCAAGCGTGAATGATCATTGGGAATTCTTTAAGATAATTTTACTAGATGCCCCAAAAGCCACAATTGGAAAAGAAGGCCACTTTGCTTAAAAACCAGCCTGGCTTAGCTGCTTTCATTTCCTGTCAATAAATATCTAGATCTAGCTCTCTATATAAAAAGCAAATGGACAAAGAGGAAGCTGGGAGCAATGGATATAAATCAGAAGCTGGAATTGTAGAAAATTGACAAGGGAAACAAAAGGACTCATGGTAAAATCCATGTCCAGCAGAGTTAAGGACAATAAGAAGTTTAAGTATATTAGGAACAAAAGGAATCTTTATGGTATTAGTCTATTACTTGATGGCAATGGAAGAATTATCCATAATAATGCAGAAAAGGCAGAAGTGTTCAATAAACATTTCTGTTCTGTGTCTGGGAACAGGTCAGATGATGCAGTTATATTAGATGATGGTGACTGATGATGAAACACTTTTATATTCCAGCAGTAACTAAGAAGAATGTTAAGCAGCAGCAACTATAGTTAGACAGTTTTAAATCAGCAAGTCTAGATAACTTGCATCCAGGAGTTTTAAAAAGCTGTCTGAGGAGCTCTTTGGATACTTAATGCTGATTTCAATAACTCTGGCAACATTGGAAGAAGACTGGATGAAAACTAATGAACCAATATTTGAAAAGGTTAACAGCTGAACAGAACTTGATTAATAAAGAATTAAAGGAAAGTAATATAATTAATACCAATCAAGCGGGCTTTATGAAAAATAGATCCTGTCAAACTAACTTGACATCTTTTTTATAAGATTACAGGTTTTGTTGATAAATGTAATCATAAAATATCAAGGTTGGAAGGGACCTCAGGAGGTCATCTAGTCCAATCCCCTGCTCAAAGCAGGACCAATCCCCAACTAAATCATCCCAGACAGGGCTTTGTCAAGCCTGACCTTAAAAACCTCTAAGGAAGGAGATTCCACCACCTCCCTAGGTAACCCATTCCAGTACTTCACCACTCTCTGAGTGAAAAAGTTTTTCCTAATATCCAACCTAAACCTCTCCCACTGCAACTTGAGACCATTACTCCTTGTTCTGTCATCTGATACCACTGAGAACAGTCTAGATCCATCCTCTTTGGAACCCCCTTTCAGGTAGCTGAAAACAGCTATCAAATCTCCCCTCGTTCTTCTCTTCTGCAGACTAAACAATCCCAGTTCCCTCAGCCTCTCCTCATAAGTCATGTGCTCCGGCCCCCTAATCATTTTTGTTGCTCTCCGCTGGACTCTTTCCAATTTTTCCACAACCTTCTTGTAGTGTGGGGCCCAAAACTGGACACAGTACTCCAGATGAGGCCTCATCAATGTTGAATAGAGGGGAATGATCATGTCCCTCGATCTGCTGGAAATGCCCCTACTTATACAGCCCCAAATGCCGTTAGCCTTCTTGGCAACAAGGGCACACTGTTGACTCATATCCAGCTTCTCATCCACTTTAACCCCAAGGTCCTTGGGAGAGATTTGAGCATTGGCCTGCTAAATCCAGGGTTGCAAGTTCAATCCTTGAGGGGGCCATTTAGGGATCTGGGGCAAAAATCTATCTGGGGATTTGGTCCTGCTTTGAACAGGGGATTGGACTAGATGACCTCCTGAGGTCCCTTCCAATGCTGATATTCTATATCTACTTTTCTGCAGAACTGCTGGCTAGCCATTTGGTCCCTAGTCTGTAGCAGTGCATGGGATTCTTCCATCCTAAGTGGACTCTGCACTGTCCTTGCTGAACCTGGTCAGATTTCTTTTGGCCCAATCCTCTAATTTGTCTAGGTTCCTCTGTATCCTATCCCTACCCTCCAGCATATCTACCGCTCCTCCCAGTTTAGTGTCATCTGCAAACTTGCTGTGGGTGCAGTCCTCCACCATTAATGAAGATATTGAACAAAACCAACCCTTGGGGCACTCAGTTTGATACTGGCTGCCAACTAGACATGTGTTGATATAATATACTTTGACTTCTATAAGGTGTTTCACTTAGTACCATGAGACATTTTGGAACCGGAATAATAAAAAATCAACATGGTACATGTTAAGTGGATTAAAACCCGCTAAATGACAGGTCTCAATGTAATTATAAACTGGGAATCAGCACCAAAAATGGACATTTATGGGGGGGAGAGGGGTCCAGAAGGATTAGTTCATGGAACTGTGCTATTTAACATTTTCATCAATACTGTGGAAGAAAACAGAAAACCATCACTGACAAAGTTTGTGGATGATACAAAAATTGAAGGCGTCGTAAATAATGTTGAGGCCAGGACAGGCATGCAGAGCAATCAGGATCACTTTATAAGGTGAGCCCTTTCAAACAGTAAGTATTTTAATATTGCCAAATGTAACATATACATCTAGGAACAACTTCTCAACTTCTCAAATGCTGCAAATGGACCATTTTGATTACCACTACAAGTTTTTTTTTCTCTCCTGCTGGTAATAGCTCACCTGAGCTGATCACTCTCATTAGAGTGTGTATGGTAACATCCATTGTTTCATGGTCTCTCTCTATATGTGTGTGTGTGTGTGTGTATATATATATATATATATATATATATATATATATATATATATATATATATATATATATATATATATATATCTTCCTACTGTATTTTCCACTGCATGCATCCGATGAAATGGGCTGTAGCCCATGAAAGCTTATGCTCAAATAAATTTGTTAATCTCTAAGATGCCACAAGTACTCCTGTTCTTTTTGCGGATACAGACTAACACAGCTGCTACTCTGAAACCTGTCATTATGCTGGAATACTATCTCCAGTTCTGCTGTCCACAATTCAAGACGTATGTTGATAAATTGGAGAAGGTACAGAGAAAAGCCGTAAGAATGATTAAAGTATTGGAAAACATGCCATATAGTGAAAGACTCCAGAAGTTCAATCTGTTTAGTTTAACAAAGAGAAGGGATAGAGGTGACTTGATTGCAGTCTATAAGTACCTATCTGGGGAACCAACATTCAGTCTAACAGACAAAGGTATAACATGATCCAATGGCTGGAAGTTGAAGTTTGACCAAATTCGCACTAGAAATAAGACACAACTGTTTAAAAAATGAGAGTAATTAGCCATTGGAAAAAGTACCAAGGGTTGTGCTGGATTTCCATCACTGGCAATTGTTAAATCAAGATCAGATGTTTTGCTACGAGATCTGCTCTCGTTCATGTAGGAATTAATTCAGGGGAGCCTTTTGGCTTGTGATATACAGGGCTATAGCTACCCTGCAGTTGGGAGGTGTGATTCCCAACCCAAGCAGACAGACTCACGCTAGCTCTGCTCCAGCTAGTGCACTAAAAATAGCCCGGTGGGTATTGCAGCACGAGTGGGGATTCAGGTTAGCTACCTGTGTTTGGACCCAGGAGCCATGTGGGCTTGGATTTGGGTGGCTAGCCTGAGCAGCTGCCCATGCCCCCCATGCTATTTTTAGCATGCTAGATCACATGGAACTAGCACAAGACTGTCTCCCTGTCCATTCTGTGCATCCGATGAAGTGAGCTGTAGCCCACAAAAGCTTATGCTGAAATAAATTTGTTAATCTCTAAGGTGCCACAAGTACTCCTGTTCTCCCTGTGCTGGGACTCACACTCCCCTGCTGCAGTGTAGCCATGTCCTCCCCTAAGAGGTCAGACTAGATATTCACAATGGCCCTTTCTGGCCCCGAATGGTGAACGTGTTCATCAAAAGTTGACAAATGTGTTCTTTCAGCAAATTGACCAAGAAGGCTCAGCCTGTGTTCTCTTTGCTTTGTACAGAAAAAGCCTATTTCAGTCCTTCTCGCTGCAGCTTATATAGTATATTGCTATCTCTGACTTCTTTTGTCACAGCATGTCACCGTGAACACTACAGCAAACAGTCAAATCCTGGTTTTGCCCCACCTTCTCCTGTGGTACATTTATATTTGTCTTACAATGCTTTTTTTCTTATTCCTCCTTGACTACTTCTATGTGGTGATAAAAGCAGTGTTCTCCGCATTGTATTGAGGTTCATTTTCATCCCTAGATAAAAGCATACAAAGACTCTTACCAAAAGGCAAAGTGAGTAGAAATGTAATGATGCCTACAGCAGTAAAACAAAGAGGCTTTGAAAAGTTTAAAACTTCAGCAGCTTTGAAGTGACAAATAATGATAACCAGAAAAAAAGTCAGTTTCTTAAGTCCAGGTAACCTATGTGATCCAGTGGTTCAAGCACAGGACGAGAAGTCTGGACTTCTGGCTTTTAATTTTGGCTCTGCTACAGACTCTCTGGGATTTGGGCCAGTTACTTAGCCTCTTTGTGCCTCAGTTTTCTTATCTGGTAACAGGGAAAGTCATGTTGTATTAACTAATATTCTAAGAGTTCTGAATTTCTTGGATGATTATTGCAGTAGTAATAATAATCATAATGTACAACAGATCTTCAGTAAAAACAGTCCTATATCCAACAGGCCTACTTAGTACCATTGCTGTGCACCAGGCATCTACTGGAACAACCAGATAAGCTAGGGAGAGACTGAATATCAGCCATAGCAAGTCATCTCCCCCATTTTTATTTTAGCTTTTTTATTTGAATGCTTCCTCCCCACTGCCTTGGACTGTTTGAGTCTTTTGAACCTTGAGGGGAAAAGTGGGGGTCAGTTTGGGATTGTGTGATAAGCATATTAGCTGGGTTTTCTTGCTTAAATGATCATTGGTTAAATAGTTAACTTTGCAACTGAACGATGAAAATTGTTAACACCCAGTGTGTTGAACTGGGCAGTTCACAACATTGAGTTTGTTTTGGGCTGCCTGCAGGCTCAAGCAGACAGCATTTTATCAGCTGATTGGAAGATTTTTATTTATAACCATAAAGATCAGACACTTATTTTTTTTTAAATAATCAAAGTATAGATTCAGGAGCACATTCCTACTACAACTGATGGAGCTGGTGGCAATTTCCCTAACTGTGGAATCAAAGTACTTGTACTCTGCATATGAATCAGTGGCAGAATCAGGCTGTGTTTTGATTTGTGGCTATCTTTTGAAATGGGAAGAGAGTAGGGCTAAGCTAATAATTGACTTTTTGATTCTGTGGCTGAACCAAATTTTTAAAAAATGGTTCATTTCAAACTAAAGTGGATTTGTATTTTCTTACCAAAACACACCAAAAAATGAAAAAAATCATTTGGGGTGAATAAAACATTTTGATTGTTGTTTTCAAAATAACATGTCAGTTCAAATAGACATTTGAGATACATGATTTTCCCTTTGGTACGGACAAGGACGGTTCTGTTTTAAAAGTTTGTTAGCTGGCCATGGTTAAACCTAGCTGGGGGATCCAGATGTAGTCAGACTATCTAACACATCTAAATCCAAATGTCCTTTCCACATTAAGAGCAAAATGTTGTTCAATAATCTGTTAGTTAAATAGTATTAGGTATCATAATGCATTTGCACAGTATAGACAAGCCCTGAGTCAGTATCCCTTCCCTCCTATTGGGGTATTGTTTATTCAAGTTATCATTTCATTTTATAGGATACTGGATTACCCTACCCAAAATCCATAACTGGAAATAGGCAGTTGCTGTCTTGGGAAAAGGAGAAAACAAACATGTTGAGTTGTAAGCAGCAAATCTCTAGGTCTCTGTCTTTTTTTAAATAACAAATAATAAACCCCAAATGAGTACCATATATCACAGCTGGCTGGGTTCTGTTTATTTGTTTGTATCCTGTTTTCAGTGAAGCACCAACATTTCTACCAAGTCTCTGGTGAAAAGCTAATTAGAAAGAGACTGCTGCTGCTGAAGCAAAATGTACCTGTTTATCAGTGGCAAATGACAGAGACTACAGACCTGTCACCTGTCTTGTGTTTTGAAAGAAAGTGTTGGACTCCGTTCTGCTCTTTGGATCTGGGCCATTATTTGGGACTGAGAAAGTCAGCACAGGGTCAGGCTTTAAAAACAAAGCTATATGCAGAATACATTATCCTTAAATTGAACCTTAACAGGGGCGGCTCTAGCCATTTCGCCGCCCCAAGCACGGCGGCACGCCGTGGGGGGCACTCTGCCGGTCGCCGGTCCCGCGGCTCTGGTGGACCTCCCGCAGACGTGCCTGCGGAGGGTCCGCTGGTCCCGCGGCTCCGGTGGACCTCCCGCAGGCATGCCTGCAGATGCTCCACCAAAGCTGCGGGACCAGGGGACCCTCCGCAGGGACGCTTGCGGGAAGTCCACCGGAGCCGCCTGCCACCCTCCCGGCGACCGGCAGAATGTCCCCCGCGGCATGCCGCCCCAAGCACACGCTTGGCGTGCTGGGGCCTGGAGCCGCCCCTGAACCTTAATATTCTAGTTTACCTCTCTGACTAATTTGAGTTGCTTTATTCTACTAGCCACCGGCATAAATAACTATCCAAGTTACAGACTTGTAAGGTAGATTTTTTACTTTTTTTCAAAAAAAAAAAGTTTCTGGAAAATGCTAGTCTGACAGCCCTGGAAACCAAAGTGCTCTACTACGGAGCAGATATAATTGCCTTACTAAAGTGTCTCAACTCAGTTTTGGAGAGATCTCCTCTATCCATAGGAGAGTATTTCAGTTTGTATGTCCATTCTGTTAGATATGTGTACAGTGCACAGATCTCAGTGCATTAATGCATTAACACAGGGGCGGGCAACCTTTTTGGCCTGAAGCCTACATCGGGTTTTGGAAATTGTATGGAGGGCCAGTTAGGGGAGGCTGTGCCTCCCCAAACAGCCAGGTGTGGCCCAGCCCCCACCTCCTATCCCCCCCGCTTCTCGCCCTCTGATGCCCCCCCCCAGGACTCCTGCCCCATCCAACCCCACCATTCCCTGACAGCCTCTGCCGCCCGGGACCCCTGCCCCATCCACTCTCCCGCTCCCTGTCCCTGACTGCCGCCGATCACCCCATCCAACCCCTCCTCTCATTCCTGACTACCCCCCCGGGACCACTGCCCCATCCAACCACCCCTTCTCCCTGTCCCCTGAACTCCCCTGGAACTCCTGCCCCTGACTGCCCCCTGCTGCCCCATCGAACCCCCCTCTCATTCCTGACTGCCCCCCCGGGACTCCTGCCCCCATTCAACCCCCTGTTCCCCACCCTCTGACCCCCCCAACCCCTATCCACACCCCCACCCCTTGATCACCACCCCAAACTCCCCTGCCCTCTATCCACCCGCCCCCCGCCCCCTTACCACGCTGCCTGGAGCACCAGTGGCTGGCAGCGTTACAGCCTCGCTGCCCAGAGCACCAGGACAGGCACCTGGCTGGAGCCATCCATGCCACCGTGCAGCACAGAGCACTGGGTCAGGCCGGGCTTTGCAGCTGTGCTGCCCCAGGAGCTTGCAGCCCCGCCGCCCAGAGCATTGCGCTGTCAGCAGGGCAAGCTGAGGCTGTGGGGGAGGGGGATCAGCAGAGGAGGGGCCGGGGCTAGCCTAACTCAGGCTAAGCTGTGTTCCTATTCGCTATTTGTTCCTGGAGACCAGATAAAAGGTGATGTATTGTTGAAACTAAAAAGTCTGCATTTCTTTAATTAATTAGTCTGAAGTTAAAGCTGTGTAGAAGAGCAGCTTGAGAGTTGCTGCTAAGCTGATAAGAGAACTGCCTGGGAGTTGGTTAGTCTGCTTTGTTTATCTAACTCTTCGGAGGAGAGTTAATGAAAAATCAAGTCTCTTGCTAAGAGAATGGCAAGTGTGTGCTTTTTCAATTCATAAGATATTCAATTCTTAGCATGTCCGATGGGACTGGCAACAAGAATATTGATTGGTGCTAAATACAGTGGTGATAGTGGGGGGGGGTTGCTTGTTTTTTGGTAATAAGAACTGCTGTCTTCTAGGAATAGGAGTGAAATCATCAAGTCATTGCATATGGACCACAGAACAGTCTTTAGGAGTAAATAACTTGGTTGCTTGCCCTTCATTTGGTTCAGAGACATAGGGTCCAATTTCCAAATGCTCAGCCCTCACAACTGCTGACAGACTTTTGAAGTGCTCAGCACTCAGAAGCTGTCATTGTGATACTTATGAACAGATTTTCAAGTGTTCCACACCCATTCTGCTGAGTGCTTTTGAAATTTTGGTTCAAAGGTAGAATCATAGGACTGGAAGGGACCTTGAGAGGTCATTTAGTCCAGTCCCCTGCACTCATGGCAGGACTAAGAATTATCGAGACCAGGGATTGGCAACCTTTGGCACACAGATCGCTAGGGTAAACTCTCTGGCGGGCCGGGCTGGTTTGTTTACCTGCCGCGTCCACGGGTTCGGCCGATCATGACTCCCACTGGCCGCAGTTTGCCACTCCAGGCCAATGGGTGCTGCAGGAAGCAGCGCCGGCCGAGGGATGTGCTGGCCGCCGCTTCTGGGCCTTACCCTGGCGAGCCATGTGCCAAAGGTTGCCAATCCCTGATCTAGACCATCCCTGACAGATGTTTGTCTAACCAGCTCTTTAAAATCTCCAATGATGGAGACTCCACAACCTCCCTAGGCAATTTATTCCAGTGCTTAACTACCCTGACAGTTAGGAAGTTTTTCCTAATGTTCAACCTAAACCACCCATTCTGCAATTTAAGCCCACTGTTTCTTGTCCTATCCTCAAGAGGTTAAGGAGAACAAATTTTCTCCCTCCTCCTTGTAACAATCTTTCACATACTTGAAAACTGTTATGTCCCCCCTCAGTCATCTCTTCTCCAGACTAAACAAATCCATTTTTTTTCAATCTTCCTTCATAGGTCATGTTTTCTAGACCTTTAATCATTTTTGTTGCTCTTCTCTGGACTTTCTCGAATTTGTCTACACCTTTCCTGAAATGTGGCGCCTAGAACTGAAAACAATACTCCAGTTGAGGCATAATCAGCAAGGAGTGAAGGAAGAATTACTTCTTGTGTCTTGCTTCTGCTAATCTATGCCAGAATTATATCTGATATTTTTTTGGAACAGTGTTCACTCATATGTAGGTTGTAATCTACTATTACCTCCAGATCCTTTTCCGCAGTACTCCTTCCTAGGCAGTCATTTCCCATTTTGTATGACTGTTCCTTCCAAGGTAGAATTCTTTGTATTTGTCCTTACTGAATTTCATCCTATTTACTTCAGACCATTTCTCCAGTTTGTCTAGATCATTTTGAATTTTAATCCTATCCTCCAAAGCACTTGCAACATGTACTATCTATGCCATTATCTAAATCACTGATGAAGATATTGAACAGAACTGGACCCAGAGCTGATCCCTGTGGGACCCCACTTGATATGCCCTTCCAGCTTGACTGTGAACCACTGATAAATATTCTCTGGGAATGGTTTTCCAACCACTTATGCACCCACCTTATAGTAGCTCCATCTAGTTTGTATTTCCCTAGTTTGTTTATGAGAAGGTCATGTGAGACAGTATCAAATGCCTGACTAAACTCAAGATATATCACATCTGCCACTTCCCCTCATTCACAAGGTTTGTTACTCTGTCAAAGAAAGCTATTAGGTTGGTTTAACATGGTTTGTTCTTGACAAATCCATGATCACTGATATTATATCTTCATCTATCTAGTGTCCACCTGAACATAATTTGTTGGGGACGAGTCAACATAGTTTTTGTAAAGGGAAATCATGCCTCACCAATCTACTAGAATTCTTTGAGAGGGGTCAACAAGCATGTGGACAAGGGGGATCTACTGGATATAGTGTCCTTAGATTTTCAGAAAGCCTTTGACAAGGTCCCTCACCAAAGGTTCTTAAGCAAAGTAAGCTGTCATGGGATAAGAGGGAAGGTCCTCTCCTGGATTGGTAACTGGTTAAAAGATAGGAAACAAAGGGTAGGAATAAATGGTCAGTTTTCAGAATGGAGAGAGGTAAATAAAGGTGTTCCCAATGGGTCTGTATTGGGCCCAGTCCTGTTTAACATATTCATAAATGATCTGGAAAAAGGGGTAAACAGTGAGGTGGCAAAATTTTCAGGTGATACAAAATTGCTCAAGAGAGTTAAGTCCCAGGCAAGCTGTGAAGAGCTACAAAATGATCTCTCAAAACTGGGTGACTGGGCAACAAAATGGCAGATTAAATTAAATGTTGATAAATGCAAAGTAATGGACATTGGAAAACATAATCCCAACTATATATATAAAATGATGGGTCTAAATTAGCTGTTACCACTCAGGAAAGAGATCTTGGAGTCATTGCGGATAGTTCTCTGAAAACATTCACTGAATGTGCAGGGACAGCCAAAAAAGTGAATAGAATGTTGGGAATCATTAAAAAAGGGATAGATAATAAGCAGAATATATCATATTGCCTCTATATAAATTTATGGTACACCCACGTCTTGAATACTGCGTGCAGATGTAGTTGCCCCATGTCAAAAAAAGATATATTGGAATTGGAAAAGGTATAGAAAAGGCAACAAAAAATATTAGGGATCTGAAATGGCTGCCATATGAGGAGAGATTAATAAGACTGGGACTTTTCAGCCTGGAAAAGAGACAACTAAGGGGGACTATGATAGAGGTCTGTAAAATCATGACTGGTGTGGAGAAAGTAAAGAAGGAAGCATTATTTATTCCTCATAACACAAGAACTAGGGGTCACCAAATGAAATTAATAGGCAGCAGGTTTAAAACAATCAAAAGGCAGTATTTTTTCACACAACACACAGTCAACCTGTGGAACTCCTTGCCAGAGGATGTTGTGAAGGCCAAGCCTATAACAGGGTTCAAGAAAGAACTAGATAACTTCATGGAGGATAGGTTCACCAATGGCTATTAGCCAAGATGGACAGGGATGGTGTCCCTAGCCTCTGTTTGCCAGAAGCTGGGAATGGGCAACAGGGGATGTTCTGTTCATTCCCTCTGGGGCACCTGGCATTGGCCACTGTCAGAAGACAGGATACTAGGCTAGATGGACAATTGGTCTCACCCAGTATGGCCTTTCTTATGTTCTTATGTCCCATTATGTATGTTTCTCATGTATATTTTATTTACAAAGAGTGTATAAAGGTCTGTCTTCCTCTCTACATATGTGTGTATGAGAATATACTAGTCTATCTTCTCTGGGACTCATTCCAAAAATCCTGAACTTCTTCAAACAGCACCATTTTGTTTTACAGGTTTCCTCCTCTCTCCCGCAGTTTGGAATTTCCTGTCCTTCCACCCACCAGCAAATTACCACTCACCTAGGCCTAGGATGGGAAAGATGCAGCCCTACATCAGTAACAGCTTTATCACAAAACTGTCAAGATTTTAAAGTCTGTTTTATGGCTCTACAGGGCTAGAAATGGAAACTTTACCTCAGAGGAAGGAGTGTGCTAGTTTCACAATGGGATGCCCTGCCTTCACTCCTCATCCCATAGACCCTAAAGTATGGAGTTGATAATCATTACAGAGTTTGGAAAGGATATTTTAGGACATTTTAGATGCTTTTATGGCTCCATCTGAAATCTGTGAAGTTGGACTCCTGGTATCTAAGGATTCCTGGATTTATAGGCAAAGGAATAATAATAATAATTAATAAAAACCCTCAATATTTTCTTTTAAATAAAGAATTTTATAAATAGTTTGCAACAACTTTGTTCTCCCTTTGGTCAGTCAAGCTCAACCATCCCTAATTTTAAAAGCTTCACTACTGTTGGAATATGTCTGAGTTACATCCACAGTTAATAGCCATGGTTAAGTTGACGTCAGGATGTACCAATTTTCTGTGGATAGACCAGTGTAATCAATAAATATCCTAGATTCACCTGTTATACTGTTTATCAATGGGGAGGTTAAACTCTTATCTTTTTAACCTCACATTCCATTATTCAGTTATGGTTTCTCTTGTTGTTCTTAGGCATCCATAAATGGTCTTTAGTGTTCTGTGATATGTAATAATTACAAAAGGGGTAGTATAGAAATAGAAATGAAAATGGTCAAAGGCCCAAACTACATCTCAATGCTTCTCTCGCCAGCTGTGAGTTTTTATTCTGTCAAATGTCTGTCAAATTCCTGATGGCTGGTAAGATAGAAAGCTGCAGGTTAGAAGTTGCAGGGGACTGATTATTTGTTTGCTCAGGGGGCTTTGTAAGAGAGTGGCACAAAAAAGAGCACATTTTTCATTCTGATAAAAAAGAGGGAGCAAGGAAAAGAACTATTCACCAGAAGCTAAGCAGCTGATTATTTTTATATCTGAAAAGCTTTGCATGAGAGCACAACATAGGGAGATTAAATTTGCCACCCTTGTTCAAATGTAAGAACAACAATAAAATAGCCACTGACAAGAAAGTTGTCCCCCACAATCCATGGGAAGCTGTTTAAAACACTTACAAAGAAGGCAAATTGAACAACTGAAGGTGTAGGCTCTTTAAAGAAAACCAAACAAGTCAGTCAGAATTTCTGCAGCCACTTTGAAATAATCAAAGTATTTGGGAATTTTTATTATGAGTTCAGTATGTATTTTAATAAAATGGAGCAAAATAAATAAGAAACATTGTGCTGTCAAGAAACTGGAGTGCAAGAAAAGGAAGAAGTTAGTAAACAGCAGAGGTTAATTGAAAATACTGTATGTAGCCAATTGCAGAATTAGAAGGATTGACTGATGAGGAGGAAATTCATGGGAAAAGGCAATGAACCAATGAAGAGGTTGCATTCAGTAAAAGAAACATAATGAGCCGAAAGGTAACTGAAGGTTAGGTAACTGACACCAGAACAGCTATCCTTCAGGTCAACCAGGTGATGTGCACATTTAGTAAGATTATTGTCTGGTATCCATTGCTGTCCTCCTCCTACAAGGGAACTCCCTGCAGGCCTGATTTCCTACTCTTTCATTAACATTCCCTACATGTTTCCTTTCCTAATAATCCTGCATCCTTCCCACCTCAGTGAAATTCTTTGAATGCTCCAGATTGCCTATGTTGGAGTAATAAGGTGGAAAGGGTTTGTCCTACCACATAATTGTTGCTAAATAGGATGAAGATTCCAGCATTATGGAAGCAGCAAAGAATCCTGTGGCACCTTATAGACTAACAGACGTTTTGCAGCATGAGCTTTCATGGGTGAATACCCACTTCTTCGGATGCAAGACTTGCATCCGAAGAAGTGGGTATTCACCCACGAAAGCTCATGCTGCAAAACGTCTGTTAGTCTATAAGGTGCCACAGGATTCTTTGCTGCTTCTACAGAACCAGACTAACACGGCTACCCCTCTGATACTTGACAGCATTATGGAGTTAGAGATTAATTCAGAGAATGGAGATATACACTGTTGCAATAACTGGGCATTCAAATTTACCCTAATTGTGAGCTCGACTGTGAAAAGTGAGTGAAAGCTAATAAAATGTCACAAGAACCTCTAACAATAAATGTTGATGGGGGTAAAAGTGCAAAAGAGAGTCAAAGTCTGAATTAATCAACATAGAGGCCTACTGGTGTAATTCAATGACTGTTTAAAGATCACATCTGGTAAACAAGAGAAGTTTGGGACTGAAAATCAGTGAACCAAAGTTGGTGTGTTAGAATTTATACCTGACTGGTGGACAAAATAATGAGGATATACGTTATCCCATCCATCACTCTATTTTGGGGTCCTTAGAAAGAGACTTTAGGGGGGAAAGCTTGCTATCATAACACTAACTGACTGAAAAACCAGAGCAGGGGAAGGAACAAACTCCGCCATGTACCCTATTGTCTCCTGGGAGACCAGAGCTTCTTCCTGTTAATCCTGAGAGATGTCCTGACCAGATGAATCAGAGAGAGGGAGACAGATGATACCTGCGTCAGCTAAAACATAAACACCACCTGGGATGTGAGTCTGTCACCGTTCCATTTTCCTTCCATATCTTATTCCTTTGCTTTCCTATATCTCTCCTTTTGCCTTTGGTCTAATAATAGCCTGGCTTAGCCTTTAAGTGGTCTTGGAGGAGTCAGAGGACAGAGAAGCAAATGCGAGGAAAGATGTCTGCCTAGAAAAAAGACTAGGATTTTCTGCTCAGCAGATTTGGAGTGACCAAAATAATATTTGATTACAGGCAGTATGCTATGTAAAAATTCTTATATAGACTTCTAACTCACATAACATATATATAATACATTGTATTTTTATATTATGGCCAAAGAAAAATCCCAACAATTCATTGTTTTGTAGAGAAAATTAAATCAGAATAAACATTTGTAAATATATTTTATATATAGTCTGGATAAACTTTGTATTTCCCTAACAAAATTAATCAAACTTTTTTCTTTTATTCATATGAAAAGAAGGAGAATTTTCCTTATTCATGCTATAAAAGATATTATATATCCTCTCTTGTTTTCCTGTGAGAACATAGACAAATTAGCACTAACTTTCACAGAAATATCCTGGTAAAATAACACAGGTTTTCAGCATATATATATAATATTATTTGTTGTTCTACACATATATCAATCTGAATATTTATAATATAAAAATATTTTTACTAGTTTCAATAAAAACTTTGTTACTATTTTTAGTACCAATATTAGGTAATTCAGCAAAACTTTCTATAAAAACAAAATAAATCCATTTATTGGAAAAATACAATCCACATACAATTTTCTGATGGTCTGCTTATTACCTGGGAGTAATTCATATCAATATAACTAATAGTTGAGCTTTAAGCTTGTGGGTTATCCGGATCCTATATCTTCTATTGCCATCTTATATCCTCTAAGAGTCTTGTGGCATATTCAGACAAGGAATTCCACAATTTAGATGCCCCAACAGAGAAGAAAAATGTCCTGAGAACTCTTCTAGTAAATTATATTATTTACTGTTTATTTTATTTTGTATGTTTTACATTGTATTGTTTACTTCTACTGTACTTACATGTGCAATTAGTTCAAAGAATTTCTCTAACATTTATTCCTGTCATGATGTCATCGTTACAGAGAGGGCTGCTGAAAATAAAGATTATTATTTTATTTTTACAGCTTTGCCTTTGTATATATGCAGTGATGCAAGTACAGCAGTCCGGTCCGTCATACCAGTAAGATATTTATAGCTGGTACACCATATCGGAAAGATACAGGAGGAGAAGAATGTGGGACCACTGGTAGTTCCTCCGGCCCAGATGTACCACCCCAGGCCTTCCATGCAGCTGCATCTCCTATATGGGGTCTGTACAGCAGCCCCGCCGGAGTAGAGGGCTGGGGGCAGGGCAGGAGGCGGTACAGCCATACAAGAGGAGGCCAGCAGCCCCACGTTCTGCTCCTTTTGCTGCTGCAGTTCCAGAGAGCCCTGCAGTTCAGAAGTCTCCGGCACAGCAGGAGGAGGACAGAGTCACGCCCCTTCCCCCGGTAACATGGGATGGATCATGGAGAGGGGAACAGAAAAGCATGGGGGGGCCTGGTTTGGGGGCAGGGAAGAGTCACGGGGGGGTCATATGGGGAGGTCACATGCTCCTCCTTTAGCTAATGTCCCCTCTTTGTGTCCCTCCCAAGAGTGCAGCGTACCGGTAAGAAATGAATTCTACTTGCACCACTGTATGTATGCAAATATACAACTTTTGTGTTTATATATTCAATGTCCTTTCTGTGAAAATAATAAATTCATTTTTGTATGGTATGGGGCCTTTTACATTTGACATAGCTTAGGGCCTCAGAATATCATAATCCGTCCCTGCTGACAAGGGGAGTTCCTTCTTAAAAACTCTCTCCAGCTAAAGGCAAAGAGAACAAAAGTTATGGTTAAAATGAAAACCGTAGTTACATTTCAAATGTTTTAACTGTTTTAACCTTTTATTTAAGATACAGAAAAGAATTAAAAAATGGATTTTGAATCATATGTTTGCCAGGGTACTAAGCAGACTGCAGTCTCTGTAAACCATACCAAACTTTGGAGTTTTGGGGCCCATATATTCCATCTAAATTAATACAAAACCACCTCAGGAAAATGGAAACAATGTTAGAGAAGTATTATAAAAGGTTCAATGAAGTGCCTTATTGGCAGCTGTCCTATGAAAGTACACTGGTAGTAATTAGTAAAGCCATGTTCGCTGGGATGAAACAAGTAGCTGCTAAAAGTAAATTCATAAACACAGCCTTGAAGACCAGAATGGGTTAGTAAATAATTGAGAAACTGATGCATGGTTTCTTGTTTTTAGTCACCTGGGATATTTTGGCAGGGAGGAGAAAGCAGGGTGATATAAGAGTAATTGAGTGAATCTCGCTTGCATTGGAGTAAATTGATTGCCTGGCAGATAATTAGGGAAATTATCTTGTCATTTTCTGTTAAGTAACTAATGTTCAGAGAAGAAAAGATATTAATGGGGAATATCTGGAACCCAGAGTACTGTAATGTTACTGGTTAGCTGCCTGGGACCAGCTGTTTTTGTGTATTATTGCCAGTAATAGGACTTTGTCCTAGAAAAACCATCTACAAGTGCAAAAGAATTGTTAGTGAAGAACTCTAAGGAATAGAAGCAAAGCGAGAGAAGCTTCAAAACAAATACCAGAAGTACAAGACAGATGAAAAGGAGTTATATTTTTTAAGAAGTAGGATGTTTTCTGAATCACAGAGCCATGGCTGAACTAATAGAAATAGCTGGGGATTTATTTGACTAGTCTATATCATTTATTGAAGACATCACCCAAATAAAGCAAAGCCCATATTGGAGAAAGGTGAAACTGCGCATCTTGAGAGGAATGATATGTTTTCGTTACATGGTAGAAACAGGTGGTAAAAGTTGTTGTTGGGTGATTTGGGGGGGGATATTGCTATTGACCTCCAGGTCAGTGTAGTTCGATCCAGTGTTGTTGATCAGCTCTTGTTTTTCCAAATGAGCGGTTTGAAAGAGAGCATGCACTTTGATGAGAGAGGAGTGAGTTAATTAGATGCTAAAGATATTGTTGATGTTTCTTGCTACCTCAGTGTTCCATGATGAGATCGATGTTGCCCGCTCTGCTGAGTGGTAACAGATATATCCAGGCCTTTGTGTGTTGTCTTTTCAGTGGAGAAGTCAGTGGTGTGGTGTCTGGACATATTCAAAGTGTAACTTGTTTTACGTACACAGATACACCACTCTTGAAATTAGATGGTCAAACAGTATGCAGGGCTGTTCCTTTTTCCTTGCTCTTCCCTTTGTTGCCAATTGTATTTTTAGAGAGACTAGTTGAGATATGCTTTCATGAACGTAGAATGACAACTTTCATTTTAAAAAATGTGAATACAAACCCTATACAACTACACAAGCTACCATTTGTCTGTGGAGCCTTGCTTCTGTACAAGCTCTCTTCTTTCTCACAGGATTTTTCCTATTTCCTTTTTTTATGTTGTTGTTTGTCTGCATTTTTAATGCAGTGCCACCACTGAACACATCAATTGCTGTCCTTTGTAACGATGCCAACAATATAGCTCAAACAAGGCATCCGGCCAATTATCTGTGGTGGTGAGTTATCCTTGCATGACTGAAATTAGCCTCCTTTTGAGGGCATGTCAACTACCAAAAGTGGATAATTGCCTTGGATATTACATTGCACATAAGGAGATTTTGTGTGCTATCCTGCATATTGTAGGCACTGTGTCTTGTTACATTGCTTCATTATGGCCTAGGGATATAAAATGATTTGATGAACTAAGGCATGATGACACGGAAAGGAGGTCAGTTTTATAAGCCAGGTCCTGTCCCCTCTTCCTCTTTGTTCCTGATTCCTAAAAAAAGACCAGGGATGGGATATGTATTCCAAACTAACCTCCATTTAGCAGAGAGAATTGCTTGTCAGCTTTATCAATAATTTTTGGCCAGGTGAGTACATCTTTAATTTTATTGAGAGACACAATCCACTTGTCCTTCAGTTATAGGCAACTTGGTTCTTGCTCCAGTTTTTTTCAAGTTGCTAACTCACTATGTTCTTTCATCTATATATCAGGTATTTGCCTGCTAATCAGTCTAAATCTTCCTTTTCTTTAGTGTATTCCAATTAATATTAGTTTATACAGCTGTTTCACCTTAAGTAATTCCTTTACATTAAACATAACTGGGACCCCCCACTTCATTGAAACCAGCAGGCAAGGCCTCATTCTCAGGGGATTGTCTTCCATCAGGGCAGCAAGCCTTATGGGTATGTCTACGCTGCAATGAAATACTTGCAGGGGCCCAGACTCCAGCCCAAGCTCCAAACATCTACACTGCAACTTTATAGCTCCACAGCTTGAGCCCTGCAAGCCCTAGTCAGCTAACACGTGCCAGCTGTGCATGTTTTATTGCAGTGTAGACATGACCTGGGGAAGGGGTGGAACCAGCCCTAGGAGCAGAGGCTGTCTCCCCAGCAGGAGCTAGGAGGTGGCAGATGTATGCTATCAGAACCTCCTGCAAGTGTTATCATTTGTCACACATCTGCCTATAAACTCTTCGGGGCCAGAGACCTATTTTCTTATGTGTTTGTAAATGCCTCACACACAGGCCCCTTGCTTTTGACTGTGGCTTCTGGGTACAGCTGCAATATAAATGATAAATCCATAATCACAATTTGGAGGCTGTTATTGTTTAACCAAGATGTTGCTTCATCAAACCGCACAAAACTAATTTCTAATTTTCCCCATAAACCACCTGATGATTTTACTGCTCTTCTCTGATCTCCCTTCAATCACTGTTTGTTTCTGATAATGTGGTGATCAGAACTGAATGCAATATTCCAGGTGTTGTTACACTTGGGATGTAGTAATCTGGATGATGTCATTGAAAAAATCAGCGTGGGAGTCTGAGACAGCTCATACTGCATCTGTAGCTGATTTATGGATAAGAGGCAGCAATTTTTGATGCTTTTAAGTCTTTCCCTATTGCAAGCAGACACAGTCACTCAACAGGGAAAAATCAATTCTAATTGAAAAAATACTTTGTAAAAGATACAAGGTTTAATCTGTTTAGAGACCAGGTTAAAGAGAACTGCAAGTGTGTTTAGATTTTGGTAACTTGCTTTGCTTCACTCATAATAAATAATTACAAGTAGCATCAGAAGCTTCCTTGCCATGATAGAACCTGATAACTTCTTTTAAGTCAATTTGTTTAAAGGACACAATTCTACATTCCTGTTATGGAAATGCTTTATAAATATCTTATATTTGGTCTTGCTCTAAATCATTATTAATCCCTTTTGTTTGCATTCAGGCTTTTGTCACTGTATCCAAGGACTTTTCAAAGGTGGCAACTATCCTGATTCAAGCCATATCAGTCCTTACTGCAGCTAGTAGTTGGTAAAGTCCAGTCAGTAGAAAGAACCACACTTCTGCTATACTGTCCAGAGCTTACTTTTGAACAAAAAGAGGAGAATACTGATCTCAGCTCAGTAGTCTGGGTGGGATATTTGATACACAGTTTGAGTTCTTTAGTTACACAATGTCCAAGTTACCTCAGAAATGTGGTTTGCCCATCAGGTTGGCAAGTTCTTTAGATGCTTGAGAACACATCTTCCTTGCAAGAGCTATTTTCATGTGAACATTATTGCTTCTGGATCATTATTGCTTCTGGAACATTATTGCTTCTGGAACATTATTGCTTCTTGCATCCGAAGAAGTGGGTATTCACCCACGAAAGCTCATGCTGCAAAACATCTGTTAGTCTATAAGGTGCCACAGGATTCTTTGCTGCTTTTACAGATCCAGACTAACACGGCTACCCCTCTGATTCTGGATCTGAGGCACTGCTAGTAAAAAGAGATCTAAAAGGATCTTAAAAAAAAGGATCTCAGATCACAGACTTCCCTGTTGTGCAGTATCCATCTGTCCCTGCAATGTTGGCAGAGCCCTACACTCGGTCACCAAGATTTTCCACTGTTGGATCCACAGAAGAAAATAATTGCCATAAATGTCAGCCAGAGACACTGGGTTGTCAACATACATGTTTGGACTTAGACCAAGCAAGGCAGGAAATGACATATCAATATCCTCGAGTTCAATGGAGTCTGGAGGGCACTTTTTCAATTTCAAAAGCCAAAGTACCACTTCCCGTGTCCTCATCCAGATGGATGATATGGTAGTAGTTATTTGTATCAACAAAATATACTCAAAGCAGGAATCTTGCTAGGGAGGCATATGAGATCATGCTATAGGTAGACACACCTTCATCCCATGAAAACATCTCAACCTGGCTGGAAATTGAAATAATCAAGTGGATAAACTCAGTCAGCAAGACCCCGTAACTTGGAAAGGGACCTTCAGTGTTCCATCCCATCTAAGTGGCCATCTAAGGTTGCTAAATGCAAACATTGCCATAAGCCAGCCCCATACTCAATTGAAAAGGTTCTATTGCAGATTTAAGACTGACATTTTGGTGACCTCTCATGCAAAGCTCAAAGTTAGAACTGTATGTTCTGTACTCGGCATCCCGTAAAGAATGGGGGCGGGGGACACAAAATTCAGGATTCTATCTTGAAGAGAGCATGGAGATTAATTGTATCAATCAGACAGGACTGCAATAAGAATTTCTGTTACATTAGAAGCACCTATATATATATATATATATATATATAGTTGGACCTCTGTCTCCTTTCTGTTCTCTAAGTGCACTCCCACCAGGTGTGAGGACTCTTGCCCTTCCTGTCTTTGAATAAAATCTTATGGTTTCATGAGATTGGGTACACTATCCTGCATGTGCCAATCACTTAGCATCTAGCTGGGTTCAGACACCTGCAATTCCTCCCTGTAGGGACAAAAATGACTAGTGATTGAATATTCCCAGACAACCATATTATTGACAGCAAGCAGGTATATTTAAATGTAGACACACAACACTAGAGAAAAAAGGATAGAAACAACAGGTATGCATGTCTGCCTCACTAAAGAACTACCATCCCATCACCTGCTCATAGCTTTCATCCCGCCTGGAAGCTCACTAGCCATTTGCAGCTTTTGGAGTACTGTAGTTAAGTGTTCCAGATCTAAGCTGCATTTAATAAACAGACTGCACATTGTCTTCAAACGGTTTGAAATTGAAGCCCAGTAGAATGCATTGTAATGGGCTAGTCTTCAGATGATAAAAGCATGGACAAGCAGATGTGTCAGAACTGAGGAAGTGAGGCTAGTGCTCCAGCAATGGAAATATTGTGGGTCTTGGATTCTACATGAACTCACCTATGCCAGGGGAAGGGAGGGCAAAAGCAAGGGTGGGAACCAAAGGGGCTGGAGTGGCCGCTGTGGTGCCTGGGATTGGGCCGGGCAGCAGAGACTAGGACCCAGAGGGGCGGGAATGGGCCTGAAACAGGTAATACACCATGGCCCCTCCTTCCCAGCCTTCCCCCTGCTGAGTCTCAGTAGCTTTCCTCTCTCCTCCTCTTATCTCTTATCTCCATTTGCAGGAAGCTTCCCTTCCTCCCCCTCCCACACCATGGACAAGTAATCTGTTAAACCCACATGATGACTCACTGGGTTGTATTGTTTATGAAACATCTTTCCTGTTAACCTTGGGATTTTCTAGAATGTTCTGACTTTCTTTAGGGAGGTGGATGTCCCTGTGACACATATGCAAATATTTGTGAGGAGAAACTGACATGAATGCATTCATTGTGTTTCTTGTGTGCTTAAGTCAGCAGAGACTCATGTACAGGGCAGGCATCTGTCTTTTAATGAACAGGACATTTAGTTCCATATTTCTAAAACATATATTTTTCCTAGGCTTCTGCAAGAGACAAAAAGATACATTAATTCAAAACCTACTGATGACTCACTTGTATACTCTCCCATTTCTTCCTCCTACCACTCCACTACCTTGAATGATCTTGTACACTGTGGAAAAATGCCTTGGCACCAACCAGGACCCAGAGAAAACTCATCTATATACATAATAATATTCTGAATGCTTGGAATCTGTGACTTATTTGTACAGTGCATAAAAAGAAAGAGTGATTGAATTTTAAGCCAGTCATTTACAAGGGTAGACCTTTTTCCTACTGCAAACTACTTTAGTTTAATAACAAAGCAGAGAAATTTATAGTGAAGAGGGAAAGAGTTTTTCTATCTTTCTATAGGATCTTTAGCCTAGATTATTTAAAAATGACTAGTGAATTTGGGTGTCTCAGATGTTGGGTGACCAAACCAGACACAGCTTATAAGGGCCTGAGTTTCAAAGGATGGGTGTTCTAAGCACTTCTTAATAATCAGGCCTCATTAACGGATCCCAAACTGGAAACCACAAAACAGAGATATCCAAAATCACTAGTCACTTTGGAAAACCATTGCCTTTCAGTAAAAGTGTTTGGACTCCCTTATGCAGTGGTTCTCAAACTAGGGCCGCCACTTGTTCAGGGAAAGCCGGGCCAGTTTGTTTTCCTGCCGTGTCTGCAGGTTCAGCTGATTGCGGCTCCCACTGTCCACGGTTCACTGTTCCATGCCAAGCGGGGCTGCAGGAAGCGGCACAGGCCAAGGGACATGCTGGCCGCCCTTGACGTTTCTTATTTTTTATTTTGTTATACATGCGTATACAAAATTTTAAAAGACCAGAAGTGAAACAAAACATTTTGATTGACCAAAACAGAGTTTTTGTAAAAGCTGTCATTGATTTCAATGGGCTTTGGATCAAACCATTTTCTTTTCTACACATCTCTGAAAAAGATTTCTTTATATGGTTTATGTTAGCGTATGGAACACTAAGTAATGAAAGAAAGAAAAACCTTCAACTTTTTTGAACAGAGGGTACCCATCTATGTTTTGGAAAGGAAGGTAATAAGTTACATGTGTTTTGCTGCAAAAAATGTCTAAGTTAAAATATCTTATTGTTAATGGTAATAATTTTTTAAAATCCTCAACATCTGTACTGTAAATATACATAAAATCTTCAATCTTTAGAATATAAGAAAGTTTGCTCTCAGGAAACAATCCTGCATTGCAAGTTACTATAAGGCTGTTTACATTTTATCAAAATGATGAGTGAACTCAAATGTTAGAGTTTTAAATATTAGTTTTCATCATCTCAGGCCTGATCCAGATAAGTTTTGTGCAATTGCAGCTCTTTTTGAAGTTTACAAGCCAAATTCCGAGACAATACAAGATGTTACTGGTGCTCATGGCCTCTCAGGGTTGGGTCCTTACTTATTAGAAATGACACTGCTTTTCAGGTCTTAATTTAATAGCCATTCTTATCTCTGTGTAATCTCTGGCAGTAAACTGTGCATCATTTTCCTTTCCACATGGTTTATGATCACTGGTTTCAGAGTAGCAGCTGTGTTAGTCTGTATCCACAAAAAGAACAGGAGTACTTGTGGCACCTTAGAGACTAACAAATTTATCTGAGCATAAGCTTTCGTGGGCTACAGCCCACTTCATCGGATGCATGCAGTGGAAAATACAGTAGGAAGATAGATATATATACACAGAGAACATGAAACAATGGGTGTTACCATACACACTATAAGGAGAGTGATCAGTTAAGGTGAGCTATTATCAGCAGGAGAGAAAAAGAACTGTTTGTAGTGGTAATGAAAATGGCCCATTTCCAGCAATTGACAAGGAGATGTAAGGAACTGTGGGGGGGGGGGGGTAATAAGCATGGGGAAATAGTTTTACTTTGTGTAATGGCCCATCCACTCCCAGTCTTTATTCAAGCCTACTTTGATGGTGTCTAATTTTCAAATTAATTCCAATTTAGCTCACCTTAACTGATCACTCTCCTTATAGTGTGTATGGTAACACCCATTGTTTCATGTTCTCTGTGTATATATCTATCTTCCTACTGTATTTTCCACTGAATGCATCTGATGAAATGGGCTGTAGCCCACGAAAGCTTATGCTCAAATAAATTTGTTAGTCTCTAAGGTGCCACAAGTACTCCTGTTCTTTTCATGATCACTGTAATTCTGCCCTCATACTGCTGCACCACAGTTTGCTTTGGTAGTTACAATCCTAGATTATGATGGAAGTGGGTTTCAAGCCACGTCACCAGCATTCCTCTTGCAGGTGAATTCAGTTTCCTCTTTGATGAGGTGGAGAGCCCACTTCCTGACAATACTATTGTCTTCCTTCAGAGAACTCAACTTGTTGATGTCCTGATTGCCAAAGGCATAAGTGCATCTTTTCCTGTGAAAAGCCCACTTTGGTGAACTCCTTGGTATTTTTGCAATTCTATTTAGATTTTGTATTATAGCTTTTAAATTGCTACTTTGGTCTCCCTTGAAACAGCTTTTGAAAGAAAAACATGAGGATACTACACAGAGCTCACTGAAAATATCACTGATTAAAGAATGAAAAAAATAGTTGCAAATAATTTTCCAGTTGACTTAATAATAGGAGATATGCCTATCTCCTAGAACTGGAAGGGACCTTGAAAGGTCATTGAGTCTACCCCCCTACCTTTGCTAGCAGGATGAAGTATTGATTTTTGCCTTAGATTGCCCCGCTCAAGGATTGAACTCACAATTCTGGGTTTAGCAGGCCAATGTGCAAACCACTGAGCTATCCCTCCCCTCTCCTTGGCTTTTGTTTAAAATAATTGATTATTTTAGCAATTATTTTGGCTGTAGCTAACTGTTAATCCTTATAAAGTATAATTTATTCTTGATGCATGTATGATGATAGTTAACACATTGACTCATGCAATAACAAATGACCTTCGGAGGCTTTTTGATTCATGCAGTCAAGGGCTCCCAGATGGCTTTAAGTTTACTTTAGGTGTGTAGAGTTCATCAAAGTATTAATGCTCCTTATTACCATGTTGTACAAACACTTTTTCCATTATTCACATTTTCTGGTGATAGTAAAAATAGCTTTCAGGGAGGGAAAGTTAACACACTGAATGTTCAGCATTCTAAAAATGTAAGTAGGTTTTATTCTTAATCACTACAACAAAAGGTTGAATCCCAGTCAGCTATAAACAAAGACTATGGTATAATTTGCCCATATTCATTGCCCTGCATCTTGCAGAGTTATTTACATCAGTGCAAATCAGAATGCTAGCATTGAATGTCCACTCGGCACTCATTTTGCACAGGTGTAAACAACTACACAATGTGCAGGATGTCTGTGAATTGAGCTCAATGGGACATTTGCCTTAGCTTCAGTGGAAAAAGCATTGGCCAGAAGGTGCTGAGATTCTACCATTGTTCTGAAATAATTTCAACAACACTATAGCTTAAGATCTCTTTAACAGATGCCTTATTTCAACGAATAATAAATAGAGCAACAGTACATTATTTAACTACCAATTAATGTACAAAAATCTTCATTGTGAAGCATTTAATTTTGCTGTATGCAGACCATACCTGACACGGACCTGTAAAAGCAAGGAACTGAAAAGCCAAGTAATCCAATACCCATCCTCTTCTCCACCCACTGACACACACCTTCCCAATACTACATTTACAATACACACAGACAACACACCTCCACCTTAACTCTGTCTCTTTCAGCTGTTCCTTCTGCATACTCCTCTTTACCAGGTTATTTTCTCTATATACTAGTAGCTGTGGATGTTTCATGTAGTAACCGGTTGTGTTGGTACCAGGTCATTTGGTAGAGGCAAATTTGCAGAAGGGCAGTTAAATGGATGGAATGCTGGTGTTGCTAGGGAAAAGAACGGAAGTCATAGTTCACAGTCTGAGTTTCCATGGTAGAGCAGAAAAATAACTATGGAGTTGCTACACAATGCCTCCATTCAAATAAAGCTTTTAGTTACTATAGAACTTGTTCACATGGTATATGCGTGGATTCTTGATTATTGTAAATGAATCCTACCATTCTGATATTCATAAAGGGTCATGTAAAATAATGTTTATATATAATAAAGAATTGTCTTTTTCTCCAGATACTGCAATAGGAAAACTTGAAGCAATTCTATGTGTTAGTCGTTCAAGTGGGTACACAAAGAACACAATTATATATATTAAACAAACACACAGTCAGACCTCAGGCAATTTTGAAAAGATGTGGTCTGATTTTTTTAGAAAACTTTGACTAATTCCTAGCGGACAGAAGCTGAGATGTGTCTCTCTTTTCTCCCTTTCATAGATTTACAGATTCCAAGGCCAGAAGGGACCTTGTGAACATTTAGTTTGCCCTCCAGTAAAATAGGCACAGAATTTCCCCAAAATAATTCCTAGAGCATATCTTTTAGAAAAAAACATCCAATCTTGATTTTAAAATTGTCAGTGATGGAGAATCCACCACGACCCTTGGTAAAATGTGTGAATGGTTAACTATTTTCACTGTTAAACATTTATACTTTATTTCCAGGCTGAATTTGTCTAGCTTCAGATTCCAGCCATTGGATGGTATTATACCTTTTTCTGCTAGATTGAAGACCATATTATTAAATATTTGTTTCCCATGTAGGTACTTATAGACCAGGGGTAGGCAACCTCTGGCACGTGGCTTCCCAGGGTAACCACTCTGGCAGGCCGACTAGTTTCTTTACCTGCCGCCTCTGCTGGTTTGGCCGATCGCAGCTCCCACTGGCCACAGTTCTCCGCTCCGGGCCAATGGGGGCTGCAGGAAGCCACAAATACGTGCCAAAGGATGTGCTGGCTGCGGCTTCCCGCCGCCCCTATTGGCCCGGAGCAGCGAACCACGGTCAGTGGAAGTCACGATCGGCCGAATCTGCGGAGGTGGCAGGTAAACAAACTGGTCCGGCCTGCCAGGGTGCTTACCCTGGTGAGCTGCATGCCAGAGGATGCCGACTCCTGTTATAGACTCTAATCAACCTTCTCTTTGCCAAGTTAAATAGATTGAGCTCCTTGAATCTATCACTACAAGGCATGATTTCTAATCCTTTAATCATTCTCGTGGCTCTTCTCTGTACCCTCTCAAATTTATCAACATCCCTCTTGAACTGTGGACACCAGAACTGGACTCAGTATTCCAACAGTTGTCACAGCTGTGCCAAATACAGAGGTAAAACAACCCCTACTCCCACTCAAGATTTCCCTGTTTAGTCATCCCAGGATCACATTAGCCCTTTTGACCACAGTGTCGTCTTGGAACTCCTATTCGGATGATTACCCATCACAACCCCCAAATCTTTTTCAGAGTCACTGCTTCCAAGGATAGAGTCCTGACCATCCTGTAAGTATGACCTACCTTATTTGATCATAAATGTATACATTTACATTAGCCATACTAAAATGCATACTGTTTGGTAGCAACAAGCTTACCAAGTGATCCAGATCACTCCGTATCAGCGACCTGTCCTCTTCATTACTGATCACTCCTCCAATTTTAAAGTCATCTGCAAACTTTATCAGAGATGATTTTATGTTTTCTTCCAGGTCATTGATAAAAATGTTAAATAGTCTAGGCCAGGATCAAGAACTGAGCCCAGTGGAACCCCACTAAAAACATACCCAGTCGATGATGATTCCCCATTTAAAATTACATTTTGTGACTGTTAACCAGTTTTTAATCCACTTAATATGTGCCATGTCGGTTTTATATTGTTCTAGTTTTTTTAATCAAAATGTTGTGCAGTACTAAAGTATAAGCACATTACATCAACACTATTAACTTTAACAACAAAACTCATAATCACATCAAAAAAGATATCAAGTCAGTTTGGTAGGATGTATTTTCCATAAACCCATATTGACTGGCATTACTTTTATTACCCTTCTTTAGTTTCCTTTTCTTTCTCTCCCTTTCTGATCATTTACAGTTTTGTTCTTTTGGGGTTTTTTTCCTCCCCTTATTTTTTTGGAGGGGAAAATCAAAATATAAATTAAAAAAAGCAAAGCTTTTTAAAACCTTTCAATTAAAAATGGACAAGCCTTAAGTCCCACGTTTTTGAAGGGTAACCTGCCCCACTGCACTTTTAACCTTTATATTTGGGACCTAATTTAGTACGAAGCATAATTCCTACTGAAAAGGAAAGAGAAAAAAAACATTAAAAACCCTATTCCATCTCCTGTGGAACCTTGTTCTCCTGCAATTCTTGTTGCAGATAGTACCACTTTTCATCCCTCACCCTCTCCACACAAACTTTTTATTTTGTGGGAGGAGGAGATGTTATCAATGGATCCACTGATTTTCTCCTCTTCATTCCTAACTCAGAATATTTATAGATCCAGGAAGCAGTTACTAACATAACTTAGCAGTTACTGACATAAGTGTGTCTGTAATTCTCAGAGTCCCAAACATTTTTTTTCCAATGCAGTACTATGGCAGTGGAGATACGATGCAGCAGACAGGCAGACATGAGTTTCAGCAAGTCTTTTAATACCTGGTACAGCACAGAAACACCCAAAGAAGGCAAAATAGATGCTGGGGAGGGCAGTATATGACATTGTCTTATGTAGCCAATTACTTGGTCCTATAGGAAAAGGAGATGGAAGTGTTAAAATAGCATAAAAATCACAAAATGCAGTACCTGTAGGTATTTTAAATCCTGGAGATGGGAGACAAGCTTTCCAGAAGATTAGTTTTTAACAGATAGTTTTTGAATGATTAACTGTCCCATACAGCTGACATTGACCTACTCCAGACTATTAGAAATGTCTCTACAGTGCTACAATACAAGGATCTTTAGGGAACTGATGGACTGATATTGGTCTAATTTTATTGACCTAAGTATTTTAAAAATGAGCCAATCTGATTAAATCACGCTGTGGCACTAAATGAGATGACTCTGAACTATCTTGTTAATACCACAGCAACAGCCTGTTGGAAGGAGGTGAGCACTTTTCCTGTTGCTCATCAGTCCTATCTTATTGGTTTGGACATCAGCTAATGCTCAAGGTGCTATATTTGTTGAATTTCTTACTCTTGCAGCATTTAACAGTAGTAAAAGAGGAATGTATGTTGTTTATGAAAAGTCAATGTAGCTTGAATTATTGAAATTGAATTCACTTTCAATCAGCCTCCATTCACTCACAAAAGTCTCCTAAAGAAGATTAATGCACCACGTCTGGGTGTCACTCTTAGAATAAAATCCAGCATGCTTCATATTTTGCCCCAATATTAATTAAACCAGTCATATTAGAACTGTAAGTTCTCTTACACATTCCATTCTGGGCCAGGTCTGAGCACAGATCGGCCACAACATAATTTCTTCTTGTTGAGCATCTTATCAAGAATACCTAGCAAAACTACAAGAATGATACTTTGCAATATTGTCTTATGGTCAAATTCACACAGATCTGAACACACCAAGATTACTACTCAGATTTAAACCGCAAAGTCTGCTACTGTAGCTGCCTGCCACTTTGGCCTCGCATTACCACAGTGACCCACCACACTGTTCAGTTGATTTTAAAATATACACAAAGAAACATATTGAAAATAAACTTTAATGTGGCCATCAATCTGTTACCATAACAGTATTTAAAGTATAGCCCAGGGGTAGGCAACCTATGGCACGCGTGCCGAAGGCAGCACACGAGCTGATTTTCAGTGGCACTCACACTGCCCGGGTCCTGGCCTCCAGTCCGCGGGGCTCTGCATTTTAATTTAATTTTAAATGAAGCTTCTTAAAAATTTTAAAAACCTTATTTACTTTACATACAACAATAGTTTAGTTATATATTATAGACTTATAGAAAGAGACCTTCTAAAAATGTTAAAATGTATTACTGGCACATGAAACCTTAAATTTGAGTGAATAAATGAAGACTCGGCACATCACTTCTGAAAGGTTGCTGACCCCTGGTATAGCCTATGGGTTATTTCCCCCCTCTGATCCACTGAGCAGATCTGTTCAAAACTAGTTTGCTTTGTTTGCTTCTGATCAAAAGCTCATTTAGATGAATGGGAGTCTCACCATTGACTTCAAAGGGATTTCAGTCATGCCATCTATGAATTCATTTGTGACTGCCCCATGCATAAGTGCATAAACTGTGCATACAACAAGCCCTCCACACTTGCCGCCCCTGCAAAAGGATTAGTGAAAATTACAGTCCCTGGTGAGGCTTGATGCACAAGGACTACTCTTTTATAGTGCCCTGATGAATTCTATGTATCCCCACAGATGGGATAAAAAGCAGCAAAGAGTCCTGTGGCACCTTATAGACTAACAGACATATTGGAGCATAAGCTTTCATGGGTGAATACCCACTTCATCAGATGCATGCGATGGGATAAAGGAGGTAATGAAGCCAATCAGCAGAGCTTCCAGGCTAGTGGTAGACAGCAAAGCAAGCAACGTGATATTGTGCATAAGCATTGGGACAAGCTTATTCTGTTCTGGGCTCTGCCACGACCCACTCTGTGACATTGAGCAAGCCACTTCATAGCTCTGTGCCTCAGTTTCCCTTACCACCTATTTATTTAAAGAATACATTCTGAAGGGCAAAGATTGTCTATTCATATTTGTATGTAGTGTGCTTACCACAACAGGGCCCTGAGTTTGGTTGGAGGCTCTGGCTGCTATCATTCAAATAATATATAGTAATACTACCCTGAAGCATGATTTCTTATTCATCATCACACGTGAGTACATTAGCTATTGTGTATGAAAGAGAATGTGATTACTAAACTTTGAGAAAAGATATTAACTAAGAGGAATGGAAGCAGCGCTGGGAATCTACAATCCCATTTTAAATAAAAAACAAACAAATAACCTCCCTGCATGCACGCGTGCACACACACACACGCACACACCCTTTCTGCATTCATAATTCCCTTCCCACACAACTGCCGGGTATTGTATATGGGCTGTGTTGGCTATACTGTGTGTGAGACAATCTCACCTTGAAAGCCATTTCCCACTATAAAATGGGTTGCAGTCATTGGTCCTTGTATCACACTTCTATTTTGAAGTATTTTTTTTAAATGAAGTCACTGGCTGAGGCAGCCTTCTGTTTTATTTATGAAAACAATGCCTCTTTCTTAATTTTATTTCACCTGTTCCAAAGAGCTAGCCAAGTGTTGGTCTTCTGAGACTTGTCCTACCTATCTACTGAAATCCAGTATAGCCTCAGGTCAGACACCCACAAACTGTAAGCCGATCCACCCCATTGTCAGCTGGCTCATGATGCCTATGGAGTTGTATGTGGTCAGCGTCATGTGGAATGCAACTTAAAGAGAGGGTCAAATGCTCACATAAGTTCACTTGCCGTAACCCCCAAATTGTCATTAAGTTTGACTGTTTAGATTCAACCTCCACACGTTACAAAATCTGTGACATCCATTTGCTCCTCTGCTTACATTTGCTATTTATTAACTCAAGATTTCAGTTCACCACTGGAGGGGTGGCTGGGGCAGTCTGAGTTTCTCTTGTGGCTCAAATAGTTTCCTGTTACATTTGGTGAATGTAATTATGTTTGAAACATGCTGAACTTGAAAACATATAACTGTTTCTATATGGTGCAATAGCGGCATATTATAAACTGAAAGGTAAAAAATTGGATACAAATAAGCAAACTTTTTTTCCCATTATCCTGTACTTTACAGTATGGTATCCTGCACTTTATTACAGCTCTGAATTATCTGTGGAGTTCATTTGACCTGTCACAGAGCAATATTCCCCACTCTGGATTCCTCAATGCAAACAGTCCTCATGCATGGTGGTAGCAAGTTCAACACTAAGTGCTTTATTTACAATTTACTATACAAGTGCTTGGGCCCCCACAACATAAGGTTTTTATCTGTGGCTCAGATCCACTGGGAGAGATTTCACCTCCCTGAGATCCTGGACTTCTCTGGCCTTCTTCCTTCTTGTCTTCCCCTCTCTCCTCTGTCTTCTTTGGGTAGGTCTATACTCACCGTCCGGGTCGACGCAGTGAGTTTGACTTCTCGGAGTTCAAACTAATCAAGACGCGATAGTTCGAACTCCCCGCACGCTCCGGTCGACTCCGGAACTCCACCACCGCAAACGGCGGTGGCGGAGTCGACCTTGGAGCCGCGGAGTTCGACCCCGCCGCGTCTGGACGGGTAAGTCAGTCGAACTAGGGTACTTCGAGTTCAGCTACGCTATTTGCGTAGCTGAACTTGCATACCCTAGTTCGACCCCCCCCCCCCTTAGTGTAGACCAGGCCTTTGTCTCTCTTTTTAACAGTTATCAGCTGACAAACCGAATCACCTTGTTAATTGGTTAACCATCCAGGCCTTAACCAGTTATCTCCACAATTTGTCCCTCATGGAGACACTTGCCCATTGCAGAAAGGCGAGTCAGCCTTGGGCTACTCACACTCTGTCACATGGCCCAACAGCTTTTCCTTTAAAATAATAGGTTTTACCTTTTGATTCCTCTGTTTGATTAGTTGTAGGGCCAGTATTGACTGTAGAGTTAAAACTCTTATTTTAATATTTTCATTTAGGCACAATAATAAGAGTTTTAACTCTACAGTCAATACTGGCCCTATATTTATCTGTCTGTCTGTCTGTCTGTCATGTATTAGGCTAAAATATGCATATAGGGTTAGTGTATGATTACTTTGCTGTTGAAATTAATCAAGAAGATTTCGATTTTTAGGTTCCACTGCAATCTAACATGTTTTCTCAAATTGCAAATTATCCTAATTTGATAATAGGCCCCAGACCACTCAAGTTGGTTTATAAAGTCATAGCTCAGATATGTGGGTGTTAAATATCGTTAATATGTTAAATATTTAATAATATGTTAAATATGTTAACTTTTCTATAGCATCAATAACTAGATCATCTACGTGCAGCCATGTGTTCCTGCTTTCTATACCTGGTATGTCAGTATTGTGTTCAACAGAACTCGGAGGTGCATTTTGATTTTGTAATTTTGAATAACTGAACAGTCAGCAAAAGCCTATGTATGGGAATTTTATTGTTAAAATTAAATAAATGTATAATGAACTGCATATTTGTAATTATGATTTAGTTTGTAATTATGTAAAAAGCATCAAAGAGTCTTATGTCACCTTATAGACTAACAGAAGTACTGGAGCATAAACTTTCGTGGGTGAATACCCACTTTGTCAGATGCATGGTACGTCAGGTAGTCCCTGACCCTGAGGAGCCTTTGAAAGAGGGTAACAATATATGATCATGGAGCAGCTGGGCAGAGTCTAGATATCTATACACAAACTCTTACTCTATCAAAAGAGAGAGGGCCTGATTCTCATTCATACATATTAAGCCCCTTTTGCATGGCACTAGCAGTGTAGAGAGCTTTGAACTGGTTTTAAATATAATTTAAGGCCAATGTAAGGCTCCTTTACACTGCTAGAGAAGTGTACAGGGGCCTTAGTGTAAATGGAAGCCTGGACCTGAGGGTTTGAATCTTCACTGTCTTGCTACACATCTGCAATGGGTGTGTGAAACACTAGCATTCTGATCTCTAAATGAGTACACAAGATGCAAAGCAGTGCACTTGGCAGAAACAGAATGCATAGTGGTCACTGTGTGGGGATGGTATCTGCCAAAAATAGGTGCAATGGTTAATGCTGGTTTTACAATGTGTATGTGTATGATGTAATGCAGCAATGTAACATGTTTTAGAGCCCAGGGAGTTAAATTCTGGGTATTGTGGGAAAAGGCTTTATTTAACCCCCAAATTAACACTATAGATAGATAGATAGATAGATATAGATATATATAGATACTATATGTATAGTTTAAGGCTTTGTTCTTAATTAATGGATAAAGCCTCAGCTACAACAAGGACTGAATGACAATCTAAGAACAACTATGACAGCTGTGCTCTTCTGGGACAAAGCAGATCACAAAGCCAAGAATGAAGCATTTGAGAGCTGGAGACAAAGCATTCTCTGTTCCTGGCATCCGCAGAACTATCTTTCAGAGGCGATCAGGTGAATCCAGAGTCTGACTATCTTTAGGAAATGTAGCAAAACCTTTCCACCAGAAGTGAAGCTTACAATACAAACACCCACTTCTCTGTACAAACCCCTACCATCCGCCAAAGCCCTTGCAAACCACCCAAAAAAGGCACAAACATTCTACCCCAGCAGTTTTCACCCCAAAAAGGAAAAAGTGACTCCATGATGTCCATTTGGGACTTCACAATTGCTATTGATTTTATATGGAAGGTGCTCAGATATTATGGTGATGGGTGTCAGTATAAAATCCTAGAACAGACAGATATTTGTATATTATGCCACTAATTTGTATATTATGTCAAATGTGTTAAATTGCTTCATTGTGTCACACACACACTACGCAAAACCAGCATTAATGTACACCTGCCTTCTGGTAGATACCAGCCCCACCCATTGATCCTTTATGAACTATGTTCATATTAACCGGAGAAATAAAAAACCTGATTTCCCCCATTGGCCTGAACCTCTACAGCAGTGCAAAGTGGGTGAAAAATGCTACCCGATCAGAATTTTTTGTAAGTAGTGCCCATTCAAGGGGAGAGATAAATTCACTTTAGATAAATCTAACTCCTAGTGCAACGGTCTCCAAACTGTGGGATGTACCCACATAGGGCATGTAGGAATGTTCAGAGACATATGACAGGGTTTGGGCCAGCCTCCATTGGGGCGGGAAGGGAGCACCAGGCTTCCAGCTCCACTCCACTTCCAGACCTGCTCAGCCCCCAATCCTGTTCTGCCTCCAGCCCAACTCTGCCCTCATTCTCTCTCCATCCCCAACCCTGCTCCACCGCCAGCCCCAGGTCTACTCTGTCTCCAGCCCAACTCTTCCCTCACCCCTCCTCTGCTCCCAGACCAGTTCCACTTCTAGCCCCAGCTCCTCCTCCATCCTCAGTTCTGCTCCCAGTTCCGCCTTCAGCTCAAGCTCTGCAGCAGAGAAAGCCTAGTCGGGGAGGGTGTGGACAGATTCCATTAATGGTAACGGGAGGTGAGGGGGGGTGTTTTACAGGAAAAGATTGTACACCACTGTCCTAATGCATCAGGTCTGGTATGCTGAATTACTGCACAGTATTTTGCTATATCAAAAATGTGTGAAGTTATTTTTATCTATTAGTTTATCTTTGAAATGACTTTCTCGCTGAAATGGCATGTCAGATCATTGCCAAGCACAGTGCCCACAAAATCTAGACTCCTGACAAACCAAACATCCCCTTTCCAGCTGATACTTTTTATAAACATTGTGTTGATTCTACTATGGAACTCACACAGAGAACTTACTGTGTATAGTGTCCATGGTAAAAAGAGTTGAGAAGGTGCATGGGACTAAAGGGGAAGTGGCCCAGGGAAGATAGGTGGACAAGAGGGGAGAGAAGGAGGGCAGAGAGAGGCTGCCACTAGAGGGTCCCTGGGTCAGAACCCAGAGTAGTGGGTGGGCTTGGGTTCCCCCCTTCCCTGCCTGCACTACACCTGGCCACAGAGGAGCATGGCTGAGACAGACTGCAACTTGCCCTGAGGTGAGGGGCTAGACTTTGGGGTTGTGGTTGGCCACTGAGGCAGGTGCAAGCTGAAGGACTGTTGTTACCCACCCCACCCCCCAGAAGGGGGTGAAAATGGAGTAGTGGGCAGTGTCCTGAAGCGGATGCCACCGAGCAGGGAAGAACATGGGTTCCAAACCAGCAGAGCAGACAACAGGTGAGACACCACATGCAGAAGGTGCTCCACATCTGACAAGAGCTAATTCCCAGAGCAACCAGCAGGAGGCGCCAGGGGTGGTGAGTCCTGACCCCATTACAGGATGAGACTTAGGTCTAGGCAGTTTGTGTTCCTGTGTCTGAAGTCTCAGCGTGAGAACCATAGGGCAACCCTCTAACACAAAGGTCCTCCGGTGGATTAAATTAAAGTTGTATCCTTTACTGATGCAGGAGAACTGTAATGAGGCAGCAAAGACTGGAGCAGGAGCTCCTGTAGCCAGGGAACTGAAAAGAGAAGTCTCTGAAAGGTTTTCACAGTATGACATGCAAACTTACCACTTCATAATTTCTCCACATGCTTAACCTGTGCAAATATCAATGTTGAATATTTGCTACAGTTGTTGAGCCTATAATTAAAGTTTGATGTTACACAATGAGGGTGATTAATCTGTTGTATGTAGCATGCTTCCACAAGGAAGGTCCTGTTGAAGATGTGGAAATATGTTGCACAGGCATTAGTGTAAGGTTAATAGTTATCCCATAATTTGGTTTTCTTCTCCCCCCCCCTGCTTTTAAGGGGTTATATTGGAGGGTGCTTGCACTTAACTAAATTAATTCCTTTAAACCAATTGTGGTGGTATCCGTGGAATAGGAAAAAAAAGTTATTTTATTTCTCTCTAACTTAAATTCACCATTGCCCTCAGTTTTCCTTCCCTCCCCCCTCACCCACACACAATGGGGAGTACAACCATACAGCTGCACATACCAACTTAGGTGCAAAAAGCATTATTTTTTTCAGTATTTTTCTTTATGCTGGTCTCTTGTGACTGAAGAGTGTAGTAGCCTCCTCCATCAATAAAATCTCCCACTGAGAGTCTAAATGTTACTGATCACGAGGGTAAGATTCACAAACATTTATCACAGCAAGCAGAATTTCTCCTTTTCAACTGCTACAGCATTGGAGGGACTGTCCCCCCTTTTCTGTGTTGCTGTGTTGTTTTCTACTATTTGTGTGACTGGCAAACATCACCAGTTTAGAATCTAAAACTTTTCATGCAATGTTATATTATCTATACTATTAAGATGTACACAGTATGGTTCTCTACTATAGACTGAATAGGGTCGGTAATACAAATAATGAAGAATTTTTGTTTATTTTTCATTTTTTGTTAATTTTTTTCTTCGTGTCACATATTCTTCATGTCCATAATCCAAAGGCAGTAATCAATTTGAAGGAAAAGTATAAAAGAAATACTCCCTGTATAAAGCAAAATAAAACCAATGTGAGGCATTCAGTATCTTATGACACACAGGACATGTACAAACTTGGGTGTATGAAGTTTGGCCCATGAAACTATTTTTAGACATCTAAATAAGTTACCTGATTTTCAAGAACGATGAGGACCTCTCACTGACGCCAATGTGAGTTGTGGATGCCCCATGCCTCTGAAAATCAGCCTACTTATTTTAGTGCCTAATTATGGAGTAATGTTTCCATTCCAGCATACTTACCATGCCATCATATATTCTCTATATTTGCATAGGATAACATCTCTTTTTCTAAGAAATGTTAATAAGTTAGTCAGCAGATACCTATTATAAAATTCTTTCCCCGTTCAATTCAGCCTTCTTTAGGTGAAATGTGGTTGATGAGACAATAAATCATGAATCTAATTTAGCTGCATATACATGTAAAGTGTACATGTAAATTTTACAGAATTTAGTGAAGGGTGGAGGTTATCCAAAACTACAGTAAACTAGATGCAAAGTTAGGTGGCCAAAATAGGCCTGTAAATTTTCATGACTGCTTTGTTACTATTAATCTGTAGTATATTTTGAGTAGGTATGACTTTGTGGATTCTGACTGATATACACAGAGCAGGAGTATAAAATGCTACAAATACATCTAAGATCATAAAACAAAACAGAACAAAACTCTGAATGTCTGAGAAATCTTGACTGTGTCTATAATGCAATCCAAGTGCAATCAAAGGCATGCTCATGGTTTATGCAGGTATAACTGCAACATTACCCATCATCTAGCTAGCATGACTACAAAGGCAATGAAGATGCAGCAGCACAGGCTTGAGCACAGACTAGCAATGTGAGTATATAGCCAGGGCCCCTTGGATGTCTTGAACTGCCCATGCCACTACATCTTCACAGTTGTTTTTAACCATGATCGCTAGATTAGATTAGCTACCTGAGCTGCAATCACACCTTCGATTGCAATGTAAGCTTGCCTAGTATATGATTTAATTAAAGACTGTATTGAAATGCATGTGAATAAAAGTAGAAGAGTTACAATTTTGTTTTCAAGATTGTAGTTTTTGTTTATTTAAAAAAAAATGAAATTCCATGATCAGGTATTCTAAGATACACCGTGAACAGAGCTCTGGTCTCAGCCTACATGTACCTCATGAATTGGACAACTGAATATTCAACTACTTCTGTCAAATGCCGCTTTTCTTAGCTACAAATCATATAAGCTTAGTGCTAGTATTTAAAATTTCCTGTGTGTCTGCAGGGTAATTTTCAACAGCTCATAATTTACGGAAAAGAGAACTAATTTTCACCAGACCTCTCAAATACATCAGAGTTGCCTAAATTGTTGCTTGAGAGAATGCTAATGTACTGTACTAACTGGTCATCTCATTGTAGTCTGTTGTAATGCAAATCATTGTAGCATCAATAGAATATGGGAATGGGTGAGAGAGCCTTTTGTATAATTAACTGATGAATCTGATAACTATCTTATAAACACCAGGATCTTTCAGAAATTCACATTTTGCAATGAGATAGTGTAGTCACTTTGTAAAGAACAATAGCAACCCAGGCAGATAAAGTGATAGGATCAGACAATTTTGTCTGCATTGGCACTTTTGCAGTTGAACTGATTATAACTCTTATTTTTTAGATGATTTTTTTGAGTAAACCCATCAAATATCAGGTAGCAATAATCAAGAGAAAACATACCTGAAACATGAAAAAGTAAGTCAGAGGTAACAGTCAATGCCTTTGCAATTCCAGAGATAGGCACGGTTACAAGTATATATGGAATTGTTTATTGAATGAATGAATCTGTGATCAAAACTGAGCTCAGGATCAAAGAAATTGACTTCTTTTCGGAGCTACTATGTATTCTGAGGAGCTGCTTAATGACTACCGGTGCCACCCATAGTGACCAAATGTCTTAAATACATCAATATATAATTGAGATTTAATTTTAGAGACACTTCTACATCACTAACTATTTGAAAATTCTTAAAGGAATAACTAGTTGTTTAAAAAATATGTGCATATTGCCAAGTTAAAAAAACCAACTACTGTGGTTTACTACTGTGGTGCCAGTGCTGGTGTCCCAGTGAGGTTTTGCTCAAGTAAACACTTCATGATTGGGGCCCATCATTTTGAATCTGTTTTTATTGGCTGTATACAGAATACATGACATGAGCAGTGATATAAAAGGTTGCACCAGATTGGAATGGCCATGTTACCCATAAGTAGTAAAGCAAACATAGGATGAGGTTAATGCTCACTATTGTGCTCCAAGCCCAGAGTCTGAAGTGTTTAGGATTTCCTGCAGAATTCCAACTACAAATCATCTAAGTGACTGTTTAAATATATTTCATAGGCTCTTAACTCTTAAGTCTCTTATCCTGCTCTTCTAAATATAAATGAGTAGTTGCTCATTGAATTCTTGGTTGCTGATTTAAAGAAATTAAACCATTTTCAGAGATTGAAAAATCGCTTCTATATATCAGTGTGGAGACAGAATCAGAGCTAGCCAGATGCAGAGACAATAAAACTCAAGATGTCATTAATTGACTAGAGAAATTGAAATGAAATTGTCCTGTTAGTCCTCACATACAGTGTGTGGGAGAAATACCAATTGTGATGTGCTCTGTGATCCTCAGGGGTCTAAGACACTAATAAATGAAAGACGTGAGTGATAACGAAATCCATGTTATGGCTCCAACCACTCATGTTAACTGATTAACCACGGGAGTCAGCAGTGATGGAAAACATATGATCAAAAAGCCAAATGAAGCGATAAATATAGAAATGTAACTGTGAATTGGGAAGCAGTGAACAGAGGGTAGCCGACTACACTGTCTTCTTACATGCTATGAGTGCTTTTCAGCTTTAAACAAACACCAAAAAACATATCACCAAGCCTAAGGCAAACACCACATTTTAGGTCCGATCCTGTGTGACATTGTACATCAATATGAAGCACTACTGCATGTTATGTTTGCTGCATGGAATTTTAGTCCATATTAGTAACTGAACATAGAGCTCATGAAATTGAAGTGTTGACACTAGTGAGAGACAGGCATAGTAGAGGCAGATATTGTGTAACTTCCTATTACAGCTTTGTCAATGCATTGAAGTCTCCTTTTGTATTATAAAGGACATGCGACTGGAAGGAACCTCCTGGGTCATCAAGTTCCAGTCTCCTGTAATTACAGGACATTAATACATTTATCAAGCTCCATATTAAAACTAGTTTGTCTCTCCTGCCCCTCAGCTCCTATTGGAAGGCTGATCTAGAACATCACTTGTCTAGTAGTAGAAACCTTCTAATTTGTTCATGACCAATTTATACACATTTGTTTTTGTGTCTGTCACGGAGTCTCCAGGCAATGCGCTGGAACTGCTCCCCACAAAGCCAGTCAGGACTTTGGGGAGCCTCCTCTCACTCAGAGCAGACTGTTTTCAGGGCAAGAAGCTCACACGGCTTTACCTCCTGGGTCTCTCCTAGGAGCATTCAGCATATGCCTCTCCGTGCGCTTCCCACAGTGAGTTCGCCCAGGCGGGGTCCTGGGGAAGCCACCGGGTCCTGCACCCCCACTTCACAGTCAGACATGACTCTTAGCCAGCCAGTAAAACAGAGGTTTATTTAGATGACAGGAACACAGTCCAAAACAGGTCTTGCCGGTACAGACAACAGGACCCCCTTTAGTTAGGTCCATCTGGGGCCTCAGGGAGGCCATAGCCCCGTCGGGAGGCCCGAGCCCCATCGGGGCTCCCCTCCATTTTCCAGCCATCTTTCAAAACTGCCAAAACCCCTCCGGCCCCTCTCTGGGCTTTGTCTCTTTCCCAGGCCAGGAGGTCACCTGATCTCTTTGTTCTCCCACACCTTTAGCATCCCCTTGCATAGGGGAAGGGCCCAGGCCATTAGTTGCCAGGCGACAGAGGGTCGGCCATAACTGAGGCACCCACACAGTATTCAGAGGAAACATTAAAAACAGTTCCACTTCATCACAGTGTCAATGTTGTCTTTTTAGCTTAAATAGCTCTTCTCCCTCCCTGGGTTTTATCTCTTGATGTATTTATAGAGAGCAATTGTAACACCAACAGACCTGGTCATCAGCAGGCCAGATTGAACTTGGGGCCTTTGGAGCTTAGTGCATGAGCCTCTACTGCATGAGCTAAAAGCCATATTGCTGTTAGCTAAGCCTGTAGAGAAGACTCATTAATCTCTTTCTATGTAGTCTTGGTGCCACTAGATGGGACAGAACACCACACGAAGGAGGTGTGGTTTACACAATCATATTCCCTCTCAGCCTTTGTTTTGTCAGGCTAAACAAGTGAAGCTCCTTTAGTCTCCTCTCGTAAGATAGGCCCTCCATTCCCCTGATCATCCTAATAGTCCTTGTCTGAACATGTTCCAATTTGAATTCAAGTTTCTTAAACATAGGTGACAAGAACTACATAGAGTAGTGTAGATGAGGCCTTGCCAGTGCCTTGTACAATGGCATCAATGCTTCCCTATCTCTTCAGGAAATACTTTGCCTGATACTCCCTAGGGCCGCATTTGCATTTTTCATGGCTGTATCACATTGGTGGCTCATAGATCAGCTAATACATCCAGGTCATGGTCCTCCTGTTTCCAAATGATGAGCCCCACTTTATAGCAGAAATTTTTGTTATTAGTTTAGTGCATGACCTTGCACTTTGTACAACTTGACTCTAACAATGACTCCCAACTTTGTGTCATCAGCATACTCCTATTTTTCTGCCAAGATCATTAATACAAAAAATATGATCAGTCCCCAAACCAGTCCTTGCAGAACTCCATTAGTAACCTCCCTTCAGCCCAAGAGTTCTCTTATGCACAACTCATTGTAGATTCTCCTTAAGCCGACTATTTACCCATCTTACAATTCTTGCACTGATCCCCGTATTTTTCTGTTCAACAGATAATTTCCTATATGGGATGCTGTCAAATGCTTTACCGAACTCCAGATAGAAAAGACCTACCACATTTCCCTTTTCTAAAATATTGGTTATTTTAGCAACAAAAAGGTATCATGTTAGTCTTATATAAGATACCCTTGATAAATCTATGTTGAGTTGTATCCCATTTTACATTTGCCTCCTGTCGTCAGTTATTTCCTTGAAAATTTCCATATTAGTGAGGTCTAACTAAGTAGTTGTCCAGTTCACTTTTTCCCCTGTCTTAAATATAGGTACTGTACTACGTTTGCTGTTTTCCAGTCATACAGTTTTACTCCTGATTCGATAAAACTATTATAAATCCTGGCTACCGCACTTGCAATTTCATGTGCCAGTTCTTTCAGTGTTCTGGGATGGAAATTATCCAGTCCCCTTAATTTGAGCACATTAAACTCTTTGAGTTTTGCTTCTACCTCAGATGTGGTAATTTCCATTCTTCTTTGAGTGTCCTCTACATAGTCCCACTCCTGGGATACACAAACCAGTGCTGCTGGGATGGTGGAAACTTCTGGTTGCAATGACCGTTAGGGTGCTCACTCATTCCTCCCACACTCCCCCCCAGCATTTGAGCATGTTTTTAGGGCATGGAGAGTGTGGTGCCCATTGCCACTTCAATTCCTTCCAACCACAGCAGTGAAAGGACTTGAACCTCTCCAGATCTCTCAGGTCCATTGCTAGATAAGTGCTGTCATAGGTCTTCTCCCCCACTTGGAGCTGTTGGGTTCCAAGATGGGGACCTGCATGGACTCCTCTAAACTAAAATCCTAGTTTAGATCTGGTTTTCGCTGCCACCAGTTACGTTTAAAGTGGATAACACACTGCCTGTCCCCCAAGCTTCCCCTGGGGAACCCAGATTCAAACCCCTTGACTCTCACCAGAGAGAGAGAAACAGCCAGTTCCCCGCCCCCCCCTTCCCTCTCTCCAGCCTGCTCCAGAGAGATTACACACCGAGTCAAATCCTTGACTCAACACAAAGAGGGACTCACCTCCCCCTCCCCTTCCCTAGTCCTGGAGAGAGATACTTTGATTCAAACTCCTTGAATCAAACAAAGAGGGATTCACTTTTTCCCCCTCCCCTTCCTCTGAAAATCCAAACAAGGGAAGAAATCAATCAAGTTCTAAAAAAGAAAAGATTTTATTAAAGAAAGAAAAAAGTACACTATCTCTGTATTACCAGGATGCAAAAATACAGGGTTTAACTTATAAAAACTGGAGAGACTTCCTCTCCCTCCTCCTCAGCATAATCAAAGTAACAGCAAACAGAAATAAAGAATTCCTTCAGCAAACACACAATTGCAAATATAGAAAGTAACTTAAAAGACTAATCCACCTTTTTAACTAATACTCACTATACTGGATAGTAGGAAATACTCCAGGAGAACTTGGAGACATGTCTGGCATCTCTTAGATCCAAAGAGAGCACACAGAGCAAACAAGGAACACAGACAAAGCCTTCCCTCCACAGAGATTTGAAATTATCCTGTCCCTTGATTGGTCCTCTGGTCAGGTGTTCCTCAGGTTACTGAGCTTATTAACCCTTTACAGGTAAAAGAGACTTTAACCCTTAACTATCTGTTTATGACAAGTGCCTTTTAGTTTTTATAGTTAGTTTTAGGCTCGTTTAGATTAGGACTTTAGCTTTAAGTAGAATATTCATGAGTTCCAGCATGGCATAGCCCGGTGCTAAGAAGTATGGGTTTAAGAGGTGTACATCATGCCCAGCTGTCTTCTCAGTGTTGGACACACACATTTGGTGCTTGTAATGCATAGGTGAGAATCACCCTCAGCACACTGGGCTATCTGTAGCCCGTTTGCTCCTTAAGCTCAGAGGGAGAGACAGAACAGACTTCAAGCCCTTCCAGAACAAGGGGCCCTGTCAGTCAAGCCACTGGGATCCAATAATTCTAATGGCTCTAAAAGCAACGGTAGGAAACCTAAATTGGCTCTGAGCATATCCCAATCCAAAAAAAGCATGAATAATGAAATCTTCCACCTCAGCACCACCCTCCAGTTTCAAATCAATGGAGTTTCCAGTGATCCAGCTCCAAAACGGTTAGTCTCCATTATAACCAAAACTGGAGAAAGACCCTGAGGATCCAGATAACTTACCAGAACCAAGTACGTTGGTTCAAAAGGAAAGAAAGCATAAATTAAAATAGACCTCGGGTAGTTTTTCAAACTATTTGCATCATGCAGATGCAAGACCTAAAGACATAAGACCTCTGGATCACTGCAAGGTATGGATTTGAGGAAAAGGCCATTGGATCCAAGCATGACAGGTCATCTGCATGTTATAATGGTTCCAGGCCAGGTTTCTTCAGACCCACATCTCAATCTTATCTAGCCACATCCCTTTGCTCTCATAAGAGACAGGACACTGAGGTGAGAAAGATCTCCAGAGTCCATATGCACACCACCTCAGACTCCAACTAGCTCACTAAGAAAGGCCAAATCACCTCTCTCCATGTTTCAGATTCCTACTTCAGTTATCTTCCCTACTGCTTCAGTATCCAGGTTTGGATCCACAATCAGATGTTGAGCCAATTGCAACATTTATATCTAAGACCCAACCATTTCCTAAACAGAGTCTTCCTCCTCTCTGCCCTTCCACTTATGGATCTCTTGTGCAGGGATTGCTAATCACACTGTCTTGGTTTTGTAATAGCATCAAGGGTCTGATTTTTGCACAGACCTCAGTGGGGGAGTGCTGAACTCCCTCAAATCCCTTGGAATTAAATGGGACTTGTGGGAAAAAATACATTTTACAAGATCAGGCCTCAAATGTTAAATGTATTCTCATTTGATTCAGAATGTCTTCCTGGGCTTTCAGAAGACAGAGGCCAGTGAATTACCCTATTAAACTGTCTCATCCTCTAAGCACTACAAACTGGATAAGCTCCCAGTTTGTGTTAAACTACATAACCATCTTTTTGTGCTCAACTAAACTGGGGTTCTCTCCCCTGGGTGCCCCATGTACCCAGAACTGTATAGGGGAGAGACACCCATCCGAGGGAACTAGGAGCCATACAGTGGCACCCCTCCCACCATCTGTGTGGGCTTTGGTAAAGAAACTGCAGAAGAAGCCAGACAAAAGCTGACACAGGAGCTGCAGAAAGCAGTTCAAGCAGAGACCAAAGGACACAGATGTCATCAGACTGCTTTATGCAGTTCTCACTCTGAACATTCTATTCAAGGAACTGGCTGGGGACTTATTTCAATATTTCCCTTGCTTTGTCTTTCTGTCTGGCTAATTCACTTCAAACATAATCCTACTGAAATGCTTTTAGTAACAAAACAAAAACAAAAGACTGCAGAACTAACATGACATTTGCCATCATTGCATTGTTCTCTTGTCTTGTATAAACTATCCCCATCCCCTTCCCTTTGTCTGTCATATCTACTTAGACTGTAAACTCTTTGGGGCAGACACTGTCTCTTGTTCTATGTCTGTACACTGCCATGGCACCAACCAAGCAAACGACAAAGTCAGCACTGCAATTAGTGCCATGAAGAACTGCAGAGCCCCTGGATCTGATGGCATTGCTGGTCAAATATTTCAGTATGGAAGTAAGACCTTGCTGAGGCAACCACATGGACTCTCTATATATGTAGTACTGAAGCTATACCTCAAGACTTCAAAGATACCACCATTGTCATCATATACAAAATGAAAGGTGAAAAGTCATACTGTGTCAACTACACCATCTCGCATTACTCTCCATCACTGGAAAGGTTCTGGCCAGAGTACTCTTTTATTGTCTGCTATGCAACATCACTAATCACATGCTGTCAGAGTCACAATGTGATTTCAGGCTCATGCAAGAAATGACAGACATTTGTAGCTAGTCACATGCAGGAGAAATGCAGAGAACAGCAACAGGATATTTACATTGTCTTCACCAACCTGACTAAAGCATTTAACACCATTAGTAGACCTGGACTTTGGCAGCTATTATGAAATGTTGGTTACCCAGAAAAATTCACCAACATTCTGACACTATTTCATGATGGAATGCTTGGATGAGTCTTCACAATTGGTGTTCTGTCTCACCCATTTCCTATCACTAATGGTATTAAGCATGGCTACATAATTGGTCCAATCCTGTTCAATCTCTTCTATACAGCAATACTTGATGATGCTACAAGAGATCTGAATGCTAGTATCAGGATATGTTTCCAGTCCTCTGGAAAATTATTCAACCCAAACAAGGTGTTATCTTCCATAAAGGTCTTTGAGGCAATTATTCACGAGCTGCTGATGCCGATGAGGCATATGCTCAACAAGAAATACAATTGATTTTGGACAGTTTCACAGAGTCTGCAAAAAGATATGGGCTCACAATCAATCTGAAAAAGGCAGAAGTCATATATCAACCTGAGCAAGGGAAACCACAAACAAAATCAAAAGTCACCATCAGCAACACACAGCTGAATGCTGTTCAGACTTCTGCTATCCTGGCAGCACATTGTTGAATGATGCTACTGTAGACAAGGAGATGACAAGTCACATCAACAAAGCCAGTTCATCATTTGGCAGACTACCAGGCAGAGTCTAGCAGTAACATGGTATTAAGCATCAAACCAAGCTACAAATTTATAAAGTGGTTGTACTGTCCAATTTGTTGTACGGCTGCTAGACCTGGCCCTACTACAGGCATCACATCAAGCTCCTAGAAAAGTACCATTTATGACATCCATATGCCATAATCCACATCAAATGTCAGGATAGAGTTACCCATAATGAGGTTCTGGAACACAGCCATTCCACAGGGATTGAAGCCATACTTACTATATCACTGTTACACTGGGTTGGTCATGTGTTGGGGATGGATGACAGCAGAATGCCAAAGCAGTTGCCGTATGGCGAATTGAAAGTGGATAACCACACATGTAGCAGCCAGAAGAAATGCTTTGAGGACACACAGAAGCATAACTTGAAGCAGTGCAGACATTGCCAACACCTGGGAGTCATCGGCAACAGACAGATAGTGCTGGCAAGCAGCAGTCAATGATAGGGTCACTCAGTTTGAGATTGATCACCGTATGGATCTTGAGGCACAGAGGCTGAGTCAAAAATAGTGGCAGATTCAGAGGGCACAGAATATAATTCCTTCCTTGATATCGAGCTACATATGCACTCGATGTGGAAAGGACTGCCCCTCACACATTGACCTTTTTAGCCATAATTGTACTCATTGTCAGCCTCATCTTCAGTCATGAAGGACAACAGTATTGCCTAGCACAATAGTACTTTGTCATTACATAAGAGTGTAAATAGTTTAGCAGCTTTTTATGGCCTACATATTTCTAAAATCAAGTTCACATCTGCAGTAGGAAAGAGAGAAAGAATTTTTTTTTCCCTATCAAGTCTTATCACAGAATTGATTGCCATTGGATGAGACTCTTAGAGAAGGTATATGTGTAAGCAGAGTCAGGATGAGCTCTACCCTGACATCTGGTGGTACATTATGAGGAGTGGGCAAAGGAATTTTAGGAATGTGCATTTGCATGGGTAAACCCACTCCACTTAGCATAACACACAGCAGCATGGGATGGTTATTTTCACACTGTGGAATCCCCCCCTTTTTTGTTGGGGGGGCAGAGGAAAAAAAAGTGCTGTTACCTTAATTATGTGAATGAGGAACTATGAGACTGCTTTATGACAGAAATGACTCAACCTACATTAAATAGTACTTGCTAGACAAGGGATATGGGTTCCAAAACCCAGTGAATTGAGAGAGGCTGGGGACAGGTATCTGTACTTGGTGGTGCAGGCTCCTTGTGTGAGCCAGAGGCCCCAGTTTTGCCTATGCCTCTCTCCACTGTGGAATGTCAGAGTTAATTTTTGATTCCCTTAAGAATCTAGATACAGGTTACTGAGCTGAACTCGCTTTGGACCAGTAGTGCACTGGCACTGGGCTCCCCTACTGTGAGCTGAAATCACTAAGAGTTGAAATCACTGGAATTGCTGAGTTAAGAGCACTGAGTACTGTGCTAACCAGTGGGGGAGCCTGAAGCTATACTGTGGAGCAGAGCAGCTGGCAGAGTGGAGCGAGCAGTTTCCGAGGACGGCTGGAGCGGCTCACAGGACAGCTAGTGGACCAGAGCAGCTGGTAGAGCGAGCAGCTGTGGGACGGGTGGAGCAGCCCACGGAGCGAGCTGAGCAGTTGCGGGATGACTAGTGGAAGCAGAACCCCGTGAAGAGGCAGGGCAGTTGTGGCCCCCCACAGAAGGTGCCCCTGCTACCGAGGCTGGGGGAGGGGACCTCTGCAGGTAGACTCTCGAACCCCTGCCTCTGGGGCTGCCTGACCTGGGACAGAGACTTTTGGATTGTGGGACTTTGGGGTTGCTGGACTCAAGAGACCAGAGAGAAGGACATGGCCCAATTCCCTTGGGTGGGTCTTTGCTCACGGTTTGATCTATGAACTCTAGCTGAGGTATTTTCCCAATTTAATGCTTGTTGTTTACCTCATGTAATTAAATCTTTTCCGCTACACCAAGACTCTGTGCTTGCGAGAGGGGAAGTATTGCCTCCTTGAGGCGCCCAGGGGTGTGTGTAAGGTTTTCCCAGGTCACTGGGTGGGGGCTCGAGCTGGTTTTGCATTACATTGTAGGGAAGGGACCCATATGTATTGAACCCGGCCCTTGCTGCTATTGTTTCGGCCTGGCAGAAGGGTTACATATGCAATAGACAGACAGTGGTTGCCTGAAACACCCCCACCTCTGAGTGGGTGTGGAGCCCACTGGACATTATAATAATGGTTTACGCTGATTCACTGATGCAGGTGGCTAATTACTAAAGTTCATTGTTTTATTCAAATGCAAAATAAAACAAAAAACAACCTATAAAGTGAAATAAAACAAACAAAAAACCCCCTCACCTTCAGAGGTGGCTCGTGCAGCTTTTTTCCCATGGGGTTGGACCCCGCTCTCATCTCCAGGCATTAAGAGCTGGCACATGGGGTCATATCACTGCTCAGATTTGGTCCATCCACCTCTCCATCATGCATTTTTGAGTGAGTGGCACTATGACCCCGTGCACCAGGTTGCAATGCAGCTCACTTAAATTTGGCCCATCTGCCCTCCCATCCTGAAAGAGGGCTGGAGGGGCCATACCTGAGTGGCTTTGTCACAGGAGCATGGAGTTGAGCCCAGTCCCACAGAACAAGAACTGTCACTTGGGGGTGAGTGCATAGTGGGTTTGCTCTATAACTCCACTGGGGATAGTACCCAGCCCTCCCAGGGCCCCCCAACACCTCAGGATTTCCTACAATCAAACAAAATAAAATTAAAAAAAAATATGGAAAAATCTAAACAAAAAAAAATTCACGGGGCTCCACTCATTACCACACACAGATTTAAAGGAAGTGGGGGTAGTTGTCTGTGGGAAATAGGATCTAGGATGTGGGCTGAGAAGCTCAGAAGGAGGAACCCTACAAGCAACAAGCCTGAGATGAAGGTTTGAGTTAAACTTTGTAATTTTATTATTGTTATCTGTATTTAAAACTAAACAGTTGGGAACAGGGTGAGTTTAGACTCTACATAATGTGTAGACTGTGTTTCCCAGCAGGTTGGGAGAGAGAGAGAGCAGGTCGGCTCATTATCCAGAAGCCAATAAGAAATATAAATGAAGGGGGTTGGAGATTCATGCTATGAGGGCTTAAGAAAATCACTAGGATTATATGAGAAAAAGAAAACTAAAATGTTACATGGCAAACTTGTGTATAATTCTGAGGGCAAGAAATAGGAGAGTGCAATGAATAGGCTGAAAAACAAGCAAACAATAAAGAATAAAAATATAAAAGGATCAGTGATGAGGTGTACCAACCCCACACTGGCTAGACAGGGTTAATGAGAGCTTGTTGGCTCAATCAGCCCTGTCCTGCTACGTCTACACTAGGTACCGAGCCTGAGGGGAATGGTTAAAAGGGCTGAACCCAGCTCAGCTTGGAGGTTTTCTGGAAGGGCAGCAGATTACTGACTCTCACTCAGTGAGAGAAAATTGGCTGGACCCAGAGAGCTGACTTGGACTTCTAACAAACAGAGCTTCCCTGCTGGAAGCAGGGAGTCCAGAGCAGTGGTGAAGGTAAGCTGGAGGAGAGGAGTCCACCCAGGGTTCTCTGCACTTGCAGAGAGGCCTGCAGGGAAAAGGAAGATTTCTGCAGGGTCAGAGGGGAGCGGACAAAACTTTCCTTAAGCAAAATCAGCTGGATGTCTGCAAGTGCTAAGAGGCTCTGCACTAAGGCTGGAGAAGAGATCTAGAGAGTCTGCTGGCAATACAGTCAGTCTGGGAAGAGGCTTTAGGAAAAGCCCAAGATGGATTGCAGCTGGCAGCAGCCCAGAGAGGCAGCAAACGATCTAGATAGACAGGCCTTGACTGTTCATTAGAGTGTCCCTGGACTGGAACCCAGAGGAAAGGGAGGGTTAGAGTTCTCCTACTAGCTCACCAAGGAAGGTGGTGTGGAAACCTCTGGACATAATGGGTAAGGAGGACTACTGAACTCCCTGAACACCAGAGGTAAGAACTAGGGAGTCTGGAGTCAGACTTAAGGCCCAACAGGCGATTGATGGACTATTTGGATTACTGGCTTACCCAGAAAGGAGTGGGCTATGTGTAATGTGGCTGGAGGACCAAGTCATTAGAAGCTGATTGGTCATAGCAGCAGCAGCAGCAGATTCACTTGGCTATGATGTAGCTTGCAAGTCTTCTTCAGCAAGAGTCAGTATGAGAGGATTTAGATTGCTTAAATGCCCCAAAATTACATCTTCCAGCCTCATTTGTGGTTGGCCTTGTGCTCTGTTTCCTTCAACCTCCGTAAAAGCATACCTTCTTCTGTATGTTGGAAATGACCCTATCATTACAGTCATCTTATTCTCAACTGGCGCGTGTCTGCAATTTGCTGGGATTATCTACCTACCTTTTTATTTGTGACAAAATCAAACCAGTGGATGTTAGGAATACACTGTAATTTTTGACACTGAAAACTGTTTCCTCTTCTCAGCTGTTTTTAACAGACATGTTTAGTCTTCATCTAACAAAGCTGTCATCGCTACTGTATTGAACACTTGTATCTTAGTTGTCGCACAGACGTCTCACTACCCAAACAGAGGGTTTTAAAGATGCCAAAATGCCACTGCTGCAAGATCAATCTGATGCATGAATTATTTGAATCTAGAACCTCCTGATATCAACTGACTACCCAGACAGATACAACTATTCACCCATTCAGTGTCATTGCAATCTGCATACAGTGTTGGCCATTCATTTTTATTGTATAGGAAGCAGGCATATCTTTGATTTTTATCACCATTGATGTTAAGTCCCATAGATTCCGCAGTTTTTTGCAGCTTTATCAGCATTAGTTGTAGTTGGTCAGTAGTCTCTCCAAGTAAGGCAATATTATCCTCATTCTTGAGATCCTCTGAAGATGAATCTTTAAATTTCACACCTTCTACATTGGCCTCAATCAGCTTTGTCATCACATAGTTTATTAGAACATTAAATAATGTCGGTGAAAGATTGCATCCCTGAAGTTCTCCTGTTTCTACTGAAAACCAGGCTGTAATGCAAGCATTGACTCTCACACAGCTAAATGTTCTGCGGTACAGTTCCTCCACTACGCACACTGAGTCCTCAGGCACCCCATGCTGGCTTAGCAGTATCCACAAGGCTGATCAATGCACTGAGTCAAAAAAGTCTGCAAAGTCTATAAACATGATGTTAACTTCCTTTTGTCACTCTAGTCTTTTCAATAACATCCTGCAGAGCGTATATAGCATGGATTGTAGATTGACCTATGTGGAAACCATACTGGTTGTCTCATTTTTGGGCTGAGATAGTATTTCAATTGGTTCAGCTTTGTGATTGTAAACACCTTCCCTGGGACTGACAGCAGTATTATTCCCCTATAATTTTAGCAAGCTGATTGCTCTCCTGTTCGGGGAAAAAAAGGGATGGTGCCGCCCCTTTTCCAATCTTCTGGAAAGTGATGCATTTCCCAAGCTTTCGAGACAACTTTGTGAAGCCAATGAACTAATCTGGGCATCCACTCTTTAGCAGTTATGATGATGTCAAGACCAGGAGCTTTATCACTTCATAACTGTTTGACCACAAGCATCACTTCCTCTAATGTCATTGCCCTGTTTTCTGCTGGGTTCATTTTTGGATTACGTTGTAATTTACATCTTGGTGCGAATCACTAATTCATAAAAATGTTCATGCCAATTCTTATGTTGTGCATCAATATCCTGGTAGTATTCTCCATTTTTGTCCTCATCTGGAAGAAGCTGCAAGAATAGATGCCCAACTGGGGCTTTCAAAGTGTCAAATACACATTTCTGGTCATAGGTTTCCGAGACTTCTAAATGCACTGTGCCATACTATTCCACCATTGATTACAATCCTCTCTTTGCTGACTTGACTGACCTTTCAGTGCATCCCTTCTGCACTGTGCCTCTTTTTTTTCTTTCCCATCATTTGATGGCATCATCTGTTATTTAACGTTGATTAATTCCAGTTGCTTTCCAGCAATCTCTGTGACGGAATCTCAAATTAAAGTCCACTCCTCCTTCATAGTAGACAATACAGAATATTTGTTGGAAATCGCTACTGCATAACTATTACTGATTGCTTCATCATGAAGCTTATCAACATTGAAGTGTTTCAGAAAGAGGCACAAAAGGAGTGCCTGCCATGCCTAACAACTAGCGGGGATATTGGTCACTTGTACAGAATCTGAGATGTTTCTTTATGTACTGAATGAAGATTGTGTGATATGGTTAGGGCTGGCTCCAGGCACCAATGGAGGAGGCATGTGCCTGGGGTGGCGCATGCTAAGGGGTGGCATTCCCTCCATTTTTGGGGCGGCACAGGGGTTTTTTTGTTTGTTTTATTTTGCTTCGGCAGTTCGGGCGGTAGTCCGAGCGGCTTTTTTGTTTGTTTGTTTGTTTGTTTGAGGTGGCAAAAATGGTAGAGCCGGTCCTGGATATGGTCAACAAAGGGAGCAATAGAAGCTGAAACTTTGAGTGTATTTAAAAAGTTAAATAGCTATCACAAGGAATGCAAATGACTGCTTGTGAACAACAGGTAGGGAAGTGACAAATAATGTTCTCTATCCAAGCAGAAAGGAACAATGGAGTGTATCTGGAGACAGACCATCAGACTGGGAAAAGGTCTGCAATGACTAGCTTCGTGAGGATAGTGAAAAATACTATACCTGAGGCTTTTAGATATTCAGCCTACAAAGAAAGGGAAAAGAAATTTATTCACATTAGTTGAAAAGGTTTGGGATCCATTGAAAAGCATTTCTGCCAAAGTTTGCACTTAACATGAAAACAGGTCAGAAGAAGTGAAGTCAATATAGCTATAGAAAGAAAATATCTATTTGCAAAAACGAGGAAAACAGTCTACAGTCTGCAGACATGTTAAATAAAAAGGCTGTATTAGTTTGGTTCTGGTATTATGAATAATGATACTATTCAGCCAGCTCATCCTTCAGCAAGTGTGAGGACTTCCAAAGGTACCTGTAGAGGAAAGGCAATGTTAAAGTATCCCTGAGCTACTGTTGACATGTTGGACAGCTTGGACAGTTTAATCTCTCTGATTCTACAGGAAATGCTAGCTTTTAAAAAAACACAAAACTAAAACTACTTCTACTTTTTTCAGAAAGCACCTCCTGTTTTATTCCTCCCACCCCAAAATTTTCCTGCAGTTGTAGGACTTTAATCCATGTCAAACACACATTTATCAAGAGTATTACTATACACTATATTTAAAAAACTAAAAAACAAACCAACCATATTTTACAAAGTTATTGCTATTATAAGTCACAATTCACCAGTAACCACATTACAGTATTTGAGGTATCACATCTATTTCTGTATACACAGAATAGGAAATAACAGTAGTATCTCATATCCCACTGTGGTTAAACATGAGTTTTAATGTCAATCTGTGTAAATATACTATGTGAACTTCATTTTTTCCCAATGAAAAGTGTTAGTATCTTAGCCACTCAACAGTTTTGCACATTAAAGGAAGTTTCTTTATTCTAGTTCTCTATCTCATTCTCTGTTTTATGCAGGTGAGAAAGTTAACCTGGAATCTCACTTCAGTCAGCTGGGAGCGGCCAGATTTATTTTCCTAGAAAGACTTACCAGTCTACTTTACTCCTAATTCTTTTCTGGGAACTTGGATCTCTTTTTTGACAAAAGCAAAGGAGGACTAGATTCACAAAACACCAGGGATGGCCTGGCCCAATTACTATGCATTGTTGTTATGAATCACTGGGCCAAGGAATGCGAATGAGAATGATTTTGTAGCCCGGGGGTGTGAGCGTTCAGCTAGAATATTAGAGACCAAGTACAAGTCCCTGCTCCAATGACTAATCCATTTATAAAGAGTGGGTAGCTTCAAGAGGACAGACCAAGACAGGCACATAACAGAATAGCTAAGTAGTTAGGGCAGTTTCCTGCAATGTAGAAAACCCAAGTGCAAATCCTTTCTTCATATTAGGGACAGGGAATTGAACTGGGGTCTTCCACATCCCTAATCACTGGGCTGAAGGTTATAAGGGTGTCCTACTATTCACCCCCAGGTGTTCTGTGAATCTAGTCTAATCTTTGGAGTACTCAGCATTGTGATCTTAATAATGCTTTTTTCCTGTGGATTTACAAGAGCACTGATAAAATTCAGTCATGTGGCCTAATGTAGACAGAATTTCACAGGGGCAGCAAAAGGCATATCCCTGACAAAAAAAGCCATCTATATGCCAAACTGCAAATCCTTGCTCAAAAGCATAGAATCATACCATAGTAGGACTGGAAGAGACCTCAAGAGGTCATCTAATCCAGTCCTCTGAACTCAAGGCAGGACTAAGTATTCTCTAGACCATCCCTGACAGATGTTTGTCTAACCTGCTCTTAAAAATCTTCAATGCTGGAGATTTCACAACCTCCTAGGCAATTTATTCCACTCGTTAACCACCCTGAAAGTTAGAAAGTTTTTCCTAATGTCCAACCTAAACTGCCCTTGCTGCAATTTAAGCCCTTTGCTTCTTGTCCTATCCTCAGAGATAAAGGAGAACAATTTTTCTCCCTCCTCTTGTAACAACCTTTTATGTACTTGAAAACTGTTATGTCCCCTCTCAGTCTTCTCTTCTTAAGACTAAACAACTCATTTTTTTCCCCAATCTTACCTCATAAGTCATGTTTTCTATACCTTTAATCATTTTTTTTTTGCTCTTCTCTGGACTTTCTCCAATTTGTCCACATCTTTCCTGAAATGTGGTGCCCAGATCTGGAAACAGTGGAGACCTAATCAGCGCAGAGTAGAGTGGAAGAATTACTTCTTGTGTCTTGCTTACAACACTCCTGCTAATACATCCCAGAATGATATTTGCTTTTTTTGCAACAGCATTACACTGTTGACACATATTTAGCTAGTGATCCACTATGGCCCTCAGACCCCTTTCCACAGTACTCCTTCCTAGGCAGTCATTTCCCATTTTGTGTGTGTGCAACTGATTGTTCTTTCCTAAGTGGAGTACTTTGCATTTGTCCTCATTGAATTTCATCCTATTTACTTCAGACCATTTCTCCAGTTTGTCCAGATCATTGTAAATTTCAGTCCTGTCCTCCAAAGCACTTTCAACCCCTTCTGGCATGGTATCATCCACAAACTTTATAAGTATACTCTCTATGCTATTATCTAAAGCAGGGGTCAACAACCTCTGGCACGCGGCTCACCAGGGTAAGCTCTCTGGTGGGCCGAGCCAGATTGTTTACCTGCCACGTTGGCCGGTTTGGCTGATCGTGGCTCTCACTGGCCATGCTTCGCCACTCCAGGCCAATGGGGGCGGTGGGAAGCCGCGGCCAGCACATCCCTCGGCCCCCGTGCCGCTTCCTGCAGCCCCCATTGACCTGGAGTGGTGAACCACGGCCAGTGGGAACTGCGATCGGCCAAGGCTGCTGACGCGGCAGGTATACAAACTGGCCCAGCCCACCAGGGTGCTTACCCTGGCGAGCCGTGTGCCACAGGTTGCCAACCCCTGATCTAAAGCATTGATGAAGATATTGAACAGAACTGATTCCCGTGGGACCCACTCATTATGCCCTTCCAGCATGACTGTGAACCACTGATAACTACTCTCCGGGAATGATTTTCCAACCGGTTATGCACCCACCTTATAGTTAAGGCTGCGAGTCTGTAATGGAGGTCACAGAAGTCACGGATTCTGTGACCTTCTGGGACCTCAGTGAATTCTGCTTCTGCAGTGGTTGGTGTAACTGACCGAGAGCCGCCTGAGCAGCTGGGACAGCCCCGGGGCCGGCTGCACCAGCAGTTGCTGAAGCTGGTTGGGGAGCCTGGTTGGGGAGATGTTCGGGGGGCCTGTGGCAAGCTGCAGCAGCAGCTACTGCAGCAGCCCCAGGGCCAGCCTCACCAGCCACTGCTGGAGTGGCCCCAGGCAGCTTCCAGAGCAGCAGCAGCAGCACCGTGGGCTTCCCCCCCGCAAAGCAGCAGCAGTAGTACCCTGGGCCATTCTTCCCCACCCAGCACCAGTACCCCAGGTTGCCCCCCGCCAGAGCAGCAGAGGAGCTCCAGCTGCCCCCCGCCCGAGCAAAAGCAGATCCCTGGAGCTCCCCAGAGCAGCTGTGTCCTGTGGCCCCAGAATTAACTAAGATTTAGTCAGGGGTATTTATAGTAGAAGTCATGGACAGGTCATGAGCCGTGAATTTTTGTTTTTTGCCCATGACTTGTCCATGACTTTTACTAAAAATGCCCATGACTAAATCTTAGCCTTGTCGTAATTCCAGCTAGGTTGTATTTCCCTAATTTGTTTATGAGACAGTCATGTGAGACAGTATCAAAATCCTTACTAACGTCGAGATATATCACATTCACTGCTTCCCCCTATCCAGAAGGCTTGTTACCCCGTCAATGAAAACTATTAGGTCGGATTGACACAATTTGTTCTTGACAAATCCATGCTGGCTGTTAGTTATCATTTTATTATCTTCTAGGGCTTTGCAAGTTGATTGCTTAATTATTTGCCCCATTATCTTTCTGGGTACTGACATTAAGATGACTGGTTTGGGATTCCCTATGTTGTCCTTATTCCCCTTTTTATAGATTGGCACTATATTTGCTCTTTTCCATTCCTCTGGAATTTCTCCTGTCTTCCATGACTTTTCAAAGATAATCACTAATGGCTCACATATCTCCTCAGTCAGCTCCATGAGTATTCTAGGACCTATTTCATCAGGTCCTGGTGACTTGAAGACATCTACCTTCTCTAAGTAATTTTTAACTTGTTCTTTCCCTATTTTTGCTTCTGATCCTACCTCATTTCCAATGATATTCACCATGTTAGACACCCAATCACTGTTAACCTTTTTAGTGAAAAACAAAACAAGAGAATCATTTAGCACTTCTGCCGTTGCCACATTTTTTATTATCGTTCCCTCCCCACACCCCATTGAGTAATGGGCCTACCCTGTCCTTGGTCTTCCTCTTGCTTCTAATGTATTTGTAGAATGTTTTCTTGTCATCCTTTGTCTCTAGCCAGCTTCATCACGCTTTCTGACTTGGCCTTTCTAATTTTTTTTCCCTACATTATTGTGTTATTTGTTTATATTCATCCTTTGTAATTTAACCTAGTTTCCCCATTTTTGTAGGACTCTTTGAGCATGGGGCAGTAGACAGTCTTAAAAAAAATCACCAGAATATTTTAATGTGTGCAAAATAACTTATTTTCCCTAGCCTCATTCTCAGAAATGGCTGAACCATTATGCTTGACATTTTCAAAAATATTTTAGCCTCACGCAGATCTCTGACATGGAAAATTTCTATGCAAGTGGTTAAAGTTTGGCAAAGATACATCCAACTGAAAACAGGGTTTTATAATGGGAAGCATTGGGCATTCTGAATAGGTAGAGTGGTACCAGCCTAGCCTAATGAAAGTTGAGGATTCTGAGGCAGAGCTGTTTTAATCTTGTCTATATTTTTAATAGATTGATCTAAACTGAATTTGGATCCAGCATTTGTAGGCGTTGTTAATTTCACAATTCTAGGAATAAAGTTTAGTCACACATTACCCTCTGTTTTTCTGAGATTCTGATTGTTCTCTTTCCTTATCAGCTGGTGCGCAGATTACAAACACCTGAACATATTTGTTAAAAGGCTACTGTCAGGAAGGGGAGCTTGTTTGTGATTAGTTGCTTTAATATTCACATCCCTAGTAGGAGTTGGTTGCTGTTCCAGGATATTAACATATTTCCAGCATATATGTCATTTGTGGCAGCAGGTGTTACATTTTGATCATTGGCTTCCATTTGTGTGTTATTCATCTGGATCATTTCAGTCTGTTTTCCATTTATCTAAGTGATCTTTTGATCTACTTAGTAGTTTTTAAACACATACATATAATTAATTTCCTCGGCTTGTTATCCTGTTTTCAGTTTCATTACTTGTGGCTATCAGGATTAGTTCCAGATTTAACAGTATTACATTTCAGTTCTTACTAATTTGTTTTAAATGTCTCTTTGTTCCTGTCTTTGTTATTCTAAGTTATTGATTTAAGATTTTTTTTTAATGCTAGGCTAGGAAAAAATTACTATGGTGATTAGGTGATCTATCAACAATTGTGCGGCTTGCCCTCTTTTTAATAAACTTTCTGACTTATTTGAAATTCTTTTTGTTGACTTGTTGAAATAAAAGTTCTCACAATGTGGAAAAACCTGCCCTTGCCTACTTCAGCTGCCAAGCTACTGCAGTTTTATGTTTCGTGTTCGTTTATTAAAATGCGACCACTCAGCAAACCATCTTCAATTTTAGCTGCATTCAGCTGTATTGCACTCACTCCTATCCAAATTCTTTCTCCTAGAAGCCTTTTGAAGGACATGAAATCTCTTTCAGTGAGTAAGAATAGCTAATGTTGGCTTACTATCAAAGACTACAAAATCACAATAAAAAACAGCTTTAAAAGTCCCCATTTTTTTCAATGTGTTCCCCCAAATGATTCATCAGTCCAGTGCCCCTCTGAAGTACTCTGAAGCTGCATGTTGTTAGAGGAACAAGGGAAAATTAATCTGAAACAAAAAATTAAGTGTTAGACATTCTCTTGCTTTAGTGTCTTTTCACTGGTTTTTCCTCAGTCTGGTAATGTAACTTTCCATTATGAAAGTCACCTCTGAAGACTGTTCTCCTTTCTGTGAAGACACAGAGAGGAACTTTATTAAAGCAACTATTCAACCAGCTGACCTTCTTCATTCTAATTGCAACTGGCTTATATGTATTTATCAGGAGGGAAGAGCTTCTCTTACCAAGACAGATAATTAAAACCTCAGTCGTTCAGTGGCCTATGTCAGATACTACTTCAAACCTAACTTCATTTTTCAGGGAAAGATCACCAAGTCCAAAAAGTGTAAGAGCAACTCACAAACCCAGTTTCAACCATCATTTTCTTAGATTTCTAGCTGATTTTGGGGTGGGAGTGACAGATATTGCAACCATATACAGTATCTTTATGGACCACATTGTATTTTAATGTTTAAAACATGAAAACCTCAAAAAGCAAATATACTGATATGGGCCAGACAGAACGAGCTGTAATGTATTCGTAGCCCTTTGAATCGATACAGGTGATGTGCATTTGTCTGTTTCTTGGGGCGGGTGATAGGTGAGGGACATAATCTGGAATCGCTCTGACTGATTAAGGTAAAATCCCAAGGCTAGCTGTGTAGTAGATCCCCACCCTCGGAAGCTTAACCTCCTGGTGAACAGGAGGGATATAAAGCAAGACGTTACGTATGAAAGGTTGAGTTTAAACAGACTAAGGGTGTTTCTTTCGATTCAGCAAATGGATGAGACATTTGGTCCTAGGGCAGCCCCCACCCTTGTGGAAAGGCTTTTGGGCTACAAGACTCCCCATATGGAAGATGGGCGATTCCTGGTATATTTAGTGAGCATCTAAATCCTTTTATTGCTTTGTATATGTTTTCACTGGGATGCTTTTGCTTTAATGTCCTTTGCTTTCGAAGAAAGCAGTCACTGGTAAAAACCCTTGTCTTTGTCCTCTTAGAGAAAGCATTATATGAGTGCTGGCCATTAGGCAGACTGGCTTGCTGGGGAGAGCACAATGAGGTGCACAGGGACTGCAAGGCTAAGCACCCAATCTGGAGGGAGAGAAATGTGGGTCTCCACCTGAGAGGGGTGATGCCTACAAAGCCTGAAACCTTAAGTGGGTTCCCTTGAGGCACCACAGTGGGGGGACACAGGTGGAGTCACTCTGAAACTGTGACAGTGGTGATGGGGAGGAAAGGTACGTGTAATTCACAATAAGCTAATTGATGATAAAACTGTGATGGTATTTTTTCTGCTCTTGTTGGCAACTGAATTGTATGTTATGAACTGGTTCATGCCCCACTTTTGAAACAAACATTCACCATGGTGTGTTATGAAATATATTTTAGAGACATTGGTGAGATAAAACATTATTATAAAACAAAGATCTCCTGTTATTGTATTGAAATATGGACTAGAGCAACAAAAATAGGGCCAAACTCTATTTCTATCCAACTGGTGTAAATCCAGGGTTGTGCCAGTGAGGAAAATAGAGTGGTGGTGCAAAATTTGGCCTTTAGATTTCAATTTATCTTCTCTTATGCTTACAGAGGTCAGCAATTAATCAGATTAACCATGATCTCTATAGTTTAAGCAGCTTAAGTCAGTTGAAGATGGCTCCATCAAGGCTAGCCATGTTGAAAACAGCCCTTTTTAAAAGAGACTGGGGTTGGGACCCTGTGGACTTTATATACTTTGCAGTGGAGAAAGCCTATGGCTGGAGAGCATTTAGCATTCAACCCTGGGTGGAAAGGCCAGCATAGGCCTATGCATCACTGATATCATGATATGGGGTTTAAGTTGTGCATATGCGTTATTTTGGCCCTTTGCTTACAGGTGAATTTCACCTGTAGTATATAATATGTCATAATTAAAAAATAGTATCTGTATCCTGCCCCGTGTCACATATAACGAGTGCTCTTGGCTTCCCTCTCTGAGCTGTTTTCAGCAGTACTGAGATACATATAGCTAAGAACAGCCGAAGAACCTGGGTAGTAGGTTCTAGTTAGACAACTCTGGTGGATTCCAGCATAATAACCGCAATTAACAGCTGTGAGGACCAAAGCTGCAATGCAGAGAGGAAGAGCAGCTGTTGTGTGAAGAGGAACCTGTTGCAAACTGTTACTATAGCAACTGGGAGGGGAACTATTGCTTCAGTATAGAGGAATAGAGGTGGGAGTGTTTCCATAGCAACAAACAGAGCTTTCCAGATCTGGGTAAATTGAAAAAAACCTGCAACAATTACTTCTAATATCAGGCTGGTAATTAGTCGGGTAGATAGGCATATCAGGAGTACCTGTGTAATCACCTACATATATTACCTATTACATTTCTAGTATATAGGAAAATTGCATTAAAGTTGCAGGGTTCCCCTCCCTCCACACAGAAGCTGCATTTGTTTCAATCCCTTCCTATGATTTTGTATTTATATCAATGTAATCAGTTCACAGGAGGAATTGCAGAACTTATTTTTGTTCTTTGGCATATACTCTCCAAAATTTAGCTCATAGCATTGTAGCTGTGGAATCATGTAATACTAGAGTAGATACTTCAGAAGCTGAAACGGAGAGTGAATAATTTTATCTATTTATCACTATCTATGAGTTACAGTTGAGATCAAATGTCCCACATTCATGATCAAAAAATTAATGTTTTATTATCTGTGTGTTGTACAGAAATTACATTTCTTTTGGTTTTAAACATGATAATTTTGGACTGTAACTTAAGAATTGTGTTTGGGTATTTAATTGCTATACATATATGTGTGTGTGTATGTGTATATATATATAATGACTTTCTGAAATTTGTCTAAAGGAAACAAAGGTCTTGAGAAAGAGGCTTTGGTTGAATCCCTGACACTTTGAGCTGTATCTTCAAAATATCTTTAGCTATGGGTGTGCATGGGAAATTAGTTTCACACCATCCGTTTGTACAATCAGATGACAGAAATTCTGTACACAAATCCTCCTTGAATGTATACATTGTGCATAAAAGTGGTTTGCATGTATAGATTCTAACAGGTGAATGCACGAGATTGCAATTTTGCCTAAGCAAATTTTGTGCATATGCACAATTGAAGGGCAGACTAAAAACTTTTTGGAAAACTGGCCTTTTGTCTGTCTCACGCAAAACAGCAGGGATCCTTAAAAACTTGCCTTAGATAGCTAATATTACCTCAGTCTTTCCTAAGTATACCCTACAATACATATAGAGAATACTACAAATGCCGAGTTAAGTGTTTATCTAAAGCAAAATGTCCATGTCTGAAAGGGAAGCAATTGTAAATATACTTTTCTGTTACCTTGAATGAAACAGCTTGTTTGGAATGTATCAAAACTTGAGATTTTCTCTGTTAGAAATACAGCATTGTAGTAATTGATATGGTTAATGGCGTATTTTCAGTTATGATATTGGGATATTTTGGTTTGTTGGACATTTTTAGTGTTTTGCCTAAAACTGTTACTCTTTTTTCCTACATGTTTGGCAAGATAGATTTCATATTGTCTTTCTAGATGCTCTCATGCAGTTTATGGGTGAAACCAAGCATTGCAAATGGAAGCTTGGTGGTTTTGAATTTGCCCAAGTGACGAGCAAGGGCATTCAATAATGTGCAATATTTTTAAGAGTTTCTCTCCATGTCTCCTTGGAGAATGAGAAAACAAACAGATGTTTGGTCTGATTTTTAAACATGTGCAATTCCCTCAAACACAAGTCTAGAAAGTGCACTTACAGTTGACCAATTTTAGCAATTTGCCCAGAATTGTCTGAATCATGTATATTGTCTTATAGTCACAAGCCTAACTTGGTTAAAAACAATATCAAGACCCATAGTGAGAAGTGTATTTTAAATCATAATAAAAACTTTGATAACTGTAGACCTCACAAGTAACTCTGTATTATTTTCACCTATGAATTTGCTTTTCCTATGCCCCCCATGTTTATTTATGGGTCTGGTTTGTGTCATATTACATTTAGATTGCATGCTCTTTGAACAGAGACTGTATCTTTGCTTCTTGTGGGGGTTGTCTAGCATGTTTTTTGGACATTCAGTAATTTTGTTTACTTGAAAGTGGCCACTGAAGGACTGCAGAGGCAGGATTGTCCAGTAGTTAAAGGTACTACACTAGGAACTAGGAGACCTGGATTAAATTCCTTGCTCCACTATAGATTTCTGGTGTGACCTTGGGAAAATCACTTAACCTCTCTGCGTCTCAGTTCCAGTTTGTATAATGGGGATGTAAGCATATGATTCACAAGCAATTGCACCCCCAGGTGGCTGGGCATAGCACAGCGGGCTCTTCTCCTTTAGAGCTTCCTGCTGACTGCTGTTCTAGCCCTGTGGTAGTCGGCTACTTCTTGCAACTTGACCTTCTGGCCAGGTCACATAGACTCCCACCACTTCTGGGGTACCAATAGTCCAACAAATAAGAGTCCATCAATGTCATATAGGACCCTCGGCACTTACCGTTGTATCAGGGGATTCAGTAGTCCTTACCATTTGTTGGGAAGGGGCGTTCCACTCCACCTTTCTTGGTGGGATGAGGGGCATCCTAGGCTCTCTCCCTCTAGTGGGTTCCAGTTCTTGACCAGATAATCAAGGCCTGACTACACAGACCTCTGACTACCTCTCTAGACCACTTCCTATCTTGCCTTTCTTGGGATTTTGCCTCAGCCTCTTCCTGCACTCCTAGTGTATCAGCCCCATTCTTTCTCTTCCACTCACTCATTGCAGAGCTGCAGTTCCTGCTAGCCAGTTGTTTCCACCTGGAGAGAGTTTTCTCCACTCCCCTTGCAGGGCAGACCCTGACTCAGCAGGAGATTCTGTGCTCCCTGCAGGCCCCTCTTCACAGAGTCCTGGTCAAACTCACTTCCTACTACTCCTTCCCAACTTCCTGGGGCTCCCTGTTGTAGACCTACCTTCCTTCAGGGAGCCTCTACTTGCCAGTACCCCACTCAGCTCCCTGACTCTCACTGAGTGCCAGAGATCTGCTCTCCTTCCTAGTTAGGCCTGGACTGCCAGGTTCAGCCCTTTTAACTCCTCCCACCAGGTTTGACTCCTAGTGCATGTGTAGCGGTGCAATGCTGATTGTGCCCACTAGCTCTCATTAACCCCTTTCAGGCCCATTCACATAGCACTTCCCAACCTCACAGGGATGTTGTTAGTATAAATACACTAAAGCTTGTGAGGCGCTCGGATACTACAGTGATGGGGGCCATATAAGTACCTCAGACAGACAGCTGCTGCACTGGATACTCAAAAAGGGACCTTCAGGAATGACTAGCTGTAACAGCTGCCTTGTTGGACTTTTTTAGTGTTTTGCCTAAAACTGTTACACTTTTTTTTTTCTATATGTTTGGCAAGATAGATCACATATTGTCTTTCTAGATGCTTCCATGCAATTTATGAGTGAAACCAAGCATTGCAAATGGATGATTGGTGGTCTTGGATTTGCCCAAGTGAGGAGTAAGGGCATTCAATAACGTGCAATATTTTTCAGAGTTCCTCTCCATGTCTCCTTTGAGAATGAGAAAATAAATAGATGTTTGGTCTGATTTGTAAATAAGTTAAACATGTGCAATTCCTTTTCCCAATCCACCTACCCACAAAATACTTCACAATAATTCCCTGTCTCACACATTAGAGCATCTAATATCCTATGGTGTCAATCCCTCACTCTCCCTCCCCACACCAGACATATATCTACTCTTTCTACAACCACCATATCTCCACTCCCTTTATCGTCATGGTCCTATTGCAGCTAGGTGGAAAGGCACATTAATCAACCTACTACAGTGATATCTATGATGATTCTCAAAGATATTTAGGCTCCTAACTTCCCTTGATTTCAATGTAAGTTAGAAGCATAAATACCATTGAGGATCTTGGCCTGCATCTCTACCCTATCAATGCCAGAGAGAAGAATTCAAGACCCTCCTCCCGTTCTCTAGCCCCACAGGCCTCTAACACCCAGGGGTATAAACTACTTCTGTAATTCATAAATAAGTAATCAGGAGCAGGCCTACTGTATATAATGTCTAAGTTTATATATAACTGTGAACAGGCAAGAAGATTTTTTTTTTGCATAGGTAACATCTCAGAAATGTGTTTAGAAATTGATGTGGCTCTAGCCATAACTGGTGAGACTGGTTTCTTGTGTTAGCGAAGAAACCTGTTCCCATTAAGATTTTCTAGGCAGAAGATTTTACGTAGAATTTAAGATAAAGATTATTTCGTGCCTAAATACCATAAATGCCAGTATTACCTCTATAAAACAATTGGCCTACATATTCCTCTAAAAGGTAAAACCAGTTAATTGAAAGTGATCCTTGTCTTTTCATACATTATGGCCCAAATACTTACTCCTACATGAAGCTAGCATGGAGACCCTTCCTGTGGCATGGAATGGATAGACAAGTATCACTTGTGAGTGCACACTCAGCATATTCCTTGCACAGTCTGTATGTGGGGTTCACAGGCCATTGCACCCTTCCTCCACACTGCAATCAATGTTGTCTATTGAGTGCTGGGAGAGACACACTCAGCATCTATGAAAACCAAGGCACTTACGTGTAAGTGCCTATATATTAAAATTTAGGGCCCAGCTTGTCAAAGGCACTTAGGTGCCTGACTCCTATTGAAATCAACAAGAATTAGGCAAGTAAATACCTTTTGAGGATCTGGGCAAAGGAGCCTAATTTTATACACCCAGCTTTCAAAGTTGACCTCTCTGTCTCTAGCTCAAAAATGGAATACCTAAATAGGAACCCCATTCACCATTTGGATGAAGGCTGAGGTAATTACAATGATTAATGTGAAGGCTGTACCGATCTAGCATCCTTTTAAAAGAGATTAGTGGATGAAGAAAAAGGGGAAATTACAGTTCAGATATCAAATGTAAATATCTGTTTATCCCTTATTATTATTTAATATAGTACATTGCATCTGTAATGAGTTACTTTTAAGCAGAGCTAAATTGTTAGGAAAGATGTTGGGGGAGAGGGAATGCTGTTTACTGAGTTGTTGTGTGATACTGCTTAAATAAATCCTTTCAAGCTGAGCATAGGCCAGAGAGACACATTTAAAACAATAGGCCATGTTTTATTACTAGAGGATCCAATGCAGTTATATATGCACACAGGCTTAAATTCAGCCCTGGTTTAAACAACCCACTCAAGTAAATGGGGTTGCATCTGCCCATCTCGGGCTTGAGCTTTACCAGTTGTATTTTGAATAACCTCTAGGGGCAGTTCTAAATGTAGGTCTTAGCAGGAAACGCCAGCTGGACTACCTTACCTCCTGGAGTACTTAAAAAGAAGGAATGTGGGTGTTGTGGAGAGTATGGGGAAGAAAAGTATGGTGGACATTAATTAAACAGTTCAGGGCTGTCTTTCCTTTTGAATAAGCAAAATCCTAAGTGTGTACAATATCCCAAAAGAGAATTACAGCTGCTCCTAAATTTAGAAATAATTTGGCAATCAAAATAAGCATTCTTTTCCTATCAAATAATTTCAGATATGAACATCTTGCATCAATCCATTGTTGTTTATAAATACACCACGCTCATTAGCCAGCTGTATATATGTGGCATCATAGCCTTTGGCTCCATAAATACTGGTCTCTGCTTGCAAGCTAAAGGAACAGTTCCACTAGCTCAGCAGTTAGAGAAAATGGCTATACATGTGGCCATGTCTAGCAGATTCCATTCTGTATCAGGTAAATACACACACGCCTCTCTTCTCCAGGGTGTTGCAATGAGGAGCTGGCAGAGATGGGGCAAACAGTAGAACATAATGTGAATAACCCACTCTCTGCAATAATGGCCAAGTGAGGAAATAATACTTTTTGAACATTTATAAATATAGATAGGTGGGTAGTTTTACCCCTGTAATTTCTGAGCACTTCCCATGTTTTTAAAAATAGAAATAACAATCAGTATGAGCTAGATACTTTGATATACTTCCTTGTCTCAATGTACAGAGATGTGCAATTCCCTACACACCAAGATGAAAATAAGTCCCCTTCAGTGTCAAATCTCTTGTCCTACCCCTGAAAATAAAGCTAATTAAAAAGAAAAATCACAGCTAGAAAGGCTAAAGGGAAAGGTTCTAGGGATTGTTAGTAGCTATGCTGCAAGTCATAAGGTGATATATTACCTGCTATTCCTATACATGCTAAGAATTCTTACATATCCATCAATCATTCATCATGGAAAGCTGAGAGTCCCAGAGCGTGTTTCTCGGCTAATAGTGTCAATGAATAACAATAAATAGTGTTATAACATCAATTCTGGAAAGATGGCCTGCAAAAGATGGTAATTATAGGAATAATGCAGGGTAAGCAGATGGCTCCTAGAATACAGTTAGAATACTAGGATAAATTCATGGCACAAACCCTGCTAATAATACATGATAAGTTGTTACAGTGGTGCATAATAGAATTGGTTTGTACTTTTTTCCTTAAAAAAAAAATCACCAAGGAACCTTCATGCAAAAAACCTACATTAAATGAAAATTAGGCTGGACAAAAGCTCAAGCAAGGAACTTCCATATTGACCAGGAACCTTTAATTCTGCCCCTTTATACTTATGCATTATGATAAAGTCTTTATATAAACACATTTTTCCCACAAGATCCTCCCATCATTCAATGCATAGGTGGGATGCACCAGGATGCAGAATGAAGGTTGTACTGGCAGATGTGGAATTGCTATTTTAAGTACTGGATTTTGAAACTTAAATATCTATCTGTTAACAAAGTTTTTTGTATATAATAATATATATACATGCTCACACTTGTGTGTGTGTGTGTGTGTGTGTAACTTCTATTTTATCACCCTTATTATGACTACTTAGTAACAGAAACATGGCAATAAAATTTAACTATCGAAAAGATAAGATTGTAGCATCTGGATTAGCATATTAATGGCAGTTTAAGAGAGTTCTGGCCCTTGGCATTTGAAATACATGAGGTATCTGTAAAGAAAAATAAATTAGAATCTATGATCCTGGCATCTTTCTGCTGCAGGCTATACATGCAACAGTTTAGAAACAGAACAATTAATGTGTGTGTGGCTGCCATGTTCTACACAATTTGTCATTCGTCAGCTGACTTATTTAATCACTAGCCATATGTGTCTAATGCTACCTGAATCTCAAACACCTGTTTCATCATACAGCAGCTCCTTAAAGCCTCTGTTTTCACACTGTGGCAGGGAAGCCACTGCAGATATATGGTCCAGTTGTGACTTCCCCGACTTCACACAGAGAAGGATGGTCAAGACTGTGTGGTGGGGCAGAGCATGCTAAGCCAAAAGGCCAATGCAGGAGATCATGTTGTTCTATTTTTTTCCCCTAAAGTAAACTAATTCTGAGAATGAAAACAAACAAACAAAAAAACTTCAAAAGACCAGCTCTTTGGCTGGTGTAAATCAACATAGATCCATTGATTTTAACAGAGCTATGTCGAGTTACACTGACTGAGGCTACAGCCCTTTAACTATATCCTATAAAAGACCAAATATAAGTAGAATGAGTGGAACCAACTTCAGTTTTTATGTTGTGCTTTTATTACAGGAATACCAAATTGATATATTTTTTGCTCAGACATGGACAGACAGCCGCCTTCGTTTCAACAGCACCATGAAAATACTGACTCTAAACAGCAATATGGTTGGATTGATATGGATACCAGACACTATCTTCCGAAATTCTAAAACAGCAGAAGCTCATTGGATCACTACACCCAATCAGCTTCTGAGAATATGGAATGATGGGAAAATCTTGTATACTTTAAGGTAGGAAGTGGGAGTGTGTGGCTGAAAGTATTTGGTCTCTTTTTCTGCAGAGTATTTTTAGATGTTTTGGTTTAATTTTTTTAACTGTTTCCTAATTTATATTCAAATCTGTTTTAGGGACAGGCAAATTGATGCTGTTTAAAACAAATGACATGAATATTTGTCCAAAATTCAAACTAAGCCCCAAGCTAAACCATTTTTTAGGTTAAAAAAGCTTGCTTATTTTTTTTAAAAACTTTATTTTGTGCCTTTCTTTATTTCCATATTCAGGAACCAAAAGCAGAAGTGTCAAAATTCTACAAGAAAGGTTCCTCTCTCAGTGTTTGCAATCCAGCCAGAAGCATGTAGTCCCAGAAATCTTGCAAGAGAAGTAGTTTCTATAAAACTTCCTGACTTGGCTTACAGTAGAGCTGGGAAAAAAATCAAAATATTTTTGATGAAAAATGGCTTTTTGACAAAACAGAAGTTTGCGTGAAATGTCATTTTTTTGGTCAATTTTTTGTGTTTTCATAAAAAAAACCCCACACATACGTCTTTTGGGTTGCTGTTCCAAGTAAACCAAACATTTTCAGTTTTAGATTTTTAGATTCCCTACCTTATAAAAAAAATCTAAGAAAAACTTCTGCAAATAAGAAGAAAACCATTTTGTTGACATTTTTCAGAGGGAAGGGAAAAAAACATTTCCCAGCCAGCTTTACTTTCGAGGGCAGATTAGCTCAGATTAGTTTCAGGTATACACCTGGGTGTGTATTTGAACCAAACAGAGCCTCTGGAGACAGATTGATCCACTGTTTAGAGCATTGAATTGGACATTGGAAGACCTGGATTTTATTCCTGTCTGTGTCATTTTCTTATTATGTGATCTGGGCAAGTCAATTAATTATTCTGTGCCTCATTCTACCAATCTGTGAAAATGCTTTGAGTTCTGCAGAGGAAAAAAGATGCAAAATATATATTTAGAGATTCTTCCTCTGCTAGTATGCTCATGTTTAGGTGCATACTAGGATCTGCAGCATGGGGCATGGGTCACTTGCTGGAGGATTCACTGCAGCTTGAGGTCTTTAAACCATGATTTGAGGACTTCAATAACTCAGACATAGGTTAGGGGTTTGTTACAGGAGTGGGTGGGTGAGATTCTGTGGCCTGCATTGTGCAGGAGGTCAGACTAGATGACCATAATGGTCCCTTCTGACCTTAAGTCTATGAGTCAATACCAGTTTCTATATACAAGTCACACTGGAAGATAGCACATCATATGTTTTGTCAAAAAGGGGAACTATTGGAAGAAATATGTTAGAGTTTATCTAAGCAAGACAATACCATAAAGTATACATTTGCATTAAAAGGGTGCATTCAAATAAAGAAAAATTGCTTTTATTCAGTGGAGGAGCTGAACTGTTCAAAAGTGGAATTCCACAATAAACAAGATTCCCTATACAGCAAGCAATCTATCTGTAAAATATATCTTCCATGCTACACAGTCGCTGCACTGATTGTATTCGACCTCCTCAGTGCATCGTCACGCTGATGATACTTGCATATGGAAGCTGAGCTTCAATGACAAGTGTCCCTGTTTACAGACTGTCAAACAAGAAAGGAATACAACAGCTGGAAACTACCACTCTGGGTATGTCTGCACTGGAATAAAAGACCGGTGGTACTGCTGTGGCTGGGTCAGCTGACTTGGGATCTGGCTGCGGAGCTAAAAATTTCTATATAGATGTTCGGGCTCGGGCTAGAGCCCAGGCTCTGGGACCATCCCCCACACACACGGTATCCCAGAGGTCAGACTCTAGCCCAAGCCCGAATGTCCACACAGCAATTTTACAGCTTGAGCCCCACAAGTTCAAGTCAGCTGACCCAGGCCAGCTGCAGGTGTTTAATTGCTGTGTAGATGTATCCTACATGTTCTTTCAGTATCCTCCTCTTTTGAGGCTTTATCCAAAGCCCACTGAAGTACATGGAAAGTCTCTCAGTCACTTCAGTGGGCTTTCAAACAGGACCTGGATGAATGTGAGAAGATGCTCATTTGGTTAGGTATTGTATGCATCCCCCTTTTATCTACCAATTTTTTGTGCCAAATTGTGCACTGTTACTTACACCTGTGAAACCTCACTGAAGTAATGGAGTTTTATACGTGTCTCTGAGAATACCATCTGTCCCATGGACTGCAAAAATATCTTACCATACACTGTTAATCAGAAAAACATTTGGCCCATGTCAAAGGGTGGACTGGACTCTTTAAGAGGGAGCTGGTCCAGTCCACCTGAGTCTCATTAACTGCCTTTCAATGGGGCCTGATAGAGGGCAGCTGTTGTCTATAAAGAGGAGAGCAGAGGACAGGAAGAGGAACCTATGGTAGAGAAGAGCTACAGTAAGCAAAAGGCTCCTGTAGGAGAACCTGACTGAGAGAGGGTTTAGGGCCTAAAAGCCAGAGCCAGAAGGCTGAGCTCCAGCTAGGGGAGATGACAGAGTAGCAGGAACTGCAGAGAACGAGGAACTTCATGGATTGCCAGAGACAGAAAAAGAGACCCTGAGGGCAGAGACAAAGGTTAGCAGGGTAATTCCCTAATTTTATTGTAATTTTGATTCACTGTTTTTGGAAAATAAATAAATCCCTGCCAGAATGGCCTGTGGAGTTTAACTGGGGAGCCCTGAAGAGAGGGAAGACTGATGGGAGGATGCTGCCGAGCCACCCTAGGTCACGGGTTGCTCAGTACCCAGCTGACCCTATTATAGCCCTCGTTTGCTTAACTGAGCATTTTAAATGCATGCAAGGAGTTCTGTTTCCAGTTTTATCACTCCACCTTTCCTCTGTGAACAAGGAACTCTATAAACCTTAATGTTCACAAGCTAGGACATAAAACTCAGCAACAAGTAGGTAGTCTTTATTGTCGCAGACTATTGACTCTACAGAACTGTAGGTAAGAGACAGCTGTAGTATCTCCAGTTTCTTCAAAGTGGATGCCTCAGAAAGAACAGCCTTGAGTTGACTAAATTTCTAAATTCAAGAATCAGTGTACAAGTTTGTGCCAGGTCCTCCTCTTCTCTGGCCACTTTCAGGCATGCAGTCTTGGAATCCTGTCTTGTTGTACGATTAAAACTACTGGGCAGAGAGAACTAATTTACTTACAACTGAGCTTAAACAAGGTAGAGATTTCTCTGGCTGTCAGCCCAAATTTAAGGCTTCTAGACCTTCTCAGATCTAGTTTGTTTACCTTTTAATTAGTTTTCCTAAAATTTGTCATTTGCTGGGCAAACTCAGCCAGTGAAATTAATATAGTATCCATTACCTGAAAATAGCTTTCAAATAAAACTAATGTAGGATATGATCTAGTCAAATATACACACCGACTTTGTAGTTTCATGGACTGAAACCCCTAACTTAATGGTAATTTAATAACTGGCCTTATTTGTAGTATGCGCTGTGTTAGTAAACCATTTTAAACATCATTTTAAAATGTGGTAGATATTTTTGCAAACATTTGTGCTGGCCTATGTTAATTGGGCCTATCTTTGTTAAATTTATTTTAAAAGTTCTTTGATAAGAAGTGTAGATAGTAACTAGTTTAAAAATGGTCGCCTAACATGGGAGAAAGAATATCACAGATCGGGCTATTATGTTTACAATGTAATACCAAGCAAAACCCATACAACACTGCATAAAGCTCTGTTTCCATGCATGCATGCATGAACAGTTATATCACCCATTTCCTAGCATTTAATTCTGTAGCAATGCTTCAACATTTCCCAATTGTGTCTTGGACAATTATCAACGATTACCCTACCATGTTCCTTTAACTTTTCGTTGTGCTGATTTATAGTGACAATTACCTGTTTTTTTACACAGGCTCACCATCAATGCAGAATGCCAGCTGCAGCTACATAATTTCCCAATGGATGAACATTCTTGCCCGTTGATATTCTCTAGTTGTAAGTACTGCTTCAGTGCATATCTATTATACTTGAACCTTGTGGAGAGGCACCAGTTTGTCTCTAATTTCTATCAGGTTGTTCAAGGTTTCCTGAACAGGTACTGAGGTTTGCTTTTGATATTATCATATATATGTGTTTTCGCTTCAGCATTCATGGCAGAAGTTTTTGTCATGAAATGCCCCATGTAGAGTTATACCGCTAGAGCTGCAAGCACCAGCATCTCTGTTTGCAGTCATAATTACAGTTTAACAAGGAGCAGATATTCACATCAGTCTGTGCTATGATGAGATGGTTATAAAAATAATGTAACATATTTTTGAGAAAAGAACCTACTGTATTATGAGATGTGCAGTTCAGATATAGGCTATATCATAACTACCTCTGTTTATTTTCCAAGCCAAAGATTAAAATTTCCTTTTAGAGAGATCAGTGTGTAAATGGTGCTGCTGATGGCAGTAGTGAACTGGATGGAGAACCGATCTCCATCATCTCTGATTTTATGAGTTTATGAGAAATAGCATGGTAGCAACTTTGCCTCATAATTCAGAAATAGACTGTATCATTAGACTAAGGCTATTTTTTTCTTGTATTATTCAGCTGCATGGTAGTTCCAACTGGATTGTATTGTGTGTAATTTTGTATATAAATGCTGTCATCATTGTGGGAGGTTGGCAGGAATCCTGTTGTTAACATGAACACCCCAGAGATGGGAGATGGCACATCTCAATTAACATTATGCTGCTGCAGAAATGTAATTACAACCATGATCCAAATGTGGTAAGTGATGTTTAAAAGGACAAGCCATGGCATTTGGTTTACTGTATCTGACTGTCATCACAGGCTTTTCTCCTTAATATGGCAAAAGTCAAGTTTTAGTGAGATTTTTTTAGAAAAGAAACTCAGGAATGTGAAAGCTAACCCATAATATCATCATGCTGGGTATTGTGTGTGTGTGAGTGTGTGTGTATGCAAATACCACGGGTACCTACAAACATGGTTTATGACTTTCTAAATTGTTTTTAAAATTTGCTAAAGGCACATTCCTGATTGCTTTTGTATCCAAAAATAAAAGCTGAATGGTTTAACAACAAAAACAATGAAAAAAACCCAGTTGTTTATCCCCTGAGGTGGGATTTGCCTTCTAAAGGAAGGGAATGTTCAGCACATTGAACATTCTGACTGCGTGACTCATGAGTGCTTCGTAATGAATCCAATTTCAGTTCTACTCTAACTGGTGTTCCCTTCCAAAAGGACAATTTTCTTCTGGCCAGGCTCACATAGTTACTTAATTTGTCCTTAAAAAAAAATACAATCCGTAGTAAGGAGTGTGTTTATTCTCTCCTATTCATTCACCCCCACTCATATGCATGAAAAGTCTTGGGGAAAAGATTCTTTTTAGGATGATCAGGTGGAAAAGGCATTAAAAATGTATTTTTCACAGAGTACTCCCTCTTCCTGAAACAGATCATACATCAGCAGTGATGTGCTGTCAATATTTTTAAAAAAGGTCTCTAACAAAAAGTGTACACTTTGATAAATCCTGTATCTCAGGGAATGTACTCTGTAAATAGGAGTGAAGGACTGGGAAAGCTATCATTTTCTCTTTCCTTTTAAATAATATCATTTCCCCATCATATCTATAAAATAAGTAGAGAGGTAACACCATTTGGTAAACACATTTATGTGATACACACTACTTTTTTTTCTCTGGGAAGTATATTGGTAGTGTAGAAGAGTATTCATCTTGTCCAGTTTGAAACAGGATTTGGAACCCAGTATGGTGAGCATGGAGGTATTTTCCTCCCACAAGGCAAATGTTTTTTGGGGAAAAAGACAGTGCAATCAATTCCATTCAATTTTTAAAAAATGAACTTTCGAGTATTTTTATGAGCTCGATGGATATGTAAATCCTGGGCAAAAATGCTTTAGGACATACAGCTTGTGAGCCAGATTTAGCCCATTTGATGTATTCAGATTGTGTAGAATCTAACTTGTCATTAAAAATAAAAAGTAACCTTCCAAATGTTACTAGTGATGAAATGTCTTTGAGTCTGTAGACAGCCTGTAACAATTACTTAGATTTGTTAACTCCCCTGTCTCTATTAATCTCACTGGAGTGTCAACTTTAAAGTCCAATGATAATGCTATATTGTCAACATGAACTGCTTTACTGATGATCATTTTAGTGAATGGAATGGGAGAGGAGGTGGGACTTAAGCCCACAGAGAGAGGTGGAAATAGGGAGAGAACAGAAAAATAGGATGGGAAAGAAAGAGAAATAATGGACAAAATTGTAGCAGTTCTACAAGGGAACAGATTTTCCTAATGAAATTGAATGTGCTAGTTCAATGGGGAGGGGTAGCTCAGTGGTTTGAGTGTTGGTCTGCTGAACCTAGGGTTGTGAGTTCAATCCTTAAGGGGGCCATTTAGGGAACTGGGATAAAAATCTGGGGAATGGCCCTGCTTTAAGCAGGTGATTGGACTAGATGACCTCCTGAGGTCCCTTCCAACCTTGATATTCTATTCAACAAACAAATAATAGTTTATATAGTACAAAAAGTCCATATTTTACTCTGGATCTTTGTGGAAAACTCCCATTTTTATCTTGCTGCAGGTAGTGTGTAGTTTTAAATGTATGCCCCTGCCCATAGACCATAATAAAAAATGGAGTTTGGTTCTCGCAGCCAAATGAGTTTGACACCCCAGCTTTATCAATATCCAGAGAAGATGGCGAACTCTTGACAGGCAGAGAAATCATCCCAGACCTTTCTTCAGTTTGGAGGCATAATAACTGTTGGGGGCAGCTCCAGAAAGCAATTAAGCTGTGTTCTGTGCCACTATCTTATTTAGAGTAACAACTCTTCACTTTGCACTGAATAGGATTTGAACATCAGAAGGTGCAGGCCCATAGCTAAATTTCAAACTTGATGTTGGCCTGACTTGTTTTATCATAACTTAAATCTTTTAGACAAAAAAAATGTTTCTAACTTTGGATGTGTGCATGCAACACCCTCTGAGGAAATGGCAGTTATATGGGCATAGTCAAGAGCTTTGTTTGTCTCAGTTTTACAGTTTTCTTGATGTATGCAAATAACACATGAAAAACTATAACAAGATGATTCTACAACTTTCTCACCTGCTCTAATAATGCCGTTCACTAAAGGTTATTTTTAAGTTATCAAATGACATTCCTTTCCTTGAAGGCTATTTTAGTGCTACCTTTAGCACTATCTTAGCACTTCTTTTGTAAATTTTCATGTAGAACATCTCAGGGATTTGTTTGTGTTTTAGCTTTATTATATTTTCAGTGTTATGTACACACATTCCAATTTGAAGATACATGACGCTCCAGAGGACTTATGAGGTGAATGGCTGAATGATTTATTACTGTCAGCTCTGCTAAATTTCCAAGGGGAGGAGCTTATTACAAATTTAGATTCCACAATGTGTTGTCTTGTGAATAAAACAAAAACCTAAATGGTTGTAGAATTTACAGCAGAATGCCCATGCATGCACACACCATTGAAAGTTAAATTGCAGGAAACCACAAAAAACCCACTCAGACATCATATACTATAAGTTATCCTGCTGCACAGACACTTGAACATTAACTATGTTAATATCTAAAACTTAGCACCTTTCCTAAACATTTCCTTTAATTTTTACCAAATACATTTTAGACTGAGCTAGGTCCTTGCAAGACCTCCTGATTCCTAGCCTTTCTCTTTGCTCTTTGTATGTTGGAGTCAAATGGTCTGGTTGCCAGGAAGAGTCAGAAGAATACAGTGGGCTGGATGGGGCCATTTTACTGTGCTAATTTAACTTATTTTGATTACTAGCTCCTAATCATTCCCTCTTGTTGGAAAACCCATGGGAGGAGGAAACATTAGGAAGAAATGCTGCATCGTGCACTTCATGGTATTCCCTTCTCTCTCACGTCTGAAGTGGTTTCTGAACTCATTTGTGGATAGTGATGCAGCAGAACCTAGAGCACTGCAGAAAACAGGCTATAGCCGCCTGAACTAGAAGGATAATAGTTCAGGGAGCCAATTCCCTGGGTACAAGCCTGTGGCATTTCCAAGGCAACGCCTGGTCCCTGGGAATCATGCTGCCTTCCTTTAATGTATAGGAATTGGACAGTATTCCTTTAATTAGCTTTGACCCTCACTGTGACCCTCTAGTGACCCTCACTGTCTTCTATGTTTCAGATGCCACGAAACCTTGCCTGAGAAGCCAAAGTATATATGTAGCCAGGCCTTGCATGTTGTATATAATTAGTAAATATGGTTATTTGTGCCTGTGTGGTTCTTTCATAATAAGGTTTTGTTTGCGCATGTAAGACTCAAAATGCACAAAAAAACCCCCAAACCCCTGCATGCCTCTCTACTTCCTGGGATGGGGCTAACGGTATTGAAGGGGAGTTAAAACTGCTTGGAAAAGCATTAACTTCTGTGTGGATTTCCTGTTGGAAATCTACCTGGTTAGAAAGAGGAACAACCTTTTACCCATCAACATCTTCCTGCCCTACCTGAATAAGATGCCTGTAATGCCTTTCACAGGTTCTGGAGAGATTAGAAACATGTATTGGAGCCATATACCTTCTCTCCTCTTCGATCTTCCACCTCCCAAAGCCTGAGCTTTTGCTCTTCTCAGCCAATGTAAACAGAAGGAGCATTTAGCCTCTTGCATTTTTTTTTAAACAGTAACAAATACAATAGTAGCCAAAGGAAAAATGGCATAGGTTATCTCTGGCTACTCCCTGTTCCTCAGGACCTACCTGGGGCCATGTATCAAGGAGGCTTCTTGAGCCTACCTCTCATCTGTAGGCTCAGCATGAGCTTGCGCTTGCTCCACCCTGTTAGGCAGAAGCACATGACTGCCAGTAGCCATACCATATGGCAGCTGACTGTTCAAGAACCAACTGTGGTATACAGAGTGTCAGAATCTGCAGGACTGTGTGTTTACTGCGTCATTAATGTCTGGAACAATCTGTGTGGCAGAGTTTGAAGATTTACCACTTTTAGAGAGATCTGAACTGGAGACTGAGCCAAGAATAATGTGAGATGATACAAATAAAGAGGTATCTCACTGGGCTGATCTGATTAATGTTGTTATTAATATATTGTTTCCTGTTGTTTTTGATCCACATAAAGCCATGGTAGTTAATTTAAAAAATGAATATTTGAGTTTGTGGAACAAAAACACCAACCAAATTGCTTGTTGCCAGTTATCGACCTGTGAGCAGGTGTGGGCTTTTCTCTAGCTATCCTCTGCTTAGAATCATAGACTATCAGGGTTGGAAGGGACCTCTGGAGGTCATCTAGTCCAACCCCCTGCTCAAAGCAGGACCAATCCCCAACTAAATCATCCCAGCCAGGGCTTTGTCAGACCTGTCCTTAAAAACCTCTAAGGAAGGAGGTTCCACCACCTCACTAGGTAACCCATTCCAGTGCTTCACCACCCTCCTAGTGAAAAAGTTTTTCCTGATATCCAACCTAAACCTCCCTCACTGCAACTTGAGACCATTACTCCTTGTTCTGTCATCTGGTACCACTGAGAACAGTCTAGATCCATCCTCTATGGAACCCCCTTTCAGGCTGAAAGCAGCTATCAAATCACCCCTCATTCTTCTCTTTTGCAGACTAAACAATCCCAGTTCCCTCAGCCTCTCTTCATAAGTCATGTGCTCCAGCCCCTAATCATTTTTGTTGCCCTCTGCTGGACTCTTTCCAATTTTTCCACATCCTTCTTGTAGTGTGGGGCCCAAAACTGGACACAGTACTCCAGATGAGGCCTCACCATGCCGAATAGAGGGGAATGATCACATCCCTAAGTCTGTTGGCAATGTCCCTACTTTATACAGCCCAAAATGCCTTTAGCGTTCTTGGCAACAAGGGCACACAGTTGACTCATATCCAGCATCTCATCTACTGTAACCCCTAGGTCCTTTTCTGCAGAACTGCTGCCTAGCCATTCAGTCCCTAGTCTGTAGCAGTGCATGGAATTCTTCCATCCTAAGTTCAGGACTCTACACTTGTCCTTGTTGAACCTCATCAGATTTCTTTTGGCCCAATCCTCAAATTTGTCTAGGTCCCTCTGTATCCTATCCCTACCCTCCTGCATATCTACCACTCCTCCCAGTTTAGTGTCATCTGCAAACTTGATGAGGGGGCAATCCACACCATCCTCTAGATCATTAATTTAGATATTGAACAAAAACGGCCCCAGGACCGACCCTTGGGGCACTCCACTTGATACCGGCTGCGAACTAGACATGGAGCCATTGATCACTACCCATTGAGTCCGAAGTTGAGCCAGCTTTCTATCCACCTTATAGTCCATTCATCCAGCCCATGTTTCTTTAACTTGCTGGCAAGAATACTCTGGGAGACCATATCAAAAGCTTTGCTAAAGTCAAGGAATAACATGTCCACTGCTTTCCCCTTGTCCCCTCATCCTTAAAGTGGCATTCCCATCATCCAGTATAGGGACGACTGTCAGCAGGAAATAAGGGATGGGCTTTCCAGCTGTGGGTGTCTGTAACTACTCAAGGTTCCAGCTGTGAGTTGTGCAGCTCCTCCCTCTCCCAGACCTTTATCCAGTCACTGCACAGGGAAGAATTCAATATAGTGTTTGCCATCCTGCTGACATGTCCAGTGAGGTCTCCACAGAACAACTAGATTTTTTTTTAAATTAACATTTTACTGTTGACTAACAAAGATTTAACTCTAAAATACAAGTCACTCGCTGGATATATTTGTAATTACAGAAATTAATTCATTTTCTAGGATTTTGCTGTTTTCCCCAATGGTAGCACCTAATCTCCAAAGTCATTTTGCACTTACTTAATTTACTAATTTAAGTTGATATATGTAGCAGCTCCAGTTATTTTAAGGTAAAAATACACAGCCAAGCTATTTAGATGAATTACATGTGCTTTATCAAACTCCAAATCAATGTAGAGAATTAGAACACTACACGTGTACTTTTAACAGAACAAAGTTCAAAGTGTCAAACTACTGTGCTGCAATGCAACCAATCTTTAGGTGAGATGGGAATGGAACTCAGATGCTGGATCTCAGCCCTTTGCTCAGTCCAATCACAATAACTATACAGCCTACAGGCCATACACACACATATATGCATGAGCAAACTAGACTGCTTTCATGTCAGGTTAACCATATGCAAATATGAAGTTTCAACCAAAAGTGGCTTAATTTACTCAATGTTAGGCATGCTTCAATGTGAAAAATGACCAGTCTCCTGAAATTTCAAGAACAATTTTTTAAAAAATTGATATGCAAAATCATGAAACACAGAATGGTTAAAAAATTGCAAGAAATATTGTTTTCACCAATTTCATCCAAATCTATTATTGTCCTAGTGTGTAGGAAAAACAGATCCTCTCTTTCTACATAAAAATTCCATTTCACCAAATATATCCCTTGGAATAGAGAAACTCCTTTTATGAATATACAGTTTAGCTATTTGGTATTAAGACTCCTCAATTTAGTTTTCTGACAAAACTAATGATTTCAACTATTTTATTTTATTTTTCCTCCCATTAGCCTGAAAAAAACAAATTGTGGTCTGGCAGATAGAGTTGTATTCTTTTCTGTCTCATGTATCATCAACAGAATTATTAATGAAGTTCTGATTGCAGAATCTTATTACTGGTGAGGCAGCAGCCAGAAAGAACCCAGCTTGATTTTATATCTCATGCTGAGTTTTCATTATTGACATTTTGGTAGGCGAGAGCAGACTTCTTGTAAACTGAATGCCACAGATGTGCATACAGGAAGAATCTGGATCTTAATCTTCACTTTTTAGCTGAGAAGTTCTCTTCAATGAGTTGAACCATATTGCTTATTCTGGATACCACACAGCTAAATTTCTTGATTCAGTCTTTGTGACTGAGGGCCTAGCTGTTTCATCTCTTCTTACAGGAAGATAGGAATTGCTATACTGAGAGTCAAAGATGACCTGTCATAGAATCATAGAACATTAGGGTTGGAAGAGACCTCAGGAGGTCATCCAGTCCAACTCCCTGCTCAAAGCAGGACCAACCCCAACTAAATCATCCCAGCCAGGGCTTTGACAAGCCGGGCCTTAAAAACCTCTAAGGATGGAGATTCCACCACCTCCCTAGGTAACCCATTCCAGTGCTTCACCACCCTCCTAGTGAAATAGTTTTTCCTAATATCCGACCTCCCCCACTGCAACTTGAGACCATTGCACCTTGTTCTGTCATCTGCCACCACTGAGAACAGCCTAGCTCCATCCTCTTTGGAACCCCCCTTCAGGAAGTTGAAGGCTGCTATCAAATCCCCCCTCACTCTTCTCTTCTTCAGACTAAATAAGCCCAGTTCCCTCAGCCTCTCCTCATAAATCATGTGCCTCATCCCCCTAATCATTTTCGAGACTGGTTTCCTATATGTGAGAGCAGCCAGTACAGTATGCTTCAGAAAGAGGAGAAAAATGGGGAAAAAAATAATGGAAAAATGCAAAATCCCTTTCCATTAGAGAAGTTTCTTCATATTCCCCAGTAGCTAGCAAATGGCTTATGAATGGAACTATGAAGGTTTACATTTTTATATACTGTATGATGTAACTGAAGATGATGATCTTAGTCATATTAATGTCAAATCTGTTTTTATTATTTTTACTAAGCTCTTGGCCTCAATGTCTCATGGCAATGAGTTCATTTTGCATTTTGTAAAGTTTTTTTTCCCTTTTAGCAGTTTTAAATTTGTTGTTTTTAAAATAGAATTGTATTTTATTTCTTGTCTGTAGAAAATCATAAATAGTGGAGCCATTATATCATCCATCATATTCTAAACCTCTGCTGTGATTTTGTTTTCTCTCTAAATTAAATGATCCTCTTCTAATCTTTTACATATGGAAGTTTTTATACCTCATTATTTTTATTGCCCTTCTCTGGACTTTTCTATTTCAGCCATACACTTTTTCAGACAGGTCGACCAACACTCAACACCATATTCATGGTGATGGCTTAATCACTAATTTGTGGTATTATATTTTCATTATTATCCTTTCTTAATGCAGCAAATCTTCCTTGTTTTTTTGAATGTGTACTGAGCAGATGTTTTCCTGAGGTGTCCCCAGTGAGACCTAGATCTTTCCCTGAATAAATATAGTAAATTTAGAAAATATTAACATGTGTGAGTAGTTTAAATTGTTCCTTTAAATGGGCATTACCTTGCACTTGTCAACAATGCATTTCATCTACCATCATGTTGCCCAGATGCCAACCTTATTTAGGTCTTTCTGAAGTTCCCCACAATTCTTTCTATTCTTGACTAACTTTAATAATTTATTTCTCAGAAAGTTTGGTTAGCCAAACATTTATTCTGTTCGCTTTCTGGTTTGTCCATACTCTTTAATATGACTCAATATGTAACTGTATTAAGTGTCTCTAAAATGTTTATGCTCTTTCACTTCTATAGCCAAGGCTCATAAAATTCTGCAGATGCATTCAGAATCTTTGGATCCAAAAGTTTCTTCTAACTTTGTCAAACACTCCAACAGCATACAGCATACTATAGCTATAAATTGGCCAAATTTATCCCCGGTTTGGTGTACATGGATTCACTCCAGACAAATAACAGCATGAATAGATTTGTATCTTTATTTTTAATTGAACTGTAATGGTAATAGAGAATTATTATAATTTATGGGGAATTCATGTCAGAGTTATGTATGCAGTTGTAAATATATTGATACTAACTTCCCCCTATTTCTCTGCAGGAAGTTACTGTATGTGAAAATAGAGACAGCTGCCTCTCTCAACATTTATTACTGTATAGCTCAGTATACTGATTCTGAGATTCTTATACAATATAATTAGGGCCCTACCAAATTCACGGTCAATTTCGTGGTCATAGGATTTTTAAAATGGTAAATTTCATTATTTCAGTTATTTAAATCTGAATTTTCACGGTGTTGTAATTGTAGGGGTCCTGCTGCCAGCGCCAGCCCTGTGGGGTGGGGGGCCTGGGACATTAGACACTCAGCCCCTATCTGCTGGAGGGGTGCTCCCCTGGCTCTGCCCAGGCCCCACCCCCACTCCACCCCTTTCCTCAAGGCCCCACCCCTGCCCCACCTCTTCCCACCTCTTCCCCGCCCAGTTCCGCGCACTGCGCACACTGCGCCCTCGCTCCTCCCCCCACAGTGCCTCCCAATGCCACAAAGCTGATCTGATCCATGGCAGGCGGTAGGCACTGGGAGGGATCGGCAGAGGCGCTAATTGGTGGTGCTCACCGGCAAGCAGGAGGCACTGGGGGGAGGGGGAGCTCCTCCTCCTCGCCTCATCCCACCTGCTGCTCACCTCCCCATTTGTCTCCTCACCCCGATTGCCCACCTGCCTCCCCACCCATGGGAACCCCCAAAGCGCAATGCCCGGGGCAGTTGACCCGATTCACTGTACCCTAGGAATGGCCCTGCCTGAGCCAAAAAGGAGTTGTGGAGTGGTCACAAGGTTATTGTAGGAGGGGTTGTGGTACTGCTACCCTTACTTCTGTGCTGCTGCTGGTGTTGGTGCTCCCTTCAGAGCTAGACAGCTGGAGAGCAGCGGCTGCTGGCCAGGAGCCCAGCTCTGAAGGCAGAGCTGCTGCCAGCATCAGCACAGAAGTAAGGATGGCATGTTATGGTATTGCCACCCTTACTTCTGCGCTGCTGCCTGCAGAGCTGGGCCCTCCGTCAGCAGCCACCATTCTCTGGTCGTCCAGCTTTGAGGGCAGCAGTGCAGAAGTAAGGAAAGACTGGTATGGTATTGCCACCCTTCTGCACTTCTGCTGGCAGGGCGCTGCCTTCAGAGCTGGGCACCCGGCCAACAGCCATCACCCTCTGGTTGCCCAGCTCTGAAGGCAGTGCAGACGTAAGGATGGCAATACCGTGACCCCCTTAAAATAACCTTGTGACCTCCTTGCAACTCCCTTTTGGGTCAGCCCCATGAATTTGAGAAACACTGGTCTCCCCAATGAAATCTGTACAGTTTAGAGTAAAAGCACACAAAAGACCAGATTTTACCAGAGAGAGACCATATTTCACAGTCTGTGACACATTTTTCATGGCTGTGAATTTGATAGAGCCATAAATATAATGTGACTGAATACAGCAAAAGAGGGATAGACATAAAAAGTCTAAGACCAATCTGTATAAGCTCACACAATTTCTGTTTAGTGAAGGACAATGTAATTAGCCTGCTGCTTGGGCCCAATTTGAACATTTGGAAGGGCTTGAGAACTGATTAACATAGGCTTGTTCAGGTAGCGGCCCGCCCCTGTCCTTTCCAGAATTTCTGTTCCACCAGAAAGGTATTTGTTATGTGGGACCAAAGTTTTCTGAATAATGGCAAGTGCCTTAGCAGCTACTTCCAACTAAAGCTGGTCAAACCTTCCCCAAAATTTAGTGTGATCTTATTATTAGTTGTCAAAAATTGAATTTTTGATGAAAATATTAATCAAGAACTTGAAATTTGCAAAATTCCAGACAGCTTTCCTTCCAGCAAAGCAGGAAAGCACCTAGGACAGCCTGCTTGCATGGTGCAAGAAGGAGGGAGTGGGAGTAAAAATCCTGATTCTAGGTAGGCTAGACAGACAAATGTAATGGCATGCACTGGGTATTGATCCCTGCCATGTGACAGAGTGATTGCCAACTCCTGTGATTTTTATCATGAGTATCACAATATTTGGTGGTTTTTGCTTAAAGCCCAAGTTCCTTCTGGGACGTGATCACAAGAATTTCAGCTTTCTTTTTTAAGTATGTTTCTAAGCTACACGGTTACAGAGGAAAACCTGCAAATGTGGCCCAAGTGCACCCTAAAGGCATAAAATCAGAAGGCAAACACTCACCCCCTCCTCCTTCTTTGCAAATTCACTTATTTTAAATATCAGTATTTTAATCAGTGGGATGATTTGGGAGAGCCTGACTCATGACTTCTAGGTGGTTAGGATTGGCAACACTGGGGCAGGGGGGAGGGTGAGGGTGAGGGAGAGGAATAAGAGCAGTTTCTTCCTGGCACTTCTGTGTGTCATGCTTATATTACAGGATTGAGTCATCCATTCATGCATAGTGATAAGAATTACGTCAGAGAAAAACACTGGCAAAATTTCTGCAATGTGTTTTTGGATTAAGTAGCATATAAACACTTTTGATCCTGAACTTTCACAATTATCAGAAAAGCTGTTCTTCTCAATTCTATTTTACAAAGAAAAGAGTTACTCTAAGCAAAAGTTGCAGGGCAGGGGGATTGAAAATAAGTTTATAATAGAAATCTGTTAGCCTTAGCTATGGAAATCATAGCCTTAGCTATGGAGTCAAGGCAAGCAACTCTATAATATATAAAGGATCAAATGTGATTAAAATGAAAATGCGTATTTATTGACAGCAGTCCATTCTTTTTTATTAGAAAATGCAAATATTAGTGCTACAGCATTTAAATGTCTGTGTTTTCAGAAGGTGACTCACTGTGCCACAGGTGTCCTTGTCAATAACCATGTCTGCCTAAACTGTCATCCAGTATTTACTGTGATTTACTCCAGTTTGGGTTCTGAGCTGATTTTGTTGTTTTGTGAGTAAGTTGCCAGAAGAACTAACTATTTTTGTTCTTGAAACCACCACTGGGAACTCCTCCCTGGACTATCTAATGTGCAAAAAGCTATATCCCCAACTTAATTGTATTTTGCTTCTTATGTTTCTTTAGATTTTTTACATATGCTAAAAAAATTCATCTCTTCATACCATCTAGGCACCACTGATATAACTTTAAAGTACATCACACACAATACCCTACAATTACAGCAATACAATTCAGTATATAACGCACCATCAAAAAGCCAGGCAATTTAAAGCTCAAATCACCTTCTCCTTCAAGAATTCCCTTCCCTTCACCTCATTTTCAAATGCCTGTGGAAAATTGATGAGCTTTGTAGCATACCAGGAAGGTTCAGACTATTTTGAACTATGCAGGGAGCAAATGTATAGCACATATTGTATAGAAAATGTAAAATGTTTTCATAGCGACAAAGAACATTGTTCTCTAGGGGCTATAACAATGTTAATGGAGAATTTTTAAAAATAAATACTCCTTTTATTAGTATACTTCAGGGGAATACCTAGCATTCAAATGATGCGACTCCACTTAATGGAAATTATGCAGTTTAATTCAGACATTTTGTGGAAACTTCCATGCTTGCTGAACTGTCAAGCTGGAGAAAGAAGCCATTTGTGCATTTTATTCAGTGTTAGATGCCATGTAAAGGGTCAGGAGCAGAACAAATAGAAGGAAAGAATTTTGGAGTGTGGAGAGGGAAGAAATGGGAAGAGGTAAACATTGACCAAGTCAGTCAGATAATATAGAATTTCCCCCAAAAGATGCTAGGGACTAACATGGAAATAGGGGATAAATGCAATAAGCAGCACTTCTGCCAGCTGGACCATTAACAAAGCTAAAATAATATCAGAGAAGCTTCATCTGTACCCCTTGCTATTAAGGCAGTGCTATCAAGGTCTAGGCTTCTTGAGCATGCTGCCTGTATCCTAGCATATGAAAGGCAGTTTGGCCTCCTTACAAGATAATTAATTTGGAAGAAATGGTATACTGTATGGCAGTTAATAAATCTTATCTCCTTCTTCTTTTTATGTTAGGCACCATATCTCTGCCAAATCAGAAAATACTGTACTTTTGTCTTTTATTATCAAATAGCCTGCCCAATGTGAGTATCAAATTCAGTTTTAGCTTTTATATAAAAAAGTTACAGTTCCATATTCCTCCATACGATGTGGAATTGCATAAGAAACAAGAGAGTATTCTTTAAATATTTGACTGCAGAGATTATTTCCATGTATGGAGCAAAATGCGTGTTTCAGTTTGATGCACAATACCAATTAGTTTTTCTTCCTAAATTTCTAATTCATTTCCCACTCCAAATCTCCTGAGATACCCAACTCCTCTGTCCTTGAACTTTGCCCAGGGTTTTTGTTTGTTTTGACTTTTTGTTTTAAATTCCCCATATAAAAAGTACTCAGTTGTGGTCTGAAACATCTGATAATGCTATAATTGTGGGTCATCCCTTTATCGAGAGTAAAGTATTTGATTTTTGGATGCAAATTCCCCAGTGCTGCATTTCAAAAATGTACAGTTAGTAGTGGTTGACTTGGTGCACTGCTAAAGTGTGCTTGGATCATGCTACTTTCGGTCAGTGGAGACTGAGGCTAAGTCTACAATTGCAGATATAGAGTGCTAATGTGTGTTCACACTGTGACTATGGAGCATGTCCACATTAGTAGCTCTTGCAACGCCACAGAGTGCAATGCATTGTGGTAGCTATCCCAGTGTGCAATTGGCTGCAGCTTTCTTTGGAAAGGGTTTGCAATGCCTAATGGGGCATGATGCAGGTTTCCCAGTTCCATTGTTCCATGAGTATGCTACTAGATTGCCAGCTGCTTTTCAAGTGAGGGGATGGAGAGCATGACAGGGAGTATGTTGTGTGTATGTGGGGGGAGAGACAGTGTGTTTTGCGGGGCAGAATGTGTCAGCATGCTATCTTGTAAGTTCAGACAGCGGCAGGGGGAAAGGGGAAACCAGACATCTGCTTCCACCCCTCTCTCTCTCTCTCTCTCTCTCTCTCTCTCTCTCACACACACACACACACACACACACACACACACACACACACACGCCTCTGCAAAAGGAGCATTCCTACAGTAATGGTTTGCTTTGCGGGCTGGAGCAGATAAGCATGTGGGCTGTCAGAAATGGAGCTTTGAAAGGGAATAGCCACATGCCTGCAGCCGAGTTCAAAACAATGACCAGAGTGGCCATTTGACTTCGGGGGATTATGAGACATTTCTGGAGGCCAATCACAGAGCAGTAATGCAACACATCGTCCACACTGATACCCGGGCGCTCCAGCCCGGGTGCAGCAAGATCTATGCTTCTCATGGAGGTGGATTACCAGGAGTGCTCCAACTGCAGAGTACAGGCACTCTAAGTGCCTTGCCAGCATGGACACCTCAGGAGTTATGGTGCCCAGGGCTGATTTAATGCGCTCTAACTTGCAAGAGTAGACAAGGCCTGAATGTTTGAAAGCTAGTTCTCAGGGAGGGAATGTTTACACTGCAATCAAGGTGTGAGATTGCAGCATGCGTAGACTTATCTGAGCTAGCTTTAATACTGATAGGAGTGAAGCTGCAGCAGGACCGGCTTCAGTGCCAGCTGTACAGGACTGCCCAGAAGCCTGGTTACTTACTCGGATAGCCTGCCCCTGCTGAGTTTAGCACGCTAAACAAAGTTTAGAGTATTTCCTATAAACTTGTTCAAAAAGAAACATTTACTTAGTATTTTTTCAACTCTCTCCAAAAAAGTTACAATCTCACATGAAGGATAAAAATGATAACCCCTTAGAACAAATAGTCAATGAAGCTAGTTAGTAGCCCATATTCTAATGCTGGAAGGTCTGCTGCCCTTTTTCAGTACAAAAAGACAGAGAAAGGTACAACTGGTAATTTACAGTGTGTGTTCTTTTGTTCATTATCATCTGATGAGCTACACTGAGGTGATAAGTCTAGACAAGTTTACTAGTATCAGTAATGATTTTCAACCAAAGGGAACTATATAATTTTAAAGATGCATTTGTTCACAATGGTTGTTAAAAATCAGCATTTTGATGAGACAACATAGCTTGCCTCTAGTAGTCAGAAAGCAACCATGTTATAATACATCACCAGCGATATTTACTGAAGTAAGGGAAACACAGCTGATCAGAACTTTAATAATATATGCTTTGTGCAAGGTAATTCCATTTTTTCCCTGCAAGTCAAGGCTTTACTCAAATTCTCTACAGCTTTTTCTTGTCTGACCTAAAAGAGATGCCACTAGAAGATATAGGGTTCTTCCCAACAGCTTGGGAACAGATTTAGTTTGGGGATTGGTACTTTAGGTTTTTATTGATTTATATAGAAAATACAGCAATATTTTCTGCCAAGATTTAACAGAATTTGCTGCCAGATGATGCTGGTCATTGCACCTATCAGCTATAATAAGATAAACAACATAAGGCTTAATTGGTACTTGTATGGGAGACTTCCAAGGAAAAGCATAGTGCTACAGTGACCACAAAGTGGTGGTGGTGGCATATATATGTAGGTATAAAAGCCTCGTTTATAACATGAAAAATGCCTATAGTTACTGTGTTATATGAATACATCAAGAACAATAAAACATGTTAATGCTCTATCCCACAATAGTCTTTTAGGTCTCAAATTGCTGTCTCTCTGGTAGACAAAATGGTTCTTATGTAGAGCTTGTTGAACAGTTTTGATCAAATTATTTCTGTTCAAAATGTCTGTTTTTCTTCAAAAACAAGTATCTTTTGAAAATTAAAAGTGAACATTTTTTTGTGTGTGTGGGAAAAGTTCAATATGAGTTTTAAAAACTTTGAAACAAACTGTAAAAAAATCTACATTTTTTGCAATTTCTTTTTTGTCTTTTTCTTTTTACCGGCCCTGTTCATCTCCTATTCAAAATAGTGGTCATCTCACTTCAGTAACATTCAGTTACAGTGGTTGTTTTTACATAATTACTGATTCATTCAGTGGATCCTAACTCCACTATGCAAACAAGGCAAACCCGCATTTGACTGAAAACTTGAGTTCTCCTGACAACAGTAATGTGAACGCTGAACATGTTAGGAATCAAGCAGTAGCCAGAACTTCTCATCCTCAGGTCAATAGAGCTTCTTTGCACTTGAAATGACTGACTCTGTGTGGTCCCCAAGTAGAGAGCTGACAGGAAACAGTTTTCCTGTCCCATTACAGTGTTTGAGATTTCAATGGTTTTTCCATGGTGTACCAGGACAAACTGAACACCTTTTGAATCTTTTCGCAAAAGGAGAGAGATAGAAATCCCACAATATCCAATAGCCTGGTGGTCAGGACACTCACCTGTGAGGCAGAACAGGGACTCAAACCTCAGTCTCACTCACTCTCATTTTGATCAGAAATTATATCCTAGACCGGAGAAACCTTTCCCACAAAAGTTTCGTTCAAATGGATATGTTTTTGTCAAAAGTTTATGTTGGAAAATACTGATTTGTCAAACCAGAATCATTTTGTTGAAAAATTCTTGACCAGATCTATCCTCAAGATTGACTTTCTGATTACACATGTATTGGCATGACAGCTCATCTTCCTATCCTCTAGCCCCCAACACTACCTCTGACTCTAGCAGACCTTTCACTTCCCTCACACTGGCTGTGAGCTTCTCTTCCTGCCACAGAGCCTGCCACAGACCTGTCCTCATCCCTTCCTCTTCTCCCCCTCTTTAATCCCTGCAGAGCCTTCTCTTGCCCTCTGCTCCTTTCTTCTCACCTCTCCTGTGGTGTTCTAGTCTTCCTCAGGTCCTGTTCTTTCTCCCAGAATTCCCACTCCCTCCCCCTACAGCCTTTCACATCCTATTGTTCCTCTCCTCCCCAATGTCTACCCAATACCTTCCTCCTACTCCTGTATCTTCCATGTCCTCACTGGGCCAGATCCACAGAGGGATTTAGGCACCTAAACCACAGTTTTAGGCATCACGAAACCTCCACATGCTCCACAAAACCTGTGTTTAGCTGCAGCCTATCCCTGCAGGCACCTAATCTTACTCTGTAAATTTTCACTGTAGAAGTTCCTTTGGAGCCTCAGTTTCTGTCTCTGAGTATATGCACTGCTGTTGCCACAGGCAGCCGCCAGCTGCCTAAGCCCCAGTACAAGCCACAAGCCAGAGGAAGCAAGAAGGTAACAACCTCTCTTGTAGCCTTTAGCTTCATGGATGAGGTACTCCCCTGGGATATGGGAGACCTTCGTTCAATTCCCTCCTTTGGCTAATGTGGAAAAGGGATTTGCCCAGGGATCTCTCGCTTTCCAGATGAGTGTCCTAATCCGTGGGCTATAAAGTGATTCTCACTCAGTTTCTGGCCCAATTAATAATTAAATGTTACAGTTTAACATCCTCAATAAGACAGACTCAGAGACACCCCCCTGCATCAGAATATTCCACAGTCCAGTGGTTTGGATATTTAATTTAAGAGGTGGGAAACCCCTGGGCAAATCCCGTCTCCTCACTAAGCAATGAGAAGAACTGAACCAGAGTTTCCTACATGCTAGGAGTGTACCTTAACCACTGGACTAAATATTATATGGGAGACTGCCTTATTGCCCTTCACCCCTCACCAAACCATTTAGTGTGCATTAGCCAGGTGCTTAACTCATTCTCGCAAACACCGGCTTAGGCACGGGCGCTGCCTGACTCTAGGAGTGGTGTGCCCAGCTGTGGATCACAAGCAGAGAGAGGCACCTCCCTGCAGCCCAGACTTAGGCCATCGAACTCCGTGAGACGGGTGGGGCTTAGGATACACCCCTCTGATCATCATCTCCCATTGGCTAACTCAGGTGGGGAGCTGCCCAGTGTGCTGGCTTTTGTGGATCCCATTCTTAGGCACCTCTCTCTCCCCATTCATTGTATAGGGAGCTTGGGTGCTTAACTCAGTGTATGTGGATCCTATTGTTGTTCCAGTGATTTTTCCACGCACCTAAAAGTTAGGTATTGAAATGCCTATATCCCTTTGTAGATCTGGGCCAGGGTGCCCCAGAAGTCGCCTCCCAGTCACTGTTCCTTCCTTCACTCCACTGTCCCCCTCCCATTACTGTCTCCCCCAGCCTCCAGTGTCCTTTTTCTCCCACTGCTGAGAAGGCTGGAGTTGCACCAGAGCGTTCTCCATACTGCCTTGCAGGGGGTGTTTTGCATCACAGCTCCTCATCTCAAGGGAGAGACAGAAAAGGAGATGTGAGGCTGAATGACCCAGGTGAGGCTAGAAGGGCAGCAGCAGTAGACATCATAGCCCAGGAGGGCAAGGCAGACTGAAGAAGACCCACCTGGTCCAGGAGACTCAGCTGGTAGCAATAAAGCTCTGAGAAATAGGAGAATTGAAAGACTGGTGAAATGGGCTGACGAATGAGCGGAAAATGGTTTGTGAGGACTAGAAAGTCATCTTTTGCTGTGTATTTGGACTGATCAGAGAATGGATTTTTCTGTATGCATTTGGTGGGGGGTGGGCAGGAACAGAAAATGGATTATAGGAGGCAAAATATGGGGAAGGAAACAGAGAATGGGTTGGCTTCAGAGTGGTGTTGGCAAAAGTAGTGAGTGAATTTGAGGGGAATGTGGAAGGAAACATGGAGGTGAGGAAAGGAGGAAGAAATTTAGAATCAGGAAGATGAGAGAGAGAGATGACACAAAAACACATTTGTTCACATAAAATTACATTAGAAGCTATTTTAAAAGTTATAAAATTGCAATATATACGCAAATATATTAATAAAATAAAGCAAAACATGTCTAAACAAATATTAAACATGGATCTCTAAAGCATCATCCTCACCAACTTCACTCAAAATGTTATTAACACACCAAGTCAGCCAAGAAGTGTCCAGGTTACAAATCAATTTATAAAAGGTGTAATCAATCTGCAGCTGCTTCACAGTCAGGGTGCAGAACAATCCTAGCATGTTACACTGCTCTATCCCAGTTATTCTGTTCTGGTGAGATTTCAAAACAGCTAGTTTTGCCTGACCCAGCAAAAAGTTAGCCAGGCAGGAAACTGACTGAATGTGTGCATTGTATCTCATTGTGAGAGCAAACAGAAGCTTGGAGAAAACCAGTCCCAAACAGCAAAAAAACCTTTTGCGCAGAAAAAAAAAAGAGGGATAAAACAGGGGCAATGTACGAAAAAGTAAAATATCATTTCTGAAACCCAATAGAAGGGGGACTGTGTAGACACCTCAGGGTAATACGGTGCACAAAACTATTGGCTGATACAATGCTACTCAGGAATCTCCACCGCAAGATACTGGAGCTCTCAGAAAGAGGAAGTTTGTACAACCTTCTCCAAGCCAGAGACATAGTCACCCAAGGACAGGGGCATCTTCTAGGCTGCATTAGGGAGATCAGAGAGGGTGGCATAATGCCACACCTTAACACCCATGCCATAGAGCTGCTTCTTGGTCATGGGTGCAAAAGGAACATTCACCAAGCCCATGCAGGACAACAGTCGGCCTGGTTGTACAAGGATCTTTTCCACAGATGGGAAGGCAACTAATGAGTGGAACATAGGATTCCTCTCTGGAAGAACATCTGCTGCAAAAACTTTCTGCAAATACTGAGCAGCCTACTGAAGGAGCACTACCTGGAATTCAGTGAGGCTCTTAGCCAAAAAAGGCACAGACTGGATTCTGGTCTGAACAGCAGGGACTTTTTCTGACTTTCAGCTTGACCAGCTAGGAACAATCTGGTGGAACAGCTTGGTGAACCCAGCCTGAATAAAGGCAGGAAACAGGCTCCTAGAGGAGAAAGTTTCAGTGGGGAAAAGGAGGTTAAAAACCAGCGTCTCTTCTAAGAGCCATAAACTGGAAAATGCCTTGTCCAGCGACACACTTAGCAGAAACTGCCAGGCATTAAAGAGATCATTATAGAATGGAGTCAAATCTGGACTCTGATTGACCAGGTACCGACCGAAATAGGTGAGAGTCAAATCCCATCCCTCCAACATGGCAGAGGAGAGAAAAAACAAGGGATTTCTAGACCAGTGGGGAGTCAGAGTACAGCAACCACTGAACAGACTGGAGGCAGAAGCCACCGCATTACTGACTAAATCGATGAGCCGCTGGCCCCCTTCATCTAATGGGAGGAAGAGCAAAGCAGGGCACAAACAGTGGCAGTTATTTAAAAAATGGTTAATATGCCTCTGTATCTAGTCCAAAAGGCCTCAGGGTGGGTCCAGACACATTAGCCGGTGCCACAACATTGAGGCCACAAGATTGTTGTCAATCCAAACCCGCCCCCCAAAGAGTTCAGCAATGAGCCAGCACCATCTCCTCATTCCCCTCCCAGTTCCTTAGCATATATTGTTCAGGTCCAAAAATGATCCCCAGCACCTTATTCCCAGAGGTGCCCCATTGCAAGTGTTGTGGCAATGTTACACTGCCAAGAGGCTAGTAAGATGGAATTGCTCTTAACCCAGTTAATGTGGGCAGAAGATGCCTGTTCATCCACTTGTAAACAAGCGAGAGGTGCCTGCACACCACCATCAGATGTGATAAAAACTGAGATATCACCACAGGCTGACACACTAACCAGGAAAGCATCTGGCACTCCAGGAAAAGAAAGGCCAGTCAGACAGCTTCTGAGGACATGCAGGAATGGCTCCAAATTAAGAGCAAACAGCACCCCAGACAGAGGACACACCTGATGAATGCCTTGGTGAACTGGGAAGCAGTGGCTAAGACCCCCATTAATCTTTAGGAAACTAAAAAGGTTATGGTGCAATAAAGAAATATACAAAGAGAACACTGGCCCCATGCTGAAAGCTTCTAATGGATTTAAAAGAGAACTATGGTTAACTCTATCAAAGGCCTTCTCCTGGTCCATTGAAATAAATCCTGTATCCAGATTACAAAGTTTCCTAACAGTAAAAACATAATCAATTAAAAACAAATTATCAAAAACACAGCAGTTAGGAATCAATAGGTTTGATCTGGGGGTATCAGAGTCCAGCCAGTTGGCTAAATCATGTGATAAAATTTTAGAATCAGAAGAGAGAAGAGAAATAGAGCTCCAGTTCTATCAATCAGAGAGATTACCCCCCTCTCCCTGGCTTTTTTTTTCTTTTTTCAGCAGGTGATCACTGCTCTGTGACAACTGAGGGGCAGCTCTTTCTCCTGGAAACACTGCAGCCCCACGAGAAAAAAGTCAAGACCAATAAGATGTCAGAAATGCTTGTAAAATTCAGATGGCAGCCTATCAATACCTGGAGCCTTGCCTGTGGAAAGCTGTTGGACTGCAACAGAGAGCTCCTGTGATGATAGTGGGGCATGCAGGCACTGCTGCTCTTCACCAGTAAGATGGGATAACCTGTGGTGCAGCTCCTCCATTTCCAGCATGTCACAGGCTTCAGGCGAGTACTGAGTGCTGTAAAAAGAAACAGCTGCTTTCCAGATCTCAGCAAGGTCAGCCATTCAGATGACTATCCAGCAGCCATAGGGAAAAAAATCTGCTGACAATCTGACTTTTTCTCCAACCCTAAGAAAAACCTTGTGGTACCATCAATGTCATGGAGCTGAGTAAAACAGGCCCAAACTAGTGCTGTTTGCACCTTTTTGTCCAAAAAGCACCTCAGGAGTCAGTACTTTTCAACTAAGATTTACTGAATCTGCTTTGGGTTTCCCACATCAAGGTTACCATGACATGAAAGATGTCTCGTTCCAGGCCACTCATGGTCAGATGCAAGAACTGCATGGTAGCCTGGATCTGGGTCTGGACCTTTCCGACATCCCACCACTGTCTCAGAGCCTCACACAGGGGCTTGTGCTGCCGCCAATGCTTCCAAAACACAGCAAACATCTGGATGAAATTCAAGTCCTGTAAGAATTTGCTATTAAAGCACCGGTGGGAAGCACAGGCAGGAAGATAGAAAGACATAATAATGATCAGACAAGCGAGTACATGGAAGACTGAACATACATATTCTTGTTGGTCTTCATGATATAAAAGTGATTCAGACTAGCCCCTGAGATCTGGTTGGGACTAGCCTTCAGCCAAGAGTATTGCTAACAGTGGACTGAGAGAACCTCCAAACATCTACTAGCCTCAAATGTTTGTCCTTAACTCAAACTATATCGAAAGTAACCAGTTTTGGAATAATCAAGTTTGTTCCCAATTGCTTTATTCTTCATACATATCTGAATTTTTCAATTCTGCTTAGGACCAGGAGCAGAAGTGCTGAAATTCTATAAGGATTTGGCATTTCTAGAATAAACAAAGGCAGAACATACCAGAAATTTCACACCAGAGTCTTTTTTTCACAGGGTTTCCTGACCACTTTTGTTACCTCAATATGAAGCTCAGATACTACAGTATTTGGATAGGTACCTAAACTTTTGGGTGCTTTTTGGAATTGAACCTTTTGAAGTTCACCCATCTCTAGTTATAACCGGGAACTAGCCAGTAATACCAGTAGATGACAGCAGATTGTACCTCAAATCTGCTTCATCACTTGATCTTAATTTCAATTTATAAATGAATGTCTATTCCAGGTTCTAGGCACCCTTGAAACAGGCGACACAAACAGCAGTAGCATATCAATAGCCTCTGTCTCCTGTAACAGTTTCAGAAAAACTCTTTTAGAAACTTTTTAGAGTTGTACAAATGTTACTGGCACTATATTTTCTCTCTCTTGTGAAAGGCTTAGGGGTATTGAGAAGAAGCCCTAAAAATTACCTAAAACAGAAATAAGTCAAGCCTAACGTGTATCTTAAAAAAAAAACAATAAATAAATACAAAAAAATTAAACCCCATTCAAACAGATCAGATTTTATTACATAAAATCAGTTATGAACGTTTTTGGACACCTTCATTCTGATAGTTATTACCCCTTCCAAAAAACCAAGGACTAGCCAAACCTAAATTCTGGCCTAAGCTAATTTATGAATTAATTTTATTAATTTAGAAGTGCAGAATGTACTGTCACCAATAACAGGTCCTTTAATCATCAGCTATATTAAATTTGTTATATGAAGTGAGATTGGCGCAAATAGAGACATGAGGACTTTATTTAAAACCCAAGCATAAACATAATTATACCCAAACGGATACATATAACAAAGCACTCCCTAGATTGTGCGTACTTACAATCTTAGACTGGTACAAGATAAATCATTCCGCCATGTTGACTTACAACCTTATGAAAACTGGCAGGAATGATAGAAAAAAAAGTAAGAGGGGTTGTTCATACTCAGGCTTCTGCCATTCAGTCATACCTGGTGTCCCAACCAGGAGATGGTCTGACCATTTTTTTATACCCATTTTCCTTACATTCCCCACACATTCGAGATCATATTTGATTTAGGTCTCACCCCTCTGCCCATATTTGTCACTCTCAGGACCATAATTAAGGGTTCTGACTGTTACATTTCAGAATGGTTTCAATATGTAAATGCTGTTTCACTTCCAGCAGAATTTCAGTATAAGTAACCAGGAATCTGTTAAAGTGCCCCTTTGTGCTTTTCTATCACAGGATGCATATTGCTAAATCTTACAAACCAAGGTCAGGCATATTAGGCTAACATATAGGCATGGTGCTAACTAATCAGGCTTTATACTAACTGTTTAGTTCCCATATTTATTGCAAAGCCTGTTTTGTTACATTTATTTCCCCTACTTGCATCATTACAGCTTTAATTACGTTATCACTTTCTAAAGCATTTTAGCATGCCTTAGCCCATGATGTATAGTTTAATCTTGCATAACAACCTTCCCCAAGATCAGCTCAGGTAGTTGTTGGAGACTAGCATCTGCACTACTTCCCTTTCATTTTACCTCTGTTATTTTGTTTTCATGTCACTGTGGTGCTGTGTGAGGATATAAATTACTCCTAGGCCCACTCAAATGAATCAGGGTCTAAATCCAACAAAGTACATAAGCACATGTTGAAGCATGTGCATAAGCTATTCCCCTGCCAGGAACTGGGATGTGGGCAATCATGCCTAGGGGTTGGAGTGGGAGCCACACCTAGCGGTAAGAGCAGGAGTCAGGAACCAAAGCCAGGTATCAGAGCCAGAGTCAGGAAGCCAATAGAGAGTGAGGCTGGGAACAAGACAGGCAAGAAGCCACTGTAGCTACAGACATAAGCCTGGAGCAGCCATAGATCAGTTGCTGCTGTTGAGCTTCAGAGTGATTTGCTGACTTCGTTGGCCAGTCAGGTAGCCCTGCTGTGGCTCAATTGTGCTCATAGGTTGCCCGGTCTCTAGGCAGGTGCAGTCTCATTCCGGACATGCCCATTTCAAAGAATTAAGGTTGTTTCTTACCTATGTATTTCTATATTTTTCTAAAAGTGTTTGGGGTGTTTTTTGAGAAAATGGCAACATTTTCCTGGGGATTTTCCCCATGAAAACAGTGGCACATTGATGAGTTTAGATGTATGCAGCTGTAGCTCTTGTTTAAGCAAGATTTTTTGCACAGAAATTTCCTTAAGGTTTTGAATGCAGTTTCTGGGAATATCTGTGACACCTTGGCGATGTTTCTAAATTGATGTGTGTATTGGTTTGGGCACGTAGGCAGTATGGATGTGATACTAACCATTTGAGTCAAGAGACCACACAGATCATGGCTTCATTTGGAGGAAATGTATTGTGAGACTTTGTTCGGACATGCTGCAGACATCCCATGGTAATGTGGCAGGGCTGCCTAGGTGCCACTCTAAATAAGCCTGGAGCTATGGACATCTTAGTATACACATGGCATGGAAGCTCCAATTCAGGCCTTGTACTGCCATGCTGGCTGATCTAGGGTCTTGGCAGCTCACTTGGAGGCTACTTGGATACTACAATCAACACCTGGTTCGATGCCTCTTGCTGTCGCGTGTAATGGCTGACCAAGTTGTTGCAAAATTGCCAACACCAAACTTTCAAAAACCATAAATCAGCTCTCTCCCCCCTCCCTGCAAATCATCAGATTGTCTTAAAAACCATGAGTATTTTTGTTACATATTTTGGATTCCATTTATTTGCCTTCTGGTTTTCGAGCCTTGAGGATGCATCCAAGACACATTTTCAAACTTTTCTCGGCTACCATAAGGGCTAGAAACTCAGTCTAAAAATATGAAAGCTGAGATTCTCACGTGATCACTTGTCTCCATGAGTCAGGGCTTTAAGTAAAATAGACAAATGTGATAAGAGTTGGTGGCAGTGCTTAGCTGTGCTTGTGGGAATGGGCACTGTCACCAACTCTTATCACATTTGTCTATTTTACTGGTGGTCAAGGAAAAGCATAGTACTTAGTACTCCCCTGGTGACGCTACCTTTTCTTCTGTTGGGTGTATCAGCTATATTGGTCATTAACAGGGGATATCTGATAGTTATGTGAAGAAGTAGTATCTCACATAACCATCTTTTCCCATCGATGCTGTTTCTACCAATTTTGCTCCTTTCCACACCACTTGTGGTAGATCAATAATACCTAAATAAGCTTTTGGGATAATTTAATTTATATAGGCTATCTTAAATAAATACCAACAAAAATTACTTAAGGTGTAAACATATCACCAGTGCTGCTAGAATCCAGCCTGGCTCAATTTGCCATCTCAGTGTTTGCAAATGGTTCCTGTCTCTTTGTGTGAGGGTCAAGAGCAAATGGGTTAATTTATACATCGTGTCCCGCAGGATGCACAGCAATGTCAAACTTCCTGCTGATGCACAGCCCTTTGTAACTCCCACATCAGTGGGATCATGGGGACTAAAATACTTTTTGAAATGCAGCACTGCTAATACCAACTGGCAAATTTATTATTCCAAGAGTTAAAAAAAAATTAAAACATTTATTGACACTATAAAATCAAACACAATAGTCTGACTGTCAACATGTGAGTGAAGCATTTTGTGAGGGATCATGATAAGATAGAGGATGGGCAATGGGATGCTATTAGAAAGAGAGAAAAAATAAGCATGGGGACGGGGAATCGGGTATATAGCTGTACCTTCATTTGCAAATAAAATTCTTTCCATTCATCCACATTGTGTTCAACCGAGGGTTTAAAAATTGGAAATAGCTTTTTATTTTCTTCCCTGCTAGCTTGAGTAACGTATCTCAATTTTACATCAAGTATTTTTTATGGACTCTATTGAGATTAGACTCCACATAGCTGTTCTGCAGATTCATTCAGCTGTTTTATCTCCATCAGTAGCATCATCCTCCACCTCATTAATCAAGCAGGAAAGTCAAGGAATCAGGAAAGAAAGTCTTTAAAATTCTTTTTTAAAAGCAACAACCCCCCTAAAACATTCAATTCCTATAACACTGCTCTACAGCCAAAATGCTTCTGAAATAAATGTAGTCAAACTTTACTAATTCTGGGTCACTGAGAATGAAAATGATGCTTAAATTGTTGATTGGCTCTAGTTTTCAAGATATGCTATTGGGTCAGTATATACGACCCTTGACTTGGGAATAGCGGAGGATAAGTGAGTTATAAAGGGAAGGGATCTCAATTTAAACCAGAAATGACTAAAATACATCTTTGACTGGATCTATGAATAAATCTGTGACTGGGTTTGGACAGTACTTGCTTTTTAGGCAAAACAATGAATGATGCAATCTGAAGCTGGTATTGCATCATACATGATATGAATTGCATCATGTTATTCCTAGAAGTCATGGATGATGCAATCATAACGAAGCTTACATCACTCTGCTGAACAAATTGCCCTATATCAGCTCTAGAAATCATACAGTGTCGTGCTCTCTTATTTGTCAGTGTTTGATTTTGCAGAGGGACACATTTCTGTTTAGCCAAAGTGAACAGAGATGCCTCGTACTTGTGTGAACAGTGCAGATAACTTCTGCTATGTTTGTGGTGAAGTGACTTTTGCATCACAAAAGCGCAGTATAACCGCTATGGTTAAGACGGCCTATCACCTTTATTTTGGCTGCAAAATTGGAGATCAGGACAAGAGGTGGGCCCCACACATATGCTGCAACACTTGTGCAACAAATCTTCGCCAGTGGTTGAACAGGAAAAGGAAATCTATGCCTTTTGCAGTGCCAATGATTTGGAGAGAGCCAACAGATCATACCAGCAATTGTTACTTCTGCATGGTGCCTCCAGTTGGGAAAGGTGTGTCAAAGAAGAAAAAGTGGACTGTGCATTATCCAAACATTCCATCAGCTATACGCCCAGTATTTTATTTATTTATTTTATTTATTTTAACCCACGGAGAAGGACTGCCAGTTCCTGATGCGCCAGAATCATTCTCACTTGAGTCAGATGAGGAAGAGGAAGAGGATGAAACTTCTGGTCCTGAACCATCAATGTCACAGGACCCACATTTTCTCCCATCCTCCTCCTCTGAACCACACCTCATAACACAAGGTGAACAGAATGACCTTGTCAGGGATTTGGAACTACCCAAGAGTAAGGCAGAGCTGTTGGGCACCAGACTATAGCAGTGGAATCTCCTGGCAGGTGATGTTAGGGTTTCAATGTTCCATGACCGTTAAAAGGATTTTGTCCCATTCTTCTTCATGGAAGGTGATCTTGTAGCCTGCAACAACATCGATGGTGTGATGGCAGCCCTCAACATCGTTCACGATCCAGATGAGTGGAGACTGTTCATTGATTCATCGAAGACGAGTCTTAAAGCTGTTTTACTGCATAATGGCAATGTTTTGCCATCAATTCCAGTTGGTCATGCAGTCCATATGAAGGAAACCTATGACAACATGAAACAACTTTTGAGGTGCATAATCAGTGGCAGTTTTGTGGCGATTTGAAGGTTGTTGCTCTCTTGCTTGGTCTGCAGACTGGATACACAAAGTACTGCTGTTTTCTCTGCGAATGGGATAGTGCAAGAGATTCCCACTACATCAAGAAAGATTGGCCACTCCGACAGTCATTGGAGCCTGGGAGGAAAAGTGTTCAGCATCCACCACTTGTTGAATCAAGGAAAATTTTGTTACCACCCTTACACATCAAGCTGGGTCTGATGAAGAACTTTGTCAAGGCCATTGACAAAACACAAGCAGCTTTCAAGTACCTCCATGGAAAATTTCCAAGGTTAGGTGAAGCTAAGATAAAGGAAGGTGTCTTTGTTGGTCCTCAGATTCGGGAACTTATTCGAGATGATGCATTTGACCATGCACTGTGTGGCAAGGAAAAGATGGCATGGAAAGCCTTCCAGTTAGTGGCAATAAATTTTCTCGGCAACAACAAGGCAGACAACTACAGATTGTTGGTGGAAAACCTCCTCAAGGCATACAAAAGCCTTGGTTGCAACATGTCACTAAAGATACATTTTTTGCACTCTCATCTAGATCTTTTTCCACCGAACTGCGGAGCAGTGAGCGATGAGCACGGCGAGCGATTTTACCAGGACATTGCAACAATGGAGAAATGCTATCAGGGCACATGGAGCCCATCAATGCTTGCAGACTATTGCTAGACAGTGACAAGAGATGCTCCATTTAATGAATACAAGAGATAAGCCAAGAAGCACCGAGTAGACACTGAATAGGACTAAACTATGTACATAATAGTTTTTTGCCTTTTGTTTCATAATAAATTTTATTTATATAACCCTTTTGCTGATTTTTAAAATGTTACATAAACAGGACAGGTGAAATATTATCATGTAAAGCAACCATAAACACATGAAAAGACCTAGGTTTACAATTTATGATTAAAACTCTACTATCTACACAATATACATAGACATAAAACGTAAAAACTTAAATAACTTAGAAACAGTAGCCAATCAGTTGTTTTAATTGTCATATTTGAATTCAGCACATCAAAATACATAATAAATAGCACATTTTATCTCTGAAGCAAATGACTTCTCAAAAATTGTAGACCAGTGTAACCAATAATGATGTTATTGAAGATGGCACTGAAAGAATACTTAATAGGGAGCAAATCAAATAGAGAACATCAAGATTCGCAAAAGTCCTTGTTTCAAGTTTGAAGTGATTCGCCCTGATAAAATACTTTCTCATTTCTGGGGTGGGGGTGGTGGGGAGGGTATTCCAGATACAATCCAGATAACTGTCAAAAAAGAAAGATGACAGAAGCTTCAGGCATGAGAAATCATTTTACATATTTTATTTGTGTAATGTTATTGCTTTCAGAAATTCATGGTTATACTGAAAGGAAAAAATAAGTTGCTTTATTGCAGTTGAAATTCCTATTCATTAGACGTTGTTTTGCTACCTTTTTCAGAGCATCAGATTTCTGAAGGAATTTACAGTGTTGACTTTATCTTTTGTTGCCACAGTGATGGGATGGGCACAGGGTAATATCTTGAATATAGCAAAATAGAATTTGAACTAGAAACATAGGAATTACCACACTGAATCAGACCACTAGTCCTTCTAGAGCAGTATCCTATCTCCAATAGGGATTTCGGAGGAAGAGGTAAGAAACCTGTAATTATCAGTTATGGAATAACCTCTTCATATGGGAGATTTCCTCTTAACCCACTCAGTTAGTGGTTTAGTTTATGCCCTGAATCATGAAGGATTGTATCATTATTTTTATTCTGTCTCATTCAACTGTGGTATTCCTAAATTTCTATCTGATGATCTACCTAAAACATGTAGAACAAAGACAGGAGCTTACTCAGTAAAAACTGCTGCCTTGTTTTCCATATGTCATTTGTTCATGGCACTATTCCAACATATCAGAATATCCTAATTTGGCTTCCTTTGAGTGGATTTGCTTTTCAGTGGGAGACCTGTCTGATCTTTCTTCGCACTTCATCAATTGGTTGCCCCTGCAACCAGGATTTTTGCCAGAAGTACCATGTTATAATAAGGGTGGCATGTATGCACGTAGTGATTGTGAGGACACACAAAGGATCACAAGTTACCCTGTTATAAAGATGACACATATTCTAAATGTTGCAGAAGCAAATGGACCTGTGCAGCTTGGGAGCTCCTCAGGGCAGCTAGCTCTTCTTTGTGTGAAGCTCATAAGCCACATTTCCTCTCTTATGGGGCTTTGGAACTCTTCATGACAGCCACCTTTTGTTCCTGAACAACTTCTCAGGAGGGGACCCCTGCTTCAGCACAGTTCAAGAACTGCCCAGGAGGGGGAAGGCTGCTATCATGCAGAGCTCCTTAACTGCACAATGGCATAGTGTGCCCCATGTGGGACAACGGAGCTTCACGTAGCACCTTCCAGGTTCAACCTACCTGCCTCCTTCTGGAGCACAGCAGCAACCACTCTCCCCTTGTCATTCTAAGATTGCGCTATTCCATGTTTGCCTCCACTGCTCCCTACTGATTATTTGTTCTTCCTCTTATTCCTCTTCCCTTTCTTTTTCTGATATGCCCTCGTGGCCATGCTGAAATCATTCAGTCCCTTAAGATTGCTGCTGGATGTATCTGTCTGTGCTACCTCTGCTCTGTTCTCCCTTTGGACTCTATGCCTGTCATGCGTGAAACACTGCACAGGAAATCAAACGCAGTACAGCAAGGATAGTTGGAAGTGCTGGACTGTTACTCCCAATAGTAATTACCACCTATTACCACTGTGAGAAGCACCTTCTGCCTTCCTTTCTATATATGGGTCAGGTTCTTCTGGGCATGCCAGAGAGTGATCCAAAAAGCTACAACTGTAGGTGCGTGTACAGCCTTATTGTGCATTGCAGCTGTTACTTGTTGCTTGTGCAGTGAAATACCTGAGTGCCTAACAGAGGATATCGCCTTGAGCTATTATCATTTTCCACTCCACTTTCTTCTTTCCTTCTGGGACAGCTGCTCCCTCTTTTTCAACATCCGGTGTACCTGGAACTCTTGTTAATGTAAGAGTGCTGTGAGGAACAGCTGATGCTAACTTGTTTGTTAAGGGGTCTAATCACAAGATGTGTAGGGATCAAGAGACAGCTGAGACTGTTGGGTCTTTGTTTTTTCACTGATAATTGTTAACTTTTAAACAGAGAATTTGCAGAGTCCTTACTTGGTGTTTGTGATCCCATCAGTGTTACTTTTGTTAGGACCTGCAAAAATCAGAGAGTGTAAAGAAAAGAGCATAATCTAAAGCATAATCTAAATCAATGGTCTACACATCAAGAAGGAGCTGGCAAGGCAGTACAGAATAGCCAGGCAGCATATTGCCAGATGTGCACATGTGGTATCACATTCATCCTGGGATTCCCCATGTCTAATGGTGCAATACATGATTTTTGTATTTATTTGTGGCTCATCTTTTACTTGGGGACAGAGGCAGAACTGGTGGCAGGCATTCAGCTTGATGTACAGATTGTATCCCAAACCTTTGCAATGCAATACGGTACAGGGGGAGGGATAGCTCAGTGGTTTGAGCATTGCCCTACTAAACCCAGCGTTGTAAGCTCAATCCTTGAGGGGGGGCCATTTGGGGCAAAAATCTGTCTGGGGATTGGCTATGCTTTGAGCAGGGGGTTGGATGAGATGACCTGGTCCCTTCCAACCTTGATAGTCTATGATTTGCTGTTGGGATTTATTTACAGGTATGTTGATAATGTTCATCATAATAGGGCCAAAATCCTCTCTCCAACCCACAGAAGAAAGAGGGCATGCTTTGCAGACATATATGAAGATTTAGAGGGAGGGGATCCTTCCCAGGCCACAGATTGACAGAAGGGTCACTTAGCAGGCATTACCTCAGCCTGACTCCCCACTCTCTTCCATCCAGAGGAGAAGTTTGACCATAGGAGCCATAGTCACAGAACCACCAACCACATTTCACCTCCAAATCACTCTTGCCCTGCTTTTAAAATATCGCTCTGTGTAAAGCTGCTGGGAGCCCCAAAGGATCTATATTCCACATTGCATAGGGGAATGAGATACCTACTTAGACTCCAGGTATCATACACACAGCACACTTATTCCACTACATTCGCAGCCTACCACCTGTCATAGAATCATAGAATATCAGGGTTGGAAGGGACCTCAGGAGTCATCTAGTCCAAGCCCCTGCTCAAAGCAGGACCAATTCCCAACTAAATCATCCCAGCCAGGGATTTGTCGAGCCTGACCTTAAAAACCTCTAAGGAAGGAGATTCTACCACCTCCCTAGGTAACCCATTCCAGTACTTCACCACCCTCCATGTGAAAAAGTTTTTCCTAATATCCAACCTGTCTTACCTGATCTGCAGGATTTGGCCTATAAAAACAACTGAAACGTCCTCATTTCAGTTCCATATGTCTAAGATTTCCAAAGGGGTCTTCACCTCCATTCAAAATTTTTAAGGGTCCACAAATGAAAAAAGGTTGAAAACCACTGATCTGTCCAATACAAATGGCATAAAAATAGTGCTGCTGACTTGTACCATTCTTATCAGCCTTATTAAAAGTCACTAAGGTGACTAAAGCTGGCAAAAAAATAAGATAAAAATGTAATGTACTCTTCACCATTAATGCTGATGGTCTATTTTTTGCATTTCCAGCTCTTTGGACAAAGAAAATAGCCAAGTTGTTTTTCACTTTTGTTTATAGTCAGTTTCTGTTTTCATCTGTCATGCACTGTCACAATGCTGTTACATTTGACAAACACTGCAGGGGATGTCTAGATCCAGACAATAAAGTGTGTGTGTGTGTGTGTGTGTGTTTGTTTTTCACTGGGATTTTTAAAAGATCCTAGCTTACTGATATTGAGCTTAAGTTCTAGTAAAATCTTGATTTTTCTATAATCCACACTTTGGACATAAATTGACCTGACCATTTCCTTTTCAACATAGGATATGGCTGGTTTTTTGCTAAATATTGTTGAATAAAGTATTGCAGTGCTCAAATAATTCTTTATGCATATTGATTGTTTGGTGTCTACCATATGCCATGAATTAGTTTAGCCTTTAGGAATACTGTGTTCTGTTTTGATGCGAAGGAAGAGAACAGATGTGTTGCTATCAAAAGTGGCTTTTTTTCCCCCACAGGGGAGGCATAAAGGGAGAAGCTGTAATTCTTTGGGGAGGTATGAGTAGGAGTAGAAAACAATTACTAGTAGCAGTTGCAGGCTGCCTGTAGGTGTATGCTGTCCTCAGCTGTGACAAGTATGTATGACCATCCTGGACAACCTATGTGTTACAAAAATGAGTTTGTAGTGGATTTAGAAACTAAAGTAGTGCAATTTTTGATCAAATAATGTGAATGACAGGAAACCTGAATGTCAGTTTGTACAGCATTTTTAGGTTAAATGTACTGCCCCCTATATATCTCTTATATTTTTCCTTCCATTTAGGATTCGTAGGAAGTAGTCTACCATCAGGCCGAATGTAAATTAAATTACATTATAAGTAGTCAGGCAGGTTTGTTGTTTTTATCAGATTCTTACTTTTAAAAACCTTCACAATGACTTTACTATCACTATTAATAATTAGGTAATCATAGCCTTAAATTCTATAATTGCAGCTGGACTGCCTCATGACTGAAGTATAAGCTTATCATATTAATTAAAACAAACTCTACTAAGGAAGGATATACTTGCTATATCTTCTGGTATGAAGAGAAATTTCCAAAAGCCAAATTGTTCTCTCCATTGAGACCTGTTGGAACTTCAGGATTAAAAAATGTGCAGCAAATCTGTCTGTAGACTGTTATTTTTTTTTAAATTAGTCTGGATTTCAGACAAGAAGAATGACTTTAATGCTCAAGGCCATGTTTATTAAAATTTGTGTGATTCCTCTGCAATGACATATACTTCAGGGCATTTTAGGGATGAAAAATAGATCTCTTAATTTAAAAAGTAATTGTTATGAATTTAAACTACACCAAAATTATTAAATGTATTGACTATAGCTTTCTGGTATGAAAAGTCATCCACAGTGGAAATATAAGAGAAACTAATGTAGTTACCAACATTTTATCCTGTTAACTTTCCACATTTTTGAACGCTTAACACTTTTCATAAAATTTAGCGATTAAATGAACCTAAAAACTTTTTGTGGGGGTCTCTGGCTGCAAACTCTTAACTTCACATCATCCAGGCAGCAGATTTCTATACCCCTTATTCACAGGTAGCACAGAAGAAGGGAAGATCTTCTTGAGCAAGAGGCAGGAAATCCAGAAGAGAGAGCAGGTTTGTTAAACTCCCTTTCTGGTTGTTTGACTGCTGAATTTCATATGGATTTGTTTTCCCTCTTTTCATCAGTGCCTGCAGGTGGGTGTTCCAAAACAGACACTTAGCTAAAAGTTTAAATTTGTGTAGAACTCTAAAGCAAGAAGTGAAGTCTTAAATGAGGTAGGCTGTGTTTGTTACTTTGTACAGGTTTAAAATCCATGTAGATTCTTGAGATAAGTGAATTAAAAAGGGTTTGATGCTATGTTCTGTCCTTCACATCTCTCTGCCATCTGGGATTTTGTGTCAGGCTAGTGAGACTACTGTGTGAATAAGGTCAAAACACTTCAGACCACTTAATGTCCATTTTTTTCTTTAAAAGTCTATGCCAATACATCTTTGTTCTTATTTAGGTTTTTAGTAACCTACTGTGTACTAGGGAGAAATTCCCAGTCAACTTTTTACCAGTGTTTGCCTGCCTGTAGCTTTCAATGGGACTTTATCTGTGGATTGTTCACTGTTACCTTGCTCTTTCTTAAATAAAGCAGTTAAACCTGAGGATGAAATCTGTCCTGATTAGGATTTTAGAGTAAAAAGCCCAAGTTAACAGGGGTTTCAGTAGCAAGTGAAAGTCTATTGTAAGCCACATGAGTCAAAACTTTATGATTTGAAACCTGTAATTCTTTTCTCTTACTGCTGCTTTCATTTTTCATACTGCTATGATTAGAGCATTTTTAACATCTTCAGTGGAAAAAGTATTTTACTATTCAGTTTTAGAATTTATTATAAAATAAAAGTTGAAAGCAGGCATGAGGAAAACATTCCTGAGTGTTGTGTTAGCCAGCAATTTCTGTCTTTAAGTTACTTTTTTTTCTTGTAGTATACGTCTGACCAAATCATTTAAATAGTTCTTCTCCCATGGCTGACCATCTTTTTACTTCACTTTATTAAAAAAATTAATCAAATGGTTGTATGCATCTGATTTAAATGTTATGAGTTAAGCTATAAACTTTACAAAGACACTGCATCATTAACGCACTCCATTTAGCTTAGTTATAATTCTGATAATATGGTCAGATGTGGATCTGGAACTCTAGGTCAGGTACAAATAGATAGTAATACCACGAGTAGGTTATGTAGTAAAGAAACAATGCAATATCTCTTCCAGCATCACCCTGTATATTGTATTGAACTCTGCCAAAGTATCTCCATTTTAACTATCCTTAGCTACCTTTATCTACATGTTTCTAAAATGGTTAAATTACTAGTTTGCCCATAATGATAATATCTACATGTCAAATTCTGCGTGGTGTTTTTGTGAAACCACATTCCAATGTACTGTGAGCAGAGTTGAGGTGCATCAATTCCAAGTCATATATAGGACCTCAGACATAATATGTACTCTGGAATGAAAGACAAATGGTCCACTAAGATAGGAAGCCCCCTAATTTCATTTTATTTCAAAACAACTTATTGTTGAGGAAAAATCATAAAGATAATTTGCTTTGAAAGTTGAAGGACTTGGATACATCATAGAATGAAAAATAATCTGGGGCTAATTCAATTCCCAGTCAACAGATGGCTCCATCACAAAACTTCTACCACCAGAACCATTGGTCTGACATTCATGTTGGCAGCCTCATCAGAGAGGCCAAGGCTTGTATGGGCCTGTGGTAGATGGTTTGGAGGTGTGTACAGGAACTGCCTGTGATATGTCTTTTCTCTCTAGACAGAGGACGGTAGCTCTGTTAGCTCTGGCAAATTTCAAGGAACCAAATGATCTTTCTATATTTAATTTAAAAGAAATTACAAAGTGTGAAAGCTGTAAAGTGCCACCATATTTTGCTACAAGTATTGGTTCGTATCAAACCTATCTACTGAAGCTATTTTCAGATCACTGATACAACTAGGCCACAATTCAATATTAAGAATTGGTCAGGTCACCTGAGAGTGAACTTGTGTTAAATGACATACCTCTTTGCAGGATTTAATGGTGTTTAATGCTCAGTGCAGGCAGGGAGATAATTAAATTGTATTTTCTTTGTATTGTTCTCATTTAAGGAACCTGGACTGGCCATAAATCCAGGCACAATACTCAATTAAACTTTATTCCTTATGGTGAAAATTCTGAAAACGCACTTCCATGAAGGATTTCTGCATTAGAAAGTAATATAAACTATATACAGCTGGATTTTAACTTTACCAGATTGGTTGATGAAGAAAGCATTTCACAAAGATTGCAATAATCCTTAAAGTGTGAAATTTCAAAGGATAACCTAAACTTACCAATATTTTGCTAATCTGGGGCCAAAGTTTCCAAAGCTGAGAACCAAAGTCTGTGAGATGAAATGTGTGAGCATTTGCATATGTTATTGTGCAAATTGTCCTTCACATGCGCAAATGGGCACTTCAAGAACTTTACACATTTTTGCAAGTGCTCTTCAATCCTCTTTCTGAAAAGTTGAGCCTTAGGTGATCATTTGTATTAATATGATTTACTCTCTTTTGTTTTTTTCTGGCAATGGCCTTTATTTGATCACAAATGTTTATGTAACTTCAGTGAACAACTAGAGTGGTGACGGTTTTTCTGTTATTTCTAAAAACAGACTGCCAGTATTTGTCAGTTTCACATTAGTTTCACCCACTAAAATCTAGGAAAGCTCTGTTGTCAAAAAATTTAAGAGGTAGTTATCTTAATATTTTTAAACCTAATTGTTCAGGGAGGCAGACAGAAGACTCTCATTCTAAAGTTGGATATATTGAGTTTGGATTGACAGGTTCGTATTTATACACATGCAGTGTGAGCATACACATGCATATTTCAGTTATGTCTGGTCTGTGCTTGTGACCAGGTGGGATATTCAAATATTTCAGAATCCTGCTATCACAGGGTAACATTCCACCATTGGCAGAGGACTCACTCAAGGCCATCCATGTTGCAAGAATCCTGTAAATATCCCATTGATGAAGCAATGCAGGGGGATCAGCTGTATAAGTAGCTCTCTGTGCCTTTAAAAATAAACTTTAGAACAGCTCACTACCCTGGCACGGATAGAAATTTGAGGATGGGTTGGGAGAAGGGCTACTGGATCTATACTTCTGAAGAGAGAAGCTACCCTTCGTGGTCAGCCCCTAATTTGGTGTGTATATTCATTTCCCTAATTCCTGCTTGCATCCCAGCACAAAACCTGGCCACCGTCACCTAGAGAGCGCATTCAGTATCTAGTGGCCTAAACTTTTGGTGAGAAACTAAGTTTTTAATCCATTGCAAGAAGCAATTACTGATATTTTTCCCTTCAGGACCAGGGGCAAAAAAAAAGTGCTATTTTTAGAGTAATTTTAATTTTGGGCCTGTCTTTTACGACTTTATTAGTAAGTAATGCTGCAGTCCTGCATGATGATCACTCTTACAATTACCTTTATACTTATTTTAAAACTGGCTATAATAATATGTGTATCTTATTAATAACTTTTCTTCTTTTAGCTAGGCCATCAGCAGACAAATTGTGAATAGACTAATTGTTTCAAATTACAGGTTTGAGGAGACAATTTTCTGACTATAAAAATTCTCTCTATAATGATCCCATAACCAAATTATATTTATCCTCCCTGTGCTTTGGTGCTACATTGAATATTTTAAGATTGTCTGTACTTGGAGGGTGTTGTTGGGGTATTTCTATGTATTTTAATTTCATAGCTAATTATATTTTTTTCTGTGCAAAACTAACATGACATATTAGTGTTTTCAGAGTAACCCAATGAGTGCTAAATCAGAGGTGCAGCAAACTTTGCTGTGATTTTTTTTTAACGGTGCAGGATTAAATAAATCAGTAGAGAACTTGGCTTTTTATGTTTCTAGTAAAACATAAATCAATACAGAATACAATTAGTTGGTATTTATTGTTATTTATATAATTTTGGGGAAACATATGGGTCGATTCCATTTGTAGAAGAATGAAGAAAATCCCAACTGACTCCACATTAAAGCCTTTTAGTATCCCCAAAATGGGATATGCTATTGGTAATAGAAGAGCCGTATGTACCTGAGGAACAATCAGCTATGTTCAGCAGTGCCCTGAGGATAATCTCGTTAGCATTTACATCAACAGTATTAAATCACCAACAAAAAGTGTACTGCCCCACCCCAGCAACCATCCTCCCACTGAACCTCTAATAAGTATGCATCTCTGCCTAAGCAACTACTACACGAACTTATTTTTGCAACCCATATTCTCCCATTCATCCACAATACCCACCAATATGTTCATTGTTACCAATTATTTTATGTCTACATTCAGGGATTAATCATATGTACTATAAACCTGGGCAGCAGGTGTACTGGCATGTGGTAATAGCAGGGGCAATACCTCCTGACAGCTGTGTGGACCATGCTGGAAAGTGCACCTTGCTTTAATCTGATTTAATCGGTGCTTCCCCACCACTGCAGCTCTGCTCTCCTTTGCCCAGACATGGTCATCTGGGACCACTGGTGCTGCCAGCAGCATTAGTGTGACCTGCTTCCCCACCACCGCAGCTCTGCTCTCCTTTGCCCAGACATGGTCATCTGGGACCACTGGTGCTGCCAGCAGCATTAGTGTGACCCCTGTCTTGTGCTTTTGATTACCTGTTGCCATAATTAGTTCCTTCCCTAAGTGCACTAAGCAGTAGCTATCCCTGCACCTTCTTTCTACCCCATGCAGTAGGAGACATGTATTAGTCCTTGGACTATAAAGTTTCCTGTAAAGCACCTAGCACAATTATGTAGCTATACAAACAATAAAATTAGCATTTACCAAATGCTATTGAACAAAGAGGAGACAGATGCTTTCTACTAGCCTCTCCTCCCAGTTTATCTGGTGTCTGACAATTCCCATGCAGTATACAAATGAATCAAAACTCGCTTCATATCTAGCATACATGCTCAGCTTGTATTTTGTAGCTGTGGGGGTGCTTGTGGCAAGAGATTGTCAAACATCTGTTGGCAGAAAATGAGGGCAAAAATAAATTAATTGTGAACATATTTAGTCAACTTGTTTGGTTTTCTGGACAACCTCATCCTCTAGGTTAGAAGAGCAGATATATAATGGGGTCAGTTTTCTGGATTCCAAATGGAGAGGCATTTCACACCATCTGAAGAAGCCAGCAAGTATGCCATCAGTAGCAATAAAGATGTGCTTTGAATGCATGCTTTGAATGGAGAACAAGTCTCATAGAAAACAAAAAAGGAGATAGCATCAGTCTCTATCCTGTAAACACTTTGGGGGACACCTTGACTCCATAGAAGTTATTGGCAGAACTTCCAGTGACTCTAATGGGGCCAGGATATCACCCTGGAGTCCTTGTTATGGAAATGTATACAACTGATCTGGACGTAGAACAAACATTTTTTCTTTAGTCTTGACCTGATCTGGAGTGACTGTAAAAATGTAGGGTATCTGTATGCATGTAGTATTCAGAAAAGGTATTTCAAGTACACTGACAGTTCTCAAATAATTTAGAAAAGATAAAATAGTTACAGTATTTCTTAATATTGCATTAAGGAGATGGGTTTTACTCCTGTGCAATCGTCTCCTAAATTCAAATTCATGCAATATAGGAGCCAGTCCCTCACAGGTATTTACTATTGTGGCAGGGCGATAACTCACTGCTGCAGCGCCCCCTGCTGGTGTCCAGGGAATTAGCTCTCCAGCCTCCGGAGCGCCCTCTGCAGGCCGCTGTCTCGCCTTGCCACTGGCTCCCATGTACCTCTCGGACTCCGGTGTCCCTTTGCCTTGGAGTGCTGCCCCCTGGCAGTGTCCTCACACTTTGGGTATCCCCTGCCAGGGAAACCCCCAACCCCCTATCCCCACCTCGCCTCAATGGCTACTGCCAGTCACCATCTAGTCCCCACTCCCTGGGGAAGACTTCAGTCTGTAATCCACTCATCACTGGCAAGGGGGGTTTGGACCTGCTGCCTTTGCCTGCCCTGGCCTGCACCTCTGCAACCCTAGTACCGTTCCTGGCCTTTAGCAAGGCCTGCAGCCTGGGGGTTTTCCAGGCTGGAGCTCCCCAGCTCCTCTGGCCTTCTCCCAGCCCTGTGCCACTCTAGGTACCCTGTCTAGCTCCCAGGCCGCCAGGCCCATCTCTCTCTCTACAGCTAGAGAGAGACTGCCTGAGCTCCTGGCCCACAGCCTGTTATAGGACCAGCTGTGGCCTGATTGGGGCATGGCCCCAGCTGTGACTGCTTCCCCAGTCAGCCGCACACTTCCTCTCTGACGCTTCCCAGCCTCGGGCCATCTCCCGGGAGTGTGTCTCTGCCCTCCCACAGGCCAGCTCCACAGCCTCCAGCCACACCCGTAGGTCTGCATCCCCCTGACCCTCCACTTGCAGGGTCTAGGTCCCGGCCTCTTGTTGGGCCCACTCGGTCTCTGTCCTTTGGCTGAAGACCTGCAGGTGACTACCCCACTACAACTACATATAGAGATTATCATTAGAGATAAAGGAAAACTTCACTTTAACCTAAGTCAACATGGTCATTTAAACCTACACACATTTGTTCCATCATGTCGCACTCCAGTCTTTGAGTAACCAAATAATCTTACTTATGTTACCCCATCTTTCCTCTATCCCCTCCCTACGGTGTGTTACCACATTCTTTGTAATGTCTGAAATTAGATTGCAAGCTCCTGAAGGTAACGACCAGGCACCTTATGTGTTGAGTTGCAAATAAGCACAATTTGGGATATTGTAAAATTACTAGAAAATGCTTTAGTGTGGAAGCTTCCTATCCAAGCATTGATCCTCCCTTTTTGTGCCTGATCCTAGCCAAAAGTAGGTCCAAGGTGTATGTGAATTTCCTCCAACAATCTACCCAGGCAGTTTTATACAGCACATGTTAGGAAATCACTGATCACAACTGTGGATAAATGAGTATCCTGTACTCTGAAGTTCACTAAAGTAGGCCTATCTTTATTTAAATGAATTAAAAAAACCTACCAAGACATATTATTCTGCAAAATAGGAAATGTCTAATGATTAGTTACACAGCAAGAACTAACAACTGGAACTGCCTTACATAAAACACAGAACTGTGAACCCTTCTTCCTGCCTAGCTGTTTTCACAGTATCTGTAAAGTAGTGGTGATGGTTGATGTTTTTTGAATTGCTGGTTTCATTTGAACACTCACATTCAAAGGGTTTCCGTCAAGTATGTGAAGATACGACAGTGTGCATTTTACATCACTGACTTGTGTTCTAGCAGTAAAATGAAGCCATTACATATTTCCAAAGTGTTTGAAATGCTACTTGTCAGCCACAACTGGTGGTGCTTTCATTTAACACAGCAATCTAAACATTAGGTTTTGGTTTCTAGGTTTGTAAAGAATAAAGCTTTTTGAAATATTAAAAACTGAAAGGGAGAAAATATGTGCATTCAGATGAGATGAGGGAGCTACCCGCTAATCAGGAAGCCTTATTCAGGCTTTCTTAGGTGGGCGCCTTTGGCAGTTCCTGATGAGGGTGGAAGGAACAGCTGAAATGATACTTGCTAAAGAAAAAATTGAGGACACAGACAATTTAGTTTTCAGAATTGTAGTATAAAACTCTTTTACCTGATGGCAAGAACTGCTTATAGACACCTCTCTCCAGTACCAGTATTTTGAAACAAATCCCACCCTCCTGGCTCTCAGCAAAAGTAACTACTTGCCTGAGCAAAGTGAGCAGGTGTTGGCCCATTATCTGCAGGTTTCTTTGGAGTTATTAGTGACACCATTTCTCTCCCCTCCCTCCAAATATAAAAACATTTTACAAAAAAATTCTTCTAACTTCCATTTATTTTTTTAAGATAGTGGTGTCACATTTCAGGGCAACTGCACCTGTATTCCCCCTGCGTGGCTCACCAAGGGCACCCACTCTAAGCTCCCTGCTCCTCAGCTGTCACCTCTTTTGGGCAGAGACCCACCTCTCTCCATCCCTCCTGACTAGAGGTTTTCTAGGCTGCACCATTCCCTGCCTACACTGTGATAGTCCCAGCAAGCCAGGCTGCCTAAATAGGCCCGCATCTGCACTTAGCTTTCTCTTTAGAGACTATGAACAATCTAATAGCCAGCAGTTATGAGATGCCACACAGCTTTTGAGAAGAAAGCACACTTCTTCTTAAGGTGAGAGCTTTACAGAAAAAACATTCAAAACAATAAAAGAACCTACATGCCTGCTAAAAAGCTTACCAGAGGTCATCCCGATTCCAGCCTCAGGCTCTGATAGGTGTCAGTTCTTCAGAACCCACAACTAGTTTTTTCCCATGATTACTAGTTCCTAACTGTCTCCGATTCAGAACCAGAATAACCAATGAATAATTCAGTCTTTCCTTTATACTGCTTGGGCCTTTGATCTTGGCCTCATGTAACAGGGGAGCAGCTAACAAAGGCCTACTCCTCAGGGCGTAGCTTGAAAAGGCTGGTTTTTTGCATAACCAGGGCTTAATTTATGCAGGGGCTTGCCAGGGCTCAGCCCCAGCACCTCTTTTGTCAGTGCTGTGCCAGGTGTGACTTTTCACATATGGTGCGTGAAAATTCATGTTGTGCAGAGGATACCATTTTGTAGAACAAAATGGCATCCTCCATGCAGTGTGACCTTGCATGTATTGTGTGTGCAATGTAATGCTTTATGCTTTATGCCATTGTTATTGCTTGAGCCCTGGCACCTTTTTGTTGCTAATTTGAGAACTATACAAAACCAGGGGTGGTGAATTTGCATTCACCTCCCCCTAGATATTTCCCAGAAAATCCATTTTACACATATTGTCTCAAAAATCCATTCTTATGTGGTGCATTGTTCAATACAGTCCTTTGCTCACCGAAGCCTTCCATCGCATCTCCCCCTAGGATCACATACAGTTCCAGCCCACAATAATGCATGAACTTAAACATAAGCCAATAAGGTTTTTCAAGGATATTGTAGGAAATAGCATATCTGTCACAAGTGGGTGCTGCAGATCCCTCTCCTAGACACCATGATTCTGTGCTGGCTCATAAGATGCACTCTGAAACCATCAGGGATACCAGACTATACCTTATAAGCAGTACCTTGGCTTGTTTCAGCTCAGTTTTAAACCAGTGGTTCAACTCTGTGTCTAAGCATTATTCTGTTGGAGGCCAGGAAGATATCATATCAGAGAGCTTCATTACAACACAGACAGGTGGCATTTAGATCTAGAAATGGTAAGATGGTTTTACCAGAACTAAGTAGCAGTTGCATTTAATGTCTGTTAAAATAAAATGAAAATAGAATATTTCAACTATTATATTGCCATACGTCAGTAATAATGCATACTATTATTGACATATTGTGACATAATGTAAAAACAATACAAAATATATAAAAATAGTATTCTACATTAAAATTTTAAATTCCAAAATGAAATTCTGAAGATTTCTAGAACATTATTGTTTTAATTTTGAGATATCTTGTATATCTTTTTCATGGGAATTTTTGTTTAGATTAACATATATTTTGAGACATTTCTATTAATTTTTTTCAAATAAACTTCTGAAGATAAATTTCTGACAAGCTCTAGTTATAAATATATAGATATGTAATATGTATTATACACAATGTAATATAATATAGGCTTGCTAGAATTCAAATTTTTTTAATATAATTTTGGGTTTTAAGCATTTTGTTTGATTTTCATAAATTAAATGTTTACAGTTGTAGGAAATTATGGAAGGATCAGATAATGGAGGGGAGAACAAACAATAATTATTTAATGACAGTAGACATTGAAGTTCAAAGAGTTAGCTTTATTGCCTTTAAAACACAAACCATCAACATCAAAATACTTAAAGTAAATATTCTTAAATTAAACTCTAAGTTCTCAAGAAGTATTTTTCCTTCCCTGCCTATCTGTAAATTTTGCTCATTATTGATGGAAATATTTTTTTATCGCTTTGGGTGTGTATGGTGAAATCGAAGTTTATTGACATTTATCACTAAAAAATCTAATATAGTGTGTGTCTTGAGATAAAAAACAGAAAAAAGTCCCTTTGAAGTTGAGAATTAACATTGCTGTACTAGGGCTCTCCTATTGATATGACAATAGAATATATACAGTCTCAGAATGAAAGCCTGGTTGACTGAATTAATGCAAAAAATCCTATCAACTTCACTGGGGCCAGGACTTAACATTCAAGTAGGAGCATATATGACACTAATGCTACATCAGTCAAATCCTTATTTACTAAAGGCCCAATCCTGCACAGACTTATAGTACGTACTTAACTTTTCACGGTGCCTTTGCTGGATCAGTGCTTTAAGCTGCTCTTTCTCTTACAAAAATCTTACTGGCTTGAATAGCAGTTTGAGCTGAATGAAGACTAGAATTGAGCAAAGAATTCCTTGTGATTATGACAATAGCTACCCTACATGTCACTGTGCTATGCAGTGGGACTGTTATTCATGGCATTCAATAAATATTGACAGATCTATTCAGATAAATGTGTCTATTTGTTAAATAGATTTATAATGAAAAATTATGAAAAGTAAATCCTATAGTGTATCATTGATAATAGAATGGTTCCATCTGTAAAATAATGCCATGGAGCATATAACATATGTATTGTGTTCCATGGGGCAATATTGTATTCAGATAGGCATGGGATTAGTTGCTGGGAGAGTGTGGGGGACAGATGGCACAACAAATATGATATAATTCTAAAGACTCAAATACTATCCAGATGGCCATACATATTTGGCTTGTTTGAACAAAAGCCTCAAGTCAAAGTTTGGATTTTGAGCATTTTTGTTTTTATTTCAGTGCAGATTGGAAAATCTGAAACCACTGTTTTCCTGACTGTTTGGGTATTCACTACATGGTTTGACAATCTATTTCTCAAGCTCTGTTCCATAGCGTAATGGAAGTGTGTGAGACACTCCATTACATTGTTACAGATGTTAGTGTAACCATATGAGAATTTTGGACATGCTATAATTCTTCCATTGAGAAATCTCAGTGGAGTATATTGTATGTGATCTCAAGAATGACACACTTCATTATGTGACATTATGAGTTTCCTTCAAGCTATAGCATAAATAGAACCCTTTTCATGTACAGGAATTTCAATGGAACTTTACTCTTGATATGCTGCAACATTTTGAAAAATATTTATTGAAAATTTGAAGTAGCCACTTTTCAACACTTATATGTCATATTATTTTCAAAATAACAAAGTGAAGCTGTCTTCTTGACAAGAACTGTTCATGCATAATTTGTAATTTCAAAAGTCAGCAGTGCTGTCCTGGATGTTGAGGGAAAGTATAAATCAATACTATGCATTTTTAAATTTGGAATGAAAAGAAAATCAAATGTAGGTGAAAGATTGACCAGTAACTGAAAAACATGTATGTCCTATTTTAGCTGGAAAGTATTTTTCTTTGAGATACCATCTCTTTGAAAGTAAGGGTTTATAACAAACTCTGACAGCTCTTTAGCTATAGTATTACAAATGCAATGATATAAAATACTGTAAATAGTAAGGAATGTCTGTCTCAGAATCCTTGTCACTGTGAAAGTGTAAAATAGTCACATGTCAAAACACAAGATGGAAAAATGTTAATAAGAAGTTCTTATCATGCCTTTGGTAGGCTGACACGAAAATTATATTTTGAACTGAAAATATCAATTTTTCATAACATTATTAGATGGGAAAAGAAATATTTAAACTACCCACTAGCATAAATTTTAAAGGATTGTTGGAATTACTTTTTCATTTATTGAATATTAAAGGGAGCATTTTTATTTATTATTTATAATATACACACACATCCATATCCTTTATTTACTGGATAATACTGTACAGTAGCTTAAAAAATATAATTTTCGTGTAAGGCCAGCCCTTTTTTATTTACATTTTTATAAAGACTTAAAAGAATGATTATATAATGCAACTAATCCACTTTTATTTACACTTTATCATCAACAGGAAGTTGATATTGTTGATGGGATAATGATATTATATAGTTAATACTAATATTTGAAAGCCCATGATCTCATATGGGTATCATTCAGACCGTTATATGAGTAAAATAGTCCCAAATAGCTCAGAACTTTAAAACCTGGATGGTAACAGACCACAGAATCTTAAGTCTGGTGATGATCCAAACAAAAAGAGCTCACAACCATGCTTGTAGCAGTTTCCATCTCTTCACAATCACGCAACGCATTCTAGGCTTCAAAGTAATGTTTGGAGTTATTCTGTGTGCTGGTTGCATTGATTTGTTTGTGGGTTGTGTTGTGCTGGGACAGTTGAGTGGATTTGCACATGTGGCGAAAGAGGGTTGTGTGCTGCTGTGGGGGACTGTAGTTTAGGGTTATTGTATATGCTATTGCAAGAGTGTGTCAGTAGGGCCATACAACCAATGAGCTGTTACATGCAAACTATCTGTAGCGTTAGAGTGGTGATTGGTTGAGTTACCTCTGAGATCACAATGGTCTAAAATTCTTGGCATGGCATAGATACATGCCTTACTGTAGCTCTTGTGACAAAGTTCCTCCTCTATCTTGGTGGGTCCTGCACTTATTGGCGGATTTGCTCGCCTCACAGATTCACCCGGTGGGTCCGGAAACAGCCCAGAGACCTTCCCCTCTGGTAGAAGCCACAGTCCAGGTCAATTCCTCCTGTGTTTGATCAGGAGTTGGGAGGTTTGGGGGGAACCCAGGCCTGCCCTCTACTCTGGGTTCCAGCCCAGGGCCCTGTGGACTGCAGCTGTCTAGAGTGCCTTCTGGTACAGTGGCGTGACAGCTACAACTCCCTGGGCTACTTCCCCATGGCCTCCTCCCAACACCTTCTTTGTCCTCACCACCGGACCTTCCTCCTGATGTCTGATAACGCTTGTACTTTTCAGTCCTCCAGCAGTATGTCTACTCACTCTCAGGTTCTTGCACGTCTCTTGCTCCCAGTTCCTCGCACGCACTTCCTCTCCTCTGGCTCCACCTTGGCCTGACTGGAGAGAGCCCTTTTATAGCATAAGGGGGCCTTAATTAGAGTCAGGTGATTAACAGCCTCACCTGACTCTTAGCAGGTTAATTGGAGTCAGGTGTTCTCATTAGCCTGGAGCAGCCCCTGCTCTGGTCACTCAGGGAACAGAAAACTGCTTATCCAGTGGCCAGTATATCTCCCTTCTACTACTCTGCTGTTTCCGCTGCTCAGGCCTATCTCGACCAGATCCTGTGAGAGGGCACACCCCGTCCACCCTCCACCTCTGGCCCTCCGGACCTTTTCATCGGGCTTCTGCCCCGTGAACCCAACCGGCCCCCCTGCCCTTTCACCGTGAGCCAACTGCACAATTTGCAGCCAGTTCGGTTCCAGACCGCGGCAAGGAAACATCTGTACATGCCCTAACCCTAATCCTAACCCTTCACTTCCTCACCCTCACGTCCTGCCTTGACACAAAGTGGCGGGACCTCTTGCCACCTCTCAAGGGTGAGGAGCCCCAGTGGGCCAGCCTATACTCCACCCTGGTTCCAAGGCCCACTGGGGATATCAGTTGGCGGCTCCTTCACGGGGCTATGAGCATGGGCGTGTACTTGGCGCGGTTTACCCCCGTCCCAGACACCTGCCACTTCTGCGGCGAGAGGGAGACCATGGCAAACATTTACCTAGAGTGTGCCAGGTTGCAGCCCCTATTCCGGCTCCTCTTAGATATATTATTACATTATTGGTTGCACTTTTCCCCTTACTTGTTCATCTATGCACTCCCCATCCGTGGCCCCACAAAGTCGCAGGACCTCCTTGTCAACCTCCTCCTAGCTCTAGCCAAACTGACCATCAACAAAACCAGGGAGAGGAGGTTGGCCGATGGGATTTCCTGCGACTGTGGGGCCTATTTCCGCTCCTCCATCCATTCATGCATCCGGGCAGAGTTCCTCTGGGCAGTGTCCGCTGGCTCCCATGACGCCTTCGAGGAGCAGTGAGCGCTGTCCGGGGTTCTCTGCTCGGTGCCCCCGTCACGTTCCCTTTGTTTAGCCCTGTGACCTCACTCCCGTTCCTGTTATTTCATTAGTTGTCCCCCAGAATTATTTGGTATCACGGACCTGTGGATCCTCCCCTTAGGCTGGGGAGAGGTTCTTTAGCAGTGAGCGTGCAAAGCTCCCTGGATACCAACAGGACTACTCTCCTGTTCCCTACTGGCCTGGGTCTATCACACTCTACACCACACAAGTGCAATTTGTAAAGTGAAAATGGCTGAGAATGTAAAAATTGGATGGTAACAGACCACAAAACCCAGTGATGACATTTATGAACAAAAAGAGCTCTCAACCATGCGTGTAGTTGTTTCCATTGCTTCACACCGACTCAAACATTTTAGGCTTCAGAGTGATATTCCTGGAATTGTATAATATAGATATGCATTAGTAAACTCCCAAACATAAGTCAGTAATCTAAACCAGTAAGGAAAATTCATTTAATCTTACATTTCCACTAAGAAGTTTCTTTTGGCACAGTCAAAAATAGTACAGCTATATCTGAAGAATGAGATCATTCTAATATTAAGTACATCACTCTGCTAGTACCTCTAATGTGTTCCCCACTAATTGCTTTTTTCTATATCCTTTTTCTTTGTTTGTTTTCCAAGTAATTTAACATATTTTCCTCAGAAGCAAATTTTTTTAATCATAAATCAACAGTGCTGTACATTGTGATGAATTCTGACTGACATTATATGGAAATCTCACATTTTAATTTGATTTATTTCTGTGTTATTTAGTACATAACTCTTGGCATCATAAGAACAAGTGTGTTATCTCTCAAAAAAATTAAAAGTGAAAACCAGGGGTGAATACTTTTCGTATTACCCTAGATAATATTGGTGCCAGTGAAGTCAATGCTGCTTAGTTGTAATATATTTATTTATTTTCCTGTCTTTTCATTATATTCCTAGATTTTTATTTTATGTTATTTTATCTTTCTGGAGTACAAAGAGATTTATATGTTGTTTATATTCCTTGACAGATACACTCTTTCCTTAATCACCTTCTCTGGTAATTTATTCCCTGATTCAAAACCTGATCATGGGTTCTGTAATCCAATCCATCCGAGTGGAACATGGGCAGTCGCAGCTGTTGTGTAGGTGCTGAGAACACTGAATTAGCCCAAATGCAGCCATTCCACTTGTGTTTTTCCCACAAACCCCTTATGTGGGGCTTAAGTGATATAGACGACTATGCATTGGCCTAATTTTTACTGTTAATACTCAGTGTACTTTAGTTTCCTGATTTCTAGATTACATTCCCTAGTGTCCAGTCAGCTACTATTTTGTAAAATGTATCAGCTTTTTTTCTCACTTTTAAATAATTTTTGATATTCAGTAAAGTACCTAAATTGTTTTCTTCATGAGTATAAATCATTTCATTTTCTTTATTAAGAATTATTCTTAATGAAATTTGGAAATTACAGTGTTATCACACACAAACATAAAAATAATTTTAACATTAAGCATGGAATCATGTGAAGAGGTTCTCTTGTAAAGTATATGATTCTAATCACATAATTACTCTTAATTTGACATTTGTGTCAGAATTTTCTATATGTATTTTTGTTTTAAGAATGGGTATGAAATCTTTAGAAAACAAGGCTGAGAGAAAGAAAATTGGCCAGTAATCTTTATATAGTAATCATAAAGTTAATTACAAGAAGTCTACCTACAAAACATATTTCATGGGATTGAAAATTATTTTTGAGCTGTATCTAATAAAATTCAGGATGTACAACTCAAATGGCATTACAAGCTCACAAGCATTTATCAGTCTTGCAAGAGCAGATAATAAGAAAAAGGAAGACCATTCCCATTATAATCTTCAGTTCTTTCTTCAGTGTAATGAGTATCATATGAAGTAGTTTTTGCAATGTATGACAAACATTTTTTTCAGTTTCTGTGTCTCTGCAGATTTTTTAGCATCTTGGAATTAGACAGTTTGCCGATTTATATACATTGATGAAATTTTGGAGTGGTTAGTTGCATGCATAAAATACAGTATTTTAATGATGTTTTATAATCTATGATGAAGACCTGGCATCCATTTTGAAACGATTTACACAAAACCTGGCCATTTGTGAGAAAATTAAAACATCCTTCTGGGAACAGCTTCTCATAGTTTAAATAGGAGTTTCCCAATGATTATTAGATATATTTTCAGTGAAACATATGCTAACTCCTAAAAGAACATTGTAAAATATAGAGGGAAGGCCTATGAACTGTCCTGCAGGATACTGAACAACAAAGAATAACACTAATTAGCTTACAAGTTCCACAAGTACAGTATATGGAAGAATACAATTTACATAACTTGGAGCTGTACATGTCTGTGTGTGTATTAGACTTATGTAAAATCTATTACCTTTGTTAACCATCTTGAATGCTCTATAAAAAGGAATTGGCAAAAACATGGTCCTCCTAATCCAGCTATGAAATACAAATAAGACACTTGGATAACAGTTCAAAACCGATTTCAAGCAAACTCAGAAAAATCATCTAATTCACCTTTATGGTACAATTTTAAAGTTGCGATGGAAGGTCACTGCATTATTAATCCTCCTTGCAAGTAGTGGTTTTCAGTCAAATTATTTTTAGGTAACTCTCAACGGTATTTATCTTTTGTAAACCCAAAACATCTGTTGTTCTGGATGTGACTGGCTCTAGACCATATGGCTCCTCAGATGAGGAACATCTTTGGTACACTCCCCCCAATTTGTTAAACTTTTGAATACCTTATTATTATTATTATTATTATTATTATTATTATTATTATTTGCATTTGTAACCCATTTCATGATTTTGATGCACAATTTGAATGAATGATTTATCTTTGTCATATAAGACAATACATTTGTATGCTAGGATCTGTAAATCTGTATTTATTCATGCCATATATAAGCAAATAAAAAAATTTCTTTGAACTTATAGAAACTTTTTTAAATTTTAAGAATAACAGAAATGTGCCAACATTGGGTGGACCAGTATTAAATAGTGTTACAGTAGGTGACCGCCTTAGAATGTTAACCCTAGTCCTTTAATTCAAAAGGTTGTTTTTCTTGCTTTTGCCCTCACTAACAGAAGAGAGATCCAAAGACTGGCCAATGGCATTTTCAAGTGATAAAATAGCAAGCAATGTCAGTCTCTCATCACCCATCATCGATCAAAGATATATTTTAACGAGCTTGTGCTTTGAAAAGCAGTGCTCACCACTCGCAATTGTGACTGTCAGCGTGAGCAGAATCCTCAAAGGTATCCACATATTAGGAAAAGGTCCTTCAGCTCTGCAGCATGAATTAATTGGAGAACTTGGAGTTAAGAGTGCTGCCCATGTTGCAGAATGTGACAGATGTTGTCCAATTTGACATATTTATCATAGACATCCGGACATTCCCCATATGTCAGCGTCTGGTGATAGTCCGTACAATTGTTCCAGAGTGTTTTCCTGTCTTCTGGCAGCTTACTAAGGTCATACAAAATAAGGTCTTTTTGTGGTGCTTCATTTGTCCAAATCTTTCTTTTACTTGAAACAGGATATTGTGCCAAACCACATGTGAGACCAGAAATTTGAAGTTAGTGATCTGGTTTGCCAGGCTCTGCACCTCGTGTTGGATTCTGGCCTCGGCTTTACTCGACTGTGCCCTTTCCATCAGCCTCAGTCACTTGGTACCTCACGGGCCCTACACTATCTATGCAGCTCTCCCAGTGAGTGTCACTTAGCAGCTTCACGGTCAGATTTGTAAGATTGTCCGTGAGGATCTTCCACCTGATAGTTGATACTGAAAAAGGACATATATCCTTTGCAGTACTCCAAAGAGAGATACCGAATCTAAAGATGGTGACACTGATTCTGAGACAACCAGGTTGAGGGAATGGAAGCCAAAAGGCATGAAAAAAGCTCTTGGATTCAGCACAAGGATCCTTACCTGGACACCACTGTTTCTTCCCTTTCTGTTTGCTCCATTGTCATAGCCTTGGCCACAGCAGTCCTGAAGCTTTATTTTATTCTCATTCAAAACATTCGTAAACAGTTCTGTTAGGCCTTTTCCGGTAGAACTGTCTACAGACTGAAAACAATAAAGTGTTCATTTACTTGGATACAGCCATCCTAGGCATCAACAAATCATTACTCGAAATGACATCTTTTCACTGTGACTAATGTTGGGAGTGTACTCCATTATTACAGTGTAGTAGTTCGCTTTGCTGAGCTGTATCAATATGTTATCCAGCATCTTCCTTGCCATAAGGTCCATCAATTCATTTTTAATTGTTTTGCTGTAGTAGTGGTCCATAGCTTCTTTACAAATTACTTGACATAGGTACTCATACGACATCATCGTATTTCCCAAGGAAATACCAAACTGAAGAAATTGCCATTGTGTTCAGTGGACAACTTTATCCGACAAGCCCTGGAAAACCAAATTATTCCTTTCAAGGAAGAGGGTAATTGAGATTAGATGCTTAAGCACATTCCTCCAATGCTGGATTTCTACATTAATAATGCACTGGTTTCCTGGGTCTGTGCATTTATTCAGATTGAGCCTGGACTCAACCTCCATCCATTTGGAGTAGGCTGTAAAATTGCTGGGTGACTTTTTCATGTTTCTTCAGAACATCAGCTAAGTTATGCCAGTAATTGTACCCAGAAAGCACAAGCAATGATTTAGCATTCTTGTCAAATGTTTTCCAACAAAAACAGAACACTTTGTCAGTTGATTTAAAGTAAACTAGCCAACGCCGATTCGGTTTCTCACCATTCTCGAGCACTCTTTCGCAGTGTGACTTTGAGAAGTATCACTTGTGCTCGTTTACTGTTAATGTCATATCCTTGATTTTGCCTAGCCCATTCAAAATTGTACGATCAATATCGGCAGAGTTTAGGATTGCTAGCCGTAAAGCAGGACCTGATGTATTGATTTGTGGTGTGCAATTTTTCTCACTGCTGATTCTTCTTTATTGTTTCTCACCTTTTCCTGTAAACCAGATTTTTCTTTGTCTTTACTCTCCTTTTCATGTGAGCCACATTCTTCTTTATCATCACTGTCCTTTACGCCACCAGGAAAACTGGATGACTCTCCCTCAGTTTCCTCACATTTCCATTCCTTATCTTCAGGTAAATCTTTTAATTCCTTAGTAATAGAACTTCCATCATTTATGCTTCACTCCTCAATTTCTTTTGCACTGGGACGATCGTTACTGACTGACTATGTTGTTCTGTTTCAGATATTTTCCCATCAGATTTGTCCCTTGCAGCAAACTGGATTGCAATTGTGCTTTTTTCTTCCTATACTGAGCTTCTCAAGGCTTCTTTGTATGGGGGAAAACATACAGTATTAGAGAGAGCAAAAGTGTATGTTCCACAGTCTTAAAAAGTCATGAAACATTATGTGTTAAGCATGGCAAAATAAGTAACAGTATTTCTTTTAAAGTATTGCATAGATTGGGGTTTGATAGCTATCTCTGGTGTCACATTAAATATGTCCTTTATTAGTCTCTACTTACACTCTTCACGTCTTAAAACACAAGTACACTTTCACAATTGCACAATAAAACAAGGTTCACAATATAGTAGCTGGGCTCTCACTTCATTCTTATATCTCACTGACTGACTGGCAATGCCTCTCCTCTTATATACCCAGGAGGGCATGGCTGACAACCTTCTAGCACATTCAAGGAAAATGTAGTCCTCAGAAAGTCTGGAACATTCCACAAGATTCTACAAAGTTCCAGAACATTCTAGGAGGTTAGTGAAAAATGAATCCATATACGGAATGCCTGAAACATTTCACTTCAAACATTCTATTTTCCCTTTTGTCACTAACAACAAAAGCAGTACCCTGAGCCTGGTGCCTCCCAAGCCCAGCACCCCAGACAGTCACCTGGGTTGCGTGCCCCTAAATCTAGCTCTGGTTCTGGAATAATAGCACCATCATTGCTTTCAACAGGAAAGTGACAGGCTGACATTGTAGAACTGATGAGGCCATGATTGGACCATGCAGTGGGACTGGTATGAGCATATGTATTCTTGGAAAGCAGAAAAAATGAATTGTGTGATATGTGTATCTTTAGGTGTGGAGTAGAATACCGTATATAGCCAAGCATACCATGCTTTAGAGTTTTGTTCTCCTAATATCACTTCAGCCTAGTTCACCTTTCATTTTTAATGAGATTAGAAGAAGAAGAATGAGTCCAATTAGGTACATCTGTCTTAAAATTAAAGTCTTCTCCTATGATGGGATTTTCTTGCATAGTTTCAGCTATGCAGCAAGTAGATGCCAGATGATAACTTATTTTGTGCTTATTTGGAATAAATATATTTATAATAGATATAAGGAAGCATTTCAGTTCTATATGCCTTGGATATTTATCTCCCAAATTTATCTTTGTTTCTGATTTATGTAATTAAAGGTCTTTTGGAGAAGAGTGTCTAATCATGACACCATTTGGTTTTCCTTGCAAACATAATGCTTATGCAATACAAGTGTTCTTCAGTATTTTATCATGAAAGTCAGAGAAGTTTCTCCTTGTAGATGTCTAATGTTAACCACACTCTGGGTTTTTGAAAATACTTCAGGGAGGAGGGATTCTAACAGTTTTGCATTGATAGATAATATTTAAAGTTCCATCATAGACACCAAACATATGGTCAATGGAGAAAAATATACCATGGCACTTATAGTAGCCAACTGAGTACTATTTACTAATGTAGTCATTAAGCTTAACATAAAAAATATGTAGAAAGATAGTACAACTAACTTCAGTTCCTATGCAGAAGGATAAACTGGTACAACTGAAATTTGATCCCTATTATTTGGCAAAGACCAAAATTTGCAAAATCTGGAGCTTCAAGAAACTCAGTTAAAGAGTTCTGGTTGAACTCGTACCAGCAACCAAATTTGTGCACTGTAATTCTCCAATAGTGAGCCTGTACTTTGTTACGTAGAGATGGCAGGGATATGTATCAAGTTTTTTTTCTCTCTCTCTTCTGCTGCCTGGCTTTATCATCTATCATAAAACTTTAATATTTCCCATATTGCATTATATAGAAAAATGTGCACAGCACGAGTTCATAAAAATCACCCTCTCCCTCAATGTGGAGAGAGATGTGCACAGCTTCTTGCCCCCTCCCCCGCCCCAGATATGAATTGTTTATAACATAACCCAGATAGGAGTTATGTTATAAACAAGAAATAAGTTTATTAACTACAAAAGGTAAATTTTAAGTGATTATATAGGATAGCAAACAGAACAAAGCAGATTACTGAGCAAATAAAACAATACACGTAAACTAGGCTTAATACACTCAAGAAACAGGTTTAAAAATGTAATTTCTTACCCTCAATGTTGTTTTAGGCAAGTTGCAGAGTTTCTGTAGCTTAGAGTCCCAGTTGTTCTCTTTATAGACTGGACCCCTGTCTCAGCCTGGACTCAACCCTGCCTTTCCCTCCAGGTGCTTTTATCAGTCTTCCTTCCTGGGCAGGCAATGGAGGAGAGTCTAGATTAACCCTCTCCCCAGCCTTAAAAAGGATTTACCTAAGGTGGGAATCCTTTGCTTCATCCTTATCTCCCTACAGTGGAAAAGTACCAAGAAATTAAGACATGACCCTGCTGTGTCAATGCCGCATCCCAGTAAACTTCTCAGGAAGGAGAGAGATTAGCATTTTCAAAGTTCTATTGTTCTTTTTAATGGTTCATCCAGGTTCTTGGCCTACTTTCTGGTGGGCATTTCCCAGGTGAAATCACAGTTGTAATTGTTACAGAGTTAATATTCCTAACTCCAGATACAGAAATTACACAGGCATACAAATTGGATAAACACATTCAGTAAATCATAACCTTTCCAAAGATATCTCACATGACCCATCTTGCATAAAACATATCTTAGTTGTACCATATTCATATCATAACAATATTTCTATGAAGAATATGGAGTGTAATGTCATAGGTGTATCTAGACACAGGGCAAGCCCTGGAATCCTTAATAACTTAGTTCTGTTGTGCCTAAGCCCTGTAGCAGTACTGTACGGTACATTACCAGGATGCCTTATAATACTGGTCATTACATTTACTGTATGTTTTTAAATGTTCAAATATAATCCAACTAAATAATGATTGAGCAACTATAACTCAGAATTCCCTTATTTTTTTATTTGATGTATAAGATCAAGATTTGTTGACTGTTTACATGAACATACTCATTATATACAGGACCAAAATATTGTACATATCAAACTGAACAAAACTAAGAAGGAGCTCTGGAGGGGGTGCGGGGAAACAAAGAACTAGCAAAAGAATATTGTGTGTGTGTAAGGAAAACATAGCAATCACAAAAGCAAATATTATGGAATAACTCCATTGTGTCTGTCAGTTTTTGATTAACTGTAATTCAACCACAGCTGCTAACAGTTCATGGGAGAACACAAGACCCTAGAATGGGATTGCATATAATGAATTTTGGAGATTACATTAACCAAAAAGTTTCTGGATTCAGCTATCAAAACACCTTCCTACTAGTTAAGGAAGAGTGAAAGGTGGTATCTCAGGAGAAGGGGCTCCTAATCCATGGAAGATAAGTAAGATGCATACAAATGACTTTCACCTTAACCCTCTAGCCACCACACATGTGGCTCTAGATTTTCCCCTGCTTCATTCATTTAGCTGGCAAGGCAGGGAAGATGTTCAACTGGAAATGCTCTTGTGATTACATCCGCCCCCGCAATAATGTGTAAAGTGAAATGTTCTTATAATGCTTGATAAATGAAGAGGAAATTGTTTGGTAAGGACAGAGGAAAAATTACGAAAAGGCTGAATTAAACCTCAAACCAAACTGTCAACTACTGAAAAATACAAGACTCAATTCATAAAAAATATACCCCAAAATTACAGTAGTTACCCACAGGGACCTGAATATTTTGGTCCTGAGCTTTTAAACATCATGCTTTTTTAGAGCTGTTGCACTAAGCTGTGTAGTATTTTTCTGTTTTGTTTAGATTTTGTGATACCATTTCTGATCTCATTTCCCCAGGAATGTAAAGTCTTTAGGGACAAATTCTACCCTCAGATGCTTGTATGGCTGAGCTGTGTGTTCATCTAATGGCAAGATTGAGCCCTAAGATTCAAGGGACAAGTCATCCACTCTGCCCCACAAGCCAGAGTGAGTGCAAATCCTGTAAAGCACCAGCCTGAAGGCTTGGAATCCAGATTGGTGCGAGAGCAGGGGCTCATCATTAATATTATTTTTACTGCAATAAAGACAAAGCACTCTAAGGGATCAGGGCCCTATTGTACTAGCCACTGTATGGACATGTAACAAAAAAGACACTCCTTGCACTAGAAAGCTCACAATCTATGTGACAGACAGGAGACAAAAAGTGGACAAAGCACACCAGCAAGGCAGTGGATTAGAAGAAGCAGGAGGACCATAAAACAATGTTTATCAGGAAAAGATGACCCACCACCACAGGGAATTTTCGGCTAAATTAATAATCATAATAATATTGTGGAGACATCCTCCCATCCAAATCTAAGGGGATTCTGGGGAAAATATAAATTGGAGAATTTGAGAGAGTACAGTGAGCATCGCTGCTAGAAAGACGGGCCTCTAAAGCTCATGTTGAGACATAAATTTCTCAGGGTGTATGTCCCTGTGGTCAAAACATCTAAATTTGTAGATGTGTAGTTAAAGCACCTGGTTTCTTCTAGGGTTATTATGTAGTAAACTCTCTGAGGGAAACCTCAGAGATCTAATCCATTCTGTGTGTGGTCCTCTGCCCCCCACTCCACATGTCCCTTGCAGAAGGCTACCAGGTTCCAAATTATGAAATACAGAACAGGTCTGAATTTGATAGTTTGGAATTTTAGGAATTGCCAAAGAACTGATCTTGGACTGATCTGAAATTTGGTTTTACCACTCTGTCTGCTTTTACAACATATATCTATCAAGTGTGTTTCCAAATTCTGAAGCAAGTTTTCACTGACATCGCAAATACTTGGAAAGATTCACAAATTTTCTGCAGTTTGAAGTAGGTCTGTTGATAAAAATAAAGAACAGTATATTTTAGAACAAGAAAATGTAGTAGTAGTAGTAGGTAATATTTTCAAATAATGCTAAGTGAATAATTTATAAAGAATAATATATTTGATGAATTAAGCCTCAATTTTTCTTGGTGAATTGTCTGAGCTGTTTCTGATTTGCTCTAATATATTCATCGTTCAAAACCTTTTGCCAGATAACTTCACAAACAATTATTAATCTCCTAAGTGTTTGTGAGCAGTTTGTTTACAAATATTCAGTATGTGGTTTAGCTTTGTGGAAGTATGTGGCATTGCTTCTGCTCCCTGGATATTTTAGAGCTATTAGAATCAGGTTACCAATGCAAATGCTTGAGTTCACCGTTTGCTTTCAGCACATATTTTCTAATATGTGCTTCAAATTTGTTGTTCCTGGAAACATTCCTGCCAGAACACACTTTCATTAAAATATTCATGTAATGCAAGCACAAAAGGGTGAATGTATATGAAGTATTTTTTATATTATTATTATTATTATTATTATTTATTACTATTTTTGGTGAGCATTTGAATTTTGAGTTATTCACTTGGTTCTATTTACAAAGCACAGAGACTTAAAACCTAGGATTTATGAACTTTTAAAGTGGAATATATGACTATAGGGAGCTTGGTTACACAATGAGGAGAGAACTAAATTCAGGTTCTCCCACAGAGAACTAAAAGCAAATAACTACTGTAATTCTGCGGGATAGGTCTGAGGTGATGTGGTAAAGAAGGTGTAAGTTCCGCCATGTAGAGATATTTTATTCCCTAAACTTTCATTCCTTCAAATTTGTATCATTTTTTTCTATCTCAAATGGAAAATTGAAAATGATTTTTGTGGTTTAAAAGTGATGATACTCAATACCTAATAGAAAATATATGCTGGAGTTAAACTGCAATACATCTAAACTCTAACTACATTTTAATGGAAAAATCCAAATCACTGAGACTAATTAAATTTATAATAGAGAAAAGGCAAAACAAAAAAATGGATAGTGCAAAAAGCTGTAAAATAAGTGAATTAGTCAGCGATCAAAATGAAAGACCAAAAAAGCAATGAGTCAAGCACAGTTTTCTAAAGGAAAAAATGTTACTGACATAATAAGCACACAGAGAATCTGTGCAGTGTGCACAAAGATCTATTAGTAAACATAGAAGAAAATAAAAAGGATAAAGGTCAATGTTAGTAGCAGAAATTACAAGGCATATTACTCATGTTAAGATGCTATTTAATGTCTCGGATTTTTTTAAAAATAAATTTATTATTCAGTGTTGTGATGACAGCAAATAGTGTTAACATTCTGGGGGGTTTCATTGTCTTCAATGGAGCTATGCTGATTTACACCAGTTGGGGATATTGCCCTTAAAAACATATTCTCCTGAATTCTTAATACTTCAGATAGTTTACTATAGGAATGTTATTGTCTGCCAAGGACATAGTGAAAAAAACTCATCCCTGCCAACCTTGTATTGGGTGAAAAGAGAGTCTGACACTTTGTTCAGAAACTCATTGGTGGCCCGCTCCGATCATGTACAGTGTGCAGGAGAGAATCTGAATAAAATCTAGATCAAAATGCTGAAAACAAGACCAACAATAGAAATTTTAAGTTTCCTTACGCCATACATGTACAAGTTTGATAAATAGGAAAGCTTGCCTCTAATTTATCAATAACTGTAGGGATATAATCAACTGGCGAATGCTGTAAAGATTTACAATGTCTGCTGATTTGCTAAGGGAGATTTTGCATCTCCATGCAAATTTACAACTGAATCAGATGTGTGTGTAACCCATTAGAAAAATATGTTGCCTGTTAAAATGTATCTCAGCTAAGAAAATAAGGCAAATTGATGGGAAAGGTAAGAAAATGATAGACATGTAAATCAAGGAAAATAAATGGAAAAAGATGTACTAATCAACTCGTGCCTCAAAGAATCTATATATGATCGATTTTGCTTATGTTAAGTTGGCTTATATATTTCATACCTATCCAAATATATAAGAAGATAAGAGCGGCCATACAGGGTCAATCAATGGTCCATCTAGCCCGGTATCCTATCTTCCAACAGTGGCTGGTGCCAGATGCTTCAGAGGGAGTGAAGATAACAGGGCAATCTATTGATTGATCCATTCCCTGTTGTCCACTCCCAGCTTCTGTCAGTCAGAGCTTTAGGGACATCCAGAGCATGGGGTTGCATCCCCTGACCATCTTGGCTAATAACCATTGATGGACCTATCCTCCATGAATTGATCTAGTTCTTTTTTTAACCCTGTTATAGTTTTGGCCTTCACAACATCCTCTGGCAATGAGTTCCACAGGATGACTGTACATTGTGTGAAGAAGTACTTCCTTATGTTTGTTTTAAACCTAATGCCTATTAATTTCATTGGGTGACCTGTGGTTCGTGTGCTATGTAAGTGGTAAATAACATGTCTGTATTCACTTTTTCCATGCTATTGATGAACAAGAACATAAGAACATACTGGGTCAGACCAAAGGTCCATCTAGTCCAGTATCCTGTCTTCTGATAGTGATCAATGCCAGATGCCACAGAAAGAATGAACAGAACAGGTAATCATCAAGTGATCCATCCCTTGTTGTCCATTCCCAGCTTCTGGCAAACAGAGGCTAGGGACACCATCCCTGCCCATCCTGGCAAATCGGCATTGATGGACCTATCCTCCATGAATTTATCTAGTTCTTTCTTAAACCCTGTTATAGTCTTGGCCTTCACAACATCCTCTGGCAAAGAGTTCCACAGGTTGACTGTGCATTGTGTGAAAAAATACTTCCTTTTGTTTGTTTTAAACCTTCTGCTTATTAATTTCATTTGGTGACCCCTGGTTCTTGTGTTATGAGAAGGAGTAAATAACACTTCCTTATTTACTTTCTCCACACCTGTCATGATTTTATAGACCTCAATCATATCCCCCCTTAGTCAGCTCTTTTCTAAGCTGAAAAGACCAAATCTTCTTAATCTCTCCTCATACGGAAGGCGTTCCATACCCCTAATCATTGTTGTTGCCCTTTTCTGAACCTTTTCCAATTCCAATATATCTTTTTTGAGACCCAGTGACCACATGCAGTATTCAATATGTGGATGTACCATGCATTAATACAGAGGCAATATGATATTTTCTGTCTTATTATCTATCCTTTTCTTAATGATTCCCAACATTCTGTTTGCTTTTTTGACTTCCACTGCACATTGAGTGGATGTTTTCAGAGAACTATCCACAATGACTCGAAGATCTCTTGGTAACAGCCAGTTTAGACCCTATCATTTTATATGTATAGTTGGGATTATGTTTTCCAATGTGCATTACTTTGCATTTATTAACATTCAGTTTCATCTGCCATTTTGTTGCCCAGTCACCCAGTTTTGAGAGATCCTTTTGTAGCTCTTCCCAGTCTGCCTGTGACTTAACTATCTTTTGTACCATCTGCAAATTTTGCCATCTCACTGTTTACCCCTTTTCCAGATTGTTTATGAATATGTTGAATAGGACTTGGCCCAGTATAGACCCTGAGGGACACCACTATTTACCTCTCTTCATTCTGAAAACTGACCATTTATTCCTACTCTTTGGTTCCTATCTTTTAACCAGTTACCAATATATAAAAGGACCTTCCCTGTTACCCCATGACAAGTTACCTTGCTTAAGAGCCTTTGGTGAGGGACCTTGTCAAAGGCTTTCTGAAAATCTAAGTACACTATATCCACTGGATCCTCCTTGTCCACATGCTTGTTTACCGCCCCCCCCCAAATAATTCTAGTAGATTGGTGAAGCATGATTTCCCTTTACAAAAAACATGTTGACTCTTCCACAACAAATTATGTTAATGTATGTGTCTGACAATTTTGTTCTTTACTATAGTTTCAACCAGTTTTGCCCAGTACTGAAGTCAGGTTTACCAGCCTGTAATTGCCGTGTTACCTCTGGAGCCTTTTTAAAATTGGTGTCACATTAGCTATCCTCCAGTCATCAGGTACAGAAGCTGATTTAAATGATAGTTACAGACTACAGTTAGTAGTTCTGCCATTTCACATTTGAGTTCCTTCAGAACTTTTGGGTGAATACCATCTGGTTCGAGTGACTTACTACTGTTTAGTTTATCATTTTTTTTCCAAAACCACATCTAATGACACTTCAATCTGGGACAGTTCCTCAGATTTGTCACCTAAAAAGAATAGCTCAGGTTTGGAAATCTACCTCACATCCTCAGCCATGAAGACTGATGTAAATAATTCAATTAGTTTCTCTGCAATGGCCTTATCATCCTTGAGTGCTCCTTTAGCATCTCAATCATCCAGTGGCCCCACTGGCTGTTTAGCAGGCTTTCTGCTTCTAATGTACATACATTTTTTTTTGCTCTTACTTACTTCCCGCTTCTGATGTATTAAAAAAAATATATTACTTTTTGAGTCTTTTGCTAGTCTTTTTTGGCCTTCCTAATTATATTCTTACACTTCATTTGCCAGAGTTTATGCTCCTTTCTATTTTCCTCACTAGGATTTAACTTTCACGTTTTGAAGAATGATTTTATAGACTGTTGTCATACCCCCCTCAGTCATCTCTTTTCTGAGCTGAACAGTCCTAGTCTTTTACCATCTTAGTCTTATTAATCTCTCCTCATACGGAAGCTGTTCCATACCCTTAATCATTTTGTTTCCCTTTTCTGTATCTTTTCCAATTCTAATATATCTTTTCTGAGATGGGGAGACCAGAATTGCATGCAGTACTCAAGCTGTGGGTGTACCATGGATTTCTATAGTTATATAGTCCCTTTCCTAATGGTTCCTAACATTCTGTTAGCTTTTTTGACTATTGCTGCACATGGAACAGATGCTTTCGGAGAACTATCCACAATTGCTCCAAGATCTCTTTCTTGAATGATAGCACCTAATTTAGATCCCATCATTTTGATGTATAGTTGGGATTATGTTTACCAATATACATTACTTTACATTTATTAACGTTGAAAGTATGGGATTTGCTATTCACTGTGGCTGATATATTCCTGTTCTGCACAAAAGCATGTGGTGGGGAACAAACTGACCAAAAAACCAAAAACCAAATTAATAATACTGACAGGGAGTTGGTAAATTGTTCTATAGTTCGGTGATCAGAACAGGCTGGAATTTTAGGTCTCCCACCTTACATATGGAACAAAATACATAGAACCCCAGTTTTGTCTCTCCTATCTGTAAGGAAGGCCTCTCTCTTCAGCTAATTTCCAGTCCTTTCTTTCCTCATTATCTCTAGTAGCAAATTTGAGCCAGTAACCATGCTACCATTGACTGCCAGGTCCCAGCTATGCTTTGTGATCTCTTTGAGTGGGGGAATTCTAGGGCATGAAATGGAGGGTAAAGCTGTTTTAAAACAGCATTCATTTTCTGTGTGTTTTGTTTGGAGTGTTCAACAGCTCTGGGGCAGGCCAGAGTGATTTTTTAGTGTCTCTCCTCCCCAGGCACTGCCTCGTGATCCAAACTCTTCCACTTTTTTGGACCCTCTCTCATACAACTGTTTTGTGGAGAGAGACAAGATAACTGCATTTGAAAGGGAATAGCATCCTACATAACAGCTTTTCCTCTGCTGAGAACTATTGTTCTCTTTGATTTTGCTTCACTGTGCAAGACACAACAAAGGGAAGTGGAAGCTCTAAGTTCCTTCTGCTACGCTAACAATATAAACCTCAGGAATTCAACTTTGAGGAGCAGGATATTATTTGAGTTTTGACGGTGCAGCATACCACTCTGCTGTCACATTGCTGCCATTACACTAATAGCTCTACATTGGCAAACATGGTGTACGGAACAAGAATAGCTACCACCATGTTTATAATGTGCTAGATGTATTCTTAGTAAGTAATACTATGAAGCAAATGGAAAGGACAAGTCATGGCAATACCATATATTGATGCAGAAAAGAGGCACATAGGACCTGATCTAAAGCTGATTGAATGGAAATCTTTCCATCAACCTCAATGTGCATGGAATCAGGTCATTTAGAAAGGAACACCATGGACGAGATTTTCAATCACTGTTCTGGCCAGAAAGCTGTACTCACGGGGCTGTGGCAAACTCCCGGCTGTAACTGAATCCCCAGGTTACATAAAGCTGGTGTAGCTAGTACTATCCCATGCTCTCTCTATGCCATACTCTGACAAGGGCGGATAGAACTAATGGGGAAGGGGCTGGGAGAGGGTAGCTCATGCTCAGCAGAGTTGAGGATTCATCCCCTATGTTAACAGAGAGAGCGAATTATAAAGTACACTCAGAGTCAGTAAATAGAAATGCCATTAGACAGTGACATGATTTTAGCATTCATAAAGAGGGTTATAAATTAATTAAATTAATTAATGAAATTTTAAAGAAAACCGGTCTCGGTGAAGGGAAAGGTTATTCCAGTTGTATGCCTCATCTTGGTAAAAGGCCACTAGATGATAATCCAGTGTGTGTGTGTGTATATATATGTATGTATTTGAAGAGAGACACTGAGACCACTGGAAGGTAATGTTTGTTCCAGGGCTTAAGACTATAGAGGCACTGAGTTTATTTTCTCAAAGCCTTGTAACTAATAGTCAGTATCAGGGTAATTCAATTTAATGGAACCAGCTGTAACAAGGATGAACCCTAAGACATGATGCAGTAGAGACTAAAATCCAAGCCATCATTTGAGCTGTAATTCTATTTAATCCCAATACTTGCTTACCTGCCTGTACTTTATCTGTCTTGAAGGAGAGCAGCTGGCTCTGAGGCGGTGTTGTGCTTGGGGCCTGTTATATTGTGACAGTGGACAGTGTTAAGCTCCAGGAAATATACCCAAATAAACAGTGATACAGGAGGTGGCAAAATAAAGATTTGGACCAGGTGGAAAAACTGGTAAATCCCAGTGTAACTCATTCTTATCTAATATGATAGAAAGCACATCTACAAAAATGTCAAAGTACAAGAAGAACAATTCAGCCATACAGTGATTTGATGTGCTCAAAAGAGGGGAAACAATGGAAAAGAGTTATTTAAGTAGTCCAGTTAAATGAGGGACCATTAGCGATAGCTGGCTATTACAGTTACCTGGAACAGTTTTGTTGAAAGTTTTCCATTTTATAATGTTGCTTAGCCAAAACTGAATTTTTCCACAAAATTGCATTGATTTTGATAACACTTCCTGTGAACTATTTTTTTTAGAAACATAAACATTGTTTTCAAAAAATTTTGCAACTTTAATTTCATAATGAAATGTGTTTCATTTTTATATTGCTTACTTTACAGTATTTCATTACATGTCACTAGAAGTGTATATTTCATGTTGACATGCATAATATGTCATATCATATGATAGCATTACTATAATAGTCAAAATATTCTATTTTATTTTTGTTTAAAATCATTAAGGGCAGCTGCTAATTACTATTGATTGAAAATTCTTCACTTTTTTTTTTTACTGTTGAAAGTGTGTCTTGTTTGTGTTTGCGTGTAACACTTTGACACTGACATTTTCCACAAGAAAAGGAGATAAGAACTAGAGTAGACGGTGTTTTCAACATCCTAGAAAAATAATTCCAAGTTAACACAAGGATGTGTCATGTGTAATTCTGAAAATTCTGAAAAAAAAATTTTTTAATTCCAATAAGGAGAAAAAAGAATTTTAGAAATATCTTGCAAAACAGAAATTCCAACTTTTTACCAGTTCTATTGGATATGTTCTTGTATATAGTTTTAACAGAATATTATCCATATTACTAGCAGTGCCTATACATGTTGATTTTTTCCCCCAGGTAAATCATGAAGCAAGAGGACTGTGCAGTGGAGAAAAGTCACTATCCATGGGCAACATTTACTTATGGTGTTTAAAATGCTATAATATTCAATTGCAGAGCATGTTTCCTACCTGTAGGTTTCATGGAAGAACTGTTTCCTGCAGATCTTTTAAAAAGTATAAGACAGGGGTTCCCCACTATGGATTTCTATGGACTAGAGACATGGTGTTCTTAGGGTGTCTATCGAAATATATCCAGATTGTAGCATTTACATCCTCTGACCAATTTTTTTCAGGACATCATTGTATCAGAGTACTAAAAAATTAAACGACTTTTAAACTTTTTTCTTCCAACTTTTCCTTTAAATAAAATCCATCCTAAAAATTGTAGCTAGAGAATGTTAGGTTTATGTGATTAAACACTCAAAGTTGAATGCAGTTCCCTTCCAAATTCTGCACACTTGGGCATATACATTTCAATGTCGTTTCAGTTACATTATCAGAGACTATTCCTTAAGTCAGGGATCGGTAACCTTTGGCACATGGCCCGTCAGGGAAATCCGCCAGGATGGTTTGTTTACCTGCAGCATCCGCAGGTTTGGCCAATCACAGCTCCCACTGGCGGTGGTTCACTGTTCCTGGCTAATGGGAGCTGCGGGAAGTGGCGTGGGCTGCAGGACGGTGAACTGTGGCCACTGGGAACTGTGGGCAGCCCTGCAAATGTAAATAAACTGTCTTGTGGTCTGCAATCAGATTACCATGATGGGCTGTGTGTGGACCACAGGTTGCCCACCACTGGCCTATATGTACAGTGAAGGCATGTGGCACAAGGAGCTTTTAATTCCCTATCCTTGTATAGCCAGCTGAAGAGCGGGCAGAATTGGAGTCTGTGCACTTGGGAGAGTGCCTGGACTGTTCCATTCCTACTCCTCTGAAGCAGCAGTTGTTGTAATCAGCAACCCACCAATAAATGTAGCTGCAGGGGTGCAGCATTGGTATACACAAGAGGTCCAGGAGGCTTTCAATCCTTAGGGTAGAAATGGCATGGCACAGTTGAGCTCTGTCAGTTACATAGGTACTGATCCAAAGTCCATTCCAGTAAATGAGAGCATTTTCATTGTCTTCAATGTAGATCTGTTGGAAAAACTTTGACAGAACCACTTTCTGTCTGAAAATACAGTTTCAGAAATGTTGAAATCTTCACAAAATCATGTTGATTTCAGAGACATTTTAGATGTGGAAAAATGGGGGGGAAAGTTAAACATTGTCAGAACTAAATGTTTCAGTTTCTCATTTTAAAATGACTTCTGTTTAGATCTGCTAATTTTTTATTAAAGTATATAATATAATTCTTTAAAATAGGTGAAATCAAACAAAAATGGTGGGGTGTTTTTTTAGACTGGTCTTTCGGAGAGAATTTTGAAATGTGCAGCTTTCACTCCTAACTGGAACAATGACAAATATCGAAATCTCAAAAATCCTTTGCAAAATGGTATTATTCCATCTTCCACACAGGTCTCCTTCAATGGGCTTTGGATAAAGCCCAAATGTAATGACCTCCATTCATGAACAGCACCTAAGAAAGTTTGTGCTGCTTTTTGAAAAGCAAATGTGTAGTACATAGATAACTACAGATTTATTCAAATACATCTCAGACTGAATAGTGCTTGTCATTTTAAAAGTCTAACAATAAAGAGGTGGGATCATTATGCCTTGAAATTAGGGTGAGTATAAATGAATGGAAAATATATTGAAAATGTTACACATGCATAACTAAGATGAGATAAAAAGTATGCTTTTATTATTTCAGAAATAATGTGAGCCTGTTGTTAAGGATCATGTCATAATGCTTACATGCAAGGGTAGAGTTAAGTGTGTTATGCAGTCTTATGTTTGACATTCTCTATGTTTAGTCAGGAAACCTTAGCATTCTCTTCATTACATATAGTACTTATGTGAGCTGAGGGATGGAAACTGTATGATGGGGATGTTAAGGAAAGTTTCTTTTAAATGTATCCCTTAATATGATTGCACAATCCATCTGTGAAATACACCATACACATGAGAGTGAGAAACATTAAACCCGAATGTATTTGACCACTCCAAGCTTTACTGAAAGATGCATGTTCCAAAGCATTTATACCTTTGATCACAGCCTCTTGGTCTCCTAACAACACCTTAATTCAAGGTAGCGTAGGTCACTTTACAAATTAAGTTAGTGTGGAAAAGATATTCATCTTTACTTTTTACTGTAAACATTGTCATGAGTATACAAAAAAAGTAAAAGGTTACACACTCAGGCCTCCGTTTTTAATGTGGCATGTAGCAGTCCGTTTCTGCTTTAACACTCTGAAAGTAATGTTCAGTCCTCTTCTGAATGGAATATTAGTCCAAAAGTGATATTAACATCATTGTATCACTGATGCATGGACTCTTCTGTGTACCAGAAAGAAGATTGATAAAAAAGTAGTATGTCCCTACTGCGAGTGTACTTTTCACCATTACACAGGGGTTTGTCCTATTTCAGGCTGTCTAATGTACAGAAAAGTTGAGACTACTGATACCATGGAGTTAACATTGCAATTCAAAAGGATAGTTTGTTGTGCATTGAAAGGTCCAATCTTGCAGTTATCGAGACAGAGTTCCAATGTGAGCTCTAAGTAAGAATAAACCCACACACTGGTTCTATAGTGCAAGAGATCATCTGTTTCTAAACACAATTTATAAATGGGACATAATGCCATTTGAAGAAAAATAATTGCATTCTGGAGGCTTCACAACATAGTAGAGTGAAAGGTGCTGATTCATTTTTCTGTTACTCTGTTTTAAACTTACACCTACTAAGAAGGAAATATGAAGCGTGGTCCAACTGATTTGTTGCTCCTTTTTACTTTTTTATTTTTTTTAACAACTTTGGGTTTTGGTCAAAATTTTAACTGCTTTCTTAATTTTTTTTGTGAAATTTCTTTCCTGGAGGTGGATGAAATTCCACAATATTTAAGAAAGAATTGAACCAGATCTCTTGAGCCCCTGTGCAGAACCTTAACTTTAAGATTTTCATGCCTCCCTTGTGTGTTAAATCCACAACTAATTGAAAAACTAGAGTTGGAAGCTTAGGCTTCAATCCTGCAAACTGCCCTGAATAGACAGAACTACCCTCACTTGGATCCCCACTGAAATCAATAGATTATGTCTACACCAGAGATCATAAAGTGGTATAGCTGTACCAAAGTAGCTGCACTGCTGTAAGATCTCTCATGTAGCTGCTCTATGCTGACGGGAGAGAACTCTCCTGTCAACATAATTAAACCACCCTCAACAAGCGGCAGTAGCTGTTTTGGTGGGAGAAGCTCTCCCACCGACATAGTGCTGTGCACTTCACCACTTATGCCGGCAAAGCTTATGTCGCTCAGAGGGTGTTTTTTTCACACCCCTGAGTGACATAAGTTTTGCTTAGTGTCAGAGGGGTAGCCGTGTTAGTCTGGATCTGTAAAAGCAGCAAAGAGTCCTGTGGCACCTTATAGACTAACAGAAGTTTTGGAGCATGAGCTTTCGTGGGTGAATACCCACTTCGTCGGATGCATGTAGTGGAAATTTCCAGAGGCAGGTATATATATGCAAGCAAGAAGCAGGCTAGAGATAATGAGGTTAGTTCAATCAGGGAGGATGAGGCCCTCTTCCAGCAGTTGAGGTGTGAAAACCAAGGGAGGAGAAACTGGTTTTGTAGTTGGCAAGCCATTCACAGTCTTTGTTTAATCCTGAGCTGATGGTGTCAAATTAGCAGATGAACTGAAGCTCAGTTTTGCTGACACAAGTGGTAATGTAGACATGGCCTAAATGACCAAGTCAGCTCATATTCCCTATTCTTTAAGCAAATAGTTTCACATCAGTGTGGCGTTTTGTTTGTTATTGACCACAGCAGCTTCATTAAAAAAAAAAAAAACGGGAAGCCTCAAACCAGTTAAGCTTGACAAGGACTGATTGTTGCAAAAAAATTTGTAAATAAAAATGGATCAGACATTTAAATAGAACACAAAGTTATTTTGCAAAACAGTTTGAAGATGAAAAGTGCTGTGTTTAGTTCTAAATAAAATAAAACATTGCATTGATTTGTTCTGTAGATGACAAAATGCACAAACTACAACCCAAAGTAATGTGATTAAGGTGCTTTCCATGTCATTAGATATTTTGAATCTATTGCACCATTCTGCCATCCCATTAGCTTTATTTAAACATGAATGAATTTTTCAAAATTTCAGCTCACATATGCATAGCTCATGGCAGTCAACAAATTGCATAATATTGTATTACCTGGATTATTTGTTTGGCCTGAAGTGAGTGATACTATTGGTGCTTTTTTTTTTTGGTACTATTTACATTTTTCTCTTGGATTCTTTGGAATCCTTATGGAAGATCTAATTGCTTCTACTTTTCTTGCCCAGATGAGGATGATGACAACCAAGATCTTGTTTCAGAGTTGCCATCCTACTTACCAAAGAGGATGAGATATTATAGAGAACCTTTCCAGTTTTGTCAGTGTCCCTCCTTTACTGGCTTGTGGAATTGTTGCTGAAATAACATGAGACTTGAGTTGCTTCGAGCGCCAGTTGGCCTGGAGAGCATTAGACAAGAAGTGAGAAATCAGCCAAATTATCTTATATGTGCAGAAAAGCCTCAGAGATGTTCAAGCTGGAGCCTCCTTGGTTTATAGGAGAGTGGGTGTGAATGGCAGGTTATTACCCATGATTTTGGAATGCACTCCTCTGCCTTTGGAATGCCCTCTGACCATATTTCTCCCATACTAACCAAGCAGACTTCTCTCCTCTGCAAGGTGCCTGAGGAGGGTTAAGGCACATGGTATGCTGGAGAGAGGAGGAGAAGTGGGAGCTGAGCTGTTGAGGGTATTTTGGTTTGTGTCCTTTTGTTCTCTTACTATTATTTTTGCTGGTTGGAACCTGTCATTGTTTTGCTATTGCTTTGTTGTTCTATTGCTCAGGATTATGTTCCTAATAATTAGCAAGGGTGATTCAAATCTGGCATAGGCAGTTTTAATGTGTCTACATGAACGATCTCCTTTTTGGAATATGTTACAGGGACTGTAGAAAGTGGTGGCACATCTTACTGAAGGATGGGTGAAATACAGTAATGATAAAAGACAAGTTATGAACAGGTCTCCTAAATGGTAAAGTTCTGGTTTAGTTTTCTGTGTAAAGTAGGAAATACCCTTAAGGGTATTTGACAATGTATGAGATCATCTCTCTCTCTCTAGCAGAGGCGAGAGGTCTGCTTGGTTAGTCTGGGAGAAATATGGTCAGAGGGATGATTTAGAGCTAGAGAGTCAATTGAGCTATAAAGGGAGAATAATACTTTCCACCTTTTGTTCCTATCCTGCTTATGGAATATATGTTTTAATGGATTATGGCTCTTCCACTCTGCCCTGGAGATGCTTTATTCAGCTGTTAGAGCTGCATTGCTTCATTCACCCCTTCCCCGCTGGATTACAAAGATGGTTGTATAACTCTGCCAGGAGCTGGGAATCTGGAGGATGAGGTGGATGGGAGAGACATATTGCGTTCGCAGTTGCAGACTTTGGTGCCGTCAATGATAAAAACACCTTTTTCAATTGTGCCTGGTTAGACTGTTGTAGTCATTCATTATTTGTGTTATATATTAGTGTTTGGGGGGGGGCAGTAAGGATCAGGGCCCCATTGTGCTAGGCCCTATACAAAAGCAGAACAAAAAGTCTTTGTTCTGGAGACTTTGAGGCATGTTGCCCAGATCCTCAAGCCTAAATACCTTTGATAATCATGTCCTGTGTGTCCACAGGAGAATACTCACTGATTGATGGTTGTAGGTACCAGGAATATATTCCACAAATACTGCAACTTCTAGCTATTCCTAGTCATAGAATATCAGGGTTGGAAGGGACCTCAGGAGATCATCTAGTCTAACCGCCTGCTCAATGCAGGTCCAATCCCCAGACAGATTTTTGCCCCAAAGGGCCCCCTCAAGGATAGAGCTCACAATCTTGGGTTTAACAGGCCAATACTCAAACCACTGAGCTATCCCTAGTATTAATGGTAATATTGATGTTTAAAGCCCTACATGGTTTTGGTCCTGTTTACCTATCTGAGGCCTGGTCTACACTGGGGGGGGGGGGGGTCGAACTAAGGTACGCAATGAACTCGAACTACCTTAATTCGAACTACTCACCCATCCAGACGCCGCAGGATCGAAGTCCGCGACTTCCCCGTCGACTCCGCCACCGCCGTTCGCGGTGGTGGAGTTCCGGAGTCGACGGGAGCGCGTTCGGAGTTCGATATATCGCGTCTAGATGAGACGCGATATATCAAACTCCGAGAAGTCGAACGCTACCCGCCGACCCGGGCGGGTAGTATAGACGTAGCCTGAGAGATGATCTCTTGAATTATAATTTCATAACAGGTCAGAGCAGCATCCCTACTAATAGTCCCTAACCTTCAAGGTCTGGACACTCTCCTTGTAGGAACCTTAATTTTTAAGCTTGCTTCTCTCACTTGTTTGACACAGCCTTTGGTTTACAACATGCTTTACAATCCATCCTTTTACTCTAGCTTTTTCTTATGGGGATGATGTAGTTTAGATTATTTCAAGGAATCTTTGTCTTCTTACACTGAATGTACCAATGTTGTTGTTCTGATTTATACAAATATTAAAGAGTGCCTATCCATAAGCTCTAGGCACCCTTGGCATAAATTAAAAATACATCCACAGAAACACAATTTAAGATAACCCAGAAAGCAACTTAAAAACTCAAATCCCCTTCCTGCTCAAATAGTTCACCACCTTTACAATCACAACAATTGTCTCCCACTTTCAGATGATTGAGGTGAGTGCGGGAGAAGAACTACTCTTGTAACATATCCTGAAAATCATCAAAATGATGACAAGGGATAGGGTGATATATTCTTTAAATGCTGCATATGCACCTGTGGACAATTGTGAATAAAAACATTTTTGCAAGTTTTAAAATGAATACATCTGAATTTTACTCATTTTTCTTGCCAATTTCAAGTATAAATCTGCAAGTATGAATCATGAATGCTTTGGCTAATAGACTGTAAGAAACAAATATCAGCTTTCTGTTACTGAAAACAAAGGTTGTGTTGAATGGGGAGCACTAACATAAGTGTTTTTAAATAACTTTCTGCAGATATTGGTATAAAACATTATCTGATATTTCACAAAAACTAAGAGAGGGGTACTTTGGGAGAAGTTTGACAGGTAGTTAACCCCTGAATGAAAAATCAGTTGAGTGTCTGAAGATAGCAGTTGTTACTTGATTATGTTCTTTAGCACTTTTTCCTCCATAAGTTATGCTAGTCAATCGTTTGACCATAAAGTTCAAGATAGACCTGAACATAAGAAGTAATGTGGAGAAACTGAATGATTAAAATCTGTATACCAGGCCTCTCAAAATCTCCCTGGGAAATGGGATGCTTTGACTAGACTGAATGTAAATAATGCTAAAAAAGACTCTGGCTCGTTTGTTCTGTGCTCTTAAAATTGGCCTGTAACTTATTTGTTATTATTACACACACTTTTCACTTGCAAGTCTACAGTCATTTCACTTTATAGTATCATTATCATTTACAGTATTTATTTTTGAGAATAAAAGTGTCTGTTTAAAAGTACTTTCCATACTGTATGTTCAAGGAAATAAAATGAACAATTCTGGTGGTGTTATAATCTCTCTTAGCTTCTGTGGGCTGCTCTGCTTCCCAAACGAAAGCAAAGACCTCTCCCTGAAAACAGTTTGCATGGATGCAAATGGATGTGAAGAACATGTGACATGAGCCAAATTAGAACAAGAGTATTATTATACACACCCTGACTTGAGGGAGAGTTTGGAGTATTGCCCTGACAATAACCAGCATTGGAAATTTATTCTCTGTGGTTTAACAGTCATTCTAACTCTGCATTCAAAAACCTTTAAATGGATACCCTGTTGGTAGAGAAGAGTGTAGTTAAAACATAAGATCAATATTCACCTGCTCACATTTTTACTGAAGAAAAAAAGCACACCCAGGAATCTAATAAGCATAAAAAGTTGTGCAAACACTAACTTTGGTGTGACTCAGCCTTTACAGTCCATTATTTTTAAAAGTTGACAACTACCATCACTTATCCCACCACAGTATCAGAGATATAATCACAGTTATTTACTCTTCTGATTAGAGAGGGGTCATTCTAATAGCTTCCATGGCACAATCATCAGCTGATGGGGGAGGAAATGGCATGCCCATCCCTGATTGCTTCCTGAATCCAACTCCCTGGATACAAGCAGTCCTAAACCAATGTTAGTACAGATACACAAATAGCACCTGTAGGATTTTTAACTGGGTATGAAAAATTATCTGTTTTGGGCTAGAACCACTCACTTGCTTCTTGGTAGCTTCTGACCTTTCTGGAACTAACTTCACGTTTTCCACAAGGAGCTCTGATTGCTCCCTGAGTAGCACACACACTTAACAGTCAACTCCAAAGGAAAGATATAAGAAACTATTTTTAAGGCTAAAGTGGTGCACAGGTTGTATGGTGGCCCTCTGCACAGGGGTGAATTTTCTTCTGTATTTTTACCTTCCATCGTCCTTAGGACTCAGAGATGCACCTTCTTTCACAGTTAACTAATTTTTTTTACTATGTTTTATAAAAAAGGAGATCCTTCATAACTGAGAGTTAGGGCAAAGGCTAAAGATCAATTGTCCCAACAGTAAAGTCAAGGAGAGTTTTGCCGCTGGAAGTCAAGTAGCTCCCTGTAAGCCATTGAGCTAACTCACTAGCTCATGCACCAGAGCTCACGCTCAAGGCACAGACTTTCAGTCTCTTTTCTTCAGGGACTCAGTTTTCTTTTGAAAAAATAGGACCGTTGAACAGAAGTTAACATATCAATCGTACCCTTTCCCCAGATCTGCCCAGGGTTGCTCCCTACACAGTTGTAATGATCTTGGGGTTCATTAAATAGAAAACCAGTGAAGGAGAAAGGAATAAAACTTTAATAAAACAAGCTGGAGAGTGTCTCTCTGGTGAACTGCTGCACACAGCTATGCGGTGTTCCCCACCCTGCCTTCAGGGCACCTCTCCAAATTCTTATGTTCATTACACTGGCCCTTATGAGGGAGCATCTCTAAATTATAATCTTCTACAAACATGTGTACAGTGGTTACACTCCACAGCCCATCAGCTGGGCCGTCAAGGCAAGCGTCCTTGCTCCCTGCTGGATTACGCTCTGCCCGCCACCTCAGAGGACCCAACTCCCCTTAAAGGGCCAGCCACTCTGTGATACTTCCCTAGGCCCATTTGAAAATCCCACCTGACAACATCAATGGACGTAGGATCTGTGTCTTCAGCACAGTTACTTAAATGATAGAAAAATGTGTATCGTTGCTATTGCAATTTGACTCCATGTATTCACCCTTACTATATCGGACTGAGAGTTCGCCAATGGCTTGTTTGTTGGTTTTACACAGCCTGTTCTGTCACTTTTACGCCAAGTAAGAATAATAGTTTAATTTTGCTTTAACAAGATATGTTCTAGTTTCATTTGTTTTCTCTTGCCTCCTGAAAGACTGTTTTTTGTATATTTAGTTTTCAGCTGGAGATGACTCTTACTGTCCTTGCAGCATTTATTAGCTACATATGGTTCTTGCTGACTTGATAAGGAGTTTGCTGTGGAAAAATAATACACCATCCTTCCTAGGACATGAAGGATTTGGAGTTGCTTTTCACAGTGGGAGAGAAGGGGGAGAGTTTTTTCCCCACAGTTTAAAATCAAGATCAAGGATCACTGAATGTCGCCTGTAAAAGAAAGCAACATCTCTTAAGGAGAGAACCTAGGTAGGAAGGCTACTGGAATAGGTTTGCAGTTCTGATTCTAAAATTGGAGGGATAAAGTCTAATCTTATCTTTCTTGATGTAGGTGTTACCTGAAATTATCTCAATGGATCTCACTTTTTTTCTTTTTTTATTTCCTTTTTATTTATTTTTTTTTGATAAATAAGTAAAATTAATTTTTTATTTAAAAAAATTAGTAAAATAAATATAACTAAATATATTGTGTTAAATGTGTGTTAATAAATATGTGTATGTAGATTAGATTAGAGCAGCTTTGCACGTGGCAGGGTCAGGTCAGTGGCCTGGCGGGCGGCACCTTTTGGCCTTACCTGTCGGACCGTTTATCCCGCCGTCCGACCCGTGATCCACTCTCCCCGCCATTCACTGCTCCAGGTGCTCCCAAGGGGCAAGTGTGGGCTGGGGGTGCCACTGCTTGGGTGCTCCCCCCTCTGCTTGAGCCTGGCCCGGTTGGCCTTCTCCTCCTTGAGACTTATCTTGTGTTTTTTTTTTGTTTTTTGTTGTTAGCCATCTTCCAACTAATAACTTCAGCTAATAATAATACACCTACTGACCAACACCCATATATAAATATAAAAAATATAAAAAGAAATATAAAAGCAAAAATAAAAATATAAAAAAATCATCACCAAGCAGCTTAATATCCTATCATATATCTTTATCTTCATCATCTTCTTGGAAACCTCTGATAGGTTTCATAGTCTTCAAACCCTGGATTTCATGGATTGACGGTTTTTGCCACAGTGCCAGTTCAGTTCTGTAGGTTGTCTTTAGGCCGATTCCCCCCCCTCGGGGGGGGGATCACGCGCCTAAGGGAGGGTCCTGCCTTTAATTTTTTTTTTTTTTTTTTTTTTTATTCACCCGGTTTTGTCTGGGTCTTCAGCGGTCTCTTGGCGGTGTGGTCTCCTCCGTCCGGGTGGAGGGCCAGTTTGGAGGCAGAGAGAGAGAGGAAGACCCGGGGTCGAAGGAAGAGCCGCTGAAGACCGGACACGCTGAAGACCACCACCCACTGGTATCATTCCCCCGCCTCGCCTGGCTGGTTGAAGCTGGCCCTGGTTACTGGACTGAAGTAACCCTGCCTGCTCTGACTCTGGTCCTGGAATACAACCCCCCCCTGCAGGCCTGGCAAGGGCCAAAAGTCCAAAAACCCAGCAAAACAAAAACCCCAGCCCCACCCCCCCCCCCCCCCCACCCCCCCACCCCACCCCCCCCCCTGTGGGCCCCCCCAGCACTGCCCAGCCCTGCCCTGTAGACCCTCCCTCCCCTCCCACCCCCCCCCCCCCAAAAAAAAAAACAAAAAAAGAAAAGGAAGGGGGAGTGATGACTTGATTTTTTAAATTTAAGGCTCCCAGCTGAAGAGAGGGCTGGGGAGCTCAGGCTTAAAGGCAAAAAGGGGCCGGGGCTCGGGGGGCTGGGAAACCGGGGGCTGGGGGGGGAGGGATAGAGGATTTAAGAGGCCCTGCCACTGAGGGGAGTCCGAGCCCTTTAAATCCCAGCCCCAGCCCATCCACTGGGGAGCCCTGAGACCTTTAAATCTCAGTGCCGCCGGGGTTCAAAGGGCTCTGGGCTGCCCTCAGAGCACTGTGTGAGCGGGATTTAGAATCCCCCTGTGGGCCGCACAGTAAGCCTCCGCGGGCCGCGTAAGTTGTGCAGGCCTGCCTTAGTTCTTTGTTTGCTGGTCCTCTTGAACTCAGTCAAAACTAATACATGCAGTTCCCTCCTCCCCCAGGAGGTACTTCTGCAGCCTTGTTTAAGTGCCTAGAGATTGGCATTAGTTACCTTCCAGTGATTTTAGTTCCTCTTAGTTCATACATGCTTTTGGTGCCTTTGCCCCACAGCCACTGTATTGCTTGTCCTGTTCCAAGAAAGAGATTAACACCTTCATGCCCGGTGAGTAACAATATAAGATGAGGAGGAAACTGACATATACTTTATTTCATTTAAAAAAAAATCAGACGTTTCCCAGTTCTCCACAAGCTAATACATGCTTGCAGGAATGCTAGGATAAGTTTAAAATGTTAAACAGTGTGTTTTTCACTATATTATGAAGGTATGTTAGGGATTCCCTTATCTGTCCAGAGCCCTATTTTTATTGTTCTCAGACAGCCCTTTATTCAAAACTTTGGAGCACGCTCTGCCTCATAGATGCAAAATGAGAGAACCACACCACACTCCTCCACTATTTCCCTCCAAAATTAGTATGAATCATTCAGTCTATATGTATGATTTGGATTTGGTTTCAGTAAGCAACTTAAGGTTTTTAAGTACTTATTTCAGCTATGTGACTCCCATCTTTCAGCCATCTGTACCTATTTTATTTTATCTAATCTAGTCTATGTTCTTATGCCACACCTGATATTGCAATATATGAGCACTAGAGCTGGTCAAAAATTTTCCATCAAAACTGGTTTTCAATAGAAAATTGTTTGGTTTTTTTTAGCCAGTCAGTTTTTTCCTAGCAAAGTATCAGCTTTCCATGGAAAATTGTAGTTTCTCTTTGAAAAAATAACTCCCAAGAACCAGCATATTTTGGTCAAAAACTGAAATACTTCAATTTGGAAATGAAGCCTCAGTACCACATGGGAGTTGTAGTTTAGTTGCCTCATGTCTCCATTCTCCTGTTTGGGCTAGGCTCCCCCAGTCAGAATACATCTGTCATAATGAACAGGGCCTGGCTTAGAGTATCAGGACAGCCCTAGGTAGGACAATTTGTTTGTAGATGGAAGGGGCTTAGGCTTGATCCTCAGTCTGAACCCTGGGCTTATATTGCAGTGTAGAAATACCCTTGGAGAACACCCTTAAATGTGAACTGCAAGTAAGCACTTTCTGCTAACTGCCCCACCTAGCCAAGCGGCCAGAGAATTCAGTGTATAATTATCCAAAACCTGACATTTTTCTTTAACATTCGATGACATCTGTCACTCCCAATTGGAACTAGGAGATGGCCTATTTTGTTGCTGCTTTAAAAACGGAAGAAAAAAACAAACTATCAGGAAATACGGTTATACAGTAGAATAAGGGGTCTCAAGAGGTAGCCACTCTATTACACTATCATAGTTCCTCAGGATGGGGCTTCTTTAATTAACTCTTTCAGTTTCTCAAACTGTTTAAGGGTACATCTCCACTGCACACTTCTTTTGGCGGCATGTAATATACGTACCCATGTAGACCCCCGAATATGGGTATAAATAGCAGTGTAGCTGGCGAGGCACAGCTTAGGCAAAGACATGCCTTAAGCGTGTGGGCATGTGCGCAAATACATACTCTACACAGTTCTCTACTCACCCAACCAGGGCCTCCCCACTGCTGGAGCTCTTTCTTGGTGTAGGGAAAGACTCCTCAGTGGGGAAAGGCTCTGGCGGCCAGGGGCAGCTTCCCTGTTACCTCCTCGCTGTCAGAATCTTTCCTCCCCATAGTGACAAGCTCTGACACTGGGGAGCTGATGAAGCCTATCACCACTGCCAGAGTCTTTTGCTGAAACGTGTAGTTACATGCCTCAGTGTAGACGCACCTTGCTTGTCATTGTGGTCTGTAGCTATTCTGAGACTACACACAGCCATCACTGATGTGTAGTGTAGGTGTCACCTAAGATTTGCATCACATGCCCATTGCACATGTTTTGCACAGTAGTGTTCTCAGACTGCTGGAGTGGGCAGCTAAATTAGGCACTAATTTTCATGCATAGTTCACCATTTCAAGGAAAGTTTGTACCCCTTTCCTTGTCTCTTGGGGCAGGCATGCTGATGATGACCTCAACCTTACTGTCATCTACCTGTAGACCTTTCTGTGTTAAATTTTCTCCCAGGTATGTTATTTCCATTACATGGAATTTACATTTTGGTTTGGGTATTCATTTTTCAGCTCAAGATTACTTTTACTTTCCTTGCATTGTTTATTAGTTTAAGATGGTTCTTGCTGACTCAGCAAGGCATTTGCCATGGAAAACTAATATGTCATCCTTCCTTGGACATTAAGGATTTGGAGTTGCTTTTAATGGTGGTGGTAGGGAGAACTTTATATGTAAATTTAAAAAAATAGGCAACTGTCAATGATTTTTTGCTTTGATTTATTTTATATATATATATATAATATAAGGTCTTATATTATATATATATAAGGTCTTTGATAGTCCCTTAATTTTTTTTTTTATTTAGCTTTAGCCCAGCACAACTTCAGTTCTTTCCAGAGCTTCTTGGAGCCTCTGGTTATGCTCTTCATCTGTCTTTCCCAAGATCAGCATGTCACCCATATGAACCATAGTGCCCTCTGTGCCCTCAGAAATGTCTTGAACTTTCTGGTGAAACACCTCAGGAACCAAACACAACCCAACTGGCAATCTGTGGAAGCAGAGTCTCCAAAAATGTGCTCTGTTTTTCTAAGGCCACTTGCCAGAACCCTCCTGATGCATCAAAGGTAGAAAAATATATGGCATAATTCATCTCTCCCAAAATTTCTCCTCTTGTAGACAGTGAAAAATGTTCCCTTTTTACTCCTGGTACCATATGGTGCTCAGGGATCACTCAGTGCTCAAGGGATTTGCAAGAACTCTGTTTTTACTGATTTACAGTGGCAAAATCTAGTTAAAAGACAATATGAAGTGAGGGGTTAATAGGTGGAAAGTTTGAAATCACCTTAAATGTGTCTACCCTCCAGTAAATGACAACTTTGATCCAGGCTAAAAAAATAAATACCCTCCAAAAGGGGAAAATTGAAAGTAATTTCTAATTGAAAGTAATAAATACAAACTTTATTATAATTTGAGGAAAATAATTAGGAAAAGATAATACTTTGTTATTCTTAATGGGGTCTCTGACAAGTCACATTACTCATTTTCTCCCTTAGAATTCTGTTCAGTACATAAATGAAGGAATGTGTGGGGTTCTTAAATAACTAGGTTCTCTTTCTTACATACGGCAGGTACTCTGGGGTTCTCAACCAGTTGTGAATTTCCTTGTATCCTGTAGATTTCTCTAAATGGTCCTATAATGGATAGTAGCTATTAGAAAGCCAGGTTTGTAGAATTGCTATAAAATGCAGCAGCTTTTCTAAATTCACTTGACACACATGTTATGGATTCTCTCTTGGGCTCACGAAGGTGTGAGGTCAAAGACATGGCATCTGCAGTAAATGCCAGAAAGTATAAATTGAGAGAAGAGGCTAGAAGGGATTTTATTACTCCTATACACCAAAAACTAAGGCCCTTAACAGTTTTAGTGGGGCTGAGATATGCAGCTTCAGACTTTGACAATGACAGAAACCACAATACCATGTAAATAGAGAAGACTTGTTTATTCTAAAAAGCTGTAGGTGGTAAATTGTGTCTCATAACCAGATGATTACCTAATAAAAATAATATATCCTTATTTCTTGATGTATAAAAATAATAGGTAATTTGGTGGACACATAGTTATTTTGATTTTCAAAAGGCTTTTGATAAGGCTGCAAAAAAGTTTATTAAGGAAAATAAGCATAGGGTAAGGGACAGTGATTTGCTGTGGATTAAAAACAGGTTAAGTGGTGGGAATCAAAGTGTCCTGATGAATAGCTGCACCGGGTGGAGAGAGATTAGTAAAGGCTAATGGAACCAAAGATCAGTAATGAGGCCAGTGTTTAATATATGATTGTTTGGAGTGGGGGGATTGGCAGTGAACAGATGTAGTTTACAGATAAATAACTTAAAATTCACTTAAATGGTCTGAGATGCTCATCAATACAATGGCACATGAAATTTCAAGTGTGAGGTAATGAGCACTGGCAAAACATGTCTATATTTGTACTCCAATATGCTTTGAACTTATGGGATCCTCTGTGGAAGAAAAACTAAAGCCATGGTAGAAAAAGCCTGCAGCAGTATAAAAAGCAAATAGGAAGCAAATATTATACAACAAAAATTGTGAATCTTATCGGATATATTCGGATCAGTTTTGGTCATCACCTTTAAGAAATATAAGCTGTAGCTGTGATATGCTGCCAGAGAACAGAAGGGCAATAAAGAATGTTAGAGGAAGCTGGTATTTACAGAGGAAGGGAAATAATAAAAGACCATGATTATATAATCTGGAAAAGAGAAGTTAGAGGGGGATTCACTGGAATTAGTCATAAATATGAGGAGTAAGTAGTGGCCTTCCTTTATTCACTGTCTTATGCTAAGAGAACAATGGATCATTTAATGAAATCAAGGGCCTGTAAATTTAGAACAAATGAAGGAAATTCTAGTTCACACACAGTCAGTGTGTGGTACTCACATTTATAGGAGAACATCAAGTCAAATACTATTGAGGCTGAATTTTAAAAGGATGAAAGCAGACTTTGACTCCCTCAGAGAACTGATGGGCAGGATCCTCTGGGAGGCTAATCTGAGGGGGAAAGGAGTCCAGGAGAGCTGACTGTATTTTAAAAAAGCCTTATTGAGGGTGCAGGAACAAACCATCTCAATGTGCAGAAAGAATAGCAAATATGGCAGGCGACCAGCTTGGCTTAACAGAAAAATCTTCGATGAGCTTAAACACAAAAAGGAAGCTTACAAGAAGTGGAAACTTGGACAGATGACTAGGGAGGACTATAAAAATATTGCTTGAGCATGCAAGGGTGTAATCAGGAAGGCAAAAGCAAAATTGGAGTTGCAGCTAGCAAGGTATGTGAAGGGTAACAAGAAGGGTTTCTACAAGTATGTTTAGTAACAAGAAGGTCAGGGAAAGTGTGGGATCCTTACTGAATGGGGGACACATGATGTGACACATGATGTGGAAAAAGCTGAACTACTCAATGCTTTTTTTGCCTCAGTCGTCACAGACAAAGTCAGCTCCCAGACTGATGCACTGGGCAGCACAGGATGTGGAGGAGGTGAGCAGCCCTCCATGGTAAAAGAACAGGTTAAGGACTATTTAGAAAAGCTGGACATGCACAAGTCCATGCAGCCGGATCTAATGCATCTGAGGATACTGAGAGAGTTGGCTGATGTAATTGCATATCCATTGGTCATTATCTTTGAAAACTCGTGGCGATGGATTGGAAAAAGGCAAATATAGTGCCTATATTTAAAAAACGGAAGGAGAATCTGGGGAAATACAGCCTCACCTCAGTCCCTGGAAAAATCATGGAGCAGGTCCTCCAGGGATCCATTTTGAAGCATTTGAAGGAGAGGAAGGTGATCAGGAACAATCAACATGGATTCACCAAGGGCAAGTCATGCCTGACCAACCTGATTGTCTTCTGTGATGAGATAACTGGCTCTCTGGGGATATGGGGAAAGCGGTGGACATGATATATCTTGATTTTAGCAAAGCTTTTGATATGATCTCCCACAGTATTCTTGCCAGCAAGTTAAAAAACTATGGATTGGATGAATGGACTATAAGATGGATAGAAAGCTGGCTAGATCATCAAGCTCAATGGGTAGTGATCAATGGCTCGATGTCTAGTTGGCGGACAGTATCAAGTGAAGTGCCCCAGGGGTCTGTCCTGGGGCCGGTTTTGTTCAATATCTTTATTAATGATCTGGATGATGGGATGAATTACACCCTCAGCAAGTTTGTAGATGACACTAAGTTGGGGGGAGAGGTAGATACACTGGACGGGGTAGGGTCCAGAGTGAACTAGACAAATTGGAGGATTGGGTTAAAAGAAATCTGATGAGGTTCAACAAGGACAAGTGCAGAGTCCTCCTCTTAGGACAGAAGAAACCCATGCAGCACTAGAGGCTGGGGACCAACTGGCTAAGTAGTAGTTCTGCATAAAAGGACCTCGGGATTACAGTGGACGAGAAGTTGGATATGAGTCAACAGTGTGCCATTGTTGCCAAGAAGGCTAACGGCATATTGGGCTGCATTAGTAGGAACATTGCCAGCAGATCAAACAAAGTGATTATTCCCCTCTGTTCAGCTCTGGTGAGGCCACATCGGGAATATTGCATTCAGTTTGGGCCTCCCACTACAGAAACATGTGGACAAACTAGAGAGGGCAAGTTTTGAAAAGCGCTTACGCACTAATGATCTTGTTCTAAAAGTCATGAGGTTTACTGAGATTTCCCATTAAGTGGACATGAGAGCTGGATGAATAATTAATAACAAATGCTTATATGAATTTCACCTTTTAATTCTATTCACAAATTCTTTGAGCAGATCACCATTTTCTGAAACTAATTTGCTGATAAAAAAAATTATTCTCCATTTTTTTCCTAGATTCATAGAATCATAGATTAGCGTTGGAAGGGACCTCAGGAGGTCATCTAGTCCCAACCCCTGCTCAAGGCAGGACCAACCCCAACTAAATCATCATCCCAGCCAGGGCTTTGTCAAGCTGAGCCTTAAAAACCTCTAAGGATGGAGATTCCATCACCTCCCTAGGTAACCCATTCCAGTGGTAACCCCATTCTTTAGAGAGGAGAGAGAGCAGAGCAGAGAGAGAAGAGAGGAGAGGACAGGAGGGAAAGAAAGGAAAAGGAGGGGGGGGGGGTATATAATATAAATATAATGAGTGATGTTGAGAAAGTGGATAAGGAAAAGTTATTTTATTTACTTATATAATACAAGAACTAGGGTCAAAAAATAAAAAAAAAAATAGGCAGCAGCAAAAAAAAAATAAAAGAAGTTCTTCTTTCTTTCGCCAGCGTCAACTCAAAACTGAAACTCCTGAGGAGGAGGAGGGAAGCTAGGACTATAACAAAATGTTTAAAAGGACTGATAAATTGGTGGTGGCTAAGTCCCATAATGGCTATTAGGCCAGATGGGTAATGGGGTGTCCCCCCTCTGTCTGTGTCAGAGGAGGATGGATGATGGGAGAGAGAGAGAGATGATCACATTGCCTGTTAGGGGTTCTCTCTCAGCACCTGGGGCATTGGCCACTGTCGGTAGACAGATACTGGACTAGATGGACCTTTGGTCTGACCCGGTACGGCTTTTCTTATGTTCTTATGTGCTTCACCACTCCCTTAGTGAAATAGTTTTTCCTAATATCCAACCTAGACCTCCCCCACTGCAAATTGAGACCATTGCACCTTGTTCTGTCATCTGCCATCACTGAGAACAGCCTAGCTCCATCCTCTTTGGAACCCCCCTTCAGGTAATTGAAGGCTGCTATCAAATCCCCCCTCACGCGTCTCTTCTGCAGACTAAATAAGCACAGTTCCCTCAGCCTCTCCTCATAAGCCATGTTCCCAAGCCCCCTAATCATTTTCATTGCCCTACACTGGCCTCAGATTCAATATTCTGTATAAGTCAGGCTACATCTGTACTTAGAGCTAGGGCTGTGATTCCCAGCTTGCATAGACATACTAGTGCTAGCTTCCATTGATCTTGCATGGTAAAAAGAGTAGCCACAGTAGCACAGGCAGTGGTGGCATATACTAGGCACCCCAAATACAAACCTGCCTAGACCTGTGGGTACATACCATGCCACTGTTTGGTGCTGCCCATGTTACCATGACTACACTACTATTTTTAGTGTGCTAGATCCATGTGAATTAGCACTAGTATGTTTGTGCGAGCTGAGAATCACACCCCTAACTCCAGAGTGTAGACGTAGCCTTAGAGTTCTTCCTCTTTGCAGTCACACTTCTGGGATTATGGTGCTTCTGACATCGAGGTGCCAGAACTGCCCTGAAAAGTCATATTGTTGCGGGGATGCATGAGAGGTCTCATGCAAAGGTGGCATCATGACACTGCTCTGTATGAGGGAGTGCAACCACTGTCTGCCTTAGTTCCTTCCCCACTGCCACAGAAAGCTAAAGGAACTCACGATTGTGTCCTCAGGCTAGATCTTCCCTTAGTCTTGTGAATATTTTTGTAGCTAGTTAGTGTAGAGTATCCTAGGCAATTTATTCCAGTGCTTAACCACGCTGACAGTTAGGACGTTTTTCCTAATGTCCAACCTAAACTGCCTAGACTGCAATTTAAGCCCATTGCTTCTTATCCTATCTTCAGAGCCTAAGGAGAACAATTTTTCTCCCTTCTCCTTGTAATAACCTTTTTATGAACTTGAAAACTGTTATCGTGTCCCCTCTTAGTCTTCTCTTCTCCAGACTAAACAAACCCAATTATTTCATTATTTTTGTGCTCTTCTCTGGAATTTTTCCAATTTGTCCACATCTTTCCTGAAATGTGGCACCCAGCACTGGACACAATACTCCAGTTCTAGCCTAATCAGTGTGGAATAGAGTGGAAAGAATTACATCTCATGTCTTGCTTACAGCACTCCTGCTAATACATCCCAGAATTATGTTTGCTTTTTTTGCAACAGTGTTACAGTTTTGACTCATATTTAGCTTGTGATCCACTATGACCCCCAGATCTCTTTTCATAGTACTTCTTCCGAGGCAGTCTTTCCCATTTTGTATTTGTGCAGCTAATTGTTCCTTCCTAAGAGGAGTACTTCACATTTCTCCTTATTTAATTTTATCCTATTTACTTCAGACCATTTCTCCAGTTTGTCTATATCATTTTTAATTTTAATCCTATCCTCCAAAGCACTTGCAACCCCTCCCAGCTTGGTATTGTGTGCAAACTTTATAAGTGTACTCTCTGTGCCATTATCTAAGTCATTGATGAAGATATTGAACAATACCGGACTCAGGACAGATCCCTGCAGAACCCCATTCGATATGCCGTTCCAGCTTGACTGTGAACTGCTGATAACTACTCTGGGAATGGTTTTCCAACCAGTTGTGCGCTCACCTTACCGTAGCTCCGTCTAGGTTGTATTTCCCTAGTTTACTTATGAGAAGGTCATGTGACTATATCAAAAGTCTTGCTAAAGTCAACATATATCACATCTATAGCTTCTCCCCCCATCCACAAACTATTAAGTTGTTTTGACACTGTTTGACTGTTACTTATCACCTTTGTTATCTTCTATCGCCTTCTTCCCTTGCCTCAGACCCAGACAATGTGGAAAGATCTCATGCAGAACATTCTTGAGCTCTTCGTGTGGCCCTACATGCAGGACTTTACAAAAGCCCTGTTGGAGGCGGAGAGACCTATTCTTGCATAGACCTTATCATCAGCCCTTTCTGCTTTGTGCCCTCCCTCAGCAACAATTCCTGCACAGGCAACCATTCCTCACCCGACAGAGATGTAACTTTCCTTTCCAGCACTGACACTACAACCAGACCCCTCAAATCTGAGAAACAGCATGAGACTCCTTGAGAGGAACCATACAGTTTCCGTCTGCAGGGGCATGCAGATAGCACCTCATCAGATCAGATTGTCGCTGTTCATCAGGCGGGGAAATGAATTAAGCCTCAGTTTCAGGGCTACTGGGGGAAAAGAGTGAATACTCTCCAGCTGCAAACAGGGTTTATGGTACTGGAGACATCCGATCCCCTCTTTGACATATTATGGATTCAGACTAGGGAGAAGCTGGCTCTGCCTAGCAGTTCCAACTTTTTCAGCCCAGCCAAAGATATCTTGTCTGTCTCCATTCTCTTCCCTACCTGTATCCAAGAGAACAGACGGGATGTTAAACCAGTAGCCCTAGTCTAAAGGCCCACTCTATCACTTCATCAGTGGCATGCATTAGGCAGGTTCCCCAGGTGGAAATATGCAACATAGCAACTTGGAGGTCGGTGCACACTGTCACCAGACACTACTTCTTGGGAAAGTCATGCTACACTCCATATCTAAGAACTGCTCTCCCAACATCCTCCTGGTGGAGCACGGCTTGCTAATCTCCCATGAGGGGGAATGCGCAGAGGCCCATGTCATAGGTTTCACCCCCACTCTGAACCTGAGAGTATAGATGTGGGGACCTGCATGTGAACCTCCTAAACTCAATTACCAGCTTAAATCAATAGGCTGCCACCACTCCCAGGGACTAACTCCCTTCCCTGGGTAGTCTTGACAGACTCCTTCACCAATTTCCTGGTGAACACCAATCCAACCCCTTGGATCGTCTTACAAGGAGAATTTAACCATCCCTCCTCCTTTCCCCCACCAATTCCTGGTGAGTCCAGATCCAATCCCCTTGGATCTTAACAACAGGGAAAAATCAATCAGGTTCTTAAAAAGAAGGCTTTTAATTAAAGAAAAGAAAGGTAAAAGGTAAAAAAACCTCTGGGAGATAGCATACACGCTGATCTCACAGACAACAGATTTAAAGCACAGGATGTTCTTTAAACCTGGGCAAAAACCTTAGTACCCACAAGAATACCCAATTTGATTATTCCCCTCATGCCAAGACAAGTTACAAAAAGAAAATAACATAAACCTAGTTATTCTTTTCTAAAACTTACTACTCTGATAAGAGGCTGGTTCCTTGATCTTTTCTACTCCAGCTGAAACTGAAACTGACTTAAACAAAGGAAACTTCCCTCCTTCCTTTTGAAACATCTTGTTCCCCCATTGGTTCCTCCGGTCAGGTGTCAGCTAGGCTAGGTGAACTTCTTAACCCTTTACAGGTAAAAAAGGCATTAACCCTTAACTATCTGTTTATGACAGGCCCCAACAAGAAAGGTTACTTACTAGCTACCGTTGTTCTTTAAGAGTATCTTCACTGCATTCACCCACCCACCTTCCCCTACGCTTCAGAGTTCCATATAACATCAGGTTTAGTGGTTTGGGAGAAAAGGCTGAGGCAGTTGGTGGTGCACTGATTCATTTGCAGACCAGGGTGATGATGTCACTACTGTGCAAGATCTCATTCACAACTCCTTCATCCCATCAGGCAGTTGCTTTTTTCAAGGCAGTTTCACACTTTGCTGCCAGGGGTGCCATATCCCACAAATGTGAACGTGCAGAGGAATTTCTCAAAGAACATCACTTACTAGAAAGTAACCTTTCTATTTTTCATAAATGCTATTCAAAGACAAATCTTTTTATTTTTTTGTATATCTGCCTGTTCAAAAGCCACTTCAAGCAGTAAAATAGCTGAAAAACAATCACCTTTAATATTTTATATACATTAGCTAGCTACAAATCAATGCAGTCACTCCAGCTCGTTTTCCCATAAGCATAATATTATAAGGTTCCATTGTTAAACATTACAATGAGTCTTCAAAAGCTTTACTTCTACCATTCACCTTTCACTGGGTGTATAATTCCTTTCAAAGAAAACACGGTTTTCCTCTAGCATGTTTGCCTGTTTAAGGACTCAAGGTACTTACTGAGCTCTTTAAACTCTCTTCATTTTTTTTAGTAACATACATTTGCATTAGTATTCTGAATCTTAAAAATAAACAAGTTTCAGGTATATTATTTATCCAGCATCATCAGTGTGTATGTTACTTTTTAAAAAGCCTAGAAAGGTCCTATTTCACAGAATTTGCAGTCTAAATTGGAACAATACCAAAGAAAGAATTAGAGGATGAAGTGTGAGAGTGGAAGCCAGTAGTCATAGTTGATTAGCGATGGAACAGTAGGTGAAAGGAAGTGGGCTGGTTATTGTTGTTGGTGTTTCAAGAAGAAATCTGGAGAGAGATAGTCAGTGTTGCAAAGGAAGAGAAAGTGGGTAGGATGGGTAGCAGCAGCAGGGCTCCAGCAGTGATTTAAAGGGTCCTGGGCTCCCCGCAGCAGCCGGAGCCCCAGACCCTTTAAAGAGCCACCGAAGCTCCGCTGCTACCGCGCTATACGCTAAACCATGTTATATCGGGTCGCGTTATAGCAGGGTAGAGGTGTATATTGATTTCAGTTACAACACAGAATGTAAAGTGTACAGTGCTCACTTTATATTTATTTTTGATTATAAGTATTTGCACTGTGTAAAAACAAAATAAATAATATTTTTCAATTCACCTAATACAAGTATTGTAGTGTAATATCTTTATCATGAAAGTTGAACTTACAAATGTAGAATTATGTACAAAAAGACCTGCATTCAAAAATAAAACAATGTAAAATTTTAGAGCCTGCAAGTACACTCAGTCCTACTTCTTGTTCAGTCAATCGCTCAGACAAACAAGTTTGTTTACATTTGCAGGAAATAATGCTGATGACAAGTTTTGCTCGATAATGATCCAAAGCAGTGCACACCGATGCATGCTCATTTTCATTATCTAAGTCAGATACCATCATCAGAAGGTTGATTTTTTTGGTGGATTCTGTAGTTTCCACATCAGAGTGTTGTTCTTTTTAAGACTTCTGAAAGCATGCTCCACACCTCATCCCTCTCAGATTTTGGAAGGCACTTCAGATTCTTAAATTTTGGGTCAAGTGCTGTAGCTATCTTTAGAAATCTCACATTGGTACCTTCTTTGCGTTTTGTCAAATCTGCAGTGAAAGTGTTCTTAAAATGGACAACATTTGTTGGGTCATCATCCGAGACTGCTATAACATGAAATATATGGCAGAATGCAGGTAAAACAGAGCAAGGGATATATAATTCTCCCTCAAGGAGTTCACTCACAAATTTAATTAACGCATTATTTTTTAAACAAGTGTCATCAGCATGGAAGCATGTCCTCTGGAATGGTGGCCGAAGCATGAAGGGGCATACGAATGTTTAGCATATCTGGCATGTGAATACCTTGCAATGCCAGCTACAAAAGTCCCATGCAAATGTCTGTTCTCACTTTCTGGTGACACTGTAAATAAGAAGTGGGCAGCATTATCTCTCGTAAAAGTAAACAAACTTGTTTGTCTTAGCGATTCGCTGAACAAGAAGTAGGACTGAGTGGACCTGTAGGCTCTGAAGTTATGCAACAACAAATACCTATGTTTATAAGTTGCACTTTCACGACAGAGATTGCACTAGAGTACTTGTATGCAGTGAACTGAAAAATACTATTTCTTTTGTTTATCATTTTTACAGTGCAAATATTTGTAATAAAAATAATATACACTTTGATTTCAATTACAACACAGAATACAATATATATGAAAATGTAGAAAAACATCCAAAATATTTAATACATTTCAATTGGTATTCTGTTGTTTAACAGTGTGATTAAAACTGCGATTAATTGCGATTAATTTTTTTGTGTTAATTGCGTGAGTTAACTGTGATTAATTGACAGCCCTAGTTATAAGGCTTAAATTAGGATTTACTGTTTCATTATAAAGTTAAAGATAATCCTTTCTGAAAAATTCCTGAGCCCGATCCTGGGAGGGCGATGAGACAGGACAGAGCTGAGCACTTTGCGGGAGACTCTCATTGCTGCTTCTTAAGATCGAGCCATTTAAGTACAAGGGAAAAGGAGTCTCTTATTTCTTAGCACAGCAGAAATGCCAGTGATATATAGTTATCCTGTAAGCTCATACCCATTCCTTAACTTATCTGTAAGGATAGTTTGAAGGGAAGACCCTAATATAGTCTAACGTAAATGGGTAAGAACAAATATGCTTTTGAAATTTTTGCCCAAATGCCCATTTTCAAAAGTGACTTGGGCCTGGATGCACAAAAGGAGTTAGGTGACTAAAACAGGGAGTTAGTTGCCTAAGTCCTAGGCTCTACTGTGAGGCACAAAACACCCGCTGAATGCCATGGGTACCTAAAGTTGCTTAGCACCTGACTTTCGGCCATAAAAGATTCCTAAATGGCTATATTTCTGCCTCTGAACATGTGCATGGCTACCTCACTGTCCTTCACTCAGCCAGAGTGACTCACAAACCAGGGGATGATAGTCCTTTGGACACCCAAGAGTTGGCTGTGGGGCCCAGTCCAGTAGGCAGCCTCTAAACTTGAGGTGCGAGGGCAGAGGAAGAGACTCTTTGATAGAGACAGAGCAAGTGCCCAAGCCTGAACATGGCTTTAGCCTAGTGTTTCTCAAACTGGGGTTGCCGCTTGTGTAGGGAAAGCCCCTGGCGGGCCGGGCCAGTTTGTTTACCTGCCCCACTGGCCGCGGTTCGCCGCTGCAGGCCAAAGGGGGCTGATGGAAGCGGCGTCCAGTATGTCCCTCGGCCCACGCCATTTCCAGCAGCTCCCATTGGCCTGGAGCAGCGAACCGCGGCCAGTGGGAGCCACGATTGGCCAGACCTGCAGACGGGGCAGGCAAACAAACCGGCCTGGCCTGCCAGGGGCTTTCCCTACACAAGCGGTGACCCCAGTTTGAGAAACACTGCTCTAGCCTGGTGTTAGAGCAGTCAACCAAGATGAAGGAGTCCCACAATCCATCCCCCTTGCTCTAATGACCCTATTTATCTGGAGTGCAACAGTTTCAACAGGAAAGATTGAAGGAGCCCCACATCAGAATATCCCATAGTCCAGTGACTTCAGCACTCACCTGAGAGGTGGCAGATTGCTGTTCAAATTGCTTCTCCTCCTCTGATGGAGGGTGGACTTGAATTGGGGATCTCCCATATCCCATCTGAGTACCCTAAACACTGGCTAAAAGGAATGAGGGAGGCGTCATATTCCTTCTCCTCCCTGGCTTTGTGCAAAAAACACATTAGGTGCCTAACTCCAAAGAGGGTCCTCAGTTGTTGTGGATGGCTAACAGAGATAGATGCTTCCATGAAGAATGGATTTAGCACACACCCATCCAGACCTTAGTCTACATTTAATTTGTAGAAAATTGAGCTACACAGTCACAAGAGCAACGTAAGTTAGACTGACAAGAATTTTGTATTTTCTTACAGTTAAGATATTATTTACAAAATCCAGGAATTAAAGATAGTTTAATCTAGATGTATCCCCAGTAGGGGGCTTACAAGCTAATCAGATGTGATAAAAAATTGTGTATTGTATGCACTTTATTACAGAACTACAGGGCAATATTGACAATGTGAGTTGAGATGTTTACCATTTTGCAGGAGGCTTCCAGCTGTGTTGGGAAAAGGAAATGAACCAAAAGATCTCTCCAGGGGACTGGAAAGATAAAATGTACTGCTCATAATGGCCAGCAAGTTCCCCCTCACTGATATAATACTAGAAGAAAAGTATGAATAGATATTCTCATTAGTCTTGCAAAATAAAATAGATACAACATACATGACAATATATTGGAGGGGATGCTGTAAGGATTCTTCTTATCTTCTGGGTTTTTCCAAATTGAAAAACTTCTGGTCTGATGTCAGAAAATTGATTCAAGAGTTATTTCAGAGGTGTGCCAATTTGTATTACTGTGCTACTAGGAAAGCATCCTGATTTTCTGAACTTAAACAAAGATGTATAGCTGTTCGGAGTCTTTGAGTGCAGCCTGGGTGCATTCAGCATGATGTGTCAAATCCAAAGCTCTTTGACATCAGTGAGTATATATCCATTTATTTTAAAGGGCTTTGGAGTGGACCCCGTGCATGCAAAACCAATTCCTAGCTAGAAAATGTGGTTCACAAGAATAACAAAATTATGAGAAATGGAATGACTTCCTTCGTATATTACATTAACAACTTAACTACTGAGGAAAGATGGACAAACATGATGAATTGAATAAAAATAAATCACGGATGTAACTTTTATGATAATAGGTATACTGATGGCAACTCTGTTTTATTACCTTTTCTTTATATATATGTATATTTGTCACCTTCTCCCATAATACTTATGGAGGAAAATAACCTCTATTGTCAACAGTTCTACTTGCCTTGGAGAAAGTGTAAGTAAATAAAAACACAATATATCGGAAAAATTACATATTTTTCAGCAATAATAAAATGTTTTGTAACATAGTCCATCAAGCAGTGTTTTGCTGTTAGCTATAGAAGCTGTTTGAGTTCAATTTAAGCAAAGCTAACAATTGTTTAGAAAAATGGCTTTACATTTCCTCTTTGTGATAGTTCTGATTGTTTAGAATAGGTCTTCAGTATCTTCTTAGCACTCAAACTATTATGGATTAATAACCTTTCTTAATAACAGTCACATTCTTCCACATTACCACTACAGGCAAGTCATTTGGTACATTTTTCACCTTGTCTTTGGACTGGCCTTTTCAGTCTGATGAATCACTATCAGAAAAATGATTTATCAGAAATCACATTAATTAACCTTTAAATATAGACATTGTAATAAAGATCTTTTCATCTGAACAACACTGTTGTACTCTAAACTTGGATTCTACAAGATAAAGAACCACAACTGTAAAAGAGGGGCTGATGGGAAGTAGGAGAAACTGAACCACCTAAATCCCACAAATACTTTTCAAATACCCAGCTTACTCGCGAACAGCAGCAAGCTAAGCTGAAATAGCACTTGGAGCCAAGCCCAAACCACAGCACATCTGTAATAGGATTGTAGAATCTATGACACCACCTAGGAAGGGAAAGAGAGAGATTTTCTGCTAACTCACCCTGTTGGCTGGCATTAGAATCCTGCCTAAAGCTGCTGAGTAAATTATGTCGGCTCTTTATGGTAGGTATGATTTATTCTTATGAAACTAAAGGCAGAGACAGGTAGATATTTCAGGGATCCCTAAAAATAGCAAGGCTTAAGCTGAAAGCTTAGGTTGAAGTTTCTGTTCTGTTATTATTTGAGTTCCCAGTAAAGCCAGACCCCCAAAAGGAGGTGGGTTTGGTCATATAACAGCATATGTACACTTCATTTTTAGTACTGGGGAAATGCCATCTGATCAAAGCCTTCTCAGAACCGAAAACTTCATGATCATAAATCAGAGTGTTCTTGGCACTCCTGACTTGGTGTTCTGCCAGACCTTCCTCTTCCAGTGGTACACCCCAACCTTTTCTAGCAGTTTCTCCCCCCCCCCACCCCTGCATTGATTCTTGGATCCAAATTTTGTGCATCCACAGGCTCTGTCCAGCCCAAGTCTCAGATCCATGGATTCTGCGTTAGGGACTGAGTAACTTTTGCATTTATTCTGGCTTTTATGCTGGTGTAACGCCATTAAAACCAACGGAGCAAAACTGCTATAAAACTGGAGTAACACAGTGGTGAAACAGGTCCCTAATGTGCTGTTAGGAGCAGTAGGTGAGATGGGGGCCCTCCTAATCTGTAGGAGCAGCAGGTGAGATTCTTGAGGCTACGTATACACTACAAAAAAAAGACCCCAGCAGCAAGTCTCAGAGCCTGGGTCAACTGACTTGGGCTCACGCTACAGGGGTAAAAATAACAGTGTAGATGTTCAGGCTTGGGGCGGAGGCTGGGCTCTGAGACCCACCCCTGTTGCCAGGTTTCAGAGCCTGGGCTCCAGCCCAACCCCAAACATCTACACTGCTATTTTTAGCTCCTAGTGTGTGCCCCTGGAACCCAAGTCAGTCGATCTGGGCTCTGAAACTTGCTGCCGGGGGGGTCTTTTTTGTAGTGTCAACATATGGCGAGTTGCATATTATATATATAAACTTCCCCTGCAAGTGGTGCATCAGTATAACAGTGATTCTGACCAGTGACACTGTTACTTAGCCAGAGAGCCAAGAACAACTAAGCCTGAAAATTAGCAACAAGTTCATAGGAGCTGAAGTACTTCAAAAATGGGGATTGCAAAGTGGCCCTGGAAACAGAAGATAAGAAAGGTAAATCATTACCTAATTATTTTAATAGCGTTTCTTTATGTGTCTGAAAATCTCAACATCACCTCTTTTCTGTTGCCATAGTAACACTTCAAACCCAGCTGCGAGAGCCATATAATTCATTGTTACTCAGTCCAATCTGATGCTGCTCTGCACATGGATTGGCATGCAATGGGTACTCAGTGAATGGCATAGTCCGAGCAGCCATCTAGAGATCACAATTAATGTTTTTATTATCAAGAAAGGTCACTGTGAAATTTACTCTGTTTCCTCCTTTACATTTCAGAAACCTTTGAAAGCTCTGCACAGCACATCAGATGCAGCACGTTAGTGAAAAGACATTAGACACAGCATCAGTGTGGAACGAATGTTGTTTCTTCACTGAACACACTCAGTCAGGCGGCATGGTTCAAGCTGCAGGATGTACTTACAGTGAAGTTTGCACCACCACTACGCAGCAAGGAATTCATTGCTACATAGTGACATTGAACTCCACAGTGTCTTCTGAAGGAGTTTGACACCTCCAAGCACAGCTGTTGCTGGCATAAAGGAAATTTGGAGATTGCCACTGAAGGTGAAATCCTGGTCCCATGCAGCACCTATGTGTTTGTCTGTGGACAAACACTGGAACTGGAAGGATGAAATTATCCCAGCCTTCCCCCCATGGCCGGTGCAAGGATGTTTTGCGCCCTAGGCGAAACTTCCACCTTGTGCCTTCCCCCATCCCCCACCCTCCGCCCTGAGGCACCCCTCCCCCCCCGCTCACCCCTGTTCCATGCACGAGCACGCCATTGCTGCTTCACTTCTCCCGCCTCTCAGGCTTGCGGCGCCTAAGCTGATTGGCACTGCAAGCCTGGGAGGCGGAAGAAGTGAAGCTGCCATGGTGTACTCAGGGGAGGAGGCGGGGCAGGGGTGAGCTGGGGCGGGGAGTTCTCCTGCATGCCCCCCCCCTTACTTGCTGCAGGCGGCCCCCCCGCGCTCCGCTGCCCCAGCTCCCTCCGCCAAATGCCGGCGGCGACTGGGGCAGCTGAAGATCCGACTGCCGCAGTCACTGCTGAAGAAAATGGTGCCCCCCAAATCCTAGTGCCCTAGGCCACCGCCTAGGTCGCCTAATTGGTTGCACCAGCCCTGCTTCCCCCAATTCAAAATGTGTGTGAAGATCACAGGCATAGCCAGTCAAAAAGCAGTTGAGCATAGGCAGCCCAGGCTGTTTGTGGACTCACTGACTTTTATCCTTGCCCTTCCACAAAGCCACTCCCATCATGTGCTCTACTGCAGGATATGGCTCTATGGGGTACAGGTGGCTGTGACCTCTTTGTGGCCTGGCTCTCTTTGTGCAGCAGGTACAGTGGCAGCTCCGCTGCATTTGGTGCCCTCTGCGTCAGAAGGATTTCAGTTGAAAATTCCTCTCGGAACAAACTACAAATTGTCAGAGCATGTGCATTATTTTACAGATTCAGAAATAAGGAACAAGTGCTTTTTGGCAGGGGATGAAAAATCCTCTTTTCAGAATTTACTGTCATAAGAAGGATCAGATTATATAAGAAATCCCTAAATTGCATTTAGTCGAGGCATCCTGTTGTCACAGAAGGGGTGCAGAGAGCCGTTAAATCCCAGACGGCGTGCAGAGCTCAAAAATACTTCATTTGGCTGTTGTTGAATCCTTTGAATTGATAGTGTTGATCCCGCATAGCTTGGGTACTGTATATCATTGATCTAATGATTTTGTGTGTGTGTCTGAATAGGGTTTTTTTATTTTGCACAAGTATGTATGAAGACTAAAGAAATGCAGTCACTGTACAGAGCGTATTCTTACACACTTAGCTATGCCAATGGAATGGTTAGGTGGGCATATAGCAAGGATTTGGGTATCGCTGGTTGGGAACTTTTTAACTTTCTGAGGGGTGGAGTGGGAATGCTGCTTCATCAAAACCAAAAGATTTTGCAGGAATATACCAGTTTGACATGACTTTCATCATGAAAGTTTTCTCAGGTCCAGGATGGAATTTCTGGTCAAAACCACACACCCACTTCTTCTCCCCTCCCAAATACCCCTGGAGTCTCACCTGGGATGTGAGAGAATCAAGGTTCTAGTTGCTGCCATACTTCAGACCACAGATTGGAAATCTGGCTTTCCCTCATCCCAGGTGAGTGCCCTAAAATCCAGGGTGTGGGCTATTCTTTCTGTGTCTCCTGTTGGAGCTGTGTAAAAATAGCTAGCTCGAGACACCGTCTATATAGTCCAGTGGTTATGGCACTAACCTGGCTTGAGAGAGCTAGGTTCTAGTCCCTCTTCCAAAGAATATTTGTGCAAAGTAGAACAGCTCCAACAGAAGACATTGAGAGGGATGTACCCCAGAATACCCCAGAGCCTGCTGGGGAGGGCCCTGATGTGGGAGAACTAGGCAGAGTAGGGACTTGAGCCTGTGTCTCTCACATCACATGTGAGTGCCCTTAGCACTGCACTATTGGCTATTCAGGATGCTCTCTTTGTTTTTCCATGGAAAAACTTCATAGGGCTCAGTTTCCTCCTGAAGTGGAACAGGAAACATTTTGAAATCCAAAGTTTGGTTGGACGGGACACGTTTCCCATCCAGTTCTAGACTCTGGTAATAGGTGCATGAGTAGATGAGGTATCAGCAGTTAGATATTCAATAAAGGGTGTATTAATACTACAGCAAACCTTCTGAAAGACATGTGATGGGATAAACAGCACTAAGAAGAAAAGAAGCAAAACAAAGAGACCCTGAAGCAGTGCTACCTGTGTAGAATTCAAAGATAGGGTAAATGGGGAACATTATTTACCCACTGATGTGCAACTGGAGCATAAAAGCTTGGTTAGAGACATAAAATAAGATTGGTTTGAAGTGAAAGGTTAAGTAAGATGGTGGGAAATTTAGCTTGTGTCTCCTTAATAAGTGTAATTCCAACAACAATTGCTATATCAGATTGCAAGCACTAAGCTGGTTCATGCTTGCAAAGGTTATTCACTAAAGCCTTGCTGTCCCACAAAGGGAATCGATTCATTGGTCCTAGCTGGGTGTTGGCTTTTTTTTACAATTTTGTTATAATGAACATTTTTTTATATCAGTATTGCTCTTAAAAATCATTTCCACTAAAAGCTAGAACAGGTATACAGTGTAATCCGAGATGCACATGGAAATACAAGTGAATAGAATGGCAAAATCCATTCACTTAAGGACATTGCTGAAGAATAGGGGTGCTCCCTTGGCATGTGTGTTATTGCCGAACAAGCTAAATAGCTGAGTTTAAGTAACAAATCCTATGGAGCTGTGTCAGTACAATCTGTGAAGAATCTTGAATTTCATGTATCTTTTGGCCATAAGTCATTTACAGTTTTGGGAGTATTCTTCCAAATTGTTTGAGATCTAGAAATTTGGGATTCCTATTTCCATACTATTTTCAATGCTGTATTCAATGCAGTTCATATTTGTAGGATCTCTATATGAACTATTAGCAAACTGAACTAGAAGTCATCACTTGGGCTGTTCTGAGAGGGTGCTTTGAATTTCTGTTATTATACTGATGTCTGTTTTGAATTGAAGATAATTGCTGACCAGCCAGTTGAGACTCACTACTCAGTACTAGGTATCACTAGCCCTTTGCCCGTGGGGGTGCTTATGGGGTCAGAGTGTCGCATAACTCTTTGAATATAGGAGACAAAACCAAAACATTGTCCTTTCCATTCCAAATTCAAATTAGATAGTTGTGGTCTGTACAGATATGAGTGCTTCAAAAAATACTGAGTAGACTAGGACAGTTTGACAGAATACTGTGCTTTAAATGTCATTAGTCATAAAGGATATGAAGTGTGGTGCTACTCTGAAAAATGTCTGTGCAAAAACGGTGTCATGTAGTTCCGTTCCAGGTCTATTGTAGCTCAGTGATCCCATATAAAATACACTTAATTTCACAAGAAAGACATATTTTTATTTGAATGTAAAACCTGGTTAATTCAACTTAGGAGACAGTTCAGCTTCTGGATCCCTTCTTATTTTCACATTATCACCAGTAATAATAGTAATAGAGGTTTTGTCCTCAGATGTAACTGACGGGAAGAATTCAGCTCTGAAGTTGAAAGTTGGTAAATAATTTTAGTGATAATGCAGAAGGTAGAAAATCCAGCTCTTTTCATATTTGTGCTTGGTCTACAGAGCAATCAGGAATATAAAGTAGTAAAAATATATGTGTTGGTAAAGTCAGCAGATAAGACTGAATGCACGAGGAGCAGATCTGATAACAGTAAAGAGCTGTCTTTATCTATTCTGTTTCCAGTGTGGCACCACACTTCAATAGTAATGGAGAGTGCTATTCTCTCTTCTGTAAAGTACAGTTGCATTGTCTGCCAGAGAAGACTATGCACTTCATGCAAGCAAAGGCTCTGATTCACCCACTACTGAAGATAATTCATGAATATGGTTTTGGAAACCCTACCACATCAACCTTGGATATTTCAAAAGAGTCTTGCTTTTAGATTTCAGTGGACTGACCCACTTCCAAATCTCATCAGTCGTTGGAATAGCTGCTCGTGGTTCCATTTGCTATTTGAATTCACCTCCTACTTGACATACCAAACAGCAAGCATTCCTTTGAATTCACACGTTTAACTTTCAAAAAACAGCTATAGAGGCACAAGTTTTGCCAGTTATCAGTTGTGGCAACCCTATCATAATGTCATCCCACACCTAAAACACACATGCATTTCAGTGGATATTTGAATGAAGGATGGTCTTAGAGGTTGGCGTCATTTCCCTGAAACTCCCTATTCTGTTAGCAGACGTTGATCTTGATAGGAAATATTAAGTGGATTCTGGTGAGTCATTGATGCAGGTGGCTTGTTACCCAACCTGTATCTAAAGGAGAGTGACTGCCTAGAGAAGAATCATTTAAGTTAATATGTGGGGGGTGCTAAGGCCAAAGGGAGGAGCTGTAGGATTAGCATAGTCTCAGGGAATTTGTGCTGTATTTAACCTATAATTCAAAGGCAGCTATTCACAAGACAAATATTTTATTTTTATTTGTTTTTAGCTTTAGAGCATGGAATTAGAGATAATGAAAATGCTAGATGTAGACAGCAGCACTAATAGATTCAATTTGGTTAATATTCCATAAATTGGTTTATTTGATTTTTAAAAATTCTTTTAACCAGTGCATGTCTTTAAAAAGCTATATACATTTTAAACAATTCACTGTGTTTTTGCTTGCACTCTGTGGTGGTGGGGGGGGGGAAGGGCATCAATATCTATGTATTCATGTACTGTGCTGTATAATATAGTAATTTGCTGATGTATAAAAAACTTCAGTTTGGATTATTGTATTTATCATTAATTGCTAAATGATTGAGCAATTCTGAGCATAAATTCAATTTGAGCTTCAACTTCAATTCCGCTTTTCTTGACTTGCTTAATTTGTCATTGTGAACATGGTATTAACACTTTTTCTTTTTGCTGTGAATTCTCTTGGGTTTTGTCTCTGTGTTTTGTATTATTATTTTCTTGCTTTAAAAAAAAAGAGAGAAAAAGTGCCTATGAAGTTTGTACATTTCATGTTCTGGAATTACTTTGCTTCATGCTTCCTCAACCCTGACACCATTTGCTCAGACACTCTGAGTAGCCACACTTAAAAAACAACAACAACAACAAAAACCACCTTGATCTTTCTTTGGCAACTTGTGTATCAAAAAAACAGACCTTAGAATTTTACACCTGACTACTTGGCACTAGCTAAACACATTTCCAGTAAGCAAAATTTATGCTAATGTTATTCCCATCAAACAGCAACCATTACTGTTGAGTATATGGCTCAATTTCCATCTTGGAAGAGGTCCATTCAGTATGTCCCTATAATAATACACCTGAATAATTTTATCTTTATATATCTTTTTGCATCCTGAGTGCAGTTTAAAATGAAATGTATTTACACATAGCATTACTAAGCTACAGTTGCCAAGTGGTCCACAGAGTCAATGCTGCAGAGAAGGAAAACTTTGGAGCAACTCCTAATTCTTATAAATTGGTCCATAGGCCCTTTAATGTCCACAAAGAGCAGATAGAGCTTAAAGTTTTAAAGTCTTGTTGGAAATCATCTGCTGTTAACAGCAAGGAATGGATACATCTACAGTGAGGGCTAGAGGGGCCAATGATCCCATAGCTACAAGGAAGCTAAATATTGATGTTCAACCATCAAGCCATCCCCTCCATCAAAGTGGTGCCTGTGGTTACTTATTATATAAAATCTGCTTCTCTTTCAGTAGAAAAGGCTTCTGCCAAACATTCTTCATTCCCTAACCCTTCCTCTTCTGTCTCCTTCTGTGTAGCTTGAGAATCTCACATCCCTCTTTGTGGAAGTAATTGAAGCTAAAGTACATGGGGAGTAGGCAGAATGGTTGCTCTCCATTTTGCAGTGCTGCATTCTGCTCCTCCTGGCTTGAGTGGGCAACTAAATTACATTTGGAAACCACAGTGCAAACATTGGCTAATTAGCTATGGGAGAAGATACTACAGACATTCCTGACTGGAACACATATGCAGAACTCAAAACTGAAACTTAAAGGGAAAAAAAAATCTCTGATGCAAATCCAAACCCAAAAGGAATTCATTGCTTCTGCTTCTAATCATAGACTCATAGAAGATTAGGGGTGTAAGAGACCTTAGGAGGTCATCTAGTCCAACCCTCTGCTCAAAGCAGGACCAACCCCAACTAAATCATCCCAGCCAGGGCTTTATCAAGCCGGCCTTATAAACCTCTAAGGATGGAGATTCCACCACCTCCCTAGGTAACCCATTCCAGTGCTTCATCACCCTCATAGTGAGATAGTTTTTCCTAATATCCAACCTAGACCTCCCCTACTACAACTTGAGACCATTGCTCCTTGTTTTGTCATCTGCTACCACTGAGAACAGCCTAGTTTCATTGTCTTTGGAACCCCCCTTCAGGTAATTGAAGGCTGCTATCAAATCCCCCCTCACTCTTCTCTTCTGCAGCCTAAATAAGTCGAGTCCCTCAGCCTCTCCTCATAAGTCTTGTGCCTCAGCCCCCTAATCATTTTCATTGCCCTCTGCTGGACTCTCTCCAGTTTGTTCACATCCTTTCTGTAGTGGGGGGCCCAAAACTGGACGCAGTACTCCAGATGTGACCTCATCAGTGCCGAATAGAGGGGAATAATCACTTCCCTTGACCTGCTCGCAATGCTCCTACTAATGCAATGAAAGTGGCATTTCAGCATTAGCTATTGTACTATAACACTACTGTTCCCACTGTAACAATATATATCCACAAAGACAAATAGCTTTGAGCAGTTTAGAGCCAGCAGCCTGGCTTTCTCCTGCTTGGTTTTCTGCCAGAGCTGACCATGGCAGTACAAACACTATATAGGATGCTAACCAATATAGGATAGTCCGAGCATGGAAGTGGACTAGTTCTGTGCATGAATTATCCTCTGTTATGGATCTTCTATCGAAATCAGACACTGCACTAAGTAAGAAAGCAGCCAGAGGCAGATACTTATTAAACAAAATAAATAGAAACAAGGGTAAAGAGAGACAAGGGTAAAGATACAGCAGAAGGTATGGCAGAATGTGCATCCTCTCTCCATCTTGTTCTCTCTAAGTAAGAGAGGGAAACAAAAGCGACACAACAAAGAAATTAAAAGTTACATAGTCTCTATTACTTGAAGTTCTCTGAGATCAGATATTTTATACTTCTCGGTAACAAAAAAAACCCCACCCCAACAACATATGTATAGGTGGCATTTTGATGGGCTATTAGGCTTTCCTGGATTCCATTGTTACCAACTCTTGTTATTTTATCATGAACCTCATAATGTTCAGTGTTTTTCTTAAAGCCCCAGCTCCCAGAGTCTAGTGATTACATGAGAATCTTAGCTTTCATTTTAACAAGTTTCTAGCCTTCATAGTTACTGAGAAAAGCTGGAACATTGAACTGTAGAGGCTAAAAAATACAAAGCAAATTAGAACCACCCCAACACTTATTATTTTTTAAATCTCATGATTTTTAAGCCAATCTGATTTTTGAACCCTGACTCATGATTTTTGAATGTTTAGAGTTGACAATACTGGATTATATGTTCAAAATTGAAGACCTGGGTCTACTTCTAAGGCTTGTAGTAAATGTACAGGAGCTTCATAGGAATGATATTTGGAAGATTTAATCCCCACTGCTAGAGAGCAGCAGTGGAATTAGAAACTGACTATTTAGAGCAATATTATATTGGGAGACTCTAGATGCCATTCTTTTCTACATTGATTCTTTTTATCAACATGGCAGAAAAGTTTGGTTGGACATGTGTTGGTTCCTTTCAGCTGAGCAGATATGTGGATGAATATTAATCTTGCTGTGTCATATTTGTAATATGTACATGGGTAATGGGTATGAAATGAGGAAAGTCAAAGTGAGCTGTGGTTGATTTGCATTATGTTTTGTGCAAATTTGGTACCTACCTAGGTCAACTGGGCATGTTAATATAAAGCTGAGTTTATAGGGAAGGGTTAGCTGCAAAATGTATGTGTCCAGTGGTTTTATAACATTATATGTACTATAGGTAGGGAAGCAATTTTCCAGGGATTTATTTTTTTCTACAATTTAGGTGAAATAGTACAACAGTTTGGTGTTTCCCCTAGTTAATTTTTTGTTTTAATTTTAGAGTTAAATTTGGGAGTCTTATTAAAAAGTTGATCACTTTACATAATTTCTCCACAAAATTGCAAAAAAAAAAAAGAAGAAGAAAACAAAACACATTCTTGTTCTAAGTTACTATGAAGGGTACCATCTTGGGTAACACACTGGGGACCTCCAAAGCTAAAAAGAATGAGCCGCTTCCGTTTGAGCTAAAGAACACAAGTCTATCTTAACAGGATTTGTAACAGACTCATATTCTCAGTGGACTGGGCCCAAAGGAGGACCTGTAACATGCACACTTACCAATGGGTTATTTTAACATGCATCATTAGACTTCCCATGGGAAGCAAGTCTAAGGGGAAAAACAATCGAAAACAGTTGGCAGTTTTTCAAAGAGACATTATTAAGGGCACAAGAGCAAATTACCGCACTGCGTAGGAAAGATAGGAAGTATGTATGGCAACAGACCACCCTGGCTTAACCAGGAGACCTTCAATGATCTAAAACTCAAAAAAGAGTCCTACAAAAAGTGGAAACTCGGACAAATTACAAAGGATGAATATAAACAAATAACACAAGTATGTAGGGACAAAATTAGAAAAGCCAAGACACAAAATGAGATCAAACTAGATAGGAACATAAAAGGAAACAAGAAAACATTCTACAAATACATTAGAAGCAAGAGGAAGACCAAGGACAGAATAGACTCATTAGTCAATGAGTGTGGAAAGACAATAACAGAAAATGTGCAAATGGCAGAGGTGCTTAATGACTTCTTTGTTTCAGTTTTCACCAAGAAGGTTGGTGGCGATTGGACATCTAACATAGTGAATGCCAGTGAAAATGAGGTAGGATCAGAGGCTAAAATAGGGAAAGAACAAGTCAAAAATGACTTAGACAAGTTAGATGTCTTCAGATCACCAGGGCCTGATGAAATGCATCCTAGAACACTCAAAGAGCTGACTGAGGAGATATGTGAGGCATTAGCAATTATCTTTGAAAAGTTACGGAAGACTGGAGACATTGCAGAAGACTGGAAAAGGGCAAAATTAGTGCCCATCTATAAAAGGGGAAATAAGGACAACCCGAGGAATTACAGACCAGTCAGCTTAATTTCTGTAGCTGGAAAGATAATGGAGCAAATAATTAAGCACTCAGTTTGCAAACACCTAGAAGATAATAAGGTGATAAATAACAGTCAGCATGGATTTGTCAAGAACAAATCATGTCAAACCAACTTGATAGCTTTCTTTGACAGGGTAACAAGCCTTGTGGATGGGGGGAAGCGGTAGATGTGGTATATCTTGACCTTAGTAAGGCTTTTGATGCTGTCTTGATGACCTTCTAATAAACAAACTAGGGAAATACAACCTAGATGGAGCTATGATAAGGTAGGGGCATAACTGGTTGGAAAATCATTCCCAGATAATAGTTATCAGTGGTTCATAGTCATGCTGGAAGAGCATAATGAGTGGGGTCCCACAGGGATTGGTTTGGGGTCCAGTTCTGTTCAATGTCTTCATCAATGCTTTAGATAATGGCATAGAGAGTACACTTATAAAGTTTGGAGACAATACCAAACTGGGAGGGGTTGCAATTCCTTTGGAGGATAAGATTAAAATGAAAAATTATCTGGATAAACTGGAGAAATGGTCTGAAGTAAATAGGATGAAATTCACTAAGGAGAAATGCAAAGTACTCCACTTAGGAAGGAACAATCAGTTGCACACATACAAAATGGGAAATGACTGCCTACGAAGGAGTACTGCAGAAAGGGATCTGGGGGTCATAGTGCATCACAAGCTAAATATGAGTCAACAGTGTAATACTGTTGCAAAAAAAAAGCAAACATCATTCTGGGATGTATTAGCAGGAGTATTGTAAGCATAACATGAGAAATAATTCTTCCACTCTACTCCGCGCTGATTAGGCCTCAACTGGAGCATTGTGTCCACATTTCAGGAAAGATGTGGACAAATTGGAGAAAATCCAGAGAAGAGCAACAAAAATGATTAAAGGTCTAGAAAACATGACCTATGAGAAACGATGGAAAAGACTGGGTTTGTTTAATCTCGAGAAGAGAAAACTGATGTGGGACATAACAGTTTTCAAGTACATAAAAGGTTGTTACAAGGAGGAGGGAGAAAAATTGATCTTCTTAACCTCTGAGGATCGGACGAGAAGCAATGGGCTTAAATTGCAGCAAGGGCGGTTTAGGTTGGACATTAGGAAAAACTTCCTAACTGTCAGTGTGGTTAAGCACTGAAATAAATTGCCTAAGGAGATGGAATCTCCATCACTGGGGATTTTTAAGAGCAAGTTGGACAAACATCTGTCAGAGATGGTCTAGATAATACTTAGTCCTGCCTTGAGTGCAGGGGACTGGACTAGATGACCTCTCGAGGTCCCTTCCAGTTCTATGATTCTACGATTAATTGTATAATCAGTGCACTTGCCATCATATGGCTTTGTTCAGGGTCCATATTAAACATTATTTGCATGCAACAGGGGGAGATCAACCTTTGAGGCCTCTGAAACTTCATCATTCCCCACCATACGGATAGCAGTCCTCCAGGTGGTCAAGGCCATTCTGTACTTTTTATTAAAAAAAAAAATCTCCTTATGATGATAGCCTTGAATTTGTCTGAGTGAAATTTTTATTCGGATTTTTCCCCTAAAGAACATGAATTAATACCTTTTCCCATACCACATCCTCCCAAAGCTGCTTGTAGGTCCACATGTTTTGAGGGAATGCCAAACCAATCTACAGTTCAGTGTCATTTGGGCATTTGCTGATGGCACTTAGTCCACTGCAAGCTTCCTTCTTCCTAGCCAGTTGCCTGCAACTCACTCTGCTCCTCTGCTAAATACGTTAGCTCAGTAGCATGAGTCTTAGTCTTCTCTATTGGTTTAAGCAAATAAATCCTGCATTCTAATCCTGACTGACATTGAACTCCCTCTATGGCATTAGTCATGTCATTTTGGGTATGTCTACAGAAGTCCCGAAACTGTGGGGCGTGCACGTTTTGGGTGGAGCCATAGCTCCTGGTCCTCACCTGGCCCAGTCCCCAGCCTCAGCGCAAATCCACACCAGGCCTGGCTACTGACCCCCACTGCAGCCTAAATGCAGCTCCATTCCTGCACCTGCCTCTAGCCTCAGCCCCTGCCTATGGCTCTGGCCCCACTCCCAGTCTTTGCCCCATCCTCAGTTGCAGCCCCAGCTTAGGCCCCCTTACCCTGTCCGTGTCCCCTCCCCCCCTGGAGCCATGGCCCCGCTCCTGGCCATAGCTCTGGGAGAGCTGGGGGGTGCGGCCCTCAAAAGTTTTGGGACTACTGATCTACACTGTGGTAAAAAACCCTCATCACTGAGCCTCAGAGCCTGCAGGCTTGGGCTGTGGGGCTACACAATTGAACTGTAGCCTGAGCCCTAATGTCTACACGGCAATTTTATAGCCCCACAGCCTCGGCCCCATGAGCCCAAGTCAGCTGACTAAACACCTTAGTTTCCCCATCCCTGAAATGGAAATAAAATATTCCTGCAGTGTTGGTAAGCATTGGTTGTGATGATTAAATTCCTAATGTTCGTAAAATGCTCTGCACGTGCTGCATTTTATACGCATGTATAAAAAAACAATTGTGGAGTGAAAGATATTTTTGAAACGTGTGCAGCAAGGCACAGACCCAAGCACATACAGCTGGCCTCAATTTCTACAACAGGAAGCTGAGGAACACAAAGAGTCTCCCCCATTTTAAAGCTAAGTCTGTCTGTTTAGTTGTCCAGGAAGACCTTGAAGAATCAACTCTTTGATCTCCCTCAAAATCCTCATGCCATCTTTGTGCATAGTGATGTGATTGCAGTAAAAAGGGTAAGATAAAGATTTAAAAAAATCACAGACTCACCCAACAGTACTAAGGCTGGCTCTGGTGATGGCAGGGAGAACTCACATAATTCCTTTGTTACCAAATTTTGGCTAACCACTGCAACCTGTATGAACAGAACCGAAGACTGGTGTTATATATTATCTCTATGGTCCTATTTGTATGCATGGTAATTTACAGAGCTGCAACAGAGCCTAGCTAATATTGTTAAAGTTGGTTATTTTGCATGTAGACAGGGCCTAAGCAAGATACAACTGTGATCTAAAACAGGGGTTAAACATTGTTCTGCCAGAACTATCCATAACTGGGATATCAGGGCAAATGAGGATTTACATTCCTCTTCCTGCATTTGCCTTAACTCTTTGCTGAAGCCTAGGTTAGCATTTTGTCATCTTCAGTCTTTTTAGAAAGCATTACGCAGAGCTAAATCCATGGCTGACTTTTAAATCTTATTAATAGCTCCCAGTCATCTTCAAGGAGAGGATGGCACACAAATTGCATAGTACACAGATACTGCAAACAAATAAGTATCTGAAGCAGCTATTAATATACTCCCAAACTTTTAAACAAAAGCTACTGGGGTGAGACAAATGGTGTATAGTTTGTAACTCCGGGTATGTCTACACTTTGAATTAGAAGGTGTAATTTCCAGCTTGAAGAGACATACCTATGCCAGCTCCGATTGAGCTAGCGCACTAAAAAGAGTCTGTAGCTGCAGTGATGTAAGGGGCTTGCTGCCCTGAATACATACCTAACATCTTGGATGGGATAATACTCAGGGTGGCTAGCTCCTCATTCCACTGTAGTTACCCACTTATTTTAGCTCGATAGCTTGATCAGAGCTAATGCAGATATGTCTCCTTGAGGTGCAATTGATACCTCCAGCTCAAAGTGTAGACCAGGGGTAGGCAACCTATGGCATGTGTGCCAAAGGTGGCACGTGAGCTGGTTTTCAGTGGCACTCATGCTGCCCGGGTCCTGGCCTCTGGTCTGGTGGATTCTGCATTTTAATTTCATTTTAAATTAAGCTTCTTAAACATTTTAAAAACCTTATTTACTTTACATACAACAATAGCTTAGTTATATATTATAGACATATAAAGAGACCTTCTAAAAACATTAAAATGTATTACTGACAGGCGAAACTCAGCACACCACTTCTGAAAGGTTGCTGACCCCTGCTCTACATAGACCCTTACTACAGCTTCTGTGTTTAAAGCACATTTGAGTGCTGAGTGAAAACTGTGGTTAAGACCCTCAGGATTTGGCCTTTCAGTTTTACAGACTTTAAACATCTCCATATGGAGCATGTTACTCCATTTCATGAAAAAGAGAACATTTGCTCTGACTTTGTAACTGTTCCTCCAAACTGCTAGTAAAAATAAAATACACAAAGTCTTTTTATCCAAATGCCAATTATCATGAAGATCTTGGCATCTAACGTTGTGTCAGTCTCCCAAGGTCAAGGATCAGTTGAGGTCAAGTAAATGAACAGTTTTCAGATTGGCTATGGCCATTATAAAAAAGTCACTGCTGTTTGACAGAATGTGTCCCCACACTGTTTGAGACCTAAAAGAAGAGGATCATGCTAAGTGTACTTGGAGACCTCAGATAACAGATTGTTAAATCAGTCAAGAAAAATATTGTGCTGGCTTTGCAGCTTCCAAGTCAATAATGACCAAAACCTGTGAATTAAAATACTTACGAGAGAGAGAGAGAAAATGGTTTTATCTCATCAAGACATATAATCTCTGTACTTTCCAGGAAACACTATAATGTTGACTGCATTGATTACAAAATTCAAAAACACGGAAAAAGAAAAGTTGTATGCTATTTTGGTAGAAAAGAAGGGAACCTGACCTTCAGTATAACCACTGTTATCCACAAACTCTGGGACAGATCCAAACAGTTGTCCATTCTATAAAGCATGTTAAAAAAAATGTGTGCATGGGCATGGCATAAATATTGAGCAACTGCCACCAACCCTGGTTTAAAAGTGTTGTGTAAAGGAGATGATGATACATGTAGGAATTTGAGGTGTTTCATTTTGTACACCTGACCCTCCAGTCTGAGAATGTGCAGTGAGACTACTTCTATTTTCTTTTGGAGTTCTATTTTCATTAAGCTCTTTGGAATGTTCTTGGGCATCAGAGATATTTATGGAACATTTCCCCACAACTGTTTGGTACTGTAAAATATTTTCATAACCTTTACAGTATTTATGCTACTAAATAATTAAGACCAGTGTTACAGTGGATGACGCACTAGATTTTCCCCTTTGATACAGTCTAGGTTCAAAACCCAATTTAAGGCAGAAGTGAAAACAGACTTTCAGTGGGCTCCAGCCTAGTCCCTATAGACAGTCCTTTTATCAAAACCATTGAACAGTTGGCAGTGACAAAAATAATCTTGCAGGAATACTAGGAATAGAGACTGAGGTGTATCTTCAGGCCAGTGTTCTAGAAGTTTACATAAATCCTGCCAGCACTAAACTTGACTCTATTAATTGTTCTGAGAACTTCTCTTTCATGTTCACTGTTCACCCATTAGTACTTTTGAGGGGAGAAGGAAAACAATATCCATCAATAAGCTCTCTATTTGCTATTTGGTTGGCAGTCATTCTGTAACATCTCTGAGTCTACTGACTATGGCCAGTTCACATCAAGAACGTGAACAGAAATGTCTTCTACACAAGATCTCTTCTAGTCAAGATAGCAAAGAGTATTTCAAACATAAATTAGATCATACTTTCTGTAGTACAAAGGGAGGTAGAGTGGTTGGAAGGGCTGTAAATAGACTATAACCTTCAAATCCACTTCCTAGGCCATTGTTATCCAAGTCATGTAAAGCTTGAAGGAATAAATTATTGAATCTGCTATAGTAGCATCCCACTTTCTAGTTATGCCAGTCAAACATTAGCCCCTGTTTTCATGGAAAATGATCTGATGGTGTCCCACTCCTTTCAGTGCTAAAAGGAGCACTGAAAAAATGGTTTTTGTGATGTACTATCCATCTTGTTGATTTGTTTTTCCTGTGTGAAAATCCTCTGTATTTCAGTTTCCCATGCTGCCTAAACTTAACCCAATATGGACTCCAGACTGTACATTTGTAAATTGTAAAGAAAAGTTTTCTAGTTTTTTCCCTATTAATTCATGATTGCCCAAATTTTCTCCTGTAACAGGTATCATCTTTAAAAAGTCTCTGCAGCAGTATGTGAAAGAGTGGAATATTCTGGGAGTTGTAGTCTTTCAAACAGAGCTCTGCAAGTATATACCTGTATTGGAACACTACAGCTCCCTGAACTTTCTAGTGTCACTGCCTATGAAACGTCCTGCAACATGACTAGCGTAGGTGGGAATTCAAGGATTTCCAGCACTGCAAATCACATACCTTATTTCATCGGTGTATTGAGGTAATTGAGAACTGAAATGCAAGTCTATGGGCCAATTGTGTGTGGAATTGGGGAGAGAATGAGGAAGGAAAGCTTGGTATAAGAGATAATCTTATCACCTGGAATCTGTCTTCATCACTTGGAATCTTTAGATCTAGAAAGATATTCAGTCTAAAAGTTATGGTACAGTTCTATCACAAGTCATTGGACTCTTTAGTGTTTGCTTACATAATATTTGAGAATAATTCTTCCCATTGCAAGAATGAATAACTTGGTGAAATGGCTGGTGTTATGCTGAAGGCCCGGCTAAATTATTATCACTGTCTATTCTGGCCTTAAAAAAATATGGAATTTCAGATAGTAGTGATAGATCAACTCAATTTGTATATTTTTAGGAGCTCATCATCTCTATTATCTTGACTGGCAAAAGAATACCAGAAATTTCACAGGCACAGGCTTGCTGGTGAGCATTGTTATTTCTGCAGCTGGTCAGTCAGTAGAAACGCCTTTTCTACTGTATTTTAATACTTCTGCTTCTGGCCTCAGTTGGTATCTAAAAGCGTTGTGGGGAGCAAAAATGAAAAATTATGAGAAAGGTAATGACAGTTTCTAGATCCTCAAAGATTTCAGTTGAGTGCAACTTGTGGGCGAAATTTAGGGAGGTTCCTCATTTTATCTGAATGAGTTTGTTGTTCCTGTCAGCTGCGGCACTGAGATCTGTGCTGACATGCAAACCCTTTGTGGCCCAACTCTAGAAAGAAGCTGGACATTTGAGCTGACAGCTAATTGTAGTATAAGGTGAATTACAAGTGATAGTACTAATACACTATACATCTATAATTTAGATTTAATGGAATAACTCACATGCATACATTTATTCATGCACATAAGTGTTTCACAGAACTGAAGCCTTAATATACAATATAAGGACATCAGTCTGGGGAATAGTGAGGGGGGTGGAGAAAGGAGGGCCACAGACAGCTGAGTACTCAACTCCCACTGAAGTCATTCATCTCACAGAAGGGAGCTCTAATTGATTGTGCCTTTCTGGCACATCTACTAATATTTTCAATCTATTTGAGGTATTTGACTAGCTTTGTGTTTTACAGTCTGTGTCCTACATACACAAATAAGTTCCATAAACACCCAGCACATAGATCTGTGAGAAGCTGTATGTATAATTAATGTTCTCCTGGCCTGGGAGATGTCTATTTATAGGTTTATCTAATAAATAGCACAGTTATGACAACAACAGAGAATGCCAAGAATTTCATAGAAACTATACATTTAACTGTGTCCTAAGCACACTTAGGTTGTTTAGGGCAGCTCCAAATATGAAGACATATTGGAGATACCTGCCTACCTTGGTAAATAGGCTGCCTGCTTTCGAAGATATGTTGCTACCTTCTCAACCAGCCCCAATGTTGGGAAAAAAGCATGTCTTCTAAGATACAGTACAACAAGGAAAATAGAGAACAGGGAAAGGATAGTGGTAAGGAGATGTGTTTTTATTAGATGACAAGTCCCTGCAAGAAAAGCTGAAGTTCTGTTATTGTTAGTTTTAAATAATTTTCTGATGCAATGTGGAGAAAGCCTGATCTTTCTCCATAAAACCATAGTCTCTTTTACAAGAAAACAGTAGATTTATTTCAGCTTTAGTAAGACTTTTCTTTTCTTTTCTTTTCTTTTCTAAAGGTCATGCAATCAGCAAGCATATGTATGCTTATATGAATACCGGTGCTTTTGAAGGTGAATGTGCATATTCAACACTATAGTGATTTCATTAATTTTATTTAGTACTCAGGACACAGCTTTCAGCAAGTCACTGACTAATAGGACAAAATAATTAGTCACATACAGGAATACATTTAAAAAAAAACACACTGGAAAATCAACTTCTATTTATCCCTGGTAGGGTAATAGTTATTAGAAGGTGAAGGAAAATAAATATGGCCATTGTACAATGTATTTAATAAGTTAATTTGTAATGGTGATGAGCTCCTCCATTGTAAGGAAGGAGTGAAACATTTGTTTCCTTTTCCACAAATGATCTGTCAAACAAATCCCACTTGTGAAGCAGGTAGAACATTATAGGTCAGAGCTTGTCACCCTCACTTATTGGTTGAAATCAATAGAAGTACTTGCAAGGTGAAGTACTACTCAACATGAGTTGGGTAAGAAGATCTGGCACTGTGTTTTGAAGTATTAGTGTTCTCACTAGTTTAAGGCCAAAATTTGCCTTCACCTACATCCCATGGGACTCCATTGATTCAGGAATGGAAAAGGAATTGTGTAAGGTGTAGTTCAGGATTGAATTTGGACATCTAAGTCTATTGAATGAATGTATTTGTCCCCCAGAATGTGATGTTATTCCATAAAAAGACAATAGATTGTTTATCAGTCTTTTCCTTGTCATTAGGGATGGGCCATATTCGAATCCCAATTATGACAGTGTAAATTGTATAACTCTGTTTATGTCAAGTTACTCTGGATTTATGCCAGTGTAATAGATCTCGCTATGACAGAGCAACTGTTGATACTCATGTATATTGTGGGAAGCATACATGAAGAAAGCCACAGATCTGCAAGCACCATTAGTTGATAATGTTCCCTAACCAAATTCATTTAAAGTATTTGTCAGAAATTGTAAAGTCAAGAACATAGGTCTAAATACATATTTTTGGTCCCTTGAACTCTGTAAGAGGATAGTTTTCGTTTTATAATGTATTACTGTCATATAGCATGAAGCGAGTTGGTCAAACTATGGCTCATGTATAATTTATTCCATTCATTTAGCCCTTTTCTCCCATCACAAATGATTCGTGAATATATTTTGATTTTCATAATTGTGTTGTATGAAATAGTTTGAACTCTTTAGCCTATTAATTATTCAGGAACTACTGACTTGGCATATCATCAGCTATCCACAGTCACCTAAGTTATTTGGCATTGCTTCTGCATTCCCAGTTGGATAACTGAAACTATTTATAAAAAGGAGGGAAACTGGAAGTTTCAAGTTAGCTGAGCAAACCCTTCCTGCACTAGACTTTTGTTTCACATTCTTTTAACTGGAAATCACTCAGATTAATATTTATTGGATGCAGATAAGAACTTGGTTTGGAATACCACTGAAGCAAATTAATTGAGGCAAATATTTTTTTGGCGGTATTCAATGCAGTTCTTATATTTGAGGCCTTCTGTTACAATAAACTGTTGTTTTTTTAAATGTGCATCAAATGTAGCTGATCATACTGATGAGACTGTGCTTAAATTTGGTTGACGTTGATTTATGTGAAGAATAATCCATTTAATCACAATAAGTGAGAAGCATTAGCAGGTATCTTAAGTAGATCTGTATGTTGACTTATCCATCATTAATTAATGTACAAGTTTTTTTACAACTGTTTATATGAAGGAAATTGTGCTACAGTGATCATGTTTTTCAATAACCACACCGTAGTAATACAACCATCCCATTGCATTGTATGTGGTGGAAAGGAAGAACCAAGTCCCTTCCAAACTTGTCTTTACATTTTTAAAGAAAGGATCCTACTTCACTTGCAGAATGTGATGAGCTCTCTCCACTTTGGATTTTCCATTGTGACTCAAGCCAATGTGTCCCAAAATCTTTGACATCAGTTTAGCCAGAGAATATTCCATGGTCCTGCAAAAGGTGATGCATATATTTAACTTTTACTCTCAATGTGACTATTCAAAGTTAAGCTTGTATATAAATATGTACAGGACTGGGGCTTTTTAAAAAAATACAATCTGGGATATAGAGTTACAATTAGAGCTGGTCAAAATTGTTAAGTTGAAAAGTAGCTTTGATTACAAATGGCTTTTTATCTAAAGCAATTTTTGTTAATTGTCAATTAAATTTTCCATTTTTCAAGAGAAAACGAAACCTTTTATACAGATTTTTTTTTCAATTTTTGTTTTTCGTTGAAAACACTAAATGTTTTGCACAGAAAATACTGATGTAAACAATTTTAAAAAATCTATGAAAAAAGGCATTTTTCTCCCAGCTCCAGTTAGAATCCATATATTCACCATTGATTGAGACCTTTTTTCCTGAACTGACATAGACATCTGGTCACCTAATTAATATGATGTTATTGACAGCTGTTATTAAGAATCATTACAATACATTTTTCCATACTAAAGAATGCTTGCTATTGTGAAGTAGGAAACACCTTCAACTTCCCCAAACTTCCCTCTGAAATTTTTGCATTGAGCAGAGTGGAAGTTTTATACTCGTATCCAGCAGAAAACTTAACGCTGTATAATCTTGTTTCCTTCTGGATTGCTTGTGCTGATGGAGATCTGATTCTAATACCGTCTTAACGTACTCGATTAATTTGATAAAGGGAGCAGCACAAGCAGATTGAAGATGTTGGTATGGGGGTAAAGGAGGCCTCCTGCAAAGCACTCATTTAATTAGTATTATTGACAACTGGGAACTAAGTCATACTGGTCTAATTTCAATTTCATTTTTTCTGTTACAATTCCACAGAACAATAGAGCCAAGTTATCTCATAAGTATCATAGAGGGAATATGCAAGATGGGAAAGGTATCCCACATCAAGTTAGTTTCATGTCTTTTATTCATGCAAATCTAGTGGGATAGACCCAAAGGTGGCAGGCAGTGTACAATAGCAGATTCAGATTGCAATGAATAGAGTTTAAAGCCAAAAGGGACTGTAGGATCATCTAGTTTGATCTCCGTTATATCACACACCATTAAGTTGCAGCCAGTTACCCCTGTATTAAGCCTGATGGCAGGGAAGACTGGCTGAAAAGAGGAAGCTTAACATCGTCTTCCACTTTGTTTCTTTCTGCCTTTCCCATCACTAGCCAATCTTAATCTGTCACAGGGATCCTCACTCCTATATCTGTTTTGGCCTTTGTTGTCATTCTGTCCCATTACATAAGGAGATTTCCAAGAAAACAAACCAAGAGAGCCCTGGAAGAAACAGATAAGGAATAATTGATTTGTTGTATCTTTTAACTATCATGTTCTATATCATATCTATATCATATAGAGAAGTTCCTGTCTCTATACACAAACATGGGTTTTCTGTGAGGCCATCAGTGAAGCAGGCTTTTTTCCTGCTTCAGAAAAGTAATGTGTATAATTACTTCCCTTCTGCAGTTGTTAGTCTGCATTGATGTTCAACCGACGCATCCGCACTGCTCTGCTGAACATATCACCCCCATCTGTCAATCACTAAGAGGAAGCACTGCATGAACCCGAAGTAGTGATTCTGTTCTGAGCAAAGCTTCTTCAGCATGCACATTAGCAGGAGAGGCAGGTGGATTAATAGCCTCTGAAGAAGAGCTGTCATCAGGCATAATTCAATTTCTGGCAAGTGTAGGCAATCAGTGTCTCCTCATCTTCCATCACACACCCTATATATATATCAGCAGCACCAAGTATCTTATATTTTTCAATGCTCCATACAAAGAAAAGACTTATTTTCCCCCTCCCCCATGCCAAGCATTGCACATATTGTCAATGTTTACCATTAGAGAGAGACTTTTAAGTATCCAGCTCTTTACTGGAGGGACTCATAGTGACTCAAAAGAGAGCAGGTATATTTTGTTGTGAATATAAAACATTGCTTGGTTTTGGGGGAGATTTTTTGGGTTTTCTTTTTAAAAGTTAAATGTTAGTTCTTGTGAAAGCTGCAGGCCTGTCAGCCCTGAAGAAGGAGTCCCCTGTTAACCATATAACAATTGTAGCATGGGCATCAGCAGTGCAAGCTTCCTTCTGCTGCCTCAGCCATCTACCTCAGCCCATTGGGTGTCCCAAGGTGTCCCATTTCCATCCTCATTTAGTTCTTGGCCTCTCTCTTGAGAGTGCCAGCATCAGCACTAAAGTGATTGGCAGAAGAAGGGTACTGGTTAGTGCCAAGTGTAATGACGGCCTTGTGATGTGGACACCTGATGAGGTACCAATGGGTGATTTTGCTAATTTTGGAGGGCACCAAACAGCCTTCAGATGGTAACAACATTCAGTCACAATTTGACCTTGAAATAATGCCCTAGATGTGAAAGGCTCTGTATACCATTATTAATTCCTGGATTGTCAACCACCTCTCCCTACCCTCAAAAAACAGCTGCACAGTCTGCTCAGTATGACCTTTCTAAATCCTATTCAACTATCTCACACCGAGAGAGAGGGGAGGGGGCAAGAGACTGCTTGAAGGCTTATGTTTATATTTATCAGCTGGAGCCTGCAAGTGCACATTTATCATTGGGGTCTGCCACTCCAGTTCTAAAGGAGGAGTGGAATCAAATATTGCTTCCCAGCTGCTGTTTTTCTAGTTATGAAATATGTTATTGAAAAATAATTTAATACCTTTGTAATGTCCATGTTTCTCAAGCAAGTGAACAGTTCCACTCCAGAGTCCCCACTGTGTTCTGTAAACTCTGAATTTATTACATACTGAACACTATCAATACTCTCCTACATTTTTAGAGTATCCATTTTCCCAGAAGTTATAATAGGGAGCAGCATTTGATGGAAGTGGCACATCATCCTTTTTATTGTTGTCCTACATTTTCAAAAGGCTCCAGGGTGGTAGCTGTTGCAACATCCTATGGCAGTCTCAGACCTTCTGTGGTTATACTTCTTAATAAATGGGGGAATTCAAATGTCTAAAGCAGGTGCAGAGTTTTCAATATAACAAGAAAGCTGCAGGATGTCTGTTCTCAGAGTGGAAACTACAAGGTGTATTCCATAAACAAAGTAATGATAATTGAAGTCTCTATCACCATAGCAAGTTAAAGCACACTATAAACAACATCTGCCAACATGCTACAAAATCATACCAGGCTCTATTATTTGAAATCTATAAGAACTTCATCTTTTATACTGGGCTCTGCCCTGAAGTCTTTAGTCATTCTGGGCTTGACTGTGGCATTTAGCCACAATCTGATATAGGGAATGGTGCATAATTACATCACCCCAAAAGGAGCACTGCGGGAGATGGTGGCTGCCTAACTCTCAATCCCCCTGGCACTGCTGCCAGGACATGAGGCATGTATATTTTGCACCAGTCATTATGGAGAATGCTCTCCTTCATGCAACAGCCCCACTCTTTGGTCTGGTATGGGAGTGTGACCCCACCTTTTTTGTCTGCTTTGATCCCCATAGGATTGGGGGATGAGGAACAGGAGGGAGAAGTCCCTGTGCTCTTCAGAAGGTATTTTGTACTGTCCTTGAGCAGCTGCCAAGGGTAGAGAGGAGGTTTCTTGTGTGCCCCTCTGCTACTGTACACCTGAGCTTGCAAACAGACCCCCTGTGCTAATGCAAAACTTCCACTGACCTCTCTGGGAGTTTTTCCTGAACACAATGGGGCTTCATCCTGCAAGGCTCCAAGCGCTCTGACCCTGATTCATCAAAGCGCTTAAGCACAAGCTTATCTTTCAGTACATGACTAATCCCATTCAAGTCAGTGGGGCTACTCATAGGCAAAGTGCTCTATTGGATCAGGGCCAGATTGCTCAGTACCCAGCAGGATAGAGCCCAGAGTGAGCAAAAACGTCAGGATTATTCTCTTGGTGAGATATTTATAAAACATGATGAAAAATTGGCTCATATTGTTTTAATAATGTTGTACCTTAAGGCAGAAAAGATATGGGATCAGGAAATGAAGAGTTATGGAAGATGTTAACCTACGCATTCAGCTCAAACAGATATATTAGATTTGTTATGTTTTGTGAGAAAAGATGGATAATAACATCACTTAAATTTTTATTACTTTGTACAGAGTATGTGATGCGCTTAACTTTTCATTTTTTATGAGTGAAATTTAATTAACTATGTTACCACCATAGAAATAGCTCAAAATTAATACTCATGATGGAAGTCAAATACTGTATTGAAATTGAAATACCCATTAAATCTGGAGACATCCTAGGCACCCAAAGTGCTGTTCTGTCAACAACAGAAGAGAAAAGCTATCAAGTAGATACCTTCCTAGATTCCAAGGCCAGAATGTATGAATCCTGCAGTAACAATTGCAACCTGGATATTACAAACTGTTATGTAGTAAGCAAAGGGACAAGTTTATGCAATCAGAGTTTTAGAACATGAGAATATCAGTGGATGCCATAAACTCTTTGTCCCTCACCATCACCACCTTTTCCCAACCCTCTACCCAACCATGCTCCATCTGCATTTCCAGAAACGGCTCTGCATGTAACAGGATTTACTATGTTTGAAATGTCACTTCAGCCCAGGCTTGGTGGGTCTGATATTTTTTCCTCTCACTACATCTCATTTCTTGGATATCCTCACTTTTACAGGTTTTGATTTTGTATTATTTAGGCATTGTCATAACCATATTATAGCTTCCATTCCAAGGAATATTGGGATTCTGGAGCTTCTATAGGTAAGATTTTCAAAGGCACAAGTTGGATTCAGATGTCCAACTTCCATTGACTTTCATGAGATGAGCACTTAACTGCCCTTTGTAAATCTCTCTTCTGCATCTGTTATATGATAGTGAGAGGTTATAAGGTGATAATTTAAGCTTGTGTCCAGTGAGTTGGCTCACATGGCATGGACAAAGAGAATTGTCAGGTAGCACAATAATAACCTGGTGCCTCAAAGCCAAAGTTTTGACACCTGTGAGTTTGAATGATCACTTAGAATGGGCATTTTTATAGGCCCCTATGTCATGTTTACCCAAGGAAAGTATGTTAATAAGACATTTGAACATGCCAAGCACCACTTAGTATCGAGTGTAGGAGGGAAATTTATGTTTAAAAATGAATTAATTGATTGGAGAGACAGAGTAATGCATAGAGCTGGGTGAAGAACCGATTTTCAGTTTGGTGACTGAACCAAAAAATGAAACACACACATTTTTCAAATTTCTTGGCAAAATGAAACATTTGTAGGTTTTTTGTGTTTTTTTTTGTTTTGAGTCAAATGAAACATTTCGTTCAAAGTGAAATGTTTCATTTTATTCTGGTGGTTTAAAAAAAATAATGTAAAATTTAAGGAAGTACCTAAATGAAAAATCTGTCCTAAACTTGAAATCAAAATGTTTGGTTTCAGAAATGCAGAAATAAACAGTTTTGACATTCCCAAATTGGTGGTGGTGGTGGGGATAGAGTTGTTTGGTTGGGTTTTTGTGTGTGGGGTTTTAACTGAAACATTAGCCAAAGTTGATCCAAATTCACTAACAGTTTCAGTCACCAAAATCTGCATTTTTTTGGTGAAAACTATTCACACCAAAAAAAATTCTCCCAGTTCTAATAGAGTAGTTGTTCAGACTCTGGACTTGGACTTCAAAGCCCTAGGTTCTACTCCTTGCTCTATCACTAAGCTGCTGTATGACCCTGGGCATGTCTCTTCTTCTCTGTGCTTGTTTTGCCTCCCAGCCTTTGTCTGTTTTGTCTATTTGGATTTGTAAGCATTTCAGAGCAGGAACTGCCTCTTACTATGTGTATGTACAGGGCCTATCACAGTGGGGCTCTGACCTTAGCTGAGGTCCCCATGTGCTACTTTCATATTAACCACTTTCATATTATTAGTATTCTACCTTTAGCCTTCTCTACAGAGTTAATCATCACCAGCTAATTCATTTTTAAACATGACTCTCCTTGTTCACACTAAGGGAAAAAATTATGTTTATCATCATAGAATTAAAAGTGTACCAGTTAACATGTTTTCTTACATGATACATGTTCCCAGTGTTGACATGAGTAATGAGTAACTCTATAATCCATTATAGATGCCAGGGTGGCTTTCCATCTGAAATGTGAGGAACTGTAATTGCATCTGTTGCACCACTATGTCCTGGAGCTATATGCTGTACAGTACAATATGGTAACAAGAATTACGTGAATAGTTGAAGCCAGTGCTTTGAACAGGATATGATCACAGAGACTGTGCAAACTTTTTAAATCCTCGTGATTTCACTTTATGAAGGCCATTCATCCCTAACAGTTAAAGTTGAAGAATTAAGAACTTGGTTCCAACTAGAGAACTAGTACGAAAATGTGTATTAAGAGGATACTGGTTTAAATGACCTGAGAAGAGTCAAAATTACAGCTCAGGATCAGCCATAAGCTAGTGAATGTTTCTGGATTTTAATTAAGGAGTTCATTCTAAATAAACTTTTTTCATTTAATATTAATATAATTGGTGACCTTGTTGGAGACGGTTGTTCTCAACCGTTTCCTGTTATCGACCATACTACATTGTGGGAAGTGCCTATTACTCTACTTAGGTAGACTCTTCTCTGGTGTAGACAATGGGATGGTACCCACAATGTAAACTCAGCACACAAGGACTTTGTTGTTGTCTTGCTACATAGGAGCTTTGCAATAATCATAGTTTTCAATACCTATTGATCTTGCAAATTTAAGGAGATGGGTTACAGGACTAGATGAATCATCATCTGGTCTGATCTGATATAGCTATTATTATGCAGTAGATAAATAATTTACAGTGTAGCAGTCTGGGTAGCATCAAAGATGGGGAGCTCAGCAGAAATATAGCAGGATGACATCCTGATGGAAAAAGAAGATATGTTTGTTTCTCTGAACAAAAACAAGAAATGCGTTAGCAGCAAAGTTTGAAGAATGCTGAAAGAATTCTGACTCCAAGCTATTTTGGAAAAGGACATAGGGCTGAATGCTCAAAAGGAGCTAGTCTCTTCACTTCTATTTCAAGTGCTAACTTCCATTGAGTTCACTCAGCCATCTAACTCTACTTATTAAATTAAGGAAGGAAATTAGTTTGGCTCATTCCTAATGATAGGATAAAGTATAGGACTTAAATAAAACAAATTCTATGCAGGAAAAGAACATGATTAATCTAGCCCAGTATCCCATCTCCAGCAGCAGGCATTACCAGATGCTTCAGAGGAACATGCAAGAAAATCTGCAATAGACAATGATGGAGTAACCGACCCATAAGGAAATTTTATCCCTAAATAACATCAGTGAGGGATCAGTCTATACATTGAAGCATGATGGTTTCTCCCTCTTCCATAACTTTTGTTTAATTCCTACAATGTACCTCTGGATGTCCCTGTTACCCATATACATGTCAAATCCTCTTTTGAATCCCACTATGCTTTTTGCTTTTATAATTATGGCAATGAATTCCACAGACTGATTGTGTGTTGCACAACAACTATTTTTTATCATTTTTTGATTGATGCTTTTGATTGTCATCAGATGGTCCCTGATTCTTGTATTTTGAGAGAGGGTGAATAGAAGTACTCTTCTTTATATCATTTATTATTCCATGTGCCTTTATCAGGTCCATTTTATTCATCTCCTCTCTAAAGTAAATACTGCCAAACCTTTCAATTTCTCTTCATATAGAGAGTTTCTGTGCATCCAGTCATCCTTGTCACTCATCTCTGAACTCCTATTTCTAATTTTTTTTGGTAGGATGATCAGATATGAATATAGTATTCCAGCTAAAGGTTTACCATTGATTTATATAATAGCATTATAAGATTTTCAGTACAATTCTCATTCTTTTAAACATTTTGTTTGATTTTTTGACTGCTGCTGCACTGTGGACAGAGATCTGAGCTGTCCACAGCTTTCACCAGATTGCCCGGTGTGAAATGCCTGTATTGTGGTAATCTGCATGTGGAGGAGAGCAACTATGGGGCCACTGTTGGTCCCACACATGTGGGTGGGGATTGGATTAAGTCTTCCCTCCACCTTCCAACATGCCAGCAGCATAGTTGAGCCAACATTCCACAGGGAGTTATGAAGCCACAGTTAGAGCTGAGTGAATTTTTTTGGACTAATGGTTTATTCAGCAAAAATGCAGTTTTTGATCCACCAAAACTTGTTCTCAATTTGGATTGAATCTTGTGAATAGTTTTAGCCAAAAAAGTTGGGAGGAAATTCCAAAAAACCCACCCCCAAAATGTCTTGTTTCAAACTTTTCAAAACAACATTTCAACTTTTTGTTTCAAAACAGTGTTTTGCTTAGAAATGTAGTTAGATTTAATTTTTAAAAGGATACAAACCATCCCCAAACTAACTAAAACATTTCACGTTTCAGGTCAAACAAAACATTTCCTTTGACCCGAAATGGAGGTTTTGGTTTTTCATATCAGTGAGAAAACCTAAACATTTCCATTTTGGGCTGACCCCAAATGATGGGGTATTTTTCCTGATTTTTTCAGCTTAGCCGCCAAATTGAAACACTAACTATTCACTCTGCTCTAGCCACAACTGTACCCTTAGAAATTTGACGGGGAAGTGGTTGCTTCATCGCTGCCAGATTCTTAGCTCTGGCATTAGAAACATCATAAAATACTGGGATCCAATCATATGTCCAGCTTACCTTTGCAGCTGCACTCTCCTGAAGGTGCTCCCATTATATTAATAAGTTTGGGAAAGAATGCAAAATGTGCAATGACAGCCACATTTTTGGAGATATTAAAAGAAACCTCTTCAGTCGGGTCAATCACAGTTTTTAATGTGTTGAGCATTTTTACAGACTGTATATTGAGAATCTGGCTGCATTTAGCTAACTGACATGATAGAGTTTCTCCCTCCAATCCCCATCATCATATTCGATATGCAGGCTTAATTACTGGCTCTGTACAATTAAAGGCCATACTCTGATACCCTTAATAATGTTGAATAGTACATAGTCTGGGGATAGTGAATGGAACACCTTGTTGTGCAGTAAATACTATGTAACATGGGTAAAACAACAGAATCTGGCCCCTAATAATTTGTAGAAATCCAAACTCATGTCTAAAATTTAGCCAAGTATTAAAGTGCATTCCTTGGCTTCATTATGATCTGAAGCAGCAGCAGATTCTGTCTTTTTATCAAATACCAAGTCACAGAAACAATCGATGACTTCTGACTCCTAAAATTCTCTAGATCATGAATTAGATAGCAGTGAAATATGGCTTATGAAATGGTCTCTTTGAAGCACCCATAACCACCAGTACTTTTTAAAAATATCTCTAGTCCATTTTAGTCTTGTGAGCAAATAAAGAAGGAGAAATGTAGACCCAAAATCTTTCCCATTAAAGACATTTTCTAAAGGAAGAGCTACAAAGAAGAAGTCTGGTCTCAAGGGACAGCAAAAAAGTTCTGGGCTGCTATGAAAAGAATAGCTAATTTGTCAGTGTTAACTTTTACATGATGTAGTTCTATAGGAGGAATTTTAATGTGGTGTCCTCTGTTAAATGCTGAAATGATTTCCTGAGGTGAAACTGACCGGCATGCTAACAGGGGCGGCTCCAGACCCCAGCACGCCAAGCACATGCTTGGGGCGGCACGCCGCAGGGGGCGCTCAGCGGTTTCAGTGGAGCATCCGCAGGCATCCCTGCGGGAGGTCCACCGGAGTCGCGGGACCGGCGACCGGCAGAGCGCCCCCCGCGGCGTGTCGCTGTGCTTGGGGCGGCGAAACGGCTAGAGCCGCCCCTGCATGCTAATCAAGGTGCAGCATGTGCACCACTAGAAAAGTAATACTGCTAAAGGTGGCATTCACAAGTACCCAGGAGATTTATAAGGGGTAAAATCCCTCTAAAGTGCACCAAAATATAAATATATATCTAATGGAATGTCAGTATAGTAAGATAACAGGAAACAAAAGGACAAAAATCAGAAAATAAACCAAAGCTGGTGGTCAGCTAGAGAGATAAACATCTATAGTGAATCTGAATGTCTGCACAGCACTAGTGGAGGGCCCTGTGCCTAAGAGGTATCACAGTGGTTCTTGGTACTTTACAGATATGTGAAAGGAGCCTCCTGCCCTAAAGATCTTACACTCTAACTCAGGAGTTCTCAACCTGGGGGTCATGACCCCAGGAGAAGCTGTGACCAGGTTCATATCAGTTAACATCACCCTCCCATTGTGGCTAGATGGGAGGAGGGTCTTTTATGTTTTTGTTATAAAATGGGGTCACAGTGTGGAAAAGATTGAGAACCACTGATCTAAAAAAACCAAAAAAATGGTGGATGAGTGGGAGAGATGCACTATAAAAAAAAGCAAATGAGCAGTTAAGTCATTCTGACTATCACTTTGTCCCTCCACCTCTTATTTTAGCCTTTTTTACCACAGCCCCTTCTTCTCATTGGCAATTTGCCAAAATGTATGGTATTTTTATGTTGTGGCTAAATGCTCAGTAAAGGACTAGTGCATACCAACAATTTCTACCTGTGTCTTAAACAAGGACAGTTGCCCAATGAGAAAGGTACTGCCAATTCTACACTCTTAAAATAGCTTAAAATGGTTAACCAGTTCTCTGTTTTCTCACAGCATCCCGTTTGCTATCAAGTTTGGCTTTCAATGTTTAATTATTTAAATGAAAATTATGTCAGAACTTTTATTCCAGATTAATAAGCACATGCTGTACAGACAAGACACAGACATGATATACCCTAAAGGATTTATTGGCACTATTTTCGGATGACATGTACTACTCCTAGAGGGCAAAGCTAACATGTAGCATGAGATAAAATGGGCTTTGGATCTGGCCCTGTAATGGGGTATTCACCCCCACACAAGCCCTGAGCAGATTACTGTGGGCCAGAAAGGGCCAATTAACCTTATATGCTGCACCTGGAGGAAAGACAGGGATTGATAGGCCCTAACAGCAGATGAGGCTGAGATAAGATTATAAAACAGGATGTGAGAGCAGGAAGAAGCTCAGGTAAGGGGCCTGCAGTCATTCTCTAGAAGGAAAGAGAGCTGGGCAGGGATAAGGAGGAAGTCCAGGGAGAGAGTAAGCCCTGGGATCCAGTCCCCAACTAGGGTGTCTGGCAAGAGGCCAAGAAGGGTGAAGTAGCTACAGAGCAAAGAAATCTTGGGTGGTAAACCCAGCGATAGGCAAGGGGAGATAGAGAGGTGGGGTGGGAAGGAGCTCAGGGAAACAGTAACAGAGTCTGTAACTGAGTAGACCTAGACTGCTGGCTCATAGGGTCCCAGGGCTGGAACCTGGAATAGCAGTTCCCCTGTCAGCCTCTGGGAAAGTGGCACTGGACCTAAACTTGTAACAGAAGACTGTCAGAGACTGTGCCTAGACAACTTGTCTAGTGGCACTTTGTTACCCCAGAAGATGTGTCTGAGATGCAGGTTGTCCTAGAAGCCACTAAATGTTTGCGTGGCCTGACCAGGAAAAAAAGCTTAGACCTGGACTTTTCATTCCTTACACAATACACACATGTCCAAGGAATTACTTTTACCTTTTTTTCATCATTATTTTGGGTGACACGGTGTTCAATCTGATAACAAAGTGATTGTTTCAGTGTTTATGCTACTGACTAGAGCAGGGGTTAGCAACCTCTGGCACGTAGCTCACCAGGGTAAGCAATCTGGCAGGCCGGGCTGGGATGGTTTGTTTATCTGCCGTGTCTGCAGGTTTGGCCGATCGCAGCTCCCACTGGCTGCGGTTCGCCGCTCCAGGCCAACGGGGGCTGCGGGAAACGGCAGCCAGCACATCCCTCGGCCCGCGCTGCTTCCCACATTCAGCCACGTGCCAGAGGTTGCTGACCCCTGGACTAGAGTGTTATATTTACTATTATTCATTTACTTTATGAGGTTATTTTTATATAAGACAGACAAGCCAATATACTTATTCTCTGCATGTACTTATTCAACTGTGACCAAAATAGCCTCTTCTGCAATGGACTTGTGTAAGGGTATTTGAGAAGCCCCAAGAGTGAAGTGCTGGTAATATTGCTGGCTCCCCCAGAAAAAACACATCAATTACTAGAAATTAGCCTCAATCACAACCTCAAATCCAAATTAGCCATAATTCAAGATGGGGGAAATGTCATGGGAGGGTTACTTCACAAATCTTTAGCCATTTTGCTCTTAAACCTCATAACCGCTGCTCACAACATTCAAATCTGCCTGTGGATGGTCAATGTAAACACTGTCTCGTGGCCCGCCAGCGGATTACCCTGATGGGCTGTGTGTGGCCCGTGGGCCACAGGTTGCCCACCACTGGATTACACAGTTACTTTTTTAAACCCTATTTACACCCCTAATTATCTTCTCGGTGCTTACAAACTAATTGTTTAATAATTTGGTCCATTATTTTTTCAGGCATCAAAGTTAGGCTGACTTGTCTATACTTATGTAGATAGGTACTTTAAAGATAAGGTACTATGTTTGTCCTTCTCCAGTCCTCTGGAACCTTGACTATCCTCTATGAGTTCTTAAAGATAATTGCTAACCGTTCCAAGAGTGCTTCAGCTAGCTCCTTAAGCATCCTAGGGTGAATTTCATCAGCCCCTGACGACTTGAATACATCTAACTTATTTAAATATTCTTTAACCTGTTCTTTCCCTATTTTGGCTTGTGTTCCTCCCTTGCTGTTAATATTGTGTTGAGTACCCAGTCACCATAACCTTTTTAGTGAAGACTGAAGCAAAATAGTCATTAAACACCTCAGCCTTCTTGATGTCATCAAGTATTAGCTCTTCTTCCCCACTAAGTAGAAGACCTATACTTTCCTTCATCTTTCTCTTGCTCCTAATATAAAGATCCTCTTATTGCCTTTTATGTCCCCTGATAGGTTAACTCATTTTATGCCTTGGCATTTCTGATATTGTCCCTACATGTTTGTGCTATTCTTTTGTACCCCTGCCACCTCTCATGCCACCAAAGCTACACTTCTATTTTTAGCACACTAGCTCAATCAGATCTAGTGCAGGTATGTCTCCTCAAGCTGAAATGTACATCTGCCAGCTTTAGTGTAGACATACCTCATGGCACTATAAAATATAATCCCTGCCAACTGAGTTGGTGTGAGGATAGCTTATGCAAGTGAAAGGTGTGCTGGAAGGCATGCTGGGGGAAGTAGCACCACTAGAAAAGGGTGTGCTAAAGGAAACACCAAGAAAAAGGTATACTAAGTGGTCGCAAGGGTGGGAAGCAAACTTGGGGCATATTGAATCCAGAAATGGAACTGAAAACTGGGTGAGTTTGCCATGTAATTTTATGAATTGCTCCACTGTTTTCCTTTTTTCCCACCACATCTGTGGTCAACAGTTCATCCCAGCCCACCAGTGAATACCTTGTAACACTGTTTACAATATTCATAATGTAAGCAGCACATTCAGAGAGGTTCTTGATCATTATGCGAGGGGCAAGCCTTTCTAAGATCTGCGTATCATACTTGACACAAATATATTTCAAACAAGTACTGTCAAAGAGGACACTGAATCTTCCAATTTTTCTTTAATATGGGGTCTGGCATAGGGACAGAGCCTTGCATGTTTTTAAAGAGCAGCAGAGACAACTGGTCAGTCAGTCTTCAGAAAATTTGTTCCAGGATCTGAAGGTTAACAAGAGTGTAGAATAAAAGGAAACTTATGAGGAAATTTTGACTAGGTATTTACCTCTGCATATTTAATGCTGGTTTTTTCTGGTGCTTTACAAAAAATCCCCACATTTTACCATTACCTTCTGTTGCTTAGCCTTGTGTGCTATGTTGATGAGGGATATCCAAGTCCTAGGCCTGGTCTACACTAGGAGTTTATGTCGATTTAGCAGCATTAATTCGACTTAACCGTGCACCCGTCCACACCAGGAAGCTAATTAGTTCGACCTAGAGGGTTCTTTAGTTCGAATTCTGTACTCCTCCCCGACGAGGGGAGTAGCACTAAATTTGACATGGCTATGTAGAATTAGGCTATGTGTGGACGGAAATCGACCTTAGTAGCTCCGGGAGCTATCCCACAGTGCACCACTCTGTTGACGCTCTGGACAGCAGTCCGAGCTTGGATGTTCTGACCAGCCACACAGGAAATGCCCAGGGAAAATTTGACATGCTCCGGCACCTTGTGGATGTTCTGCAGGACCGCAGGCAGGAGGACAGAGCCCCCCTGCACTGTATCTGCAACCGCCCTCCCCCGCCACAAAGTCCCAAACCCCCCTCACCCAAAGTAACAAGAAGGAGGGGTGACAGGGGCCGTGAAAACTGTCACTGCACCCCTGCAGAGTGCACAAATACAAGAAGGCTCTCATTCCCTAAATGTTGAGAAGTCCTTCCCTTCCTGGCTCACCGAAGCCCCAATCCCAGTTTCATCCCCTAACTGTGTAGTTGATTATTAAAAGTAGTTTGCTGTTAATTACTATTTCCGTCAAGTTTTTCTACAGAAGACTGTCTGTGAAGGGGGAGGTAAGGGGGTTGTTAATTGCATAGGACAGTCACCTTTACCAGGGTACAGACACGGGGGCAGGATCAACAGCAGGTCACACACACAGTGCAGTCAGTAGGCACCCTGGTCGGTCTGGGAGGTGTTTTCCATGTTCTTTGTGGGTGGGGGGGTACGTGACTTTGTGGCATGGGAGGGCGGTTACAGAACTTATGCAGCGGTCCTTGTCCTGGACCACAGAGCCACACAGCAGGGGAATCTGTAACCGTCCTCCCCCGCCACAAGGTCACGTAGCCCCCGCACACAGAGTCCCGAAAAGGAGGGATGGCAGGCTCCATTGAAACAACCAGTCCGGCACTGCAGACCGCTCTAGGAGCAGGAGCCTGTCATTCCTCGAGTGTAGAAGCGGTGTTAACATCACTGCACACCCTACCCACCACAGTCTGCGTCCCTGTTTCAACCCTTTAACGCGAATTCATTAATAAAGAAAATGTTGTTAATTAACAATGTTCCATTAATTTTATTTTTAAACGTGTGTTGGAAGGGGGGAAACGTGGTAAACAGGGTATGTAACCACAGAAGAAAGTCAACAGTAACTGAAGCAGGGGCAGGTTCAGCTTCTCTGTAAAGAAACTGAACAGTCACAGGTTACCCTGCTCCCTGAGGAACCTAGCTTTCAAAGCCTCCCGGATGCACAGCGCTTCCCACTGGGCTCTTCTAATTGCACGGCTGTCTGGCTGAGCGTAATCAGCAGCCAGGCAATTTGCCTCAACCTCCCATCCCGCCATAAAGGTCTCCCCCTTGCTCTCACAGAGATTGTGGAGCACACAGCAAGCTGCAATAACAATGGGGATATTGGTTTCGCTGAGATCCGAGCGAGTCAGTAAGTTCCTCCATCTCCCCTTGAGACGTCCGAAAGCACGTTGAATGATGACAGTTACCCAAGACCACCCTCGACACATTTTTCCCCCCAGCATGCATTGTGGGGAAATCCCAGAATTCAAACGAGCAGCGGGGACTGCGGGAACTGTGGGATAGCTTCTCACAGTGCACCGCTTCCAATGTCGACGCTTGCCCCGTTAGTGTGGACTCACAAAGTCGAATTAGTGTCCTTAGTGTGGACACACAAATTCGACTTTGTAAGGTCAATTCCACAAATTTGAATTAAGTTAAATTGAACTAATCTGGTAGTGTAGACATACCCCTAGACAGATATAACTGAAAGCTAACCAAATATCAAATTAAAATAAAATTCGTTTGGCTATCCTGTTGTGCCCAATTTTAAAGGTTTGTTTATCATTTTGCCAACCTCACATTAGCAAGCTAATATAAATCTGCTTACAGAACAGCAATAACCAATGCCAATGGGCATTATGGACTAGATCCTTCCACAATTGTGCCTACAGAACTCCCATTTACTTCACTGTAAGTTGTGCACTTACTGCAAGGAGACACTGGACCATTATTTGTTATCACTAACTATCATTAGATTCTCCCATTATTTCCATTCTGCTCTCTGAGTCACACTGTGTTTGAAACTGAAAGGCAAGTCTGATAATAGAAACTAAATTTTTTACCCACTTTTAATTTTCTTTATCAACAACAAAATTTTTAGGGGTGAAAAAAAACGCTATTTAGTCTCAGGCCAAAGGGAAATTTTGGGGATAGTTCAGTATTTATTATATGAGTTGGTTTTTAGAGTGATGGAATTCAGAAAAAAAGGTGCTGTTATAATCAGTTTTGTCAAACTTTGTCATTAGTTATCCACTTGTACTGTACATCACAAATGGTTTGCCTACTGATCTTATGTATTAATCCTCAATTTGTGTCTTCAGCTGAATTTAAGAAAGTTGCTATATCCTCTATTAGTACTAAGTCAGTTGAGTATGGTACATTTTAGAAGGGATTCTGTGAGCCCTTCAGGCTACGCTGAAGGAGCTTCTGTGGAGTCTGAAATGTATTTCACAATGATTTGAAGATATGTTATAGATTTCTACCTTCTGCCAGGCATGAAAAGTAGAGGTCATGCTGGTTATGAGCTCTGTGGGCTATATCAGTTAAATGTGTAACTTCATTTGAAATTGGGACATCACTTTAGATACAATATCCACTAAAACCCAGTATTGGAAAACAATTGTAGAAGAGGAAAGACTGGCAGGTTTTAAGAGGATTTCTGGACTGTAGGTGGAGAGAGGGCAGGAATACAGGGGCAATATTAAGACTACAGTTAAAAGGTTCACTGCACATTTCCTGATCATTATTTTTTTTGGCGATATTCTTTCAAACCAATTAATATTTGTTCTTTACAGTATAATATGATATTTAATTGTGCCTTAATCAAGATTTTGTATGAGAATATATCAGTTTCTATTATCTTTATGTACTGGACACAAAATAAGTATTTTAAAATCCCTGGAACTAAGATCACTCATATGGGGAGGATAAACTAGCCCCTTTGCAGATGTACTATCCATTTGCTGGCATGGAATAGAGGGACTTCCCAGGAAGATTTTCCTCACCTCCCAAACTATTTGCTTTTTAGTTGCTTATGTTCCTGGAGCTCTGAGTTTCCACCAGAATCTTTTCCCATTGATTATGTGATTTCAGGCAAGCAAGAACACATTTCCTTTGCCTTATGTCTAACTGAGTAATGGATCGATTGAGCAGTGTTGGCTGTGCCTGTCTCTTTCTTTGTCTCTTTGGGATTTTGTCTGAGGGACATAGATTGAAGATACAGTTAAGTTCTTGCCATTAAAGTGGCTAAAAATAGAATTATATTGTTTCTTTGCAAAAAAAAATGTTTCCATTGCATTTGAACTCAGTAAGAGGTATATTTAATACATGTTAAATGTTAGGAATTTTTTATTAACATGTACAGAATATGACCAGGCCAAAGAACTGTAAGTCTGAAATTTATACATATAATAGGTTCTGGTTTTTGTGTTCTGCTTTTACCTTTTCATAGCTTTGTTTACCTAAATCTACTTTGTCTAAACACCAGTTATTTTGAAACTCTGATGATGTGAGTGCTGATATGCTCTAATTCACCCAAGATTTTATTTTGTCTGTTCTGGTTTTATTATATTTGCAGTGTTGCTGTCCTGGTGTTGGTCCCAGGACATGAGAAAAACAGGATAGGTGAGGCAATATATTTTATTGGACCAACTTCTATTAGTAGAAGATCCACGCTTTCGAGCTACTCAGAGCTCTTCTTCAGGTCTGGGGAAGGAAATCAGAGTATCTGAGCTAAACACAAGTTGGGACAGATTGTTAAACATAAGGGATAATGCAAGTTGTAGGACGCCCCTTGAAATGGAATGGACGATAAGGGTTAGATTGTTATACATAAGTGGGCTACCAAGTGGGCTACCAAGTGGGCTACCAAGGCTTAGCAGGCAGGAGTGTGTTACAAATTGTTGTAATGAGCTCTTGAATGAACTGACCCAGAATAATTATAAAAGACAAAAACACCATATCACCCATGGGCGAACACTTTTTACAAAGTGATCACTCCCTATTTGATCTTTCAGTACTTCTCCTCAAAGGACACCTCCACATCACCTTCAAAAGGCAAGCCTGAGAACTTAAATTCATGGTCTGAACAGGGACACTCGTTTCATGTAACACACCCTTTCCTGCTAACCATTAATTGCCCATTTCAAACTCTATTTGCATAACAGTCTAACCTTTATTGTCCATTCCATTTCAAGTGGTCTCATACAACATGTATTACCCTTATAATTAACAATCTGTCCCAACTTATATTTACCTCAGGGTATGTCTACATTAAAAACATCACAGCCACATAGCTAAAGTAGACATATTATGACTACAGCATCAGGCATATCCTGACTAAGCATGTACTTACAGGGGAACGAGATCTTCCGTCACTGTAGTAATTCTGCCTCTTCGAGAGGTAGTAGCTAAGATGATGGAAATATTATTCTGCCAACTCAACCCTGACTACGCTTGGGTTTAGGTTGGCTTAACTACCTCTTGGGACAAAAGAGACCTGGGATCAAGTCCCTACTCTAGCATGGGGATTCAGACCTGGGTGTCCCACATTCCAAATGAGTGCCTAAGAGCTGGATTATTAGGTATAAAGGGGGGCACCTTGTCCAGTGACTTTGTGAATGGTGTCTGATTCTAGCCTGGAAAATTGAAGTGTTTTGGATATGTGAAAATGAACCATTTCGACACTTCCAAGTGTTTCTTTGTTTTTTGTTTTGTTTTTGTCAGACAGAAACAAGGCACCAAAATTTACACAAATTTATGAAATGTTTTGGTTGACCCGAATCAGCCTTATCTGAGGAAAGAAAATCACCCAGCTGTAATTAGCCAGCTAAGTGCCTCCACTGCACTTTGGAGTACGGGGCAGCAGGCCCTCAACTGAGTCTTCTTCACGCCTCCAGTGACACAGAGCTAGAACTTCACTGATCACCAGCCAGGGGTGGTCCTTAAGACCTCTACTCCCCACTGGGCAGAAGGACAGAGCAGCAAGGAGAGCGTGTGCCAGCAGGCCCCCAAAGTCCTGCTTCATACCATGTGTCCTCCTTCGCCAATACCTCTGTCCACAGCCTCATAGCCAATGAGACCCCCACTTTGGCCTGTATGATTGAAACATGGGAAGATAACTCTATGGACATGCCTATATTGCATGTAGGAGTGAGCCTCCCAGTCCGGGTCGATAGACTTGTGCTAGCAAGGCTCATGCTAGCACTCTAAAAATATCTGTGTTCCAGTGGGAGCTTGGGCTCTGAAGCCAGGGGGGGTTTGAGAGCAAAATCTCCAACCCAAGTCACAACATCAACACAGCTATTTTTAGAGTGCTAGCATGATTCTGTTGGCCCAGGCTGGGAGGTTTACTCCCAGATGCAGTGTACACATGCCCTATAAAATCACTGCTGGCTTATTCATTCTACTAGGCTAATCTGTAGGCCACACCTCCCAAAACATACAGAAATAAGGTTGAGTAGCCATACTATTCCCACACAGCAGATGATGCTTTAACAGTAATTTTTTGCATTAGAGGAAACTGACCTCTGCTATGAGACAGGGGGTGAATTGTCATGTTTGTTTGTATTTTAGTTGCATCGAACAAAGATGGGGAGCACAAGATAACTATGAAATAATTATGTTTAGTATAACAAGTAACCATGACTTGGGTCAGGAGATAAAATTCAGCCTCTTACCTTGCTGATGAAAGGAAAAAAGTAAATATCTGATAAAATGTTGGAGAGAAATGCCTGAATGCACTAGTCTGGAAAGAAACCAGATCTGGAAGAAGTAGTTGCAACACTTCCACATTTTTTTCTGAAGTGGTATTTCCCAGAAACTGGACAGGGTAAAAGCTTCTCGCTGCTACATGTATGTGGCAGAACCAGAGGCTTTAATCTACAATACATGCCAGGGAGAGCATGAAGGGGACTAACATCTGCTAGATAAGTCATTCAAACATGTCGTAAGTACTGTGATCCAAACAAGATTGCCATTTCGGAAAAGCACATTTGATTTACAAAAAGCCAGCTGCAAGGTGATACCATATATCATTATGTTAAAGACTTAAGAAAGAAATCTAAGTCATGGGACTTTGAACAGTAAATAGATGGACTAAAGGAGAGAGAATTATTTGTGGTATTTCTGGTAACCTGCAAGGTTATGGGCAAAAACAGTTGGTATATGCAGGGCTACTAAAAATTGCTTCCCAAACAAAACTGTTAAGAAGCTGTAAAACAAACAAACAACAACAAAAAAAACCCTTCAATTAAAAAATAAAAATATCAAAACAAAGGCAGAATACAGGATAAATAAATGAGACTAGATTTGTTTTTAATAAATGTGGAGACATTTACAAACCAATACAAAGGTGTCTAACATAATAGATATAATTCCAAGTTTGAAAAAAAGCAAACATTTGGAAAAAATGTGTCACTCATGACACTAAAGTAATCCAAAAGCAAGATAGTTTTGTGAACATAAAGCAGGAGGACAAAGCTGTGATGGTGAAGCAAGAACAGTTCTCTGTTGGGTCTCTTATGAAATTTATAGTACATGGTTCCACAATAAGGTTGGTTTATCATATTGGAAATAGTGACTTTACAAAATAGATATGGGGCTATGTGTAACGATCAGTGCAAGCATCTACAATAAGAGTAGTGACTGCCTGATGTCAAATTGAAAACTAAACTTATTTCATCAAGTGAGCACAAATGAGCCAAATTCCAGAGCATCCCTAATGAAAAATTTACTAAACACTTACTAAAGAATGGGCAATTTGGCTATCACCTTCAACCTGATTGTTTAAATGCGCCCTTCATCTCTTTACCATTGCTAATTTCCATAGTTCTCTGATCTTTTCAGGCAAAGCAGAAAGCTGGTAGAGAACACAGTTGGATATAAATAAACTCCAACACAGAGATTTCCTTATCCTGTAGCACAGTCATGATAGAGGCTAAAAGAACCTTCTCCCCTTCTTCCTAAATTATCATTGCAGCCAAATTGTGCCCTGAAGACTGCAGAAAAAGGAGGAGGAAAATAGGATAAAAACAAGAAGGGAAAAGGGAGTGTGAGTGTAGAAAAGAAATAATAGGAGTGGAGGGAGGGGAATGAGAGGAAATAATTAAAAACAGCTAAACATTCCCAACTTTCTTGAGGAAAGAAGGGTGGGAACTTCATAATCTCCACTTATTTTGGGGGTGGGGGAAGGGATTTACTATCATGATGGGCTCCATTAGAAGAAGAACCTAATTAAACAGCTGGATAGATAGGAGAGACAGAACATCAGTGCGGAGCACAATCTCAAAGCCTCAGGCCCAGATTCTCAAAGGGATCGATTTCAATGGGAGTTAGGTCCCTAAATACCTTTGAGGTTCTGTGTCTCAGTGATTGCTCAAAGCCCTCTATCCTCAGCAGAATCACCTTCAGTGAGCTGTTAACAGGACTGAGAGCTCTTTGGAGGCTTGTGGTGAGTCATATCTGGTAAGAAAACTGAAACTATGGGGGTGACAAATTGCAGTGAGAAGTGATCAGTACTTCTACTGGGGAATGACAGGAAAGGGACCAAATGGCCAGGTCTTGCATGTATATACTTCAAATATGAGCCTGGGTAAACAAAAACTAGGCAAGGTGGCTAAACAGAAAGTGGAAAAAGAGGAAGGATGGGAAAATGTGCTCTTTTCCTTTCGCTGTACCTTATCTGTTTAGAATGGATTGACAACTCTCTGGGGCAAGGTACTGCATTTATAATATATCTGTGATGTGACCAGCATATTTTGGGCATTTTTATAATCATTTTATAATAATACTATCAACTTCAGTGGGAGGTGCTCCTACTTATCTCAGGTCTGTACTTGATCCTTTCCCCATTACCGTAGAGACTAACAAATTTATTTTGGCATAAGCTTTTGTGGGCTAAAACCCACTTCATCAGATGCACGCAGTGGAAAATACAGTAGGAAGATATATATATAAAGAGAACATGGAAAAATGGGTGTTGCCATACCAACTCTAACAAGACTAATCAATTAAGGTGGGACCTTGTTAGAGTTGGTATGGCAACACCTATTTTTTCATGTTTTCTGCATATATATATCTTCCTACTCTATTTTCCACTGCGTGCATCCAATGAAGTGGGTTTTAGCCCACAAAAGCTTATGCCAAAATAAATTTGTTAGTCTCTAAGGTGCCACAAGTACTCCTCATTCTTTTTGCTGATACAGACTAACATGGCTACCATTCTGAAACCTGTCACCATTACGCTGAGTTTTTGTCCCCATGCTTTTCAGTGTTGCTAATGTGCTGTTTAATTAGCTGTCAATTGTCAGTGAAACCTAGAAGGAGCAACTGGCATAATTGCTGTAGTTATTGTTTAAGTACAGTTGTCTCCAACTGCTGACAGAAATCATTTCAAGTTTTTAAAAATGTCCTTACATTTTTTATGTCTGTGTCTTTAATTGTAGCTGCCTTATAAAATGCCTCACAGTTAAACATTTTAAAAATAGTGATTGGGTGAATAGAGACTAATCATCCTCTTTATTTGTAGATATGGATGCCACCAATCTAATTTTATTTGTGGTCTAATTCAGTTTTCTTCATAGGTTTCTAGTAATTCACTAAAACACAGTGACACCATTTTTTCATCACTCAGAACAGTTTCTTTTAGTGATATACTTGTATTCAAACCTTTCTGGTCATGCATCTGTTGGTAGAATTGCAACATCTCCTGAAATTTTTATTTCAAACTATTGAAAGGGGATCTAATCTATCTGTCATCTAACTGATTTTTCTCAAATTGCTTATGATCATGGTGTAAAATACACCATAATTTTAAGCATGCTAACTAGAAGCTGCCATGGCTTGCATACCTAAGACATGCAACTTTTCTAAGAACAGACCCTGGAGAGATTTGGAAATGGATGCTCCTCCCTGCAAGATGTTTAGTAATTTGGATAAAGAAATGTTCATTTTGCAGCTGCTGCTGCAGGCAAGGAAAGAAGCATTTATAAACCACCCATCTCCTCCCCCTAACAAGAAAAAAAGACAATGCCAACAACCTGCTTGATTGCCAATGGCATCAGAGTGGTCTATTTCTGGATTTCATCAGCCTCTCTATGTAATGCCTGTGACAGCGGTGACAGACATAGCCACTGTCTGGGCTCAGAGGTAGGGGCTTTCTGTCACTGAGTGACATCAGAGCCAAGTTGAATGCCAGAAGAAAGAGTGTTTTGAAAGACAAACAGCATGTTACTGCCACAATCAGTAAGTGGCAAGAGTAAGGCTTGTTCATTACCCCTCTGAAAAGTAAGTTTATCCTTGCATAACAGGGGTATCTTCCCTCAGTAAAACACACACACACCAGCAGCAAGCATTTCTGGAACATCCCAGAACAAATCTAGAATATTTACCATGTAAATTTTGACTGATTGTGACACTGATATGCTGCTTGTCTTTCGGAACATTCCTTCTGCTGACATTTAACTTGGCTCTCCTGCCACTCAATGACAGAGTTTCCCCTGACCCCACCCTGTCTTCTACACAGTTACCACTGTCACAGGCATTAGCTCTCCTACTCATATTTAGGAAGGTCTTTAGGACAGACCTGAGCATGACATCACCAAACGTACCTGGGCTGACTCTTCTTCCCTTTCCTCTCTGGGGAGGCAACGGACAGGTTTGTGGACAGTTTCAGCTTTGCTGCTGCTGTTACTAAGAAACACCCTTTTTCATGGGCTGGAGAAGAACATGCAGTTGAGTCCTCCCCAGAGGACCGCTGAAGAAGTATGGTTTGTGAGCTTTCCTGTTGCAGTATATATGTGTGATGTTATCCTGTCTTATGCAAGAGCATAAAGTAGAACTGACCATCAATAAAAAAGAAATAAAAGAACTTGACTACACAAACAATTCTGTCAAAATTACAAAGCTAAAAAATTCCAAAAAAGGGATTCTCCCCCACTCTTTCAGTTACGATTTGATTTGGTGTTACTTGTAATCGTTTTTCAAGCAAAATATTCAGCTTGTAATAAGATTTTCAAGTTGACTGTGTCCTTTAGCATAACCCTTGTCACATTTATTATCTTCCTTTCATCTCTAATCACTTCACACAACAGGCCCATATGTGCAGCAAAGAGGGATAGAAAAATGAAGTGAGCATTGACTTGAGAGGCTGAGACAAACAGTAATAGTTTTGGGAAATCAGAGCAGGTAGGAAATTTGATGCAAACTTGGAGCCCAGTTCTCCCAACAGTTATATCATGATCATGTCAGCAGAAGGAACGTTCCAAAAGGCAAGCAGCATGTCAGTGCCACAATCAGTCAAACTTTACACGGTAAACAGTCTAGATTTCTCCTGGGGTGTTCCAGAAATGACTGCTGCCGGTGTATCTGTCCTGATGAAGTTAACGGAGTTGTGCCCATGTAAGTGATGAGCAAATTGTGCTCTAATAGATCTGAACATGCATGAGGAAGTGTGTAAACCTGTGCTAAGAAAAATATGAGTATCTAATCTGAATTTAATCACCCCTGCATGATTTCCATTCTTGATACTTTCCAGTGTCACAATGCTTCTAGCCCTTCACTATCAAAAGTAAAATGTACTGGATTTATATTAAATATATATTACATTTCCCCCTGATAATTATTACAGAAGGCTAAAACTACTTCAAAGTGGGGCATTCACATGTTGCAAAACATTGTGCCCAACACATGAAAGGCCATATTCCATCCTCATACTTTTCACACAACTCCTATTGACTTCAGATCAGTGGCAGTATTTGGCTTTAAGTGGAGAATACACCACATTTTCCACAGGAAGCTAGAGCTTTTAATCGGTGTTAATCTTCCCCAGGGAATCCAGACAGGAAAAGGGAAAGATTAATCTCTGTTTGGAGACATTTGTAATAACCATTGAACTTTTCACCTATTGTTTTGCTGATTTTTCTGTTTTCTGCAGTGCAAAATCAAGGCAGGTGAAGCAAGTCGACTACTGTTTCACATAGTTATTTTCAAAGCTAGACCTCTGCTTCTGCACAAATGATCTGGTTTCCATGGAAAGCATTGCAGTGTAAATGCAAAGAATAACTATAAAACATTCTAAATACATTTATTAAAATACAGTGGAGGCAATTTAGGAAGATAGAGTGAGAATATGATCTTAATTTTTACAATAATAAAAGAGAAGTACAGTAAAAAAAAACAAAACCTTATATTGTCCCTTGGAAAACTCTCCTCCTTTCAGTTGGTTCATCTTCAAATATAGCAAAGATGTATTCAGTACTTGGTAATGCTTATTTTACTATTAGAAGTAAAGATGACTGTACACACTCTAAAATATTTTTTGCAATCACATGCACAAAATAAAGCATTTACAAGGTATTTGTATGAATTAGATTAGCAGACAGTTGTGTGTTTGGAAAAAGTAATCATGAAGGCATCAGGGACAAACGTGTATTTGGGCTCTTAAATAAATATCTGATCTTGCCATTAGAACATGACTGGACTTTGAAGAAAACTTTATCAACTGCACATAATTCTAAATTTATACAAAGCCTGGCAATCAAGATGTCATAATATGACTTTAAAGCATTTAAATCTCACTCCTTCTGGGGCAAGGTTTTATCACAAAGTAGTAAACCATCCCAAATAAAAAAGAAAGATTCTAAATAATAAGTGGTGTGGAGAAAGTGAATAAGGAAAAGTTATTTACTTGTTCTCATAATATAAGAACAAGGGAGAGGAGGAGGTTGTGAAGGCTAGGACTATAACAGAATTTAAAAGAGAACTAGATAAATTAAGTCCATAAATGGCTATTAGCCAGGATAGGTAAGGAATGGTGTCCCTAGCCTCTGTTTGTCAGAGGGTGAAGATGAATGGCAGAGAGATCACTTGATCATGACCTGTTAGGTTCACTCCCTCTGGGGCACCTGGCATTGGCCACTGTTGGTAGACAGGATACTGGGCTGAGTGGTCCTTTGGTCTGACCCAGTATGGCCATTCTTATGTTCTTAAGTTCTTAAATACACATGCCACCGATTGCTCAGCATGGATGGCTGAATGCCACAAAGGCTAATTCATTGCCATCTATTGTACTAGAGAAGTGAAAGGAGTTGCAAGGTCACAAGAAAATGAGACTGATCTTTCTTAGGGTATGTCTATACTACAAGAGTAGTTCGATTCAACTTAAGTCAAATTTGTGGAATCGACCTTACAAAGTCGAATTTGTGTATCCACACTAAGGACACTAATTCGATTTTGTGAGTCCACACTAACGGGGCAAGCGTCGACATTGGAAGCGGTGCACTGTGGGCAGCTATCCCACAGTTCCTGCAGTCCCCGCTGCCCATTGGAATTCTGGGTAGAGCCCCCAATGCCTGCTGGGGGAAAAAATGTGTCGAGGGTGGTCTTGGGTAACTGTCGTCATTCAACCGTCACTCCCGCCGGCGGGCAATCAGTTTGCGCACTTTTCTGGTGAGTGACAGCGCGGACGCCACAGCACTGCAAGCATGGTGTCCGCTGCGATCATCGCTGCACTTATGGCCGTTGTCAACTCCTCGCACCTTATCGTCCACCTCTTCCACAGTCAGCTGCTGAGAAATCGGGCGAGGAGGCTCCGGCAGCACGGTGAGGACATGAAGTGTCAGAGTGGCACAGACCTCTCACAGAGCACGGGATCCCGCGCCGTGGAGATCATGGTGGCAATGGGTCATGTTCATGCTGCAGAACGGCGATTCTGGGCCCGGGAAACAAGCACTGACTGGTGGGACCGCATAGTGCTGCAGCTCTGGGATGTATCACAGTGGCTGTGAAAATTTCGCATGCGTAAGGGCACTTTCCTTGAACTGGGTGACTTGTTGTCCCCTGCCCTGAAGCGCAAGGATACCCGGATGCGAGCAGCCCTGAGTGTGCAGAAGCAAGTGGCCATAGCCCTCTGGAAACTTGCAATGCCAGACAGCTACCGGTCAGTAGCGAACCACTTTAGCGTGGGCAAATCTACCGTGGGGGTTGCTTTGATGCAAGTAGCTCACACAATCGTTGAGCTACTGCTCTCAAAGGTAGTGACCCTGGGAATCGTCCAGGTCGTCATAGATGGCTTCGCCACAATGGGATTCCCAAACTGCGGTGGAGCTATAGATGGAACTCACATCCCTATCCTGGGACCGGACCACCAGGCCAGCCAGTATATTAACCGAAAGGGCTACTTTTCAATGGTGCTGTAAGCACTGGTGGACCATAGGGGACGTTTTACCAACATCAACGTCGGGTGGCCGGGCAAGGTTAATGACGCGCGTGTTTTTAGGAACTCTGGTCTGTTTAGACGCCTGCAGGAAGGTAGTTTCTTCCCGGACCACAAAATAACTGTTGGGGATGCGCAGATGCCTACAGTGATCCTCGGGGACCCAGCCTACCCGCTAATGCCCTGCCTCATGAAGCCCTATACAGGCGCCTTGGACAGTGACAAGGAACTCTTCAACTACCGGCTGAGCAAGTGCAGAATGGTGGTGGAGTGTGCTTTCAGATGTCTCAAGGGGAGATGGAGGAGCTTACTGACTCACTCGGATCTCAGCGAAACCAATATCCCCATTGTTATTGCTGCTTGCTGTGTGCTCCACAATCTCTGTGAGAGCAAGGGGGAGACCTTTATGGCGGGATGGGAGGTTGAGGCAAATCGCTTGGCTGCTGATTACGCTCAGCCAGACAGCCGTGTGATTTGAAGAGCCCAGCGGGAAGCGCTGTGCATCCAGGAGGCTTTGAAAGCTAGGTTCCTCAGCGAGCAGCATGACCTGTGACTATTAAGTTTCTTTACAGAGAAGCTGAACCTGCCCCTGTTTCTTTACCCAGTTACTGTTGACTGTCCTCTGCAGTTACATACCCCGTTTCCCCCTTTCCAACACACGTGTAAAAATAAAATCCATGTTTCATTGTTACGTAACTACGTTTTCTTTATTAATGACTTTGCGTTAAAGGGTTGAAACTGGGACGCAGACTGTGCTGGGTAGGGTGTGTAGTGATGTAAAGACCGCTTCTAAACTCGAGGAATGACAGGCTCCTGCTCCTAGAGCGGTCCGCAGTGCCGGACTGGTTGTTTCAACGGAGCCTGCCATCCCTCCTTTTTGGGACTCTGTGTGCGGGGGATATGTGACTTTGTGGAGGGGGAGGACGGTTACAGATTCCCCTGCTGCGTGGCTCTGTGGTCCAGGACAAGGACTGCTGCATAAGATCTGTAACCGCCCTCCCCCGCTACAAAGTCACGTACCATCCACCCACACAGAACATGGAAACCACCTCCCATACCGACCAGGGTGCCTACTGACTGCACTGTGTGTGTTACCTGCTGCTGATCCTGCCCCCGTGTCTGTACCCTGGTAAAAGTGACTGTCCTATGCAATTACAAACCCCCTTCCTCCCCCCCTTCAAACACAGTCTTCTGTACAAAAACATGACGGAAACAGTAATTAACAGCAAAGTATTTTTAATAATCAACTAGACAGTTAGGGGATGAAACTGGGATTGGGGCTTGGGTGAGTCAGGAAGGGAAGGACTTCTCAAAATTTAGGGAATGAGAGCTTTTGGGTAATTGAGCACTCTGCTGGGGTGGAGTGACAGTTTTCACGGCCTCTGGCACCCCTCCTTCTTGTTATTTTGGATAAAGGGGGTATGGGACTTTGTGGCGGGGGAGGGCGGTTGCAGATACACTGCAGGGGGGCTCTGTCCTCCTGCCTGCGGTCCTGCAGAACATCCACAAGGCGCCAGAGCGTGTCTGTTTGCTCCCTCATTAGTCCAAGCAGCGTTTGAGTCGCCTGCTTGTCTTCCTCACGCCACTTGTTCTCCCGTTCGCTGTGTGAGCGCTGGTACTGAGAGAGGTTCTCCCTCCACTGGCTCTGCTGGGCCGCCTCGGCTCGGGAGCAGCCCATAAGTTCAGCGAACATCTCGTCCCGTGTCTTTTTCTTTTGCCGCCTAATCTTTGCCAGCCTCTGTGAGGGGGATGCTGGGGCAGGTCGGGAGACACTCGCAGCTGTGTGATGGGGAAAAGGGAGTGAATTCCTTGCAAAGATACATTTTTGCAAACAATGAACACAGTCTAGTCTGTCTCTGTGAACAAGACCATGCACAGCACCTATCTCATGCGCACTCAGGACAAGTTCGAATTTTCGGCCTTCGCTTTCATTGCCTGGCATCTTGCACTAGAGATCAGACAAGCGGTTCAGGACAGCAGAATCCGTGGAGCAGGCAGGCATGGTAAGCCGTAGACTTTAGGCTGCTTAAAACTTAATGCATAGCAGTGCCCTCCTGCTGCAGGCAATCCGGAAAGCATAAACTCTGCCCCTGTTCCACCCCCTTGCGGCTGTCCCCGGGAAAGATCCCTGTATGCTGCCCCTCTGCAGCCTCCACCAAGTGGCTTTAAACCGACGCTTATTGTTATGCAAAGGAAAAGTGAAGCATTCCCAATACTAACATTACACTAATTCCCCTAATTAAATGCAGGAGTCGCCGAGCGAGATCACCCTGAGGAGGGTCACTGAGGCAGATAGAGAGTGCATGCTGTGTGAAAGCCAGCACAAACCAGGGGCCTATGCTGCCATGCTCGTGGAGGCAATGCTCCCAGAGTACCTGATGATAGCCTGGCGCAGAAAAGTGTGCTACCACGGGGCACCCAATAAGGCAGCTCTCCCCAGGAACCTCATGCGTAGGCTTTTCGATTACCTCCAAGAGAGCTTCGTGGAGGATTTCTGTTCTATCCCCATATACATTGACCTTCTTTTCACATAGTTAACATTCCTGTTCTTTCAAAAATAAATGTTTACATGTTTATAGCACTTACCAACTGATCCTTCCCCTGATTCAGGGTCCGGGTTAACGGTCGGGGAGGGTTGGTAGGGGATCTCCGTGAGAGTAATGAAGAGATCCTGGCTGTTGGGGAAATCAGCGCTGTAAGCACTGTCGCCTGCCTCGTCCTCCTCAAACCCTTCCTCATCTTCCCCGTCCGCGAACATCGCCGAGGAACTGCCCGTCGACACTATCCCATCGTCAGAGTCCACAGTCACTGGTGGGGCAGTGGTGGCAGACCCACCGAGAATGGCATGCAGTGCCTCGTAGAAGCGGCATGTCTGGGGCTGGGCTCCGGAGTGTCTGTTGGCCGCTTTGATTTTTTGGTAGCCTTGTCTCAGGTCCTTGATTTTTCACGCGGCACTGCATTGTATCCCAGCTGTATCCTCTGTCTCTCATGGCTCAGCTCCGAAAGCACACACTCATCGCCCCACACAGCGATCAGATCCAAGACTTCCCGGTCAGTCCATGCTGGGGCCCTCTTTCTACTCTGAGATTGCATGGACTCCTCTGCTGGAGAGTTCTGCATCGTTGCCGGTGCTGCTGAGCTCACCACGATGTCCAAACAGGAAATGATATTCAAACTGGCCAGACAGGAAAAGGAATTCAAATTTTCCCGGGGCTTTTCCTGTGTGGCTGGTCCGAACATCCAAGCTCGGACTGCTGTCCAGAGCGTCAACAGAGTGGTGCACTGTGGGATAGCTCCCGGAGCTACTAAGGTCGATTTCCGTCCACACATAGCCTAATTCGACATAGCCATGTCGAATTTAGCGCTACTCCCCTCGTCGGGGGGGAGTACAGAATTCGAACTAAAGAGCCCTCTAGGTCAAACTAATTAGCTTCCTGGTGTGGACGGGTGCACGGTTAAGTCGAATTAACGCTGCTAAATTCGACATAAACTCCTAGTGTAGAACAGGCCTTATATCCTTCGCCCAGATAATTCTAGGAAGTCATGGGTGGTGCCTTAGACAGAGAACAAGTGGAATTTCAATTCCAATGCTCCGTTAAGTGAAAGAGCATATAGGCTAAATCATTATATGGAGGGGTATTGAAATTGCAGAGCCCAATTAGTGGTGTATGCTTTTGATTCCAATGCTTAATCAAATTGGAAAATTCTGCCTATTTGATGACCTGAATTTCAATGAAAGATCAGGCTAGAGAGAGAGATGTGTCCTATCCCACAATGGATGACATCTTCCCAAGTAGGTGCCCAAATATTTACTCTTTTAGATGCCACAGGTGTTTTGGGGCAAATTCCACTACAGCTAAACAGTGTCAAGTTAACCACAATTTTCACTCCATTTATACAGTAGTCTCACCACAGACCTCTTTCTGGCATTACTAGTGCATCTGAGATCTTTCACAGGAAAATGACAGAGCTGTTGATGCACCTAGAAAGGCTAGACATTTATGCAGATAAACTAATACTTTGTGAACATGGCTGTACTGAAGAGGAACATGATTTAAAAAACCTGTGTAGTGTCTTTTGAAAACATCCAGTCTACAAGTCACTGCACAAAGTGAGAGCTTGTTGGGCTGGAAACAACTAGATATTTTTGGGATGTCATATAATGAATAATGTAAAGTCCCAGATTCTGAGAAAGTAAGAAACCTTTAAGTATTTGCAACCTCCTGAATCCATTCTGAAATGGAAAGAAAGCCTGTCAGAAAATGATACCCTCTGAGTGAAGTGAAAAGTGAAAGCACCTAGCATTGGTGCCGAACATAAGAGCAGTCATTCAATAGAGTGAAACAACTTCTGTCTGAGTCATAAGGGTTTATCTTCTTTGACGTAAGTAAGCCAACCATTTTAAGAGCAGAAGCCTGTGACTCTGGATTAAGGTATGTTTTATTGCAAGGGCATGATGGTCAACTGAATTCTGGTGCATATGGTTCCAGGACAATGACTGATGCTGAGACTTGTTATGTTCAGATTGACATTCCTTCACTGCAGTAAAAGCATCTGGAAATTCACAAAATACTGGAGGATTAGATCCTCTTAAACTACTGACTGACCACAGACTGCTCAGGCCACTGACAAATAACTATGAGCTGAATCATGTTTGAACTAGTCATTTTTTGAATGTGGCTGAAGGAATAATGAAGAATTCTCCCACAGACTTCTCAGAACTTATACATGAGCTATTTTCAGAGTACAAAATCTGAGTATTTTATGTAAAGCTTGTTTCGGGGTAGCACTTTGCCCTCAGTATTTGTGCTGACTGGTGCTGAACTATGGATGTAGCAAGGATTCTGATGGGATGAATGGTATTCTCATTTCCCCCACATCTCCTCTCCTAAAGGGCAAGATCAGGACCAAGAAGTGGTGGCAGACTTCAGTAAGGTATTGCTCTTACTCTCAAGTGAAGCAGTGATCCTATCATCGCAAATCAGTGAGAGAGCATATCAGCCTTTAGAGTATCTAGGATGCTATTTGATACTTCCTTTATGAATAGTGAGGACATGAGGAAGAATCCCTCCAAATAATGTCAGTCTGAGAAGTTATTTAAGGCAAAGAGGGGAGCAACTTTATTTCAATTAGAAGCGTACATAGAGCAAATTCCAGACATGCACTTAGTCAGTTAGGAGGGGGTATTTAAAGCTTCCCAGGATCTCTATGCTTAAATATGTTGCATGGATCCAATGCCATAAGCTGCCTGGCAACAAATTACCTCTAAATCCCCCACAGATCATTGCAGTAGGAATTATCATCTTTTCATTAGAATTCTTCTGCTAAAATTGAACGGAGAATTCAGTTGTGCAAACATTGATAGAGAATATAGGAACATTGCATTCTAAACTAACGTACAGTAACTCCTCACTTAACGTTGTAATCGTGTTCCTGAAAAATGCGACTGTAAGTGAAACAATGTTAAGCGAATCCAATTTCCCCATAAGAATTAATGTAAATAGGGGGAGGTTAGGTTCCAGGGATTTTTTTTTTTTGCCAGACAAAAGGCATTATATACATTTTAAACAAGCAATTTAATACAGGTATACATTTTAAATAATTTTAAAGAAGCAATTTAATACTACAATCATCACTGCTCAGTATGAAGCTTGGTTGAGGTGGTGGAGTCAGAGAGTGGAAAAGGATGGATTGTCCGGTTGCTCCTCTTGCTGTTCTTGCAAGCACAGGCACTGACTTTGCTGGGGGCAGAGGGCTCAACCCTCGGCCCATCCACTCCACCCCTTCTCCCAAGTCCCCACCTTTGACCTGTCTCTTCTCCCCCACACCTCCTCCCCCTTTACTTTGCATGCTGCGTCCTCGCTCCTCCTCTCCCTTCTGAACACTGCAAGCCAGCTGATTGCTGCTGGTAGGAGGGAGGGGAGGGAGGGGGGAGGCATGCCGAGTCTTCGCTCCTCCCCCCTCCCTCCTGCCCAGGGTAATCACCTGGGCTTGTGGCGTTTAGGAGGCAGGGGGAGAGGGGAGAGGAACGAGGACTTGGTACGCAGGCTCCCCCTCTGTCCTCCCCCCAACCTCCTGCCCAGGGCAATCATCTGGCTTGCGGTGTTCAGGAGGCAGGGGAGGGAGGGAGAGCCTGCTCCCTGAGTCCTTGTTCGTCCCCCATCCCTCCTGCCTCCTAAACGCCGCAAGCCAGCTGATTGCTGGGGGCAGGAGGCGGGGGGAGGAGGGGGAAGGTGCTGATCCGTGGGGTCTGCCGGCAGGCGGGAGGTGCTGGGGTGGGGGCGTAGGGAGGCTGCCAGCTGTGGAGAAAGCAGGCATCCAAACAACCTAACAATGGAGCATTGCACAACTTTAAATGAGCATGTTCCCTAATTGATCAGCAACCTAACAATGAAACAACATTAACCTGGACAACTTTAAGTGAGGAGTTACTGTAGTCATTTAGGAAAGATCAGAAGTGAAGGACCTTTGGGGTATCTTTCTTTGCTGTATTCAGATGGAGGATAAATAAGGGAGTTTTTTTAATAATGAATAAACTTTAAGCAAGATCAAGAGAGGGATTATGTGAGAGCATGTTCTTTTCAATACATATATCAGGGTTTAACAATGTTCACCAGAGAAAAGAAAAAATATATTGAAAAAAAACAAGTGGATTGTATTTTAATACAAGTGGGTTTTATTTTTCATTTTTCCCATTGTAAAAGTTTATCTTTTGATGTACATCTACTTTAATAATTACCAGATGACTAACAGTTTATTAGGATATACATTAGAAAGCATGATATACTGGAGTCATGGATTTCAAGGCCAGAACAGACCATTGTGGTAATCAAGACAGGAGTTAGACACTAGAAAATCACTGCGATCTACAAAGCCCATGTTGGGCACCTAGGCTCCCATACAATGAATGGGGAGAGACAGGCACCTTAGACTGTGATTCACAAAAAAACAGTATGCTAGGCTGGCAGCTGCTAAGCTAGCCAATGGGAGATGCCAACTGACCAGAGGGGTGTGTGCTTAATCCTCTCTTGGTTAGGTACCTATGATGTTCTGTCAGGAAGTCAAGAGGAAGACGACAATCTCCCTCATAATTTTAGCTCAGTGGTTAGAGTACTCACCTGGGATATGGGGGACTTCCAGTTCAACTGCTCCCTCCACCTGAAGGGGAGAAAGGATTTGAACTTGACTCTGCCACCGCTCAGGTGAGTGCCCTAACCACTGGGCTTTGGGGTATTCTGATATGAAGGCTTCTTCAGTCTCTCCTGTTGACACTGTTGCACTCTGGATAAATAATTAAAGAGCAACTGGAGCAGGTGGACTGGACCCTGGGTCTCCCAAATCCCAGGCGGGTTCCCTAACTACCAACCTATAGAGTAATTTTCATGCTTGAGCTCTCTCTCTCGCTCATTCTCCAGCCCAAATGATGCTTCAAGTAGTTATCCAGAGTGCAACAACTTCAACCGGAGAGATTACAAAGTATCCCATATCAGAATATCTCAGAGCCCCATGGTGAGGACAGTCACCTGAGAAGTGACAGATCCTAATTCAAATCTCTTCTTTCCCCTCAAGTAGAGGTGGGACTTGAACTGGGGGTCTTCCCACATCCCAGGTGAGTACCCTAACCTGTGGGCTGAAAGTTATGAGGAAAGTTCTCCCCCACTCCAAATGTTTTGTTTTACTTTATTTCTTTTATTTGAACATAGATGCGGAGTGAGTTTAGCTTCCTACAGGGTCCAGGGGATCAGAGGTCGTGCATTAGTCCCAAAACTGGAACTTTGATGCCTAAAATAGGAATTTAGGTGCCTGACCCCTTTTGTGTACCTAGGCCTATAGACTTAACTAGTGAAGGCGTATTGTTCTTTTCTAGACATTCTTATTGGTATGGTTTATATGAATGAATTTCTGGAAGGTCTTTGCTCATTCAGATATAGAATTAAATATTCTGTAAATATAGAAGGAAATGTAAATATTGGGCAGCTGAATTAATAATTATTAATTATTAGTGTAGTGGTAAAAGAAGGCTTAATCCTTTCAGCTGCATGGATCATGTGACGCATTACTGCATTCCCTGGCCTTTAGAACTAATATGGTTGAAATCACATTCTGACAAAAGCTTTGCTTGGTTGCATTGTGCTTAATTCGTTTTTGAAATATCATGGTATACACTGTTAATTTTTTAAAAAAATAATCTTTCTTGTTCAATGATGTATCTTCCTTTTTGTTGTGAAACTTCTCACATTCTGAAAGGTTATTTGTAAAATAAACTACTACGGAGACCCTTTCATACTAAACTAATGTAATAAATGACCAGGCTTCATTTAGTATAAACATCTGCATCACTGAAAGATCTGTTTGTTCTAGAGTTAATCAATTTTTTTTTTCCTCTGTGGAAAATCTCAGTTTTTTTGTTTTAACTCACAAACATTTTTTTGGCCAGAAACCTGCTGAAACGTGAAAAATGTTTGGCCAAAGAATAGCATTTCTTAGTTTTCAGGCAAAACATTTCAGTCTTGGTGTTTTTCAATTAAAAATAATAAAAAAAAAACCTAGGAAAGCAGATATTTACCACAAAAAATATTTATTAGAAAACCCAATTTTCATTTAAAAATTTTCAACAGAAAGTTTTTGACCAGCCCTAATTTGTCCTTTCCCAACAACTTCCTCTGAACTTTTATCTCTATAGAAATATATAGCCGGGTATGTGACTGAATTAATAAAGTCATCATTTTCAATAAGCATATTTTATTGGCTCTTCTTGTCTATGCCATAAAACTCTCCTCTGCTGAATCGTGTCAATAAAGTAACTGGAACAGACCGCCCAAGAGTTTTAACATTCTCAAATTGTCAAAAATCATAAATATATTTTTCCAACATCTCTTTAAGAAAGGTAACACTTTTTTAACAATTTACAGATGGCTATCCTAAAGAAGAAATGATTTACAGATGGAGGAAAAACTCAGTAGAGGCTGCAGACCAGAAATCTTGGAGACTCTATCAGTTTGACTTCATGGGTCTCAGAAATACTTCAGAAATTGTGAAAACCTCTGCAGGTAGGAATTGAATGAATGCTCAGTTTTCAAGGTTAAGAAGTTCAATATATAATTTTCTATACTCTGTGTATGACATGATATCATCTGTGTTTTGAATCTGACAGGTTTCAGCACTTAATCTACTACACTGCAATCTATTGTACATTTGACTTTAATTGTGTTTATGTTTTAACCAGTCAGGTTATTCTCATGGCAAAATAAGGTCTAATGCTTTCCACAAATATTAATTTCAGTGGGAACTTCAGATGTTCAGGACTCTAACTCTGTAGGTGTCTAACTTTAGAGACCCTACTTTGCCTTTAAACTGCTAGAAAATTTGGATTTTTAAAATCACTTTTTTCAATTACAATTGATATTTATGAACTCAGAATAAAATGATGAAGAATGTACTATGTGCAGTGAGGAATGGACTGTGCATTTTGTGAAAGTTTGTTTTCATTTAAGTACACTTTGAATTCAGGGAATTACAGTGTTTACAAGTGTTCATTTGAAAAGTGCCAAAATCCAGACTTCAATCTAATTGACTGTTTGGATTTCTAACAAAACCCTTCTTTCTTCCTCTCCTCTCTTCATAGTATTACCAACCTAGGAATAATATTAACTTGCAGCTGCTGTTTACACTACATTTTTAAGTTGCCACAATATGCTCATTCTGCAATTAGGTGTTATTAAATTAGCCCTGCATTGAGACATATGTTTTGATCATTGATTTATTTTAAATAGCAAGCATCAAGAACATTGACTGTTTATTATCTTAGCCCAGAGCATAGCAGTAGAGCTAATGAAATTAAACGTTTTCATGACAAGTTAATCTTTCATCCACTGTTTGAGTATTTTTTTAATGTTTCAAAGACATGGTACGCCTCTAGCTGATGAATACCTTTTGCCATTGACCTTATCAATTGATTTTAATTAAAACTTAATGGCCATATTATTTCCACAAGAACCTTTTTCTGTCTAATAATAATAATAATAATTAATAATAATAATGAACTATGCATTAAATGACATAGATTGCTAAAATTGTAAAGTTAAACATAACACAACATAAACAATAGATGCGGCACTTGGTAGATTAAAAAACTCATAAAAGTCGATCGTCATCTAAAGGTTATAGATAACACTGAAGTAAGCTACACATCAATAAATGTGGCGAGTGGTGTTAGTAGCAGTCTACTGCTTTAATATTAACCAGTTATGAATTTTTAAAAAGCAGAATTTAAGTGCATCTATATTATTTATTGGGGAACACTGTGGATAAAGAGTAAAACACACGGATCTGTGGGCTTAACGTGGAAAATTTATGGCCCATCCTCTTGCATCAATAATGCATTCTCATGGCTGACAGACAGTTTTGTCACTGAAATGCAATTAACGTATTAGTAAATCTTTGGTGTATATGGCCTGGCTAAGGAGAGTGCTAACAAATGGAGCAAATGTAAAAGTTTGTTCTGCTTCTGAATAATGAATATGGATGTGTAAGTTCTTCAGGCAAGTTAACTGTGATCTGGATGTTGGTAAATCAAGGTCAAGCCCAGGATATATTTTGGTTCCAATTTCTGTGACAGGAGGCATGAAACTAATTAGGAGAGATGGTGAAAAAGCTAGAGATAGTGTGAGTGACCTGCCATTTCTATTCTGTGCTCACCAGGAGTCATGCCAGCTTGAAAGTTTTCATCAAGAAATCTCGTTAAATGCACAGAACAGCCCCCTCTGAAATATGAAGCTGCTGGAGGTATGCTAATAAATACACGTACCCGCTCTATTTAAACAAGTCAGAAGCCAGCTTCACATGGTCATTTAAGATCCCAAATAATAAATGAGGTAACAGGGCAAATTCCATTTTTATACTCCTCTTCATAGACTCCAAGTTATAATTTAAAGAAGTGGGCAAGCTGGCGTTACTTTTTTACCCTCATTACCTTTGCTACTTCTCAGTCATGCTTCTGAGCAAAAACCAACCTCTGGAGTCAATTTCTTTTCTGCCATTAGATATGTACTGTAGGCCAAATTTTCATGCACCAGCACTCTCATAGGATACACTGATCTAACATTTGGATGTTCAGATGGCACTTAAAATGAGCAGTGATGCACTAAATACTGATTTGAGCTTCCAAATGTGGGATTTGTATGCTGATCAAACCTGTCTATCCAGATTCTTATATGGCCTTCGTGGGCATGATATCTGAAAACCTGGTGTTTATGTGAAATTTTTAAAATGCCAATCTGAAGTAGAGGGTGTTCCTTATAAAACACTGAGGGGTGCCTGGAAGAGTGGTTTTCTCTATTCAGATATTCATTGAATGGATCAGTATTACTGGCTTTTCACTATTTGAAAATAAGAATATAAGAATGGTCCATGTAGCTCGGTATCCTATTTTCCAACAGTGGCCAATGCCAGGTGCTTCAGACAGAATGAACAGAACAGGGCAATTATCAAGTGATCCATCCCCCATCGTCCAGTCCCAGCATCTGGCAGTCAGGGGCTAGGGACACCCAGAGCATGGGGTTGCATCCCTGACCATCTTGGCTAATAGCCATTGATGGACCTATCCTCCATGAACTTACCTAAATCTTTTCTGAACACATTTATAGTTTTGGCCTTCACGGCATCCCTTAGCAATGAGTTATTTGGGTTATTGGGTGATTTGTATCACTAGATGATCCAACCTTTCAGTATGATGTAGTCCACGCATTCGTCAAAATTTCCTACAAATTCCCAAAGGCCCTAATGTTTGCAAGATATTGTTGTCATCAAAATTAAACAAATCACCGTTCAGGCTGTAGTTGGGCCCAAAGGAAATAAATATAATCATGACCAACTAAATAATAAAATATAAAGCAAATTATTAAATTAAGATACAGAAAAGTTACAATATGCTAGAGATTTGGGGCAATCATACCAGGGAAGAGGGAGATGAGAGTTCCTCAGCTGTAAGCTCTTTGGGGCAGGGACCATCTTTTTGTTCTGTGTTTGTCCAGCACCTAGCACAATGAGGCCCTGGCCCATGACTTGGGCTTCTAGGTGCTATAGTAAATATACATAAACAATAATAATCATGATAGCAGAAGCTATTGCCAAACCGGAGATATTCTTTTTTTAAAAAGAGCACCAAAAATTGTAAGGGGGCTATAGAAATGAATTTACAAGTAATAAAATGAAATGTATATAGGCCAGCGATTTAGCTGGTGTCATTAGGCAGAGAGACGAGCTGAAGATCTCACTCATTTATTTTGGCTCACAGATGGATGAGATGGGGAGGTGTGGGAGTCTACAGATATATGAAGCATGTGAAAACCAAATCTCTGAACTTGCCTGAGGTGAACTCTCTCTGTGGAGGCCCAATGAAGTCTGCTGGACACTGTAAGGGTCCCACCAGCCCTGATCTTTTTGCAAGATCAGGACCCATGGAAAGAACAGAATTATGGAAGGTGCTACACAGGGTAAAATTAAGAGCAATGGGATGAAATTCAGAAAAGAAAATCAGTCTGAATATCAGGGAAAAATGATATTCTGTTCCTCCCCAGGAAAATTGTGAAAACCTCTAACACATGGGACATGTAAAACTAAACTAGACAAAGTACCGGTATTAGAAAATGTACTGTCGGAAACAGTCCTGAATTCCAAGGAGGTGGACTCACTAGCCTAATGTCTTTTTCACTTCTAATGTTTATGTTTCTGACATTTTAGGACACAGTTACTTCCTTCCAGAATTGTGTGTGTAATGTGAGACCTTTGTCAGTATCACTGGTATACCTGTCTGTCTCTTTCTATATTGTCTTCTGCAAACTTGCAGCATGAGTGCTGATAGTCTGTACAGGAACATACTGCCATGGTGGCCAGTATGTGTATAACCTGTTCCCTGTAATATAATTTAGCCCATCAAGTGACCACTTCATGAGCTTAGCAGAGCCCAGAGACAACATTCCATTAAACCTTTCTCTTTTGGGGGATTTACATACATTTTGTGTAATCGTAGACATGGTCAGGGTTTTACAAGTAACAAGGTGGTTGCTACAAGGACTTCACAATTCCTAGAATCTAAACAAGATAACAAATAAATAATAATAATAATAATAATAAAAAAATCAATGCCCCAAATCATCAAAGGCTTAAAGCACAGCCAAGGTGGTGTGCACTCAGAGGGAAGAGTAATCTGGGATTTAATGACCTTTGCCAGCCAAAGAAGATTTGTATCTCTATAAATAGAGGTGGTCCTAGGCTTTTTGCCTGCCAAGTGAAAAACGTTTTCATTACTTCCCACCCCTGCACCAGCTGAGCAAAAAACAAACATGAACCCTGGACAATCAGCAGAGCAAAAAAAGGGCAGCCAATTAGAAGGGATCAAAAAAACAACAACCCCCAAACCATGAAAGGTACGGTACTCTCTGGAAGTTGGTATGTAGGGCAAGCACTCCACCCAGCCATGCCTAGAACCGGCCCTGAGCATAAGGCCATCAGGAGAGAGATTAGGCTGGTTAAAAACAGCATGAATACTATTTAGCCCTCTAGGACTGGGCTGTGGGAAAGGGACACTACAATGAGAAAAAAAAACTTCTGTACTTTCATACCAGGGTAACCTTGTTGCAGTGCGGTTTGTGTAATCCTTAAACCCAGGCTCAGTGTGCTGGCTGTGAATTGTTCACTTAAGTGTTAGCTTTTAGAGTATCATCATTTAAAAGCACAGTGGGGCAAAGGGAAAGCAGAGGTCTGAAGGGGAAGAGGAAGCTGTGGGGGGAGCTGTTGCTGAGTCTTCTTCCTCAAGGTCTACCATCAGTGTTTCTCAAACTTCATCAGTGGCAGTGTAGGGAAAAGCCCTGGTGTGCGTGCCCTGCCTGTTTGGGCCGTGCCGGTTTGTCGTGGGTGGTCTGGTGGTATTTTGTTTTGCATTTGGGGCAACCTTAGCTGTTATTTTTATTTTTTTATTTTAATATAGACACACACAACTTTTTGTTTTCACTTTTTCTGCGCTAATGCTAAAATGTTATTTGTTCTTCTGTTACAAAAATATAGATATTAATAACTATGAAAAGGCACATTTTCTAAAATAAAAAAATGTTTATTTTGTGCTTTATTATTTTATTGTATTCAAATATTTGCATGGCGGAGAAAAAAATAAATAATATATAATAAAATAAATAAAATAATGGAAATTCAATAAAAAATAAAAAAAACTAAACTGTTAAATTTCTACATTTTTTTCTCTGCTTTATTATTCAAGCTAGCTGGTGTGCTGTCTCTTGTGAACTCAGGGAAAGGATTTTTTTTTTTAAGAAGATAGATGTCTATTGTGGGATTGGGACAAACATAGCCCTAGATGTTGTCTGCAAACAGATTGCCAACCCAGACCTGAGGGAGTGGGCCATTGTGATCATGTGGAATCTGTAGGAATCTTAGCCACAGAAAGTGAAAAGTTTTTAGAGCCACAGTTAAATCACATCACATGTACAGGACTGTGTGTGTTCAGGTTGTGCAGTGTTGTTTGTTGTAGTGTTCCCCCCATTTGCAGGTATATGTTGCAGCAGCCTGATGTACTTCCTCCTATACCACAACTACAAAGTCTTGCATTGCAGAAAAGAGCTTGTATTATTAGTGAAAGAAAAACATTGTCCAAGATCCTACAGTTTGTCACTATAGCCCAGGGGTTCTCAACCTAGGGGTCGAGAGGTTATTACATGGGGGTCATGAGTTGTCAGCCTCCAACCCAAACCCAGCTTTGCCTCCAGTATTAATAATGGTGTTAAATATATAAAAAAGTGATTTTTATTTTATAAGGGGGGTCGCACTCAGAGGCTTGCTATGTGAATGGGGTCACCAGTAGAAAAGTTTGAGAACCACTGCATAGCCATTTTTAATTGTCTTTTTTTGCCATGCCCACTCCAAAGCTAGGTGTCAGCTCTAAAGACATTTACTTAATGACTATTCATGAAGCTCAATTGTTTATTAAATGTCAGTGACATTTTCAAAGTACTGGTGGCTCCCAACTGCGTCCTGATGGTACATCAAAGAGAGCTTGTCACATGAATGCTCTTTACAGGACAAACGCTGTGGGGTGTGTTCTCTCTTTTAAATGCCTGACTTGAAAAGATCCAGCACAGGGGTACATCAGCAAGACATTCCACGGGGTTAACCTCTAATAACACAATCATTTGAGGCAGAAAAATGGGGTCTCAAAAATGTTTCATATCATCCAAAAACAGCACCTGTTTCTATCATTTTGCACTCGGCAGAAGCCCAGTCTATTTCAGCCAGGGCGTATTGAAACCCCAAACCCTTTAGCAGTAAAATGAAATTGCTGGGGAAACTTTGGTTTCAGGACATCAGAGCCAGATTCTGGTCCATGGGATTACATACACAGAGAGTGCCTTCCCCTCACAGATCTCGTGTTCCTACACGGAAGGTATTCTGTGACCTCATACTTCTCCATACCTGGTCTCTGCAGAGGGCCTTCCATTTGCTCAGGCATCCGTAGGAGGGGAAGGGCAGTCAGTGGTAGTTGGAGGGTACAACAGCATTATACTGACTTCCTTATATCCAAGTGTGGCATCCAATGAGCTGTATCTCCTCTAGTGAGTCTAGCGTAATTGACCTTCAGCTTCCTCTGATGTCTAGCACCTGCTAATAGGGTGGGGTGCATCAGGAGAATATAGCCCTCCTATTAAACCCACTAAGAATGATTTTGATTATAGAGAAACTTTACTTATTTCACTCTAAGCTGGTTGCTATGATTTTTATCCTGACAGTGTTTCTTTACTGAGTTTGTATATCACTTTAGAAAATATGCTATTTAAGTCTCCATAAATGTAAGGGAGATGTTTGTTTATTATTATTATGTATTTATGCACCAGATTCAGCCCAACCCCTAACTTGGGGTCACAGTGGGCTTGAAAGGGGCAAAGAGCTTCCCCTTCTGTGACTTATGTAAAGCATGGGCAAAATTAAACCCCCAACAGAGAGACTGTTCCCTCCCGCTGTCTGTGGGAACCATGATTGCACCTCCTCACACACAGGCCTGAACACAGGAGGACTAAGCATCCCACATCCCACAAAGGGATATAACAGGGACAACTCTCTGAGGCAAAAAGTTTCCAGCTGCTCACCTCTGTGGTAGCACAGCTCCCTGACTCTTTTATGACCTTCCTTCAGATTCAGCGAATTCTCAGGTCTGTGAGGCTGAAGATAACGTTTGGAAGCAAAGGTATGCTTTGGGGTTATTGGAATTAGGGATTGAATTTTAGGCTTGGCAAACCTATAAACTATTTTTTAGGTTTGCAGAATTCATGTGATCCATTTAAATTTACACACTTCTAGTCCGGTCATTGAAACTCATAGCTTTGTTTTGTTTTCCTCCCAAGAGAAATTCAATCGTAGACCAGCATTGGCCCTCTAGACTCATAGACTTTAATGTCAGAAGGGATCATCGGGATCATCTAGTCTGACCTCCTGCATATTGCAGGCCACAGAACTTCACCCACTCCTGAAATAGACCTAATCTCTGGCTGCATTCCTGAAGTCCTCAAATCATGGTTTAAAGGCTTCAAGTTACAGAGAATTCATCATTTACACTAGTTTAAACCTGCAAGTGACCCATGCCCCGTTCTGAAGAGGAAGGCGAAAAACCCGCAGGGTTTCTGCCAAACTATCATGGTGGAATATTCCTTCCTGACCCAAATATGGTCATCAGTTAGATCCTGAGCATGTGGGCAAGACCCACCAGGCAGATACATGGGAAAGAATTCTCCGTAGTAACTCAGAGACCTCCCCATCTAGTGTCCCATCTCCAGCAGTTCGGGATTTTTGCTACTGGCAGTCGCTGAAGGGTCACATGACATTGTAGACAGTCCTGTCATACCATCCCCTCCATGAACTTATCAACCTCAGTCTTGAAGCCAGTTAGATTTTTGCCCTCACCGCTCCTCTTGGAAGGCTGTTCCAGAACTTCACTCCTCCACATTGGCGCTTAACTTAAATAACTCTTCAAATTCCCTCGTATTTATCCCTGTGATGTATTTATGAAGGGCAATCATATCTCTCCTCAGCCTTCTTTAGGTTAGGTTAAACAAGCCAAGCTCTTTGAGTCTCCTCTCAGAAGTTAATTTTTCCATTCTTTGGATTCTCCTAGCAGCCCTTCTCTGCATCTGTTCCAGTTTGAAATCATCTTACTTAAACATGGGAGACAAGAATTGCACACAGTATTCCAGATGAGGTCACACCAGTGCCTTGTATAATGGTACTAACTTCCCCGTCTCTACTGGAAATATCTCACCTGGTGCATCCTAGGAACGCCTTAGCCTTTTTCACGGTCACATCACATTGAAGGCGCATAGTCATCCTGTGATCAACCAATACACCCACCGTCCTTTGTCTCTTCCAACTGATAAATTCCCAGTTTATAGAAAAAAATCTTGTTGTTAGTCTCTAAATGCATGACCTTGCACTTTGCACTATTGAATTTTATCTCATTACTATTACTCCAGTTTACAAGGTCATCCAGATCTTCTTGTATGATATTCCAATCCTACTCTGTATTGGCAATACTTCCCACCTTTGTGTCATTTTATTAGCACACTCCCACTTTTTGTGCCAAGGCCAGTAATAAAAATGTTAAATAAGATTAATCCCAAGACACATCCTTGAGGAACTCCACTAGTAACCTTCCTCCAGCCTCACAGTTCACCTTTCAGGATGACCCTTTGTAGTCGCCCCATTAACCAGTTTCTTATCCACCTTTCAATTCTCATATTAATCCCCATCTTCTCCAATTTAACTAATAAATTCCCATTTGGAACTGTATCAAATGCTTGACTGAAATCCAGATAGATTAGATCTACTGCATTTCCTTTGTCTTGAAAATCACTTATCTTCCCAAAGAAGGAGATCAAGTTGGTTTGGCATAATCTACCTTTTGTAAAACCATATTGTATTTTATCCCAATTACTGTTCACCTGTATGTCCTCAACTACTTTCTCTTTCAAAACATTTTCCAAGACCTTGCATATAATTGAGGTCAAACTAACAGGCCTGCAGTTTCCTGGATCACCTTTTTCCCTTTCTTAAAAATTGGAGCTATATTAGCAATTCTCCAGTCACAGGGTGTAACCCCCAGAGTTTACAGATTCATTAAAATCCTTGCTATTGGGCTTTCAATTTCATATGCCAGTTCTTTTAATATTCTTGGATGGAGATTACCTGACCCTTCCAATTTAGTCCCATTAAGCTCTACCTCCATATCCTCATTCCCATAGTCACTCTGCCACTATCTCTACTCCCCACTATACACATTGCCCCACTGACTGCAGTGTGAACAGAATAAGGCCCATGAACACTTGACTGCAAATCCTTTCCCATGTAATTAACAAATATAACTCTTTTAATAATCATCTCTGGAGTAAGGGAATATTCTGAGCTTTCTTTCTTGGTGGTAAACAGTAATTTATCCTACCAGTGGAGAAATAGCCTGGTGTTTATGAGGTCTGACAATAAACTTTGCTGTCAGAATATTACCCTACAGTACAATATTTGCAATAAATCAAGACCCTTTTTAACAGTCATAATTAACAAATCAGTGTCTGTATCACCTTTTAAAAGAAATCCACACATCAAATGATAATCAGTCTGGTGTCATACCTGCAATAAGTCATGGCTCTCCTGGGGGAACATCGATTTCTCTTTTAACAACCTCCCAATTCTGCGATCCTCTTGTGACCTTCTCATGCAAGATGTTGAGATTTCTGCTCCTTATTCATTTAACTTGTGAATTTACATTTTGATTAAACAGGAAATTATGGATAATATCTTCTCTCTATTGTAGAGAGATATTTTCCTATCCTGAATGTGTGTTTTAAATAATAAGGATCTGTTTAATAAAAATGTAAACATGGAGACATATTAATATATCAGGAAAATCTTGCACAAACTTGACAAGGGTTAAGCTGCTCAAGTTTTGTTGAATTTAGGTAGCTTTGCATTAGGCTTTGCTAAAATATCACAGATGTTGCTTATAGTGGCTCTTATGTTTTATTCCATTCCTCTGTTTGCTAAGGATAAAGTAGGCAATAGGAGGAAAGAGTGTAGCACTCGTCCTTGAGGGTGAACATATACTATATTTGTCTCCTCTAAAGCAGAGAATCAAGTGGATAAGCTATGAACCTTCGGAAAGCACACATACTATTGTGCAATATGTGTCAAAGCTATACTTGCAGATGACCTCTTGTTAATGAAACTTGTTGAAATTCTCTCCTCTCCTATTTCTCACTATGACCCGGACAGCTCTATTCAAAGTTGGATGCTAAGACTTAGGCACAAAGTTCCTATTTGCACACGCAAATAAGGAACCTAGGTATCTAAAACAGTTGCAGTACCCAAGTAGTTGAGTGAGTATCCAGAGAAGGACATGGCACTCGGTTTAAGTGACCTAGTTTGAAAATTTGTGCAAAAATGTTTTGCTGAATTAAACTCAGTGAAAATGGCCTGTTGCTGAGAGTGAAATACAGAAGAATGCCATTGATGAATAGTGGCCGCTTTGTACCTTTTGATGGAAACCAGGGAAAAGTTAAATCTCATTGATTTCACTTTATGTTCAAAATGGCTTTTACAGCTTGACTCGACGGTTTTGTAAAGAAAACAATAACAAGTTGATAGGCCAACATTTTATACAACGCCAACTACAAATGATTGTATTCTAGTGTGTAGATTTTATATTGCTCAGCAAATGTACTTCAGGAAAAGTTATTTGTCTGACTATAAGAAGACAAGCAAAGGTCATAGAAGGCTAACTTCTAAATACAACGATTTACGGACTGATAAAAAGCCTGTTGCAGCTAATGGAAGCTTTCCAAAGACCTGGGCTTTGGATCAGGTGGTTAGTCCTAGAATACCATTTCACCCTACAATTGGTTACTTAAATTACAGCACTAAGTAACTGGCAACTAAGAAAAATAGTTCATCTTATTGTTAATAGTTCATCAAAATAAAAATCACACTTATGTCTGAAAATGTTTTACCTTCTGTTCTTGCAAAGAACACAAAAGATTGCTATAACTGGAAGAGATTCTCCATGAACAACCATCTTAAGAAAAGAGTTTGGCTTGTCCATGTTTTGAAAGACACGTGTATCTAGCTTAATGAGGCTGATTAATTCATTTATTAATTCGCTGCACCAGTTAGAATTCAGATAACTATTGTTGCTTCTCTTTGTATTGGCCCTCCAGCGCTTTGTTCATTTAAAATAGACTTTTGTATAGATTCATTCACAGGGGCAACATCACTGTTGAAGTCTGATAATTGAAAAGTATAAAATAGCTCTGCGTAAAAAAATAGCTGTTCCTACATGAAAAAAGTACCTTGCGTTTTTGATGAATGTACAGTGTGGTTTGCAAAGCTTGATGCAGTGTCCTTCCAAATTAATAAATATTCACTACTTGTGTGGGAATACTGTCTAAGCTACTTAAAGTCAGTTCTTCAGTGAAGTTACTACTCTGGTATAAATATTGTAGCATTGACTTTAGCATTTTGGAGACATTCATCACATTATTGCAATTTATCTACATTTTATTGCAGGCTGCCTGACTTAAGCCAAACAATTTAACAAGAGGTAGGACAACTTCCTCTTGCATATGGACAAACCTTCATGTGCTAAAACTTTCTGGTGGGTGAACAATTAAGTAGCCATACCAATTTCTCCCTAATTCATGTGATTCTGTTTGTTTAACCAAAGAAGAATCTTGAGGTTACTTTTGACGTTCTAACTTTTTACTACTAGCCTGCCACTCACTAAGTGTCTGAGTGGACCCTGCTGCCATGCACTAATGGTTCTCTATGTGGCTAGGATACAGTTAAGTATTTAAGGCTCAGTGGTGTCCTAGTCTTAATTAGGTGAGCAGGTGTGTAAGACCCATCCAGTTTTGCATCTAGTGTGTTGCACAAGAACGCCTGCTCTCTGGATACTGCACCTAATGAGCAAAGTGGATGGCGAGGGGTCACTGAGTGGGTGGAGCCTTGGATCTGCCCGAATGCTCAATGGGCAGTGTAAGGATACATCTACACTGCAGTCCGAGGCTCAAGCCTAACCTCCTTTCTGTCTAACCACAAATCACGGTAAGCTAGGGCTCAGACCCAGGGTTCCAGGACCCCATGGGTGGGGGGAGGTTCAAGCCTGAGATAAATAGGCACCCAGGGTTCAAGCCCTATTGCTTTGCAGTGTAGACACAGCCCCACTGGACTCATGCTCAGGGACTCTGCCAAAAGTATTCCACAATCCCACAGTCTGATTGTCTTTGTCTTCTGGTTAGTCAAGTTTGGGGCACAGTCAAGTTTTCCCACACTGCACCCAAAACCCAGGACACTAGGAAGTCTGGGATATGTGTGGTTGGACTCAGGCCCACATAATGCAGTATAGATACTGGAGCCCCGGGCTGGGACCCAGAGTTCAACAATTCCTAACATGGGATTGCAAATGAGTGTAGATGCTCAACCCCTAACTTAACAAACCCAGGATCTGCTCATTCAAGTTCTGCTAACCCTGGGCATACCCTAAGTGGCCAAGCACGAAGGTGGGAGGTAAGCTGCTCTGTTTCAAAGGCTGAAGTAACTTATTCTCCTCTCCGCCTCCCCTGAACAAAACAAGATCCAGAAAGGAATTGTATCTCAGAGGCATAATGCCTCTCTGGGCATTTTAGAATATCAGGGTTGGAAGGGACCTCAGGAGGTCATCTAATCCAACCCCCAGCTCAAAGCAGGGCCAATCCCCAGACAGATCCCTAAATGGCCCCCTCAAGGATTGAGCTCACAACCCTGAGGTTTAGTAGGCCAATGCACAAACCACTAAGCATCTCTTGGGATCATGGAGCTTACACACCACCCCTTGCTCAGCACTATGCCCAAAGGCACTTTGTAGCTCTTGGAGTTCAATTCTGCCACCCTGTGAAATAGCACTTTACTCTGCAAGATGAAAAATTAGGCCCTTTAACAGTGAGCTTTGCAAAGATTTTTAAAAACAGGAGTCCAAAGTTAGACTCCTAATTCCATATTTAGGCTCCTAAACTAATGGCATGACTTGGAGAAGTGGTGAGCACTCAGCTACTGCCATTGTTTTCAATGGGAGCTGCTGGATACTCAATACTCTTGTTGAAAATGTGGCCACTTGTTTAGGACCCTAAACATGGGTTTAAGAGCTTAACTTTAGGCTCCTATTTTTTTTTTAAATATTGGACTATAGTCATAAAGGTCAGAATGTTCTTGGCCCAGCAGCGGCTCCAGGCACTAGCACTCCAAGTGCGTGCCTGGGGTGGCAAGCTGCGGGGGGGCTCCCTGCTGGTCCCTGTGAGGGCGGCAGTCAGGCAGCCTTTGGCAGCTTGCCTGTGGGAGGTCCGCCAGTCCCGCAGATTCAGTGGCAATTCGGCGGCTGGTACACCGAAGCCGCGGGACCGGCGGACCTCCCGCAGGCGTGCCGCCAAATCCATGGGACTGGGGACCTCCTGCAGGCGCTCCGCCGAAGGCAGCCTGACTGCTGTGCTTGGGACGGCAAAAATGCTAAAGCCGCCCCTGGCTTGGCCTTAATGCAGGAGCCCAGGGGTAGGATGAAACTTTTTCCCCTCAAAGGGAGAGCCATAACTGCAGTCAGAATGGTATCATTTTACAACTGTGTTGCACTCACATTGCACAGCTGTAAATAACTGCACAAGATGTGAGCAGAATGGGGCCCATTAGTTGTATTCATTTCTAAGAGGGTACCCAAGAGACATGAACCCTTTCATCAGTCATCTAGAGTTTTTCTTGTATATGTTTAAATATGGATTGACAATACTATTCATGGTCTGCTATTAATACCGTTGTAACCAGGAACTGAGATTGTAAGCCAGTATAAAAGCTTGTGGAACTGCTTTAATTTAATCAGTTGGGAGCTATTTTCTATTCAGTTGCTGCCCAATCTGTTTCTGATTTTTGTACTAAATCCTGTGTCATCCAGCCATTGTACTGATAATTTATGGTCAGCTCTATCAAAAGCCTTTGTTATATTAATAAATAAAGCTCCGTAGGCTTGGCCTTGACCCAAGGTTGTTATGTCATCTGCAGCCCTTTCAGTAGCAGTAATTATGCTAAATTTAGAGCTGAAACTATTTCAAAGGATGCTTTATATTTTCATTCAGTAGTGCAGCTACAATCTTAACGAGACTTTAAAGATTCAAACCCGGGTGATTATTCATATGTGGCAGAATGGTCTTGAATACCTTGTAGTTAGTTTGCAATAACATTAAAAAGAGAAATGCAGGTTAGAGGAAAGTTATGGGTGGGCAAGGTTACTCTAAATTTAGGGCTAGATCCACAAAGGGCACTTAGGTTCAGTGTTGCAATGCCTAGTGTTCAGCACCTTGCTGCCTTGTGGAAGCCACAGCCCCTGATTAAATGCCCAGGTTCCCTACACATGGGGAGAGTTAGGCACCTAAGAACAGGATACCCTAAATCCAGCATGCTGAGCAGGGAGCCACCTAAGCTAACCAATAGGAAATTCTGAGGCGAGGGGAGTTAGGCACTTACCTACAATACACAGCTGGGAAGCCACTCCTTGAGTTAGGCACCTAAGTCAGGTCAGCCCTTTCTCTCAATAACAACAACAACAAAGGGAGAAGGAGGCAACCCCAGTCCTCTTGAACCCAGTAGCCCAGTGGTTTGAGCGTTCACATCAGATATGGGAGATGCAGGTACAAATACCAACTTTGCCTGAGAGGAGTCATCGTCATCATCATCATCATGTTCCCATTACGCATCTGGTGCCTAGGGCAGTGATGAAGTTCCTTCACTCCTGTCTATAGGGAGTAGGGGAGTTACGACTTGAAACTGGATCTCCCAGGTGAATGCCTAGCCACTGGACTATAAGGTATTCTGGTATGGGTCCACTTTGTATAAATTATTCAGTATTCATTGGAACAGGGACCTGAACCTCATACCCCAGGTGAGTGGCTTAACCAGTGGACTATAAAGTCATTCTCGCTATCTTTGGCCCAGTGACTATTCAAATATTTTATACAAAGAGGAACAGCTTCAGCAGGATAAACTGAGAAAATCCCACCCAAGAATACCCTGTTGCCCAGGGCATTCACTAATGACATTGAATACTTAGGTTCAAGTTCCTGCTTGTCTTGGGCAGAGTGAGGATTCAAACCCAGGGCTTCTGTGTCTTTGCATGAACTGTCTAATTCCTGGGCTATGAGGCAAACCAGGGATAGCGCCTTCTCCTGGGTCTTGTGCAGGGTCTGGTCCAGTAGGTGTGCTCTAAGGTGGCCTCTGAACATGCCTAACAGATCAGGGCCCACAGGAGAGAGTGGTGGGAAGTGCCTCATTTGTGAATTCTGCTGGGACTTACCCATGAGCTAGGTTTCAGGCATCAGGATTTAGGTGGTGATGTGCATGCCTGCTGGCAAAATTTTAGGGGACTTTATTATCAGAGACTTAGGCACCTGTGGAATTTAGGTAGCTCCTGGGTGGGACAGCAGCTGAGCAGGGGTTTTGAGGATCCACATTTTGGATTTAGGTGACTAACTGCCACTTTAGACCCCTAAATCCCTTTATGGATATAGCCCTTAGTGTTTCCTGCTGTCCCCAAATTCAGCCTTTGATCTGGAGAGAGCTTGAAGAGGTGCAGACACACTGTTGCTGTGCTGGTGGAGGATCCATTTCTGCAGTCTTTATTGACAAGATGTAGCTTTTATTCACAAATAATCCCACTGCAATCAATCCCCTTGCTTTCTGGTTGCAGTGGTACTAATATCTGAACTCAGTGAGACTACTTGCATGAGTAAGGGCTTGATCCAAAGCCAATTTAAATAAATAGGAGTCTTTCCATTGATTTAATTGGGCTTTGTATCAGGCTTCAAGTGTTATGATGGGCTATGATATCAGAGGTAGGGGAACCCCTGTAAGCAAGCATCTAGTAAGTTTCTGACTCCTCCTCACAAGAGAGAGCTCCATACAAATTTCATGAGGTGGAAGGAAGTATGCTCTGACATGGGATCCTGTGAAGGAAAAGTACTCTGTGATAAAATTGAGGCATACTCAGGGCACAATTAGGCATGCACTGGATTTCCATTGCTTCAGAAAAGGAAAATTTATAACATCAGAAGCACTAAGAGCAAGTTTTTTAAAAAACATTCAAGTGACCTAGGAGTACTAGTTCTATTGACATTCAGTGGAACTTGTGTTCCTAAATCACTTAGGTGCTTTTGAAAATCCCACCCTCCTGCAAGCAGGAGGGTGAGCAATATCTTTGCTTGGTCTGTGTAAGATTAAGCCCAGATATTAGTCAAACTCTAGTACAAGTAAGCTATAAAAAATAATATATAATACATTCCCAGGTGTACTGTTATGTGCATGGCATACACACACAGAAGTAAATGAAAAACATAAATATTCAGTCTTTCTGGAAAGCTGAACCATAACACTCCTTTGTTTGTTTGTTTGTTTTTTAAATCCAGAACCCTAACACACAACAACAAAAGCAGACACACAAAGCAGGCTGCTACCAAAGGCAGAGAAGTACAACTCAACCTATCTTGCTCCAGGTTGCCTTTTTTCAAACTATCCAAGATGTCCCATATCACACAGCTTCCCTGAACACCCTCTAGCCTGCAAGCAGGGCCAGGAAACCCTTTATAAGGCTGTTCACTTGTATTTTAACGCAGTTTTCAGTACACCACATCTATGTATATAGCATGGCTTTGAGTTAGAAGCTAGTTATGGGCAAGCTGACCATTTTGCTTCTTTCAAAGGCAGAATACCACCATTGGATTGATATCTTTTGACATTTGGTCTCTGTGCAGGAGGAAATTAAAATTGCCATCCCCAAACATAATCCCTGAATGTGGGCAGCAGCAGAAATACTGCCTGCTCTGTCAGTGGCTGAGTTCCCCCCATAGTGCAAAGAGCCTCTCTGAAACAAAGATGTGTGCTATCCCATCATCTGTCTCATTTTTCTTCAGCAGAATGGTCATTCAACAAAAATAATCCACAATAGCTCTGTGTTATGATTGTCTATGAGTCATGCAGCTGTAGTGAAATCACCTACAAATGTTTTAAGTTAAATACTGCAAATCTGTCCTGGACGTGATTCCTGAAAAAGAAACCCTATATTTGTACATAAGCAGAATGGCATCTATTGAGTAAAATAAAATATAGATTAAATATTTTCTTATAATATCTGCCAAAACATAACTCCACATTTGAATTCATGATAAGATAATGGCAGAATTCCCTTGGTAAGAACCCTTGGAGTTTATTTTTCTGTTTCACAGACCATATACCTTTAGGCATATCTTTCTAAACAGTGGACCACATTCCACCTTTGTTAGATTCTAGTAATACTATTGGTTGAGGGTAGAATTTGGCTAAGAGTAATGAAATACAGCAGTTAATGCATGGCCTAGAGCTTATAGATACTTCCCAGAGTTCTCTATATAAGGAAATAGTGTGAAGTGCATAAAGATTTAAAAAATATCTTTTGAAACTGCTCTCCGTCTTGCTGCAGGCATGCACATTTGTCAAGATAGTGTAAAGCCATAGATGAACCTGAATCCAAACTTGTGGCTAATGGCTTGAGTCTAATTATAGAGCAGCTACATTTTGAGTTTTATTTATTTTTTTCAACTTAGCTAACATCTTTCCATAGCTCTAGCCACCTCCCAGGAAATAAACACATTGTTGACAATTTATACAAATATTAATATTTTTAAAAATATTGATACAACTGGTTGATTCAAATTTCCAGCTTCACAAATACCGCTTTATAGATTCCCACAGAAGAAAAACCAAGACTTTCCAACCAATAATCAGAGCATTCTTTATTGTCCACACATAGATAAGCTTGGAAGGATTGGAATTTTAGTGGACTTTCAATATTTTGACATGTGAGGTTGACAGTTTGTGTTTTAATCGTTATAATAGTTTTAATAGTTATAATAGTTATAAAGCATTAAGTTTTTGAATCCCAACATCTGTCATTAAATAATTATTGTCTGACCCCCTTTGGTGCCTGACCCCACCGTAATTTAACACATCTGTGAAATTTCAATCAAGAAAAACTGAAAAAAAAATGCTTAAACATAAACTTCAATATTATTTGTCAAAATGAAAAAAAAAATCTGCCCACTCTATACATAGACCATCCAACTTTCCTAAATGCTTCCTAGAAAAGATGGTCATTTGTAGCATGCCTGCCAGGTTAACATCTGGCAGAGCACAGAGGGAAGTGAATTCCAAAGATAAGAAAACTTTGCTAGTAGCTCCCACTCATCAGGGGCGGCTCCAGACCCCAGCACGCCAAGCGCGTGCTTGGGGCGGCATGCCGCGGGGGGCACTCTGCCGGTCCCCGGGAGGGCGGCAGGCGGCTCCGGTGGACCTCCCGCAAGCGTGCCTGCGGAGGGTCCGCTGGTCCCGCACGGCTTCATTGGAGCCATGGGACCAGCGGACCGTCTGCAGGCACGCCTATGGGAGGTCCACTGGAGTCACGGGACCGGCAACCGGCAGAGTGCCCCCCGCGGCATGCCACCCTGCTTGGGGCGGTGAAATGTCTAGAGCCGCCCCTGCCACTCATTTATATGAAGAGAACTCCTCTAAGGGATAGTTTGTGTCTTTTAGGCACTGTTCTGACCAAGGGCTGCGTGTAAGCAGCACCACCCCGGAAGAGTCATTGTGCTTTGTGTTTCGTTATGTGCTCTGAAACACATCTCTCTCCCTGCTTCCTTTTGCTCAGTGGTAGGGTAGTAACTTACTTCAGTGCTATTCCACCAGCAATTTTTTATATTCTCCATGCCAGCTGAGCAGGCAGAGCCATTTCCCCACCCCTCCTATACCATGTACTCTCTGCAGAGTTTTGTACTCCAGCATGGAAACTAGCCCTAAACATGTAGACCTCTGCATTCTGCATTAGTCAGAGTTTCTGAATAGCCCCCATTGTACAGCCCCACACAGAATGCATTGCAAGAGTGGAGTCTTAAGGTGACAAAGGCATGGGTGATGATGATAGCCACATCCACATCAGAACGGCCACACTCCTCTAGTTAGACGGGGATAGTTTTAAAATGCCTTTTTGGCCTACTGTTGCTAATTGACATTCTAAAGTTGTCCCTTTTCTATGCACATACACTTTCAGCTCTTCTGATTCTACTGCTGCTAGTGTTTGTTCTAAAATGATGCAGAGTCTGCCTACCCCAGCCTCCATACCTAATTTATCTAATGCCAGACTGACAGAACAGTTGGCGCTCAATTCACTGGCATCCCCTCTGCCTCGAGGGTGTCTAGGAAACACAGCAGGTCACCTCACAATAAATATGTGGATCAAGTAGTTGCATTGCAGTAGTGTCTAGCAGCACCAATCAAGGAACAGGGCCCCATTGTCCTAGACACTGCACAGTATTTAACGTACATTCCTAACTCCTAAGAGCTCAAAGTCTAGGACAAGACACAAAAGGTGGGTAAGACAAACAGACAGGAGGAGCGAGAGGGGGATGGGGAGGGGTGGGCAAAGTGAGCCGTTTTATACAATAAGCAGGAGATGTCAACTCACCAGCTGCCGAGTGAGGGCCAGGTGCCATATATGGGATTAGATCACTTTTGGGGGAGGATAGTTGAGTAGTATTACAGTAGCAATCAGCAGGATGTCACGTGGCAGTTTAAAAAAAATCATATACTGCACGTACTTTTGTGTACAAGCTGCGGGGATCAGTAGATAAGTGACTGACTAGCTAATCTCTCCTTAAGGATCATAGCTTCTGAAAATAGGGCAACTATGAAATGTGTAGCATGCACGATGACACGGACTTCTCCACAGCCTCTGCTCTGAACATGTCATTCAATGTAATTGTGCAGGAATTCCTTAAAGAAAATCAGAATAAAAGGTGTTGCCTACTTAAACAGTGCTGGCTTTTTACATGTTTTAATCCCTCCATGCAAAAAATAGCCAATTTCACGGAAAAGCAGACTTTTGGGGCATTGGGGGCATGCAAACCACCTCTGCCCCAAACCCACCAAAACATCAAAGATTTTACAGTCATTTCTCACTATTTTTGATCATCTCTAATAATAGGCCACATAGATAACCCCTCTCCACCCATTCCTTGATGCTTCTAAAAGATGAGCATTGTGAGCCACTGCATCCAGCGCTCAGTCCATCAAAAGAAATAAAAAATTATCTCATCATTTTAGCCTAACAGCTTGAATGGTACAGGAGATCCAAACACTTCCAGGCATGCTAATGCCCTTTTAAATGATGTCTTGTAAGTACAGCTGTGGCTGAAGAAAAGCTGACAGCTGAGCACTGGTATCCATGTTATATAGTAGCTGATTGCTGCTCCCCATATTCATGGCTAAATGCGTAGTACCCACTAGTGCTTTCCCAAGTATCTGACTGATTCATAAAAAACATGTTGGGATGCAGATACTGTTGCTTAAGAAGAATAACTTTCTAGATGAATACTGTATAATGACATTGCATAGTTAAGGACCGTCTATAAACCAAAATGTTTCCAATGCTTTTCGAACTATTATTATTTATGCAGGGTTTTACCATGACATCAATTTAACAGTAAATTCCTTTATTAAATCCAAAGGCTGAGTAGGATTTATGCAATTGCTCTAAATATGCCAAAATAATAATAATAAACTTAAATAATAAGCAACTTACTACCTCCAAACAGTAACAAAACATTTATAAGCATTTGATCAAGATATTTACAAATGGGCTAAACCCAGGGGTCTTAGACCCCTGTTGGTCGGCTCCAATGTGATCAGGCGGGTATTAGCAATGAATCCTTTGAGGGCTTAATTTTGTATGAAACAAGTGATGCCATTGCCAATTATTGGACCTTAGCTGACACCAGATGAAGCAGTTTCTTATACAGCCAATTATTTACTGCAGCTGGTACCCAATTAACTGTGTTTTATTTCTGTTATTCAGCCCAAACCTTAAATAATGTAACACTGATATTTTGAAGGGTCGCTACAAGTTTAAAACAACAACTCTTCTCATGATTTTATTCTGTTTTGGTCAAATACTTTGGGCCGGTTGCTCATTCTAATAGCCCCCACTTAATTTAAAACTATAGTTCACCCAAATCTAATAGGTGCTTATATTTCTACAAATGCTGAAAAAGCAATGTTTCTAATACCATATGCTACCTTTATTCCATAAGGAGAACTCCAAAAGGAGTTCAATAGGAGGGCTACATAACATGTTTTCTAGTAGGGATGATAGCTCAGAAATAAAGTGAGCCACATTAATTTGGTCTTTCTGGTATTTATTTATGTATTTGTGGCTTCTTTCTAGACAATCAACTGGTTTGAAGTTGACCCCTTTCTATGTGTGTTAGAATATTGCTATTGCTTTCAGTATCTGCTCCAGAACCTTTAGTTGTACTGAAAGGTGACAGGCAGGTGACTGTGGCATAAGAATTTCATAAATGCATTGATCTTAGAATCATAGGACTAGAAGGGACCTTGAGAGGTCATATATAATTTCATTTGAATTTCTATCTGTATAAAAAATGGCAGGTCATTCCAGAGAGGAACTGGTTCAAGTTAAAAAAAACAGAATTATGAATATTTTAAGCAATAAAGGCACTATGTTAACTTTGCTATGATTCATGAGATCACCAAAGTTCATCAATTTTATTATCAATATTTATTTGTCCAGAGCTTGTTGCTGGATGTTTATTGGTCATTCATTATTCTTCTGCTTAAAAGGCCTTTCATCTAGTCAGCAGAAACAGCACCATGTGAATTAGATAACCAACTGTACAATGCAAATAATGAAACCATATATTTCAATGACAAGTTCCAAAACATCACAGAGGTTGAAAAGTATTAATTGATGCTATTCAGCAAATGCTAATCTTACAAATAACAAATTCATTGGCAGCATTCAGGATGAGTTTGTGTATGATTCACTAAATGAAAAAGTGACTAATATCTTTATCCATCACAGCACTTAAGCATGCTTAATTTTAACCCTGGAAGTATTCCCATCAAAGTTTAAGCAATTTAGGAAAAGGGCTGGCCAGAACACAAGAAATCAGTTTTGCAAAACATTTTAAGGTTTTTGTTTCTGTTCTGCTGTGGAATAAAACCAAGCCCTTTTGAATTTTTTGTGAAGAAAGCAGAACCATTATCTCAGGGCTTAGGGTACTCATCTAGAATGCAGGAGATTCACATCCAAGTCCTTAGTCTGCCTGACCCAACATAGGGATGTCAACCTGAGTCTCCCACATCCCAGGAGCATGCCTGAACCACCAGGTTATTGACTATTCTGCATGGGCCTGCCTCATATTTTGACCAGAAATCTAATCATGATGGAGGCATTTGGTATTTTAATCATGATGGAGGCACTGGTATTTTAAAAATACAACTATTGAAATGTTCTTGACCAGCTCTACTTAGGAGCTTTTGAAAATTCCACCCTTAATTTATAATGAACAATATTCTAAACAAACAGCTCAGTGAGCTTTACTGTAGAGGCAATATTGAATTACAAGATTCTGTATGCATTAAAAGGACTAATGTGCCTGAATAAACTTGTGGTTAAGTGGCACATGTTCCTCCTACTTTTGGGGAAGAGTCTGCTCTTAGAGCCACACTCCCAATATGAGCCTTCTAGGGCAAACAAAATATCAGACTTTAGATCTGCTGAAGTGAATAGAGAGAAGAATCTGACCTATTTTGGAGTTTCTCAAGTATTATTTATACTATGATAGGGCCTTAGAGTCACCAACAGAGATCAAAGTCTCATGGTTCTCAGTACTGTACACATAAAACACACTGTTTGTCCCAAAGAGTTTATAATCTAAATAGACAAGACAGATTAAAGGCAGGAGAAAGTAAATATCAATAACCCAATTATGGAACCAAGGCCCAGAGATGAAGTGACTTGCCCAAATTCATATAGATGTCTGTGGTAGAATCAGGGACAGAACCCAGATCTAATCCCCAGCCATGTGCTTTACACTTACTATTATTGTTCTTAATTTGATTTGTGGTAGCACCTAGTGATCCCAATCAGGGATCAGCACCACATGATGCCAGGCATTGTACACACACATAATGAAAAGGTATGCCCCAATCTAATAACCATACAACCATCTCTGATGGCTTTTGCTCTCCCGCCTCAACCCCAATTTTCCTCGTCAGCTAGCTGTACAGTTCTAATTATAAAAGCAACGTGGAGTCCTTGTGGCATCGTAGAGACTAACAAATTTATTTGGGTATAAACTTTCATGGGCTAGAACCCACTTCATCGGATGCATGGAGTGGAGAATACAGGAGCAGGGTCATTACAAAACCTAAACCTAATTTCCCCAATACTAATTTCCCCCTACTGCTACTCACACCTTCTTGTCAACTGTCTGAAATGGGCCACTCTCATTAGCACTTCAAAAGTTATTTTTCCTCCCTTGGTATCCTGCTGTCAATTGAATTGGCTCTGACTGACCTCACACTTGGTAAGGCAACTCACATCTGTTCATGTATTTATACCTGCTCCTGTATTTTCCATTCCATGCATCTGATGAAATGGGTTCTAGCCCACGAAAGCTTATGCCCAAATAAATTTGTTAGTCTCTAAGGTGCCACAAGAACTCCTCGTTGTTTTTGCTGATACAGACTAATATGGCTACCACTCTCAAACCAGTTCTAATTATGGAGTTCTCAAAAACTATTTCTCTCTTGCATCAGCCTTGATTCAAGTAATGCACCAATTTAAGAACAAAATACATTGACCTGATTGGCCTTTCTCAGGGTACCCTGCTAGTAGGTTCTCTCTTCATTTTATTTAACACTTCCAAATCTCAGTGTTTGATTATTTAAATCACTTTTCATCCCAGAGTGCAGTGGAAAGCAGTTTTTGTGGAGTTTGCATTAATTTTTTTTAAGAGTCCCATTCTTTTTCCGTTAGCGCCATTTTTTGTACTGACAGCATGTTACTCAATGTGACTATATACAATAAAGTGCACTGGACATAATTATGTTTTATGTTTGTCTCTTTAGCCTGCCTTCCAGAGACTTATAAGAACTTCACAATGGCTATGTATTACAGGCAGGCCACTGAATTAGGGAAATAAAGACAAACATAGAAGACAATGTGTCTGATTCTTCACTGCCTTGCATCTTGTGTAGTCATTTATGCCAGTGCAAAATGGGTGTAAAACTCTGTCAGATCAGAATGGTAGCTCTTTGAATCCACTTTGCCCAGGTTTAAATGACCTCAGAAGGATGTAGGGCAGTCGAAGCTCAGTCTCAATATTTTGGCTGATTCGATATATCTATCTAATCATCTGCAATCATAAGTGTATTTATACTGTGCTCATCACCACTGGAGCTGAGTGCATTGTGCTTTACAGAAGGGAACAGCAAGAGTAGGATATCTTAGAACTAAGAAAAAGGAAAAAGAGGGTTTACTCTTTGGGCTACAGTTTATAAATCTTTAGATCAGCATCTATCAGAGGGGTAGCTGTGTTAGTCTGTATTCACAGAAACAACAAGGAGTCCGGTGGCACCTTAAAGACTAACAGATTTATTTGGGAATAAGCTTTCATGGCTAAAAAAAACCCACTTCTTTGGGGTTTTTACCCACAAAAGTTTATGCCCAAATAAATCTATTAGTCTTTAAGGTGCCACCAGACTCCTCATTGTTTAGATCAGCATCTGACTCCAGGGACATAAACCCTGAAACCAGGAATACATTTTTATAACAGTGCCTGGGGAGTTCACTGTGCACCAGTACCATTAATGAAAGAGAGCACAATACACTCCCTGTGCACCTCAGTGTGAATGCAGCCTCAAGCATTAGGATTTTCTGGGTCTTTGTTGATTTCCAGCTTTGATTTGCCATCTCAATATTTTTAGCAGGTTCACATCCTTAGTATTAATAACAAATAGCAGCAGTTTTATAAATCAAACACTTTCAACCATCCAAACCTCAGTAAAAGCCATTACAATTTTATTAACGATACCAGTGCTTGGGTAAGCTGCTGGAAAAAGCAATCATTTGTGATTTATTGATAAGTGAGATTTACAAAAAAGAGATCCTGCTACCCCAGAAACATAGCAGCCAATTAGATAAGACATAGCATGCTACACACCTGCATTTTTAAGGGCATGGCCCACACTTATGTCTGTCCATTTGTATAGCTAAACTCCAAAGGAGGTAGTACATGAAAAGTATATGGCAGAAAAAGATTTCACTTTATAAAGCAAACTAGAAGAAGCTCAACTGACAGCATAAAACATGTACAAATGTAAATCAGTATATATTTTTAAAGTACTAGCTAAATTTCAACTCCATTGTTTTATCCATTCACTTAATTGTCTTAGGTCCCTCTAAAGTTCCTTATAGTAGTGTTTAGTAGTGCTACAGAGTTCTTATGCGATGCTGAGGAAATCACTCAAACCAAACTTTTCACAGGTGGTCACTACTTGCATGTTCCTCATTTCTAGATGCCTGACTTGATATCCTGGTGATAGAGCTGGTCAAAAATTTTCAAACAGAACAGTTGTCTCTCAGAACATGCTGATTTGCGGGAATCAAAACATTCCATGGGAAGATGTTGATTCAGTTGAAACAGAAATCAGACAGGCAGGCTGTGCTGTCAGAAATTTTTCAGCCACCTTTACTTTTGTCAATCACTACTATCTGGGGGCAATTGCAATAAAGCTAATATTCCCTGCAGGGAGGGCTTCAAACTTTTGTTAAACTTGATAGGCTCCAGGAGGGAAATGCAGATTGCCTTGATTTAACTATACATTGTTCCATGCAGAAAAAGACCTCACAAAATGCACAGAATATTAAAGAATGAAAGGAAGCATCTGAGAAATCAGCACTGTACCCCAGTGGGTTTGAGAGAAAGGAGTTCTTTAAAAAAAAAAAAAGCATACAATCCCTTGTGAGGAGAATTTGAAGAACCTCATTTAGCTGGTCAGTCTACAATATGAGAAGGGTTAAGGAGGGAAAGATTGCAGGAGAGAAAATGTTACACAACTGGCAAAATGAAACAGCATATGTGTGCGGGGGGTAGAGAGTGTTTTTTAAGCAATTAAATAATGATAAAGACTCAAGAGGGAGTTAGTCTGAATACTGTCATTACATAGTTCCCCCTCAAATGTCTTCTTAAGCTCCACAGAGGCTTTTCTTCTACATCAACCACTCTATCAGGGGCACAAATTTCTTCACATTAAGAAAGCTCAAAGTCCTCAAACAAAGTCCATTGATTTTACTCTTTTGTCAGGTCACTCCCTGGGTTTTCCTGCCTGCAGATTCAATAGGGAAGCCCCATTCCCAGGTGTTTCTGCTGGGGCCTGCTCACTCCCAGCAGTCTCCATTTTGCCCTCATCCCAGGCCTTCCTGCCTGGAGCTTTTTCTGCTTTGGCAGGCCACTCCGGGTATGTCTACACTGCAATTAGACACCTGTGGCTGGCCTGTGCCAGCTGATTCAGACTTGTGGGGCTCAGACTAAGGGGCTCTTTAATTGCAGTATAGACTGGAGCCAGGGCTCTAGGACCCTGCAAGGTGGGTGGGTCCCAGAGCTCAGGTTGTAGCCCAAGCCTGGAAGTCTACACTGCAATGAAACAGACCTACAGCCTGAGCCTCAGAAGCCCAAGTCAGCTGGCATGGGTCAATCACCGGTTTTTATTTGCAAATATAGACATACCCTCCTAGGCCCTACCTGGCTGTGTAACCCAGTGGGCTAGCTTGCCTTTAGTATATTCACTGCTTTGCAGTATATTCAGCAGTCATGCAAAGAACCTACAGGCCTGTGTCCTATAAGACATTAGCTTCAGCAAGTTAGCATAAGGCTTGAGGCCTATGACATTTGAATAGATATACTTTAAACAGATAAACAGCCAATGGAAACCCTAAGTATTGGGGAGCTGAAAATAGAGTGTTTAAAGGGAAGTTCTGACCACAGGTACATGATCCAACCACAAGAGTATCATGGCAATGAATTGATGTATATAACAGGTACATGAGCTACATCTGCAGATACCTAACTACAAAAGGGCCATGGTAAGGAATGGATAATAAGTTGAGATCATTGATATACTAACCTATAGAAGAAAGACACTCCAACATTAGTAAGGTGAGGAAATACAAATAAGGAAAAGGGGCAAATCCCCTACTGAATATGCATCAAACATAGTGGCATCAGTGTAACATGTTATAAAAGTTGCATCCCAGCCTACGGGCGGTGGGAGAAGGAGATATAGTCCTTGGAAGGTGCCAGACTGATGGTCACTGGTGATGAGGGGGACAGTGATTGTGATGAAAAAGATATGGCTAACAGTTCAGGTTGTTCTACAAGGGATGGTGAGAGTATCTGAATGTTCAGATGTACATTATGTAATATCTTTATCTACCTTACTGAGTTGAGGTGCTTGTGACTGTGCATTAAAATGCATTAATAAACTATTTGTAAATGTAGCAGAGTTCCTGTAGTGTGAGTGTTGCAGCTGTGCTCATCAGGGTTCCTAACTATATAATAATTTAAATAATACTGGGCCTGATCTTGGGACAAGAACCTGTCAACCCTCAAAGTGATAACTGAGGATTCTTAAGTCACCTTGATCACTTTGATCGATTGGCCCTTCAGCCCTCATATGGATTGCACCGATCACAACACATCTTCCATTCTTCTCTTATCCTGCCCTTCCTTCTCCATGTGCGGCCGTGCCTTTTCATGATAAAATCTTCCCATCTCTTTGGATGTCGGCCGAGTGGTCACTTCAGTTCCCGTGGGTACCACTCAGCGACAGCTGTAGTCTATCAACTGTCAGTGAGCCTAGCTATATACCTGGCCCATCACATTTTACTGAACCTGCTTTCAACAACGTCCTGCACTCCACTCTGCTCTCTGATCACTTCATTGGAGACTTAGTCGTGGATTGAAATCCCCAAAATTCTTCTTTCCATCACCCTCTCCATGACAGATAGTTGTTGCTTCTTTATCTTTGTCAGCACCCATGTTTCATACAACATTTCTGGCAGTACTGTTGAGTTGGAGAAGTTGGTGCATGTTGCCTTGTTGATTTTTTCCTGGGAGGACATCCTTGATAGAATTCAATGCGTGCCAAACAGTTTTCTTTCTTCGCAAGAGTTCACCTTCCTGATCATGGCAAATGTTAATTTCTTGGCCCAAATAGCTGTATTATTCAACTTCTTCTATTTGTTCTCCCTTGACTATTATTTGGGCTTTTGGCAAGGCATCAGACCTCATAAATTTCATTTTAGAGTGGTTCATTTTCAGTCCAACTTGGCTGCTGTTTGTGTTGAGTTCTCACAGCATTTTCTGTAGTTTGATAGTGGTTTTGGCAATCAACACGATATCGTCTGCGAATCTGAGGTGATTTAACTGCTCTGCATTGACGCTGGTTCCACCCTTCCAGTTCATCGGCCTCACTATCATTTCAAGGTGAAGAGTCTGGGGGAAACCATGTCTTCTGGCTTCACACCTTTTTTGCCTGGATGTGAAGGGGAGTATTGAACAGAGTTATATCTGTAGTGCAGTCAGAATTTGCTTCCTTTAGTAGTTTGATGTAGTTTATGTTGATGCCCTATTCTGCAAGAGCTTTCAGCACTGCATTGATCTCTATGCTGAATACTTTTTCATAGTGAATGAAAGCAATGAATAAAGGGAATTTGTATTCCCTTGAGTGCTTCAATAGCTGGTTTATAGTGAAGATACGGTCCAACGTACTGAAATTCCCTCGAAAACCTGCCTGCTCTCTCGGCTGCTGCTCGTCCAGATTTTGTGGGAGTCAGTTTGTTATTATTTTGGTAAATAGCTTGTAGACATGTGAGAGCAGGCATACTGGATGATAGTTCTTTAAATCTTCATGATCACCTTTCTTGCACAGCAAAATACCAGCTGGATGGTATCTTCTGTATTTCCAAGAAACGGCTAAAGGTCTGAGCAAGAGTTTTCCAGAGGTCATGGCCTCCAGCTCTTATCATTTTGCCTGTCAGTCCATCTTTTCCTGGAGCTTTTCCTTCCTTCATTTGGTAAATTGCATGTTGAACTTCACTGATGAGGACTGCTCACTGGTCTGTTGAGCTGTTGGTAATGGGACATTTATTTGAGATGCAAACAGTTCAGTGCAGAAATCTTGGCAGACCACTTCCATCCTTGTTCTTCAGTGCCATTATTGTTGACCTGTACAGCATCAATTCCTGTTTGCATTTTTTGAGGCTTCTGTGCTCTTCAGCAGTCTTTAAGAGCCTTTCATTTCAGTACTTCTCAAAGTCCTCTTTTAGTCTTCTTATCAGCTTGCAGAGATAGGAGTACTCAAGTTTGTTGCCATCATTTTGCTTCATATTCCTCCACTTTTCTAGCAAATTCCTCATTTCCTCTGAGATTCTTCCCTTTGCTCTTTTCAGCCTTTCTTTCTTGGCTAATTTCACGCATTGTCTCACCTTATCCATGAAGTTTTTATAATGCTCGTCACAATTATCTGTGAGACTCCACTCTTCCTTGGAAATGTTGGCTTTCAGGATTGCTCATCAAATATTTTCGGCACTGTCTCTGATTTGCCATCGGTAGCGCGTTCTTCTCCACCTTTATGTTGACATTAAGCCTCACTCTGAGCAAGTGATGGTCACTACCAGTGTTGAATGATGGCACTATTGAGATGTCTTGTATGATGCACTGCTTATTGATTAGAATATAGTCAATCTCGTTCTTGTTCTTCGCATTGGGCACGATTGGACTTTTTTTTAACTAGGTGTTACCAATGAACATTTCTTTTGTCTCTGCCAGAATTACCAGTTTCTCTCCTCATGATTTCTGTTCACTGATAGCATACCATACCTTCCAATGAACTTTTTGCCTTCTTTCCCTCTTCTGACCTTGGCACTGAAGTCTCCCATCACAATCATATATGTGGATTTTAGAGCGAGGGTTTCCTCAATCTCTTAATAGAATTCTTCCACATCATCATATTCACTTGTGCTTGTGGAAGCATAGATCTGGATAATCTTGAGGGTGTTATTCTGGTTCAGTTGGAGGTACAGCACTCTGATGCATAATGACTTGAACTTGCAGGAGATGATTTTTGAAGTAATCAATATATATAATCTATAGATCTGGCTACAGCTGGAGCCTCAGGGTTCCGGTTCTGGTTCTGGTTTCCAAACCCCCTGGTATCAGGGTTTCTCCTGGTGAAGATTTTCTAGTGTCCTACAGTTTCCCAAGCTTCCCCCTTCACTGCAGCTATGCTGCCTTTATAGGGAATTCCCTGATCCAACCCAGGTGTGCCTCTTCAGTAATCAGGATTGGCTAGCCCCAGGCCTTGCAGCCCTTGAAGGGCAAGCCACCCTGTTACACTGCCCTTGTGGAGGAATACATCCAGCTGAAATAGCCCTTACTTCATATTTTTGAAACATCTTATTGTTTATTATTATTCATTATAATGATTGATTATTTGTATTATGCTTGTGCCTAGGGACCCCAATCAATTATCCAGGTCCCATTATGCATCATAAATACATGTAACAAAGAAACCAGTTACTGCCTTGGAGAGCTCACAATCTCCATGACAGACAGGACTTAGCAGATGGAGAAAACAAACTGAGTCAGTGGGTTTCAGAGGATGAGAGAACCATAAAATTAAGGAGAATTCATTGTGTCTTGAACTACTAACCTCAAATGTCACTCTAGCCCTAAGAGTAAGCTCTTATGTTCAGGTTTTTACACAACTATCTATATGAAATCCATCTGGAATGTTTTTGTGTAACTACAGGGTTTTCTGTGTGGACTCCTCCAGACTTTGATTAACTCATCCACTCTCTTGTAAGATGGTATAGTGCCACCCATGAAAAACAGTAGGGACAAATGTCTGCGTATTCATAAGAACTCATTAACTGAATTTCCACTCATTATCAATGAGAGACTCATATGTTGCTTGAATGAGTACAGATTTTCATGTAGGTCATTTGAATGTATTATTCATTACATTATTCATATATTCAGTTGCATTCATCAAAGGGCTAATGAGATTTTTTTAAAAATATTATTTTAATCAATTAAAATCCAAAAATCAATACAGAACAAACAGTTCAAGTGATGATTCCCAGTGCAGAATGGGGTGTACCCGGTTCTGCTATACAAATAACTAGTGTAGAAACTCTTGTGTCCAGCTCAGAGGTAGCTAGCTCTCGCATATTTCTTTAAAGGTATTTGCATAGGGGTAGGGCAGAAGTCATGAGGAGGGAGCAGCGGGTAGAAGAGGGAGTTATATGAGCCCGGATTGCTTCAGATGAGGTTAGCCACCTGGGGAATTCAGCAGGAATTTGGGAGAAGTGAATGGGAAGGTAATCAGAGAGTGGTTAGGGAAATTTCTTAGTCAGACTGATCCCAAACTCTAGATTCAAGAAAAGCAACTACTGCAGCATAGACATTTTTTGACGATAAATAACTTGGCCACTTAAATGTGTCATAGTAGATTCTGCTTAATGGCAACCTTGACATTAGCAACTTCTGGAGAATGGCAACATTTTACTGGGAACCGATCCCATCCCATTAGCATGAGTGTTAGTGGGATTTGGATATTGGCAATGGAATGCCACTTATTAGCAATTTTTTTAAAAGAAAGGCCTCAGCAGAAGGCAGATTTCCAAGGCTGCAGCCAGGGAAGGAAGTTCTGGGACTTCCTGGCTGCAGCCCCACAAACCTGCCTGAGGTACTGAGCTGAGCCCGTCCCAGCACTTCCTTCTGGGGCTGCAGCCCAGCAAACTTGACTGAATACAGGAGCCACACAGGACATAAGGGGCTGTGGGCCGGGACAAGAGCCTGCGGACAGAGCAGTAGTGGGGATGGGGACTGCAGCCTGGATGCTGGAGCTGCACAGTACCTCTCCCTGCACTCTCCGGGCTGTGCCCTGTCAGGGTACACAGGGAAGAAGTGCTGGGATATGCTGAGCCCCAAATCCTGGAGAGCACAGGGAGAGGTAAGGTGCAGCCCCCTGGAATCCCAGTGCCTCTGCTCCCAAAAGAAAGCCCTGGCATCCAGGCTGCAGCCCCGCTTTGTTGTGGCCCTGCCCGCAGGCAGGTTTGCAGGAAAGGCATGTCCCAGAATTTCTTTCCCTGGCTGCTGCCTCACAAACCTACCTTCTGCTTGTTAGCAACTGCTGGGTAATGGCAACTTTTTGCTGGCAACTGAGAACATAACATAAGAATGGCCATACTAGGTCAGACCAATGGTCCATCTAGCCCAGGGGTGGGCAAACTTTTTGGGCCGAGGGCCACATCTGGGTGGGGAAATTGTATGCAGGGCCGGGGCAGGGGGTTGGGGTGCGGGAGGGAGTGTGGGGTGTGGGAGAGGGTGCGGTGTGCAGGAAGGGGCTTAGAGCAAGGGATTGGGGCAGAGGAGGGGTGCAGGGTGTATGAGGGGGCTCAGGGAAGGGGGTTGGGGTGCAGGAGGGGTGTGGACTGTGGCAGGGGGCTCAGGGCAGGGGGTTGGGGTGCAGGAGGAGTGCAGGGTATGGCCGTGGGCACAGGCACGGGTTGCAGGTGCAGAAGGAGTTTGGGGTGTACAAGGGGGCTCAGGGAAGGGGGTTGGGATGCAGGAGGAGTGCAGGGTGTGGCAGGGGGCTCAGGCAGGGGGTTGGGGTGCAGGAGGGGTGCGAGGTGCAGGCAGGGGGCTTAGGGCAGGGAGTTGGGGGGTGGGGCACAGGAGGGGTTCAGGCTCCAGCCCAGCGCCGCTTACCTGAAGCGGCTCCGGGGTGGCAGCGGCGCTCACCGGGGCCAGGGCAGGCTCCCTGCATGCCTGCCCTGTCCCCGGCCCCACGCCACTCCAGGAAGCGCTGCGGCCCCTGGGGGACAGTGGGGGGGCAGAGGGCTCCGAGTGCGCTGCCCTTGCTGTGCCTCCAGGTACCTCCCCCGAAGCTCCCATTGGCCGCGGTTCCCCGTTCCTGGCCAATGGGAGCTGCGGGGGGTGGTGCCTGGAGGCCAGGGCAACATATGGAGCCCTCTGCCCCCCCCCCCGGGGGCCGCTTCTGAGCCATGAGGGGCCGGATCTGGCCCGCGGGCCGTAGTTTGCCCACCCCTGATCTAGCCCAATATCCTGTCTTCCAATGCCAGGTGCTTCAGAAGGAATGACCAGAACAGTTAATCATAAAGTGATCCATTCCCTCTCCACTCTCAGCTTCTGGCAAACAGAGGCTAGGGACACTCAGAGCACCGGGTTGCATCCCTGCCCATCTTGGTTCATAGTCATTGATAGACCTATCCTCCATGAACCTATCTAGTTCTTTTTTTAACCCAGTTTCAGTTTTGGCCTACACAACTTTCCCTGGCAAAGAGTTCCACAGGTTGAGTGTGTGTTGTGTGAAGAAATACTTCCTTTTGTTTATTTTAAACCTGCTCCCTATTAATTCCATCAGGGGACCCCTAATTCTTGTGTTATGTGATGGGGTAAATAACACTTCCTTATTCATTTTCTTCGCATCAGTTAAGATTTTATAGACCTCTATCATATACCCCATTACACATTGCTTTTCCAAGCTGAAAAGTCCCAGTCATTCTAAATTCTCCTCATATGGAAGCTGTTCCATGCCCCTAATAATTTTTGTTGCCCTTTTCTGAACCTTTTCCAATTCCAATATATCTTTTTTGAGATGGGTTGACCAGATTTGCACTCGGCATTCAAGATGGGGGCATACCATGGATTTATATAGGGTCATTATGATATTTTCTGCTTTATTCTCTATTCCTTTTCTAATGACTCCTAACAGAATGTTCACTTTTTTGACTGTTGCTGCACATTGAGCGGATGTTTTCTGAGGGGTTCCTAATAAGTGAATCTATTTGTATTTCCAAAATACCCAAAGCAATTACATCATATCACTGATTAATTATTGTACTTGCTCAATGTAATATTTAAATCAAAGCCCTTTTTAAGCTGCACTAAAAATAGCCTCTCACACAAATTAAACTATTTCCTTAGCACCTGTAAATCAGAAATGGCTAGGATAATTTTTTCTGAAAGTTCATAGGAAAAATCTCCCAGGCTGATGCCTCGTTAGGCAAATTTCAGCTCGGAATGAATTTACACAGCTGATTTGTACACTCTTGAAAAATACAGAAATGCTGACATAACCTGAACTTTAGAGGCACTATAAAATATATATATAAATAATAAACATGGTTACAAATAAAAAATATGAGGCAGTGTTTATATGAAAGCTGTCACTTTGCATTTAGAATGCATCAATATTGTTGTCCCTGTCTTAAAAATATGCTTAAATATTGATGGGAAAGAAACCTATTTGCATCACAAATGATTCTTCATGCTCCGAGTCTGGCTTTCCCAAGCACTTCAAGAGCTTCTGCAGCTCCTATTCATTTCCTATTAGCTCTAACATTAGACTTCATGAATGTATACAGTGCAGGGCCAAGTGTGAGAAACCTAGTTCCAGGGCTAAGTGGCACAGTGGATTAGCTCAAGAGCCTTTCACCTGAAGTCTATATATTTAATTAGGCCACAACTGTGTTTGTTCCCACTTAGCCACATCACAAAACTACTACGCAATATGGTACCAATGGGAGTCTCTACTCCATGAAGGTCCAGGAGTGCTAGTCAGGAATAAGGTGCATTGTCAAAGGGCTGGAGCACGTGCAGGAAAAACCAGCTGAATCCCCAAATGCTTAACTAGTTATTTAACAAAGTGTTAAGCATAATATGGATGCTTTGGAGGTAGCCAAGCCCATGAATAAATACATGAGAGTAAGATATCAAGCATAACTTTGTTCCACAGCACTCATGTGGTAATAGAAAAGAACTCTAGCCACAAAGAGAATATTCTTTCATTATCAAGAATAATCGCATAAGAAAAAAGAAGAAAGGGGAGATGGTGCTTTGGTCCTTTCTGTGCCTTTTAAAGGATAATTTTTACTAGAACAGACATGCACTGGGGACCTGGATTTCTTGTTGATAGAAGCACCCACCTATACTATGCCTGGCTCAGAACATGGCTATTAGAACTTAACACTCAGAAAGACTAAATTCACTCATAAATTAAGAAAAAATGATCAAGTAGTCTGAGTCTGGTACTTGATAGACATCACCAAACCAGCCATCACACTTGACTATTTCTTTTTACCAGTCTCAACAGAGAAGCCAAGGATTGGACATGGAGACTGAACTGCACTCTCAGGTCAGGTTGTGACACATCACAAGGCAGTGTAGGGGAAATTGCATTGCTGAGTCCTGCAACTTACCTGTTCATTTGCTAAATAAGGTACTTCATTCTCCAGTCTGGCAGATTTTATTTTTGGAGGAGATCATGAAAAATTTACTTGCATTCCTTTCCCAGAATTGATGGTTATTCAGGGAGCTCTTGAATGGACAAATTGGCTGTATTTAGTATTTAGGTTGTAAATGTCCAGATTGCTTTTAAACTGAACCTTAATTACCCGCGTTTATAACTTTTACATTGTCATCATTATTTTTCCCTAGGAGCAAAACACATTTCCTAATCAGCTCTAATCATTCTTATGGTCTAGCTTTTTTACACCCATCTGGTGGAAGCGACATTCAGGGCAAAGGAGAATCAAGCCCTTTGTATCTATAAAAATAATTAGAGGATCAAAATAGAGTTTACAATGAAACTCTGATTTCAGCTTTGGCACTCATATTATATGTTTTATCTGCAAACCCTTTGCAAATGGGTGTAGGCATTATTATCCTCAGTTTACAGATGGGATAACTGAAGCATAAAGTAAGGAGACATAGCAAATATTTGTGAGGACCAGACAAGCTATTCAGAAACCCAGTCCTGTTCTCATTCCCCTGGGCTACGGCTACCCACAGATTAAGTCTTACAGTTCATAAAATAGAGATATTTGGGATGAATGATTTAGCAATCTATGTCCCATTGTCTTTTAATGGGACTTAGGTGTTTTTGAAAATTTTACCCTTTATATTTAAGGATGACATCTTGGTTTGCTTGAAGTCAATGGTAAAAACTCCATAGACTTCACCAGAATTTCACCCCCAGTTCTTCACTGTGAATAGGACACAGCAATAGTAACTGATATCAGGCCTGTAATGGTCAATTAGGATAGCTGTTCTTGCTGAAAACCATGTCTGATGTTAAAGGTGCTGCTACACTGGAATAGTTGCTGCAATCCTTTCTTTAGCTATTTTATTACATCCGGTGTAGCACTTTGATTCTTAACTGAGCCCTTCCACATGAATGAAACAGGCATGGCAGTTGCCGCTTCAGTAAAAGAAAGCTATGTTTGTAATTAATGTTCCACAAACCTTCAGTCAGAAATAACTTTAAATCCGTTTAAATCACACTCCGTTCTATACTTGGTTTTTGTTCCACAGAAGATTCAGTTACCATGGCAACATAATAGCAACACGCTCTTTTAAATAAAAATCATACTAAACACAATCATACACAATTGCCAGTCAGCCTAGTTTGGTGGCATATACTGATTCCTCAACCCTGAATGCTAAGCTCAAAATTTACTGAAGTAGTAAAAATATTGTGGTTTTGCCATTGAAAATTCAGACTCCTTTTCTGACCCCCATACTCCCTCAAAGTTTTCACAGAGGCCCACTGGAATAGATCAGAAGTGTGGATTACAGCAATAAAGAATATAAGGCTAAGATTTACAAACTTGTTCCAAAATAAGACCTAATTTTGGTAATTACATAGCTATTTATGCTTTACCAATTAAATAAGGAAAACTGAAATGTTCAAAGTAATTACCAAAAATAATACCTTCACATGCTCTTTAGCAGGATACAATATACAAAATGTATCATATTTTCAGATCTGGATTAAAGAATGTGGGGGCTCTGCACATTACAGAAATTGGGACCTCTGTAAGCATGACAGAGGAGCGGCCAGGCCAAATCTGAGTAAGTGGATCGAATTTGAGCAAGTGGCTTTCCAATTCGGTACACGGGGTCACAGCACCTTTCAGTTTTTTGAGAGTCATTTTGGTTGTTTTTTTCCTTAGTTGTTGGGGGCGGAGAGAGGTTCCTGAGATGCTGGCCCCGTGCAAGTGCACAGTGTACACATTAGTTAAGGCAGGTCGGCATATTTTCATCCTGGTTGATTACTAGCAATTTGCATTTTCGTTTGTGAAAGGTCAAATTCCTCTGGTATAAGTGGGTGCAAATCTGTTGACTTCACTAGTGTTACACCTTTTCATAATCAGCTGCGAATTTGGTATGAATTGTCATATTCTATTGGAGCATTCTCCCTTGTTTTTCCCCACAAACTCTGATAGGGATTCCTCATCCTCTTCCTCTGTATAATCTATAATGGTCCCTCTTCCAACATGGGGAGAAGGTGAATAAGTTTGAGGGACCACAGAGAAGAAGAGAATAGTGGACGTTTGGATGGTGAGAGACCTTTTCGAAAGATGTCTGTACTTTTTTTCTCACACTAGCGCTGGCTCTGAAGGTTATTTTGGAGTGACATGACAATTGATCTGAGAAACTTAGTGGAAACACAATGCATGTTTCTATTTTGTGTTTTAGATAGTTTATATTGTTACATGTCAGAAGATTTAGAGAATCCATCAGTAAACAAAGGAAAGCCCTAGAGACAATGAGGAGACAGATATTGACAAACTCAATCTAAATTTGTGACTTTGTTTCTTTAAGAGTTTTAGGCCAACATTACTCTTCTGCAGACACAGTCAATGGAGTCTACAGTCTAAAATGTACAGATGATACAAATCATCTGAATATACCAAATGGCCAGGGACTACAAAGTCAATTATCTGAAGGGGAGGAGAGTTTGTTGGGTTTTTAATAATTGGTGTATTATTGTTGAAAGACTTCTCAGAATTGTATCTTGACAAAGGATTTGAGAATGATTCTTTGGCCAGGTAAAGCAAACTATTTTAAGGATAGTGAGGAATTATACATGTGAATTCAGGGAATTTATGCAGATATTGTACATGACTAAAACAATCACAGGTCAAAGAAGAGTGAATTGTTACTGTGAACCAGATAAGAAAATAGTTATAGTTGTGATTTTAAAAAATGTAAAAAATGGTATGTGGTCTGAGAATTCAGAAGTACAAATACAACTTTCAAGAAGAGAAGAGCAGAACAGGCAGGTTTAGGCAGGGGCTAAAGATAAGTTCAAGGCTCAATAGAAGGGGAATCAATCTTCTAGGGCACAGACTGTTTAGACTATGAGGAGGGCATAGAACTGACCACAAAAGGGGAGGGTGAAAAGCGGGGACAAATGAGCACTCATTTACCACAGACTTATGCTGTTGAGAGCAAAATTAATCAAGGTACCAAGGCACATGAAGAGAGGACATTTTTTTATTGCCTGTACACCAATGCTAGGAGCCTGGGTAATAAACAAAAGGAATTTGAATTACTCTTTTATGATCATAAATTCAACCTAGTTGGCATTTCTGAAACCTGGTGGAAGATTTGCATGATAAGAATGTTAAACTCACTGATTATAATTTATTTTGGAAGGATCGAGTGGGTAAGGGGAAGGGGAGTAACACTCTGTCAAAAATGGCATTACCTGTTTCCAAGTCACTGACAACTCAAAAGAAAATGATCTAGAACAATTATGGATCAACAGATAAAGCAAGAGGGTGCACTAGTTGATGGCTGCAACTAATTACAGACCACCAAATTACACTAAAAACAGTATGACCAACTCCATAAGCACTTACTTGTAATGTGTAGAGAAAAAAAAATACCTGTGCTGCCATGGTGGACTTCAATCTGAGTGACATATGAGGGAGGTCTCATGCTGCCAGTACTACATCAAGAGACGTTATTTGCTATGCTCCATTATGTCTTCCCCTTTCTTCTCTGACCCCCATCTCCAACTTTGCGGGATATAATATAAGCATATATAATGTTCTATATGCTGGCACAACTTTTTCCCCTTTCCACAGAATATTTCTGAAATTATGCCCCTGAGTGAAACATCCTTGGAATTTCTAAATATTATATATGACAATTTCAAAAAGTGTTGCATCCAACACAGGGGAATTATATCTTAGACCTCATATTGACATGTAAAAATGAATTGATCACAGAACTAAAAATTAGTGATTGCTTAGTGACAAGTGATTGTGACTTAATTACATTTCTTATGTGCAAACAGAATAAAATCCCAACCAGTAACATATATATTTAGTGCTTTAAAGGGGCCAATTTTCACAAAACTGAAAATAATTATGAGCCAAATCAACTGGGAGAACTATTTTTAATAGAAAAGTGTGAATGACAATTGATGAATGTTTAACATTTTACTAGATGCCCAAAAGCTACATCCAACAATAGATAAAGAAGTCTCCACTTGTTAAAAACAACAACCTGAGTTAGAGGACAAGTAAAAGATCCATGAAAGCTCATAATAACATAACTCATGAACTCAGAATAACATGAGATCTGTTGTGCAGTTGGGCCTACAAATGTATCTGCATTGTGTTAACCAGTATGTAAATGTTCATAAGATATTACAAGAGAGCTGGGAGAATGTTTAAAGGACTGGAAAACATGCCTTGTAGTGGCAGATTCAAGGAGCGCAATCTGTTTATTCTAACAAACAGGAGGTGAAGAGGTGTCTCGATCACCAACTGCAAGAACCTACCTGGAGAGCAGACATTTGATAACAGAGCTGTAACAGGGCAGTCTGCCTTTTTAAGGGCTGGGGGTGGGGAGGAGGAGGAGGGAGCCACCAGCCTTGTTTTAGGGAGAAGCCCAGCAGGTAGGTGCTGGGAATCACCAAACTCAGCTGGACAGCATCAAGTGACTGTTTTGGATGATTCCCAACTAAGGGATGTAAGTAAAGACCCCAAGTTCCTGAGAGCGCCTGGGACCAGGAGAGGGCTGGGAGCACATTCTCCTGTGGATGTAGAAGCTGGCTATAAGGAGGCAGGTAGGCCTTGTAGGCTCTGTTAGATTGGAAAAGATCTAGACCATTAAGCTGAAGGAGTACAGAGACCCCCCCAAAACTAGGCTGGGAACAGGGCTGTTACTTAGTGGTGGTGTTCCACATTTCATTTGGGAGTTGTGGTGAATAAACAGGGCTCTGAGATAAGGGTTACAAACTGAACTGGGCATGGGCAATTATTTTTCCCAAACTGGTGATCATGTTCACCAGTCTACAAGAAGGCCCTTTGATTTAATAGACAAAGGTAGAACAAGATGCAGTAGCTGGAAGTTGAAGGTAGACAAATTCAAATGTGAAATAAGGTGCTTTTTTTTTTTTAAACAGAGAAGGTAATTAACAATTGGAACAATTTACCAAGGATTGTGGTGGATTCTCTACAACCGAAATTCTTTAAGTCAAGATTTGATGTTTTGCTAAAAGATATGCTCTAGTTCAACCACATCTATTTTACCTGAAGCAGTGATTAATTCAGGGAAGCCCTAAGGCCTGTGTTATGCTGATCAGACTCAGTTATCACAATGGTCCAGTCTGGTCTTAAAATCAATGAAAGCTGCTTTAGGGCTTGAGGCTGGGATTCAGATTTGACAGCACCAGAACCTCGTAATATGTTCTCATGAGATTTCTGCCACAGATGGAGTTCAACTGATTTTTGTAAAATGCACAGTAATCTCCCAAGAACGGCTATTCTCATTAAGTTTCTGCCATTTGGGGGAAGAAGTTTTGCACAAACACCAGAGATTTCATCTGCATCTGAACCTGGAAATAGTAGAGCCAGCTGGGAAACTGTTTTCCTGTCCCATGAAAGTTGTCAAGATTTCAAAAAATTTTCCTTCCCAGATCAGGACAAAAAGTCCAAATCTCAAAACATTTAGATAACTGAAAATCTGGGGAGGCAGGGGGGACGGGTTGTTGGGAATGCTTGGGATCAATTAAAACATTTCATTTAGATTTTGACCTCTTTTTTATGATTTAACTTAAATTTTGAAATGAAAAGTAATTTTGAACTGGAAAACATACCATTTCATATAGAAAATGTCAAAATGGGATGTTTTGGCAATTTTGAAACTTTTTTAAAACAGTTTCTAAATGGGACATTTGTTGAAAGTGACCTTTTCCTATGAAAAATTATAATTTCAATGACTTGGTATTTTGTCAAAAAAAATCCCATTTCTAAAACAGTTCTAGAAAATAGGTCTCCTGGCTTTCAGTCAGACCCAATACTATCAAGGCAGTTTTAGGTCCAATTATTGAAATCTGAACTGCTCTAAAATTCAAAGTAATTTAGATTTCATTTCCATCTTAATTGTATCAGTCTAAATGAAATTCTGAATAATAAAACTGTTGACATTAAAGCCTGTGCGACTTCATGCCAAACATCATTAAAAACAAAGAGACCAAGTCCCCTTCCCCAAGCAATATTGTCAATGGATTGTGTCATTAAAAGTGTTAGTACTATACATAAGTGGGACGTGATCAGCACTGCCTAACAGGTGACATAAACTGTGCTCTCCAGGACAATTATTAACAGCAAAATGAGTTTGAGAAGCATTAGCTTAGTGTCTGCTCATTACTCCTGCTGCATTCTGTACTTCATGGAGTGTGGAGAATGTTAAGTTCTAAAAGCATCACTGTGCTCCCAGACAATAACCCTTGCAATGCTATATAACCCTATAAAAATAATTCATATTTTAGGATCTTGTAGTACCACCTTCACAGACGGCATATGGTAATTTATTATTATTCAAACTACCATATTGTTAATCTTTCCTTAGGCAAAAGAGGAACCTAACTGTGATACTTAGTGATATTTTCTCTATGAATAAAGAGTAATAGCTAATTCATGATCTATGATATTTGGACATTGATTTACTCTCTGCTTGATACACTAAATGCATTCTAGGTGATAGAGGTTATACATGTAGCTTTTCTATTGTTCAGTCAGAAATTGAACTAGACTTGTAATCATGGCCTGAATTTCTGCTTGTGGTATTCATATGGTTTTATTCATATTGCTTGGCTTGATGGACCTGGATTTTTTGTGAGGACTGCTCAATATTATTTGTACCTTGCAATAGTAAAATGAAAAATCAATCATTTTCATTAGTTCCATATTTGAAAGAGCATACAAAATGCTATTTTCTGCTCTGAAATGAAAATGTCATTATGGCTAGACGTGGTCTAAAAGTAATTCTGATGCTGGCAGCAGTGCTTGGATGAGTAGGATGCTATAACTTCACATGGCCTATTTTGAGGGGAAGCATTATGCTCTGTAGTAGTGCTGCAAACAAAGAACACTTAGGTTTTCAGAATAAAGCTATCATTATAAGGGTCAAACTCTTTTTAATCACTCGAACAAAGCACTGTAGTAACTCAGGCTTTATTGTTTGGGAGTTTATATCTTTGGGGTTGCCTTCTTGAATGCAGCTGTATACACAGATGTTGGTCTATCTCCCCCGTACTCTCAAAGAGCTAAAAGGGACTTAACAGAAGTTGTGTAGTGTAGCTGAAGACTGTAGAATATGTGCAACCAAATTTCAAATCGACTACTTTAAAATGTAGGGGTACAGTACATAACAAGCTCTTTAGGACACGATCATTACTGTCTTTTCAGTTTCAGACAGTTATTTAAACTATTGAAAAAGATTAATTTCTAAACATTTTATTTCATACATGTATGTCAATAATTCGAAAACATTGCCAGTATGGATAATTTAGACCTCTAACACATTTCATGAATGTTTCCAAGCCTAATGCTACCATTCAAAATCATAGGATGAAAGAAATTTAAACACATACTAGTCATCAGATTTTCAAAACAGACACAATGTCATTCAACAAAACTTTGACATTTTATTGGGCTCTTGAAAATGCTAGTTCCATCAAAGAAAATGAAAGGTTATTGCCTACGGAAGAACAAATAACGTCAAATGTAAATTACCTGATGCTGACTCAGTAAATAAACAAGAAATAGCTTCAATGTTATACTTCCTAATGTTGTTACACGAGAAAAAAAATCTTTACAATGGCAAACATTTAAATAAGAGACAGTTCAGTTATGAGTTATAATTTAGGGCCAAATCCTGGTCCTACTTGAGTCAAAGACAAATCTCCCATTGGCATTAATGAGACCTTAAATCCACTCGTTACATTAATCTCTTTTATTTACGCATGTGTCTTTTTTATATATATATATTCTTTAAAACAACCCTCAAAGTTCCTGTTATGAAAACATGTTTTTGGAATTTGTTTGTCTCCCTCACCCCCATATTATTATACATGGCTCTGTGATATAAAAAAAAAGATCTATAACTTATGTAACAACAACACAATTACTACTACTGCTAGCCATTTGCAATTAATGAGCTCAGTGTATTTCATAAGAAAAAATGCATGATCTATATTATTTAAAACAGCAGTCTCTGGACTGTGTACAACACACACACACACACGCACACACACACAATTGTCCATGCCTAGAGCAATTATTAATCTAGATTGTATGTTCCTAAGGGCTGGCATCATCTTTTTGTTGTGTTTGCATAGCACCTGCTACAATGGAATCCTGCTCTAAGATACAGGCTCTTAGGCTACAATGCTATGATAATACAAATAATACTCAAAGCCACCCCTGGAGACCCATAGAGTCTTTTATTTAACATATCATGCTCACAAGTTACCTGTAATATAACACTTCAGAATTAGTAAATTTACATGCTGGAATGTGTGCAAATGTGCCTGTCTGCTCTTGTGTGTGTGCACCTGTGTGAACACGTGCATCATTACTCACACTGGAGAAACGCTGTCATCAGAGCAATGTATAGCCATCTGAGAAAAACACCTAAGTAGCAGGGTGACCTCAGTCATTTTATATTTCTCTAGGCCTTAGGAGCATTCATTCTAGAGTGCTTGAGATCAAAGATTGTTCCATGGCGATGCACATTAGTGATACACACAGAAAAACATGTTTTGGAGGGGTCAGAATAAAAGACCGCATAAGCCCTAGCACATTTTCTTTGGTTATCAAGATTTTAAAGGAGACAGGGACATTTATTCCCCTGCCTTTCATCTTCTCTGCATCTCCAAGAAGCATTTACAATATCCTATTTTTATCATTTTTTTTAAAATAAGAGAACGTCTTTCTAGAGTCACGATTGCGCTCAATTGTTGGATCTTCCAAAGGCAGGTCTTCCTCTCCCTGACGGAGTAAGATCTGGGAAAATCATTTCGGCGCAACATAGCAATTGGATAAACAAGTCAACTGCAGAAGTCACATCAATAACAGGCAAATGATACTTAAAGAAATCCTAACTTGTTTAGTGTCCTGTGAGCTGGGCTGGTTGTTTTCAGATCAGAGATATGCATTGCAATCTGAGGTGCTTCTGACTCAGGGGTGCTCCAGACTATGGAAGGTAGAGAGTAATCAGCCCAGTAAGAGTTGTTCAATTTACTAGGCCAGCACAGCAGACTTGGTGGGAGAGCCATAAAGGAATGACAGGGGAAGGCTTTGGGAGCAAAAGGTGTCAGACAAGGTTGGGTGGAAGGGAAAAAAGAGAAGTGGGGTGGGCGGGGAGATGGTGTTGGGTTCAAACATGGAAAAGAGATTGAAACTTGGAGGATGGGGAAATTTACTCACCCAGTATTAAGTAGATTTCATGAAATATTATAAAAGCAAACATGGTAAATGAGTTACCCCTATGAGCTCTCTTTGAGTCCCACAGGTCTATAGTAATATATTCATAGCATGCTGTTAGTCATCTTTCTAGTGAGTGGATTTTATTCTCACAATCACATTCACTAATGTCACAGGTGAACTCTGACACTCTTTATTATTCTCCATTTCAGGTGAAGAGGAACAAAAGTCTTGTCTTCTTTCACATATTAAAAATACAGTAAACCAGAAAATTGTCAAGTTGGTCCATGGTAGTTTCATATTACACATCACTTAAATCAGTCTTCATTTAACTTTTAGTAAGACAAATGGGATCACCATCCATTTTAGCCATAGAGTATAACAGTAGAATGAGTGAAGATGAGGGGTAAGATGGTGAAACAACTGTAGTAGATTGAACATATGGTCTAATTTGAAGATAAGAATTACTATGCAATGCACATTAGTGTGGTTATACTGTAAAAAGATCTATTTAAAAATACACCTTCCAGTTATGTGCTACTCAAAGATTTCATCTTTAAGGGAGTTGAGTTTTTATGTGATATAGGAAAACTTTTGGCAGTTCACTCAAGCCTTCCTCAGTCTTTAGCAGAAAAAGACAATATGCTGCTGCTTAGCACCATTCATTAAAACTCCAGGTTCTGAATCCATAGAAAATCATTATTTTTCCACCCATGGTCCTATTTTCAAATTATAAACTAAAATTAATAAGAGTATTTTAGGTCACAGACAACAATCATCTGGGTTTCATGAGAAATTTTGCCTCGCTATTTTGATTACTTTAAAAGATTTGTTGCCTTAAGATACATTTTTTTCTTGTTAGATAAAACCTGTAGTGGATTATTTTGCCTACAGGCAATTTTAATAATTTCAATAACTTGGCTGATTGTTTAGTAAAAATTTTAAGTAAGTTTCCTGAGAAATTATTTAAGTTGTTGATAATGAAAACTATTTTCTTAGTTGCAAATTGGAGATTTCTTTGGTTTCCATGTGGCTTCCAATTTTGCAATTAGATTACTTATGTTTTTTTAAAGTCTGTTATATCCATTAATTTTACCTTAAAGCAGGGTTTTCCTCTGAAATCTGCTTTGCAGATCTGTATTGCATGTTCTGTATTTGTTCCTTATCTGGAAATCACATTAATGTCAGTTGGATTTCTATAAAACGAATATACCATATACAGTTGTCCCACAATGCAGAATGAAGAAAATATTTTAATTTTATATTTTGGATTGTTAATGCCTATAAAACTCATACCTCTTCCTTTGACATTTCTGTAATCTTTTAGAATAGAAACTGCGTGATTTTCATTATTGATGGTCCATGTACTTTAAATAAGTAGCTGTAAAACTGTACTGTGTGCAGCTTGGCATGTACATGCTACTGCTGTACACACTAACAAAAGCTACTAGCAAGAAATTTTAGATAACTAGGGACTGATGCAGCTATTCAGTAGGCTGAGTGACAAATTGAGGTCACTCAAAAGGAGTTGATCTGATCAAGGTTAAAAGAAAATCTAAAATGCAATTTAGATGCATACTGCAATCTACAGTAGTTTTTAAAAGCCTTGGCCAGCACACAGTTTTTACTTACCATGACAGTGCTAACCTGAGGGACATAAGTGCTTCCAGTTTTTTTAATGCTGAGATGATTTCCTCCCCACACCAAGACCATCAGCGGCTTTAATAGTATCCAAACAGTGCACTGCCTAGCCTTACTTTAGACTCTCAGGGGCTAGGTCTCTTCTCACATCAGTTTCACACTTGCGTAACTCCACCGACTTCAGCAAAGCTACGGTAATCCTGATTCTCACTTGTACAGGGGAGATTCAGACCCTTGATGCACCATTTGTTTGTCAAATGTTTCTGTAATTAAACAAATGGGGGAGAATGTGTCCTGGACACAAATTTACAAACAATGAAGGCTTCAAAGGCTCCCCACTGCAATTTCCTGCATGGCTTGATCTCCATTCCTCACTGTGAGAAATGTTGTGTGGTATGAGGAAGATATGAAAATTGACCCACTGCTAATGTTGTGGTAATAAATCTGGTACCTACATTAGGGTTTTCTTTTGCTATGTCTATAGCATCATATTCTGATATTCCCCGGGGTACAGTCTGAACTGTTGAACAGCTGTGTCCCCTGAACTCTCTAGCCTGGGGTGCCTTTTACACTGCTTTGCTGCCAAAGCAGCCACGCCTGGCTTGCCCACATACAGCCACTAGCACATAAAATTACTCACAGCTATGTTACATGAATGCTCTCCCAGCCATTCATGAATTTCATACTGGGCAACACTCAAATATTCTTTAGATCTTTAGGCACCTTTAAATACCTTTAAAAATCTGGCTGCTGATCTGCAAAATGCAATTACGATACTTACCATCCTTTAGAAGAGGCTTTGAGATCTATGAATTAAAATAGGTATATGAGAGCTAAGAAAAGTTATTATGTAGTAGTATCTGAAATCACTATAGTTTTTTTCTCTGTATCTAGAAGACATAATTGTATGATCACTCTGTGGAATCCGGTGGCAAGGGGTAACTACTTAATGGCAATCACTGTTGACTATAAGCCCTTTGGGGATAAAGATTTTCTCCCCTACATGGTTCGTGTGCAGCACTAAGAATGCTGACAGCACCCAACCAATAATGATCCATTTTAAAGAGGAACTGCAGCGTTCAATGTTCTTTTTTTGTGTGTGACAGGGATTTTGTGAGCAATTTTGGGGGAGCCCTTAAAAATGGCAGCTGTTTAAATGCTTGGAGATTCTTCTAACCCGAAAGTAGAAATACAGTTCTTTCTACTGGAAAGGCAGGGTGCTGATTACTGTACATATCGTCTGCCATGTGATTGGAGAAGGGGTCCAAGCAAGTTTATGCCCTGTCTGTTATTGTAACCCACACATCTCCCGGGTGAGGGGTTTTGTCCCATCTAGTGGCCCCAAGATCACTTAGAGGGAAAGCTTAATGGGCCTACTTTACAGCCTTAGCTAAGAGCCATATGGCTTGAGACTCATGCATTTAGCGCTAGAGGTCCCCAGGTTCTATACCACCTGCTGACAACCAAGGTCTGTCAGTGTTCCATAATAACCTTATCAGACCACCTCTGTAGCAATGATAATCACAAAAGGACATTTAAAGAACACAGAAATAAAAGCTGAGGTGCTGTATACTAAAAGTACAGCAGTAGATATAACATTATACTCTTCTCATGCCAGTTATTGAGAATTATTCTGTTCTCATACCTCACAGATCCCCAGCTCAGTAACAAATAAGATAATACAATCATTATTGCTTTCACATATAACCTCTTAGGGCCTGATAACCACAGAGAATTGTATCTTCTATAGGGTAGGAGCAAAAGGACTCTCCACAGGTTAGGGTGGTTTACATACATAAATCAGAAAACTCACACAATTTTATACCTTCTCAAAGACAGGACACATAGGCACCGTAGGGACCGCACTTTGCAAAATGGTATGCTATTTTTTTTTTCACTTCTTGCATACAGAGCTGTATTTCTGATACAATTTGGACACCACTGTGCTGCTGGGTATAACATAAAAACCTAGATAGAAAACAAAATGTACAAATGGTGGTATTATGTACTTTACTAACACAAGGGAACCTTTTATGCCAACTATTCAATAATACATTTGGTACTAAGGAATACTGAAATGTTACCAATCACAAAGAACATAGAAAATATTGTTAAGGGGCCCCGAGAGAGGATGCTGTACTTTGTCATGTTTACTGTGTGGTAGCAAACCTGATCTGAGGCTAATTAAGGCTTTCCCACATTGAGCTTTCAATCTCTGTGAACAAGATCTCATTTTATGGAGAATGTTTGTGTGCTTCGTCGTGGATAAGGGCCCCTAGCAGCTTGTGTAGAGCAGCATTGTGATCTGAGGGGGAAACGGTGAAACCAGTCAAATCCGAAATCAGGTGTTTGGCAGGGAAGGTGCACCCCTAGGAGAGAAAGTGAAATGGCCACTGCGACTTGTGGGACAATGGTAACCTGGAGGGGAGGAATAGCTCAGTGGTTTGAATACTAGCCTGTTAAACCTAGGGTTGTGAGTTTAATCCTTGAGGGGACCATTTGGGGCAAAAATCTGGGGATTCATCCCCCTTTAAACAGCGGGTTGGACTACATAACTTCCTGAGGTCCCTTCCAACCCTGACATTCTATGATAGTGATACTTGCCATGGAATCATTCTGAAGTTCCAGCCACACGAGGCCTTAGGAAAACCTATTGGTCAGGTGAGAGGAAGGATCTTGTCTCCACTTCACACCAGCTGTCCAGACACATTGAAATTTCTATCAAAGGGATAAAACAAAGGAAATTCTGAGTGAGAAAGCTTTAATTCAGCTGCATTGTGCCTGGGCTTTTTTGCACAGATGGTCTCAGAACAGAAGGAGATATTTCATACACTTTGCATATTTGAAACAATACTTGCTCTAAAGATTACCAGTGAGGCAATTGAGTAACTGAACTTCATCACAATATCCTTTTTGGCTTCTTTCCTGTTGTTGCAGGTGATTACATAGTCATGACTATATACTTTGATTTAAGTAGAAGAATGGGATACTTCACTATTCAAACATACATACCCTGCATCTTAACAGTTGTGTTATCCTGGGTATCGTTCTGGATTAAAAAAGATGCCACACCAGCAAGAACAGCACTAGGTAAGGTTTTAATTCTTTCTGTTCTATCCCTGTGTTGAATATTAACAAATATCCTGCTTTACCATTTGAAAATTTCATCTCCTTTCCAATTAGGAGACCAACATCTCTGGGCACTAGATATGTACCGTACATCATCACAGCCAGCTCCTACAGGCCCAAAAGCCAGTTGTGACAGGGGAATTTGGTATTTGAGTTTTAAAGGGACAATTACAAAATAAATGACTCTGCCACCTGTTTTGTTTGCATAATAGCTCAGAATAAATGATTGCCTCGCTAATCCTTCTGTGGTTTCTCTAGTAGGATTTTTGAATGATAGGCACAGTAGGCTGCTTCCTTCCTTCCATCCTTAAGCTGCTGTTCCTTATGTTATATTTATAGACAGACAAATATTGATGGAATAAGAAGAAATTTGTCCAAAATGATGATGCTTGAGTGCCTAGAGCTAGGTACATAAATAAGAGTCCTGTTTTTCAGAGGTGCTGGCAGCTCTCCAACACCTCTGAAAATCAGGTCACTTATATAAGTGCCAAAGTGTGGATTTAGGTGCTTAAATTTAGGCTATGTTAAAAATAATTGGGCAGAATTTTCAAAGTCTAACACAAAAACTGCAGGCTGTGCAAGTATCAGGAACACAGGGGCGGGGTTGTAACGGGAGATGAACTATATACACATTAAAACAGAAGGAAAGACATTGGGGCTCCATTGGGGCTGGTATGCCAGAGCCCTGGTCAGTGCACCCATCCCAGCAATACACATGGGAGATTTTGCCTCAAGGAAGCATAATCCTTCCAAGAGCTGCTCTGCACCCACTGGGATACTCACTTTGCACAACTTTTATGCTGACACAAATAGCCTCTCCCTTTCGAGAAAATACCGGGGGTGGGGGATGGCAGATGGAGGGGGATCAAGGCTGTAGTCTCACTGCCTCCTTTTGGCTGAGGAGTTCCCTAGGAATGAACAGGGACTGCTGTTGGGTGGGGGGGCTCTTATAACAGGGGGAGGCCTTTTTCACAAAGCTTTCTGACCCTTCTAGCAGCTATGCACAGGTCATCACCATCTGCCCCTTTTCTATATAGGAAAAATTCTTTAAAAATGACTTATTGAACTGAAAATGATCACGAGTCCTTATCTAAGCCTGTTTCTGCAAGCTATCTTACTAAGATCACACTGGGGAGCTAGACTCTTAGAGGAATTCCTCATTCCCACAAGTTTTGTTCTCTCACAAAGTCGCAAGAGGAAGCCATTTAGTTCAAGACTGCAACATTTATTGGCTGTTCAGAGTGCCTCAGTCCAGCATTATCATTTCTTCCAACAAATGAGTGAATCAGGGCAGCCACCCACCTCCTGAGTGATGTAGCTTCCAGCTCAGAACACAGAGCTCTGGAGGCAATCAAGATGAAAATTTCAAATGTGCTTAAGGGATTTAGGAGCTTAAAACTCACCAGAAGGCTTTGGACTCCTAAATCCCTTAAGCACATTTGAAAATTTTAGCAGAGTCCGTAACTCAGTGAGGCATGTTGCTGTGCAGCCATTTATTAAGGTTTGTCAGCACCTGGCTTGAAACATTCTGCATCACATAAATGAGCAAAACTAACATCTTAAAATGATGGTCCAGCTCATCACAATGAATGACAGCAGAAATATGTTACTAAAAATATATTTTAAGTATAGGCTTTCCACTAGCTACCACTTTGTTTCAGCAATGAATCCAACCGTCAGCTGTTCCTGCTGTAAGTACACAGCCCATCTTGCTACAGGGTTAAATGAGCCTTTATTCTTAGTGAATGACCGGGGACATCTCTTCAAGTTCATTATGATGGAGGTATGCAACAGGAGCAGTAATGGGAAGAGACTTGGGAGAACTTGCAATAAGACTGCTGACAGCATACATTAGTTAATTAAAAACAAATAATGAAGACTAAAAAAACCATTTACCATGAAGTCAACACAAAATCATAAACGTCCCAACTCCACTCCAGAAATGTATAAAACTTAGCAAACCTTTTGACAAATGTGTTCTGATTTTCTGCTTGGGTGTAACACTACAAATCCTGCTGAGTGTTGCATTGGTAAGCTTTGAATTGAACAGCTATATACTGTAAATGTCCTTCAGAATTCCAGATATGCATAATTTGAACCCCATTTTCCAGAAACAAAAGACTGGAGGCCTGATTCTTATTTACAGTATTGTGTCTCTCCATTGCCACTCTAGCAGTAGAAAGGGGCTTTCAAATTTACACCCATTTTAAGGCCATTTTCAACGGCCACTGGGGTATAAGGAGTCCTTAGTGTAAATGAGAATCAGGCCTTATGGTAGTAATGCAATTCTCTTAAATTAGCTGCATCAATAGAGACAAGGAAGGATTAACCACAGTGTGTCAATAAACTTGTGAGACAATATTGTGCACTGAAGAATCACAAATCACCCATCTGGATTCTGTTTCACAATGCCTGATTTTCATTAAAAACAACAAACCAGGAGGAAAAAAAGTGTCAAGTGCTTTCTCTTACTAGAAACAGCTTGCTTGTGCGCTATCTCTCAGAAAGTTCCTGTACTTATACTGCATAGGTCCATTTCCAAACTAATTAGACAAGCATGAAGGTTAGAATTTTAGTCACACCAATGTATTGTCTTGAATGTTCCTGAAGACCTCTACCCAATAGGAACGAGACATTCTGATAGCAATTGGTGAGTGTCAAATTAGAAACTAAGCTGAAGTTTTCCAAGCAGTCTAGATGAATTAGGTGCCCAACTCTCTTTGGTTAGATAGAGTCCAGAGAAGTCCATGTGGATACACTCTGAGAAATAATTAAACCTTTAGTTACTGGTCTAAAAATATAAATTACATCAAGCGACTAGAAAGTAATGCATAGGTGGGACATATGTCCTTATGCACCATCAGAGCCCAAATGTCTCCCAATGATCAGATTACTGTAAATCTTCAGAATAGCCACATTAGTGCTGTTTATTTGCTTTAGTGCACTTACACAATTTGAACAGGAAATCTGTCTGAATTGAAAAGCAGCATACATTGTACCCGCTTCTAAAAATAGTACAGTGTGCATTTGTGTGTAACACAGCTAACGGCTACTCACTGAAATCATCCCGGGTTTTCTAGATCATTAATGCTAATCAGTCAAAATGATTTATAGACTCGGGGAAGGGGTCAAATTTGCTCCTGATGTAACTTCGTTGACTTAAATGGCGTTACATCAGGGGAAAAAATTCACTCCCTGAAATTAATGAGTAATGTGCTGAGCTATTGGCAACTGCTCTGGGTTGTATGAAATAAAGGCTTTACCCCCTTCTGCACAGCTATCAGTAATGAGCTGCTTATATACTGAAATAATGAAACACGGACAATAGAACTGTAGTAATAATCCCTATTACAGCACATACACAAACACTAGCACCTGAATATGAAGATCTCAAAGCGTTTTATTTTTGTCTGTTTTGTTTTTGGTTTGTTTGGTTTTTTAGAAAGATGGGTGTCATTTTTCCTGCTTTACAAACCAAGGGATGAGGAACAGAGAGATGAAGTTACCCTCAGCTCACACTGAGTCAGTGTCAGAGATAGGCAGATAACGCAGGAGTCCTGACTGCCAGTTATGTATTCTAACCACTAGACTATGCTGCCTCCTTGTGTAAATGCCTCCATCTACAGGGCTGGAATTGCTTTCTAATATTTATACTTCTCATTAACTATGAAAATTACCTTTTTCCAAAGCTACCAATCTAGATATGTTGGCAGGCGTTTAAAGAGAAGAAAAATTATACGGGTAAACTATGGGGGTGTTTTTTATTGAAATTCAGAGGATTTAATTTAACTGAAGTTTTCAGCAAACTGCCTTCTTTTTATATATATATAGGTAGGGTGTTAGCACATTCCATTATCTGATACTATTATGGTTATGTTACCATGTAGTATCTGAAATTGCAAGTGTCAAATATACAGCAGTCGTCAAGCCCGATGATGGCACTTAATAAAAACTCACATCACTTTCCTTTCACTTCCATCCTTCAGTCACTTACATTTTGAAAATGAATTTAGTGCTCATGAAAGGTGCCAAGACTGGAAGACGAAGAAAATGAAATCCTTACCTACAAAATTAGCTACAGCTTGGGCACCAGTTGTACAATCTTCCCCATGCTGCCCCCTCAACATGCCATTATTCTTGCCTGGCAGAAGATACCCTTCGATGTAAGAGGGTAATTGAGCCTCTCTAACTGTGTAATTCATGAGTCCTCTGAGACTGCCAGATTCAGACCACTAATTTTCTTTGCATAGTAAAGTCTTGTAAGCAGCTATCAGATGGTAAAATATTAATATAAGTATTGATCACAATTAAAGTCATACCAGTGACCTAAAGGTAAAACATTGTTCACCCATTATGAATCCCCTGAGCTATCTTAGTTTGCTGGAAAGTCTTATTTGATTTATAAAATAGTAAATTTAGTATTAATGTCATTGACAGAAAATAAATTTAAACACACACTTCTCTGACTGAAGGCATTAATGCCAGCTGTGACATGAAGCTATGGAAATGAGATCAGGATGACTCTGATAGTAATTTCAGACCTTTGGTAGGTCTTAAAAAACTGACAGACAGTTCTGGAGCATTGCAAATTTTAGAACAGGGTGGAAGGCTCTTCCCACAATAAGAGATCTATCATAGAACCTCCTGGACATCAGCCACCAAAGTGATCTCACACAGAATAACAGTGAGGCCAGGGTAAAGAATCTAGATACTATTTTGGGGAAAAAATACGTGTTGATTCTTACTGATGTATATGGCCTCTAGATATACGCTGTTGGTATATAGTGTTTTATGCCTTTTTTCCATTTCTGCTCACTATGTGATACTATAAAACAGATTTTAATGTTTAAAAACAGTGTTTCTATTGCTTATATACAATGGACTAAATTTTTATTACTTCAAAAAATAGCTTTCAGTGCTTGTTTATTGTATTTGTTCTCAGGGTAGCCCCTCCCACCATTCACATCACCCTGGTTACACTCTATTTTTAGTGCGCTAGCTCAGTCAGAGCTCACTCAGGTATGTCTCCGAAAGCTGGAATTTACACCTGCCAGCTCCAGTGCAGACATACCCTAAGCAATGGCATCTTATTTGCATAAAGCCTGAATTTTTGAGCTCTTTAAATATGGTTGGTGAGATGAAATCCAGCCCCAACCCAGGCTGAAGAGATGCTACACAGTTTCCCCTGTGGCTGCCCTTTCAAATGCCACTGCTGCTGCAACTCTGTCCCAGCTCCTGCCCATTCCTACTGTGGTCTTCTATCTAACTAGGTTCTGATCCTAGCACCCATCACTGTAGTAGCCACACACGATACTGCATGGAGTTGCAACATCTCTCTTTGGTTTTAAATGAATGATTTATGTATAATTGTGTTTGACTCCATGGGGGACAGCTACCACAACTCCTCCAGGAACTTAAAACAGTGGGCGGTAATTAAGGCAAATCAGACAGCTTATAAACCTCCCTCCCAGAGAAGTCCCCCTCCTTGGGGAGGGGGATGGAGGCTCACACATACTGGTTCAAACTGGATTCTCCAGAGAACAACAAAGAAAAGAAGGACTTTTTGATAAATATCCTGAGTTTAAACTGACTCCGGGCCTTCTTTCTGGGTGACCTCTGGTAGGCTTTTATCATACATATAGAAAAGTTTGTTGTTTTTCTATATTTTCTCTGTAATGCTTTTACCTTAAGAATAATTGTGCTTGCTTAGAAAAAGCTGTGTGGTGACGTGTATCTGCTGGCAATACACTAGTCATAGCCCTTATAGAGAAAGCAAAGACAGACTGGTTTGCTAGGGATATTGCAGTGTAATTCAGGGAGCAGTGCAGACTTAAAACCTGTTGTCAGGAGGGGGTGAGACACAAGTCTCCGCCCTGGAAAGGTGATGTCTGGGAGCCCTTGAGGGACCATGGACAGGGAATACAGGTGCAGTTACCCTGAATCTATGACAAAGTACCCTCCAAGACTAAGAACAAAAATCTCTGTCTTCTTTTTCAGGAAGTAGAGATTAGGGTTTTTTTTTCTTTTTATTTTTATAAAATAAAAGACTGAGTGAGCAGTGGGAGTGTAAAAGTGTTGTTGCCAGAATGCTCGGACAAAGAGATGGGTTTTACATGGAGGTTCTGAATGTGGCCAGGATCTCAGTCACTTTCAGTTCATTTAGCTGAGGAGTTCCATAGTCTGGGTGAAGCTCCCATGGTCACAAGTTGCCCCTTTGGTCTGTAATTTCATTGTGCCGAAGAATAGGGCACTTGGAGCTAGGGTTAAGGTTACTATGGGTAGAGCTTACCACACTAGGTTTAGGGTTCCTAAGGATAGGGCACTTGGAGCTTGGATTAGGGTTACTATGGGTAGTGCACTTGGAGCTAGGGTTAGGGTTCCTATGGGTAGGGCTTCCCTCCCTATTGTTAGGGTTCCTAAGGGTATGGCACTTGGAGCTAAGGTGAGGGTTCCTATGGGTAGGGCTTCCCACTTTAGAGTTAGGGTTTCTAAGGCTAGGGCACTTGGAGCTAGGGTTAGGGTTGCTATGGGTAGGCACCCCGCCCTAGGGGTAGGGTTCCTATGGGTAGGGCCCTTGGAGCTAGGGTTAGGGTTCCTATGGGTAGGGCTTCCTGCCCTAGAGATAGAGTTCCTAAGGGTAGGGCACTTGGAGCTAGGGTTAGGGTTCCTATGGGTAGGACTTTCCACCCTAGGGTTAGGGTTCCTATGGGTAGGGCACTTGGAGCTAGGGTTAGGGTTCCTATGTGTAGGGCTTCCCGACCTAGGGTTAGGATTCCAAAGGGTAGGGCACTTGGAGCTAGGGTTAGGGTTCCTATGGGAAGTGCGCCCCACCTTAGGGTTCGGGTTACTATGGATAAAGAACTTGGAGCTAGGGTTAGGGTTCCTATAGGTAGGGCTTCCCGCCCTAGGGTTAGGTTTCCTAAGAGTAGAACACTTGGAGCTAGGGTAAGGATTCCTATGGCTAGGGCACTTCAAGCCAGTGTTAGGGTTCCTATGAGTAGGGCACCCCACCCTAGGGTTAGGGTTCCTATCAGAGGTCACTTGGAGCTAGGGTTAGGGTTCCTATGGGTAGGGCTTCCTGACCTAGGTTTAGGGTTCCTAAGGGTAGGGCACTTGGAGCTAGGATTAGGGTTCCTATGGGTAGGGCACCGCGCCCTAGGATTAGGGTTCTTTAGTGTAGGACACTAGGAGCTAGGGTTAGGATTCCTATGGGTAGGTCACTTGGAGCTAGGGTTAAGGTTCGTATAAGTAGGGCTTCCCACGCTAGGGTTAGGGTTCCTATGGGTAGGACTTCCTGACCTAGAGATGGAGTTCCTAAGGGTACTTCACTTGGAGCTAGGGTTAGGGTTCCTATAGGTAGGTCTTTCCACCTTAGGGTTTGGCTACCTAAGGGTAGGGCGTTGGAGCTAGGGTTAGGGTTCCTATGGGTAGGGCACTTGGAGCTAGCATTAGGGTTACTATGCTTAGAGCACTTGGAGCTAGGGTTAGGGTTCCTATGGGTAGGGCTTCCCGCCCTAGGGTTAGGGCTTCTAAGGGTAGGGCACTTTGAGCTAGGGTTAGGGTTCCTATGGGTAGGGTACTTGAAGCTAGGGTTAGGGTTCCTATATGTAGGGCTTCCCGCCCTAGGGTTAGGGTTCTTAAGGGTAGGACACTTGGGGCTCGGGGTAAGGATTCCTAAAGATATGGCACCCCGCCCTAGGGTTAGGATTCCTACGGGTCGGGCACTTGAAGCTAGGGTTAGGGTTCCTAAGGGTAGGGCACTAGGAGCTAGGCTAAGGGTTCATATGTGTAGGGCGCTCCACCTTAGGGTCAGGGTTTCTATGGGTAGAGCACTTGAAGCTAGGGTTAGGGTTCCTATGGGTAGGGCTTCCCGCCCTAGGATTAGAGTTCCTAAGGGTAGGGCGCTTGGAGCTAAGGTTAGGGTTGCTATGGGTACGGCGCCCCATCCTAGGGTTAGGTTTCCTATGGATAGGGCACGTGGAACTAGGGTTAGGGCTCCTAAGGGTAGGGCACTTGAAGCTAGGGTTAGGGTTCCTTAGGATAGGGCTTCCCGCCCTAGGGTTAGGATTCTTAAGGGCAGGGCACTTGGAGCTAGGATTAGAGTTCGTATGGGTAGGACTTCCAGCCCTATGATTAGGGTACTTAAGGGTTGTTCACTTGGAGCTAGGGTTGGGGTTCCTATGGGTAGGGCTTCCCGCCCTAGGGTTAGGGTTCCTATGGGTAGGGCACTAGGAGCTAGGGTTAGGGTTCCTATGGGTAGGGCACTTGGAGCTAGGATTAGGGTTTCTATGGGTAGGGCACTTCAAGCCAGCGATAGGGTTCCTTTGGGTAGGGCTTCCCGCCCTAGGGTTTGGGTTCCTAAGGGCAGGGCACTTGAAGCTAGGGTTAGGGTTCCTAAGGGTAGGGCACTTGGAGCTAGGGTTAGAGTTTGTATGGGTAGGACTTCCCGCCTAGGGTTAGGGTTCCTAAAGGTAGGGCACTTGCAGCTAGAGTTAGGGTTCCTATGGGTAGGGCACTTGGCACTAGATTAACGTTCCTATGGGTAGGACTTCCCACCTTAGGTTTAGGATTCCTATAGGTAGGGCACTTGGAGCTAGGGTTGGGGTTCCTATGGGTACGGCTTCCCTCCCTAGGGTTATGGTTTCTAATGGTAGGGCACTTCGAGCCAAGGTTAGGGTTCCTATGGGTAGGGATTCTCACCCTAGTTTTAGGATTCTTATGGGTAGGGCACTTGGAGCTAGGGTTAAGGTTCCTATGAGTAGGACTTACCACCCTAGTGTTAGGGTTCCTATGGGTAGGGCACTTGTAGCTAGGGTTAGGGTTCCTATGGGTAAGGCACTTGGAGCTAGGGTTAGGGTTCCTATGGGTAGGGATTCCCGCCCTAGGGTTAGGTTTCCTTAGGGTAGGGCACTTGGAGCTAGGGTTAGGGTTTCTAGCGGTAGGGCACTTGGAACTAGGTTTAATGTTCCTATGGGTAGTGCACCCCTACCTAGGGTTATGGTTTGTAAGTGCGGGGTAATTGGATCCAGGGTTAGGGTTCCTATGGGTAGGGCGTCCTGCCCTATTGTTAGGGTTCCTATGGGTAGGGCACTTGGAGCTAGGGTTAGGGTTCCATGGGTAGGGCACGTGCAGCTAGTGTTAGGGTTCCTATCGGTAGGGCTTTCCGCCCTAGGTTTAGGGTTCCTAAGGGTAAGGCTCTTTGAGCTAGGGTTAGGGTTTCTATAGGTAGGATTTCCCTCCCTAGGGTTAGAGTACCTATGGGTAGGGCACATAGAGCTAGGGTTATGGTTTCTATGCGCACGGCTTCGCTCCCTGGCTTAGGGTTTCTTAGGGTAGGGCATTTGGAGCAAGGGTTAGGGTTCCTGTCGTTAGGGCCTCCCACCCTGTGCTTAGGTTTTGTAAGCGTAGGGCACTTGAACCTAGGGTTAGGGTTCCTATTTGTACGTCATCCCGCCCTAGGGTTAGTGTTCCTAAGGGTAGGGAACATGGAGCTAGGGTTAGGGTTCCTATGAGTAGGTCACGTGGAGCTTGGGGTAGAGTTCCTATGGTTATGGCTTCCTGCCCTAGGGTTAGGGGTCGTATGTGTAGGGCACTTGGAGCTTGGGTTAGGGTTCCTATGGGTAGGTCTTCCCGCCCTAGGGTTAGAGTACCTATGGGTAGGGCACTTGGAGCTAGGGTTAGGGTTTCTATGGGTAGGGCTTCCCGCCCTAGGGTTAGGGTTCCTAAGGGTAGGGCGCCCCGTCCTAAGGTTAGGGTACCTATGGATAGGGCACTTGGAGCTAGGGTTAGGGTTCCTAAGGGGGAGGGCTTCCCACCCTAGGGTTAGGGTTCCTAAGGGCATAGGCGGCAGGTTTTTATAATTTTTGTTAGTACCCAAAATGGTGGTGCTCCACCCCCCCGGCTCCCGCCCTGTAAGCTGATATAAAATGAAGCTACAGTGCGTCAGCACCACAATATTACAAGGGTCAATTAAAAGTGGAAAGTCAGAAGCAACTATTGCGTGCTTCAATATACGGTATTATATTTTGTTGCACCTGTTGTGAGAAAATGGGAATGTTCTTAATGTTTTCTCTGAATACTGTGTGGTTACATTAGTTTCCCCTGCAGGGTGCCAAATGAAAGTGTTGTGGACAAGGATATCAGGTGGCCTCCTTGTCCAGAAGAGACACAAAGGCTAGAACAGGGAGTGTCAGTTTGGAGCTGGCTGGGGAAATGGGGAGAGGCCCAGAACTTGGGTCTAGGCTCCCCACCCTCCAAGATGGACCTGGCTGAGGGGTCCTGTTTTCTGTACCTACAAGCTCTGTTTTAGACTGTGATCCTGTCGTCTAATAAACCTTCTGTTTTACCGGCTGGCTGAGAGTCACATCTGACTGCAGAGTTGGGGTGCAGGGACCTCTGCTTGCCCCAGGACCCGCCTGGGCACACTCGCTGCAGAAAGCGCACAGTGTGGAAGGGCATGCTGAATGCTCTGAGGTCAGACCCAGGAAGGTGTAAGCTTCTTGCCCTGGAGACAGTATGCTCAGAGAGAGGAGGGTCCCCCAGAGTCCTGACCGGCTTTGTATGGAGTAGTTCCAAAGCATCACAGCATCCCCTTCCACACCATGCGCTTCCCAGAAGTCCGCACAGGCACTGACACTCTCTCCTCTGGCCTTTGTCTCTTTTCCAGGCATTAGGAGGCCACCTGATCTCTTTGTTCTCCAACACCTTCAGTTGGCACCTTGCAGGAGAGCGGCCCAGGCCATCAGTTGCCCGGAGACAGGGTTTCGGCCATTCTCTGTGCAGACAGCATCACACTGGCACTCTAGGGCTCTACAACAATCACACATCCTTATCCCAACATCTAGATCCTTGAGAAATGCATAGGGGAAACTGAGGCACCCACACAGTATTCAGAGAAAACCTTAAGAACATTCCCACTTTGTAACACCCGTATACTTTAAAGGGTGTAAAATAATCAAGTATTGTGCTAAACACAATGATACTCCAAACTGACCACCAAATTTAAGATGCACATTTTTCCCCTCAAGTGAGGGCTCTGGGGTGGGGCTGGGGATGAGGGGTTCACAGTGCAGGAGGGTGCTCAGAGTTGGGGTGATGGGGATGCAGGCTCTGGGGTGGGGCAGGGCTGGGAATAAGGAACTTGGGATGCAGACAGGCTGCCCCAGGGCTAGGGCCATAGAGGACTCCCCCCGCTTACTGGCAGCAGCAAGCTCCAGGGGAGAGACCCCTCCTCTCCCCCTTCTCCTCCCCCCCACCCCCCGCAGCACACTCATTCTGCACCACAGTCACTGCACATGCTCCTAGGGACTCTCTCAGGTCCAGAAAGCCCACTTGCCTCCCCTATGATAGGTACTGGGGAGGGGCGGGGAGTTGCCATCACGTGTGGCCTCCCCTGCTGCTGCCCCTCACCATAGCCTCATTGGGGATAGGGGATGGGACTGCCCCTTGCCCAGCATGGGGCAGGAGTGGGGACTGTAGGGTGGTGGCTGGGGTGGGGGGTAGGGTGTCACAAAATTCACCCAAGCCCCAGCTGCTCAGTTCTAGGAAGCTCCCCTCCTCCATCTCCCCTGTGGTGGGTGGGTGCTGGAGAGCGGGGGGCGGGGGAACTGCCAGCACATGTGGCTTCCTTCCTCCCCTGCTGCAGCCTGCTGCCCCTCACCTTGTCTCACTGGGGATGGGGCTGCCCCTGCCTTGCCCAACATTGGGCAGGAGTGGGGGCTGCGGGGGGATCACAGGGTCAAACCTCACCGAAGCCCCAGCAGCTGCTCAGGTGAGTGAGGTCCACCCCAGATGTCCATCTCCTGGCTGGAAGTCCCCTTGGCGTCTCCTCCATGCGGGTGCCGGGGGAGAGAGCTCCCAAGCACGTGTGTGCCTCCCGCGCCGCCTCCTCTCTCCCTCTTCCCCTCCCCCGGTGCTCCAAGAGGCTGCCAGCGGCTGATCTCTATAGCCTTAGGCAGAAGCAGCACAAGCAAGGGAGAGAGGCACTGACTGTTTTCTTTCAGGCAGGGAAGCTCTGAGGCGGGGGAGGACCCACTCCAGGCAGGGCCAAGGGAGAAACCCTGCTCCAAATATTGGTGGAGCACAGCCCTCAACCTTGAATATTCCTGGTGCTTGAGCACCTTGAACCCATATAACCTGCCGCCCCTGCCTGTGGAACATACTGATCATTGGAGGCTGTGGTAAGAGAGAGAGAGAGAGAGACAGACACAGTGTCCCTGTTAGCAAAGAACAACTTTGTTAGTCAAGACAGAAACTATGGACTGGCTGTGGGTTCATGGGGGAATCAGTGCAAAGCTCTGCTGTGATGTGTTGCTGAGCAGGGACGCGGTTGTGTTCTGAACTAGCAGAAGCTTTTTCAGGATGTTGGACTTCCTACCTTGATACAGAGAATCATAGTAGTTGAGCCACAGTAGCAGGGCCGCCTGGGGGCAGCAAGTGGGGCAATTTGCCCCAGGCCCCACAGGGGCCCCCATGAGAATATAGTATTCTATAGTATTGCAACTTTTTTTTTAATGGAAGGGGCCCCTGAAATTGCTTTGCCCCAGGCCCCCTGAATCCTCTGGGCGGCCCTACATAGTAGTTGAGTTACAGGTGCATGGATTACTGTGGCCACATCTGTCTCTGCTAGGATCAGGCATGACCTTCGAGAAGTGGAAGCTTTTTGCCTCCATGATTATTTGGGTATCTAGGTATCTCCAAGGCCTAAGAGCCAGTGCCTTCAGTGGCTGTTATGGAAGATAAAAATTCTTCAGAGCACTCCCTTCTTTCCATCAGCATCACCTCAGGCTTGTCTGGGTTCAGCTTCAGCAAAGTATTCTTTATCCTGATGCTGATCTCAGAGGCACATTTTAGACCCCTGACAGATAGCATTATTTACCCTTTGACATAAAGGAGATGTAGAGCTGTGTGGTGTAAACACTCTGCTAGCACTTCAGCTTGCTAGCTCTCCCGGTGGTTTTATAGCTATTCAATATGATGTGAGAGAGGATTGGATCCTTGTGAATCATTTTAGTCCATAACAAGCACTACAAATCAAGTGCCGTCAGTCTTTTATGACGAAAAGAGTAAAGTTAGGTAAACGTAATCCATAGACATTGCTGTATCGGTATCAAAAAGAGTACTATATGTGGGCAGTAGTTTTACTGTGAGGCATAGGTTTTGTCACCCCACTAATATTTCAAATGTGCATGCTGCTGCAAAACATTACTCTTCTTTTTGTAGTTAATGTTACCTGAAGTTGGACCAGCTAGTAAGCTTAGGGAAGACTAATGACCCACCAGAGTTTGGCAGAAAGCAGCATGTCTATTATACTGACAGTTAAGCTTAAAATAAGGGAGGAGAGTGTCACACTCACACTCATACTCACACTCACAGGACAGGCATGGCACTGGAGATGTCAGGATTCTTTAAGGTAAATATCCCACAGTGCAGCGATGGACAGTTCGATGAAGTTAAGTCTTCTTGAGGCACGATGAAATGCAATGTGGCGAATCACTGGCCAGGAGGTCCTGGTGAAGGTACAATCTTGTGAGTGCACTCCTGAGCACATGGCCCCTTCCCCTTTTAAGGACCCACTCCTCATGGCCTGCGACTAGAGATGAGTTGGCCGCATCTGGTTGGTCACACACCACCTTGGACAGTGTCCATGCATTGGGTGTGTGAGCACTGCCTAATTAGAGTCCCAGACACCTTGTCAACCTGGGAGCTCTTCTAATCTTCCAGCTGTTCAAGCAGCCCATTCATCCCACAAGCATTCCAAGAGGGAGGGGGAGGGGAAAAACCACTTCACAGGTGGTTCAAAGAGGGAGAGGAGACAAAAGAAGGGGGAAAGTGTAACAGACCTTTTGAGCATTCAGGTTATACACAGCATAGACATACAGAGCATACAGATCACTGCTGCTCCTACAACACTCCACCCCTGGATCTATGATCAATACAGTAGTTGTTGTCGTTGTAGGGCACAGGTGATCTGTTGCAAACAAACCAAACAATCATAACCAGGTGAATATAACTAAAACCATTACAATTGACTAAACACCAGATATAATATAAACACAAATGCAAACAATCACAATTATAATAACTGGGAATACAATAAAACCATCAGCATTACAATAATTGGGTACACTGACAAACAAAACGAGGCCCAAGTTTGATGCTGCAATAGCCATCAAACAATAAAAGTTAACCCTAACCTTTAAATACACACAACAAATAAGATTTGTAGGAGTACCAGAGTTGTCATGCAAGGTAAAACTGATTTGGAAGATACACAGTAACAGAGAACCTGGTGAAATTGCTGATACTTAAACTAACATTTAGTTGTACAGGTTATGGGGGCCCATGAGCTACCCTTCAGGGCTTGGGGAAGTAGAACCAGGGTGCATAGAGGAAAGTGGAATTAACAATACAAGAAAATGTAACTAACAATACAAATGTATCAAAAAAAAAAACCAACAACAAAATTATTATTACAGAACCTAACAAAAAATAAACCTGATGCATTGGGGACCAAAGTCTTTTGGAGAGAGGTGGATGTGATTGATAATTTGATTGGAGATGGGGGAAGTAGAGAGAGGAAAAGGCATTTACCCTGTCTAGTGTAGTATCCTCTCTCTCTCTGGACCCAGTGTTAGCACAGGACACCAACCAGAGACAGACACAGAACATGCAACACAGAACACTGAACACAGACTTTATCATGACACTATAACCATGGTATTTCTATAACTCTTCAGCTGGTACCAGCTGTCCTGATGTTCCAGTTCAAAGGCTGAAAGATAGAAGCTTAGAAACAAATTAGCACAGTGCTCCCACTGCGGCAGACCCTGCTCCTTTGAGTTGTCCGCAGTGTATCCATTTTCCCTCCGGGGTCCCATGGCCGGTCAGACAGGGTCTAGGGTGCTAGTCACAGCTTGGTGGGCTAGCATGGGAAACTGTGGAATCCCTGGGGAACCTGGGTGAATGTATACTGGGTATTGCGAAAGATAAACACAAATCGGTCTTGGCTCTCTGGAGCAAGGGGCAGGGCGAAGAAGGAATTTGCTAAATCAATTACTGAAAACCACTGTGCCTTGGGCAGAATACTTTCCAACAATGCGGTTGTGTCTGCCACCACTGGAGCCTGCTGTGGGGTGCAAGCATTTATCTGACCATAATATATAGTTAGTCGCCAGGTCTTCCCATCTGCCTTGTGGACCGGCTAGATGGGGGAGTTGAAAGGAGAGGTATTTAAATGAACCACTCCCTGGTCTATCATGGCATCCAATATCTCACCCACAGCTTGCTCTGCCTCAGGAGGATACTTGTATTGTTTCTGGGGCGGCACTGGGGACCCTGAATGACAATGGGCTCCCCGTTCCAGAGACCACAATCGTATTTGTCCATAGCCCAGACCCTGGGAATCTGATTTTTCCATTCATCTGTCTCTAGAACCTCCACAGCTGCCACCCCCAACATTGGAGTGCTAACCCGCTCTGAGACCCCTCCTTGTAGATCTTCCCCACAATCCACTGCGGGGACCTGCACCGGATCACACCAGATATCCCCATCCCAATCATCATATGGTCCCTCATCCTGCTGGGCTTTCATCCCAACGGCAGTGACCCGGGGCTGAATAAGCCCCCCAGACCGTGTTCTCCCCTCCAGGACTGGCTCAGAGCGGCATTCTCTACTTCCACCTGCTCCTGCTCCTCCTCTGCTGCCACCACCTGTACTGCAGCTACAGAGAGGGAAGACACCTGGGCACTAGCAGTCAGAGCCTGTACCTTCCACATATCCCGTTCCTTCTCCAACTCATTACATCGGTCCTTGAGTGGCAAGCTGACTCTTTGCTGTCTGCCATTGCTAGCCTGCGTGCCACAGCAGCCAGGCGACTGCACAATCCAGTCCTGCCTTATTGGGACCATATACAAGCACATATTTATCCAACATGATCTCTAGTTCAGGAATTGTACTCCCAGGTGGAACCGCCCCTGGCATCCAGGGGTCTGCCCCTTTCTTTTGGAGCCATTCTAACAACACCTCAGGCGGCGGCGGCACTCCCCAAGTGGGCTGTATTCTTGCTCGGGCTGCTTCGCCTTTTTCTTCCCCTTGCCCCACAGTGGCATACTTAGCAGCGGTGTCCTTTTCTCCCTGCAGTGGGTTGCTAGCCTTCCACTTTTTCATGCAGGCTTGAGCTGGACCCACTCAAGAGACTACGGGGGACACCAGGGGACCCCTAGTCTTGGGTCAAATCCTCCACTAAGCTGCCCACATTCTCCACCAGTAAAGTTAAGTTTAAGGAGGACTAATGACCCACCAGAATTTGGCAGAATGCAGCATGTCTATTATACTGATATCTAAGCTCAAAAGAGGAGGTGGGGGTGTCACACTCACACTCTCATACTCACACTCTCAGGACAGGCATGGCACTGGAGATGTCAGGATCCTTCAAGGTAAGTGTCCCACAGCGCAGCAATGGACGGTGTGATGAAGGTAATTTTTCCTGAGGCACGATGAAATACAATGCGGCGAACCACTGGCCAGGAGGTCCGGGTGAAGGGCCTTCACGGGAGGTACAAGCTTGTGAGTGCACTCCTGAGCACATGGCCCCTTCTCCTTTTAAGGACCCGCTCCTCATGGCCTGCGACTAGAGATGACTTGGCCACCTCGGACAGTGTCCATGCAGTGTCCATGCATTGGGTGTGTGAGCGCTGCCTAATTAGAGTCCCAGACACCTTGTCAACCTGGGAGCTCTTCTGATCTTCCAGCTGTTCAAGCAGCCCATTCATCCCACAAGCATTCCAGGAGGAAGTGGGAGGGGGAAAGACACTTCACAGGTATTCAAAGTGGGAGAGGAGACAAAAGGGGGTGGGGAGAAGTGTAACAGACCTTTTGCGCATACGGGTTATACATAGCATAGTCATACATAGCATACAGATCACTGCTGCTCCTACAACAGTTAACATTATTTATACCTATGCTGTTTTAAAGTATGTCTTTTGGGGTGTAGTTCAAATGGTACTTTAAATTCTTCCAAGCCATCCAGGAGTTTATATTTTTAATTTTTCTGTAAAAGCCTAGTGATTCCCCCAAAAAAGTATTGCCAGTACTAGTCCAAAAATGGAAACCTTGTCTTTATTTCTCAGGCAGAGCCACTTCCAAATATGAACACCACACACAAACAGCTTTCACTTCCAGTACAAACCAGTTTGTGTGGTTTCAGTATATTTTACATCAAGATAATTCATATTAGATTAAATATTAGTCTGTCCATCCAAGATACCATATTTGAAAGAATGGATTCTGAACTAAACTGGCATAGGTGAAAGTAAGCTGGTATACCTTGGTGCGTCGTACCAGACCAGCTTCCCCAGATGGTAATTTAAAGGGCCTGAGGTTCCCAGCAGTGGCTGGAGCACCGAGCCCTTTAAATTGCTGCCAGAGTCCCGCTGCCAGAGTCCCTGGGTAGCAGAGGTGGCCAGGATCCCCAGGGTTCCAGCGGCGATTTAAAGGGCCCAGGGCTCCACTGCGGTAGTGGTGACCAGAGCCTCTGGCCCTTTAAATCTCCCCTGAGCCCTGGGGCTCCCAACCGCCTCTGCAGCTGATAGTTCTGGCAGTGATTTAAAGGGCCTGGGGCTCCCAGCCACCACTACTGGAGCCGGAGCCCAGGGCCCTTTAAATCTCAGCTCTAAAGGTCCCACCCCTTCTGGTTGAGGTCCCGCCCCTTCCAGTTGAAGCCCCACCCCCTGCTCAGGACTCTGGCGTACTGGTAAGTCCTTTAAGTTACTTTCCCCCCTGTAAACTGGCCACTTTCTTCAAATTACAGTAACAGTTCATATAAGCCTCAATTTTCATCCAGGCTACATACATGGGGACAGAGAGAGAATTTCAAGGCTTAAGGCCTTGATCCTTTAAACTGATAACATCTGGGCAGACTGCTGCTGCTGTTGATTGATATTGACTTCAGCAAGTGAGGATGTGCATGGAAGCAACAGTTGGCCAGCAAGCTGCCAATTGCAGGACTAGGACCTAAATCCTTATTGACAATTACAGCTGGTCAAAAGAAATCAAAACTTCCTTTGACAAACAATGGCTTTTTGACTTTGTGTGAGAAATTTTTTCATCAACATTTTTCAGTTTTTAACTGAAAAACTCAAACCCCAATTTTTCCAGGTTTAGGTATTCCCCCCTTTTCGGTCTCCCTTTAGCCGCACCTGCCACTGAAACAGGAGAAAGAAAAGGGGAATGGGGAGGGAAAGGCAGGGGAGGGGCACTGAAAAAAGAAAAATGTAAGAATTTTGGGAGGGGGGGGTATTAAAAATACCAGAGGCAAATGTTTCATTGGTTTTGAAATGTTTTGTGCAAAATATTTACCATCTGGCTACCCACTCTACTGAGGATTTAATTTTTCACTCAATGTTTTATGTTAACCACTATTCAGTGATCCATTGATATTATATGGGGATGATCAGTTTCCTGTAACTGCTTGGTTCGATGTTAGTCCCCTATCATGTGTGTTTCCAAAGTTTCCGCTTTTCTATTAAGAAATGATATATATACATTTAAATGCAATTTCTGTGTGCAGGTATTACCACTGTATTGACCATGACAACATTGAGTACCATTGCAAGAAAGTCTTTACCCCGTGTCTCCTACGTCACTGCCATGGATCTGTTTGTGACTGTATGCTTTTTATTTGTCTTTGCTGCTCTGATGGAGTATGCAACCCTCAACTACTACTCAAGCTGCAAGAAGCCAAACTGTACCAAGAAGAAAAAGTCGGTAAGATGTGGTCACCTAAGATTACTAATGAAGGGCATAGAGAGTAGTACTGAGAGGGAATCTGTAACACAGCCAGTCAAGGCAATGGTCCCTCCATATGCTTTTGCAAAATAACACCCCAACCCACCCTGCCTAGACCCTCCCCAATTCTAGATCAACTCCAGCAACTAGGTGGGAAAGTAGTTGCCGTAGGCGTCAATCGTGTTGCTGCCAAATGCAATACATTCCATAGCAGCAGTCCTTCCTTCTATTCTTTTCCCTGCCTTTCAGCTGTGCAGGTGAATGGAAAGGAAAATGTTCCCCCACTGAAAAAAAAATAAATCTAGAGGTACTTAAGTAGCACAGATTCCTTGTCCAGCCCCAGTTGCAAGGATTTTTGAATAAGGCCTTGAGTGAAAGTGAGGAAAGAGGGAGATAGGCCCCCCCAAGCTGAGGGAATGAGGAACTGAGGGGGTGCAGCAGAGGTGTCTAGAACAGAAGGTAAGGAGTGAATGGGGTGGTTGGAGCACATCGCAGGAAGATCAGAGAATGACAAGTTGCAGTAGGGATGACTGATGGGTGAGTACATATGTATGGGAGTGCAGAAAGTGAAGAGTGGGGCTTCAGAAAATGAATAGGGTATGTGTCTGAATGTGCAGAGGCTGGAGAGAGTGAAAGGTGGATGTGTGCCTGGTTGGGGGGCATGACAGAGAAAGAGTAAGTGGTGGGTATGAAGAATGTGAGCATCAGTGTTGCATGGAGATGGTGCTGAAGTGAACATGAGTGGAGGCAGTGTGACAAAGTTTCTCCTCTACCTTGGTGGGTCCTGCATTTATTGGCAGATTTGCTCACCTCAGTGATCTTCCCCTCTGGTGGAACCCACAGTCTGGGTCAACTCCTCCTGTCTGAGATCAGGAGTTGGGAGGTTTGGGGGGAGCCCAGGCCCACCCTCTACTCCGGGTTCCATCCCAGGGCCCTGTGGATTGCAGCTGTCTATAGTGCTTCCTGTAACAGCTGCATGACAGCTACAACTCCCTGGGCTACTTCCCCATGGCCTCCTCCAAACACCTTCTTTATCCTCACCACAGGCCCTTCCTCCTGGTGTCTGATAATGCTTGTATTCCTCAATCCTCCCAGCAGTACACTCTCAGCTCTTTGTGCCTCTTGCTCCCAGCTCCTCACATCCAAATCTCACTGACTAACTGGGAGGCTTTTAACTAATTACAGCCAGCCCTTGATTGGCTTCAGGTGTCCCAATCAATGTAGCTATCTCCACTGCCTTCTAGAAAGATCTTAATTGGCCCCAGGTGTCTTGATTAACCTGGAGCAACTGCCATTTGGTTACCATGGTACTAGGGATTTGGTTAGCCTGGGGCTAACATACCTGTTCCTTACTACTTTACTGTAGCCATCTGGCCTTGCCCCATCACAGTATGGATTGCAGAATCTATTAACAAACAAATTTATCATGCACTTTTCATTGCATCACCTGCTCCCTCAAAAGAAATCATCTCCCCTGGATTTATTTAACCCCAACCTGCCACATAAATGATTCCTTCTTCCTCTTCTCTCCCCCCAGTCTGAAATTATACCTGTACATGGCCCAGGACAGACAAAGTTCAGTCCTGCATCTTTAACAGCTTTTCCATATACATAAAAACACCAGCTATGAAGTCTGTTATCTGATGGCTCTTCATGTCTAGAAACATGAGCTTTATACTACTAAGAAAAGTTGATTCCAGGGTCCCTACCACTCCAGTTGGAACCCACACTTGTTCCTAACTCTATAAGCAAATGAGATAGTAAACTTTAAAACAGTAATTTTTAGGTTCAGAAAACATTTTTAGAGTGTATGTTTCCCTCTGAACATGAGTCCAGTACAATTGGACTCATGGCAGCAAAGGCACCTGCCAGAGGGACATAAAAATAGTCCCCTCCAAAAAGTCTAAAATAAACTCTTCTTAAATATTTTCCCAGGAGAATGTTGTTGTTCACTTTATGAGACATTACGGTGAAGTGAAGTGCAAATTCAGAAGGCAAGAGATAAAAGAGAGAACTAGAGAAGAGGAAACTGAGGGAGTAGAAGCGGCTCACCCACTCAAAATGTTTAGTGGAAGATAGGAGTCAGAGAGGTTGAGGGAAATTCTGTTTTTCCAGGCTGGAAAAAGGAAACATGTTCATTTGAAATAAAAGAGGTGAAGCATTAGAGGAGAGAGGTTGAGAAGAATGGAATTAAAGAGAGCTCAAGGGAAAAGAGAAAGAAGGAAAGAGAAGACAGGATTCAGCAACTAAGTCATGAAGTGGAAAGAGAGTAAAAGAAAGGAATAATGGGGGAAGATGAGTACAAGCTAGACTAATACATGGCATTAGTTTCTAAAACAGTCCTTACAAATGTATGGTGTATATGAAAGGCAACATGAGAAGAGTGCTACTGAAAGGAATTCTATAGCATGCTAGAAGTGAGCTGGCTTTGAGAAAATGGAAAAGATAATGGTGTGGAAAGGCTGAAAATATGGCAGTTATGACACGGACACGTTAAAGGAGTATATGTCAAGATGAGGAAATAATGCTAATGCTAGGGAGATGTCTTGACTGAAAATATGGCAGTTTGCTAAGTGACATGAGAGTGAAGGCCGGTTTTGCTATTATTTACTAAATAATTGAAGTCAATGGGTGAAAAAGAATTCTGGGTGGATGAAAGGTTCTGTGGGAGTTTCATGCCTTTGTTAAGGGATATTTTAAGAAACATTAAAAACCAGATGAATATAAAACAGTAAAGATTTTTTTTTCTTCTGAATGATTCTCTTATCTTTATTTGAGCTACCTGATGTCAGTTTTGGTCACATGATGGTGAGTACACTATTTTATTCAATAGCAACAAATGGATGCATGCACATATTGTTGACATCAGTTTGAAATTATTCATGAAAGATGCTGCAATGTAAGGTCATGCTTGATCCTGACTGTGAATGTTTTTCTTCTTTTTTGGTAAAAGGTCAGTTTATTTTCTGGCTTTGGGAGAGGAACATAAATGCCTCTGGCTATAAGCTCTTTCCAAATGACCTAGGATGGCCAAATGTGCCATCTCCTTCTGCCCTATTCTTACCCATGCAATTTTGCATATCTGCTTTATAAAGTAATATATGGAAACTGTGAATACAAATTATATCATGAAGTTAAACTAACAAAAATGAAAAAACAAAGAATGTACAGTTCTCATAGAAATTACCATGGGACATATATTAATGAATATCAAACTGTTAAATAGAGTTTGCTTTCAAATTTCCCCCTCCTTTTTTGATCTTTTGTTTTTGTTCTGTTTTTGGAAAGTTACTCTTCCTCCTAGAGAACTTTGTACATCCCATGCCTGAAATTATTTTGTTCAGCCATTTTTGAATGATCGAGTCTGAATAATTAAGGAGTGCTTGGAGCAGGAGACTGGACTCTGGGTCTCTCACTGGAATAGAGTCATTCTCACTATTGTGCATGTTCTCACTTTCTCTGTCTGGCCCAATGATGCTAAGTATTTATCCACAGTAGAACAGCTTCAGCCGGAGAATTCGTGGCACACCCTCTCCCCCATCAGCATATCTCATAGCTCAGTGGTTTGGCATATTCCTGAGAAGTAGGATACCCCTCTTCAAATCCTTCCCCCCTCTGGCAGAGGAGGGAATTGAATGTGGGTCTCCCAGATGCGTGGTTTAATCACTGTGCTAAGAGTTATAAGGTGGGCATCACCTCTTATCCTTCCTTTGCCCTGTTTTGTGTAGAGTGAGGTAACCACCTACCTCATTCTCACAAGAAATGACTCAAGTGCCTAAGCTGCCTGACTCCAGGAGAGGGGTTGCTGTTCATGGATCCCTAGCAGAGATAGGTGCCTCCCTGCAGCCTAAACTTAAGCATCTATCACCATGAGAGAGCTGGGGTTTAGAACACACCCCTTTCATCCACATCTCTCATTGGCTAGCTCCGGGAGCTCCTCACCTCATGTGCTGGCATTTGTGGATCACATTGTCAGGTGCATAGCTATCCCTTTCATTGTATACAGAGCCTGAGCGCTTAACTCAGTCTTTGTGGATCACAGTTTGTTCTTGTGATTTTCTAGGCACCTACAAGCTAGGCATTGTGATACTAGGTGTTGTAATGCGTAACTTCCTTTGGATCCAGGCCAAAGTGGTAGTTTTCAAGCTGATAAAGCTGCAGTCAAATGTTATGATAGTGTTTTAGTAGCACGGTATTTAATGCAGAGCTAAAATGGATTTCCGTGAGACCATGCTGTATCATATTATTATTGTTATAGACATTGATATGCATGGTAGTGTGAAGACAACAAGGTCCTATGCCAAGGAACTTTCATTCTTAATGAGATGGGTTAATATTAAAAATTAATAAATCCAAAGAGGTTGTGGGGAGGGAAAAGGGGGAGTTGAAAGAAAAAGGAAGGAGAAACTGTACAATTTACTTATTTCAAGTATACCTTGGGAATTTTGGCATGTGCTTCTGGGGCCTGATCCAAAGATCAAAGAGGTCAATGAGAGTGTTTCCACTGATTTCAGTAGAAGAGGTGAGATTTGCAAAGATTTGATGCTTAGGGAAAAGGAGGTTGTTACAGGAGAGGGCTGCATGACAATAAAATGACATGACACTGGAGAAGTTAAAGTGTTAAGAAGAGAATGAGTAGAAGGCAAGATAGAAGAAAGATGAGCCCTACCATGTAGGTAGAGGTAGAGAGATAGAGCCTTGAAAATTTTTGATATTATTATTATAAAGAGAGTTAAAATATGTTTGCATCCTGTGATGTTAATTTGAAAGTCTGTGCTGATAAAACTTTTCTTCTCTAGTCACTCTCAGCTGACTTTTTTCATTTTGGGGGATTAGTCTCACTCGTGATAAGCATAGGTGGCATTAATGCAGCTGTATTTGCTGATAGGGATGAGGTTGCCCCATAAAATAACTGATGTGCCCATATGCCTACTCTAATTATAATTTTGACACCATTCTTAATTGTAACTTTAGAAAGAGGTGATTTTGATGATCATGTTGTGATATAGTGGTAGTTTAAACACACACTTTAAATATGAAAATTAGGTATCTAATGGATAATAGGCCTTGAAACATCTGTGAAATATACACACCCAGAATTAACTTAACTGCTGACTGTATATCCAAATTACTCTATGGAAACCTATTTGCAAAGGCAGTGACATTGATCCTAAATCCAAAAGTGTCAGTTGTGCATGATCAGCACATCTCTAGAATCTATGGGCTAGTTCGTCAGCTGTTTACAGATTGCTATCTTCACAATCCAAGGGAGCTTTTCAAATGTTTTCTCTTTTTTTTTCCTTCTCCCCAGAACTATTCTGTACTTGATATAAGACCGCCGCCTACAGTCATCACATTGAACAATGCCATGTATTGGCAAGAATTTGAAGACACTTGTGTCTATGAGTGTCTGGATGGGAAAGACTGCCAGAGCTTTTTCTGCTGTTATGAAGAATGTAAATCTGGCTCATGGAGGAGAGGACGGATTCACATAGACATCTTAGAACTGGACTCCTATTCCAGGGTCTTTTTTCCAACATCGTTCCTGCTGTTTAACCTGGTCTACTGGGTTGGATACCTCTATCTTTAAGTGTTGCCGTTAGTGGTGAAGACTACTGTGTTTTCACACTTCTTGGGATAGTGAACATGAAAAAGTGAAGGAGGACATGGTCAGTTTCATCTCAAATTATAGAGGCCACGTTACCTTTTATCATCACAGAAATCAATGAAGGATTTTAATATGTAGTTGCCTGAAAAAGAAAAACCTTGAAGAATTCCCCTGACTGCTATTCATTTTAAATACAAGATTCTTACTAAATTCAGCTGAATTTGTAGTGTAAACAATGTTTATTAATAATTCTAATATAATGGAACCTTTACTGTTCTCCCTTGGCACTGAAAGCTAGACAGCATTCAAGCAAGAAACAGAGGTCAAACATTTGATATGGGTTCTTCATTCTTATGTCCCTTTCAAAGTTTCTCCCATTCCCTGGGGCTCAAGGCAACACCCACTGGTGCTGGTTAGCCATGATGCAACTGGAGATGTCTAACTCCAGACCAACCCAAGCCACCTTCTTTTATTGAGACCTATTCCACAGTTGCTGGGAGATCTTGTCTTGGTTGTCTCTGCATGGGAGAATCACCATAAAATAAAGACAGTTGCTCTGGTCCCATCAAGCCATGTAAGGTCTCTTCTGCTGCAAAGCTATGGGATTCATAGGCTTAGCCCCCTTCCTGCACACGTTAATTTTAATTTGAGGTGAAAAAGCTGATTTACAAGAATGCTCAGAATTTGATAAAGTCAGAGACACTGTCTATATCTGAAGTAGCTGCAAGTATTACTTGTAGAGCATTTCAGAGCTTTTTTTAAAAAAATAACTGATCAAACATAGCAAGATGGTACATGATTTCTGGAATAGATTTACTTGCAACTGGACAAGACTTCTGCTTGTTTGTGATATTGTAGCAGACTATAGTTGATAGGACATATGTAAGATTCACTACTTAATAGCACTAGGGGTATGTGATTTTTGCAGGTTACAATTTAATGCAAAGTTCACCCATGCATTTTTCTTCCCCTCCCTTCCCCCTTTAAGTGTTTTTACAGAGTGGAGAAAAATAAAGGTATTCTGTTCCTATAGAGATAAATCTTGAAGTCCTTAATTACAGAAGATTCCTGTTGAAGTCAATGGGAGTCTTGTCTGAGTTAAGGACTGAAAAATTTTGACCTATATAGTTCAGTATAGGAGTTTGAGTGCATCAACACTGGATTTAAATCAAAACAGATATTGGATACAGAAAAGACTAGGGGATTTTTTTTAAAACAAACAAATAGATTTTAACTTGGAAAAGCATTTTGTATTTTTGGAACATGTTTCACAAATTAAATTATTGAGAATTGTCCATTTTGCAACATTTTCAATATTTCTAGAGTGTTAAGAAACTCTTCCTTTTTCAGCAAACTCTCGGTAGATGTGATTAAGCCAACAGAACTCACATTCTCTACCAAATAGCAATGAGTTTTCAGTGCTCTTTGGTTAAAAACTAGCCACATAAAGTAATAAGAGTGTGTTAGATTGTTAGATTAAAATGTGGGTCTCACCCATGTATATTTGAAAATAATGTACAGTACTTATAACTGAAGAGCAATTCCTCCTGTCCTCAAATGGAAACAAAGGTAAAATCCCACAAATATACAAGGAATAATACCATGGTAACTACAAGGAACAGTAATTTAGTCATGTTCTTGGAAACACCAATGAATCTCAGTGCTGCTTCTCTCTCTTTTCAGAGTGTTTTTAATTAAACAAATAGCTCACAAGAAACCTAAAAGTAGCTTTTCAAAATATTATTTCTGGTATCATAAAAATATGGCTAAGTCAAATGATAACAGAGAAAGGAAGCTGGATCTAGAAAAATCCCTGCATGTTTGGCTCCTGTGAAGCAGAAGTACTGAAAAAGCATTCCTCTCCTTTGGAGAGAAAACAAAATGTTTTTTGGCCAGATCAGGACCTCATTTTAGTGAAGTCTATCCTACCCATCTTCTGCAATAAACTAAAACAAACACTCATCTGCCCCAAAATATCAACACATATTTGTAATGATATCACATTTCCTTTGTAGCTCACTATTACTCTGAAAACCTTCTGTGTTTATGTTTAATTGTGGGTTCCCTGCATTGGATTGGAGTTATTGTATAAGCAATATGGGTGGTAGACTTATGAAGTGAGGTAAAGCTAAATATTCAGGACTAAAAACAAGTGAGTTGATGCTCTGATAAGAGCCACCCATTATAAGTCTAAATAAGAGAACAGATCCATTTATCTTGGGGCGCTGATCCTGGAAACCCTCTGCACACGGAACACCAATTGACTTCAGGAGGAGTGTTCTAGACAAAGAGGGCTGCTTGTATCATTAGACCATTGATTGATAAAGTGTTGTTTATTAAGTAATTATACGTGTAGATGAGCTCCCTTAGAGTGTCTGTGGAAATGGAATATTCCATTTTTAGACTATATGCACGTACTGTGGTTGCGCTTCTACTCATTATCTCGATAATACTTAGTCCTGCCTTGAGTGCAGGGGACTGAACTAGAAGACCTCTTGAGGTCCCTTCCCATCCCATGATTCTATGATTGCTCCCCAACTCAGCAAAAAGCACACAGTACCCTCAGGTCCTTCCTTGGAAGATGAAGTCTACTAGAAGTCTGATTATATTGCCTCTGTTATATGAGTATCGACACAAACAGATGTTGAGAACATTAAAAACCCTGCTCTTCACCATTCTGTGCAACAGCAAAGCACCAGACCAAAATTCAACTTCTGTATAACTAAAGGTGCACTTCTGTTGCTATACTTGGACAACTGCAAACCCCACCCCATGTAGGTACCCACACATCCATCTCTCTCCCAGTTCAGTGTGACTGCAGCAAAATAACTCCTGCCACAAATTTATGTTTATCTTCCTTAGCTTTATAGAATTACAGTTTCACAGCAAGAGCTCCAGTACTGATTTATGGAGATGAGTCACATAATTTCAATATACACTGATCAGAAGCTTGCAGTTGCAACCTTCACTTGCTACTGCTCTTATCTATTGACGGCTGTGTGAAATATGTTCCTCTTTAACTGGGCTATGCTGCTGTCTCTAATTTTGGTCATTTGAGCTTCGGTGCAGTAAACGGTATATAAGGTAGGCAGCTGTGAGACACTGGGTTCTGGAGTGTGGTTTTATAGTCATTGCCCCTGGAACTGTTGCTAGCTTCCATGGCTTATTCTGTCTGCTTCAGTGCTTAATATTCTGGTGGCAGTTAAGCCACTGTTGGACTGAGGCAAGATCGGTCTACTGGGCTTGGCGTAATTCAAAATACAATTATTTGCATCATCTCTTTGTCCTAGCAATATCCCCAGAGAAAATGGTCCTGCATATGAAATCTGTGTGCTAAACCCTTTTGTTGTACTAAGGAATATCCATACCCATGTTAATGTGATATGAAAATCATATATCACCCATGGTTTGTTTGGCTCTTTTATGAGCAAGGAAGTAGCTCAACACTTTTCTGGAGTGTCACAACCCAAATTTAACAATCTACTTTTTAATACTTGAGAACACTCTATTCCTAATGAGCTTTGTTGCAGGCATTAAGACAAAAAGATTTATCCATGTCTTGGTTGTGCAAAAATCTGAAAAGCAAGAGAGTTAATGGTATCGATTCACACTTACCCAGTTTCAGTCTTAGTGATAATATTTATGTTACCATACTGAGTAAAAAGGTTTTAAATATGACTGGCCAGTAAAAGCAATCCATATACATTTCTATGAAAATGAAAATCAATAGACAACCTTTGTTGTTTTAACTTGAGAGAGCTTGTTGAAGTAACAGCCAAGGTCCCTTGTCCTTTTGCTTCATTACCCAGTGAGATAATACATTTAACACACCAAGAAGAAGAATGTGCAATAATAAAAACCTTTCATTTACTGTAGATTTACTTCAATCAGGAGTTGAGAAGTGTTTTATTGCATTAAGGAGAACGCTTTTAGTGCACTTGGAACTTTATAAAAACACTCTGCTTGATACAAAAGCTATCACTTCTCAGTTATTCCAACCTTGAATCCTAATGTACAGCAAGCTCCTTGGTTTTGGTTTCCTCTTAAAAAAAAGAGATACATTCTATAAATTCTTCCAGACAAGTTTATTTTACCCTAGGAACATATAGCAGTAATGTGCAGCTGATGCCTTAGATTACAAAGCTACCTTAATACATCAATATAAATATGGCAGTAGATTAATAGCCACTGAAATACCTAAAGCACATTAAAGAGGATAGGACTTTTCAGCTTGGAAAAGAGGAGACTAAGGGGGGATATGATAGAGGTATATAAAATCATGAATGAGTGGAGAAAGTGAATAAGGAAAAGTTATTTACTTGTTCCCATAATATAAGAACTAGGGGCCACCAAATGAATTTAATGGGCAGCAGGTTTAAAACAAATAAAAGGAAGTTCTTTTTCACACAGCACACAGTCAACCTGTGGAACTCCTTGCCTGAGGAGGTTGTGAAGGCCAAGACTATAACAGGGTTTGAAAGAGAACTAGATAAATTCATGGAGGTTAAATCCATTAATGGCTATTAGCCGGGATGGGTAAAGATTGGTGTCCCTGGCCTCTGTTTGTCAGAGGGTGGAGATGGATGGCAGGAGAGAGATCACTTGATCATGACCTGTTAGGTTCACTCCCTCTGGGGCACCTGGCATTGGCCACTGTCAGTAGACAGGATACTGGGCTGGATGGACCTTTGGTCTGACCCAGTATGGCCATTCTTATGTTCTTAACCCTTTCTCCCCATCCCCCCACAGGAAGTAGGTTGGATCAATAAAAATTACCTGAAATTATACTAGGAAGCATCCAACAGTACAAAGGTGGTGAGATACGGAGTTAAAAGAAAAATAGACAAATGTATTCTTGACTGCTGTACATTTCTTGACTCTGTCTCACTTTACTTCATACTCTCTTTCCTCCACCTCAGAACAAAACAAAAAAATCCCACCTCACAGCAAGTCAGATAATTGGACCATTTTGTGTTCTTCAAAAGTAGCAGCAGCAGGAAATGCATGCAACTAGCTAGCATAAAGATGTATTTTGGGGAGAGGAAGTATCCGTGCAAATATTATACCAAATAACACATCTATCTTAATTATTTATTTGTACCCCTGCTCCAATCACAGTAGTAGCTGAGCATCTCACAGTCTTTAATGTGTGAGTTAGGGGAATACTATTATTTGCATTTTATAGATGAAGAACTGAAAGACTAAGTGACTTGCCCAAGGTTACATAAGAAGTGTGTGGTAGAGCAGGGAATTGAAACCCAGGTCTCCCGAGTCCCATGCTCTATCCCTAGCTACTGGCCTATTCATCCTCTTGAGGGACTTTGTCTTTATATCTTGAAGTACATTTCATCAAACTCATTGTCCCACCTCATCCTCTGCATTGTCAAATGACTCTGTCTGTACCACTAATATCAAAGTCTTCTGAGTTACTGTCACCAGGCCTCAGTGGGTTACAGCTGAGAATACCAGATTCACAACAAACAGTTGAGAAATGGGGCAGGCACATGCCACACTTTTGGTTATTCTACCATAGATATACCAAGCCAGTAACAAAAGTAAACTTCTGTCTCACCACACTGGTTAGCAAGAAGTCAAAAAATACAGTCTTCTTAGGCATCCAAATTCTTATTTCACCACCCAGACACTAGACTTTGTGATGAGTAGTTAGTGAAAATCAATTTAATCAAACAAAGGGTTCTTCTGAGCTCAAGAAACCAGCTACATAGCCAAGTCAAGATATAACTCAGATCTTACTCAATAATCATGCTGTTGCCAATCTTTTAATAGCTGAAATCTAAAAGTTTATTTTAAGAGAAAAGAAATAGAGTTAAATCCATCAGTTTCAAACATGATACAAGAACTTTGCAATGATTATATGTATATGATTTTCTTAACCATTTTAATGGCTAGTTTAGAAAAAGTCTCTCTAGATATTAGCTTGGGGATCATCTATCCTTGTTTGAGCTTCTTTATTTGAAATGTCCAGAGAAATGAAGCAGGAAATGAAGACAAAATGGAACTTTTTCCAGGCTCTTCTATACCCTCTCCCATGCAGATGGAATTTTGCTGTCCCAAACAAAGGCCCCAGAACAGTTTATGGAAAAGTACAGGCACAAAATGGCGTCCAGGGTCACCTGAGCAAGTCACATGTCCTTACATGCTTTGATGATTCACAGGAGCAGCCATTACCCATATTTTGGCTAATGCATCCAGCAGAAGACTCACAGGGCAGGGAAAAGCTTCTTCAATGGCCCATTGTGAGCATTAAAGGAATACAGAACATATGTAGAATGCCAGTACCTAGTTAATATTTATAACTTCAGATACAAAAATGATACATGAATATAAACAAGATATTAATATTCAGCAAATCATAACTATTCTGTTCACACCTTACATGCTATACTTTGTACAATATTTGTTGCAATTGTCTAACAGTGGCAATTGTAACTCATATCTCAATCATACAACATCACAATTACTACACACCTTACAGTGGGATCCGGTGGAGAGCACAAAAAAAGATCAAGTCATAGCTAGCTTCTTCACTCTGCATACATTAAAGGGTCCCCCCAACAACTAGCATTACAGAAATATTTTTCTTCTGCCAACAAAGTAGAATTCTGGGGTTTGCCTGGACAATCCTGTCGTAGTGAGAAAAGGCTGCAGTATTCATAATGTTATATTACTTTCAGAAACTGTGCAAGCACAAAGCCAGTTATTTTTCATTTAATTTGTTGCCTATGGCAAAGTCTACGTGCCTGTTACAGTGTCTTTTGCATTTCTTGATATTTCAGGATATATGGACATCCTTGCAGCTGGGAAGATGGAGAATAACATGACCTTCAGCATTCCATCCGTGAGAAATATTTCCGGAGCTTTATAATATAAGTTGTGTATTTTAACATGCTTTGACATGTGTCTCAAGAAGTTTTGCTAACTCGTCATCTTTCTTTTTCAAGTATTACACAGATTCCTGAATCTTTAAACAGTGTCGAAACTTCAGTAGTGTTTCAACCAATCAAACAGCCTCCTTTCTTCATAATTTCAGATTCATTTAGCATTCTTTCCTCCTCTAGGAGGTGCAGTTAAGAAATAAGAGCTATACCGCCTCAGAACTCATGTTTATCTCATCACTGCTGACTTCCCAAATGGCCAGTTCAAATGGGCAGAGGATGAACAGTAAATTAGGAATACGTTTCCAAAGGAGGAAGGGTGAGGATCTCTTCCCTTTATGGTTTTGTTTCCTCCAACTGAGACAAATCTCTGTTATTCCAAAAACTCTCCCTGGGGTGTTCTGACAGAGAGGGACAACTGTAAAGCACAGTCTGGGCTGCAAAGGCACCTTGAAAATTGAGGCTGCACAAAGGTTATTGTGAATTAGCTGTCATGAGTGTGGAATTCTGGCAAAGTAGGTCTGGAAGGGACCTTGAAGGTCATCTAATCCAGCTCCCTGCACAGAGGCAGGACGAAGTATACCTAGACCATACTTGACATATGTTTGTCTAGCCACTTCTTGAAAACCTCCAATGACAGAGAGATTGCACAACCTCTCTTGGATGCTTATTCCAGTGCCTAACTATCCTTATAGTTGGAAAATTTTCCTAATATCTAACCTAAACCTCCCCTGCGCCAGATTACTTCTTGTCCTACGGTTGGTGGATATGGAGAACAATTGATCCCCATTTTCTTTTTAACACCACTTAACATATTTGAAGATTTATCAGGTCCCACCCCTCAGTTTGCTTTTCTCATGATTGAACATGCCCAGTTTTTTTAAACCTTTCCTTATAGGTCAGTTTTTTAAACTTTTTGTTGCTCTCCGCTGGATCCTCCTCAGTTTGTCCACATCTTTCTTAAAATGTGGCACCCAGAACTGGACACAGTACTCCAGCTGAGGCCTCATGAGTGCCAAGTACAGAGGGACAATTACCTCCTGTCTTTTACAGATGATAGATCTATTAATACACCCCAGATTGATATTAGACTTTTTCAAAACTGCATCACATTGATGACTCATATTCAATCTGTGATCCACTATAAATCCCACATCCTTTTCAGTAGTTCTACAAACTCACCACTTATCCCCAATTTTGCAGTTGTGCATTTGACTTTTCCTTCCTGAGAGTAGTACTTTGCACTTGTCTTTATTGAATTTCCTTTGGTTGATTTCAGACCAATTCTCCAGTTTGTCAAGGTTGTTTTGAATGCTAATCCTGGCCTCCAAAGTGCTAACAACACTTCCCATCTTGGTGTCATCCACAGATTTTATAAGCATACTATCCTCTCTAGTATTCAAGTCATTAATGAAAATATTGAATAGTACCAGACTCAGGACAGACCTCTGTGTGACCCCACTAGATACATCCCACCAGTTTGATGGTGAACCATTGATAACTACTCTTTGACTATGGTCTTTTAACCTGTTTTGCCTCTACCTTACAGTAATTTCATCTAGACAACATTTCCCTAATTTTCTTATAAGAATGGCATGTGGGACTGTGTCAAAAGCCTTCCTAAAATCAAGATATATCACATCCACTGCTTCCCCCCATCCACTAGGCCAAAAACTCTGTCAAAGAAGTATGCATATGGATCTGTATCCCCAGTGAAGTATATTCTTGGGTCGTTTCCTCTTCTAAGACAATCAGTATGTTACTTTTGCAAAAGCTTTGCTACCCAATAGTGCATGTTCAGGGAGGGCGGGGAGCAGGAGAGTGGTTGGGAAGACTTGATAAATGGGAACATTGATCCATGGACAGTGTCCATCCTGTAATTCACCCTTTGCCAATGACCCACAGAGCTGGAGCAACCTTCCACAGCTTGCTTCAACTCACACATTACAATGCTGCCAGTTTTTATTCTTAAGAAATAAAGAACACAAGAGAAAGAAGATGGTAATTGAGCAGCTGTCATTAATTTTATAAATGGCTCGCTGGAAACCATGCTAAATAGCAACATCAGTCTAAGAACAGTATCTGACATCTGCTATATTCTTATTTCAAGCCATGTCACATGGACATTTTGACTTCCGCTTGCTTATTACAGACAACAAAGTATCACTTACCTGGGCCTACATCCACTTGCATACAGGCTGCTAAAGATTCAAAACATTTTTCTCTTTTAAGAGTACCAGTACTTCTGTGGGGCGAAAATGGAGCTCATCCTCCAGAACTCAATCAGCATATCACTTGTGCCTGTACCCACGGAAGTGACCCCTTCTCTTTTTTAACTAGTGCCCTCATTTCTTCGACAATCTAGCTTCTTGGCTTTTACTCTTGGCATCTGAAGTGTTTCCTCTGTCACAAAGGTGTTTTAACACTGAGATTACATACCCTTTCTTGAGCTACACTACTGTGACAAGTGAAACAACTACCTCCCCTACACAGTATGTTTGGTGGAAAAAAGCATACTAGTCCACCCCCATCTTTGGCATCGTGCCCAGGGGTTGGCTACCAGTATAGTTACAGCATCTGAAGATAATTTAGATTTAACTTTTCTAATTACTTTAGAACATGGCTACTCCCTAGCATGATTTGCCTTTCAGCATCCGGCTACTAACCCCTGACATTTCTCATCATAGGTATCCCAGATCTGCAATTATATCTTTCCCTTCTGCTACTAAATTTATTTTCTTTTTCCTCTTTCACTGTGAGCCTCAGTTGGTGGTGTGGTTTTGTACACGAGGGATATCTGTAATTAGACATGGACATTCATCATAATGTTAAGTGCCTCAATATTTGACACCCAGGAGTTCTTTAATGATACCTAAACGGTGCATCTTGGTCTTCTAATCATTTGCTTAGCTACAGAGGATGAAAGAAAACGGAGATCCAATGGCATTTGTGTTGTTCATTAGTCTGACTCGTGGGCTCTCTCAGGTTTAGACCCAGACACTGATATAGTCAATTATTTGTGAGGTATTCTTTTGTCTGGATAATAACCAGAGACACTCAACAGAGGAGCAACAGCAACAAATGAGGTGAATAAATGGAGAGTTTTTTGGTTCACTGACAATGCAAAGGAATTGGAGAAAAAAAATCATTTTGGGTTGAACAAAATGTTTTCTTCTATCAGAAACAAAATGTTTCACTGAGCTTTTTTTAATGTTTTTTTTAAAAAAAAATAAATAAAGTTGAAGGAAATTTCAGAACAAAAAGTAATTTTAAATAGAAACATCAAAATGTTTAATTTGCAAAAAATGCCCAAACAAAATGTTTTGTTTTTAATTTTTAAAAGTTTTCTTTCTTTCTTTCTTTCTTTCTTTCTAATCAAAGCAATCTGGCAAAATCAATACAAATTCACGAAATTGTTTAGTCATGCCAAATCTGCTGTTTTCACCCACCTCTCATGGTAGCATGTCACAATAACTCAGGATGAGCTGAAGGATCAAACTAACTGCAGAGCCTATTACAGGGGAACCTATAGGAGTGACAGGGATCATCTCTCTTTTGTGATTACTCCTGGTTTTTTTCATGAGGTTTAACATTTGTGCTAGTGGGCCTTCATACAAACTACTAGCCTATGGCAATGGTCTGGTGAGAGGATTCTTCTCTGACATATACGCTATAGAACACCAAGAAGGAACTGATACCATTGAAAGCACACTGTTCTGCTGACTTATTACTGAGCCTGTGCTATGGTTAAAAGTTCTGAGGAGAAGTCTTTCAGGCCTCTGTGACTGAGTTAAAAACATTGGAATCTTGATCAAAAAGTCTCTCTTTTTCTTTCAATATAATTATCTAAAAATATATGTAAAACATCAAACACAATTGCAAATGAATAAAGTAAAATCAGCCATGCTACCAGAAAGAGAAAAATCTGCTGCTCTCTTTTTATCTGCATTGGATGCAGTGTTTGAAAGTCTTAACATTTTGAATTTGTCCTATAACAAACACAAAAAATAGCATGATCTATCTTAATGATATATTAAAAGAAAATAACAGTTGAAGATGCCCTCCGCACAGTATCCTGATAAAAGCACATTTGGGAATTACTAATGACAAAGCATCTCAAAATGAATGTGCTGTAGAATTCATGGGACCCTACTGCGGGATTTAAATATTAAATGCCGCTGAATTCATGGGGGTTTGGTTACTGTGTTGAAAATGAAGAATGTACATAACATGTCTGGTGGGAACTTTCCACAGGAAAAATCAAATTTCACTATTAGCTCAAGCATACAACACTCCTATTGACTTTAAGGGTTGAGAGCTTGCAGGATCAATCCCTCAGTTTCGTATTTACTTGTGTTAGGGAGACGTGAGACTTCATTGTCATTCAGTGGACCACGTGATACTAGCCACACGTTAGTATCCAACATGTAATGATCATAGGTAACTAAAAAAAAAAGTAGTCCAACATAAGCAAATGCATCTCTTTTTTTTTTTTAGATTAGTCAGTGCAGTGTTGGGAGTTAAGTGAAATCCACACAAACGGTGCCAAAATACACCTTTCTTACTCAAGAACAAACATAGATTTCTTACTATCCTTACTTCCTAGGTTTTTCTTACGGACGTGTGATTTCTTTGCTAGCAGTGCAGCTTGTGATGTCATAGTGAAATGAAAGTAAACTTCTGTGCCCAATGTGCCTTGAATAATACAGGTAGCACTAGTACCAGTCATTCTAGTCAAGATAGCCATCCTAGGAAACCCCACAGGCCGAACTATCAAAAAAAGCCAAACATCTCTGTGCTTCATACCCTCAAGTTCTCAAACAACTTTCTCCTAAAGGCACACACATTCCACTGTACTTTGTGTTAAGGTGTAGGGCTGTGCGTCTAGACCAATATTTATATTTGTATTTTGATTGCAACATTTGTATTTCTGAATACAAATAAATGCACATATTGCCAGAAAATGCCAAGGATTGAGTGGATATATTGGTGACTGTACTTTCTTCTCAAAGTAAACATCTTTTAAAAAAAAAACCCTGAAATACCGTCTGAAGCAAAGTTGATGCTGGAGGTACCATGATAACTGCGTTGTTGTGATAGGAAGCTTTATGAGGAATTTATGGAGATTCCAAACATTTATTCCTTAAAAAATGGGTTTCAACATTAGGATTTAACAACCACTGATTTATAGGCTGAAAAGAAATAGAGATCAGTTTGTCATGGATCCAACATGGATCCTGCTGCTGTTACATCCTTTACAAACAGCAGCAGGGTAATGTGGCACCAGCTATGAAGCAATCTCTTTGATGTACAAACAGAATTGAATGTAATGGTACAATAGTTTTTTTAAAATATAGTGTTGGTTTTATAGAGGTGTCCAAATCCAAAATTCCAAAGAATTTGTTTTCTTAATTTAATTTAACTCTTAAGGCTTTGTGTACATTGGGAAGTTTAGCAGCAGAAATATGTCAGTAGTTACGTGTTGTCATGCTGGTACAGTTATACTTCTACAAGTCTCCATTCAGACACTCTTATTCCAGACCAGGGGTAGGCAACCTATGGCACGCATGCCGCCGCTGATTTTCAGGGGCACTCACACTGCCCTGGTCCTGGCCACCAGTCCGGGGGGCTCTGCATTTTAATTTAATTTTAAATGAAGCTTCTTAAACATTTTAAAAACCTTATTTACTTTACATACAATAATAGTTTAGTTATATGTTATAGACTTATAGAAAGAGACCTTCTAAAAACGTTAAAATGTATTATTGGCATGCGAAACCTTAAATCAGAGTGAATAAATGAAAACTCAGCACAGCACTTCTGAAAGGTTGCCGACCCCTGTTCCAGACTATTCAACTATACTGGTATAATTATACCATTATAATTATGCTAGTAACTTTCCCTAAAGCTCTAAACAGGTTTACAGAATTTCCTGGGAAAAATTAGATCCTATTCTGGTACCTAAAACTTAATTCCAGACTCCCTCTGTCTCTACATCGACAGCCACAGAATCCACAGATATCAACCAATTGCTGCTGTAAAATCCCTGCTTCATTTCAACAGTAATGCTTTGGTCTTACAACTGATCAGGAGCAAGTGGAGAAAACCTCTAGAATTGCTCTTGGTCCCTTAGTATGAGAAAGACATTCTCTTTTGTGGTTTGTCAAATTATTTATTGTTTTTTCCTTTATTTTTCTGCCTTTAATCCCATTATTTTAGAAGAGATTTTCCTCTTCTTTTTTAACTTCCAGCTCTGGTTTAGTCTTTTATCACTAGCTCATGCAAAGCTGTCTGTCTCCCCTCCAAAAACTGCTCTGCTTTCACATTTTCAATTTCAAATGCTGTTTTTTCCCCCAATCCATCCCCCTTGCGAATGCTTTAACACTGTTCAAACACGCCTAGCCTCCACCTGTTGGTATCCCTTGTGCCTCAGGCCAGGCTTCAGCTGCTGTCCAGTGGTCAGATCACTGATGATAACTGAGTCCAGGAAACTCCCTGAATATTTTCCCAGTCCACAGGTGTTTCCTGAGTGAGCATCATCCTTTGTATTTCTTGGTAGGAAGTAAAAACATTTAAGTGTTGCTTATGACTTTTCCATTTGCAACCCATTCAGCTACTCCTGAAAATTCTGCCCAGACCTCTGGTGTAAAAACCAAAAAGTGGACCTGCAAAGTTAATTGAATTCACAAGTTAAAATCTGTTTCAAGGACACGGGACAGTTTGTTGCATGGAATGTCTCATGGAATGTCTCTAATGTCTCATGGAATGTACTGCTTTGCTCCTCAAGTTGGCCTGCTGTGGACAGCCAGCAGCATTGGCAAGAGCCAGATCTAATGCGAGTAAGCACTATGCAAGCCAAGTAAGCTGCCACAGGATAAGAGGGAAGGTGCTCTCATGGATTGGTAACTGGTTAAAAGATAGGAAACAAACAGTAGGTATAAATGGTCAGTTTTCAGAATGGAGAGAGGTAAATAGTGGTGTCCCCCGGGGCCTGTCCTGGGACCAGTCCTATTCAACATATTCATATATGATCTGGAAAAAGAGGTAAACAGTGAGGTGGCAAAATTTGCAGATGATACAAAATTACTAAAGATAGTTAAGACCCAGGCAGACTGCCAAGAGTGACAAAAGGATCTCTCAAAACTGGGTGAATGGGCAACAAAATGGCAGATGAAATTTAATGTTGATAAATGCAAAGTAATGCACATTGGAAAGCATAATCCCAACTATACATATAAAATGATGGGGTCTAAATTAGCTGTTACCACTCAAGAAAGAGATCTTGGAGTCATTGTGGATAGTTCTCTGAAAACATCCACTCAATGTGCAGCAGCAGTCAAAAAAGTGAACAGAATGCTGGGAATAATTAAGAAAGGGATAGAAAATGGGACAGAAAATATCATGTTGCCTCTATATAAATCCATGGTACACCCACATCTTGAATACTGTGTGCAGATGTAGTCGCCCCATCTCAGAAAAATATATTGGAATTGGAAAAGGTTCAGAAAAGGGCAATAAAAATTATTAGGGGTATGGAACGGCTTCCGTATGAGGAGAGATTAATCAGACTGGGACTTTTCAGCTTTGAAAAGAGACGGCTAAGGGGAGATATGATTGAGGTCTATAAAATCATGACTGGTGTAGAGAGAATAGATAAGGAAGGGTATGCCTACACTATGGGATTATTCTGATTTTACAGAAACCGGTATTTGGAAACAGATTGTATAAAGTCAAGTGCACACGGCCACACTAAGCACATTAATTTGGTGGTATGCGTCCATGTACTGAGGCTAGCGTCGATTTCCAGAGCGTTGCATTGTGGGTAGCTATCCCATAGCTATCCCATAGTTCCCGCAGTCTCCCCCGCCCATTGGCATTCTGGGTTGAGATCATAATGCATGATGGGGCAAAAACAGTGTTGCGGGTGATTCTGGGTAAATGTCGTCAGTCAATCCTCCCTCCGTGAAAGCAACGGCAGACAATCATTTCGCGCCCTTTTCCCTGGATTGCCCTGGCAGATGCCATAGCACGGAAACCATGGAGCCTGTTTAGCCTTTTTTCACAGTCACCGTATGTCTACTGGATGCTGCTGACAAACATGGTACTGCAGTGCTACACAGCAGTATCCCCTTGCCTTTGCAAGTTAGCAGAGATGGTTACCAGTCATATTGTACAGTCTGCTGCTGTCATGGGTGCTCCTGGCTGGCCTCGGTGAGGTCGGCCGGAGGCGCAGGGACAAAAATGGGAATGACCCCCAGGTCATTCCCTTCTTTAAGTTTTGTCTAAAGGGAGAGTCAGTCCTGCCTAGAATATCAGGCAAGTCTACTAAAGAACCAGAGAGGCAAACGGCCGCTTTGGGTCAGAGCCCCAGACATCCCGCAGAAATGATGAGCTGCATGCAATTCTAGGGGGTGCCTCTGCAACAACCCCACCCGTTACTTCCCTCCTCCTCCACCCCTCCTGGGCTACCATGGCAGTTATCCCCCCATTCATGCGATGAAGTAATAAAGAATGCATGAAGAAACAAAATTGACTTTATTGCGTCTGCAAGCAGAAATAAAAGGGGGGTGAGGCAGCTACCAGCTGCTATGATATTCCAGGCAGGACTGAATCTCCAGGAGACAAAGCTTAAAGAAAGAAATGACCGGGAGTCATTCCCATTTTTGCCCAGGCGCCCCCGGCCGACCTCACCGAGGCCAACCAGGAGTACTCACGGGATGATGATGACAAATACCAGTCATATTGTACCGTCTGCCATCGGGAAGAGAATGCTGCTGTGTAGCGCTGCAGCACTGCATCTGCCAGCAGCATCCAGTAGACATACAGTGACATTGAAAAAGGGCGAGAAAGGATTTTTTTCCCTTTGCTTTCATGGAGGGAGGTGGGGGCAATGACATCTACCCTGAACCACCCGCGACAATGTTTTTGACCCTTCAGGCTTTGGGAACTCAGCGAAGAATTCAAATGGTTTTCGGAGAGTGCGGGAACTGTGGGATAGCTACAGTCGTGAGTCGCACCTCCGTCCATGAGAGTCCATTTCATTCTTTGGCTTTCTGGTACACTTGTCTCAGCTCCTTAAGTTTCATGCAGCACTGTGTTGAGTCCCTGTTGTGGCCTCTGTCTATCATAGCCTTGGAGATTTTTCCAAATGCTTTGGCATTTTGTCTTTTGGAACGGAGTTCTGATAGAACAGATTCATCTCCCCATACAGAGATCAGCTTCAGTATCTCCCGTACGGTCCATGCTGGAGCTTTTTTTTTATTCTGGGACTGCATGGTTACCTCTGCTCATCGGCGCTCCATGCTGGACAAACAGGAAATAAAATTCAAAAGTTCACTGGGCTTTTCCTGTCTACCTGGCCAGTGCATCCGAGTTCAGATTGCTGTCCAGAGTGGTCACAATGATGTACTGTGGAATAGTGCCCGGAGGACAATACCGTCGAATTGCAGCCACACTAATCCTAATCCGAAATGGCAATACCGATTTCAGCGCTACTCCCCTCATCGGAGAGGAGTACAGATATCGGTATTAAGAGCCCTTTATATCGATATAAAGTGCTTCATTGTGTGGATGGGTCCAGGGTTAATGCAATTTAATGCTGCTAAATTCGATATAAACTTGTAGTGTAGACCAGGCCGAAGTGTTGTTTATTACTTCTCATAACATAAGAACCAGGGGTCACCAAATGAAATTAATAGGCAGCAGGTTTAAAACAAATAAAAGGAAGTATTTCTTCACACAAAGCACAGTCAACCCATGGAACTCTTTGCAAGAAGATGTTATGAAGGCCAGGACCATAACTGGGCTCAAAAAAAAAAAACTAGATAAATTCATGGAGGATAGGTCCATCAATGGCTATTAGCCAGGATAGTCAGGAATGGTGTCCCTAACCTCTGTTTGCCAGAACCTGGGAATGAGAGACAAGGGATGGATCACTTGATGATTACCTGTTCTGTTCATTCCCTCTGGGGCACCTGGCACTGGCCACTGGCGAAAGACAGGATACTGAGCTAGATGGACCTTTGGTCTGACCCAGTAGGGCCCTTCTTATGTTCTTACTTCAGGTGGGACTTCTGTTGACCTGTCTACTCAGAATAAAAAGTTGTGCTCAACTTCCATGTTGAGAGTGAGTTAGCTGACTTAACTTATAACACAATTGGACCCTATACAGTGGCCAGAAAATGTTACAATACCCCTGTTCAGCCAGATCGATGGTTAAGAATTGTTAAACATAATCATTTGTCCTGTATAAATGGGTCATTCGTCTGTCTCGTCTAAGTGTAAACAATAAAGTGGCTATTCTCTCTAGCTACCAGAATGTAAACTGGAATGCTCCTTCTACTCCTGTCGACATTCTGGAGGACTGAAACCCTGCTGACCGATCAGGACACTGCTCACCATTTAAAAGTAGGGATGTAATTCTCCTTCTGATATCGTAGCATTCTTTGCCCACTTTATGTAGGTGTAAAACACTGCACAAGGGGTTGGAGAATTGGGCCCATGCGATCTTACTTTCTCTTTCACCCTCCCTTATCACTCCAATTCGTATTTGTGACTGAATTCCTACTAGACAGTGACAAATGAATATGCAGTTAAAGTAAAATCACTCTGTGGAATGGGCAGTGGATAATGCTGCAAGCAAGGAGCATATTCAGAAGGTATTAAAACACACACTCAAAAACCCACTGACACTGACAGATATTAAAATAAAAATTAGTGAGGGTTAATAACCATACGTAAGTAAATTAATACTTCATAGTTAAAAAGATATATTAGAAATTGGCATACACCTCGACCTCTGCCTCTTTCTCCTCCTACATTGGCTGAAGTTTCCTGTGTGTTTTTATTTTAATTTTTATTCCCATTTTTAATATGTATTTTAAGAGCCTCTCACAGGCATTTTTGACAGAACTTAAAAATGCAGCCACATATAGGGTGGCTAGGTGCCCAGTTTTTGACCAGAAATCCAGAAGAGGAAGGGGAAGGGGGGAAGGGGAAGGGCAGGGGCAGGTCCTCAGGAGGAAGGGGTGGGGAAGGGGGGCAGTTCCGGCACTCCTGCTAGCATGGCTGGTTTATAAATATTACAAAGTTGGCAATCCTAGAAATATAAGAAATATAAGCCAGCAGCTTCCTCTTCCTCTAAATCCAAAGCGGAATCAACCAGAAATAAATTCAAATATTGATAATGCTCTGCCTCACTCCATAATCTCAGCTCTCTCCTCAAAGCCTGGACAAATGCATGGACCTTGGAGCATGGTCTGAAGGTCAACCGATTCAGGATACTATCGACCAAGGTGAAGAGTAAGTCCCAAATTCTCAAGTCCCACACGGAGAAACCCATGCCAGCAGATCCCGGTCTTTTTAATGAAGAGGTCCCAGCTGATGTGCGTCCAAAGTTGTGGCACTATGGCTCAGTGACAGAAACATCTCTCAGGTAAGCAGGACTCATGCCACTTAGAGTTTGATTTGTCTTAGGGTGACCAGATAGCAAGTGAGAAAAAAAGTAACAGGGGTCGGAAAGTAATAGGCACCTTTATAAGATCAGGTCTCTATAAAATAAGGGACATCTGGTCACCCTAACTCAGGGGTCGGCAACCTTTCAGAAGTGGTGTGCCGAGTCTTCATTTATTCACTCTAATTTAAGATTTCACGTGCCAGTAATAAATTTTAACGTTTTTAGAAGCTCTCTTTCTATAAGTCTATAATATACAACTAAACTATTGTTGTATGTAAAGTAAATAAGGTTTTTAAACTGTTTAGGAAGCTTAATTTAAAATTAAATTAAAATGCAGAGCCCTCGGACTGGTGGCCAGGAACGAGGCAGTGTGAGTGCCACTGAAAATCAGCTCACGTGCCGCTTTCGGCACGCATGCCATACGTTGCCTACCCCTGCCCTAACTGGTCAAAACCAACACTCTGAACTCCACCATGAAACCATTAAGCAGATAGTGCAGATCACACAGTGCCAGTGTCCTGTGCTTATGGAGAGATACACCACTTAATAAATGGGAAGCCAAATTCTGTACCAGCTGCAGTTTCCAGGTTGATTGCAGATGTACCTTCATACAATGTACAATACACTAATTTAATCTTGAGGTGACAATGACATGGATTATGGTAGCATCTGAAACAAACTATTGCATTTGCTTTGCCAAAGATTAAAATAATTTCCTGGACACTGTTGCTATGTGATCATCTAGCAGCCACTAAGGATCCAATAATATCTCTGAGGTGAACCCTGGTTAGAAAAGATGCACATCCATGTTTAAGATACCATCCACACCATAATGTGTGGTTACTCACCCCACTTTAACAGCACCACCTCAGTCTTATTCAGACTGAGCTTTAACCAGCTGGCTCTCAATCAGATTCTGACATTCAACAGTACTGGCTGGTTCAGATAAAACAGAGGTATACAGCTGGGTATCTTCAGAATAGTGAAGGCCCCACAGCCCATACCTCCCTGCTAGCCCTCCAAGCAGTCCTGAATACACATTGCATGGAAAGGGAAATGAGATGGAACTTTCTAGAGACTGGCGGGTTCATTAGCAACTGTCCAGCACCAGCTGCCGTGAATCATAGCAAGATAGCCAATGGTAGAAAGAGACAGATGCAAATATTGAGGTAGCAGTATGGCAGTTTCTAATAGCGCTTTTGAACTAGGAAGCTTTAATTTACCTACGTATGGAATTAACCCTCACTAAACCCCTCAATTTACCCTCCCAAGAGCTCTCACTACAGTCTGTCACTCCCAAATTATTTAATCCTCAAACCAATTTGTTTATTTGTTTGCTTTTAAAAACTGACTTTTGTTTTCTGAGTAGTGATCAGATCATTACAAAATCTAGACTGGATAGTAGGACTGGACCAAAGCCACAAAGAGCAGATTGGGTTCAGAGCCAAACTTGTGCAAAGTTTTGAAGGTGTTTGGCTTTGAGGACTAGCTTCAAGCTCGTCTGGCTATGACATAATGCTGCATAAAGGAGATGCATGAATTTTCTACTAGAGGCACTTCATAAGGTTGAAGTTAAATAGAATTTTGTCCAAAGTCCTTAGACAGGACTTCCCAACCAAAATAATAAACAAACAAAGTACCTGTTGTTTTCAATTGGACCATAGTATTCTTACTAGTGAAAGTCTGAATGACACCGGTGGTGCAATATTTTCCCCATACATTGTGCTGGGGCTCTGGGCCAGAATCTTGAAAGGATCACTAATGACTCATTATTCTTTTGATACTACAACAGAGATTATCCTGAATTTACAACACTGGCTCTGAACCCTCTCCATCTTTATAGCCAAACATGCTATTTATCACTAATTATCCTCATCTACTTTGGGAAAGTTTAGTTCCAGTTCAGAACCCACTTCAGAGGAGAATTTTCAGGAAACCCCCCATCCTATGTCTCATGGAATTCCCTCCTTCCATGACCTAGCTTTGCATAGCTGAAATTCAAGAGTAGGTAAGAAATAAAAACACTAAACAAACGTTGTTTAACACCAGAGCTGGCACTAGGCAAAAGAAGATAAAGCAGTTGCTTAGGACCCCAAGCAGCTCAAGGGGGCCTCCTATTAATTATTAGTATGGGGGGGGGGAATATTCCTGCGTAGGGCCCCCAGTGGACTAGTACCGGCACTATTTAACACCAATTATTCCTTCCATTTCATTAGTAAAATAATAATCATACACAATATACAAAATGTATTGCCTGGCACTACTGTTCAAATCATTCCCAGGACAGTAGCCCTGACTAAACACAAGATAGGGCATAGCATTATCACACTAAGCAGGACCTTTCAGCACCGAATTAAGGGATGTAAACTTTTATGACTTACTAAAAGTCCCAGTTCTAATGTCTAATTTATTTCAATAACATTTTGTTTAATGAACAAATAAATTGTTCCAAATAAAACATTTATTCATAAGGCTACTTTAAAAAAAAAATCTCTGCTTCTCTGACAGTTTTGTTATTTACTGCTCACTAACTGATATGTTACTAAATTCATGCATTTTATTATCTGAACAAAATAAAACACCTAAATGTGTGCTCAGTTGGTAACTTATATGCCAAGTTTCCAGACAAATGCTGTCTGAAATGGCAAAGTATTAAGCCCCCCAAAATGAGATTGGTGGTGGATATTTTAATAGCTACTTAACTACAAAACAGCTACTGTGTGTTGTGATTGTGCGTGTATGTGTGCATAGAGAAATATATTTTGGATACACCTGGGAAGACTTAGGTACTTCCAAAATAGAGATACCAACCATCAGAGGGCAAGGATGAGGCCCTTCCATTCACTGTAATACCATTTATAAATCACTGTGAATAAGAATACATTTTTTCCTAGATATCTCAAGTATAGGTAACCCCTAAAATTGTATGTTTTCCAAATGGTGTGGAGTGAGCAGATTCCTACTACAGGGGACAAAGCTACAGAACTCTTTTTGAATGTACGTTTCTCTCACCTGTAGCCATGTATAATGCCAACAATTCACAGTTGGTTACTACCATAAGTAGGTGAAGAGTCAAAACATGATTGTAAGGGGTTTGGTGACTAATGCATTTGCCCCAAGATTCACATCTATGTCTGTTATATGTGTAGGTATTTATTTATTTTACTAGAAAATTTTACAGGTACATTAGTAAATGAACACCTGAAACTTCATAAGGCGCAAACCCAGAAGGACACTGATGGTGATACAGGGGTCCTTTCAAGTTTAGGGGCTCAATTCAGTACTTCTGTGAAGGGAAAGGAATAGCTCTGCAGTGTGCAGTGAAGTTTAAGTCCTACTACATATTCACTAACAAGAGGCTCATTTATGCAGCCTGTAGCTCATCTTGGAGGAGGAGGAGTTTGGGATATCAGAGTGAGGTGACCTTGCTGGTGGGCATGGCCAATTCCTCTAGGACGATGAGCACTCACAAGTGATACTGCAGAGGATGGCATCTAGCCAAACAAGCTCTGAGACAACCCCATCCCTAGGAAAGCTGGATGAATAGTGTATGCTAAGATGTATCAGCACAGGCAGCTATATGAAATACGGAGGCAAATGCTGACAGGTGTGAGACTAACTGAGAGCCAGAGAGCAGACTTTATGCACTGTAAACATGCAGCTACCTCCCATAAATGGTCCAATGTACTGAAGGGTGAACAGCTGACTGCAAGGGCCAAGAAGAGCATGAACTGCTTCTCCACAGCAGGGCAAGCAGGAGCCCTGGAGGCACTGCATGAGCTGCTTTCAGTCTATATACGTTCACTGGCAAAAGTCATCACACAGAATATCATAGTGTTATAGTCCCACATATACAGCAGGGAGCACTGAGTGGCATTCTCCTAACACCAACGTGTGGCAGGCAAGGGAGGATAGTGACTCAAAGGCAGGCTAAAAGTGGCAGCACCTGCATACCCACAATGGGTAGAATATCATAGAGATATGAGCAAACCCAGTTAACAACTTGCTGCTCATTGCTGTGCTGTGAGCAGCTGCATCTGCAGGCACTGCTACCCATTAGACACACATGTCTGGGCAGCACTGCCCCATCAGGAGCTGTGCTGACAGAAGTATAGCCAGTGCATCTGGGTTGAGTCCCTGATATGCCCCACATGGTGTGAAGTTGAAGGTGCATATGGGAAGAAATTACCCTCCTGATCTCCCCACCACTGGGCCCCAAGCAATAAGTCATAGCTGTAGGACAAGGAAAACTAGAGTGTGTATTGCAACCTTCACCCAAGGGCCTGGCCAGCTGAAATCACCACTGTAGGTATTAAACAATATCAGCAGGGAAAGTTACTATACACACCAGCATCATCCACAGAGCAAAAGCGGAGGCTGACTCTGCTACATTCAGGAGTCCAAAACAAAAAAGCACTGCAGAAAAGGCCTGTATTAACATGGGGCGGCAGGGTCAGAGGGGAGGAGGGAAGAGAAAGGGTTTTTTACAAATTGCTGCAGGACTGAGGGAAAGTGCTGGAAGAGCATGTTAATGTGATACAGACATTAACAGAAACAGCATAAAGCCCAACCATCTCAGACATATATGGCTGGCTCTCTGCCACATAGTAATCAGGTGTCATGACCACCCCTCCAGCTGTGCCTGGACAGTTCTCACAGGCATTGTCACCAAGGGGAAGATCGGATGATGCCGACTGGCTGGGAGAGTCACAGGATGTTGCACCTGGTCCAGCTGTGCCCTAGTGAGACAAGCTGCACAGCCTGTTGCTACTAATGCTGGCGTCTGTACCAGGTTTGGAAAGGCCCCTTCCACCCTCGCAAGCGCTCAGGCTGAGAGGAGCTAAATGTCATTCAGCAGATTCAGATGGATGTGAACACCAGCTGGGCTGTGCCCAGTTGGCTTCCCACAGTTTGCTCACGTTATCCAAAGGCCGTTGATCAGAGATTGTGCTCCATCTGCAGCTCGCCTCTGGAGTTCAATGCTAACATCAGCATAATGGGAATGGTGCCTGCAGTTCTCTATGGAAAGCTCTCTGTGTGCCTTCTATCCAAGTGCTGCTCCGTTACATACCACAGACAATGGCCCTTGCTCCTAGGGCATTGGTTTAGTCTGGCTAACTGCTGTCTGGCTGCTCTTTTATCTCATCCCATCCAAAGTGACCATGTTGTGCCTGGTATTCCAGCTTGTGGCTTTGCTGCCACTGCAGCATATGCCCGAACCCTGGCCTTCAGTCTTTGTTAGGCCTACTTTGCACTTTGGGACCTCTCACTTTTCATCATGTGCTGACACTAAGGTGCTCGTCAGCACACAGGACCTGGATGAGTGGGTTCAGAGCCCTTTTGTGGAAGCGCAGTTACTTCACTCTTTGTTGGAAAGCAGTACCCAATGCATATCAGTGCATATTTCAACTCCCGCAGGCCTTACACAGACACTTTGCCTGCATATCTCTGCACTGAATGGAACTCCACGGTTCCCCATTTCAGGTGCTGTCACCTATATGCAATCAGATGGACAGGGGGGAGGCGGGGAACGGGACTTTTTGCAGCTAGCTGATGAGTAGTTGACCAGTTTCCATCACTCAAAAACAAAGCAGTCACTACAGGCATCCTTATTAGTAATTTCAGTAGAGACATAGAAGATTTAATGGTCAAGGAGGCTGAACCTCTTACACTTAGGAGTGAGCTCCCCAAGTCAAGGGTGAGACACTTGGATGGGGCAATGTGGGGAAATTCCATTGTAATTGTGTATTCTGTACCTGCTCTGTAGGCAAGTAGAAGACCTCAGATTTCCTGTCACTCCAGCTCTTTTCGTGATCTCTAAAAATTCATTTAAAAAGAAGTCCCCAAAAATGCGGGTGGGTCCCAGCATAGAGAAGAATGCTCAACACAAGTACCATAAAAGTTTCAAGTTTTGCAAGGCTTGAACTTTTCTTAAAAGGTGGAAAGCCTCTTTGTGCTACAGACACACATTCTCAAGTGCGGATTTTCCTGAATGTTATGTTCAGAAAGCAAATGGAACTGCTCTGTCAGTGATCACCTCTCCCTTGTGTCTAATGGCTTCCCACTGGTCCAGTCCATCGCTAGTGTTATTGCTCAATGTGAAATGTTTTAACTAATTTGTTTGTAAAGTGTTGTGTTGAAACATGTTTCTCACTCTCAGTGTAGCACCTTGTTCTTGATAATAAGGGGCTTTAAAATCAGTGCATTAAGAATAGAGAGGTTACTCTGAACCCTGCCTTTAACAATTCAAGTTTTTAGAATGATGGAAGTATTTTGTACATTGGTAGCTTTTTAAGTTGTTTCTTTGTGCCATTTACATAATTATAGTTTTAGTCGTGTATTTTATAATCATTCTAATTTCATGTATTTACAGTAAATAAACACTATTTTGTGAGTAATTCGGACTCCAATTGTGCATCACAGCTAGTTTTATATAAACTAATACTGGGCAAACAATTTGCTGCTATGGACCAAACAGGTTTTGTACAGGTTAGAAATTTCTGACAATTCTGACAACTGAACCTGATTTATAAACATGCATGTGTGACAAGAGTTAAAATCCTCCTCACAGGAAGCACTTGCAGAATGGAGTATATGAATGGGATATTCAGAAATGCTCATTGTTGGCCTAACTCAGCTCCCATTGAAGCCACTGCTAAAATTCCCACTTACTTCAGTTGAGCTCGTTTGAAAAGCCCATCCTTAGGGCACTGCTGATGCTCCCAAACTCACCTATGCTTTCTGAAGCGGTAGAATGGACAGACACATGGAATCTCATTCTCAAAAGGGCTCAGAAAAATTCTCAGAAAAATAATTGCACGTTACAAGGAACATAAATTAGGAAAATGTCAATCATATGCTCCAGATGTTAGCACATTTCAGCATTTTGATACATTCCAGTTTTTGATTCAAAACTCAAACGCACTTATAATACAAAATATATCTCGGTCTACTGTATATTTAGATTGTGTTATGCACACCTAGCTTAAACTCAAGGTATAATCCAATGTCCTTTGAGGCCAATGTGGTATGGGAAAGATATAACAAAACTATGTATATATTTCAAAGTATTTTATTCTTCCACATTTAATGAGAGGTCACTGTATTATGGGGTTTTACCAAGAAATATTTCTCTGTATCAGGCTTTTTTCCTGCAAGGTGTCATATTAGCAGCAAGTTAATACCATTCTGTCAGCACGTTATATTGACTATTATAAGAAAGTGAGAGAGCACATCAAGGTAGGCACAAAGGTCTTGAAAACCCGCACAAAGGATCAGAAAGCAATTTCCTTAGTGTCATCACTACCTTGCTATATTGTTGTTGAAATACAGACATCATGGAATTGATGAAGGCTCAAGTCACGTTGCTATGTTCATGCTGTGTCTCTTCTTTTTTATTCTCAGATGTATGAGATGACCTAAGAAAGATAGGAAATACTATGCTATCCTTCTAGTCAATGGGCTGTGGACTTTGGTAGTTCCAAAACCATATGCTTGCTTGTCTGTAGAGACTGTAGTTCAAATGGGAAGTTTTCTCTATGTGCTGGAACCAATTGGAAATAATCATGCAGCCGACATAGGGCAGCACTGCTGATGGGATATGCATCTCGGTCTTTATTGGTTCGCTAGAAACATTTCTCCTTCCCATGTTTATTTTTGTGGTGACCTAAAACAAAGAAAAAACCCTTTCCACCCAGAATTGCAGAGCCATGTTCCCTCTTTATGCAGTTAGGGACCCCTTACCAGTAAAATGGACACTGTAGGACAAACGGTGCCATTCCAATCACGTCTCCCTGTAGGTTTTCTTTTCCCCATCTCTTCTGCTTTCTGTGATGAGACCAGCTATTCACATACCCCGAGGTGTCAGTTCATAGGCTGATAAAGTCCTCCTGTCCTGATTAACTAAACCAGAAGCCCAGCACTATCCATGAGCCACACTGAGGAGACTGGAACACAGTAATTCCTCTCAGAAACCCAAGGACACAGCTAGCTCTGCACTGGCAGTTACATCCATTCCACCTGGATCCCTGGAAGCAATCATCGGTTTCCTTGCTTTCTCTGGTACCCTGAAAACATCACTGCAATGATTACAGGGCCTCGTGAAAGGAAGCCTGGTCAAGGGAATGTTTCTCCTGTGTTTGGCGTACTAGCTTGGGTTTGGTTCAATTCCCTGTTCTGCCATAGACTTCCTGGATATGCTTGGGGAAGTCACTTAGGTTTTCTGCTTCTGTTCCATATCTGTAGCACTTCCCCCCTTCACAGGGCTGTTGTGAAGATAAACACATTAAGACTGTGAGGCACTCGGGTACCATGACAATAGGGATCATATAAGTACCATCGATTTTATTAGGTTTTACCCTTCTTGAGTCCTGAAGGGTCTGTACACCATGACAATGCATTTGTATTATCACATTAATCACTGATTGCAAAAAAGAAACAGGGCACCTTAAATAAGAAATTATATGGCATGGTTTCCAAGCAAGGGCTCATCTCAGCTTTATATTATCTTTACATTTAATATGGTTTGATTTATAAAATCTCTTTGCACTGAGAAATGGTAGAAAGTTATTTGAAGGCAAACGATGCTCAGATTGAAACTGTGCAACTCTGTGCCATCATTAATTTAAACAAAAAATATTCTATGCTGAATAGTGTGGAAAGGAATAAATGCACTGTAAGTAGCTTGGGCCACACTTCAAAATGATCCTACAGCACAAACAATTCTGCATCTGAAGTGCTTGGACACCATGGAAATTAATGCCACAGAAATACCTATAAATAAATCAGTCCAGTTTCTTAAGCAAAATGAAATCTGAACACTTCTTATCATGCACATTTGAGGAAAATGGTGAGTGGTTAAGCAAAAAAAAGTCAACCTTAGTCTAAAAGTTGTGAATTAATGAACCCATAATAGTTTGTCTGTCCTCTTTTTTATATGGTTTTTCAAATTGTAGTTAGTGCTGGTGCAAGGTCCCCAACTGACAGGTGTAGAGACTGAAGCCATCTATTTATCTACAGAAGAGGTACCGCATAAGTAAATGAAGTGCATCATATACAGCTCTTCAATCCCAGCCTTATCCCAGACCTGGGGATTTAGTTGTGATTGGGTACAAGCATAGGCAGAGTTAAGGGGGCATTGCCCCCCCCCAAAAAAACCTGCAAGCCTCAAGGGCAGGCAGCCTGAGTGTGCAATGCAATGAGTTCTGCAGAGGAGACAGGAGACTTGCTGCTCCCAATTTGCACCCCTGAGGCAGGGAGTCAGAATGTTGTTTCAGAGTAGCAGCCGTGTTAGTCTGTATCCACAAAAAGAACAGGAGGTCTCTATGGCCTGGTCTACACTGGGGAGGGGGTGTCGATGTATGATACGCAACTTCAGCTATGGGAATACCGTAATGAAGTCGAAGTATCTTATTCTGACTTACCTCCCGTCCTCACCGTGCGGGATCGACGTCCGTGGTTCCCTTGTCGACTCCGCTACCGCTGCTCGCTCCGGTGGAGTTCCGGAGTCGACGGGAGCGTGTTCGGGGATCGATATATCGCGGCTAGATGAGACACGACATATTGATCCCCGAAAAATCGATTGCTACCCGCCGATACGGCGGGTAGTCTGGACGTACCCTAAGGTGCCACAAGTACGGCTGTTCTTTTTGAGAATGTTGTTTATAAAGAGTAATTAACAGGTGATTAAGATAAGAAAGGGCTGTTAGGATGTTTCCTAAAGTTAAATGATCTGTTCCAAGCTTCTTGAACTGCAAAAAGTAAGTAGCCTAAATGATAGAACGTAATTGTAGATTTTTCTACAATTGTTTCAACTGTTTTATTCAAGAGGTGGTAACAAAGTTACTAATATCTTTCTTTGAGAAGATAAATGTTTTGTTAGACAAAGGAAATGCAGATGATCTAATCTACCTGGATGTCAGCAAGGCATTTGATCCAGTTCCACCTGGGAAATTATTAGTTAACTTGGAGAAGATGGGGATTAATATGAAAACTGAAAGGTGGATAAAGAACTGGTTAAAGGGGAGACTACAACAGGTCATACTGAAAGGTGAACTCTCAGGCTAGAGGGAAGTTACTAATGGAATTCCTCAGGAATCAGTCTTGGGACCAACTTTATTTAACATTTTTATTTTACTGACTGTGGCACAAAAAGTGGGAGTGTGCTAATAAAATTTGTGATGACACAAAGTTGGGAGGTATTGCCAATACAGAGGAGGACTGGAATACCATACAAGAAGATCTTGATGACCTTGTATACTGGAGTAATAGAAATGGGATGATATTTAATAGTGCGAAGTGCAAGCTCATGCATTTAGGGACTAACAAGAATTTTTTGCTATAAACTGAGGATTTATCAGTTGAAACTGACAGTGGAAGAGCAAGAGCTGGGGATATTGGTTGATCACAGGATGACTATAAGCCATCAATGTGATGCGGCTGTGCAATGGCTAATGTGGTCCTGGGCTGCATCAGGTGAGGTATTTCCAGTAGAGACAGGGAAGTGTTAGTACCATTGTACAAGGCACTGGTGAGACCTCATCTGGAGTATTGTGTGCAATTCAGATCTCCTATGTTTAAGAAAGATGAATTCAAATGGGATCAGGTGCAGAGAAGGGCTACTAGGATGATCTGAGGAATGGAAAACCTTTATTATCAGAAGAGACTCAAAGAGCTTGGCTTGTTTAGGCTAACCAATAGAAGTCTGAGGGGAGATATGATTACTTTGTATTAATACATCAGAGGGATAAATACCAGGAAGGGAGAGGAATTATTTAAGTTAAGCATAAATGTGGACACCAGAACAAATATATATAAACTGGCTATCAACAAATTTAGGCTTGAAATTAGGCAAAGGTTTCTAACCATCAGAGGAGTCAGGTTCCGGAGCAGCCTCCCAAGGGAAGCAGCGAGGGGCAAAACACCTAACTGGCTTCAAGACTGAGCTTGGTAAGTTTATGGAGGTAATAGCATGACAGGACTGCTTACAATGGTGTGTGGCCCATCGGTGACTGTCTGTTGCAAAAATCCCCAATGGCTGGAGATGGGGAGGGCTCTGAGTTACTATAGATAATTCTTTCCGGTATCTGCCTGGTGGGTCTTGCCCCACACTCAGGGTCTAACTGATCACCATATTTGGAGTCAGGAAGTAATTCCCCCCTAGGTCAGATTGGCAAAATTTGTGTGGGGGGTTTCACCTTCTTCTGCAGCATGGGGTCATTTAAACTAGTGTAAATGGTCAATTCTCTGTACCTTTAAGTCTTTACACCATGATTTGAGAAATTCAGTAACTCAGCCAGAGGTTAGGGGGTCTATTACAGGAGTGAGTGGATGAGGTTCTGTGGCCGGCAATGTGCAGGAGGTCAGACCAAATCAGGGATCGGCAACCTTTGGCATGCGGTCTGCTAGGGAAATCCGCTGGCAGGCTGGGATGGTTTGTTTACCTGCAGCATCTGCAGATTCGGCCAATTGCAGCTCCCACTGGCTGCGCTTCACCGCTCCAGGACAATGGGGGCTGTGGGAAGCCGTGTGGGCTGAGAGATGTGCTGGCCTCCACTTCCCACAGCCGAACTTGAGGACACTGCAGGTAAACAAACCGTCTCGGCCCGCCAGCGGATTTCTGATGGGCCGTGTGCCAAAAATTGCCAATCCCTGGGCTAGATTATCACAATGGTCCCTTCTGACATCAGTAAGCGGATCTGAGTAAGAATATACGTTACAATTGTAAACCTAACCAGTGTCCCATAAGTGACTTGCCACAAGATGTCAGAACATGTTAGTATTAGCTCTAAGTGGGTCTAATATTTATTTAATTTTCTTTCTTGATATAGGAATTAGATGCAATGCTCCTGTCAGATATTTCTATGTTATTATCTGCAAAAACACAAGAGTGTTCAGTTGCCTAAGTAGCGCCTAGAATCAGTTAAAATTGCGCCCTCCCCCCCGCAAATCTGAAAAGGGCCCCTGTGGGCAGGCACAGAATTCCCCCCTCGCCCCAGGCACAGGCAACCCAGTTGGCCTGACTGGACCTGTCCCTCCTCCCCCCCCCTCCCAAATATAGAAGTCAAAGGACACCTACAGGCACAAGTCACATGTTACTGATCTGATTATAGAAGCATAACTCAGTTATCACAAGGAACGAGAGCCATTTAGGGAAAGGTAAGAAGTGGGGAATTTTAAACCTCCTTTCCAAAGACCAAGCGGGTTTTAATTTATTCCTAGAAAAAAAACATCAGCTACTCTCAGATATTTTGGCTGGGTACAGTGTTAATGTAATTTTCTCCCCACTACTCTTACAATGGTCTGTAGCATGTTCACAAGCATCTTCTTTTCAGTATTTGATATTATAAATCTGAAATTTGAGCTGTTTTGATGGGAAACATAGGTAGCGTTTTATGTTTTGGTTCCCTGCTTGGCTGACCATACCAAATAGATTCACACATCTGGTATAAATCATTGAAATTATTAATTTGAAATTTGCTTTCTGTCAGTGTTCACTGTTTGCAGCTAGCTTTCATGTTGGCAAACTTATTTTTCTAGAAAATTGGCAGAAAAGAAACCTGAGAGGGATGTGAACTTAGCAAAACCTTATGCATTTAAATATCCAAACCAATTCTATCAGGAAGGTTTCTGTAGTATTCACCTGCTTCTCCTACTGATTCAGAAGGAAGAGCACCATATAGTAAATCACTTTTGCTTACAGTAACACGTAGATTTCCCGTGCACTCTGCCATAAAAATATGTTTCCAATGCAATACACCAGAGGTTGTCAACCTCTGGCACACGGCTCGCCAGGGTAAGCACCCTGGCGGGCCGGGCCGGTTTGTTTACCTGCCGCATCAGCGGGTTTGGCCGATCGCGGCTCCCACTGGCCGCGGTTCGCCGCTCCAGGCCAATGGGGGCTGTGGGCAGGAGTTTTTGCCGCCCTAAGCAGCGTGCTGAATTGCTGCGGCAGACAGCGGGGGCAGTCCGTGTGCCCTTAGGGCGGCAGGCATGTTTCTGTGGCGGCAGCAATTCGGTGGCAGCTTCTGTCTTCAGATGGAAGACAGAAGCTGCGCTGCTGCGCACAGCTGAACATAGAAGCTGCTGCCGAATTGCCACCGCCGCAGAAACACGTGTGCTGCCCTAACAGCACATGGACTGCCCCCGCTGTCCACGGTGGCAATTTGGCATGCTGCTAGGGGGAAAAAGCACCCAGACTGCCACCCCTTGCGGGTTGCCGCCCCAAGCACCTGCTTGGAATGCTAGTGCCTGGAGCCGGCCCTGGCTGTGGGAAGCGGTGGCCAGCACATCCCTCGGGAGCCAGTGGGAGCCGCGATTGGCCGAACCTGTGGACACGGCAGGTAAACAAACTGGCCAGGCCCGCCAGGGTGCTTACCCTAGCGAGCCACGTACCAGAGGTTGATGACCCCTGCAATACACTTTCATTTGTGCACTAGTGACCAAGTCAGAGCTTACTGTGACATATATGCAAGACGTATAAACACCCTATGTCCATACAGTCATCTTCACAGAGAAGTTATACAATAAATGGGAGAAAATACAAGCTCAACCAGTGCATCAGCAGGAATATTATCTTTTCAGTCAGCTCAGTCTTAGTGTCATATCTGCAGTAGATTATTAGAAAACAAAAAATCCTTACTGAAAGCTCAGAGCCCAATTTAGACCTGCTCCTGAGTGACCTTAACCTGGTCACTCTCATTATTGAAACATCAGATTGCTTTCAGATAGCCATAGTTTATTCATTTTAACAGGCTCTTATTCCTGTTATTCTTCAGAGTCAGCCCCTAGTTAGAACACCTTCGGGGAACAGTGAAGTGTTGATCCTGCAGAAGGCAGAGGGCGATTAACTTGTAATGTATATTTCTCTTCTGTAGAGCAGGTTGAAAAACTTTTTGTGAGAAAATACCAGTTTGTTGAACACAAAGTGTTTGGCAAAAACAGTCTGAGTTTGATGAATTGTCATCAGATCACAGAAAGGGTTCCATCAGAAACCTACCTGGTTCCTCCTGCCAGCTGCTGGGCAGCCTGGGCTTCCAGGGTCTGCAGCTCCAGGGCAATGTGAACTGGCCTGGGGCTGGGAAACCCTGTTTTCCAGGGTCCACAGCTTTCTGGTAGCCCCGTATGAAAACCACCTGGGCCTTGGATGCCAGGGCATCCAGGGTCTGTGGCTCCAGGGCAACCCCTACCATGCAGATTCCTGAGCCAGCAGCCCTGGGAATCAGCTGGCCAAAGAGTTGGGAAGGCCTGGGATCCCTGCCCTGGGGAAATCCATACCAGAGGGCTGCCCTGGAGCCACAGACCTTGGGAGTCCCACCTGAGTAGCTGCTGAATGAAATTGACATTCTTGTCACTTTTCATTGCTGCTATTAGCAAGGATGAAAGTAACAAGAATGTCAGTTTCAATCAGCAGCTGGGAGCATCTTTCATTCTGGAAATACCATGTGTCAGGAACAAAATATTTGGGGGATTTCTGGTTCACAAATGTATTTGAAATATCAAAATTTTGCAGGAATCAGAAATCCCAAAGTTTCGGCCAGCTCTACTCTTGGGAATTTTTCCTTTCCTCTGACCAGCACCTGTCCACCACAGTGAAAGCCAAATAAAGAGTTGATTATTCACTTTTTGCCTCGGATGCTAGGTTTGCTCAGTGGTCTGTGTGAAATACAGCTAAGACTCTAGGGTAGCATTTTCTAAAGCACCTAAGTGAGTTAGGCACCAAGGAACATTTGAAAACCCCACTAGGTGCCCATCTACATATTTAGGCACCTAAATACCTTTAAAAATCTAGCCCTTATGCACTGTCTGAAAATCCCCCCACAGTTGGAACTTAAATGGTGGCTAGAACTGGTGCTGTCATTCTGCATAAAGGTGCACTGAGTGCTTACAAAACTTATCCACAACACTGAATGGTGCATTGCGGTTTTCTAAACAGACTTTCAGTAAAAATATTTACTTTTCTGATACACAGAAAAAGCCACCTTTAGAAATTTCAAAAAGCTTTCAAAATATTAAAATAATAAAGTGCCAGCTGAGTGCCTTTTCTAACACTAGAGTCATTTAGAACAGGAGCAAAAAAACAAAAGCGATCCAGTGAGTTGGAAAAGCTGTATTTGGGTTAAATGGTTTTTAATTACAGGCACAATGGTAGAACATAACAAACTGCTTGGTTTCTAAGGGATCTTATTATATTGGCATTTGTTAAGTGCATTCTTCATCAGCACAAATTCTCCGAGGAAACTATCTTTAATCAGAGAAGAATGGTTTTGTGAACAAGGCAGCCAAGTGGGACATGGGACAGCTGGACTCAATTCCTGGCTCTGCCGCAGACTTCCCAGGTGACCCAGGGCCGCCCAGAGAATTCCGGGGGCCCGGGGTCTTCGGCGGCGGGGGGCCCTTCCGTTCCGGGACCCGCCGCCAAAGTGCCCCGAAGACGCCCCGGCTTCGCCCACCCGGCCGCGGCCCCGGCCCCGGCTTCGCCCGCCGCGGCCCCCGCCCCTTACCGAGCGCGTCGCCCGCGGGGCCTGAGCTCCGTCCCGCTCAGAGCCGCGTGGTGAGGGGGCGGGGCTGGGAGCTCCACGCCGAGCGGAGGCAGCTGCCCCGCCCCCTCCCCACGCCACTCTGAGCGGGGCGGGGCTCAGGCCCCGTTGGAGCTCCCAGCCCCGCCCCCTCACCACGCGGCTCGGCTCAGGGGCTCGGCCGGAGACTCGGCGCTTTATGCGCTGAGGCTCCAGGAGAGGGGCAGAGGCGGGAGCCTCCGCTCTTCTCTTGGGGGCCCCTGCGGAGCCCGGGGCCCGGGGCAAATTGCCCCCTTTGCCCCCCCTCTGGGCGGCCCTGAGGTGACCTGGGGCAAGACATTGCACTTCTCTGCAGCTCAGTTCTCACTCAATAAAATGAAGATCAAGATACTTCCCTTTCTCCTGGCCCTTTTCTGTCTTGTCTAGTTAGATAGCAAGCTCTTTACTCTGTGCATATGCTGTGCCTAGCACAATGGAAGCCGGATCTCATTTGGGTCTCTAGATGCTTCTGTAATAATAATTAAATAAAAAATACACTCAAAGAAAGTTATGGTTGCAAAGTCAAGCCCTCAAAAGTTAAGAAATGCCAGAAATAAGGTTGCCATGGTGGCATTCAACTCTCTAAACCATCAGAACATCCTTTCTTTTCCTGCAGTCCCCTGATTCTTTCACTAGACATCTTCCAACTTCTGGACTAAATAAAACAGGTTCCTACAGCATCCTGCACTCTGATTCATCCTGTGCACTGTCTGAGGCAGGGATTCAGTAGCATGTGATCAGTTAGAGACTGTATCCCAGCGTATACATACAAGTGGTCCAAATTAAAATTGCACAGACTACCTTCATTCTGGTCTTTCCTAATTTTTGAGTGCTTGACTTCTGAGTTCTTCTAATGAATTTTTTTTATAATTTGCTAACTTTTTAAAATACCAAACTGGGGGTGGGGCAGAAATTCCATCATGTGGAATCATATGGATGCCCATATGGTTCATCAGTATGGTTAGCATGTTAAGATCCACAGCACAGACCTCAGCCACCTCAACTAATGATAGCAGTAGTAGGTTGTTAAACAGTATGTGGCCTAGCCACCAGAGAGAGATGAGGAACACATTTTGCTAGTGGGCTTTGTGGCTTTTTGTTGACTGCAGAAGTGTGTGGAGACTGTGGAATACGGGGTTCTATTGCACGTTCTGAGGGAACTGTTCTCTAGTGGTCACTCACAGGGGTGCTGGAACAATTTTTATAGCATGGGTGCTGAAAAACATTTAACCAAACTGTAAATCCTGTATATAATGGAAACCATTAAGCCAGGTGGTGCGGCAGCACCCCTAGTTCCAGCACCTACGGTCACACACTCTTCTGCCCCTTTCCTCCTAGTCTGATTTCATCTGTCCCAGCCTGCTTCAGCCTGTCTTCATCCAAATCCAAGTTTCCCATCAGCCTCCTTGTACCAGTCTCCATCACAACCTTCCCTCAGCTACATATCCCTGCACCACCTGCCTAGCTCCCTGTCCCAGCCACCCATCCCAAGAGCCTCAACCCAGTCCCCCATCCTCAGATCCTATGCCAAAAATCACAGCAGTTATTGGATGCCAGGAGGAGTAATTACAAGGAGAATCCGTCTCAGCCCATGGAGCCCTTGGCTTGAGTGTGCTTAGTGCAGATGGAATCAGAGAATTTATCAAACTAAGTCTATGGCTCATGTGCAAGCTGTGATTTTTCAGAAACGCATAACTTGACCAAATTTGGGCAGATTTTCACAGGGACGGCTGTGACTGTTCCCTAATTTAAAGTGCCTGCTCCCAAACACAATCAGAGCTTCTCGATAAAAAGGTTGTAAGACATTTTTTTAACATGGGCAAACACTAACCTCATTCTGAGAGCTGGCCAAACCATTTTTGCTGAAATTGTCCAATAACTAAACATTTAAATAAGCCTGAGGCTGATATTCAGCCCGGAAAATTTCCCATCCAAATGGTTAAAATGTAGCAAAGTTTTCAGCAACTGTAAAGAGGGGCTTATAATGGAAAGTATGGGTGGCGGGTGAACCACTGGCTCAGGGACGCTAGCCCCCAGCCGCGCCCTTTCCTCCCAAGGCCCTGCCCCTTCCACATCCCCCCCACCGGAGCCCAGAGCCCCTCCACTGTGGTCGTCGGCCCCCTCCCCGGGCTAGAGCCCCAGCCTCCCCATCCAGAGCGCTGGCAGGCCAGGCAGCGCAGCCCAACCCTGGAGCGCAGGGCGGCCAGGCAGCTCAGCCCAACCCCCACAACCCTGGAGCACCGGAAGGGTAGGTGAAAGCATTGGGTAACCTTCCCTGTAGGCACTGCTACCTGCACTGCCAATAATAAGACCATTGTTGCTACACATGGCAGAGACAATCTCTTGTAGGAAAACAGAGAGCCCGTCATTTTTTACCTGGCATGAGATGACTTATAAAACATGTCATCCTTTTCCTCCCTGAATATATTAGTTTAACTCAAGGAATCCCCTTGAGCTGACTTAAAAAGCCCCAAAGAGACAGGTTGAAATTAACCATAGTTACATATAAATGTCAGTTATTAATAAAGCCTATAATGCTCTCTGACACTTTGCTAGAGAACCCATTATCCAAGACTTGGGGCTTACTGCTCTGCTTGATTCTTCCAGTATTTGGAGGGATCCAAATTTCCAGGGATCCAACTGTCATTCAATTTATAGTAAGATCAGTAATAATATCAAAATGAAGGTGTTTCCCTGTAGCTGGGGCACAGTTGTGTAATAAAGCTAAACCAGAGAGCAGTGTGAAGAAGGTTTGCAATATACTTTAAATGCCCTCTTTGAGCACTGAGCTCAAGGCATGCTCTCTGAGGTCTGTGGTGACTGGGGTGATTTTATTTTACCCAGGACTAATAGGCTGATTAAAATGTCAGTGTTCATTTGAAGCGGGGGAGGAGAGGGCGATAGATTGGGGAGTGACCCAGTTCTTTTCACTTCAGGGTTAATACAGATCAAATCATTCCCCTATTAAACTTTTCAATCTTTAACTATGTGCTAACAAAACATTAGCACAGTCACGTACATGAAATCTGACCAGGTGGGCAAGAAGGTGCTGATGAAATTTTAATGAAAAGACATTTGTTTTCTTTCTTCCTCAGAATGCTAGAGGATTGATCAACTTTCTTTAGGCCACAGAGACCTATATGGAAGAATGATGGAGAACTGTTGCTGAGACCTTTATAGAGGTACGACACTTTTGCAGGTTATCTCAGGTGAATCGCTACCACCTGCTTGCAGCATGAGAGAGCCTTGTCTGGGCCCACCAGGGGAAAATCTTTTCAACTCTTCTGGCCCCTGACAGCACAAACACTCCACTCTGGGCTTCCTAAGCCCTATTTTTTCCCTCTCTGAAGGCTAGCAATTTACACACTCACTTTGCTACACTTAAGTGCCCAGTCCCTTGTCTTCTAGACACTTGCAATGGTCACTGATGCACTGCCTCCCTGGAACAATGCACCCCATTTTACCAGCTTTATCTCAGTTCGACAGTCTCCTCAGAGCAAAGCACGTAGACATGTCTATACTAAAACCAAACTACAGTTTATGTAACAAAGTTTGAGTTAGAGATTCAACTCAAAACAAGTAAAAGAATTTGAAAACATAATGTTACAGGTAAAATAACCCCCAACAATCTAGCTGACACTTATTAACAAGTTACTTTCCTGTCTAATAAGGCATTTCTCCCCTCACGGTCAGTCTTTACGGCATTGCACATTCCAGAGAGCTGGGGCCTACTTTTCATGAGAAACTGCTGATGGAAGAATGTCACCTCTGTAATGGATAATATTGGAACCTCTTTCTTTCCCATATACAGTGTGAGACCCTTGTCATTGTCAGTGCTCAAGCCTACATGTTCCCCAGACTGTAAATACACCACTGGTCAGGCTGACAGAGGTTGATTGTTCTTAGTGTTGAGTCAGCTTTGTGACCCACCTCAGATCACAAGTTTTGCCTCCACCAGTTTTGGGGACCAATATTTTACATGTTACATAACTCTAAAAATGCTTCCTGTACACACATCCCACAATAACCAGCTAGTTTTTGGTAGAAACCACATATAACCCCCTTTGGTGAAATATCAGGAAGATGATCGGACACAGATGTAATATCTACTATGGCACGCTCACGTCACAACAGGCACTTATGATATGAAACTAAATGACTTTATTTCAAGTAAGTTGAGAAGTCAAAATAGCTAAAATGATTACTTGTTTGATGGGTTTTTTGCTTTTGACCTTTCACAGTTCAGGCCAGGTCACCCTGACACTCTCTCCCCCCAGAAAAGAAAGGAAAAAAGGAGAAGGATTAGGGTAAAGAAACATAAACATCTGGAAGTTACACACACCCTGTAACTGTAGCTTAGTTAAGTAGGAAAATGGTAGTGATGATGAGGATGGTCTTGCATAAGTGCTAAACATTACAAATACAGTTAAGCCAGTATTTTCAGATTGACTCATGACTGTGGAGGTCTCAAGTTTTGAGTGCCCAGCATGAGACACATTTACAGAGGTTGCTTTTCAGAGGAAGGGTGTTTGGCGCTTTTTAGATAATCCCCTTTATGATGGGCACCCAAAAACTGAGATAACCACATTCACTAGTCACCTTTATAAATCTTGGCCACACTGCTGGTTTATCAAGGCTGGGTTATCAAGACATAACAGGTGGAATGGAGGTGGGGTCAGGTGAGGTGATGAATAAGAAACAGAGCATCAGATTCCAGGCTTTTCAACAACCTCTTTGTGACATTCCAGTGACATACAATGGCCACAAGGGAGCCAAGGAGGTCCCTGGGGGATTCCTCCAGTGCAGGGGTATGCAACACAACAGATGTGGCCAGAGCACTTTGCACTCCAGCAATTTTGGGCTTCAAGGCATATAGAAAGCAGGTCAGACTGCCAGAAGTTAGAGCAGACCCAGAGCACAGATCTCTACCTCTTGACCTCATGAAATAACTTACATCAAAGGCTGCAGCAGCCTCCTCCTCCTCAGCTCAGAGTCTGGGAAGCATGAAGGTGGGCTAAAGCCATTCTCCCACCTACACATCAGTCCCACTTCAGGTATTTTGCTTTCTGTGTTGCCCCTCAGTACAGAAACTTGCCCTATATCCAATAAAGAGGAAGGTATGGAGTGATACAGGATATCCATTAGCAGTTTTCCACTGATCCACTCCTAAGCTCTTCTTAAGCAGAGACAATGTTGTCTGGTGAGTTCATAAGAACTATGTAAAGGGAAGGAGGATGAGGTCAAAGTGTATTTTCATTTTTGAACATGGGTTTGAATCAGCTCAACAAATGTGAAAACTAGGGCTGTCAATTACTCAGAGTTAACTCACACGATTAACTCAAAACAAGTAATTGTGATTAATCACTGTTAAATAATAGAATATAAATTGAAATTTATTAAATATATTTGGATGTTTTTCTACATTTTCAAATATATTAATTTCAATTACAACACAGAATACAAAGAATACAGTGCTCACTTTATATTATGTTTATTACAAATATTTACACTGTAAAAATGATAAACAAAAGACATAGTAGTTTTTCAATTCACCCCATACATTGTAGTGCAATCTCTTTATCATGAAAGTGCAACTTACAAATGTAGATTTTTTTGTTACATAACTGCACTCAAAAACAAAACAATGTAAAATTTTAGGGTCTACAAGTCCTACTACTTGTTCAGCCAATCCCTAAGAGAAACAAATTTGTTTACATTTATGGGAGATAATGCTGCCCACTTCTTATTTACAATGTCACCTAAAAGTGAGAACAGGTTTTCACATGGCACTGTTGTAGCTGATGTCGCAAGATATTTACATCCCAGATGTGCTAAATATTCATATTCCTCTTTGTGCTTTGGCCATCGTTCCAGAGGACATGCTTCCATGATGATGATGCTCATTAAAAAAAAAGTGATAATTAAATTTTTGACTGAACACCTTGGAGGAGAATTGTATGTCTCCTGCTCTGTTTTACCTGCATTCTGCCATATATTTCATGTTATAGCAGTCTCAGATGATGACCCAACACTTGTTGTTCGTTTTAAGAACACTGTCACTGCAAATTAGACAAAATGCAAAGAAGATACCAATGTGAAATTTCTAAAGATTGCTACAGTACTCGACCCAAGATGTAAGAATCTGAAGTGCCTTCCAAAACATGAGAGGGGTGAGGTGTGGAGCACGCTTTCAGAAGTCTTAAAAGAGCAACACTCCGATGCGGAAACTACAGAACCAAAACCACTGAAAAAGAAAATCAACCTTCTGTTGGTGGCATCTGACTCAGATGATGAAAATGAACATGCATGGGTACACACTGCTTTGGATCATTATCGATCAGAACCTGTCATCAGCATGGACGCATGTCCCCTGGAATGGTGGTTGAAGCATCAAGCAACATATGACTCTTTAGTGCATCTGACGTAAATATCTTGCAACACCGGCTACAACAATGGCCTGAGAACACCTGTTCTGAGTTTCAGGTGACATTGTAAACAAGAAGCAGGCAGCATTAGCAGGAGCTATACGGAAAAAGCAAGTATTTGAGAAAATTAGGTAGGAGAGAAGCTAAGAGCAAGAACTTAAAAACAAAAAACAGTGCAACATTTACATAATGTATGGCAGCCAGTTTTTCTTTATTAAAAAATGCTTTCCAGATAAATAATGGGCACTCAAGGCAGCCATTATTTTCCTCTGTAATCATCCTATCATGTAATCTATACAAGTATTCTTACAGGAATAATTACAAAGTATTCTGATGACTACTATTAACAATCAGATGAATGGCTTTTCAGAATAGCTCCTCTCAGATTGTGACCATTTTAAAAGTGCTGTCAACACATGCCCAGAGGTCTAGAGAAAGAATAAACCAAGTCTGCGAGGGAGGCAGAGAAAAGGAAAACTGAGTCAGATGATTAAAGACACAGATGCAGAAGCTACATGTATGAAAGGAGGAGGTATATAATTGCAGCATTCAGGTTCATGAGAATGAAATTCATTTTCTATAAATCACAACTAACTAGTCCCTATGTCATCTTGCTGATTAAAAGCGTGTAGTCTTTGTGTTATTTAACATGACTGAAGTTCAAAGGAAACCAGTGCCTAGACAAAGTCCTGGTGCCAAGAAAATTACCCCAATTCCCATTTACTTATTGGCCAATATACAGATCTCCTATTCAGTTTGAACAGGTAGCTAATTCTCAGTGTATCAAAAAATAAATGTATATAGGGGTGAAAAGTTCCTGATTAGGAAAAGTTTTCTTGTAAGTGGTTGGTTTCACCAAAGTTGTCATAGAATTTATGGCTACTATAATCCTCTAGTCTGACCTCCTGCATAACACGGGACATAGTATAGGTTTATAAACAACATAAAAAGGTAGAGTGTATTTGGTGACTAGCTATTCATCATGTAGGAATGACAGATAGGGATTATTGTGACTATGTCCAGACAGAGGGACAGGATACCCCACAAAATTCCTCTTGAAGAATTTCCTACATGTTCTTTCATGGGTGATTTGGTCTACAAAATTAGTGAACCTCACAAACTCTATGCAGATCTAATATTGCCAAGCCCAAGTGTTAAAAAATCATATTACCCTCCCTCCCCCTGCAGATCATGAGGGTTTTTTTAAAAAAATACATTTTAGGATCTTTTTATACGCTGTCTGGGTTTTGAGCCTTTTGGGCTTTCCTCCACAAACATGACAGCTAAAAACTTCTTTTAAAAAAGTAATCAAAGCTGAGATTCTCGTGTAATCACATGACTCCAGAAGCTGAGACTTCAAGGAGAGTATCAAATATCATGAGACTTGCAATGAAATTATGACAGCTGGCAACACAGCAGATCTCAGGGGCTCTGGCCATCTGTGAGGAAGCCCCATGCCTCTGCAATGACTCTAAGCCATGTTCTGCCCCTCTGTCAGGGTCCAAGCTAAATGGACTCCCCGATTGGCCACGGGACCTACATTCTTTTAACTAGATTGTCCTGGACCATGGAGATGAAGAAGGATAAGTCAATATTGATCCAGCCTGCATTAACTTACCCACCAAATTCAACAGAACTGAGGAGTGGATGGACAATATTCACGATGCCCCATGCCGTTTTGAAGCTAGCTGCAGCACTTCTGTAACTAGTTCTCTAAATAAAGAGATAGTTTAAGTTTTAGAAGCATGTCCTCTCATGTTATTATCCAGCACATGATATATTCTCTCATTCTATACCCAAGGCTTTTCCTACGCAAGGTAAGGTAGAATTTTCAGTGGGGGTCAGCAATCTCTAGCAGTACAGTGTATGTATTCCTTTTGGGCTCGTCAGCAGATTGCAATTATGAAATAGAACTAGGTCTGGCTACATCTGTCCATAGCCCTGCACAGGCGGTGGCACAAAGCTACCCCACCGCAGGTACAGCATTATGGAGATTGTGCCTTGGGCAGACACAATCATTCTTGGGAGCCAGCATAGCTCTGCAGGTTAGAATAGAGGGAGGGAAGGACACAACTCCTGCCCCTTTTCAGTATCTTGTTCCCCAGTGGCAGTGGTGGGGCAAGGTCCACTTCACAGGAGGCCCTTGCATAGCCACACAAGAGGAAATGAAGGATTTTGGTGAATCCTCCTGCTCCGTGCAACCAAGTAAAGGCCATAGGCTGGAATCTCAGACTTAGTCAGGACCAACCAGCACAGTGTGGAAATATTTACATTCAATCGCCCCTTTGGGCAGCAGTACACAAACACACCCGCAAGCCCACAGTCCATTATACTGAGAGTCAGCGTGTTTGTTTACCAAGTAACACGACTTTCAGTTGTTTGCAGAGGCAGTCACTTATGACGAAGAAGATGGTTTTACCCCGAGGATCTTGTGAACAAGCCAACAGAACTCAGAGGCACTGGGTAAGAGCTGCTTTGCTAATTTTAATTTCACTACATTTACTTCTCATTTCTCTTCCCTGCTCAGTCTCAACATGCTAATAACCAGGTAGGCCACACTGCCTTTTAGATTGCAGTCCAAAGATCCAGAACAAGGCAATTATTGAGTTCTTCAACATTTATAATTTTTTTCTATACCTGCAGTTTAATGATTTGACATTTCAGATGTAGCTTGTTTAATGTAATGAATAGTGAAAACAATGAGAAGGAGATAAATTTGCACATAAAATAATTGTGTTTAGTTATTGGTGTGTAACCATTCTGTCAGGTTGTTGCCAGCTCCACGAGGGCTGAGGTTCAATATCCAGGGGTTCCTCTCAAGAAACAGAATCAATTTGAGCCCCCACCCAGTAATCGGGGAAAACCGACCACCACCCTGGCTGCCTCTCTTCACCCCCTCACGAGTACTGAGTCTGTATTTAACAAAAGAAAAAAAAGAAACTTATCAAAAAGGGAAAGGCCACTGCTTTCCGCTCACTGCCACTTCTGCAATGCTGCATTCAGAGGGTCCATCACTGGGTAGTGGGCAACCTCTTAGAATCATAGAATCATAGAATCTCAGGGTTGGAAGGGACCTCAGGAGGTCATCTAGTCCAACCCCCTGCTCAAAGCAGGATCAAACCCAACTAAATCATCCCAGCCAGGGCTTTGTCAAGCCTGACCTTAAAAACCTCTAAGGAAGGAGATTCCACCACCTCCCTAGGTAACCCATTCCAGTGCTTCACCACCCTACTAGTGAAAAAGTTTTTCCTAATGTCCAACCTAAACCTCCCCCTCTGCAACTTGAGACCATTACTCCTTGTTCTGTCATCTTCTACCACTGAGAACAGTTTAGATCCATCCTCTTTGGAACCCCCTTTCAGGTAGTTGAAAGCAGCTATCAAATCCCCCCTCATTCTTCTCTTCTGCAGGCTAAACAATCTCAGTTCCCTCTGCCTCTCCTCATAAGTCATGTGCTCCAGCCCCCTAATCATTTTTGTTGCCCTCCACTGGACTCTCTCCAATTTATCCACATCCTTCTTGTAGTGTGGAGCCCAAAACTGGACACACTACTCCAAATGAGGCCTCACCAGTGCTGAATAGAGGGGAATGATCACATCCCTCGATCTGCTGGAAATGCCCCTACTTATACAACCCAAAATGCCATTAGCCTTCTTGGCAACAAGGGCATACTGTTGACTCATATTCAGCTTTTCGTCCACTGTAACCCCTAGGTCCCTTTCTGCAAAACTGCTGCCCAGCCATTCGGTCCCTAGTCTATAGCAGTGCATGGGATTCTTCCGTCCTAAATGCAGGACTCTGCACTTGTCCTTGTTGAACCTCATCATATTTCTTTTGGCCCAATCCTCTTAATTCAAGGTTTCTCAAACTGGGGTTGCCGCTTTACCTGCCGGCCAGTAGGATTTTTTTAGATGGAGTTCACACCATCAGGTAGGAACACCTGTTTCAACCCCCTCTCATTTGCACTGGGATTTGGCATCCCTATCCCATGCTTATGTAGCACCAACAGACCCCAGTTGTCGGTGGGCGGGAACAAACCTGGGACCTCTGGAGCTACATACATGAGCTAAAAGCCATACGGCCCTTAGCTAAGGCTGTAGAACAGATTCATTAATCTCCCTCTAAGTGGTCACAGTGCCACTAGATGGGACAGAACACCACACCTAGGAGGTGTGTGGGTTATACTTAGCAAGTGAGGTTCAGTTTAGGGTGACCCCCCAATCAGGGCAGGCTAAGTTCAGTTCTTTTGCCTTTTACACATACAATAAGCATAACATTTCATTACCCCTGCATTCAATAGTGAAGTGAAGTGTAGCCAAGTTTTGATTCAGTTCTGCAATCTGAACTATGAACACTTATCTCAGCTAGCCTGTATCTTGAAAATTGGCTATAAGAAGAATTCATGAGATCTCTGATAATTCCTGCTTCTTCTCAGTCCAAAGATACCCCATGAAACAGCCTTTTCCCATGTACTTCAGCTCTTCCAATCCCATCCAGAATCATGAAGTGAAGATGTCCAAGAAAATGAAAAATAAAGGGGAAAACTTCTGATTTATTTTGAGCCTCAAACAAATTAGGTTTGTGTTATGGATGAAGACTTGGTTCTGTCATTATTTTATTTCTATCAATTCACCAAATCTACCTGTAGTAAGAAAAGATGTGCAAAGCAAAACCCCAGTTCTGATCATCACTTCTACAGTCTGGGAGGCTTAAGATCTAAATCCAAATTTTGCAACTTAAGTCCCTTCTAGGTGAAATCAAGTACATTCAAGCAAGATACAATGCTGGTCAATGTCAAGCTCTGCAGTGAAGACTAGGCAATATCAAATCAAGGCCAACTCACATTAAGTTTAATCCCCTTCTGGAATAACAAAACAATCCAATTAGAAAGTCCATAAAATATCCCAACAGCAAAGAGCCTTCTACCCCTTCTTAGGCTATTCCTTATTATATAGGGACTCTGTATTAAGGAGATAGGCCTGCTTCTTCAGACATACTGCTATTTCCCTGGCCTGCTTACTACCGCCAAACCCCCTTATGCTGCTTTCCTACAAGCTGTGCTTAATGGGAAAGGGATAGCTTGGTGGTTTGAGCATTTGTTGGGTAAACCCAGGGTTGTAAATTCAATCCTTAAGGGGGCCACTTAGGAATCTGGGGCAAAAATCAGTACTTGGTCCCACTAGTGAAGGCAGGGGGCTGGACTCAATGACTTTTCACGGTCCCTTCTAGTTCTTTGAGATAAGTATATCTCCAGTGCAACCACCCTTTGATTCATAGGCCTCTAATTTCTTCTTAGATCCTCCCAGCTTCTTTCCTCTGCTGAATTGACTTCTCTTGGGCTGAGCTACTCTCTTTAAATTTCCTTTCCCTATGTCCCTCAGCTTCCTCATAAGGCCAAAGTGCCTAATGATACTTACCTAACTCTGCCCGCTCCAAGCCAGGAAACAATCAATCAATCTTACATGAACTAACTGGCTCTTAACCCCTTATCTAAATGGAGTAATCACCATCACATAATGATTGTATCATTTGCATATGGTTATGAGGAGGGTTTGTAATCCAGGTAGTTTGTGAACAGGGATGAGCAGGTGAAGAAAGGACACAGGAGACTGGAGCAAGGAGTTTGTCTGAAGGTGAGGGATGTGAGCTGCTAGGAAATACCAGAGAGGATAGATCAACATAGCAATCTAGCAAACTGAGAGAGAGATGGACAAAAATAAATGATATTTAAAACAGATACATGTAAAGCAATGAATCTAGGGAGAAAAAATAATGGGCAGAGATTCAAAATTGGAGATTATTAGAAAGTAATAATGCAGAAAATAAAATCTGGACTTATACTGGATAGTATACTGGAGAAGAACTCACAATGAAGCAATATAGATAAATGCCATCCTAGGTAGAGCTGAGAAAAACATTTTGACTGTAACTTTTTAAGTGAAAATGCAGATATAGCAACACTGAAACATTTGACAAATTAATGTCTTTTGCCAAATTGTCCATTTAAAAAAAATCCATAAAACTGAAGGATTTAATTCCAAATTTTCTAAATTATACATTTTGATTTTTAAAACAACTTTTTGTTGTGCAATTTCCTTTAATTTTATTTTTAAAATGTCACAACCATTTTTAAATGGTGATAATGCTTAACAATGCTCAGAATCTAAATGAAATGCTTGGTGACCCCAAAATGTAATTTTTTTCAACTTTTTGATTTGCCAAAAATATTTTTTTAAATTGTTTTTGATCTGACCTGAAACAATTTCCCTGCCCCACAACTCTTCAAAATTGCCAGTGAACTGAAAATCCATTTACCCAGCAGTAATCCTGGGGTGTGTATTAACCAAAGGATCTCTTGAAAGACCAAAAGGAGTAATATTAATTCTGCTTTTTCCAGCCTTGGTAAGACACCCATCCTCACCCCCACTTAAAATATGCTTTCATTAGCACCTCTCCTTTGTCTAACTGGCACTGAAAAAGTATATAAAATAAAGCAATTAAAATGACATAGTCTACAGATATAATAAAATGAAGGAAGTTGAAGGGACTGGTGAAAGTATCCCAACAGTATAACAATGTGTTCTTCATCACCCAGCGATCGAAGTTACAGCTGTATCTGGCAAATGCTGCATGTGGTGGATAGTGGTCTATTCAGCTTCACAAAGCCATTTGCCAACCAGTGTTCTAAAATATTTGATTTAATTACAAAAAAATAATTGATAACCTAAGCAGCATTCATAGAAATACCTGATGTTGGCACTTGAGCTTTGAAGCTAGTCACCACATCACATAGTTTTGTTTCAATTCCTTCGTTAGATTAAAAGAAGCTGTATAAAAGGCATTATTCGGTCAATAATGTGTGTTCGGTAGAGAATCTTTGTATTTCCAAATACATAGGTGCAATGTTGGATCCATGTATTCAAAGTAGGATACACATTTTACTGAATCACCCAGACCAACACTGAAGCATCTCATATTTCACAAATAGTGATGAGGAGGCTGGTCAAAAAAAGGAATGAAAAAGTCACAGAAATATAGGTAACAACTTTAACAAAAGTACATTTAAGTGCAGATGCATACCTGTATGTGTGTACATGCGCGCACACACAGGTTCATACTCCTGATGAATACCTTGATGTCACAGTTATCAATCTAACAGCACATCTGACCTCTCTTTGGAGGGCACCATCTTCTCAGGTCCAAGGCCTTGAGCTGTCATCTTTTTCAGTCTGGAATCATATATTTCTCTCAGATCAGGTCTTGAGCTGCAGTCCATAGGTGCTAACAATGATAACCATCTAGAAGATAATAAGGTGATAAGTAACAGTCAGCATGGATTTGTCAAGAACAAATCATGTCAAACCAACCTGATAACTTTCTTTGACAGAGTAGCCAGCTTTGTAGATAGGGAGGAAGTGGTAGACATGGTATATGTTGACAATTAGTAAGGCTTTTGATACTGTTTCACATGACCTTCTCTTAAACAAACTAGGGAAATGCAACCTAGATGGAGCTACTAGAAGGTGGGTACAAAACTGGTTGGAAAACCATTCCCAGAGAGTAGTCATCAGTGGTTCACAGTTATGCTGGAAGGGCATAATGAGTGGGGTCTGGTTCTGTTCAATATCTTCATAAATGATTTAGATAATGGTATAGAGAGTACACTTATAAAGTTTGCAGATGATACCAAGCTGAGAGGGGTTGCAATTGCTTTGGAGGATAAGATTAAAATTAAAAATGATCTGGACAAACTGGAGAAATGGTCTGAAGTAAATTGGATGAAATTCAATAAGGACAAACGCAAAGTACTCCACTTAGGAAGGAACAATCAGTTGCACACATAAAAATGGGAAATGACTGCCTAAGAAAGGGATCTGAGGGTCATAGTGGACCACAAGCTAACTATGAATCAACAGTATAACACTGTTACAAAAAAGGGAACATTATTCTGGGATGTATTAGCAGAAGTGTTGTAACCAAGACACGAGAAGTAATTCTTCCACTCTTCTCCGCACTGATTAGGCCTCAACTGGAGTATTATGTCCAGTTCTGGGCGCCTTGTCAGGAAAGATGTGGACAAACTGGAGAAAGTCCAGAGAAGTGCAACAAAAATGATTAAAAGTCTAGAAAATATGACCTATAAGGGAAGATTGAAAAAAATGGGTTTGTTTACTCTTGAAAAGAGAAGACTCAGAGGGGACATGATAACAGTTTTCAAGTACATAAAAGATTGTTACAAGGAGGAGGGAGAAAAATTGTTCTTCTTAATCTCTGAGGATAGGACAAGAAGCAATGGGCTTAAATTGCAGCAAGGGTGATTTAGGTTGGACATGAGAAAAACTTCCTGTCAGGGTGATTAAGCACTGGAATAAATTGCCTAGGGAGGTTGTAGATTGGAGATTTTTAAGAGCAGGTTAGACAAACCTTAGTCCTCCCATGAGTACAGGGACTGGACTAGATGTCCTCTCAAGATCCCTTCCAATTCTATGATTCTATAGCCTGGTGATTAAGGCACTCACCTGGGAGGTAGCAGATGTAGATTCAAACGCCACCTATGAATCAGGCAGAGAAAAGAACAGCTTGGGTAGGCTAGATGACAGCCACCCACCCCAGAATAGCCTATAGCATGATGATTAGGCTGGTCACTGAGGAGAGCAGAAAAATCTGGGTTTGAGTTATTGCTCCTTTCTCCCAGGAAAGTCCCCTAACCTCGGAGCTAACGGTTATAACAGGAGACCCAGCACACATTTTCTGAAGCTGACTGGAATGCAATGCACTTCTTCGATTTGCTGACCAATTTTGAACATTTTCAGAACCAGACCAAATATTTCTCTGATTTTTTGTTTTTCTGGCCAAATAAATAAAAATCTCATATTTGCCAATTTATTCTGGTTGCCCTCTAGTCATCACCACAATGTATATGTTAAATCATCACCATAGGATCAATCACTGTTCTGTAACTTTTGTCTGTGCAAACTCAGGCCCTGCCCCACAATGAGTTCCATAAAGGTAGTTCATTATTGCCAAACGGAGTCTCACTGACTTCAGTGGAGTTCTGCACAGGCAGTGGAGCTTCACTGGAGCTCGTTGCCAGACCAGGGTGTTGAGTTGATGATACCCTAAAAGCAAACCTAGTGAGCAATTTTGATATGATAATATGTCACCTTCTAGGTTCCTTATTATGACCCAGGACGTGGCCCGAGACAATGTAGATTCCTCGACAAGTGCATCTTTTCAATACTTTGGTTTTCTGCTATACAGGTTTTATATAGGAGGTGGATCTGCATTAAACTGCTTACCTTAAACAATAGGCTCAGATGTCAATCTATTGTGAGTCTGAACTTCAGAATTCCTTACAATATCTTTTACTTAAAAAAACCTCTAAATTTGAACAAAGTTCTTGCATCTAACCCTGAAATTATTATTTCAGATCAGGGCCGGTTCCAGGCACCAGCATTCCAGGCAGGTGCTTGGGGCAGCAATCTGCAAGGGGCAGCAGTCCGTATGTTTTTGCTGCCCTAAGCAGCGTGCCGAATTGCAGCCGCGGACAGTGGAGGCAGTCCATGTGACCTTAGGGTGGCACGCGCGTTTCCGTGGCGGTGGAAATTCGGCAGCAGCTTCTATGTTCAGCTGCCCACAGCGGCAATTCGGTGGCTTCTGTCTTCCGGCTGAAGACGGAAGCTGCCGCCGAATTGCTGCCGCCGCAGAAATGCGCGTACTGCCCTAAAAGCACACGGACTGCCTCTGCCGTCCACGGTGGCAATTTGGCACAATGCTTAGGGCAGCAAAAACAGTAGAGCCGGCCCTATTTCAGATAGATCAATTCCTAAGTCAGAAAAATATTTCTGATGTGCTTCTGTGCAGGATCAACGCTGTTGACACTAATGTTTAATTTGCTGTAATAGTTGTGGTCCATTTTGCTGCTTCAGAGAGGCCTGGAAAGCTTCAACATTTTATCTCACCTCCTGAAGAGATTCCAGACTGCAATCTCTTGGCAGACAGATTATCTGTAAATGAACAACACAAGCTGTCCAAATCTCTGCCTGAGTTTTCTCAGTCTCTTGTAGTGGAAGGTCTGGATCCTCCGCAGTAGCATGCTGAGTACTAGTTATCAGACCCTTAGCTATCATTTTGTCAAGCGGATATATTTCTACTGGGGTCTTCCAGAGACTGGTTGTTAGCTCCACACTATTTAACATTTTTATCAATGATCTGGAAGAAAACACACAAAACTGATTAAGTTTGCAGATGACACAAAGATTGGGGGAATGGTAAATAATGAAGATAACAGGTCACTGATTCCATAGATGACTGGTGCCTCCCCATACTGGGGGAGGGGGGACATAATCTAAAGAGAAGGACATCTGGCTGCCCTACATGTCTCCTCCCCTATCCTGCCCCCAGCCCAGGGCTGCTGCATTCTCCCTGCCCTCTCCTCATCTCACCTTGCCTGCAGGGAGGGAGTGGCTCTGTCCTTCTCCTACCATAGGTTCTCCCCAGCACATTCAGCCACTCTCCCTGGCAGCCAGGCTCAGGTGGAAAGTGGGGCGGAGTTGCTCTTGGTCACCACTCTGTGCAGCGTAGCAGCTGCCTGTGAGAGAGCTTGGCTGGGGAGGGGCGGCAGCAGCCCACTCCCTGCCTGGGCTCGGCTTCCAGGGACAGGGGCTGAGCATGTCAGGAGGGAGGAAGGACTTTGGCTCGCTCGGCCTCTGTCCCCAGAAGCTGAACCTGGATGGGGGGCAGCCCATTGCAGCTAGACTGTCTTTGCAGGCAGCTGCTGCACTGTAGCGGCTCCACTGAGCAGCGTCCCAATGGCAGGCATAAGAAGAGGTTCTGCCCTGCCCCTTGCGCTCCCCACCTGGGTCAGCTGCTGGGGGGGCGGGGGACTTGACCTTGCATGCCCCTCTCTCCCCCACTCATCACCTCTGACTGATACAGAGCTGAGGACAAACAAACAATTATGTGTTTTGATATTAAAAACTACCAAATGGAAAGTCTAGGAACAAAAAATATAGACCACAATTTCAGGAAGGGGGATTCTAGTCTGGGAAGCAATGACTCTGAAAAGGACTTGGGGACCATGGAGAATAGTCATCTGAACATGAGTTCCAAGTGCAATGCTGTGGCCAAAAGGGATAATATAATCTTTGGATGTATGAACAGTGGAATATCAATTAGGAGTAGAAGGTAATATACTGCCTCTGTATTTGGCATTGGTGTGGCCATTACGGGAATTCTGTGTCCAGTTCAGGTGTCCACAGTTCAAGATGGATGTTGATAAACTGGACTGGGTTCAGAGAAGAGCCACAAGAATGATTCAAGAATTGGAAAATCATACCTTATAAAAATAAACTCGAGGAGCTCAATTTGTTTGGCTTTCTGTAGGATAAGCATATAATTAAAGTTACCTTATTGGTTAAAAAAAATATATGCGTTACAAAGAAAGGCCTTGACTAGCAAGTAGAGGGAAGGCCTTGAAAATAATGAGTTATAAGACCAAAAGGAACAAAGGGACATAGGGAGGATGTCTGGTGCAAAGAACACCTAATGAAAGGGGAAGTTTCTAAGAAGGCCTCTGACTGATAGGAGTGACTGCAGATGGTTTTCAATAAGACAAAAATAATCTCTCTTAAAGAAGCCACCATGGACCTTCCCATCCCACAAACTAGTGTTATCTCCAATGTGAATCCAGGTGCAAGAAAAAGGCTGTTGGTCAGTAGGAGGGGAAGAGACAAGGAGGAAAGGGCTTGAGAAGAAAGAAGGTTGTAAAAGTATATGCTGTATTCAGCCCTCCAAGTCACAGAATCAGCTACATTCCTCCTCAAACTTTCATACCAGTAGGTCTCCAGTTGAAGTCTGAATCACAGCTTAGTTATTTGCAATTTGATTCCTTCCAACACAGGATGGACAGTTAGGTGGGACAAAGTTTGGATCCTGAATTAAGAAGCACTTATGCATTTTGGTTATTTACATATGCCTTAACTATAATTAAATGTACCTCACTTATTCTGCTGAACCAATGTGATGATGGCTGGCAGCTGACACTAGCCCTGCCTAACTTTTCCAGACTGTCATTCTCCAATCTTCAGTGCCCCTTTGCTATCATACGCCCTGCAAATATCTGTGAAGTAGAGGACACATTGCTGTTTGCAGCTCCTTCAACTCACTTGCCACACTACTTTCCTTGGACTGGCTACATCTGCACATCATCTAATTGGCTAGCATCCACTTTTAATAGCTACACTTCCAAACTCATTATGGACAGTGCATCTGGCTATTTTTTTCTGCTCTCCCATTATCTGGCTTTGCTTCAGTAGTTGCAATAAGTGACACTCTCTGCTGCAGCGGTTTTAACATGACCTCATCATCTTGGATTAAAATATCTTGTGCTTCTGGCAACAGACCATCTAAAAACCAGCTAAGAAGAAGACCATCTCTCACAGCAGCCTACAGTTCATCATTTCTGGCTTGCTGTACATCACTGTTTGTATTAGTTGCATAACTACCAGTTGCTGGTCTTTGCCACTGAGAGTCTATCACCTTAAAACCCTGAGTCTCCAACTGGCAAGGGGGTTACAAGAAAGTCCTTGTTCTGGTACGTACCAAAGAATCGTTGGTATAGTTCATCAAAGAATGTCATGTGAGGTCTTCAGTAAAAGCTGGGGTTACACTCGTCATGAATATCAGTGTGAGGTGTATGTACAGATACCATATTAGGAGTTATGTGTATACAATGAACATATGTTAGCATCTGTATTCAGGTATGAGTCAGCTGCAGAGGTTTAAAAAACAGGTTTTCTGTCAGAGAGTTGTTTATTCACTTGTCTCTTTGTCAGATGTAAATTAAGCACTGTAAGCTAGCGCAAAGGATACCCATTTGCATACCAAGTCGACAAAGAGATGTGAAGTCAGCAGGGAAGCAGCACACAGGAAAAACAAGCCACGGGTGGTTATACTGTCTCTGAGTGCAGACAATGAACTTTGGGGACTATCTCAGTACAAGGTAAAGAAGAACATCCCTTTCTCCTGCACCTAGGAAGTAAATGGGATCTCAGCTAACTTTGACTGAAAATGCCACAAAGAATTTGGCCGGGGGGGTGAGGAGGAAGGGAGAGAAACTTCTTTAGACAGGAGATTAACCTGGAAGCTCAGTCTCTAGAGAGCATGTTATAATTTTGTTTTACATGTAACCATTTATTTCTAATAAATTACAACCACTTGACTCTCTGATAAAGATATTATAGTTCTCACTTTTAATGTATGTAAGTGACGTGTTATTAAGCCAAATGCTGATCCTGAGTTGAATCATACAAGCTGATGTGAACACTCTTCCCTTGGGGAGGGCAGTCCTGGCATTTCTGTGAGAGTGTAGTAGATATGGGGCTGAGCACAACACGGGAATGCTACAAGGGGACTTCAGGACTGAGGTGCAAGGCAAAGTAAGGGCTGGCATAGCCCAGTGCCAAGTGCTTGGGTGGTAATAGGCTGGTGGTGTCAGGGAGCTGACCCACCAGTGAAGTACAAGCAAGACTCTCTCATGCTGGAGGCAGGGGGGTAACAAGGTTACTCACAGTCTTGGGCACCCAAGAACTGTCTCAGAGGACTCTTAATGGGGATTGTAGTGCTGAGAACTCTAACACAAGCATCTATCAAAAAGCTGGTAATTTATGATCTTGAAGAATGCTCTCAGGCATTACTGCCTCCACTTGTAATCCAAAGCCAGGAGTATGTTGTAAGGTTATTTTATGAATATAGAGAAGCCTTTGCAACAAGTTAGCTCATGTTTAGCATTGTGCAACACAAGTACAGAAAATTAACTTGTTAATTTATGCATTCAGCTTAAAGGAACAGTTGCATAATTTTATTTCCTTTATTAAAAAAAACAAAAAACAAAAAAATCCAAACCTTTTCTCCCCATTATATTGCTAGCTCCAGACCTCCCTCTCATTTACCCTTTTTGTCAAATGTACACTTCAGTCCTAGCTGCTGCTTAGAAAGAATGTGTGCTGATAAAACCAGGTTTAGAACCCACTATGGAAGTGGCTTTGATTAGAGCCTGCAGGGGACTTTTTAGTGCCCATGACTGCCATCTGTCATGCTGGGTTTTTTTTAAAGGCGAGTCCATCATTCACTGCTATAGGAGGAAGCTTTTACAATGACTTCATTGGGAGTTGAATCCAGTCCTTAGACTTCTGATACTGTTGAATGGAAAATTACAGTATGTGGGAATCACATTACAGTGAGAAGCCAAACTGCTCTTTGAGTTGTTTAAATCTCGCTATTATGGCCCTATTCAATTTATATCTTTTGGAGACAAGACGTCTGACAGAACAGGAACCAGCACAGATGTTCCTCCAAGTTCCGGGGCAATTAGAATGCACATGTTTGGTTATGTTGACTTTTTTCCCCTAAGGTTTATCATGTTACTATGGTGTAGCCCAGTGAAAACTACATTTTCTTTTCTCTATAGTACACATGCAATGACAGAGAATGTCATGTGGTGTCTTTTGACTGTCATTATGAAGAACACTTCAAAGTTGAATGGAATAACTCTCCTGGAGCCTATACTATTATCACATTTTGTACCTTCTTACCTTAACTTTTGATGACTATGGCAGTATTACACCTGTCCCCACATCTAGGAATTTGAAGATGTTATTACACTATGGGCTGAATATGCAGGAATTCATTAAGGATCTCTCTAAATGTTCAATTTACCATTTCAGGGATGTTGCTAAAGTGCACCCTCTTCTATGAAGTGTCATTTGGTGCTTCTGATTCACATGTTCATAACATTTACGTTTCATTATTATAACTCCCAGTTTATTGGATTTCCTACTAACTCACTCTGTGGATTACAGTTTATTTATAAATAAGCAGCTAGACTTCTTGCTAGTCCACACTAAAAGGAAAAAAAAATATTCCTATGGAGGAACAGTGCTTTTGCTTGAGAAAATCACTGCTACTTGTTATAAGTAACTGATTCTTTTACAGCTTTTAAGACCAAATTGGAGACTTTTACAAGGGAGGGGGAAGTATTTTATTACAGATTATAGCAAGATCCTTGCAAACACATATTTGATAAATGGAGAAACAGGTTACATTAAATTAGCTTTATTATGTAAATTACAGAAGTGAGATTATTAAATCCACAAAAGCATTCCCACCATCCCTTTGCAAACGCATGACAGTGTCTTTTACATGATATTAGATATGAAATGGAGAATGCACCTAATTTTTTTACAGCTGTAAGGGACATCAATGTTACATGCCATGATAAATCAGTGGAGTTGCTTCCAGTTTATATCGGTGTAACCAATAGTAGACTTTGGCCCCCTTGCATTATTCTGTCTGGTTTGTATGACCTGGGGAATATACCATTATTGTTCTGAGGTCTCAGATACTCACAGGCAACACAGGTCGGTGTTCCTCCATGACTGTGCACACAAACTGGGGAACTGCATGCATAACATACAGTTACACTCTAAATTACCATTTGCATGCATGTAATTTTTAAAATGATATCTTATGTTAACCCAATTATTCCAAAACCTACTTAAAATCGCAAGATTCCTTACTTCCTAGCTCACTCACCACTAGAGCATCCCCTCATGCCAGGACACAGTGCTTGAAAGGTTCTTCCACTCCCGTGGATCCTTGTCCATCCTCCTGGTTCCAGAACAGTCTGCTGCTTCTATGGCCTCTCAGTCCAGTCCCCTTCCAGGGTTATCAGAAAAGTCCAAAATAGGAAAACTCAAAGCCTAGTGGCCTCTATGCCAGGACCTCATTTCCTATATGGGACTCATCACTCTTGGCCTCTGAGGCCTGTAATTTGTCTCTTGCTCAGGGAGAGGTAGGGAAACCCAAGCCCACCCTCTCCTCTGGATTCCAGCCCAGGAACCCTAGGTTAGGAAGCTAAGGACTGTTCCTGCAATTCCACACCACTTCCCTGAGCTGCCCCTACCTTTTCCTGCTGCAGGGCCTTAGCCAGTTTCTCTTTTAGCTGGTCCCTTTTCCCCAATTAGTCCTCACATTTGGTGGGTTCAGCAAGAAGGCCTTTTACTGCTGGTGTTTCCCTTTTCATGAGGAAGAAGAGAGCATATAGGTTGGTCTGCTTCCTAAAGCTCATCACATTTGGCTGGGAAAGGGGACCATGGTCCTGTGCACTCAGCAAGGCTCTTGGGGTGGGATCCACAAAGGTATTTAGGCACCTAAGTCCCATTGTTAGGCCCCACTGCAATGCACAAAAATCCCACTCAGTTGCTGCCTATCCCTGTAGGTGGCTAAAGTCACAAGACACCTATGTTTTGCAGTAAAAGTTCCTAGGTACCTATGTTTTTGCCTCTGAGCATGCACACTGCTGCCTCACTCTAGATGGCTGAGTGCTGATCTCCCATTTAAGCCCCAGACCAATTTGAAAACCAGGGAAGACAGACATTTGGCCACCTAAGTCGCATGTGGAGCTCAATCTCATAGGCACGATCAGATGCCACCTACCAGATCGGGCCCCTCCGGTGAGTCACACAACCAGCTGGGGGAAAGGGAAGGGCTGCCTTTAACCTAGTGGTTACAGTACCCAAGATGTGAGAAAGCCCCAGTTCAAGTTTGCCTTCTAGTTCCCGCTGTGCCTAATGTGAAGTGGTTTGAAGAGGGACCTTCTACCTCTCTGGTGTGTGTCCTAATCACTAGGCTATGGAACAGTCTGATGTGGGTCTTCCTTAATCTCTCCTATTCAAGTTCTAACACTTTAATTGAATACTTAAATATTAATTGGGCCAGTGAAAGTATTAGAAAGGTTTTATATCCCAGTTCTTAGGGTGTTCACTTGCTAGATGGCAGATCCCTCTTTGTATCTCTTCTCTTCATCAGGCAGAGAGCAGGACTTGAACTGGGGATCTCGCACATCCTGGGTGAGAACTCCAACCACGGGGCTAAAGGCTATGAGGGAGCACCAGCTCCTCACCCCACCTCAACTGCTTTGGGTGAACTCACCTGAGGGGTCTGATCCAGTAGGTGGCCTCTGAACACCCCTAGAGGATTGGGCCCAGCATGTGACTTAAGCAGCCGAACACCTAACTGCCCCTGAATCACAAAAGTGGTAGGTGTCAAACTCTGAGAATGGGGTGGGACTTGAGACATATGCCGCTGGTTGGTATCTCTGTGATGCTTCCCAGGGCTACCAGGGGTGTGAGGGACCTCGATAACACCTGCCCTTAGCATGAAGAAGGCTTGGGTGTATCTGTCAGGTGTCAGCTCCCTGACTCTCCCAGCAACAGGCAACACAAAACACTCCCCTCTCAGCCTATACGGGCTCTGCTGTGCCTCATACAGGCTAGAGATAGGCATGCTCCAACCCACAAGTCCTCCAAGCAACCCCTGCAGTATCCAGCCCCATAGCCACTGGACACCCACAGACGTGCCCAGGCTCTGGTCTCAAAAGGAACAGTACACCAGAGCTTACTAGTTACACCTTTGACCCCCATCTCTGCATAACACACAGCACCTAGATTTATTTATAGAGAAAGCAAATATAAGTTTATTTAACAAAGAACAGATATTCAAATGATGGCAAGCAGAAATATTGGAACAAAGGTTTACATATCAAATAAAATCATAACACGCCTTCTGGAGCCTAAACTCATCTAACAAGATGCCCTCTTGTGTAATAAAATCCTGCTTACTTCAAAGTCCTTCTCTCAGCATTTTTCCAACCAGGATGGATGCGACCCTCCTTTCATGAGGTCAAACCCACTAGCAACTTATGGTCTCAGATGAAGGATGCCCTAGTGTCTCTGCACCCCTACATATATTAGACCAGCCCTTTATTCCTCACTAGTAAAACAGAGCCCCACATCCCCCGTTTTCCTCTTCCTGTTAATTTTTCCTTCTGAAGTCCCTACACTCTCTCTTCATTAGCATTTGACTCAGTGCTCTAATAGACTTCACACAATAGACAATGGCCAGCTAAGGAGCTAAGTGTCTCCCACTCTCCTGGAATCTGTCTCAGATCTGTTTTTAGTAGAAACGTTATGACACTCTTTGGTGTACTAGAGTGTAACTACCACTCCCAGGGGATCCCTGTATCTCTTATGCACCCTGAACCTTTTGCCAGTTGACATGAAGAAATCCTTGGGTCACAGTCTCTCATTGGCTTGCTTAGGCAGCTCCATGCCAAGCATGCTGGCTTTATGGAGTGCACTCTAAGGTGCCTGTCTCTCCCCATGTATTGCATAGGAATCCTGGGTGCCTAACTCAGGCTTTGTGGATCACAGGGTTGTTCTTGTGAGTTTCTAGGTACTTCAAAGTCACGGGACCTAAGTCCCTTTTATGGATCTGGAGTTCCAAGTGCTTAAAGAAACAGTAATGGGATTTCCTCCCAAATACTACTTAACCTGGGACCATTTCTTCTTTGCCAATATGTCCTATGCCATTGTTTATATATCAGATTGCCCAAAAAAGCTTAAAGGGCCACAGCATGTGATGGGGTGGGCCGACTGTTAGGCACTGCTACCCATAAAGGGACAGACTCTCTCATGTAATAAAAGCTTTTGGATGTTCCCAAAATCCTGCAAAGAAATAGATGTTAACTGGGTTAGCAGGAATATGCATTATTTCCATCTAATAGTGTATTATGATTAACTTATATGACTGCTGTGCTATATGACCATCCCCTGCTATAGTATATGACCATCCATTTTGCACGCTAATCAAAACAGTCTCCTTGACGACATACTGTGTGACTGATATCATCTTTGGTGCCCTTGAAAAATCTGTGGTTGTCCACAAAGACAAAATAACTATTGACTGAGCTCTTAACCAGTTGTATCAACATGGAGGAAAGAAGAATTTCTGACTCAATGACCTTATATTCCAAGTGATGAATGCTGAGACAGTATTTTGCACATGAATTGAAGTTACTATGTAAAGTTTCACTCTGCCAACTGCCCGTTTGAGATTGTTCATTGGGAAACAAAGCTGATTTTGTTTTTAAGGTAAATTCAGAGGGTTTCAAAAAAAGCAAAGTTTTTTGGGTTTTTTATATGCTTTCATCTCAGACCTTGATTTTATTTATTAAAGTGCCTTTATTTATTTATGTATTTATTGGACAATTAAGGTTTTTGGACAAAATGCAAGGAAGGGGGTTTGCCATGGAATCAGATTTTCTAAGATGAAAAACTCCCACCTCTTTTCCCCTTTTCTGGACTTGGGCAAACTTCTGTTGCAAACCTTTGCTGGTGACATTTTGGTCTGCACCAGTTAGCAAAACGGTAATTGCACAATTTCAGAATGGCTCAAATTTGCAGTGACTTGGGACAATCTTATTGAGCCATGCCATGTTCCATAGCCCCTAAGCATTAGTTAAAGCCTGGGCTATGTGATCTGTGGCTGCAAGGCTGCTTCACAGATACTCAGCCCCATACCCAGAGGCAGGGTTTATAGCCCTGGGGGGTGGAGGCGTGTCAGCAGGAAAGGAGGCCATGGCTGACATCTCCCCTACTGACTGAAAGCTGGGGAGATAGCAAAGGTGCCAAGCAGTCCCCACTTTCAGCTTCTGCCCCAAAGCCTTCTGATCACTCTGAATTTTCAGTCACTACATAATATTCAAAAGATACAGTAAACAGGGCCGGCTCCAGGCACCAGCTTATCAAGCAGGTGCTTGGGGCGGCCACTCCGGAGCGGGATGGCACTTTCAGGTATTCGGCGGCAATTCGGTGGAAGGTCCCTCACACCCGCTTGGAGCGAAGGACCTCCTGCTGAATTGCCGCAGATCGCGATCACGGCTTTTTTTTTATTTTTATTTTTTTTATTTTTATTTATTTATTTATTTATTTATTGCTTCTTGGGGCTGCAAAACCCCTGGAGCTGGCCCTGACAGTAAAGGAGCCTTCCTGAGCCCTTACCCAGAAACCCTGGCTTGGAGGTCCACGGTGAATTCCCAAACACTTGGCCAGTCTCCACTCCATCCCATCCTCCCTCATGCAGGTGGATCCAGAAGGGCTAGTTGTAGCCCATGGTACTAGTTGCTTCCAGGCCCTTGCACAGTGGGAAGAGGGAGTGGTCAGTGACCCTGCCAGCAGGTAGGAGATCTTGGGGGACAACTACTGCACTGGTGGGGTGCAAAATAAACTTTATTAAGAAAATGCAAAAACAAGGAAAATTTAATAGTGAGGGGTATGGGGTTTGTTAAGGTAGACAGTTGGGGAGGGGTTTCTTTTAGTAAATAGTATGGGGGTTTCAATAGTGGGGTACAATACAGTGGGGTATAATACAGTTGGTAACCAATTAACACTGAAGTATAAATGTAACAGGTAGCTAACAATTTCTATGTTAAGGGTGTGTCACAGCAGCATATAACCAACTAATAGTTATGGGTAAAATGTGTTAAATAACCAACAACTCTAGGTAAAAATGTGTTACAGTGGTGTAAATGTAAAATGTGAGGTGTGTCAGAGAGAAAGAGGGTAACCAATGGGGTTTTATTCTAGATTTCAGCAATACAATTGAGGTTTGGCAGCAGTAGGAGCGGGGTGAACACGTGGGGGAAGGGATTAAAAGAGAGAGAAAGAGAGAAAGGCAGTGGTAGAGGAATGAGGTTGGGGGATGGGGGAAGAGGAGCACGTGGTGGAGCAGAGACCAAAGGCAGAGGTGCTGCAGAGGGAGGTTTAAACTCAGGGAGACACAGAGAGCAGACAGGCTGCAAGTTTAAACAGCAGAGAGACTGCAACAAGTGACTGGGGAGCTCGGGGAGGGGGGACAATGGCAAGCTCGGGGGCGGGGTTAGGGCAGCGGGAAGACAGACAACCACAATTATACAGAACACAGCAAAATCTTATCTATGATCTAACTTAACCAAGACTACACAAATTAGCAAGCAACAGAACACAATGCAACAATTTTTTTAAACTTAATTTACAGAGCACAATACAAACAATTCTTTAAACCTAACTTAACCACAGCTATGCAAAATGAAATTACAACTTATCTAGACTAAGAACCTGATTTTAATAGGTGCACCTTACACTATGCCGATTCTTTGATCGGGAGGGGGAGCAGTTCCAGAGGGCAGAGTGGTGTGTGCCCAGGGTACAGCCCCGGGGCGGGGGGTTAACTAGTGGTGGCTGCAGCAGTGGGGCGGCTGCAAGCCAGCAGCCCAGGATACAGTCCAGGAAGGCACAGCTTAGCAGCGGCACAGGCTTATTTTTAGCAGCAAAGGCACTGCGGAGCAAGAAACAGATTACAGATACAGACCAAGGAGTTAGCTTGGGTCTGTCTGCTGCGGAAACAAGGCCAGCAGCTAGGACAGGGGGAGTTTGCAAGAGGGAGTTCTTACCAATCCCCAGGACAGCAGCAAGCACAGTGACAGGAACAGCAGTAGCATCGGAGGATGGAGAGAGGACTCGATTCGCTTACAATAATCAGGAGATCTCCAGGCACAAATTCGTTGTTCGTGGGAGGGGAGTTTAAAAACGGGGGTACGCTCAAAAACAAATGAGAGCGGGGAGAGGGCCCCCCAAAACCCCCTAGCTGATCAGACCAGGTGGCAAAGCAAGGACCTTCTCCGAGGTCTGATCAGAAAATGTCCAGCTTTAAAGGCAAACTTTAGGCAGTTTCCCACCAGTACTTTTGATTGGCTCCTCTTGATACAGAGGAGGAGAGAAGACAGGGAAATGCTGCAGGTAAGCATAGGCATGCCTGGGCATGTTCTGAGCCACAGGTATGACTCATATGCTTAATAAGTTGGCCACTTCAGGTCTTGCATTTCTGGGCAGCGCCCCCCACACCGAGCCCGGGTCTGAACAAAGGAGCCAAACAAAGAAGCAAGAAGCCCCCTCCCTAGGCAGAGCAATGGCTCCAGTTAGTCTGTACAGGCCATTCCTCTGAATAGGGCTGTGACTTTAGTTAGCACAATGGCCGGGAGGGGCGGCCACACAGGACAAACAGAAAGGAGAAAGGAAAAAAGGAATGCAGCAGGGGGACAGCTGTAACAGACAGTCAGAATCCAGGAGCTCAGTGAAATGGGCAGGAAACTTCACAAGCATGCACTGTTTTAGATTAGAAACAAGAGATGTATTTTTAACAGGGAAGGTGATTAACCATTAGCACTAATTAAGGAAGTGGTGCATTCTTCATCTCTTGATGTCTTCAAATCAAGAGTGGATGCCTTTCTGGGAGATAGGCTTTAGTTAAGCACTAGTTATCAGGCTCAAAACAGGGGTAGCTGAGTGAAATTTAAGGGCCTGTGTTCTATAGCAAGTCAGACTAGATGATATTATGGTCCCCCTGGCTTTAAAAATCTATGAATCAGCGTTCTAGCCACTTTAGGACCATAATTCCTATCAGAAACCCAAGGGTCTTTTAAACTATAAAGAATATCACCCACTTCCCTCTCTTATTCCTCCTCTTCCACATACAGGAGAAAATGTTCCAACAGATTTCTTGGCAGTCTCTGAAAGAAAATGTTACTTAGAGCAATGGGACTGACCAAATGTCAAGAATAACAACACAAAGTAATGCATGTTTGTTTGTGGAGAGCAACAGATTTGACTCATAATGGAATCTTTAACGTGAAAAAAGAGAAATTCAACACAGTCCTAACCCGCTTCAATATGGGAATGCATAAGAACACAAAACAGTAGAAAACTCCAAATTAGAGGGAAAGACATTCATAAAGAAGGAAATGAGAAATATTTGTTGTCACATTTCCCCAGGATTTTTGGTCTTACATACAGTTAAGGCCCATGGACCAATCTCTGCTCTGTTACACGACAATAAACACTGATTAAATTCAGTCATTGGAGTTACTTCTGATTTACACCAATGCAAAACAAAATGCTTCATGAAAGCAAAAACAGGATTTGTGCTCAACAGACATAACATACATCTTATAAAAACTTCAACGTGGCCCAAAGTGAATTCCTCTCATTTCTCCTAATACACCTCTTGTACTCCATAATTCTAATCTTCAGCTGTTTAGGCAAGATATAAGCCATCCTGTAATGGCATTTCATCAAATACATCACAACAATTCGGCAACACAAATGATCCTTTGCCAACAGCAGTATGATTAACAGCCTGCTGTTTTAGCATCCACAGAAATTAACAAGTGTTTTGTTCTGCAATGAGTATAATTATGAGATGAAGGTTTTTTTGCGGTGGTTTTGAAAGAAACTGTAGATTTGAGTAATTCCAACTTTGAACAGACAAGATGCTGCCTGTCTTTTCGTCATAACAAATGAGCAGCGGTGTAGCAACTGTGTCATTTAAAGCTGTTGCATAGCAGAACATCCCCCACTATCTAGCTGCTAATTCCTAAAATGGAAGTGTTAAAAGAGGTCACAATGCCTTGAAAATTCCAGGGCTGCACGGCAGGGGGTGGGAGGAAGGGCAAGTTGGCCAATTTGCCCCAGGCCCCCATGAGAATATAGTATTGCAACTTTTTTTTTATGGAAGGGGCCCCTGAAATTGCTTTGCCCCAGGCCCCCTGAATCCTCTGGGCAGCCCTGGAAAATTCAGCTTCCCTATTCAGTGGTGGAGAGAAAGATAGAGATTATTACGGTAAACAGTTTTCAGTATTAATCAAAAAAGCTCCCTTTCCAAGTTTGCTTTATAATGTATGCGTCCCTTAGCTAGAACATACATCAGAACTATGCTACTTGCGAGCATTTTCTACTCAGGTATGTAACCCTGAGATGGTGCAAAAGATTAATGCATGCCATATGCTCAGCTTCTGAAATTTTCCATAATCAGAAGAGTAATTCAGCACATTTGCAACACAGTCATCTTCAGTGATAACACTCTAGTCTTTGCCCAAACTCTTACAGAGCACAATCAAGCTTTCACAGCAGCCTTTGTCTGGCAGCTGATAATTTAACACTTAATCCAGCCAAACTTGCATTCTGCACAGCAGTGCTTGAATTCTACAGACAATTTATTTATTATTTTGTTCCAGAAAGGGGATGAAGCCAGGTCTTCCAAAAAAAGAGGTAATAAAAAAGGCCACAGTAGCCAGTGATGATAACAAATTAATAATGCTACAGTGCATGCTACAATGTACAACTATTTCATTGTGACTATGTACCACCACAAGAATTCAACACGAAATCAAGAACTTGCTAAGGTCAGGCTTAACAACAGTGACTTGGGTTTCCACCTAACAAGAGTTGAGATGTCAGTTCAGTGAGGGACTTGAAACAATATTAGTGTTCTAGTACACTGAGGAGGACAGGAATTCAAGTTGCAAAGTTTCTTGGGAAAAGACTGAAAGCTGAAATATTGGTTACAATGCTTTATGCGTCTGCAGTTAAAATAGACGCTAAGGCCTAGGTACAGTCCTTCTCTTAATTATTTAGTATAATTATGTAGTGGGAGACCCTGTGAAGGGATGTTTTTCTTTGACTTTTTCATGTTCTTGGAGATGGTAAATGCCACTGAAGATGACTATGTTGCAAATGTGCTGAATTGCTCTTCTGATTATGGAAAATTTCAGAAGCTGAGTATATGCTTTCAGAGAAGGTTTTGCAAAATGAATGGGGGCAATGAAAGATGGCTGGGTTATTCCAGAGTTGGACCTTGTATAAGAGGGTGAAAAACTTTTTTTCATAGCTGGAAATAATACCTTGGCAGCAAAGAACTAAGGGATTCACTAAGGTTCTACCACTGGCGAGTTTTCTTCTCTTCCATTTAAGTTCAGATTTAAAAATGTTATTAAAGTAAATGTTTGAAATGAAATATACACAGGTTGAGAGGGAAGGTACTGTACATCTGGGGTCAGGCTTGGGTTATGGGGGGTTACAGATATCATTTGTAAGGATGAAAAGATACATACATATCGCATAACCGGCATAGACCCAGATTGGGGTGCAAGGGTTTTTAAAGTGTCAGTGGATAAGTGGGCTTGGGTACGCCACCCATGGAATGAATAAGGAGTCCAAGTCAGTATCGGTGGAGTGGATAAGTACATGAGTGGGGTGCGTCCCTTGGTCCATTAGGGAAGAGAGTGGGTTATTTCCCTGGTCGGCGGTCTCGGTTACTCGGTGTGGTATTGGCGGTGTCCGGTGATGTGTTCGGTATAAATGTCTCTGGACCACCTGATGGTGTCGGACACCATGAGCTGTCTCATGAGCTGGGCATAGCGTCGACTGACCCTGCACGCTCTCAGAACCGGCTCGTTGCGGGGGTCCCACGAGCCCAGAGCTCCCACCATCAGGGCATGTACCTGGACTTCGTAGCCCTGGGCTCTCAGGGTCTTGGCCAGCGGGGCGTACTTCGACTCCTTCCGTTCTCGGGCCTTGTGGAAGGCTGGTGACTGGTTTTTGAAAGGCACCGTGATGTCTACCAGCAGGACCTTCTTCTTTTCTGCGTCTGTCACGACGATGTTGGGGCGCAGTCGGCTGTCTGTCCCGGTGATGGCGGAGTACAGGGTGATCTTCCCCAGGGACGGCAGGATGGCTTTCTCCAGTGGGTTCTGGATGGCATTGTGGCGGTGCCACCAGGCTCCGGAGTGCTGCTTACAACCACACAGGACGTGTGGCAGGGTCTCATTCACATAGCCGCACTTCCTGCAGCACTTGTCCCGGTTGCCGTGGCGGATGGCTCCGTTGAGGGGAACGCAGTTGAGTCGGGCCCTATGGACGAAGCGCCAGTCGGCAAACCTGGTGAAGCTGCCCCCGGGGAGGAAGAGGTTGCTGGCGTCTATTACATCCCATCTCAACAGTATATGAGCAGCCACTGGAGTCAAGGTGAAACAAAGGAGAAGAGGGCTCGAATCCAGTTTCTTTAACACATTGTTCTTAATGGGGAATAACAATAATCATAAACAATCACAGAAAGTCACTTTCTTCTAATACTGAACAATGAACATTATTAGAATAAGGAAAATCATCATCCCTTAAACCTTACCCCGTCTGCTTCACCTTACAGCTTCTGCCTAGAACCTTCCCATTTCCTCATTACCTAGCTTCCAACTACAGTTTTAAAGAAACAGTACACATTTCCTCCCTTTGCCCCCACTGGCATGAATAATCTTTAACAAACACTAACATTTAACAACCAATTAGAGATTCAGTCAAGTCACCAACATCAATATTCATGAAGAGAGGCAGAAGAGTTTGTCCAGCTGATTCACTTGGATTATTAAATCCCCAAATGTGGAAAGTGACATTCAATAGATGTAGGACTCTTCTCTACAGGACTATCGCTCTTCACAAAGATTGTGATGTGAGTAGCATTGTTACTGGAATCACGTTAACATAGCCCCTGCATTATTAAACACCCGTGGACACTAAAAGGAGGCTAAATCAAAGATCCAGAGCTCTCCCAGGAATTAGAAGGAACTGGATGAGGAAAACCACAGGCAGAGAAGTTAAAAATAGTATAGCCAGGATTGATATTATTTTCAGGAAGCTTTTGCAGGCAAATAACTCTTATATTAGAGTAATATGATTTTGCTGTTTTGATAGCATATTGCTTGAAGCTAGTAAAAACCATTTGAGTGGATGTCACTCATGTATGAATTTCTCCCCTCCCCATCCCTTTTTGTTTTGTTTTTGTTTTGTTGTTGAACAACACAATTCACAGGGATTTTTGCAATTGCTTTTAGCAAGGGAGGAAAGAAACATTTTTAAGACCGCTCAATATTGTCCAGCCTGGCTTACGTAAGACACAGAGAGGCATATTTTATGAAGTGTTGCTGACAGCTTTGTGCATCTTAAAAGGGACATGATTATCATAAATAGCATAGACAGTGATAGATTTATACATTTTGAACACTTTTCAATCTGCCCTCCCTATGTTCTCCTGGGTAAATGACTAAGTGCCACTTCTCAACCCCACAGGCTCCAAATGATGTTTGTCATTATACAGTTCATGCTCTTATCAGTTCAGTTACTTTAGCCTTAGGGGTTGCTTGTACCATTAACACTTTTCATGCCACATCAGACCAGACATAACTGGCAAGGCTCTGCACAAATGCAGTTTCTTCTGTCTGGCACTCAGCAAAATAAATACAAATACCCGTTCCATGAAGATGCACTGCCACCTCAACTTTCAAAAGTAACTGGCGGATTTTGGGATGTCCAACCTGAGACACTTTAAAGGGCCCTGATTTTCAGAGGCATAGTGCTCAGCACTTTCTAAAAATCAGACCCCTTAAGGTCTCAGAGTTCAGCACTTAAAATCTCTGCTCATTTCAGAAATTTAGGCTTGCTTGTCTATGTTAACATTAATTCATTAATGCTTGTAAAGCCCTTTGAAAATATAAGATAACTACTATAGCCATGCTGATTTAAACTGAGGATCCAGCCCTAAATATTCACAGCTTCACAAATCTACAATTACCAGTCAGGGGCAGCTCTAGACATTTTGCCGCCCCAAGCAGGGCGGCATGCCACGAGAGGCGCTCTGCCGGTTGCCGGTCCCGTGGCTCTGGTGGACCTCCCGAAGCTGCGCAGGACCAGCATACCCTCCGCAGGCATGCCTGCGGGAGGTCCACCGGAGCTGCCTGCCGCCCTCCCGGCGACCGGCAGAGCGCCCCCCGCGGCATGCTGCCCCAAGCACGCGCTTGGAGTGCTGGGGTCTGGAGCCGCCCCTGTTACCAGTGGGAGCTTTCTATATTTACAACAGTAGTACCACAATCACTATGAAAAGGCAAAGACTGAGTTTTTAAATGGTGCTGACCTTAACGCTACACATCTAACTTCCCAAAACTTTCCAAGATACAGAGGGTTTTCAGCCATTTGAGCTAAATCTCATTAGAAGCACAGAAAGGGTTAGAGTCCAAGACAGCTGGCAATGAATCTGAAAGGCAATCTAATAGATAACAGTAACAGCATGCATCATTATATCGGTATAATTCTGTGTCAGAATGATAGCAATAATACAAGATTAACGTTTTTCATTTAATATTACTGCCTCTGTAAACCTCCAAGAAACATTTTCTCATTGGCTGCTTCAAGGATACTAAAAGAAAGAGTCAAGGCAAAAATCAAAATCAGTGTTCACTTGAAAGTCACCAGTAGTCTGCATGACTGCATATCCCTCCTGGCATATCCATCACACTTCAAGCATATTGTATTGGCATAAAATGATTTATGTGACTAGAGCAAGGGAAAAAGGCATTCAAATTAGTTTTACAAAATTCAGGCCAGAGCACTGTGGAACCAATGGCTAAACAGATTGGTGCTTTGTCTTGTGCTGTCATCACAATGTATGCAACCGATTTACTTGCAAACTGTCCATATTTCATTAGCATTTTAAGTGCAACAGGAAAATAATTAGCTTCTAATACAGTGAATAACTAAATTGCTGGAACACAAGAGATCAATAAAACAGTCATTAGCAAACCACTCACTCCCACTTTATTATTGCTGCTTGAATAAACTGAGCTAAATTCAAGCACATTCTGTCCAGTGGTTTACCTGGGCCTCTGTGAGATGCATCTTAAGTCATCCTGCAAGTTGCATTGGAGCGACACAAGTTCAAATGTCCATGAAGGTTGGTTGGCAAAAGTCACGTGCTATCTTCTAAACCATTAGGAATTAGGGAGTTTGTATACACTTGTAGATCTAAAAATCTTGTCATAATTTACTGGAATCTCTGGAACAGTAACAGACCTGGCCAGGCAGAAGAGGAAAAAATCAAAACCAGGTACCAGACGACTTATTAGGAACAACAAAATAAATGTCAGATCTTAAAATGAATATGAAGCATGAAGGCTATGAAATCAGCTGCCTTGCTGCATCTGGAATTACTACCTTCACATTTCATATCCAGTAGCACCAGAGAGGTCAGTTGAGATGGCTACCCTTTTTTTGACATGAGTAATGATCCCCTGTTCACAATTTTGAGCAAGAGAATCGCATTGACTGGAGTTACATCTAAAAGGCTTGAACGTGAACATTTCCACACAGCCACAGACTGAATAAAAAAGCTCAGATTCCTCTCTTAAGTTTGCATTTGGGGAGACCACACCCATATTGTTCTTTTCACACTGCAGCTGACATGCCTTCAGAGTCTAGAGAAAGTGGTTAAATGTCAGTCATTCAATAGCCTCAGTCCTTGCAACAGACCTTTTTACATCTTTTAAAATACTAAGGTACTGATTAGTAGACCAGAGTTATATTTAATTTAATTTCTTATACTTACTTTCCTTTTTGTTCAACTGTCATTCTGTTTTAAAGTTACTTATATTTGTTGATTCCCAGAAAAAGCACAGATTTAGGAAGAAAGATTTTTGAAAGCTAAATATTGCTTGGCCAAAAAGATGATAGATGAACAAGGGGGGAGGGTGTGAATAATAAACATGCACAGCTATTTGCAGATGGTTCAAAGAGGCAGGGAAATGGAGGACACAGGAATGTACCATCTCTTCAGCAATAAGAAAGGGAAAGTTGGGGTAACAAATCAAGTGCTTATTAGCTGGAAGATAGGAAGCCACCCCAGGCAGAAGACAGCTTCAAAACGGCCACTGTGGGGTTGCAGTTGCTTGACTCTGACAAATTTAAAGGGCCAGGCCCAGAAGAGTATGCTGGGAAAAGATTAATTTTGCAGAGATGACTGTTAGCATGGAGCAGACAGTCAGAAAAAGAATGTGCTATGGCTTTTACACCACCACTCTATCACAAGGGCATAGCAATAGGAGTAATGGAAGGAATCAAAGGAACATTCACTCTAATTCAGGGGTCGGCAACCTTCGGCATGTGACCCATCAGGGTAATCCACTGGCAGGCCACAAGACATTGTGTTTACGTTGAAGCAGCAAAGAATCCTGTGGCACCTTATAGACTAACAGACGTTTTGCAGCATGAGCTTTCGTGGGTGAATACCCACTTCTTCGGATGCAAGCAGTGGAAAAGTGTTTACGTTGACTGTCCACAAGCACAGCTCTCCACAGCTCCCAGTGGTTGGGAACAGCAAACCATGGCCACTGGGAGCTGTGGGGGACCGTACTTGTGGACAGTCAACGTAAACAAATTGTCTCCCAGCCCATCAGCGGATTACCCTGATGGGCTGTGTGCCGAAGGTTGCTAACCTCTGTTATAGAACTATCAGGTGACATGGAACCCAACCAGGTATGTTGAACTTGCTATTGAATCAAATGAAAGATTCAACAAAATGCAAAACATTGTCTTGTTATAGTAGCATGGACTGTGGTCACCCATCTGGGTTTAGTACTCCTTAGTCAAATCTACTAAGGTCTGTCAAATTAACCATGTAGAGGATACTGTTAAAATATAGAAATATAGAGACAATAGTTTCAGAAATGTTATAAACCTAATGTAACTGTCAAGTGAATTAACCTTGTTGTAATGGGGTCTCACAACATGGTAAATTTTATAATTTTATATAAACACAAAACCCCAGAAATGCCCCCAAAATTCCCACATCTTGCCAGGTTAGCCTGTCCTTAGAAAGTCAGATTTGTAGCACTGAGGTCAGTGAAATAAAGTGGGCACCATTAAAAACTCCAACTTTGTCTCCCCATAGTGATTGTGATACCTACAATTCTAAGTATAGCAAGATATCATCAATTACTGCAGCTACATGAAGCAGTGACTATTTAGGTCCAGATCCTCAGATAATGCAAATCAGTGTAGCTCTGTTGGCTACTTTCAGCCTCTACTTCCTGTTCTTGGCCTCAACAGAGCTAAACTGATGTATATCAACTCAGGATCTGACCCTAGATTTTAAATACTACCCCCTGTAGTACAAACGTAACTGCCAGTACAATTGTCATTTGTCTAGTGCTCCAGCACCAATTCAGGAATTTGCAGCATAGCTTTGGCCTAACACTCCATGAAACTTGAATGAAGACCAATTAAGGTCCATATTATGTTAGTTACACCAATATAACAGAGAGGAATATAGTCTTTAAAAGGTCACTGGGTTAAAAAGACTGGTCAATATTAAATGAACTTCCCTCCACTGAACCATTCTGTACGAAACTGACTGCATGGCATTAGAATTTTGAATAAAGTTCTATTATTAGCTTGCAGTGCCTGTCAATTAATTTGAATACTAACATCTTGTCTTGTGGCAGTAACACATTTGCAACCATCTCAACTGCAGCCCTTTTTGTTGTTCCTGCTGCTTAATAATTATGATTCCTCTTCTTTACAGCTAATCAGGCCCCTTCCAGTAATAATGTTGTTCCTGTATTTAGTTTGATTTATACTTCTAAATATTATGACTCAGTATGGCACAGCACATGACTCTCAGCAATTATACTGTTTACAGGCATCAGTAATAATAACCAGGCAATTAGTATATACTGCTGCTAATTGAGTTCCTTAATTAATAACATTTTAGATCCTATGCCAGATCTGTTCAGTGAACATTTCTATAAAATTATTCAGAATTTCTCCTCTGTGGTCAGATTATTTCTGGAATTATTGCCACTGCTAATAGCTAGCACCATCCACCAAATGACATCTGGCAAACATAAGTTGGTTTGGTATACAGGATACTAAGGCAATTTATGGTGTTTAACACAACAACAAGAGTTTGGATATTGAATCTAAAGGTATATAACAACATGTCCTTGTTCCTCTTGTAGCTGAATCACTAATTAACTTCTCTATTCCACAAGTGAAAAGAGTGGGAGGTTGCATCAGGACTGACCTCCGGTTCCTTTCCATCACTCCAGTCATCAAAAGCCACCATAAATTGGGGTTACCACATTTTAATATTATTAGAGCACACTTCTGGTTGTGGCCCAGGCCCCAGAAGACCTAAGAATATTGAACAGGAACTTGTTATAAGCTTCATTCGGTGGGATCTGATATGCGGATAGTGGGAATTCTGTGGGCTGGTTCTTTGCTTTATTGATAGACAACAAAATTCTGAACAAGTTGAAAGAGACCAGCAATGTGCTCTCCATTAGTCTAGTTCAGGGGTCGGCAACCTTTGGCATGTGGCCCATCAGGGTAATCCACTGACGGGCTGCAAGACATTTTGTTTACATTGACTGTCCGCAGGCACACCCCTCCACATCTCCCAGCCGCGGTGGTTTGCCGTTCCCAACCACTGGGAGCTGCGGAGGGCCGTGCCTGGGACGGTCAACGTAAACAAAATGTCTTGTGGCCCGTCAGCGTGCCAAAGGTTGCTGACCCCTGGTCTAGCTAGAATCTGAATGAGTGGTAGCAGCAGCTACAGCTTGGGTTTGTGCTGGAAACAAGCATAGCAGCATTTCAGCAAACAAACCAAGGGCCAGATTCTGCTCTCAACACTTTATAGTGCTTCAAGTATTGTAACCCTCTGGCATTGTTTAATGGGTTGCTAGTGGTATGGTGGTCATTGTAGTGGGGATGGAGATTATAAAAATAAAGACTGAACTAAAAGTCCAACTTGATTAATAAATTGTTAAGGCCAGAAGGGGCCATTATAACAATCTAGTCTGACCTCTTGCATAGCAAGAGCCACACTGCCTCACCCACTAATTTCTGCATTAAGCCAATAACTTCTGTTTGAGCAACAGAATATATTTTAGAAAAACATCTAATCTTGATTTTAAGACTTCATGTGATAAAGACTCTACCATGTTCCTCTGTAAGTTGTTCTCATGGTTAATTACCTTCAGTATTAAAAACTTGCATCTGATTTCCAATATGAATTTATCAAAAATTCAGCTTCCAACCATTGGCTCTCATAATGGTTTTTTTTTTCAGCTAAACTGAAAAACCACCTACTATCAGAAATCTCTTCCTCATGTAGGTATTTGTAGACTATGATCAAGTCACCTCAACTGTTTGTATAAATTTGTGATTTCCTTTGTGCTGCAATTTCTGGTATTTTTTTCAAGATTCAAACACACCCAAAGAAATGCATTTAAATGAATATCTGGGCCATGCAATTTAAACTCCAGACAGCAACCTTGGTTGATATGACAGGAGTCAGGTGTTCCTGTTTATCCATGTAAGTGTGAATGAGTGAAGCCAGGTGACACAGCACTGTCACATTGTTCTGGATTGAGAACATTGGCCAGTCTTGACAACATCAAAAATGAACAAACAAGCTAATCCTAATCATTCACTCTTGATTTAGGTAGTTTCCACTGTGTAATGTATGTCCTAATAATTTCAGAAGGAATCTGTATCAGGGGAAAATGTAATTCAATTGCTATTGGTAGAAAAAATTACCTTTTAATTCTGGTTTAGTTTTGAAATTACTTTTAGCCTACAATCTACGATCACAGAAGGAAACAAATTAAAAGTAATTGTCTCTCTTGCCTTCTAGACTCAATAGTGTGGTAGCTTTGGAGCCTTCACTGCAACCCAATCACCTCACTATGGCTGTACTGAGATTGCAGTGTATTTTCAGGGAAAATATTGTAGAAAAGGCCAGAGAAGATGTGGAACTGGAGCAGCAGCACTCAGAATCCTCAATCACAAGGGGGTCCCATTCTGCTAAGCGCAAGAGGAAGGGATACCACATATACCAAAAGGTGTGAGAAAAATGGCCTGTATGAATGCAGACCTCATAGAAAGTTTAATATAAACTCCACCTAAAGTAGGAGTAATTGAAGTGGTAACATAGTTTTGTGCTTCTGGAAGGGAAAAGACACAGTGACCTTTGATACAATTAAGGCCTTGTGACTCTTCACCTAGATTACCAACCAGTTTCTTAATTCTTATTTGTAATGAATTTTATTTGACAACTGTTGTAAAACATATTTAGATTTACTCTGACAACTAGAACAGATGTGTGTGAGAAGTAGGGTGAATTGATCGATTGACTGGGCAATCAGTTATCAGTAGGGATTTCCTGGATGCCCTCATCTATCCCAGAGGTAGAGACTAAGGCCATTTCCACAAGACTTGCCTCATGTTTTCCCCCTTTTTGAGGCCCACCTTTCTGCCATTGAAGTAGTGGACATTTGAAGTAACTGGACGGTTAAACAGGAACTTTCCTAAATAACAACAGGCTGAAATTTGTTCACTGGGTGGGATTGGTTTATATTCCAAGGCATACTGGACCTTGATTTGCCCAAGCCAAAAGAAGCGTTACAAAGAGGAGTAAGAAAGACTCGTCCATGATAAAAATCAAGGTCCATGGAGAGCACCATGTGCTGTTCAGGTTTTCATCCATCACAAGAAGAATGACCTTTCAAAGTCTCTGGAATTGGATGACCCAAGGGCGAAAGGAAATCAGGAGAAACCCCAGACACGCGCCTGCTACTGAGCTTGGAACTATTTTTCTTGTATTTGAAGACAACCACTGTCACAAAAAGTGCTAAAGGTCAGAAGCCACCACCTGGTCCATGACTGCAGTTACAGCTCCTTACACTATGTGAAACTCAAAACTACAAGAACTAAAGAGTTTGAAACTCTTTTTATTTTAAGTATTTTACTTTTTTTGCACGATACCCCAATTATTTGTTTGCGGGTAGGAGTGTGTGCTTGGATGCTTGTAGACATGTACGAGGTCCTATTAAGTCCACACAGGAAGGTGCCAGCAACTATTCCCTAACTAGCCCTAGAAGTCTTTCCTTAAGCTCACAGTATTGAGTCTGTGCTAGTTTTCTGTTAGTTCACTACAGAACCGAAGCTGTCATTCAGTGAAAAAGCTGCTAAAACTTGCTCTTATGAAACTACCTCAGAGCTTTAGTCTTTGTGTGTTTGGGGGGGAGGAGGCCAGAGAGGGAAGAAGGGGGAATAAACTAGCCACTGTATTTTAAGGTGAAATTCATGGAGGAAAATATTAGTTGGCTTCTGAGACTACAGTATAAATTTAAGCCAACTTTTACCCAGCTAAAGATTTCTGTCATGGCTGTGAGTAAAACATCCTGAATTACGGTTTATAACTAAATTGGCAGCTACATCCTTGACCTTCCAGTATGGGGAATAAGTGACTATTTGCATGTTCATTTGATGGTTTGGCTAAACTGATTATTTAACACCAATGCTGCTGATAGTTTGTTGAATTGATGTGATCATGACCTTACTTTGAAAAGTGCATTGTTTAGTCCTTAATTGGTTTGATGCACTTTGTACCTTCCACCTCCTGACATGCCCGGACCCAACAGTGAGGAGCATCGCGCAGGAAGCCATACGGGATGTGGTCCAGAAACGCAACGCCAGGGCCCCCTCCGAGCAGGACATCGCCACTTACCTCAGCAGCTCCCTGGAGGCTGCGTTCAGGAGAGAGGGGGGAGACCTGTCCTCTCTCTGGTCCCGCACCGCAACACCTTGAGACGCCTGGGAAAGAGGATCGGCTGCTGCTGGAAGTGCTGCGAGGAGCGCTGGGAGCTGGGAATACTGGTGCCACACGTAAAGACCCCAGGGCTGCCCGGGCCGGGGCGGGGGGTCGGGGCGGCGGGGGCCCTTCCGGCGGGGACCCACCCGCGGGCGCGCCGGCCGCGCGGCCGCCGCCCGCCCGCCGCCACCCACGCCGGCGGCCGCGCCGCGGCGCGCAGCCCGGCGGGCGGGAGGGCGTGGGGGGAGGGCTCGGGCGGGGCCGGGCGGGCGGCGGCGCGGGGCCTGGAACAAGAAGCCCCCGCGCCGGCCGCGCGGCTGCGGCGCGGTCCCCCCCCCCCCCGCCCCCCCCCACCCTCCCCGGTGTGGCCCCTGTGGGGCCTGCCTCCGCCAGAGCCGAGGAGGGGGGGGGGGGGGGCAGGGAGGGCCAGCCCGCCGCCCCCCCCCGCCCCCCTCGCGGCCTCGGCGGAGGCGGCCCCCCCCCCCCCCCAGCCCCCCCCCCCCGCCCGCCACTGCGGGGGGGGGGGGGGGGCAGGCGGAGACTCGAGCGCGGGCGCTGATGCGCTGAGGCTCCAGGGGAGGGGGCGGGAGCGCTCTTTTCTCTTGGGGCCCCTGCGGAGCCCGGGGCCCGGGGCAAATTGCCCCCTTTGCCCCCCCCTCTGGGCGGCCCTGAAAGACCCCAAACCATACCATCATCACCACGACTGCCAGAGCTATGCTGGAAAGGTCTCTGAAAGATGCCATCCGCTGCCACTATGCCAAGAACCTCAAGTGGAAGCCAGACCAGGACAAGATGTTTGAGGTGTCCAGCAAGTATTTGAGGTGTCCACTTCCTCCCCGGGGGCAGCTTCACCAGGTTCGCCGACTGGCAGTTTGTCCACAGAGCCCGACTCAACTGCGTTCCCCTCAACGGAGCCATCCGCCATGGCAACCAGGACAAGCGCTGCAGGAAGTGTGGCTACGCAAACGAGTCCCTGCCACACGTCCTGTGTGGATGCAAGCAGCACTCCGGAGCCTGGCAGCACCGCCACAATGCCATCCAGAACCGGCTGATGAAAGCCATCCCACCGTCCCTAGGGAAGATCACCCTCGACTCCGCCATCCCCAGGACAGACAGCCGACTGTGACCCAACATCGTCGTGACGGACGTAGAAAAGAAGAAGGTCCTCTTGGTAGACATCACGGTGCCTTTCAAAAACAGGTCACCAGCCTTCCACGAGGCCTGAGCACGGCAGGAGTAGAAGTACACCCTGTGGCCGAGACCCTGAGAGCCCAGGGTTACGAGGTCCAGATACACACCCTGATCGTGGGAGCCCTGGGCTCGTGGGACTCCCACAATGAGCCAGTTCTGAGAGCATGCAGAGTCGGTCAACGTTACACCTGGCTCATGAGACAGCTCATGGTGTCCAACACCATCAGGCGGTCCAGAGACATTTATATGGAACACATCACAGGACACCGCCAATACCACACTGAGTAACTGAGACCACTGACAGGGAAATAACCCACTTCCTTCCCTAACGAACCAAGGGACGCACCCGACCCATGTACTTATCCGCTCCACCGATACTGACTTGGACTCCTTATTCATTCCATGGGTGGTGTACCCGAGCCCATTAATCCACTGACACTTTAAAAACCTTTGCACCCCAATCTGGGTCTATGCCAGTTATGCAATATGTATGTATCCCTTCATCCTTGCAACCGATACCTGTAACCCACCATAACCCAAGCCTGACCCCAGATGTACAGTACCTTCCCTCTTAACTTGTGTCTATTTCATTTTAAACATTAACTTCAATAAAATTTTTAAATCTAGCCTTAGTGACATGCTCTTTATTTTACTTTTGCTCATTTATTACTTTTAATGAAACTCATAAAGCACATATTAAGGCATTTTCCTTTAATATGCAATTTGAGTTAAAACCACTGAGAACATGAGTGGATCAGCTGATCCCCCTCTGAGCCCAGAGAAGTCTCCTTAAAATTAACTTGATGGTTCTTACAAGGATGACAGGGCAGGGCCCTATTGGTGGTACCACAGGATGCCTCATACCATGGTGTGCCTAGAGTCCTGGACTGACTTAATCCAGCTCTGGTAGCAGTAACAGAGGACGGGGTAAAGGGCTATCAACAACGAGTGGTAATGCAGCAAAAGAAATAAAAATAAATCAAAGTTTTAGGGTTGAGTAAAGGGTATAGGTGGGGAAGATATTTTTTTCCCCATGGAAAGTTTCAATGAAAATAAAAATGATTTGGTTTCCATTGAAATTGGTTATTTACTGCAGTGTAGATGCACCCAATAAATGTTATTTATTGCAGTGTAGATGTACCCTATATCCCAGTGGTTAGGGCATCCACCTGGGAGGTGGGAGATAGTGGTTCCACTCCCTCTGTACCCATCACTCTTCACCACTCATCCACAGTGGAACAGCTTCACAAGAGAGACTCCCAGATTAGAATTTCCCATAGCTCAGTGGCTGGAGCCCACTCATGAGTGGGAGCAAACACCTGTTCAAATCCATTCTCTTGCCTTCTTCCCTGGAAGAGAGGGAAGAATTGAATATGGGTCTTCCACACCCCAGCTGAATGCTGTAACCACTGGGCTAAAAGTTATAATGTGGGCAGCACCACCAGCTCCAGGATTTTGAATGGGACCCAATCCAGTAAGTGGCTGCTGAGTATGCCAGCTAGATTGTGCTCTGCACACCCTTTACATGGCTGAATGCCTATCTTCCTGTGGTCTGTGAATCACCCTGGGACTTCAGCTGGAGATAGGCATCCAAGATACCTAGAGCAAGACAGTAGTGTGTCTGATCATAGGCAGAATATAGGCACTAAGGATATTTTTGCTTTGAAAACATAGGCACCAAGCAAGTTTAGGTACCTACAGCGTTCAGTGGGAGATTTGTGGATCACAGTGGAGCTGAAACTGGGACTTAGGTGCCTAAGTCCCTTTGTGGATCTGGGCTCAGGTGCCTGCCACGAGTCTCCTCAGTTCCCCCTAAAGTCAATGTGAGTTCGGAGCTCTTATGATCAGACTAATGGAGGATAATACATTTTTTAAAAAATCAGTATGAATTTGTCATGTAAAGTTAGTTGGAAGTTAGGTTCCTAATCTACTTATGTGCTTTTGCAAATCCCACTAGGTACCTATTTGCATCTTTTGGTACCTAAATATCTTTGAAAATCTGGTCCCTTGTCCCCAAAGCTGCAGGCATTTGAAAAGAATAAACAAGAGACAAAAGACATGATCCATCTTCACTTAAATCATTTGAGCTGAAGATGCTTATACTTACCACAAAGTGTCAATACTGAGGTTAGTTTCATGTGAAACCTAATAGTAAAGTTTCAGAGTAGCAGCCGTGTTGGTCTGTATCTGCAAAAAGAACTGGAGTACTTGTGGCACCTTAGAGACTAACAAATTTATCTGAGCATAAGCTTTCATGGGCTAAAACCCACTTCATTGGATGCATGCAGTGGAAAATACAGTAGGAAGATATATATACACAGGGAATATGAAACAATGGGTGTTACTATACACACTATAATGAAAGTGATCAGTTAAGGTGAGTTATTACCAGCAGGAGAGAAAAAAAACTTTTTGTAGTGGTAATCAAAATGGCCCATTTCCAGCAATTGACAAGAAGGTGTGAGGAACAGAGTGGGTGGAGGAATAAACATGGGGAAATAGTTTTACTTTGTGTAATGACCCATCCACTCCCAGTCTTTATTCAAGCCTAACTTAATGGTGTCCAGTTTACAAATTAATTCCAATTCAGCAGGCTACCATGAACACTGATTTTTTAGAAAGTAAAGAAGTTCATCACTGGCCAAAGAGACTTCACATTGTCCCCTGAAAAAGGAGAGAATTGAAATTTTTCAGCAAAACTTCAGTATTTGAGATATGCCAATAATTATCAAAATTTCACCATCAAGCTAATAACTTGTATCTCAATTCTGATGTAAATATATACACTCTGAGCTATTCTGAGATGCAAATAAATGGCTGGTTGCTAACTGAATACTGAAGCCTTACATGGTCACACTGCCGCTACTATTTTATTAGAAGAAATCACAAAAGACAGAAGGGAATTTTGTTTTTTGTAAACCTAACTTCAGTACTGAGAAAACTGGTTGAAACTATAGTAAAGAACAAAATTGTCAAACACACAGATTAACATAATTTGTTGGTGAAAAGTCAACGTGGTTTTTGTAAAGGGAAATCATGCCTCACCAATCTACGAGAATTCTTTGTAGAGGTCAATAAACATGTAGACAAGGGGGACCCAGTGGATACAGTTTACTTTGATTTTCAGAAAGCCTTTGACAAGGTTCCTCACCAAAGCCTCTTAAACTGTCATGCAATAAGAGGGAAGGTCCTCTCATGGATTGGTAACTGATTAAAAGATAAGAAACAAAGGGTACGAATAAATGGTCAGATTTCAGAATGGAGAGTGGTAAATAGTGGTGTCCCCCAGGGGTCTGTACTGGGACCAGTCCTGTTCAATACATGCATAAGTGATCTGGAAAAAGGGATAAACAGGGAGGTGGCAAAATTTGCAGATGATACAAAACTCCTCTAGATAGTTAAGTCCCAAGCAGACTTCTAAGAACTACAAAAGGATCTCACAAAACTGTGTGACTGGGCAACAAAATGGCAGATGAGAGTCAATGTGGATAAATAAAAAGTAATGTACATTGGAAAACATAATCCCAACTATATATATAAAACGATAAGGTCTAAATTAGCTGTTACCACTCACGAAACAGATCTTGGAGTCATTGTGGATAGTTTTCTAAAAACATCCACTCAATGTGCAGCACCAGTCAAAAATGCGAACAGAATGTTGGTAATCATTAAGAAAGTGATAGATAATAAGACAGAAAATATCACATTGCCTCTATATAAATCCATGGTATGCTCACATCATGAATACTGTGTGCAGATGTGGTCGCCCCATCTCAAAAAAGATATATTGGAGTTGGAAAAGTTTCAGAAAAGGGAAACAAAAATGATTAAGGGTATGGAACAGCTTCCATATGAGGAGCGATTAATAAGACTGGAACTTTTCAGCTTGGAAAAGAGACAGCTAAGGGGGGATATGATAGAGGTCTATAAAATCATGACTGGTGTGGCGAAAGTAAATAAGGAAGTGTCATTTACTCCTTCTCATAACACAAGAACTAGGGCTCACCAAATGAAATTAATGGGCAGCAGGTTTAAAACAAACAAAAGGAAGTATTTTTTCACACAACACACAGTCAACCTGTGGAGGTCCTTGTCAGAGGATGTTGTAAAGGCTAAGACTCTATCAGGGTTCAAAAAAGAACTAGATAAGTTCATGGAGGATCGGTCCATCAATGGCTATTAGCCAGGATGGGCAGGGATGGTGTCCCTAGCCTCTGTTTGCTAAAAGCTGGGAATGGGCCACTGGGAATGGATCACTTGATGATTACCTGTTCTGTTAATTCCCTCTGGGGTACTTGGCATTGGTCGCTGTCGGAAGACAGGATACTGGGCTAGATGGATCTTTGGTCTGAACAAGTATGATAGTCTTATGTTTTTATGTTCTTTTATGTACAGAACATTTAAAGGGGAAAAAGTTGCTCTTGCTATTAATATCTCATTATAATTATTTTGGGGTTTCTGGAAACACATTTGACAAAAGCAACTATTCATTCTCAAAGACAGTGCAGTTGGGGACATAGCATTTGACTTACAAGAGATGTAACCTGTCCTTACCTCTGCCAGTGACCTGCTGGGAGACCTTGAGAAAGTCACTTCACCTGTCTATGCCACAGAATCCCCATCTGGGGACAGGGATACTTGTCTTCCATTCTAAAATACTTTGAGATCTATAGATAAATGGTGCTGTGTGGGCTAAGTCCTGTGAGGTGCAGAACAGAGCTGTGCAAACAACAGATTTTTGTATTCATTTTCCATTCGGGAAAAAAAAGTAATTCCGGGTCAACTGAAATGTGTCCTTCAGCCTGAAATGCAATGTCGAAAAAGCTTTTTAAAATGAAACTGAAGTAAATTTATAAAGAAAAAGTTATTACAAATTTTTAAAAAATCATGTTTTGTTTCAGCTGCAGAATTTGTTTGGTTTTGGCCAAAGTAATTTGGTGAATGTGACACAAATTCGAGAGGTGTCAAAGTCGACCCAAAGCCACATTTTTCAGCAAAAAAATTTTGGAGGAAAAATGTTGCCTAGGTCTAGTGCTGAATACTTTCAACTCCCACTGACTTCAATGGGAGCTGAGGGTGCTCAGCACTTGATAGGAGCAAGCACCTTTCAGAATCAAGCCCTTTTCACACATGTACTCCCCACCCCCTTCTCATCCTCACCCAAAATACAGTTCAACAAACTTTTAGGTTATATCTTCCCACACTGAAGCTTCTTTCACACAATTTTAGCATTTCCCTCATGGGATCCTGATTTGTGTTTGTCTGGATTGCTAGACAGAACGTCACTCCTTTATTAGCCATAACTTCATTTCTAGTACATTTCCATATAATTATAGGTTAACAAATATGATTTATCTGGGATGCTACTTAGTCTATCACACAGAACTACCCACCCATTACTTCAGAATGGTGTGAAACTTTGGAGGCTCCTAAGTTAGAAATTCCATATAAAAGAAAAGCAAAACAGGAAACAAGCTACATAAGGGCCTTGAAGCTATAAACTATGGTTAAAAAAAAAGGTGCCATATAATATATTTTCCGAATGTTAGCACACGACACAGAAAAAATGTATCGGGGAGGATATATTTTCTCTAACTCAGAAGTTATTGAATGTATAGAACCAGGAAACACATAGTGGAAAATATCCATTGGCTTCTCCCACACACAAACCCCCAGTGAGACAAGGAGATGCAGATATAATACCATCAGTAACAATACAAAGAGAGTGGACATTAAGGTCCCAATCCTGCAATTGGGTCCATACGGGTGGGCCTTTGTACCCATGTAGAGCCCCATTGATTTTGATAGGGCTCTAAGCTTATGTCAGGGTCTACCCTCAGCGATCTGTTTCCAGGACCGGGGAGGGGGGCCTATGTTCCTCCAATGTCGCTAACACAGCTTCATATTGTTAATAATTTCATCAGATAATTGGTGTGGAACTCAGTTCTACTTGGGCAGATTCCTAACTAAACTTCATGCTGACCACGTGCACCTGATAGTAAAGCCAAAAGGTTCTCTTTAAAAACTGGACCATACATGATAGCTGTAGTTACACCCAGACCATTACTAGTGCTATTAGCCACTGTGTACTTGTGACAACTTAAAAAAAAAAGGCAAAATAATCGAGGCCATTCTAAAGATCTGATTAAGGTTTTTTTCATTGGTTCTGCTCATGTCTAGCTGAGATCAAATGAAGGAATGAACAATGTCTTACCTATTTGATACAGTTTTTCCTGACAGCTTTACAAAATGATGTGCATGGCAGATTACTTTTTCTAAAAATCCTGCTTTTAGAGTCATATCAGCCATAATAATGTGACAGGTTACCTTGTCTAATATGCTTCTCTAATATGCTTTCTTTGTATGTACTGAACTGTAACACGTCATTATTACTTATTAGTTATATTGTGGGAGGGTCTAGGCTCCTGATCTCTGATTGGGGCCCCTGTTCTCTTAGGCGCTGTCCATGCACATAACAAAGAGATGATCCCCACACTGAAAAGCTTAGATTTTAAGACAAGAGGGGGATGCAACAAACAGACAGGGGGAGCACGAGGAAACAATTAGACAATACATTTGTCACCACAGCTGATTGAAATCTGCTAATATGGCATTTTGATGGGCAGTGCACTAATAAATGTGCCCTTTTATATTCTAATACAACATGATTTACTTCATGGATTCAGCTGCAGGGTTTAGGCTTAAGTCTCCTTCCTCACATGAACTAATACAAATGGTATGGCTCCTTCACAAGATATTCCAGCTAAACTTTTGTGGTTTCCTATGCCCATGTAGCGACTTCCCTTAAACAAACAGGCAAACAGATGGACTGAGAGCTCCCACTATGATGCCTCTTCTTGTATCTTTTTTCACATTCATTATTGCCACATAATAGTTGCCAGATTAAACAATTGTTGCTTCCATTTGTTCGTTTGAGCATAAAAACACAATTCTGTAGCCTCATACAGCTATTTAATTATTTTGTACAAACACAATCAGACTGAAAATATCTTCAAAAATGGATTATGGATTACAACATATCCTTTTCAAACTCTTCATTGTATCATTAATATTGGATTGAAGCAGCTTCAGGCACATCTTGATCTCACGGGCATCCTCCCCACCAGTCTGGTTTTAGGCATGAGATTGGCATACAGGTAGGGGTTTTTTTTATCTGTAGTTATCTGGTGATGGACACAGATATATCCACAGCTGATTACAGAGTAGAATAACAGTTTGCATATGAACTCCAAGCAACAACTTGAAATGGGTCTTCCAACCTCACAATTTCTTTTCTCTGTATTGCTTGTTTTGACAGCACCACTACCACAATATCCATTCTCCCTCTTCTCTACCTCAGTAATGCTCACACCAGCACATTTGTGCACATCTGTGAAAAGGCACCAGCTACAAAGCTCCTCAGTCCATTCTGACCCACAGACACCTGCTCACACATAGATTCTACACGGTTGTCATACAGTCGTCACACACATACCTGCACTCACATATGACAGGCTCACACCAGCCAGAGTTTAGTGATCTATTGGGTATTGTGTGCGATTAATTTCTTAGGATGGTCTTTAATACCAGGAAATAGGGAAATACCCCTGTGATGGGTTGGGTTACAGAACCCCCTTGGGACTGTCACCTGAAGTGCTGAGACTACCTCTGAGCCCATTTTCCCTGCCAGCTTGGGACTTTAGTACCCTGTCTTGTTGAGTCAGACACACTAGCCTGCTGCAAACACAGATCCAGGTCTGAACCATGTCCCCCCAAAGCTACAGACTTAGCAGAAAACAGCTTAAGAAGTGCTCCTGTCTCTAGCACCCAGACAGCCAGCTCCCAATGGGATCCAAACCCCAAATAAATCCATTTTACTCTGTATAAAGCTTATACAGGCAGGGCCGGCTCCAGCTTTTCTGCCGCCACAAGCGGAAAAAAAAAAAAAGAGTGGCAGCACTTCGGCGGCAGCTCAACCACACCGCTTCTTCGGCAGCGGGTCCTCCCTCTCTTCCTCTTCAGCGGCAATTCAGCAGCAGCTCAAAGAGGAAGAGAGGGAATGAGGGACCTGCTGCCAATTTCCCACCGAAAACCTGGACGTGCCGCCCCTTTGAATTAGCTGCCCCAAGCACCAGTTCCTACACTGGTGTCTGGAGCCGGCCCTGTATACAGGGTAAACTCATAAATTGTCTGCCCTCTATAACACTGAGAGAGGGATATGCACAGCTGTTTGCTCCCCCCAGGAATCAATCACTTAATCTGGGTTAATTAATTAGCAAAAGTGATTTTATTAAATATAAAAAGTAGGATTTAAGTAGTTCCAAGCAAAAACAGACAGAACAAAGTAAGTTACCAAGCAAAATTAAATAAAACATGCTAGTCTAAGACTAATACATTAAGAAACTGATTACAAATAAAAATCTCATCCTCAGAGTTGTTCCAATAAGCTTCTTTCACAAACTAGACACCTTTCTAGTGTGGGCCCAATCCTTTCCCCTGACACAGTCCTTGTTCCAGCTCAGGTGGTAGCTAGAGGATTTCCCATGACTGCAGCCCCCTTCATTCTATTTCACCCCCTTTTATAGCTTTGGCACAAGGTGGGAATCTTTTGTCTCTCTGGGTCCTCACCCCTCCTGAAAAAGCACCAGGTTTAAGATGGATTCCAGTACCAGGTGACATGGTCACATGTCCTGGGAGACCCCAAGCCTTCATTCTTCCCAGCTTGACTCACAGGAAGGCTTGCAAGTAAAACAGAGCCATCTACAGTCAATTGTCCTGGTTAATGGGAGCCATAAAGATTCCAAACCACCATTAATGGCCCACACTTTGCATAATTACAATAGGACCTCAGAGTTATATTTCATATTTCTAGTTTCAGATACAAGAATGATACATTTATACAAATAGGATGACCACACTCAGTAGATTATAAACTTTGTAATGATCCCTTACAAGAGACTTTTTGCATGAAGCATATTCCAGTTACATTGTATTCACACTCATTAGCATATTTTCATAAAATCATCTGGAGTGCAACATCACAGCCCCTCCCCCGCAACCTCCTTCCCCCAAAATCAGTGAGCTCTGCTGTACACCAGTGATGTTGTGAATGATCCTGCAAGGTTCTGTGAGCACTGTCAGATCCCAGGGGTGCACAGGCCCCTGTGCTGGCACTCTGTACTGCAGTGAATTTCATCTACAATTCTCATTACTGTTTTGGGTGGAGTGGTTATTAAACAGCAAAGCATGAAACTTACAGAACTCCAGAAAGTCTCTGTGTTCAAATATCCCATCAGCTAATTCTCATCCCAAAATGTGTCCCATAGGCCACATGACTGTCTCAGCTGCTCAGGCATGTGCCAGTGATGACCTAGACTTCCATTCAAATCTAATTGAGACAGTGGGGACTACAACTGAAACTATATTTGTGTCAGGAAAGGAAATCTATTTGACTTCAAAAATCCTTCTTCTTGATTAGAAAGGCTGTTGCACACAATAGATCCATTTGTTTAATGGCTTGGATAAAGTTTCTTTCTTTATGGACTGATGGCTTTGTAGGAGAACTTGTTTAGCATGCTGTTTGGCTGTTACCCTTTACTTAAACCTGAAGAAAAGGGAGTTCTTTTTAAAAGGGTAATTTTCTTTTTATGGTATCTGAAAACGAACCCATGGGGATTTTGGACTGATTGAGAAAGTGTATCCCTGTAATCATTTTTTATTCAGTGGAAGAAAATGATGATGAGAAGGAGAGCTAAAAAAAATGCTTATTATAAACTAACTTTTTTTTTTTCATTCTCTTAGTTTAGGTAAACTTTTTTTTTTTCAAAAATAAAAGTATAAGAGTACAATTTTCAAAAGTGACATGATTTTGGTTGCTCACCTTGAGACACCTTAAAAGGACCTGATATTTAGAAAGTGTTTCATTCCCACCATCTGTCACATTGGGTCCCTTTAAGATAGCTCAAGGCAGACACCTGAAAATATATTTATTTCCATGAAGAGAAGAGTAAATTCTGGAGTTCAAGGAAAGGCATGTGCTTAGCATCCTGCAAACACTTATGTACATGTTTAGTTTTAAGCACAATTTCCCCCTTTCTAATACAGTAATAATGTTACTGTGGAATATGCCATAGTATAGAGGGTAGTGACTCATCTGGCACTTTCAGCAATCATGCCTGTGCACTTGACCTGCACAGAGCCATATAATTCAAACTAGCCATGTTCAAGTAAAGTTCAAGCATAATTTTCCTGAGTATTTGATTTGAAAATGCCTGTCAATTAGAGAGTGACTCATCCCACAGAAAGAATTACAGCAGAAATATTGATAATTAACTATGACGTGTTTTACCTGGGAGTGCAGGCTGCTGTGGTGTTTAGATGCTGCTTGTTATTAGAACTGGGAGCCCTGGCTGTTGGAAGTCTGAAAAGACAGGAAACAGGAAAGAGGGGGAGGAGTTGAGGAGGCAGAGTGAGAGTTACAGAGGGTGCAGCAGCAGCTTGGTAAAGGGGTTTCCACTGTAAATAAAGTCCCGTTGAAGTTTGTTAATACCTTGACTGGTTGATACAACATTTTGGTGACAAGGATGGGATCTTCTGCCTCTGAACCCAACTGCACCCATTCTGCAAAGCCCAGGTGAGCCTCCAATTGCTTTTACTGCCTGGATCCATATGTTTGAGACTTATCTGCTTGCAATCAGTGCTACAGAGATTTCTGAAGTAAGAAAGCTTGCTCTGCTAATCCACTGCCTTGGTGCAGAAGGGCAGTGAATATTTTACACTTTTCCCCTTGCAGATGATAAATATGAGACTGCACTCAAGGCATTAAAGAATTTTTTTGTGCCAAAAATGAATGTAGTAGCTAATCGCTACAGATTTTGCCAGCGTGAGCAGAAACCAGGGGAGACTATAATGCAGTATATTGCTTCCCTGAGTAGTCTGATTGTAATTTGTGACTTTGAGAATATGGCAGAGGAGATTATGCCAACACCCAGTCTGGATTGGATGACTTCACCATAGAACCAACACAACAAGACATTGCATTGGAACCGGGGCTTGAGAGATGGCCAGTCAGACCCAGACAACCACCTGCCTGGACTAGAGATTATGTTATGTAGTATCTACAGTGTTTCCAGTGTAATATTTTTGCCAATAGTATAGTGTCTTATTTCCTATTTGTTCCTGTGGTTACAACAACAATGTTTATTTTATTTGGAAACGTTTCTTAAGAGAGGAGGGAATGTGGTGTTTAGATGCTGCTTGTATTATTAGAACTGGGAGCACTGGCTCTTGGGAGTCTGAAAGGACAGGAGACAGGAAGGAGGGGAGAGGAGTTGAGAAGGCTGAGTGAGAGTTACAGAGGGTGCAGCAGCAGCTTGATAAAGGGGCTTCCACTGTAAATAAAGTCCTGTTGAAGTTTGTTAGTACCGTGACTGGTTGATACAACAGCTGCCCAGTCATACAAGGGAGAGTTGTGGAAAGACAGCAAGCCATTGGCTTAATGTAGCATATTAATTCCAAGGGTTAGATTTTCAAATTTGTTTAGGTCGGATCAGCCATAGAAAGAACCATAGATAGGATGGATCGGCTTGCTGGGGTGGAGGGAGTTCTGAGCTCTGCGGGATCGGGGCTAATATACGGTCTTATAATTTGTTCTATTCATTTAAAAATGTTCTTCTAAACTTGACAGCTTTACAAGGTACATTTTTGTACAGCATCTGCCACAAAATGTCCCAGGAGTATTTGCAATCAATCAATATATATATATATATATATATATATATATATATATATATATATATATATATATATATATATATATATATATATATATATAAAGCCCTAATTCTGCAAAGATTTATGCACATGCTTAATATTCACACTGGGACTAATCCCATTGAATTCTGAAGTGCAGAAATTCTGAACTTCTCGTTCAATTAACTAGACACAGTAGGATTTATTTTAGTAGAGACTAGTAAATTAACAACAATGGGATCATGTGAAGGGATTCACTCACTGCAGAAGCACCTCCTCATGGCCAGGCATGGCATAATGTCTGTGTCCCTGTATGGTGCTCCCTGTTGACAGTTGGTCCATTGCTGCAATGATCTCTCTTCCTGTAACTAAGCCCTCTGGCCGGGTCACAATTTAATCCACCATTTCCAGGGTTCTCTCTTCCCCTGGCATTCCAAATCCTCCCCTTCTTCCAGGGGGCACCACCAGAGCCTGCTCCAGCCCAGTTGACTGCTTTAGGCCTCCCCGCTGCCTAAAAAACAACGCCAGCCAGGCATGCTAGTGAAGGCTAGAGTCCAGTTCCTCTTTCTATAAGATAGCAGTTCCTCTTTCTATAGGCTGGCAGTGCTAGGAAACCTAGCATATTTTGACAGAGCCATACTTCCCTGGGGTTAGGAACCCTTGTTGTGGAAGCTCCAGAATCCACAGAGTTAGAAGCACAATTCCCCACAGATCCCCACGCTCCACAGATATAGATTTCTATGATCCATGCCTCTGTCAGTTCTCCCCTTAATTCCCAAATGAAGCACTAGAACTAGACTCAGTGATATGACCCTTGTGGAGTTTCCTGGCACCTTCTATCTACCTTCTATAGAGAGTTCTACCAGAGGAGACAGGATGGTCTCTGTGAGGGAAATTTGAGCAAATCATGGAATAGCCATGAGGGATTATGTACTTTGTCCTTTGTCTGTGTCTACACTAGCTTTGTCTTTAAATTTCCCATTGTTTCACTATCAGTGTTATAGATAGCACCAGTAGGAGCACCAGCCACTGTTTTTTTTAACATCCATGTTATCTCAGAGATGGTCTAAATGGCACAAGGGCTAAAATTTTGGTAGCTGGTATATACTGGTGCTAACATCATTGCTACAATTACTGGAGCTACCCTTCTGGTAGCACAACAGTGGGAAATCTGAAGAAAACTGCAAGACCACAAGGCCTGTGGGAAGCAAAAGTTTTAACAAAGTCAACTTCTGTTATTGTGAAATAAATTGATTATATGTCATTCTGTTCTGTGAAGGACAAGGATTTAAACTACAAATACACAAGTTGTCTTTTGTGTAGTGAGCTTTTTATTAATCTTGAGAAATTGTATTTTTCACAGCAGCTATTGGCAGGAAACTTTATTGCAGTCATTACATGAGTTTCCACTGTATTCGTGATCCATGCACCATTGGCTGTTAGCTGTTTATAAATGTGTGACACTGAGCATTTGTCTTTGTTGCAAAGTAATTAATGTGTGATAATGAATGCTATTAGAAGTGCAAAGAAGATGCTATCAGAGTAAATCAGTTCTAGAAAGGTCCACAGGATTGAAGTATAACCTTGTGCTGCATGTACAGGAACACATGAAGCTTTCCCATTGTAGAGAGTAGAAAAACAAAACTAATGAAAAGATGGATGAGTGGGGGGGAATTCCAAAGTAAGCTGGAAACAAAGTTTATCAAATAAATAGCAACAAAGTAGTAGCTGGTTAGAGAGTGAAGAAAGAGGTAAAAAAGCAAAGACAAATGGAATTCTCTCTTACAGTCTATTTCCCAAGTCAAGCTTTTATAGAAGTCTCTTGGAGAGTGAAATGTCCACTGCCAACATTAAAACTGTAGTTTGAAACTAGTGGACACATTGAGGCAGATTCTTAGACTTACTTGAGCTTCTTTGTGTTGACCTAGTGGAATCCAGGGTCTAGGTTAGATCTTTCCAGCTAGGAATTCCCTGGGCACGGAGGAATTCCCAGTGAGCATAGAGCCATCACTGGTTCCTACATTGCTTTCTCTGATGCTTCTGGTGAAGGGGGTATTTTAAGAGCATGGTCATGGCTGAAGTGTGTTCCACTGCTATCACTGGATGGATGGTCACTTATCACAATAGCCAGCTGACATAAATTAGAATAGCCCTCTGGGTTGCTTTAATCTACTGGGGTAATGGGAAATGAATGGTTTTACTGAACTGCCACAAAATTTGTCAAGTCGTACTCTGCAACCATGCCTTGGACCAAGTTCTGCAGACTTCAGTACAGTTTTAATGATGTTGTCATGAAATGTGTATTCAATTTCAAACATCACTGGATTTCAAATGTAAGTTATAAAATGAGGAAAGGAATGCAAATTATGAATAATTACATAGAGCACATTTCAGATATATAGGCGCCTCCCACAGGCATCTAAAAATTTGGAAGGGCTCCATGAGCAGCTCAAGATTTTCATGTCACATTCATTTTTTATTCCTCTCTCATCACAGGCGTGTTGGTCAGAGAAACATGTTGGCATGAAAATTCTCTTTGCACTTTTTGTAGTGCTTTTCATCTGAGGATCTCAAAGCACTTTCTAATATTAACAAATTAATGTTCAACATCCATGAGAAGAAGGTAAGTCCATATAGGGTTCATCTTCACTACCACTGAAATGCAGTAGAACAGGAAAGGAAGAAATCTGTTTCAATTTGAAGTTGGTAGGCAGATAGTAATTATTTGGGGCTTGTATCTGCTACCAGTGCAAGTGATAGAAAAATTCTAGTTGACTTCAGTGAGGTCAACAAGGGGTGGGAGGAATAGCTCAGTGGTTTGAGCATTGGCGTGCTAAACCCAGGGTTGTGAGTTCAATCCTTGAGGGGGCCACTTAGGGATCTGGGGCAAAAAATTGGTCCTGCTAGTGAAGGCAGGGGACTGGACTTGATAACCTTTCAAGGTCCCTTCCAGTTCTAGGAGATTGGTATATCTCCAATTATTACCTTTAGGTAAGATTGGGTGTCTGATCTGAAATATCCCCAGAGCATTGGTGTTAACACCTTTGTTGTACCACAATATTCTTACACTGATATGCAGAATATCAAGCTTCATAAATGATCTTTTCATAAAAAAAATGGGTAATGCTGAGAACATATCAACAAGGTGAACTTGTGCACCTTCACCAGTATAATGTGGATTTATCCATTCCCTTTTTTGGTCTTTTTTAACCTGATTCTTTTTTCGAGAAGCTTTTTCTTGGCATCTAAACTGAAAATATATTAGCAATTCTTCCAATGTTCTATGCAAGAAGAGAATATCCATGTTTCTCCAGCAACATCTATCACAGAAGGCCATGAAACAAATTTCCCCAAGAGAAGTGGTGGAAGCCCTGTTACTTGATACGTTGAATACTAGCTCAGAAAAATCACTAGTAGATGTGCACAGGGAACAATGCTGCCCTGACAGTGAGATGGAATAGATAACAGAACAAACATTTTCCATCTCTAGGTTTTAAGAGTGTATGTTCAGAAAACTAATCACAACTGACTTACTGTTCAATTCAAAATAAAATAAAATCACATCTACTTGACTGATAGCTTGGTGAGATGTAAAATTTTTCTAGACAAAATTCTAATATGCAGTATTGCAAAAACTGCAAGCACAAAAATCATGAGTTTTTTATAAACTAATAATTATAAATTGTGTTATTTAGTTTGCTCTCCTGCTTTTTTAATCTTTAGAGGGAAGGCCCCACCCTAGTGCTGCCAACATTCATGCAAAGTCCCAGGACACCTATTCATGATTTCAGGTTGATTTTGAAAGCTCTTTGTGCAGATGAATGCTTGAATCACTAAAAGTTATGGGATGGGCAGCACCACCATCACCTCCACTTCCGGACAGACTTTGAATGGGCCTCTGAGCACACTTAATGGATTGGGCGCCACCCACATGTTAGGAACCTCTACTTTCCACCAGTTCATGGATCACTCTGGGATTTAAGCAGAAGATAGAAGTCTGTGTGCCTAGATGGAGGCAACAGTGTGTATGCCCAGATGCTAGGTGCTATGGAACTTTTACTTGAACATTTAGATGCCAAGTGAGCTTGGGCACCTACAGCATTGGTGGGAGTTTTGTGGATTGCAGTGGAGCCTAAAACTTTGATTTAGGAATTTAAAACCTAGATTTAGGCACCTAAGTTTGGGGTTTGCACACCTAAGTACCTTTGTAAATCTCAGCCAAAGTGTGTAAGACACTGCCTAGTATAACTTAGTTTGATAGACATATATCATACATTCCTAAACTACGTGATTTAAAAACTGTTTAAAAATCCAGGTCATTCTCCCATAATTCACTACACAGGGCAGAGCCAAATTTATAAAAACTAATGAAGTCCTGCTCAGATGCTCGCTAGACTGGTGGCAAATATAATAAAATTATATGGAAAAAAATCCTAAAAGTAATTTTTTTGTCATTGGTCTCATGTCTGTGACAAATGTACAGACAATGCACCTGATTCTGTGAAGATTTATGCCCAGGAGTAACTTTCCTCATATGCATCCAACATGCATCCAACAAAGTGGGTATTCACTCACGAAAGCTCATGCTCCAATACGTCTGTTAGTCTATAAGGTAATAATTGGAGATATACCAATCTCCTAGAACTGGAAGGGACCTCGAAAAATCATTGAGTCCAGCCCCCTGCCTTCACTAGCAGGACCAATTTTGGCCCCAGATCCCTAAGTGGCCTCCTCAAGGATTGAACTCACAACCCTGGCTTTAGCAGGCCAGTGCTCAAACCACTGAGCTATCCCTCAGTGCCACAGGACTCTTTGCTACTTTCCTCATGTGAGTAACCCTGTTGTTCCAAATTCTGCTCTATGGGACTGACCCAACAATCATTACAAGAGCACAGACTAGTTTTCAAATAATCCAATATGATATGATTGTCATGGCTATGGGACTAGCTACACTCAGTCCCCTTCCTAGTCTCTCTGAATACAGCCCTCAGGTATCAGGTGGTGTGCATTTACCTCTCCTGGGATGGAATCCCACAGTTCTCTTCCTCTGAGATTGGGTGCTGGGTTACAGTACTCTGTGTATTAACTGTGCTTACCCAGCAGGTCCAATTGGGTTTGCCATGTGTGGTTCTTCCCTTCAGGAACCTGCAACCAATAGTAAATACAGTGACCAGACAGCCTTCTTAAACCAAAGTATTGATTAAACTCAACAGCAGAAGCAAAGCAGAGTATAAGAGATTTAGGACATGGCTTTACAGCAATAAACAGTCTCTATATAGGTCTACCTTACCTATAGTCTTGGCAGTACCCTAAGAAGGCCTCCATTTAATACATTTTCCAATAAAATACCCCCTCTGAACAGAAAGCATTCTCTTAGAGTCACTATAACAATTTATAGTCTTTTTAATCTATTAGTTCATGGTGTGACGGGTCCCCCCCCCCACTGGGGATGCCACCTGGAACTGGGGTAGCACTGAGCCTTCTGACCCACTAGCCTGGGCTGCCTCTCACACTGTGCTCCTGGGACAAGCTGCAAAGCCCTCCAAGCTTGCACTTTCACCAGCATTCACACAGGCAAGGACACACCCAACTGCAGTTACATGCAGGCTTTCTAACCACCAGCCTCCCAGTCTAGGACCCCAGAGGAGTCATGCCCTGGTCAAATCTGGCCAGTATATGGGTTTAACACCCGGTCCGCCTCTCCCTGAATGTGGTAGACAAGCAAAGATTTTCCCCCAAGCACTCCATTCAAAGCTCCCTGGTTTAGATTAAAACAAAAACAAGTGTATTAACTACAAACGATAGATTTTAAATGATTATAAGTGATGCCAAACAGATCAAAGCAGATTGCCTAGCAAATAAACAAAAAAAGACAAACTAATCTTATTATATTAGATAGACTGGATATGAATTAGCAGATTCTCACCCTAAGAGATGATACAAGCAGGCTGCAGATTCTGAAAGGGCAAGCTGCACTGGCTTTATAGTTTGGAATCACCAAATGTTTCATACAAATTCTAGAAATCCCTTTAGCCTGGATCCAACACTTCCCTAAGTTCAGTCTTCGTTCCTCAAGTGTTTCCAGGAGTCTTCTTGTGTGGGGAGTGGAGAACACCAGATGATGTCTCTCCTTGCCTTATATAGCTTTAGCATATGGTGGGAACCCTTTGTTCCAAAGCTTGGTTCCCAGACCAGTCTGTGGAAAAATACTGACATCCCAAGATGGAGTCCAGCATCATGTGGCCTGGTCACATGTCCTTGTAGAGTCATAGCAGCCATTACTCCCAGGCTTTGTGGAGTGTTCTGAAGAAGGCTCACTGGGTGGGAGATAAGATTCTCCTAACGCCTATTGTTTTCCCTAATGGTTCATTGCCCTGAATAGGCCCTTCCCAGCCAGCTATCTAGACTGAAAGCATCTTGTCTAGTGGTGTTACTTAGGTGTAACTATATTTGAAATACAGATACATAGTCAACAGTCATAACTTCAGATACAAAAATGATACATGCATACAAAGAGGATAATCATGTTAAGCAAGTCACAACTTTTCCAATGACACCTCACATGACTTATCTTCTACAAAATGCATCATAATTATGCCATAATCATATCATAATAATATCACTGTGAAGAATATGGGGTGTAGTGTCACACCTGGCATTGACAAAACAAGCTGTGTAACTTGGCTGGAGTCTGAAAGGTAAGCTCTTTATAGTTACTAACACAGGCGTTGTCTATTAGCCATCCCAGGAAGTACCTAATCTTGAGTTACTGTTCTGCCTTCCTGTTTGTTTCCCAACAGCCTTTTTGATTTAATCCAGTATAAGTATATGGTAAACCTCCCAATATGTAACCCAATGTAGTCATTCAGTAACTAGTCCAATAACCATGGCACATACAATATTCATAAATTATTACAGAGCATCCCATATCCTTCACAAACATGCATTTTTTCCAAATGAGCCCTTGACTCAATCATTTGCTCATTTTTATATTACACACAGTGAACTAAGCAGGGCTACAGAGGACCCCTTCCTACTGTCATTGTGCATCGTATATGTAATGTACTCTTATTGTCTCATAGACACAATACAACAAGATGGTGCATGTATATAGGACTAGAGAATAAAAGTTATTATGCTGTATTTAAATGCTCAATCAACATGAAATGTTGATCTTTTAAAAAAATGTGTAATAAGTAATATCAGGTATTATTACTCTCTGCAACTGTTGTGGTGTTATAATCACATATGCCTATTTTAAAAGTGTTCTTGTGTTCCTTTTTGCTATGTGGAAAACACAGTCAACACAGAAAAATTGATTAAAGTCCCATTCTTGCAAACACAAAAGGAAAACTTATACTAACTCTTACCAAATTCAGAAAAAAAAAGTAAAAATATATTTTTCTTCTGATCTCTTTCAATTATAGTAAACCTGGCTTTACTTGTTACAATAATAGGTTAAAAAATCAGAAAGAAGCATGGTTTTAAAATTGATGATGTCCCTTTAAGAAATACTATGTTAGAGGCAGTTAAACATTACATCTTAATGCAAATGTACAAGGGGACAAGTTAAGCTTGCATATGCAAATTTAATTTCAGCACATCCACACTTATGAGTACTTACCTGTGCAACCCTAATGTTCTTTTCAGATATGGGTTTTTGTTTGGTTGGTTTTTGTGTCTATAAAGTCATATCAGTTTAGTTACTTTAAAGATGCACATGGCAAGAAGTGCTGCCATCTTCTTCAGAGTGGGTACCCTTTGCTCCACACTTTGTTTCACAGTTGTTTCATCCTTTATTTGTTAACGAACTAGTAGATTGAAAGGACAAGAGTTCGAACTTGTTTTTCACCATGTTGAAAGCTAAAGGACCTACGGGTTGTTCTGGTTTCTGTTATCTTTCCACTTTGATTTTTAAGCATCATAGTTTTAGTTGCTAAGACATAAACTAGGAAGATGGAGTTAGCTTGCAGAAAATGCATTATTTAAAAAACAAATGGAACTGAACTGAACTATTGATAGAGCTGCCTCTGCTCTTAGCCTACATCTGCACTTGGAGCTAGCGGAGTGAGCCCCTGTTTGTGTAGACATACTCGAGCTAGCTCTCATCGAGCTAGTGTGCTAAAAATATCAGTGTAGCCAGGCTAGCCCAGGCAGCAGTGAGAGGCAGTATGTGCTCACCTCCCTGAGTACAAACCTGCCTGGACCCCGGGGGTACATACTCAGGTGGCTAGCCTATGCCTCTGCTCACCACTGCCCATGCTACTGTGGCTACATTACTATTTTTAGTGTACTCTCTGGATGAGAGCTAGTGTGAGTATGTCCATGTGAACTGTGAATCACACCCCTCGCTCCAAGCACAGATGTAGCCCTAATTTCTTAGGTAAAAACAATGTTTTCTGTTTACTTGAGGAAAGCTATAAAATAGTGTTATCGCCTCATGATTACAAACCCTAATGCACATAACCTACAAATTAAAAACTTGAAAAAATCAAGGAGTCACAAATCTCCATTATTTTACTTAATTCTTTTTCAATTTGTAATGTGCCTAATAAATAAAATACTCCAGACTCATAAAAAATATTTTAAAAATTCTTAAAAGTGCATCATCTTAGATTTATCTTTAATTAAAAAAATCCCCAAATCAATAAGTCTAGATTTCTACCCTCTCAAACACAATTTTCTGCCTGATTAATTGAGCTACGAGTCTCCCATTGACTGGACTGGCACAGGATTAAGCCTTGAAAGCCTGGTGAAGAGACAGGCATTGCAACTTATCCTAAAGGTCAGTTAATATGGGCTGTTGAACTGAACAAGGAAGTAAATTCCAGAGACTAGGGCTATCCACCTACAATAAATACCCTGCTGTCAACTCCCAGACATACAAACAAAAATGGACTGTCATCCTATATGCCTCATCTCTTTCTCAATTGTGGTAGTATAACATAGGAAGAGGCAGTATTCTCGATTCACAGGACACTAAAGAGATTTATAGTTTTAAACTAACAACTCATTGCATTTTAAGAAGAAAATGGAGGTTAGTGCACTTTATGGAGCATTCAAATCTGGAGATTTCCTACAGTTCTTCTAAGGTAAGTTATCTTCTCACACACAAAAATCAGGTTTCTTATCACTTCTTCTTCTTATACAACCATAATCCCTTCTCTTCACTTCCTATATCAAGCACAAATGTACTTTAGGGTTTGGCTACACTTGTGAGTTACAGCGCAATAAAGGAGCCCTGGGCGCACTAGCTCACTACCCTTCCACACTGGCAAGACACGTAGAGCGCTCTGACTCCGCGGCTACAGCGCTGCTGGTGCTCCACCTCGGCGAGTGGAATAACATTTGCTGTACCCCTGCTGGAGCGCCGCGGAGCCAGTGTGAACGAGGTATTGCATTACTGCTCTCTGATCAGCCTCCAGAAACATCCCATAATCCCCTTAAGTCAAGCGGCCACTCTTGTCATCCTTTTGAACTCCTGTAGGAATGCGGAAATGCCCTTTCAAAGCTCCATTTCTGACAGCCGGCATGCAAGCCATTACTGTGGAATGCAGTGTGTGAGGGAGAGAGGCAGAGGAGGACAGGGGGGTCTGAACTTACAAGACAGAATGCTGACATGCTCTCAGCCCCCCAAAAACCCACTCTCTCTCCTCCCACATACACACAATGCACTCCCTGTCACACTACACCCCACCCCTCCCATTTTAAAAGCACGTTGCAGTCACTTGCATGCTGGGATAGTGGCCCATAATGCACCGCTCCCACTACCACTGCAAGTGCCGCAAACGTGGCAACGCCAGTGCGCTTGAAGCTGTCTGTGTGGACAGACTGCAGCGCTTTTCCTACTGCACTCTACAAAGCGCTCTACATCTGCAAGTGTAGCCATGCCCCTAGTCTTCTTCCAAAGAGGCTTCTCTTGATCTCTCTCCATTAAGCAGTGCACCCCAACAGACTTTCCCCCAATCTTTTTTCCATTCTCTGCATCCCTTAGTCGAGGTATAAAGTCTTCCCTGTTGTAAATTACTTTGTGGTTGCTCCCTTATGCTTCACACTGGGGCCAGGGGAGCTGGAGCCACACCGCCAGGCAGACTGGGGGGGGGCTGTGGCTGTGACACCCAACTGCCTGGTGCTAGGGCCAGGGGCCATGGAGGGGTACACTTGAATCGTGTGTGGTGGGGGAGAAGGTGAGAGGAAAGAAAGGGGCCTCGGGCAGAAGGGGGGGGGGAGAGGGCTAGCCTCCCCCAACAGCTGGTTCACCGGCTGCCCATTTGCCTATCTCTTCTTCACAAGGGTTAGGGAAGTCTTTTTTTTTCTCACTCATGTCATTATTTCAGCTAATGCTCATAACTTTACACATAACGTTGCTACAGGCACTTTACCATATTACTGATCAGCAAGTTATGAGTTTTCAAATGAGATCTCAGAGGACATACCTTGTACAAAGATTATTACAATAGTGTGTAGGGTGTGAACACAGGTGTGCGGTCCATCACACATTTGAAAAAAATTGTCTTTTAAACTGGCTTGTGACATTTTTCAGATTTTAAAAAAAATCTTCATTTTTGTGTGCAAAATAAAAAAACCTTAAAATGAATATTTTGGTCAGTCTAGTCACTTGGTAAGATTTTTAAAGTATTTTTCAAATATTTCATATTTTTTATTTGGGAAATGAATAAACCATAAATAAAAATGATTAAAAAATTGTAAAACCAACATTTTTTGAAAAAAATATATATCAATTTCTTAAGATCACAGCAACAAGCTTGATGTGGCCAGACACATAGAGGAAACAAAGAAAACTTAGAGCTTTCAGGGGAAATTAAAAAGTATAGATGAACAAAAAAAGTTAGCTGGAGATGATAGCTGTGGTGTAGGAGATAACAAGGATCAGAGTAACCCAGGGCTAGTGAGCAGGAGGTTTCTTGGTATTAGTTACCCTTAAAAAGTCATAGAATCATAGAATATTGGGGTTGGAAGGGACCTCAGGAGGTCATCTAGTCCAACCCCCTGCTCAAAGCAGGACCAAGTCACCATTTTTCAACAGATATTTACAAAGTTATCACAGCCATTTCCATACAGAAGGAAAAACGATGGTACATCAGATACCTCTGTATGGTAAAGACTGACTTTTTAATGGTGACCACTGTAGAAGTTTCTGGTATACAGTTCTGATTTATTAGCAACACCAAGGAGAACATAGAAGACAAAATACAGAACATTGCTTGCAGACTGTCACTACAGAACCTTGTAAAGACTCAGACCCCATAAAGAATCCTGGCATGCTGCTGTATCCTAACAGAATGATATCATTGTCTCTTCTTGTGATGTTCTTAAATCCACATATTGATGTGAATTCAGAAAGAAGATCAAAGGCATCTCATCCCTATCTTTTCTTGCTCCCTCTCAGAATTTCACCTCAGCTTTGCTTTGCGGAAGTGCAAAGGCAGCTTCAGTGGTTAATTTTAGTGTAGCAATTTTCTTTTTTAAGAATGTCAAACCTGCTTTTTGAATGCTGCTTGTGAGATTGCTGATAAAAGACCAGGAAAAACCATGAGTGCACTCTGGGACTAGCTTTCTGAAGAAGCTCTTGAGTTCTGAGTACCATGGTTACCAGGGAGACTGTGTCCTAGGAGACTTTTTTTCAGGTAGGACAATGGGTCATTTAAGTGCATCACAGTAATTAAGGCCCTTTACTTTCCAGCTTCTGTGATATGGGGATTTGTCTAAAAGCAATTTTGATTCCTCTTACCCACCAGCACAGGTAGCAGTCAGCGTGTGCAGCAGTGTTTGAAAGTGTCCACAGCTTCCAGTTATGCAGCACAATGAGTATTCCCCTTGTAGTCGGGTTGACACTGCTAGAACACCCATCATTCACTCATGTGGAATGGGCTTTGTAAATTAGATTGAACACATGGCAGTCTTGGATGGATGAGCTCAAACCCCCATTGCCAAATACCACAGATGGATGGTGTCACTCGGACCTTCAATACCACCGATCTTTTCTCTATTACTAAGAAAGGTCTTGAGCATTATGGGATAAACTGGTCAAAAGACAATGGAGAGATTTTTTTAAAAATAACAAACCAATGGGTTATCTAGTCTTATAAATCTCATTTTCACTTAAAGTAAATAGTTCTTAGAATTACCAGATTTCTCTGTTCACATCTAGTAGAGCATAGACATGATCACACTATGTTATCTATTAAATACCTATTTTCTGTTAAAACAATAACATAATTATCACTAGAAAAAAGGAATATGAATAACATTTATTAATTATCATTTACCCCACCTCTCATCAATACATATATATCTACCCCTTTCTCTACTCCTCCAGACATTGCTGCAGGTTTTGGCAGAATCAAAGATGTTGGATTTATTTCCACAAAGAATAATCGTGGAGAAATGGTATCTGTTTAAGTGCTCTTCAAACTTAAGATATGTTCGTGCCTGTAAGGCAAACTCTTGAAATGGGGTGGTGCAGAGATACATCTTCTGTGGCCCCAGAGAACACAAGAGAAGGATAGTCATTGCACCAATCCATAATAGGATGCAGCCTGGGCTTCCCTTCCCCAGCACCCAGCCAGTTCCATTCATTGGTTCAGAATTGGGGGGGAAGCAATTTCCCTACTCCACTGTGACAGGTATACTCACAAGTTCTTGCCTTCACTCAATGCAAGGATTTTATCCGTGCTTCACCCCTGCATGGGAGTGCCAGGAGTGGGGAAATTTGCTTGTGTCCTCTACTCCCCACCACTCTTCCATACTCATGAAGCACTTGACACAGTGTGTCCTTAGCTACAAGGCTGAATCATTCCTCTGAGATCAATCAGAGCAGGTATGAGAGATTAGGTCAGGGATCGGCAATCTTTGGCATGTGGCCCGTCAGGGAAATCCGCTGGCAGGCTGGGAGAGTTTGTTTACCTGCAGCATCCGCAAGTTCGGCCGATCGCAGCTCCCACTGGCTGGAACAGTGAACTGCAGCCAGTGGGAACTGTGATCGGCCGAACCTGCGGACGCTGCAGGTTAACAAACCATCCCGACCCACCAGCGGATTTCCCTGACGGGCCGTGTGCCAAAGGTTGCCGATCCCTGCTCTATGTTGATGTATTTACATCCTCTAAAACTAGGCAATCTCACCCTTTTCCTTCCTTCATACTTTTAAACCACCTCATTCATGTCTGTGTTTTTCAGTACTTGAATTTAATTTCTGAGGCAGCTGGACAGTATATTTTCAGTCTAAATGGACACACTGTGTGTATGTCTAAGAAAAGTCAGTGTAATCACAAAGACAATACTTTATTTTGATATTTTGTAATGCGCTCCATGGATTGAAAGAGAAGCACAACACACTGACAATATTTTACATCTTGCTTTCAGACCGTTCCAAAAAGAAATTATAATTCTATTGCCTTTATCACTCCCTTTCACCATGTTCCACAGGTTTGTCTCTCTCATAGGAACTGTCAAGTCCAGCTATGATCAGGTGCCAGAATTTTGATTTCATGGGTCAGAATTTCAAAGCGACCTCAATCCAGCCTCCATCATTTGCACACACAACTAATGGAATTCATAACTCCCAAACCCATTGCTTGTACACACAGCTGATTGCACTTGGGAAGTTGTATGTGGCACACTTTGAGCCCTTGGGTGAAATCCTGCCTTCATTGTAATCAATGGCAAACAGCCCATTGGCTTCCCAGGACATCACCCCACATTTTTATTATGTGCACACACAATTGTTTTGTGCAAGGTCACAAGAAAAAATTAAATTTAAACTCTACACCTAGCCAATAAATCCATATTAGCCTATTTTTGTCCATATGGTGCCTTGGATGAAGCCCAGAAAGGAAATAAGCTTTCAAGTCCTCAAACTCCTAAACTGCCACATTTCTGGGACAGATTCTATCTTACCTTCAATGGCTTCTTAAAGCAACTCTTCTTCCATCTGCCAATCATAGTAGCTACAGTACGCTCATTCCAGAAGGAACGAGTAAGATCATGTGACTAGGCACAACTGACCACTGTAGCTCAGATTTCAAACATCAAGTTTTGAATACTTGCAGGGAACTGCTCACAATCACAGAGTGAACAAAATATTTAGAACATTATTGTAAAGTCAAGAAAGTCACCACCTACATGCTGGTATTTCATCAGCATAATGGGCAAAAATGGTGATTTTGCCATTGGCTTAATGGGAGCAGGATTGGGACAAGAAGGAGTACATAAACTATTAGCTCTGGTTTACTGGGTTGGCTGTGGACATGAGGTACCTCTATATAGAAATGGAACTTATATGTTTTCCAGCAAAGTAGAAAATGAGGGTTTTTTCCTAAGCCACTGTTACTTAGGCAGTAAATTAACAAAGTCCTATCATTTTAAAGCTGAGGCTTCTGCTGCAATATGGCTCTACATAACTGATGTCAGCTACCTAAAGTTGATCAAATTTATATGCTGGTGGTTTGAGATATGGAAGGTCTCTGCACACTAATCACTTGAGCTGTCAGTTGGAGATAGTATGATTAATTTTCCATGTACTACGTCTCCTGCAGCCCTGTGTTCATCTCCACGCATAAGAGATTTAAAAGCTCATTTTGGCAGCAGGCTTCCGGTGTGTGTTTGTTTGTTTGGGGATTTTTTCCCTCTTCTTGGCACTTTGTAACTATTGTCAGTTTCCCTGAAACTTAATTCCTTTACAACTCTAAAGAAGTTGGAGAAACTGTTTTCAAAATGAATAAATAAAAATGTGAAGATGGCGCAGCTAACAGTTGCTGATCCTCCTGTGAGCAGAAGCAGGGATTTGGGATTACCACGCAATAGGGAGGATTAAGGTGCACAATTTCAATACCAGTTTCCTGATGTGTCTTTTATTCAGCAACACCAGACCTTGAAAAATGAGGTGTCACCTGCTGAATATAAAATGGGGGAAAGGGAGATGAATATCTCTGCCTGGCTCATGCTATTATATAAAAAAAATTACGTGATTTGGAATAGCTAGATCGAAATGTGCCTGAAACTCTCTCAGCCATTTAAGGTTATTCAGAAATTAACAAGACCAGTCTGAGCCATAGGCAGTCACTTAGGCCGCTTCTGGATTTCCCCCCAAAGCACTTTACATACACACCACCTGAAAAGGGAAACTAACTTAAATACTAGTAAATTTCTCTTTGTGGCCCAGACATCAGTGTGGAGAGACTGATGGAGAAGGAAACTGAGTAATCCTAGTCACTTCCCTTCTGCTGTGAGGGAAGAAACTGTAATATATTGCAGATGCAGAAGAGGCACACTATGCAGAGCCCAAATCCTTTTCCCTTTGTAGGGGCATGGAAGGGCTGCAGCCTGGAAAAGTGTGGGGGAAATACAAGGTGCAAAAATGAAGCTAAAGGAAGGGGAGACCTGGAAGCAGACTGTCCTTTCCCATTGTGGGGCAAGTGTTTAATTGGACTGATAAGGAATGGCCACCCCTTGGGGTCCTGTTTGGATTGAGAGGAGATAGGGGGTGCTCTGGCTCCAGGGCTGTTTTCCTTTGCTCTCCCCAAAAGAATGTGGGGTTCGTGTGGGGACTGAGCTTGGGAAAGTGGAACAGAGCTCCTGCTACCCAGTGGTCAATCTGAGGGGAGAGAGCAGACTGGCTCCAGCACATCCTCCCTCTCCATGGGGTTCAGCGTTCTTGCTGCTCAAAGCTGCCTTGCCCATTCCGCTCTCCATGTGGGGTAGCTGTCAGTTTCCTGCAATGAGTTTCCTGCCTTGTAGGGAGACCTAATCCTTTTGGAGTGAGCAAAGAGTTTTTCCCTCTTGGCAAGACTGGCAAGGTGTTCAGTGGTGTTCACCTTCTTCACAACATCCGGGAGGTCTGGCAGGTGGGATAATAATGATAAAAGAGAGAATTTTTTTTAAAAAATGGAGGGAAAGTAGTAAACTATTGATAAACATTGCCTCAATTTGCAGCCAGAGCAGGCCAGAGACCCAAGTGGGAATGGTGAATTCTATTCACGGGGGAGAGAAGGGGGAGGCGAGGAGAGGTCTTTAGCTTTCACAGATTGAACTCTTCATCCCCTCTCGTCAGAGAACAGTGGTACGATTCAGCATTTGGCTGAATCAAGGAGTGAGTAGCAGGGGTCTGGTAACAGAGCCAGCCCTCACACCTGCTTTGTATTATGTGAGGCCTTCCACCTCACTTTGGACCTAATAAATTCCCGGTAGTTTTCTGGAGGGGAGAATAGCCGCCCCCATTCCTCTGCTCCCTTTAATATTAAAGATCATAGAGTTGTGGCCTGATACTTATAATCCATTTGTGGGCCTATGGCTTCATTTGGGGAATGGGGGTCCTGATCAAACAAGGACTGTGGAAGATTACTGGAATCATTTCCTCTGGGTGCCACAGCACCTGCTTTTGAATCACCAATGGAACTAGAGTTGTTAGTAACCATGGTGGGGATCCAAACTCCATCTGCACCTAAGGCATCAGTGCATCCCAAGGCCAATCTAAAGCCTATTGAAGTCAATGGAAAGACTTCTCTGGAATTCAGTGGGCCTGGGGTTAGGTACCCTCCAGTTGGCTTTGGATAGATAGACGGTGATCATCACTGGCAGATTCCGTCATCAAGCAGCGCAACTGCCATGAGGGAAGGGAGCAATAGACCTGAGAAAGGGGAAAACTTGACAGTGAAACAGCAGAATGAAAAACTTAACTGAAGCTGTTTGATGAAACAAGAACAAAAAATAAATACAGTAAAAGCTGTGTTATCTGGCAAGTTATCAACCGGAAAGCTCTATTATCTCTCAATACAAATCTTCAAACTAGTAACCAGGACTAGTATACTGCCCCGGAGGTTATGCACATTCTGCACTCTACTTTTATGCAAAAGAGGCAGAAGACAAATAAGCAAGCTGATATCAGGGATTTATTAAAAAAAGCAGCTTCCAGGCTGTGTCATAGGGTCATTACAGATTCAGCCCAATCTCCTACACCATCTACATCTAGAATGATAACTGATGTTGATAATGATGACCCTGAAGCACAGCAAGATCCTGAAGTACCTTCTGAATCATCGAAGAAAGATTAAATTATGTTCAGTATAGTTTTAGTATTAAGTGTACTTTTAGTGATCTGGGGGTATGCCATGATCTGCCCATAGTGATATGCAGTGTCATAAGATAACTTACTGTATAGAAAACTTTACCTGTATACACCTAAGTGCTTCAAGAAACCAACCACTCTGCAGTGCAGTACTACTAATGGATTGGTGAGTACCTGTATACTATTTTATACTTTGTTCATGTTATTGTATTCTAATTCTTTGAAAATTGGTATGCCATTGGCAAGTATAACTCTTCGTTAACCAGAATTTTTGACGAACTGGACCCCTCATTCCCCGAACATGCTAGATAACAATGCTTTAACTGTATTTTCTTTTCTTCTACTAATACCCAAAGCTATCACCATCTGAGGTGGTCCTAACTCTAAACAACTGCTGGAATCCATCCCAGGCTCCCCAAGACAATCAGACAGCTTCACACAGCCTAGCAAAACACTGACAGAAACAGACACACACACATACACAATAAGGAAATGATAATTACAGGTCTAATCCAAGCCCATTGAAGTCAATAGGAGTTTTTCCATTTGCTTAGTGGAACCTGGGATCAGGCCAGAGGGGCACTTATTTGAAAGAAATATATTATTCTTGTTAGAGCTAGTTGAAATGTTTGAATTTTTTCCATCACAAACAAAAGATGAAAAAATGATAGATTTGCAAAAGATTTTTTTTTCAATTTTCTGTTTTTTTCCCCTGCTGAAGATTGAAAAATTTGGTAGGGAAGTTGTTTCTTATGTTTTCAGTTTCTTTTCCCATTTTTTCATCTCTTTCTCCCCCTTCCATTCCCCTTCATTCTCTATTTCAGTCACAAAATGGAAAAAAGACTTGTGTAAAAAAAATCACATTTTCAAAATCTGTGTTCCAAATGAACACATGTTCAATTTTCTAAAAATTGTCATGATTTATTTTTCATTTTCCCTCCAGCTCTAGTTCTTATCTATTAATTGGACCTTGTGATCCTATCATTCATTCCTCTCTCTCTCCTACACATATTTACTCTCAGAAAAGTATGTTGAACAACTCACTATTCATACACAGGTTGTTTTCTGTACCTAGAAGCCACTCTGACGTGAAGGAGATGAAGGACAGATTGGAGAGAAGATGGCTAGGGGAGTTTCCTGGGATTCTGCTATACACAAATATACACATCACAAGATGCAATGCAGCTGAACATTCTTGGGAGGTGCAGAGTCTGATTAACTCAGAATGATTCACCCTGCTACAGTTCCTTCAACTGAAGACTGACTAGTACGGATGAGTGAACTCAGACAATGTCAGGTTTTGTTGGTTGCAGAAACTATTGAAGACATCTGGCAAACTCATGATTTTGTGAATCCATATCCCCCCCCTCCCCCCCCAATAAATGAATCCCACCTTTTCAGGTGAGTTCATTTAGAAAAAGAACGTAAGGAGGAGTCACAGGAGGACAATTATCTAATTTGCTGGAAGGTTATTTTTATACCCTGTAATATTTTCCCACTTTTAATTTCTCAATTAACTTCAATTAAGCGCTCTTTAGGCCTAAGAGCTTAAAGAGCCCTTTGGAAAAAAAAAAACAGCTTGTCAAGTGGGTTTTCCTGAGCTATCACAAAGCTTACTGCATTATTTCATAATCCTTATGTTACAGTGCTTCAGAAGAAAAAAAGTTGACTTTTTTACAGCATATGGCTGTCTTAAGTCAAACTTGTTGTGGACACAATTATTTAGACATCGAAAATAGCTGCTAAGAAGCAATATTGTTCCGCTTTGTACGTTGTCATGCCCTATACTATTTTCATCAAGGGTTCTTTCTAATATAAAAGAGAGCCTCTAGTTTATGGCATATTTTCTATCATGTAACACACTTTTTCCTGTGAACAGAACATTTAACTTTGTAATAATGCTGAAAGTTTCCTTCAATCACTCAGAAAAAGGAATGAGCTTCATATTAGATTTACCACAGATTTGATTTACAAGGTCAAAAATAGACATTTTTACAGCGGCAGTTCAGAGATAATGTTCCATATCACCACACTATAATACAAAACGAAGAAAAAAAATGAGAAACAAAAATGCCAGCACTGGCATAATCCGTTATCTGTTATATATAAAGGACTGGACAGGATATTTGGGTTTGTTCTCTGTTGGTAACATGCATGTTGTACAGTTTGTAGCACTAAAGACATTAAAAAACCCTGACGGTCATCAAACTTCTGTTCTGCCAGCAGTTGATGCTCTACTGTTCTCTTAGGGCTAGTCTACACTAAAAGTGCTACATTGGCGGAGCTGCACCAACGCAGCTGTGCTGCTGCAGCACACCCAGTGAAGACGCTCTATGCTGATGGGAGAGAGCTCTTCCGTCGGCATAATTACTCCACCTCTGCAAGAGGCAGTAGCTGTGTCGGCAGAATAGCGTCTCCTGCTGACATAGCGCTGTCCACATCAGCGCTTAGGTCTGCGTAACTTGGGTCGCACGGGTGTGTGGCTTTTTCACACCCCTGAGTGCCGTAAGTTATATCGATATAAGCAGTAGTGTAGACCTACCCTCAGAGAGGAATGCATTACCTCTTTATGTGAGAAAGAACAGCAGTTGTTTTCACATGGAAGTCTAGTAATGTCCGAGTTACTCCCCTGCTGGAGTTTAGAAGGTGTTAATAATCTAAAGAGTATGCGCAGCTGTTATCTTTACAGTAATTACCATAACATTTCTTGATTGACTACACTATGCATTTTTTAAAAATTGAAACTGCAATCAAAGCAATCTATTTATTCATTTTCTTGGATTTTTTCCAATTTATAGACTGAAAAGTGCATCAAATGAATGCACAAATCAGAAAACAGACACAATGACTCATAGGGTTGCATTCTCTTTCCTAACTTTCTGTTTATTAGTTTCAATACTTACAAAACATGAACATTAGAATATACAATCCTAATGAAGGATTTTGCACATATTGTCACTAATAGGAGTTATTCACAATAGTTTCTATTGTAAGAGTTTTTGCAATTTCAATAGATACAGTTGAAATTGTTTTGCTGATTTTCAATTACTTGTTCTTTGGCACATCTACACCAATGTCTCCTAACTTCATACATTAAACTTATAGCATTGGTAAAAGGGACAAATAATTGAAATGCATAAAAGTAAAGAAAAACATATGGAAATAACCTTTATCTTGATGTTTCATGTGCTGCTAGCCAATACACATGAACTATACTGTCTCAATGGAGATTTTCAGTTTTTTCATTTTTAAACTGAAAAATCTAAAATAATAAAGAGTTAACAAGTTTAATTGTCTTTAATTATCACTGTTCCTTAAATTTTGTTACTTTGAAGTACTGTAGCAGCCATTCTTTTGGAATGAAGTTATGCTACATTAAGAACCTGTCTCTGTTTTAACTGCCGATTAAAAGTTGGAAAGCCAAACTAGACTACTATTTCCTTTTACCAATTTAAAACTTGGTTGCTTATTTTACCATCTTATGACTATAAATAAAAAGACAGCTTTTAACAGAAGACAAGGACTAATTCTTCAATCCTTCCTCATCGTGAGGAGTACTTATTTTTTCGGAGAGTGGTCCTATTAGAACAAATGGAACTACTTGAATAAATAAGAGATAGAAAATTGGGCCTCAAGAAAGTGCCACATTTTATTTTGATTTATATAACTCCTAAATTCAAGGTGGCAATCCACTGACAAACTGCAATCAGTGGTTACTGAGATCATATTACACTGCTTCTTTTGTCCTCTGCCTACCCCTGGATTAAGTCATCCAAAAATCAGATATTTATTCAATGAGCCAGACCACCAGCAGCAAGGGGATAGAAGAGCAGGGCATTCCCATGAGTGTCCCCTTGCATTGTTTCCTACCAAATAGCATTCTAATGGGACTGAGCCACTGTACAGTTACAGAGGGAAAACCCTCCCAGCACTGCGAATTGTAGATAGACTTGGCAGGATTACATCTGTATTGAGAAATGTCGGTAAACATCAATTTCACCGTACACACAAAAATTGAAGACAAACATTTCCATGGATGATAATCAAAATTTAAAGATAGGTGAAGTAAGACAAATGCTGCTTGAGAAGTAATTAGAGTTTGATTTAAGGCTATTTTATTTGTATATTTTGACATGTGACATTGACAATTTGTGTTTTAATAGTTATAAAGCTTTAAGTTTTTGAATCTCAACATCTACTGCCATTAAATAATTATTGTCTGAACACGCACACCCATTGTCTGACCACAACTGTGAAAAATGTAATTCAATACAAACAAAAAATGCTTAAAAATAAGCATCAATATTCTCCATTGAAATGATACAAAAATAGAAATTGAGTTCTGCCTTGGCGGATCATAGAGGAGAGACCCCTCCAGATCCATGGAGACAGAGCCATCCATGCTGTTCTACTCTGCTAGCAGCTCTCCATAGGCTGCATGGCTCTGGAGCAGGGAACCTGAACCAGTTCAGTATTGGCCATGGAGCTGACCCTATGGTATTATATTCTGCTTTAAACAGCCTCTTATTTGTAGGGTTATCAGGGAATGGTGCAATGGGGAACAGACAGTTTTCTCCCTCCCCAACCTCACCAATTCCACACTGAGTGGGACCTAGAGGTATTCAGGCAGGGAGAGAATGCTATGAAAGCAGCACTTCTCCCTTTTTATGAAGGCAGGAGAGAACCACATATGGGAGGTCCCCTTCACATGAGGAAGACAACTTGATGATCCAGGCTGGTATTTCCGTTGTTTATTAGAGTATCATTATTAAAAAGCATCACCACAATTTATTCATCTCCTTTCATATTTTAATTATAATGATCAGATTTCCATATTCTTTACAAAAGTATTATTGTGTGTATTTTACACGTCAGATTGCACTATAGCACATCTGGTTATTTTTTGAATATGAAAATGTGGTCAAACTACCCATCAGTACATGGATGGCTTTCCACATGTGAGTAGTTCTTCTGAAGCCAAAGGGACTGCACAGGTACTTAACATTTTGCATGTGCATAAAGTGGAGCCTGTGATTACAGCAAACTGTTAAATATTAAAGTAGATTAAACAGGGAGAGAAATTTAATGTATTCATTCCAATTGGGAAAACGGACAAAGGTGATCCAACAAGTGATACACAATCAATCCCCATCTCCATGCAGAAACGTTTTGTTTAAATGTACCTTTATTGAAAAGAAATATATTTTCAAGACCAATGCCAAACATTGAAACAAATGCAGAACGCCTGGTTCTCTTCTTACTCATTGTTTTTTTCCCCACTGGTAAAATCCTTCTGACTTCAGTAGAGATGATCCTGAATTACAGCAGTGTAAGAGAGAGAAAAATCACTCCCATAATCTTGTACCTGTAACCTTGTCTCCCTACCAATTCCCTTCTGTCTTATCATTGCCATGAGAAGTGAAGACATGTATGCAGTTTGCAGCCCTTCACTTTTTCATCTCTGTAAAGCACTTAATACACTTTGGCTATTATGACTGGGAGTTTCAAAGGATCCTGTGGGAGTCAGGTGCCCAGTTTTAACTGAATTTCAGTGGGAGTTGGGCACCTTTGAAAGTTCCAGCCTATAATAATAAATAATAATAATGATGATGATGTGTTAACTGAAGGTCTTATCTTGCGCCTACTGTCCATGAATAGAAGTTGCCTTTGTAACATGTCCTCCCTGTGCAGAAAGGGAGGGGTTAGTATTTCCCCCCTCCTCCAAAAATACACTTTCCCCAGAATCTGTATGTATATGTGTGTGTGTGAAGAAAGTAACTAGACCTCATTTTATTACAGTAACTGTCATACCGGAGTTGATAGTGTAATACAGAAATAAAATGCATAAGGAAAATGCACTGAGTTAGTGTATTTTCTGCTCTACTTATTTCAATGAATCAACATTCAGAGATATATTATTACAACTTATCTGCTGAATAAAAGAAAACAATGGCATGATCGCTGCTCCTTCCCAGCAAAGATTTCATATTCTGTGATCCTTAATCTAAATATCAGACTTCAGATGGTAATTTACAATTTTAAGTTTCTTTTGTCTTCCCCTTATCTTATTCCCCTTTAGAACTTTACCTGTTTAGGCTCTGACTGAGTAAAATCACTTAAGCACATTAACTTTAAGCAAATGAATAGCTCCATTGACTCTGATTCCTATTCAGCCTTACATATTTAAGCACACGCTTAATTTAAAAGATATGCTTAGTCTCAATTGGATGGTTCCTCTGCTTAAAGTTGAGCATGTGCCTAAATGCTTTGAGGAATTGGAGCCTTAATTTCTAACAGTAAGCTTCTTCGTATTCCCACACCACCTCTCTCTTTTAATTCCCCAAACTAAGCTTTTCACTTACCCTCCCCCAGGTCACTATCCCTCCTGCCTCCAGTTCTTGATCCCTGATCATGACTCACTTTAAGAAACACAATAAATCTGACCCTATTCTTAGTTTTTTCATTTGGCCTGTCATGCGTTGCACCAATTTCACTGGATATGTTCAGCTCAGAATGATTCCTACTTTTGTGACATTTCTGAGCTGCAGATCACTGAGGCTGACAGCAGAACTTGGCACTTGGGAGTAGTCAGGCTCAAAAGAAACACAAGCAAAAGGGGAGATGTATTCCATTTCCCAGATTCACTCCTTTTATAACACCTGATTCAGCCCCTATTGAAGTCAATGGGAGTCTTTCCACTGACTTCATTAGGAGTTGGATCAGTCCCAGAGTAGAGACAATAGCTAGAGAGCCCTCTATTTCCTCAGCAATAATCCTCCTTCCCTTGTAGGGATAAACTACTCAGCTTTCCCTCTCATTAGGGTGACCAGATAGCAAGTGTGAAAAATTGGGATGGGGGACAGGGCAATAGGTTCCTATATAAGATGAAGCCCCTAATTTTGGGATGGTCCTGATAATATCAGGACACATAGTCACCCTAAGTCTCCTAGCAGATCTTTACAGGAACTGGAATACTGACTTGCAGAAAAAGCACCTAATCTTCCTTAAATGTTGCCCATAGGCCAAGAGCCATTTTATTTTTATACACACAGTAATATCAATAATAGAATTATCTTTTTAAAAGAATTCAATAGGTATTTGCATGCAATCTAAGCAGGGGAAAAAGCACTGATGCAATACAGTTGGAAAGTGATGGTAGCCTCAATAAAATGTATTGAATTAAAGAATGGTGCCTTTACCTCTTTGGAACCAGTTTAAAAAAACGAATACATTAAAGTCTTAACTGCTCAGGCTATATTTTAGTAAAGGCATGTGTCTCACCTAATCAGATCATATATTCTATATTCAATATTAAATCTAATCCTAGAATTAAATTTACAATGGTGTGTGCTTTAGTGCTTTATGACTTCTTTGAGAATCATATATTTAGCTCAGTACTAACATACATGCTTCTATTGTAGCTTTCGGATATATTTGCATGACAGGAAGTGCATTATCAAATCAGATTTTTTTTAATAACAGGATTAGTATCTAAAGCTCCTCTCTCTGAGCTGACTGTACAATGCTTCACAATTCAGGGAAAGACAAGGATAGAATTTTCAGAGCACAAACTGCCATACTCCTTTGACCGACCCTAATGAAAAGATGTGCAAATCCACATTAAAAGGGAGCATTAGCTGTTCTTCAGAGAACAAGTCATCTGGCAGAAAAATGGCACAAAATTAGACTAATGTTTCCAGCAACAAAAATTATTTTCTTCCTTTCATTATTAGTCATTTTAACATCTCAGCTGAACATGAGAGTCACATTATAGGAAAAACATGAGATAATTGGTTCTTTTAGATTCACCATATTCTCTTTGACCTCATACCTAGCATGCGGCTTTACCCTCCGGCCATCTATTTTCAAAAAGGGACTAAATGATTGATTTTAACAATCACAACCACCTGATAGGTCAAATACATTGGCATCAGTTCAACCTATATGATCTTCCAGCCATATGGAAAAAGGCCTATAGCAAATTAGAAAAAGCACCACGTTTGTGATCGTCTTCATTGACAAAGACAATTGGCAACAGAATATCAGAAACCTTGCTGAGGTGATGTTTTAACATGAGTATAATGTTAACATGATATTTTAAAAAAACAACAAAGTATAGGTTAATGAGGAAAACCTTGTAGAAAAAGGAATACAAAGAGGACATTGAAAAAATACCAGTAACAACTTCTTTTGAATGATAGAATCATTAGAGCAAATGAGGCATACATTTAAGCCCAAGTACACACAAAAATCCACACTCATTTCAGTAAATGATTGTCATTAAATGTCCTTTCCATTTTAAGGAACTCTTGTGTGTGTATGTTATCATATACTTCTGACTAGAGAATTTTCCATGCTAACACTATGTCAATCCAATCAAACTACAGGAAGGCTACATTTTCAAACAATATCACCCATGGATTATTAATGAATTTTAAATCCAAAGATATCCTGATTTAGCAAAGCACTTAAGCATGTGCTTAACTTTATGCATGGGAGTAGTCTGGTTCCAGATTACCATCGCTTGTCCAAATGAACGATTTTCAAGCAAATCCATGTTTTCCCACTGACCCCAGCTCCAAAAAGCACTTGAGCTCAGATCCAAAAAAGGTACTTAGGCAACTAACCCCTAAGGTATGTAAGTCCCAATATTAGGCACCACTGAGATCCACAAAATTCCTGCTCAGCAGCCCCCTCACCCTGTAAGCCCCTAAACTTTCTCAGTGCATAAGTATTTGTTGTAAAAATTGCCTTAGCAGCTATCTTTGTACCACTGACCTATGGGATATTCTGATGTGTCGCTGCCTCTACCGCTCCAATTGAAATTATTACACTTTAAATAAACATCAACTAGGTCACAGATTGACTCTATAGCCCAGGGGTTAGGGGACTCACCTGAGAAGTGTCTGATGCCTATTCGAGTCCTTTCTTCCTCTCAGGCAGAAGCAGGTCTTGAGACAATGTTCTCCCAAATGCCAGATGAGCATGCTAAACAATAGATTAAAGGTTATAATGGAACAACTCTTCCTCTTCTGTGCAGAGTGAGATGGCCTCTCAGCACACCTCTCAGCCCCCATGTACAAGTTAGGCCCTGTCTATACTACAAAGCTATGTCAACTGAAGTTACATCAGCACACAGCCAATGCAATTAGTACATTGCTTGTGCATGTGAATACTTGTCTCCTTGTGTCAGTGGAGAACATACGCACTAGGAGTGCTTGTATCAATGCAAAATGAGGTATATCCATGTGCAACTCACCACTGTCCAGTGCACTGTCTTTTGGGCAGATTTGGCAATGCATGTTGGGGTCAAAACAAGTTGTACAGGGATGACTGGGAGCATAGGGTCAACTTCCCAGACTGCAACTGTTTCCATCCCATAATGTTATCTGTATCCCATACTTTCTCATCCTTTTTTTCAAAATCTCACAAACCTGCACAGCCCTCCTTGCTGTCCACCATCTCTGACAGAAGCATGGAGCCTGTAGAGCAGGGTTTCTCAAACAGGGGTCACCGCTTGTTTAGGGAAAGCCCCTGGCGGGCCAGGCCGAAGTGTTTACCTGCCCCATCCGCAGGTCCGGCCGATCGGGGCTCCCACTGGCCGCGGATCACTGCTCTGGGCCAATGGGAGCTGCTGGAAGCGTGTGGGCCAAGGGACATATTGGCCACCGCTTTGAGCAGCTACCATTGGCCCGGAGCAGTGATCCACAGCCAGCGGGAGCCGCGATCAGCTGGACCTGCAGACGGGGCAGGTAAACACACTGGCCTGGCCCACCAGGGGCTTTTCCTACACAAACGGTGACCCCTGTTTGAGAAACCCTGCTGTAGAGCTGTGCACTATTGTCATGAGCATTGCAAAACAGGATCTTGGAGTATTTGCAGAGCCACAAAAAAGAACCCAATGGGAACATGACAATTCCTTAGAAGACAGGTTGCTGTGGAACATAAGAACCAGTTCAAGGTTGGTGGTGGTATTCACAGAGCAGATGCTTCTGGGCCTGGGAAACAAGCGGTGACCAGTGGGATCACATCATAATGCAGGTTTGGGATGATAAGCAATGGCTGCAGAACTTTCAGATGCACAGGCCACATTCCTGGATCTGGGCACTGAGCTCGCCCAAGCCCTCCAACGCAGGGACACTAAAATGGGAGCTGCACTGTCAGCACAGAAGTGAGTGGTGATCGCACTATGGAAACTTCCAATGCCAGATTGCTGCTGGTCATTCAGGAATCACTTTGAGGTCAGGAAATCCACCCCCAGGTCAATGTGATGCCTCCTGCTATGCAAGACTGTGACAATTGGCAATGTGCAGGACATAGTCGATGGGTTTGCAGCAATGGCATCCCAAAGCAGCCCAGGCCCACATGCTGCTAACCTCTGGACTGCAATGGTGCCTGCTGAAGTTACCACTGAGTGGCATGGGAAAGTGTCCTACTGCAGAGGAACAAATAAGGCAGTTGTCCCCAGAAACCTTCAGCAGAGATTTGCAGAGAACCTCCAGGAAAATTTCCTTGAGATCTCTCGGGAGGATTCAAGGGACATCCCTGTGTATAAAAACAAACTGATCTGCATCTCCTCCTCCCTCCACCTAACTCTAGAGGGGAATGAAAAGCAGATACAACTCTGCCTCTCTTGGTTGTGCCACTACCTCTTCTAGCCTGAGTAAATTAATGAAAAGTCAAAAGATGAGTCCTGCTACTTGGGGTGGGGGAGGAAGGAAATCCCTGTAATTGAAAATTTATCAACACACTTGCCCAAGGCTCCTTCCCCCATATCAGGCCCCAGTCAACTGGCTGGATTGGCTGGGCTGCTGTGGAGTCAAAAACAGATCTTGGTTCACTGTGCAGCTGGTTCCCCCGGTCTCCTATCCCCCGACTTCTCCTTCTCCTCTTCCTCATCCACCACCTCCTCCTTCTCCTCCCTGTTTATGGCTGGGGCCTGTGACTTGGGCTCCTTGGACACATTCATGGTGCTGTGGGCGATGGGGGTGGGGTCTCTTCTGAGTATGGCACGCAGATCTTTGTGAAAGCAGTCAGAAAGCCTCTTGGCTCTGGATCGATTGTTGGCATTCCTGGGCTTCTGGTAAGCCTGCCACAGCTCCCTGGCCTTCACATGGAACTGCTGCTGGTCCCTCTCCTACACCTTCTCCTGCAGCCCCTGAGCAATCTGCTCATAGACATCAACGTTTCTACTGCTGAGGCAGAGCTGTGTCTGCACAGCCTCTTCTCCCCACAGGTCCAGGAGATCCAATATCTCCCTTCTACTCCAGAAAGGAGTATGTCTGCAGCGTGGACAGCTGAGCAGTTGCACTCAACAATGGAGAGGTGTTAGGTGTGCTCACCAAACCAGGAAATCAAGAAAAAGAATTTTAAAAAATTCACAGGGCTTTAAAGCCAGATTCTTCCAGTCTCTGTAACCCTTGGGCAGTGGAGTTCACAATGGTGACCACAGCAGTCAGTGTGGAGTATCATGGAACAGCAGCTGGAGGACAGTTTAGGTCAACATAAGTAACGTAGTGTCTACACATGCACTGCATTGACCTAAGTATATCAACTGTGGTTCTACACCACTTGGGGAAGTGGTCTTACTATGCCAGAGTAATGGGGCACTTCCAGTGGTGGGAGACCAATTTAAGTGTAGACATATGCACAACTAAGTTGACAGATGCTACCTTGCATCAACCTAATTGTGTAGTGTAGACCAGGCCTTAGGTGGAGGAATGCCTATCTTCCCTCAGTTCATAGATTACTAGCAGATATAGTCACCTAAATCCAGGCTGCAAGGAGGTGCCTGCCTATCTCTTGAGAGGAGCCAGGCTTAGGACACACATCTCTTGTTGGCATCTCCCATTGGTTATCTTAGACGTCGCACTGACTAGCATGCTGGCTTTGTGGATCTCATTCTAAGTCACCTCTCTCTTCTCATTCACTTTGTAGGAAGCCTAAGCACCCAACTCAGGATTTGTGGATTTCAGTGTGATTCCTGTGATTTTCTAGGGGCCTGAAAGTTAGGTGTTGCGATGTTCAGCATAACCCCCACTGTAACACTCTGTACCTCAAAATAGCACCTGGGCACTGCTGTATTCACAACTGTGATATTATTATGATATGTTTTGTACAAAGTATGCCTTGTGAGGTATTATTTTGTAAGTCTTGATCTGCTGAACAATAACAACCTGTTGGATTGTATGTGCTATCCTTGTATGTGAAGTTATGAAGTATTACTGTATGTGTTACTGAAATAGGAAACACCCACAACCAGCCTTTCAGTTACAACAAAGGAGTAGCCATCAATAGCCAGATGGCATTCATGGCTCATCAACATGCAGTCCACTATGCTAGAGACTTCTCAGATGAGGCACCTATGCCATGGGGGCGGACTAACCCATGTCACAGCAAAGATCTTTCCAGCAAGCTGAAAGTATAAAAGAGAGATAGTGACATCATCACTTGGCCTCTCCTCCCACTGAGCACCCTTCCTCTTCCCTCCCCCCAATATCTGAACACCTGGAAGAATTTCTGGAAGACAAAGACGTTGGACTGGGAAAGGGTGGTCCTATACAGGAAGGTAGTCCCAGCCTGTGTACTGAGGAATTATAACCTGCTTATAACATCTGTCAGGGTGAGAAAAGCTCTATGATTCAATTCTTGCTTAGACTAAAAGTTTAGGATTTAGAATACATCTTTATTTTCTTAAGGTAACTATCTCTGACCTTTATACCTACCACTTATAATCACTTAAACTCTAGCTCTCTGTAGTTAATAAATCTGTTTTATATTTTACCTAAAATAATGTTCTGTGCCTGAAGTGTTTGGGAAATCTCAACTCGTGTTAACAAGGACTGTTGCCCGGCCACGGCAAACTAGGTAAGGAGCTTACACTGGTCAGGTTTCTGACCAATGGAAGACAATATAGTTCTGGGGTGCAAGACTAGGGGGAATTGGCTGGAGTCTCTCTATTGCTGATTCATGAGTGACTTGGAAATCATTCATGTAACTGCTGGGTGTGTCCCTATTTGTGGATGTCTATGTAAGTGCAGTGCTGGTCAGAGGTTTGCAGCTTGACATCAGCATCACAGTGTGAGAGATAACACAGGTTAGTGAGACAGAGGGCTCAGAAGTCTCAATTCAAGTTGCACCCCAGGGACCCCATCACTACCATCCAAGTTCCTAAGGGCTTAGGTCTGTATATATGAGAAAGGTGGAGCAAAAGAAAAAAGCAGAGATTTCTGCCACTCATGGTGTTGCTAACTGTCATGATTTTATCATGCACATGGCAGTATTTGGTGTTTTTCTTGAAAAGATCAGCCCCGCCGGCCCGGCGCTATCCCCCGCTCTATCCTCAGTGTTCCCTCCCGGTCCCCTCGCGCTGGATTGGCAATATCGGGGACGCAGTGGGGGAAGTTCAGTCATTAACGAACATCTAGTACGCAGCTCTGTTTACCGAGCCAGGTGCATTTCGTGTTAGGTCCTTCTTCGTCTCTTTCGCGCTTAGAGAGTCGGGTGAGGCAGTGGCGGTACAGCCTGGTGGGGAGTGAGGAGGAGCAGGTCTAGGGGTGGCTGCGCAGGTGGGCCGCACCGCGTGGCTGAGTGGAGGCAGAGCTGCGGAGGCGCTGGGGGTATGCTGCATGGGAGTTGGAAGGTGGATGTCCTGGGGTTAGAGCGTCTGGTGCTGAGCGGACGTGAGGGGTGTAGAGCAGAGGCGTGTGCGAGAGCATAGTCGTGATGATTGAGCACAGGTGAGGCACCGGATGCTGAGTGCGCTGGTCGGCATGCAGCTGAAGGCGATGCGATCGCCGCTCGATGAGGCGCCGGGTGAGAAGGCGGCGTCCAGGCCTGGGCGAGCGATGTGCGATGAGAGCGCCGCCAGGGGCGGGTGCAGGCGGAGGTGGCCGGGGAAGGCGTGGGCCTGGAAGTGAGAGCGAAGAAGGGTGATTGAGGTGGGAGGGCGGCCGTCCTGGAGCTGGGAAGGCCGGGGGAAAGCGAAGCTGCTCCTTATCCGCGTGGGCGGTCAGAAGGGCCAGGCGGGCTAGGGAGGGTGAGCTCCGAGTCTCTGCTTGCTTCAGGTGGAGCGCCAGGAAGGCCGTCTTATAGAGCCAGGTGGAGAGGGAGGTGGGGCTAGGCTCGGAGGGGGGAAGGCGTAAGTCAGGGAATAGGGGCGAGGAGTCCCAGGTGCAGGGAGGGCTAGGGCGTGGGAGAGATCGAAGTGGTGGCCCCAGGGGCGGGGGGGGACACCAGGTGTTCAGGTGGGTGACACCTGGCGGGGTGGCGAAAGGGGACACAGCGAGGAGGTGGACTCACTAGGCGGGGAAAAGGTCTCTCCTTATGGCGGGCTGGTAGTCCAGGGTGGTAGTGAGATGTACTCTATAGTGAGGCTCCAGGTCCCCTCACCACACCTTGCACCCTCCACTATGGTAGGGACAGGGTGATGTGAAATGTAGGTGGTTCTCTTTACACTTTCAAGCAGGACTTGTTGTGGCTCGAACAGCAAGGGACTCGGTCAACAGCCAGAAACCAGTCTTGGAAGGAGGATGTGGATGGATGTGGAGTGGGAGTCTGAGGTGTCTCTGTGTGATGGGGTCTGTACAATGGGGGGGGATGGGGCTGCATTGAGGAGAGGATGAGCAGCAGGTGGTGCCAATGCTGGAGAGCACAGAGGGAGCCACTGTATCATCGTGGCCTCCGATCCCTCCGAAGGCTGGAGCGCTCTGTGTGGAAAGTGGAAAGGAGAGGAAGGCAGGAGAGGAGGTGAGTCTGCCCTGGGCGGACGGGAGGGAAGGGCTGACAGAGAGGAGGGGAGTGCGCTGAAGGGAAGGCAGAGGGAGAGACACTTCCTGTGCCAGAGAACCCCGAAGTGCAGAGGGATCAGAAACCTACCCTGAGAAAAAGCAGAACTGGAGGACGGAGGACGGAGGGACCAGGAGTGGGAGGGTCTGACGCGTGGACCACACTCCCAGTCGGTGCGTGCCCTCCCCGCTCCGAGGGAAAGGCAGAGTGGGAGGGAGGGAGCGGAGCCTCAGAGCAGGGGACGAGCAGGCAGACGGCTGGCTCCGGCTCTAACGGTTCGCTGTTCTTGCAGATTGCTGTGGAAGTCGTGGGTTGGTGACCCGACCCCCTTGCAATTGCAGGTTGGTCCGTGACGGAGTTCTGACAGCGGATCGGGCTGGAAGTTGATGTGGCGAGCGTGCAGCAGCTCCTGGGGCGGTTGTTGGCGAAGAGAGCAGTGCCCCCAGAGAGCCCCCCAGGTGAGAGGAGCGCGAGCGTCACGTGCGAGGAAGATGAGACGGCGCGGGAAGCGACTCGAGGGCGACCCGCGTCGGTCGGCGTCCGTGAACGAGGCCGCGGGCGGTCGGACGGTGACCATGTCGCCCGACGCGCGTGGAAGCGTGCGGCGGAGCGCCAAGCGGCGGTGGCGACCCGCGGACGGCGCTGCCGCGCGAGGCGGCTGCGAGCGGTACGCGATGCCACGCGCGGATGATAGGCCCAGCATGACCGCATGGTCGTGGTTGGTGTCACCGAAAGAGAGCGAATGATCAGGCGCGCACGATGAGTGCCGTCGTGGGAGGAAGCAGTGACGCGCCCGGTGACCTGACCGAAAACTGACTGCGAGACCGCGGGTAGCGCCAGGAGACTGAGGCATTGACAAGCAGCCCCCGAGGTGTTGGAAGGGAGACCCCTGGGCTGCCTACCTGACCCCGCTTTGCTGTACCTGGGAACAGTCATAGCCCCTCGTGTAGAGAGGGGTAGCGATGCGCTAGGGGATAGGTGAGGGGCTGCGCCATGCTTTGCTGCCCGAGGGGTGCCACTGCCATCTGGCGCCGAGAAAGCGCGATGCTACCACTGCCACTGGCGTTGAGTGGTGTTGCTACCGTGGCAAAGCGGGAAGAAGGTATGGTGAAAAGCGTCCTTCAGTGGGTGGCAATGACACGAGAGTGGAAGGGGCGCCGGTGGGGGGGTAAGGTGGCAGGGTGAGCATGTCCTTCACATGACGGTCCGAGGTATGCGTTCAGGATCAGAGAGGGTGGGATAGGAGAAGGTCACCATTCCGCCAGGCCCCAGGCAGATATTTCCCAAGCCCGATGCCCCGGCTGTCTGGGGCGTAGCCCAGGTTCAGTCCAGGGCGAGGCCACGAGAATAGGGCCTGCCCGCGACCTCTTGAGCAGTAGGACCGTCGGGAGAGGGGGAGGAGTAGAGGCGGGGGATGGGGTGGGAGGAGAGGGCTGGGACTGGGGGGGAAGAAGGAGGAGATGGTGTGGTGGAGCTGTCTGATTGTAGTGGAGGACAGAAAGAAGAACCAGGGTTAGGAGGAGGAGAGCTGAGGAGGATCCGAGGGGGGGATGACAAACGAAAGAGGAAAAGGAGAGAAGGCTGAAAATGAGGAACCGAGAGGCCGGGGTGGAGAGAGGACTGGGGACGAGGCGAGTTGACCCCTAGGCAGCCGGTGAGCCTTGGTGCCGCGTCGACGCTGGGCCTGCGGACTGACCGCTACGGCTGGAAGAGGACCTGCGCTGCTGCGGCTGGTGCTGCGCTGGCGGGCGGGCTGGGTGCGCGGCTGGAGGAAGCTCTGTATGTATCTTCTTTCTTGCGTGGCTGCGGAGACGAATGCATGCCAAGGTTGGTATGGTCAGGCGTCTCATTTCCCTGTCTGTAGCAGCTGGGGTGCAGCCGCGAGAGTCAGACGCAGCGTCTGCAGCTCCTGCTGCGCGCGGCGCCCGCACCCTCCTATATAGAGGATTGCAGCCGTCCGGCGCGCCGGCATGCTCCGACTCCTGTCGCTATCCAGCGCATCGAGTTCCGCCGAGGCAGCGGGCGTGATTGTTCGTCGGGTTTGCGGCAGGTGAGCAGATTTGATGATGTCCCTGGCGGCCAGTTATCATGTTACCCAAGATGTTTGCCATGATGCCACTGCAGGCGCCAGCTGATCAGGCCTTCAGGCCTGCAGAATCATCCTCGCCAGCTCCTTGATCTGGGCGTCGCGCGGCCTCTGGCGTCCGGCCGTTTCAGCCTGCATGTGGCTTAGTCCGCACACGGCGTTCGCGGCGGAGTATACCGTTGTACTCGAGTTGGGCTGAGTACGTGCTGGGATAGGGGGCGGGCTGGCGGTGGAGCTGAGTTGCGGGCTGGTACTTTACGAAGCTTAATTCGGCCAGCATGCAGCGCGCGAGGCGGGGAGGGACCACATTAGTGCAGCGTTCTTTTGCACTGTCTTCACTGCCAGCGTGCCATGCGCGGCCGTCGCGCCATGGCCCACGCGGCCAGGTCGCCTGCCTTGTCCTGGTGGGGGGAGGGGGCCACGGGGCGGGTTTTGGCAGAGGCCTCCTGGTGGGGGAGGCGGGACATGGAGTGTCCCCCAGTGGTCCCATGAGGAGAGCGTCCGGGAGCGGCCTCGAGGACATGGGGCTGGGCTGGGCCTGGTCCCGGCGGCGGTCCGAGGCGGGAGGGCTGGCCGGTGGGGGACGGGGGGGAGGATCGGGCCCTCGCGGGACGCGGCTCGAACGTCGTGGCCGGCGGGAGCGGCTGCCCGTGGCCACGTGGTGCTCAGGGGCACCCAGACCCCCCACTGCTGAGCCCCCCCGTGTGGTGGTGTGGTGGGTGGTGCAATGGTGGGTGCCCAGCGCGAGTGGTCGGGTGGTCAGAGCGAGGGAGGGGGCGGGGCGGGCGGAGCCCAGGGCGAGGCTGGAATACCAGCTTATGGATGGGCCCAGAGGCCCCGGCCCCGAGTCCCGGTACGAGAGGGTGACTCGACCATCCGGGATGTCCTGCCGGGAGGCTCGGAGGCGCGGACCTCGACCGACCTCGCGTGCGCGGGAGGCGAGCGGGCGGGAGTGTGCCGGAGGCGCGTGGGCGGCGGGGGGCGGCGAGGGGCGGCAGCGGCGCGGACGCGGGTCGACCTCGTGCGACCCGGGCGGCCGGTGCCCGGCCGGACGCCGAGACCGACGACCGCGGACTGGCGCGGCCGTATGGCGATGACGCGATGTGATGCGAGATCGTGCCGATCGGCGTCAGTACTCGGCGGGGAGCCGGAGCGGCGGCGGGGCGCGGCGCCGGGACGCGGCGCCGGGCCGTGCGTGGGCGGATGGTGGTCGGACTCCGACCATCGCGGAACAGCCCGCCGGAACAGCCCGAGCCGGCGGGCGGGTGCCGGTGCCGGCGCGGTGCCTCGGCCGCCAGCTTCGCAGCGGCGAGTACGCCTCGGCGCCGCCGGCGCGCCTTGGCTCAACAGGACCGGGCGGCGCCGCCGGCGGCCGGAGCGGCGCGGCGGAGGACGCGCGCGGTCGCGCAGTTGCGGCGTGCGCGTGGGCGCGCAGCGGGCGGCGGGCACGCGAGGCGCACACTGAGCTTGAGTCCTCAACTCAGGGACTTAGCTACGGCTTCCGCTTGCGGCGCCGCTTCGGGCGCGCGCGCGGCGGGCGGGGCCTGCGCCGGACCCGCGGGCGCGGGGCTGGTGCGGCGGGTGCGCTGCTGGAGAGGGGCAGGAGTGGTGAGGAGCCGTGCCGCGCCCGCGCGGAGCGCTGCCGCGGGGGAGCGACGGCTTCTTGGTCCCCACGTTCCCTGCGTGTCGTTCGCGGCGTGTCCCGCGCAGAACAGCAGAACAGACTAGGCGTGTGTCTCTCCGCGCTCCGAGCCAGGCGTGCCGTCAGGTGTCGATCGCGTGGGGGCGGGTTTGGCGCGGGGGGCAGGGGCGTGGGCTGAAGCCCGGGGCATGAGCGGCCCGGAAGGGGAAAAAGAAGGAAACCCCCTTAACTATTACTATCTAGAACTACAGATAACTATAACCACACACTGAACAACTACTACTATATATATATATATACAAAAAAAAAGAAGTAAAGTAAAGGTGGTGGAGAGAGACTCCACACACAGTTCACCGGCCCGACCGGGCACGTGAGGAACTGAGGAGCGGCGGGCGGGGGACGGGGGGGATGGGGTATATATTTAGCGCCATAGCGCGCCACTCCAGGGGCAGCGCGGCCCGCTGCTGGGAAAAAAAAAGAGAAAGCCGCCGTTGCAGGCGCGCACACCTAACTGGAATGCATTGGAGCAATCACTCGAAGAAGAACCTCTCAATTGTCATTTATTTTAAAAGTCCATCTGTCACTAAACCTCATGGTTGCAGGGAAAAGGTTGGAAACATTATGCAAGTGCCTCCTAAAGGGTTAAAACCAGAAGGCAAATAAAAAGCACCCAATATTTATCACCTAACACTGTGAGATTTTTAAATCAATCTCATGATTTTGGTTCGGGTGGGGCGGAGGCTGGTTTATGATTTTGAAATGCTCAGGATTAGCAATATTGCACACTCAATTGAAGATCCATAGATGCCTGGCTCCCACCACTTAGAAATTCATCCAGTTCAGAGGGCCAGCACAAAGTCCAGGAATAATTTACATGCCACTTAAGCCCTATTTTAAAGGGTTAAGTGGGACTTAAGTAGTACAAAGACCTTGGGTGAATTAGGGATGAATTTCACTCAGCACACATTGATGCACGAAAATTTTTGCAGAATTCTGTATATCTAAAAAAATTGGACCTATGCCTGCAGCCAAAATCAGATAGATCTATCACGAGTATTTGCCATTGTATTTTCAGGATAATAATAATACAAATATATTGCTACTTGGCAAATACTGATTACTGCTGAAGTTTTGCTAAGAGTGGCTCATATCTACTTCATGGGAACAAAGTATTGCAAGTGATGCCTACAGTGGTAAATGAGTCTTATTTATCTTCATTTAGTTAACCCTCAGCAGATAGAGAATATAATGAAGCAGAAACATAGAGGCTATAGATAAGAGAAGTCGTGCTGTTCATTTTATTTAGGAGCTGATTAGAGGTGAAAAGAGTCATTCTCGGCAGCACTGAAGAAAAGAAAATGAATTAGGGTTCTTTTAGGACTGTTTAAAAACCGAGTAATAGAAACAGATAAGGAGACCAGACAAAATCCTGGTCTTTTTGTCCTGTGTTTGTACAGTGCCTAGCACAATGGGGTCCTGGTCCATGATTAGGGATCCTAGCTCCTATGGTAATAGCAACAGCTAATTAAGAACAGCAGCAATGGCTCTATTTTGATCTCTGTGTGGTAAATGACAATAATAGGGGGAAAACTGGTCTCTTTTTTCATGCACTTAGGGCAACAACGTTACACTTTGTGACACCCTTTTTTTGGCAGGTCTCTGGGGGAAACAGGGAGGGAGGGAAGGAGGGGCAGGTTTCCATTAGAGCTGAGTAAACTATTCATGCTGGGGGAAAAAGTGAAACCTGGTTCTTTGGTTTGAAAATTTTGTTCATGACGTTGGAGCAATCCTACAAAATTAAATCAGAGAACCTTTCCTGTGCAGCGTTGGTTTGTTAAAAAGGATAACTTGTAAATTTCAAAATGGAGAAAACAGCAGTAGCTTTGAAAACTCCCACAGCCTGAAGTGAATTAATTACAAGGCTGGAAACCAGAAATTCTTGGGATCTATTCTCACCTCTGATAGGCCTTCGTAACACTCTGAACTTTACACACATCACTTAGTTAGGCCCCATGATGTGGACAAATTTCATTATTTTATCTTTTTTCAGATGGGTAAACTGGGGCTCTGATAACTGAAGCGATATACCCATTTTAAATTCATTACCATTGTGAACCATGATTTTAAACCAGATCCTTGTTTTCTAGACCTAGGCCCAATCCATTAGATCTGAAGTGTCTCCCAGGCAAGGCATTTCCCCTTTCTTAGCCTCTGTCTTTTAGGATGAAATCCTGGCCCCATTGAAGTCAATGGCAAAACTCCCATTGACTTTCTTGGGGCCAGCATTTCACTCTTAATCTGCAAAATGGGGATAATAGTATCTAATGATCTATATATTTATATGGCCCTCTGTACCATAGTATCTGACAGCCTCCCCATCATTAGCTTTATCCTTACAATACCCAAGTGAGGTAGTGAATTGTTACCCCCATTTGAGAGGAAAGGAACTGAGGAACAGTGAAAATTAAATGACTTTCCCAAGGTAACACAAGTTTGTCACTAAGAATTAAACCCAAGTCACTGGAGTCCTAGTCCAGAGCCCTCTCCACTAGACCAGCCTTTCACACATGCTTCTGAATATCTTAAATGCTGCATATTTTTCTTACTGCTGGGAATTTTCTGTTGATTAGGTATAACAGTAATTTGACAACCCAGCATGGCTTTGAGGTCCTCTATAGCAGCCCTATTAACTGTGTTCCTTTATATTTATCCTTTTGCTTTCTTTTTTGAGTGAAGAAGTGGTGTTGGACTCACTTGGGGAGTAATGTATTTTTTTTTTCCTTTTTGAAAAAAAGTTATAAAAAAGAAGGTTGTGCTACGAAATTCAGGATTTCCCAATAGCTAGATCCAAGACAACCTCCTAGTTTTGAAGCAGAAAAAGCAGTGATCCAAAGCCTCAAATGAACTCCATTGAAGTCAATGAAACTGGACTGATTTACAACAGCTGAGGATCTGGTTCTAAAACTGCAGTAGGAACTTGCTCCTGAGTTTGGACATTTGGGGGTTTGACATAAACAAATGCATTCTTCCATGACAGAGGCATGATTAGGTGGTATGCACATTCATTCGGCATGGTCTAGTGACTGAGAATGATGCTAGAATCAAAGACACAGCTTTCATCTCAGCACTCACATTGAATTGTTCTATGGACTTTGGCAATTTATATGACCACTCTATATCTGTTTCTTCTACAGCAAAACTGGCATAATAATTCTTACTTACCTACGTCACAGGGGTGTTGGAAAATCTAATTAGTGAGTAAAGCAGTAAAGAAGTGCTAAGAATAATTATTAGTCTCTGGTGTAGAGTTTACAAATTGCCTCCCAATTGTGTATGAAATGGTTAAAACCTAAATTCATCTGTAGCAGAAATGCTTTTCTATTTGCCTATTTGTTCATAAAGATAGCTTTAATTAGTACTTCCATAGAAACAATGTTCTCGTATATGAACTAAAAATTGTAATCAGTGTGAAGTGAAGCTGATGAATAATTCCAAAAATAGAGCTCAAACATCAAAGTCCCTTTCACAGAGGAAAAAATCATTCTTAATCTTTCTATGCAGCAACCACAAAAGTGTTGCCATGTCAATAGGAAATGAGCTACTTTTATGTCCAATTGACAAGGCAGCATGAGAAGTGGTCACTACATATTCAGGAGGTATTTTCAAGATGCTCACAGTTCACTCAGGGATTAGGTAAATTTCACAATGGTAAAAGTAGTTTTAATAGTACATTTCTGAAATACTGTATTTTCTTCCAAGCAAACATCTTTGCTAATGAGCAGTTTTGGTTATTCAAGTGCTTATACAACATTGCCAGCACTCACAATTTCATGGCAAATCTCACTGTATTTTTTTCTTAAAGCTCCAGTTCCTAGAGTTCTGTGATTACATGAGATCTCATCTTTTTTTTTTTTTAAATGTTTCTAGCCCTCATAGCTAGAAAAAAAAATTCAAAACCAGAAGGCAAATAAAAAGGAAGCAAAACTTCATTATTATTAAATCTCATAAATCAATCTCAATTAAAAAACCTAGGACTGTCAAGTGATTAAAAAATTATTCACAATTAATCATCCGATTAAAAAAATTAATAGTGATTAATCATGCAATTAATCACACTGTTAAACAATAGAAGATCATGTATTTAAATATTTTGGGATGTTTTATACATTTTCAAATATATTGATTACAATTAAAACATGGAGTACGAAGTGTACAGTACTCACTTTATATTTATTTTTATTTCAAATATTTGCACTGTAAAAAGCAAAAGAAATAGTATTTTTAATTCACTTAATATAAGTACTGTAGAGCAATCTCTTTATCATGAAAGTTGAACATACAAATATAGAATTATGTACAAAAAAAACCTGCATTCAAAGATAAAATAATGTAAAACTTTAGAGTCTATAAGTCCACTAAGTCCTACTTCTTATTCAGACAATCACTCAGACAAGTTTGTTTACATTTTCAGGAGATAATGTTGCCTGCTTCTTGTTTACAATATCACCTGAAAGCGAGAATAGGCATTTGCATGGCATTGTTGTAGCCGGCATCGCAAGATATTTATGTGACAGATGCAATAAAGATTCACATGTCCCTTCATGCTTCAACCACCATTCCAGGGGACATGCGTCCATGCTGATGACAGGGTCTGCTCGATAACTATCCAAAGAAGTTTGGACTGATGCATGTTCATTTTCATCATCTGCGTCAGATGCCCCTAGCAGAAGGTTAATTTTCTTTTTTGGTGGTTTGGGTTCTGTAGTTTCCACATCAGAGTGTTGCTGTTTTAAAACTTCTGGAAGCATGTGCCACACCTCATCCCTCTCATATTTTGGAAGGCACTTCAGATTCTTACATCTTGGGTCGAGTGCAGTAACTATCTTTAGAAATTTCACATTGGTGTCGTCTTTGCATTTTGTCTCATTTGCAGTGAAAGCATTCTTAAAACAAACATCATGTGCTGGGTCATCATCTGAGACTGCTATAACATGAAATATATGGCAGAGTGCGGCTAAAACAGAGCAGGAGACATACAATTCTCCTCCAAGCAGTTCAGTCACAAATGTAATTAATGCATTATTTTTAATGAGCATTTTTTTAGTGCATCTGGCACGTAAATATCTTGTGACACCAGCTACCACAGTGCCATGTGAACACCTGTTCTCACTTTCAGGTGTGCCCCGGGCGCCGCCTGCCCTGCCGTCCCGCCCCCTGCTGTCCGGTCCCGTCCCCCGGTCCGGCGCCCAGACCCGCCCCCGCAGGCTGGTGACTTCGCCCGCCCCCCCCCCCCCCCCCCCCCCCCTCTACCTATATTGGGTCCTCCCCTCCCCTCTCCCCCCCTACTACGCCCGCGCCTTGCCCTCAGTGTGGCTACTGAGTGTCATGTGGTCAGCCCACACACTGGGGCACTGCTGCATCACAGCTCATCACCACAGGCAGGGGTTTGGACCTGGTGCCCTCCCTACCCCTGGCTGCCCCTCCCAACCCCCAGTACCTATGGCCCTGGCCGGGGCCGCGGGGCCTGGGGCTGTCCTGCTAGAGCTTCCTCCTCCCTCAGCCTATTCCCCCAGCTGCCTTCCCTTCTCAGGTAGCCTCAGCCTCAGCAGCCCAGCCCATCCCTCTCTGCAGGCAGAGCAGAGAGACTCTGTGTCTCTGCTTCCTGCCTCTTATAAATCCCCCTCCCCAGGTTTGGGGGGGGTGGCCCCAGCCAGCTCTTTACTCAGCTCAGCCCAGCAGCCCAGCACCCTCTCTCAAGCCCTGTCAGGCAGCATTTCAAAGCCCTCAGAGGCCAGAGCAGGGTCCACCCTACTACAAGGTGACATTGTAATTAAGAAGTGGGCAGCATTATCTCTCGTAAATGTAAATACACTTGTTTGTCTTGGCAATTCGCTGAACAAGAAGTAGGACTAAGTGGACTTGTAGCCTCTAAAGTTTTACATTGTTTTGTTTTTGCATGCAGTTATGTAACAAAAAAAATCTACATTTGTAAGTAGCACTTTCATGATAAAGACATTGCACTACAGCACTTGTATGAGGTGAATTAAAAATACTATTTCTTTTGTTTATCAATTTTACAGTGCAAATATTTGTAATAAAAATAATATAAAGTGAGCACTGTACACTTCGTATTCTGTGTTGTAATTGAAATCGATATATTTGAAAATGTAGAAAAACATCCAAAAATATTTAATAAATTTAAATTGGTATTCTATTGTTTAACCGTGCGATTAATTGTGAAAAAAAATTTTGAGTTAATGACGTGAGTTAACCACGATTAATTGACAGCCCTAAAAAAAACCTCTGCAGTAAGGCAAAATTACAATAAATGTTAATATACAACATTGTACACTGAATATTATCTTTGTCCTAAATAAGTAAAGAACCTAGCTAAATATTCTGGTTTGGGGCCTGACTCATGATTTTTCAATGGCTGGGGTTTGCAATACAACTTAGACTTCCAACACAAAGCTAGAAATATCAGGAGATCACTACTTAAGGCCCCACCTAAGCCTGGTATAAAATAAATCATGATTTTAGGCTATTTAAATTTAAATCATTTATTTATTTTATAGCCTAAAATCATTTCATTCACCTCCAGCAGTGGGGGGACAGAGACGAGAGAACGAATGGGAAGATGGGAGTGACTTGAGATGTAGGGGAGCAGATGGATTGAGCAAGAATAGGAATGCAGGAAGACTGAGCACTTCTATGGAGAAGCAGAGGGAGGGGTGAATAGGGATGTGGTGGGAGCCCAGAGGAAGCTAAAAAATACTGGGTTGGCTCTGGGTCATTCTCTCAGGAGATGGGGGAAGAGTATTTTCAACAGAAGGCCCTCCTTCCATGAGAGGGAAGTTTGTTGTGTCCACATCTCTCAATGCATGTTGCACATCTTCGAAAAGTCCAACCCAATAAGCACACAGGCTGCTCATTCCCCCCGCCCCCAAAAATCAATAGCTTATGCATTACATAAGATTCTCTTCCACTCGTGGAAGGAGTGGAGTTATTGGTCTGTTTGTGCACAACCCAGAAGTAATTCTTTGTAATTATAGCATCAGGTGCCTACATACAGATTAGACACTCTATCGCAGCTTAGTTAGATCATATTTTTTAAAAAACACCACAGGAAAACAAATCTGAGAGTGGTAATTGGAACTGATTTTAAATGGAAACCTAATTCTGATGCTAAAAATTGTTATGGGGGTGGCACCAGGTGGCAATTTTACATGGTCTTTCTGTTAGTATGCAAGCACTGTTCAGTCTTCGAACAAAAAAATCTGCATTGTTGGTTAATTTTGTGATATTTCTTTTAAGGGCAGTGTGACACTTCCTGGGGGTACTCAGGATTGCCTCACTACAATCTGCCCTTAGTGTGAGGAAGCCTTGCCTATGCCTGCCGTGGGTCAGCTCCTGAACCCCACCCCACCATGGGGGCAACACAAACACTCCCCTGTAGACCTCGCAGCCCTGCTGTTACTCCACAGGTTTGTGATAGGCATGCCCCAGCTCTGAAGCCCTCCAAGCATCTCCCTGGAGTGTCCACTGGGCATTTTCACTATTCACAGATTCACTGCTTAATAGTATATCTCCGCTTACCAGTTCCACCTCAGATCACCACGCTGCTTCACACGCAGCTCTTTTATATGTTTATAATGAAATCAGATATACATTTATTTAATAAGCCACATTAAAACAGTGGCAAATAGAAGTATTAGAAACAAATGGTTATATTTAAAACAAAATCATAACATTCATTTTAGAACCTCGCCTTAACAAGATACTCTCATGTCTTGTAGAATATTGTTCATCCAAAATCCCTGCAGCATTTTGCAGCCAAGCTGGCTGTGACCCTCCCCTCATTAGACAAGTACACAATCAGATTGCCACCCAGGCGAAGGATTCAGTGTTTTCTCCACCCCAACCCCAAAGATATACAAGTAGGGTTGCCAATTTTGGTTTGACATATTCCTGGAGGAATCATCACATGACATAATATTTAATTAAAGATTAATATTTAATTCCTGGAGACTCCAGGGCAATTCTGAAGGGTTGGCAACCCTATATACCAGTCCCATTATTTGTCTCCATTCATAAACAGGACACCCTCTGCTGTTTGTTTCATTCTGTAGATTTTGTTTCTTGTAGATTTTGCAATCTTTCATTTCACAGCTTGCTTAATCTTCCATTTCACAAATAGGCCTCCAATACACAATACCCAAATGACTAGACAGGGAGATAGGTGTCAGTTACCTCTTGCCTGACAGGAACATATCAGAGATATGTCACCTCCTGGTGACCTGCCTTACCTCCAAGACCTTAAGAACATAATATATAAGAACATAATATTTCAGTGTAGATACATAACTCCTTAAATAGTATCCATACATATATTCCATAATGATTATGATAACCAATGGGCTATTGACTGTTGGTAGAGATCTCACATGCCACCTTTTGGTGAACTATTATGCATATATCTGACCCAGGGGATCCCTGTAAAGCTCTATGTACCCCATATACACCATACAGTCCCTGAATAACAGGGAGCTGTGGCAAGAAGCAAAGAAGGTTGCTCGCTGCCTTAATTTATCTCACTAGAGTCATTCTGGGGGACAAAATTGATCTCTGGAAACTAGGCATTGATATGCTGGCTGAGATTGCTGAATGAGAGGATTGCCTGCATGCAGGGGCGGCTCTAGAGCCCAGCGGGGCAAGCACCCGCCTGGGGCGGCCCTTTCCCAGGGGGGCGGCAGGCTGGGCCGGCGGACCTGCCGCAGTCATGCCTGCGGGAGGTCTTCCGGAGCCCGGGGACGACCGGACCTGCCGCAGGCACGACTGCGGACGGTTCGCTGGTCCCGCGGCTCGGCTGGACCTCCCGCAGGCATGACTGCGGCAGCTCAACCGGAGCCGCCGGACCAGCGAACCGCCCGCAGCTGCAGGAGGTCCAGCTGAACCGCGCGACCAGCGGACCCTCCGCAGTCATGCCCGCAGGAGGTCCGCTGCTTCCGCGGCTCGGGGGCGCCTCCCGGGCATGATTGCTTGGGGCGGCCAAATTTGTAGAGCCGCCCCTGCCTGCATGCTGTTCTTCATCTCTATTCCACAACTAGAGCATATAGTGTCAAATAAACAAGCTGAACTAAGAAAACATCCAAGCTCCATGTCACTGATTTCTTCTCAAATGGAAAACACAGCTGCAAGGCCCTGAAATCTGCTATCACAATGTAATGTAATTTATCACTATCTATTAACCAAAATTGTCTTGGGCTGGCAAAAATCCAATCAACTGGCTGGATTTTTCTATTTATGTCAAGTATAATGGACATCTTCTAATTGATTCCAATGCAGAATATTACCTTCAGCTGGAGAACAGTGTAGGATATACAATATCCACAGGGAATACACCAGTAACTACCATAACCAGCCACCACTGGCTCACCCACACATGTAGTGGACGGATTATTTATTTGACAGCAAAACACTTTACAAATATAAATTGAGCAGTGCATATAGAGCCAAATTCAACAATAAATAGAGTCATCAAGCAGAAAGGGAAGACAAAGGATGTTCAAACATGAAAAAAAATAAACAGCAGGGACTATCCTTCTACATAGACAACTTGGTCCTCGTTCTCATCTGGAAATGTTTTTTCAAGTGGGGGACTGAAACTATAAAAAGGAGGGCCAAGCACTGCAATTACCCCCTTCCCATCACATTCACTGCACCTGACAAGACAAAGGAAGTAGTGGTTGGACTCTGGAGGAGAGGTCCTGACCTGAAAGTTTGGTCAGTAATCTGCTGGAACAAGTGATAAGAGAGTTTGCTTTGCAACAAAGATAGTTTCTTAAGGAGATACTAGTAAGCATTTTCATCTTTATTTTTCTTGTAACCCTTTCTGACTTGTGTGCCTCATAACTTGTACCCATTTAAAATCTACCTCTCTGTAGTGAATAAACTTGTTTTATTGTTTTATCTAATCCAGTGTGTTCAAGTTGAAGTGTCTGGGTAACGAGTTGTGTGGATATTATTCCCTTAAAGGAATAACGGACTTAATATATTTGTGCTGTCCAGGAGAGAACTGGGCAGTACAGGACATCCATTTCTGGGGGGAAATAAGAGGACTGGGAGTGTGTTGGGTTTCTCTCTGTGGTAATTTTTAAGGCTGGTAAGAGTCAAGTTGTGGCTGGCTGACTGAAGCTCACACACAGACAGATCTGGGAGTGACATACATGCTGGAGGCTTTGTGAGCAGCAGGGCAGCGTAAAGGGCACCCCAGATTAGAGGCCAGGGGTGACATAGCTACTCATTCGTCTGGATGGCCTCCTGAGCATCTCATCCTATTAAGATAGAGCTGGCATGAAATGCCTGTGGTAGTGGGACTTTGGATAGGAGTTGGGCACCTAATTTCCATTAGCATTTTGAAAATTTTACACCTACATTCTTACTTCTCTTGATCTAAACTGTCCTTTTTTACAAGCATTTGAAGTAGATCAGATACTAAACTTGGAATCGTATAGTGTAGGGTTCTCAGCCTTTTAGAATTGTGACCCATATTAATATTTACTTGGGCAGGCCCTCCTCCCCCCCCAAAAAAAACCACACAATAGCCAGAAGATAACAAATACTACTATAAAGACACCCCTTACCTGTTTAGATGGTCCAACCAGGACCAGTCCCAGAAGGACTGAAGAAGTTGGAGGGGTCCAAGCACCAAGTTGCAACGCAACTCACTCAAATTTGGCCCAGCCACCCCTGTGTCATGACCCTGTGCACCAGGTATGGCATATACTCCTAGAAAGTTTGAAGCACACCCCGCCCAGGGGAGTGTATGGCCCTGCCCCAGTTGAAAGCCTCTGGGATAGTTTAAACTGAACTGACTCTACTTTTTCACTCTATCCCATTAGAGAAGATCAAGGTGTCACTTGAGATTAATGACTGCTAACTCTAGAACACAAAGATATGCTACTTCACTCAATGCATTGTTAACCTGTGGAACTCACTGCAAGAGGAGACACTTGAGTTAACCAGTGGCTGTATTTTTAAAAAAGAGGTTGACAATCTGACAATTAATATCTATAAATATTCAAGCTATATTTCATACTACATCATGCATCAGGATTGAAAGTGATCAGGAGCCCAGTTCAAAAAAAGTGTTCCACCAGCTACAGCATTAAACAATTGAAATTTAGGGGAAGATTCATGTTCCTTTGAAGGGTCAGGTAGTGGGCATTCCCACACACTGCACACTGATGGGCCAGTTGTCTGATCTGATATTGCAAAATTTTATGGGCCAAAGTCTCTGCTGGCATAACTGCAATTACACCTCTACCCCAATGTAACGCTGTCCTCGGGAGCCAAAAAAATCTTACCGCATTTTAGGTGAACCCACGTTATATCGAACTTGCTTTGATCCACCAGAGTGCGCCGCCCCCCCCCCCCCACCCCGGAGCACTGCTTTACTGCGTTATAGCCGAATTCGTGTTATATTGGATCGCGTTATATCGGGGTAGAGGTGTACTTCAATGGAGTTGCTCCAGCAGAAAATATGACCACATGTCTCTTTCTAGAAGTAGCCACTGGGAGCCATTATGAAGTAGCAGAAACTTATGGGAAATTGTGTGAATTTCATGGTTCCCACAAGTGTCCCACTGGTAAAGTCACAAGTCCCTTTAAACTATTCCATAAGTTCTCTCTAATTGCAATTGGAACTCACCTTGCAGCTGATTTTCATTGGTGGTGCATAACAATTTTAAAACAGAGTTCACATTTCAAGAAAATGATTTAACATTCAACTCTGGAAATGAGCTGGAACCCGACCTCCAAATCCAAACAGATCCAATTTGGGGAAAGTTTGGACCCAGAATCCAAGCTTGGGCTCATCTCCATTTAGCACAGTGCTTTTTTCCAGCAGGTGACCATAAAATCTCTCATTGCACATAAACATAATATTTTCAATTCTTTGTGAATAAATGAAGCATGAACAATGATCAGCAAAAAACACTGCATAATTACTGTTCATTTCGTGAAAAAAAAAATCAATATGTAGCACAGACTGTAATTTGCTAAGCCCAGAGAATACTAAGTAGGCTTCAATCAAAACCAAAGTAAGTCCTATATCCTCCACTGTCAATATACTCAGTGCTGCAAGGTTTCTAGGAATTCTGGTTGAGATTTTTTCCCATCAGCTTTCTGTACCCATTTGATATTAATCATTCACAAAACATTTGTGCTGCCATGTTCCAAGTGAGTGGTACACTATTAAAAAAAAAATAGTGACCGATAGACACTCAGGTACCTGAAGATATAGAGACAAATTCAGGTCTTGCATAAGCAACTGCAACTCCTTTGAGGTCAATGGTGTGCAACCTCTTATGCCATGAGTGAATCTGGCCCAAACACAGGTGAGCCTGAGGCTATTTGTCATTGCTCTGCATACACAAAGCAGAACACTATGCACAAAGCAATATCTACATCCTCCTCCTGGTTGGTTTCTCTTCCTGCTTCATCTTATCCTTGGCATACCCTTCAGCAGGTACCCAGTTTAAATTAAATTCAATTGCATACAACAACTGCATTGAAAGAACATTTACATTGCAAAGTCAGGCACACAAAAGTTAGGAAATATCACCATTAAGATTGTCTGCAGAGCTGCAATTTCAGGGAGTGTCTGCTCAACAGAGCTCTGGAGCATGCTTAGTGTGGATGGAATTTTCATGGAACATAGCTGCTAAAAATCAAAGTCTCTACTGAGCATGTGTGAACTGTGACTTTTTATAAAAGGTTATAACTTGGCCAAATTTGGGTGGATTTTCCTGGGGATGACAAAAGGTACAGCTCAGACACAAATGCCACCCCTCCCCCTGCCAATTTTTGAATCTCTGCTCCAACACATTTCAAAAAAAAAATGTCATCAGAACTTTTTAACATGGACCCCCCAAAAATGCCTTTTTCGCTAGCCTATTTCTCAGGAACACCTTTGGCTGAAATTTTTCCAAAAAAAGTCAGACTAAGTCAAACACCCAGCACAGAAAATTTCAGCCCCAACAGTTAGTTTGCAAAGTTATAAACAACTGAAAATAGGGTTTTATAATGGGACATGTCAGGCAACCTTAATAACAGGTATGCTACCATCCCTGCCTATAGCAAACTTAGATAACTGTTACCAGTAAAAGGGCAGAATTTGATTCTTTTATGCATGATAATAGTACAGTAGAATCTCAGAGTTATGGACACCCTGGAAATAAAGGTTGTCTGTAACTCTGAAATGTCCGTAATGCTGAACAAAATGCAGTTTGGGCTCCACCTCCAGCACCTGACACTCCAGGTCAGACTCCAGCAGTAGTACCCTCCTCAGTGCCAGCAGCTTACTTGCAGGCAGCTTCTTTCCCGGGGTTGGACTGAGTATTTGTAAGCTTGTTCCCCTCACAGCAGAGTGTGTTTGAAAACAGTGTGCCCCCACCTCCCAGTTGGGGGAAGATGAAAACAGCACGCCCTTCTCCCAGCCAGGGGTGTGTGTGCGTGAAAAAAGCATGTTCCCCTCCTTGCCAGGAGGGAGGGATGAAAACAGCACCTGCAGCTTACTGGAAAGCGGCTGCACTGCTCCTGCTCTGCCAGCTCAGACTGCCTTGGGCTGGCAGTGCCAGTGTCTTCATCTCCTAGCTGCAGGTGGCTGCCCCACGACCGGGGGTGGGGTGGGGACAGGCAGCCCAGATGTGCTTACCTTTCAGATGCAATGCAGGCATAGTACAGTATTTGCTTTCTGGGGGTGGGGGATCTCTGCTGCTGCCTGATTGCTTGCTTCTGATTCCACGTGGTGTCCAGTTGACCGGTCAGTCTGTAATTCTGGTGTTTGTATTTTTAAGGTTCTACTGTACCTTACTCCACAAATAGTCCCACTGAAGTCAATGGAATGGTTCCTGGAATATGGTGCTAACCATCATGAGTAATGGAATCAGAATCAGCTCCCCCAAACACTTTCTTTCACTATTCAGAGTTTGCTTAATCTGGGCGTATAAAATTATTTCCAGTATCACTCAGTGACTAGGTTTCAAGTGAAAGTGTCTGACAGAGGATATGAGTATCACCTGGACAAAAAACAAAAACAAAAAACAAAAAAGACAAAGACAAAATAGATAGAAAGAACAAATCCTTTGGTCAAGGGATTTTTGCAATAATCTCTAAAATTGTATACTGACTCAAAATGTTATTTAATCCTGTTTCAAATGTTCTGCTTCTCAGTCCTTGAAGCTTATGAAAGAAGGTCCTCAAGGCCAGAGCTTCTGTAACCGGACATGTCAGGGATAGGGCTTTTGCAAACGTCTCAGAATAGAACAACCATCAGTCACTCATAAGCTCCCATTAACAGACTCTAGTGTTCAGGAGTTATTTCAGCCTTCTCCATGTTTACCCTTTTCTCACTAAACTGTCCAAGTTGTCTCTCTTATTTTACTTTAGACTCATAGACTTTAAGGTCAGAAGGGACCATTATGATCATCTAGTCTGAACTCCTGCACAATGCAGGCAACAGAATCTCACCCACCCACTCCTGTAACAAACCCCTAACCTATGTGTGAATTACTGAAGTCCTCAAATCGTGGTTTAAAGACATCAAGATGCAGAGAATCCTCCAACAAGTGACCCATGCCCCACACTGCAGAGAAAGGTGAAAAACCTCCAGGGCCTCTGCCAATCTGCCCTGGAGGAAAATTCCTTCCCAACCCCAAATATGGCGATCAGTTTAACCCTGAGCATGTGGGCAAGACTCACCAGCCAGCACCTAGGAAAGAATTCTCTGTTGTAACTCAGATCCCACCCATCACAGACCACTGGGCATATTTACCTGCTAATAATCAAAGATGAATTAATTGCCAAAATTAGGCTATCCCATCATACCATTCCCTCCATAAATTTATCAAGCTTAGGGTACGTCCCGTCCATACTACCCGCCGGATCAGCGGGTAGCAATCGACTTCTCAGAGTTCGATATATCGCGTCTCATCTAGACGCGATATATCGAATTCCGAATGCACTCCCGTCGACTCCGGAACTCCACCACCGCAAACGGCGGTGGCGGAGTCGACGGGGGAGCCACGGACTTCGATCCCGTGCTGTGAGGACGGGTAAGTAGTTCGAACTAAGGTAGTTCGACTTCAGCTACGCTATTCGCGTAGCTGAAGTTGCGTACCTTAGTTCGACCCCCCCCAGTGTAGACCAGGCCTTAGTCTTGAAGCCAGCTATGTCTTTTGCCCCCACTACTCCCCTTGGAAGACTTGGAAGAACTTCACTCCTCTAATGGTTAGAGACCTTCATCTAATTTCAAGTCCAAACTTCCTAGTGTCCAGTTTATATCCATTTGTTCTTGTGTCCACATTGGTACTAAGCTTAAATAATTCCTCTCCCTCCCTGATATTTGTCCCTCTGATGTATTTATAAAGAGCAATCATATCCCCCCTCAACCTTCTTTTGGTTAGGCTAAACAAGCCAAGCTCTTTGAGTCTCCTTTCATAAGACAGGTTTTCCATTCCTCGGATCATTCTAGTAGCCCTTCTCTGTACCTGTTCCAGTTTGAATTCATCCTTCTTAAACATGGGAGACCAGAACTGCACACAATATTCCAGATGAGGTCTCACCAGTGCCTTGTATAATGGTAATAACACCTCCTTATCTTTTCTGGAAATACCTTGCCTGATGCATTCCAAGACCGCATTAGCTTTTTTAAATGACCATATGACATTGGTGGCTCATACTCATCCTGTGATCAACCAATACTCTGAGGTCCTTCTCCTCCTCTGTTACTTCCAACTGTTGCGTCCCCAGCTTATAACAAAAATGCTTGTTATTAATCCCTAAATGCATGACCTTGCACTTTTCACTATTGAATTTCATCCTGTTACTATTACTCCAGTTTACAAGGTCATCCAGATCTTCCTGTATGATAACCCGGTCCTTCTCTGTATTGGCAATACCTCCCAGCTTTGTGTCATCCGCAAACTTTATTAGCACATTCCCACTTTTTGTGCCAAAGTCAGTAATAAAAAGATTAAATAAGATTGGTCCCAAAACCGATCCCTGAGGAACTCCACTAGTAACCTCCTTCCAGCCTGACAGTTCACCTTTCAGTATGACCCGTTGTAGTCTCCCCTTTAACCAGTTCCTTATCCACCTTTCAATTTTCAGATTGATCCCCATCTTTTCCAGTTTAGCTAATAATTCCCCATGTGGAACCATATCAAATGCCTTACTGAAATCGAGGTAAATTAGATCCACTGCGTTTCCTTTATCTAAAAAATCTGTTACCTTCTCAAAGAAGGAAATCAGGTTGGTTTGGCACGATCTACCTTTTGCAAAACCATGTTGTATTTTGTCCCAATTACCATTGACCTCAGTGTCCTTAACTACTTTCTCCTTCAAAAATTTTTCCAGACCTTACATACTACAGATGTCAAACTAACAGGCCTATAGTTACTCGGATCACTTTTTTTTCCTTTTTTAAAAATAGGAACTATGTTAGCAATTCTCCAGGCATATGGTACAACCCCTGAGTTTACTGATTCATTAAAAATTCTTGCTAATGGGCTTGCAATTTCATGTGCCAGTTCCTTTAATATTCTTGGATGAAGATTATCTGGGCCCCCCGATTTAGTCCCATTAAGCTGTTCAAGTTTGGCTTCTACCTCGGATGTGGTAATATCTACCTCCATATCCTTATTCCCATTTGTCATCCTACCATTATCCCTAAGCTCCTCATTAGCCTCATTAAAGACTGAGGCAAAGTATTTGTTTAGATATTGGGCCATGCCTAGATTATCCTTAACCTCCACTCCACCCTCAGTGTTTAGCGGTCCCACTTCTTCTTTCATTGTTTTCTTATTTATATGGCTATAGAACCTTTTACTGTTGGTGTTAATTCCCTTTGCAAGGTCCAACTCTACATGGCTTTTGGCCTTTCTCACTTTATCCCTACATAATCTGACCTCAATAAGGTTGCTCTCCTTGCTAATTCCTCCCATCTTCCACTCCTTGTAGGCTTTCTGCTTTTCTTAATCACTTCTCTGAGATGCTTGCTCATCCAGCTTGGTCTACAACTTCTACCTATGAATTTTTTTCCCTTTCTTGGGATGCAGGCTTCTGATAGTTTCTGCAACTTTGACTTGAAGTAATTCTAGGCCTCCTCTGCCTGTAGATCCACAAGTTCTTCAGTCCAATTCACTTCCCTAACTAATTTCCTTAATTCTTTAAAGTTAGCCCTTTTCAAATAAAAAACCCTAGTCCCAGATCTATTTTTGTTTATCCTTCCATCTAGTTTGAACTGAATTAGCTCATGATCACTCGAACCAAGGTTGTCCCCTACAACCATTTCTTCTATGAGGTCCTCACTACTCACCAAAACCAAATCTAAAATGGCATCCCCTCTTGTTGGTTCTTCAACTACTCGGTGAAGAAATCCATCAGCTATCACATCCAAGAAAATCTGAGCCCTATTATTATTACTAACACTTGTCCTCCAGTCTATATCTGGAAAGTTAAAGTCTCACATGATCACACAATTCCAATTAGTGTTTACTTCATTAAAAACATTAAAGAGGTCTCTATCCATATCCAAATTGGATCCCGGCGGTCTGTAGCACACCCCAAGCACTATCTCAGGGGAGGCTCTAGTAGCTTTCTTTCCCAATGTGATTTTTGCCCAGACCTATTCTATCTTATCCTAGGGACTGCAAGGACCTGGTGGCTGCTTCCGGGAGCCGTGTGGAGCTAGGGCAGGCAGGGAGCCTGCCTTTGCCTCGGGCCCCCACTGCGCCACTAACCGGAGCACCCAGGATCTCTTTTTGACCAGACGCCTGGCAATCCTATGTACTTCAGAGGGGTGTATGGGGCCTAATTAGATGTTTTTAAATAGCATGAACTTCAATAATACTAGGCATTATCATCATTTGAGTTTTGGTTATGCTTTCCCCTTCCCTTAATTTCTTTTCTTTATTTCCTACATTTCTTGTCTCGTCTTTTTTCTTTTCTTTCATCTTCCATATTTACAAATGCCAGGTTCCTACATTTTCCATCATCGCTTGAGCTCTACACCTCTTTCACTCACATTGACTCTTGTATCTTTAGTAGCTGGTAACGTCCTCAGCACAAGCTCTGCCTCCCCTCCCAAGCTTATTCCAGCCTAATTTTGCTACAGGGTTACACATATAACATCAAATGAGAAGAAAAAGTGTTTAAAAAGACTGCAAGGTTTTTTCTAAGGCTAATGTCTACACTACAGCAGCTACAGTGGCACAGCTGCACCGCTATAGCACGTCTGGTGAAAACGCACTAGCTGACAGGAGAGAGCTCCCCTGTCGGCTTAACTCCTGCCTTTCTGACGGCTTCTCCCCCCAACATAGTGCTGCTCACACCGAAACTTATGTCAGTGTGATTTACGGTGCTCCACACCCCTGAGCTACATAGTTTATACCGAAGTAATTTGTAGCATAGACATAGCCTAAATAAAAACAACTGCAAACCAGAAAATATCCCTGAGTGTAAGAGGAAGAGTCAGGATAGACAGAATAGCCTAGAGAACTTGGAAGCAGCAATAGAAGACAAATGAACTTTATTGTGTGTTCTTCTGTAAGATTAATCACCACGAATTATGGAGAATATCTAGGTACTCACTGTGAAGACGATGTGTTTGTTGACAATCAATAATGTACTGTACCTGTGTTCATAAGTTACAACTTCATTCACTAGAAAGAGCCTGTTGTTTTTCATTCTTCAAATGCTCCATCAAACAGATGACAATACAAAGGGTCTCCAGAATTTCTTATTAAACTGACATTTGCAAATGTCAGCATTTGTAATGGATATGAGCACCTGAGTGCTGAGTTCAGCCATGAAAACAGGTCCAGAGAGAGACTGCAGATAAATAAAACACCACGGGGGTCTATCCTCTCCAGGATGTTTGAAAGAAAAGCATGAATTAAGACCGAGGGTCCCATTATGATCCACAACACTTACACTAATGTACTGAAGTTATGCATCCCACAGAACAGATTCAGCGGTTAGTTTAAAGAAGTCTTAAGGGAGTCTATATGGGTATGACTTATTCTTTCTTCTATCTCCCTTTCCTGTAATGTGTATGTTATACCAATTTAGACTTTGGACTCTTAAATTTACTAAGGGCTTGTCTACACAGCGAATTACTGCACAGCAAGGCATAATGTGAATCTACAGTGCACCAGCTTGCCGCGCAGTAATTCGCTATGGGGATACTGCCGCAGGACAGTGGACCATTGTATCCTCTGAGATGAGGTCAGAGGCCATAGTTTTGGGTAAAATATAATCAGTTTACTAAGTATGCCTTTAGAAATAATAATGGATGTTATTGAAGCTGTAACATTAAGTAAAAGGGCTGGAGCATCCATGGAAAAAATTTGCAGGTGTTTAGCACCCAAGCTTCCCTCCCTTCCTCCTCCCCACAGTGCCTCTTGCCTGCCGGTCGTCCCGCTGATCAACTCCTTCTCCCTTCCAGGGCCTCCAGCCCTCCGCAGTCAGCTGTTCTGCGGCACGCAGGAGGCACTGGGAGAGAGGGGGAGGAGCGGGGATGGGGCACATTCAGGGAAGGGGGGTGGAAAGAGGCGGGGCGGAGTGGGGCCTGGGGGAAAAGGCGGGGTAGGGTGGGGACTTGGGGGAAAGGGGTGGAGTGAAGCAGGCCTGGGGCAGAGTGGGAGCAGGAAGAGGCGGGGCGGGGGTGGGGGTTGGAGGAAGGGGTGAAGTGGGAGCCGGGTAGAAAGGAAGTTGGTGGTAGGTAAACCACAAACAAACATATCATAGCATCTTAGGGTATTTTTGCAACAAGGTAACCATGGAGCTAATTGCACTAATGTATCAAAACTATTAGGATATCAATTGACGTAAGTGAGGCATTAATGGTTGGAAGTTTAACTGTGCTTAGCTGGAATACAGTACTTGGTTAGCTGGACTACCACACATGGACAAGGACCAAATCTTTATCAGATATGGTGCTGGACATGTGTGAGTAGAATGCAAAATGGTGTATAAAAGACAGCGGCAGCTCCAGGTACCAGTGCACTAAGCGTGTGCCTGGGGCGGCGAGCCGCGAGGGGCGGCCAGCTGGTCCCTGAGAGGGCAGCAGTCAGGGAGCCTTCGACTGCATGCCTGCGGGAGGTCCGCCAGTCCCGCGGTTTTGGCGGCAATTCGGCGGCGGGTATGCCGAAGGCGCGGGACCAGCGGACCTCCTGTAGGCATGCCGCTGAATCCGCGTTACCAGTGTACCTCCCGCAGGCGCACTGCCGAAAGCTACCTGACTGCCGTGCTTGGGGCAGCAAAATACATACAGCCGTCCCCATAAAAGATATGGTTATCCAGCCTGTTGACAACATGGGACAACCAGGTAGGAAACCCCTGGACCAGCATCTCTCTCTTGGGGTGATCTCCACTTACTTTTCCTTCCATCTTTTTTTCGAATGGTCTCCATAAAGATTGTGAGTATACACAATGTAAGACTGTAATTATGAATAATGCAAGAACCCACTTTACCATACTTATCCTTATACTTATGTATATTGATTTTTCCTATATTTCTCTGCATTAACTAAAGTTCAAAGTTTCTCTGTGCTTCACCCATTTCATCTTCTTAATTAACTCCAAGTAGCCATCTGAAAAAGAACCTGTTTTTTCTGACAGGTACACTTTGCACCCTAGATGAATTCCAGGCTGCAAGTGTCTTCATGGACAGGTTTGGTGTAGCACATCACAGAGACCCTGTGGTTTCAAAAGTCAAAGGGGGTAAGTTTTTTAAGCTTTCCAAACATAGAAGCTATTTTTCTGTTTTCCTGACTGTGTTCTTTACAAAGCAGTCTCTTTCCACAGCGGTTACTTCTCTTATCTTGCCTGATGGAAAGACACCGCTTCCTTTGTATCTTTATTTATTTATTTATTAGCCTTGCTAAGGTGAGATGGTGAGAGGTAACAGTCAGCTGGGATCCTCACATGCGAAAGGTAACAATCATTTTGGACACTCTCCCCTTTCTGACCGATGCCCCACAGCTAAGACGGAAAGGCGTCTCTCACACAGATGGTAACAGTCATTTCAGACTCTCCAATATGTTTCTTATAGAATTCCCATCATGAATGACCAAAGAACTGGGTATAAAGAGACTAGTATATTCACATGTTGTATGAATTAAGGAGGGACACCTACTACTATTATGAGTAACAAAATGTAAAGCTCTTAAAGGCTCTGCACACAATTCAATGGTTATATGAACTTTGAGTTGGGGTGGTAATAAGGTAATATTCTTTGAGTTGGATAGTAATCATACATATTTATTACATAGCTCAATAATAATTATAATTATTAATTAAACATTATTAATATGTATTAATTATGTTAACCATTAACCACAATACTAAATTATTCATTATATAAAAGAAGGAAGCTCTATTTATCAAAAGATAATGAAAACTTACACGTTCCCAAGTCTTAGGGGCTTTGTAGCCATACATTTTGTAATCCATGGGAGAGGGCTGCCAGTTGTAATGGAGGCAGAAAGGTTTGCGTAAAACATAAATTACATGGCTTCTAAAATATTCCACTATAAATCTGTTTATCTTTAATAATTAAAAGTTAAATAATTGCAAAAGTATTATGCAAGTCATTTATCAAGGAAGTTTAAAATTAAAGATATTAATTGTTGCTGGACCTTTAATTTGTAATTCCTGTGTAATCTTCAGCCAAAAGCTGGCAGGGAACAGTGAAAAGTTTCTTAAAACTCTTGGGGCAGCAGCCAACATGTTTCTGTATACAAAAGGGAAGTGCCTTTCTATGAAAAAAGAGAAGTGACTTCCCTGGCAGTTCTGTCTGTGGAAAAGGGAAAACAACAAAGCAAACTGCTTTTAAGTTAAATTTGGCTTCATAAATTTAAAATGTGTTGCCCACAAATCCTAATTTATAAAGTTCAGCATCTCTTCAAACAAAGCTATGCCTGATGTAAATGCAACGGTAAATCAGTAAGTAAAGGTAGGGTAAAAGCAAACCCCACTCACTCTTCCACTGACCTGCAAAATACGGCAGGGGAAGGAAATAAGAAAAGACTCAAAAGTAGAGCCCATGGGTAAAATTGTAGCATTAAGTATATATATTGTTCTGTTGCTCACACATCGGTATTGGCCAGATTGCCAGCCACCCAACTAGTTGAGTTCAAATTTCTTACTATTCATGGAGATATTCTTAATTTGACTAATCACTTGTCTGTTATTATCGCACCAGCTTGCTGCACAGTAATTTGCCGTATGAACAGTGCTGCAGTCCAGAGAAAGTCCCAGCGTGTGGCTTTCTGTAGTTCTGCTTGGAAGTGGCAACCTCGTGTGCAGTAGACTCCCACCCTGGCTTGCTGCACAGTAACTTACTGTGCAGACAAGTCCAAAGACTCCCATTCTTAAAGATTCACTTTGACTTTCTGGGAGCCAAATTCAGAAGACATTACATGACGTGTGCTATTGATTTCAAATATTAACATCAGGACTCACCCTATTTTACATCTTTAGTTGCTGAAAATAGGATTCCTAATGCAAAAAACCTAAGAACAGTTCCTCCTCGGGAACAGATTTTTGCATTGGAAATCAGTCAAGAGTAATGGTTAGAGATCTTCTCTGGTTATTCGGAAGTCCTCTAAAGAGATTTTTCTTTTATTATTTCGTAGAATTGATCAGTAAAATATTATTATTTACATTATCTATTACAGTAGTTCTCAACATTTTCCATCTAAGACTCCTCTCCCATTAATTTTTGCACGTCAGGCCCCTCCTTATAACCGGGATCCCCTCTCCCTTAGCAATATGGGGAGACGGGGTAACTGTGATCCTCTGACTCTTGTTCACAATCCCTAGGGTTCACAAGAACCCCTGATCTGACATAGTCATTTAAAACATTTCAAAATATGACAAGGTTGAAAGGCAGTAGCTCTGGATTCTCTTCTCTTTGCTTGGGGGAAGGCTTATAGGAATGGCTGTTGGCCAGGCAAAGGGGTAGGCTATCTATAGAAAGGTAAGGTTCCATACCCATGTGCTCAGGTCTGGGTGTCCCTTGGCTGGGGATCTTTTTGTCACTGTTGTATTTATAGTAACTTGTTTTGATTTATGCTCAAAGATTTGCTGCTGCTGAAGAATCCTACTGAGCATTACTGGATGTTATTCAGCTAAGTGACACCCTCCCCTACCTCAGTTTACAATGACATGACTCTTATTTTGAGGTAGGAAATATGTGAAGTAAATTATAATGCTCCAACTGAGGCAAGGTGAAGGTGGAGCATGGGAGCATCATGCTCAGTTATCAGGGAATCTGACATCTGTTAAGTAAATGCATGACACTTTCAGTAATTTACACCTCATTAGTAAGGTCCTGTAAAGAAATGCAGCATATTTAGACTGTAGTACTGGGAATGATTTTAGGTTAATGGGGTCAGTAATAATTTTCACCTTTCTCAAGAGTGTACGCAATACTGTGGGTCAAGGGTCAAAAGATGATATGTACTGTCAGCATAAGAAATGACTCTTTTTGGTTATAAGGATTTATCAGCTCACTTTGCATGCCTCTTTGAGTGAGGGGTATAGGTCAATGCAAGGTTACTTTTCTATGGACATGAAAATGGTAGGTGACCCTTAGAGTGTTATCTTTTAAATATTTGTTATTCTGTTTATTAAAGTAAACTGATCCAGTTCTTTGCAATTTTTTTTTAAATAACTACATAGTGATTTGGGCCATACCTTACATGAGTGTAAATGAGGGCAGAATTTTTCCCATCATCGTCATTAAGTTCTGTACTCATTTTAAACAAAGTGCATATACATTAATGATGTACGGTAGAACCTCAGAGTTACGAAATGACCAGTCAACCACACACCTCATTTGGAACTGGAAGTACGCCATCAGGCAGCACAGATACACACACTAAATACAGCACAGTACTGTGTTAAACGTAAACCACAAAAAAAAATAAAGGGGAAGTTTAAAAAAAGTTTTGACAAGGTAAGGAAACTGTTTCTGTGCTTGTTTCATTTAAATTAAGATGGTTAAAAGCAGCATTTTTCTTCTGCATAGTCAAGTTTCAAAGCTGTATTCAGTCAATGTTCAGTTGTAAACTTTTGAAAGAACCACCATAACATTTTTTTCAGAGTTACGAACAACATCCATTCCCAAGGTGTTTGTAACTCTAAGGTTCTACTGAAATTGTTAAAATAAATTATACATTCTGGATATATTTTTCTTAAGCACGGTGGGCTAGATCCTCAAAGAGACTTAGGCATTGCAACGCCTAACATTTAGATGCCCTGCCGCCCAGTGGAATTTGCAACCTCGAAATAGGTTCCCTATTCAATGTTTGGGGAGAATTGGGCATCTAAGGAACCAAGAAGGCAAGCAAGGAGCCACATAAACTAGCCACTAGGAAATATCAGGGGCTGCCCCTTTCATGTAGTTAACTGTCTAACTCTGAGCCAGGCCAGTCCTTTCTCATGAAAAAGGAGAGAGAGAGACTCTCAACCCATTACAGCCAATACCACAATGGTCAGGGCAGTCACGTGGGAGATGGGAAACCTGTCTTCAAATCCCCTCTCTGCCTGATTTGGAGCAGAAACTGGAGCTCTAGTCTCACACCTCCCTGATGAGTGCCCTAACAACTGCGCTGTAGAGCCATTCGCCCTGGTCCAGTGACTATTTATACAGTTTGAGAGCCCCCACCTGAGCATACCCAAGAGTCTGGTGGTTGGGGCACACACGTCTCCCACGTCCCAGGTGAGTGTCCCAACTACTTGATTGGTAACTATAATGGGACACACACAACACTTCCTGAGCTGCTTGCCTCGGCCATCTTTGGTGCAGGTTATGTGTGCTCTGAGCTTGCCCTTCCGTGTCAGGCTCTACAGGTGAGATAAGCAGGGAAACACCTCATCTGAGAATCCTGCCAGGGCTTCAGTGTGAGCTAAGGAGCTGAGCAACTTGGCAGCATCAAGATTTGGGGGGGGAGGTTGCATACCCACTCACAGAAAATTAGGCACCTACAGGGCTAGGTAGCAGCTGAGCAGAGATTTTGAGGAGCTCAGTGGTGCCTAAATGTTGGATTTAGGCAACTAAATGGCTTTGTGGATCAAGTCCAGTGTTTACTCCAGAAAGTGGAATTCAGATGCAACTTCCAGTTTCCAGTGGGATCTTTGCTTTTTACAGTTTTAGAATAGGATGTACTGAGACACTTAGTATTACTCTAGGCCAAAAGCCTAATGGGGAGAAATTGTCTCGAGTAAATTGTACTCCCATTTTGCTTATTTTGTTAACTTTGAATTAGTAAGAAGAAGTTGTTTTGGTTTTATTCTTTGCTTTATGAGTTAATGATTGTTTTTTAGAAGAATTGAAGTGTTATGGCTGTAATTCTTGCTTTTGAAATTATTTACTATTTTGTGTGTGAGTGAAGAATATATGGCATGCTAATAGAGAAGAGACAGGAAGCGCCAGTACTCATGAGCAGGATGGTTGAGAGGGGAGTGGAGAAGTTGAGAGGCACCAACCTTATTAGCAGAATCACCCAGATGGCAGATTGACGACCCTAAAGCAAAGGCATACATCCCAAGGACAAGATAAAGAGTGGAGCCAGAGGGACGAGATATGAAACAGCTGTGGATACTCCCAGTAACAACCCAAAATAATGCTGATTGGGAGCAACCTGGACTACCTTGTGATTAACAGCTCCGGTGTGACACAGCAAGGTCCATAGACCTGTATGGGAATTTATTAGTATAAAAGAAGGGTGTATTGCCTTTGGGACTTTGGGTTCATTCTGTATCAACACGAGAGCTTTGGATGCATTCAACAGAGATCCAGCTCAGCTCCTCCCTGCCCTCATGTGCAGTTTCAGCTGGCCACTGGAACTGACCGAGAAACACTAACGACTGGTAACTATAAGATCCAGCTGCAGAACCCTTTTTTTTTGGGGGGGAGGGTGAGTGTGTGTGAGAGAGAGAGAGAGAGAGAGAGAGAGAGAATGGAAGCATATACTGATTTTAATGCTTAAATTGTACTCTCAATAAATGTGGTGTATTGCCTTATCCCCTTGAAAAAGATTCAGTGTGCTTCTTATAAACATAACATTTTAAACCTGCATGAGCTCATCCTAGTGGCCACTCACCAGCTTGTTATACTTGGATTCAACCACTGGATCCCATGTGCTCTTAGATTGGCAGAGACTCAATAGAGTCTAGGCCCTGTCTCTGACTCTGGGTCTTTAGGCACACCATCAGGTCCCAAGACACCTTCCTGAGAGATGGGCACTCTGCAGCCCAACTGCCTACACCCCAAAACTAGTGCCATCTCTCCCAAGCCTCCCGAGTAGTTATTGTACATTCCCAGATGCTGGGGAATCTCTGAGTTACTGTTTCCTCTTTTAGGACTATGGGACACAAACAGACTTTTCAAAGGAATTTCTAAACCAAACACATTTTATTAACCAAAGCACAAGAGCTACATAGATCTATGGAAAATTTAAAAAATTCATGCAACCTCCTGCAGCCCCTCCACAGTGGCCTGCCCACTGCAAGTGCCCTCTGCATATTTTTTCACTCCTTTCAGGTTCCCAGGACCCTACTTTCTTCCTGGTGTTGGTCTCCTCTTAAATGGCCAGTGAGGAAACCTTTATTTTATAATGTGCCAGTCCAATCTGTCAGGTGACATTCCTGAGTGGTTTCAAGCCCCCTATCTGGTGATAAGGGGAATAACTGGTTAGGCAATAGTACTGCTGAAAAGGATCCAGGGATTATAGTGGACCAAAGACTGAACATGAGTCATCAATGTGATGCAGCTGCAAAAAAAAAAAGGCTAATATGATCCTGTAGTGTGTTAACAGGAGTGTTGTTGTAAGAAACAGGAGGCTATTGCCCCACTCTACTCAGCACTGGTGAGGTCCCCGCTGGAATACTGGGCACCACAATTTAGGAAAGATGTGGACAAATTGAAAAGGGTGTAGAGGAAAGCCACAAAAATGATAGAAGTTTTAGAAAACTTGACCTATAAGGAAAGGTTAAAAAAATTGGGCATGTTTAGTCTTGAGAAAAGAAGATGGAGGGCGGATCCGATAAAAGTCTTCCAATACGTTAAGGGTTGTTATAAAGAGGAGGGTGATCAATTGTTCTCCATATCCACTGAAGGTAGGACAAGAAGTTATGGCCTTAATCTGCAGTGAGGGACATTTAGGTTAGATATTTGGAAAATATTTCTAACTATAAAGATAGTTAAGCTCTGGCACAGGCTTCCAAGGAAGGTTGTGGAGTCTCCATCATAGGAAGCTTTTAAAAACAAGTAGGACAAACACCTGTCAGGGTTTACTTGACCCTGCCACAGTGCAAGTGGCTGGACTTGATGACTTCTCAAGGTCCCTTCCAGCCCTACATTTCTGTGATTCACTGATTGGTGACAAGCCCACCTGAGAGAACTGGTGCCTCAGGACTGCAGCCAGCTCATTGTCCTAGGGTGTTCCATTTGACCAGGAGACTCTGCAGGTTAACCACTCTTGATTGCTCTACATTGCTAGGACTTTGATAGCACCTCTTGCTGGCCATCTTCACTGCTGATGGGAGCATGCTTCCCCATGTGAGTAGACAGACACATGCTAGCTCTGCTTGAGCTAGCACACTATAAATAGCAGTGTAACCAGGGTAGCATGGCCAGCGACTCAGGCTAGCTGCCTGAGTACAAACCCATCCTGACCCCCTCACTACATGCTTGAGCAGCTAGCTCAAGCCACTACCTGAGCTACCCCCAGCTACACTGCTATTTTTAGCATGGTAGCTTGAGCAGAGCTAGTGCTTGTCTGTCTACCCACACTGGGAAGCATGCTCCCAGCTGCAGTGCAGATGTACCCTTAGAATCCCAGTCCAAGATGGAGGTAAAAATGCATCAGTGAAGGCACAGAGGAGTTTGCAATCAAGATGGCGTTCACAAAACAAAAATGGGAATTTGTAGTTTGATACAACTGTATCCAGGCAGAACAATCCATCATTCACATCTAGTATAGTAGATGCTCAGACACCACAATGATGGACAAGAAGCTGCAAGCTACAGAACAGGAATATCAGTGACGTGTTCAATCATACAGAGACTGACTGACTCAGCAAATTCTCTTGGTTCCCCAGCTTTTTCTTGCATTAACTAGGCTATACTTTCTCCACAACTTTTAATGGTGTTGTGTTCCTCGGTGACTGCTAATTTTCATTTTCATTTTAAGTATGTGAGATGGTGTTGCTTGGCAACACCAGTTATGATTTGGTAGCTGTTTGGCCTACAGCATGCCTCTTCAAAGACACTTTGCATAGAAATATCCTTTCATTACTGTGGAGTGCTATTCAGATTTTCTCCCTAGCCATTTAATTTTGTAAGTGTTCTTTTAAAAGAAACACAATTAAAAGAGATCTGTTTAATTTTAGGCAGTGGGGCTTCCTTACATAACATGGAGTGAAAAGGTCCTAATAACTCCCCAAAGCATTCCATTTAGCAGAAAGATCAAAGCATATAAAACACCCTCAACTGAGAACCATTTGTGCCTGACTTCTACTATTGCTATAATTTATCTTTAAACTCCACCACTAATGCTATAATTTCCATAAAGAATGGAGGATTCTCTATGGGCTTGTGTATACATACACTTAGTGTGTGGCAAGATGGAGTGTAAATCCAACATGCACTAGTCTGCCATGCACTAAGTGGCTGTGTGGACTCTGATGCTGCTCACTCAAAGTCCCACAATGATTTTCCCCATTTAGAAACCAGAGAAGACTGGTGGTAAACTCCGTCTAAGGCTAAATACTGGCACGAGACCAATAGTTCACTAGGCAATTTTTATTGCCTGGCATCAGGGTCCATACTTAGTGAGCAGCAGTCTTCTGCGGCATAGATTTCGGACCACAGCTTGCCGCAAACTAAGTGTCCTTTTAGACAAGCCTTTAGTCTTCTATCAGCTGATGACAATAAGACCCACTCACTGACTCTTTCTCAACTTGTTGGAAATATCTTTCTGATATTCATGGTTTCAAATGTCAATTTAGTACTTTTTTCCCTGCCCACTTTAAGGCATTGCCATAAGTGCATATGAATTCTAGGTATTTTGTGAGGTGGAGATATCTTAATTAATAGACCTGCAAAATGACTCGTTGAAAGTGACACTAAAAGAAGGTTGCTCTTGAGGCTTAAGGATCAGTCTTGAAGCCCTGGATTCTAACCTCAGTTCCACCACCAATATCCTGTGTGACTTTCGACAAGTCACTTGGAAAGCAATTTCAAATGCTATAGGATCCAGGCTTTGGGAAGGCAAGGAAGTACAGAGTATAGAGAAGGATGAAGCTGGAGCTGGGGCATATGCACCTCTGAATTAATTATTAAGCTGATACTCAGTGCCTGCTGATAGTGCAAGGACACATCCCTGGAATATCTCGAGTCACACACCCCCAGCAGCCGCCCCATCCCAGACAACAGTGGCCCCACCTGCAGCTCCCAGCTATTCCTCCTGTCTCTGCCACTCCCTGCCCAGCGCAGCTCACCAGCTCTGCTGTCCCGCAGGCAGGGGGCCCACCCAAACCATGTGACTGAGCAATCTGGGAGGTAGCATGTGACCCTGCATGCTGCCCCACGCATTACCTCTGCTAAGACCTTCTGCTGTCTGCAGGGGATGCCATATCTATGTGTCTCTATCAGAGCAACATTGACAGAAAGCTGGAGAGAGCCTCAGAGGACCTAGGGTTGCCAAATGTTGGGTTTTGACTGGAATGCCCAGTCAAAAAGGGTCCCTAGCAGCTCCAGTCAGCACCACTGACTAGGTCGTTAAAAGTCCAGTTGGCAGCGCAGGCAGGTTCCCTAACCAGCTCCGTATGACTCCAGGGAAGCTGCCGGCATCTCCCTCTGGATCCTAGGTGGAGGGACGGCCATGGGGGTTCTGTCCTCTGCTCCTGCCTCCAGTGCCAGCTCACCAGCTTCCATTGGCTAGGAACTGTGGCCAATGGGAGCTGAGGGGGCGGTGCCTGCACAAAGAGCCACGTAGTCACACCTCCACCTAGGAGCTGGAGGGAGATGCCGCTGCTTTCCAAGAGCCTCCTGTGGTAAGTGCTGCCTGGAGCCAGCACCCTCTCCCATGCTCCAAGCCCCTGCCCCATCCCTGAGCCCCCTCCTGTACCCCAAACCGCACCCCAGAGCCTGCATCCCCAGCCAGAGCCCTCACACCCCTACACACCCCAACCCCCTGCCCAGATCCCCCTCCGGCACCCCTCATTACTGGCCCCACGCCTGAGCCCATACCCCCAGCCCAGAGCACTCACCCCCCTCCCACACCCTAAGCCCCTGCCTCAGCTCAGAGCCCCATTCCCACACCCCAACCTCCTGCCCCAGTCCAGAGTCCCCTCCTACACCTCAAACCCCTTATCCCTGACCCCACCCCAGAGCCGCATCCCAGCTGGAGCCCTCACACCCTCCTGCATCCCAAACCCCTGCCCCAGCCTGTAGCCCTCTCCTGCACCCCATAAGCCCACATCTCCGGCCCCACCCCAGAGCCCACAGCTCCAGCCAGAGCCCTCACCCTCTCTCACACCCCAATCCCCTTCCCCACCCCGATGAAAATGAGAGAGTGAGCGAGGGTGGGGGAGAACAGGCGACGGAGGGAATGGGGATGGAATGAGTGGGGGGCAGGGCCTCAGAGAAGGGGCAGGGTGGGGCAAGCACGTTCGATTTTCTGCAAATAGAAAGTTGGTAACCCTGAGAGAACCAGCAGTCAGCACAGAGCCTGCACATGAGATCCTCTCCATGGATCTCAGAAAATGTGAAGGCTTTATTGGCCAAACCCCCTGCTTAGTCCTTGTTCAGGGAGAAAGAAGCATACCCATCCCTTACAGACTAATGCAGTGGAGGCTCTATAAGAGATCTCCTCCCCAGTCCACTCCCATGGCTTTTCCAACAGGAAAGGATGGCCTAGGTTTAGGATAACTTCAAACCATGTGGTCTCCTCTTCCTTCTCAATAAAGCTTTGCTAAAACTATTCACTCAGACAAAACAAAAAGGAGAGAGAAAGAAAAATTGATTGTTCCCAACTTACAGTTTTATAGAACAAATTCACAGTTTTCAAGAGACATGATTTTCATTGGACCTTGATCATTGTTTACTGAATATTTAGAGTATTTTTAAATTAATTTACATATCCCCTTTTTACTGCATATGCCTGCAAACTATTTTTTCATTCCCTGAACTATGACTAATTCACAGTAACATTGTAAGGACATTGATTTGAATGTCATACTTCCACAACCATCTTTTAAATACTCTTAGTGGCAGCTGTAACACCACTACTCAGAGAAATTAAGACCGTTGGCAATATTACTTTTCTCGAATGGAGAAACTGGACTATGAACATTCATTTGGGGAAAAAATGGGACAAAAATCCTCTATAAAGCAATATTTCCTACTAGTTAGCACAGAGACAAATAGCTATGCAGCAAAACCTACTAAAATTAGCAATCAAAGGGATTTCTGTTCTTCTTAGCATTATAAGACACAATACATGGTGATTAATGCATGGGAACGTACATAGGGTCAATTAGCTAGTACAAGTAATCAAAATCAGCAAATCATCATTATACCATTTTCACTGCATTCTATTTTCTTCCTTCCCCTTCTGTCCCCCGCTATCCCTGCCACTAATTCTTCAAAGTGTAAGTTTTTGGAAACTGTTAGAATTATTTGTTCTATTATAGGTTAATACTTCTCCTCTAGAGGCATAGATGCCAAGATCATTTTCAAATCATATGTCTCCTTCACCATTTATCCTCTCCTGATTAGTCAATAAAAAATAAATAGAAACTTTTAAGGCACTTTCACTTCCTCATCTTTTATGAACCTCTCTCTCGTGTGGGCAGCACTGTTCATAGTCTGACGCTGATTCTGAAGCCCCATTCCCTGATAAAGTACCTAACTATCTGGGGGTGACATCCCTGTGCAGAAGGGACACACAAGGCTTATTGTACCACTTAAGTCTCACTTAAGATCAATTTGGCGGACTGAAATGGTTCAAAGGCCTCATGCTGAGTTTCTGTATGAAAGGGTAAATTGAGACAGCTGGCCTTTAGTGATCAAATAAGAAAACAGGACTTCAAGCTCAGCATTCCATCAGGGAAGAAAAGAAAAAAAGAAAAGATGGTAAATCGGAAGCGTCTTTTCACTGACATAATCAGGAATGGGAAAATATTGCTGTTGAATACACTAACATCTCTAGAAGTGCTACTGCTGTTTAGCCCACCTCAGTTGGAGGGTAAATTCAGGCATTAAGAATGAAAAAAGTGATCTTCGTTATAACTTTAAAAGGCTTTTTAAAAATGATAAATGTAAAAAGATGAAATATGTACTAAAAATTGAATGTCCTAATAGATAATACTGTAGACTGTTGTCACTGATTTTGCTTTCAGGGGCCTGGTGCTATCAAAAACCATTCAAAATACCAATTTCATGGTTTGTGTCATTAGACAAATGACAGTCTTGTATTAGCTGTGGGTCTCTATCTAATCCTGTACACTATATATTTAATTTAAATCAACCCTGGGTACATCTCTCATTTGGATACAGGTACTTTGGGTATGACCTACTTTTAAATCCTTGTTGGGGCTAAACAAATCTCAACTATTCATCCTTAATTAAAATAATTGGAGATATACCAATCTCCTAGAACTGGAAGAGACCCTGAAAGGTCATTGAGTCCAGCCCACTGCCTTCACTAGCAGGACCAATTTTTGCCCCTGATCCCTAAGTGGCCCCCTCAAGGATTAAACTCACAATGCTAGGTTTAGCAGGCCAATGCTCAAACCACTGAGCTATCCCTCCCTTAGTGAATCCTTAGTTCACTGCATTATAGTTGATATGCCTGGATGAGTATAATCTGCCTCTTCTTGATGACAAACGAATGCATCTCCTAAACCAATGCAAACGGGAGAGGTTCTGATTCATCTGAAGGAAACTCTTACTGAACACCCAAAAGGAATGCATTTTTTCCTGAGAGGTGCCAGGAAAAAATAAGGTCTTTTCTTAGGAGAATACTAGAAGGAAAGAGATTGAAAACTTAAGTAAGCATAATATTTTGCACTAAATGGCTAAATTAAAATGTGCATTCAGTCTTAGCCACCATTATTATTCTTACCTCTGAGCCTCGAACTTCCTCTCAAATTCTGTTATCAAAGGAACTAAACTTCTTTGGTCATATACGAAGTCACTGGACAGCCAACATGAACAGACAACAGTAAACTTTCGTCTTTGGTCCTTAGACAAAGTGACATTCTCTCATGGCAAAACATCCCATGAAGAAAGCCAGCACAAGGCCCTTGCATCACTTAAGATCCTCCAAAATAGGTCTTAAGTTTGACTTAAATGGTGCATGGGCCTCATGGTGGACTCTGTGCTGAGATGAATTTCACCCCCAGATAGTGTGGTACCTCACGGTGAAGAAAGTTATTTCAGTAAGCTTCATTAATAATTATTAACAGTCTTATGTCATGTAGGTGTCATCCTCTTCTACCTCCCTACAGACTGATCTGGGAAATGGAGGAGTTGAAATATTTCTTCTGTGATTTTTATAGTGCCATTCTACTCTGAAAAGTAACTGTAAAAATGGCATCATGAGGTTCTCTGTTTCAGAGACTCCATGTTGAAGTTGCTGACTTTGCAACTTAAAAAAAATAGTTACATTAGCTGCCATCTATGGGTTCAGGGGGGAAAAAAGGCTGTGTTATTTGTCAGGATTGTGAAGCATCTTGCTTCATTCTATTCCCATAAAGAAAATTTCATTTAGGTGAAGTCAAGATGCAGTCTCATACCAGTGGTTTGAGTGCATGTTACCATTCAAGAACAACAGATGTAAAACAAAACAAGTTAGAAAGAAATCCAGGGAGTGCAGTTAAGATTGCACTCTTCAAACAAGGCCCTAGAGTACCTTAACTCTGCCCCATAAAGCAGCCACTCTACCATCTTCCTTTGTGCCGCTTTGGCAACACAGAACAGCTATAAACTCAGTTAAGCCAGGTTTGTTCCTATTTTGCATCATCAGATGCACACAAAGAAGCAAGAGCAAACTAGTGAATTTAGTCCATGAAGTTTGTAGGTGGAGACCTACATATACCACTTGGATAATTCTCTACCACATGGAATTATAGTAGTCAATCCTGTAAGGTACTCAGCGCCTCATAGGAGGAGATGAGTGTCCTCAGCACCCAGCAGGTCTAAACCATCAATGAGGAGTAGGAAGATGACAGCCTTAAGAATTCTATTTCTCTAATCAGGAATATATCATACATTATCATACTGAAAGCCATAAAGCAGCACAGCCATTGTGTGATTAAGATTAAAACACTGGGGTTTGTGGTTACTGATAAAAAATGAACTATGTGCAATGATGGAAAAGTTTCTGATTTTCTTCAGGCAACTGTATGGGACAGAGTTAAGGTAGCTTGGGAGGAAGAGAAATTTTATTTGAGAAGTGCATCATTAGATCTGTATTTCCTGAGTTTTTAACTTTTTTTTAAGCTCTTTCTTGAAAGATCCAGTGGATGCAAACTACCATCACTGCCACCGAGTTTCATTATGAACTTCATGCACTGTTTCAATGTGTAATTTTCACTTTATGACATCCAAAACAGTACATCATCAAAAACAGTATCCAAAGAACTACTGAACGTTCCCAGCTCCCCCAAGCAAGCCGTCACAGTACATTTAATCCCACTGAGGATTAGAACATACTAAAGACTTTGTGATATTAATGTGATACTCCACAATTTGACCAGCATGCTAATTCCAAGGTTGACAGCACCATTACTCTCACCCCAAAATGCAGCATGTTCATACTGATATTCATCTGATTACTACCAGCCCAACATTCTCTGCCCATTGGCTCCCAAAGCAAATCCCACTCAATAAATAGCAAGGGGAAAAGATGTTTCTTGCCAGAACTTCTGCATGACTCAGCAGAAACAGACTCCTGGTGAAAGTTTTCCATACTGTTATTGGGTTTATGGGCCCAGGCACCAGAAATCTTCAAATATAATCCAAGTAAAATATCATTTGAAAGTGCTGAAAGTAGAGCTGGCTGAAATGATTTGATGGAACAGAGCCAGGCAGTCAGAGGGCCAGCTAGCCAGGGATCTAGACAACCTGGGAAGCTGCTGTAGCCCAAAGAGCCTAGCAGCTCAAACAGGCAGGTTGCTGAGTAGCCTGGCAACCCAGGGAGCAATCACCCACCAGGTGTCCAGCTTCCTGTGTAGACATTTTTTAAGATTCTATTTCTGTTCTCTCAAAACTATTGTTTGAAAATCCATTCTGTGGGAAATTTTTAATTTCTGACTTTTTGTTCTGATGCAGAATGGAAACATTTCAGAAACGTGCAATTTTCTATTTTGATTTCTTTAGAGTTTGTAAAATACTAAATATTTATTATATATTTAAAACATAGATGTAATATAAAATATAACATTTCATATAAATTAAAAGCTGGAATGAAACATTCAAACATTATCAACATGAAAAATTTTGATGGTTTCAAATAAAAAAAATTGTTCTCAGGGAATTTTTTGGCTTTTCCAATTTGGAATGATTTTTATCTTAGTTATATTATTGAAATTTCAGAATTTCCTGGGGAACAGAAATTCTGACTTCCAGCCAGTTCTCATTAAAAGCTCTTTCAGGCTGGAAACCAGGGGCACTATCATTGCCCACCTTCCATCAAACTGTGTACACTAAAATCCAACATGGACTTTGGGCTGCTGGGTAAGCTTCAAAGTCATGGGAAGGAGATGGGCAGCACTGATTCTAGTAAACTGGTATATTTGAGGAATAGCTTAAAAAAACCCTCTCTTTACCCCATAGAGAAGAAAAAAAAAAGATGCAATTTTTTTCTTCCCCCTTCCAGGTCACCTTTAAGAAGCTAGAGCTTTTCAAGAAAGATGTCTAAAATGCCTACCAGATAAAACAATGGTTCCACGCCTTCTTCTTCTGCTTGTTTTTACCTTAGAAATATACAAATTCAAAGATTCCAAGGCCAGAAGGGATCATTGAGATCATCTATGCTGATCTCCTGTATAACACGGGCCATAGACCTTCCCCAAAATAATTCCTTTTGAACTAGAGCAGATTTTTAAAAAATGCCAATGATGGAGAATCCACCACAATCCTTGGTAAATTGTTCAAATGGTGAATTACCTTCACTGTTAAAAATATGCACCTTATTTCCAGTCTGAATTTGTCTAGATTCAGCTTCCATTATTAGGAGCATCAAGTCTGATCTTTGCTGGGGGACTTATTGGAGGTCTCAGCAACATGGACTGTGAATTTCTTAGACCTTAATTGAAGGGCCAGGTATATTGAATATTAGACATCTTTTCTCCCAAATGTTTCTTGGTCATGTAAATTACTGCATTAAGAAAACACACAGATTTAAGCAGTCTAAATAAAAAAACACTTTGCTTCTCATTTATTCTAGTTTCACTCCCTTGTTACTTGTAATGTCATAATCCTACTAGTTCTCAAGTCACCAGTGAGTCTTCCAATGTAGAAAAGACCAAAATTTCTAAAACAAAAATAAACACCACTATCACCACCAACAATAATAAAAATGAAAAACACGAAAAAAAACACACACAAAATAAAACTTAAAAAATACTTTTAAAAAAAAAACACAAGCTTTCTGGCTGTTCAACCCCTTTTTCAAAACAAGATTGACCAAAATCTCATTGAGGAGCTTAGAACCTTCTCCCAACTAGTGTCCCCATAGATTAACTAGATAACCAAATTACTAGTGAAGGAAGGATGGGTCTAGACTAGCCTCCCATGTCCCAACCTGATCCAGAGCAGGGACCTGAATGAGCTTAAGTCTTCTGCATCCCAAGTGGGTACTGTAACAACTGGGCTATAGAGTCTCTCCTGCCCATACCGTCCAGAGCTGTTCCTCTTCATATAAATAATTAAATATTCATTAGGCCCGAGAGAGAAGCACACATCAGGGTACCCCTCGGCAAAATTTTGCTATAAACTAAACATCATATTGCAATTATTAATGGTTTCTGTGACATCCTTTTGCACAAGATAAACTAGGGAAATTCTGCAGTCTCTCTTCTAATTGTTTAATTCATAAGAACAAGATTCCATGACTACACATGTTTAGAAAATTCTGATGCATCACAAAACTCCCCCCCACAGACACTTTCTGTCATTCCTATGGAATAATAACACAATGAAAATGTGTCAAGATGATCTATTGTCGCTTCCAGAACTTCATGAGACAAATAGATTTATCAACCCAATAATGCCCGTTCTATCGCCCATGTCATCCTCTGAAATGATCTAGTATCAAGCAAAAATAACCTTGTTTTATGGATAAAGCATGACTTTGCTCAATAGGAGTTTACCGTTCCCCTTGTGAATTCTTCACATACAGCTGTCTTCTCTAAACAATGGGATTGAATGATTTGTTCTTCTCTAATACCCAAAATACCACGGTCCTGACTCTCCACTGCCTGGTGTCTTGTGTAGTCATTTATAACGGTACAAAATGAACTCAAAACACTGCATTCTGATTGGGTAGCATTTTTCACTCACTTTGCACACGTGTAAACCACTACAAAAAGCAATGGAGAATCAGGATTTGCAATGCATTATGTAGTGATGCCCTATGCTTCCGTTCTTCCTACTCCCAAAAGGAACAGGCTGAACAAGCATTAACCCTTGCCTTGCTTTAAGTATTAGAAACTGTCTTCATGCCTGAGCCAAGAGTTCATTTAACAGTCCCTAGCAGCACCTGAACTCCCCACCTTCCAGAAACATCACTGCATCCCACCCCACTCTATAGGCACTCTATGACCTGGCCTATACTGGGCAGGGCAAGGCAAGACAGCTAACATCAACCTAGTTGTGCACGTCTCTACACTTAAATTTATCTCCCACTGATGTAAGAGCCTCGTTACAATAACATAGTAACGAGACCTCCCCGAAGGGCATAGAGCTATGGTCAATGTACTTAGGTCGACGCAGTGTGAGTGCAGACACTGCTATACTTATGTCAACTCTAACAATCCTCCAGCAGCTGTCTCACAATGCCCCACACTGACTTTTCTGGTCACCATGGTGAACTCCACTGCCCAGAAGTAAAGCTCCCTATCCCCTTTAAAGCCCTGTGAATTTTTGAAAATCCTTTTCCTGAATACCTGGTTTGGCGAGCACACCTAGCAGCTCTCTATTGTTGAGTGCAACTGCCCAGCTGACCATGCCAGCTACTTGCTTCAGATCCACTCCTGCCTGGAATAGACAAGAGATGTTGGATCTTCTGGGCCTGTGGGGAGGAGAGGCTGTGAAGGAACAGCTCCAAACTAGCCATAGAAACAGATATCTATGAGCAGATTGCTCAGGGGATGAAGGAGAAGGGGTATGACAGGGACCAGCAGTAGTGCCACTTGAAAGCCAAGGAGCTGCTGCAGGCATACCAGTAAGCCAGAGACTTCAACAATCAATCCAGTGCAGAGCTGCACACCTGCAGCTTTTACAAAGGGCTACATGCCATACTTGGCAGAGACCACCCCCACTCCCCCACCCCACAGCACTGTGGATACCTGTGAGGATCCCGAGTCACAGGCCCCTGCCAGAAACAGTGAGGAGGAGGTGGTGGAGGATGAGGAAGAGTATGGGGGAAAGGTGACTGGGGGATCCAGATGTGAAGCGAGCCAGAACCTGTTTTTGACTCCACTGCAGTCCAGCCAGTGCTGACAACTGAGCATGGGCAAAGCCGATGCAGGGGAAAGAACTTTGATTAAGAGTGTAGATATATTTTCAATTCTAGTGATTTCCCTCCCCTCCTCCCCCAAAGTAGCAGGACACATCTTTGACTTTGTATTAATTTGCTCAGGCTTGAAGAAGTAGCGGTACAACCAATAGAGGGAGAGTTATCTACTTTTCATTCCCCTCTAGAGTTAAGCAGTGGGGGCATGCAGAGCCATTTGTTTATCTGCGTAGGGATGTCCCTTGAATCCTCCTGAGAGAGCTTGATGAAACTTTCCAGGAGGTTCTCTGCAATCCTCTGCTGAAGGTTTCTAAGGAGGGCTGCCTTATTCATTCCTCCGTGGTAGAACATTTTCCATGACACTCAGCAGGCATCATTGCAGTACACAGGCTAGCAGCATATGGACCCAGGAAGTTTTGGGATGGCAGCAGCAGCTGTTCCCTCTCTGGCTTTGTTACCCCCTCAGGAGTGCGATATCAGCTAAAATCACCACTGCCTGTGGAAAATGGTGCCAGTATTTAGTGACACTGACCCATCCTATACTACTAGCAATTCTCTCCTCATTTTCCCAACCATCAGCAAGCCATATTCACCATAGTTGGTGCTGTGGGTAGCGCCGTGTATAGGCAATCCTAAGCAGAAGTGACAAAGTAATCTTTAAAACTTTAGGAGAGCAAGTTCAGCATCTTAATTTTTACTTTCTATAGTGAATATGCTGACAATGGTACCTCTGTGTGTTTTATCTTCAGCTGCTGCTATTGCAGTCTTCAAGGTCTCCCCACCACACCCATGGAATGCCTGAACAAGATGAGGAGGAAAAAGACGACTTGGGATGACATATCCAATGAGCCCCTGCAAGCCAGTGCTGCATCAGACTATGAGCACAGGGTCTGGAGGATGAATGTTGCGAACAGCCTGGAGAAGAAACGATTGGAGAGGAGAAAGGTCCAGGAGTCCCAGCAGGAAAAGGAGAGGGAGATGCACCAGGACACAATGGGGGTTTTCCAGCAGTAAATATAGATGCTGCAGACTCTGGTGAACCTGAAGGTTCAACAATCCCAGGATCACCTCCCTCACCAGCCCATTGAGACCTCCATATTTGGACCCCCCCGTAACAGTCCATGTGACATCAAGGGTTACTGCACTACCCCTACCACTCTACCCCAGGGACATTAAAGACAATCACGGCTTCACATACACCAACTTTTGCTTTTATACGCCAGTGTATGTGTAGCTGAAATGGACATGAACATTCTTTCCACTTCATGAGTTCTTTTTTCTTAATTTATTAAGTTTTATTAAGTTCTTAATATCTTTTAAAAAAAATTTGCAGGGTTTTTTGCAATGATTTTGTTGCAGATTAAAATTTTATTATTTTGAACAGAATTCATCTTTATTAGTTCACAACACACGCTGCCACTTTGTTTCACATCTATTATGCAGGACATGGCAGGAAGCTATAACAATTGGGATATTTTTCTCACTGAGGACCAATCTTGTGAGTAAACACCAGCATCCCTTCCAATGACCAAAGCATATTCAAGTATCATTCTGCACCCGCTGAACTAGTAGTTAAATCTCTCTCCTTGGTGCTGTCAAGGTGGCTGGTGTACAGCTTCATGGGTCAAGGGAGCCAGGGGCGGTTCTAGGCATTTTGCCGCCCCAAGCAGGGCGGCACGCCGCGGGGGACGCTCTGCCGGTCGCCGGTCCCGTGGCTCTGGTGGACCTCCCGCAGACGTGCCTGCGGCTGCTCCACCTAAGCCGCGGGACCAGCGGACCCTCCGCAGGCACGCCTGCGGGAGGTCCACCGGAGCCGCCTGCCGCCCTCCCGGCCACCGGCAGAGTGCCCCCCCGTGGCGTGCCCCCCCAAGCACGCGCTTGGCGTGCTGGGGCCTGGAGCCACCCCTGAAGGGAGCTAGGGGTAGTCTGGGTCGCCCAGGTTTGCTACTGACATTACAATATTCCCAATGGTAATCTGCGAGTCAGGAAAGAAAATCCCTGCTTGCAGCTTTCTGAAGAGTCCTGTTCTTTACAACGCAAGCGTGATGCACCTTCCCTGACCAGTCCTCACTGATGTTGGTGAAGCATCCTCAGCAATCCACCAATGCTTGTGTAACCATAGAAAAGTTGCCCTTTGTGTAAATGTACTCAGTGACAGGGTCGTCTGGTACCAAAATAGGGATAATCGTGCTGTCTATCACTCCACCGCAGTTCCAGAACCCCATAGCTGCAAATCCATCGAGTATGTCCTGCATGTTGCCAAGAGTCACAGTCCTGCCTAGCAGGAGGTGATTAATGGCCCTGCACACTTGCATCACAAGGGCCCCTGCACTGGATTTCCTGACTCAAAATTGATTCCCGACTTACCGGCATTGCAAGTTTCGATAGTGCAATTACAACTCACTTCTCCACTGTCAGTGCAGCTCCCATTTTAGCTTCCCTGCACTGGAGAGCTTGGGCAAGCTCAGCGCACAGATCTAGGAATGTGGCCTTGCGTATCTGAAAGTTCTGCAGCCTCTGCTCATCATCCCAAACCTGCATTATGATGTGATGCCACCGGTCAGTGCTTGTTTCTGAGACACAGAAGTGGTGCTCCACCATCTTCTCTGATTACTACCAACAACCTTGAACTAGTTCCTGCTGTGTCCCACAGCAACTTGTACCCAAAGGAATTGTCATGTTCCCCACTCATTTGGTTCTATCTGTGGCTCTGCAATTACTCCAGGATTGTGTGCTTTGCACTTGCAATGCTCCACGCTTCTCTCATAGATGGTGGACAGCAAGGAGGGATTTTGAAAAAAGGGTGTGAAATTATTGGATACAGAAAACATTGCAGACTGGGAATTTGACCCCATGCTCCCAGTCATTCCTCATTTTGGCCCCATCATGCTTTGCCAAAACTTCCCAAAAGACAGCATGCTGGACCTTGGTGAGTTGCACATAGGATACCTACCCATAGTGTACTGCACTCTGCATCAGTACAAGCACTCCTAGTGAGTATCTGCACTGCTGTGACAAGGAGCCAAGTATACACATGCACAACCAATGCTCTAACTGTGGCAGCTGTATTATGATGTAATTTAAGTTGACATAAGTTTGTGGTGTAGACATGGCCTACGGCTTTCCAGAGGCTAAACTCCATGAGCTTAAACCAGCTTGGCACAGTCCACCAGAACCAAGGCCATATTGGTTTAATACCTGGTGTGGCAAAGTTCCTCCTCTCCTCTAGTAGGTCCTGCGCTTATTGGCGGATTTCCTCCCCTCAGTGGTCTTCCCCTTGGATGAAACCCACAGTCTGGATCAACTCCTCCTATGTCTGATTAGGAGTAGCGAGGCTTGGGGGGAACCCGGGCCCGCCCTCTACTCCGGGTTCCAGCCCAGGGCCCTGTGAATTGCAGCAGTCTCTATAGTGCTACTTGTAACCGCTGCTTGACCGCTACAGCTCCCTGGGCTACTTCCCCATAGCCTCCTTCAAACACCTTCTTTATCCTCACCATAGGATCCTCCTGGTGTCTGATACTGCTTGATTGTATGGTGTTTCCTCAATCCTCCAGTAGTACACCCTCTCAGTTCTTAGTTCCTTGTGTCTCTGACTCCCAGCTCCTCATACACACTTCCTTCCTCTGGCTCCTCCTCCCTTGACTGGAGTGAGCTCCCCTTTTTATACCAGGTGCCCTGATTAGCCTGCCCTGATTGGCTGCAGGTGCTCCAATCAATGTAGCTCTCTCCGGTGCCTTCTAGAAAGTTCTTAATTGGTCCCAGGTGCCTTGATTAGCCTGCCCTGATTGGCTGCAGGTGCTCCAATCAATGTAGCTCTCTCCGGTGCCTTCTAGAAAGTTCTTAATTGGCCCCAGGTGCCTTGATTACCCTGGAGCAACTGCCATTTTGGTTCCCATGGTACTAGGGATTTGCTTAGCCTGGGACTAACATACCTGTTCCTCAGTACTTTCCTGTAGCCATCCGGCCTTGCTCCATCACACTGGGAACTGCTCATATACTATGATGATGAGGGCCAAATAAATAGATAGATGGTCTAAGTGCTACTAGGCTTAAACATATATGGCAATATTTAGTTTCAGTATTTCACAGTATTTCAAATGGTTTCAGACATTTTCTGTATTCAGCTGCAATATCTCTGGTAAGGACTATTAGATTCCTCTCTTTCTCTTCTGTCTTCTTTCCCCAACAGGGAGAAAACTGAAAAGCATAGCTCAGCAGTGACAGGAAAACTGAAGCAACGAGATGTGCTTGCTAGAGCATGCAAAGCCAGGGCTCAGAAACAGCCAGTACACACCTAGAAGCTGTATTGTTACTTCTCTGAGCCTACAATCTTGATCTGTAACTTTCTTTTTTTTTTTCTTGAAAGTTAATTTCTAGCTATTATGTTTGCAAAGAAAAACTCAGAAATGTGAACCAACTATAACCTATGCATGTGAGAGAGTCTGCAAAGAGCCTGGAACCAAAGCGATGTGTGATGCAAACTGCCTCATCCATCATCAGATGCCCAAAGATAATTTGAATGTCAATATTGATTCCTGTTTCATTCCTCATACAAGAAAGGAGAGGGAGGTTCACGGAGCTGCACAGTTTATGAGTGTGACATCTCATTTTTGGTGTCACCAGTGGGTGCTATATTAGAGATGCCACCATTTATTTTCCCCTACTAAGGAAGGAGCCAAGCCGGAGAAGCCTAGCAGAGCCCACTGGCATGTTCAAGCCCTGCCAAGGCCCAAGAAGCCCCACGAGCTGCACAATCATTTTTACATCTGGACAATCTATTGGGTGGACCTTATTTTGTGGGTGGAGGTTGGAAGATCACCCAATCTTTTTTCCCCACCAGTCTGATCTACTGTGCAAAAACTATTTTGCTGTTATAAGCCTGAAAGGAAGTAGTCTTACATATAGTCCTCTATTGTCCTCTGTCTTGATATAGCTCAAATATGTTAGTTCCTTAAAACACCACTTCATGCTCATAAAAAGTGTTTGACAGCCTGAGAAAACAAGTGTGTCCTTTTTGTCCACACAAAAAGTAACAACCCCACCCCCCCCCAAAAAAAAACCCAAGAAGGGGTAATACAAAAGATTCACAGCCAGCCAATCAAAGTTTATTCTATTATTTATTTTACAACATTCACAAGTGTACAAGGCACTTCACAGGAAACACAGAGAATGAGTGTATTCTAAATTATAGGCTTGGCAGACAGTTAAAGATAAAACACACATCAGCAAGAAGATGAATGATGAAAGTCAGGGGGTCTAGCAATCAACTTCCATGGTTACTAGACTTAGCCACACCTCTAATTTCAAATGTTTCTGTTGTGGTTGCTGTTTTTAAGTGTAAGTGCACTTGTTTATTTATGATGCCGGAATGATGGTTTAGGAGTGAACTGGGTGAACCAAGAGATATTGAAAAGGCATTCCAAACATAAGTGACAGCATGGAAGAAGGCACAGGGGCATTAGCGAGAGGAGACTGTGAGGAGGATGTTGAAAGTAGCATCATCAGTAGAGTGGAGGAGACAAGGGGAGGACAGAAAAGAAGATCAGAGATGTAGACGGAAGCTGAGTGATGCAGGGCCTTGAAAGAAAGAACAAAAAGTTGAAACCTGATGTGCGCAAAGTGGGGAGTCACAGAAGTAACTCAAAGAAGGGGGTGCTCTGATAAAAACATGGTATTGGGTGAGAAAGATGAATCTGGCAGCAGCATTTTGGATGGACTAGTAGGGAGAGATATTAGTAATAAAAAGACAGGAAAGGAGGAAATTACAGTAGTCAAGAAAGGACGAGATTAGATCTTGGGTGACTGAATTGGCCATCGGGATGGAACAAAAGGTAAGGACTTTTGAAATGAAGTGAGGAAAAAGCTGAAAAATGTGACCACAGCATGGATATAGGATGTGGAAGAAGCAGGGGTTGAAGATGAGCTGCAGTTTGTGACCTAACAATTCTGCTTATTTTAATAGAGACCTTGCAAAACACACACACACACACACACACCCCTTTATAAATATGCTATTAAAGACCTGATTTTCAGAGGACGGGTGGTTGGCACTTTCTGAAAAATCAAGCACCTTTAAAACGGATACTCAAAATCAGCAGCCTTTTGAAAATCTTGACCTCAATCTATCAAATCAAGGGCCAGTATATCAACATATACAATATATCAACATTAGTCAGAATTCTACCAGGGAGAAAGGGGACAACTTTTGAAAGACGAAATATTTGGTAGCTCGGATCTATCAATGTGCTATCATTAGTCAAATCACTCTCATTAATGATATTTACAGTTAACCTTTAAGCTGTCAAGCTGTCAGCTTTAAGGAATGTAGCAGAATGATGTCACTAGTAGCCTATAGAAACCTGAGGGTTAAAATAGTCACTTGCAATAAGCTGAAAAATGTGATTTATTGGAGTACCACAAATATACCCAAAAGGAAGAGCAATCTATCTGAAAAGAATGAAGAGAATAAAAAGCAGCCAGTTGGTCTGTGGTTACACAGACCACTAACAGGAGTTCACAGCGTTTCCAGAGAAGACAACTCATTTCTTTATCAGCGTTTGACACAATACAGGCCAGCTCACTCACTTGTTCAAAAAAAATTGAGTACCAAGTTCTTTGAACCATGCAGTAAATAACATTTCTGCTCTCAGATACTAGAAGACAACAATACACAGACACTATAATTATAGAGGTTAACTAGGTCCTATTTTATTTTGGATCATAATAGAAAAAAGTGGCATGCTTTGTTAATTTCAGCAGTATGACTATCACCACAACTTTACATGCTTGTCTAGAATGGTGTTTATGTCTACATAGCCATTAGATAGCCTGATTTTTTTTAATGGGTTTTATACTTGCACATAAATATTCCCACCCAACTAAGAGCCTGATCGACTTCTTTGGACTTTGGATCAGGCCCTAAAATTGCACTTAAGTGGTCTCCGCTTGTAAGCAAAGTTTTGTTTATTTTTGTTTTAAAATATGTCTCAGACACGTTTTAACTGGAGGGAAGATGGGTATTTATGGGTTTTGCACACATCTTTACACCATTAAACAATACCTCTATTTAAAAAATGCAAGTTTGTAGAGAGATTAGTTCACAGGACGGTGCTTTAAAAAACAAACGAACTAGCCAAGATATTTATATTTAAAATGTAGCTACTGATAGTGACAGGACTCTTCCTTCTGACTCATACACTAGCATGTTGCCAGCGGCATTGCAGATGGAAGGTAAAGGCATAATGACTGTAGCTGAGATCTCTGACCATTTGTGGTTATTAGAGACCCCCTGTAACTTCCTGTAAGAATAGGAGTGTTAACCTCATTGTCTTCTACACATAATTACATTCTGCCTATTTCAATTTCCCTGTGCGGTTTTAACTGCATATAGTATTCTTTACCTCCTGAGTGGAACTTGTGTGTGACTAGCAGAGAACAACATTATACAATTAGTCCTCACATGACAAAGTACAGATACATTACATAGATAGCCAGATTCTTCCTGTCCTTTACATGAATGGCCAGAGTGGGAGTATGCTTGGTTCACATCAGGGTCTGGGGCATTCTACGCTCCAAAAAGGGTAGGGAGAAGGCAAAATGAGATCAGCATGCTGTATGTGGGGGAATAAACTGCACCTCAAACAGATTTACTAGCACGTGTACTCCCCACACTCACCAAGCTTCCCTCAGGCCTGGTCTACACTACGGGGGGGGGGGGACGTCGAACTAAGGTACGCGACTTCAGCTACGCAAATAGCGTAGCTGAAGTCAAACTACCTTAGTTCGAATTTCCTACCTGGCCAGACGCTGCGGGATCGAACTCCGTGGCTCCCCCGTCGACTCCGCCACCGCCGTTCGTGGTGGTGGAGTTCCGGAGTCGACGGGAGCGCGTTCGGAGTTCGAACTATCGCGTCTAGATTAGACGCGATAGTTCGAACTCCGAGAAGTCGAACTCTCCACGTCGACCCGGCGGGTAAGTATGGACCTACCCTCAGAGACATTCTCCCCCAAGGCAGAATGCCTCCTTCATGCTCCCTCTGGACATGGTCCTTGTCATGGTCTGAGCCTTAAGGGCATATGGTAAAATTTTCAAAAGCTCCCAAAGGCTAGATCTAACCCCCAGTGTACACAGTGCTAGGTCAACTGAAGAATTCTTCCATCAGTCTAGCCACTGCTTCTCAAGGAAGTGGATTGACTGCACATCCCGTCACTTGCAGTGAGCATCTACACTGAAGCACCGCAGTGGTGCAGCTGCAGTGCTATGCTGCTGTAGTGCTGTGCTTCTGTAGCATTTCAAGTATAGACAAGCCCCAAGTTCTGTTAACTTCCAATGAGATTTAGGCTGCTAAGTGCTTACGTCACTTTTGAAAATGGATTAATTAGTAAATCACTTAGACACTTTTGAAAAGTTTACCTCTGATCTAGCTTAGTGTCTACATAGCCTTTTCAGACACTTCTCTTGCCTTTTGGTTACCACTATCAGTCTCTAGACTGGAGTTGTGCTGACCCTCCTTCCTCTGTCTCAGCAACTCAGTAGCTTAACTGCCTCCAGATGGGAAGACAGGTCGGTATGTAATACAGCCTTCCAGCCTGCCACTGGCAGTATTTCCCACAATGGGAAAGTCAGATTAAATCCAGATGCAATGGAATCAAAGGGGAAGAGCAATATGTCTGTGTTGGTTAAAACAGCATTTGGTAAACTGCATGAAAACATTCCAGGTTTTAATAATTTCTGAGGTAAGTGAAACTCCAACATATCAGTCAACCTAAAGCTCAAAAGGATCATGAAAACAAATTGTCCCAGCTGCAGATGTCAGAAATATCTCCCCATATTTTGTATTAGTATGGGGGCATAGAAAATGGAAATGACCCCCTGAGGACACATCCTGGAAAGAAAAACTTGTGGCTCCCGGTGACATACAGGAGGAGACATTCAGTGTGCTGCAGGGGATTTAGCTGAAGCATTCCCTTTAATGCTACTAGAAGCACATGGATGAATCCCCACTCGTTGAACTGAGCATTTGCCCCCTTGTGTCAAATGTTCTACTAAAAACAAACAGCTTGGTTCTGAACATGCCAGAGGCAGGGATGAGAACTGTTAATTGCAGAATTAGGTTCTAGTTGACACAAATTAAGCACTGAGGTAAAAATCTCCTTTTAAGAATACTGGGAGTCTGAAAGATGTGGGCCTACTTCATTGCATGGAAGCTCCCTCTCCTAATGTCTAATGTGAACCTAGTTTAAATCAACCTGTAACTTCATTATCAATGCAAATGAGACCCCTTAAGGGCACAAACGTGTGATAAACCTTTCTGTCAGAACATAAATACTCCTGTCTGTAGAGCTTTTAAACAAATTACCAGCCAACCTGAATACAAAGCATAAACTAAGCCATTGTACTGTAAAGACCTTGTGGTTTTCTGCTACTCTTGAAGCTTTTTTGTGTTCTGAGATGTTAAACAAAATGTAAAGTAACAAATGACCCAGCCTCCCCACCCCCATTCATTCAGCTGGAGTTTACCTTTGTCTAGTCTGAGTGTAGGAATACTAGATTAAATCTTGTCCCTGTTGAAGTTAAGAGGCCAGGGTGTCACCCAACTGGCATAGCTCAATGGAAGCCAATGGATCTATGCTGATTTACACCATCCAGGGACCTGGTCCTATACCTGAGCCAGGGATAATGTTAATACATTGTTTAAAATAATTGTTGGATGCTACAGCCTGATTCTTCCACCCCTGTCTCTGGTGAGTAATGCCTTACTCCATAAGTAATCCCACTGATATCACTCCAGGCAGGGTGGCAGAAACAAGCCCTAAATATGTAGCTATGAGTATTGCCCATCTCCTCAAGCAAGAGTGTAAACCAAGACACATTACCTAATTTGTAGATACATAATAGGATTTTTCCCTATCAATTGTAACTAACTTACATTTGGTTGCTACATCATTACATAGAATTGCTGAGATAAATAGTTGATAGTTTAAAAGATCCTAATGGAAAAACTACTTACTTTTTAAAGAGTAAGTAGATCACTGAATATTTTGTCAAAAGGACATTCAAGCATACAGCCTTGGCACCACAAAATCCTCTCCAAAGCAATTATCACCAGAGTTTATTTTGTGGATTAACTCCACAGAAGGACATGAGAACTTGGATCACAGTCCCCACAGTTAATGCCTCAATGTCTTTTGCCTCTTCCAAGCAGAAAACTGTTTAAGGCCATTTGGTCTCCAAAAGAGATATCAGCATACATGTGTAGTCCTACCTTGCCCAGCTATCCTGGGTAATCTGGTTCACAGAGAATTCCATTTCAATGAAAAACAGCAGCAGAAGGCTTGAAAGTGGCTGGCCAGTTTCTGGCTAGCTGCAACCATCTCCCATACAGGGGCTTGTTTTAGGGCTACTAGGTGGAACAGTAATATAAATAAATAATAATTTAAAAAAATCATTAATATTAGAGCTTGCCAGAAAAATGGGATTTCTCACACAAAAATCTGTATGTGAAAAAGCTATAGGGGAAATTCAGCTTTTCCCAAAAATGTGGGAATGTAGGAAAGTATTTTCCCCCCCATAAAGAATTTCCACTCACCACAGGTGCACCTTTTTGTGGGAGGGTCTGGGAATTAGCTCTTGTCCTTTCTGGTGCCCCCTTCTGTCAGTTGCTCACTCTGTGCCCCCCCCTCCCCACAACTCAGGGTGTTCCCTCTTCATGACTCAGCCTCAGGTCATTATGCAGTCCCTCCCTTCTGAGGTAACAGAGCTCCACCTGGGCAAGCTGTCCATATGCCATCTCAGGTAGCCTTCTGTTCCAACTCTAGGTCCAGTGCCACTTTCCCACTGGCTGGTAGGGAAACACAGGCGTGCCCCTATTCTGGGCTCCAGCCCAGGGACCTTGTGTCAAGCAATCCAGGTCTGCTCAGTCTCACACCATGTTGCTGTTTTCCTGGATTTCTTCCTACCTCAGCTCTCCATCTCCTTGCCTATCTCTGCTTTGCCACCGGATATTCCTCTGCTCCCCCCCAGCTACTTCACCCTTCTGGGCTTCTTGCCGAACCACCTAGTTCAGGACAGGATCCCAGGGCCCACTCTCTCCCTGGACTTCCTCCTTGTCCCTACCCAACTCTTTTTTCCAGAGAGTGACTGTAGCCCCCTTCCTGGCATTTATACTCCTATCCCAGCTTCTCCCCTTGCTGGCTTTCTTTTCTTGTCATTTTATGGCCAGCAGCTTCAGCATGTGAGGCTATGACCACCACCTACCACAGTTTTCACATAGGCAAAAATCTACATCCTCTCACCCAATTCTGTATCCTTAAAAAAAAGCTAAGTAATTCTTTTTTATTGCTACCACACTGTCATGGTACTCCCTCTAATCCTTTCAGACTATTCTTACCCCTTGAGGCATCTCAGGTCTTTATAAAAAAATCTATGTAATTCTCCCTGCATTGCCATAGCACAGTGGGTTTTCAGACTTTTTGGGCTGCGTACCCCTTTCCAAATAATGTAATCTACTGTGTACTCCCATCTGAGAGAGGGTCATAATATACCTATGAAAACAGGGAGGAAAAGGTCTGTAAGGGATAACAATGCATTCCACCATTAAAGGATTTTTCTCATGTATCTCCTGACAAGAGCTCATGTACCCCTAAGGGTACATTAACGATCTGGAGGATGCTGTGGACTGCACCCTTAGCAAGTTTGCAGATGACACTAAACTGGGAGGAGTGGTTGATACGCTGGAGGGTAAGGATAGGATACAGAGGGACCTAGACAAATTAGAGGATTGGGCCAAAAGAAATATGATGAGGTTCAACAAGGACAAGTGCAGAGTCCTGCACTTAGGACGGAAGAATCCCATGCACTGCTACAGACTAGGGACCGAATGGCTGGGTAGCAGTTCTGCAGAAAAGGACCTAGGGGTTACGGTGAACGAAAAGCTGAATATGAGTCAACAGTGTGCCCTTGTTGCCAAGAAGGCTAATGGCATTTTGGGTTGTATAAGTAGGGGCATTTCCAGCAGATCAAGGGATGTGATCATTCCACTCAGCACTGGTGAGGCCTCATTTGGAGTACTGTGTCCAGTTTTGGGCCCCACACTACAAGAAGGATGTGGATAAATTGGAGAGAGTCCAGTGGAGGGCAACAAAAATGATTAGGGGGCTGGAGCACATGACTTATGAGGAGAGGCTGAGGGAACTGGGATTGTTTAGTCTGCAGAAGAGAAGAATGAGGGGGGATTTGATAGCTGCTTTCAACTACCTGAAAGGGGGTTCCAAAGAGGATGGATCTAGACTGTTCTCAGTGGTAGAAGATGACAGAACAAGGAGTAATGGTCTCAAGTTGCAGAGGGGGAGGTTTAGGTTGGATATTAGGAAAAACTTTTTCACTAGTAGGGTGGTGAAGAACTGGAATGGGTTACCTAGGGAGGTAGTGGAATCTCCTTCCTTAGAGGTTTTTAAGGTCAGGCTTGACAAAGCCCTGGCTGGGATGATTTAGTTGGGTTTGGTCCTGCTTTGAGCAGGGGGTTGGACTAGATGACCTCCTGAGGTCCCTTCCAACCCTGAGATTCTATGATTCTATGATTCTATGACACATACACCAGTCTGAAAACCATAGCAGATGTTCAACTGTTTCTTGGACTTTGTATGTGTCATACAACGCGTATTTGTTTAGTGAAGATAAATTACCATTCAGGTCACAGTGAGCTGTTAGTACTCTAAATATACTTACTTCACTTCTTCTGTCATAGCTACTAAGTGTACCATTATCCTCAAGTTTAGGACATATTTCATAGAACCTTGATCCCTTTTTATCTTTGGGCCATAGTTATTGCCATTCCTTGTTAAGTGCCTTTGTAACCCACACACCTCCCTGGTGTGGTGTTCTGTTCCCTCTAGTGGGACAGAGACCACATAGAGATTAATGAGTCTGCTACAGCCTTAGCTAAGGACCATGTGGCTGTTAGCTCATGCAGTAGAGGCTCATGCATTAAGCTGCAGAGAGCCCAGGTTCAATCCATGTTCAAGAACAATACTTCATTGATTAAGTTATTCCTGTTTTCTGAAGCTCCCTTTCTAATTGTCATTATACTCAATAAAGAGTCAGATAGGATAGCAGTCATAGTCAAGAGTACATCCCTTATCCAGGTCGTTATCCAGTATGCCCATCAATTCAGCTGTCACAATGGCCACAAAATGGGATAGTCTCATAGATCTCTTAATTCCAGGCTCAGGGATACAAAAAGCCATTCCAACTTTATCTGTGTTGTTATCTCTAGAGTCATCAGTATAGATTAGGTAATGCTGACCCCATTTTCCATGTATAAACTCATAAATCTTAGTCATCATATTGGTAGTCCTGCTCTTCCCTTTGTTTTATTGTATAATTCCGAAACCACAAGGGGAGAGACAACCGTCCAGCTATGGTTTGCTTTCACATGACTAAAGATTTTTATTTCTTCAGACCTTCCTTTTCACACAGGTCTTTTACCCACCTTTTGACCTTTGTAGCATGTGGGAGTTTGTGGCGCCAAGTTACTTCTTGTCTACTTAATTCCCAACAGTTCCTGTGTATTCATTTAATACCTTATCTTCACTATTTCCATTAGCCTGAGCCCAAAAGGTTAAATCTAACAATTTGATCCTTAAATTTATAGGCATTTCCCTGGTTGCTACCTGCAGAATAAACAATGGAGTTGTAATACCCGCATCACATGAAATTTGCAGAGTTTTGGGTTAGAAAGGCTTTAATTTTTTTAGTGTTGATTTAGAAGCTGAATTAAAGGCTTCCATAATCTATAACTGGTCTTATTAACGTCCTATACAGAATCAACAATGTGTTCTTATCTGCACCCCAATTGTTCTCATCAATCCTTTTAAGCACATTTATCCTATCTCTACATTTAGTCTTGATATTATCTGTATGACCTTTTCAAATTAGTTTGTTATGAAACATAACTCTTAAGAATGTAAAATTTTGAACTACCTGTATTTTTTCTATATCGAGATATAGGGTCTGTTCTTCCCCAATCTCCCTTTTTGTGACGATCATTCTCTTTGTTTTAGCAAGTGAGAACCTAAATCTCCAAGTATCACCCCATTCTGAAATACCCATGAGTGCCACATAGGTTCTCTCCACAGCTATCTTAAGTCTTCTATGCGTGGCCCATATAACACAGTCATCCACAAATGGACTAATTACCTATCCCTGCCCACTTGCTGTCCAGAAGATCATTAATCATGTTAAACAGGATTGGTCTGATACCACTACCCTCTGAAGTGCCAGTAGTAAGTTTATACAGTAAAAGCTTTTTTAACCGGCATGCTGGAGGTACGGGGGGTGCTGGTAAATTAAAAATGCCAGTTAACTCAGAGAGAGGGGATTGGCGTGTGGGGTGGGGTGCGGAGCATGGTCTTTGGGAGGGAGTTTGGGTCTGGGAAGAGGCTTGCAGTAGGAGGTTGGGGCATGGGAGGGGGCTCGGGATGGGGAGGTGCTCAACTCCATCAGCTCCCCGCAAGTGGTTCCCTGTCTCTGCTGCTCCTGGTGGAGGCGCAGCCAGGTAGTGCTGCAACTAGGCATGCTGCCTCCATCTGCAGGCGCTGTCCCCCACAGCTCCCATTGGCCATGGTTCCTGGCCAATGGGCTGGGAGCTGCGGAGTCAGCACTCAGGGAGAGGGGACAGAGGCAGCATGCCTGCAGAAAGCCACCTAACCACACCTCTGCCAGCAACAGCAGGGACGGGAGCTGATTGTGGGGAGCCACCGGAGGTGAGTGCGCCCCCCCATCAGCCCCCTGAGCTCGTCCCGCCCCCAACCCTCTGCCCCAAACCCCTTCCCAGAGCGTGCCCCACAGCCCCTCCCATGCCCCAGCCCTCTGCCAGCCCCCACCAACCACACCATAAACCGACTTTCAGTGCAGATTAGAAATGCTGGTTTATAGAGCTTGCCGGTTGGTGAAGTGCTGGATAAAAGAGCCTTTACTGTAAATATTCAACACAGCCACCCCCAATCTGATTTGTATGGTTCTATCACTTAAGAAATCTCTTATCCACCAGAATATTTTTCCTCTTGTTCCAATTGTGGATAGTTTATACTGCAAGTCTTTTTTCCATATCATGTCATATGCTTTTTCACTGTCAAAAACTCCCTGTTTCTCATTGGTTTATTGTATTTTGGTTTCTCTTTAACTTACAGTATGATCCATTGTGCATTTTCCTTTCCTGAAACCACTTTGTGCAGAGTTTATCATTTCATTTTTCCAGGTATGTTACTAATTGCTCATTTAGCATTCTTTCCATAATTTTGCCCACACACACTATGGGAGGGCAACAGGTCTATATGCATCAGGTCTTGTGTGCAACTTGCCACGTTTTCCCTATCAGTATAACCACCACTTGATTCCATTCTGCCAGTAGTATTCCCTTCCCCCAAATATTATGATGTAATTTCAATAAAACTCTCAAACTCCCTTCCAGTAGGTGCTCAAGCATTGCTTTGCAGATGTCATCGTTACCTGGGGCCGTATTTTTATTTTTGTCTATAGCTTTATTGAGTTTTTGTCTGCTGAAATTTTCATTCCGTACGTCATCTTTGTATTCTAGCAGCTATGTAAGAGCTCACAATTTTTTTTCAGCAAACATTCTTTTTTTGTTCACAAAACTCTTTACTTTGATTTGTATCACTACTAACTTCTTGGAATTCTTTTGCTAAAATATCTGCGTTTCCGAAGTTAAAACTTTCAACTTTGTCATTTACTATAAGACCGAGTATAAATTTGTTTTTACCCTATATCCGATTCATTATTTTCACTTGTTTATATATCTCTGAAACCTTGGGATCTTTGTTCATTTTCCCTCAATACTGTCTCCAACTATTTCTCTGCTTTTTAAAGAATCCTTTGTACCACTGCTTTACATTTTATAGTTCATTAAGTCCTTTCTATTGATTATACTTTTGCTTGTTTGTATGCCTTATTTCTTTCTTTACTTGCTGCTTTACATTCTTCATTCCACCAGGGCATTGGATTTCTGAGTTTGTGGCAATTCAATGTTTTACGTACAGCTAGACTGTCTACTGCTACAACTCCCTTTATAATATTATCATGAAATTCCTCTAGATTATGACTTATACAATTGGTACTTAGAAACTCTCTACCCTTATTAAAAAATCCTGAGTTTGCTTTTCCAAGGCTCCAGGTAGGAATTCCTTCAGCGTTTTCAACATTATCTTGGCTTTGATAAATATTTAGCATAAGGAAGTGATAACTTCCCATTCCATCTTCTTTATAGATTTCCCAGCTGCATGTACTTGCTATATTGCTTGTTGCAATTCCCAGATCTAAACATGAAAAGGTTCCATCCATCAAATTAAACCTAGTAGGTATTCCAATATTGAGCAATACCAAGTTGTGCATATTAGTGAACTATTCCACGCATTTGCCATTATAATCAATTTTCCTGCTTCCCCCCAATTCATTATGGCTATTAAGGTCTCCACAAATGATATACGAGCCTTTGACACACTTAACTAACTCTTCCAATTTCTGATTGTCTGGTTTTTTACATGAGTTGTAAGCATTATAGATTTGTATAAAGATTTTTTTTATTCTGCAGATGAATCTCAACGGTATTGTATTCAAACCATAAGTTCTGTACATCTATGTCAACGTAACTTAGACCTTCCTTTATAAATATATAGGCCACTTCCTCTCTTCTTATTTTTTGTTATCTCTGAATACACTGTATCCTGGAAGTCTAAACATAAGTTCTCTCACTAAGCACATTTCTTGTATACATGTCAGGTTTCTATTCCATTTCCAAACCAGTGTTTTTTAATTCCTGACCAGGTCTTATTAAACTATGTGCATTCCAGCAAGAAATCATTAGAACCATGTTATATAAACTATATTCTCTTCATTGAAAATTGCATGACTGCAGTCTATCAAGAGTTAGCCTAAATTCAAACATTTTTTCTGCAATCTATATATTAATTTTTAGTCTTTCAGTCTTCTTTCCTGTCTCTAAAGTGCAAATAATCACCTCTCTCATAAATGCTATACATTTATCTTTGCTTACAAGCCATACTCTGTTCCTCTTTATGACCGTGGTTGCTGGAGGGGCCACAGTGAGACTGCTCAGTCAGGGTAAACTGCAAAGAATGGGGCAGATAGTCCCCCAAACTGATGGTTATTCTAATAAGTAGATTCACCAAGCCAGCAACAAATAGTTTCTATAATACCTTACTGGTTACCCAGAAGCCATAAACACAGCTCCCTTAATGCAATCCAGCCTTGGGCTCCCATCCAGACAGCCAAGTCAGATATGGTGAGGATTATTTAACATTTTATTCACCATATATAAAGTTCTACCAAGTCCCAAGAATTTGGACACATTACCCATCAGGTCAATTCATATTTCAGATCTTACCCAAATACACTTTTACAGCCAATTCTTATGAGTTCAACTAGGATTTATTTAAAAAAGGAGCGAGCGAGAGAGAGTTTGTTAAAAATTCATTATACATAAAGAGATGAGTAAAGTTTTTAGGTCAGTTTCATAGTAGAGATGGTGAGCTGCTGAGTTGCAAAAAGTTATTTCAGAATCAATTCCAGAGGTTCTAATCCAACAGGCCATCCACGTGCAGGGTCTGTATAAATTCTTCCATTAGAAATAACAGAGTGATCCAGACTATATTGGACACCTCAGTCTTGCAACTCAAGCTTCCCCTGGCCAACTTTAAGCAGATCTGAGATAACAGGATTGGAGCCCTAGAGTTCTTGTATAGATCTCTGACAGGCTGCATTAGCCTCTTGACGGTAATCAACACAGCAGGCATTCATTGGATGAAGAATAGGTAATATATATAACGTGGCTTTAAAGTCAATTCTATTTCCTATGTATACACAGATAATTAGTTGCATTGCTTAGCATAAGGCAATTATTCATTCGAGCAGTCCACAGGTAGTTTACTACAAACTTCAAAGAGAAATAAAGACAATGATATTATTACACCATATTTCATGTACTTGTCAATATTCCCTTTTGTCTCTGAATCAATAGAATAGAGTAACAGACAGGAACAGAAGTTTAGTATCTCAAAGCTAATCTGGTTAACATCTAACAAGATACAGGTAAACAGAGAAATACAATCAGTGGGCTCAGAACCACTACTAATTCAACAACCATTCACACCCAAGCCCATTTTCAGATTTGGAACTCCACCAGAAGGATTTCCAGTTCACAGGTGTGTGGCGCAGGTGGAGTATCGCTTGCACCCATAACTCGAATTGACGCTGCTCGGGAGCTGGATGCTATTAGCAGCCTGCAGCATCCCACAGTGCCACAGTGCACTGAGCTATTGGACAGCAGGCCAGCTGGATTCCTCTGCCAGCCAATTGAATTCCACATTCGCAAAAATTTGAATTCATTTTCCTTTCTGGTTCTCATCTCTCTGCATCTGGCGTGAGCCTGCAGTTTGAATCTCAGCATGCAGACGATGCAGAGCTCAGCAGAGGCTGCACCAGGCTGACCCAGAAGAGGTCCCCAGCATGGACTGACCGGGACCGGAAGGCTCTGATCTGATCGCTGGGTGTCTCTCATCTCTCGCTTCTTGTCGAGACGCCAAGGCAAGAGCGTCGAAAAGAAAGAGAAAGGCCGGAAGGCGATACAGTGCGCGTGAAAGTGAAGCAGCTAAAAAGTGAAGGACCAAAAAAAGGGGTATCAAAAGTCAAGCCAGGCGCAAAGCGACAGAGAGGCCAGACATCCCAACACAGCGCTGCACATGCCGCCATGCCATTCTAGGTGGGTGTGCCCCATTGAGTGCGGCAGAGTGTACGGTACCAGTGAGGGGACGGTACACCCCGAGGACGGAATTCCCGAGGAAGAGGAGGAAGAGGGACAGGAGAGGCGCGGGAAGACGAGGCAGGAAGAGACAGGACCTGACAGCCCTGATCAACTCCCAGGTCCCTCCCACTGACAGCCAGGACCTCCCCGTCACCCCGCACACCGATCCCTACTAACCGGGAAGGATCAGAGGGAATCAGGGGACAAACAGGAGGAATTAAGAACAAACAGAAACAGGGAAATTTAGAAAAAATAGATATAATATAAAAAAATAAATAAATATACAAACATAATTTAAAACAGGTACAATACACAAGCAATAGTCCACACAGGACAAAAGCATACAGCAAGCAGCAGCTAGTCCTCAGCAGAGCAGCAAGCCTCAGGGGAGATGTTCTTGGGAGAGAGGTTTCTTGGGAAGCACGTTGGAAGCACTCCGTTGGAAGCACACTCTCAGGGGCAGCCATCCTCAGGTACATGGGACCAGTCTGTCTCTGGGGGCTGTTAGCATCCTCCTTCTGTCCGTGCTCTCTGTGTCTGGTGGTGTGCGCCTCAGGTGAAGTGCTGCATCTAAGTGCTGTGTCTAATCTAATTAATTAGTATTGGTGCAATTATGTATTTGCATAGTTGACTTTTTACTTTTAAGAAATGACCTCGCTACTTGAGAATGACTTGCTTAACAGAGTTTTACTTTTTTTGCATAACAACTTTGCTTAAGCCAGAATGACCAGGCCACACCAGGAAAAGCAGGCCAGCCTTTGCAGGCCAAGGGTACAGGGTCTTTTTCGCCGCATAACGCTCATCTTTTCTATCTTTTTTCTCTTTTGCACCAGCAGCCCAGCAGAGAAGCACAGAGCACCACTACTAATAAGCAAGCACTCTGTACTGTAAGAGTTATGCAGTAAGTCCCGGGTGCAGGCTCTCTGCTCCTGCGCGCGCGCCGCGCAATCGCGCCGCCATCCCGCCACCATGCGCAAGAGACAAATCTCGAGATAACAGTTCCTTTCCTGAACTTTTACTGACTAGACTTCTTTAAACTGTTTGTGAAACTGTAATTTGTGTTTGGAAACATGTATTTTTTCAAGAAAATCACACACTTTTTCGCATCACACAGCTTGCTTCCTTCCCTCTGCACGGCATCCCCCGCCCGAGAGCAGGCTCCAGAAAAGCGCTTGAAGAAAAAGAAAAAGGGACGACAGGAACTGATGGGAGCGGATGGCCAGCTCCAGAGAGAGAGACAGCAGCAGAGACAGAGGCCTGTGTCAGCCTGGGAGCACGGACCTGGTGCGGCAGGGGAAGACCAGCAGGCTCACCAGCAGGCGACTCAGCAGCGAGGGAGCAAGCGGAGGGAGCAAACGCGGACGGTATCTGCAAGACCGCAGGGTGCAGAGCGCTGCAAGAGGAGGATCTGCAGTGCGCCCAGTGCATGCCCAACCGCCCTCCCCTCCAACGCCAAGAAGCCCTGTCCCAAAAGCATCCTCCCACCCCACACCACCAAACCCCCCCCCTGTGTACTACATTATTAAAAGTTTGTGGTTGCTGTTAGACTGTTTCTTCTGTTCTGTTTCTGGTGTCAGAAGGTGTTCTGTTGTTCTGTGTGTGTGTAATGTCAGTGCATAGCCCAGTGTGCCATGCATGCTACAGACACACAGACAGGGTCAACAGGCACACACACACACTGCAGTAGCACTGGGCAGGCCAGTCTGTGTGTGGTGTATGCTTGTCTTTTGTTTGATGTATGTGTGTGCAGGTCCTGGTCCTGCAGCCTGCCATCCCGAAGGCAGGGGCAGGCTTTCACATTGACTTTGGTCCGTAGGTAGTCACGATCCTCCCGGTGCAAAGAGACTCCCCTCATCCATAGGCAGATACTACCCCTCCCCCCACCCCCTCACCCTTTCCAACACCAATTCCCACAGCTGTCATGTTAACCCCCCCCTCGCGGCACCACCCCCCACCTTCCTTCCTGCAAACCCACCCATCAGTGCCTCACTTAGCACAGAATGAAAGAAATGCAAAGTCAACGAAAAGAAGAAGAAATGCAAAGTCAATAATTAAATTTTTAAAATTACTCCTTCATGTCCTTAGTTTTAAAACGTCCTGGTTCAGTCTTAAAATCAAGTTATCAGACAGTCACAAAATCAAGTGCTCTGCGACCCTGCTTTCAAAGCCTCCCTGAAACTGCACACCTGATTGCTCGCTTCCTCCTGGGATATTCTCTGGTGTGGGTGTCGAAACAGCAGTGTCTGGCTGATCCTCAACAGCAGCCAGGGCAAAAAGCCTCACCTCTGCTTCCTGCCAAAGTCTCACAGCTTGCTCTCTCACTCACAGTGAGCAGCAGCAAGCAGCACAGGCGAGCTGATAGGTCCGCCTATTCCATCTCCCTGTCGTAAACATCCGCCACCTCCATCCTGCACTTGCTGCACACACTCACACCAGCGGTAGTTGAAGAGTTCCTTTTCACTGTCGTCTGCCTTTCAAGAGCCCCAAGCAGCCAGGCAAGGGCGGGTGGGGCAGGGCCCTGGGGGGCATGGCGGGTCCCCAACCTCCCCTGCACCGCATCTTTTCCCCAACCGTGTGGTCTGCCTCGGAAAGTCTTGCCTGAGGTGGACAAACAACACACAGACCAAACAGAACACTTGCCCGCCACGTTGGTTGCCCCCACCCTATGTTGATGTTGGTACCTATGGTCCACCACAGCTGTAGCCACTCCACCTTTCCTTCGCCAAGGCCCTCTCCTGGTTAATGTGCTGGCCTGGCCTGCTGGTCTGGTGCCCCACATCTATATCCCATCCATAGCCCCACCGCCCCATCGATGGGCCATCCATGATGACCTGGAAGCCCTGACATTGCCGACCCAGTCACGCAGTTTGACCATTTGAGAGCAGTTGCTCCAGCGATTTGAATGGCTACAATCCCCCCCGTAGATTTGTGGGGTGCTACTGACTGTAGTGGTGACCTGGGCTGTCTATGTGCTAAGGCTGGTAAGTTGCCAGCAGAGGCTACTGTGCTTCCGCTCTGTCCTGGCGCTGCTTGTCATGGCGCTTCAGGGGCAGGGACAGCAGGTCACACAAGTCAAGGAAGTGCCCTTACGCATCCTGAAGTTTTTGCAGCCACCTGTGTCATCCCAGACCTGCTGCAGCACACCTGTCTGTGCACCAGTCTGTGCTTGTTTCCCACACCAGAATCCACCACCCCATGAACTCATGACCACCATGCCCCACACTGCCCTCTGCTCCTTGACTGCATCTCGCGAGAGCTCTCCTCACTCTTCTCCGTGGAGCCCTCCGAGCCCCTTTCGGCATCTGACTGTGGAAGAGGTGGAGGTGGACGCGTAGCGAGAGGTTGAGACCATAAATGGCAGCAGTGATGATCGCAGCCGGCGCTGCAGGCTGGCTGGGGTGGCGCTGTGTAACCGACCACACAAGGCGCGACGAGATTTTTTCGCGGCTTTCAAGGAAGACAGGAGGAGGCAGGCGACGAATCAATGACGGGAACATTTTTTCCCCAGCATGCATTGGGGGAAATCCCAAAAATGGGCATGGGCAGCGGGGGGAACTAGGATAGCTTCCACAATGCACGCTTCAAAGTCGTCGCGGCCCGCCCGTGAATGTGGAGAAGTAGAATTTGAATTTGTGTATTTAGTATGACAACACAAATTTATTTTATTCGAATCCACAAATTCGACTTAAGTAGATTCGAAATAGTCCTGTAGTGTAGACAAGCCCAGTATCTTCTTCCAATTCTCTAACCATGAAAGCTTACATTTCAAAGCTCTAGTCCACATTTTTTTTCACAGACCACTTGAAAATTGCTGAGGGTCTCGGTTGACCACTTAATGATCTTTCCTAATGTTTTCCTAATGTTGTTTGTACCACCATTAGCTAACTATTGTAAAGTGCTTTGGATAAAAGCGCTATATAAAAAAATTGTTAATAATAATTAATGTTTTTTTTCTTCTACAGATAAAAGCACACAATTCATATTTTAATATCAGTAGTCTTACCTTTCTAATGTGATGTGCCCTCTCTCCCCCACCATGGCAGCCCCCAAGCTGGGGCTGGGAAGGAGGGGGGGGGTCTCTCCCAAGCTAGTGAAAGTCGCCTGGAGCTAGTGAAAGTCGCCTCTTTCCCTGGCCGCTGCAGCCCTGCACATCCCAAATTTCTCCCACCCCCTCTTCTAACCCCACTGCTCCCTCCCACTTACTTCCTATTCCCCCAAGGCCACCACCTCACCTTACATGTGCATCTTCTCAGGGGTCAGGCACCTAATTAGTGGATCTATGCCTGCGTGGCTCCGCTAATTAGGTGGGTGGCCCTTCATTCTCTCATGTGCAGACACCCAGGTGCGCACCTTAGAGGGAACTATCCAAGGAGCTCCTGAATGGAGCTCAGGGACCACAGTTTGAGAACCTCTGCTCTAGTCTATTTAACATGCTTTTGTTGGCTATTTATAGGGAATGGCCCTAATTACCATTTATATACTTTTCTAATATGTCTTTAAAGGTTGAATTTGAGTCATTTAGCCTGATAGTTGCTTTTATCTTCCCTGGCTCAGTGTCACATCCTTATATTATCTTTCCTGACTGAACTGCATGTTGTTGTACCAGTAGCTCTTTTCTCTCCCTGGTGTTTTCCTCTTTTTCTACATCGAGCTGTGAATATCTTTTGGTAGCTTCTATATAGGATAATTAACAGGTAGTTTTAACTTTTTGCATCTCTCTAGCTCATTCTGCTGCGACACATCCTTAGTATGCTGCACTATGCTTATCCCTACAACCGCTGCATTTTAATTCTGTTCCTTCCATACAGTTCTCATACAAGTGGTGTTCTTCCCATTTACCACACCTCATTTCCCCTTCAGACAACTGCCACATGCACAAAACTTTGACATGTATAATGTCTCAAAGGAGCTGGGATATATCATTTAAACTAGAAGAGTTGATATCCTATGAACCCTATCAGGCAGAGTTGCACTTTTAAATGTTATTCAGATAGCTTGTGTTCTCCCCATCTCCTGCTAATCAATCGCTTAACAAACAGCACTTGGTCCTCACCTATACCCTTTTTAATTTCATCCTCAGTCATGCCTAGTAGTACCCTATACATTACCCCTCTTGTTCCAGTCATAAATGTAGGTAGCTAGCAAAGTATTTTTATTTTCTCTAAAATCGTAGTTTTAAGAAGTTTCTCAGACTGTTCCTTATGTGTACATTCTACTAACAAATCTCCAGCCTGCATTCTTTAAGATTTAATACATCTCCAATACTTCACCTAATTGTTGAAATCAACTATTTTCAAGGGATTAACATCTCTTATCTTCAGTTAGTGATTTGATAATTATAAGATGTCAATCCTTTTCCTCATGCTTTTTCCCACCCCTGTCTGCTCCCTTTTCTTCAGATCCAGACACTTTTCTTTTTTTTCTTCTTCCTAATCTGAAGTCATTCCTCACTTCTTCTCCAACATAACTTCCAGCCTTTCCCTCTTAGCCTGTATTTACAGCTCTGGTCAGCCAGCTACCAGCCCAAGCTGCCCCTGAGTTCCAAGCCCCAGCTCTCAGCCTCTCCCGGATTACACAGCCGGCTTAAAGCCTACCCAGCGGGCCGGGCCGGGCCTTGCCCCCCAGCTAGGCTTCATCTGCAGTTAGTGCTTATAAACCCTGGCTTCCCTTCAGGTGCACCTTATAAGGTTAATTGGTCCCTTCTGGCCCACATTAACCTACTCAGTGGTTGTCTGGATTGACACCCCTTCACATCCCCACCCATTCTTACTTATCCCTAACTTTTTCTAAAGGGAAAATGAAAGTGGGAGGAACCCCAAACTTTTCACTTTTAAAAGTAGCATTTTTGTATGGGAAAAACTTTCATCAGGATTTTTTTTGACCAGCTTTTATTAATACAAAACCATGCAGGCTGTAGGCAAAGCACTGTGAAGTGTTCACATTACAGCCACTGAGGGCTGTCAACATGTTTGTGGTGTTGTTAAAGGGAACCACATGGCTACTACGTCTGGGAATTTGGCAGTTAACAGACATTCCCAGAAAGCACCCGATAGTGGTGCTCATAAGACAGAACCATGAACTACTTTTTTTTTTTTTTTTAACTGTGAGCCATGGACCCTAAAACCAAGAGGAAGAGGACTGGTTTTATGCTGGAGGCATATTATTCTTGTACATGAATAGCTGATTTTTGTCTCTAACATCATCAGTTTTAGGCATATTTGCCCAGACTCTGTATACAATATGAGGGATCCCAGCATTTGAAAATACTCACAGGAGGGGAAATTGTCACATTATCATGGAAAGATGAAATTTTACCCAATAGAAATTGACTGATTATCAGTTGCCCTCATAATCCATGTAGCTGTGAGGGCAACATCAGCCTTCAGAGAATCCACTCTCTTTAGCCTCCCCTGGGCTCCAATTCCTTCATAATTCCCTGTTTCTTAATGAACCAACACTATAAACACAGTGTTCTTTATTCAGGGGCGGCTCTAGCCATTTCGCCACCCCAAGCACAGCAGCACGCCGTGGGGGGCGCTCTGCTGGTAGCCGGTCCTGCGGCTCCGGTGGACCTCCCGCAGGCGTGCCTGCGGATGCTCCACCGAAGCCGCACAGGACCAGTGGACCATCCGTGACCCTCTGCAGGCACACCTGCGGGAGGTCCACCGGAGCCGCCTGCTGCCCTCCCGGCGACTGGCAGAGCACCCCCTGCGGCATGCCGCCTCAAGCACATGCTTGGTGTGCTGGGGCCTAGAGCCGCCCCTGTCTTTATTAACCCTTTAAATTGCATGTACGTAAGCTTTCAGGTGCTTTTGCACTGTTAATGTAAAGCAACTAGACATAGTGTTCCCTTGAGAAATCTCCACTTTGCAAAACTCAGTCAGCTTAAGTAGGGTTAGTCTGACTCACTGAGAAACTTGCACAGCAATGTTTCCCTTCTTCCTCCCTCAGCTCCAGAGATTCAAAATGGAGGCCTTATTGGAAATTGGCTACTTTTAAACATAGACTGACTCTTTTGGGAACACAGCTAGCAGAGGCAGATTGCTTTGCTTGTCAACAGATAATAGTCAGGTGATCATCCTTGATTCAGGAATCACTGAAAATCTCAGTATTATCATAGTGTTTCTGAACAGGATCACAGAGACTGAATTTCCACACATATCAATGCCAGCTTTGCTATCATGGAATATCAGGGTTGGAAGAGACCTCGGGAGATCATCTAGTTCAACCTCCTGCTCAAAGCAGAGCCAATCCCCAGACAGATTTTTGCCTCAGATCCCTAAATGGCCCCCTCAAGGATTGGACTCACAACCCTGGGTTTAGGAGGCCAATAGCTCAAACCACTGAGCTATCCCTCCCGCATAGCCCTAGTATTTTCCCACCTGTCTCCATACAAAGTATTCTAATGTAGAATCTCACACAGAGAGTAGCTAAGTTTAAGCCTAAATGCTTTGGGTGAAATCCTGGCTTTACCGAATGAAATCCTGGCTCTACTGAAATCATTTGGAGTTGGCTTCAATGGAGCCAGAATTTCACTCTTGATCTGGTAGAGCCTGGCAGCACTGAGGAGACAGAGAACTAGCTTCAGGGAGTCTATGAAACCCTCTTAATAGGGGCATAGCTACAGTCAGCCTGCATGGATGGTGGCCCATTCTCTTATCATGCAGGCCCACCCCCCAGCCACAGCTCTGCTCCGGCCCCAGGCTAGCCCCATCCAGACCTGGAAGATGCCACACACTGGGTGCACACACACATATCCCAACCAGAGGAGAAGGGACAGCAGCAGCATAGCAGCGGAGCACCTGATGAGCGTGTCACACACACATGTACGCATGCCACAAGAGGAGGAGGGCAGCCGACAGGCCAACCCAGCAGCAGCCATCATAAAAAAATGTAGGGGCAGTGTGACAGGGACAGGTTGTGGAAGCTGTGTGCACTGGAGAATGGCCTCTCCTCCCAGAGCTGGGTATGCACACAGGGCCCCAGGCCAGAGCATCCATTGCCCCCTAGAAGGTTGGGTGGACTGGGCAGAGGCAAGCCCCTGATCCCTCCTGACCCCATTCAGTCTGCTGCCCCTCCCAGTCATTGCCTGTCCATCTGAAATCAAGGTCCACCGAAATGCCCCATGCTAGCTACACCACTGCCTCGTAAATGGCTGAACATTCCATTTCTTAGATCATAGAACATCAGGGTTGGAAAGGACCTCAGGAGATCACCTAGTCCAATCCCCTACTCAAAAAGCAGGACTAATCCCCCGACAGATTTTTGCCCCAGATCCCTAAGTGGCCCCCTCAAGGATTGAACTCACAACCCTGAATTTAGCAGGCCAATGATCAAACCACTGAGCTATCCCTCCCCAAATGCATAATAGGGCCATTATTGGCATGGTCCATCAGTTCTGCATTCACACAGCCCTCATCTCGCCTTAAACAATGACACCCCTCCCACACTCCTAATGTTTCCAGTGGATCACAAGCCAACTTGGCTCTGTTTCTTTTATTTGATTGTTCACATAGCAGCCTCTTCAAGGGTATCAGCACAAATTTGGGAAAAGGGGTTTGTAGTTAACATATGCTCTTTCTACGTGCTGTCAGAAGAACATACACAAAAATTGTCCTGGACCTATCTAAGCTATGGCTATTATTATTTGGAAACAGAGACCTGCATTTATACAAAAAACATTATCTTTGGTACCCTGAGGACACTTCCTCGACAGATCATTTATGATAGGTCAAATGTGGGATCAAAGATGGTTGCCCGTGGTCCTTTAAGTAATGTTCAAAAGCCATGTATCAAAGGAAACATGGTGAGTGTGGACCGACGCAGCACTGCAACCCACAATCAAAGCACAGTTGTCACAGCAGCTCTAACCGGCTGCTCTGAAGAGAAGCCTCCTGCTGGCCAAATCTGCAAGTTCCATGCCAAGCATTTCAGAGCTGGAAATCGCTCTCATTCACACATCTCTGGAGGAAAAGCTTTAATATTTCAGCTTTCAGAACTACTTATAAAAATTAAAAAAGGAGAGAGTTCCATCACAACAGAAAGAGAGAGAGAGACCTGGAGGCAGATAGGGAAACCAGGTTAACTGTAAATCACTTATTTTCATTATAAAATGCTAGCTTCATTAGATAGACCTGGCTAGCAGTATTTAAGTGACTTGAAGCTGTTGCTAATGGGCTAGAGAACAAAACCTCCAAAATTAAAAAAGTAGAAGTTCAAAATATAAATTGGCTTTTTTTTTCGGACCAAGTACACCAGTGTTCGTGATGCCAAATAATTTCTTTTTGAAAAAGGAAGCCAGCCTGTCATTTGTCATCGCAAAGATCAGCCTAGGTCAAAAAATGATAAATCCCTACTCTCTGAAACTCTCTCTCATCAGCATATTTTAAAAAAAAACCTTTAGAGGCTTTATTCCCTGTTGCCTTGCACCATGTGTAATTATGCACACCTGGGCAAAATGGTCCAGATTCTCTGGGCTGATGTAGTCACTTTTCATCATACTGCTGACATAATCAGGTCCTCAAGTCCTCTTAGCTGGCCCAAGGAGTATCATCCTCTGTAAAGATAATCCTCTGGTGGTATAGAGCCAACATAAGGACTTTTATGTGACTTGATTTTGTGCTGCTGGCATAACAGGGGAAGGAGACATGGATGGAGGACAGGAGTATGGCTGGAACACCCTGCATCTTTATAGTCCTCTTTAATGTGTTCAACCCATTTTGGCTGTTTGTAACAGCATAAGTTAGAGCAGTCCTCTGTGGTAAGCAGGCTTTGCAGGAGTTGCTGTGTCATCTGCTGGAGCTTGGGGTCCTGCTGCTGCTTCTGAATGGGAAGGGGGAGTCTGTCAGGCAGCCTGATTCATACGTGCTGGAACTAAGGGTAATGGGGATGCTGCCGCAAGTGGTTTCCATCATATACAAGGTTTACAGTTTGGTTCAATGGCTCTCAGCACCTCCACTATACAAATTGTTCCAGCACCCCTGGCCTAATTCCCTGAAAATCTCTTCTAGCTAAAAGGAAAAAGACTCCTCTCTCCATTAAAGATGGAAGAGGAGGGGACTAGGCCAATTTACTGCTTCTAGAAGGTCTACCTAAAAGCCAGTGGAGGGGAAGAGATTACAGGTCACTGCCCTCCCTTACACACTCTTCCTACCCAAGAAGATGGTACCAGGCCCTTTGGAGGAAGAGAGGAGTCCAAGAGCTGAAAGGAGTAACCTGAATCTGAAACTTGGAGTTAAGCTTACTGAAAGGTTTGCAAACCTCAGTGACCTTTCTTTTTAGCAAAGGACGGTCTTGTAATTAAGGATAGCCCCTTAACGATCTGGGTTGAGTGCCTGACTGCCACAGCCTCACTGTGTGACCTTGGCAAAGTCACTTAATCTCTCTGTCACAGTTCCCCATCTGTAAAATGAAGCTAATACTACTTTGTTTCTCTCCTCCTCCTCCCCTTCATATATCTTCCATGTATTTACATTGTAAATTCTTTGGAGCAGGAGCTGCCTCCTGATATATAAATGGACAGTGCTTAGCACAAGGAGCCCCATATCACCTATAAATACTCTAATACAACTAATAAAAAAAAACAGCAACAACTTTCTGGAAACCTGGGGAGGGGATTATTCAGGTTGGTAAGAAAACCCCACTTTAATCTGTTTCTGCTATAATTATGAAAGGCTACCACTCCATAAGCAGACATGTTAACTCTCTCTACTACCTAGGAAGGACATAACCCAAAATTATCCTCCAAGAACTTATTCTAGGTGAAGGATTTCAGTGGGATTTAAAATCCTTTAAATGTCTCTATTAATAGTAGCTTTCAGATGCTGGCACATATGCCTCTGGCCACCAAGAATATACAGCTGCCACAAGAAAATATATGTCTTCCTACTGCATGTGAATTCTCTGCCAGGACTTATTATTATATTACCTATTGATTTATAGAGCAACTCAAACAGCTTTACAGAATTATACTCTCCAAATATAACTGACACATAGATGTTCAAAGGGCCTTAACTCGGCTTCCACTGATGTTCATGCGAAGTTGTGTGTACCTATGCACCTTAGAGCACTAACATCTATTTTGTGCACACAGTTATGAGTGTCAATCAGCTAGCTGCAGAGATGTTCAAATCTATGAGCTGTGTTCACATAAAGGTGACAGTGCTTGCTATTTGGCTTACAGCATTTGTGTGCACAAATGGATGCCACTTAGTGCCATCACCTCTGGTGTGAAACAGCAAACCCCTGCTTGTTGAGGCACTAAAAGAAGAAGGTCAGACTATTTTCACTGAGGGCGGTGCTTAATTTGAACCAGGGCTGAGCCCCGGCACCTCTAGGCTTGGCCGTTCATAGCCCCAGAACCTCTGGGCTTGCTCCAACAGTTATGAATGTAAAAAAATTGCTTGAGCCCTGGCACCTCTTCCATTACAAATTAAGCTAATAGTATGTCTACACAGCAACTGGACACCTGTGGCTGGCCCATGCCAGCCAACTCAGACTCACAGGGCCCAGGCTGTGGGGCTGTTCCATTGCTGTGTGGACTTCCAGCATCGGGCTGGAGCCCAGGCCCTAGAACCTTGCAAGGTGGGAGGGTCCTAGAGCCGACAAGTCTATACAGCAATGGAGGAGCCCAGCAGCCTGAGCCCCCGAATCAGCTAGCACAAGCCAGAAGTGGGTTTTTCTTTGCAGTGTAGATATGTCTTAAGGTTACATCTACACCACGAGCTGTGGGGTGTGATTCCCAGATCCTGCACATGCTCTTACTAATCTGATGAGAGTTAGCCCAAATATAAATAGCACAAGTAGCCACAGGAGCACAAGCAGCAACAGATCAGCTTAGCCATGCCCAGAACAAGCCCGCCTAAACATTATGGGTACGTACTCAGTACGGCTAAGCTACTAGTTATACTTGCGCTAGCTGTCAGTGAGCTAGCACAAGTATTTGTATGTGAGTTGGGACTCACTCTTAGCTTGTAATATAGACACAGCCTAAGGTCCCTTGACTCCACTCCAGAATTGTAAAGAGACCTTAATGTGAGTATACACTGTGGTGTAAATGGGCATTGATGTAAATGCAACTCTGTCATAGGTCTCACCCCCACTTAGAGCTGTTGGGTTCCAATGTGGGGACCTGCCTTGGTTTCCCTCTAAACTAAAATCCTAGTTTAGATCTGGTAAAACTGCCACCACCCAATCAGTTACGTGGATTGGGACACAATCCTTCCCCAAAATCCTAGGGGATCCCAAGAGCCCCAAATCCATGGAGTTCTTATACCCAGGAGAAATAAACCATTCCCCCCTGCTTCCTCCCCACTCCCTTTTCCTAGGAGAGACACCGGGATCTAACTACAGAGGGATACCTCCCCCTCCTCTTTCCCTGAGAATCCACCCAAAGAAAGATCAACCAAGTCCTTAATAGAAAAGAATTTATTTAAGAATAAAAAGGAAAGTCACTGTCTCTGTAACCAAATTGGAACAATATACAGGGTCTAAACTTATCAATCTCTGGAGAGAATTCCCCCTCCTTTCTTTCTCAGTAAAAGCAATCACAGTACAGACTTAAAGAAATTCTATAGCAAAACACAGAATTGCAAATACAGAAATAAAAGTATAAGAATACTAGTTCCTTGCTAATACTCACTAGCTTGAATAGAAGAATTTGTTGCAGAAACCTGGGAGGACTTGATTAAGATGTCTGGACTCTCTTAATACCCAAGAGAGACTCTCTAAGAAACAAAGAACAGGGGGAAAAACCTTCCCTCCACACGGATTTGAAAATAATCTTGTCTCTCATTGGTCCTCTGGTCAGGTGTCCACAGGTACTGCTTGTTAACCCTTTACAGGTAGACAAAAACCTTAACCCTTAACTAACTGTTTATGAGAAACTCGAGCCCAGCATGTGTCCATGTAGCAGGTAATCTTTAAAGTTGTTGACAGTCATCAAGATCTTTGTCTAACTGAAGTCGAAAAGTAGCTTCCTAACTAACATTCTCACGCTGGCCTGACCAAGGATGTTCGAGCACATGCTGCGGCTCAGACAACAGGCTGAGCTGGAAAACCTGAAGGTTTATTATATGAAACCCATACAGCACATAATCCATCTTGGCAAACAAAATCCGGCCACCTTTTGAAATATGGCTTTATGTCAACATGAGATGCATGTTTAGAAAAGCTCCATGCAGTATACAGTGAAAAACCTTTGATAGGACTGGATCACTTTTTGTTGCCAAGGCAATGTCTTTTCCAGTTAAATGAGGAGCTTGCCATCTAACGCAACCTGCTAATGTTTTCCAGCAGCTTATAGTTTCATAAGGGCTGAGCACCTGTGCCAATTGAAGGATGACAGCAAGTTATCTGTGTGTTTTCCCAACAAAAAACATATGAATGAAATGTTTGTACCTTGAATCCCTTTTGCTCTTTACCACAACTGACACCGGTAATCTAGACAATGCTTCTACCTTTGCAATTCTCCTGTAATTTAGTCTTCTGGATAATATGAGCTAGTATATAGTAGCAACCTCTTTGCATGATCCTGTCTCCTACAAAGAGAAGACACTGATTATGAAGAAGCATCTCACATAGTAAGACTGTGTATTCACCAATTATAGAGCACCTTGCTGCAGGAGATGTGCCCACCTCCCCCAGAAAAACTTTGTGAGATAGCTTCTGTGAAATGTTTTAAGATGGAAATCATTTTTCTGGTTCCTAAATATTTATCCAGTTTTTAGCACTCTGCAGCAGAAGGGGAGTCAACAAACCCTTCTTCTCTTGTCAGTGTCCTTTTCTGAATGAGAATTTTAATTTTTTTGGCACTGGTGGTCTTAGTGTATCCATTGCCAGTAAGGGGCTGTAATAATGCTTTAACAAGCACAAGATATAGGGACTAGGCAAGTGAGCCAGACTCGTTAAACCTGAGTTCCATTCCCTTCTCTCCCACAGACTTTCTGTAAGACCTGAGTTTCTTTGTGCCTCACCTGTCAAATGGAGATATTAGCATTTACCTACCTCAAAGGGTTATTATGAAGATAAATACAATACAGATTGTGATATTATAGTATGGGGGAAGCACAGAATCATAAAACCATAGGGTTAGAAGTGACAACAGGGTCATCTAGTCTAAACCCCTGCCAGGATGCCGGATTTGTTGTGTTTAAACCAGTGGTGAGCAACCTGCAGCCCATCAGGGTAATCCACTGGTGGGCTGCCAGACAGTTTGTTTACGTCCCTGCAGCCACTGGGAGCTGCGGGCAGCCATGCAAATGTAAACAAACTGTCTGGCAGCCCGCCAGTGGATTACCCTGATGGGCCGCATGCAACCCACAGGCTGCAAGTTGCCCACCACTGGTTTAAACCATCCAAGACAGATGGCCATCCAACCTCCTTTTGAAAACCTCCAGTGAAGGAGTTTCCATGACTTTTCTAGGCAGTCAGTTCCATTGTCCTACTGTTCTTACAGTTAGGAACTTTTTTCCTGAGATTTAATCTAAATCTGCTATGCTGTAGTTTGACCCCATTGCGTCTTGTCCTACCCTCTGTGGCAAGAAAGAACAACTTTTCTCCATCTTTCTTATGGCAGCCTTTTAAGTATTTGAAGACCTCTGTCATGTCCCCCTTTAATCTCCTCTTTTCCAAACTAAACATACCCAGTTCCTTCATCTTTTGCTTACATGCCTTGCACTCCATCCCTTTGATTATCTTTGTTGCCTGCTTTTTGAGCCTTTCCAGTTTCTCCACATCCTTTCTATACATTGGTGACCAAAATTGGACACAGTACTCCAGCTGAGGCCTAACCAGCACTGAGTAGAGCAGTACTATAACCTTCTGTGACCATGCTGTCTGTTAATGCAACCTAAAACTGCATTGCATTGTTTACTCATGTTGAGCTTGTGATCTACCACAACTCCCAGGTCCTTCTCAGCAGTGCTGCTGCCAAGCCAGTTATTCCCCATTCTATATGTGCATTTAGTTTTTCTTCTCTACATGCCTTACATTTGTCTTTGTTAAATTTTAGTTTGTTCTCTATAGCTTAGTTCCCCAATTTATCAAGATCCCTCTGATTCTCAGCTCCATCCTTCAAAGTGTTAGCAACCCCTCCTAGCTTTGTGTCATCTGCAAATTTGATCACTATGCCCTCTGTTCCTACATCCAGGTCATTAATAAAGATGTTAAACAACACTGGACCCAATACAGATTCCTGTGAAACCCCACTTGAGACCTCCCTCCAATCTGACATCATTCCATTAATAGTTACTCTTTGTTTGTGGTTGTTTAACCAATTATGCATCCACTTAATGGTAGTTCCACCAAACCTGCATTTCTTCTACTTACTTATCAGAATATCATGTCAGACTGTGTCAAAAGCCTTGCTGAAGTCCAGGTATAGTATGTCCACCACATTCCCCCATCCATCAAACCAGTTACCGTCTCAAAGAATGAAATCAAGCTGGTTTGGCATGGTTTGTTCTCGGTAAATCCATGTTCCCTGCTAGTGATTACCCCTTTATCCTCCATGTATTTGCAGTTGAATATTTTTATACATTGCTCCAGTAGCTTCCCAGGTATCGAAGTCACACTGATTGACCTATAGTTCCCTGGCTCCTCCTTTGCCCCCTTTCTAAAGATGAGCACTATGTTAGCCCTTATCCAATCTCCCAGGACCTCTCCTGTCATCCATGAATTTGCAAATATTATTGCCAATGGCTCCAAGATTTCTTCAGCTAATTCCTTCAGTACCCTCGGGTGCAGAGCATCCAGCCCTGCTTATTTGAATTCATGCAAATTGATCAGAAGAATAACAACATATACTTTAATTATCCTAATCTGCATCCCTTCCCCTTTATTGTCTATGGTAACTTTGCTAGTCTTCTGGTCACATGTTATTTTTGTGAGAAGACTGAGGCTACGTCTACACTACCGTAGTAAGTCAACCTACGCTATACTTCTCCAGCTACATAAATAACGTAGCTGGAGTTGACGTACCTTAGGTCAAGTTACTGTGGGGTCTACACCACAGGGGGTCGACGGGAGAAAATCTCCCGTCGACTTACCTTACTCTTCTCATCGAGGGTAGAGTACAGGGGTCAACTGGAGAGAGCTCTGCAGTCAATTTGGTGGGTCTTTACTAGACTCGCTAAATCAACCACCGGTGGATTGATCTCAGAGCAGCAATCCCAGCTGTAGTGTAGACCTGCCCTGAAGCAAAGTAGGCTTTGAGCAGCTGTGCCCTCCTATCATCTTCCATTACCAGCTCACCTTCTCCATTGAGCAGGCGACCTACGCTGTCCTTGATCTTTCTTTTTTGTCTAATATGTTTGAAGAACCTCTTCTTCTTGTCTCTAACATTCCTTGCCAGCTGTGACTTTCCTGATTTTGTTCCTACACATTCATGCTATTCCCATGTATACGTCCCTGGTGACATGCCCCCCCTTCCATTTCCTGTATGTATCCCTTTTTGGTTTTAGATAACTAAACAGCTCCTTGTGCCACACATTGGCCTCCTCTGTGTCAGAATAGCTTGATGTTGAGCCTCTACTTTTACATCTTTTAGGAACTGCAAACCACCTTCAACTCCTTTTCTTCCTAATTGGTCTTTTTTACGGGACCTTGCCTACTATTTCTCTGAGTTGATTAAATTCCACCTGAGGTCCAGCATCCTTGTTTTGCTGTTCTCATGTCCTCCTTTCCATAGGATCTTGAATTCTATCAGATCATGATCACTTCCTTCCATATAAGTACCTAAGATAGATATGTGGGGAACAGTCCTGCAAAATAAAACATTTCTGACCCAATAATCTACAATGATTCTATGATTCAAATGTCCAATATACAGTGGCTAACACATTTTTCATATATACTACAGTATTATACTCAGCTTGAGAGTCTCAACCAAGACCATACAATTCTGTATACCTGTTGAGCCCTAGTCACAGTTTGCACATAGTGTGAAACAGCATTTAAGTTGCTCTAAACTGTACTAGAGGTCAAAATATCTCTGACACACCATCATAATCATTCTCCTCTACTTCTGCTGCACCATGTAGAGGCTGAGTAGCAAAGGACTTAGCACATGGTATTTAGAACAAACATCCTCCTGGAATACTGCCATTCCCACTATTGCTATTACTGCCCAAAATGAAACAGCAGCAGTAAATCTCAATGGGCTTGAAAGGCCTGTAGCAGAGCATGGTCCAGTCCTGCCTTCTTGAACTACAGAAACCTGCTCAGACTCCTCTGGTTAGATACCCACACTATACTGTTTATTTATGTTCTCTCCACCTCCACCTTTATGGTTTTATGCAGCAATGCTATTTACAGCATCTCTTGTAGCCTCAGCCCTTTTCCCAGGGCCCAAGAGAAGATGAGGTCTCCATTCCTGAAGAGTGCTCTAACTCTGGGCTCAGCTAGCCTGATTCCTCACTCCCTTCCTGTGCTCTTCTTATCAGTCTTGAGCTGATGGGCTAATTAATCCTTTAGCTCACCCAGCCTGCTATCATGATTAGCTCATTCCATTTCATGCCCCAATCAGACCTCTCTGGGGGAGCCAATTACTGCCAGAGTGATCAGAGTGCAGGTTCATCTGTTAATTCCCTGGACTGGTCACAATGCCTCATATGTTTTGTTGTTCCCAATTCTTTCTTCCTCCTCTCTGGTCCTTTCTCCCTCAGCTTTGCAGAACAGCATAAATAATTTTCCCTTCTGCATTCCGCCTACTCCTGCTGCTTCATGAGCTTTGGGGCTTTCATCTCCCTTCTACACTGTGTAAGCAAAGAGAACCGTATAGCACTTAGGTAACAAATATTTTGTACGCCTTTCAGGACTGACTCCATTATTCTCTAAAACACAGCAGGTGCAGGCCACAGCATAAGGAACTGGCTATAACAATGCAACCTCTTATGAGTATTAATAGACAAATGTGTCTTTGAGCTGTCAGATAGCATAATTTGCTAAATCTGTGATAAATCAAGGTTAGTAAATTTGACACACCTGTCAACTTTCCAAATACATAATTTATGGAAATCAGGCATCCAGCCACAGGTATACCAGTATTTCAAAGACATTGGTGTCACACTTGTTTGCCATTTTCAGTTTTTATTCTTATGTTCTGAATTCTGTTTACTTCTGCACAGTGTTATTTTCTACAGCAAATTCACTATAGCTATAGCCAAGGAAGAGCAAAAAAGCCCTCCATACACAGCTAACAGTTTAGTTTAGCAGCTCTGATAACTTAATCTGGTCTCTTAATGCACTTAGTTCAGGAAGACTTAAAGAGGAGGGCCCACCCACTTCCCTTTTCCTGTATAAAAATATAGTGCAAAATATGTTTACTTCCATTAAGAATGGTTCTCTAAATATAATAACCATCACTAACCACTTGTACTATGATCCTAGTTAGCCATGGTCTTCCCTGAGCATAGTTAGGTACAACCTTGTTCCAACCAAACTTTTACTCCAGAATCAGATAAAGGCCTGAACCTGTAATAAGATATGTGCATGTCTGTTCAGAAAGCTATTGGTTTGAATGAGTAAAACAATGTTTTAAAAGGGAAAATCTGTTCTCTGTTGTCAATATATTTGTGTTAAATTGAATTGGGAGGTAGAATTTATATAATTTTCCTTTGATTCATTGCCTTTTTTTTTGAGAGAGAGAGAGAGAAGACGCAAAATATTGACATATGCAAAGGACTACTAAAGCTAAACTGGGTTTCTTTGTTTCTCTGTAGTTGCCACTGGAGACAGCAGTATAAATATAACTACTCTGTGTTTATTAAGGAAAGGTAAGTACATAATTTAACATATAGTATATGTCAGCTCTGAACGAATCTCCTCATATTTGCAGCTGATAGAACAGGAAACATCTGTTTTTATGTGTTTATCAAGATCCTTCCTATTAGCTGAAAGAAGTATCCCCCATACAACACTTAATTTGTTCACCATCATGCGCTACATTCCCCATAGTAGCTGTCAGCTGATGTGATCAATTTAAGTATATGAAAAGCCACAAAGGAGGAAGATAACAGATGAATAGATACACAAATATTCAAGCAAAAAAATCTTCAGAAATGGTTTTCACCCAGTGATAGTAATTATCCTCAGGAATTCAAGAGATTGAGAAATGTGTCCTATAAGCAAAAAGTGTACTGTGCAGCTTCTCATACCAACTAAAGAAGAGAACTATTGTAGGAAGTCTGTTTTTATTTGCAGAATGGAAAGGAGTTGTATTTAATCTTATTATTATACTGATAAAGCAAATTATGGTGAGCACCTGCAGAAAGTGCTACGAAACATGTTTATCCTGCTTGCAGTTAATTTCCATTAAAATGGGAAATTTACAGTAATCTTTGTTATGGGGACTAATTTTAAAGCATACATAAATTAATCAATCAAAAAAACAAAAGCATGGAATTAAGCAGCAGAAATTATTAGTTGTTTCTAATCAATCTCTCTACTCTATGGTACCAATTATGAAGTATTAGCTGCAATCTGCCACTGACAGATGTATTCATGTTTGGAAGCTGTTACTTAACTTACAGGCAGTGACAGTGGTTGGATAATTCTGATGTTATCCTGAGAAGATTAGGAGACAAACAAAAATTTAAACTCTCTTCTCCAATGCATATTTAAAGTTGATGTACATGTGTTGGGGACAGGCTGTCATAAAACTAATTTGGCCTATGTTTTTGTTTGAACATATGCGGTTTCTCAAAGGAAGTGGCTTGTTGGCAGAGATTAAAGCAATTCAGTGCCTCTGTGATCTCTTGGATGTCATTTCCAAAGGAGATCACCTTTACAACAATCTCTTATTTTTTAGTAGCACCTCAAACACCGATCTCAAGCACACACTGTTTTATTTTTGTAGCCTTATAAAGATAAGGCTTGGTATTCATTCATTTCTATTTCTACATCATATAATGCATGCCATACAAACAACCTGGTGCCTTGATAATTTCCTTAGTGATGGAATAAGCAATATTCTTTGAACGAGAGACATGTAAGAACACTATTCTGTTTCCTTCTCTGTTCCTCAAGAATGAGAAATTATAGAGAAAGCTTGAGAATTGGACGAGAAGTGACTTCACTGCCCGCATTGAAAAGCAACAATGCTAAGAGATTCAGAGTACTGGACATTAGATAGTAGCAGCACCACTTTTCAGAGGCCAAATTCAAAAGGCAGATTATGTTCCCATACATAGAATATTCATTTTTATACTATATACTGGGGGTGATGGGAAATAGCATTAATGAAATCAGCTGCTCAAAAATCAGGACATTCTAAAAACCTGATGTTGTTCCCTTTAAAATCAATGGTAATATTGCCATTTGATTTTGGCCACGTTCAACATCTTTTATATTCTGTAGCATATGTTAATAAGCAACAATAACACATCGAGATTTCCAGTTAACAAGGTAAACTGAAATAGAAAATATGTGTGTGTGCAACATGAATGATTTAGTATTACCTTAATTTTTGAGTGCTTGATTTCTTAAACCTAAAATTGTATTAACACTAGAGTTTTTTGCAGCTAATTTCCCTGGTTCTCTAAAAAGAAAAAAAAGTATTTTAAAGTGGGAGAAAATAAAAAAAATGTGTTATTAAGCTTCAACTGAAGAACTTTTAAATTTCCTAAATCCTTAGCTAGTTGGCTTGCAAAAATAACAAGCAGTGCTTATCATCTTTCTCTTAATACATTTCACTGGCTCCTCTCTCTGCAATTGATGTCCACCCAACTATCTTTCCAAACTCCCAGGCCTTACAACTTCAGTGTCATCTTAAAATACTTGCATTCCTGTTTCCCCATCCCAGTCCCCTCCATCGGCAAGATCCCCAATACCACCATTGACTTCCCTTGTTTTTCTTTTCTTCTTTTTTCTGTTGTTTTCTAAAGTTTTTCTTACTGTCATTCCTGTAGATTTATTTTTTCTGGATCTTTGGACACCTCATCTGAATTAGTCAATTTTATTAAACTTTCATACTGCTTGCTGAGGTGTAAGTACTTTCTATCTAGACATTGTCTATTACTTGTTTTTTCTTGGAGAAGGCTGGGCTGGTAAAGTGACAAATACAGCCCTGGCATAATGAGCACAATGCCAATGAATGAGCACTGTGTCTGCTTGCACAGGCACTGTATTAGGTCCAATTAATTTTTGTGAATTTTGTTCCTTAGGATAGCATATATGTGCAACCAAATGGTCCCTTCTAGCCTTAATATCTATGAATCAAAGGAATCCACATTTACTCTAAATGGAGCATTTAAATAATGACCTACCAGTCCATTATGAGGCCAGGTACTAGAAGAAATCATGTCATCATGCTCTGTGAACTCAGGAGAGGAACTTCCATCAAATAAATGTTAAAATAATAGATTTTGTCCAATAAAAGGTCTTTTGGATGAAGTATTGCAATTAATTCAGTAATTTACCCATTTATAACAAAAATAACAGCAAACAGGTGTGGTAAAGCAGTAGAGCTTAAAAATAAAAGACCACTGTCAATCAGAATTACTAAGCCAAACTACATTCCCCAAATAAATCTATAGCCATTGAATCAAAATATTATTAGTCACAACAGCTAGGATGCAAATGCCAATATTTCTTGGGCATTAGCTGCAAATGAACAGTTGTAATTTCATCTCCCATCCTATAACAATACATTGAATATACATTTCTTTTGAAATTTAGGCAGTAATACAAACTATAATAATCATTCTTAATGAAAAGAAGTTAGGTTACTCTTGCAACACCGCACTGGGACCCAGGAGATATGGGATCAAGTCCTGGCTCTGTCACAGCCCTTGGGTGAAATTGTGGCCCCCATTGAAGTGAATGGCAAAATTCTCATTTACCTAAATGGGGCCAGGATTTGACCATTCCTGTGACCTTGAGTAAGTAATTTAATCTCTCCGTGCATCCAAACCCACAACTCCTTTCTCTTCCTGGTCTATTTAGATTCAGGGCAAGGACCGCTTCTTACTATGTCTGTGTATAGCACTCACCACAATGGTTACGTCTACACAGCAATAAAAAGACCCGTGACAGTGAGTCTCAGAGCCTGGATTAACTAAATCAGGCTTGCGGGGCTTGCACTGCAAGGCGAAAAATAGCAGTGTAGATGTTTGGGCTCAGGCTGGAGCCTGGCCTCTGAGATCCTGTGAGGGGGATGGTCTCAGACTTCTACCTGAGCCCAGCAGTTGACCTTGGCTCTGAAATTCACTGCTGCTGGCGGGCAGGGGGAGATGGGTGTTGCTGTGTAGATGTATTCAATGGGGCCCCACTCTGAGTAGGAATATCTAGGCGCTACTGTGACACAAATAAGAAATAATGATTCATTATTATTACTCCTCCCAGAGCTCCCTCTGGAATGGTGAGGCTCTGCACTGTTCATCCTGCAAGGCTGGTAGAAAAGCGTAGCACAGAAGGTGGAGGACAGCTCTGTGACCTACAGTGCGGCATGTGACAGCATTTTTTATTCTAGTGGGCAGGGCCACAAGCGGCGAAGCAGGGGGCGGGGAAAGGATAAAGCCGCTATCAGCAGCACTTCAGCGGCAGCGTTACCGCGCCGCTTCATTCTTTGGCGGCAATTCGGCAGCAGGTCCTTCGCTCCAAGAGGCACTGAGGGACATGCTGCCAAATTGCCACTGAAGACCCGGATGTGCCGCCCCTCACAGTTGGCCGCCCCAAGCACCTGCTTCCTTTGCTGGTGCCTGGAGCCGGCCCTGCTGGTGGGTTAATATTGGCAAACTCCAGGAATGAAGGGAGTTTTTAAGGTGAAACTTGAATGGAGAGTAGGTAGTCACCTTACTTAGGAAAGGCATGAAACTGAGAGGAGCCAAGCACTCAAAACCCCCATTCAAGTCAACAGCAGTTGTAGGAATGCAGAAACTCTCAAGCTCAGGCCCCAAGGAGGGAGTTGAAGGAATAGGCGGCAGAAGGGAAGAAAGCATGCAGATGAGAGTGGGAGAAGGAATCAAAGGGAGCAAGGAGGTGGAAGGTTTTGGTCAAAAGATGGTGAGCAGAAGCCAATGGAACCCAGGCTGTGAGTCCTGCATTTTTAAAGAGACAGTAACCTAGCACAAACACAAAAGGGAGTATCACATTGCCATTCTGAAATATATTCCATTCTGTATGTGAGTGATTGTAGGGTACTCTGTCAGTTGTTTGCAAGCAATTGGTAATGAATAAATTTGTGATATGGTTCCCTCTATAATACTTTGCACATGAGGAAAGCTTAAAGGAAACTCCTCCTTGTTCAGATGCATGTCTTTCACCTACTGTGTTGGAGCTATATTATGGGCCTGATTTTGTCCACTCCCACGCATGCTGAATAGGTCTTATTCATTTGAGTAGTCCCATTGAGTTCTCCCATGAGTAAGTACTACCTAACAGCTGGGATATTCAAAACTACCGGAATGATTTGGATGCCCAATTACCATCAGAATTAATGGGAACTGTGTATCCAAATCCCATAGGCTATTTAAATAAAATCTCAGCCCAGATGCATGGCGAGGCCTGAGAACTAGGTCCATAATTTTTTGTATACCTTTGAGATGTCAGAATACAGTACTCAACATCCACCTCTATTACCATTGTCCCTTCTCTTCAGGGTACCTGTGCTACAGCTCAACTTGCCACTGCATTTTTTCAGTCAAGTGCAAAGCTAATATTAAATTGCCAAAAAAGCACCATTTATGTTGCTAGGAGACAGACTTTTAGGCATAGTACATAAGACATCTACAATACAGCCCTGCATTGCTTCACCTCAATGCTTCTTACAACACTGTTAGAGAATAAAAAGTTTAGCCTTGCCATTAGAACTGTCCCATGAGAATTTTTGAGATTCCGAAAAATGTTCCAGTCTGAATTGGGATGTAAAACTGAAACCTCAATTTTTTCCCAAACCAAAACTTGGGAAAAATAGAGCAGGTCAATCAACATGTTTTATTTGGATAATTTCAGAATATTTTGTTTCAGTTTCAACCATTTTTATTTTTACAATTTTTACCGTAAATTTACTTACATTTCTAAACAGTCATTTTGATCCCCAAAAGCAGAACTTTTACATTTAAAAAATGTCAAAACATGCCATTTAGGAAGGAACAATCAGTTGCACACATACAAAATGGGAAATGACTGCCTAGGAAGGAGTACTGTGGAAAGGAATCTGGGGGCCATGGCGGATCATAAGCTAAATATGAGTCAACAATGTAACACTGTTGCAGAGAAAAAGCAAACATTATTCTGGGATGTATTAGCAGGAGTATTGTAAGCAAAACATGAGAAGTAATTCCGCTCTACTCCACGCTGATTAGTACTCAACTGGAGTATTGTGTCTAGTTCTGGGCGCCACATTTCGGGAAAGATGTGGACAAATTGGAGAAAGTCCAGTGAAGAGCAACAAAAATGATTAAAGGTCTAGAAAACATGACCTATGAGGGAAGGTTGAAAAAAATTGGGTTTGTTTATTCTGGAGAAGAGAAGACTGAGTGGGGACATAACAGTTTTCAAGTACATAAAAGGTTGTTATGAGGAGGAGGGAGAAAAATTGTTCTTCTTAACCTCTGAGGATAGGACAAGAAGTGATGGGTTTAAATTGCAGCAAGGGAGGTTTAGGTTGAACATTAGGAAAAACTTCCTAACTGTCAGGGTGGTTAAACACTGGAATAAATTGCCCAGGGAAGTTGTGAAATCTCCATCACTGAGGATTTTTAAGAGCAGGTTGGACAAACACCTGTCAAGGATGGTCTAGATACTACTTAGTCCTACCTCGAGTGCAAGGGACTGAACTAGATGACTTCTCGAGATCCCTTCCAGTTCTATGATTTTGACAGCTTCAATATTATTTTCCCAAAAAAAACGGAAATGGGAAATTTGTCAAAACCAACCCTTTCCTGCAACAAGTTTTGATGTTGATGAACTGGCATTTTCTGATGAAAAAAAATGCATTGGAAAATTCCTGACCAGCTCTGCTAGACATACTGTATTTATCCTATCAGTTATACTTAAATGCTGTGCTCACAGACCGTGTATTGTATTTAATGTTAGTGTACTGCTTTGTTTATTTTTCAGAATAAAAGCAAAAAGAAAAGGTCAGAAGCAGACAATCTATGCATCAAAGACACTTGCTATAAAACACAGATTTAGTAGGCTGCAAACGCAGTTCCTTTGCAGACAGAAAGTATCTAAAATATATACTTTACTGACATGGTAAATCCTGATAACTCACCAGTTACAATGAAAAGGCTAAATGAGGTTCCCAAAGGTTCATTGTGTCACACAGAGCAACAGGACCCATAAAATAAAATATCCTGAGTCACAGATCAGGGCAACTGCACCTGCATTCCCCTCTGCACCTACATTCTTCCATGGGCCAGTAAGGGCACTCAGTCTCAGGCTTCTGGCTTCCCAGCAGTCACCTCTCTTGGGCAGAAACCCACATATCTCTCACTCCTGACTGGGGGGTTTCCTGGCTGCACAGTTCCCTGCCTAATGAACATCCCTGCATGACAGACAGTCTAAGCAGGCCCGAGTTGCCTTCACCTGAGAGGCTATAAACTGTATAATTGCCTATAGGTATAGGTTACCACACAGCTTTTCCTAAGCAAGCTCACTTATTCTTAAGATACAAGCATTACAGAGAAAAGATATTAAAAACAACAAAAGAACCTAAATGCATGCTAATAAATTTACCAGAGCTCATCACAACTCCAGCAAGGGCCCTGGCAGGTGAACAGGCCTTCAAACCCCACACAGAAGTTCATAACACCTTTTGCTTAGAAAAACGAATCCCCATGAACCTGTGCAGGGCCGCCCAGAGGATTCAGGGGGCCTGAGGCAAAGCAATTTCAGGGGCCCCTTCCATAAAAAAATTGCAATATTATACAATACTATATTCTCATGGGGGCCCCTGTAGGGCCCGGCGCAAATTTTCCCACTTGACTGCCCCCCCCCCCAGGCAGCCCTGGGAAAAATAAACCTTCTGCATCTCAGCACAAACCCAGTTTTGAGAAAACTTCTTTACAAGGTATCACTGGTTCTCAGCATCAGTTAGTGCTAAGAGGCACTAAAGCTCATTAAAAGGGTTGGACAAATATTTTCCATCAAAACTTTTTCTGGATCGAAAACTAGGTTTCTTTAAAAAAGCAGAAAAAAATCACGGACAATGTCTGCTTTCCTTCAAAATTTGTTGTGTTTTTTTTAATTGAAAAGCTGAAATTAGTCTGCCAAAACCTGAATATGGTTTGGGGTTTCAGAAGTGTGTGGCCAAATATTTGCTGCTTGCTGTGTTTGATTGTTTAAAGAAACAATAAAAACATTCTGCTTAAAAAAAATCCAAAACTTTTGAACCACCTCAGCTTGTGACCAAACGCCTGAGCCCATCCAGTCAGAGATTTTTCCAGGTTTCTGATACTCTGCTGGCTTCCTTGGCTCATATCTGTCTCCATAACTTTGGGTTCATTTAGGTTAGAATATAAGAACAGCCATACTGGGTCAAACTAAAGGTCCATCCAGCCCAGTATCCTGTCTACCGACAATGGCCAATGCCAAGTGCCCCAGAGGGAGTGAACCTAACAGGTAATGATCAAGTGATCTCTCTCCTGCCATCCATCTCCACCCTCTGACAAACAGAGGCTAGGGACACCATTCATTACCCATCCTGGCTAATAGCCATTAATGGACTTAACCTCCATGCATTCATCTGTTTCCTAGAGACTGGCTCTATGGGGGTCCCTCAAACTGGAGACAGTTACTGTGGGTTTGTCTTTAGTATATCTTATACTCCACAAACTGAGCATTTGAGCTTGTTCTGGAATCTGGGATGAGGCTATGTTGTGAAAACTGAAGTGCTCAAAATAGCACATGCATGTGAATGGACACAGGGTGCTAAAATTAAATTAACCCAGGGGTTCTCAAACTGGGGGTCGGGACCCCTCAGGGGATTACAAGGTTATTACTGGGGGTCGCGAGCTGTCAGCCTCCACCTCAAACCCTGCTTTGCCTCCAGCATTTATAATAGTGTTAAATATATAAAAAAGTGTTTTTAATTTATAAGGGGGGGTCACACTCAGAGGTTTGCTATGTGAAAGGGGTCACCAGTATAAAAGTTTGAGACCCACTGAATTAACCCCTCTGGAGCCTCAGGGAATGCAGGGGAGGAGGGTCTCCCTTGGTAGGGTTGGGAAGGATATTGCTCTTCTCATGTGATCCCTCCCCCAGTGGCTAATTTTAAATGAAGCTACCCTCCCCTGACAGGAATCTCCCTTTGGCACTGAAATTAAATACAGACTATAATTTTGGCATTTGAGAATTGAAAGGAATGGTAGCCCTAATGGAAAAGCTAACAGCTTGGCTCTTCTGCAAGCCTCAAACTGCTGAATGAGCTTTAGGGTAGGGAAGGCTGTGCCTCCCAAACAGCCTGGCCCTGCCCCCATCCGACCCCCACCTACTTTCTGCCCCCACCCCCGAATCTCCGACCCATCCTGCTCCTTGTCCCCTCACCATCCCCCAGAGACTCCATCCCCAACCACCACCCCGGGACCCCACCCCTGCTCCATGTCCCCTGACTGCCCCGACCCCTATCCACCCCCTCGCTGAGTCCTGCCAGACCCCCGGAATGCCCACGATCCAACCCCCCCATTCCCTGTCCCCCGACTGTCCCTGGGACTTCCTGCCCCTTAGCCAACCCCCCTGGCCCTGGCCCCTTGGCTCCCCCATCACCCGGAGCCTCAGCCCATACAGCAGTGTCCCTGGACAGCTGCAGTGTGGATCTGGCGGGGACCCTGAGCTCCGCCCCGCTCAGAGCCGCGTGGTGAGGGGGCGGGGCTGCGAGCTCCGGGCTGAGCTCAGCTCCCTCCGCTCGGCGTGGAGCTCCCAGCCCCGCCCCCTCACCACGCAGCTCTGTGTGGGATGGAGCTTAGGGGCCCTGCTGGAGCCACGCTGCAGGTGTCCAGGGATGCTCGTGGATGGGCTGAGGCTCCAGGAGAGGGGCAGAGATGGGGGTCGGGTCAGGCTGGGGCCAGGAAGGGAGCCTCAGCCATTCTCATGGGGGCCCCTGTGGATCCCGGGGCAAATTGCCCCATTTGCCGCCCCCCCCCCGGGCGGCCCTGAATCTGTGAGCTACTCTTGTATAAAGTCTGTGTCTTTGATCTGCAGACTGTGAATAGGCAATCAGCCAGGAAACGGTTTTCTCCCTAAGTCTTAGCTTCAAAAGGTTGTGTCTGGACGTGGGGGAAAATGGTTACCTACCTTTCTGTAACTATTGTTCTTTGAGATTTGTTGCACATGTCCACTGCACAGTGACTGTGTGCATGCCCCAGGCATAGTTGCCAGAGATACTTTTTGGCAGCGGTACCCATCAGGGTGACTTGCGTGCCCAATGTCTCCATGCACCGCTACATGCTGGTATAAGAGGATGGGGCCATCCCTCACCCGCCTCAGTTCCTTCACACCAGATAGACTTTGAAAGAGAGGGGAAGGTGGGAAGGCCATGGAATGGATATGTGCAACATGTCTCAAAGAACAATAGCTACAGGTTTTTTCTTCTTCTTGCACATGTCCATTCCACTGTACATGACTCAAAAACACACATGGCAGCAGGCCCGGAGTCTACCTGAACAGTGATTGTAAGACATCCCATCTGAAACCGGCATTGTCTCTGGACTTATGGGGAATGGCATGAGAGGCAAAAGTGTGGACTGATGACCAAGTTGCCACTTGGCTAATATCTGCAATAGGCACTTGTGCCAAGAAAGCTGCCAAAGTTGCCTGTACCCTAGTAGAATGCACCAATACGCTAGCTGGTGTGGGTATATTAGCCAGCTGGTAGCATAAATGAATGCAAGAAGAGATCCAAGATGCAACTGTGACTAGCTCCAGGAAGGAGTTCTGGCCACTCCCTACTTAAGGAAGATAGAGACACTGAACTGGGTTTGGGGCCTGGAGGGCCAGTGTCTACTCAGAGAACTGAATAAACTGGCCCTTCAGAAGGGAAGTGTTTAACATTACCTTTGGACTGAGGTATGGAGTTTGTTTAAGAAACCCCAGAAGGAGGGAAAACAGAGGCAGGGTGCCACAGAGTGACCTCTGGCCATGGGGCACTCGGGAGGCAGCCGAATCTGTTACAGGGAACAATCATTCTTGTTTTGGGACTTCTGTTATTGGGGCTTTAGATTGAAAGGCTTATATTTTGAATTTGTGTTGATGATGCATTTTATGACAATATGATGTCCAATGCCTGGTGATGGGAACAAATATACATTTCTAAATGTATAAGCTAAGATTGATGGGAGCTCTGCATTTGTCTTTGTACAATTTATCTCTCTAAAGTGCTGACTTAACTCAACACAAGGTAAAACTTTGACTTTAAATTTAAATGTGGCCACTACTGCAGTGGGAAACTGTATTATATAACATACAAAAACTACATTACTGCAAATCCAACACTGAGACATTAACTGCGTAATCTTAACACAAACCTAGTGTAAATATAGACCACTCTAGGAACTTTCATTAACATGATCTCACAACATACATGCATTAAAGTAAATGCTACGTTTGGGCTTACAACTTAATAGAAAATACTTTGCTGTTTCAGTATGTGCACTTAAAAAGTTCCACTGAGGACCTACCATCATTAGATGTTTTTTTTAACAGATAGAACTGTTAAGAAGTCCCTCTAAACAGCAACTTCCATCTGAGGTTCTCAAAGAGCTTTACAGACATTTAACCTCAACTTCCCTCTGGGGTAGATATTATTTTTCCTTTTTACACCATATCTAGGTTATCCTTTGTTTACACTAATGCTACACACATAGTGAGTCCAAGGCCATAGTGGTTTTGAGAGACACACAGTCCAAGTGACAACCAAGCATATTTTCATAAAAAGGGATTGTCACTTCAGTGCTCTGTCAGTGAATTTCAACACAGGTTTTGCACAGAAAGTGGAGACAGGTTTGTGTACTGGAGATGTCTGGTTAGAACTTGCAGACAAAGCTCCTTTGTCCTATTGCTTTTGTGTAAGTTTTGCTGCAGCTGCTTTGCCTGTTTCATCCATCCTTGATCAAAGAACTATATTTATGCACTTATTGTTAGTGAACACAGATTAGGAAAGATTAGCCTGAGTTTATCTCCACTCATCTTTCTTCCAAGGAAAGAATAATCCACTCTGCAATGCAACACCCTTGTTGACCAATCTGCAGCCAGGGCAGCATATGAAAAATTATTGCAGCAGAGGAGCAACTTCAGGATTGTCTCCAGGGGAACATTTACAAGCATAGCTGTGATCAAGGAATCTCTTCGTGCCAACTGGAAAGGGGCATGAAGGGGATACATGAGGGTTACAGGAATCTCCTGAGTTTTGTATTCTAACTCAGCAAAAGAGTGTCACGTGAGGTCTCTAATAAAAGCCTGTGTCACTCCAGTCATCAATAACATTGTAAAATGTATGTACCGATACTATGTAAAGAGTTACGAATATATATCCTGAAAATATGTTGTTGAAGTCTGTGTCTACGGACTGGGCTCCAGCAACAGTGAAAGCAGAGATTTCTATCAGCCAAGAAATGTTTATCTATGTGACTCTTTACATGTGAATTAAGTATTGTAAAGGTCACAACATGGCGCCACTCACCAGGCTGAACCAAACGCAGATGAAGTATTGTGAGAATTTCAAAGACAGAAACTAATAGGAAGTGAAAAAGAAGTCTGGGGTTGAGGGGAGAGTGCACATCAAAGGTTTGAGTATATTTGGCGGGGACAGAGACAAAGGAGGCTTCACTCACCAAGGAAGTAAATGGACAGTGAATTTGCTTCATGAAAGTGGGCTCTCAATCAGGCTTGGCTGAAAATGCTGGAGAGACTTTTGGCTGGGATATACTTCTTTAGACAGGCGGGTAAGCTGTTAGTTAAGCTTAGTCTCTAGAAAGCACATTATGATTTTGGTTTATATGCAACCATTTGTTTCCCGTGTTCTTACTCATTGTTACTTGACTCTCTATTCTTGGATTGATAAATTTATTCTTGTTTTCACTATAAACATATGTAAGTATTGCGGTGTTAAGCAAAATGATGATCCTGAGTTGAATCTTAACAGCTGGTGTGTACTGTTCCTCTGGGAACAGCAGGCCTGGTAATTCTGTGCATGTTCAGTGGATCAGGAGCTGGACACTGCAGGGAACACCCCAGGGATTTGGGGGCTGGTGTGTGCCTGTTGCTACCTGCACAGACAGAGTGATATCTGGGAGGGGAGATACTGATGACCTGGAAGATAGGGCTTGTGCTGCCAGAGGCTGGTGGTTTCAGGGAGCTGATCCAGAGGAGGCACAGAAAAGACTGCCTCATGCTAAGCGCAGGTGTTGGTGAGGTGCTTCACAACCCTGGGTATTGTCACAATAACTATATTGCACCACTATAGTTATACCGGTATAATGCCCTGTGTTGATGCTCTTATTCTGGAGGAAGTGTCCTTTTTGGTTTAGCTTATGTCACTGTGAAAGTCATATAAGTTAAACCACAGTATGTCTACCTGAGCTGCAATCCCACCTCTGATTACCCTCAGCCACCAAAATGAAGTGGGCAGATTTCCAAATGGTCTGTGCACCCAGTAGCTGCCATTGGAAATAATGGGAACTGTTGGGTGACCAGTCACCTATTTAGGTACCTACATGGGATCTGCTGACTGCTGAGCTCTTTTAACATATAGCCATAAGTGAATTGTATGAGTTAAACACTCATTTGTTTGAATGGATCTTTGCAGAGAAGCTAGTTCCAGTGGATAATAGTTACAGCTGAATCAGTCTGAGGCAGATACCTTTTGTTGCATAGCATCATGACCAAAGGTAGGTTAACAGCCAGGCCCAGCTGGACTACCCCAAGTTCAGTATAGAGAATGTTAGTACCTGTTAGTAAATATTACCCCTTTTAGTCCTTTACTTCCTGTACATTTCATTTATATATTTACTGTTTTTTAGAATATTAACAGAGTATGTTGAATTTTAAGGCCCAAAACACTGGTCCTTTACTGATAAGTAACCCTATTCAGGAATTCTATGTGTTGGACTGTATTTAACAATCTTGGGCACCTCTGTGTCCATAAAGCTACAGATAGTCTGAGAAACCATTCTCTTAATAAGTATGTTTACATAAGCAAATATAAACCTGGGGAACAGATACAGGATAACTGTCACAGCAGATAAGAAAGAATATTTATGGGGGTAAGACCCACTGAAATATATTATCTTGTTAGTCCTCTCTGCTGTAAATAATCATGCCTTCACATATAAATGGGGAACTAGGGTTATTTAGTCTGCAGAAGAGAAGAGTGAGGGGGGAATTTGATAGCAGCCTTCAACTACCTGAAGGAGGGTTCCAGGATGGAGCTAGGCTGGTCTCAGTGGTGGCAGATGACAGAACAAGAAGCAATGGTCTCAAGCTGCAGTGGGGGAGGTTTAGGTTGGATATTAGGAAACGCTATTTCACTAGGAGGGTGGTGAAGCACTGGAATGGGTTACCTAGGGAGGTGGTAGAATCTCCATCCTTAGAAGTTTTTTAAGGTCAGGCTTGACAAAGCCCTGGCTGGGATGATTTAGTTGGGGTTGGTCCTGCTTTGAGCAGGGGGTTGGACTAGATGACCTCCTGTGGTCTCTTCCAACCCTAATATTCTATGGTTCTATGAAATCAGGTAAACTGAGAATGTACAGAAATAACATCAAAACATGTTTATTTTGTCAAAAGAGGTTTTCTTTGTTTGGAAACCCTCTATAATGGCACTGGTCTGGGAACTTAGTTGGGGAATTAAATCTGCCACGTCCCTCCAGCCAAAGTGAAGGACAGAGACAAATCCAGCTCTTAGGCTGACAACAAAGGGTGGTAATGTATCTATTCTTTCTGCGTATTGCTGTACAAATCTCTGATTGATAATCTTTGATGAAATCTTTCCAAATAAACCTGTTATTCAACAATCTTGAGTCATAATTAATTCAGACGTGACAAAAATGCATCTGAAAAAGTGAGGTTTTTACCCACGAAAGCTTATGCCCAAATAAATCTGTTAGTCTTTAAGGTGTCACTGGACTCCTCATTGTTTTTGACAAAAACGATGACAGCTATATGGCTTTGAGCTGAGTGGGGTTTCCATATGAGGGTACAGGGAAGGCAGGCATGACAGAGGCAGCATGCTAAGTGCAGAACAGAGAACAAAGATCATAGAGGGAGTTTCTTTTTACAGAGTGGGACACAGCGCTGGCTCTGTTGGTGTATCTGGAACTGGGATACCCCGTATACAGTTTTGCTGCTTTTGCCATCTCTGAGCAAGGTAAACATGGCTTGTGTGCATTTCGTGAATAAATGTAAAGTACCCTGAGTCTTTGAGATCAATTTTTTTTCCTACTGTAAACTTCTACCATTCAAAGAGACAACACCATGGAAAGAAATAAAAATGAAAGCAAAATCTACACATAATATTAATCATAATTGCACAAAGTCTAGGACTTGTTTACTATGCACAATGTCATTTTTAATTATTTAATTCAGGGGTGAAAATAGACTAGTTGGTTATATTTTTGGTTTCAGTATTTTAAATCTTCAGCAGTAGTTTGTGTATTTTGATACTTCTGAATGGAAATTAACACACTTAATAATGAAGGGGTTTCACCACAGTGCCTTTGAAGAATACTTTTAATTAACATGGGATCATTTTGTTAAGAGCTATCATGCAACATGCTGGTAATATATACTAGGCTATATGCCAAGGTATGGAAAAGACAGCAGGGAAAGAATAACAGTCCCAATTTAATGCATAATTAAATTAACCTTCTAAATATAATCATTTCACTTCTGAGAATTTAAAATCCAAGATCTTTTAATAATGATAATCAAATGGCATTTCTGTATGATTCTGGCAAACAACATATTCCCTTGTGCAACTTAAGAAAGATCTTGAGTTTCAAGAAGAATGCAAAAGACCTTTCTATCAACAACCACTGTTCATACTATGCACAGTCAATACATGTCGTATTTAAATTCAGTCAGAGTTCTCGCTCAGGTTGTGGTTGTTATTTTCTGTGTTACAAAGTCAGTGATGCAGTGGGTGTAAATCAAACCAAACTCATTTCTCCTGTAGAATGTCCATCCTTGAAATGAAAGCTTTGCAGAGCACTGGTTATCTAGTGAGCTGAGCCAGCTGATCTGGGGAAAAAATTCCATTTTGAAATGACAGCATCATCTTAAAAGGATTCACTGCTCACAGACATAGTGGTATTCAGCACCCTGAGTCAGGCACTCAAGCTCCCTATACAAGGCATGGGGAGAGTTCTGCACATAGGAATGGGATTCATAAAAGCCAGCATGCAGAGCAGGGAGACACATAGGCTAGCCAATAGGAAATGCTGAGCAGAGGGGTGAAACTTAAGCCCTACCCCTCAAAGGGAATTAGATACCTAAATCTCAGCTGGAGGGAGGTGCATGCCTCCACTTGGAATTCACAGCTGGGAACCCTCTCCCGGAGCTGGGTACTTAAGTCAGTGTAGTACTTTTTTGGAGGAGAAAAAGGAAGTGCCTCTGTTTATAACCTTAGCTCAGTGGTTAAAATAGCCACCCAACATATAGGAGACCTAGGTTTGAATCCCCATGCTTACCTGTGAGTTCCTCAGTACAGACTGCTATGGATTTAGCCCCCCACCTGCACCAGGAGCTCAAGGAACACTTACAAGAAGCCTATAAACACCATGTGAACCAAGACCATTGGAATGTCCCCAGCCTGGCCATGAGGGTTAAAGCTACCCAAGTCACTGAAGATCCTCCCTGTCTTTCACATCATACTTTGAAAGCCCTACACTGAGAACCTATACCCAAAATTTCCCACTAGCCACTCGTAACAGTCTGTGGACAACAGTACTTGGTCCTCCAAATCCTTGAGTCTTAGCAAGTTATGGGAAGGCTCTAGTACATGGTGGACTTAGGAAGGCTACAGTCCAGAAGAGCAGTCTTGGGAACTGATAGAGAACCTCCATGTCCCAGACTTATTGCAAGAATTCCATTGGAAGGACCCTGATAAACCAGGCCTGGAAGCCTCTGAGAGGAGCCCTCAAGGAGGGAGGTATTGTCAGGAATCAGAGCTTGCAGGAGAGCCAGTCTCCCGGCAACCTGAGGGCAGCTGGCCTGTATTAGGCTGCCTGATTGGCTATACTACCTGATTAGTTGGAAAAGTCAGCAGACCATCTCTTAAGCCCAGCAGCAGCAGTTCAGTGTCTGCTCAAAGCATTCACCCACAGCAGTGATAATTCCCGTGCCTGCTTGTTCCTAGCCATGCTCCTGCTCTGGACCCAACCTTGCTCTTGCCTTGCCTCACTCCAGGTAACCCAATCCTAACCCTCAACTCCAATTCCTGACTTCAACTCTGACTCTTTGCTCTGGATCCTGGCTTCTGACTCCAGCTCTGGCCCTGGGCTCCAATTCCTGACTACTGACTCCTGCTCTAGCCTCTAGGAACAATTGCCACATCCCAGTCACTGACCAGGACTGAAGTGAATGAAGAAGTGTTTTTCATAAGAAATTGGCCTTCTGTTGCTGAAATGTCCAACCCTTGCAGAATTTTGGGCAGATCGCCTACCATGTTTAGGAGTTTTCAACTTCATTCAGTACCAAAGGACAAGTTGAATTTTTCCAATTCAGTTGCTACACCGCCAATTCGAGGTCTCATTTCAAGATCTTTCATTGTATCTTTCACAAGTTTCCAAGCTACACACATTACAAGGTCATTTTCAAACATGAAAACCAATGCTTCTGTACAGGTATCCTATCTTGGGGGGCACATAGATTCCTGGTTATATACTTAATGTTTCATATTTTATGTCTAGAAATACAGCATCTCATTGGAAGATTTTAAAATTAATCTTGTGATTTTGTAAACAGTTTCAGGAGTATCTCTTTGGATCTCTTTATTTTTAATAATATCCTCACATGCCAAATTCTCTACTTTTTTTTAGAGAACACTGTTATTTCTTCTACCATAATTGTATACCAGTTTCCAGATATTTTTTTATTTTAAGATCCATAATTTCTATTATCTCATTCTGAATAATTGGACTTGTGAATTTGTCTTGATTCTTTTTCAACTACAGTAACATATCATGATCATATTCTGCCTGCATACAAAGCAGATGAATAAAGCTGCAGGCAACATCTCCAGTTTAGGGTATATCTTCAGTTTGTTCAGTATTAGAAGTCTTTGTGTGGCAAGATAGGTATCCTACTTAATATTTTCATTAGGATCTTCCTGTATTCTTTTTTCTTCTGGAGAGTACAGAAAAGATAGCACGTTGCCAACATTCCTTGTGGACTTTTGAAGAATATCAACTGCTTCATAACACAAAGAAGCTTGGTGCCTCTCAAATTTGTCTGAAACCTTTTTCCAATTAGAGTGTGTGAAAGCTTCAGCTGAGAACTTGGACAAAAGTAGATTGCACCTAAAAGCTGTATAACAGTAAAAATAAAGTATGCTGTCATTAGCTTCACAATAATGGAGCCATTGAAAATCATCAAACCAGGATGAGCAGAAATAATGGTATTTTCTGCCAAAGTTACGTGCAGGGAAATACTTAAAATGCTGGTCCATGAGGAATCTCAGAAATGCTAGCCATGTCAGGCAACTGGCATTTGGTTCCTGTTGCAGGTGATGGTGGACATAGCTCTCTATTACAATCTGCAGAAGTTGATCCATGTGTTGCTGGAAGTGTCGTTTCCTCCTTTTTAAAAACCAGCTGTGTTTAAGGTATTTCATTTTAGCCTCTTGAAAACATACACTTTGTTTTTGTGCCTCACTCAGTTACTGCTTACTTACTAGGAATGGCAGAAGATTTCAGAGTTAAATACTCTTTGGCAAACTGAAACATTTTACCAGCCTTTCAGGTTTTTGTGATCAGTCCATTCTAGAATGTGGCACAACGAAGAATGGGAGCAGCCTACTCTTGATCTGTTAATTACATTGGAGAAGGACTGTTTTGATCTTATGCAACCTTCTAGCTTTCTCTCTCACCCAGAGACTATGTCAAGGAAAATACTACAAATAAGATGACTGCTGGAGGCCCTTTGATCCCCAGGCATGATTCGACAGAGCTCAGAGGCTGCAAAAGTCCATAAAGGAGAAGTAAAGGAATAAGCAATTATTTTTGCAGTTCACCTTTAAAGTAGTTTAACTACCACTGATTTTGACCTCCATATGTTTCTGTGAGACGTAATGTAATAGTTAAGTATAATTCAACTTTCCTTATCAGGAAATCATGATTTTCCTCTTATAATGTAGGCCTCTCACATGCACAGGGTGTCTCCATAGATTTATGTACCATCTGACAGGCCTGTAATTATCATTCTTGCAAACTATTATTTAAAAAGCTCCAGCTTGCTCCCTAAGCCGTTAACGAGTATGAATTATAGGACCTGCAGCAAGAACATGCAGAAGAATATTTCTGACAATTTGCAGACAATTATGAATCTTACTTCCTTTCCAAGGAAATGTTTATACATTCCACTTCATTCCAAAGATTTGTTTGCTTTTAATTTTTTTTTTTGCATTATTTATAAAAAAAACTAGACTTCGCTTTTCCAGAAGATTTTACTTTTTAATTATGCATAGGTACTGTGGGAACTTTTGGCTGTAGAATAGGAAGAAATGTATTTTACTTCCTTTTTGGGTGAAAAATGTTTTGTAACAGGTGGGAAAGAGAGAGACAAAGGAGAATGGATCTACCTGATGGGAACTTTGTTCAAGGAAGCTGCAAAAGAAGGAGGAGGGATTTCCTTTGGAAGAAAAGAGGTTAGACTAATTTTCATGTACTGAATGCCTCTAGAAAATATATAGGAGGTCACAATCCTGTACTGGTAGAGCAAGAGCCTTGCTGACCTGCTAATATCCACATTTCTCCTATGACATTTCTTGTGCTGCAAAAACAAACAGAAAAAGAAAAGATAAACAGCATATTATTTGGCATGAGGAAGAAAACTGAACAGGAAGGAGAACATTGGAGAATGGCAATGTCAAGAGTGGCTAGTGACAACAATCAAAAAAGGGAGGAAAATCCTGAACAAACATTTGAAAAGTCAGGCTGAATAATCAGATTGCAAACAGCACACAAGGATAGCCTTTAAAGTTCAAAGAACCCAAATCACTTCATTTACTATCTTTCTATTGTTCTTCTGCCCCTTCCCCAGGTTTACAACCATGTAACTCCCTCACACATCATAATCCATCGACCTAAGCGATGGCCCATATTGTAGTATCTAGCTTCCCTCTAGCAAAACTGCAGCTACTGCATAATCATAGCTTCATAGAGTTTCATTAAGGACACAAACACTCAGAGTGAGAAGCCTCCAGGGTTACTCCTCTGCCCTCTAAAGAGCACCTAGAATTACCACATACAAGTAGCAACAAATATTACAGGTTAGTTCCCAGTGCGTAACCCCTTACAACAGCTCACTTTTCCACTATTACAATAGATTGATTTTGTAACAAAGCCTTAAGGAAGGTTGCAACAATGTGACTGAAGTAAACAGAGATGTGGCATATCCTCCTTAAAATGCCCAGTGACATGAAACATATGCATAAATAAAGAGCACACATGGCTATAAACTAGAAGCCACTTTGAAAATGTTATGTTATCAAAAGACATGAGTTCGGCTGAGCAGAAAGGTGTCATTCTAGGGACGCTGGCGAGAGGTATTTCAGAGTCCTGACAACACTGTTACTCGGAGTTTAAAAAGTGATTACAGGAAAATAATTAATACCACTGAGCAAGCAGAGAAGATACACAGCTCCAAACACTGATTTCGTTTTATTTCTTTCTAGTGACAAAAGCTGTTCTTTTATTCAGAGCAAGGCATCGTGCTCTCCTTCCCAAGAGTTGCTATAAGTTGTAAAGCTCTTCTTATTACATTCCACTCCAAATGATCAACTGTGCACAGCTTGAACTAATAAAGCTTGGCTTCAACATTTTTTTTGGCTTGATGTAAATTGCTGTAGGCTTTAAAATATTCTGGATGTCTCAGGGGTAGGTATTAACCATTTTTAAAATGGCTTCGATACAAAGACTGTTTGAGAAGTCAGGATATTTGGAGTAATGTGACTCCAAAGCACACATAGCAGGTCTTTCCTGAAAAGAGTGCAAGTGCACAAATGACAACCTACGGGGTATGCCAGTCTTCCCCCTGCATCCCCCAACACACACACAAATTTATCACAATAGAGGCATACTATACACAAAGTAGCTAAGTAATACGAATGAAATGTACCATACAAGCAATGATAGAATTTTAAGCACATATTGGCTGAACTGTAAGTAGAACTAGTTGGAAAATGGGCCATGGGGGAGAGAAGGGTGGGGGAGAGAAGGGTTTCCTGTGGAAGATAAAATTAAAATTTGTTAAAATTTTTCTCTGCAAATTTCAACTTTTCACAAAATATATCAATAACCAAATTCTTTTGTTCAAAAACTAAGGCGCCTGAATGACAATTTCCATGAGCCACTTCAGCTGAACAGCTAAATCGAAATATGTCAGTTTTGAAAAAATATATTTTGTTGTGTCAAAAACCCAATAGCAAAACTCCCATTGACTTCAATCAGGCCAGATTTCACTGTCCTTAAAAAGCACAAAGTTGAAAGTACTTCCCATTGAGTCACTAGCCCAGCATGTTAGAGAGGGATGCACAGCCATGGGGATACACCAAACCTATACGCTCCCTCTCCAGTTCCACCTTAACTAGAATGTATGTACGTTTCAAGAATTTACCGTTGCTGCTAATGAATTTGCCTCTGAGAGTCCATCCTTCCTTCCACTAATTGGTACTTGCAACTACATTCTATAAAGACAAAGTCTGACAATATCTAATCCCACTTGCTGAGCTACTGCTGCCCAAAGGAAAAAAAGAACCACAAAAAGAAGTCAAGAAGCTAATAATAAAACAACACCAGTCAAATAGCTCAGTGGTTTGAGCATTGGCCTGCTAAACCCAGGGGGTTGTGAGCTCAGTCCTTGAGGGGGCCATTTAGGGATCTGGGGCAAAAGTCTGTCTGGAGATTGGTCCTACTCTGAGCAGCAGGTTGGGCTAGATGACCTCCTGAGGTCTCTTCCCACCTTGATAGTCTATGATTTCCCCTTTAAGAACATTTTCCAGTATGTTTCAGGTCCTTTGAGCCACACCTGTGACATAAAGTGACCATCAACTGGATTTAAGTGACTGGTTAAAGTGGTTTTATGGCTTCTTTGCATGACAGAAGCAATATAAAGCAGCCGGAATATACTGGTGAATATGGCTCCCTGTGCACGAAATGGCATGAAAACATTTCTAAAGGGAGAAATAGCAGAGTTCCAGCAGCAGAAGCAGCGAAAAGTTCCTCTTTTAGAGGGAATAGAGGACTGGTTATAGTGTCATGGCAGCAGCATGCATTGTGGGTTTTCTTTTATAGATAAAAGAGTTGATGAAGAATCTAATCTCAACTGAGTAGCGAGGCGACTATTCAGAAATTTTTTGACTAAATGATTTTTCATCAGAAAATGCCAAGTCATTGAAACCAAAACTTTTCACAAGGACATCCCAGTTTTGATTAAACTTTTGTCAGAAAACCTTTCTAGCATCCATTTGGAAAATCTAGTCACAATTGGAGAACGAGCCTCTTACTTCACAATGGCCAATAGCCTGCTGGATAAGGTACTCACTCAAGATGGTGGACAGCCACTTTTCCACATCCAAAGTGAGTGCCCTAATCACAAGCCTATTGGCTGTCCTGGGGTGTCTCTCTCCCTTCCTGTTTTTTCCTGAAAGATTTTGATGAAGGTGTTGATTTGATGCAGAACAGGAGAAAAGTTTTGCAGAACAGGAAAACAGGGTCCCTCCTAGTTCTAGTGCCTATGAGAGTGGGTGGTAAAATGAAGACATATCCCTGTAGGAGAGATTTTCAAGGTGGCAAAAATCTTAAAGCAAAATTTGTATTAATAATTATCTGAAACCAATGAGACGAGAAAGCAAGACAAATGCACAAATGCTCTCAAGAAAGAATGAAATGTAAATTTAGATCCCCAGCTGCAATAAGTGAGACACATGAGTGACAAATATCATCATGAAGCACAGATTGTCAGATGGATAGCACTGACATGATACCGCTCTAATAGAAATACAGTTCTCTCAAAAACCATTAACAGGAAGAATATTCATAAATTACTAGTTAATCTAACCTTACTTTTCAAATTGTTCTAGATTTCCACTTCGAACACAATGGAGGAAGATGAATATGTAAAATAGACTTAGGCTGGAATTAATTTTATTTCATCATAATGCTAAATATCTATATATAAATATGGTACTGAAGATATGCATTTTACACTTGAATCTGACTCTCTAATTTCATGAGAATTATCTAATGAATCCCATGATTAGAGTGAAATGTCAAGAAAAATTAAACTTTACACATTATGTTTTATTTCTCAACAAAGAAAAGGTTTTGTACTTAGAAGAGCTGCATAAACCTTTTTAATATTTCCGTGCTAGCATTAAGAGCCAGATCTAATCCAGAGAAAGTACAAGGATCGCTAAAGGGGTGGAGTTACCAATTCCCCACATATACCAGCTCACCAAGTGTAATTAAACCTTTCCCTCAAACATGATCCTCCTTGATCTCAAACCTGTCACTCATTTCTTCAGACCTGCCCAGCACACCTTTCCATCACTCTACTAGCGTGAATGAATAGCGACTCTGAAGCAAAACAGGTACAGGAAAGAATAAGGGCTTGTCCACACACAAAAGTTGTACTGCTTCATCTATATTGGTATAGCTACAGCAGTACTACCATCTAATATGGACACAATTATAAGAACATAAGAATGGCCCTACTGGGTCAGACCAAAGGTCCATCTAGCCCAGTAGCCTGTCTTCCGACAGTGGCCAATGCCAGGTACCCCAGAGGGAATGAACAGAACAGGTAATCATCACGTGATCCATCCCTTGTTGCCCATTCCCAGCTTCTGGCAAATTATATTGGAATAATGTGCTTATACAAGTATAGCTTATTCTTGTGTGGGAAGGGGTATAAGCTATAAGGTAACTTTATATCAGCATCCACACTAAGACGTGCCTGTATAATTACATCAATAAAAAATCTCACCCCTATACAAAGTAGTTATATCAGTACAAAAACTGTGTGTAGACCAGGTCTAAGAGAAACAGAGAATTTGAGAGGTGGCAATACAGATATTGATTTCAAAAAGTGGAGAATAAGTGAAGGCCAGGCTTGTGAATGGGCTAGAGAAGTGTTCATTCTGTTTAGAAATAATAAGTGAGTTGTATTTTAAAAGGCACCATTTATATTTCCTGTATCAAGGTTCCACTTCCAATGGTATAACACACAAGTCCATCCTTCAAAAGAAGAGTCAGAACCCCTCAAGATCCTTGCTAGTCCCATGCCAGTATGTTTCATAGATGGAATGAGAGCATGCATAGCATATATGTTATATGTGATTTGCTCTACATTTACCTCTCTGTCCCCTTCTGCTTTTCAGTCATTTATTCAGAGTATCAGTCAAAACAGCTATATGGGCCAGATCCTCAGTTGGTGTAAATATACATATCTCCATTGAAGTTGATAACACTACACCAATTTACACCATCTGAGACTCTAGCCCAGTGTTTGTAGACTATGAACAGATTTTCAAATGCAGATATTTATCAGGTAAGAGAGCCAGACAGAGCAAGGTGGCTTTACAAACTAATTCACTCTTCTCCTGGGTTTCACAGTGATGATGCTGGATTTCAAACCACATGGCTTACAACTGACTTTGAAACAATTCATAGCTTCCAAGGCCAGAAGGGACCACTGTAATCATCTAGTCTGGCCTCCTGTATGATACAGGCCATAAAACTTCCCCTAAATAATTCCTACAGCAGACGTTTTAGAAAAACATCCAATTTTGATTTAAAATTGCCAGAGGTGGGAATCTACCACAACCCTTGGTAAATTCTTCCAATGGTTAATTGCCCTCACTGTCAAAAATGTATGCCTTTTTTCTAAGCTGAATTTGTTTAGCTTCAGCATCCAGCCAATGGATCATGTTATATCTTTCTCTGCTAGATTGAAGGGCTCTGTGTTAAATATTTGTTCCCCATGTAGATAATTATAGACTATAATCAAGTCACCCCTTAACCTTCCCTTTGTTGAGCTAAATGGATTGAGTTCTTTGAGTCTATCAATATAAAGCAGATTTTCTAATCCCTTAATCATTCTCATGGCTGTTCTCTGAATCCTCTCCAATTCATCACCATCCTTCATGAATTGTGGCCACGAGAATTGAATACAGTAGCCCAGCAGCAGTCGCACCAGTGCCAAGTACAGAGGTAAAATAACCTCCTACTCCTACTCAAGATTTCCCTGTTTATGCATCCCAGGATTGGATTAGCTTTTTTGGCCACAGCATCACAGAGGGGCTCCTGTTCAGCTGATTATCCACCTCCAAATCTTTTTCAGAGTCACCGATTCCCAGGATAGAGTCCCACATCCTATATATGTGGTCTACATTTTTCACTCCTTGATGCATACATTTATATTTAGCCATATTAAAACACACATAGTTTGGTTGCACCAAGTTTACCATGATCACTCTGAATCAGTGACCCGTCCTCTTCATTATTTATCACTCCCCCAATTTTTGTGTCTTCTGCAAACTGTATCAGGGATGATTTTATGTTTTCTCCCAGGTCATTGATAAAAATGTTTAATGGCATAGGGCAAAGAGCCAATCCCTGTGGGACCCCACTGGAAGTGCACCTCCTTGATGATGATTCCCCATTGACAAGTAGAATTTGAGACCTATCAATTAGCTAGTTTTTAATTCATTTAATGTTTGTCATGTTAATTTTATATTGTTCTAATCTTTTAATCAAAATGTTGTGTGGCACCAACAACTGCACTCAGGGGGTGGATACAATGAGCCGGATAAGTCATGCACAGATGAACACCAGCTGCTGCTATGCTGGTCGTGTTCTTTCATTAACACTACTGTAGTTATACTGCTCTTTTTAGATTAGGAAAATAGAGATCCAGATCCACGTAGTACTGGATAACTTCTTTACTATCAGCATGAAAAGCAACCCTTTTGAATGTTTGTTTCATTCATTTAAATACCAAATGGATATGGTAGACCAAATTCAGATCGCGTGTAAGCAAGTTACAACTCTATTTGCTATTCATATACCCTGTCCACAAATAGTCACAGCTATAACGATAACATACTTGATTACAACAACAAACAAATTACAAGTAAAGGTAATTAACCACTGAAATAATTTATGGTGGGGAGGGGAAGTGTAGTAAATTCTTCAGCACTTGAAATCTTTAAATCAGGAATGGATCTTTCTAAAAGCTATGCTCTAGTTCAGCCACGAATTACTAGAAAGTGTTAGGTGAAACTTCCTGGAGGTCAGACAGTGGTTCCTCCTAGATTCATCATCTATTAATCCAACTGTTAGTAGCCAAACAGGTTTCTTTGGCATTCTGCTATTAGAGAAGTTGGCCAAAATGAAATGTAACCAGCAGCATTACATTCATGTACACTAGGCATAAAATTGGTTACCAATACACAGTAGATTTGTCAGCCAGGCCTTCTCTTGGTATAAAGGATTGGCTATGCCTTCTTTGTTTTGAGTCAGAAAGGAGTGCAATCATTACCAGCTACAGTAAATTGCCTCTCAGCAGACCTTTATGTATCAGTTTTCTCAGTTTTCACAGGCCTCCACAGAAATCATTTATTTAATATCAAATGGTTACAATTGACCAAATTCAGTTCTCACGTAAACAAGGTGCAACTCTATTTGATTTTAACATTGAGAGGGAGGGAAATCAAGTAAGGAAGGATACAGCAATGGAGAAAGGAAGAGCAGTGCATAGGAGAATGGACATTAAGAGGAAAGATAGTGTCTATACAAATGAAGCTAACAGTCAGGCAGGTGATACTGGCAGTAGAATGACTGTACCCAATTAGGCAAGGAATTTGGGCAAAGCCCAGCAGCAGTAGTTAAGATATTTGTACATCACTGCAAGGATGGGTAACAAAAAGGAACTAGACCTATTAGTGCAGGAAGTGAAACCAGATATTAGAAGGATAACAGACACATGGTAGAATTGTAGTCATGACTGGATAAAGGCATTGAAGGGTAAGTGGTGTTCAGGAAAAACAGAAATAAAGGCAAAGGTGGTGGAGTAGTATTGTATATTAATTATGGTAACCATATTTCCCAAAGAGAAAAGGGGACACCCCCAGGCGCTCACCTGTCCCCCCACCCACCCACATACAAGGCTGTTGCCCATCGCTAGAATCCTTCCGGCCCCCGCACATGCTGAAACGCTGCCTCCCCCACAGCCCTGCCACCCCCCTGCTGGATGCTGGCATCTCTACTTACCTCCCCACACATTCCTCCACACTGCACCACATTTTTTTTTTACAACAGTGGGCATTTGTCCTGCTTGCTCTTGCCAACTGATCAAGTAAACGAGCAAATGGGACAAGTGCCTCCTTTTGAAAAAAAGGTTGGGATGGCTGGGACAGGGCTTAAAAAAGGGACTGTCCCAGCCAAAATGAGACATATGGTCACCCTAATATTAATGATGAGGTAGACTATAAAGAAATTAGAAGTGATGGAATGGATACGACAGAGTCTGTTTGGGCCAAAATCACTTTGGGGAAGAAAGCTACTAGAGGTTCCCCAGGCTAGTGCTTTGGGTGTGCTACAGACACCCTGGATCTGATTTGGATATCAAGAGATATCTCTTTAATGTTTAAACTAAATAAATACTACTGGGAATTGCATGATTATGGGAGACTTTTTCTTCCCAGATATAGATTGTAGGACAAGTGCCTCTAATAATAGTAGGACCCAGATTTTCCTGGATGTGATATCTGACAGATTTAGTCACCAGATAGTCACTGGACCAACAAGAGGGGATGCCATTTTAGTTTTGGTATTGATGAGTAGTGAGGACCTCATAGAAGAGCTGATTGTAGAGAATAACCTGGTTTGAGTGATCATGAATTAATTCAGTATAAACTTAAAGGAAGGATAAACAAAAATAAATCTGCAACTAGCATCCTTGATTTCAAAAGGGCTATGTAGCATGGCGGGCACTCACTGCCATGGCACCTTCTGCTGGTCAGTCTGGGAATTAGCTCAGTCCAGCCTCATAGCGCCTCCTGCTGGCCAGTATCTCCCTACTGGTACCTGCTGCCTCATCAGTCTCTACCACTGTACTTCAGGCACTTCAGGTCCTGTGTCCCTCCCGAACCCCAGTGCCCCTTATCTTGGGGTCTGCCCCACAGCAGCAGTCCCACACTCTGGGTCTCCCCTCCTAGGGGAACCCCCTCCCCGTAAGCCCACCTTGCCTTAGTGGCTACTGCCAATCATCATCTAGCCCCCTTTCCCTGGGGCAAACTGTAATGGCCACTCATCATTGGCAAGGTGGTTGGACCTGCTGCCTTTCTAGCTCCAGTTGTCTCCCTGCTGCCCCCAAACCTCCTTAGGCCTTCCTGCCAGGCCTCAGCCTATCCCTTCCCCAGCAGTACTCTGTCGAAGGTACTCTGTCTCTCCCAGGCAGCTAAGTCCTTCTCACTCCAGCCCTGGAGGGAGACTCTCACTGCTCCTGACTCACAGTCCCCTTATCAGGGCCAGCTGTGCCCTGATTGAGCTGGCCACAGGTGTGGCCAGCTACCCAGCCAGCCTCCCTCAGCTGCTCTCACTCCTTTTATCCCAGGAGCGGAATAACCGCCCCGCTACAGGCTAACTTTAAAAAATTAAGGGAATTAGTTAGGGAAGTGAACTGGACTGAAGAACTCAGGGATCTGAATGTGGAGGAAGCTAGAAATTACTTTAAGTCAAAGTTGCAGAAACTATCTGAAGCCTGCATCCCCAGCAAGGGGATAAATGTGTAGGAATGGGTTGCAGACTAAGCTGGATGAGCAAGCATCTCAAACAGGTGATTAAGAGAAAGCAGAAAGTCTACAAGGAATGGAAAATGGGATGGATCAGCAAGGAACACTACCTCTTGAGGTCAGGAATTGTAGGGATAAAGTGAGAACTGCCAAAAGCCAAGCAGAGTTGCACCTTGCAAAGGGAATTAAAATCAATAGAAAAAGGTTCTATAGCCATATAATTAAAAGAAAACAAGGAAAGAAGAAGTGGGACCTCTAAGCACTAGGGATGGAGTGGAAATTAAAGATTATCTAGGCATGGCCCAACACCTAAATAAATACTTTGCTTCAGTTTTTAATAAGATTAGTGAAGATCTTAGAGGTAGTGGCAGAGTGACTATGGGAATGAGGATATGGAGGCAGAGGTGGAAGTCAAACTCAAACAACTTAATGGGACTAAATTGGAAGGGCTGGGTTAATCTCCATACAAGAATATTAAAGGAACTGGCACATGGAATTGCAAGGATTTTTAATGAAGCTGTAAACTTGGGGGTTGTACCCTGTGACTGGAGAACTGTTAATATAGTTCCTATTTTTTTGAAAGGGAAAAAAGGTGTTAGTGGGAAGAAATGTGTGAGTTCCTTTATGTTTTATCACTTTGATGCCTGTATCATTCCACAATCAAATGGAATGCAAGTTGGCATCAGTTTTACTAGGAATAATAAGACAAAACTATAATGTGAATACATAAAAAAAAAGGATGTTGACAACTCTAGCTGGAAGGGGGGAAGGAGAAAGCCAACATAATGCTGAGCATCCTGTTAAACAGTGTTGAACCTGCAAACTGAAAACATGTTTGTATCACCTGCATCACCCCGTGTTATCATTCTTCTCCAAGAACAGAGGCTCTACAGTTCACCAAACCTCTGCATATCGCATGTACTGCAATTCAGAGGCAACCACTGTAGATGTTACAGCCTCTAGGCCTGGTGTACGCTAGCCCTGGTGGGTCCCAATAACCATTCAGACACCTGGCTAAGGGAAAGAGTGTTTTATCAGGCCTGTTAGGAAATGGGGGAGGGATAGCTCAGTGGTTTGAGCATTAGCCTGCTAAACCTAGGGCTGTGAGTTCAATCCTTAAAGGGGCCACTTAGGGATCTGGGGCAAAAATCAGTACTTGCTCCTGCTAGTGAAGGCAGGGGGCTGGACCCAATGACCTTTCAAGGTCTCTTCCAGCTCTAAGAGATAGGTATATCTCCAATTATTATTTATTTTATTATAAGATACCATCAGAGGTGAAAGTAAGCTGGTACAGTCCAGTACAGCGTAGCGGCAAGAGCCAGTATGCCGTGTCGGACCGCATCGGCTTCTGTGGCGGGGATTTAAAGGGCTCTGCAGAGAGTCCCGAGCCCTTTAAATCCCAGCCCGCAGCTTCAGCGGCCGGGTTGGGGCCGGCATTTAAGGCGCTCCTCCGAGCTTCCCGCCACAGCAGGGAGCCCAGAGGAGCCCTTTAAATCCCGCCCGCAGCTTTGGCAGCCGGGCTGGGGCCGGCATTGAAAGGTCCCAGAGCTCCACAGTGGCTGGAGCCTCGGGCCCTTTAGTTCACCCCGGGGGCTACCAGCCACCTCTGCAGCTGGGAGCCCCTTAGGTGATTTAAAGGCCCTGGGGCTCCCAGCCACAGCTGGTGCCCCAGGGCCTTTAAATCTTGAGGCCACACCTCTTCCAGATGAGGCACCCCCCCCCCGACTCCGGCTGTACCGGGAAGTCACTTTCACCCCTGGATACCATATGTACAAAGGCTAAACCTTTACAGTTGAAAGTAATAGTTCTTAGGTTGCCAGGATTGTTCTGAAGGCTCCAGGAATTAAAGATTATGTCATTTGATAAAACCTCCAGGAATATGTCCAACCAAAACTGGCAACGCTCTGTTCTTGTTTGGGCCCCTAGGGCAGTGCAGTCAAGAGTCATGGCTCTTCAGGCCTAGTTCCTGGCCTCTCCTCTCCAGTCCAGTCTCTATTCAAGCAAATAGGAGCTTACAGTTTTCCAAGCCAGGCTCAGGTAGGGTCTCTCATTGGGGCCGCTCTGCATTGGCTTCCTGACCATCTGCTGCTGCTCCCCCAGAAGTCTCACCCAGCCCTGCACCCAGCTGTGATGTCCGGCAGTCAGATTCTGTTCTACATGCCGCTCTGTAGACAGTTCCTGGGTCTTCTCTCCAGCTCCCTATTCATTATGTAGCTCCTGCTTCACCTTCCCTGCAGCTTCTCCTTGCCATGTGGCCACAGATCCCAAATAAAACCCAGCCACTTCCCGGCTCAGGACCTTTCCCCTTAAGTCAGGAGGAAGGGGGAGTGGGCTGATGGGAATTGTAATCCCTGACTTTTCAGATGTGTCCTGTAGACTGTTTAAGAACAGGCTACATTCACTGCTGCTCATCTGCTGCAAACGTAAGTTGTTTTCCTCTTAAACACACTGAAGAGTCAAATGTGTTTAAGTTACACAAGACTTTTGCTTAGTGTTAGCGGGAAGAAATGTGTGAGTTCCTTTATGTTTTATCATGGTGATGCCTGTATCATTCCACAATCAAATGGAATGCAAGTTGGCATCAATTTTACTAGGAATAATAAGCCAAAACTGTAATGTGAATACATAAAAAAGGATGTTGACAACTTGTTTACAAAATCCAACACTTTAGTGCAGATTTTGTTTTAGCAGAAAACCTATTAACATAATAAGAGCACTGTCTGTTTCAAAAAACCTGTTATCCTCAGCTGCACTCTTTTGCTTTGAGACAGTCAGACTTTCTCAGACAGTTAAAAGCTCTACCTACAACACAATTCCCATCTTCCCTATTTTTAGGGAAAGGGAGACTTAAAGGGCTTGTCTACATGGGGACATTCAGGAAAGTGAATCAGAATGAACTGAAAATGTGAATTTAAAGTGGCTTAGTTAAACTGCATTAAACCCCTGTGTGGAGACTCTCATTCAGCATTAAAGTTACCTCAATTTGATTTTAGCTTAATTAATTGCCATACGCTTACTATAAACACTTATTACATGCAAAAATATTAAAAGAGCATTAAGGTTGCAAAGTGAAACAGGTAGAAGTTAGGAAATGCCACCATTAAGGTTGCTCCTGTCCCCTCTGTATTCCAGTCAGGGTGTTCCTCCCCCAAGCTGCCTGGTCAGTAGCAAGGGCAGCACTGAAGCACAAGAGAGTCTGCCTGTTCTCAGTTCCAGGGCCACAGCACCTAGGACCAGAGATTGAAGGGAAATTTCTGTTCATTCCATGCAGCCCTAGGATAGAGCATGCTCAAGACAGGCAGAATCGTATGAGAATTTAGCTGTCAAATTCTAAGCAGCCTCTACTGAGCAGGTGTGAACTGAGATTTTTTCAAAGTGTTTTAACATGGCCAAATTTGTGCAGTTTTTCATGGGCCAGAAAAAAAAAACATATCCCTGACACCATAGTGACTTCCTGCCAGTTTTCAAGTCCTTGCTTCAAAGCCCAGGGGGCACTAGATCTTCTCAATAAAAAGGTAGCATGTTTGTTTGTTTTTTAAATATGGGCTTAAAAATGTATTTCCTCCTAATCTTGTTCTCAGAAACAGCTGAACCATTTTTGCTGAAACTTTTGTCAAAAATTTAGCATGAGGAAAACACTCAGCAGTGAATTTTTTAACCCAAATTGTTAAAGTTTGGAAAAGTTGTAAGCAACTGGCTCTGGACCCAGGAGTCGTGTAATAGGAAATATAAGGAAACTTAGCTATAGAATTATAGAATATCAAGGTTGGAAGGGACCTCAGGAGGTCATCTAGTCCAACCCCCTGCTCAAAGCAGGACCAATCCCCAACTAAATCGTCCCAGCCAGGGCTTTGTCAAGCCTGACCTTAAAAACCTCTAGGTGGTGCTGCCTATACTGCCAAGTATGTAGTAATATTCATTACTTTCAAACAGTAATTGTCAGGATTTTAATGGCAACTACTATCAATTATGTATGTGAACGCAGTACAGGATTTATTGTGGTTTATCAGAGGTGTTTCATCATCTGGATCTAGCTACTTTTCCATTCCTTTCTTACCTCAAGTTTTAGGGTCAGAAACCACAGAGTTTTGTAATCTTAGAGGAGTATTTTTTTTCTCACTCTCACAAGGAATACCATTCAGGTCTGTCATTTTTACCACTTATGTTACAGTGCTTAGACATGTACTGACCAGACTCAATGAAAGTGCATGAACCTTCAAGGCAAACTTGAAATGCATTGCCTCATTCCCAACACCCATCTACCAATAAATTTCTTGTTCCAGAGAAAATAACCAGCAGCCCAAAGCTTTAAATACTTCCACCTCACAGGAAGAAATCAAATAACTTGTTCTTCTTATATAAAACAAAGAAAGAAAAATTGCAGTTTGCGGATCTCCCACTCTCAGACTTGTTGAGAGGCTAAAAATTCAACTTTGGTGGCTGTAGCTGTTAGCTCTCTGAGCTCAACAGTAAATGCAAGAGGGACGGTGAGGAGGAAAACAAAACAAACAAACAAAAGCACCCTGAGCCTTAAGCATTCCAGAGTCAATTCCGGAAAAACTTTCGCTTTCAATTTACCCTCACAAGCCAAAGCAGTCTCCGACTTGCTGAGGGTTTAAACCTTCAACTCCATGGATATAGCATTTTGCTCTCCCAATACACTATTAAATATGTGAGATGGTAGCTGGCTAGCTAGATCAACTATTAACTGAACACATACCTCTGGCACTGGCAAATTTAGGAATAAAATATTTCCTTTATTTCCATTTATTGATTTATTAGTGTTTTGAATGGTTGCTGGATTAACAGCCCTGAAGTCTGGATTTAGTCACAAAGGAGGTAGAACATAAGCAGCAGCATTTCAACCTTCTCCACACTTCCACAGTAATGTCTCTCTACCTTGACAGGGAAGCACCACACAGAGGGCCTGATCCAATTCCCAGGGAAGTTAATGGGAACATTTCCATTGACTTGGGAGATGGATTGAATGAGGAGGGTGAAGACACCCAGACATGCCCACTAACATTTCCCTTGCCTCCCTACAGAACTGCACAGTCCCCTTCACGCTTTTTTTTCCCCCACCTACCTAGGTCCAGGTCTGAACACTCCTAATCAACAAACATCAATCCATTTTCTTGAAGAATTAGTAGCAGGTCTACTGCTCCAGCCATGATGCCTAGACAGCTCTTTGGTCATTTTTCTCAAGCTATCCATTAGCCATGTATTATGTGACACATGTTCACTGGGCAAGACCACCAAACTCATTTCACAGAAGATATAGAACAGACATCAAATAGAAATGATTTACAGTAAATACTTACCTTAGTTAGGGTTGAGCAGTGTCCTTGAGGTGAAAGGCTCAATAGCCTATTACTAATTCCTTGAACCAACGATCCCCCTGCTTCTCTGTATTCTTTTTCTAATTTCAGGCTTCAGCGTTAATGCCAGATGACATGTAGAAAGGGCAAGATGTTCATATAAATAAGGTTATGGGCTTGCATGAATTGCGCAGAAAGCGTGGCTCCTTTTTCATACGATCTATGTTTTAATAGGCTGTCACATGTCTGTAATGGAGAAACTATAGTGGAAAAAAATTGGATTTGAAGGAGGTTGGGTGGAATATAGAATCAGGGAATTTGTGAGCAATGTGGCCCTTGCACACCCTATCTAATCATCTGAAGGAAGGCAGAGAATTAATTTTGCTAGAAGGCAGAGGCGCAAGGTGCAGGGCTGGGAAGCTAATGGGTGAATTTTGCTAATGAGGCTGTGGTGAGGCAGAGGATTGAGTTGCTAGAGGGGAGACAGAGAACTGATTTGTGGCCAGAAGGGAGTTTGAAGTAACTGCAGTCACAGGATGGACTGATAGAGCTGCTAAGGCGAGCAGAGGAGAGACTGGATGAATCAACAAGGGCGCTTCCACATTTTCGCCACACTTGGGTCTTTAAAATAATAGATGGTGTTTGCAGCTAATCCTAATTCTATGTTATTTATAAAAATAGTACTTAGTAGCTATATAGCATATGTAGATTTCTAAGTGTTTACAAAAGTAGATGTCATTACCCCAATATATAGATTGAAATTGAATCAGGCACAGCAGGGACCCGAAACTGGGTCTTTCACATCCCACGAGTGCTCTAACTACCATGGTATGGGCTACTCTGCAGTGGGTCTCTGTCTCCATGAAAAAAATGGAAAGGTCTCAGTTTTGTTTCAAGGTGAAATGAAAAATTCCAAAACCTCGAAATTTTACACAAACTCAGTATTTTTCCAAAGAAAACCCACTTTTTGTCAGAGAATTCCCTACCAACTCGAGAAATAACCAACCCAACGAGGAAAGTTTCTTCCTATGCCCATGAGTTAGAATTTGACTTACGCCCTGAAGCATGAGGTATTATATCTCTTTCAAAATCCTTCGAGGTTTACTAATCCTTATAACAACAACTCTGGATGCTCACATATAAATGACAATTATTTCTGTTTAATTTTGCCTTAGTGATATCCTATTGCAGTGAATTCCAAAGACAAATTGTGCATGATGTGAAAAATATTTCCTTTAATCGGTTTGAAATTCGCTGCCTAATATTTTCATTGACTGTCCCCTTGTATTGTATTTTGAGAAAGGCTCAATAAACATGCCAACTCTACCTGTTCTATCCCCATCATTATTTTGTATTGTCCCCTTTCTTTAATTGTTCCCCTTATCCGGTGGCAGTCCAATGCACCCAGGGTCTTCCTAATTTTGATATACTTGATATATTTGATATAGTTATTTGTTTTTAGATCTTTGACTACTTGGTCTTCAAAATCCATCTTAACCTTCCTTCTTACACAATACTTGCCATAGTTTATATTCCTTTCTATTGGCTTCCCTTCTGTTGGATTTCCATTTTCTGAAGTTAGTATCACAAATATCATACTGTAGTACATTTCATTCTCATAGTGGTTGTGAATCAAGGGTGAAATCCTTGCTTTATTGAAAATGGGGGCAAAATTCCCCATTGGGGCTAGGATTTCATATGAGATGCTTACAATCAAGAGTTAAATGCATTTCTGCTTTTAAATGTTAAAATTGCCAACAATGAGCAGAAAGGAAAAGAAAGTCCTGATTTATTGTTACATTTCAATTACATACAAAGCTATTCAATTGGGTAAAAAATGAACAACAAATTCACAAAAGATAATCTTCCTTTAAATTTGCATAATATTATCCTTGATGTTTACAATTCTAGAGGAATTTACAGGTCAAGAGGATATTTCTGTTGAAGCCTCCCATGCTTTAATATGTTCTGTCTGGCATAAAAAGTCAAAGTAAATTATACAGTACTTGTCCTTACAGGAAGAACATTGGAATCTTCTCTGAAACAACTATGATAGAATTTAAACATTATTTTGGTTGAATTGAAGTGATGCATTCAGAGACACTTGGTTACCATGGTGATCAATGTATTAAAATATTATTTGATTAATAATAATGAATCAGATCAGTAGGCAGATCTTCTGGACTAACAATAAGATATCTTTTCTTTTGGGGCTAGTTATTTCTGAATTCTCTTGCAATGTAGGATCTAAAAGTTTTCTGTGTTCCACATTGATTTCAATAGAGTAATGTAGCAGTGACTCTATCTATGGTACTAATATAATCCTCATTGCTATCTGAGCCGCTCACAATCTGTGACGTAGGCAAGTGCTATCATCTCCATTTTACAGATGGGGAACTGAGACACAGAGAGGCTAAGTGACTTCCCCAAAGCCAGGAATTTAATCCATGTCTCTTAAATATTAAGATAGAACATACTTCCTGTCAGACCAAAGGGGTGGAAATTGTACATACAAGGCCTGTTTTTTACATTACACCATTCTGGTAAAAGGTCCTCAAACTAGGCATAAATTTACATTCACTCTAAAACCCATTTCCTTGCCAGAGTGATGTAAAGGGGCCTTCGTGAAAATGAGAATCAGGCTCACAGATACCAGCCCTAAGCATACAATAGATGATCTAATTATATAATGTATTACTAAACTTCTCTGTTTTTCAAACTTTTAAATTTGTTTTCATTGTAAATAGTATTCCAACCACTCCTGTGCACTAGTTATGTTGAGCATGTAGCCATTCTGCTGTGCAGATTACTCTGATAATTATGAAGGAAGTCAATGAAAATTCCTGCATTATCTTGAAATGCTCTGAAGAACGTGTGTAATTCTCATTTAAGCACATTGTCTGCTGAAGTGAAAAACAAGAGTAATATGGCATAAAAACATGTTGATGTATCACCATTCTTCCTTTGGTTGCTGAGCACTCGATTACAATCACATAAAACCCTGTGCAAACAAACAACATTATTTTATTTTCCTCATTTGTTTTGTCCTCTGCGCTCTCAGTAAGCCTGGTCTCACAATACAAATGAAGCAGCAAGGATACTCCAGGAAATAAATCAGTTTTATTTCAAGGAAATTATCAGAAAAATATTACAGCATAGCAAACTTCTTCTAGAAATAGACTGAATTTATTCCAAAACTTTTGGTTGCCTCAGAATATGGGATAACTGTTTAAACATAATATTTTATTCCCTATGTACTATACACCCACCACTGGCAGATCGAGTAGTTTAGGACAAAGAAAATCTCAAAACAGTCCTGCTGGCAGAGCTTCCTAAATAGAAACCAAAGAGACCCCCCACCCACACCAGTGTTTTGGATGAGTCGATGTGATGGGTAGGTGGTAATGTGACCCAATGCCCACCCTCAGCCCCATCCCTTTCCAGGAAGTTGCAAATGGGGCCATGTATTTTCATGTGTGGTAGTGCAACCACATTATTGGCTTGACTACTTTCGGTGTTGCAGGAACTCAGACAAGGATTTATTTTTCTTACAATTTTGTTGTTGTTTTTTAAAGTTATATAGAAGGCTTGGCCCTCAAAAGGTAAGATTGATTCTTATAGATAAGAAAAAGAAACATTATATACATTGGTGAGTAAAAGGCAATATGTAAGAACAAAGGCATTTATGGGGGTTTGAATCAGCTTTCTCACTTGTTTTATTCAGCATGTAAAGGGCAACCCCTTGACCTCACTATCATAAGCATGACATGAGAAATGTGGAGGGCAATTGAAATTACCATGATTTTTTAAAACTATGGATTAACTCAAATTAGCACACACATTTCTTGAATGGTAACAGAATTTTATTCATTACGGAGTAAAGCACTCCTCCAAAGAAAAACTTTGCAGTTTTCCTATGGATTTGAATGGGACTTAGGCCCAGCTCAGTCCCATAAGTATGTGTTTCAGCCTGGGTTTATTTGTTCTGTTTGTTTATAAAGCAACATATTGAAAAGGGGGTCTGGGGTTTGCGCTCATTATTGGGATGAAGCAACATGGAGGAGGGATAATCATTCTTTGAAGGAACATTGTAGCTAATTTGAATTATGCTTATTAAATTATATTTTGAATTCAAAGGCATTTAGTCAAGGAATACAACCTGCAAATGATCAGCTACTCCAGCTACTTAGGTGGGTCAAGCTATATGATTTATTATTAATATTAAATCCTCCAAGGGAAAGATACTATTACCGGTTTCCTTTCTCACTTACCAGATCACTTTTCTAGAAACAGGGGCAAGTGACAGCATTTGTTCTTCTGCGTTCGTTCACTGAAATTCATTCCTATTCACATGAGTTTCACTCTTCGGCATGTCAGTTCTAGCGTTACACAGGATGAGACAGACCTTTGGGTAATTTTGACCAATCCCAGGAAAGGCTTAGAAAATGAGGATTGAAATCGCTTTCACAATAAATAATGTGACCTGGTCCAATAGCCAAATAGAAGAATCAATATATATGATTTAACACAGTATTATCAAAGAAAACAAAAGCACAGACAAAGTATGATTTCATTTTACAAGTAGATTCTGAACCTATTAAAAGATTTAGGGTAATCCACTAATGAACTGAATTAATAATTGAAAGAAAAATGTTCATTGCTCTGCCACGTTCTATGGCCAACAAGATTAGAAAGAACAAGAAATTTTAAAATGAAAAAACATTATGGCGTATGACTTATTAGTCATTTTCAAAAGAATAATTTCTTACATATCAAATTCTTGTTGGGATGTTTTTATTTTTGAACAAAGACAACAGTACATCCCTTATAGTGTACAGATTGTCTGCTTATATGTCTATTGTTACAGCTTGTACAGACTGAATGTTAGTTACTTTAATACAAATAGCTAAATATATTGACAAAGACAAATGAACCCCTAGGAAGAAACTACTGAACATCTTCCATTGTGAATGAAGTTTTTCCATCTGTGACTGTACTCGGATTGTGACAAGACAAAGTTTCAGGACACAAGATATTCCCTTGTGATGGTATCTCTTTATGTGCTTATTAATATTGACCATGACACAAAATTTGAATCCTTTAAACTTCAGTACTCAGCTCTGCAAATTGTTCACAGAGCATAAGGTTATGAATGACAAAAACTAAGACTGCCAATCATTTTAATCAATATGTCGCTTTTTAAAGTGGGGTTTTTTCTTCTTCTTTTCAATGGTGTCTTCTTAGTGCTCTGATGTATAGATTGAACGAGACAGAAAGCTTCTTTTGGTCTTGAAAGTATAAATTATTAAGAGTTCCAACCCAGTACGACATGAGCAACAAGGAGATAACACATCCCAATAGTACAGGACACAATCATCATGGGGAAACCCAACCTGAAACAACAAAAAAATAAGGAAAGATCAATAAGAATGCAACACTTTGTTTGCCAAGCAATAACATGGCAGTCAGCTAAGACTTTTGCTTTCAAAAAGTCTATCGTACAAGTTCTTAGCTTTTAATACCTTTACAACATTTCAAAAAAATGAAAGAACATTAAGGTACTGCAGGCTTAAAACAGTGATCTCTGGTGGGCTAAAGTTCAAGTTGAGACTTTCTACTACCAGATATGACATTTAGAAAAGTGTGGGTCAGACCCTCACACGGTGTAAATCAGCAAAGCTCCATTGACTGCAAAGGATTTCCACCAGTTTATGCCAACAGAGAATCTAGAACTGAATGTCTTGGTCATGTGCCAGTCAATACGCATGAATTATATCAGTTCTCACAAGTTAAGCAAGCAGTAGGATAGCTCGTTCACTACTTATGTCTTCATACTGTGTGTACACTCTAACCTTAATAAGGTTCTTTATAACTCTGGTTTATGGCTGATATTCCTTTAGCTGGCTTCCAATGGCATTTAAGTAATAAACCTCATCATGCTGGTACTGTATTTATCCTCATAATGCTGAACGGTCAGTTGAAAAGTATTGTAGTCCTACAAGAGGCACCAACTTCTGTGAGTGTCTGAGGAAATCTCTTTGGCCTGTGTGGAAAGTGTTAAAAGCTTTGTTTTCATGTCAAAACACTTCTTTCAGCAGGAGTAAATCCCACAGTGTGATTTTTCAGAATAAACTTAAGCTTTTAAAGCTTCTATTGACAGAAAATTCAAAATGACAGAAACTGAAGATTGGGCAGGACTTTGTGAACTACCATTGTTAAAAATAAATTGCTTCATCTCCCCTCATTGATATGTCCCCACCAGCCTGCTTCACCACTCTGGACCCAATGTCCCAGTGAGCCTTTCATCCACATTGACCACTCCACAGAAACTGAGACAACCCAAGAAAAAAAGAAGCTACCCACAAAACTAAGTGTATGTAAAAGTAAAGACTTTCATGGCAGGCACATTATCCCACATCTGCCTACTGTGGGATTTCTGGCACGTTCCCTGAAGCACATGGTGTTGATCCTGTCAGAGACAGAATGTTAGACAATAGAGCAGGGGTAGCCAATCTATGGCACGCGTGCCGAAGGCGGCATGGGAGCTGATTTTAAGTGGCACTCACACTGCCCACTTCCCGGCCACCGGTCCAGGGAGCTCTGCATTTTAATTTAATTTTAAATTAAGTTTCTTAAACATTTAAAAAACCTTATTTACTTTACATACAACAATAGTTTAGTTATATATTATAGACTTATAGAAAAAGGCCTTCTAAAAATGTTAAAATGTATTATTGGCACACGAAACTTTAAATTAGAGTGAATAAATGAAGATTTGGCACACCACTGCTGAAAGTTTGCTGACCCCTGCAACAGAGTCTGATCCATTATGGCAACTCCTACATATGATGCCAGCCACTCTCCCCTCTATGGGAGAAGTTTGGGAGGGCCCATGTCACTAGTAGGCAGCAGGGGCCATGCATCATCAGAGCTCTCAAAACGTTGGTTAGCAACAGCAGAGTTAAGTTTTTGCTTGTTTGGGGCTAGAAAGGGGTGTTTGGAAGAACAGAAGGGGAATGAGGGATTGTTAAACACAGCAACCAGGCTGACAAGAATGCCAAATATTCCCTGAGGAAGGTGTATGGTAACTCTCATTTATGCATGTGAACAAAACGGAGACCGAATCCTAGTGATTTGTGGTAAGATAGGAATTCAATAGCCTGTCACAAAGTTACCCAGAAGGCATGGCTTCCTTTTTATGTCCAAATTTGATTTTGAACACCTATGAATATATCGTAGAATATTTTCTCCCCCAGCTAGACTGGTCTGGTCCTAGTGTTTGAATGGTTACTTATTCTAAAAAGCTACACAATTATCCTTTCACAAAATTACTGTATTATTAAATTCATGGCCTTGCCAAACAGCTTTCTGAGTTTTAGAGCTGCCTTTGAAATTAAAAATAATAATAATTATATGTCACCTAACTGCTTTTCAGACAATATCAACCATTCTTTTTCTTTCTGAGCTCATTTGATCTTCCTAAGATTTGCCACCTCACTGTTAAAAGTGCTCAGATCTGTCAAATGCACTTTAAAAATAAAACGGTGCTGTAAAAAAGTCCTCCTCCAAATGTAAATACATCCAATGGATTTCCATGAACGTCTCATTTCCACACAACAGCTGGTGAAGGTGAGATTGCTAAGGAGTTTATAAGAAAAGAAACTGCAGACTTGCATTAGACCTTGCACTTACTGAACAATAAATTCAGTTCTGCTGGGTAAGCTCCAGTGACTTAGCAAAGCCTAGGTCCTGTCCTTACTAATATAACTTAGTGGGTCTCACAAGTGAATACACAAGAGCTCAGAGATGAAGGGCACTTAATAGCTGGGTGCATAAGGACAAGAAGAGAGGGATTTAAACAAACAATAATTGCTATCCCTTCTGTAAAAAAAAATTGATTCCAGCTTTGTGCAATTCTGTACAGGAAGTACATGAATTATTTAGAACAACATGCAAGGTTCTTAATCATACCTTTGCTTTAACAGTAAGAGTCAAAGGTCCGGTTCCACCACCCATACTCATGTTGCGTAATACCTTACTTCATTGATTTATTTGGGGTATTTGCGGTGGGGCAGATTGTGCAGATGAGAGAAGTGTTAGCGTTCTGAACAAAAACATTATTAATATTATTTATTAGTTGTAGTGCTGGAAAACTCCAGTTAGGATCAGGATCCACAATGCTAAGTGTTGTACTGGCACACAGGAAGACACGGTACCTGCCCCAAACGTTTACAATGTAATTTATAGGTACTTTCATTTAAAAAAAACAAATCTAAGAACATATTTCACAGAACATAAAAACTACCCCATTACTGTTGCTGTGCAGTGTACAGAATGAACATTGGCCTCACGGCAACTGCTGGAATAGAGGGTGAAATCCTTGGCCCCATGGAAATCAATAGCAAAACTCCCTTTGACATCAGTGGGACTAGAATTTCATCCAGTGTATTTAGGAGAAGGAGAATATAAAAACAAGAGAGAATTGAACCACAGTTTGTTAGGGACAGGAATAAAGAGGGGACCAAATCAGAAACTATATTGCAGTCATGGTATGCTCCTCCAAAGCAAAACTAGGGTTGTGCCTGGTAGTGTGCTAATCTGATGCTACTCCAAATCATAACACCGCAGATCAACAGAGCTCAGAAGTCAAAACAACCCTTCCTTACACCAACACCAACACTTCAAATGGGTGTGAGCACTCCAACACTTGGGAGGAGTATGAACGGGTGCAACATCTCTCTCGTTTTTCCTCTAAGTAACTAAAAAGGAAATGTATATTAAATGTAAGGCTAGTTATATAGGGAGTCATTTTCCTGTTATAACAATACACCTAGGGCCTGGTCTACACTGGGGGGGTGGGGTCGAACTAAGGTACGCAACTTCAGCTACGAGAATAGCGTAGCTGAAGTCAAACTACCTTAGTTCGAGTTACTTACCCGTCCTCACAGCGTGGGATCGAAGTCCGCGGTTCCCCCGTCGACTCCGCCACCGCCGTTCGCGGTGGTGGAGTTCCGGAGTCGACGGGAGCGCGTTCGGAGTTCGATATATCGCGTCTAGATGAGACGCGATATATCGAACTCCGAGAATTCGATTGCTACCCGCCGATCCGGCGGGTAGTGAAGATGTACCCCTATAGTTAATCAGCTGATTGTGTACCATGCCACCTAAATGAAACATTTTTTGCAAAAGTCATAGCATAATGCAGCTCTCTCTAAAACGAGACAGAGACATCAGAATCATTCAGAGAAATTGGCCAGGGGGGTTGGCTTATTGTGGGATTTACTGGAAAAGTGATTTACCCTGGAGGAAAGACAGACCCAACAGTCACTGCCTTCTAGATTGTTCTGCGCTCATAGCACCAAGGGATAGTGAATCATTAGGGGATCTGCAGAGACAGCTCTCAAAATGGAAGATGGAGTTCTCTAATCAGTTCTGGAGTTGCAAGATGATAGCAGCAATCCTCCAAGATCAAACCATTGGCAGTGGTGGTTCAAGCTGTTACAGAGCTGGAGCATGGTGGTAGTATATATGAATATTGAGTGCCAAATTCTGCTCTCACTTCTATGTCACCCAACTGACTGCTGTGGGGTTGCACACTGGTTTAAAATGGGGCTTGAATTTGATCCCTAATCTATACCCGAATATCCGTTTAAGAATATAATTTATAGAGCACTCTAGTTCACTTCTTGCAGATTCTTCTCTCTCACTTACTGGCCTCTGCATTATCAACACCTGCACACACGGTAAGGAAATATGTTGCATGCCTGGCAAGTGCCATGTTATACAACAGCAGAAGATACAATATGAGTGCTTGTCATTTCAGGCCACTCCTTGAACATGTGCCACACTTTGGTTTGGAAGTCCTACAGTGACAAGCTCATTTTCAAAAATTCACATCTTGAAATTACAAAAGCTGCCTCGAAAATTGGATTTGGGTGTTGAAGCTCCTAGAGGCAATTCAAGGCTGCTTCTGAGTGGAAGGCAAGTCACTCCTGTTAATGAAGTTTCTATCATTTGGTTTACAAGGTGGCTCTTTTACATTTCCTTTCAAAAGGAATGTATAACGATAGCAATATCCATGGTTCTTAAACAAAAGGATATGTTTGTAATCCTCTTTATTTAAACATTAACACACACACATCCTTCCTCCCCACAAAAAGTAAGAACAGTTATCATTGATGAAGAATGGCAGCTGTTAACTAGTTTTCTTAATAAAAGAGCTGTGGATCTATATTTATTTAAATATAAAGAAAACAACTCATATTTTCAAGGAGCAAGCCCCAGTCCTACATCTCATCTAGAACTGAGACAAGATTTATTTGTAGAAATTTCACTTTTTTGCATTTATGAATAATCCGTGAACACTGCAATTTTTGCAGATTTAGTCTTCATCCAAAATTACTTGCTAAATAACTTTTGTAAATAATCTTTGGTATGCAGCTCATTTTCAAGGAACTCATTCTGAGTATTGCTGCCAAATTTGCTGCCAGAGTAAACCAGTATAGTTTTAGTACTGTTCATTTAATTGTGTCACAAACAGAAAATTTCACTTTTGATATTTAAAATCTGAGCATGTGATTGGTCACCAAAAGTACATGGTATATTTTCTGTTCTCCGACTGGATAAACATAACCCTTAGAAGAAAGTTTTATGTAAATATTGAAGTCTTCTGAAAACTATCTGCTTCTGCAACCATTCTGACGAGTATATTGATTCACTAGAAAATATCAAAGAGTCCTGTGGCACCTTATAGACTAACAGACATATTGGAGCATGAGCTTTCGTGGATGAATACCCACTTCATCAGACATGCATCCGACGAACTGGGTATTCATCCACAAAATCTCATGCTCCAATACATCTGTTAGTCTGTAAGGTGCCACAGGACTCTCTGCTGCTTTTACAGATCCAGACTAACACGGCTACCCCTCTGATACTAGAAAACATGTAAAGCTAAGACCAAAAAAATGTGCAAACACAGTTGAAGTAAATTCATTTAAAAATCTGAATGAATGCTGGTGGGAAATTTTTTTACAATATTCACTCAGCCCTAATTGGGGATATAGTTTTAATGTGTGGTCCCCTGGTCGTCAAGGTCCTGGGAATTCATCTCCCCCTTTTCTTTCTCTGTTCTTATTATCTCTTCTATTTCTCTTAGTTTCCCTCATATCCCCTTATCCCCTCCTTCTCTTCTGTCTTCCACTGCATGCTGACTTCTGTGTCTCCTGCCTTCTTGTTTGTCTCAACTTTCCATCATCCCAAGTCCGCAAAATACTGTTATTTCCATTATTTGAAAGGACAGGCTGGTATTGTCTCTAGTGCCCATTTAAAGAAAAGGTCTACAAAAGAGGTGCTCCTGCTTATCCACATGACTATGACACCTTTACAATTGGACACCTGTTTCTAAAATAGCAGGTGGCTAACACTGCCAATGATCATTCATGAAACACTAAAATTACTGTGAATTGCACATAGCCTGGAATTACATAAAAATTACAGTGTGGTTACCTTCTAGTTACCATACATAGTAGTTAATATGTAATTGAAAACGCTGAACGTAACCTATAACCACATTTTCTTCTGATTGCTAAAATTACAATAATTTCTCCCAGTTTTCTGTCTGTGCCAAGATTTTCCATACAGTCCCTCCAAGCAATGAACCTCAGATCAGGAAAAAGAAATTTTAAGTGAGAAAAATAAATGGTGTTAAATTGTGCATTCTACATTCTGGAAAAAACCCTTCTGAATTCTTTTTGACAATAAACTTTATGCTTTTCATACATAACCTGTAGTAAGCATTTTGCTGGCCTTCCAAAATCTGCTCATCTGAAGGAAAAAAAGTACAGTAAGTATAGTCCTTCACTGTAAAGAAAATGGTTAATTTACCAGTTCCAACTTGAATGTACAAATCAATAGTCCCAGAAATGTGTTTGCAGTATTTTCCCAGCTACTATCTCTGTGGTGCAGTTCATATGAAATATAGAGGTCTCAGAAAAACAAATGCCTTTATAATAACGATTCAAAAGCTATTCAAGCCTGAGAAGGCAGGGATGGCGATGGTAGACACCTGTATGAAACGCCATGAAGAAATACTAAAATCTATGAACGCCCCGTTGAAATATGAAGAAAAGCAGTGTAGTTATGACTTCAAAAGACTGCAACAAATTGATGATGAGATAGCAACAGAGCTGACGAATATAGTGACCTTCCTGTTGGCATTAATTGTCTGCCTCCCACAGGAAATGATTAAGTCCAGCTGACCCCTGGGTAGAATGTTAAAAATTAAAGCCAACAAGTTGTAATGAAAAAGAGAGAGAATGTCAGTAGTCTGATGATGGGAATGAACATACCATGGATGCATTTGTGTCACTTTTCTTCCTTTCCTGTTGCATCTGAAGACAATTGTATTTGAAGTTATCATATCAGTATAAAGAAGTCAGAAAAATGCATCAGAAGCTGAACCTCACCATATCTGGATGAGAGTGCATAAAATGCAATGGGCCACGGTTCAGTTCTCCGTGTATAAACTGTGGCTAAATTAAACTACCAGGTTTAAACTTTTAGAGATGTGTTCACTGATGTGGGAAGAGGGCGCAGATCTGGTGTATGTCATGATGGGCAGTGCCAAATTTGTATATCACACCAATTTAACATTTCTTCCTCTATGGACTAGTCCTTAGTGATTTGACACTGTGGAAAGATAGGTAGCCAAAGACTAGCTATGAGATAGTAAAGAGTAGCTATGGGCATAGATTTCAAGATTCAAGGCTGCGATTCAGCAAAGCGTTTAAACACATGTTTAGCTTTCAGTATGTGATTAACCCACCCTTACTCAGCAAAGCACTTAAGCACACACAGGTGATCAAGAGTCATTATATTTCATTTGTACAGTCTCCTTTAGCAAGCAAGCAAAAACAGAAAAAAACAACGAAGCATTCTTTAGACGTATTTGTTTTGTTCTAATGGGTTCATTTTCTTTGGCTAAAACACAAACTAACCCCCTTCCCCCCAAAAAAACCCAACAATATCCTGCAATACAAGGCTCATCAGTCTAGTCTTCAGTAATTTAGTGAAAATCCTTGCACCGTCACAGTGCATTCCCACTCATTTCTGGTAGGACTTTTGATACTTCTCTCGAGGTGTACACTGCTGCCTTGAAACACCTGACAGCAACTCCAAAACTCAAGTCAGCTAGTTGGTACTGGAACAAACAACAGGATAGACTTGAAGAGTAGGACAATTCTGTTTGTTCAGCCAACAGCAACGTAGAAGTTGCTCCTCAAAGGAAAACAATTGATACAGACGTTCTTACACATTCCCATAAAACCAAAAAGATAGCTAACCTTAATACTTTACTGTCCAAAGCCCCTTCACAAGATAGCCCATTATTATCAGCAATCACCAGTTAATCCACTACCATACCCCTCAACCAACCATCTTAAATCCCTCAGAGTCACTCCTCCCTGAAAAGCCTGAGATAATAGATGAGCCTTGCAGTGAAACCTGAACAAATCTGGGATTGGCCAGGCCAACAGAAAAAAAAAGTGAGCTGTAGTGCTGAGGACAGCTCACTGAGGCCTGGTCTACACTACGAGTTTAGGTCGAATTTAGCAGCGCTAAATCGAATTAACCCTGCACCCATCCACGCAACAAAGCCATTTACTTTGACATAAAGGGCTCTTAAAATCGATTTCTGTACTCCTCCCCGACGAGGGGAGTAGCACTGAAATTGACATTGCTGATTCAAATTAGGGTTAGTGTGGATGCAATTCAACGGTATTGGCCTCTGGGAGCTATCCCACAGTGCACCATTGTGACTGCTCTGGACAGCAATCTGAACTCGGATGCATTGGCCAGGTAGACAGGAAAAGCCCCACAAACTTTTGAATTTCATTTCCTGTTTGCCCAGCCTGGAGAGCTGATCAGCACAGGTGACCATGCAGAGCTCATCAGCACAGGTAACCATGCAGTCCGAGAATTGAAAAAGAGCTCCAGCATGGACCGTACGGGAGATACTGGATCTAATCGCTGTATGGGGAGAGGATTCCGTGCTAGCAGAACTACGTTCCAAAAAACGGAATGCCAAATCATTTGAAAAAGTCTCCTAGGGCATGATGGAGAGAGGACACAATAGGGACTCACTACAGTGCAGCGTGAAAGTTAAGGAGCTCAGACAAGCATACCAGAAAACCAAAGAAGCAAACGGACGGTCTGGTGCAGAGCCGCATACATGCCGCTTCTACGCTGAGCTGTATGCAATTCTAGGGGGCACCACCACCACTACCCCACCCCTGACCGTGGATTCCGAGGAGGGGTACTCTCAGCCATGCCCGAGGATTTTGCGGACGGGGAAGATGATGAGGAGGAGGATGACAACGAGCTTGCGGAGAGTACACAGCACACCGTTCTCCCCAACAGCCAGGACCTTTTTCTCAGCCTAACTGAAATAGCCTCCCAACCCTCTCAAGGCGGTATCCTGGACCATGAAGCCATAGAAGGGACCTCTGGTGAGTGTACCTTTGTAAATATAAAACATGGTTTAAAAGCAAGCGTTTTTTAATGATTAATTTGCCCTGAGGACTTGGGATGCATTCGCGGCCAGTACAGCTACCGGAAAAGTCTGTTAATGTGTCTGGGGATGGAGCAGAAATCCTCCAAGGACATCTCCATGAAGCTCTCCTGGAGGTACTCTAAAAGCCTTTGCAGAAGGTTTCTGGGCAGGGCAGCCTTATTCTGTCCTCCATGGTAGGACACTTTACCACACCATGCTAGTAGCAAGTAATCTGGTATCACTGCATGCCAAAGCCTGGCAGCGTATGGTCCCAGTGTTTGCTGGCATTCAAGCAACATCCGTTCTTTATCTCACTGTGTTACCTCAGGAGAGTGATATCGTTCATGGTAACCTGGTTGAAATACGGGAATTTAATTAAGGGGACAGAGGTGGCCGTTCCTACAGGGCTGTTTGCCTGTGGCTGAAAAGAAATCCTTCCCTGCATTTAGCCAAGCGGCGGGATGGAGGGGCATTGGTGCAGAGCTGTTTGTGTTTGGCTAGCAGGGATCTTCCCTGATACCAGCCACGCGGTGTGAGGAGGGGTAAAGTAATCATCCCAGAGAACTGGATTGCGGGGGGGGGGGTTAGTTTGGTTTCTGCTGCTGCACATTAACACAAAAACCGCAGCACTCAACGGCCTTTGCTTGGTATGGGAAAGGAGGGTGCTGCTTTTATGAAGGTTGCAGAAGCTGAAAGACAATGGCTTACCATGGCCGCATACAAGCCAAATTCTGTTGCCCGGCCCTGCGTCTGTGATCTCTAACATCAAAGCCCTAGGCACTCAATATTAAGATGCAAAATGCGACCTTGTACCAAAATCACATGTGCTATGTAATGTGAATAGTGTTGTTCACCGTGAAAGAGTACACACATTGTTCTGTAAAATGTATCTTTTTAAATACTTCTCTCCCTTTTTTCCCTCCTGCAGTTACAAATTTTTCAAGCCTTCCTCCTCTGTCCCAAAGGCTATCTCAGATAAGGCAGCAAAAAAAACGCATGCGAGATGAAATGTTCTCTGAGATCATGCAATCGATCCGCAGTGAAAGAGCTCATTAGAATGAGTGGAAGGACACAGTATCACAGTATAGGAAAGCGGCCAATGAACGTGAGGACAGGAGGGATGCTCGAGATGAGAGGTGGCGGCGGGAAGATCAGAGGAGGCAGGATGCAACGCTGCAGCTACTGCGGGATCAAACAGACATTCTCTGGCATCTGGTGGAGCTTCAGGAATGGCAGCAGGATCACAGAGTGCCGCTGCAGCCCCTGTATAACCGCCTTCTCCCTCCCCATGTTCCATAGCATCCTCACCCAGATGCCCAAGAACGGGGGGAGGCTTCGTGAACCCTGCCACTCCACCCCATTGGACAGCCCAAGTAAAAGGCTGTCATTCAACAAGTTCTGAAGTGGCCTTTTCCTTCCTTCCCTCCGCCCCTCCTTCCACACCCTACCTGGGCTACCTTGTCAGTTCTCTCCCTATTTTTATAATCAATTAATAAAGAATACATGGTTTTTAAATGACAATGACTTTATTTCCTTTGAAAGCAAGCTGTGATCGAAGGGGGGAAGGTGGGTGGCTTATAAGGAATGAGTCAATCAAGGGGGCAAGTTTTCATCAACGAGAAACAAGCAGAACTCTCACACCGTAGCCTGGCCAGTCATGAAACTGGTTTTCAAAGCTTCTCTGATGCACAGCGCTTCCTGGTGTGCTCTTCTAATCACCCTGGTGGCTGGCTGCGCGTAATTAGCGGCCAGGTGATTTGCCTCGACCTCCCACCCTGCCATAAATGTCTCCCCCTTACTCTCACAGAGATTGTGGAGCACACAGCAAGCAGCAATAACAATGGGAATACTGGTTTGGCTGAGGTCTGAGCGAGTCAGTAAAGTGCGCTAGCGTCCCTTTAAACATCCAAGGAGCTGCTATCTCAAGTATCTTTACTAACTGCATTAGCCAAAATATCACACTGCAAGAACAGCGTAAAATACCTACTTTCCACTATGATAACCAGTTACCACCTTTTATACCACTAATGCAAATGACCCAATGTCCCTTTCTTGACTGGTTCCAACTTAACATGATCTTTCCTTAATTTCCCCATAGAAAGAACACTAATGTCCATCAACACAGCACATTTTAGCTCCTCGAGAGCCAATGGGAACAAATATATATTTAAACATGAAGACGGCACCCTTTACAAAGTCAAGATTCTGGTTATTTGCTCTTGCTCCAGTGGTGAACTACATATTCAGACTTTCAGACATTATACCGTTAGGCAGATAATGAGAGCAATTCAGTTTCTAGTCTTGCTATGTCTTAATATTTTTTAAAACTGTGTGTGTGTGTGTGTGTGTGTGTGTGTGTGTGTGTGTGTGTGTGTGTGTGTGTGTGTGAGAGAAAACAGACTTTGGCTTTGACCACCAGAGGATTATTTATAATGGACTTTGAACACTTAACACCTGCATTATATTACATTACTGAGAAGTAAGTGACAGCCTGAAAGAATAAGTGATTTTTTAAAATAAAGAGCACAATTATTAACTACTTACCTAATGGAATTTAGGTTACATTTTTCATTCTCCAAATTCTAGTAATTTAGCTGGGGGGTAGGTTGGTTTAATTATTTCAGAGTACCTTTGGTGTCTGTCATTCAGATTTTTTCCTTCAAATATCAACTACATTAAAAAACAACTAGAGGAAACAACACACAACCCACTAACAGTGCTCCAATATTGCATCCATTGTTTATATTTTCCATCATGCATATGGTCTTTTTCAGTGGCTTTGGAGATACAAAGGTGCTTCAAGCAATTTTACTAGACAGCTTTGTACCATAAGCAGCTTTCCCTGAGTTTTAATACTGCTAAAATCTACACAGTCCTTTAAAATCTAAATTGCTTTATATCTACTTGTTTGCAGCATTTTATTCAGCTGACTCCACTTAAAAATACATTTTCCCTGTTCTACATCAACATATATTCCCAAGGAAAAATACAGTACTACTGAAATATGTTAAGGCTCCAAAATGAGCTGTCAGAAGCAAGCAAATTTGTAGTCAGGGCAGAAACTCCATTCTTTACCAGCCAATTGAGCATGCCTCAGTATTACGGGTATCTAAATATGAGCAATCTTATATGCCATATGTTAGCATATTGAGGTAGGTCAAGTATTGAATTTTAGCCTTAGCTCTGGATTTTCTGGGTTTGTAGTTTAAACCAGATTCTCAAACCTATTCTAATGGTTTGTGTGTGAACTTCCTTTTGTTTCTTATGTTTATATGCTAAACAGAGAAAAAAAAGTAACACACAAGTGTATATTATATAGTCAATTGAAACAACATCTATAATGGCTCCATATATTTAGACAAAAGTATCTCGGTAGCAGGACTGAGCCAAGTGGCTCAATTTCAGTTTTCACCTGTCTTGGCAAACTTTATGGGTAAATTCACTTTGGGTGGTTTCTGTTCATATGCGTTTCAGGCCCGTTAATTAAAACCTAAACATTCAAATCAAAATACTCCCATGCCCCATAAGCACTGTTACCAGCAGGACTGACAAGAGTGGGGAGAGCGGGGGATAATTGTGCTAGGGACTCGCGCTCAGGGGGCCCCTAAAACATCAGTAACTGGGGTAAAATTGGGGTGAAATGGGAGGGGGTGGGGCCCCAGAAAATATGATGTATCAAGGTACCAACGGGTCTGCTCTGTGGTGCCACAGAATACCCTCAGCTCATTATGCCTTCCAGGAACAGCTGACTAGTGCCCTACCTGGCTACCAGCAAAAGAGCTGAGACACAGAATATGTTGTAGTATGGGAGATTTGAGATGGTTTCACTGCTTGTGCATTATACTGGTTATACTCAGGCTCATGCCACTGCTAAACCACACTGTCATGTATTAGCTTTCTGTGCAGTGTGCAGGGATGTACGTACACACACACACACACACAATCTTTAAGGGTTGCTTGAAAAATATTGCATGGCCCAATGTTTGAGGCAGGCAATGTGACCACCCCTTAAGCACACCCCACAACAGACTTGGCATATGTTCTTCCAGTCTTTCAATTTCCTCTGGTTTCATTATCAAAGCTTCACACAGTTCTAATAGTTAGAAAATGTAAATATAATAAAATGACTCCAGCACCTTTAGAAAGCTACAGTGTAGTTATGTGTTTACCAGCATCCATTGGCTAGATGAACATCATCATGGGATATTTACTAGATAACACATACAGAACTTCTTCTCTGCAACTCAACACTATTGCCAGTGGCATCATTACAGTGATGTGGGAGGAAAGAGATCAGAATGAAATGCCATTGAAGAAGCAGCAGCAGTAATGGGACCTGCTGGAGCTTTCAATTCCTACTGAAAATGAGAGAAGGTCAGCTACCAGAACAGCCTCTTGCTAGGGATATGGGATTACAAGCAGGTGCATATGTTGGTGCCCTAAAAGCAAAGATAGGGAGGAAGAACCAACTGAATCCCTCTTGCAGAGCCAGGAGGAGGACAACACCACCTGAACATTCCTGGAGGTTTGAAGAGTAGCAGGCCACTCCGCATTCCCCAAAACGATGGCACCAGATAAACTGGATAGTCAGGGTCAATTGTAGTGAAGAAGTACCTCTATGGAGAGTAGATCCATGTGAGGCTGGTTAGTTTTGACAAATAATTGAGCGTTTCCTGATTTCACTTTGGATATGTCTACACTGCAACAGGGAGGTCTGATTTCAGCAAAGGTACACATATCCAAGTCCGCTTTGATCTAGCTACAATCAGTCTACAAGTGCTGTGATCACACCTCCCAACAGTAGTGTAGACGTATCCTTTGAGTTTTCTGTTTTGAATGTATTAAAAACTCAAACACAACTCAGAAGCTAAGTAGTCACCAAACGGTCACCAAAACTCACAGGGACCAAAATTGGCATCTTTTGCTTTTGCATCATTCATTTCCCTAAGATCCCTGCAGTATCAAAGAATAATAGATTGTCATTATTATTATGTATGTATGTTGCTGTAATGCTTAGGGGCCTCAGCTAAGTGAATGGCTCATTACACAAGGTGCTGTACAAACATACCATAAGTGCCCCCAAAGATCTTACAGTCTAAAAGACAAGACAGGTAAGTGAGGCAAACAAATGGGCAATGGGGAAGGAGGAAGCGGTAAGAACAATAACAAGAAGTTTTAGCTTAGAGTAGCTGTGTGTACAATTCACAGGTGTGTAAAGTCAACCAGTAGCAGCCATCACAGCTGGATACTTGCCAGTCTATTACAGTTTGCAGATTTCTGATGGCATCATGGCACAGGTAAGCCTTGAGGAGGAACTTGCAAGAGGAAAATATGGTGGCTTTACAGATCTTGACTGGGAGTCGAAATTCTATTTTTCCACATGTATTAGGCAGCATGGATGCAAGTGTTACAGTACTTGAAGGTGATTAAAGCTGGCACCACTGACAGAACAAAGGCAGGAGTCAATGTCACAGTAAGACATTAGTATGAACAGGTAGGGAAGGGCTAGATTATAAAGGGTCCTGAAGATGAGGACAGAAGTTTGTGTTTGCTGCAGTGGAGAATGGGACGCCAACAGAGTGACTTGAAACAGGAGATGGCCAAATCAGGGATGTGCCAGGAAAATAATGTTGGTGGCAGCAGGTTGAAACCAGGATGCATGCCCATTGCCCACTTAATCAAAACATGAGTCTTATTTCACTCTATTTTTAATTACATTTACTATAGAAAAAAATGGTTCAATGTTTCAAAGTTTACTTTCCAAGCTCCAGATTTATCACAAACTGAAAACAGCTGAGCACATCAGCTCAGGAGTTAAGCAACTTTTTCCTTTGGGCAAGACAGAGAATGGCAGCAGGGACTGTGAACTGCACTTCTCTCACACCAGTAGCCCACGTGAGGAGACTCTTTCCATCCTCTTTGTTCATGTGTTTGTACTTTACATCACTAAAATGCTCCTATGTTGTGAATGCTACTGCTGCAGGCTCTGCTTAAATCCTCTCTTGGTTGGGTCTCTGCTTAGATGGGGCAGCTGTCATGGATGTTACAGAGTAGAGCCACTTTAAAAGTTTAGCAAACTTGTACAGCATACTTGTTGTGTATTTGGTTGTCATGGGTTTTGTTACTATGGCAACTGAGTTAGACTATTAAGGGATAGCTCAGCCGGTTTCAACCGGCTGAGTGAGCTCTCTGTCTCTGTAAATAAAATGGAGGTTTTGGTTAGCTGTCTGCTCTCTGGCCTCAAGTGATTGCTTCCTACACAGGCTGCCCCAAGGATACAACACTGGCGACGAGGATGGGATCCTGGTGCTGCTCCAGTAACAGAAGGAAGTAGAAGTAGGTAAAGACCAAACAAAGAAAAAAAGCTGCTTGTTGCACTGACTGTGAAAGTGAAACTAAAAATCATGGCTACTCTGACCAGGCCCCTGGAGCCTTTTGATGAGAATACAGAGCAGTGGCATGTGTATACTGAGCGTTTTGAGCTTTTTGGTATTGCAAATGACATTACAGAAGTGAAGAAGGTGCCAATATTCTTAACTGTTGTAGGGGCTAAAACCTACTCTCTGCTACGCAGCTTACTACACCCTGTTAAGCCTGAGACTAAATCTTACAGTGACATTGTGGAAATCCTGGGGTCTCATTTCTCCCCAAAACCACTGGTAATTGCTGAAAGATATAGGTTCCACAAAAGAGACCAAAAGGAAGATGAAACAGTTGTACAATTTGTAGCCATTTTAAAAAAGCTAGCAAAACACTGTGAATTTAAAGAGATGTTAAATGATGCCCTGCGTGACAGGTTAGTGTGTGGCCTCTGCAGTGAAGCTATACGGAAGCACCTACTGACAGAGGCTCAGCTTACATTACAGAAGGCTGTTGATATTGCTGTCTCCATGGAACTGGCTACAAGGGAGGCACAATACATCGGTGCATCCCCTAGGGTGCAAAAAGTGTCACAAGAATTGACCCACAAAACGGTGCAGAGTCAAGAATGTTACCGCTGTGGTAAGCTGGGTCACCAGGCATCAGAATGCTGGTGTAAGGACCTGGTGTGTCGACACTGTGGCGAAAAGGGACACATTGAGTATGCCTGTAAACAAAAGAAAAAGAGGCCTGTGGTCTGGCCGACAAAAAGAGGAACCTTGCATACCCTAGAGCAGACCCAGGATGATCAAGGTGACACCTCCTCACAAGAGGAAGTGCCACTGCATGTTTTGTCTTTGGCAGCGGGCTCACATGAATACTGGGTAACCCCCTTATTGGAGGGCAAACCTATACGCATGGAACTAGACACCGGTGCAGCTGTCTCGCTGGTTCCAGAGACTGTGTATAAGGAAAAGCTACAGCATCTTCCGCTTAAGGCAACAAAAACTGTTCTGAAGACGTATACAGGTGAAGCTGTGCCCATGTTGGGCACTATTGATGTTAAGGTGGAGCTCAATGGACAGGTGGCTAAATTGCCACTGTTTGTGATGAGAGGTGACTACCCAGCCTTAATGGGTAGGTCTTGGCTTGGGAAGATTCAGCTGAACTGGGCAGAAGTGCACCGGATGACTAAAGAAGAAACCAGTCTAACCCCTATACTAAGGAAACATGCTGCTGTTTTTGGAGATGATTTGGGAAGTATGAAGGGAATCACTGTGACATTGAACATTAAACCTGGCAGTCCACCAAAATATCTGAAAGCCCGAACTGTGCCATATGCCATCAGGCCAAAAGTTGAAGCAGACCTGGAGCGCCTGGTCACCAATGGAGTCCTAATACCAGTTACCCATAGCTCATGGGCCACTCCTATCGTTCCAATAGTGAAGAAAGATGGCTCTCTCCGGATTTGCGGTGATTTTAAAGTCACTGTCAACCCAGTGTTGTGTGCAGAGCAATACCCGCTTCCCGCATCGATGACCTCTTCGCAGGCCTGGCTGGGGGACAAAAGTTCAGTAAGATTGATCTGAGTCAAGCATATTTACAGATGCACGTCGATGAAAAGTCCCAAGAGCTGTTGACTATTGTGACTCATAAGGGGCTTTATCGATACTGTCGCCTACCCTTCGAATCACATCGGCTCCGCCCTGTTCCAGAGGGCTATGGACCAGATCTTGTGTGGCTTGTCAGGAGTTCAGTGCTATCTGGATGATATCCTGGTCACTGGAAGAAATGAAGAGGATCACTTAAAGAATTTAGAGGCTACCCTACAAAGACTGGAAGAGTATGGCCTACGAGTTCGCAAAGACAAGTTTGAATTCTTCAAGCCCTCTGTTGAATATTTGGGACACATCATCGATTCTGCAGGTCTTCATAAGGCCCCTGCAAAAGTTAAAGCTATTGTGGAGGCTCCCCCACCTCGAAATGTAAGCCAGCTATGCTCATTTCTAGGATTACTGAACTATTATGGAAAGTTCATCTCACAGTTAGCCACACTGCTAAAACCACTTCATGAGCTCCTTGGGCAGAACAAGGCCTGGAAGTGGACTGAAGCCTGTGATGTTGCATTTAACAAAGCTAAGGATGCATTGTTAAATTCTGAAGTTCTAACGCACTTTGATCCATCCTTACCCCTGCAATTGGCCTGCGATGCTTCCCCTTATGGAGTGGGAGCGGTCGTGTCACACATTATGCCTTCGGGAGAAGAAAGACCTATTGCTTTTGCTTCACGCACTCTAAGCAAAGCAGAAACTAACTACGCCCAAATCGAACGTGAGGCATTAGGAATTGTTTTTGGAATTAGGAAGTTTCATCAGTACCTGTTTGGGTGAAAGTTTACTCTTCTTACAGATCATCGACCTCTGACATCAATTTTTGGACCCTACACAGGCATTCCCCCATTAGCTGCTAGTCGTATGCAACGTTGGGCATTGATACTTTCTGCACACACATATGACATCAGATATCGGAAATCCACTCTGCACGGCAATGCAGATGGCCTCTCAAGGTTGCCTTTACTGGTCAAACATCAAGATAGTGCCCAAAAGGAAATCTTCTACTTTGAACAGGTAGAGAATACACCCATCACTGCTGCTCAGATAAAGAAGGCAACCCGCGTTGACCCAGTATTATCCCAAGTTATGGACCTGGTGATGCATGGAAAATCTCGACAAACCTCTCCGGTCTCACCCGACCTTGTTCCCTACATGTCCAGGCGGACGGAGTTATCGGTCCAATCTGGTTGTTTGTTGTGGGGGAGGCGTGTCATTATTCCACCACCCCTGAGATCACAGATGTTAGAACAGCTACATTCCAGTCACTGTGGAATAGTGCGCATGAAGGAAATTGCACGAAGCTATTTTTGGTGGCCTAGATTGGACAATGCTATTGAAGAGAAGGCAAAAGCTTGTATGTCATGTCAGGGTGTAAGAAATGCACCCCAGTGGGCACCCCTACACCCATGGGACTGGCCTGAAAACCCGTGGCAACGTATTCACGTTGACTTTGCTGGCCCCCTTGAAGGAAGCATGTTCTTGGTGGCAGTAGATGCCCATTCTAAATGGCCAGAAGTCTCTATAATGCAGTCCACTACTGCAGAGAGTACTATCCAAAAACTACAAGGACTCTTTAGTCATTTTGGTCTGCCAGAACAACTTGTGAGCGACAACGGACCGCAGTTCGTCTCTCAGGAGTTTCAAAATTTTATGAAGGCAAATGGGATACACCACATCACATCAGCACCATATCATCCGTCCACCAACGGATTAGCTGAAAGATTTGTGCAGACAATGAAAAACGCTTTGAAATCAGCAAAGGGACAACACTCCATTCAAAAGCGTCTGGATACCTTCTTACTTTCCTATAGAAACACACCTCATGCTACGACCCAGGCTTCCCCAGCCTTTCTAATGATGGGACGACAGCTGCGCACTTGCTTTGATCTGCTGAAACCTTCTGAACCCAGACAAACTGTGCAACATCAGCAGCAATATCAAGTCATCAGACGGGCACCCAGAGCAAAAGACCGAACCTTTAGCCCAGGGCAGCCAGTTTTGGCTCAGAATTATACTTCCAGAGCTAAATGGGTCCCGGCCACAGTCATCACTCAAACAGGACCTGTTTCCTATACAGTCCGGACTGCAGAGAATCTTACCTGGCGGCGACATGTAGATCAGCTGTTGCCAGGTCATGCCAGTCTTCAGGACCCATCTGCAGTTGAGGGGTCTGACTTCACCCCTCCTGGTGAGACACCGAATCATGAGTCACCTGTTCCTGACTGGTCTCCTCCATTACTGCCGGCGGCTGAGATACCCCTTTGCCCAGCACGAGCTGATACCACCTCCTCACCTATTCGTGCTGAGGACCCTGAGCCCCTAGTACTTTCAGGTGCAACACCACCAGAAGTTCGCCGTAATCCACCTAGAGACAGAAGGCCTCCTCATCGGCTGGATCTTTAGTTAGGGCGAACCCACGGTTATGGGGCAAAATAATCCCCAGGGTTTAGCCGGGAATGGAGGCAGTCTACCCTCCTTCTCTAGTTTAGTGTGTGTTTTATTTAGGGGATGTTCTTATTGGGGGGGGGGAGGAATATGTTGTGTATTTGGTTGTCATGGGTTTTGTTACTATGGCAACTGAGTTAGACTATTAAGGGATAGCTCTGCCGGTTTCAACCGGCTGAGTGAGCTCTCTGTCTCTGTAAATAAAATGGAGGTTTTGGTTAGCTGTCTGCTCTCTGGCCTCAAGTGATTGCTTCCTACACCGGCTGCCCCAAGGATACAACAATACTGAAATCATGTTGTTTAGCAAAGCCATCTCCCACTGAATAAGGGGTGGTGTTGACTGGCTTTGAAAGGCATCTCATCTAGCTATGCTTAGCTGACAGATATGCTGTAGAGCCTCAAGGATGCCAGTGGGGTTTAAGGCATGAGCTGTCTTCTGTATGGCATCAGGGAACTTCCCTCCCCCATTAAAATAACATTTCTTGAATTATTGTTTTCCTGAGAAATGTTGAAGGCCAAATTGTGCCAGATAGATCAAAGAGTGGCATGGAGCTGTGCTTCCCCAGAGGGACCTCCAGGAATGACTGTGCTTCAAAAGACCCGTTTCTTCCTCCCCTTCCACACACACACACAACTCCCCAGCATGCAAGGAACTGTGACAGCTGCACCTTCCCTAGAAGATGTAGCTCATTCCTCCAAGCCTACTTGGCCAGTTTTGTAACCAGAGCTCTGCTGCCTCCCCTGCCAGCCCCCTTTAGAGTGACTTACAGCCCCAGATGGGGGCGGTGGGTTAGGAAACAATAGTCCTGTGTAGAAGCAACAGCTGTGATTATACCCTGTGTCTGCATGGAAGTCACAAGGAAGGTAGGCTCCATGTACTTGCAGACTCTGGCCCTGAATGTGAGGTGTACATTATGCTTTGAGTACTTCACGGTCAATTTCTATAACAAAGATAAGTAATAATGCAGCACTTTTTCAGCTCTGACAGTTTTTCTGTATCACCTTGCAATTCACTGTCAGTTGCAAAATTCAGTAGCTCTCTTTACTCCTCAGATTAAAATGGACAGATTTACAATGCCATCCACTGGGACAATAGATCACCGATGTTCTCAGGAAAGAGCCAACAAACTTCTTGCCTTCCCATTGGCACAAATGAACTAATCTCTCTGTCTAATGCATAAGATCTAAACTTCAGAGCAGAATTTCAGAATTAAGTGCAGACAATAGGAAATTGTTACATCATCATAACAGATCAAAAACAAACATTTTAATCTCACCCTCCTTTGGCACCTTCCACAAACAAAAGATGCATCATTGCTTTTGCATAGAAGTGAATTGTCATTTCATCAGAATTACTTTTTGTCTGAACTTGTCAAAAGTGATCAGTTATTTGGGGTGCCAAGTCTGAGGCACCATAAAGGAGCCTGATTTTGAGAAGAGGGGTACTCAGCACATTCTGAAAATCAAGCCCCTTTAAGGTGTCTCAATCTGAGCATCTTAAATCACTAGTAACTCTTAAAAATGCAAGGCTTTATGTTTTCAAGTGTCTTTTTGAGAAAGAAAATCATAAATATTACTCGAGCCTCCAGCTATAATGAGTACAGAGGGATTAAGATAAAGAGATTATTGGAATAGTCTTGTTATGCTGTAGAGCTTTACAAAGCATTACACTTTCCTTATCATTTTTCAGAATAAGGTAAAATGGCACTTTTCCATTACTCTCTTACCTGTCAAGTTACTCTTATGTACAACTGGGAAAACCAACTGTGTGGTTAGCGATTCCAAATAGGCCCTAAATTCCTCCATCACAAGATCATAGCACTATCTTATTTTTTTAAATATCAGGTTTGAGTCTGTCCATTGTTTCCAGTGCATTTACATCATTTTGCACTTTAGGTTCTTATTTCTCTGAATTTGGCCTCCTCAGCTAAGGAAAATGCAGGCAGAAAATGCAATATTTTTACTCTGATAAATGTGAACTGCAGCATTATGAAACAAGATTTTTCACTGACACTTGCACCAACATCCTTCATGCACTGAAGGGCAAGAACATGAACATTTGTCCTATTGGCTGGAATTATTTAGATTTACTAAAGATAAAAAATTGCTTTAGATAACTTCCATATTACCCAAAATGGTTTTTACTTGTGTGGGCACCACCGAATTTAGAGGCTTTACAATCTGTCCTTCAGGCTTTATTATCTTCAAATATAAATTAAAAGGAACGATGATGAACAATACTCCTTTGGGATAGAGCTCCCATCTCAGGAAGAAATAAATCATTTGCAAGCAATGTTTTCAACTGTTACATTTTACCAGTCTGTGTGAAATAAAAACTCATTTTTAAACTTCCCTCGGGCAATTTCTTTCACCTTTGTCTTCATTTGATTTTTCATAACAACTACAAAGCAAATGAGTCCCACCTCCTGAAGATACATGCCCATAAATTGCAAAACCACTTCTATTTATTAGCGACTGTTTTATGTTCTCCTAATAACCAATTCTTAGACACTGTCAGTTTAGGATTAATGTGATTATGTAAAGGCTGTAGAGCACCCTGTGTCCATCTCAAAGAAACCAGTATCCAAATGTGAACTGCTGCAAAATGCTTGAGCAGCAAGCTATTACACAAGTGTTTTATACCTGTAAAACAGGGTTTCTCAAACAGGGGTCGCGGTTTGTGTAGGGAAACCCCCTGGCAGGCCAGGCCGGTGTGTTTACCTGCTCCGTCCGCAGGTGCGGCCGATCGCGACTCCCACTGGCCCTGGTTCGCTGCTCCGGGCCAATGGGAGCTACTGGAAGCAGCACGTGCTGAGGGACATACTGGACGCCGCTTCCAGCAGCTCCCATTGGCCCGGAGCAGCGATCTGCAGCCAGTGGGAGCCGCGATTGGCCAGACCTGCGGACGGGGCAGATAAACATACTGGCCCGGCCCATCAGGGGCTTTCCCTACACAAGCCGCGACCCCTGTTTGAGAAACCCTGCTTTAAAATAAATGTAACACTGCATGAGTACAAGCATAGCTGGAAAAGTATTTGTAACTTCATCTAACAATTACCAAAACAATTGCTAAATTCATGTAATAACAAAGTTATAAATACTGGGGGGGGTTGTGGGTTTTCTTTATGTGAATAAGATTTTCTAGTTCACACAAAATAATAAAAATATGTCTACAAGTCTATATAAAGAACACTTTGGTACAAGTCATTCTCCTTTCAAATATATTTTTTTACACTAAGGAAATAACAATGAACTTGCAATTCTTCTTCTCTCTGGGATGTATAGTGCAAAGCTTGTAATTTCTTTGTTTGGCATTTTGTGCCATATTTTGGTGACTAGAAAAATCAGATTGCAAGTTTTAGATGAATATAATTTTTAAAACTTAATTACATTGAGAATGTTAAATCTCATTAAAATTAAGTTGAAAATAGATGACTGGACCTGATTCTGATGTAAATCAGTTGAGTCAATAGAGTTACAATGGCAAATGGCCCATTTTTATTCAGTTTCTTGAGTTCCTGAAGCAATAATGCCCTGATCTGGCAACAATTCATGCACATATTTTAACTTCAATGGGACTACTGTGATAGAGAGTATACACCCCCCACTGGAACTGAAGGGGTTAAGGAGCAGCTGCAGACCCAGGCAACCCCACCCAGCCCCAACTGCAGAGCATGCTTCAGCTGGAGGCAAAGCTTAAAAGGGAGCCAGGCAGCTCAAAAAGGACCTGATAGGGCAGAGAGAGAGAGAGAGAGAGAGAGATCTGTCCTGAGAGATCCTGAGGAAGAATGCTAGAGAAACCTTTTCCTGGAGAGAAAGAGCTTCCCTACTGAGCCCAGAGGGGCTGAAGGTTCAGTTATTTTACTACTTTGAGGCAAACTGTAAGACTTTGGTGAGAGTGGATGAAGGAAGTGGCCCAGGGAAACGGTGTTAAGGCATTCCTGGGTGCTGGACATTGGTGCCTCTTACTGGGTCCTGGGCTGGAGCCTAGTGGAGTAGGAGGGCCCAGGCTCCCCACCAACCTCCTCCTTACAAAGGGCATGAAAACCCTTACTTCCAGACTCTCCCTTGGGGCAGGAAGGAGAGGTTAAAGACCTTTAGAACCACACAGCTGGTATTGGACACCTATGGGCATCAACAGGGGTTGACGTTCTCCCCAATCATGAGGCCGGGCGATCCCATATCTTCCTTAAGACTCCATCACCTCAGGAAGAAAGAAGATGGATTTGGGACCTGACCGAAGGGTCAAGTCAACACCCACCAAAAGGCAGACCACTAAATGGCATGACAGTGGCCCAAGAGAAAAATCGGAGCTGGCAGGAACAGAGGCCTAACCCACCTACCACTAGGTGATGCATAACTACTCATGGTCTTAAAGTTAAGCACATGCAGGATCAGGACTTAAACAGTAGTTTTGTCTTGTCTTGGTTTAGGTCAGGCAAGGTCAGATTTTACCGTTAATGGAAAGGGGCCTTTCTGCTGGCTGGCTGGCTGGCTGACTATTCAGAACCCAGTGTGTTCTGCAGTTACAGATATGCTATAGCCCTTATCAGAGGTTTACGTGACAGGATCTAACCTTTTATTTGAAAATCCTGGTTGTGAAGAAAACTTTTAAAAATGTGAACTGAGTGTAATATCTGCCTAAACTGTGCTGTAAATGGTATGGACTGTCCCATTTATCTCAATAGGGTGTTAACTCTAAAAACTAGAGATAACAATTGCAACATTATCAACTATTTCACTTCTGACCATTTTAACAGAAACAAATGCAAGATGGCTATCCCCAACTGCCAAAGGCTCCAGCTGTGCTTTACTCAACTGCCAAACCTGCCAGGTGTGCCCTGATTATCTCTTTCGTTGCAGTTATAAATTGTCAGTATGAAAATGTCTGGCACAGTGAAATCTGTGGGGACAGCATAACATGAACTGAATTTAATATCAAACAAATAAGAGAGGGGCTTCTATAATGACCGAGTTATTCATACATTACATTTATTTAATCCAAACCCTCAATTTTTTTAAATACAAATGACACTGCCGCAGAATCCAGAGGCCTTTCTGCAGAACTGAGATCCAACTTGCCACAGAGTATACAAAGCACTGATTTCACAATAAGAAGGAATGGGCAGATGTCTTCCCCTCCCCTTTCTATACACTAACTTTATGCCTTTTTCAAACTTCAGAAGGATTTCTGAACAAAGTAAAGGCTTTCTCAACTTAACCATGAATTGCTAACAATACATTTCCAGGAATACATACACACACTCTATCCAATCTAATGATAAGCTGTAGGAATGCAGCTTTATTATTTAATAGTTGTATTATAGTAGTACCTAGATGCTCTAATAAGGATTGGGGATCAGGGCACTGTACATATACACAATACTTTTTGCTACGTCTTGTTACCTTGGGTGGCTGTCTCCAAGTCTCATCCATCTTCCATTTAAATTGTCTCCCAATTTTTTTCTAATTTTGATATTGTTCAAATGAGAAAGTCCTTAGGCAACTTCACTGACTACCTAATCAGACTAAGTACACTGTACTTAATTCAAGTCTTGGCAGCTAAATTAAACCAATAGCAGAGGTCTCAAAGAAAGTACTGATTTGTTGGATAGTTTACTGCGCCTCCCTCTCCCCATCTCTGTTCATCCCATTACAGAGTCCATCTCATGCCTAGTCTGCCTTTCTGGTTCACCGACACTATGTGCACAGCACAGCTGGTGATTCAGGGACAGAGATGGTAGGAAAACTTTTAATTAAAGTACATTTTGATGAAGAAAATTAAAAATTTTGAAATGTTTGTTGAAAAGGGAAGTAGTTGACTGATTTGAGCAGTTCCAAGAGTTAATCTTGGCATAACTCAAGTAAGGTATGGTAAGTAAGGGAGATAACAGTTCTGCTTAATTTTGTAAAGTGCCAATATCTCAGATGTTACCAAAATGTGTATGGAAAGTGGTGGAGAGAGAATGGAATTTGTGGGGACTATGGAAATGGTAAGGAAATGTGAGGAAAACTGAGCAAAAATAAAACATTTTAAATGTTTTCTTCTGCAATGGTTAGCATAAATTTCACTTAAAAATCACAAATAAATTTCAAATGCTCTCTGAAGAGTTATTGTACTAATTGGGAGACTAAACTCAATCATTAAAGTTTGAATTAAGAGGATTTGTGATTTCAGTTGAAGCCTCAAGATAAGCTTAACTATGGAATTGCTATTGACACCTCCATAACTTATACCTGAGGCTTTGGTAAGTAATGCACATGAGATGTGTCATTTACCAAAAGATTTTTAAGCAATTTCATGACTTAGGGCAGGTCCATACTCACCGTGCGGGTCGAATCGGTGAGTTTGACTTCTCCGAGTTCGAACTATCGCATCTAATCAAGACACGATAGTTCGAACTCCCCGCGCGCTCCAGCCGACTCCGGAACTCCACCACCATGAACGGCGGTGGCGGAGTCGACCTTGGAGCCGCGGAGTTCGACCCCGCTGCATCTGGACGGGTAAGTAAGTCGAACTAGGGTACTTCGAGTTCAGCTACGCTATTCGCGTAGCTGAACTTGCGTACCCTAGTTCGACCCCCGCCCTTAGTGTAGACCAGGCCTTAGAAATTCTCTTTAAATATCACTGAAGTGAGGAATTATGCATCATTATTGCTCAAGGTAATAATACCTTTGCATTCAATTTATATTCCAAATAGTTACATATTCTGAATGCTCTGTCCAGAGTGGTGACAAAAATAAAACTTAGTATTTTATCAGTATACTATATGAAGAATCAATGTATTCTGACTACTAAATACACTGCAAATGTGTGATATATTTATTGTATTTCTATGCATAAACCTGTGTTAGTCTATACCAAATGTACTTTGCCTTGGATAGTTTACTTCCAAGCTAATGTATAACAACTTTGCACAAGTGTAGTTGAAGGACACGGTATTTCATATTTCAAATTCTGCTATACACTGAAATATGAACTGCTGATAGCATTCAGAATATTTAGAAGCACATCCTCACTTAATTATTCTGCATAGTATTCAAAATTCAGAGTAACCTAAATAAACAGCTAAAGTGTGTGGAACACTTACTCTGAGTAGCAGAATGACAGAATATTAAACTCTATGAAAACATACTAAGTGGATGCAAACTTAGCAGATGGCTTTCTGAACTGCAGTGTATCAGATTTAAAAGCATTTATCTTAGGTATGCATATATATGTGAGAAAAACATATAGGCCAAAGAGCTCTCCAGTGGAGATGAGAAAGGTCTACATTATTTCCAACCTGTTTCTCCTTGTGACAAGCACAAAATTATACACTATTCACAGCACCTGCTGGGGGCCAAAGTCTGCCCTCAGATGCAGAGCACATGGCTCCTTTTGACTTCCAGTAGGAGCCATGTACATACATCCAAAAGCAGGATTTGGTCTCTTGTGACCTGAATTGTAAACAATTAAGACCCAGTTCAGATCTAAATTCAGGGCCATACTTGACCATTAACCTGTTTTTCCCCCTTGAATAATAAGAATTTAAAACTGACTTTTTAAAACATTTAATTTGTGCTCCTTGCACTCCACTGAAACCACTCTCACTAAAATCTCTAAGGACCTCTTCCTAGCCAAAGGTCAGAACCAGCACTTCATCCTCATCCTCCTTGACCTGTCAGCCATGTTTGGTACCATCAATCATGCTCCTCTTCTTGAAATCTTTGCTCTCACCTTGGCTTTCATGACATGGTTCTCCTCCTACTCTCTAGTCACTCCTTCAGCATATCCTTTGGAGGATTCTCTTCATCTGCCTCCAACTTTTGGTGACATTTTCACAGGGCTCTGTCCTTGGTCCCTTTTCTTCTCCCCCTACCCACTTTATCTCTGGGTGATCCCATCTGCAAACACAAATTCAACTACCATCTCGGTGCTGATGACTCTCTCTACTCCAGGCCTGTCTCCTCTGTCCAAACTAAAATCTGGTCTGTCTCTCTGACATCTCCTTGAAGATATCTAGCCATCAGCTCAAGCTCAACATGGCTAAAACAGAGCTCTTAATCTTTCCACCTAGCTCGTCCCACACACCGCCTTCCTCAATCACTGTGGACAACACCACCATCCTGCCTGTCACTCAGGCCCACAACCTGGATGTCATCCTTGATTCAAACCTCTATTAAGGTTCTCACATTCAGACTAGGTCTAAATGTTGTAGATTCTTTCTACATATCACTAAAATACAGCCTTCCTATCCATTCATAGAACTAAAATTCTTATCCAAATTCTCATCATATCACATCTCAGTTTCTGCCATATCTTGCTCTCTGGCATTGACAAATGCAATCTTGCCCCACTGATAGCCATTCAGAATGCTGCCGCAAAGACATTTTCCTAGCCCATCATTTTGACTATATCACCTCTTTCTTGGAATTCCTCCAGTGGCTCCCTCTTCTCTATTGCATCAAGCAAAAACTGCTTCTCTTCACTTTCAAGGCCCTTTTCAACCTAACCCTTACCTAATATCTCTCATTCATTACTGAAATGTTGACTCCTACCTCCAGTCAGCCCATGATACTAGCCACCATTGCTCAGTTGTTAAATTTTCAAACAAGCACCATTGTTCTTTCTCCCATGCTGCCCCTCATGCTTGGGAGAAGCTCCTTGTAAACATCTGCAAACTCACTCATTATTCTCCTTCAAATCCCTCCTCAAAACTCCTTTGACATGATGCCTATAAAAACTCGACAATGGTAAGGCCTTTTGTGTGCTGAGATAGCAGCCTACCATGCCTACTAAAAATGTCTCATTGTTTCCTTGTACTTCCCTGTCTCTCCATATCCAGCTCTGTGTTCCCTCTGACTGATGAATACCCCCCCCCCCCCCCCCCTGCTTGAACCAAAAGACATCAAGAGAAAAGAGAGACAGAGAGAGCAGAGAGAATGGGTGGGACAAGAAGAAGAGAACCCCCTGACAAGAGTGACAAGATTTAGAAACTCTCTCTAGCTCCATCTGCATCAAAATGGGACAGGGAGGCACCTCCATAAGCCATCCTGGGGATCTTGGCTCCAGTTGTTAATGAACCTACACCTGCACACACCCAGACCCTAGGTACCTTGTCTCAGTTATTGTCTAAATAAAACCCTTGAGTCATGGATCCAAACTCTGGATCAGTTCCACTGGGATTTCATCTTCTCCTAGCTGATCTACCTCAGGCTTTCTACATATGACTTTTGTAAACTTTAATAATGTAATAGTCCAGACAGGACAGTAAGGAGTGGAGGAGAGGAGCCCAGCATCGGAGCTCAGCCAAGAATGCAAATGCTTTTCAGAGACTGCAGGAACTAGCTCTTTCTTTATTTTGATTTTTAACTGCATCACCACGTGCTGATTGACCCAGGCCACTCAGTGTGTGTGTGTGTGTGTGTGTGTGTGTGTGTGTGTGTGTGTGTGTGTGTGTGTGTGTGTGTGTGTGTGTGTGTGTGTGTGTGTGTGTGTGTGTGTGTGTGTTCCTTCGTCTGAGGCTGGAGGAACCCAGCCCTGGGGAACCCAGGTCCTGCAGGATAGCTCCATTGGAAGGGGACTTGCAGAAGGGAGAAGTATGCAATCTAATACAATCAACGTACGATGTGCTCCTCAGGGCAAGAAAAGAAACAGCTATCTAAAAGTCTCAATAAACTGAAAGGTTATGGAGAGAAGATCTCTAAAGTATTTAGTAATATGCAAAGAATCAAGCCAGATCATCATTGTTGACCGTTCTTTTTGCTTTTAACTGGAAATCAGATCAATTTAGTTACAAAAATAACATTCTAGCCTAAGGGATCAACAGGTAACTTCCGTGGACAGAGCAATTGAATTTCTGTTTCAATGAATTACAATGAATTAATATCCAAAGATCATCTTCAATAATGCATGTTTCCGTGGACTATATTACAATTTAAAAAACAGTGTAAAGACGAGGATATATAAGACAGCAACAAATGCAAATTAAAGTAAAAACGCTGACAGACTACAGATAGTGGTAAATTAACCAATACATTTTGGGTGGCTGCCCAAAGAGCCACTTGCTGCTTTGTAAGCAGCCCTGGTAATTTCCTACCAGCAAGGTACTGCTTCCTCTGGCAAAAGACAATTTATTTTATTAGAGTTGTCATAGCACCTCCTGGGTTATGTCACATTACCGAAGCAACAGAGAGTCACTGGATGTAATCCTACAGCGTATAAAGTGACAGAACACAACCTGAATGCCTGCATTAAGAAAAAGTGTTTCTTTCCACAGGAAAAGGTGAATCAAATGCTCCTAAGTACCAGGACTTTGGAACTATCATTGAACCTTGGCACAGCTGCATTTTTTCCAGCTCAATTTTATCACTATCAGGCCTTCATTTATTTATTCTTGTAAACTGCCTAAACCTTTCAGAGCGATACATGCTGGTTGGGATTTTCAGAAAGACTCAGAACTAGCCTAATTCTGTTGCCACTAAAATCACTAGGAAAACTTCTGTTGACATCAGTGGGAGCAGAGTTGAGCCAATGCTGAGTGCTTTTGAAAATCCAGCCTGTTTTGTTTTGTTTTTAAAGTAGGCAGAATCAGTCTTAGTAAAAATAAAATCATTTCATTAAATTGAGCTAATAACAGTAAATTAGTTTCCACCCGTCTATCTTTCTGCAGATACATTTTCACTTCAAGTTGGAGGTGTAATATCTAGCTTGGGTAGACAAACATCGCTAGCTTTGATTGAGCGAATGCAGCAAAAACATAAGTGTAGCCACAGTGGCACAAGCACCTACCTGCCCCGAATGTGATCCCACATAGGTACTTACTCAGGCAGCTAGTCTGTCCTGCTGTTTGCACCTCCAAACAAAATATTGTAAAAACATAAAGCTGCATATTGGCTTTTCCACTGGAGTAGTACTGGGTAGTATAAATCAGGGTAGGAGCCTGTGGAGCTGTAGTGATTGTGTAGACATAGCCTGAGGTATTATGCCTACGTTGAGCTGACGAAGGCAGAATGGCTTAAAGGAGTGCTAAGAGAGCATGCTCAGAAGCAGCACTTACTGCTGTCATGAATAAAGTACAGCGTACATTCTATCATGTCTAGGGCCTCTGAAAACTGGGAATATTGCTATTTTCAGGATTTGTTCCATTGCCTTTACAATGTTTTGTTCCAGTTTTTGTAGAGTTACTACACAATAAGCCCCGGGTTGGTCACCAGAAGGATTTGTCTGCCAGTTGAGCAAGTGAAATTGCTCGCAGTTTTGGCTGAGTGTGTATGCACCTAAAAAGCACTTGGCCTGTCACATCTTGACACTTTATCCTGTTTCTCAAAAAGTCTGCATTGGGCCAATGCATAAAGTCAAATCTGCATAAATCCTGACAGGCATTGATTGGCAAAGTAAGGGATGCAAGAAGGAACAATCTTTTCCCTTCCAGCCCATGACCCAGCTGCCAAAACTCTCCTATGCACAGCTGTTGCATCTTTTCCTCTTTCCTTGACAACAAGAACACAAAGAAACCACATAGGCACAGCTGGGTTTACTAACTACACACAAATATGCAAGGCCTTTCTATATACATAGTGCTGTTTTGACTGATTTCTGGCAAATGTGAAAACAGAGCTGGTCAAGGACTGGAATTTCTGTTCTGCAGGAAATTCTGAAACTACAGAAAAAAAATAGTTCCAAATCAGAACAAAAAGCTGAAATTTTTAAATTTCCCTCAAAATAAAAACTGAAAAAACATTCATTTAGAAGAGAGGCGTCAAATGTATGGCCTGTGGGCTGGATCCAGCCCATAGAACAGTTCCATTCAGCCTTTGGACATCCCATGAATCTTCGAACTTGTCTATATGACCCCGGAGTCTGCATTACAACTCTCCCATGTAGACCCTGCTAGTATGCACTGACGTAGTCCTGTTACAAACCATAACAATCAATGCAAGCTAAGGAACAATTAGCGTGTACCATCAAGCTTTACTCGGGGCAGTTAGCGTGCAACACACTGGTGCACACTACAAATCACACTGCTGTCATCCAGACTCCAGCACCACAATCCAGCAAACCTCGCACACAGGTGTAGGACCACTTGATCACGTTTAAGAGGCTTTGGCGAGACTTACATCTGACAGAAGCTGGTATGTGTCCAAGTGAAGGGAAATGGCGTTTGCTTAGGAGCACTAAGAGATACCAGGTATCGGGGAGCAGCAGGAGCAGTCACTAAAATCTAAATCAATGTAAGTAATTACCCACGTGGTTTATCTTTATCCATTTCTATTTTAATAACTTTTGATTAAGGTGACCCACACCAAGTGGCAGGGTCAGGCCCACCATATTAAGGAGTTTGATACCCCTGAAGATAGTATTGAAATATTTTGTTTTAAGTGTGGTTTCAACTTATTTTGACTTATATTATATTGTATTTAATATGTTAATATTTATATACACAGTATTAAATACACCACATATAAGTATAATATTAAATTAATACTTTAATGTAATATAAAAGTCCAAACAAAATGACTCAAAATCACACTATTGAAACAATTTACAGCAAAATATGACACCAGATTGACACAGTCCCACAAAACATTTCACTTGAATTAAATACGGTGCATTTTTCAACTGTTCCAAAGAAAATTTTTCAACCAGCTTTACATAAACCAGTGTGAGCACCATTAGAGGGCTTCAAGTGTTCAAACAGATAATACCCTATTCCTGTAAATAACATCATCTTGTGGACCGCCCCCACAAGTGCCCCCTTACATCATTATTGCTTCCAGCATTGGCGGCAAAGAAAAAATATAATGTAAGAAAATACTAAAAAAATTCTAGCAGCAAAATAGATAGTTATACAGACATCTCATCCTAGTTCTCGGCTAATAGTAAAAAACAAACAATGTGTGCACCAAAGCACTGGTGAATAAGACCAAGATTAGGAAACTGCTTATAGGAAGTTGTAGGAGTATATCTAATAAGGAAACCACAGCATAGCAAGATCTGCCAGCAGCAGCAGATTTAGAAAGAACCCCCTGTCCCGCCCTCAAAAGTCAAACCAGATTGATTAATCAGTTAGCAATAACAACCCCTGTCCTGCCGTGAAGTCCATGCGGTTCCCTGTGAGTGTAGTCTTCTGTCTGTGTGGTGCTCATTATATGTTCAAGGCCAATGTGTGTAGCAAATATTTGCAGACTGAGAACTAGGGATTGAACTCAAACCAGTCATAGGATAAATAAATAGCAAACCAGTGCATAATCAAATAATCCGCTCTGACAGCAGCATCCGCAGATAAGCTGTCCTTTTCCACTAGTGTGCAGTTCGTTACTATTTTTGTTGTTATGGATTGTGTTCCTAATGACTTCCAGGGCACCTAGAGCCTGGGATAGGTGCCTTGTAATACATTAAATCAAAATAAATAGAAAATACTTTTTCAGAGAATAAAGGAATTTTGTGTGACAGATCACATGTGTAATATGTAAAGTGATGGAAAAACAGGGCCATCCTCAGCCTATAATGATCTTTCTTTATGAAGTAACAGAATACATGCATGGTTTGGCTATCAAAACATATGATATTTGCAATGTTGTTGTAGCCCGTTTGGTCCCAGGATATTAAAGAGACAAGGTGGGTGGGTAATATCTTTTACTGAATCAAACTTCTGTTGGTGACAGACATACATTTTCGAGTCGCACAGATCTCTTCTTTGGGTACACATGATATGCCATTTCAGAGACACAGACAAACCTGGTATATTCACTGGCACTCTGGCAAGTAAATCAAGAGAATCAGCTGTGCATTAAAGCTACTCTCTATCCTTGTGCATGCCCCCACTCACTAACAAACACATAACTAAATTAAAGTCAATGAGAAGTCTCCCTGCCCTCACTTGCCATGAGCCTCTCTCTCAATTCCTTCAACTCCCTCCTTCAAGCTTTCCTTTTCAAGCCCTCTCTCTCTCTCTCTCTTTCCTTTCTCTTATGAACTGTTGTCCTACACCCTGCATTTGTCTTGCCGTGTTTAGCCTGTAAGCTCTCTGGAGCAGGGAACTTCTCTCTCTTTCTCTCTCAGTGCATAAAGTGCTGTATAAAGCTAAAGTGATAAATATTTGTTATACATTTTTATATTTAAAAGCAGAAGCCCACAAAAAAGCAATGCATGTTCTGGTAAGACACCATTACTGGCTGGTTTTCAGCACAGAGCATGTTACGGACACTAAGGGTATGTCTTCACTGCCAAAAAAGGTGGGGGTTTTACAGTGAGAACTTCTATCTCACTGTACTATCCTAGTGAAGCCAAGGTTCTATAGTTTTTACCATGATTTAGTTAGGCGCGTTCACACCTAGGTACATGCAAGAAAAACTGCCTGGCCCTTATCTCCACTAGGCGTTTACAGCAAGTCAACTATCTTGTAATTAAAAAAACCAACAACATTTAGGCGGGGGAGATTTAGCCTAAGTCAAAAAAGTGTGTTCTATGTTATCCTCCCTCTGATTGTCTTCAACTAGCTTTTTGCCTGCTACTGCCCAGAGATCTTGCTCCCAAATCTGTCCCTTATACAAGTTGTCACTATGAACATACCTATTTAGGTATGGATAGGGGACATCTAAGACAAAGTAAAGCTATTTGAAAATTCCATAAATCTTTCTTGAATTGCCATTTTAGTAGCCAGCCTGTGCTGGTAGACATACATAAGTGTCTTGAAGATAAATATCTACCTTCCATGTGGCCTTAGTCTCTGTAAAATCCTCAAGCTATGGGGATCACATGAGAGTCTGAAATGATACAAGCTATCTCAACTGGAGTATTTTATTTAGCATGTGCACAGCTACCCTCAAAACTCTTTCCCGCTCCACAGTGCTACCAGCAGCATTATGGCATATTGTTGTGGTCCAAGCCTTTCTTTGATGCCATGTCAATCAATCATCATCTGTATTTACTTATGTCTTCTCACTTGTGGAAAAACAATCATAGAATATATGGGTTGGAAGGGACCTCAGGAGGTCATCTAGTCTAACAATCCATAGGGTCTGATAGGCTTCAATTCCAAAAGATATGTATATAGCTTGGTTTCCTTTGGATTCCATGAGCTTTCAAGAGACCCAAGTGAGCCACCAAATTCAAATCTGAAACTTATGTTTCTATAACCAGGGAGAGAATTGGAGGAGAGAATGGAAGCTCTTTGAGGACACTGTTGGGGACAGACCACCATAGTAGTCTCTTGTACTTCTAGAAATTGTAAGGGTCTATTTAATCTAATACAGTCAAACTGAACTGCTGCCATGCTAAGCTCATCTCTCCTACTGGATACTTGGGCTTTTCCTATGCTTCACAGGTGTTGTATACTTTAACTCTATTTCCTAATTTTCAGGGGGCTAAATTTGTTTTATCTTATTATTTCCTGGAATTTTTTGAGGTTTAAATATAGGTTCACTCAACATTCTGGAAGAGGACGAGGCATTACAGACAACCTTCACTGGACCTCTAACCCTACTGTAGATCTCAATGAGGCATAGCAGTTTTCAAGACAATCTGAGTAACCATGTGCACTTTATCAAACTTAGAAAAAATCAGGTGTTAAACAGTAAGCTAGTCACAACCTTAACTCTAGTGGTTCTACTGCTCCATTACAATATAATTTTCTGCAGTAAGGAACTCGGATTGTGAAAAGTACATAGGAAAATAATAGACAAAAATCTTACTCATAAAAACAGCAATTCATTGTATTTCACAAAACTACTGCAAAAATACATTAATAATATGCTACCAAATTATTCCCTTTTTTTCCTGTAGACAAAGCAGCTGTATAATATATGCAGTAGTCTTCCAATTCATTTGGATAAAATATATTAAGAAACAGATGCCAAGTTAGTGCAGCAAAGTAAAGTTGATCTACAGATATATTAATCACTCCATTAGAGCCTCTAGAATACCCTTTTTTTCAAAGCTGGCCAAGTAAATAAGATGAATTGTTGCTGTCACAAGTTATAGAAATAACACTTAGTTCCATTCTGGACTACCGGTTTCATAACAAATAGGATCACCTGACACCTTGATATCAAAACATTCATTTCCTACGCCAATATTATCATGAAAATTTCCAGTTGGAGTACACTTTAAGGTGCCATTCTTAAAAAGCTGGACTAACTGGCTAGACAAACTCTGGAAATCATCAGTAATAAAATGCAAAATTGCTTCACCACATGATGTTCACCAGTAAACATCAGTGTTAGCACACACAAAAATAGGAGAGAGGCAAACTATTAAATGAGGATAAGAATGAAGAGTTCTTCTTATTGGTTGATGATTTCATTGTTCTGTTGGAACATAGCTCCGCATAAAATTAAAATGCTATTTTAACCCTTTAACACTGGCAGTGCAAAAACATATTTTCTAATATTACTAATATACTCTATATTATTAAAACATAAAATATTTTTAAAATTCAATTAATTCATCACTGATTAGGCTATCTGGTCCCAATCCAGCAAAGTGTGTATTGACTTCATTGGGACTCTTCTCATGCTTAAAATTAAGTATGTGTATAAGCAATTGAAGCAACTGAACTTTTGTTTACTTTTTTCTGGCCTCTCTCTCTCTCAGTTTGGAAAATGAAAACCAATGAATTCAGCATCTCTTTTGTTTAAGACAGTTTCATATACAAGAGTGAAATTGTGAAAGACACAATGGGGAGTCAGGCCTAAAACTTCCACTGACTTTGACTTTCAACGTGGGTTGGGTGCCTACTTCCTCCCTCTTGTGTCTTTGAAAATCCACTGTAGGTCTTAGTGCTGCATTGTTTGGGTTTCAGATTTTCCAGGGGGCTGTTTATTTGCATAAAGGCTTTTGTTTTAAGTGGATGTTAAAATTATGTGGAAATACTTCTACTGGTTGTAGGTTTTATAAACCTTAGCATCTGGGAGGTCCAGGGAGGTGTCCCAATTTAAGTCCACAGCAGTATGTGTCTCTTGAAGTATTTGCAACAAGCCCAAGAAATGGGAAAGGAAAAGGGAAAGGGGAAAAATAGAGTTCACAGCAGGAGAGCCATGAGCAATAACTAAACTGCATTTAATTTATTATTCTTGCACTAAGAAGGTTCTTGACAGTTCTAATGTGAAATGACCATGTGATTAATCACACTAAAGACTCTACCACAAGAATACTCAGCTGGATGAATGTAAAGACATAATTTATTCTCCTCTGAACAAATGTCATGCTTCTGTGTGTCATGGAGCTTGTGACAAGTATTGGCATGTTCACAGTACTAATATTAACAAGAATACTCTCAATATGAAAGTTTCTAATGATCTTCAACAGTAACTGATTGCTGCCAACAAAAATCTTTCAACTACTTTTAACAAAACACGCAATTCTACATAGATTCATTAATATTTAAGGACAAGATTTGCCTATTGGGTGCCTAAAATTAGGCTCCTAAACTGAGCTGGGTGAAATATTTTGGACAAATTTTTTGGTGGTGCTTAGACACTATTCACAAAATATCTGGAGGAGGTTGTACCCATTTCCTTTTATGCCAGTGGTTAGGGCATTCACTCAGGATGTAGGACATGCAGATTCAGCTCCCTCCTCTATCTGCTGTGGAGCAGATATTTGAACTACTTTGCAGGAGAGTGCCATAACCACTGGGCTAGAGGATATTCTAAAGTAGGTCTCTCTCAATCTCTCCAACTGAAGCTGTTCCACTGTGTAGAAATAGTCAAAGCAGGGACTTAAACTTGCAGCTCCCATCTTCCTGGTAAATGCCCTACCCACCAGACTATAGAATCATTCTCACACTCTTTCTCCGGCCCAATGAGTATTCAAGTATTTTATATATGTTCAGATCCCTTTTCTACATCAGGCTAAGGGGAGAACTGAAGCTGGGTCTCCCATGCACAAGTGAGAGTCCTATCCATTGGGCTGAAAGTTACAAGGCAAGAACCACCATCACCTCCTCCTTGGATGAACAAAACCTATTGTTTGATTCCCCCAATAAAAAAAAACACAAAACATTTTTGAGGATTGTTTTGATTTGCTAAATTTTTTCAGAATTTTCAGATTTGGTTTGACCTGAACCAAATTTATTTTATTTTATTTTATTTTATTTTTGGAACTGCCAAGGTCTACTCCTAAGTCCATATTTGAGTGCTTAAACACATGACCTAATTTTCATAAGTACAGTCAGTGGCCCAACATTTTTGAAAATTAGGACTCTTAGCTTAAATGTGGACTTAAGAGCCAAACTAGGCACTCCTTTTTTAAAGTCTATGCTTAAAGCTTTAGGACTATTATGGGAATGAGGGAAGAAAATTTTATAAGGGGAGGAATTGTCTATGAAAGCTATAAATATAACTTAAGGACACCCAAATTTGCATTCATTGTGCACCCAAAATTCCCATTGACATCAATATAATTTTGGGTTGCATAAGGTATGCATGATCAAGGTCAGAGGGATGTACTTTAATTAAGAATGTAAGAATGGCTATACTGGGTCAGACCAATGGTCCGTCTAGCCCAGTATCCTGTCTTCCAACAGTGGTCAATGCCAGGTGCATCAGAGGGAATGAACAGAACAGGTAATCATCAAGTGATCCATCCCCTGTCGCCCATTCCCAGCTTCTGGCAAACAGAGGCTAGAGACACTTTAGAGCATGGTTTTGCATCCCTACCCATCCTGGCTAATAGCCATTGATGGACCTATCCTCGTTGAAATTCTGGGTAGCTTGAGTAGAATTAATTCTTATTTAGCTTGATATTTACAACAATTACTTTTTTTAAAGTATTGTATTGGAAGTCAAAAAAATAATGTGCAGAAAAGAAGAAAAGAGAAAGTATTTTAGTATCTCCAGCTGGACAAGAGATTTGATGTGGAAACATGCTGAGTGATAAAATATATCCAGATGTGCAACCAGTGAAGGTCAGTAGCTCCTGTTAGAGAATGCTGTCAATAATTTCCAATGGGAAATGCAGAAGCAAATCAGATTCTCTCTCTTCATCCTCTAAATACCACTGGACACATTTTCAAAAGTGCAATTTTTTCCACATGCAAATAGCATTCCCCTAGTCAGCCATCTAACTACCCAATTTGTTTGCTCAAATTCATTTTTCTGAGGTGTTCAAAGTTAGGTATTCAAAAAATTACTCATACAAATCTAGAGGTCAGGTCAAAGTCACTAAAATTTTGGTTCCAGGATACAGTTAATACTAACTTAACTAAAAAACATTGGTTCCTTAGACTAAGTTCTAGAGCTGGTCAGAATTTTTTCATCAAAACATTTTTTTAAAAAACAAATGCTGTTGTCATCAAAATAAAAGCCTTTTGAAAAAAAATCCTGTCAAGAAAAAACAGTTAAGAACATAAGAAAGGCCATACCGGGTCAGACCAAAGGTCCATCTAGCCCAGTATCTTTCTACCGACAGTGGCCAATGCCAGGTGCCCCTGAGGGAGTGAACCTAACAGGCAATGATCAAGTGATCTCTCTCCTGCCATCCATTTCCATCCTCTGACGAACAGAGGCTAGGGACACCATTCTTACCCATCCTGGCTAATAGCCATTTATGGACTTAGCCACCATGAATTTATCCAGTCCCCTTTTAAACATTGTTATAGTCCTAGCCTTCACAACCTCCTCAGGTAAGGAGTTCCACAAGTTGACTGTGCACTGCGTGAAGAAGAACTTCCTTTTATTTGTTTTAAACCTGCTGCCTATTAATTTCATTTGGTGACCCCTAGTTCTTGTATTATGGGAATAAGTAAATAACTTTTCCTTATCCACTTTCTCAACATCACTCATGATTTTATATACCTCTATCATGTCCCCCCTTAGTCTTCTCTTTTTCAAACTGAAGAGTCCTAGCCTCTTTAATCTTTCCTCATATGGGACCCTCTCTAAACCCCTAATCATTTTAGTTGCTCTTTTCTGAACCTTTTCTAGTGCTAGAATATCTTTTTTGAGGTGAGGAGACCACATCTGTACACAGTATTCGAGATGTGGGCGTACCATGGATTTATATAAGGGCAATAATATATTCTCAGTCTTATTCTCTATCCCCTTTTTAATGATTCCTAACATCCTGTTTGCTTTTTTGACCGCCTCTGCACACTGCGTGGACATCTTCAGAGAACTATCCACGATAACTCCAAGATCTTTTTCCTGACTCGTTGTAGCTAAATTAGCAACCATCATGTTGTATGTATAGTTGGGGTTATTTTTTCCAACGTGCATTACTTTACATTTATCCACATTAAATTTCATTTGCCATTTTGTTGCCCAATCACTTAGTTTTGTGAGATCTTTTTGAAGTTCTTCACAATCTGCTTTGGTCTTAACTATCTTGAGCAGTTTAGTATCATCTGCATAGTTATTTTGAAATTAAACAATCACGTAAGAACATTTTCATTTCAGTGAATTTTGAAATTTCATTTTGGAATGAAAATTTGTTTCGGAATGTCAATTTCATTTAGGAATTTTGAAATTTCAAATTTTATTTTGTTTTGTGGATTTTTCATTGTTACTGTATTTTTATTATTTTTACATTATTTCATGACATGTCAGTAGTAGCACTAGTGCATAACTTGACATAATATGACAATAGTTGAAATTGTATTTTATTTTAGAAATCATTAAGGGCAGCTGCTATTTCATAATGATTGAAATATCTTATCTTCTTGTCTACACCAAAGTGTCTCCTGTTTGAATGTCAACTGTCATTTCATTACAACATAAAGAAGACACTGATGTCAGCTACAATGTGTTACATTATGACAGTGCATAATATGCACTACTACTGACAAGTCATGAAATAATATAAAAATAATACAAATATGAAAATGGAGGGGGAGAGGAAACAAAAAATAAAATTACATCCAAAACAATTTAAAAAAAACCTGCATCATGGGAAATTTCTAAAATATTTGTTTTGTTCCAATTTTCAACATGGAAATTCCAAGTTTTGACTAGCTCTACTAAATACATCCTGCAAGAAGGGAAGACTTAGCAGTAGAATGAGGGGCAATAGGAAAGAGCTTGTAAAATCTACAGGAACCAGATCTTGGTGAACATGTTGCCACAGCAGTCCCCCAGTTCTCCATGGATGTTTCCAAGGGAAATTTTCCTTTCAGAAGGCCCAAGTATTCTCTAAGAAGGATAGTTTAGAAGCGGCAGCCCCAGGATGCAGGGAGCTAGTTGAGTTCATCCACCACAAAGGCAGGACTTTTAGGGCTCATGGCTCTACTACACCTTTCTCAACAGACCAGAGACAGCTCCTTTACATGCTCACTTGTGTTTGGTCTTTCATTAGACTATGAACCTTCAGGGCAGGGACCTATATGTTTAAACAGTGCCTACACAACGGGAACCCAATCTTAACTGGGTATTATGATAATATAAATAATACATAAAATAAAAGAACAGCAATTATGTCACTTTTTCCTGACAATTGAGTTAACAAAATTATAATTGACAAAAAGAACAGAAGTACTTGTGGCACCTTAGAGACTAACTCCTGTTCTTTTTGCAGATACAGACTAACACAGCTGCTACTCTGAAAAAAAAATTACTGACAGTTGCTATAATGTACTGGACTACACATATGTGAATTGGGCTACACAAAGATAATGTGATTGTTGTCCCATCAATCTTGCAGTCCACGGGCCAGATCCTGATCGTATTGACTTTACAAGACTCCTTATATGTACTGTATAGTAGAAATTGTCTCCCAATCAGCTACAGATAACATAGTCCAGACATATGAGGCACACTGGTGGCATAGAGGGTCTTGTCTCTAAGCAGTCAATTTCAATTTCCTTAAACCAGGGGTCAGATTGTGGTGGGGATAAGTTAGTTGTATTTTTCAAAGCTCTAGCCACAAAATAAGTTCCCCCCACTTATCACCCAAATGAGACACTGCTCACAGATTGTGCAGATGTTCACAACACAATTGTGCAGCTCTTTGAGCTGCACTAGGCTCCTGGAACCTGGTTCCCTTGATGCAGCTTGCTCAACATGCACATAGGCTCCGCTAGGCTCTCTGGGCTTGGCTTCCTGTTGATTGTGAAAAATAAGTGGTGGCATCTCCCACCCACTTGTGGCACCAAAATCAGACCTCCCTCACAGTAATTCACACAGATCTGTGACCCCTCCATCTTCTCTCTTACATGAGGAATGGAACAATTAACAATGCTGACATTAAAATTAGCATCACTGGCCATCTGAGTTAACCCCTCACTGAGATGATGAATGTTGTTACAGGTTCTCTGCAGGCTCATACGTACAAGCATACATACAATTTTTAGGTTTTCTATCTATTGCAACCATAACAGATAGAGACTGACTTTTTTATTTTTAAATGATAGTTGAGATTCTGGAGCACAGGGCCATGGCTTCAGAAAAGTGATAGTACAGAGTGCAGCTGTGTACCAGCTGTTTCTGAGTCCTGCCTTAAATATTGTATTACATTGTCTATTTTGTGGATTGTCACAAAGGCTTTATGGAAGGTATAAGTTTTCAAGGAGAGATACAAATGAAGAAAGGGAAGGGTATTTTAAGGGAATGGAGTGACACAGAAATAGATGTGAAGACGAGAAAAGGAGAAGACTATACAGGGGCAGAGAGGAGAGAAGATTTAGAGGAACAGTTGTGGGGGGAAGAGTAGGAGGAAAATACAGCAGAGATGAATGACTTTAAACTGAGTTGATAGGGTTCTTCATATATTTATTATAAGTTTATACGTTAACATTTTTTCATCTGGTTTATTGCTTATTTATCACTGTTCTATTTTAATCTGATAAACCTTTTAACCAAGTCAATGGCCACATGATGGGAAGCTTATATTCACTATTAGGTTAAGATTCAAAATCAATAATTATTTGAAGATACTATTGGTGCAAAAAGTTTAGTCTAGATCATAAACTGTATTTAAATAACACATTCAATCTCTTTTGTTTCTACACTATCCAAACATAAAAACAACCCAATCCATTTAATCCTACTTATTTAATACAATCTGCATTTGTCAATTATCTGAACATTTCATTAAACTGGTTTCACATCCAAATTATCTTAAAATAGATGTGGGTTTGATTTACTTGCCTCTCAATCAAAATGTTAATTTAAAAATTCAGAAGCATTCATTTTAATTAACTATGACATAATTATTTACAATAAATTACTCTAAGTTACTGTCTGTCTCTCTCTTTCTCACACACACACAAACAGTATTCCATTAAAAAAATTCAGTCCAGCAGTGGTCAGTACTAGATGTTTCAGGGAAAGGTGCAAGAAACTACTGCAGGCGGTAATGTTAAATCTACCCACAGGAAAAGTTTCTAATGTCCATTAAATAGAGGTTGTCTTATGCCCTGAAGCTCTATTGTATATATCCCTTCCAAAACTTTTTGATAACTACTTCTCAAATAAAAGCATATAATGCAATTTTTCACAACTTTTGCTACTGTGGATTTGCTGCTCTCTGTATGCCAGACAAAACAGAATCTGTAAATATTGTTTATACATACAAGATTCATTAGGACTAATTAACATTTACACTAAGGTCCCTTACATCTAGGTGTATGTCTACACTGAAATACAAAGTCAGCTGACTCAGGCTCACGGGGCTATAAAACTGCACCGTAGATGCTCAGGCTCAAGCTCAGGCTCGGAGACTCTGAAACAGAGGGAGCTTAAGACATCAATTAAAGTGCCACCATTAAAAAGAAGTTATGAACATGATGTGAAGAGATATACAATCAATCTGTCAAAACCGTTACTCCTGAAAAAATTGCAAAAAGAAAGCCGCCTTTATCAAACAAGCACAATTTTGTGGGTGGCAGATATTTAAGTTTTAAAGTTAAAGTTAAAGTTAAAAAAAAGAAACATAGCTCTATCCTGTGTGTGTGTGTGTGTGTGTCTCTCTTTGGCAGACAGGAGTGGAATGCTACTAATAATAATAAATGTAAGCAATAGGACGTGACAGGCTGTGTATCATACTGGAATACTGCTACACTTCTGGTGTGTTGGACATGAGGTCAAAGGCAGTGGCGATATCCCATCCCAACACACACAGAGCCTGAAATGTCTGTATTGTGATTATACTATGTTTTTAAAATATAATGGCTACTCCCATCCACGTATTGTTCATGGACATAGAACCTAGGACTAGGGTTGCCAACTTTCTAATCACACAAAACTGAACACCCTTGCCCCACCCCTTCTTCAAGGCCTCACCCCTCACTCACTCCATCCCCCCTCCCTCCATTGCTCGTTCTCCCGCACCCCCATTCATTTTCACTGGGCTTGAGGAGGAGGTTGGGGTGTGGAAGGGGGTGAAGGCTCCAGCTGGGGATGTGGGCTCTGGGATGGGACCAGGAATGAGGGGGTTGGGGTATGGGAGGGGGTTTGGGGTGCCGACTCCGGCTGGGCGGAACTTATTCCAGGTGGCTCCCAGAAGTGGCTGGCATGTCCGACTCTTAGGCGGAGGGGCCAGGGGGGTCTGTGAGTCTCCCCCCCCCCATCTCCCATTGGCTGCAGTTCCCGGCCATTGGGAGCTGCGGAGACGGTGCTCAGGGCAGGGTCAGAACACAGAGCCCCAGTGGCCACCCCTGCAGCTAGGAACAGGACATGACAGTCGCTTCTGGGAGACGCAGGGAGCTTGCCTTAGCCCTGCTCCACCACTGACCGGACTTTTAGTGGTGCTAACTGGAGCTGCCACGGTCCCTTTTCGACAAGACGTTCCGGTCGGAAACCAGACACCTGGCAACCCTACCTAGGACCTTCACTGTTAGAAACCAGATCCATGGGCCCACAGAAGTTAATGAAAAGACTCTCACAACTTCAGTGAACTTTGGTTCAGGCCCCCAAAGCACAGGCCTGTACAACTTGAGCAAAGGAAGGTTCTACTATTAGGAGGTTCTCTAAGCAGGCTTTTATCCTGTGTATAGACCAGCCACTAAAAGAGGACATCACACTCTTAGCCAACAGGCTACATTTTTAAAAAAATGAATAAAACCTATCATTATGTCACTAAAGGAGATTTATAATTAAAATAACCGAAAAAAAACTGAAAACAAAAACAAAATATAAACCCTACTCCTTTAAGCAGCCTGAATTTAACTTTTCCCCCCAAGTTTCCTTGCTTCTCTGGAAGATAATGGCCTTATCTATATCCTCCACCTCCCTGCAGTGTCATCTGCACTCATTCTGCTCTTCCTTCCCTCTCCTTCATCACCACCAGATGATAAGTTTCCCTTGTAGATGAAAGTGGGCTTTTTAAAAAAGAACTTGCCTTTAATATTTAAAAAGCTGAATCAAAAGTTGCATAGTACTTCTCATTAAAAATAGACTCTTAATAGGAGAATCCAGATTATCCAAGAGTGAAGTGCCCCTTGGAGGCATTTGAAATGGTGGGCAGCTTCTAATCACAATTCTGGGAAATGATGCAAACATGGTTTCCCTGGATAGCACAGATAACGCTTTAGCAGAGAGCAAGATCATTTAGAAAATAGCTTGGCAGCACTGAAACTCCGGTGTGGCCCCATTCTGTCTGTTACACACAAAGTTAAATTGCAACATGGCAGAGTAACTTCTAACTCATCTTTTTAAAATGGCAAATAACACTTAGCTCTAGGCCTCTCAGCTGTGAAGAGCAGCAGGGATAGCCACAGGAGGAGTGGATGTGGTGGAAATGCTTACTGTCTTCTTGGAAAGCAAGTTGGGGAGGAAGAGAACTTCCTTGCTCTTATAAAAACTATTAACTAGAGATGACTGAGGCATCTGCACAAAGTAGAAACAAAGAAGCTTCCAGCCAATTCTGTACTTTACACATATTACAGAACTCAGGATCTTTAGCAAAATAAATTACAGCCAATTTTTTTTCCTTCTTTGTGTGCGCTGGTCCCTCTGTTCAGATTGGAAGTTGTACATGGGTATCATAGGGCAGAGTCTGGGCTGATTGAATAAAAGCAAGAAAGTGCAGCCAGGGTATTCTAGAATTAACCTGAATACCCGAGCAAAATGTACCCTTACACTGTATATTTCCTATCTTTTATAACTCTATTTGGTTTCATATTGTGTGTTTCATGATGTTTTAACATTCTATATTTAAGGTGTGGCACTGGCATAGCCATCTGGCGTATGGTTAGGCACATCTTTTGTTTGCTTGGTTGTTTAGAATTTGTACATATCTAAAATAATAAGCAATTGCCCCTGCTTATCATCAATTTTCTATTTTCCCTGTTTGTGTAATACCTGGCTTTGCTGGCCATAGCATGGCACATTGGCTAGCTGGACACATCCTTGAAAAACACAGACCGTTTCCTCTAGGATGTGCTGGGTTGGTTGAGGTACTAACCGGTTCCCATTCCCAGCACTGGGGAGAGATTCAGCCACACTGTTCAGTTCAGGGGAGAAAGGGCAGTTGGGATTCTGTAAGTTCTCTTCCCCAGACCCACAGCTGTGCAACACCAGGCACAAGTTTTCCCCTAAATGTTTCTCCAACTCTAGCTCAGCAATGAAAAGACAGTAAGAGTGTTGACAATCAGTGAGTTGTATAATTCAAGGGCTGTGGAAGATTCCAACCAATGCTTATGTGATAACAGTAAGTCTTTCATTCAGTGTTAGGCAATGAAACAAAAATGCTGGACCACAATGACAGCACAGAAACACACACACACTCTTGATACCTGCTCATACCACTGAACCATTAACATTACGGATTCTGGAAACTCACTTACCCTGGCATTGATGGATTATCTGGAAAAATAATGTACTGATCTCTTTTAGCTGTAAAAAATAGCATCTCTGATTTAACAGACTAGGTTTTTTTCTTTTTTTAATTTCTCAACTACAAGCATGACAAGCACATCAGCATAATGATAAACATGACCTTTACTTCTTGCTTTTCAGCATTTAACAAAAGCATATTTACTTCAACTCTAAAGCAGACAGCACCACAGAGACTAGGATAACACCTGCCTTCATGCAGCAGTTTAATCAAATATAAAATATTCCTTTTCTCAGTCAATGTATCCCCTAACAATGAATAACTAGCCATGCTCTAGTTGTAGGGTATGGCAGTGCACTATAAAATTATGCAAATTCATATGCAATACTGTCCCAAATAGCTTTACTTGATCATGTGGAAGTGACACTCAATGTAGTCTTCATATATATTGTGAAAAATGAAGGAAACCACTTGAGTTTTGCAGACTTGAAGAAGTTACTGGAAAGGTGAATATTGTTTCTCAACCAGTTACAAATGAGCTATGCGGTCAAGGCTTAAATCTGAAACATCATAGTCAGATACATTGGTGATGGAAAAGACTTGTATTAGATTCCATCCCTCTGCCAATGAAGAGCTGTTCCCTGTAGAATATTTTCTAGTGCTTCATCCAGTCTAGTTCTTTGATGACTCGAGTGACTACTGTGTTTAGAGAGAGACTGACGATTTTGAAGAAGCGCTGCCTTGAGAACTTTGAAAAACATTTGTGTGGAGCAACCATTCTGCTTTACAAATACTTTATTTTGTCACAATTCATCCCCACCTGCTATTCAAATCCTAGTCTTGGGAGATCGTTCAAAAATCTCTCCATGGAAAGATGACTTTATTCATTTCAAAACATTTCCCAAAAGCCTGACATTAATGTTTTATAAAGCTGGGAACTAACTTCTAAACTAACACTAGAGATTTCACATTGGCACAGAATCTCCTGAGAATCACCTAATACCATCAGTGTTCAGGTACTTAAAGAAAATCTCTCTCGCTCTGGATGGTTTTAGATAGAACAAAAATATGCATAAATAATCTACTGAGGATAACAATAATTTAAGTTCTATTTGGACACCTGCACAAAAGCATTCAGTCTATGAAAAATAATCTCCCTTCAGTACTGCAACATTCATTTATATGAAATCAACAGCATCAGACCAGGATTTACAGTACATAGTAAAGCTGAGAAAAGAGTGGTTTTCTCCTTCAGAGGTGTTGATTTTACCCCCATCTTTAGGGTTGGAGAATGTAAGTGAGATTATTTATATTAGTAGCTGAAAACCCATGTCCAGGGCCATCCCTAGGAGGGTGTGGGGCTTGGGACAAATCAGCCTCTTCACTAGTCTCCTCACCATCCGCCTGCCCAGCCGCCACTCGCCTCCTCAAACCCCCACCAACTGCCACTCTCCTCCTCACTGCCCACCCACCCACCTGCCACTCACCTCCTCACCCGCCTGCCGCTAATCTCCCCGTTCACCTCCTCACCCCACTCACCCGCCCACTCCCGCCTCACCTGAAAAGCAAGACAAATGGCATCTCGATCGTACATCAGTCGGGACACAGGACAAAGGGCTAATATCAGGACAGTCCCGATTTTATGGAAAAGTGGGGGCTCCCCCAAAGCACAGGGCCCGGGGTGGTTGCCCCAATTCACCCTACCCAAGGGACAGCTCTGCCCATGTCACACAGGTGTGGCAGCTGGGCCAAGTAAATCCACCATCTGTGCAGTGTCCATTCTACAACCAATAAAATTGTTTCATTAAATTAGCTGAAGAGTATGGGTGGTGATTGGTTGAGTTACCTCTGATATCACAATGTTCTAGGTCTCTTGGCATAAAGTCACAATGGAGGAGAATTTAAAAATTGGACAGTAACAAACCACAAATCCCAGTGATGATTGCAGCTGGTGATATTACAAACAAAAAGAGTTCTCAGCTGTGCTTGTAGCTGTTTCTATTGCTTCACACTGACTCAACAGACATTCTAGGCTTCAGAGGGACACAGTGATAATCCTGGAATCTTATTATATAGAGTGTGCGGCTCCTCTGATAAAAGGACAATAATTGCAATACCTATATCAACAAGTGGCAAACTAGCACAGAAATCATCCCATTATGAGATGCATTTGATTTAGTACACATGTGCAGTAAGAGTTGTGTTTTGACATTTGTCTATATGACAAAACTCTCAAGATATTTCACAGTTCAACATACAGAAACCACAGTACCAGAGAGGGCCAATGCTGTAATAGCTGAACAACAGCAAGTTAGGAATTAGGTGCATGAGAAACTTTATATAACTTTGAGTAAGAGTTTGAGTAGTGCTTGCCCACACTACTCAGAATCTCACTGTCTACCACTATCACTGTCTCCTACTGAAATAACGTGAAGATGGAAAAATACTTATTAGGTCATCATGTCCTATTTCGTACCTTCTTGATTGCCCTGGCCTCTCTAAATTTAAATAACTCAATCAAGAGGACTTCTACACATCCCATTGGACACTACCTTACACTCCTAAGCCAAGATTCACCCCAGGGACTGCATCTACTTGTACTGCATAGATCCTGACAGTGGATCCTGCTGGCAAGAACTCCGTGGTGTAGGGTAGAAGGCCACAGCACAAGAAACTGATCATAACCTCTGTTGGGAGCTACAGAAGGCTTGTACATCCCCAAAAGTGAGTAGTGCTGGCCAGGAAAGGGGTAAGGCTGGGACAGCAAAGGAATGCAGGGATTCAATTCATCCCCTCAGTGGCTTCCTTCAGCATGTCACCTGTGAACCCTCACCCCCAATAATTTTAAAGTTACCCTCTTACAAGAAAACCAAGAGAGAGGTCCTATAGACATAACACTGCCTGGCATCTCTCAGGATGAACTCCCCACCTCCAGGATACATGGGAACATGGAGGTCTAATGTATCTATGCCAGACTGCATGAAACTAGCCTCTTAATGGTCTTGAAAGATCCCCAGATATTCACCCCCAATTCTCCTGTGCTTTCAAATTGTCTTTGCTATTCTCCAGCTCAAATTCTCCTTTTGCCACTTCCTTTCCAACATGTGAAATAAACCAGAAATTATTGGCATGTATACACTGATAAATACATCACTTTTCAAGTATTATGCTAATGATAAGATTACTACAGAAACTTTGACCAAATGTTTTATGTGACTTTGCTTTATGAGGAAAAGTATAGTTCAAGATACCTTGAAAACTTACAAAAGAACAGGCAGTGTGCATAAGAGCATGATGGCACAAACAACAATATAGTGACCAGTACCTGTCACTGACAAAAAGTTTATCTGGAAATCATTAGTGTTCAAAATGATGCTGTCAAGATCTTATTAGATATTGACTTCGCTGGAAGATAATATTTAGGAAGGATGACTGAGAATGTGTTATGGTCAACGTGACAAAAATCTTATTTTGCTGTACTGCACTTCTCGCTGTTCACTGATTGATTTTGTAAGTCAGATCAAATTATTTTAAATTGGTCATGACTTATCTCATGGCAAGCTTTGAATCTGATTCTTAACAACAGTGGTCACTCACATAATCTCTATATTTAGTATAGACATTTATAACTAAGCTAATCTTTCTGATACTTGATGCTTGGAATGACACACGTCCACCCATATTTGACACAACTAACATGCTTAAAAATAAGTTACCTAAAGTATTTATCTTCTTATATTCCTACTAATAATAAAAAGCAAGTACTGAACAATTATGGTTACTAATGATCCCTTGGCATTTTTAAAGAGTAAAGTGAGTTAACCCAGGTTTTCATGCTAAATTCCAATGAAGGGTAATTGCATCCTGTCTACTCCTTTTATTTTAACAACAATGTACTTTTAACTTCTATGACTTATTGTTATTCATCATTGTGACTGTTTTGTTAAATAGTTTTCATATTTTACACAGAAGTGGCTGCGTTTCATGGATAGGCGAAAACATACACACATATCCTAAATATGGAGATCATACCTAACCCATAAATTAGAAAGACGTTATAAAATACATTTATCATTCCCTGGTGCAATTTATCACATACTTATGACCTTTGTCTTACGACCCACTAATTTGTCTCCCAGAGACTGAATCTCACATTCCAAACCTCTGAGTATCTCCAAAGAGCCACTGTTTCAAAAAAACAGCCTTCCACAGATACATTTCTCCACACTATCAAATGCATAATACACCCCCAAAATACATTGGATTAAGACCCAGGACAGGCAAGATCCAGGCCCCAGAGACATGGACATCTCTTCTGCATATAAAATGTCACTTTTGGGGGGCAAATTCCTGGCTAGTGTAAGAGATTTTTGCTCACTTACACAAGCAGACAATTTGGTCCTAATGTCTATTATTTTGCAAATCTAAAAGACTACAAATGGGAACTTCATACTACTGAAAAGGGGAGATTCCTGGGTTCCCAGTGGAGTCTAGCACTCTGGCCCTTCTGGGGGCAGCCAAGATAGCCAACTGTAAATTGATGGCATTTTTGTGTGAGAAAAAGCCATTTGAGGTCCTACTGGGAGATGGTTTGCATGTATTCATTTTATTTTCTCTCTCTCTCTGCATCCTGCGTATTTACACTAATGGTAAATGGAAACATCTAAACATGTAGAGGGATACAAGAAATTGTCCCAACTTTCTTTTAATTCTCTAAAAAAATTCCTAAAATAGATTTCTGTATCATACTATAAAGTGTGCATGATGGTGTGGTGGGGCATAAAGTTTTACTGGCATCAGAGTCCTGTATTCATGGTTTTGCCACTCATGAGTAATCCAAACCTTCCAAATTCACGTCAACAAAGCCTTTATGCAACTCCACCATGTATTCCATATATACAGATTATATTATTTACAATCACTTTTTAAAATAATGTAAAGAATCCTCAGAAAATTCTACATAATCACCAGTAATGTCTCAGCTTTATTAATTATTCAGAATTATCTGTGAATTTCTTCAGAAAATATTTTTACCTGTAGGTAGCTCTCTGCAATCCATACTACTTTAATTAGTTGCATATGCCACATGATATTATTATTTCTGGTTTTTTTATCATTAGATAAACTTACCTAATGAAGTAAAACCGTACAAAATGTGAATTAAATATTTTACAAGCAAATATGTACCTTGAAAAGTGCTTTTGGTGATTTTTTTGGCAAATATTCAGACACATACAAGTTTAAATGTGTAGAGAGGATGATCACAAGACAATCAGAAATATGATCAAATCAAAATTAATTTTCAATTTGAACAAATATTTATAGTAAATTTTTCCTTGCTATTCACCCAGATACATAATCTATTGTTTTATGCCTTAATCCTCCATTTCAGTATATTCTGGCATACCAATGTACTCGTGCAGAATTCCACTGGGAAGTATTTAGGCCCCAATCCTGCAAATACTCATGCACATTCTTAGCTTTAGTACCACTATTTATGGACTTCACTGAAGGCTGGCCTGGGTCAATCCAGGTACATCACACGCATGAGAGAAGAAGTTAAGCCAAACCAAGCCCAAGTGTAGACACCACTAGGACAACAGAAGAATTCATCCATCAACCTACTGCTTCCTGGGGAGGTGGATTTACTACAGTAATGGAAGAACTCCTTCAGTTGCTGTAGTTAAGCATCTACACTGAATCACAATAGCGGCACGGCTTTAGCTGATACATTTTTAGAGTAGACATACCCTGGGACTACTCATAGTAATAAAATTAAGCACATTTGTAATGGTTGCAGGATCTGGGGCTTTGTGTGGATTTTATCCCAACTTTGAATTATTTTGTAATGTGCTTTTAAATGTAATTGTTCATGTACTAAGCTACATGAATTATATACAGCATGAAAGGTAAAACAAAAACTATTTTAACAACTGACTCACAGCAATTAATCCTATTTATTCTTTTAAAGCAGAGTATGACCCAAAGCTCGCTCTTTCATTTTCACATAATTTAATTGGCAAATGAATTTGCTAATCCAATCAAGGACATTTCACGATTTAAAAAAAAGCAATTAGTTCAGTTTCCACAAACCCAACAATGTTTTTCAAAAGTATTGGTCATAATTAGAAGACAAGAAAAGCTTTACACATGCTAAACTCCATGACAAATTACACCTAATGTAGACAAATCCTATTTCAAGTTGGAAAAGGAAAAATTCTTCAGACTCAAATGCTCAAAAATACTAAATTGTTCTGCATTTTTTTTGCTTAAAAACAAAGCAACAACTGTCATTAATTTGCTTTTTCCTCCTTGTTGTTGCTGCACCTTACAAAAATGAAACCAAAGAAGCACACTGAAAAGAAAATAAACCACTCCCTATTGCAAGAATTTTCATTGTTTTTGGTGGAGAGGACATTTAGGGTGGGATTTTCAAAAGTGATGCTGCCACTGAAGTCAATGGTAAAACTGCCACCGACATCAACTGCAGCAGAATTAGGCAACTGTTGAGTGCTTTTGAAAATCTCTCATTTATTTTTCCAATAGTCACCAGTAACAATTGACACCCTTCCCAGCAATCTCAGCAGAGAACATAATACTTCAAGAAGCACAAAGGCTGAACTACCTTCTCATCTCAGTGAGCTGAAAGTTTCTATGCTTGGTCTCATCCTAAAAGTGAATGCGACTGGAAAAGCCAAATGAAGTTAGCTGAATAATTGAATTCCTTAAACATGGTAATAATGGAAAAATTCTTAAGCACCAAATTCCTTTCTGCTAGCAGCATCTCTCATAATTCTGTTATGTATGGGCTGATCCCCTGCACTCTGAAGCGTCCTGAGAACAGGATTACCAATTTTGGTTGGACATATTCCTGGAGGTTTCATCACATGACATCATCTTTAATTAAAGATTAATCTTTAATTCCTGGAGACTCCAGGACAATCCTGGAGGCATGATAAATCTGCCTGGGAACCAGTACAGTTCTAGATTTTTCCTTCTGGAGCTGCATAGCTGCACAAAACTATCAAAAGCTTCAAGTGAAATGATTGTTTCACTTAGGGTGACCAGGTGTCTGGTTTTTGATTGGAATACCTGGTCAGAAAGGGACTCTGGTGGGTCCGGTCAGCACTGCTGACCAGGCCATTAAAAGTCTGGTTGGTGGTGCTAAGGCAGGCTAGTCCCTACCAGACCTGGGGCACTGTGCTGCGCCCCAGAAGTGGCCAGCAGGTCCGGCTCCTAGGCGGGGGCGCCACGGGGCTCCGTGCTCTGCCCCCACCCTGAGCACCGGCTCCGCACTCCTATTGGCCAGGAACTCCTGGCCCCACCTTGCCTAGGACCCAGACCTGCTGGCTGCTTCCAGGGCACGCACAGCATGGTACCAGGAGAGGCAGGCAGGGCTCCCTTAGCCCCGCTGTGCTGCTGACTGGGAGCCACCCAAGCTAAGCCCACAACCCAAACCCCAACCCCCTCCCAAAACCCAGAGCCCTATCCCCACCACACCACAACCCCCCTCAACCCGCAGCCCCCTCCCACTCCGAATCCCTCAGTCCCACCCCCCAGCCTGAAGTCCCCTCTTGCAACCCAAACCCCTCATCCCCACCCCAGAGCCTGCACCCCTAGTTAGAGCTCTCACCCCTCCCATACCCCAGCTCCCTGCCCCAGCCCAGAGCCCCAGCCCACACCCTGAACCCCTCATTTCTGGCCCCACCCCAGGGCCCACACCCCTAGCTAGAGCCCTCACCCCTCCCACACCCCGTGAAAGTGAGTGAGGGTGGGGGAGTGCGAGCCACCAAGGGAGGGGGAATGTAGTAAGTAGGGGGTGGGGCCTCTGGGAAGAGGCGGGGCAGAGGCAGGGCCTCGGGGAAGGTGCAGGGATAGGGAGTTTGGTTTTGTGTGACTAGAAATTTGACAACTCTAGTTTCACTGTAAGATTCCTCGGTGAATGTCTCCATCACCAAAACCAGTACAACTGGGTAGTCTGCACTCTTGTCAGGCCCAACACAAGAACAGCAGTGGTGTGGCATGACAGATTAGTGTGACAGATGTCCCGATTTTATAGGGACAGTCCCAATTTTGCAGTCTTTTTCTTATATAGGCTCCTATTACCCTCTCACCCTCGTCCCAATTTTCACATTTGCTGTCTGGTCACCCTATGACAGACTGAGTTTGAGGAGCAAGGAACTATTTTGGCAGACAGCACTTTTACAAAGTATTAGTAATAAAAGAGTCTGGGAATGGAGGCTAAATGAACTGGAAGGAACAGGGCTACTGCTCTCTTACACATAATCAAGTAAGGAGATTTATGTGGCTTTGCAGAGCTCAATATTTTACACAAACAATTTTAAAGTGTTGTGGAAACAGGATGCACAGGGAGTAGCATTAAGACATCACATTTGTCCTCCTGCATGTGAATGACAATCATCACTGAAGGCATCACAGTCTGTATGGGTCACTGCTCTCCAGCAAGGATAAATGGGATATCCTACTGTAACCACTTTTGTTATAAAGTATACCCCTCAGGGATAAATCCTACTAATAAAACAATTTGTTTCTGAAATTATTAGTATAAACTAATATTTTTCAGATATCTTCAAATTATTGTTACTCCCAGTGAAGCTAAAGAATATTAATTTAGCATTCTAGATGCCATAATGAGGGATAACAATAATAGAGGAATAGGAAAACATGCCAAAAATATAGTGAGTACTTCTATGTTTTTACCCACTTAATTTTACCATGAATTCTAAATTAGGCCCCAGGAGCTCACGCCAGTCCCTCCCTACAGGATCTCTTATTCAAATGCCAAATCATTGTTATCCATATAATTACTTAATTGTAGAAAGTTATTCTATTTATTCTTCTCACCCAATCTATTCTCTACTAGACCAAATTCCCAGTCACCAACTATCTGACTGAAATAAAATTAGTACATTTTGCCACTTTCTTTTTCTCTGAAACAGCTTGATCACTCATCTGTGATTTCTTGATTACATCTTTCAGCACAGACAATGGTAGTGTTTTGCTACAGGGCCAAACAAAATTGCTCTTAGCTGCAGAAATACTATGCTCATTAAGTTTTCAGATTTTTACCATTCACCTTGTACAGAGGACACCCCTCTGTATCCTGATCTATCTCCTTTCCATCCCATCATATCTGCATGTATATTAACTGTTGTAATGTTTATCCTTGTGGCCATCCACACACCACTCATATAATACTTTGCACAAAACTTTAATATTTTTTTCTGTCTTCGTCCTATGGTGACATGTTTATGGGAAAATGCAAGCAATTACATCTGGGGCAAATGCATACTAAGATGAGGGTTAAAAGTGTATAGGAAATTAGGCATGAGTTTGAAATGGTAAAGGCTTGCAGAAAAAGCCAGAGTAATTTAGATATTTGTAAGCAAAGATATCATGTCATGAACAAAGGAAAAATATAGACACTCTATCTTTACATGGCTGTAGTGAGACTGCACCTGGAATATTATATTAATTCCTGGGCTCCATATTACCCAAATGATACTACTAAATTGGAGGAAGTTCAAAGAGAAACAAACTGAAACAAGAGAGATTTGCTCAGGAGGAAATATTAAAAAGCAAATAAGTATTGCTTGGCTAAACAATTTCTAAGGGTTCGGTATAATGCAGATGGGCTGAGTTCCCTTCCCATCTTCAGCAGAGTACAACATCCTGAGTCAGTGTCCAAACTCATTCCCCTATTAATCCCCTTCAGCTAATTAGCTTCATTAATAACTTAAAACAATAATACAACTAAACCTCAGCCAAAGCTTCCTTCCTGAACTTGGCTGTTCTGAGCTTTTCCTCCAAAATCTTAGCTCCTTCTCTTGAGAGAGATTCTCCCATGCTCATACATCCAAGTTGGATTTAATGAGCCACAGTGACTCAGCAGGAATCATTCAGTATTTACCTGCAGATTTTAGATACCTGTTAACAAGGATGTTTAACAGCAAAGTCCTGCCATCCTGTTAAACAGGCCACAATAACAGTCTACACATCTAGGAAGTGTGTTAGCTCCATAGAGAAGTAGAATTATTTAGTATTCTATTCCTAGATTTTTAAGGTCAGATGAGACCACTCTGATATACTGATGTATCTAGGAGTAATGGAATATAATGAAGAATTACCAGGAAAAGCTTCCTACTAGCACTCTAAAATGTCTTCCAAGGAATTGGTGAAGTTTGTTCACTAGAGACTATAAATTTAGACTGGATAAAACACTAGAAAATATATCACAGTGCCCAGTTCTGTATTTGCAGGAAAATAAACTATATCTCTAATGGTATGAAAGGTATCTGGAATAGGTTAACATTGAGTCTTACAGATGTGAAGTGTATCATACAGAAAAATCAATCTTCAGCATCAGAGCAGTAGATGGTGTAAATCAACTTAGTTCCAACTGAAGTCAATTAAGGTATGGCAATTTAGACTAGCTGATGATCTGGCCCACAAACTTGAGCAACCAAACAAAATTCATGGTTAATAGCTTCTGAAAGTATTTATTTTACTTCTATCTGACAAGCTTCCATCTGAATAGCGTGTGTAGGTATTCATGCATTCCTCCTTTGTGCCACTAACCTGCACTTAAACATTGGGAAGGGGCGGGGGGTTACCAGAGTCTATGATCCTACAGAAATACAAAAAGTGGAGAGCAGAAGCCAGAATCTTAGCTGTGAATTAATTCCTCATCTGTAACAGTCTTGCCATTCCTTCTGTAAATACAGTTCCAATAAAATACTCCGAGCTAAATTCCATTCTCAGTTACACCAATATAACTCTGGAGTAACTCCACTGACGTGAATCTGTGTTTACACTGGTGTAAGTGAGAGTAGCATATTTCCCTCTGAGGACTTGTCTAGATGAACATTTAGTGCACATGTAAATCTACCACGTAGTAGCCTGCTACACACACTAGTCCAGGCGGACTGTGCTGCCACACACTAAAGTTTCCTAGTGCACTTTGTCCTACTCCTGTTTCAAAGCCAGGTAGATCAAAGCACACTAGGGAATTTTTAGTGTGTGGCAGCAGGGTCCACACAGACAATTAGTGTGCAGCATGCTAGTGCGAGGTAGACTTGTACCCCGGCTTGCAGTGCACTAACTATTCATCTAGACAAGCTCTGAGGCACAGCAGCGGCAGCAAGGCTCTGGGTGGATCCTGACACACCTGTATCCTACCATTCAGGGGAAGAGTGATTCAACCTCGCCTTGAGTGTTTCTCTTTGAGTTTGAAATGTTATAATTAGTAGGGCTGGTCAAAAAAATTGCATCAAAACTGTTTTTCAAAGGAAAATTTAGTGTTTGGGTAAATTAAATTTCCCATGACATATGTACACTTTCCATGGAAAAGTTTGACTTTTTGTTGAAAAATGGAACACCTGAAAACTTTTGTTTTCAGCTACAAAATTGTCACTTGGAAAAGGTGCCTCATGGAGACTGTAGTTCAGGAGCTTCATGCCCCCATTTTGCTCTATGGGCCAGTATCCCCAGCTGGACTACTCCTCGTCTGGATGGACTCTCATGAAGTGCCATGGTGGCACAGCAAGAAGGAGGAATGTGGTCACCATGGAGATGAAATCCAGCCAGGGAAATTTGTCTGTTTCTCATTTTTTCCCAAAAAGTCAAAATTCTTGATGGAAAAGCTAAATCCTAGAAGGACAATCTGAATGTCTGCAAATGTGCACAGAGCAATCCAAAATAAGCCCATCATTTCTACATCACCCTATTTTGTACAAGTGCCCATTTATAAATTTCTTAAAAGTGTACCAGCAATCACCCTAGTTGCGTAAGACAGTATATAGTCTAAAAGGGTCCTGAAACTGAAAATTTATGACTGATTTGCATTATGTCCTTCTGAAATTCATGATCAGAAAATGTGGATGTTAGGGTCTAAAGGTATAGGTTGGGTCAAATTCTCCTAACAGCAGCATGTTTGGGGATTTGTCAGAAATTTACAGCTCTCTTATCAGCATTACCAATGTCTCAACTCTGGTTTCTGCCACATCCAGGCTTGGTAGCTTTCACAGAACCAGCATGAGGGAAAGCAGCAGGATTGGGGAGGTAGAGAAAAAAAACGAAAAAGAATAAAGGCCAGAAATTATGAGAAGAAGTTTACTGTATTCTCTGCTCCAAATATGCAAGTTAAGTGGTAAAAAATAAACCCAGTATGGTATTCTGGCTAAATCAACTGTGATTTAATCTTTAATTGGGCTTGATTTTTAGTCCTTCATCTCCCAATTCCCATCAATCCCTTCCCATCAGCACCTTAAAGACTGGAGGAACTTGAAAACATATCAAATGACAAAATGAAATAAGTGCCAGTTTTAGTCCCTTGAACACCTTCTGACCACATTAAATTAAGTACAGAGTAGCTCAAATTGTTAAATATTTCTTTTACTGGTAACTCCTTACATTTTTAGACACAACAGCCAGACTATGATACTCTTGCTTTGAGTGAGGAGAACTTTGCTCCACAAGTAATCCTACTCACCAATTTATGGAGCAAATTGCTAGTCGGTATGAGCAAGGGTATCAGACTATGACCCGGTGATACCAGGGATGTTGATTACAATATACAAATAAATTCATAGAATATCAGGGTTGGAAGGGACCTCAGGAGATCATCTAGTCCTACCCCCTGCCCAAAGCAGAACTAATCCCCAGACAGATTTTTGCCCCAGATCCCTAAATGGCCCTCTCAATGATTGAACTTGCAACCCTAGGTTTAGCAGGCCAATGCTCAAACCACTGAGCTATGATAATTCTAAAGTATGTTTAACAAACTACTGAAAAATTCATTTTAATATCAGTAGAGGGTTTCGGACAAAATACTAGGGGCAGTCCACTAGGAAATGCCAAGTCTTTGCTTCAACCATGGCCTCTATTGTCCTCCTTCGTCTTGCTCCATTTCTAATGTGCCTTTCTACTTTCTGTATCATCAAAGTAAAAAAACTTTCAACTCCCAGTTTGTGTACTATTCATTGTAATTGAAATAAGAAAGTAGATCTATTTTATTCCCCCTTCCCCAGATTTTCTTTTCAGAGGTACTCTATGGCCACCAGTTCCAATGGACCTTCACCAAAAATAAGTGGACTAGTACGTTTTCCCCTTAACTTTCCTTAGACAACCTCTAACTTGTCATTACACTCTTTAACTCAAACTTTTTCATTCTCTGAACTATATTTTAATACAGATTGTCTCAATGACCTCCTTCCGTTCACCATTACCTCCCTCCCTCATTCAAGATAGCATAATATTGTTAATGTAGCTACAGCGATTCAAAATGGACCTTCAAAAAAATAAGTGGACTACATTTTTTCCCTTAACTTTCCTTAGACACAACTAAACTTGTCATTACACTCTTTAACTCAAACTTTTCATATTACCTCCTCCCTCATTCAAGATGGCATAATATTGTTAATGTAGCTACAGCAATTGGTTACCTAGAAAAGTAAATTAAAAGTATTTGAGCCAGACATCCTCTGCTGATGTAAATCAGTGTTGCTCCAATCACTTCAGAGTTTCTCATTTTTCTCTACACCAACCCCGACTGACACCAGCTTAACGTCTGGCCCTCTATATATCTTAACTTTATTAATGTAACACGAAGCTGGAAATGAATAAAAGAAACCACCATCATGTGATCAGCAAATGGTCCACTGACCACAATTTAAGAACCCCTGATCTAACTTCTCAGTCATTTGTGTTTCTCGTAATGAAATGCTTAGAAGTGAATGCAGTGGGACTGATGCTTCATTACACAAGTTTTACATTAGTGTAACTTCACTGAATTCAGTGGAGTTACACTGGCTTTATGCCAAATTTTCCAGGCAGTGCCCAACTACCAAGCTTCCTGTTAGAATTAACAAGCCAAAGTCTTGTATCCAACTGAAATCAGGTGCACTTTCTGAAATCTTATCTTCAGATTCTCTTTTCCTTGAGGAGCTCCACTTCCACCTGAATTGTATAAATCTGACAACTCTGCAGGCCCATGTTTGTGATGCTTGACTAATCCCAGCAATAAAGACATAATTTGTTTTACTGCAGTAGGTCCATGTACTGCTTATCAACTCTCGTCTAACATCTTTAAATGTTAACTGAGACTATTACTTAACAGATTTTATATCAGGCTTCCGGATACATTTATTGAAGGGAAAATTAAACAGAAATTTAAAGTAACAAGTCTAAAAAGGTACCTGAAAAACTCCATGAAAGAGAAGCCATAGCCATGCTGTTCTGCAATTCCTGCACAAACCACATTTGCAGATGCTCCGATCAATGTCCCATTACCTGTAATTCAAAAAAAATTTAACACCAGTTTATATTTGTCCTTTGCTTCTTACTCTTCCTTGGCTTTTCCATTCAGTTAGTCTAGGTTGAAGACTTTAGATCTGCTGGTTAGAAAAGAAAAATCAATTCTCTTGCATATACCTGAAAGGAAGCCATCTCAACAATAACTCTCAGCCTCTAAATAGCTTAATGCTTTCATAGCTAAGCCTCACATCATCCTCAGATTCCCAGCAAGCAAAGAGAATGGGAATTTGAAACATAACACCATGTAGTCAAAATGACACCAATGACCTGTATTCAGAGAAACTTTCTTATTATTGGTTTTATAAACAGAGAGGTGCCATCAGGATAAAATGAAGAGGAGGAAGTACAGGAAAGGAAGCACATTTCTGCAACAATATGTTGAACTATTGATTGAGGGTACTAAGAAAACGGATGCATTTCTTCTGTGTGTACATGAGATTGGCAAATTAATATCTTACATTTTCATCTCTTTTTTAAACATACATAAAATTCGTGATTTAAAAAAAAAATGAAATAGGGTGCAGACTGGTCAGAACAGATGTTGTTCATAGTGTCTCTACTAAGGTGGAATTTCAGTACCAAGGAGGTGCAGTTTATAAATAGTTAACTGCAAATGTCCTGTCTCTTTAAAACCCCTGGAACAGATCATCAGCTTGTGTAAACCAGTATAACTTCAATAGTCAATGGTGGTATACCAATTTATACCTCTCCCCTCAAGAGATACCAAAGTATTGTGCTGTATTTTTAAAATGTGTGTACCTTTGAGGGGGAAGTACACACTAGATCTTGTTCCTCTCCAATTCTTTCAAGTAGTTGACCTTCTCCCATTCCATTTCTAATCCCTCCATTTCACATAAAGAAATAAATTATTCAGGTATCCAAACAGTCCAATTCATTATCCAAAGCTTTAAGTTGGGAAGGCCTGCTTGAACTCCATAAAAGTTTTATAGCTGACTCTGCCAGTTGTAACTGGTGTCCTTTGCCAATAAATCTGGCCTGGAGCATTGCTGGGAAAATTACAGTACTTTCAGCATTCTCTTCTCTAAATTATATTTTGAGCAAAAGGGGCAGCCTTCTAATATAGGGCTTTTTCCAAGTATAGTAGTGCAACTCATCTGTTGTGTCCAATGGCACTATGTTTGGAATCCATTGTTCTAAGCATGTATTTTCCCTGTGCTCCCTCTGGCATAAGATCATTCTTACATTTTGATCCAGTTACCCATTGCTGTACTGATATTTTACTGGTCTGACTTTGAGAAAACTAGATCAGAAGGTAATTAATGCTGAGGTTAATTGTTTTGACTCAGTAAGTATTCTGGGTCCTCCAGAGCTCAGCTTATGAAAGAACAGAGCTGGGGAAAGACAGTCACATGATTTTCCAAATATTAATATGCTGTGTCTGGAGATTGCAGTGACTAAGCCTGCAAACTTTCTATCATGAAGAATTATTTTGTTCACGTAGCTTTCCACATCCCAGAGTACCCAGGAACAACATTACATATAGTCTAAAACACAATACAATAAAATACCCTCTTCACATTCAAGTAAAACAAAACTGTGGGGTTCAGGTATGGGAAAATAATGGAGGGGTATGAGTGTGTGAAGGTAAAAAATATGGGGCCAAGAGGGATTCTATTAAAAATAACCTTGGGGGAAGATTTATGCTTTTTTCTTTTAAAGAAGATAAGAAATGGATTGGAACAGGTAATAAATAAAGTACAATTAATAAAATATTAAGAGATTTAGCAACCAAATGACCAAATTATTCAATATGCCACCTTGGCCTGATTGCCTGCTACACTACTCCACTCCAGTTTTACATCAACAGTGGAGTTATAGCATAAGAAGACAAGAATAAAACAGTGGTGACCCAGGCCTTCATTGACAGGCAATGAGGAACACAGGGTGAGCATAATAAGATCACACTCAAGCCACCAAGCTAGCATGCTGCTGCTGCATTCTGAAGATGCTACAAGTGATGGGGATTCACTGCTAAGAGCCTCAGGATCACTAGCTAAGTAGTTATATAGTCTTAATCATGATACTATCTAAAGTACCTCACAAATATTAATGGATTTTATCGTCTCAACAACTGTGCAAGGTAGGAAATTTTATAGATGGGGAACTGAGGCACAAACTAGATTAAATGTCTCATCCAAAATCCTATAGCATGTCTGTGGTTAAGACAGGAACTGAAACCAGGTCTTCTTATTCCAGTCCAGCTTCCTTCTATATTAGAACCATTCTTCCTACTCCGGGCCCTGCACTGCTGTTGTACATTCATCATGGGGTTATAACAAGGACCCAACCTGTGCAAAATAGTGCAATTAGAAAAAACACTTTCAAACCTAGCCCAGTGCATGGCTTTAAACAGAAAGAGGATAATCCCAAATCACAATTTGGTAATTCTGCAAAAAAGCAAACTAACTTTCCTTGCACCTAGAAAGTTAATTTTTTTCACAAGTCTGTATATGCTTCTTCAGCTCCACCATCTTTCATCTCTTTTCATTTAAATTGAATTATTTCCTTGCTACTGCCCCCCTGGATTGTGTTTTTCTGTGTTTTAATTATCACATTTTTCCTATGAGTATGTTTCCCTCTTTCACTTGGGATTGCTTTTCTTTTATATTAAATTTTATAGTTCCATACTGGTTTTCTTTTCTCTGCTTCTGCACCATGAAGGAACAGCTTTGAAAAACAGTAAGTAAACATACCTTTTTTGTTATACCTCCTTTACAATCCCTTAACTTCTCTCCATTTCCCACATTTGCTGCTCTCAGTGACAAAAGATATGCTCTAGTTCAAAAGGAATTATTTCGGGGAAGTCCTGCAGTCTGTGTTATACAAGAGTCAGACTAGATGATCACAATGGTCCTTTCTGGTCCTTAGCTGTTCACCCCACTGTTAAGGCCTTGATTCTGCAAAGGCATCCATATGGGGAGGGTCATTTATGCCCACCAGGAATTCCACTGATGTCACTGGGACTGCCTGGAAGTGCAAGCATGCACCCACATGGATCCTTTCAGAGTATCAGGGCCTAAAGTTATAACACCATGGAGTATTCTACTAGTGGCACCAAGACTGATTTGCTGCATTGCCTCTCTCCTCCACAAAGTGACACACATACTACTTCAGAGTAGAGAGAAAAGCTAAATGACAGTGCAGCATGACAAAAAAATTGGTACCGAACCTTCAGAAGTGTATCCCCAAACTAAATAGTATCTGTCATTTGAGGGCATCCATCAACATGATGAATCTTCATCTTCCTTCAGATTAAAGAAACGGTTAACAATATCCTCGTGTCTCACTGTTGTATCTAAGTACTGTAGGGATCACCAAATAGTGGGAGATTTTACATACTGCATAGGAGCTGCAATAATGCCTAAGCATTATGAGGCATTATAAAGAGTTTCTGCCTTTACAATGAATTTATTTCCAAAAGTGGGCTTAAGTTGGGGAAATCATCTTAACTATTATCTGAAAGTAGAAAGGTTATTTTCATTTGTTTGGCTTTGGGTTAGTTTGGTTTTTTGTTGTTGTTGTTCTCTGTGTTCGTGTGGTTTAATTAGAATTAGGCACTAGAGTACTTCAAATAATAATTAATAAACATTACATTTAAAAGGCTCTCTTAACTTTTATGCTAAAAATATTGCCCTAAATTTCCTCCCAAACATTCACAGGAGGTACAGTTCAAAACATACAAAACCTAAAATAAATAGGCCAGAAATTTAGATTTCTGTAAATTCAAGTTACTGTAAAAACATTCAACCTGGGCTTTATCCATAACTCTAAGAGCCAAAGAAATTTATGAAATAACTGACCTGGAAAAACTCAGACTTCAGTAAAGCAAATACATCTATCATTCTATTGCTCAAAAACCTTTTAGAGATTCTAGCCAAAGGCCAACCATAAACTCATATAATTGAAGTGAATATTGAAGCTAATAGACCCAGCACAATCTGGATTAAGGCTAGGACATGAAATTGAAAAAGCTTTAGTGGCACTGATGGATGATCTCCTGCTGTCAATGGATGGTGTGTGGAAATTCGTTCTTATCCTCTTGGACCTACCTACAGTATTTGACATTGTCAAACATGGGATACTAATGTACACCTTGAAAGCAGTGGCAGAGAGAATGTGTTAAAATGGCTTAAGACCTTCCTGGAGGGTCACACCCAAAAAATAGTGATGGGAAACTGTACCTCCACCACTAGACCTCTCACTTGTGGAGTCCCACAAAGATCAATTCTCTCACTGGCCCTATTCAACATCTATATGCAACCACTAGTTGATCTGGTTACATGGCATGGACTTAAGTGCCAACAATATGCAGATGACCCACAGCTCTCCCTCTCCCTCACCACATATGACTATACCACTAGCACCAAGATAGCTAAGTGACTGGATGAGGTCAGCTCACAGACTGATGCTGAATTTAAGCAAGACAGAGGTTATGCTGGGGGAGAGAGGAAAGAACTTTGATGGGTTTGCAGCTACAGTGCAGTCTCCTCTGGTTGAAGGTGAAGACTCAAAATTGGTTGATTTGGTCTGTAGTTTAGGAACACTCCTGAATTCCTCACTGATACTAAGCTCTCACACAGCAGCATCTGCAAGTAATGCTTTTTACCATCTCCAGTTGGCTAGGAGATTCCATCTCATCCTGCTGGACCTGGCCTCAGTTATAAATGTCTTTGTCATCTCTCAGCTCGACTACAGCATTGTTATAGATCTGGTCATGAAGCTGTCAACCCTGTAGGAAATTCCAACTAATACAGAATGCAGCAGTACATCAGAACTGTCCTCCACTATTGACACTGGCTTTCCATAGAATATTGAGTCAAGTTCAAAGTCTCAATCATTATCTTCACGGCACCTCATGGACCAGGCCCAGAATATGTAAAATGTTGCGTAAAGCTCTGGGATGAAGATCGTGATTGACAACTCCACTCCTCAGTCACAATGGAACTTTCTACCACAAAGATAAAGCTCATCTGTGCATGAGACAGAGCTATTTCATGAGCTAGTTTGAGATTGTGGAATGAACTCCCACAGAAACTAAGGGCCATTATAAACCCAAACAACTTTCTCTCCAAGTGCAAGGTGTGCTACAACCTGGCAGCATGTACATTAAAACAGAAACAAAATCCTACCAAATCAAAACACTATATTGCATGCATTCTTCTTCCCCTTGGAAGAGGATGAGAGAATTAACCACGCATAACAGATGTTAGTCACAATGCACTGCAGGAAGGAGTAAGGGCCGTATAAGAACCTACAAAAATAAAATAGAATAGACTCATTTTAGAACTGCTTTAGTTTTGTGCAGTCATTATGCAGAAACAAGATAAAAGTTCTTTGCAGGATATTTGGTGATAAATATGATATTTCTGATCTACTTTTCAAGGCATTTAAGGTCCTCAAATGTCAGTTCTGTTTGTGTGCTCAGATAAATATTCCTACATGGAATGTAAAAGCCTGGATTAGCCCCAAGTACAAGAAAATAAATTGACAGTTTTGGCCAAGGATAACACAATTAAGAATGATTCAGAAACAAAAGCCACATATTTAAATGAATTCTAAGTATGCCCAGCCTTTGCTTTCTTCTTCCCAGCTGACTAAGAATTAGTACCTCTGGGAGGGTGACCAGACATGTGGTTTGGTACGCCAGATTGGGTAGTTCCATTGAGTGGATGTCGGTTCAATTCACGTGACAAGAGGGTAGAAGTATTTGCTTATATTATCTAAACAAAATTCTCATTTAATAAATTCTGGTTCAGGCTTCCCACTCACTTTTGAAGCAAAATATTCTCAGTGTACCTCAAAATAGGCAAAGTGATGTGTAAGGTTAAACAGCCATAATGCATTCAGTTTCCTACATACAATAAACTGGTCTCACAAATCTGGCTACAGAAGTTAACATTAAATGAAGGTTCTTATTAGCCCTAGAACAGACAGCCATCACATAGGTTAGCTAACTTTCTATGTTTCACAAAAGACCCATTCAAATTTGCCACTTTAAGCAGAATCAGTTGACATGCATCTATGAAACTGCATTCCTGATCTTGTATACTTTTATTTGTATAGTTTGTGTGCACTAAAAAATTAAAAATCACCAGCAACATTTTTTTTTTTTTACAATAAAGAGCTGGAGGGGCATGAAAAATTAAATCATCGACTCGAAAGATTTTTATCCTTACTAATTGTTCTGAAAACAACCAGCAGTCGGGGGGGAGAGGGGGGAGGGAAATAATCACAATTTGTTTCATGATTATATCTGACTTCAACTAAGCCTGGCTCTGGAATCTTAGAAGAGCTTTACTTAAATTAGGTAGGTCTCTTTCTGTGCTCTTACCCCAACTTGCTACTTCGGTGTACAAACCCAAGATGAGCATTACAGGTTACAGCACATGGATATGAATTACTATAAGAGATTTCAGTCATGAAAATGAAATATTTTTTCTAACAATATCTTTTGGGTACCATGTTTCTGCATCAAGGTCCTGAGTGGATTACATGTAGAGGAGTCTACAGGAAAACATGCAGATAAATTAAATGTTTTAGCTGACGTTCCCAGACTGAATTACATGCACACTAGGGGCCTGATTCTGAAACACTTATCCACTTAGCAGCAGTCTCACTACTTCCATGAGGCCACCTTGTGTAAGTAAGTAAGTATTGCAGGACTCAACCTTAATTGTTGGGGTTGTGGGAAAATCAGCAATCAAAATTTCTGCTATGCAAGAAAAAGTGTAGTTCTGTTGTTTTACAAGCGTGAGCTTGAAGGACACAAGGCAGGCTGCGGCAGATCCTTTGTGCATTACTTTACTATCTCCCGCTGTGAACAAACCAGTAAGCGTCTCTCTCTAATGTAAACATCTATAACATCAAGATATGAAATCCGAGACAACAACAGACACATCTCTCAGAAAAGGCAGCTTACATAGCACTGAAATAGAAATGCAGCACTATCAATGGGGATAATATCAATAGTCTACTTCAGGGGTGGGCAAACTTTTTTGCCTGGGGCCACATCTGGAAATTGTATGGTGGGCCATGAATGCTCACGAAATTGGGGTTGGGGTGCAGGAGGGGGTGAGGGCTCTGGCTGGGGTGCGGGCTCTGGGGTGGGGCCAGAAATGAGTTCAGGGTGCGGGAGGGGTCTCCTGGCTGGCGCAGGGTGTTGGGGTGCGGGAGGGGGTCAGGGATGCAGGCTCCAGACAGTGCTTACCTCAAGCAGCTCCTGGAAGCAGCGGCATGTCCCCTGTCCAGCTCCAATGTGGATGTGCAGCCAGTCATCTCTGCCCATTGCCCCATCTGCAGGTGCCGCCCCTGCAGCTCCCGGCCAATGGGAGCTGTGGGTGTGGTGATTGGGGCAGGGGCAGCACGTAGAGCCCCTTGGCTGCCCCTAAATGTAGGAGCCAGAGGGGGGACATGCTGCTGCTTCTGTGAGCCTCGGCACGGGCGCACAGAGTGGCCTCCAACCCCACTCCCTGGCTGGAGTGTGGGAGCAGGGCATGCCCCCCAGACTCCGCTCCCCAGCAAGAGCTCAAGGGCTGGATTAAACTGGCTGGAGGGCCGCATGTGGCCAGCGGGCTGTAGTTTACCCATTCCTGGTCTACTCCCTGGTATTTTATCCATTTATGCACCTGAAATGAAGGCTCATTCCACTGAAAGCCTTTAATATTGTAGGCCACCAACATTTTACACATTTTTTTTGTTCATAATTCTATGACTCAGAAGCTGGGACTTCAGCCAACTGAACTAGAAAGCAGGACTTTCAACTTGATCCTCGAATCAGCCATGTTTCAGGTTCCTTGTTTAAAATGCTTCTATAACTCCTGTTATGACCAACATGCTGGCCATGACCCCTCTACTATTGAAACCTTGTGGTATGTTACATATTATGCATGAATACTCTCAATAGCATAGTAGTAAAATGGTTATAAAAAGAATGCCTTTCTATACTAGTCAGCGAAACTACGCTTGAATCCTGATAGCACTGTTGCTGTGACCATGATTCAATCACTGCCTGGATAAGGTTTTTCCTGTTTCCTCTCCCTCCACTGATTTTTCAGTATTCCTACCAGCAGCACCAGCTGTTGTCAGTGACTTTCCAAAACAGGGGCCAGATCTAGGAAAAGGCTACCTCAGCAGAGTGAGGGATCTGGAAAGATTAAGTGTTTTCTGCTGCAATAGAATTTAAAAGCATGATACTACTTCCCCCTCTGCTCTGTCTAGAAGTCCCCAGGACATTCAAGCTGAATGTAGTTGCCAGTGTTATATTGTAGATCAGTTCACTCTCTTATTTCAGTGGGTCACCAATACAAGACAATGTGTTTAAATGCTCACAATAATCTGAAATATAGACAGTACAAGCTTCAAGCAAAGGACATGCTGAGATTCATGACAAGTAAATATATTAAGAAAATAAATACAATTAAATAAACCTACATTTGTGTTTTAGGAATCCAAAATGCCAGCTGTGCTGTCCTCCAATCATTAGTCTATTACTAATTTACAAAGCTTGCATAGCAAATAATTGCTTTCCACAAAGAGAAAAATCATTAGTACAAGTAAAGGTACTGCAGTACTTTAATTTCATCCACAGTGTAAATAGCATCAAATTAGTGTTAGATTTTCTGTAGATTCTTTACTAAATCAGTTCAGAGCTGAACCATTAAACTATTCTTCCTTTCTTTATATCATGACATAGGACCCTTTTAAAAACACAAGATGCACAATGCAGTAAATATGAAACCCCATGGATATAGAACAAGTAGATTACCCTTCATCCTATCCACAAACTATTGATTCTACCTCTATGTATAGTTGACAGGGCAATTTTTAAAAAATTGCAACAACGTTTCAAATATTTGTCCCTCAACCCAAAATATACATATATAGAATCATGTTAAAACTATGGTGTTGGTATTTGGGATTGGTGAAGAGTATTTTAAAAGTTGTTTGTTGCAACTGTCTTTAAATAAAATGCTGTGCAGTTTTAGAAATTGTAAACTCTGGACAGTTCAAGGTATCAATTCCGATTTTGAAACCCCTTATGGATTGATTGTAGCCACCTGACACAACACCTCACTCTTAGTGGCCCCAGCTTCCAATGACAGCAACATTCTACTGTTGCCATGACACTGACATTAATAATAGGATGCTTCTGAGTACAGAAGAAGCGACTTTCATAGTAGATGCACCAAGATTGTGGAATTCACACTCTTAAGTGACAAGACTCTTCAAAAACACATACACAAAGGCACCAAGCACCCATGCTCCCTCACACACCAACCTGTAAACAAAGCAACCTATTTCTCCTACAAGCTGGGAAGGGCGAAAGAGAAATGGTTGTTATTTCTATTGTTAAATGTTTTGGAGACTCTCAGATACTAAAGTAGGGGACAATATAAAAATCTACATAAGTCTGGAAGAAAAAGCTTTCATCTGTATGTTATTCTTTGAAAACAGAATATTATCATTCCTTTGGGGGAATATTTTCATGTTATTTTCTCTCTCTGCTTTATGTTTATTTGTGGAGTAATCAAAGATTCTGATGTGTGGGATTTAATTTATGGGAAATGTCTTGTGTTTTTGATTTTTCCTTTCATCCTTAATTAATAGATCAATTTTAATAGGGTGTTTAACTGAAAAAAATAATTTCTGCATTTAAAATGACAATGTAATTGCCATTAAATACCATAGATTTTATCATTGGTTACTCAACATTTTATTTATTAAAATCTTTTCAATTTATCTTCAAGTAATCCAATCTTCAGCTATGACCATGTGAAAGTTTTAGTAATATTACCCAAGTAGTTAGTCAAAACTCTGGGCCTTGCAGGTGCTCCAGCTGGAAGTAGAAATTGACACAGAGTCTGGTATTTTCTTTAATGTAATCTTGTGTATTTACAAGGAATGTACAAAGTCATGTTTCTCAGAACATAGGAGGAATAAAATTGCAGGAGACAATTCCTTTATTTGCTGTTCCAACCTTGCCTTTCCAGCCAGCACTGTGCATTCAAAAAGCATTTTCTCTTAGCTTTATCTTGGGGCCACATTATTGTACTTCCAGGCTGCCTCGGCTTGACTTTCTCTCTCTGCTTCTTTCTTGCTCCTGTCCCTGTGTTGTCACTGCTGTGCTGTGCCTCTCTCTCTCACACACATCCCCTTTACTCCCAAAACAATCCCCTGTTGAAACCTCTCAGCCTGAATCATTTTAGAATTCCTGATTGGTCTTGGGTGTGCCTTTGACTTAGAGGCCACTATTGTTTCTTACAATTAACCTGAAATAAGGGCAACTGTTAAACTCATTGGTTGGGGGAGGAGTTGGGTGACCAGATGTCTCAGTTTTATAGGGACAGTCCTGATATTCGGGGCTTTTTCTTATATAGGAGCCTATTGTCCCCCACCCCCTGTCCTGATTTTTCATACTTGCTATCTGGTTATCCTAGGCGGGAGTTACGTGACCTGTAGAGAAGATGGCTCCCCTACGCACTAAACCTAATCAATTAAGGGCTCCTGGGTACCTAAACTACAACCTTCTGTCAGAAATGTACTAATTAGAAGAGAGGGACCATTTTTGTTGTGTTATTAGGGATCCTGCTAGGAAAAATAGAAACACTGAGGGTATGTCTACACTGTAATTAAAAACTCGTGGCTAACCTGTGCCAGCTGGTCAGGGGCTCAGGGTCAGGGGCTCAGGCGAAAGGGCTGTTTAATTGCTGTGTAGATGTTTGGGCTCAGGCTGGAGCCTGGACTCTAGGACCCTGGAGGCAGGAGGGTCCCAGGGCTTAGGCTGCAGCCCGAGCCCAAATGTCTACACTGCAATTAAACAGCCCCTTAGCCCAAGCCCCGCAAGCCTAAGTCAGCTGACATGGGCCAGCTGTGAGTGTATAATTGCAGTGTAGAAATACCCTAAATGACCCAAGCTTGAGTCTCCAAAGAAAGCTAATGTCAAGGAAACCCAATAGTCTCTCAGACAGGACTTTGCAGCTATGAAGGACTTTCTAACTACTATATTTGATCTTTTATCTTAAGATATACATGAGCTCTCTAAAGATGTGGGAGAAGTCAAAGCACGTTTGACCTATTTAGAGAATAAATTACAGAAAACTGCCATAGAACTGAAGGAGGTTAAAAGGGAGAATGCTTTCTTAAGGCAAAGACTAAGCAGTCTTGAGGAGACACAGGAAATCTTGAAAACAGATGACACAGGAATAATTTGTGGTTAGTAGGCATCCCTGAAGGGCTGGAAGGAAAAATCATGATTAGCTTTCTCCAGAACACACTCTCTGAGGTACTGGGATTGGATCCAGTTTGCCTCCCCTGGAGATTGAAAGGGTTTATTGAGTGGCAGGGGCCAGAAGGAGAGAGTACAATAGCCCCAGACCTGTCATTTTTCAATTGCTAAGATGTAATAACAAAGTTATGTCTACTACTAGGTAAAAAGGGGCACTTATGAATGATGATTTTATATTTTCTTTGTTTCTAGACTACTCTGTAAATTACAGCAAGAAGAGAGCAGCATTTAATGGCATCAAAGCAGCTCTCAGAGCATCAGCTATTAAATACAGCCTCAGATATCCAGCCATTTTCATAATGAAGATGACAGATTCTGTGAAATACTTCAATACTCCTTTGGCTGCTTGGCAAGCAGTATTGGATTTGAGACCAGATCTCACTAAGGGTAACTGCATGATCCTCTCATAAAGGAAAAGTAAATGGAGAGTATAGTCCTGAAGAAAAGGAACCTGTGATTGGGAAAACCAGGCAGTATTTGACATATTTGATATTTTAGTAGTGTTTAGAGTATAATTAGTAGTGACATGCAAGATATTTAGTATAGCTTGAGAATCAATATTTTCAATATATTGATAAGCCAATATAAAAATATCTATACATTCATAATAATTATATTACTCTTATCTCCTTTCCTTATATGCACTTATATTTATAACTATATGCATGTTGATTTATATATTTATAATATATACATGAAGCTAATATATTCATAATTATTTATTTGAGTATTATTTGTGACTACCTGTATCACTTTGTACGGACACTTGTAATTTTACATTTCTATCCATACTTAAAAGTTTATGTATTTATCATATGTATATAGTAATAATATATTCATATTTGTTTGCACACATTATCATTTGTCACTTCATGTTTACCTTTTTCCATTAATCTAGTGAGGTAACTATTTATATACCATGTGCATATTAATATTTATATACTATATGCTACTACTTATGCATTCATATCTCTGAAGCAATAAGTTTCATTCATTTATATACTTGGCATACATTCATATTTTGGTAAATATAGGTATATTTCTGGGAGATTCCTAATTAATTCATATGGGGGGGTGCAAGGGTGGGTTTAGGCATATGCCATCTGGGATCTGAACATGATTGTATTAGCAGTCTGGGATGGGGTGGTGTATGATTTTTGTTTGTTTTTCTTAATAGAAAAAGACATGCAAAGGCTTTCAATCTACTGGGCATCAATGAGCAGCTGAACAATCACTAATTTTTCATGAACGCTATTAAGTTTTGTTCTTGGTAAGTAGAGGTGCTTAATGAATCCTACAAAAAAATCAAAAGTTTGGGGCACTTAAAATCAAACTAATGTCAGATAGTTTTCCTTCAGGAGACCAATTAAAGGAATGAAGATGTAGACAGAATTAAAAAACTGTGGTTAGGACATGACTATCACTCCTCTTTCAACTCCAGAAGCAGGGGGGTAGTAATACTAATCCACAAGAGCCTAACTTTTCAATTTATTCAGTCATGTTAAAAGCCGGAGGGCGGATTCGTAATAATTGAAGACATTTTCAATACTATGAGATTAATTCTGGAGCGTGTATATAATCCTAATGATGGAAATACACCCTTTCTTGCCGAAATATCTGATTTTCTTTCCAGCAGAGCTGATGTCCCAGTGTTATTAGGATGAAATTGGAATGCTGTCATGGATGATATCATAGACAAAGCGCAGTGCTTTAGATGAAAATCTCAGAACTTGTTGGCACACCATCCATTATCCCTACTGAAGGATATTGGGCTACTGGATACTTGGAGACTGAAGCATCCTATGAAGCATGACTACGCATATTTCTCCACCTCATGCATCCTGTTCCAGATTAGATTTATTTATGATATCTAAGCAGGGGTGAAAGTAATTTAAAGGATTTACCGGAACGCCAGAGTCCTGAGCAGGGAGTCGGGGCCTCAACCGGAATAGGTGGGACCTCAACCAGAAAAGGCATGGCCTTTGAATCCCTGGGCCCTTTAAATCGAGACTTAAAGGGCCCAGGGCCCCGTCTGTGGTAGCGGTGGCTGGGAGCCCTAGGCCCTTTAAATCACCAGGGCTCTGATGGCGATTTAAAGGGCCAGGGACAGTAGCGGGAGCCCTGCGCCCTTTAAATCACTGCCGGAGCCCCGGGCTACCGCCACTACCCCAGGGCTCCAGCAGCTGGGCTCTGGTGGCAATTTAACGGGCCCCGGGCTCCCACTACTGCATTGGAGCCCCTGGCCCTTTAAATCGCCACCAGAGCCCCCCTGCCAGAGCCCCGGGGTAGCGGCGGTGGCCCGGGGCTCTGGTAATGATTTAAAGGGCCCAAGCCTCCCAGCCGCCACTACCACAGCAGAGCCCCAGGCCCTTTAAATTGCCGCTGGAGGCCCGGGCCACCACCGCTACCCCAGGGCTCTGGCAACAGGGCTCTGGTAGCGATTTAAAGAGCCCAGGGCTCCGGCTGCTGTGGGGAGCCCCAGGCCCTTTAAATTGCCACTGGAGCTCCGGGGCTCCAGCAGCGGGGCTCTGGCAGCAATTTAAAGGGCCAGGGGTTCTGCTGTGGAAGCGGCAGCGTGGAGCCCCAGGCCCTTTAAATCACCACCAAAGCCATGGGGCTCCCGGCCACCGCTCCTACCGGGGGGCTTCAGCAGCAGGGCTCTGGTGGCGATTTAATGGGCCCGAGGTTCAAGCCACTGCCAGGAGCCCCAGGCCCTTTAAATCGCCAGCTTGGGGAAGCTGCCCCCTGCTGATATGGTCGGCGGTGTACCGGCTCTTGCCGGTACACCGTACCAGATCATACTGGCTTACTTTCACCTCTGTATATAAGGTGCTATCTCCTGAATGTCTGGAGATGTAAGCTGGTAGCATCATCATCTCTGATCATGCTCTAATTCACTGGTGGGCAACCTACAGCCCATGGGCCGCACGCGGCCCATCAGGGTAATCTGCTGGCATGCCAACAGACTGTGTGTTTACATTTGCATGGTCACCAGCAGCTCCCAGTGGCTGGGGTTCACCGTTCCTGGACAATGGGAGCTGTGGGAAGTGGTGTGGGCCACAGGGACGTGCTAGCTGCCACCTCCCGTAGCTCCCATTGGCTGGGATGGAGAGCCGCGGACCACTGTCTGGCAGCCCGCCAGTGGATTACCCTGATAGGACACATATGGCCCACGGGCCGCAGGTTGCCCACCACTTCTCTAATTTCTCTTCACATAGATTCTGGCCATAGTGCTACAAGAGCCTCAAGTCAGAAGTTAATCACACATTTCTTCAAATGATTGAAACATCAATTATCAACTTATTGAAGGAAAATACAAATACGATCTCCTCTACTATAACGTTATGGGAAGCACTGAAGGCAACGTTAAGGGGAGAACGCATAATATTCACATCTGAAAAGAAGAAAGGCATAAATTACTTAATTCTTGGCAGAGAAAGTTGTTAAATTTGAAAGAAAAAAAAAACTAAAGTAGACACCCAAAATAACGAGCTCCTGCACTCTCTCACTACCCCAAAATACAAATACAATGAATATGTGTCTTCCTGGAACAAATTCATGCTTAATAGAGTTAAAAAGATGCATTATGAATGGGGGGGATAAAGCAGGCAAACTAGAGAGGAAAAATAAAATGGCTTCATCCAATAATTCTATATCCTCTTTGCTATAGGACAATGGTCTTTCTGTTCAGAATGTAATAAAAGTAACAGACAATTTAAATATCTTTATGCTAACCTTTAATCATGTTGAGTTCAGCTGCAAACTATATGACCAATACATTCCTACTACATCAAACTGATTATATGGAGGCAGATATCTCTCTACTAGAAGATATGCAGGCAATTGGCTCGCTCAACTTGAGCAAAGTGCCTGGTGCTATGGCTTTCCAGCAGAATTCTATAAGACCTTAATCAATTAGCACTGATACTGTCAGCAGCCTTTAATGAAATATTTAGCAGAGGAATAATGTCACGGGACATGAGAACAATGATGATTACCCTAATTGAAAAAAAATAGGACAGTGGTCACTCTGGCGATTACCGTCCCATCTCTCTGTTGAACACAGATTTTAAAATTCTGACAAAGATTCTCATTTCACTGCTCCATCAATCATTCATGCAGACCAGGTGGGTTTTAGTCATGGCAAATTAGCAGCAGACAATAATTGGAAAATACTCCACTTAATCCAGAAGGCACAAACAATTGATGTTCCAGCTGCTATCCTATCGTTAGATATTGGAAAAGTCTTTGATCAAGTGGAATGGCCATGCCTACAAGTGATCCTGAGAAAATTTGGATTTGGCGCTTAATTTCTGATCTGGATTGATATTATTTACAAATCACCCATTGTATCTGTTCTGACAAATGATGTGATTGCCTTCCTTTTTCAGTTAAAATGAGGAACACGTCAGGGATGTCATCTATCGCCTCTACTATTTGATATACCTATGGAACCGCTAGAAGCATATATCAGACAGACACCTTCCACTGAAGGAATTACCATCTGGGATAAAGAGTAAAGATTAGTCTATATGCGGATGACATTCTGCTTACACTCAAAAATCCCTTCTCTTCAATTCCATCACTACTATCTGCAATAAACTACTTCAGTGAGATATCATGATTTCAGATAAACTGGAACAAGTCTCAAGTGATGGCTATTTCTCATAGACCAAATCCATCTCAAATACTATCATTCCCCTTTCATTCATACATAGAGATAACCTATTTATGCCTCAGGATATGCTCTGATTTATCAAAGATAGTATCTGCAAACATGGATGTCATACTTAGAGAAATGACAAAAGACAGAGAAATAGTGTTCACTACCAATATCTTTATTGGGAAAGGTAGAAGCTATTAAAATGAATGTAGGACCAAGACTGATATATATGTTTAGCTTAATTAAACTTAAATGTCCTGCTTCAACTTTATCAAGCATAAATAGAGTTGTCCAACAATTCTTATGGAATTTGAAGACACCCCGGATATCCACAAGATACTTAAGAAATCATGGCTAAATGTGGGGGGATTTCCCAATTTGTATTTATATCACCTGACTTTTCAATTAAGATTTTTAATAAGATGATTCTGTCCCACCAACTCTTCCCAAGCCCCATTGTGGCTTGAGAATGAAGAAAAATGAGTTAACCCCTTTGGCTTTCTCTCTGCACATCCATTTTTTAAATGGTTGCCTGCACCTTTAAGGAAAAATACAATATTTATCTCCTCCTGACACATTCTTCAGAAAATCCAGCCCTCCTTTCATGCCAATCTGGAATAATACCCAATTTAACTTTGCTAATAGCTCAAAACTCAAATCCACTTGGCTAACCAATGGCATATTAACCATAAAAGATATTACTGAATGGACTACTTTAGCCTCCATTACATATCTTTGTGGCAAATACCAGCTATTAATAAATCGAGGTCCTTTCTACAATAAGCTTCAACTCAAAATTATAAAGGACCTGGGGAATTGTTGGCAGACCACAAATAACATTCCACTTGAAGTGCACCTGAAAAAGAATATTAGCCAAAAACATTTTGTGGGTAACACAAACAAATGGCTGAACTCCTTGATTTATCCTACTAACTATACCATAAAAAAATAGGAGAAGACGCTAAACATGTCAATTTCCTCTCATAGGTGGAATAATATCTGGCACAATATATGCAAAACATCCAATTCTCTGTTTTTGTATTTCTTTCAGAACAAAATTCTAAATAGATATTATTGGACTCCTGAGTGATTGCATAAAACTGGACTCACCCCACATAGTAAACATTGGAGATGTGATAGCTCCAGTGCAAACCTCTCTCATGCAGTCTTTGAATGTCAAAGTATATCCACTTTTTGGAAGGAAGTGTATGGTGCTCTTCCTTAGTATGGTAGGTATTTCTCCTACATCAAGCCTCTGTGTTTTAGACATTCTAGAAGATCTACCCTGTCTGAGTAGTACCAGGAAATGAATTGCGGCAGCACTTATAGTAGCCAAAAGAATAATTTTACAAAAATGGAAATCTGTTGTTCCCTATGCATTTTTTGCTTGGCTAACTGACCTAACTAACAGCAGCCTCATGGAAAAACTGACATTAATCTATAGAGGCACGAGATTCAACTATGAAGACACTTGGTCTTTTGTGAGAGCATTACAACTGAATCCAGGTACATTGGACATCTGATGTTGGGTTGGGGGAGAGGAGCTTGTTTGTTTGTTTGAGGAGGTGGAGTTAGGGAATAAAAGTTTGTCTTATTTATCTATGAATATTTCATATTGTGTTATTGTTAAATCCGTACTTCAGATCCATATTTTCTTTGTCATTGTGTATGAATGTGTCTGTATGGATATGTTAAAACTTCTGAACAATACAATTAAAAAAACCTCATCCGTGTAAGAAGTTTTAACCCAATCTATAACAATCACAATTAAATACATTATTCACACATTTTTTTCAGTTGCACAATTTGCTCTAACAATCCACCTTATTTATCTTGTGACAACCTTATATCAGCAACAAAAACCACAGGGCTGTTAATCACAAGGTTAAGCTCCTATCTAACAAGGCTTCCAACAGCGCTTGTCAAACATTAGCAGCTCATTCAGAAAGCCATTTGTTCATTGTTTTGAGCAACTGTGATCATATTATAGTGGTTTTCCGTACAATGGCAGATTGATTTTAAGTTGGCCCACTTGGGGGGTTTTTAAGGCTTTTAACTTGCTCCTAATTATCATCAAGATCTATTTCAGGAGACTCACCCTGATGGGCTTTCAGACTTTGGCATCACTCACTCTTTAGACATTCCACCACCTTCTCATGGGTCAGCTGGTGATCACGCTTTTGCTGCATTTGCTCAACCATTTGGAATTGCTCCCTCCTTGACATCCACCCTCAGTTCTTCACTCCCTGCTTATAAAAAACAGCTGCTCACTCTTTCACAAAGCTGTTCTTAATGATCACCAATGTTGGTCTGTTACTTAGGCTCGGTCTATGTTTTAAAATGAGATCGACCTAGCAGTGCTGCAGCTGTACCACTGCATAGCCTTAAGATTCTTTTCCTTTTTCCTTCTTCCCATCTATTTTTTTTGGAGCTTTTACAAGTGGGTTTGTTTCATTACATTTCTCTTATTTATTTTTTCCAAATGGGTCAACAATTTATTCGGAATTACTGTACAACAACCACAGCTCCTTAGTTTTGGATGGGAAATACTTTATGAATATAATTGTAATATTTGTATCTGCTCCATTTGTTGATTAGTGTAGTTAGTCAACATGCCAGCTAGTTTGGGACAAATCCACTTGCTAACTGTAGTCATGCCTCATAACTTTGTTCATTGATGGTTGCATACCGCCTAGTTTTTCCATCAGAGAGAGGCAACATGTGCATCTGATTTTCCAAACATTCATTATAAGGAGCAAAGTATTTGCTGAAAGCATAGATTCCAAAGAGATTGTTCAAGCAACGAGAGAGAGATTTCTGTCAAATCAAACCAGGAAAATCCATTAGCTTTAATTCATGTTTGATTGAACTAACCTGGTATCCGTATTATGACATAAGGCTCAGAAGTGATCTAAACTATGAAGTTGGTCAATTCCATGGATTTTCTAGAGACTCTATAGCAATAGCATTATCCTTGGAGATCAAGGATTTCCTCCTCCTTGACACTGCATATGATAGTATACTAGAGACAGCTGCTGTCAGACCTGTATGTCAAAGCATCCTTGATAAACTGAGGAAAGGACTTGAAGCATCCTGACTTTGCTCTCTAGGCTAGCTCAAAGTCCGAAGACTAACCAGGCCTGAGATGCTACCTGTTTACAGATGATAAACACTGTTTTGAATTTTGGCTGGAATCATCTTAAATTCTGATTCTTCTGCTTTACATTTTCCAGAGAGGTTTCTCTTTAGCAATCTTAAAGATTACAGCATCTTTTTTGGCTGTGAGGTCCTTGTAATAAGCCTAACTCTCACACTGATGCATCCGATGAAGTGGGCTGCAGCCCACGAAAGCTTATGCTCAAATAAATTTGTTAGTCTCTAAGGTGCCACAAGTACACCTGTTCTTCTCACACTGAGGGCATTATTGCACCACCATTATATAAGCAGGACTCCCTACTGAAAATAGATGAAGTGATATGACCCAGAGTTTGGATGTCATCAAAGGTGAATATCTCTTAAGGGCTTACCAGGTGCAGCAACATTAATCTAGAGTTTAAGAGAGGAGCGAAATATACAGATTCTTGGGGGTGATAGGAAAAATCAACAACAGGGCATTTTGGAAAACACTGATGGTGAATATGAAGAACTGATCACAGAAGATAGCAATTTTATTGGTGCTCGCTCTGGATATGACATAGTTCCTGCTAGAATGACAAATAGAGAGACTGAGGATGTAAAATTTAAATCTGAAATGAGCGCTTCTTAAAGGAGGACAGGTAAACAGTGCTGTTGTGTACTTGACAACAACCACAGCTTAAGAATACTCAAGAATGGAAATGATTAGGTGCCAACATACGAAAGGATGAAGGTACATTATATTTTTGCTTTAGATTTGTAGCATTCTAAGGCACAGAATTGTTAGAAACACATTTATTATAGTCTTGAAAAATAGGGAACAGTCCCTAAGTCTATTTATTTCAGCTATTTGTAAAGGTCAAGATGCAACACACTGTCCTTTTCCTTTTAAAAGGTCCCAATCAGTCTCAATCCGTTTGATTCTACCCTTTTATTTGGATTATGAGTTGACATACCTTCACAGGCAGGAAACTTATCTAAAATATAGCTGTCTTCTAGGTGAGACATAAGACTAAGCCCCCATTTTCTATCTTAAATGTTGTGAAGTGTTACTGTGTACTCTTCAACAGCTACTATATTTTCACCCCAAACATTCTTAGTTTTTTTAAATTATATAGAGCTTTGGTATCCTTCAAGATGAAAGGTGCTAAATAAATGTGAGCTGTTATTACTATAAAAGAATTTAATTTAGCTATATTTATGTTGTTTTCCTAGTACCAATTTAGCATCGTTTTTGAAAAATATTTTTAAAGCCTAATTATTAGAGACTATAACTTTTCTCTCATATTATCTCTCACAAAGAAGCACTTTTGTCTGGCAATATTAAACAGGTTTCTACCTTCATTAAGTCTTGCAGGCTCGTAGATAGTTTAACATTTTATTGGATAGCACCAAGGGGTATAATAAATTATACTCTCCACTGTGCAGAGCACACATCACCTTCAACCACATAAAGGGAGTAAACCAAAGAGACAAGACAAGAGACAGTAAAGCTGTAGTGCTGCGTCATTGAGACATACCTGACTGCCCATTTATGTAGTCAATTGCTTCTTTAAATATCTATAATCTAGTACAGAGGTCCTATAGATGATGAATTTGATTCACCCATGGGTTTTGCTAGCTACTACCAGTGTAACCTAAGCTGGAAAGGTGCCCAGTAGCAGAAAATTGCCTACAACCCCGTCCCGTCCCCCCAACCCCACATTCCAAAGTGGTACAAACAACCAGAGAGAGAGCATGGCCAGAATACTTCTGGGATGCGCCAGTTCAGCCAAATTTTACAGCCAGCATCTCCCAGCAGAACTGTTATGGGTTACAGTTTAAAACTTCTCTCCCACAGCAGAACCCAACATGGAAGGAGAGTAGCAGAAATACCATATGCCAGGGGTAAATTCCACATAGGCCTCAGCAGTCTCCGCTAGTGCAGGTGAATACAATTTGCACCTGCCCACATCAGCAGGTGAGAACCAATACATTTTTAATATAAGTTGTTCACTCAGTTTTTCACCTACATTTTTACAGACTAAGACTAGGTGATGGGGACAGTGATAAAGGGACAAATAAAGTCTCCAGATGCCAAAAGGTAAAAGAACCTACAGTAGCATTTTTAGCAACAGCCTGTTCAGCTCAATAAAGAGTCTGGTTGCAATCAACTGAGCATTCATAAACAACAGACACTTCACCAATTGTGTATTTAATCTTATTAAGATACAAATATAAATGTATGTTACTATTTGACTCTTCTAAATCTTACCAGTCAATAGAAATGCTGTGATTACATCCTCACTTGCTCTGAAAATGTAGGGTTTAGCAATCTTCCCTGGCTTTGCTCCCCTGGGACTTGGGCTAGTACTCCTAGTCACATGTGCAAGAAAACCATGTGATGACCTTTTTGAAATCCATTACAAAGGAATAATTTATGTGTGTTGAAATGTGCAAATCAAGGAGAAAATAGACTGTGCCACGATTTAGCCTCCAAACATTAGCTTTGGATATGAGCTGTTAGATTTTCCTTATAATCTCCTACAGGAGAATTATGGAATGGGTAATGGTCTTCAAGACACCTCAGGAAACAAACCACCAAGTTTTTGTTTGCTTATACTTTCTGGTTTATTGCAGTTTTACAGGTTTCATCAGGCTCAATCAATTATTAAAAAGTAATCAATATTGTCAGATAGTAAAGCTGTAAAAAATTAGCATTGAAAAGACTATAAGCAATAAATTCCCAATGCTTAACTAGTCTGACCATTACTGTACAGGCATATGTGAGTGAAGAGGATCATTCAATACACAGATAGAAGAAATCATAAGCCCAGGCAAGCTTTAAATCTCCAGTCTACCATGTTCACTTTTGACTATAGAAGCTTAACTTACACTGGTCAGAGATTTCCCCTGAAGAATCCACCCTGTGTAAAGGGAATCTCTGCTGGCATAAAGTTGGCAAATACTCAGGGACGTCCCTGAGAATTAGGGAGCTGTGACTGGTTTCTGAGAGCCTATCCTCTCCAGTGTACCTGGGCAGAGCTGTTGCTGCCTCTCCTGTGCTGCATGAGGCATTGAGCCAGTCATGACCACCACTGCCTCTGGACTGAGAGGAAAGTTTGGTGTTCAAGGTCCACCCCTACCTGCTTTTCAAAAAAAGGGAAACAGCAAGCAGAAGTGGAATTTTAATCTCTCCCCACATGTGACCGTAAGAGCATCCCAATGTCAGATGGCCAGGAGCTCCCTGGCATGTTGCAGTGAGTTCCAGCTGTCCTGACCAATCCAGTGGACTCTAGTTCACTATTGTCATAATCTGTATGTAAAAGGGATCATGTAAAATATCATTGGAAAACTAATAACTCATTGAAATGATGCTTCTTAAAATGTGTTTGAAAAGCCATGCATAAACCCAGTCTGACCTAGAGAAAGCATTTGGATTAGTTTGCTTGACCAGCCTTCTTGTCAGGCAGAGAGAGTGAAGGTACATTTATATAAAAGATAAACAAATCCATCAAGCTAACACAGGGAGGAGGTCATGACTCGAGTATCACCAGCAGATAAGGAACCAGCATGAAGTCTTCATCAGATTTCATGGCATCTCTTCCCAGAAGGAAGAAAAAACTTTATTTGAGAACACATTTCAGTGGCATACTGGACTATAAAGACAGGGTGTCTGAACCTCAAATGATAAGTAATTGAAACAATTGATTGTGTACTGTATAACTGTATTACAATAGGGTATCAAGTAAGGTCTTTTATAAAAGCTAATGACACACTAGTGATAATGTCATTGTGAAATGTATGTATTAACACTATATGAGTAATTATGGATACTCATTGATATTATGCTTTAAAGTCTGTGACCAATCCAAGGGAGAAAAAGGTTTTCTCCCAGAGTGGAAGGAAGGCAGTTAGCTATCTGTCTCCAATTAAATTAAGCCAGGTGTGATCAAAATAATGGAATTCCCATTTATATACGAATGCAGAGGGGTGGGAAGTCCACAGGAAAGGAAGAACAACTTGAGGTCATCTTGAGTCTGGGGAAAAAAACTGAGTTTGGGAAGATATAAGGAGAAAGAAGGGGCCATCCTGGCATCCATCACTGGACAGACACAAGGCGCTGGAGCTGAGAAAGATGGGCCCTTCAATCAAGGGGGTTGAAGTTTCTGGGAACTGAATATAAGTGGGAAACATACTTAGGCAAAGATATTTCACCTAGGAAGATAAGAGAAACTGGCACCTTGTACTTCTGAGGAAGTTCCTGACAGAGAAAGTCAGCCTTGGCTGGAAAGTAGAAAGATCAGTAAGAAATCTACTTTGAACCAAGGCTGCAGCTTGTTAAATCTTGGCCACTAGAAAACATACTTTACATTTATTTGCTTGTAACCATCTTGCACTTGAACTCACTTAAAACCTCTCTTTTCTTGATAAACTTGTTTTACTTTTACATCTATACTAAGCCAGTGCTGTGTTTGAATATAAGTGCTGTTAACTCCAATTAAGGCAATGAGTCGCTGTGCTTTCGTCCCTTTAAAGGAGCAATGGACATGATTACTCCTCTGAATATTTCAGAACGCGGCTGGGCATTTCAGGGCAGATGGTTTCGGGGAAATTCAGGGTTGGGGGTGTTTTGGGGTCACATGGCTAGTAGTAACCACCGCTGGTGAAGACCAGAGTGTGGCTGTAGAGTTGCTGAAACAGAGCTGCTTAACCATAGACACTCAATGAATTCTTGTATGCTGGCTGGGAGCATCCATACAGACAGCTACAGTAGCAGAGCACTTTAAGACACTCAAGGACAAGCAGTGACACAACCTCTCACTGGTCTGGATTGTACCCCAAAACCCCACTTCCATGGCGGCCACTGCAGAGTTGAGAGAGTAGTGAGAGTATTTCCTCATCCCTACCTTCCCTCAAGAGTACCCACAACTGCATGAGGAGCAACCAGGGGCAGAAAAGAAGAAGCAGCATAAATTGAAATGTCCTAGTACTAGTGTTCAAGGGCATTATCCAGTGCCAAGGAAAGGGCCTAGTGGTGAACTGACCCTCCTACACTAACCTTTACCCTAGGCCCTGCTAATGAATGCAGCATTTACCCTAGGCCCTGCTAACAATGTATCACAGAGCTGCTGTGTACTGCAAACAAACAAATTGTAAATCCATGTTTGGTGAGTCAAATTGCACTGGTTAGTCAAATTCCCCTACATAATGGCTTGTGTACTTCATTTCCTTGATTGCATGGGTGGCTGGTAGGATCCAGTCTCTGCTCAATGCAGCAGAGAATCACATTATAATTGTATTGTATAGTTACAATACAATAGGATTAGTTGCCCTCGTGGGATTTCTTTACACCATTTCAACACACATAAATTCTTCCTTTGTAATGAATTTAAAAAAGGTCATCACTGGTTTTTTCATACGAGAAGATTGGTTTAGTGTTTTTTGGCCACTAGAGCACTTTAAACAAGTGTATTCTGCGCATTTTTCATTCTTAAGTTCCAGTCACTGCTCTGTCACCAAGTTCCCCTTCACTGGCTTCCAAGATATAGCAGATAGTTTTGCAATGTGAGCACCAAGAGTCTGTACCTTGGCCTGCAGGCCATCCATCCACTGACTGACATGTTTCATTCAGCCTTCCACAGTAGCTACTTCATTTGAAATACCTTCAACTTTATTTTCAAATAATGACAAAGGGCTGTAGAGTGTTCATTTCTGAGTTTACTAACTAATAATGATAATGCTCTATAAAGCTATTCATCTAGGTACTTAGTATCAAAGCACTTTGTGTATTCACATAGTGCCTTTCATTTAAATAAATCCCAAAGCACTGTTTACACCTTTACCAATTTTGCATACTTCATACATACATGAATCATTTTCTCTCTTTAAGAGCACATGATGATACAACAACAAATATGGGCAAGAAGGTAAGTGAAACTTTAGAAATGACAGCTGAGTTCAACTAAAAAGCCCAAAGGGGTTAGGTATCTGAGTCCTGTTTAATTCCAATGGGATTTGGCCACCTAACTCCCACTTTTGAAAATCCCAGCCAACCACTTTAATGAAACCAGAGTAGTATCTTAGAGATGCACGGAGGCAAGCATGAGCAAATTCTGGAAATAAGAGGATATTCTGACACTTCTTAGGTTTGTCTAGACAATCAGTTGATGCGCAGCAAGCTGGGGAGTAAACCTACAGCGCACTAGCATGTCACATGCTAATTGTCCCTGTGGACCCTGCTACCATGCACTAAAACAGGGGTCTCAAACACATGGCCCGCGAGCTCCTCGCGCCCCCCCCCCCCCCAGCGTTTACCTAGATCGGCTCTGGCCCGACACCCGGGGGCAGGACAGGCTCCCTGCCCTACCACCGCGCCGCTCCGGGAAGCAGACAGAACCTGGGGGAGGAGAGGCGCAGGGGTGTGTGTTGATGTTGTTTCAGGCACCGCCCCCAGCAGTTCCCATTGGCCACGGTTTCCCGTTCCCAGCCAATGGGAGATGTTGGGGGCGGTGCCTGAAGCAACAGCAACACACACACCCCTGTGCCCTTGCTCCCCCATGTTCCAGCCATTACCCAGAGTGGCGCAGGGGCAGGGCAGACAGGCAGGGGGCCTGCCCTGCTCCCAGTGTGCACCGGGCCATAGCCCACCTCCTGAACCCCTCCCGCAGCTGAACCCCCTGCCCTGATCCCGTTGCTGCACCCTGCACCCCGATCCCCTGCCACATGCCTCCTGCACCCCAACCCACTGCCCTGAGCCCCCTGCCACACCCCAACCCCTGCTGTACTCTGCACTCTGACCCCCTGCCCTGAGCCCCCTGCTGCACCCCGCACCCCTCCTACACCCCAACCCCCTTCCCTGAGCTGCCTGCCACACCCTGCACCTGACCCCCTGCCCTGAACCCCCTGCCGCACCCCGATCCCCTGCCCTGACCCCCTGCTGCACCCCTCATCCCTCCTGCTCCCCACACCCCAACTCCCTGCCCTGAGCCCCTGCCACACCCCACACCCCTCCTGCGCCCCCTGGGGGCAGGGAGGGGACGGAATTGGGATGGGGATTTCGGGGAAGGGGTTGGAATGGGGGCAGGGAAGGGGTGGGAAGAGGCAGGGCAGGGGTGGGGCCTCATGGAGGGGGTGGAGTGGGGGCGGGGCTGAGGGCAGCGGGGGGGAGGTGTCAGTAATGCGGCCCTCGGGCCAATGTACTAGTCATCATGCGGCCCTCGTGGTCATTTGTGTTTGAGACCCCTGCACTAAAAGTTCCCTAGTGCACACTGACCTGTTGCTGTTTGAAATGAAAGTAGATTAAAATGTACTAGGGAACTTTTAGTGCATGGTGGAACGGTCCGCACAGACAGCGCACGGCAGGCTAGTGCACTATAAATTTACATCCCAGCTCGTTGCAAACTAACTCTTTGTCAAGCTAAGCGCTTACTTTAACAAATGCTGATGTTTCATACCCCTGTGATGAAGGGGGATAGATCAGTTGACTAAGTCACAATGATGACTATGAAAAGATGTCCCAGTAACAAATGATTGGTGATTGATATAGTGTCCAACCTCTGCAATGCACCCTTAAAAGTCAATCTGTCAATTACATCATTATAATCCTTGCTGGGTATTAAGGTCATTTGAACTAGCAATCACTTAGCTGAATAAATGAGAGAAGGCCTGTATAGCACAGGAAGCTCAATTTGGGTTTAAGTTTCTATTGTGGAAAATCAACATGAGTTTCAGCAGCATCTAAATAAGTATCCAAATATTTATAAAATGAAACATAGCACAGTACCATAAATTAAATTAAATTCTTACATTTGATTAAATAATTAATTAAATATTAAATTCTCAAGTACTGTCAGCAATTAAAATCAACATAGATTTATTATTCTACTAAAATCACACACTATTTTAATTGCACTTAAAAACAGACTAGTCAGTACTTTGGTAAGATCCTGTTGTAACTCATTCATAACCAATGACAGTGAAGTATTTGTAGAATATAAAAAAGAATAACCAGCATAAAGGTGAATTAAAGTGCTACCAGATGGCTATCCTATATAGCTATTATAAATTAGAATGCCGACTGGGCCTGCAACAGATCCTTGTGGGACTTCTTTAATAATAAAGTTTGGCAGAGAAATAAATCCATCTAATTTATCACATTGTTTTATGTTGAGGAAGATTAATTACAGCAGCAACACAAGGAACCCAAGTTAGCACCAAGATGATATTTTATTTTTAGCTAAATACCACCAGGTTCTATTCAGCTCTCCTTACTAAGGCACAACTCCCACTGACTTCAATTCAGGTTGACTTCAATGGGTGTTTTGTCTGAGTAAGGAGTGCTAAATAAGGTAGTGAATAGATCTGGGCTTGAGCCAAAGCCCACTGACGTCAATGGAAAATCTCCCAATGTCTTCAATGGCCTTTGGATCAGTAACTGCATGTCCTTTTAAATAAGCCACTATGGCATCTATGAATCTGAAAGCTAAATTTGTCCTTTTATTTTTCCTCACAAAGGATCTGAACCCTTTAAGCACCATCTGGACTGCTTCTCTGTGCATTTAGACTATGTTATGTATATCTGGCCTTCAAACACAGATTGCAAACAAATCAGAAAAACTCTATTATAGCGTATGCAGCAGACACTCATTAAGGGCCTGATCCAATGCCCTCCAAAGTCAATATGAACTGAGTGTGCTTTCTATAATAAAATTATGGAGCCTTATTGCACTTGAGCTATTCTGTGGAATGTTTATACATACAGTAATTTTGAAATTATTACAGTCCCTTACCTCCAAGACACGCACCCATGGCCAATGAAAAGATTAGTGGTTTCACAGGCAGGTTAACATCAGGATCTTGACTCAGGTTGAGAAGCACAGGAATCTGTTATTGAAAAAAATATAAACAAAAACACACGCATATATATTACTGGTAACACTAACCATGAACTGAGCATCAACAAAATCCATTTAATTAAACAATTGAAAATGCTACCAAGAGCTAAGATATAACATTGGTCTGTTTACAAGCATAGAATTCTCTTCTTGCCTTTCGGGGACTCCCAGTAGGAAGACCTTCCCTGCTAGAGCCTTCTTCACCAACTGAGCCTATGCCACAATTCAGACATAAGACCCCAGCAATGCTTGACTGAACTAAGGCCTAGCAGCTCAGACATTTCCTGGACATGATCTGAGACCCGGAGAACAGCTGACTCCTTAAGGGCTCCTTAAGTGTCCCCTGTGGAGGGAAAGCAGAGGAACAGATGCAGATCCAGCACAGTAACACCCAGAAAATAGTTCTCTGTTAGGCATTCATGGCCAGATCACAGACTCTTTATGACACTCCCACTAGAGATTCTGGTCCTATATTTATAGTGTGCCAGTTGAGGCATTATTGATGGGCTTTAGCCCCATTTGGTCCTAATGACCTGTTGCCACTGCTGGTTGAGGCCACTGAAATCTACTAGAAACAAGAAGTCACACCAGGAAAGTATATGATTCTTTATATCTTTTCTAGAGACAAACATACATTGCAATGATTTAAAGTAAGAACAAAAATCTTATAATTTTCTTAAATGAAAAGGGGGCATCCACATTTTAAAATCTTGTATAAACTATATTTAATACCTTGTTAGAAACCCGAACATATATTTTACCCCACCAGTTTTATTGTTATCTACTTATTTGACAAATTGATTTTTCTTTCAGTTAGAAATGCTGTGACTTATTCTTCTTATTAAAAGTCTACTTAGTCTGTTTGTCAAAAACATCAATAGTGTCATCTTTCTGAGAACAATAGAGACAGCAGGATTGGATTGTTTACCTTTAATTCCCTCAGATGGCTGCTTTTGCAGCAAGAGAAGAAAAATATTGCAAAGTCATGCATTATCAATAGATATGTTTGTCTCAGTGATGGAGTGCTGTGTCACTTATGTATTTTTTTTCTTTTAAAGGAACTTGGAATCCAACATCACCAAACAATAACTGTTATAAGTCAAATTTTGGGTCTGACGAACTATAACCTTCTTCCACATATTTGAAAAGTATTTCTCCTGGGTTTAGGATTTTAATGTAGTGCACACGTATCCTTTGATAATAACAGCAACTCTCCACAAGCAATGCTGCATCTTGAACTTGAACTTTCAAGAACTGGACTGGAGTTGAAAGAAAAATAGTCAGTTAAAGTTCCAGAATTCCAGTTCAAAATATTTCACTGAGCCAAGGAATGCCCCAAATTTTGTGAACTACCCCGGCTGACACACGGAGTACAGAGTCTCATGAAAAGACTAATTCTTAATGCCCCCAAATTAATATTGGATACAACACAACCACATTGTTTCAGTTCCATCCAAGCGTTTCCTCGTTCCAATGACTCTGAGTAGTGTATGTAGAAATCAAACATCTTGCACTTCAGCAGTAACTCTTGGAGGGTGTTGCAGGGCCCCTCTCTCTCATGCCTCTTCTCAAATCCACAAACAACTCAGAGACTTTTTCTGGTAAAACACCCCATGCAGTTTATTTACAATATTGTTTTCCACCACCCTCATATGCTATATGGCCTTACATCTATAGGCCTAGGGAGCCCTCAGCTCCTGAGACAAGGAGGGAAAAGTAATCTCCATCTCTCTTTCTGCTACCTCCCTCCCTTCCTTTTATATCATCTGCCTAATGGTCTGAGTAGCCTCTTAGTTCTCCTCAGCACACCCATTAGGCACAGCTCTGATAATCGGGTCTGCTCTGGAGTCATTATTAAAGCTGCAGTGACCAGAGTACTGGCTCAACTGCTGTTGCCCAGCACTCTGTCACATAGGGCCTGATCCAAAGACCACTGAAGTCAATGAGAATCTTTCCATTTTCTTCACTGGCTTTTGGATCAGGCCTTTCATCATTGGATGTCTCCTCTTTTAACAATGATATTTTACACAAGAGAAATCAGTGTATGAACTTGAGTTTAAGAGCAGTGCTTCTCCATTTCTCCCATTAAATAACATTGAATGTCCTTTGTCATGTTAATCTATACAATTATATGTGCTATGCACCACTTTTGAACTCACTCGGAATGCTTAAAACCTCAGTCTCATTTACAGATGCAATTAACCCAGTGCTGCAAAGAGAAACATAAAATATTAAATGGTTGGAAGGAAATGTGTCATTAAAGGCTTCAATATATATTTTTTTCAGATGAGGATTACTTATAAAACTGCCTTTGAAACAAGCTGTATATATTTACAGGGGTCTGCAGCAAATCGATTTGGTTATTACAAAGCAGGATGCATTTGACTAAAACAAACACAGTACTGCTACCTTTCCCATATTTATTTCATGTTCTTTGGAATTCAATAATGTTTTGAAATTTTTTAGCTAAAACATAGTGCCCTTCAATAGAGGCAAAAGCCAATCTCTATTTGTGTGTCAACCATATGCCAAAGCTTATGCTCCTTTCTCCTACCCTCTAGAGGGACTATAAACAGAACAAACAGTAGATATATGAGAGCAACAACTTTATATCAGGAGATTAATGTTTCTTTCTTACACCCCCTTTCCTTGTTTTTATTGAGGAGAAATCTCTCCTTCACTAATTTCTAGAGAGCTTGCTAGCTTTTCTGGAAAGTTTAATGTGCTGTTGGAAGGATTTAGGGACAGTGAAGGATGGGGTTCAGCAGAGCAAAGCCAGCTTCTCTTTGCCCTTTCGCTACAGGGCTAAGTGTCTGCCTGCAGATACTGAGACAGATGGCATGTCTGTGGAAAATAATTATTGCACCTGAAAGTAAGAAGAGCCCTCAAACACGTTATATTAAGGCAATCCCCTCACTAACCTTGATTCTACAAAACTGATGTGCACAGAACAATCCAGGCATCTAACAGCTTTATATAAATGACACCTTTAATTAAAATAGTGTCATTTAAGAGTGTGTTTATTTATACTGTATTATATGCCATGGTTAGTGAACGGGATGTGTCACAAACATAAAAATAAAGCAAATATAAAAATCTGAAGATAAACATTTTCTTCACTGCTTTTATAACATATGATTATATTGGTATTCATTTATGTGGAGTCAATTTTATAAATGTATGAAACACATATTGGGGTTGTTACATTGGTGTAAATAAACAAAAAAAAACCTGTAGGAAATACCAACAAGTGGGAATCTGCCTCAGGAAATAAATTCAGATCCAAGAAGTCTGAATGATTCTACAAGATTCAGTATGTCTTCATATTCCTCTCAGCTCTGTGCCACAAAAGAAGCCTGGGATGATGTCCCCAAAACTAAAGGAAGACTGTAAAGCAGTGACTCTGAAGAAGATTTGGGGAATATAGTGGATAATCAGCTGAACATGAGCTCCCAGTGTGATGCTGTGGTCAAAAGAGCTAATGTATCCTGTGATGCATAAACAGGGGAATCTCAAGTAGAAGTAGAAAGGTCATTTTACCTCCGTATTTGGCACTAGTGCAGCCATTGCTGGAATACAGTGGTCCAGTTCCACAATTCAAGAAGAATGTTGATAAATTAGAGAGGGTTGAGAGAAGAGCCACAGGAATGAATAAAAGATTAGAAAACATGCCTTATAATGACAGACTCAAAGTGCTCAATCTATTTAGCATAACAAAGGGAAGGTTAAGGAGCGTCTTGATTACAGTCTGTAAGTCCCTACATGGGGAACAAATATTTGATAATGGGCTCTTCAATCTAGCAGAGAATGGTATAACCCATGGCTGCAAGTTGAAGCTAGACAAATTCAGACTGGAAATAAGGCATAGATTTTTAGCGGTGAGAGTAATTCACCATTGGAACAATTTACCATGAGTTGTGGTGGTCTCCAGCACTGACAACTTTTTAATTCAAGATGGGATATTTTTCTAAAAGATATATTCTAGGAATTATTTGGGGGGGAAGTTGTATGGCCTGTGTTAGACAGAAGGTCTGACTAAATGATCACAATAGTCCCTTCTGGTCTTGGAATATCTGAAAATACTTAGAAAAGAACCCGACTCAACAGGTTTTGTGGGTTGCTTCAAACCCCCTTGCTGCAATTGGAATGGAGGGCACTCAGCAAATTATATGAAAATTGATTTTGGTATGTGACTCAAACATAGGATTGAAAGGGATCTCCCAGGTCATTGAGTCCAGTCCATGCTGTTGCAGGCAACTCCATCATATAATCCCATTCATAAACTTATCAAAGCTCCATTTTACAACTAGTTAGGTTATTCATCTCCACTATTCTTATTAGGAGGTTGTTCCAGAACCACACTCCATTGATGGTTAGAAACCTTCTTCTAATTTCTACCCTGAATTTGTTCATGGCCAGTTCATTCCCATTTGTTCTTGTGCCAACATTGTCCTTTAACTTAAATAGCTTTTCATACCCTCTGATGTATTTATAGAAAGCAATCATGCCCCTACTCAGCCTTTGTTTTGCTTGGCTAAACAAACCAACCTCTCTTAGTCTCCTTGAGCAAAATAGGCCCTCCATTTCCTTGATCATCCTTCGTTTTACATCATTTGTAAACAAAAATATCACAAAGTGGGCATACTCAAAACAGGGCATATTTTAAAAATTTGGTAACATTTTTTCATACAATTTTCTTATCAAGTTTTCTCATTACCAAAGATAATTTTTTAAGCAGGAGCTTGATCTGTCCTTAACAGATACAATCTTCAATTTGATCTCACAGTGAAAAACATAATGATGATTGGCACATAATTCATTTTTAGGAAAAAAACCAGTCACATGTAGGATGTTGATCACACTGCAAGATCAAGCAGAAGGAAAAGCTAGGGTGTGATGGGGAAAGCCCTCCTTGAAGCACAAATATAGAGAATGCATGACATTATGGCTGTTAAACCATGGAGAATATTGGGGGGAAGGCAGTGAGGAAGAATTGTGCTGCAGCTCACTCAGGATTCCTTTTTCTACTCAAGGTAGCTCATGTTGCTGAAGCAACAGCAGTTCAATCACCCTTTGAAAGGAAGTGATGGGCATTCCTCTCTCAACTGTTCCAGTTCTGATAGGTAGTGATAGAGTACCTCTCTCTCTTCCCACTGCTGAAGCTAGAAACACTTCCAGCACTATCCAGGAAGAGTGGCTTCAGCTACCCAACAGGTCTGTGCCCAATGCCAGCATACGGACAGAAGGGAGGGTGGAAGGTACCATGTCACATCTCTCCTGTGCACTTGCATAAGGCTACACACAAGCTGGCCGGCTCATACTTGATAATGGTATCTTCTTTATTCAAGGGTTTTTTTAAAACCTTAATTTTATACCATGTTAATTCTTGGTACATATTTTTCTAAAAATTACACACTAGGAAAGTGTTTGTTTGGAATGAAAGCTGCACACACTGTTCAGAATGTGTATTCATGGGAAAATATATCTGTAGTTCTCAAAACTGTTGATGTCTCATTAAGGACAGTCTGTCTTTGCAGATTGCTAGGGTCCAGTCTTACACTTTTACCAGTGGACCGTACTACTGAAGATTGTACAGAACACTCTGGTAAAGTAGAAGACAAAGGGAGATCCAAAAATAAAAGTGACATTGAGGACATTAGATACCTGTGAAAAATACAGCATTGAAAAGGAAGAGCGCCTGTCAGTTTTTGAGATAAAAAGTGGCAGGTCAAAATCAGTCTGGTTTCTAACAATGAATTGTCAAATTTCAGTCACCTTGCCAGGAACGTGGCTAATAGAAATTATTTATTACAGTATATTGAGAAAATAGTAGTAAAAGTCAACTAAAACTAGGATTTTTTATGGCTACCTTTTTAGTCCCTGTTAATAAAAGAAAAAATATATAAACAGATGTCTCAACATATGCAGCTTATAAAACAAATCAATTAAAATAAGGAACATGATTTTTATTACCATTATATCACCTAACATTTTTAGGAGGAAACTCCCTGGCTATTGAATTAACAGTGCTAAGACAGCAGGCATTTAAAATGAAAAAATAAAGCATTTAAGCAGGGTTGTTGTTGGTATATCCAGCATGCACACGCTAAGGAGAACACGGGCACTGAAAAATCAAGAATATTTTTGTGGAATGAAACAAAACAATACTTTGTGATTCACCACATACATTCTGCAAGCATAAACAGCCAGACATATTGCCCAGCATGAAGAGATTACAGTTCTGTACATAAAACACAAGAGATACAATAATTGAGTATCCACTCTCTGAACTAGTAGGCCTTACTCTTTTGTATCTGCCCTTAGATACATATAGATACAGATACAGTGGTTTTCAAATTTTTTAGGCCGCATAACCCTTTCCAAATAATGTAGTTTACTGTGTACTGCCATCTGAGATAGGGTCATAATATACCTATGATTAGATTGCTAAATTTCACTAAATAAAATATGCCATTACAGGATTTTTCTTATATACCCCCTTGTTGAGAGCTCATGTACTCCAGTTTGAAAACCACTGAACCAACTTATTGTGGAGTTTTCTTGTTGTTGCTCTTTTTCTTACAACACAACTATTACAAAGTTTAGACCAAAGTTATTGAAGTGTGTTGAAAACACACTTTATTGCTGAGCTGGATGGACAGAAATGTATGTTTCTAAAACATTGACAAAATGCTGACTTCAACTGTCCGATTTTACTTCCACCATTTTCCACTATTTTGATTAAATGAACTCTGACATCATCTCCTTTTAAATGTTGATTTGGGGTAGAAATCTGGATCTTCAATTTTAAATGCTTGAAGTGAACAAAAGCGTTTTAGGATTACAATCTGTCAGCCAAATTCCAGCCGCCTCCTCTTGTTTTCAGCTCGACCACTGACCTTTGTATTTAGAATTAATCATATTTGTTAAGCAATGGAGAAATTCCCTAGATTCTCTTAATCCATTTTTTGTTTTGTTTTTGTGTGGCTCCAGTTCTTTGTTCCTATTTAGCTCAGACAAGATTAACCCCAATGGTTAGAGCACTCAACTGGCACGTGGGAGACCCAACTTCAATTCCCCTCTCTGCCTAGTACAGAGACGGGATATGAACTTCAGTTTCCCACATTGCAGGAGAATGCCCTTACTACAGGGCTAAAGGTTTCAAATGCAGACTGCCTCTCCAGTGGGTTGGGCCTCTCTGATTCTTTCCTGTTGAAGCTGTTCCCTTTTTATATAAATAAGTAAATAGGCATTGGAGCAGGGACTTGATCTTGGGTCTCCCAAATTCTAGGTTAGTGCCCTAAGCACCAGTTTTTATAGAGCAGTTCTCACTCTTTCCTTGACCCAATGACTATTCGTTGTCATTATGAATTACTATGAAGTGCCACTATGGATTTAATGCAAAAATAATAAGATTTGAGTGCCGGATGCTTAAAAGGCCAGAAGCCCAGGGCCAGTGCAAAAATGCAAGTACAATGGTGCACTTAATTTCATACTTAATCATCATCATGGCATTTGTAAATCTGATATTTGCATGTGCAAATTGCCACTGAGATGCCTAAATGGGATGAATAAGCCCAGTAATAATATTCACTGCCTCTAAGAGGTGGGGGCAATTGTAACACAGTTAAGGTCTCACAAAGCAAACTTGTTATCAAATAGTTGGACTCACTGCACATAATGGAAAGAAGAAATGCAACTGCTGAAGAGAGACATACCATTGTAGCTGTGAATGGAATGTTGTCAATTAGGGAGGATGCCAGAGCAGAGACCCAGAGTACTAAAATGATAGCAACTGCTAGGCGTTGATCCTCAGGAACCACCTGGTATTAAAAAAATGAAGTTACAACTCCATTTAAACTGAAAGCTAACTGACATTTTTTTTCAGCTCTAGCAATAACTTGATATTTCTGCATGCTACTAATGGCATAATTGTACAGATTCTTCACTAAATCATCAACACACTCATTTTTAAAAAGGTGACATGAATATAAAATAATTTTTTTAAAGAAATAACCGAAGGATTTATTCACACAATAATTCTACTGAGTCAACAGAAACGTGGGAAAGGAGGCATGCAGCAAGTGACATTTCTAACAATCATGTTTATGTTTCATACAAGAAATGTCCTGGCAGCTACAATTATACAGGTTTTTTTCCTCTGTACATTATCTCCCCCACCTTTTTTATTAGTGAATTAAAACTACAGAAAATACATACTATTCAGATAAGATCATATATTCTGGCTTTGGAGAGGGATACATGATGTATATTGAAGACCATTCACACTGAAGGGTGAAATGCACCCATTGCACATCTGATGCAGGAATACAACCCTTCACATATCATTCAATCTGCAGTGATTAGTCAGTATATTTATTAAAGCAATACAAATATTTCTCTATCTTGGGAATGAAATAACTGTAAACATTGAAATGTACCTTTATTAACAAAGCTGTCTGTTCTCCTATATAATCTATTAAATGAAGATGAGCCAAAGCCTAAAAGAGAGAAATTTAGATCAACCAATAGTATGTGAGCAAATATGCAGTTGAAACAAATATTTTAAAGTTAATTAAAACAAAGCCAACACAGGTATTTTCTCTCAAAAATGTGTCAATATTCACCCTATGTAAGGTACATATTACAGCTGGGCAAGCTACCGAGAACAGTAAAAATGTCAACAGAGCCACATTATTTGCGGAATTTTGTTGCATTTGAAATGTCAGCCAGATTCTCTAAAGGGAATGTACGGCACAGACATCTCATCTCCATTAACAGCACCACTCTGGGTTTAAAGTTTCCCTTCTTCTGGAGTGGATGCATTTTGTTTGAATACTTGAGTGCAAATTATTTTAAACCTAAAGAAACCCTAGACAGATATGAACCAAGAACCTAGAGCAAATATTTCAAACTTTGGACAGTTCAGGTCAGGGGCTGAAGTTTGTGGCTTTATTTCCAGCAAAGAAAGAAAAGAGGGAAAAGAAAGAAAAAAAAGAAAAAGAAAAATGAAAAAGAAAGCATTTCTGTAAAATAGCTGGACTGAGAACCCAAAAACCAATCACATTCTCAGCTACTGCCAAGAAACACACAGTGCAAGTCGGGAAGATAGCATATGGAGATGCAAAGTTACATGAAGTTCACCTTTGCATTTTTCCAGTCCAAGGACTGTTGCATGTAGGGCTGCACTAATTTACACTCTCTGCTAACAGTTTCAAAAGATGAAACCACATCCAAGTATTGATGCTGTCAAGGTTGATTTCCCACCTCTAGCACTTCGAGTGCAGAAGGTGGGGGCCCGCAAGGATTCTAAAAATTAATACTGGTCACTCCAGGCTTGTATTAAACTCCCAAGCTTACAGCTTTTTTCTGACCTTGGATGGGTAGATGCTGCCACCACCCAAGTGCAAAAACTGCTTTGAGAACCCAGGAAGGCGCACTTGGGAATTCCTCCTGTGGGGTACCCTCAAGCCCTTTCACCCCCCTCCTCTCCCCGAGGAAGAGCTAAGAAAGAAAACAAAGGAAATCAGCTGCTGCCACCAGCTAATTAAACAACATGTGCACAAACCTCTTAGGACACAAAAATTCAATCCTATTCTTAAAAAAGGTAAATTTTATTTAAAAAAAAAAGAAGAAAATATATTTGGAACTTAGCCTTTTTGCTAGATTTAAAAAAAACAGTTACATCAAGATAGCTCTCTTGAGGTCCAGCTTAAAGGTTACAAGCAAAACAAAAGCACCTGGGGTTAGACCAGAGGAGTCCATAAGCCATAAAGAAGTAAACAGAGATAAACCTAATTGTGCCTTCCTAGACATTTCCTGATCTACTTACATATCTGGGGTTTTAAAAATTAGTAGTTTCTAGGAATGATTTTTTCATACCTGGCCCAAAGGTTTTTGTAGCATCACTGCTCTGTCCCCCTCTCTCCAGAGAACAACACAGTCAGACAAAGGGGAAGGGGTTTTCCCCCCCAATTTTAATAAGTTCTTACCTTCCCATTGGCCCTTTTGGTCAGGTGCCCATTCCCTTCCTTTTACCTATGCAGGGAGACTTTTTAACCCTATTACAGGTAAAGCAAGTAGAGAACAATACCAAAGGGATTTATAGCTAACTGGCTGAATGGGTGTCCATAAAAGAGAGCTATCCCCCTCCTTTCATTTATCACAGATGCAGCATAGGGATGCCCTGCCCATACCACTATATTGGTGTAGGGAGGGTGGTGTGGGAACTTCTACACTGGTTCTATGGCAGCAGAGGAATCCCATCTCTCTTGCATTATAGTTATCCTCTGACTATCTATCCACCAGCTCTGGATCAAGATTCTGCTGGGAGCACAGCACAAAGTGGTCACATTATACCCTAGATCTGAATGTAAATGTTAAAGAAAAAAAATTGTTCTTTATTTACTCCATCAGTCCAGAGCAGACTATTGAACCACATATTCTATGGCAGAGGTGGAGAAATTTGGACCCCACCAAGTGAGAATACTAATAACTCAAAACAAATAAAATCAGTGTTCTAAACTTCATTCTCTACTGCCTAGATCTCAGTTAGGGATGCTCAGGTCATCACACTGAATGTTTCGTTTCCAGTTTTTTTATTAGGGGCCAACTCCTATCTTCAACTTTCCCCAAACTCTTCCCCTTTTCCCAGACCCTAAGCTCAGTTCTCACCTCTTAGCTCTGCTCAGCACAGAAGAGGAGGGTGAGCATTGAAGAGAAAGTTATGGGCCCCTGATTCTGTACTGGCCTGGTCCCAGCATGATTTAGAACAGTCATGGGGCTGCTCTAACTTATGCCACTGTGAGCAGTCAGCATAATGAAGCAGACCATTTACTTGTCACCTCCCTCTCCAGAATGTCCATAATGGGATTAGGGTGCACTTTTGAGGATCCCATCTCAAGGTTCAGCAGCTCTATTAATACAATTTTTGTTAACTAATGCTGATGGCCTGTCTGTTACAGATACAAATTTCCTACTTTTTCATAGCTTCTGAGAATTGCTGGCAGCTCCAAAGAGCCTAGCCTCTTATAATTGTTTTCCTGTGCTAAACTAAGCAACAACAGAGCAGTGATCTGAAGCTTCTTCAGGTACATTTCTTACTACACCCTCAAACTCCAGCTGCTCAGGTGGGTTATTGAACAAAAAGAGTACATGAAGGTCACAGGGAAAAGAGAGCAGGCACCACATGCCAGTGATATGAGAGGCACAGTACACATACAATTGAGATGACCCTGAGAGAACAACCAATTCTCTCAAAGTAAACAGAACCCTCAGCCTGAGTACCTCTACTCTTTTATTTTACTCTCTCCAGTCCCCTATTGAATCAGCACGGAGAATATTCATCATAGCTTTGAATATGAGCAACTGGGAGTCAAACACAGTGCTGTCAGAGCAGAAGGCTACAAAAAGGTGCTGCACCTACTGTAACACAGCTGAGCCAGAGATATTAGTGTGGTTCAGCTGGCAGCAGTGTTTCCTTCTGAGCCAGGAGGTTTACCATTCAAATTCCAAATAGGAAGTTAGGCTCAAACCTAATGTCTATGTTTTTGTGTGGTACTAGGGAGAATGACACTGCAATGACAGGGGAATTGTCTTTCAGTTTTTAGGTCTATCTCTGGTGTCATCCCTGGTGGAAGGTCACAATATCATGGCACTCTTGAAAAAGAACTGAGGATAATTGTAGTGTCCTACTAGTAAGTCCCTTGCGTTAAAGATGAGTTAGAATATCTAGAGCAATACTGTGCTGTACATTAATTACACGTGTACAGAGAGAAAAATTGTACTTTTAGTCTAGATTACATTTACTTTAGAAAAAGAGAGAATAAATACAGAGGGAGAGAGGGGAAGGGAGAGGATGCACGGTGATTCCTATATAATGTTCTGCATTTGAAATGAAAAACAAAATGGCTGCTACCTCACTGCTGACCCTGGAAGAGGGAAGAATCGCTTCTGCATTTAATGTTGCAGTACCCAGAAAACAGATTACTACATCTTTCAGTTAAATTCCTCCATACACTATACAAACACCAGAAAGGAATCTTTAATCTAAAGAAAAGCGACAAAAGAGTCCTGTTGCACCTTATAGACTAACAGATGTATTGGAGCATAAGCTTTTGTGGGTGAAAGCTTATGCTCCAATACGTCTGTTAGTCTATAAGGTGCCACAGGGCTCTTTGTCGCTTTTTACAGATCCAGACTAACACGGCTACCCCTCTGATACTTAATCTAAAGAAAAATCTCTTTTACTGGAAAATTCAAAACTATTAAAAATTTGTATTAATTTTTTAAACATATCTAAATATGGTTTCTACTTGAGTGTCCCTTTAAAAGTTTCATATTTTTAACAAAATGTACAGGGTAGCAATAACATTAATGATATTTGACCTTTTCCTCCATGTAGCGAAGAGGCGTGGCCACCCTCATAGATTGACAGTTAGGGGCAACCAGCCGCCCCCTGCTGGGCAGAACCAGGAAGGCGACTCTCTCCACACCAGAAGCAGAGGGGCAGGACAGGAACAGAAAGTATAAAAGGCGGGCCCTGTAGCTCAATTGGGAGGTAGCTAAGAAAGGAGACGGACACGTTCTCCCCACTGTGGGTGCAGGAGCCTGCAGAAGACTTCTGATGTCCCGAGGAGGGCCCCAAGCTACCCATACGTCCAGACACGCTGGATGGTGAGGAGTTGCTGGGACTGCCGCTTGCAGTGTACCCTGGGGAGATGGACGATGACCCTTGGAAGGTACACCCTAGGGGGAGTATAGGAAGTGCCCCAGGGGCAGCCAACCCAAGTCTGGTTGCAGCGCTGCCAGAGATTAGGTCAGCGTGTTATGGTCAGGATCCACGCTGACCCAGTGGCAGACCACTCTGCCACTGTTAGGGCCCTAGGCTGGGAGTTGGGCAGGCCTACAACATCCCCCCTGCTACTCCTCCCCTGGATTGGCAGTACTCCACGCTCCTTAGGTCAGGAGACCTGCGCTTGCTGGGGCACTCACCCCTTGCCAGAGCCCCCTAGATTGTACTTGGTGCCATGTCCTGCCCCAGAGCCTGGGCCCCTGAACAGTTCACTGCTCTACCCTGTGTGAGGGTTTGAGTCCTATAGATGGCTAATTTCCCCTTATACAGACTGCCTTGCAGGTGCATGACAACGAAGAGGCGTGGCCCCCCTCTGAGATTGACAGTGAGGGGCGGCCATGCAAGCCTACACACCTACACTCCAATAATACCCATTTCAAAAATAAACTTCTCAGCATTTAGCTATCAGCAACAGAGCTGTCTCCCCAGTTTTTGTGAGTGGAAGAGTTTAAATGTGGTTGCCACTTTTCCAAGGAGCATTTCATCTGTCCCAGTTTGTTTCATGAATTAATGACAGTATAGCTCCAGAGAGCCTGAAGAAATGTTGTTTTGTTAACCATTCTTTCAATACCCACCAGTGACTAGAGAAACTATAAAAAAAAAAAAGTTCAGGGAATTATATCAATAGGAACTGCAAAATTTCAGTAAATGGCAAAACTGCTTTCAACATGGTTTACTACATTATATTATAGCCACACTGTGCTCAAATAAAAACATCTAAACTCAAGCTAAAACAGTAAATCAGAGAATGTGACTTACATAAAATGCTAGCACCATAAAACTATGGTGACTTCAGTAGGGATTCCCATTCCTGCCTAACACATTTCAGGATAGCAAACTGCATGTGTGAGAGTGTATGTGAATGGGTGCACTAGGTCACAATAGATGAACGAGTGGTGTGCTGAACTCCATTAAGCTGATTGCAACCTTTCCGATGATCAGAGCCTCCAATAATCTTTCAGGAGTTTACTAGGTTCTGAACTCCTTATTTGGTGTATTAAACAGAACTAGCTGACTTATTCATGACAAATATCTGCTGCAAATTTAGCCCATTTTTCTGTTAATGAATTGTTCATAAATAAATTCAGATATACACATCTATTTGCTATTTATAATTAATTGCTTATGCAGACAAATTTCAAATTATGAGTTGTTTATAAACTGCTCTTTTTGACTATTCATGGTGTGAGACTGTTCACCTAAGTCAGATCCTGGCCTTATTTGTGCACCATGATTGGAAGATTGAAACTTTTAAAACAGAATAATGACTAGTGAATAACGAGCATTCTTGTTCATGCACAAATACCCTTGTTTGCATGTGAATGCGGGTATTCATACAAAGATCACCCATTCTCCAAACATTTGTGCCAAACCAAAACAAAAATTTCACATCAACATTCTGAAGTAGTGAATCAAATGGGACTCAGATGTGATTGAATCAACCAGCCATTCAGAAATTGAATGCACAAACAACGTATTAAACTATTCAAGCCTCACTTGCACTCAATGTTTTAACGATGATTTTCAGTATTTGAAATTTGTCTTGTGTGCTAGATCGCACAAACAGCTTTCAAACAAATCTCATTTGAAACCTCTCAGACGAGCCATTTTGTAGCCAGGATGTGGGGAAAAGTGAGATATCTTCAAACTACGACTAACTCCTGTTTTTCCTATGGCTTGTCTAAATAACTTTAAACTTGCTTAAAAAATAATTGTCTGCTCACATGGAATGCACATGCCAAGTTTGAAACTAAACCTCTCCTTATTGGAAATTATGGAAGGGGAAGGGGAAGAGGACAAAATCCAGGATATAATGAAAAGTGAGACTTCACTCCTGAGCAGCTCTCCCCATTCCATAATTCCGTTCTCTGTTGTTATAACTAAACTATTAAGAGAAATATTACAGAGCTTTCACCCCCTTCTTGTGTGAGCCCTCTATTCAGGATAATGCTTGTCCCCATTATTCAAGTCCTTCTTGCAATTCTAACTGTCCACATTATAGAAATCTCTGGTTAAAAATAAAGAGGACTAAGTGCATTTTTGTCTTAATTCTTCTTACCTCCATTAGAACAAACAGTGCGGCAAAGAAAAGAAGTGTTGCCCATTCCACTCTGTTTAGTATCATCTCAAAATCATGGATGTCAGCTAACACTAGTAGCCAAATAGCTCCCAACATTGCAATCCACCCTGCATTAAAATAGGAGAACAGGGAGTATTTGTTACATGTTCTAGATTTGTCTAAGATGCACATTTATTTTTCTAAGGATATAAAATATACAGTAACACATTTTTCATGTAAACATTTTCTGGCCTATTTTTTTGTGCTGACTGTGTAGCAAGGAAATTTCACAAATCTCTTTTACAAGAATATGTTCTAGTTTTATGTAGAAATAGAAACCTTGTACAAATGTAGGAGGAGATCCACGTTTGATTAACAACCTTATGCTGTTGGGGCCAGCATTTTCTGGGAGTGCTGAGGAATCAGCAAGTACATTCAGGCTTTAGTGAGAGGAAGTATCTTGTGCTGCTGAAAAATCCACTGAGTTTGCTTCACAAATAAAATTCCATCTGATTAGGATAGGCACTGAACGGTATTCTCTGTCCAGTCCTCCTCACACAGTACACTGGTGGCTGCTATATAGGACCTCCAGGATATTTTGGCTAGAGGATAAACTGAGGAAAGGCAGGCTATTCCAGGATATGAGGGTTCTCTCTTAAAAACAGTGATAAACTATGTATACATGGAGTATGCATGTACTGACATTTACATCTATACTGTATGTAAATGTTATTAATACAGTTAGACAGACAAAGTGGGTGAGGTAATCTCTTTTACTGGACCAACTTCTGTTTGTGAGAGAGACAAACTTTCAAGCTTTCTCGCCAACAGAAGTTAGTCCCGTAAAAGAGATTACCTCACCTTGTAGGTCTAATATCTTGGGACTGTCCTGACTAAAATAACACAGCATACATCAATACACTTATACACTTCTTTTCATCCACAGACATCTCAAAGCTCAATATTCAACCAGGGAAAACAATCACAGCATTTCCTGACTCATGCACTTGGGTTATTGTCAATATTATTTAAATGTATTCTGGAATTGTCTGTGCATGAAATGGCAATTTTTGCCAAGGGACTATGCCAAATTTCAAGCTAAGAAACTTCAGATTTCAAAGAGAATTTTCACTAGGCATGTGCCCATTTTTGCTCAGAAGGAAACTCGACTGGATAAGGGGCCAATATTTGGATGAAAAACTATTGATATACAACATTTTTTAATTGTTAATGATATGCACAAAGCTCCTCACCATTTCAAGTTATTTCTCTTTTTGTTGTGACTATTTCCTACATCTCTATCAAAGTGTTTTAGTTGGAACATTATGCTGCTGGAAAAAAAAATCCTTCCTGTTAGAAATCTTAAAGTCAAAACTAATAATCAAGTACTGAAGATGATTTAGAGATACTAAGATCCTGCCACAGGGCAGGTAGATACATAAAATGGCCTTCTAAGTGGCCACTTCTAGCTCATTCTGTGAAATAGCAAAATACAGCAGATTGATTCCATGCACTTAAGATCCGGGGCCATTCATCTGGCACACACGTGCTTCTGCTTCCCTTGTCCCCAAGGAACATAGAACATAAGGACGGCCATACTGGGTCAGACCAATGGTCCGTCTAGCCCAGTATACTGTCTTCCAACAGTGGCCAATGCCAGGTGTTTTAGAAGGAATGAACAGAACAGGTAATCATCAAGTAATCCATCCCCTGAAGCCCATTCCCAGCATCTGGCAAACAAAGCCTAGTTTTTAAGAAAATCCAAAGGTTTAAAATTAACACTCAATGGCATTCCATCTAAATTTGATTACAAAAAGTAGAAACATACAGATCAATGCATACAGACCATTAATGAAGTGAGTGAATGTTGAATGATGCCCTTCAATTCCTAAAGAAAGAGATCCACAGTAGTTCTACACAAAGATTCCCTTACACAGGAGATGCAATTTTGATTCTTCCAATACATATGTACTTTTGAAACTTTAAATAACATATTGAATGCTTTCAAGGGAATTTTAGATTAATTGTGATCCCTGGAGCACAGCACAATTGTTGAAAATACTGCATGCATAAAATTATAGAGAAAATTTGTTTTAGTTATGTAGCACTCATTAGTATGTCAAGAAAGGCCTTTATAAACCCACATAATATTGGCTCCTGATTAGGAATTTTCATTTCCTTTTAATGGATTTGTAAAATAGTCATGTATGTGTTATGTTATGTTCTACTATATAAACACTTTCCCCCTTGACTTTAACTGCTAGCGCTTCCCTCCCTGGATCCATTTTCTACCTATGCAGACACTATTGGAACAGCCTTGGAAAATAAAGTTCCCTCACTACCACCTGCTTTTCTAACTACTGCCCTCTCTCCTCCCTCCAAAAGTCACAGCATTCCCGTTCGTAGGCTCCTTCTCCTCAAGCTCTAAACTTGAGCCTCCATAATCTGGCTTCTGATGTCTCTACACTACTAAAACCACTCTCACAAGAATTTCCACTTTAGCATGAGGCAAACCTGATCTATCAAGGTTGCAAGTACCTGCAGAGAGGAGGATGAGGGATTAGGAAATCTCATTGTTTTCACAATTCAACAAAAATACTTTCCTATGACTAGCAATGAACACAAAGTGAAACATGGAGCCAAACCTCCCCAAACTTTGAGACAGCTCATATTCCGGAACACTCCAATGGGCCTAAACCTGGACCACAAATCCTCACCCCAGACTTTGAGGACATTGTAATTGAATCAGATTCCAGATCCAAAAGTCATGACTAATTGCTATCTCCACTCACCACCAAGGAAGGAAACACCACCATTTGGCAAGCAAATATATTGAGTTTGATTCACTCTCTGGTGAGAATAAGTGCCCAGCAGCAGTGGTCAAGCAGCCCAAAAGCAACGCTTATACTGCTAAGGGAGAAAGTGGGGCAAAAATGGCACAAAGAAAGAGCAGGGCTGGCTTAGAAGGGGATGTAGCTAGGCCAGCTGGGTCCCTCCAGCGATGCGTCTCTGACAAAGCCCTAGCTGCAAAATGAAGCTGCCCTCCCAGGACAGAATCCCTAAGGGAAGGAGGCACCCTCCCTTGGGGATGAATGCCTCTCAGCCCTGCTGAGAGTGAATCTGGACTAATGAGGGCCAAATCCATCTCTTATCTCCATAAGTGGAAAGATTTGCCAGGCAGGGGAATTGGTGCAGTTCAGCAGCTTATGGAGGAAGGCTAGATGTGGGGTGGTGGGTCAGGCTGTATACAGATGTAGTGCCCTCCTATACACAGTTCACTTTTATGGCATCACAAAGGAGGTGGGATTGATGTGGACTAAAGATAATGTCAGCTGTTGTCAAGATGGATGCGGGATTTTGGCATAATTGCATGAGCTGAAAATCTATCTATTTTGCTCCTAAAAAGTATTCCTGACCATAGAATAGCACAGCACTCACCTGGAGTAATCTGAAATGTTGAGATGTGAAAATGAGGGAAATGTTGAGATGTGAGATGTAGAGGGAAATGCTTCCAGGAAAATGCTTTGAAAATGCCTGACAGTAGAAAGAATCTTGGGCATTCCAAAGGCAAGAAGTAAAGCTCTTTAGAAGCATTTATAAGCCACAGCAAGAAAAGTTGCCCACGGTCAGGAATGCTTTAGCAGTATCCACAGAAGGGGTGAACTCCTAATCTCTGTCCATCGCATCCCTTGGCTATCACCATTGACAACTCTATTATATCCTTCCTGCCTTCCAAACTAAAAACAAAGCGTAATCTATTAATGCAAATTAAATGATTAATTAACCCCGACTTGCTTGGTGTGATCTTCACCATAGCTAAAGATCTGGCCTTAGTGTCTTTCAGTATAAATAAGGACTATGATGAATTAATGGTTCACATGAATTAACTGATTTCTCTCTCAACTGTCTAGTCTCAGCCACCACTGCACCACAGCAAAACCAAACAGAGAGCCGATGTTCTGTCCTCACATAGGCCTGTGCAGTTCCCATTAAAGTCAATACGAGTTTTGGATTCAAGCCTAAAGGTAAAATTAGGTCCCAAAGCCCTGATTCTCCACCACCTTTGCTCCTATTGTGCCCTCAACATTTATACCTATACAAACCAAGTGCTAAATGGCAGCATTTTAGACCCATATTGCACAAGTGTAACATTTAGCAAACCTGGAACATTTAAGAACTAACAGTTCTTAATATTTCTGGAGCAATCTGTGTAAATATCTTGGCATTTTTTGATTCTTCCTGCCTGTCATGAAAACAAATCACCTTAAATGTGCTATAGAGAGGGAATAATTATTTGCTAATGTTTATGTAAAGTAACTGAATTGCATAGAGAAGTATATTGTAACTCATTTGTTAACATGGTGCCAATGTTTTATTAGAATGTTTTTCTACAAGTTACTGCCAGTCTTTATAAACTGTATTAGGTTTACACACACACACGTTTACTACAAGACAGCCTCCAGTGTGGCTTTCTTCATTCCTCTCTAGCAGATCCCAGAGAGTAGTGATGGGTAGCAGCTCCTAGCCCTCAAAAGTTCTCACATGTGCAGCTGTACAGGGAGCAATCTTATCACCTCTCTCTTTTGTAAACATATATAGTATAGGAGACAATAGGAAATAAATTATTATACCATCATGCCCCCCCACTATAATTACACACAACTTTCCATCTCTTTCTCAGAAGGTGCGATTTATGTCGTCGTATACTGTGTCCCAGGCAAAACATAAGTGAGAAACAGGGAAACACTTCAAGGAGTTTAATCAAGACTTTGGCCATAGTCTTAAATCATCTGCCTTAAGAGGCCTCCAAGTATCACTAGACTCAGCCCTAGTCCGTGGAAACCAGACTGAAATGGTGCCTTCTTCCAAATCCAGCTAACCAAGGGACCTCGCCTACTGATACAGACCTAATCACTCCATGGGTTTATTGTGTTATGACTGGACTAGTGTAACTTCCTCTCCCCAGGACTGTCTGTGTCTATCAAAGTTAACTAGAAACTCCACTCTGTGCAAGGCGTGGCAGACAGTCTCTGGGGATGGACTAGCTATGGAGAACATATCACGTCAGGGCTTGTGCACTCAGTTGGCTTCCCGCTTGTCCTTGCTCCAGTTTAGGGTTCATTCCCTAATCTTGAACTATTTTAAGGAACCAGAGTACTGTGGAGACTGGCTTCTCTCTTCAAGACTCTCAGAGCCCATTGTACCCTACAGGGACACAGAAACTATCTGTGTCCATGGGGAAACTATCAAGAGGGTGGAGGTACAGCCTTTTTGGTAACAGGTTGAGGTTCATCCTACTGGCAAGTATCAGAATGATCTTTAGTCATCACATGACATCTAGTCTTCCTATTACAATGCAAAACCCACCTTTCCACAGAAGCCCACTCACAACAGAAGCTAAAAACAAAGTGCAAGAAGAAGAAGCAAGAAAAGGTAGCAGACAGGAACAGAGAGAGAAGGAAAGGAAAGAGAAGAAGAAGAGTGGAAAATCCTCCAAGAAACAGCAGCTAAGACCTAAAAGAATGAGAGCAGAGTGTCCTAATTTACTGTATTTCATTGCCTACATGGACTTTAAGGTCAGAAGGGAGCATCATGACCATCGTGATCATCTAGTCTGACCTCCTGCACATTGCAGGCCACAGAACGACATCCCCACTCCTGTAACAGATTCCTAACCTCTGGCTGAGTTACTGAAGTCCTCAAATCATGGTTTAAAGACTTCAAGTTACAGAAGAGTCATAATTTATACTAGTTTAAACCTGCAAGTGACTCGTGCCCCAAGCTGCAGGGGAAGGAAAAAAAACCACCAGGGTCTATGCCAATCTGACTCAGGGTGAAATTCCTTCTCAACATCAAATATGGGGAGCAGTTAGACCCTAAGCCTGTGGGCAATACCCACCAGGCAGATACCTGGGAAAGAATTCTCTGTAGTAACTCAGAACCCTTCCCATCTAGTGTCCTGTCTTTGGCCGCTGGGGATTTTTGCCACTAGCAGTTGATCATGGGTCACACACCATTGTAGGCACTCTCATCATACCATCCATCCCCTTCATACACTTATCAAGCTCAGTCTTGAAGCCAGTTAGGTTCCCACCCCCCACTGCTCCCCTTGGAAGGCTGTTCCCGAACTTCACTCCTCTGATAGTTAGAAATCTTTTTCTAATGTCAAGCCTAAACTTGTTGATGGAGAGTTTATATCCATTTGTTTTTGTGTCTACATTGGTGTTTAACTTAAATAACTCCTCTGCCTTCCTGGTATTTATCTCTCTGGTGTATTTATAGAGTGCAAGCGTATCTCTCCTCAGCCTTCTTTTGGTTAGGTTAAACAAAGCCAAGTTCTTTGAGTCTCCTCTCATATGGTAGGTTTTCCATTCCTCTTATCATCCTCATAGCCCTTCTCTGCACCTGTTCCAGTTTGAATTAATCTTTCTTGAACATGGGAGAATAGAACTGCACACAGTATTCCAGATGAGGTCTCACCAGTGCCTTGTATAGTAGTACTAACACTTACCTGTCTCTACTGGAAATACCTCACCTGATGCGTCCTAGGACTGCATTAGCATTTTTCACAGCTGCATCACATTGACAGCTCATAGTCATCCTGTGATCAAACAATATACCCAAGTCTTTCTCCTCCTCAGTTACTTCCAACTGATAAGTCCCCAGCTTCCAGCAAAAATTCTTGTTGTTAGTCCCTAAATGCATGACTTTGCACTTTGCACTATTAAATTTCATCCCATTTCTATTACATCCTACATGGTTTGTGTTTTAGATATATAATAGATCAGCAAGAGAGAGAGAAAAATCAGTGTGTCTCTTGTTTGATGGACTGATCTTAAACTCCTGTTCCGCACAGTTATGGTTTCTACGGGATACAGTTACACTTTCTATTGATTTTAAGAGAAATAGGACTATCATGAAACTTTAATGTACCATACACACTGAAAATTCTGTGATGCCTCCTACACAGGAAGGGTGTGCACATATTCTGCACTGCCCCAGGAAAAGAAAAACAGAAATAGTTTTGTGCTTTGGTTTATTTCACATTAAACTCTACAGAGAAAGAAAATCTTCAGAACAGAAATCTCTCCTTGCAAACAGAATATTATTGCAGTCCAAAAGAGAGCTGACTTTCTATTTTGAAAACAAACAAGCACTTGAATTAGTGTCTAGAATATGAGGAAGGAGAGGGGAAAGATAACCATGGCAGCTGCAGACTTTGCAAATGACTAATTAAGAAAAAGCTGTCACTTTTAATAATTGGGATATTATTTGGCTTACATCTAAATTGAAAAGGTTGATAAAATGGGCATCCTTCTAAAAATCTGAAATCCTTAGAAACCATATATGCATGTTAATTATTGTAATCTGAAATAGTTTCCTTTGCATGAAAATCTTAAAGGCACATCCAGAGTTTCCATTTGTGCAAGTCATCAGACACATTTGCAGTGAAGACAATTTTTTTTATATCATATAGGTACACACACAGAGAATACAAAGTTATATTAGCATGAATTTGGTACGACTGCACTGGCAAAGTCACTAGTAAATTAAGTAGATCATCCCAAACAAGTGGTGATAAAAACAATACTACACAATACTACTATTTATTCTGAACATGTTACATTTGGTATGTTACAGAAAAAGTTTGGGATACGTTTTACTGAGCTTCAAAAAAATGTTAGTACTATGAGTTGCAGCCCTGTTCTTGCCTTCAAAGGGACTACTCACATGCTTAAAATTAAGCATGTGCTTAAGTACTTTACCAGATTGAGGCCTCATTGAATATTAGCATAGCAGTATAGAGCCCAGAGGGAGATATGAAAATCTCTATAAATAACCAAAAGTATTTTTCTCTACTGAAAAATGTTATGATTTGAAAGCCTAATGTCAAGGTGCAAAACAGATGCTGGGTTCCATTGGCAAGTCTGGAAGTTTCCCTATCCAGTTGTATACAGATTTCCATTGCTAGCCTATCATTGCTAGACAAGATATTGACATTTAAACCCATCACTGATGAAGTTTGCCCCATTCTAGAACTTGAGCCAGAGTAATTTTGAATGGCAATTCCCCCATGTGAGGGAAACAAAGAAACATTTCTCTGGCAGGTTGCCTTTTTCTTTTTAGGTAGTTGTTTGTTGAAGGCTCAAGATGTGGAATTTTAGAAGTAGTCCCAGAGTAGATGAATTCTTTGCCATTGCAGGCCCATGTAGTAAATTTTATTTATCCCATGGTTCTCCAATTAGTTATATTGGTATCATCACCACAGGCAGTGGGAATATGTATGTACACAGCCATTTGTGCACATAACATGTGTGTATTATCAGGTAAAATAGTGCCTCTATATTAAGTCTGGAGTCTATTTTACAGTTAAAGAAGATATTCAGCCTCTTTGTTTTGCAAGATGAATACGGTGCATCTTTCACAAATTTACAGCACATAATTTGTGGGCAAAGATTGAATTTTCTGGAATTTGTAAGTAAATCTGTTACTTGGTTTATGAATTGAAATTAATTAAAAATTAGCCCTTTAAGGAAACTCTTTCCCCCTGTCTCTCACTTTTTGTCTGTTCCTTTCTGCTGATAAATGGCTGGCCTGCTATAATTTTCATTTTCCCTACAGTTAAAACTCCCAACCAGCTAGTGATGAGTGTGCAGTTAAGAAATTCAGTTTGCAATTAAACACCATTATTAATGATTTTTCTCCTATCTTTTCCAGTGTATTCAAAATTTTCCTTCAGTCAAAATGCCCACTCATAACTTTGTGTGTGTGTGAGTGTGTTTGTTTTTGGGACCCACCAGGTACGTTCAGGGCTAGAAACTAACATGTCTTCAGTGCTTTCCTTCAAGTCATGGTACACTTTGCATGCTATTAAGTATATTAAGAAGGTTTGGGGCACCACAGCACTCCAGCAACCCCAGCAAGAGGGGACAACTATACATCTTATATGCGTTTTATCAAAAACCCAGGATGTTTCCCCAAATGAAAAATTTGTTTACAAGGGATGAAACGTCGCTAGGGATGTCATATCTAAAAATAAGGGAATGCCAAGTTATGGGACATCTCTTAACCACTCACTAATGCCCACACACATCATCTCCATGGATGCTGATAGACTCCACATCTTCACAAGGAACTTCCATCGGCCTCCAACACACAAGAAAAACACACAACACATTAGTCGCCCTCACAGTATAATACAAAACTTTAATTACAGCTTCATATTTCCTCTACATGCACTCCACACATGCAACCTGAGCACGCATCAACACTGAGTATTTGCTAATGTTGTGCGTGCGCGTGCGTGCGTGTGTGTGAGAGAGAGAGATCAGACAAATACACACAAAATGTGGAACTACTTGGATCCATTAATGAAATTAAAGACATAGAATCACTGAAATGTAGAACTGGAAGGGAACCTCGATACGTCGTCTAGTCCAGTCCCCTGCACTCATGGCAGGACTAAGTATTATCTAGACCATCCCTGACAGGTGTTTGTCTAACCTGCTCTTAAAAACCTCCAAGGACAGAGATTCCACAACCTACCTAGGTAGTTTGGTCCAATGCTTAACTACCCTGACAGGTAGGAAGTTTTTCTTAATGTCTAACCTAACTCTCCTTTGCTGCAATTTAAACCCATTATGTTTTATCGTGTCTTCAGTGGATAAGGAGAACAATTTATCACCCTTCTTTTTATAACAACCTTTTATATATTTGAAGACTTATGTCCCCATTCAGTCTTCTCATCTCTAGACTAAACAAACCCAGTTTTTCAATTTTTCCATAACAGGTTTTCTAGATCTTAAATCATTTTTGTTACTCTTCTCTGGACTTTTTCCAATTTGTCCACATCTTCCCCACAGTGTGATGCACAGAACTGGACATGGTACTCCAGTTGAGGCCTTATTAGTGCTAAGTAGCATGGAAGAATTACTTCTCATGTCTTGCTTACAACACTCCTGCTAATACATCCCAGAATGATGTTTGCTTTTTTCTGCAGCAGTGTTACACTGTTGACTCATTTAGTTTGTGATCCACCATAACCCTAGATCCTTTTCTGCATTACTCCTTCCTAGGCAGTCATTTCTATTTTGTATTTGTGTAATTGATTATGCCTTCCTAAGTGGAGTACTTTGCATTTGTCCTTGTTGAATTAAATCCTATTTATTTCAGACCATTACTCCAGTTTGTCAAGATCATTTGGAATTCTAATCCTGTCCTCCAAAGCACTTACAACCCCTCCCAGCTTGGTATCATCCACAACTTTATAAATGTACTCTCTATGCTATTTGAAAATCATTTATGTTGACTAAAATGCTGAAAAATTCCACTCAGAAAGAAAAAAAGAGTCCAGGAGAAGGGGTTCTAACAGTTCTGAATGTAAAATAAAATTGTACTGCACTGAAGTATTTTAAAACATCTTAATTTTAGTGCTGTTACATTACCATATGTACCTGAATACACATGTTCATACAATTTGTGTAAGTTTTCAGAAATAATAAATGTTGGCACCAGCTAAGTATTTTAATCTTTAATAGACTTTTTCTAATGTTGCCTGAACACAATCTTGTTCCATCTTTATTAGATCTCTTCTGTTAAGTAAGTGATATTTGTTGGCCTCCTAAAACAGGTCTCACTGTATATAAATGATTTCTAAGCTGTTATGCCACTTGCAGTAACACATTTTAAGACTGCCTCAGGGATGGAATTGTGATGGTGATTGTGTAGGACAGTTCGCAATGTGACAGTGGTAGCTTCATCCAGCATGAGTGAATGGAAAGAATCTGATTGAGCTGAAAAGAAACCGCAACCCATGGGGGAGGGAAGAGATCAAATGAAAAAGCAAAGACCATAGCACAGAATGAGGAGAAGAGGAGACACAAGACCAGCTGCTTTTCAGCCACAGAGCAGCACATCCACAAAATGAGTGACACCAGATTAAAATTCCAAGGTCAGCTGGGCTTTATTCAGGTAACCTTTTGCTAAAACAATAGCAATTGGTCACTGTGGAGTCAGAGTGGAGAAATCACACCCACCATTGCATTACAAAGTCCACACTCACTATTCTTGTTGATAGTCCTGTTTAATCCAAGTGATAGAAGATGTGATGATATTTAAGGTAGAATTCTGTGAAAAACACAATTAAACATTGACATTTGAGATGTCCAAATGCCTCAGGTCACTACCATTGCACTAGCTACAGGAGATTTGTATGGACAGATGTAACAGCTACATGACTTCCTATGGTACACAAGTATATAGGCCTGCATCATTTTACATGGTCTTCCCTCAGTAAAAGCTGCCAGATTTTTAAAAAGATAAATATTAAAATATATATCCTACATCATCCTTGTGAGTCAAAAATAAAATGAAGGGGGTGTGAATATTTAGATTGAAAGGGTACATTTCACAAAACAAAAGTTGTACTGAAAATATGGGCATTTGTACATGCAATTATAAGTCACGCTTTGTGCAACTGTCTGGACAATGTCTGTTTTCCAAGGATGAATGCACATTTTGAAGGCATAATTTGGGCACCTATTTTGGGAAATTTGCCTCAAAGGAGATGAATATCAGGAGTGTCCTTGAAAGCAGACACCTTTCTCTCACACATTCCAAGTAGAAGTGTTGCAAAGTTAACTTGTCAAGAAGGCATGGATTGGACATGACATTCTGTGTTCAAGCCAATATTGACTGCAAGAATCTGGCTCCATTCCAAAATGCTAACTCTCATTATTGCAAAAAGATAGTTCACTTTATCTAATTATTTGTGCTATGCAGAAGGGTGTCATTCATATATATTGTGATAGACTCAGGCCAGTTGGGTACAGCAGAATAGCTGAAGGCAGATATACTGGCCACTGGATTAACAGTTTTCTGTTCCCTGACTGACCAGAGCAGGGGCTGCTCCAGGCTAATGAGAACACCTGACTCTAATTAACCTGTAAAGTGTCAGGTGAGGCCATTCAGTTAATGTGACCACCTGACTCTAATTAAGGCCCTGCTGTTACTATAAAAAGGACTCACTCCAGTCAGGCAGAGGAGCCAGGGGAGAGGAAGTGTGGCTGAAGGGCTGGTTACTGAAGACACCCTAAAACATTGTTAAAGGAGCCCTAAGGTAAGGGTGAAGAAGGGAGAAGCAGGAGAGCTGTGGGGAAGTGGCCCAGGGAAATGTAGCAACTCTGGCAGTGAAAGGTTGGCTGCCAACAACTGCTACCATTAGGGTCCCTGGGCTGGAACCCGGAGTAGAGGGCGGGCCCGGGTTCCCCCCAACCCACAACTACAGGAACAGCTCCTGGGAGGGGAAGTCAGGTCCCTGTCAGGACAGGAGGCTGAACAGAGACTGTGGGAGTTCTCTCACCAACCTCCTTGCTGGCTTATGATGAAAAGGGCTCAGTAGACTGTAACCCTGGCCCTAGAGAGAGAAGGGCTACGTGGAGGGTCACAGTGAGCCACTGAGGCTAAGCATAAACCGCCTAGAAGCGCAGGACCCACAGGAGCAAGGTCAGAGCTCTGCCACAATATATAACAGTCAGATAAGGATAAGCCAAATACTTTAAAAACCATTATGTTCACCATCTTAACACCTACACACTTAAATCAAAACAGAAAGCTAGTATTTATTCCACATGGCAGTCAAATCTCTACATGATGTACATCTGAGAGCAGCAAAATAAAATGTGCAAGTCACTCATGTGCCTTTTTGTTCTTGAATCCAAGACATGGCTTCCAGCCAGCTTAACTCAGCACTGCTACATGCCATAAGAGATGAAATAATAGAAGGCAGTTCATGGGAGGAAATCCTTAAAAGTCAGAATGCCTCAACGTGCCACTCTGCTGTCCATCATTTTCAGGCCAGGAGTTAAGGAGACAGCCTCACTTGTAGAAACTGGCAGCTTAATTTTGGCAGGAGAAACACTTGTGAAAAATTAGCAAGAGGAATTACTACAGACAAGAGAAATCGGGATGGTGTGATGGGGTATACAAACCCCACCCAGGACCACAGGGGGTTAAGGAGCTGCACTGGGCTCAACCAGTTCCATCCCATCACACCTGCAAGGCTTGCACAAAGCTGAAGGAGGAATTTAAAAGGAGAGCAAAACAGCTCACCTGCAGGCAGACCAGGGAAGAGAACAGACATTCAAACATCAGCTCCCGAGGAAAGGGCTGACTGAAGGCAGGAGCTTCCCAGCCAATTCAGTTGGTATTCACTGGAAGTCAGGAAAAAGGGGGAAAGGATATATCCAGTGTCTGGCAAGAGAGGTTTCAGGCAATGAGAGCTGGAACTGCATTAATCAACTCCTGCGAAGACCTGCTTAGCAGACTGTGCTCAGAAAGGAACTGGCTAGAATGTTCTGGGAACAGTGAGGGGCCTTTGGTTGAGGCATGATAGAGTTCAGAACTAACCAAAAGGCATTACATAGAGTTAAACAGTGGAACGGCTAGAGGTGTTCCTTCATGACTGTTGATGGATACATAATTGACATAATCCTGTGCACATTATCATAAACAAATGGAGAACTCTATAGCTTTCAATAGTCCTCATTTCATCGGTACACTGTGTATGCAATAGACTAAGGATCAGATCCAGAGCCCAGTGAAGTCAACATAAAGACTTGCACTGATTTCAGTGGGCCTTGGATAAGAGCCTAAATCCAGACAGGCAGAGCCTAGTAAAATTAAAGTTCTTCTAATTCACCATCACCCTCATAAATAGTATCAGCTATGCAATTTATAGTGAAGGTCTCCCTCACACAAATGTATTAGGGCCAAAAAATCAGAAGCATTAACACATATGAAGTATTTTTCATGCAATTAGTTTGTTCAACCTTTTATTTAAAGCTTTGTGAAAGAAGGCTAGTTCCTGGAGTTTCTGTCCTACCCTCTAATTTACTAAACCATATGGGAATGTTTTAGAAGTAAAATGATGGAAGAAGAAATATTAGCTGTTAAGAACTTAAATGCGGGTGAGATTCAAATATCACTGTGAATAGTTACTTTGCAGTCAATACCTATAAGCTCATTTGTATTGGAAATTATTAATATTTCACCCCTAGGTACTTTGAAAGAAAACGCTAAATTCTGCAATTGATTAAAGAGAATAAATCACTTTTTACACAAAAGGCACATTGAATTTTTATTTTGGCACAAAGCCTTAGCCTCCCTTAAAATGTGTGATACACAATCTTTTTTTGTTTAATATTCTAGATGCCTTCCCAGTACAGTTGATATTCTTGATTCCTAAGCTAACATGTGCTACTCTAAATTATTTATTTAAAATGTGCTTCCAAACATTTTGGAAGAAGGAAACCCAAGACAGCAGCAAACTTTTACATTATTGACCTTTCACCCTAAGTATCCCTAAAACTCATCTGAGACGTTTAATTTCTAAACTGAAATGTCAAAACATTCCCTCCACCACCACTACCCCACATTCTTTTTTTACCTAGCATCAATCTAGTTTTACACGTTTCTATTTACATTAATTTAGTTCACATGAAAGATGATAGGCCTGTGCAACCATGCAGTATGGCAGTATCAGAAGATTTACCCTATTTACTACTAGTGCTGGGTGGTGGCTAGGGCAGCAATCTGAGGCGTAAAACTAAGAAAAACAAAGATTATTCAGAGTTGACACTCCTTTCAAGATGAATGGAGGCTGTTTGCACCTCTCTCCGGCATAAATCCTCCTCTTTTCTCCCTGGCAGCTCTAGAGGTCCCTAAACAGCCCTGCCTCAGTGGGGTGGCCCGTGGGGAAAAATCTGTTCACACCCACCCCAAAGGAACTCCCTAATACACAGGTCAGTTGCTCAGGCTGTGTCCTGATAACAAGATTGGGGCAATAACCCATAGACATCACATTTTTTTCAGGCTCTCTACACTCTCAGAAAGACACCCCCCAGTTAACATTCATTTCACATTTGGAATATTCTCTTTGCATAAGGACTTGACTTTTTCATGAAGTTTAAATTGTGTAGAACTTAACTGGTTCTGAAAAGCTTCCTATTTGTCACTGATAGGTGGGTTTGTGTAGTCCTGGACCTGTAGATTTAAGTCATCTGAATTAGGTGCAGCACTGTCAGCATCTGTGCAAGCTTCTGTATACATTGCTCCCTGCTTATTTGCCTCAACTGTATTGAGGAAGAACTACTTCTGCTATGAACTAGTGAGCTCTGAGATCCACTTTTTGAAATATGATAAACAAGAACTCATAAGTAGGGGATGGAAGATGCTTAGGTTTCATAGGGTACCGTGATTGGAGAATCAGGCTCAGTGTTTCTAAGCAGAACAAAAATTGGTGCAGTGCAGATTTAAAAATTTTATTAAAGTGAATGTTTGAAATGAAAGATACACAAGTTGAGAGGGAAGGTACTGTACATCTGGGGTCAGGCTCGGGTTATGGGGGGTTACAGATATCGTTTGCAAGGATGAAAAGATACATACATATTGCATAACCGGCATAGATCCAGATTGAGGTGCAAGGGTTTTTAAAGTGTCAGTGGATAAGTGGGCTTGGGTACACCACCCATGGGATGAATAAGGAATCCAAATCAGTATCGGTGTAGCGGATAAGTACATGGGTGGGGTGCGTCCCTTGGTCCGTCAGGGAAGGAAGTGGATTACATTGTGCAGTTGTACAGAAGTTACATTCAAAACTAAAAATTTGAATGTAACAACTAACTTCTAATCCAGTTTATGTGAGACTCCAGAGCAACACAGAGCTTTCTTCATCACAAGGCAATTTTCCAAGCAAGCGCTATACTTGGCTACTCAACCACTAGTCTGTTATAATCACTAGCTCAATCATAGAAACTACTGTAAAAGCTGGCAATCTGCATGTCTGTTTAAACAACAGCAGGCTGAAAATCAAGAGAAATTACATGGGCAAAACTCACCGAGCTGAATTTGAGGTGTCACTCATTTTTGTATAAAGACAAAACTTCCACTCTGATTTGCATAATACACTCTGTGGATGTCATTTGGTTTTTATTCTACTGGTGCCCTTTTGAATTATAGTCTTTAATTTCTCTTGTCAATTTCTTCAAAACTTCCTGAGCATTATGTAAATGAGTCAGTAAATATAACGTGGTTTCCAAAGAAAGGACAACACAACAAGGGCCTTTTATAATCACAATAGTTCAACACATTTCTAAATGTAATGCATTGGCAATAAAATAAAGAGGAAGCCTGTAAAATCTGGTTTACTGAATAAAGCAGAAGTCAGATTAAATGAAATGAAAACAATGAATGCATTCTTTTTACTGTGCTCAGGTCACAGGATTTAAATGTTAAAACAATATAAGATCCCATTGATCATGAGAGGAACACTCAAAGGGCCAATGTTAGGGTGCAGCCGAGCAGCACTCAACACAGGTTTCAAGGACAAAATTTTACAGAATTACTGGAAGTCAAGAACAGTGCTATGTATGGCACAGCCAAAGGTTTGAACTGCAGTGAATCTGAAATACAAATGAGAATTAATTCTCAGGGAGGACCCTGAGTGTAAGCACAGAGGAGTTCACCAATTCAATCTTATAATTTTTAGAGACAGTTAAGAGGTAACTTGATCACTGTCTGTAAGTGAGTATGTGGGGAGCCGAAATGTGATACTAGAAGGCCCTTCAATCTAGCAAAGTATAACAAGGTTCAATGGCTGGAAGTTGTAACCAGATAAATTCAGACAAGAAATAACGTGCACATTTTTCACAGTGAGGGTAATTAACCACTGGAACAACTTGTCACAGCCCCTGAGTAGGCTACTCCTGCTGAGTCCGTCTTGCAGTCCCCGAAGTGCATCCCTATTATGTGGCAGGCCTGCGCCTCCACTTTGCCTTCGGGTGGGATCTCATGATCCAACCGGGTCTCCAGTTTATACTCACAGTTGCCAGCTGTGTTATTTAGCTAGCACAATGGGCCTGGCACCTGCAGGAGCTATCCTCCCCGGAGCCTGTGACAGCATGTGTTTGCAGTGATACGGAAACAGCTACTTCAAAACAAAGCATGATTTATTCTGCCCATAAGGTACACAGCACTTAGAGAAGTGGATTTAAAATAACAAACACACATTCCCTTATGTACGCTTAACCTCTTTATCCATAGCCCAGGCAAGTCTGGTTTATTCCCTGGCTACAAGTTGAAAGAAACAGCCTAGACTGCTTGCAGCCTGCTCCCTCTCCAAAAAGAAACACTAGAAAGGGAAAAGGTACAGAGAAGGGCAACAAAAATTATTAGGGGTATGGAATAGCTTCCATATGAGGAGAGATTAAAAAGACAGACTGTTCAGCTTGGAAAAGAAATGACTAGGGGGGATCTGATAGACATCTATAAATTCATGAATGGTTTGGAGAAAGGATAAATAACACTCCCTTATTCCCTTTCACATAACACATGAACCAGGGGTCACCCAATGAAATTAATAGGCAGCAGGTTTAAAACAAACAAAAGGAAGTTCTTCTTCACACAACATACAGTCAACCTGTGGAACTTTTTCCCAGGGCATGGTGTGGAGGCCAAATGTATAACTGAGTTCAAAAACCATTCTACTGGGGAGGGAGTTGGAAAGGAAGTTCTGCAGAGAAACTGTGTGGCCTATGAATAGCACATAGCCAAGTTATGGGAGCTTCACTTTAGAGCAGTGGCTCTCAAACTTGTTCCGCTGCTTGTGCAGGGAAAGTCCCTGGCGGGCCGGGCCGGTTTGTTTACCTGCCGCGTCCACAGGTTCGGCTGATCGCGGCTCCCACTGGCCGCAGTTCACTGCTCCAGGCCAATGGGAGCTGCTGGAAGTGGCGGCCAGTACGTCCCTCAACCCGCGCCACTTCCAAAACAGCTCCCATTGGCCTGGAACAGTGAACCGTGGCCACTGGGAGCCCCGATCGGCCAAACCTGCGGACATGGCAGGTAAACAAACCATCCCAGTCTGTCAGGGGTTTTCCCTACACAAGTGGCGGAACAAGTTTGGGAACCACTGCTTTAGAGTAATATAGAGCAGCAAATTGTGGACAGGTTGAAAGGCATATAAAGAAGAAGAAAAAAGAAAATTCTGTGCAAAAATCTGTTAATGCTACATCAAAGTTGGGATTTTTACCATGCAAGAGTCAGGAAAAAAATACATTTTAAAAACAACAACATCTCATTACCAGATCATACATCAAATAGTACAGAATGCTACATAGGTGCAACTGTTACATATAAAGTGTAAACATATCAATAAATAATAATTGATGTATGATGCTAGCACATATGAGCCACAGTAAAAAATCATTGTGCTAGGCACTGTACACGCCTATAGTGAAATGAGTATCTTCCCTGGAGGGCTTAACCAACAGAATAAAAGAAAAAATACTTTAAAAAATCAAATACAGAAGAGGTAGAATGTAGGCTGTTGTGGGAACCTTCACTTTCAATTATCTACTTCTGTTTGTTTAAAGTCTCAGCCTTAACACTGCATTAACATATGTATTTGCATATAAATAGAACTAAGTAAATTAATGAAGGGATACAAGAAAACTGAACAGGAAGGCAGCTAGCATTTAATTAGGCTGTTAAATATGCTGATTTTATTGTTTAGATTAAACCATCAGCCTTTGCAAATTATCATAGTGATTCCTAATTCATAATGGAAAAATTATATCAATGCTGGGGTTTGATAAAGAATTCTATAACCTTTCTGATTCACTCTACCAAATGCAGTTAAAAGTTATTAGATTGCTAACACTCTAACTTTTATATAACATATTATTCTGCAGGAAAATTAAACACCCATCTAAGATCCACTTTCCTTTTTATGAGGAAAAATGTTGCACAACTTTAACAGAAGCATTCGAGTATATGATATGCTGTATTTTAAGAACATTATTTCCATACACTGGAGAACTGAAAATCCATGGAGAATCACACCAGCGAAAGTTCAGTAACAATAATATGTAACTGATAGTTAAAATTAAGTTCAGGAGTTATCAGTAAGCCCTCATGGTGTGAGCTTGCGGCCCCCATTAACACTAATTACAGTGGCACAGCAGCACCATTGTTCTTAAGGTTGTGTCATTACTTCTGTTTAAAGGTCGATATTTCTAAGTCCTCTAAAATCAACATGGTCACTTGGATTCCTTGGACATTTGGTGTGCCTCAGAAGAGTCACTTGAGACAGGGACTGTGAAGATGTAAGCCCTGAAAAAGACCAGTCTCGGTTTTAACAAAGAGAGTGCAAGGCACCACTAAATCCTCACAGGACCCAAACCGAGATCGGTATTTACAAAAATGTATATTTGTATAGTGTCCATGCGCCAATACAAAACAACAGCTACAGGGTTTCAATTCCTGCCATCTTATATGCTTTAAAGCTCAGCACCTATAAGTGTTCCAAAATCCAAATAGTTACTCAGATCACTTAGAAATTTGGTGCACCACATGGGGACATGGGTAGTGTTAGTGATCCAAATTTGGGGTCATTTGAGGTCCGAGTTACTTGCCTCCTCCCCCCACAAAATGTTTTCCTTCTGCTGCCTTGTTCTGTTAAACAGAGAGGTACTAATGAGTGAATGAATGACAGACCTCATTGAGATTGTTAGCTGTGAACTAACCCTGACCTTCCCCTCTGGTGTTATCTGGATCGGTGATCTGCTAGGTCACTCCAATCCTTGACTCTGGGAGCCAGCCTTACGCTGCTCTGCTATGAGAACCCCCACCCCTGGGCTGTTCACACACAGCCTCTAGCATGCAAGCTGCTCCTTGGATTGTGCAACCAAATGACATTAGCCAATATCTCCAGTCCCAGACACAACCCTAGGAACCTCCATTTTGCAGTGTCCAGTTATGCCCACTGGATGCTGCAAGCTTATACGAGTTCATCAATTTAACAAAGAAATTGATATGTACCAAGCTTGTTGTCCCAAGGGGAGTCTCTGACATGTTTCAAACTAAACACACTGCTTCAGGTAGAATAAACAAACAGATTCTTTAACTACAAAGATAAATTTTAAGTGATTATAAGTCAAAGCATAAGTCAGATTTGGTCAAATGAAATAAAAGCAAAATGAATTCTATGCTGATCTTAACACTTTCAGTGCCCTTACAAACTTAGATGCTTCTCACCACAGGCTAGCTGGCTGCTCTTCAGCCAGGCTCTCCCCTTTGATCAGCACTTCAGTCGCTTGGTGGTGGTGTTTGTAGATGGAGGTGGAAGAGAGAGAAAGAGCATGGCAAAAGTCTCTCCCTTTTATCATGTTCCTTCTTCCCTCTTGGCTTTGCCCCCACCTTCAGATTCAGGTGAGCATTACCTCATCACAGTCCCAAACTGACCAAAGGAAGGGGGTGACTCACTTGAGAGTACAACAGATCCTTTTGTTGCTGCCCAGGCCAGCGTCATTTGTTCCCATGAGGCTGGGCTGGGTTTGTCCCATGTAAAGGTAATAATTGGAGATATATCAATCTCCTAGAACTGGAAGGGACCTTGAAAGGTCATTGAGTCCAGCCCCCTGCCTTCACTAGCAGGACCAATTTTTGCCCCAGATCCCTAAGTGGCTTCCTCAAAGATTGAACTCACAACCCTGGGTTTAGCAGGCCAATGCTCAAACCACTGAGCTATCCCTCCCCCTACATATATCTATATATCCTGATGAGGTGTGAACTGCCTCTCTGCTCTTGAAGAGTTTTTGCCTGGGCTTATTTTAAGCCATGAGGATACATTTTCAGCCTCAAAACTATACACTTGAAATTATAACCTATAACATTACTGTAACAACCATTACTATAACATCACTATAACGACAATGTTCAGTGCATCGTGAGCCTTCCGAAGACACCCAACATGACAAACTTTACATTGTATACCACACAATCATTTTACAAGGATGAACATGGGGGTCCTGTGTGTTCCCCCAAGGTACAGAGCATCACACTTACCCTTCAATTAACATAACTAAGGCCTGGTGCACACTACACAGTTAGGCTGACGTAAACTACCTTCTGTCGACCTAGCTGTAGAAGTACCTTCACTTAAATTGACTCCTGACAATATAAGTGACTCTCTACACACATTTAGTAACATCACCTCCCCTAATGGCAGGTCAACGCAGTGTCAGTGTAGACACTGCATTGCTTCCATTAACTGTTACTGGCTTTCAGGGGCGCCCCACAATGCCCCACACCGACAATTCAATCAATACAAATGCTCCTGGGGAGGACATGCACTGCCAACACAAAGAGCCAAGCGTGCACACACACACACACAAGTGATTTAATAACTATGGTGGCTGTATGCTGACGTAAGGCAACATAATTTTGTCATGTAGATATGGCCTAAATATAAGTTAATTACAAGCCCTCACCTAACACAAAAGACATTTTGAACTGAGGGTATGTCTATACTAAAACTGCTACAGAGGCATATCTACGGTGCTGTAGCAGTGCTTCAATGTAGACATTACTGATGAGAGGGTTTCTCCCATCCCTGCAGGTAACACACCTCCTCAAGAGGCAGTAGCTAAGTCAATGGAAGCATTATATTTTGATGGGAATGTAATCAAAATATTTTGCAGAAAAAAATTAGACATGTGAATGCTTCCTGGAAGGGGCACTAAGGGGCAGAAGAGTGGGGAAAGAGGAGGAGAAGGGTTGGGGGCTGAAGTAAAAAAAGGAGGTTAGGGGGGAGGATAAAGCAGGATGGGTGGTATGGGAAGGGAGAGAGAGGTTAGGAACTCAAACGAGGAAGCTGTGGGAGCTAGGGGGACTGGAGGGGTGGGACACTGGGATGGTGGACGTGGGAGTGAGTGTCGGGGAGTGAGGGAGAATAGAGGCCGAGATATCAGTGAAACCCACATTCTTCCCTCCCATGTGCCCGTATCTGGGGAGCCCTTGCCCCTTTAGGGGGATCTGAGCAGCCCTCCCTCCCTCCATGTGATGTAGGGTATGGGGGGTTCCCCCTCACCGGTTTCTGAACCCCTCTCACTGCCTTCTATGTGTGTATGCCAGGGTCTAGTGGGTTCCATGCCCATCTACAGGGGTTGGACACCACCTCCCTATCTCTCCTCATGTGAGCCAGTTCAGGGATGGGGGGTTGCCTATTGGGATGGTTTGAGGCCCCCTCCCTGCTGCAGGATCTGGGGAAGTACTGCCCGTTTGGGTGGGGATCTAGGACTGGTATGTCTCCTCAAACTCAGAATTACCTCCTCCCCCAGCTTATGTGACTACTCAGTGGGGTATGATGCTGTATCATGAGTCCCTTTGGGGAAGTACAACAGTTCCAGCTCCACAGGACTGCTGAGACCACTCACTCTGCAGCACAGATGCTGAAAAATCAAAGAGAGGCTCTGAGCTGTAAAGGCTGTCCCTTTCCCTGCCTCTGTCCCTGACTGACCTTATGAGGCTCTGGAGAAGAGGTGGTTAGAGTATCTGAGAGTCGCCAGCAGAGACTGGAACAGAGAAGCAATGTGGAAACTGCCAAACCCCTGCCTCCGATTTGGGAAGACTCCCTAGCTTGTGGGAATAGAGAAAGGTTCTTTTTAAGAGGTCAGTCTGACTTCACTTCATGTTCTCTTCATTCAGCTGCCCACCCTGAGTGCCTGTTTTCTGCCACACTAAGACTACTGTCAGGTACTCTGCATGGGGCTATACCTTAACTGCAGCTTTGTAAGAGTATCTGGACAGGAGTATATGCCACACCGCCTGCCTGTTGGTTTCCAGGTGAAGTTTAAAATGTTGACTGTACTTCTCTCCGTGCGCCATACTTCCACAGGTGAAGTCAGCAGAGGCACTTGAGCTAAAGCTCCACAGGTATACATGAGAAACGGCTTCTGAGCAAGTGTTCTTTGTGGAGGCCTCACAACTTCAGAATTCACACTCCCACAGCCTCCATTGCCTTAGTCTATGTCTACACTCCTCACTTTACAATGGCACAGCTGGGCTGCTACAGCCGCACCGTTGTAACGTACGCAGCATAGCCGCTCTTTGTGCCAGGAAGAGAGCTCTCTAGGCAACAAAATAAAACCACCCCCAACGGGGGGGATGGGTAGGGGGTAGCTTCATCATTGGGAGAGCATCTCCTGCCAACAAAGCACTGTCCACACCAGTGCTTTTCGTCATTACAACTTTTTTCGTTCGGGGGTGTTTTTTCACACTCCTGAGCAACAAAAGTTTTAACAATGAAACATAGCCTTAGTCTGAAATAGGCCAAATCTGAAAATCTTCAAGTCATGCTGTAAACCATATCTTGCCACCCAGGCAGATAAAAATGGGGAGCTTTGGAATAGAAAAATTTAAGAAGGGGAAATAATGGAGAGGGAGGGGGATTTAATCTTCTGAGTTATCTGGTTTGCTGGTGGTGGGTAATTATAAGGGGAGCTGGTAGCAAACTCTATATGTAGGTTGCCTAACACTTTCCAGTACAAAGGATTCTTGTGACCTTTTCTATGAGAAGCTCTCATATCTCCTTTGTTTGCAGCAGGCCTTTGAAAATTGGACCAGGAAAATACCTTTTCTTTGAACCATGAAATTCCATTTAGCTTTTGCTTAATTATAAACTGTTAAATACATAGGTACCTCTCAGTATTTCAAGGGACATTGCTCATTTTAGTCCCCACTTTCCATACAAATCTGATGTCTCCTCAATGAAAAATCATTGACATCGATAATACAGAATCAGAGAACTGAAGTTCTACAAAGAGTTATTTATACTGAAGGAATGGCTCCCAGAACATTTTAATTTTCCTGCAGGAATGATTTTTTCTGCCCCTCATGTTTGGTTTTTGTCGTACATAGTACCTCAGCTCTTGGCAGGTTGAGAAGCATGTACACAGGCACTCAGGGAACCCAATACCCCTTTGACTCCTCTGATATGGCTCTCCTCTCTGGTAAATGGAAGGAGGGTCAGAGAATGGAAATCACCAGCATACCTGTCACTACTGATTTAATTGGGACATGCCCGGGTTTTGAGAACCTACTCTGGGAAGCTTCTGGTCTGATCAGTGTCATAGGACTGTGTAGCAGAGATATGTATAGTACAGAAGAAAAGGACTTTGTGAAGAGATCCAAGCTCAAATGTCACATTTTGGTTACTAAGTCTATCCGTATGATAAAGCAGAGAAATCAGACTCACCAAGATCTAGATGAATGCCTGGAACAAATGAATTGAGAAAGAACATCAGGATAACAAATCCCAACACAGTCAGGCATTTGATGAGAAGTATTTTGTCTGTTATTCTGTGCTGTAGGTAGGAAAAACATTCACAACTATGTTACAGAAGAATTTATTATACTGTACACACTTTCAATCCCACATGAATTTGTAAGGAATAAATCTCTTACTGTAAAGGAAAGGTGATACAGGAAGAGAAAAGTAAAAATCTTAAGTTAGGGAAAAGATTCTTTTTGGGGGAAAAAAAAGAAAATTCTGTAGAAACAATTCCATTTTAGACAACAAAAAATCTTTTGACATTAGTTACAACTTCTAAATTTGTTTCGTATGTAATTGATAATAAAGGAAGCCTATTTTTAAACATTTTTATTATCGTACTGTATGTTAGGTAAGTGATTACAATTTAGCAGAGGCAACAGTAGATTTAAGACTCTTGATACAAATGTGAATAGCAGGAATCTGCAGGTCATGACTGCTCAAAATGTTCATATTTGTTCAGCTACCCCAGTTTTAACTTTATTGTAATGGGAACAGTAACACTGAAATGCAATTTCCATTATAATCAGGGCTCAGTGTTGTCTGTGATTCCATGGCACAGAAATAAATGAACCCCTTGCTATTGAATTCGGCTCCAAAATCTTAGAACCTAATCCACAGGTTCTACTCTTTCCCTTTACTCATCATTCTAGTCTCCATTTTCTACCTAATTCCAGCACTCTCCTTTCCTGACCCCTGTTTTTCCCCAAGATCCATATTCTTATCACCAGTCCCCATCTACTCCCCAATTTCTCTCTAGTTTCCTTTTTTAGTCCCAGTCTTCTCTATTGTCTTCTAGTTCCTCTCTCTAGTCTCACTTGCTCCACCGAGATTCCTCCCTCACCCCATCCTGATTCCTCTGTATAGTCCCCACCTTCTCCCACTCTCTGTCCTGGCATACCCCTCTCTAGTCGCCATTTTCTTTATACACACACACACACACACAAGACTATTTAAAAATCTGATCCCACTTTACACTAATGTTCTTTTAATAAGAGGTTGATTAAATTGTAGCTCTTTGAAACAGGGACTGTGTTTGTTCTGTGTCTGTGCTGCACATAGTATTGCTAGCCCTGGTCCATGACTGTTGTTCTTAGGTGCTATCACACCACAAAAAATATATTAATATTTATGTCATCAACATATTTAAATTATGTTATAGTTGGTAATAAGGATATCAGTAGAAGATGCTCTCTATAGCTACAAGCCATGATATAAGCAACCTGTTGAACTGTTGCAATCGATAACAATGGATTAGCAATTTATTAAACCATCAATCATGTATTAACACTTTATTAAAAGTATTTATAAATGGAAACTCAGTATAAAGTGTGACCAAAAAATATCATTAAGTAAATTTAAGGTTGCAGGTACATATCGGACAGTTGTGTGTGTATGTATACATACCTAAAGTACATTATAGTTAAAACAAAACAAAAAAATAAGAAACACGGGGAATTCAAACTTAAGGTTAAACTTAAAAGAAACTTTAACATCTGAATGTGCTACCTTAACTCTGTCCCATTCAGAAGTCAGCCCACCAGCTTTTCTTCCCTGCATGGAGAGTATTTGATAGGTGCACTGAATTGGTTCCTGCTTTTTCTGCTAGGATATACTTCAAAATATCATCTGTGTACCAAATCAGAGGCCCAGTTCTTCTGAAACTTAGTATAATTGCCATTTACCTACCTTTTTTTGGAGCTCCTGAATATTTGTTTCCCAGTTTTTATCTTCTTGTGAAATTTGTCTGAAAGAAAAGGACACATGCCCTTTAGTTATGAAATTAGAGTTCTGCCACAATCTTAACACAGTATTGGAATACGTCCTCTTTATTACAACTAACTCCTCTCACACAGGGCTGTCCCTAGCTGTTCTGGGGTCCTACACCCACTCACTCCCCGCGTGTGGGGTGTGTGTGGGGCCCCAGGCCTATGAGGGGGGTGGGCACCAGGCCTCTGCAGGAGAGGAGCAGGGAGGCTGGCCCCAGGCCTCTGTGGGAGGAGGGATGGCTTGGGGGGTAGGAGGGAACCACCCCCCAGTACTCACCGGCAGCACAGCTGGAGCTGGGTTGCTGCACTCCCGCCGCCAGCGAGTGCAGTCCCAGCCCTGCTGCACTCCTCAGGCAGAGGAGTGGGGGCGGGGCTGGGCAGGGGCAGGAAGAGGCGGGGGCCCTGGGGAAGAGCTGGAGCAGGGGCTGGAGCAGCACGCAGCTGCTCAGGGCACCAGGAAATTTGGTGCCCCAAATTTCCTGGTGCCCTACGCAGCTGCGTGCTTTGCGTATGGGTAAGGACGGCCTTGCTCTCACATTTAGACCATCCTCTTACTTATAAAGCAATTCATTCTAAGGATGAAACCGTGGCCTTATTACACCAATAGCAAAACTCCCATTAACTTCAATGGGACAAGGATTTCACCTTAAAAACCCAATCCTGCAATGCAATCCATCAGCACATAGACCCTATGCTTATGAAAAGTCCCACTGACTTCAAAGGAACTCTGCACCATTTTAGGCCTGAACTAACAAACTTCATTGCAGGACTGAGGCCAAAGACTGTAGTTAGCTCCTGCACCAGTTCTGGAAGTTGACATGTGCCATTTTGAGATAAAACAATGGTCATGTGCCAGCAAATTAAAGAAGTATGGATTGGATGAATGGACTATAGGGTGGATAGAAAGCTGGCTAAATTATTGGGCTCAACAGGCAGTGATCAACAGCTCGATGTCTAGTTGGCACCAGTATCAAGCAGAGTTCCCCAGGGGTCGGTCCTGGGGCCAGTTTTGTTCAACATCTTAATGAATGGACCTGGATGATAGGATGAATTGCACCATCAGCAAGTTCACAAAGGACACTAAGCTGTGGGGAGAGATAGATACACTGGAGGGTAGGGACAGGGTCCAGAGTGACCTAGACAAATTGGAGGATTGGGCCAAAATAAATCTGATGAGGTTCAACAGGGACAAGTGCAGAGTCCTGCACTTAGAAAGGAAGAATCCCATGCACCGCTACAGGCTGGGGACTGACTGGCTAAGTAGCAGTTCTGCAGAAAAGGACCTGGGGATTACAGTGGACAAGAAGCTGGATATGAGTCAGCAGTGTGCCCTTGTTTGCCAAGAAGGCCAACGGCATATTGGGCTGTATTAGTAGGAGCATTGCCAGCAGATTGAGGGAAGTGATTATTCCCCTCAATTCGGCAATGGTGTGGCCACACCTGGAGTATTGCATCCAGTTTCCCCCCCCCACCCCCAACTACAGAAGGGATGTGGACAAATTGGAGAGAGTACAGCAGAGGGCAACGAAAATGATTAGGGGGCTGGGTCACATGACTTACGAGGCTGAGGGAACTGGGTTTATTTAGTCTGCAGAAGAGAAGAGTGAGGTGGGATCTGACAGCAGCTTTCAACTATCATTTGCATTTTATAATGAAATTTTTTAAATCTCGATTACTTTATTGAGTTATCAGTATAGTCAGCTCTTCCAGCATACCCTGGGGTTCAGGAGCTGTGCTGTTAACAGTAATGGATTACATATTGCTGCATTATGCTGAAGGAATCCTGACTTCCAGCATCAATGAGGTAGTTTATATGCACACTTCAGAAGTTCTCTCTTTGGTAAATCATGATTTCTTATAATATTTTATTTCCTTTTTCTTAAATTGCCTGATTTTGATCATGATTTGATGATTCATAAAATAAACCTGCCAGACTATTCAATATGTACAATGTCAATGTAAACATCATATAATGTAAACAAAAACACTTTAGGTTACTGAAAGAATTTTTAAAATCCAATTTACATTTCCCTTTTCATGCCCTTTATTTAATTATCTACATTTCACTCAGCTTGGACAATGAAAATTAATAAAGTCAGTTTCATTTTTGATTAGAATCAATTTCACTACCAGGTTGTTTGTACTGTACTAGGTAGGTTTCAAATTCTAAAGAGCAACTTTTAAATGACATGCAGTGATTTTCATTGGAATTTAAAAAAAAAATTGGATTAACAGTTGGACTTCGGTTTTATTAAAACTTTTCCCATCCTCAGTACAACATTTAAATTGTGGGCCATATTTAAACTGATAGCACTTTCTTAAAATGTTAATAATAAATAATTTTATACATGAGTGGGATGTCTTCCAAAGTCTCATCCTCATTGAAGAGCACTTTAATATTTTATTTTTTTAAATTTAGCAGCATGCCACACTGTAAGTTCTGAAGGACACTGTTGGATGGAAAAGGATCACAAACTTACTTTTTATGCCTTCAAATGAAAACTACAGTACCTGATGTTTCTAGACCCTGAAGTTCAGGGGCATATTACCATATATTTTGCAGCCTCAAAAAGCCAATTCTGTCTCCTTACATTTATCAAACATCTTTTAGCTACTTACTCAGTCTTTAATCATCATTAGGAAGGGTGCTGGGTAGAAGGGGCAGCGCCTCTTCTCCAATTCCTATGTGATGCTCAAAAGCACGCCCTGGAATCCAGGTCTGGTCCCAATGGAGAACACACTGATCTTCACTCTCCTAGCTGTGCGTAGGATTACTAATGTAAAATCCAGGCCTCAGTATCATTGACTTCAGTGGGGCTAGATTTCACTCCTAATCTTATGAACAGCTTGTAAAGCATTGATACAGAAAACCCTGCAGCCCCATGCTAAAAACAGCAAAGTTCCATAAATTGCCATCCCCAATATATTGTCCTCCATTCTACCAAACTGTAGATTTCACAAGTCTCCAAAAAATCTGTGCCTCTACAAAATTAAAGTGATGTGAATTTGTGCAGGCTATACCTATGGAACGTTTTGAGTTTTTTCCTCAGCAAGATCTCCAGAGTCAGAACTTTCTGCATTAAGAGGCATTTCACAGCAGTTTCTTCTCTGCTGGCAGGGTTGATGCGTTGTGCTGTCAGTCTCCAAACATGGATCTCGTGTTTCAGTTCTAAGAAGAAATAGGATTGTTTAGCTTAAAGTGATTTAGAATACATATCATATCAGATCCCTCCCAAAAAAACAAAAAACGTAAATACACACAATGTCTTGCACTCCAAAGTTAAAAACCACTCAAATGGAAGCAGCATAGAGCTAGTGACCTTCAAAACTATTACTGAAAGTTTGCTTTGGTGTGGAGGAAAAAATAATGGTAAATAAAGAGGAAAAACATTATTAAAACTTTAAATGAAACAAACCCCAGATTCAGTTTTCGAAAAAAAATTGTTCCTTCCAATGCTAGTGAGTGGTTCCTATTGACTGACGAAGGAACAGGGGACAAATATCCAAGGACAAACTCTGAGTCTAAAATCATGGAATAAGTTTTTAACCTATACAAAATAAACTGTGTTCTATTGTACTGCTAACAGAGTGCTAGCCATTTTGTAGAACTATATGAAGGTAAATGCCCCTGTACAAGGAAAATGGACAAATATAAATTAAGGAAGGTGAATGGAATGGAATGAAAAGCATGAAATTGTTCAAGAAGAATTAGCATGAACAATGCTAACTCCATGATTTGCTGGGATTCTTTTCACTTATTTTATTTTCATATTAAAACATTGTTAATTATATAAAATAAATGTTTTAATTATTCAGTGTGGTGGAATTTTAGCATTGCGTTTGAGAACATGGTGTAATGACATTAAACCATTTCTCAGGGATGCAAGTTCTGGAGACTTCTGAGATGCTTGTTCCATAGGCACTGAGACCGTTGGGAATCCTAGGGTTAACAAAAAGAACAGGAGTACTTGTGGTGGCACCATAGAGACTAACAAATTTACTTAAGCATAAGCTTTTGTGGGCTACAGCCCACTTCATCGGATGCATAGAATGGAGCATATAGTAAGGATATATATATACACATACAGAAAACATGAAAAGGTGGGCGTTGTCCTACCAACTCTAAGAGGCTAATTAATTAAGAGAAAAAACTTTTGTAGTGATAATCAAGATAGCCCATTACAGACAGTTTGACAAGAGGTGTGAGAATACTTAACATGGGGAAATAGATTCAATGTGTGTAATGGCTCAGTCATTCCCAGTCTCTATTCAAACATAAATAAATTGATGGTGTCTAATTTGCATATTAATTCAAGTTCAGCAGTTTCTCCTTGGAGTCTGTTTTTGAAGCTTTTCTGTTGCAAAATTGCCAGCTTTAAGTCTGTTATTGAGTAGCCAGAGAGGTTGAAGTGTTCTACTGGTTTTTGAATGTTATGATTCCTGATGCCAGATTTGTGTCCATTTATTCTTTTGCGTAGAGACTGTCCAGTTTGGCCAATGTACATGGCAGAGGGGCATTGCTGGCACATGATGGCATATATCACATTGGTAGATGCGCAGGTGAACAAGCCCCTGATGGTGTGGCTGATGTGATTAGGTCCTACGATGATGTCACTTGACTAGATGTGGACAGATGGCATCGGGCTTTGTTGCAAGGATAGGTTCCTGGGTTAGTGTTTATGTTGTATGGTGTGCGGTTGCTGGTGAGTATTTGCTTCAGGTTGGGGGGCTGTCTGTAAGCGAGGACAGGTCTGTCTCCCAAGATCTGTGAGAGTGAGGGTTAACAGTAAGCCACCTAACAAATTTCTAAACACAACATCCTTGTCCACACTCAGGCCAAAATAATATTTAATCTGGCGTTAGTCAAAAAGTGGCCTTGTCATGTTTTCTAACACAATGTGTTTTTTTTCCCCCCAGTAGAGATAAGGCCTTGGAGCCTGACATCAAGGGGAAAAACTGTATGCTCCAGCTCAACTAGAGTGATAGAATGTGTGCATTACGAAAGAGCCTTGGATTTCCTAGAAGAATCCTAAGAAAGTATAAGCAGAATCCTTAGTTACACAGATAATATCAAATACCACCTAGAAGGAACTTTTTTCCCAAATTGCAACCCATTTGAGCAAATTGCCAAGGGTTAATTGCTGCCCAATTCCAGATCACTCATATAGCCAGAGAACTTTAGTGTGGGAAGAGAGGCATGTGAATCTCTTTGTGCTGCTTATTCATAATTTAGCAATAAATAATTATAAATAAGCATTTATTTCATTTACTAAGAGTTATCCTTCAGAATGTCCTGAAAACAAATATTTCCTTATATACTGAAAGAGGTAACATTAGTTCTATTTGTTGTTGTTGTGATTACTTTGCTCATATTATTTAGTAACTGTAACATATCTATTGAAGCCCCCTACCTTTGTGACCAATTATTCTCAGTTATGAAATTATAAATCATGCAGAGATAGGCTTAACAAGGATTCACCCTTGATGAAACATTATAATTTTACATAACTGTTGCAAACAAAGAGCCACATACAGCAATTGACTTACATTTTGAATGGCTTCAAATGGCTTGAATGGTTTTGTAAGTGTATAAATGATGGTCTTTGCCCAGAGTTTACAATCTAAGGGCTTGCCTATATGAACAGTTAGTAAATGGCGGCCTGAGTTGTAAATCTACCCCACACTCACCTGCTGTGCTCCATCTGTATGAACCCTGCTACCGTGCACTAAAAGCTCCCATTTCAATGCAAAAATCTAAAAAAAAAGGTGGAGTCTGATTTCCTTTTAGGCTTCTTCATTTTCTTTCAACACTCTGATTTTGTCTCTAGAAATGTTGCTTTGTGATCCCTCTATGGTAAAGGGAAAACTTTAAGTGATCCTATATGCTGTTTCAATCTAAATGAGATAATATTTTACACTGAATTTAAGTACATGAGGTATGAGAGATGCCAAGAAGATTCTATCACATTGGGATTTCTCTTGAGACCTCAATCTACTGGTTCCCCAGAACTCATCACTCAGGTTTCTTGATTGTCATACACTAAGACTAGACAGCAGTGATCAGACTCACGGGTAGGGGCTAGGTACAGGGCATAAGAGTCCAAGTGTTAATTACTTTATGTACAAATTTGACCCTATACTGATGCATGCATCTTCCATCCTACATTATATCATGCACTTTGTGAGTGGTCAGGTTATTTTCAGGAGCAATCCCTGTACATAGCATGCTTTGTTCTCATGCCACACATACACAGCATATTTTGTTAATTTCCACCGAGTCTGCTTATCCTCCTTCCACATATTCTTAGCCATTGCTGCTGACATTATTATTTCTTGCACTTGTTTTTATACAGCTTATCTCGTTCCTTGTCCTTCACTATTGGGGCCCACTAACAGTTATATTTACCACTTATCTTTTCCCTTCTCCTTGATTACTGGATCCCACTCACACCAAGGTAGACCTATGTCTCACTCTTCTTATTCATGTATCCTCAAACCCAATTATCATGGCTTTGTGCCTGGTCTTCCAGCACCTCTGTTCAGTGAGAGAGTATTTTATTGTCCTTTGCAGGGGCAGACATTTGTGGAGCATGATAATGCCGTTTACCGTTTTGCTTTTTGATAGTCTCAGTTGCAACACCCTGTTCAATCACATCTATTCAGCCCCCCAGGGGCCAGTCCTCCTACTATGGTTATTTGTTACTGGAAGATGGTTAAATCTTTTATCAAATTTCCTTCAGCCAAAGTAAAAAGTTGTTCCCTAGTAGCTTTTTCATTGAGTGAAACTCTGTGTTTGCTTTTTATAAAAAGACACGTATCACCATTGTATTGAGGTACCAAACAGAACTGAAGAGCAGAAAGCTTAAGTCAAAAACACGTTTTCCTTTCTCGTCTTTCCTCGGCAAGATAATGTGACTTGTACTATATGTTATGTTATATGTTCGGTGTGTGAAGTGCTCTGTGCAAAATGCCCATTGTAATGTGCAACAAAGTTTCAAAATAAGAGACATAAAATTCACTTATGCAGGAAAATGAAAATCTTGTAGTATTTATTCCTTTAATGTAATTAAGTCTGTAGATAACCTCAGTTCCCTGAGTCTTTATTTTCAACAATAAACATATGTGTGGATTTTAGTTAGTTAATTTGGGGATTTAAATTAGTGTGGTCATTTAGAATGAGGGACAGTTGAGTAGTCTGGGTTTCTCTTTCTTCTCACCATCTACAGAATCCACTAGATCAGGGGTCGGCAACCTGTGGCACGCAGCTCGCCAGGGTAAGCATCCTGGCAGAATGGAACAGTTTGTTTACCTGCCGCCTCTGCAGGTTCAGCCGATCGTGGCTCCTACTGGCCGCGGTTCACCGCTCCGGGCCAATGGGGGTGGCTGGAAGCCACAGCCAGCACATCCCTCAGCCCATGCCGCTTCCTGCAGCCCCCATTGGCCTGGAGCAGCGAACTGCAGCCAGTGGGAGCCACGATGGGCCAAACCTGCGGAGGCAGCAGGTAAACAAATTGGTCCGGCCTGCCAGAGTGCTTACCTTGGCAAGCCGCGTGCCAGAGGTTGCCAACCCCTGCACTAGCTCACTATTACTTGCCCCAAGTAGGAAAGGTTGAATATTTTCCATCAAATACAGTTTGATTCATTTAACCCTTTCCCCCCCCAAAAAACTGCTTTTAAGTTGAAAAAACAAATACCCCAAAACTAAAAAAAATTCAGTTCAGAAATGCCAGTGTCATGCCTTGCGGGAGTTGCTACATTGTGCATTGTGGGCAGGGACTCCCATGATGCATTGCAGTGGTTCAGTACAAGAGGAAACTGTGGTGCATCAGATGAGATGTAGCACAGTCAGAAAGCCCAACCCGTAGAGGAGAATGAGAGGCATGCAACTCCCATGAGGCATTGCAGTAGCATTTCTAATTGGGGGCGGGGGTTGAGGAAGGAGATTGGCCAAACATTTTTAATTTTTAGAAAATTTCCACTGAAAAATGTATTTTCTATCCAGTTCTAGTTTCAAGTAAATGTTTCATCAAACTTATGGGGTTCATAGGGCCAATCTGTGCTAGCGCCTTCATTCACTTTCAGTCCTCCCTTCATTCAACACATTGAACACTGAAAAAACAAGACAAATTTACGAGTGAAATCCTGGTCCCACTGAGGTTTATCATTGACTTCAGGGGGGACAGGATTTCACCCCACCTTTTAAAAAAGTTGTATTTAGTTTTTAAAAAAAACCCCAAATGTGTGTTCTCTTCCTGCGATCCTGTTACTCACATTCAGAATGATTCCCTCTTTCAGAATATCATTTACTCCTCCACTAACACTAGCAATATCAAAGAATAGTCTTGCAAACTCAATATAATTAATTCTCAAAATCCTTAGCAACCAGCCTTGTTAATTGAATATACTCAGGAATGCATGACCATCCAAGATGAGATGATAATTGTCATTTTATGATAATTTGAACATGCATGTGCACTACACTTCTAGAAGCCTAGGTGGATGAGGTGATATCTTTCATTGGACCAACTTCTCTTGGTGAAAGACAGTCAAGACAGTTAGCAGTGATGGGCTGTGGATAATAAAGTGCAAATCATATTCCTAGGAGTACAATTTTCTCCTCATAGTATTGCAGTCTAACTTTTTTCACTAAAATATGTTTTTCCTAGTTCAGATTTTAGAGCAAAGATAATTTTATCAATATATTAATTGAACAAGGAAAAAAAACCCAGCACCATTGATTTTATAGCTTCACGTAACAATAATATAACTTTTATAGGGTTTAGTTCTTAGATGTGCTTTACAATTATTAACTAATTTGTCCTTGTGAAGTAGATAAATAAGCATTATCCCCATTTTACAGATGAGGAAACAGAGGCAAAGAAGTGCTGCTCAAGGTCTCAGAGGGAATCAATGTCAGTTGAGATTAAAACTCAGTAGTCCCTGGCTCCCACCAAGGTATTCTAAGTACCAAACCAAACTTCCCAACAATACCAAATAAGTTTAAGGTCCTGATCTTGCAATTGTTTATGATTATGCTTATCTTTATTCACATGGCTAGCCCCTATTGAACACCTGCAACCTCGAGCATCCTGATATTTACATCCTACACATTATTGTAATAATCTTTGTACAAAACATGCCTTGCGAGGTATCATTTGAAACTAATCATTTACTGATCTAATTACCATTCTTGCACGATGTTTGTCCATGGTGGATATTAAGAGTTATGGATATATGCTAGAATTCTGACTAAAGTGTGTTTAAACCAGGAATGTCAAGAGAAGTTCATAAGCAAGTCTTCCTTAGACAAAGAAATGCATATTTGATTCTTTGACCAGCCCAATCTTCAGGCAAAGACAATGAAGGTCCATTTTTACATATTAGATAAACAAAGCTATTAAGGTTTCAGAGTAGCAGCCGTGTTAGTCTGTATCCACAAAAAGAACAGGAGTACCTGTGGCACCTAAGAGACTAACAAATTTATTTCAGCATAAGCTTTCGTGGGCTACAGCTCACTTCTTCGGCTGCATAGAATGGAACACACAGAAAGGAGATATTTATACACACAGAGAACATGAAAAGGTGGAAGTACGCATACCAACTGGAAGAGTCCAATCAATTGAGATGAGCTATCATCAGCAGGAGGAAACAAAACCTTTGAAGTGATAATTGAGATGACCCATAGAAGGTGTGAGGAGAACTTAACATAGGGAAATAGATTCAATTAGTGTAATGACCCAACCATTCCCAGTCTCTGTTTAAACCTAAGTTAATTGTATCAAATTTGCATATTAATTTGAGTTCAGCAGTCTCTCTTTGGAGTCTGTTCTTGAAGTTTTTTTGTTGCAAAATTGCCACCTTCAAGTCTGTCACTGAGTGGTTAGAGAGGTTGAAGTGTTCTCCCACTGGTTTTTGAAGGTTATGATTCCTGATGTCAGATTTGTGTCCATTTATTCTTTTGCGTAGAGACTGTCCGGTTTGGCCAATGTACATGGCAGAGGGGTATTGCTGGCACATGATGGCATATATCTTGTTGGTAGATGTGCAGGTGAACGAGCCCCTCATGGCATGGCTGATGTGATTAGGTCCTATGATGGTGTCACTTGAATAGATATGTGGACAGAGCTGGCATCGGGCTTTGTTGCAATGATAGGTTCCTGGGTTAGTGTTTATGTTGTATGGTGTGCGGTTGCTGGTGAGTATTTGCTTCAGGTTGGGAGGCTGTCTGTAAGCGACGACTGGCCTGTCTCCCTATGAGAGTGAGGGATCATAGAATCATAGATTATTAGGCTTGGAAGGGACTTCAAGTGATCATCTAGTCCAACCCCCTGCTCAAAGCAGGACCAATCCCCAAATGGCCCCCTCAAGGATTGAACTCACAACCCTGGGTTTAGCAGGCCAATGCTCAAATCACTGAGCTATCCCTCCCCCATCTTTCAGGATAGGCTGTAGGATCTTTGATGATGCACTGGAGAGGTTCTGGTTGGGGGCTGAAGGTGACGGCTAGTGGCGTTCTGTTATTTTCTTTGTTGGGCCTGTCCTGTAGTAGGTGGCTTCTGGGTACTCTTCTGGCTCTATCTGTTTTTTCACTTCAGCAGGTGGGTATTGTAGTTTTAAGAATGCTCGATAGAGATCTTGTAGGTGTTTATCTCTGTCTGAGGGATTGGAGCAAAATCTTAGAGCTTGGCTGTAGACAATGGATCGTGTGGTGTGTCCTGGATGGAAGCTGGAGGCATGTAGGTAAGTATAGTGGTCAGTGGGTTTCCGGTATAGGGTGGTGTTTATGTGATCATCACTTATTAGCACAGTAGTGTCTAGGAAATGGACCGCTTGTGTGGATTGGTCTAGGCTGAGGTTGATGGTGGGATGGAAATTGTTAAAATCATGGTGGAATTCCTCGAGGGCTTCTTTTCCATGGGTCCAGATGATGAAGATGTCATCAATGTAGCGCAAGTAGAGTAGGGGCATTAGGGGATGAGAGCTAAGGAAGCGTTGTTCTAAGTCAGCCATAATGATGTTGGCATACTGTGGGGCCATGCGGGTACCCATAGCAGTGCCACTGACTTGAAGGTATATATTGTCCCCAAATGTGAAATAGTTGTTGGTGAGGTCAAAGTCACAAAGTTCAGCCACCAGGTTAGCCATGATATTATCAGGGATACTATTCCTGATGGCTTGTAGTCCATCTTTGTGTGGAATGTTGTTAGCTATTAAGCTAACAAGTGGGGGAAGAAAGAGCATGGAGCTTTCTTCACCATCAGATTCCCTGTTGCCTTCTTCACAGATTGAATAAAATTTACTTTGAGGGGTAATCCACAGAACACTCCATATCAAAGGTCTACCAGGCTATAAAGATGGGGGCTGAACCTCAAGTGTTAAGCAATTGAATCAACTGGTTCTATACAATATTACTGTATTATAAAAGTGTAGCATGAAGTTTTTTCTGAAAGCTAATGACATCAGTGATTAATACTGTGAAATGTGTGTATTGACAATATATGAGGAAATCTGGATACTTAATATGTTTTAAAGTCTGTGGCCAAACAGGAAGAAAGAGGTTCCCATCCAGACAGGAGAGAAGGCAACTATTGACCTTCTCCTATGTAAATTCAGCATGGTGGAATCAAAACAATGGAAGATTCATTTACACACAGTGGGAAGCCCACAGGAAGGGAAGAACAGCATGAGGTAATCCTGCCTCTTGAAACAAAATCGTTGAATTGTGGAAGATATAAGCAAGGAGAGAAGTCATCTTTGGCATCCATCACTAGACGGACACAAGGGAACAGAGCTCTTGCAAGCTGAGAAAGATGGGTCCTTCAATCAAGACAGAACTGAAGTCCTTGGGAACAACTTCTTAGCATATGCACAATGTGCCTCAAGTGGCACATGACCAGGATTCACCACCAAATTTGGTCCACTGGTTTGATCATTAGCTTCCCTGGCCCAGGACGAGTACTGATAGGGAGTATGATGTGAACGCTGCTACATGCTTCCATCTGGGAACTGAACATAGGTGAGAAACCTGCTTAGGCAGAGATCTTTCACCTAGGAAGACAAGGGAAAACATCACTTTGTGCTTCTGTGGAAGGTTCTGATTGAAAGTCATTCATGGCTAGGAAGAAAATTGGTGAGAGAAACTATCAAGAACAAAGCCTGTATCTTGCTAGATTATGTTTTCAACTTTTAGACGGGGTTTCACTTTTCTTTGCTTGTAAACCTCTCTCTCTCTCTCATACATGAATTCACTGAAAAGCCTATCTTCTTTTGTTAATAGACTTGTTTTACTATTAATATAAACCAACTCAGTGCTATGTTTAAATGGAAGGGTGTATCTACCCCAGTTAAGTTAACAAGCTATGATGTGCTTTTGTCTCTTTAGAGAAACATCAAAACCTTACTATTTCTCTGAACTATCCAGGAGAGGGGTGGATATGACAGAGCACATACGTTTGGGAAAATTTGGGACTGGGAGTTTGTTGGGGGTCCCCCTGCAAATAGTAACCCAGGCTGGTGGAAGAGAGTTGGGCAGTAGACGGGCTGCTGGGGTCAGCTGCTGAACAAGGGCAGTCTACCACACCCACTCAGGTGTGACCTGCATGTTTGGCATGTTTGTAGATTGATTGTGAGCATCCCAGGTTGGGAGCTACAGCAGCAAAGCATCTGAGGAATCCAGGGTTTCAGGGCAGGTGAGAACCCCTCATTGGTCTGGATTTCACCCCAAACCTCCTCACATCTCCATGAGACTATTCATGCGGGTAAAGATAAGCATAGGTGGAAGTGCTTTGAGGATCAGTTTTTCTCAATATATAAATGTGAATCCAAGAGTTTATACCCAAGTGATAACATTTTCTTCTAAACAGTTCTACTATTTGAGCCTCAACATTTATCAAAATAAAAAAATCTTGTAATCTAAACGTGAGATTTACTCAAAATAGACAACCTCCCAGAGCTGAATAGACAGAGAATCACTTTTATAGAGATTTGCAGCCTGCATAGCAGAGTCTGGGGCTTGACGGACCAAAGCAGAGTGTAGCATCCAGCAGTACAGATGGTCAGGATTTTTTTCCCCTATCACGAACAATATCATTAGAATTTGGGGGTTTTCCCCAGCAAGATCCACAATTGCTAGCTGGGTGAGGGGTTTCAGTAAAACGTTGCCAACCTCCTATGGCATTTTACATGAAAGAATAAAGTTTAAGACGCCTATAACAGACAACGTTTGCTAAATTTATGGCAGCAAAAATGGAGGAAATTAAACACAATTCTGTATTTTAAATAACATAACATTCAAACATAGCTGAAAGATATACAGTGAACTAACATGGACTAATTATCCTCAAATCACAAGGCAAGATGTTAATGCCTCTGAAACAGGAATTCAGTATAATGACAACAATGACGAATTCAGTGACCCATTAAAAAAAATCTCAGTCAAGATTGGTTATTAATTAGCATACACTTATCCTAACTATACATTTTGTTAGAGAGAAAGAGAAGTCTTGTGGTTAAGACACTGAACGTCAAGTCAGAAGATGTTGGTTCAGTTTCCAGTTCTGCCACAAACTTTCTCTATGACCTCGGGCAAGTGATTTCGATGGCTAACTCCCACTGAAGTCAATAGGAGAAGGATGCCTAAATCCCTCTGAAAAGCTGGGCCATAATCTTCTATGCCTCATTTTCCCATTGTTTACAGGTGGGAATAATAATTGCTTCTTTATCCCTTGCTTATTTAGATTTTATGTTATTTGGAAAAATGACATAGGATATCTATGTACAGCACCTAGCATAGTAGGGCTCCCACTTCTATTAGAGATTCTAGACACTACCCTAAGAGAAGCTTTATAATTACTTATACATTTCTTTTGCTAATTATCACTTTCCTAACAGTATTAATATTACTTTATCAACTTCAGAATCAGAGAAAGTTCCAAAATAAGTTGCCACCATTCACTCAACTAAACTCCCAATGATCTATTTTGGTTTTCAGAGAAAATTATCTCTGCTTTGAAATCTATCAAAATTATTCCAGTATACTCACAATCAAGAGATTTTTAACTCAGACTATCAGATTTATAAATCGCAGTATCTTCAAAATCAAGTTAATTATTTTTATATTACAGTACAAATGGGTATTTTTGACAACTGTCTGAAGAAAAAGAAATTGCTGTGCAATTCATTATCCTCTTTTCAGCCATGGATATATAATTTCTTGCAGTAAAATGTTTTAACCTAATAAATAACTACTAAGGTCTGTGATGGGTGTCCATGACACAGGACTGGAAGGGGTGAAGGTGGCCAGGTAGGCCTATCAACTCCATAGACTGCACCTGGAGGGAGAGCCAGGGAGCACGGAATGGATTGCAAGAAGGTTCAGCTGGGCAGGAACAGGTGGGGCCTATAAAGCCAGGAAGATGGCAACAGACAGAGGCTGCCACTGGGAAAGGGCAGTCACTCCCTGGGAAAAGGAAGGAGGGTTTGGAGCTGGTACACCCAGAGCAAGGAGGGAAACAAGGAGTTATAGGAAGCATTCCAAGGAAGGAGCAGTGATGGCTGGGAGAGGATAGCCAAGAACTTGTGTAGGGTTCCTGGACTGGAACCCAGAGAAGTTGGCAGGCCCAGGTTCCCCTACCAGCCACCAAGGGCATGGCATAGACGGGTGGGGCAGTGAACAGGAAGGCTGCCTGCCCAACAGAGAATTGAAGGACTGTATCCTGGAAGAGGAGGAGGAATGCTGAGTGACCTGGCTGGAAGGCTGAGTCATGAAGGGGACACTGGGATTCCAGAGAGTGAGAGGGGGGCTACAGACCACAGTGAGAGATGAGGGGACAACATACAATGACAGGAAGGGACATCACCTTGAGAACTAATCCCCACTGTGACCAAGAGGAGGCACCAGACAAGTGCTAAGTGGTGTGTCTCATCAAAAGGTCATATTAATACAATCAAAGAATGCAGCCAACTATCTGACAGATGCAAAGTTTTATTAAGAAATGAAGAATCATGAAAAAATGCAGCTTCAAAATGACTTCAGCTATAACCCAACAGATGTCAAGTATCAGAGGGGTAGCCGTGTTAGTCTGGTTCTGTAAAAGCAGCAAAGAATCCTGAAGAAGTTGCATCCGAAGAAGTGGGTATTCACCCATGAAAGCTCATGCTGCAACCCAACAGATAAGTATTTCATCCAATGCTTTTAATCTAGCAACATAAAGACCTAATAATGAAGACACTGAAGATACAGAGTATGTTATAGCAATCAATTTAAGATATAATAGTAAATCATTACATTCAGCCATATTTTGTTAAATAAACTAGGGAAAGATAAATCAAAATCAGAAGAGATATTTGTTAAATAGATGAATTGCCAGAGTGAAAACTCTCATTATAGCAATGGTATATCGTGTAGTTTTAAAATCTAGATAACTATTCAATCTGAACTGCTGTCTAAAAACTGAGAGACCAGGTGAGTGAGGTAATATCTTTTATTGGACCAACTTCACAGTCAGAAGTTCTCAGAATGACTGCAAACCTCAGAGCAATCAAAACAAAATGAAAACTCTGATTCTTTGACCTAGCCTTCTGTAATGTTCTGCTAGGGTTCCCAGAATTGTGAGTTACTGTGTCATCCCTCTCAGTCAGCAAGTGAGAGTTTTGCTCCTGTTAAACGGTGTGATAACTCCCTGACACACCAGCTTGACTGCCTTGCCAGCAAACTCTTCAGGACTCTGCCAGTCCAAACCTTGCCTTGCAGGTAACAAACAGTGAACACCCAACTCCCAAGATGTCTCCTTGCAGTGTCCAGTCCTCTCACTGAACATTTACAGAAGTTAAGTTTGTTGCTCCTTTAAAGAGACAATCCACTGCAGCCCATTAATTTAACTGGGGTTTGACAAACACTTATTTCAATCATAGCACCTAATAGGTTTATAATAAAAGTAAAACAAGTATAACAAAAAGGCATAGCATTAAGTGATACCAAGTATAAGGAATAAACATAGAAAAGGTTACAAGCAAACGAAAGTAAAAACACACTTCTAAAACTTAATTTCCGTAAGTTACAATCTTTGCTGAAGCAGGTTTCTCATCTAAATGCAGTTCCCAGAGACTTCAACCCCCTTTGTCGAAGGATCCAACGTTCTGTGATTTCAGGAGCTCTGGCCCCTTAATCCCCCCAAGTGATGGATACCAAAATGGCTCTCTGTTTCTGTTTGTATCTCCCAAATTTCAGTGACCCTGTTATAAGAAGCAGGTGGGCTTCCTGCTGTTCCTCCCTTCTTGTTGACTTCCCATTTCCCTGCTGATTCATATGTAAATGAGGCTTACATTGTTTTGATTTTATAATCCTTAATTTACATTGTAGACCCCTAGGTAGAGCTACCATCCCTACTTTCTGGGGGAAAAGCTCTTTCTCCCTGTGTTTGGTCACAGATTTTAAAGCATAATATCAGTCAGTATCTATAATTCTTCATGTAGTGTTAATACATACATTTCACAATGATATTAATCAACAATATGTCACAGGCTTTCATAAAAGACCTTACTCAATACACTTTTATAATGCCGTAATATTGTATATAAGCAGTTGATACAATTGCTTATCATTTGAGGTTCAGCCCCCCATTTTTATAGACAGTAACCCTTTGACATGCCTCTTAGCTTTGTTTACCAAATATGTAAATATACATTCATTGTTTCTGCCTTACAACCAGGCTAGGGAGACAAGCAAATACACATTGCTTAGTCTAAGGCAGACTGGGCTTATGCATTGCTTGTCATACACATTTTAAGAACATAATTCTAACATAAATCCATAACTTTATACACACCCCATACCCACATCATGCAAAAATATTAATGATCAATTAGCTATTTATTTCTCAATGAGATATACCCAAAAGGTGGCATGTAATATATCATGAAAACAGTGTATTAGATGTAGTAAGTATGTCAGATTTGACAAGAGTTGTTGACACAAAGTAATGAACCACCAATGGGCTTCTGTGTCACACCTTCCCACAATATCACCACAGAAAGTTTAATCAAGTCCAGGCCCTGCTCTCAATTAGGATTTTGTTTTTGTAGGTTCCCCCTTTGGGAAAGGAATATGATAAAAGTGTGGACTATTGATCTATAGCTACATAAAGATATTGCGGTATACTTCTGCATCTGCATAAAGTAATTTAGGTGATTCCTGATCACAGTGCACCACTAGTTCTCCTAACTAGAAACCTTTCAATTTAAATAAAATCATCATAAATAAGAGAAAAATTACATATTTCCCTTTTTACACAATATTAGTATACAATTTTGTTATCAGAGAACTGGAGAATACTTGATCTTCATTTTTCTCTCCCCAAGGGATTCTAATAACTTTAAAGCAGCAGTAAGAAAGCATTCGAGAAGTTCAAACATAGAACAAACAATCTCAAGTCTAAAGGAACCAAAATATTATCTGTTTCCTAAAAAAGTTAAAAAGACCACAACTGGTTAAAAGACACATTGCAGTATGTGCCAAAAATATATGAACTTCTCATATCTCAGGACATTCTCAATGCTACTGCAAGTATTGACAACAACCTTTAGTATAATAAACTAAGTAATTCACTTGGAAAATTAAAATGGTTTAGCAATGCTAATACATGTTTGGAGCAGAATGTTTTAATATCCCTAGTAATATTCCTTTCATTAAACATTATTCTTTGCATAATCTTTCATGCTAAATGATTACACAGGGCATTTTGGATTTCTTAGCAAACTACTTGTCTTTTGGATCCCTCACCCACACCACTATCCAGCTAAGGACATTCAACAACAGAGGTGGGCAAACTTTTTGGCCCGAGGGCCACATCTGGGTATGGAAATTGTATGGTGGGCCATGAATGCTCAAGAAATTGGGAGCTGCAGTGTGGGAGGGGATGAGGGCTCCGTCTGGGGGTGCAGGCTCTGGGTTGAGGCCAGAAATGAGGAGTTCAGGGTGCGGGAGGGTACTCTGGGCTGGGACTGAGTGGTCCAGAGGGCAGGAAGGGGATCAGGGCTGGGGCACGGGGTTGGGGCACAGGCAGGCTCCAGGCGGCACTTACCTCAAGCAGCTCCCAGAAGCAGTGGCATGTCCCCCCTCTGGCTCCTACACAAAGGCACGGCCAGGCGGCTTTGCGCACTGCCCTGTTCTCCCAGCCAATGGGAGCTCCAGGGGCAGCGCTTAGGACGGGGGAAGCATGCAGGACTCCCTGGCTGCCCCTACGCATAGGAGCCGGAGGGGGGATATGCCGCTGCTTACAAAAGCCTCACCGAGCAGGACAAGCCCAGGACCCCGCTCACCGGCGGGAGCTCGAGGGCCAAATTCAGACGTCCAGAAGGCCGGATGTGGCCCCCGGGCCGTAGTTTGCCCACCCCTGACATTCAGCAACTTAGGGATAAATTTACAAAGGTATTTAAGTGCCTCAACATGCAGAGAGCTGCCGAGCGGGATTTTCAAAAGCACCTAAGCAGGTTAGTTGTCTAACTATTATTGGGCTCCTACTTGACTAAGGCACTTTTGAAAATTTCACTAGGCATCTATCTGCATCTTTCAGTGCCTAAATGCCTTTGTACATCTGGACTTAAGTACTTGTTCCCGTGCGATACAAGGTGAACCCTTCTGCTCTCTGGAACCTAGTTAAGGAAGAAGTCTCAGAGTCTGCAAGACAGGGGGAGTTCATGGAGCTTGACTCCATTACAGCCACACTTCAAAGCAGATGGAAGTGAGATAGGGTAGTGGTTCTCAACCAGGGGTCCGGGGCCCCCTAAAGGTCTTGAGCAGGTTTCAGGGGGGCCTCCAAGCAGGGCCAGCATTAGACTCACTTGGGCCCAAGGCTGAAAGCCAAAGTCCCACTGCATGGGGCTGAAGCCCAGGTCCCTGAGCCCCACCACACGGGACTGAAACTGAAGCCTGAGCAATGTAGCTTTGTGGGGGCTCCTGTGGCATGGGGCTCCCAAGCAAATGCTCTGCTTTTTACCCCCTAACACCAGCCCTGGCTTTTATATGCAGAAAACCAGTTATTGTGGCACATGTGGGGTGTGGAGTTTTTGTGGGTGGGGAGGGGGCTGAGAAAGAAAAAGGTTGAGAACCTTTGAGATAGGGGATCCCAGAGCTGGTGGGGAGTCACAGGAACAAATAGGTCCCAGGGCCAAAACACCCTGCCTTTTAAAAGGAGGGAGGTAACCCCCTCTCCATTATGGGGAAAACTCCATGAATTTAACATTGCAGCACTGTCTCCCCTACCACAACCTGGTAATGAACAAATGTGGTCAGATTAACACGAGCAAGGATGAGGAACTGAATCCTCAGACATAATCAGTAACAGCATCCATCCTGCTCAGGGTGTTTGGCCAATGAATCCTTATAGGTGGTACACCACCACCTTGGCCATGGAGAAAGGATACAGAAGCTTGGTCCTTACCTGCCTATGGAAGCTAATCAAGGACTTCACCCTTCATTTTTATATTTTATTTTCCCATACAACATTCTAGCCCATGTGTGTGGTTAATGTATGAAAAATTCAGCATTTGTTAACAATTTAACATTAAATAAAATTACTGGTTTATCCAGGGATTGAAGGAAATGTTGATAAGTGGCATTTATTCAGAATCAGTAAAACAGATAGTAATGCTTACCTACTTCATGGGAGTGTTGTGAGAATTAGTTATCTTTTGGAAAGCACTTTGAAGATGAAAAGTCCTACATAAGTACTAAATACTATTATTGTTGCCAAAATTATCATAATCTTTAAATATGCCTCTGTCAAAACAAGATCTATTTCTAAAGAACCCCAGTAGACCCAATTATGGTTCAAGATCAACAGAAGCAGCCAACCACTAAAGCAGATGACATTTGGGAATTGTACAGAAAGTCAGGCATTTTAGAGGAATTCACTGCTACCATAAAAAGCTAGACTTTTTTTGCCAGGCCTGTAGAGCACTGCCACCAGTCCACTCTCAACCACATTAAAAAAAACCCACACATTTGGCCTGTTCTCCCAAAAAGTACTTCTAACTCTTGTCCCCTGTGATAACACCCCACTGTGCTTTAGCATGAGTAAGCATTAATACAATCTCAACTTTTATAAATAAATCAGATAACTAAGTGTCACTGAAAACAGGGAATCTCAGTTTTCTGGGGGCTCTGAGGAAGCATGAATAACCTGTGAGCTTTAGCAAAAAATCATTATCAAGGTTACAACCCTAGGGGTTTATAGGGGTCTGATCGGTTTACAGACATTTACTCTGGTTTATATTTTATGGGTACCTTTGCAAGCGAAAGAGATAGCAACTTGGTATTTTTACCATTAGAAATGTAATGTTCAAGGTAAATCTGCTATTGTAGCTATCCAAATATTCTCTTTAGAGAGAGTAAAATGATAGGCAGAAATGCTGGGGTGGGATAGCTCAGTGGTTTGAGCATTGGCCTGCTAAACCCAGGGTTGTGAGTTCAATCCTTGAGGGGGCCATTTGGGGATTGGTCCTGCTTTGAGCAGGGGGTTGGACTAGATGATCTCTTGAGGTCCCTTCCAACCCTAATAATCTATGATTCTATGAAGTTGAAAACAAAAAATGTCTTTTGTGACTGTCTGTTATCTAATGATAGATCCCTAAAATTTCTCTTTGACATCTAACACCACATGTCCAATTTCCTAAAGACTTGACCCAAAATCCATTGAAGTCCATTAAAAGACTTCCATTGCCTTCAATGGACTGTGCATCAGACCCTAAGAGTCTAAACCGTTGACCCCTTACTCAGGAGAATGGAACACAGAATTAAACAGAGATGCTGTATTTCTACTATACAGAAGACCCAGGCAGCAGACAGCTACCACTGATCATGCCCCCTCCCTGGCCCACAATTCTCTCTAAGCCTTCCTGCAGAGAAAGGATGCAGAAGCTTGTCCCTGTGGCACTCAGGAAGGTGTGAACTTTGAAACCTCTAAACCCCCTCAATTTTAATTAGTATGGAATTCCTATACAACATACTAGAAGGAATGGAATGCAAGAGGATAGTTAGATTGTTTAGTAGTAAGAAAAAATAAAATACGAGTTCAAGGAAAAAAGTATTAAAACATTTTAATTTGACCATAGAAAGACTGCATTGTATTCTTCTAAAATTACAGTACAAACTTGACAACATTCTATATTCTACAAATGATGTATAGTATAATGATTATTTTTGCTATAACAACACTACTCAGATAATGGGAAGCTCTATACTTAACACACAGGTGTCAAATGTATTGCTCAGTGAGGACTAAATAAGATTTTCAATTTGTCTTTTCTTGTGTCCTCCTTTTTTGGCAGCTGTATTGTGTCCCTCTCTTTCTCTCTCTTTTCTGCCTCCCTCATTACTTTCTCTCCTTTTGTTTTCTACATTTTGATACTCTTCCATCTCCAGGCTTTGTGCCTTTTTTCTCCTCTCCCATTTCACCCTTCTTCTGATGTCTGCAGAGACAGCAGTAGCACTTCTCATAGGAGAGGGAGACAGAGTAGCACACCAGTCTATTTCTATGCCTCTGCACTTAACGCTGAGGCAGATTACATGACTTTCTCTTTATACCAAATTCTTTACACATGACTACAATCACACAGTCCTAGACAATTCCCCTGTGCTCTCCTGGCTCCGTGTGCAAAGTGATATGCCACTGCAGCACTGTTTCCTCTGTTGCTAGGGGGCTAGACTACAGTATATTGTTAAATTGACATGTGTGCTGGATAAATACATCAATTGGACAGCACGTGGCCCCACAACTGGCATCTGACACACTTGATTTAATAGTTATTTTCTTGAGTGAGTGATACAGTCAGAACTTGGATCAAACAACATAGAAAAATTGGAGGGCTATATCTCCCCAAATTATGGGCTCTCTTAGAGGAAAGCCTGCCTCTGCAGCAGTCATTAAGGGGAGTAACAGCTCCACAATATTGTATATAACCCACCACCTTGGTGATAAAGAACTTCATAAATCCTGAGATCTGAACACTAGCTGCTAAGTAGCTGTAAGCCTCTGGTAGAAGGCAGTACTTCTCAATGGGAAAAAATATGTGTCATTAATCCTCAAGGGAATAACAATGATTTTAAGACAGGCCTTTGATTTTACAACTGAAAATTCTGTCTATTTGAGAGGAACAACAATATTATTTTCTCCTACAGGCATATACCATTGTTTCCCCCATTCATATTCTTTTAGGGAACATCTTCTTTCCCACCCTCTGACCACACCACCTAATCTTATTTCTTTCTTTGGTGAGTGTGAAATTCCTTTGATTCTTCTCCACTAAAGAAAGATAGATTAAAGAAGCCAGGTCCCAGGTGACAAATTGAAACAGGATAAAGATCTCTCTTATTCACCCGGAGCTACTCAAATGCCTTTTTTGTAGACTGTTTCTGAACTTTTGCCCTGAACTTTTTGTACTTGGTCCTTTGTTCTTAGAATACCCAAGTTTCAGGGAAATGCATAGGCACTTCATTTGGGTTTTATATATTTTCATCTTTTTCTTCAGTACCTCATTAGGTTATAGAAGGTGTTTCTTCAACATTTTTCCCTCATGGTAATGGGGAATTCAACATTCTTTTCACGTATTTCTACAAGACATTTTGCCTCCCGTCTCCCCCAACACGTACTAGGGATCGTAACAAACTGGGAAATATCTGTGATATTTGTGATTAATTTGCTTCTGTATGTTTGTTTGACAGGTTACTAGCAATGGAGTTATATAAAAAGGGATGGTTAAAGTAACCAAGCAGGAAAGGCAAAACAATGACACTGCAATAGTCCTGGAGAAAACCATGGGGAAGATATTTATTGGGCAATATCCTCTACCGGGCTCCGGACAAGCTGAGAATGGTTTAATCTTCCCAAGGCTAAGGCTAGGATAAAGAGGATTCTAAACATTAGAGAACACCAGGCCTAGAAAAGGGTGGGGGTTGACTAAGGGTATGTCTACACTGCAATTAGACACCCATGGCTGGCCCATGCCAGCTAATAAGACTCACAGGGCTTGGGCTAAGGGGCTGTTTAATTGCTGTATAGATGTTCAGACTCAGGCTGCAGCCAAGCTCTGGGGCCACCCCACTTTGCAGGGTCCTTGAGCCCGGACTCCAGCCCAAGCATTTATACCACAGTTCAACAGCTCCTTAGCCCGAACTTAAGTCAGCTGGCATGGGCCAGCCACAGGTTTTTAATTGCAGTGTAGACATACTGTTGTGTATTTGGTTGTCATGGTTTTTGTTCCTATGGCAACTGAGTTAGATTATTAGGGGATAGCCCAGCCGGTTTCGGCCGGTTGGGTGAGCTCTGTGTCTGTAAATAAAATGGTAGTTTTGTTAGCTGTCTGCTGTCTGGTCTCAAGTGATTTCTTCCTAAACCGGCTGCCCCCAAGGATATAACACATACCCTGAGTGACCAGAGTGTCAGTGAAAGCTGACTGGCTGGCAAGGAGACAGAGATAGAGACAGAGAGAGGCAGAAACCAGCAGGGGCAGTTTGGTGGAGGTAACTGGACTGATTGAAATGCACAAAAGCTTTTAAGGAATGATTAAAGATTAAGTAAAAGGAAACATGTGCATATAAACCTTTACTGTTTTTACCCTTTGCTCTATGTGCTTAGTACCTTTGGGGGATCAATAAATAATGCTTTGTTTTGAAGAAGCCATTTTTGAGTCACTTTAACCACTGTGCTGGCCACAGGTCCCTGGAGGGAATGGACTGACAGATACAACACTTAGTTGGGCCTGTCATGTTAACACAACTGGTAAACAGGGGGGTTGCAGCCCAGAGACCCAGTCTAAGCGTGGTTGGACCGCATGGTTCCGCCCACAGTGAGGTGCAGGAAGCCAAGCATATCACCCAAGGGGAGCACTCAAGAAGTGCTGAGAGAGAGAGAGAGAGAGAGAGAGAGAGAGAGAGAGAGAGAGAGAGAGATTATGTCTGTTTCAAGATTAGCAAGCCACAAGAGGTAAACCGTATTATGGGAAGAGCACAAGCTTGCTTGGGTTTTACAGCCCTCAACTGATGCCAGGATTTAAAGTGACAGGTAATGCACAATGCTGAAAATAAATTGTCAATATTCTCCTCAAATAAACAGAATTACCTCTTCTTAAAATCAAAGTCAATCTGCTTTTAGTACCCCACTCAGAGCTGACTAATCTAAGCAGCCAAAAACAACAGAAGATACTTAAACTACATAACAAACAATAAAAATCAGTGGAAAACAGCATATCAGTGCCATTTCCTATAACTTCAAAGACTGTTTGATTGCTAATCAGAGAGTAAAATGGCAGATATTTAGTTGATTAAAAGAGCTGCTTCAAACAATACATTTCAAGTTATCACAGAATCATGGCAATTAGAGAAGGAAAGGACTCATTAAGACATCTTGAGCATATTCTGTTGCTTTTCCAAAGCCAAATTACTGCAGCTACCTTTTAATGAAATCTGTGTTTATCACCTTCTCTTCCCATTTCACAGAAAATTTCAGTAGAAATAGTGCTTTAGCATTTGATTTAATTGAGCAGCTACTGATTAGCTTCTCAGAGATGGAGTAGCTGCTGATTATGGGGAAAGCACACAGTACACTGATTATAATTTCTGAATATACTAGGCTGAGAGTAACAGGGATTATAAATAAGAAGGCTAATTTGAGGCAAAATATGCCAGTTTCTTAAAGCTTTACAACACTTTATTGGCTAAATATAATATTCATGAATGAATGTATTATTCACGTTAATCAGTAATGTGACTATACACAACTGATTTCTTTAAGTATCAGAGGGGTAGCAGTGTTAGTCTGGATCTGTAAAAGCAGCAAAGAGTCCTGTGGCATCTTATAGGCTAACAGATGTATTGGAGCATGAGCTTTCATGGGTGAATACCCACTTTGTCGGATGCATGAATTTCTTTAAAATACTCAAACACAATGTAAAGGTTAAAACCATAAAAAGACAATTTTCTATTCAAGAAAGTATTACAAAAATAACTTCACAATTTTAGGGGTAAATATGGCTAAGTCACACAAAGTCTAAAATGGTTGAACCCCTTCCAGGGTAAAAGGTCCAACAGGGCCTATCCCTGTGCCTTTGTTCAAGTCTTTAGCCCTGTCTCTGGGCTCAGACCTCACCTCCTTCTGGGCTAGCTTTAAGTCTGTGCCTGCCCTGATATAAAGCAGTGTCCCCAGGGCTTTCTCCCTGGAGATTCTTCACCTTCTTATTGCCCCAACTCTCCAGCAGGTCACTCCTTCACTTCAGTCCCCTTTCACTGGTAAAGTTCAACAAATGGTTGGCCCTCTGCAGGGTCTTCAGCCCTCTGCTTGGGCTTCTATTCCAGCCCTCTGCTTGGGCTTCTACATGCATAAAACGTGTCCCTTTCTCAGGGCTTTGGCTTCTTCACCAGTGGGGGAACCCAGGCCCACCCACTACTCCAGGTCCCAACCTAGGGACCCTGCAAATATCATCCACATGCTGCTTTCCTTAATAGTTGCTGCTACTGCATTCCCTGGGCTGCTTCCCACTCTGTCCCATCACCTTCACCCAAGTTACCTTACAGTTACAGCCCTCGGGTTTTCTGTCTGTTCCTACTTGAGCAGGGTCTCTCCCCGGCCTCCTTGCCTGGAGAATTTCACAACATTGCAGTCCTTCCTCACTCTTCTGGTCCCAGCCAGCAACTTACCTGCTTAGACTTTGCAGCTCGTTTTAACTGAGCCTGCTGGGCTCTGATTGGCTTCTTCCCTGCAGCCTTTCTAGGCAGGCCTGGCGGACCCACCTTTACTGCTCTTTTTCTAGGGCAGGATGTCGTAGGACCACAATGGGCCCAGCAGGGGACCTCAATGGGCCCAGTACACCCTGTTACAGGGACTCCTTGCAGAATGGCATTTTAAACAAAATATTACTGAATAACAACTCCAATTATACAAGAAAATATCCATGAAAGCTATCACTTTAATTAGAAAAGAAATTCATTAAAGTGAACTAATTTCATTTCAAATAACAAACAGGTAGGTTATGAAAAAATTGCTGGATACCAAAGATTATAATAATATACTCCCAGTAGGCAAAGAAAGGTAATAATCTTTTATAATTATACAAAATTACAATGGATTTTAAAGTTATGGGGCTTCACTCTCCCCTCCATAAAAAGAGATAATTACTCACCTTGTAATTATTTTTCTCTGAAGAGCTCATCCATGGAGGATTCTTATTCTTGGGCCTTGTACAAGACAGACAGGAACTTCCTACACTCTTAGAGTTCTGGACCCTCCCTAACAGCAGTAATAATGGAGGTCTCAGCCCACCTATCCTGTATACTTCAATTGTCTACTCAGAACAAGTTGGGAATTGGGTAAATTATTATTTAAACTTAGTGACTGTCACCCCACTGGTATCTTTGATCAGCCAAGTAAGCTGACCCCTCCACTCCCATGAGGAGTGGGGTAAGCTATGCCTATCACCAACCATTTCATTAAAAGATGCAGCACTGAGGCCTGCCCAAAAGGCAAGACTCAAAATTAGTAGTGTAGTTCCCCTATGGCAGGGTTTCTCAAACAGGGGTCGCCACTTGTGTAGGGAAAGCCCCTGGAGGGCCTGGCCGGTGTCTTTACCTGCCCCATCCGCAGGTCCGGCCGATCGCAGCTCCCACTGGCCACAGTTCACCGCTGCAGGCCAATGGGAGCTGCTGGAAGTGGCAGCCAGTAAGTCCCTCGGCCCGCACCACTTCCAGCAGCTCCCATTGGCCTGGACCTGCGGATGGAGCAGGTAAAGACACCGGCCAGGCCCGCCAGGGGCTTTCCCTACACAAGTGGCGACCCCTGTTTGAGAAACCCTGCCCAATGGCAAACCTTCCTTTATTTTTGAATACCCTTAATCAGGCAGCTGCAGATCACCTAGCCAGAAAATTTCTCTTAAAAGATCACTGAAGGCTCCCATGGTAACCAGTAACTATTTGAGGGATAAATATTGATTCAGTTCCCTGCGACCTAAGGTGTTGACAGATGCGTCTTTTTTTTTTTTTTTACTATCAAGATATAACATCCTTTCCTTTCTTGCCTAGAAGCACAAGCTTAATAGCTTCTTTGGACATTAGGAATAGATTTCCTGCAACATCTCTTCCTAATACCCAGAGGTGGAGAAAAATCTTGATAATTTTTGAAAACTTGATTTTTGCAGTCCCACAGAGCAATTCCTAGGACTCTCATGTACAGGGGGATGAGGGCACACATCAGGGTAAAAGGATCTTAAATTTGCTCTGACAGGGATGTCCTGGCAAGCTACAGAAAGTGGTTGGCTGCCTATCTGCCCTAGTTGTATGCAGTGGTTTTGTAGCAATGCTGGTCCCAGGATATTACAGAGACAAGATGAGTGAGAGAATATATTTTATTGGACTAACTTCTGTTGGTGAGAGAGACAAGCTGTGGAAGCTTGAAAGTGTATCTCTCCCACCAATAAAAGATATTCTCTCACCTTCTCTCTCCGATATCCCTTAGAATACTTCAAAAACCTTTTGGTTTTTGGTACATACTGAAAAGCCATTGGCTTCTGCTGCTGTGAATGAGTATCCTGGGCAAAGTGGGTATTGGCCTCCCTTGAAATCAAGTGTCAAGGCACAAGCCACCTTTCTAAGCGGTAGCACCTTTCTCTTCCCTCCCTTGAGGGGAGGGCCTAAGGGACAGGATACAAGCCCAAGAGAACAGGGTGTCACGTTATCTCTTTAGATTTCTATAAAAGCCTGCAGCTCAAAACAAGCTCTCTCACTGATAAGGCAAGTCATTAGGTTTTTCTCTCAATTTCCAAGGAGGAGACTACAGCCACCCACCCCTGGTGGGAGTCACTACCAAGACAGCAGATCTCATTATTGTATCAACTACATCAAATGCTGCCCACATCTGATGACAGGACAAATCAACACCCTTATGCACTTACCTTTTAAGTTACTGCAGAAAGGATCTGACCAGGACAGACACCTATTCCTAAAGTTCAACCTGTACTTTGGCTATGACTCAAAAGATTGCCTCCAACCTTTGAATCCCAGCACTGAAGCACAGGGTTCTGGGGGGGGGGTGCCATATGCTCAGCCTTCCTTTGCTTTGACATGGTTGTCCAGACTACTAAATTCTTGCAGGGGAAGGTGAGCAATCACCATCATTACAGAGGAGCGCTTATTACTCAACCTTGTTCAAAGAGGGCTAGCTGAGACAGGGGTATGTAACACCTTCTTCACCAGCTGGTGCCAGGGCACAGCAACTCTACTGGAGAGGGGATTCCAGTAGTCAAATTAAAGCCTCAGAGCAACGACTAAGGCTTCGAAAACACTGAAACAAAAGTCAGTAAGGTCAGCAAACTAAAAGGCAAATTGAAGGGACTGGACCTGATTGGCAGATAGGAATGGCCACACCAGAAGAAGAGAGCCCTTCCAATTCCTGTCTGTTTTGGGATGAAGAGCCACAACAGAAAGCTGGAGACAAAGATCCTACAGTAAACTCTTTCTCTAACTGCAGACAAGAAAGAACTATTTGGAAGCTTCCAAAAGCAGCATTTAGACCGCTATATGGTGGAACTACCAGTGGGAGGATGGCAAATGTAGCTCATGCCCCAACCCATGAGAGCTGCTCTAGGGACCAAAAACCTTTAGACCTTGGGAAGTTCCAAGGATCTTACAGAACAAAAGGCCACGAGTGAGAATTCTGCACAAATGTTATCTTGAGTAGTTTAGATTATTTTAGAATTCTTCCCATGGTCACACCTCCTATAATCATAATGACCCAAATGAAAAAACAAAACACACAACAATGATTTTTAAATTGCTGATAAGTCTATTTCAATTATGCCTCTCAGGACAATGAAAAATGCTTCATTAGGTTCAGGTGATGTAATTAGCATAACGTTTATTTACTGTGGTTGTATATTTCATATAGTTTGCTGCACACTTTCAGTATGTACATAAATCTTAACGCATAACTAAAAGCAGTAGTGTCAGGAAAATCATTACTTGCAAAATAAAAAACAACCAAAACCAAACTATTAGTAAAATACTAACATTCAGAGATAGAATGAGGCTGTGTGGACCAATCTGTTTTCATACACACAACATTATGGTACACGGAATTCATTTAATTTTAAAAATTATCCAACTCAATGGCTATAAAAATATGATTTCATGCTCTAACTCACCAACAATCTCACTTGGCTCCTTGTTGTAAAGCTTTTTGTTCCAGTAAAGGAGTCTGAGGAAAGGAAAGGAGACCAGAAGAACAAGACAAATTCCAACAAACATATGTCCTGTAAATGCTGCAAAATCCAAACCCTAGGAATAAAAATGCAATAATAAATTACAGATCAGTTATTTTCCTACATTACCTGAAAAAGTATTTGTCATTGTGTACTTTACAATTCAGTGCTTATATACACGTCACAAAGCAGGTAATAGGTAATTTCCAAGCACAGCATATTTTGTGCTTCCCCAGTCTCAGAGAAATTATTATTAAATAAATTTCATGCCAACCAAACCAACTCAAAAATATTCCATTAAATTTCACTATCAAAATAGTTCTTATATATTTACACACTAATTACCAGTTCCTGTCTCCACTGATGACAATATGAGTTTTTGCATCCATTTTACTCAAACCAAGACTTGTCCCAAATTCTACAATATGCTATTACAGCAAAAGCATTGTCTAGCAATTAGAACACATTTTGCAATATTTTTTCTTCAATTTAGTATTTGTTCAAGTTCCGTTATACTTCCTGTATGACGGAGGCTTGGAATGAGGTCAAACGCAGAATTCAAATATATATATGTAATGTTCAATATTTGGGGTGGGCTGTTCCAAAGTTCTTAGTGCTGATCTAGCTTTGCTCCCATTAAAGTCAAAGGTAAAACTCCATTGCCTTAAATGGAAGGAGAGTTGAGCCAATTCAGTGTGCTTTTGAAAACCTCACCCATTATTTCTTACCAAAAAAAAATTCAAGATTTGTCCCCTATTTATATTATATTGCTTTAATGTTAATAAAGGTCCTAATGACAAAGAGTTTCAACTCTAGATATTAGAGATGTATTGATATCAAGGTTCCCTCCGGTAACCACAACAAAAGTTCTCTCAACAGGGAATCCCCACAGAGCCAGATTTGGGAGGAAGTTTTTTTTATTATTCTTTATTAAGGCACTGGACTTCCACGCAAGAGATCTGGGTTCAATTCCCATCTCTCCCACAGACTTGCTGTGTGAAGTCATTTAAGTTTTCTGTGCCTCAACCTCAGTTAAAGCATCTTGCTGCTGTTGTAATGCAAATAATACATAACAACAACATTTCCATGCAGAATCAGGGGCTGTTTACATCCTGAGTTTTAAGACAGATTGGACTTGCTACCTGAAATACACATTGTTAGGCTGCACCATACTCCCTATTGAAAGCATCTATGTGGAAAGCTCTCAGTTCAAGTATATATGATGTGGAAACATCCAGAGCAAAGAAGACAGAGGGCCTCCCACCCAACCCCTTCCATCTTTTCAGAACAGATTGTATAAGTCAATCCTGTAAATGCTCATAAAGGATGGTCTGGATACTTAGCAGGCATCAAATTAAGTTTCAGAGCTGAAGGAGACAACATTATGAAGGAATCAATCTACAAACTTTTAAGAGCTCTACCAAGCGTCATGTGAGCAAACAAAGACTTACAGGGCCAGATTTTTCAACATCCACTCACAAAAACAGACATATTGTCCTGCATATATTTACATAATTACAGACATTTTGCATGAAAACGGGCCTAACTACCCAAATGTTTGCACAAGGGCCTCTTTCTTTAAAGATATGGATCACAAAAGAAGACAGAAAATGCTGCCACGTGAACCATGATTCAAGAGATATGAAGAAGCAGTAATTGGCTCTACACAGTCTAATCTAAAAGGTTTGCAGTTTCCTATATAATCTGAAGCGACCCAGGGGTATGAAGGTGATTGAATTGTATTAACTTTGATCCTGCACAAACCAATAATCCTCATTCCCGGGATAATACAATGGCTGGGACACAGTTGGATGAGGAGTAAAACAGGAGAGATGATCAGAATATACCTAACCAAGAGCTACTGAAATAAATCCAATTCTTTCAGTTTTCAACTGACTCTCAGAATGTAATGCTCTTGAGACTTTTCATAGCACTGACAGCAATTTATTTATCTCAGTGCAAAGAAAGACAGCACTAAGGTGGATCCTGTTGATAGGAGTTCTTGAAAGAGATAGAGTTAAAGGCATTTAGATTATTTGCTACTTTTAAAATGAAAAGGAGAAAGGGGGACCTAAAATGCAGAGAAAACACCTTTATTTCTGATGATTGGATTAGACCAGAGTCATGTGTTATGGGAACTTGGCAAAGTTAAAGAATATGGTACCTCAGAGACCAGGCCTTAGGGTACGTCTACACTACGGGATTATTCCGAATTTACATAAACCGGTTTAACAAAACAGATTGTATAAAATCGAGTGTGCGCGGCCACACTAAACACATTAAATCGGTGGTGTGCGTCCACGGTCCGAGGCTAGCGTCGATTTCTGGAGCATTGCACTGTGGGTAGCTACTCCGTAGCTATCCCATAGTTCCCGCAGCCTCCCCCGCCCCTTTGAATTTCCGGGTTGAGATCCCAGTGCCTGATGCGGCAAAAATCATTGTCGCGGGTGGTTCTGGGTAAATGTCGTCAGTCACTCCTTCCACTGGGAAAGCAATGGCAGACAAGCATTTCATGCCTTTTTTCCCTGGATTGCCCTGGAAGATGCCATAGCATGGCAATCATGGAGCCTGTTTCGCCTTTTGTGACTGTCACCGTATGTGTACTAGATGCCGCTCACAGAGGCGATTCAGCAGCGCTACACAGCAGCATGCTTTTGCTTTTGCATGATAGCAGAGATGGTTATCAGCCATATTGTACCATCTACCATACCATAAATTGGTAATAAGAGGATCGTGGCTACCAGTCCTTTTGCACTGTTCCATTTGCTGCTGTCATAAGTGCCCTTGGCTGCTCTTAGCCAGGGGCGCAAAAGCCAAAATTGGGAATGACTCCCTGAGTCAATCCCTCCTTTTTGGTATCTAAAAATAGAATCAGTCCTGCCTAGAATATGGGCAAGTGTACTAGAGAACCACTATATCAGAGAGCACAGCTGCTCTGTGTCAGATCCTGCAGAAATTATGAGCTGTATGCTATTCACAGGGGGTGCTCCTGCAACAACCCCACCTGTTGATTCCGTTCTTCCCTCAGCCTTCCTGGGCTACCGTAGCATTGTCCCCCCACTTGTGTGATGAAGTAATAAAGAATGCAGGAATAAGACACAGTGACGTGTTAGTGAGATATGAGTGGAAGGCAGCCTCCAGCTGCTATGATAGTCCAGACAGGACAGTAAGGAGTGTGTAGGGGAGGAGCCCAGCATCCCTCTGCTAGTTCAGGGGCACTTGAATCTTTTCTTTACACATGAAGGGTGGGGGCTGATGGAGCTCAGCCCCCTGTTGCTATGATGACGATGGTTATCAGCCATATTGTACCATCTACCAGGAAAAATTAGGACCAGGCGCCATTGATCGACCTAACAGATGCTAGTCAGCATGGTTACCAGTCCTTTTGCACTGCCCCATGTGCCAATAGGCTGATGACGAGGACAGATACCAGTCATATTGTACCATCAGCCAGTCATAGCGTGGGGGGGAGAAAGGATGTTGGTGTTGAGTGCTGCACCATTGCGTCTATCTGCAGCATTCAGTAAAGATAGGGTGACATGTAAAAGAGTCAAGAGAGGATTGTTTTCCCTTTCACTTCTGGGGGTGAGGGGGGGGTGCGTAAATTGCCGACCTATGCCCTGACCCACCGCGGACACTGTTTTTGACCCTAGAAGCATTTGGAGCTCAGCCAAGAATGCAAATGCTTTTCAGAGACTGCAGGAACTGTGGGATAGCTTGAGTCCTCCAGTCCATGAGCGTCCATTTGATTCTTTGGCTTTCCGTTACGCTTGTCACGCAGCAGTGCGCTGAGTCCCTGCTATGGCATCTGTCTGGAGATATTTAAAAAATGATTTTGAATTTCGTCTTCTGTAACGGAGCGCTGATAGAACAGATTTGCCTGCCCTTACAGCGATCACGTCCGCATCGTCCATGCGGGAGCTCTTTCTTTATTTTGATTTTTAACTGCATCACCACCCGTGCTAATCAGAGCTCCACGCTGGGCAAACAGGAAATATTCAAAAGTTCGCGGGGCTTTTCCTGTCTACCTGGCCACTGCATCCGAGTTCAGATTGCTGTCCAGAGCGGTCAGTGGTGCACTGTGGGATACCACCCGGAGGCCAATACCGTCGATCTGCGGCCACACTAACCCCAATCCGATATGGTAATACCGATATTAGCCCTACTCCTCTCGTTAGGGAGGAGTACAGAAACCGGTTTAAAGAGCCCTTTATACCGATATAAAGGGCCTCTTAGGCCTTGTCTACACTACAAGACTATTTCGAATCAACTTAGTTCGAATTTGTGGATTCGACCTTATGAAGTCGAATTTGTGTATCCATACTAAATACACTAATTCGAATTTCTGAGTCCACATTCACGGGGCCAGTGTCGACTTTGGAAGCGGTGCACTGTGGGAAGCTATCCCACAGTTCCCGCAGTCCCCCCTGCCCATTGGAATGCTGGGTAGAGCTCGCAATGCCTGCTGGGGGAAAAATGTGTCGATGGTGGTTTTGGGTAACTGTCATCATTCAACCGTCACTCACAACCGCCCTCCCTCCCTGAAAGCACCGGCGGGAAATCTGTTCGCGCACTTTTCTGGTCGGTTACAGCGCGGATGCCACAGCACTGCGATCATGGAGCCCGCTGCGATCATCGCTGCACTTATGGCTGTTGTCAACTCCTCGCACCTTATCGTCCACCTCTTCCACGGTCAGCTGCTGAGAAATCGGGCGAGGAGGCTCCGGCAGCGCGGTGAGGAGAGTGGCGCAGACCTCTCAGAAAGCAGGGTATGCCGGGCAGTGGAGATCATGGTGGCAATGGGTCAAGTTCATGGTGTGGAACGGAGATTCTGGGCCCGGGAAACAAGCACGGACTGGTGGGACCGCATAGTGCTGCAGGTCTGGGATGAAACAGAGTGGCTGCGAAACTTCAGGATGCGTAAGGGCACTTTCCTTGAACTCTGAGACTTGCTGGCCCCTGCCCTGAAGCGCCAGGACACCCGGATGCGAGCAGCCCTGAGTGTGCAGAAGCGAGTGACCATAGCCCTCTGGAAACTTGCCACGCCAGACAGCTACCGGTCAGTAGCGAACCACTTTGGCGTGGGCAAATCTACCGTGCGGGTTGCTGTGATTCAAGTAGCCCACGCAATCGTTGATCAACTGCTCTCAAAGGTAGTGAACCTGGGAAACGTTCAGGTCATCATAGACGGCTTCGCCGCGATGGGATTCCCAAACTGCGGTGGGGCTATAGATGGGACTCACATCCCTATCCTGGCACCAGCCCACCAGGCCAGCGAGTACATTAACCGAAAGGGCTACTTTTCCATGGTGCTGCAAGGACTGGTGGACCATAGGGGACGTTTTACCAACATCAACGTTGGGTGGGCGGGCAAGGTTCATGACGCGCATGTGTTCAGGAGCTCTGGTCTCTTTAGACTCCTCCAGGCAGGTACTTTCTTCCCAGACCACAAAATAACGGTTGGGGATGTGCAGATGCCTACAGTGATCCTCGGGGACCCAGCCTACCCGCTAATGCCCTGGCTCATGAAGCCCTATACAGGCGCCCTGGACAGAGAGAAGGAACTCTTCAACTACCGGCTGAGCAAGTGCAGAATGGTGGTGGAGTGTGCTTTCGGACGTCTCAAGGGGAGATGGCGGACCTTACTGACTCGCTCGGACATCAGCGAAAAGAATATCCCCGTAGTTATTGCTGCTTGGTGTGTGCTGCACAATCTGTGTGAGAGCAAGGGCGAGGCCTTTTTGTCCGGATGGGATGGTGAGGCAAATCGCCTGGCTGCAGTTTACGCTCAGCCAGACACCCGTGCTGAGAGAATATCCCAGCGGGAAGCGCTGTGTATCCGGGAGGCTTTGAAAGCAAGTTTCCTCAGAGATCAGGGTAACCTATGACTCTCCACTTGCTTTCAAGAGAAACTGACCCTGGGCCTGTGTCTGTTTGTGTCGATTTCGATCTGCGGCTACATGCCGCGTTCTCCAAGTTTCCCCCACTTCCAAAGCACGTTTTAAAGCAAAGTAATTGTTACACTCATTATTAATAAATCTTTGTTTTACTTTGCATTTCTGTTCTGGTGTTGAAACATGGACGCATACTGTGCTGGGCACGGTGTGCACTGACGTACAGACCACTTCCTCCATAGAGGACTGACATCCTCCTGCTCCTACATAGGTCTCTGGGGTGGGGGACGGCTGAAAGTGGTTCTGCATGAAGGGAAGGGTTTGCAGGAAGGGGCGAGTGGTGCCTTCTTTGCATAGGGGTTTGGATGACGGCAGTGGGCTGCGGGTTTGTGCGTAGGAAGGGGTGATGGGTGTGGGAGAAGGGTGAGTATCTGTCCGTGGATGAGGGCTCTTGTTGGGGCTCAGGGCAGCGGATAGGCTCGTTGATCCATTGGAAGTGCATGGTAAGGGCAGCCTGCCTTTACATTAATGGCATGGCAGGCGCTAGGACCTGGGACAAGCATACAGATTACGGAATAACCAGGGGCAGCATACACGACACAGAATGACCCTGGTGCCTACTGACTGCAGTGTGTGTGTGCCCCGCAGTTGATCCTTTCCCCAAGTCTGTACCCTGGTACTGTAGGCTATACCGTGCAAGTATGAAACCCCTGTCCACCCCATACACCGAAAAATCCTCTGACAGGAAAGACATGACCGAAACAGTGATTAACAGCAAACATCTTTTATTAATCTAATAAACAGTGGGGGGATGAACCTTGGATTTGGGACTGGCTGAGCCTATAAGGGAAGCACTTCTACAAATTTCTAACGTGAGAAGTGCGGGGTACACGGTCGCTCTGCTCTGGTTCAGTGACAGTTCTCACGGCCCCTACCGCCCCTCCGTCTTGTACTTTTGGGTGAGGGGGGGCCAGAACTTCTTGGCGGGGGAGGGCGATTGCAGAGACACTGCAGGGGGGCCCTGTCCTCCAGCCTGCGGTCCTGCAGGACATCAACAAGGCGACGAAGCGTGTCCGTTTGTTCCTTCATGAGACCAAGCAGCGTTTGGGTGGTCTGCTGGTCTTCCTGCCGCCACCTATCCTCACGTTCCATGAGTGTGCGATGCTGCTCACATAGGGTCTCCCTCCAGTGTTTCTGCTCTGCAGCCTCTGCTCGGGAGCAGGCCATCAGTTCAGTGAACATCTCGTCCCTGGTCTTCTTCTTTCGCCGTCTAATCATTGCCAGTCTCTGCGAGGGGGATGCCGGGGCAGTCCGGGAAAGAGCCGAAGCTGTGTGATGGGGAAAGTTAGTGATTTCCTTGAACAGATACATTTTTGCGAACAGTGAACACCGTCTAGTCAATTTCTATGAACAAGACAGTACTGGGCAACAAGTCTCACGTGGTCTCAAGAGAAGCACGACATTTTGGGCTACGCTCCGATTGGCTGCGGCATTGCACAGGAGAGCGGAGAAGTCGGGAGAGATAGCTGAATCCGTCTAGCAGACAGTCCTGGTAAGCCTTACAGTACATTATGCTTATCAGTTAACGGATAGCTGTGCCCTCCTGCTAAAGGCAATCTGGAAATCAGATACTATGACCCTTTTCCAGCCACTCCCGACACTGCAGGGGAAAGATCAATGTATGGTTTTCCTCTGTGGCCTACAGCACGTGGCTGCTAAGCGAGGGACTTTGTTATGCAAAGTATAAGTAAACCATTAAGAACAGTAACTATTCGCTAATTGCCCTAATTAGATGCAGCACTTCATGAACGAGATTACCCTGAGGCGGGTCTCTCAAGTACAGAAAGACAGGATGTTAAGGGAAGCACTTCACCGACCGGGACCCTACGCGGCCATGCTGGTTGAGGCGATGGTTCCCCTGTATCTACGGATGTCATGGCGTGGAAGAGTGTGCTTCACCGGAGGACCAAATAAGGCACCTCTTCCTAGAAACCTCCTGCGGAGGGTATTTGAGGAACTTTTTGACGCATTTGTGGAATTGTCCATGGAGGACTATTGTTCCATCCCAATCTGTGTGGACCTACTGTTCGTATAGTTTCCCGTTAAAAACTTTTAGATATAGTATTTAGATATAGAATTTCTTTTTTTTTGTATACATGGTTTCGTACAAATAAATGTTTTCTTGTTTATACGACTTAGCGCTTGATCCTTCCCCTGACTCTGAGTCCGGGTTCACGGCCGGGGAGGGTTGGTAGGGGATCTCTGTGAGGGTGAGGAAGAGATCCTGGCTGTCAGGGAAAGCGGCATTGTGTTCGCTGTCGCCTGCGCCTTCCTCCACGGACCCTTCGTCATCTTCCCCATCGGCGAACATCGAGGAGGAACTGTCCTGGTTCACTATGCCATCCACAGAGTCCACGGTCACTGGTGGGACAGTGGTGGCAGACCCACCGAGAATGGCATGCAGTGCCTCGTAGAAGCGGCATGTCTGGGGCTGTGCTCCGGAGCGTCCGTTTGCCGCTCTGACTTTTTGATAGCCTTGCCTCAGGTCCTTGACTTTCACGCGGCACTGCATTGCATCCCGGCTGTATCCTTTCTGTGTCATGGCTTGGGAGACCTTCTCGAAGGTCTTTGCATTACGCTTGTTGGAGCGCAGCTCCGACAGCACAGACTCCTCGCCCCACACAGCAATCAGATCCTGGACTTCCCGGTCTGTCCATGCTGGGGATCTCTTTCTATTCTTCCATTGGGCTGACTCCTCTGCTGGAGAGCTCTGCGTCGTTGCAGGTGCCGCGGAGCTCGCCCCGATGTCAAAGCAAGAAATGAGATTCTAACTGTCCAGACAGGAAAAGGAATTCAAATTTTCCCGGGTCATTTCCTGTGTGGCTGCTCAGAAAATCCAAGCTCGGACTGCTGTCCAGAGCATCAACAGAGTGGTGCAGTGTGGGATAGCTCCCGGAGCTACTAAGTTCGATTTGCATCCACACCTAGCCTAATTCGAGCTAGCAAGTGCGAATTTAGTGTTACTCCACCTGTCGGGGTGGAGTACCAAATTTGAACTAAGGAGCCCCCTAGTTCGAATTAAATGGCTTCCTGGTGTGGACGGTTGAGCGATTAGTTCGAATTAACGCTGCTAAATTCGATTTAAGGTCCTAGTGTAGACCAGGCCTTAGTGTGGACGGTTGTGGCGTTAAATCGGTTTTACGCTCCTAAAACCGGTTTAAACGCGTAGTGTAGACCAGGCTTTAGACTTCGATTTACAAAGTTTCTTACATCTCTAGGTCTTCGATGTCTGCACCAGTGCTGAAAAGTTTTTGTCATCAATTGTAACAATGCAGAAACTTCTCAACAGAAAAACTCAGTACAAGAAATACCTTTATCTGAAACCCTCAAAATTAAATTCCTATGTGAAAAAGAAAAGCATAGCAATCAGGAAAAAAAATAAAATGCTGAAGTTGATAAGCAGCTCTCAAGTTTGATTGACAGCTGAAAGAAATTGAACTGAGATGTGGCGCTGCATACAGATACTTATTTTGAAGGGACAGTGTCAATTTATACTCTTTGAAATTCAAGACTAGGCACAAGGGCACAAGAATTGACACACAAAAGTCTCAGAAGTAAGGATTTGTGCACAACATCAGTAGAGGAAAATTATTTGCATCTTCTTGGTATTCCATCACAGCTGCTACTCAAGCTGCGCAGAGTGTTTTCGTAATTGGGCTGAATTTCGGGGGTTTGTTCAGCTCCAAAACTTTCTCCCATCAACCCTGCTTATTCTTTAAATCTTTTGAGAAGAGGACAGGCAATTCAACACTCAGCCCCACTGGCTAGTTTCCTTTGCTATCTTCTTCATACTTTGCATAAAGTCTGATGCTCCAAGCTCCCTTTGACACTGTGGACACTTTTCAGGACTGGGTGTGCAGCAGCCATACCAAGTAATATCAGAAATAACAAGCAAGATTAAATTTAGCAAGATTTGCCCAGCAAACAACTGACATTCTTTGAATTTCTTAGGAGGAAGACTACTACCTCCTCCTTGGAGATATAAGCAGAAGGAAGATGAGTGTGGAGGAATTGCAGGCAACAAAACTCTATGTTAAGGTGTAATCTAAGAACATCCCAATGCCAGAGAAAAAGGGACTCCCTGAGATCTAGTAGAGATTTTCAGCTGGCCTGATCAGTTCAGTGTATTCATTAATGTCATAAACTTGATCTGATGTGTGTCAGGTAAGGCCGTGGTCCAGGGCCCGCTGTGGGGCCACAAGCTGATTTCAGGTGGTATTCCAAGCAGGGCTGGTATGAGACTTGCTAAGGCCCAGGGCAGAAAGACCAAGTCCCACTGCATGGGGCTGAAGCCCATGGCCCTGAGCCCTGCCACCTAGGGCTGTTGCTGAAGTCTGAGCAACTTAGCTTTGCAGGACCCGATAGGGTAAGGGTCCCCGGGAAACTGCCCTGATCACTACTCCCCAACACTGGCTCTGGCTTTTATATGCAGAAAAACAGTTGTTGTGGCACAGGTGAGCCATGTAGTTTTTAAATAGCATGGGGGGTGGGGAGGGCTCAGAAAGAAAAAGGTTGAGAACCCCTGAGGTAAGGTATCATTGAAAAAGTAATAACACACTGATTATTAATATTCTTGTGTGTTGTATGTACGGTAAAAGCCCATGGGATCGTACAAATGTGAAGCATGTGTGGGACTAAAATGTGTTTACCAGACAAGTCTGTGGAGTGAGTAAACAGGTTTCTCCCAGACAAAGGATGAGTTGACACTTCCAGATAGGTGTCATTGGAGTCTATTGGCAATAACATGTCAAGTGGCCATTCATTTGCATTGGAGGGGACAGGAACAGATCAATTTGCATTATAGCAAATACCCGTGGAGGAAGAAAGCAGCATGGGGCTTCCTTCACCACCAGACTCCCAGTCTCCTTCCTCACAGCTTGAATGAACTTCATTTTGTGAGGTAACCTCCAGAAGAATCCATTTTAAAAGTTCACTGGACTATGAAAGAGAGGGGCAATGAACCCCAAGTTATCTTTCACCTAAGATGACAAAGGAAACTTGCGAAGAGATCCTGGCCAAAGAGAGGGGTGGTCAGTCATCTTGCTGGAAGAAGTGTGTGGTAAGAATCTTATCTGATACCTAGACAATAGCTTGTTAAAGTTGTAGCATTAGAAAATATTTTTTAGTTATTTGTTTGTACCCGTTTCAGTCTTTATCCCTTCTACTTGATTTCACTTAAAACCTATGTCATTGTAATTAAATAAACTTGTTTTACTTTTAATCTAAAGCAACCCAGTGCTGTGTTTGAACTGAAGTGGCTGTTTACTTCAGTTACACTGATCAGCTGTGCATTTTGCCTCTTTAGAGGAGCAAACCAAGTTTAGTATTCCTCTGAATGTTCCAGGAAAGGGCTGGACATTGCAGGCACATGGTTTGGGGAAAAATTGGGACTGGGGGTATATTGAGGTAATTTCACCAGGTATAATCAAAGCTAATTGAAATCAGAGAGTGACTGTGTTGCTACGGGAGGCAAACTTCTGATGTCAGAGTGCTAGATGAGGGTTGCACGCATACAGACAGAGAGTGCATGCTTGTTGCTGACTGCGAGCAGTCCAGGCTCCCACAGAGGAGCTGCAGCAACAGAGCACTTAAAGCACTTGGGACTACAGGACAAGTGATAACAACCCTTCATTGGTCTGGATTTCACCTCAGAACACAACATAGGGATTGTTGCACTGCCCCTGGAGCAACCCAAGGAGGGGATTGTGATATAGGGAGTCACAATCTCCCAATAAATCCCTCTGCTGCTCTGTGGAGGGAATATGTTGCACTAGGGGTTTACTCGCTGCAACCCAAGATGGTGGCATAGCTGCACCTATGGGTGCAAAAGTGGGTAGTTTCATGGCTCCACCCACTCCCCATCACCTTCCCATTCTGCTGCATGGGAAGGGGATGTATCCTCCCTACGGAGCCTGTATCCTCTACCAGTCACATACCTTGCACATCACATCCCCTTACTCCCCTGCACTTCTATATATCCAGGGACATCATTCAGACCTATATAGACCACTTACTCATCTAAATAATTATATTGGGCATACAAGTCAGTGAAAAATTATCTTCTAACTTTTTTATTATTTATATCTCTGAACACAATTTAAATGGTTAATGTGTCTACTGCACACTGCAAAGTTTCCATGAATTTTCATAAAGATTATTCTCACACAATTGGCTCGAATAGCTTTGACTTGAACAATAGAGATTAGAAATAATTTTCATCTAGGAGGTTTCAGTGTGTCAGACAAATGCTGTGTGGTGCTGAGAATATCCTTTACTTGAGGCCTTACTGATTCTGTGAAATTGCCATCTGGGAAGGTTGGGCTAAGGCATCCTTAAGGCTTTGTTTTAGGGTGATTACAGCCTACAGGTTCTATTGTCTGCGACTACAAAACTGAAAGCAGATGGGCATCTGTTCTTATATTTAAGCACAAATTTCTACAAATGTTTCTATTTCATACTGAGATACAGGAACACACTATTTTCCTGAAATAATATATCACTATCTTCATGTTATCTGGCATGTTTTCTTCTCACTGCTTATGGAGGTGTGAAATTTATTTCTTTGCACATAAAACTTTCTGAGAACAAGTCTTCAGTTTTAAGGCAGAGAGAGAAAATTACACCTGAATACGACAATCCAGGACTTAAGCCTTGGACCAGTGCCAAAACAGCACTGCTGGCCTGGGTATTGTTCTATGGTCTAATATCTTCTGAATGACTAAGAGCAGAAATAATTGCAAGATATCACTGAAAATATATAGTTTTTTCCTCACATAAGGAGCAATCAAATACTGTGCTTTCACTGAGAATGGCCTTTATTTTATATTCCAAGAGCGACAAGAAACAACCAAAATGAAGTCTCCATGGCCATGCCTAAGAGGCTGTGATTAAACAAGTGTCATTTAACACATTTTAACCACTAATGCGACCCTGTTTAATACCTTTAATGGACCTAAGATTGACTACAACCAGCTAGTACATTTTCAAGGTTATTAACCATGTATATGCATTTAACCCTGTCTACAAAATACGTTAGCTACATGGATTGCAGAAGGTAACATTCATTTTCTGTTGCTAGCGATTCACATGATATTGGACCTAAAACACACAGTTCTGAATACCATCTTACCTTCCTCTACTTCCCTCTCTGTAACTGGTACTTCCATCCTGGTCTACTTTTAACAGTCACTAACTCAATAACTGCTAGTGTTCGAAGAACCAGTGCCGCCTGCCATATGACAGCATGGAATCCCCTCTTTCTTATAGGGTTAACAATTAATTTCTACATGACCATAAATTCTGGAAAAAATATTGACTACTAAAACAGGTTTGACTTGAACTGCAAAATGTAAGTTAATAACCAGAATAATCTGATTTTTTTGCTGTGTCATTGAATATTAACAACATAAAATTACTTCAAAACCTAAAAAAAGGCAGTTGCTTGTAGCTCTGCTTTGGATCTCTCTCCCATCTAACTCAGAGAGACTGAATTCTACACTGTTCTTGGCATGAGAAGAAGTTCCTGTTCCCATGTGCAAGAGGAGCGACAATGACTGAACAAATTTAAGTGAAGAAAATATTTAAATTAGACAACAATGAAGATCCATATCTTCTCCTGAATGTGAGAGAAGAAATAGCTTATGAAATCATGTAGCACAGCAGGCACTCCCTGCCGCCACACCTCCTGCTGGTTGTCTGGGAAATAGTTCAGTTCCAGCCTCGGCGCGCCTCCTGCTGGCCAGTGTTTTCCTACTGGTGCCTGCTTTCTCCTGATCTCCACCACTTATAGCACTTCAGGCCCCACATCCCTCCCAGACCCTGGTGCCCCTTACCTTAGGGTGCTGCCCCACAGCAGTGCCTCAACACTCTGGGTCTCCCCTCCCTAGGGAATCCCAAGCCCCTAAGCCCACCTTGCTTCAGTGACCCACTGCCAGTCCTCATCTAGCCCCTTCCCTCAGGGACAAACTGCAGTCTAAGTGGCCACTCATCATCGGCAAGGGGGTTTGGACCTGCTGCCTTTCCAACCCCAGCTGCCTCCCTGCAGCCCTAGTACCTTCCCTTAGCCTTTACCAAGGCCTCAGCCTGAGGACTCACCAGGCCAGAGCTCCTCAGCTCTCCCTGCCCTTCCCCAGCCCTACTCTGCCTCAGGTTCTCTGCTTGCTCTGCTGGGCAGCCTAGTCCTCTCAAATAGAGCTAGAGTGTTCTATCACTCCCTCAGCCTGCCCTTTATTCAGGGTCAGCTGGACCCTAATTGTTTGTGGCCAGACCTGTGGCTGTTTACCCAATCAGCCTCCCTTGGCTGCTTTTAATACCTTCCTAACGGGTGCACGGTGACCACCCCACTACACATCAGCACTAAACAGCATGGCGTTCACACAATCACTCAGATTTTTTAGAAGAAACCACTGCAAAGGTGCAAATAAGGGAAAAATCCTAAGTTTTATAAAGCTATTGGAAGTTTCATAGAACTATTATACAATAACTCAGCAAAAACATTCCTCTGAATTAGGTGGCCACCTTAATTTATGGTCCATTATTTTACAATCTGTATTGCTTGCCACTCACTAACTCTCTGTGTGAACCCTGCTGCTGAGCATTAACAGTTCCCTAGTGCACACTGACCTACAGCAGTATGGAAAACACCTGAGGGAACAATTAGGGCCCAGCAGTAGGGTCCTCATGGACAGTTAGTGCAAGGCACGCTGGAGTACCTTGCACTGCACCCTGCTGTGCACTAACTCTTTGTACAGATATGCCCTTACTGGCATAGCCAGGAATCCAACTCACAAGTTTCTGGCCCTATGCTTAATCTATTAAACTGCTCTTCTTCCTGCTACATCCACAAACTTTAGGCTACAAACACACGTGGTCCTTGTGCAGCAAATCACTTAGGCCTTGTCTACACTACGAAATTAGGTTGAATTTATAGAAGTCGCTTTTTCAGGAATCATTTTTATACAGTTGATTGTGTGTGTCCCCACAAAAAATGCTCTAAGTGCATTAAGTCAGCGGACTGTGTCCACAGTACTGAGGCTAACGTCAACTTCTGGAGCGTTACACTGTGAGTAGCTGTGAGTAGCTATCCCACAGTTCCCGCAGACTCCGCCGCCCATTGGAATTCTGGGTTGAGATCCCAATGCATGATAGGGCAAAAACAGTGTCGCGGGTGACTCTGGGTACATGTCATCAGGCCCCCCCCCTCTCCCTCCGTGAAAGCAATGGCAGACAATCGTTTCACACCTTTTTTCCTGGGTTACCTGTGCAAACGCCATACCATGGCAAGCATGGAGCCCGCTCAGCTCACTGTCACCGTACGTCTCCTGGGTGCCGGCAGACGTGGGACTGCATTGCTACACAGCAGCAGCTCATTGCCTTTTGGCAGCAGACGGTGCGTTATGACTGGTAGCCATTATCGTCATATTCCTGGATGCTCTTTTAACCGACCTCAGTGAGGTCAGTCAGGGGCACCTGGGCAGACATGGGAGTGACTCAGCCACGTCATTCCCCATCTTCTGCCGAGCACCCAGGAGATGACAATGGCTAGCAGTCGAACTGCACCATCTGCTGCCACCCTAAAGATGTAAAAGATAGATGGAGTGGATCAAAACAAGAAATAGACCCAATTTGTTTTGTATTCATTTGCTTCCTCCCTCCCTCCGTGAAATCAACGGCCTGCTAAACCCAGGGTTTTGAATTCGATCCTTGAAGGGTCCATTCTGTGTGACAGTTTGTGTTTCTCCTTGATGCAAAGCCTCTGCCTTTGTAGACTTTAATTCCCTGTAAGCCACGTCATCAGTCGCCTCTCCCTCCGTCAGAGCAGACAATCATTTTGTGCCCTTTTTCAGCCCAGACACACTGGGATCATGGAGCCCGCTCAGCTCACCGTGGCAATTATGAGCACTATAAACACCACGCGCATTATCCTGGAGTATATGCAGAACCAGAACCTGCCAAAGGAAAACCAGGCGAGGAGGCGACGGCAGCGCTGTGATGAGAACATAGACATGGACACAGACTTCACACAAAGTACAGGGCCCAGCAATGTGCACATCATGGTATTAATGGGGCAGGTTCATGTTGTGGAACGCCAGTTCTGGGCCCGGGAAACAAGCACAGACTGGTGGGACCACATAGCGTTGCAGATCTAGGACAATTTCCAGTGGCTGCAAAACTTTCGTATGCATAAGGGCACTTTCATGGAACATTGTGACTTGCCTTCCCCTGCCCTGAAGTGCCAGAATACCAAGATGAGAACAGCCCTCACAGTTGAGAAGAGAGTGGTGATAGCCCTGTGGAAGCTTGCAATGCCAGACAGCTACCGGTCAGTCAGGCATCAGTTTGGAGCGGGCAAATCTACTGTGGGGGCTGCTGTAATCCGAGTAGCCATAGGACTACTCTATAGACTCAAAGAGCTGCTGATATCAAGGGTAGTGACTCTGGGAAATGTGCAGGTCATAGTGGATGGCTTTGCTGCAATGGGATTCCCTAACTGTGGTGGGGTGATAGACGGAACCCATATCCCTATCTTGGCACTGGAGAACCAAGCCAGCGAGTACATAAAATGAAAGGGGTACTTTTCAATGTTGCTGCAAGCAATGGTAGATCACAAGGGATGTTTCACCATCATCAATGTGGGAGGCTGGGAAAGGTACATGATGCTCGCATCTTCAGGAAGTCTGGTCTGTTTCAAAAGCTGCAGGAAGGGACTTTCTTCCCAGATCAGAAAATAACCGTTGGGGATGTTGAAATGCCCATAGTTATCCTTGGGGACCCAGCCACCTCTTAATGCCATGGCTCATGAAGCCGTACACAGGCAGCCTGGACAGTAGTCAGGAGCTGTTCAGCTATAGGCTGAGCAAGTGCAGAATAGTGGTAGAATGTGCATTTGGATGTTTAAAAGCACGCTGTTGCAGTTTTCTGACTCAGATAGACCTCAGGTAAACCAATATTCCCATTGTTATTACTGCTTTCTGTGCACTCCACAAGATCTGTGAGAGTAAGGGGGAGACATTTATGGCGGGGTGTGAGGTTGAGGCAAATCACCTGGCTGCTGATTACATGTAGCCAGACACCAGGGCGGTTAGAAGAGTACAGGAGGGTGCGGTGCGCATCAGAGACGCTTTGAAAACCAGTTTAATGACTGGCCAGGCTATGGTGTGAAAGTTCTGTTTGTTTCTCCTTGATGAACCCCCCCGCCCCCGGTTCACTCTACTTCCCTGTAAGCTAACCACCCTCCCCCCTTCAATCACCGCTTGCAGAGGCAATAAAGTCATTGTTGCTTCACATTCATGCATTCTTTATTAATTCATCAAACAAATAGGGGGATAACTGCCAAGGTAGCCAGGGAGAGGTGGGGAAGGAGGGAAGAACAAGGCCACACTCCACTTTAAAACGTATTGAAGGCCAGCCTTCTGTTGCTTGGGCAGTCCTCTGGGGTGGAGTGGCTGGGTTGCCAGAGGCCTCCCCACTGCGTTCTTGGGCATCTGGGTGAGGAGGCTATGGAACTTGGGGAGGAGGGCTGTTGGTTACACAGAGGCTGTAGTGGCGATCTGTGCTTCTGCTGCCATTCCTGCAGCTCAGCCGTACACTGGAACATATGAGTTTGATCTTCCAGCAGCCTGAGCATCGACTCTCGCCTTCTGTCAGCAAGCTGACACCACCTATCATCTTCAGCCCACCACTTACTCTCTTCAGCCCGCCACCTCTCCTCACATTCCTATTGTGCTTTCCTGCACTCTGATATTGTCTGCCTCCACACATTCTGCTGTGCTCTGTCAGTATGGGAGGACAGCAGGAGCCCAGAGAACATTTCATCCCGAGTGCGTTTTTTTCGCCTATTAATCTTCGCTAGCCTCTGCGAAGGAGAAATATTTGTAGCTAGTGGAGAAAAAGGGAGAGTGGTAGTTAAAAAGACACATTTTAGAGAACAATGGGTAGACTCTTTCATGTTAAACCTTGCTGTTCACATTACACAGCACATGTGCTTTTGTTACAAGGTCACGTTTTGTCTCTTGTATTGAGAGCCTGCCAGTTTGGTGTGAGAGATCACTCATGCTTAACCCCTTCCCTCACCACGTGGCTAACAGTGGGGAACAGCCACAGCCAAACAGCCGAGCAGGAACGGGCACCTCCGAATGTCCCCTTAATAAAATCACCCTATTTCAACCAGGTGACCATGAATGATCTTACTCTCCTGAGGATAACACAGCGAGATAAAGAACGGATGTTGTTTGAATGCCAGCAAACACCGAGACCATACACTGCCATGCTTTGTTATGCAATGATTACTCACTACGTGCTACTGGCCTGGTGTGGTAAAGTGTCCTACCATGGTGGACGGAGTAAGGCCGCCCTCCCCAGAAACCTTTTGCAAAGGCTTTGGGAGTACATCCAGGAGAGCTTTATGGAGATGTTCCTGGAGGATTTCCGCTCCATCCCCATACTGTACTAGCCACAAATGCCAGGGCAAATTAATCAATGAACACGCTTGCTTTTAAACCATGTGTAATATTTACAAAGGTACACTCACCAGCGGTCCCTTCTCCACCTTCAGGGTCCGGGAGCCCGCCTTGGGTGGGTTCAGGGGTTACTGGCTCCAGGTCCAGAGTGAAAAACATATCTTGGCTGTTGTGGAAACTGGTTTCCCCACTTCCTTGCTGTGAGCTATTTTCAATCTCATCATCATCTTCTTCTTCGTCCCCAGAACCCGCTTCTGTGTTGTGTGATTCTCCATTGACGAGTCAAAGCACAGGGTTGGGGTAGTGGTGGTTGCACCCCCTAGCTGGCATGCAGCTCATCATAAAAGCGATATCTTTGGGGCTCTGATCCAGAGCAGCCATTTGCCTCTGGTTTTTTGGTAGGCTTGCGTTAGCTCCTTAATTTTCACATGGCACTGCTGCGCGTCCCTGTTATGGCCTCTGTCCTTCATGCCCTTTGAGACTTTTTCTAATGTTTTGGCATTTTGTTTACTGGAACGGAGTTCATCTAGCATGGATTCATCTCCCCATATGGCGAGTAGATCCTGTACCTCCCATTCGGTCCATACTGGAGCTCTTTTGCGATCCTGGGACTCCAACATGGTCACCTCTACTGATGAGATCTGCACTCACCTGTACCTTGCCACGCTGGCCAAATGGGAAATGAAAGTCAAAAGTTTGCGGGCCTTTTCCTATCTACCTGGCCAGTGCATCTGAGCTGAGAGCACTGTCCAGAGCGGTCACAATAGAGCACTCTGCGATAGCTCCTGGAGGCTAATACCATCAAACTGCGTCCACACTACCCCAAATTCAACCCAGCAAGGCCGATTTCAGCACTAATCCCCTCGTCGGAGGTGGAGTAAAGAAATTGATTTAAAGAGCCCTTTAAGTCAAAAAAAAGGGCTTCATCGTGTGGACAGGTCCAGGCTTAAATCGAGGTAAGGCTGCTAAATTAGACCTAAAATCGTAGTGTAGACCAGGCCTTAGACATGTAATTTTAAGAATGTGAACAGCTCCATTGAAATCAACCCCAGTTCAGAACATGCCTGTATTTTTACAGCCAAAGTGGCAAGGAGGATTCTGAGAGTTTCTCACTTTCATGCACCATTTGCACAAATATAAAATAAAAACTTAGCTATAAACATCTCAGAGGTTTCCTAACCAATCTCCACATGAGAGAAAAAAGTGATGATTGCAAAGCTGTAATATTGTTACTGTCAGGGGCGGCTCTACGTTTTTGGCCGCCCCAAGCAGTCATGCGCGCCGAGCGCGGGAGGCGGGAGGGGGGGGGCGCGGGCATGACTGCAGAGGCTGGGCTCGCTGGCTCGGCGCTGGCTCCGACCCTGGCTGCCCGCGGCGGCGGGGGGTTCGCGGCCGGCTGAGCTGCGCAGCCGGCGCCCGAGCTCGCCAGCAGCGGAGAGCCAGGCGAGCGCCAGCTCCTCGCCCCTGCGGCAGATCCGGTCGTCCCGTCCGTCCCCTCCTCCCTCCCTCCCGCGCCGCGCCGCCCGCCCGCCCGGCCGGGGGGGCGCTATTTTTTTGCGCCTAGGCACCAGCTTGTTTTGCTGGTGCCTAAAGCCGCCCCTGGTTACTGTTTAGACAGTATCAAGAATATGCTGGGGGTACTTGTGTAAGCTCTCTGTGGATTGGACAATAGAGGCATTAATCATTCCCTCAGACGTGACACAAAGGGAAATGCAAAACTAGTAGAGGAATTGGATTGAAAATATCAAGGAGAAAAATTCAGAAGTCTCTACAGTGACAACACTCAGTCCGTGCTACTGATAACAGAGGAAGGAGGGGCTGTGTAGAAAATATAGAAATAAAATATTAATTTTAAAAGTTTCAGTAACCTTACATGAAAGTATTACTATTTTGGGGGATTGTTTATATTAAAATACTTATTAAAAGATAACACATTTACTTGGTACAAATCTAGTATGCGAGTTCTAAATTTTTTAGGCAGATTCTTGGGCTTGATCCTATAAACCTAACTCACATAAGTAATTATGACTGCTGAGTGCAGTTTTAGTAAAGACAACTAGACTAAAAAATGGATAAGGATTACTCCCATAAGGCTTTGCAGGATTGCCCTCATTAAATTTACTCTAAGTCTTAATTTCATTAATATGATATAGATTTAAAAACAATCCAAAAAGTGAAAGTATTTGAATGGTTTTTCAATATTTTTGTTTAAGCTGGAGTCATAAATGCAGAATTTGTTAAGATATCACATACAGCAGGCATTTAGAAACCTGAGTCTTTTTAAATTTATCAAAATACTATCCAAAAAAGAATACAATGTTATTGTCCTTGATTTTGGTTGCTTAAATGTTTTCCTCAGTTATAATGATAAACTTTTATAGACTTTCTAAATATTAGAGAAAATGCAGTTTATGACAGATACAAATTACTTTCATCTACAGTAGATGGCCTGAATAATTGCACATGTGTAGTTTAATGACCACAGTCACCACCCAATGAATACCAGGGACATTACAGGCTCTCTGAAGTTGTTATCTGACTAGACTGTGATTTTCTACTAATACATTTCAGATGTTTTTGAAGGTAAACTTCATCTATTAAATACTATGGCTTTGAAAGACGTTTCTCAAAATGTACATTGTTATTCCCTTTAAGAACAATCCAGTTAATTAGAACAGACCTTATTGGTATAGCAACATAGACATAATTGATAATTAAGAGCTATACACAACCAATGTAAAATTAGAGCTTTATATAACTATTCTCTCTACTCTGCAATGTTTATTTTGACACTGTAAGCAGTATACTATGTGGTATTTCTTTATTTATGTTTGCAAAGTTATTTTGGATTTATAAGGCTTGGCCACAGTAAAGAGTTTCATGTACACATTGTAGAGTTTTTTTTACCAAATAAACTATGGGCTAGAGAGTGCCGTTTACTGTAGGCAGAACCACTCCATCCCAGAGGGAGCTCTGGCAGGGATAGTTCCTCTCATATTGTTTAGAATCCCTCTCTGAGCTCCCTATTGCTCTGGCCCTGTGATGATATAGGCATCTGCGTGGGTGGGGTTGGATGGTTGTTAATGACATTCATAGTGTCTGCATCCAGGGCTAGCCTAGAGCCATATCCCCTGGATGCAGACACTATGAATGTCATTAACAACCAATCCACCCACGGAGACGCCTACATCATCACAGAACTAGAGTCAATGGGAGCCTCAGCCACTGAAGAGACGACCCTCATCCTACTGTTTCAAAATACCAGGGTCTTCGGGGGGGGGGGGATGGGGGAGAGGGAGAGGGAGAGGGAGAGAGAGAGAGCACGAGCGTGCTGAGGATACAGCTGTCTCCCCACCTCCCAAAAGACTGTAGTAATCAGAGTGAGCAGAGACGTAATCTTTCCTCATCCAAAGAGGAAGGCGAGAGAGTTAGAAAAGAGCATCATGAAGTGGGGCTAAGGAACTGTGACTCCCCACTTACAAAACAAATGAGGTAGTCAGAGGGACTTCTCCTTCTCAACAAAGGGAGCTATAATGGGAGGTGTAGAAGAATCACATGACTCTCCACTCTTCCCAAAATCTAAAAGCCTGAGAGCAGGGGCTCGACACACTCTCCAACGAAGGAAAAGGCATCTGCGTTCAAGGGGAGGCTGTGAATAAAGAAGTTCCAAGATCAGATGCCTGGAGCTCCTACTGTGCAGTACACCATAGATCGTATTACTTTTCTCATTGACCTCACTTAGCCAAAAAAATGAAACTTATATTCTTAATACTGGAGCTTCGGGTAGGAAGTTAAAACCTGTCAAGCCACTGCAGTCTGGGTAGGGGCTAGCAGCAAGCTGAGGCCTATGCTGGGGGGTCGCCTGTTCTCTGGGTCTTCAATAAAACTATACAATAATTTACAACACTTGAGGTTTGCAATTCTGTGCCAGATCCCACACTTGACAAAGCAGTCTCAGTTTGCATTACCCAACAGCAGAGCTGACTGAAATATAGTAAAGCTTCTTTTACTGAATAAGCCCACATCTGCACCTATTTTTAGGTAACACAATGGATTACAATACATACCGCCTTCCTCAATTCCTGTTTTGAAACAATAATCACATTTGGTGGATCCCCGACAGCTGTGGCAGCCCCTCCAATGTTTGTGAAGATAACTTCTGCAATCAGCACATGTCTAGGATCAAGATTAAGTACCTCACATAACCTGCGGTATACATAAGAAAATGAAATCAGCTCCTTAACCTTTGATTAAATTGCCTCAAACCTTAAGTGATTTATAAAACTTAGCACTTGCGTCGGAAATTCCAAACTGTTGAACAAAGGTTAAAACTTGGCCTTTCATAATTAATACTTAAATTTTACAATATACTGCAATGGCTACAGCATTCAAAATACATATTTTAAAAACAATATTAAAAGTAGCAAATCATTACAACAGTTGAATTATAGTTAAAGTTATATGAGCCTTTCCATTTTAACAACGCTTCACCGTGGTATATAACTTTCTAACACATTTACCTTCCAGGCTAGAATTTACCAAGTTTGGTCTCTGCCCATTCTTTTTTTTTTTCTCCTCCCCTTTTAGGTATGAGCTGGAGCATTCAACATTTTTTTAGGACAAGAAGAGTAGAAAATACACTTGCCACATTATTAAAAAAATTCATGCATTTTTTATTTTCACTACTAGCAGAACAGCTGTTTATAGGTATTAATCAATTTGTAAAGAAATAGCCCTCAGTGAGAAGTAGTATCTCAGAACACTAGAATGAGTTTATCAAGTTATGGTCCATTAAAAGTCATGCTGTGCATACACAGTACATTTTGCATAGTCTGTTCACTAAAGTACTTATTCAGGAAAGCCCTTAAACACGTGCTTGACTTTAAGCATGTGCTAAGCCATTTCATGCTTAAAGTTAAGCATACATCTAAGTGCATAACTGAAAAGAGATGGACTTGCATTTACTTAAATGCTTTCCTGAATCAAAAAGTCTTGGGCCCCAATTCAGCAAAGCACCTAAATACAGCAACACTGCAACTGGGAGGTGTGATTCCCCGCACAGGTGGGCAGACTCATGCCAGCTCAGCTTGAGGTAGTAATCTTAAAAATAACAGGGTGGACTTGGTGGCACTGGTGCCATCTCAGGCTAGCCACCTACGGGTGGAAGCTTGGGCAGCAAGCCTGAGCCACCACCCGTACTGCAACACCCATGCTGTTATTTTTAGCATTGTAGCTCAAGCTGAGCTACCACAGATCTGTTCACCTGAGCTCATAATCACACCTCCCAGATTCATTGTAGACATACCTTTGATTTCAAAGGCATTTAAGCACACGCTTACGTGATTTGTTGAATAGGGATGGACTTAAGCATGTGTTCAAAGCTGTTTGTGTTCAAGTGAATCACACTCAGCAGGCTTTCCCGCACCCTCTCAGGTGGAGATCTACACTGCCAGCCCAGTCTCACTTCCCTGCTCTGGGCACCGCCTCCTGTCCAGTGGGAGCACTCGCTGCTGGTGCCTTTCCCAGGCACGTCCCTTCAGCCGTGCTCAGCCCGGCAGAAATCTGGGGGGGCATGACCCAGTGTGGGGGGAGGAGACCCAGTGTGGGCCCCCTCCACACACACACACACACACACACATCGCCTGTGCTTTAAAGCCTTCATCAGAGGCTGTATCATCTCTCATGCCATCTTTAAAACAAAATGGAGAGAACACAGTTTATACTCTGGTGAAGGAAATTAAGGCCTTGGCTGTACACTATGCTTCCTGCCTCCTCCACAGAGAAACTCAGAATCTTCATCAGTCTGAGATATGAAATCAACAAGCTTCTGTCCCAACAGGCTGAGTTTGCCTTAGTCTGTCTGAAGCAAAGCTACAGGGAATCTGTTAAGAGAGATGGCAAGCTGCTGCATGCAGACTTCAGCAAAAGACTAACAGAAATAAGATTGCTGCTGTTCACAACAGTAGTAACAAATTATATACAGTACATTCCGATATTAATAAACAATGTAAACAGTTTTATTCAAAACTATTTTTAGCTGAAGAGCAAATCAGTAAAGATGCCCTAGGTAACTGTTTTATTGGATTGTCTCTGCCACTGCTCTCTGACTCGCAGAAGGGACTATTAGATGCTCCCCTAGAAATCATGGAACTGACTCAAGCTATAAAAGAAATGAAGGTTGGAAAGACTCCTGGTGCAGATCAGATCTCGACTGAATTTCACAAAAAGTGCTCTAAAACTTTAATACCTATATTTTTGAATATGTTCAATGAGGCCAAGAAAGAGCAAACTCTCCTGCCTACTCTAAGAGAAGCTGCAATTTCAGTTATTCCTAAACCTGGGAAAGACCTTGAACTATGTAGTAATTACAGGCCAATTTCTTTAATCAATTGTGACACTCAGCTCTTAACTAAAGCTCTTGCTATGATATTGGACAAAGTTCCCTCACTCACAAGTCAGGTGGGCTTCCTTCTTAATAGACATAGCTCAGATAATTTGCACCGACTGATATTATTGCCACTTTGAGAGATTCTGAGGAACCCTTAGCTGTCATTTCTTCAAATGCCAAAAAGGCTTTTGACCGCATAGCCTGTGATTATCTTTTGCATGTGTTAGCAAAATTTGGGTTTGATAAAGAATGTATTGCTTGGATTAAGGTTTTATACACTAACTAACCCAACTTCGAGGGTAGTTACCAGTGGTATTATTTCCACCCCATTTCCATTTCAGAGAGGTATGAGGCAAGGCTGCCCCCTTTCACTTCTTCTGTTTGATTTAGCTCTAGAAGCTTTGACTGCTGCCATTAGAGTAAAACATATTCATGATATCAGGGTGGTCCAAACCGAGCACAAAATTATTCTCTATGCAGATGATGTATTTATAGTTAAGCCCAAGGTTACCATTCCTAACCTACTAATCACTATTAATAAAGTTGGACTCCTCTCAGGATATAAAATTAATAGGGGGTAAATCAGAAATTTTAGGAATTAACAAATATGCCCACAAAGGCCTTTTCTCAAATTGGGACTTTCAATGGCAATGCTTTTACATGAAATATTTAGGAATACTGATTCCCAAAGACATTCAGGACATCCAATAATTAAGCAATAAATTTGCAGACACCTAGAAGATAAGGCGATAAGTAACAGGCAGCATGAACAAGAACAAATCATGTCAAACCAACCTATTAGCTTTCTTTGACAGGGTAACAAGCCATGTGGAGAGGGGTGAAGCAGTAGATGTGGTATATCTTGACTTTAGTAAGGCTTTTGATACTGAACAAACTTGGGAAATACAACCTAGATGTAGCTACTATAAGGTGGGTGCATAACTTGTTGGAAAACCATTCCCAGTGGTTCACAGTCAAGCTGGAAGGGCAGATTGAGTGGAGTTCCCCAGGGATCGGTTCTGGGTCCGGTTCTGTTCAATATTTTCATCAATTACTTAATGACATAAAGAGTACACTTATAAAGTTTGTTTATGATACCAAGCTGAGAGGGGTTGCAAGAGAATGCAGTAATGACTGCCTAGGAAAAGGATCTAGAGGGTAATAGTGGATCACAAGCTAAATATGAGTGAACAGTGTAACATTGTTGCAAAAAAAAAAAAAGCAAACATCATTCTGTGACATATTAGCAGGAGTGTTGTAAGCAAGACACGAAAAGTAATTCTTCCACTGTACTCCGTGCTGATTAGGCCTCAACTGGAGCATTGTGTCCAGTTCTGGGTGCCACACTTCAAGAAAGATCTGGACAAATTGGAGAAAGACCAGAGGAGAGCAAAAAAATGATTAATGGTCTAGAAACCATGACCTATGAAGGGAAGATTGAAAAAATTGGGTTTATTTAGTCTGGAGAAGAGAAGACTGAGAGGGGACATAATTTTCAAGCACATAAAACATTGTTACAAGGAGGGGGAAGAAAAAATGTTTTCCTTAACCTCTAAGGATAGGACAAGAAGCAATGGGCTTAAATTGCAGCAAGGGAGGTTTAGGTTGGATATTAGGAAAAAATTCCTAGCAGTCAGGGTGGTTAAGCACTGGAATAAATTGCCTAGGGAGGTTATGCAATCTCAATCATTGGAGACTGTTAAAGAGCAGGTTAGATAAACACCTGTCCAGGATGGTTTAGACCAATGTTTCCCAAACTTGGGACGCCACTTGTGTAGGGAAAGCTGGGCTGGTTTGTTTACCTGCTGCGTCCACAGGTCCGGCCAATCACGGCTCCCACTGGCTGTGGTTCGCTGCCCCAGGCCAATGGGAGCTGCTGGAAGTGGCGCGGGCTGAGAGACATACTGGCCGCCACTTCCAGCAGCTCCCATTGGCCTGGAGCAGCGAACCGTGGCCAGTGGGAGCCGTGATCGGCCAGACCTGCAGATGCGGCAGGTAAACAAACCAGCCCGACCCACCAGGGGCTTTCCCTACACAAGCGGCATCCCAAGTTTGGGAAACACTGATTTAGACAATACTTAGTCCTGCCAGGAGTGCAGGGGACTGGACTAGATGATCTCTCAAGGTCCCTTCCAGTTCTACGATTCTATGATTCTATCCCTAAGATAAATATAGAACCAATTATTGCCCAACTGGCTAACATTTTGCAGAGGTGGAGTTTGTTAACCCTCAGTTTGTGGGGTAAAACTAATATATGGAAAATGAATGTCCTTCCCAGAATTTTGTATGTCCTGAGGGGTCTATTCCATAAACTTATTTTAAGATATTCAATAATGTTTTCAGAACACTTCTTTGGGGTGTTAGCATATAGGCTTGTTTGTCAGCCTGAGATAGAATTTTGGGTTTGACTTTTTGATACTCTTATATCCTATACTAATATGTGTGAAGAACAAAGGACAAAGATGCTGTGTTTTGCATTTCCCACAACCAGACGGGGCTTTTAGTACAATGGGAAGAGATAAGGGATGAAGCTAAAAGTGTTACAGGGTATGGTGGGAGTGTAATATATGAGCGCACACTTAAAGACTGCCTCAACTCCTTATCTCAAAGCAAGGTCAGGCAATCAGTCAGAAGGGGCAAGGGAGGCTTGTGGGGGAGGTAAAACACTAAAGGACCAGAGAAATGCCTGCCCCTGACCAGAGCACAACCTCATTCCTTACCCCTCCCATGGGGTACAAAAGGGGTGAGATGAAGACCCCGACTCACGACCCTCCAGAACGGAACATGACCATAAGTTATAAGGGGTGTGACTAGGGACGTGCATTGCAGGTATATTTGGGCCTGCTAAGAGGAAGGAGTGGGAGTGGGAATGGGAGTGGGAATGGTAAAGGGAGAATGGGGGACTGGGAATAGGGGAATGAGGAACAGGGACACAGGCAAGGTTCTGCAGTGTCAGAACTGGGAAGGGGGAAAGAGGGTAAATGCTCTGCAGTGTGAGAGCTGGAAACAGAGCACTGGGAAGAAGACGCTCCACCGCTGTGTGGAGCTAGAGGATTCTATTGGCGTATAAAACTGTAGTTTGGGGAGGGGAAGGGGAAAACTATCGGAGTATAGAGATAAGCCTGACTGGTTTGACGGGCTTTGGAATATGCTTGCTTGGAACTAAAGCGCAATAAACATTGCATTGCCTGCACTTCAGAGTTCCGGTCTTCTGCTTTCTGTCTGTGTGACAAGAACCAGGGAAGGGGGTGAAGGGAAAGCTCTCTAACATGGGGCACAGGTAAGAAACCTACACAGGCTATGAACAAATTACAATTCCTCCTATCTCTGGGAGGATTTCATTTTACCAATTCGTTATTTATTATTTAGATTACAATAGAGCCCACAGACTCCAACAATATGGACTGCAGCCTCATTTTATCTATCTAAGGTTCTTCTATGAGCCTGCATTACTCTAGTATCTGTGTACTTCATAATCTTTAAATAATTTATCCTCGACATCTGTGACGTAGGGAAGTGCTATTATCCCCATTTTACAGATGGGAAACTGAGGGACAGTGATTTCCGTAAGGCAACAGAGGAAGACTCTGGTAGAGTACAGAATTTACCCAAGGTCTCCTGTCTCACCTTAGTCCTAACCACTGGATCATCCTTCCTCTCTAGGTCCTGTACAGACACACAGAATGTCATAGCGTCTGTCCCAAAGAGAGTTTACAAACTAAAAAGACAAAGACTAACTACAGGTAAAGGAAAGATATGCAATACTTCCTTATCATCTGCATTGCACCCAAATGTGGCTGTGGTGCTGGTTGCAAAGAAAATATACAGCACATGGCTGCCAACTAACACCACAACATGATCCAGCTTAATGCAGCCAGGAAGGAGGACAATGGGGAGAAAGCCTCCCTGCACCCTTATGTTAACACTCTCTGCACCACTCTGCCTCTGCCACAGGGTCTGAGTAACCAATACCCATTCCTAAACCCATCAGGTCAAGGAGGCAATTAAGTGGGTGGAGCCTTGGCTCCTTCTCTCCCTTACCCCCCCCCCACCAAACAAAAACCATGCTGACCAGTGGAGATGAGTCAGCGTGAAGTGGGGAAATAAGCTGTATTCTATAAATGGCTACAATAAATTCATCCCCCTGTAAGCAAGATGGGAGCAGAGGAGAAATTGAGCTTCAGTCAAAATTCCTTCCCAGGGCTTCTCCTGGGATAGGGTGGCAGTGCAGCTACACACTGCCCTTAGACAAAACTGGGTTTACAACTCAATCTAACCCTATGTTATTAAAATTTATATTTCAGAGAGAAAAGAACTTCATGTAAAAACCTAAGTTAAAACAGATGTTATCACAATGAAAATAGTGTCCATTTAAAAGCATAACAATATTTCAAGATATTACTCATTTACACTGTACCTAAGACTCCAGAGGAAAAAAAATGTATGGTAAAAAGTTACGTTGTATTATTTGAGCAATAGTGTGAGATTATGTAATTAAAGACTGCATTGAAATGCAGTTGCACAAGTCATTCCTTGACTTCTGAGTGCATAACTGTACAACTTTAATTGTCCTTTACTATTTTTTCTTGATGGGGCATAGATAAACTTTGCAAAAAGAATGCTTACTATAGTCTGTAAAATCAAAGCTGTGAAGGATAGTTAAAATGTGTTAACCTGTACTGTAGGATTAAACTGTTATAGTTCACTTATCCAAGATTTTCAATTTCCCATATAAACAGGTAGAACATTGCAAATCATAAAGTGTCGACATTCAAAATATGTTTTAAAATAAGTTATAGCTACAGAAGGTTTATTGAATTATTTCTAAAAACAATTTACCACAAAATATGACAAGAACAGAACACCATATTTTATGCCTCACTGATAAAAGTCTGAATCCTCATTGTCATGGAATCAGTAGACTTTTCTGTTAGCTTCATCTCCATGGTAATAACAGTGTAAAATAGCACTGGAAAATTATAGGTAAGGTCTAAGGAGAACAACAACAGGATAAAAAGAATGACCTCTAGCATGACATTTTCAGAAATATACACATACATAATAACCTTATATTTTTAGAATAACCATTAGAGTAGAAATTATTGTGATTTTGCTAGTTTAGAAGTACACCTGATAGCAATTGAAATAAAAGATTTTTTCATATGCTGATGTTACCCTACTTCCAGTGTTACAGAATTGTTAGTATAAAACAGAATAAATACTACAGTAGATATGCATGTAAACAGTGTTTCAAAATATGTAGAATTTTAGGATTTCAATCCATTACCAATTACAATTTAATTCCAAATATTCTGCAATATAATTTGAGAAGCTTGTTTAACCATCTCATTTTTACCTACTGTTAGTGATAAAAATATTGTTGAGTGAAAGTGATGTGATTTGTTTAAAACATAATCATACAGCAAACAAATGGAGCTTTCATTCACCAGCTGTTTCCCAGACTATAATAAATTCCACTTGCAAAATAGACCTTTCCTGCTGTAAACTACATTTTAATGGGCCACATATCTTCATACAATTCTATACGTGCAAATATGATACAGACTGCAAGTGTTACATCACCTGATGCCCTATTTAAAACCATCTTCCCCACCCCAGTTAATTTTTTTTTTTAACTAAACTGGATTAGCTGGATTTACCAAGTTGAATGTAGGTTAAATTCAGGACAAAGAGTGATTTATAATCACATGAACTAAATGTAATTACATATCACATGCAGTTTCCAGAAAGCTACTGTAACTAAAGTAACTGTTTTAATAAAAAAATTATGATTAATCTAGAAATATGAAATTAATCTGGGATTGTATCCACTTCATGGAGATCAATAAGGATAGAATTCAGAGTCTTCTATTCCAAAAAGAGTTCTTCAGTACAGAATAATTGCCAGTAGTATTAGCAGGGATTATAATTTCTTTAAATCACCCATTAGGAGGCAAAATTATACATGAATATTAGTTTATACATGAAGGAATAGGGTTTTGGGGCTGGGTGTTTTTCAAAAATTCCAGCACTCCTGTTTGTAAGAACAAGGGGGGAGGGATAGCTCAGTGGTTTGAACATTGGCCTGCTAAACTCAGGGTTGTGAGGTCAATCCTTGAGAGGGCCACCTAGGGCTGTGGGGCAAAATCAGCACTTGATCCTGCTCGTGAAGGCAAGGGGCTGGACTGGATGACCTTCCAAGGTCCCTTCCATTTCTATGAGACAGGTCTATCTCAAATTATAATAATTTGCAACCAGAATGAAATGGGTTGCGCAATTTGCAATTACAATTCAAATGTGGGCACAACTCAGAGTATTTGCATCTGTACCTACTTTATTGCAGAGACAGTTAAATCTGTACTTGGATTTGTGCTCACAACTGATGCATGAAAATAAGGAAGCTGAACTCTTTAAAAAGTTGTAGCTCTAGATAGTAATTACAGTCAGAGCATTTGGGGTTGTAAGGTCCATTCAAACTGCTGAACAAACATCTCAAATATGATTTTGACACACACCAACTAGCAATGGTTAGCTATAACCAACTAACGCCAAAGGCATAACATAAAATACCTTATGGTTACTGGAGTAAAGAGAAGCATTGTGGTAACGTTGTCCAAAAATGCAGAAAGAATTGCAGCAATAAGACACAGAATGATAATCATGGCCCACACTCTGCCTCTAGACAGTTGGTAAGCCTAATAAAACCAAACAAATAGCAATGGCATAAAACATATCAGCTTCATTTTCAGAAATGACCAGTGAACAACTTTATAAATGATGGTGCAACAATGACTGGGGAAATTTTGTTATACTAGTCACTTCTTTAGGGCCCTGCCATCCAAGGATCTCAGTATGATTTTCAAACATTAATTAATTTAGCTACAAACTACTCTAGGGAAGTAGGAAAATATTTCAGTTTTACAGCTAAGGAAATAGGTACAGAAAGAGTAAGTGATTTGCTAAAGGTAACACAGGGAATCTGTGGCAGAACCAAGAAGAGAATCCAGGTTTCCTGTTTTCTCTTGCTTTAACTTCAAATCCTGCATTCCTCCTTTTATAGTCATATGGAAATCTTCTGCCTTGAATACAATCTAAGTAAACAAGCTTTACAGAGGAAACTATGAATGGGACGACTGAGTACTGAATTTATTCTCCCAACCCATGGGCTGTGCAGCCTAAGCCACCCCATGCTACCATCTGTTCAGATAGATGAACAGCTGAGTCTTTGGTTCAACCCCTACACAAAGGTCTGTGGCCGTTAATCATATATAAACAAACCCAGTGGTCTGACCCACACCTCCTCTCTGCTCTCCTCTGCACTGGACACAGATGAGTATGCATGGAGCCCAGCTCTGTTGCACACAGTGGATAGGAAGTCAATGGGACTTAGGGTGACCTGACAGCAAATGTGAAAAATTGGGACAAGGGACTGGGGGTAACAGGTGCCTATATAAGAAAGCCCCAAATATAGTGACTGTCCCTATAAAATCGGGACATCTGGTCACCCTAATGGGACTACTCACATGCTTAAAATTATTCATGTGGTTAAGTATCCTACTGAATCAGGGTCTCTGGCCTTAACTTATAAAAATATCATTTCTTGAAATGCTTCCTCAACACTTAGCTCCTTAAAGAATTATAAATTGACCACTATACTTTGTAGTATGACAAATGTAAATTGTCCTTACATAAATGTTTTTAAATGTATGATTTAGTCTAATAGGTTTGACTAAACAGCAGTTGTATTAGTTCAATAAATATGTTAGAGTGCTGCAGTAATATAAATACAGTACTATAAAGAATTTAAATGCAAGATGTCACAATAAACCTACCTTTACTGCACAGTAATCAAAAAATCCAGTTTCTGAAAATATGGCCACTAAAAGCATCTACAGAAAAGAAATAAGGATGGAATTATTCACATAAAAAAGTGAATGGTTTGGTTTGTTGCTATAACAAGGAGTCCTGCATCTCTGCCACAATTTTGTTCCTGTTTTTGGAGAGGACATCAGATGTAAATCAGGAAGCTAGGTATCAGAAGTCAGATTTCTATTACTGGTATTTATGGTAAAATTTACAACTGCGCAGTAGGGCCGTGGTCTTATTTCAGGATGCAAGGGGTGCATAGACTTTGTGCAGGCCTCTCTACAGGCGTGAACTTCATTCCTAATTACTTTGTAGGCACCACACGTTACAAATATCTTTGACCTTCTCACTAATCAAAAGTGGCCATTAGTTTACAATTGTTTTCTTCAGCAGTGCTCTGTAGAGTCCAGAAGACATCAACTCCCTAAGATTATTTAAAATTTTCCATATTTCAGGGAGATTGCCTGGATGCAGGAAGTCATTAAAATTCATAAATGGCAATGGATGTAGATGGCAGTGGATTTTGTCTATTTATGATACCATAGCATATTTCAGTCACAAAAGGACAACATAGATTAACAGGAGTGGAGCTGGGCAAATAATTGATATATTATTATAGTCTAGCCAGGTATATGCTTTTGTCCAATTGCTCATTCAGGCTCACAACAGAACACTAATTAGGACAAAGGAAATCACTTTCTCTAGTCGAATATGTTTGAGGAAGGCTTAGTGTAAATAAAATTAACACGTGGAATGAGAGTGATAACGCTCTCCAAAGCTAGTCTCTTTCACCAATTGAAGTTGGTCCAATTAAAGGTATTACCCATCTTGTCTTGGTGATAAAAGTTGGCATGTATGCAGGCTTTTTCATTTATAGATCTCAAAGATCCTTTCAATGGGAAGTGTATTATCACTAGAGATCAGCAAAAAAAAAATTCATTAATAGTTTATTTGCCCCAAAAAGCAGTTTTGGTTGACCCAAAACTATTTGTGACTTTCTCACAAATTTACAAATGTTTTTCAGGGGCAGAAGTGGTGGCTCCTTCTGCTCTCCTTCTAACTTTTAGCCCAATGGTTATGGCTCTGAGATCAAGGTTCAAATCCTCCCAAGCTATAGGGTCATTCTCACTCTCTTCCCCTGGGGTCCCAATGACTATTCATTGTCATTAATAATACAGAGAATAGTCACCGGGCCAGGGAAAGTGAGTGAGAATGATTCTATAGACTGGTGGTTAAAACACTTACCTATAATGATGGAGACTCAAGTTTAAATCCTATGTATATTTAATTATTTATACAAAGTAGAACAGCAGAAATAAGAGATTGAGAGAGCCCCACATCTGAATATCCCAAAGCCTAGTGGCTAGGGTGTTTTCCTGCAATGTGTAACACCCAATTTTCAAAACCCTATTCACATCAGGCAGAAGGGGGAATTGAACCTGTCTCTCCAACACCCAAGGTGAGTGCCCTAAACTCTGGGCTAAAGTATATTAGGAGAACTCCTCCTCCAGTTCTTGTCCTTTAAAATGCTCATTTTGGGGACAAATTCACCAATATTTTTGTGCAATTTTCCTATTCATTTTGGATCAAATCTTTTTTTTTTTTCAATTTTTCAGAGCTGCCAGCAAACCAAAAAATGCCATGAAAAAGAGCTCTGACCTTCTTCTGACCTGAAGAAGAGTTCTGTGCAAGCTCAAAAGTTTCTCTCTCACACCAACAGAAGCTGGTCCAATAAAAGAAACGTTATTCCACCTTGACTCAGCAAACCAAAAAATCCGTCATTTATACAGTTTTAGTTATCATCCCTGTTTTATGAGGGGAAGAAACCGAGACCAACATTTTCCAAAGTGCCTCATTTTCTCCAAGTTTTTGAGTGCCTCCAGTTTTTTAACACTCTAAAGAAGCCAAATTTTCGACATAGCATCTCTCAGTTAAAAGGATGTTAACAAATAAAAAGAAAAAGCTTAGACATTGACTACAATTATTCAAGCACTTTTAGAGCAAAAGTTACATTTTATTTACCATTCCAAACAACAGCGCCAGGGTTTCATAATCAATCCACTCCACCACTTTGACCATGCTTGGTCTCTGCAAATCAAACAACACAATTATCTGTTAATCCTGTGGATCACCTAACTAGTGATTAGCTATGGAACTGCAAATTCCACTTAATTGGTGAACTATTTAAATAAGCTGTGATAGAAATTAATTAGTGTTTCTGTAATGTACCCAAAGGGGGCTCTTTTCTATTATCTCTGAAAAATGCTGACAGCCTGAATGGCTCATTATCTAGCACAAACATTTGGTTTTTAGTTTGTTTGTTTCTCTTGTACAGAAATAAATGAAAACTGGTTTATAGACTTCACTTCACTTTACTTTCTGCTAACAGAATAGGACAATTCACCTTCACCTGTGGACAAATTGAAGGGAATTCAGAGAAGAGTAATCACAAGGATATGTGCAAAGATTGAAAGAACTAGTAAGTACATATAGTTTTGCTAATTGTCAATTAAGGAGCATGGGGGAAGATAAAAATATTTGAAAGGAGTAAACACCACTGAGGGAGTGTTATCATCTATGGTGGCCCCAAGGCAGTATAACCAGTAGATATGTTTGTTTAGGCCCCATGGGAAACCTAATATAGCTGAACATGACAAAAATGTGAGGGATAAAGCTATCAGTTTTCAGACAGAGCCAAGGAGCTCTGGTATACCTTACGACATTATTTTTTTTCTCAGGTGAGGGTATTGTGATCTCTTCTTGCTATTTTGAAAAAAAAACAGCTTTATGATTGTAAGGGATTTATTACAAATTAATAAAAGCAAACATGAAATTAAGTAAAACGTCTAACTAAAACTATTACATCTTTTACTAGACTATTTAAGAATTGAACAGCACAATTGTCAAATCAAAATTTCAATTGGAATTGAACTAATAAATCAACAATTTGACAATAATGGAATGGACTCAACAACTGACCAGATCATAGGATGAAAACAGTTAAGACTTAAATCATGGAGTTAATATAACACGTGATCTATTTTTGTACAAACTTAAGGTGTCAGTCTGCTTTTAAGCTCTTGAACCAGTTACCAGACTTCCTTAAAGTTGCCACTTACTGAATGACTTCTACCTTGTCTTTCTACAGTTAACTCTTTCCTTACCTAATCTCCCTCTCTCTGATACAAAGTGAACAACAACCCATAATTTCCCTTTTGGGAGCAGATACTCTTTTATAACCCAATGGGACATGAAGCAATTAAGTTAGGATTTACTGCAGATTTAGAATAAGAACACGCTATTTCTTTGACATACACACTCTCTTGTTCATACTTTTGAAATGTTTGGAGAAAAATCAATACAGGTACCAAGCATCCTTGCCAGGCAGATTAAAAAGGGGAACAAAACTGAAAAAGGTTACTTAGGCCATGTCTACACTACAGACCTTAGAGAGGCACAGCTGTACCACTGCAGCTGCACTACTGTAAGGTCTCCCATGCAGCCGTTCTATGCCAATGAGCGGTTGTAGTTATGTTGGTGGAAGACCGTCTCTAGCTGACATAGCGTTCGTTATCCACACCAGCGCTATTGTCGGTGACACTTATGTCAGACACTTACGTTGCAGTGTATATGATTTTATAAAAATTTGATAATGAGTGAATATAATGTAACTGGAATATGCTTCATGCAAAAGGTCTCTTGTAAAGTATCATTACAAAGATTATTATCCACTGAGTGTGATCTTCCTATTTGTATAAATGTACCACTCTTGTATCTGAAACTAGAAATATGAAATATAACTCTGAGGGCCTATTGTAATTATGCAAAGTGTGGACCATTAATGGTGATTTGGAATCTTGATGACTCCCATTAACCAGGACAATTGTCTGCAGATGGGTGTGTTTTACCTGTAAGTCTTCCTGTATGTGTGTGTGTGCTGGCAAGTGGGCAATGAAGTCTTGCAGTGTCCAGTCTGAGAAAAAACTTACTGAAGCATCTCTGAGGGTGAGATTATCTGTACTCAGTTTGATTAGACATAGATTTGCGCGTTTTATTTTATTTTGCTTGGTGACTTACTTTGTTCTGTCTGTTACAACTTGGAACCACTTAAATCCTACTTTCTGTGTTTAATAAAAATCACCTTTTACTTATTAATTAACTCAGAGCAAACAACTCTGAATCTCTCTATCAATGTTATAGAGGGCGAACAATTTATGAGTTTACCCTGCATAAGCTTTATACAGGGTAAAACGGATTTATTTGGGTTTAGACCCCATTGGGAGTTGGGCGTCTGAGTGTTAAAGACAAGCACACTTCTGTGAGCTGCTTCCAGGTAAACCTGCAGCTTTGGGGCAAGTAATTCAGACCCCGGGTCTTTGTTGGAGCAGACAGGAGTGTCTGGCTCAGCAAGACAGGGTGCTGGAGTCCTGAGCTGGCAGGGAAAACAGGAGCAGAGGTAGTCTTGGCACAGCAGTTGGCAGCTCCCAGGGGGATTTCTGTGATCCAGCCCATCAGAGTGGTCTCCTCCTTCCTGGAAGGGGGAGGAGCAGCAGCCCTTCTTGGTGTTGTGATGGCCCAGAAAGGATCACACCTTATTTGGGGCACCAAGACCTTTAAGGTTGTGATTCTAGTTTGTTCCATTGAACATCACCGCCTTGGAGAGCTTCCAAGAAAATCAGATGTTACAAGCTTCATAGCCCAATAATATGGTCCAATCAGAGTTGAGGGATAGGCAGGCTGACCTTTCTTTATCTGGGAAGCACTAACTCTTACTGGCAATATACATCACTGAACCACAGGAACAGATCCTTCCAAGAATATGAAAAACATGGGATCAGGAGGAGATGACTGTCAGAAATGCAGTTACAGGACCCCATTCCTCTGGGGGGATACAAATGGCCAAACTCCTCTAATCTTCTGTATATTCTGGATGCATTCAGTAACCTAATGGCCTAGATGGTCTCTTATGTCACTCATACTTCCAGTCAGACCTTCATTCTCTCAGTACTTTTGAAGATATAAGAGATTATTACTGGTAAAAATTGGGGAACTATGGGATTTGCATAGCCTGATGGAGTAAAAGATTATCCATTAGCAAAAGTGCTAGCTCCAGCACTATTAATATAGACCTTACATAAGCTAGAAAAATTAAGAGTTTGCAGAACCTAAGAAAATTGAAGGTTAGACTAGGCCTCACCTAGGCCCATTTACATCACACAGTAAATTAGATTAAACTAGAGTAAATCTGAATTAAGATGAAAATGGTTGTATTCAAGTTCCTGCAAAATCAGAATATCATATCACTAAGTTGGCCTTGCTCTCTTTTTTCCCCACTGGGAGCCAAGACTGCATCTCTCTTTCATGGCTCCAGGAACAGGAATTCACAGAGTACACAAATACTGTTCTTGCAGCATTTTAAGTCCTATAGAGACTGCTGCACCATGGGACCATTTTCACAGGAATAAGTATGTGTGGATTTATGATACAATGCACAGAAATAAACTGAATACTTGAAAGGTTGCAACTTACCTCACCAACCACAGCTAATGCAGCTAAAGCTGCCAAGGAGCCCAACATTGCTGCTAGGGTTCTGTGAACAATCTGTAACAAAAGGCAAGACATTATTGAAGACTATTTTAAATCTGTTTAGGCCTCCTCTACACCTAAAAAATAGGTCAACCCAGCTATGTCATGCTGGAATGAGTTACCTAGGGAGGTGGTGGAATCTCCATCTTTAGAGGTTTTTAAGGCCTGGCTTGACAAAGCCCTGGCTGGGATGATTTAGCTGGGGTTGGTCCTGCTTTGAGCAGGGGGTTGGACGAGATGACCTCCTGAGGTCTCTTCCAACCCTATTCTTCTATGATTCTATGATTCATGGGTGTGAAAAATTCACAGCCCTGATAGACAGGGTTAAGCCAACATAAGCTCTAGTATAGACATAACTAGGTCAACGGAATAATTATTTCATCAACCGTAGCCTCTCAAGGGGATGGGTTTATTATAGCAACAGAAAATCCCTTCTGTCATTGTAGCAAGGGTCTACACTACAGCAGAACAGCTGTGGCGCCACCGCTGTGCCGCTGTCACACTTGTAGTGTAGACATAGCCTTATTCTGAAAGCAAATAAAACACCCTTGATTTCTTTCTGCTTTTGCAACTTACTACCCCATCCCCATCCCATTCTCTACTATAACTGACAGGAGGAGGAAAATTCCATTTCACTGCAATGTTTGACATTTGTTTTGCAGTGGAACAAAAACATAGCCGACTATGGATGGGTGGTATTGTCCCGGGATGTGAGAGATCCAGGTTAAAGTCTCTATTCTGCCTGATTCAGAGCAGAGTTTTTCACGCCAAATCAGAAACTCAAACCTAGATTTCCTACCTCTGAGGCTAGGACCCCAACCACCCAGCTATAAACACAGACATGCAGATTCACTCTCATCCAAAATCTTTCCCCAACAGAAGTTTCATGAAAATATCTGCATCTCTACAAACTATTCCAGCTTCTTCATCCTGAAGAGTTTCCAAGAGATATAAGTAATAGTATTTCCTAGAGACTGAACAATGACTATTCAGGTACAAAACACATTGTAAATAGCTTGTCCACTGTGCAGCCCTTCATTCCAACAAACTATGAAGCAGAAGCTATACAATAATAATAAAATGTGGAAAATACATTTGTATGCTGTCAAAAATAAGATGCAATTATTCAGTGGGTGGATTTTGAGAGAGGGATAGGAAAGAGTCGATTTCTATTTAGATTTTTTTTATGCTATACTACTGGTAAAACCCTTATGAGCTGTAGTTAGGTCATACTGCTCTGATCTTTCAGAGCAGATACACTTTATACTCCCCATCTAAAAATACATTTGAGAGAATTTAGTGCTTATGAAAGATGATAGTGACCTACAATGAAGGGTTTTTTTCTATTGTTCTCAATCCCATTACTCATCCCACCCCAGTGTGGAAGTCTGGCAGAGGGCAGGGGAAGAGTTTAGGCAGAAGCTCTGCAGTGAGGCATATGGGGAGAGGATCAAATCCTCATCCCATTGAAATCAAAGGGAGTTTTGCCATCACTGATGGGCGCTTTTTGCAAAAATTCTGGGTCAGTCAAAAACCCAATTTTCCATCACAAGAAGTTTCAGTGGAATATTTTCAAACAGCCCTAATAGGGACATAATACAACTAACAAGGAATTACAATGACATTTTAAAAAAATATAAATTTGAGAGACCTTCAAAGCTGCAAATAATAGTTAGACCATTCACTCACTCTAAGTTAGACACCAGTCATTTGTGCCTGTGGCAAGGTAGACGAGGTCTGGAGGCAGGCCACAGAATAAAGCAAAGAGAAGTCCTGCAGGCAGCCTAGAGTGGCTACAGAGGAACAACTGATCAGAGGGCCTGATGGAGCAGCCAGTCTGGGGTCAGAAGGGCCCTATATAAAGACAAGCAGCAGAGCAGAGAAGGCAATTGCTGTGTGGAGCTTGAGGAGTGAAGCCTGGGTATGTATAGTTATCTCAATGTTAAATCATATTGGAGAAAAGGTATGATAGTTTTTACCTCAAGTTTCCTCACAGAGTTCTCCAACTGTCCCAGGAATATGATCCTTGTTTGGGATTCAGTGCTCAGAAGGGTTCAGAGAAGAGCCATGAGAATGATAAAAGGATTTGAAAACCTGCCTCATAGTGCTAGAATCATGGGGCTCAATCTATGTAGCTTCACAAAAACAAGGTTAAGGAGTGACTTGATTACAATCCATAGTACTTACATGGGGAGCAAATATTTGATAATGGGCTCTTCAGTCTAGCAGACAAATATATAACAAGATACATTAGTGGAAGTTGAAACTGGACAAATTCAGATTGGAAATAAGGCATACATTTTTAACAGTGAAGGTAATTAACCATTAGAACAATTTACCAAGGGTTGAGGTAGATGCTCCATCACTGACAATTTTTAAATCAAAACATGATGTTTTTCTAAAAGATCTGCTTAAGGCAATTATTTTGGGGCTGTGTTGCACAGAAGGTCAGACTAGATGATCACAATGGTCCCTTCTGATCTACAATCTATAAGTGTAGGTGGTCAAGGTCAGCCCTATCTCCATACCCATCAGGGTAGACTTAGCTACCCAGCTAGCTACACTGAAGTTAAAAACTACCGTGCCTTGTCTCTCTTAGGATTTCATACTGAGTTAGGTATCTCAATGGAAAAACACTTTTTTTCTCAATGAAGAGATACCCACAAAAGCAGAAACTTCAAACCTACTACAGTATGTTCCCCAGTCACCCAAATTTCCCTTTATCTGAAAATCCTAATAATCTGAATCCACAGTGTGTACCCCAGGTAATCCTGCAGCTGACCCTCACATGGCACACTCCACAGCACCCCATGCAAAGCACCCCCAGCACAGCCTTCCCCTGAGGATGACAACACTCACCCCTTCCCTGTAGGCACAGAGGTGAACACAGTCTCTCAGAAAGCCACACCCTGTGCCAACTCTCACCCCAGCCAGTGAGTCACCTGTCCCTTGGAGTCCCCATGCCTAGCCCCCCACAGGTGGCTACTGGAGAAGGGGCTGATCCTGGCACCCCTTAAGCTGGATCTTCCAGCGCTCATCAATGTACATGGCTGTACCACCATCCAGGAGCCTGCAAAGTTGCCAAACTGGTGCCTGCAGTAGCAGTGTGTGGCCAGCTCTGAGCCAGGCAGCAGCCAATTCCCAGGGCCAGGTGGGGCTTCAGGCCTACAAGCACCAAAGTAGGCAGACAGATGGCCAGCCTGCACACCCCACAGCTGACACTGTCTGGGATCCAACACCAATGGGCTCTGGGCTGTCTGGCCAGGCAGTGAGAGGCAAGTCAGCAGGGGATTCTGCATGGCAACACTGGAGCACTGGAGGCAGCCAGAAGAGCACAGGAAATGTGGGACCAGGATGGGGTTGGAAGAAGCAACACTTCCATTGATCCCAACACTTGGTTATCTGCAAGTTTTGGGTGTCCCCCAGACCATACAGATTAATGGGCTATAGTGTACAGGCAAATGCTTTTTAAAACAATGCACAATATGCCTGCAGAACTCACTGCCACAAGATATCAATGAGACCAAGAACTTTGCACAATTTGCCCAGCTGATACTGGTCACTGTCACAGACAGCATTCTGACCACTGGCCTAATCCTGTATGCCAATTTCTATTACTGTATGTATTTTACCATAAGAAATCAATTGCCCCAACTCACCCATTCTACAACTCTTTCTGAACACATTTATGGTACTTGACATTAATTAAAAATACTGTAAATTTCCAAAACCATTGATGGCAGAATGATTTCAGAACATCTGAAACTACTTCAGATCAAAATTCCACTAGCTATTCAAAGGAACTTTACAATCAGTGGCAGATGTAGCCTCCCAATTCAATGGGTGCATTCAGTGGGCCAGTCCTTGTTACTCACAGCAGTAACAGACACCCACCCATAACATGGTGGGGGAGATGGCCCTGCCAGGAGCCCAACACCCCATCCCTGCAGCCTAGAGACTGGGATACGTGGAGGCATTGCTCCACCCGGCCTGGCCACCAGCACTCCCTCTGGCAGATTTTGCCCTTCAGGCCTCCAAAATGGTGTGTGATTCTGACATCATTGTGCAGCGACGTGCCACTATGACACGTGGCCCAGGCTATAGAGCTGCACGCACCTCCATAAACACAAAGGAAAGACTGCAGCTCTCCAATCCCACCCCACATCACCCCAGAAGGTTGTTTTGGCACCTTTAGTTTTGTGATTTCTGTGGGTGCAAATGACCCCAATCAAGCCCCGCTAAAGCCACCCCTGTGTACAACTCATGCACAGTTTATCAAGTGTTTTTGGTAGACTGTAATGCTGCCTTTATGAAAATGAACAATTCTTCCAAAATTCAGGAGGCATGTAAGTGCCTTATCTTTTAAGCAGGTCAAATGAGATGATTTAGAAGCCAGACTACATTATTCTAAAGCACTATTTTCCCAGTTGAAATCTAGGGCATCCTGGCTTCTAAAATTTGCCTTTGAAGACATTTGATAAATGATACACCATATCCAACATTTCATTTCTCTTTATAATGGTGATAAATGGCAGCTGAAAGATGATTGTCAATGACTTTAGTGTAAAGCTTCAAATGCAGCTCAATTCATCTCCTTTCCACTTTTTGTCCAGTGACGTATGTGTGCCTGTTGCATTAAAATATTTCTCTCTTAGTGAGGACTTCATTTGCATCTAATAAAAATGGCAGTGCTTCAACATTTGGATAGGAAACAGCTCTAGCAAACATCGATTTTGCTAAAGGTTTTATACTGCCACCCACCACTGTAGTATTAGAGCACCTTCCATATAAAATTAATACCACAATCCCTATTGAATCTCATGGAGTGTCAGGGGGGGGAAAGCTCTGCAAGGAATAGAGGTTTTGGTTTTGAGTTTTAAAATGTTTGTTTACTTTTTTTGTTGTCAGTATGGGCTTAATGGGTAGAATGGGATGTCAGTGTTGTAAATAAAAAGGTCAAAGGCTTTTTCAAAGAGGAAGAAAAAGATGGTTAAGACTTCATTTGCCTGATCTCCTCTGAAGGTTTGTTCCATAGCCAGATCCCCATGACCAAGAATGTGTCATCCCCTGCTCTTATAGGCTTCATCCTGTGTTTGTGATCTGCATTGTCGCAGAAGACCATAGCTGTCACGTGGGTTCACAGATAGAATTTCAGTGTATAATGCAACAGGGGCTTGATCCATTAATTAATCTGAAAAGTAGGACTAAAGCTTTAATCTGGCATCAGAACCTGACATTTGTAGAAACACAGGCAACCTGGCTTAATTATTTTCCACTGAACACTGTCAAGTACTATAGATGAAAATTTGGGTTTTGTTTAGAAAAGGTACAAAATGTATGACATTTTGAATAGAAATATTGAACTACGATCTGCTCTGCAAGGGATTTACTTCAAAGATGCACTTGGCTTCCTGGCTTCAGTGGAGTGGTATGGAAATTTGCTTTACTTCAGCATGGGGTGTTAATCAATGCAGAATGTGAGCCAATTGGACAGAAATACAGGGGGTAGATCGGGGTACCTCTTAGTCCTCCAGCAGTATGTCTACTCACTCTCAGCTTCTTGCATGCCTCATGCTCCCAGTTCCTCGCACGCACTTCCTCTCCTCTGGCTCCCTTTGGCCTGATTGGAGAGAGCCCTTTTATAGCATCAGAGGGGCCTTAATTAGAGTCAGGTGCTTAACAGCCTCACCTGACTCTTAGCAGGTTAATTAGAATCAGGTGTTCTCATTAGCCTGGAGCAGCCCCTGCTCTGGTCACTCAGGAAACAGAAAACTGCTTATCCAGTGGCCAGTATATCTCTCTTCTACTACTCTGCTGTTCCCAACTGGCCTGGGTCGATCACAGTGTGCACAACCAACATAATTCCACTTTACATGTTGAAGAAGAGAAGAATGTGGATGTAGCAGGAATATGAGATGTAGCTGGCCAGAGAGAGGGTGTGTCAGGGCTCACAAAGCCTGTCCTGCAGGGGCCACAAAGCAACTAACAGGAAAAGTAATATCAACACTGATAATATATTTCCTGTACTTAGTAATATGAATGTAACGCTGCCTATAGTTACTTGGACACATCTGTACAAACAGTAAACTAAAATATTACATATGTTTAAATGTCAATGAAAAAATTTATAAAAGGTAAAAATGCAGACGGATGTGTAAAAGTCAAAATATATAAGTGAGGGAAAGTATTGCATGCTTTTTTTTAAAAAAGATTGACCAATAATTTCCTATTTTTCAAAGAATTACATGGTAACTATTTTCCAGTACTGTCATATGCACAAAAGGTATTTCATAGGACTACTTGAGTGAGTAAAGATTGCATGTACAAGTAAGGGTTTTCAGGATCAGGGCTATGATCTACATATTTTAGTATTCATATAAATTATGAAATGGTCTTATAAATATGGATCATCCGTACAGGTCTGTGCAAATTACATACTGCTTCATACATTCTGTAAACCTAATTATTGCAACACCTATGGAAGGTTATCTCTGTGAACCGCAAGGAATATTTTAAAATGAAAACTTAGATTCTTTAGAAAATTGTGCGACTCCCAGAGAATAGCTGGTACAACCCCACGGTAAAAAAATCCACTGATCTATGACATCCAGCCTTATATTCATTTCTATTCAAAGTATGCCAAATTATTTGCTCTGATTTGATGTCAGTGGGGAAAGCTGTGGTATAGAAATCTCTGCCTGAAGGAAAATGACCTAAAGACAGCAGTTTTGTCACTTCCCAATGCACTGATTTAAAACACACGATAGTACTAGACAAGTTGTTTAACATAAATAGAAGGTGAATATAAGTAATGTAATAGGATGACAAGAAGAGTTTCATATATATATAGGTTCATGTTTACTGAGCTGAGATGTTCACTCATAAGCCTAAAAAATTAAAGTTACTAAACTTCTTTATTTCATAGGAAAGATAACCCAAAAAAATGAAGTTTAAATAAATCAATTACATCAATTGATGATATTTTTTCACATTGCAAACAACTTCTTAATATACATTTTGAATCAGGTTGAATTATTTAATTTTGAATATATTATCTAATGAATTTAGCCCTTTTTTCTGTTCACAAATCTTCTGCAAATCATTTGTGACCCAAACATGATTTCTGAAAGTGTATTCATTATTCTTAAATTATAAACAAGTATCTTTAATTAACAATTTTCAACCTTTGGCTTTAACCTTCTCAATTTATATTCCTATCATTAGACATTTTAATAATCCTCACAGCTGCAGGAAACAAAAACCACCAACATTTCAAGCACTGAAAGTTACCATTAGCTAGTGAAATGATATGAAAGTATGCACAGATTTCAAAACCGCCACACTCCTGGACTTTAACAGAAATCAAGTCATGTAGATGTGAGCGTTTAGTCACACCTTCTGCTAAATTAGCTGTTATCATCTATGCTGAAGGGGAATGAAAAATGAAAATGTAGTTTCATTCAACTGAACTTGTTAAATGCTTTTTTTTGCCCTCCCTGATATGTTGTTCCTCTCTTGACAGAATAACATATTATGCACATAAGATTGTGAGGGAAAAAAATAAACTCTGTAAAAAGTTTACAATAAAACGACAAAATAATGGTAAAATAATGTGTGGTCAGTGGTGGTGTATGGACCTACAAGGAGAACTGGGAAGGGAGCTTTGGTCACAACTAGAGGCTATGGAGCCTATGAAAGTCACATTTAACAAGTAGCTAGTTGCTGTAAATTGGGACTCTTGTCTTAATTAATGAGAAAATGAACAGAGGCAGACAAAGCTCAACGAGCTGAGCTTCAGTAAATCCCTCATCTGACGCAGCTGGGGTTATCAGGTTCTCTATAGAAAAGAGAGCCTTATGTAAATTCAGAACATTGATTATTTTTTGGTGCTGATGTTATACCTTTGATATTTTAGCTACAGGCAAAATTTCCTGTATGACTAGACAGACTAAGGCGAGCATGTCTCAGTGTTGCTAAGAGTTGTTAGCTTGAAGGATATAGATCAGACTATTTCTGTGTGCTGATAAGGCCAAAGCGGTTGGCTACGGAGTTGAAAGACACTGCAGTTTTCATAACAGTCCTGCTTAGATAACTGAAGAAACCAGGTCAGTACACACAGTAATACAGTACACACAGTACACACAGTAATGGGGAGCGCCTAAAGCTCCAAGGAGAAATTAAAGTAGTAGTCCCACACCCCACAACCCTCCTGCAGGAGTGAATCCCCATGGAGTACAGAAGACCTGTGTCAGCAACTACTGAAGCACTGTAATGTGGAATTCTGTACTGCAATGGGGAATTTCTCTGGAATGTTGCTGTGAGCCATTTTCTCACTCACTCAGCCAGCCCTTCCTTTCATGACACCCATTCTCTGCTCCAACAGTTCTCTCCATTTCCCTGTTCCTTCCAGTCTTTTCCTTACCTCTTCATTACTACTTTTCTTCTGCCTCCCTGTAAAAGAGTCCCTCACTGCAGGAGTGCCTCCTCACGGCCAGGCCCATATTGACAGTCACTCCATTGCTGCGGCAATCTCTTTTCCATAACTCAGCCCTCCGTCCAGGTCAAGATTTAGTTCACCCCTTTCAGAGTAACAGCAAGCCTAACATAAGACAGGCTCACAAGAGGATGTTTGGCCTTCACATCCTTGCCTCAGAGATTTCCAATGGCCTCATACCCTTCTCTGGATTCATACTTCCTTGTCAGTGGCTGGTAGGGGAATCTGGGCCTTCCCACTACACTGGGTTCCAGGCCAGGGACCCTACAACTAGCAATCAAGGTCTGCACACTTCCACTCCCACTCCTTGCTGCTGTTTCCCTGGATTCCTTCCTACCCAACCTTTCTCAGGCCTTCCCCACAGCCACTCTAGGTTGAGCCTTCTTTCAGGGTTAGGATCCTATGGCTTATTCTCCCCCATGGGCTTCCTCCTCACCACCTTTCTGTTCCCAGAGAGTGATCGCAGACTCTCCCTGCAGCCCCCTTGTACTACAAACTTCCGCTCTTTATACTAACCAGCCTGCTCCTGCCCAGCTGGACTTCACAATCAGTTATGTAACAATCTTGGAGTCCATTAAATAACAAACCAGTGAATTAAACTTTAATAAAACAAACTGGAAAGCGTCTCTGGTGAACTGCTGTGAACAGCTATGTGGTGTTCCCTGCCTACGCCACCAAGGCACATTTCCAAATACCCACATTCACAACATAGTCCCTTATGAGGGACAGTCTCCAAATCACAATCTTTCATAAATTTCTTTAATAGGGAAGATGTAGAAATATAAACTAATTAACTTTTATGTACATGTATATAAACAGATAACTATCTAATAACATGCATTAAATTCTCAACCCATGTAGTACATTTCCATAACCCCAATGTGTCAGCTACGTACAGAGGAGAGGTTACCAGCACATCATTCTTGAGTGAGTCTTTACCACTCACTTCACTCAAATACCCCTTATACAGGCAGGTTAGCAAGTCTCTATGAGGCTTTTAGGACATTTAATCTCCCGCTCTGATCTTCTCAATATCAGCCTTTTATTAGAGTCTGAATTGTTTTCTTGTTCCTTGACAAGTTCACCTTTGTGTTTTGATGGTTAAAGAATCAGTCAAATAAGAAATGCCAGAGTCCACCTCAGCTGTCAATGTGTTGGAACTTTCTGGAATTGATTGTAAATACCTTTGGTTATGTCAAAATGTGTCCCCCGGTCTGTCTGGACTACATAAGACCTTGGATGTAGCTGTTCTTTAATGGTACCTCTTTGGCCCCAAGTATCTGAGGTGTAATTCCTCAGGCACACTCTATCACATGGGTTAAGAGATGGGAGATCACGGGCCCTATTGTCAAAATAATATTTCTGCTTCCACTTCTGATTTTCTTTCATCTTCCATATGATTTCATTGTTATGAGATTTCAGCAAGTTATCAGTAATTGGTAAATTAGATCTATCCTTCTTCCCATTAACAGCTGAGCTGGAGAAAAGCCATTCTCCAGAGGTGTACTTTGGTAAGCCAATAAAGCTTTGTACAAATCACTCCCACTGTCAAAAATCCTTTTCATAAGGTGCATTACTGTCCATATAGACCTTTCCACGTGTCCATTTGATTGGGGGTAATTTGGCCTTGCTGTTTTATGATGAAAATCACAATAGATGGCAAATTGCCTAAAATCTGCACTGGAAAATTATGCCCCATTATTGCTGAAGACTTGATCTGGAATTCCATGTCTGGAGAAGATTCCCTTCCTGCCAGCTATCACTGACTAACTATTAGTACTGTGCAGTGTACAAATTTCTGGATACAGAGAATAATCATCTGTGACTATTAAATAATCCTTTGATTGCCAGATAAATAAGTCAGTGGCTACCTTCTCATAAGGCCTTTGTGGAACTGCACGAGGTCTCAGTGGCTCTGCCTGTTGGCCTGGGTTGTAGCTCAAGCAGGAAAAGCAGTTCCCTACCATAATAGTGATGATGTGACTGATCCACAGCCCCTACAGCACCTCTCATACTCATTGTTTGCACTTCATAATCCCTAAGCGACCCTTGTGGATCTTCTGCAGCATTTCTTTTCAGAGACTCATTGGAATTACTACCTTACTGCCCTTGAAAATCATCCCATCTATCACAGTAAGTTCATGTCTGCAGTTCCAATAGTCTCTTATGCTTGAACAGTAACTGCTTATGCTTCAGGCTACCCTTTAATTATCACTTCTTTAAGGATTCCCAATGATTCATCTTTCTCCGTTTCCTCTTATTTGTTGCAGTTTCCTGTTAACTATGGGAATTGACTTTACAATCAGATCTACATAGGCTTGCATCTCTTCTCTATAGTCTTCTTTGGCTTTGTGGGAGCTACTGCTCTGGAAAGTGCCTCTGTAGTGAACATTAATTTACCGAGCATGTAGGTCACAACCAAATCATACTTTTGCAGCTTTATCATGGTTCTTTGAATCCTTAACAGTCATTTATCAGTTTGCTAAATAACACTATCACGGGCTTGTGGTCTGTTTCAACTTCCACTGTCTGTTCATAAATACATTGACTGAACCTCTCCCAGGCAAACAATATTCCTAAGAGCTCCTTTTTGACCTATGCTTATCTGGTTTCTGCCTCAGTCATTGATTTGGATGCATATGCAACTGATTGCCAACAATCCTCATGGTTCTGTAAATTCAGTGCCCCTAACCCAAACTGTAAAACATCTGCTGAGATTTTAATAGGCCTTCCTGGTGCATAGAACTTCAATACTGGTTTATGTATCAGTTGTTGTTTTAAACCTTCCTGTGATCCCTCCAGTTCTCCATCCCAATACCATTCATTTTTATTCTCTAGATGTTTTCTCAAAGCTGCCGCTTTGGTAGATTAGGTATGAATTTTTCAAGATAAATACCCATTCCCAGGAACCGTTGGACATCTTTTTTTGACTGTGAATGTGGCATCATTTCAATGGGTGAAATCTTCCTCTTATCACATTTTACACCTTTTTTGGAAATAATGCCCCCAACAAAAGTCAGTTCTGTAATTCTTAAAACACAGTTCTCTCCTTTTTGAGGTTTGCAGCTCTAGCTGCATCCAGGACTTTCCGAAGTCTATAATCATGCTGCTCTTTCATTGAGCCCCAGATGATGATGTGATCCACTGAGGTGTGAACAACGATTCATATGTTCATAGATTATATGTATAGTTTTGTGGCACACTTCTGGGGCTGAAGCTATGCCGCAGGGTAAGCGTTAGAATATGTATTTTCCAAATTGGGCATTAAATGTGCATCATTTTGAGCTTTCTTCAGTTAATTTTAGCTGCCAAAAATCTGAGGATGCATCCAATTTACTGAAATATTGAACATTTACAAACTGAGCCATAATCTCTTTTCTGGTTGGTAGTTTGAAATGTTCTCTTTTTATAGCCTTGTTGAAGTCTCTGGGATCTAAGCACGTGTGTAGCTGGCCACATTTTTCTCCACAATGACTAGGGAGCTCACCCATTCGGTGGGCTCCTCAAATTTTTTGTATTACTTGCATTGATTTCATCCTTGCAAGCTCAGCCTTGAGTTTATCATGGAGCACCTTTCTACATGGATGGATAACTGGAGGAACCTGCTTGTTTATCTGGATTGTATGTTCACCCTGCAAGCAACCCAACCCTTGAAACAAATCGTGATATTCCCGAAAGAGTGCCTCATAAACCAGGTTCAGTATGATCTTGTAGTGAGAGCACATGTTTTACCAGACTGAGTTTCTCACATGCAGCCAGGCCTAAAATTGGCACTTTTGACACTACAATGAACAGGAGCCTATACATAGTGTTTTTATGGTTGATGCAAGCAGTGCACCTCCCCTTCACTGGTTTACTTGTTCCAGAATAACCAGTTACTTTTATTTTTCTTGGTCCCAGTTTTGGTCTTATTTTTAGTCTCTCAATCTTGTTCAGACAGAATATTAAGCTGAGCTCCTGTGTCCAGTTTCAGTGGACAATTGTTCCATTTACTGTCATAGGCAGTATCCAGTCCTTCTCATCAGGCTTGTTAGATCTCAGTACATCTCAAAATAACTCCTCGACCAGATAGTCTTTGGGCTTGGCTACACTTACAAATTTGCAGCGCTGCAGCAGGGTGTGAAAACACACCCTCTCCAGCGCCAAAGCTCCCAGCGCTGTACGTTATTCCCCACATGGAGGTGGAGTACGGACAGCGCTGGGAGAGTTTTCTCCCAGCGCTGGCGCTTTGACTACACTTAGCGCTTCAAAGCGCTGCCGCGGCAGCGCTTTGAAGTGTAAGTGTAGCCAAAGCCTTTGAAATACACTTGATTTTTCTGCATTTGGGATCTGCAGAATTTTGCAAAATGATTATTTTCTCACAGTTTTGACAGAGTTTCCCAAAGGCAACACACTGTTTGGGGCCATGCTGCCATCCACACCTTCCACATGACTGTCTGTACCCGCTCTTTCCCCTAGCAGTGGTTTTCATAGAGGGTGGTTGCACTCTTAGATTTGACCTATTCTGGCTACATTCTTTTGTACTTAATACATGGATAACCTCTTCTGGTGAACTCAGTTCTTTGGCTTGTGGTTTCAGTTTCTGCTGCCCTGCATATTTGGAAAACTTTTTCTGAATTTAAGTCTCCTTCACAGAGAAGTTTCTTTCTTAACACATTGTCTTTAATGCCACAAATGATTCTATCTCTGACCAGAGACTGTCAGCTCACCAAAGTCACAGGTTTTACTGAGCTTCCTTAATTCTCTGACGTATTGCTCTATGGTGTCATCAGTTTTTTTGCATGCATGTAAAAAAATGTTTCTCAAAGGTTTCATTCCTTTTTGGCATGCAATGTTCCTCAAATTTAGTCAGTATTTTACTTAACTTCATGCTTCACTTTCTTCAAACTTAAAGCTGGTTATAAATATCCAATGCTTCCTCACGAAAAACATGAAAAAAGATAGATGATTTCACTTTATCATTTTTCTCCTTTGCCCCTGTGGCTGCTAAATACAATTCAAATCTCTGTCTGATTTTTTTCCAGTTCTCTTCAACATTGCCTGACAATTGCAAACTGGATGGAGGTGGCAGCACATCCATTTTTGGCTTTTTTCCCCTTCTTAAGCTAGTCAAGCTACTATAGTGCTCACCAAATACATGCCAAAGCCTCTGTGTGGGGTGCTACACATGCTTCTCTGGTGTGTCCCTTTGTCTCTGTTTTCAGTTACAAACAAAGGCGTTAACTTCAAAATGACTGCAGATTCCTTCTCATTCAGTAGGTCTGACACCATGTTAAGACCTTGGGGTTCATTAAATAACAAACCAGTGAATGAGAAAGAAATAAAACTTTAATAAAAACAAACTGGAGAGTGTCTCTCCTGAACTGCTGCACACAGCCATGCAGTATTCCCCACCCCTGCCACCAGGGAACATCTCCAAATTCCCACATTCACAGCACAGTCCCTTATGAGGGAGCATTTCCAAATCACAATCTTTCATAAACATATCGCCACAAGTTAGCCTTGCTCTACTTCTAGGTGCAGCCAGATAACATAATTGTCCTCTCAGGCCCACTTTATCCCATTCAGGACATGTGTCTGGTACACACTCCATCACACTCCCTCATTCATTCCCTTCCCCTCAGTCTTTTTGTTCAAGGAAGAAATCATCTGAGGCCCACAAAGGTGATGAGTGTTTTTTTCAGTCTGAAAGCTTGTGTGAATTAGAAATGTGTGGTGTGTGTTCTAGCAACTTGTTAAAATTTTAAGACTTTAAGGCTCTCTTCCCTCGTGGTTGCCGTAGGCAGCATGGAAGCTGTACAGCTGCATTCAATTAAGCTAATTTAATGTTCTATTGCCTGTCTTGATCAGTTTGAAAAAAAAACCCAGAAATACGATGCAAGATAGGGCACATATACACTTCACGTTCCTTCACAAATTCAGCAAGACAGTTCCAAATTAATAAGGAAATAAAGACTCAAAAATGGACACTGTAAAAGCAGTTTTTACACTCTGTATTGAAAGTATCACATACCTATTATAATATAGCGCTCTACCTAAGAGGAGTCTGGACAAAAGCATCTTTTATAGTTCACTGTCACTTAGTTCCTAGAAGAGCAAGCAGCACTATCCAGGTGGTAACATTCCTATCTAATGAATTCTTAATGTAGTACAATTTATATTCCATATAGTACCATAGCTGTACAGTGAAACCTAATTATGAGAAAGGCAAGGTTGTTCAAAATAAGAGAAAACAGGCCAACAAAACTCAACCACAAAAGATATTTAAAATTATTTAAACAATTAGAGAGGTAATGCCAGGGATAGTACTATAGGGGCAACACTGAGGTTGAGTTAAAGCGGGGGGGGAAAGAGTTAAGTGGTCTCCTGTTTGGGATTTTTTTTTTTAATTTCAATTAAAACAGTAATTTGGGTTGGACTTAAAAAAAATTCTTACAGTGACTATAGCCTCTATGCCACCTTCACATCTCCTTTAAGGCTGGTGTAAGATCCTACTTCATTTACAATATTGCAGAAATTGCAGCTTCCACAATATTAGGTTTCCACTGCAATTTAGTTTCAAATTAGCTTTGCACAGTTCAGAATTTTGCATACATTTTGAGGTTTGCAACAGATACCTTTTCCCCATTAGTACATTAAATGATCTTGGATAGTTTTGGGCAGGGATGTAACCAGGGCGGGGTGAGTGGGGCAGCCACCCAGGTTGCAAAGCCATGGGAGGGGGAGGGGGAAATGGAGCAGTAAAATGATGGAAAAAACGGTAAGGGGTAGAATGCTTCAGCAGGCAAGGTACTGCCTGCCTTACTGCTGCGCTGCTGCTGGCAGTGACGCTCCCTTCAGAGCTGGGCACCCGGCCAGCAGCTGCCACTCTCGGGCCACCCGGCTCTGAAGGCAGCACCACCGCCAGCAGCAGCACAGAAGTAAGAGTGGCAATATATGCTTCCTGCAGGGCTCTACCCCTACCAGATTTTTTTCATCATTTTTCCAGCCCATTTTTCCTCTCTTCCTCCCACCAAGCCTGGCACCCTGGATGACTGCCCTACTCACCCCGCCCTTGTTACAGCCCTTTGGATACACCAAATTCTCCAGATATCCAAAAAAAACAAAAAAAAACAAAAACCAAGCATAACATAACAGCGGGATGTTTATATCATTCCAGCAATTTTTTTCTTAAACAAATAGGTCTACAGTGGCTTTTCCAAGTTACTGCTATTAATAAAGGTCCATTATTACTTTTCCGTGATTTTCCATGTCTTGTCTGCAACTCAGCTGCAATTATTTGATGATCATCCTGCAATTCAAGTAGAGTCTTAGGCTGGTGGCAGCCAGTGACTAAAACAGTTCCCCGTGCAGACACAGAGCAGCCACAAGACTGTGATATCTTATGCTGGCTAAAGTGGTTCCAAAGGCACTATTCTACCAGACAAGGATCCTTGCCTAAAAAAGTCACTTCCCTGCCTGCAGCCAGCCCCCATCCACCTCTTGCACCAGATTTACATCCACACACAGTGCTCCTTGCATCAGGAGAACACTTCAGATATTTATTTATAGCATCTTTAAGGTTACTTTGAGGTTTTCCTAGTAGTACTAAGTGTCCTTTCCAGGGCACAGGATCTGGCCTATGATTTCTAACCTGACCAGGGGCGGCTCTAGGTATTTTGCCGCCCCAAGCACGGCAGGCAGGCTGCCTTCGGCGGCTTGCCTTCAGCGGCTTGCCTTCAGGAGGTCCACTGAAGCCACAGGACCAGCAGACCCTCTGCAGGCATGCCGCCGAGGGCAACCTGCCTGCTGCCCTCACGGCGACCGGCAGAGCACTCCCCATGGCTTGCTGCCCCAGGCACGCGCTTGGCGTGCTGGTGCCTGGAGCCACCCCTGAACCTGACACTGTTGTTGTCCCTTTAAAAACTAAAAAAAAGGAGTGTTCAGGCCAGCTTTTTGTGCATGGATTTCATGTTTGGAATTCATCCTCATTGAATTCAAATCCAAGCACGTTCAGCATCTAGATCAGGGAGAGGGCAAACTACAGCCCGCAGGTCGGATCCGGCACATCAGGGCTCTCAATCCGGCCCGCAGGATTGCCAGCCCCATGGTGCAGTGGGGCTAAGGCAGGCTCCCTGCCTGCCCTGGCCCCGCCCCGCTCCCAGTAGCAGCTGGCAATGCATCCCTGTGGCCACTGGGGTGGGAGACAGAGGGCTCCATGCACTGCCCGCACCTGAAGGCACCACTCCCGCAGCTCCCATTGGCTGGGAACAGGGAACCATGGCCAATGGGAGCTTCAGGGGTGGTACCTGCAGGTGAGGGCAGTGCACAGCGGAGCCACCTGCCCCACCCCACCCCCAGGAGCCACTGCCGGACATGCTGGCCACTTCTGGGAGTGGCACAGGCCAGGGAAGGCAGGGAGCCTGCCTTAGCCCTGCTGTGCGCCGCTGCCACCCCAGAGCCACTCGAGGTAAGTGGAGTCAGGCCAGAGCCCAAACCTCTCCTGCACCCTGAACCCCAACCCCCTGCCCTGATCCCCCTCCTGCACCCCTCCTTCACCCCAACCCCCTGCCCTGAGCCACCTGCCACACCCCACACCCGTCCTGTACTCCAACCCCATGTCCTGAGCCCCCCCTGCACCCCAACCCCTTGCCCTGAGCCCCTTCCTGCACACTGCAACCCCTCCCACACCCTGCACTCCTTCCCACATCTCAACCCCCTGCCCCAGCCCTACATTCATGGCTGTAACAGGATGCTGGTACAAAAACACCTAATTACCCCTGCTCAGCCAGCTCCAATCAAGAGAAATAGGTTGAGGCTGGTGAAACAGACCTGATGCCTGGCCTGTGGATTGGCTCCACCTGCAGACCTGACAAGCCAGTAGTCATAAGGGCTGGGAGCCAGCAGAAAAGGCAGCCAGGGAAAGGTCAGTCTCCTAGCTGTGGGCTGACTGCAGGAAAAGAGGGAACTAACCCTGCATGCCTTGTATATAAGCTCAACATTTGTGATGGGAGAACTGTGTGTGTAAATAAAGCCACGGCTGCTGCATAACTGGAGGCCTCTCTGCACTTTATTGGGACAGCTAGCGAGCAGGAGAGGGGCAGGGCAGTGGACCCGGTTACAATGGCCCTGCATACAATTTCCCCACCCAGATGTGGCCCATGGGCCAAAAAGCTTGCCCATCTCGAGCTAGATTAACCCTGCCTAGTGCCAGGTCTCTTGATCTGGTAGCTCTGGTAGATGGATTCTTTTCTCTTCTTCCCCCGCTAACAATGTAGTCAAGGACCAGAGATGAGCCGGGCAACATATTGCTGTCTCCTCCAACCATATGGAGGGCTGGCAGAGCCAGTAGTTCTTCTCTTCACCTTCTCAGCGAGGCTAAAGGAAAAAGGAATCCCAAAGATTCTTCACTGAGAGAGGATGAGCAGCACTGGTGATCTTCACCCCATTTCTTGCCCAGACCAGGAGCTGACTAACTATTCTCTTCCCCATTCCCTCACTAAAAGCATGGAAATGGGAGCCAGAGTGAGACATCCCACTCCCAGCAAGGCCGGACAAGGAGAAGCCAAGAGGGGTTCTGCTTTGTCCTTTCCAACAAAGCCTATGAATACTCCTCTCTCTCCTTACATAGTTGCCACCAGTCCCCTGGCAGAGTATGAAGAGATACTCTGATCTGCACTCTGCTACCTCCGTTTTTAAGCCAAAAAAAAACCAATCAGTGGGATAAGAACCCCTGCTGAGTGCACTGATCTTTGGGCCCTAGCTCTACCTGAGCAATGGGAAAAATCTCCCTCAACATCAGCATGCCTTAATTGAGCCTATTCAAATCACTTGCTGTTATGAATATTTGGCATATTAAGAAAATATTTTATTCAGTTTTCCCATCTACGTGTTGCATAAAAATTGACTGTACTTTGAGTTCAAGAAATTAAACCTAGCAGATGTATAATCATAATTTAAACTTGTTTATAACATGACTATAATATGGAAGAAAATTGCAACTTTTTTTCCCATTAAGTTAATAAAAATTGTGACCATAAATCTATGTTTCATTAAGTAAGCCACTGTAGGATTTTAAAACTCGACAATGCACTTGTGTGTGTCTATATTTTAATCAAAGAATTCAGTTACTCAATGTTACTCAAGATGCTAGATTATTAAAATGTCATTTTAAAGATCACGGGAGGATTTTTTCTTAGGATTACCTGTAAAACAGGATATGAAACTGAACCTCTGGTTCCTTTGATAAACACAGTATTATGAGGGTTCTCAAAGAATTTCCAATATCTGCTGGTATCATTTTTCTGCCATTAAAATTTATATGTTGTTAGTTTCTTATGTGTAATGAAATAACTTCAGTTTTGCACTTCATTTTTAACTTTATAAAAGGCTTTGTAAAAGTTTAAAATGGCAATTTCGTGGCTGTTTCTGATAACATGATATTTAATTAGCATAAATAGTTTCAAACTGTGGTCATCTATTAGATTTTAATTTACAATAGCTAAAGAGAGGCCTTATTTAAAGGAAATACTGGACAAGGCCACACAACTAATTATTCCTCCCTACTAATGATCTTGCCCCCTACATTAAATGTATCAACCGCACACATCTTCCTATGGAGCTATAACTAATTATTTGCCTAATATTAATATAATTTGCCGAATTCATATAAATCCTGAGTACCCAAGGACTAGGTAGTAGAGCAGGGGTTGGCAACCTTTCAGAAGTGGTGTGCTGAGTCTTCATTTATTCGCTCTAACTTAAGGTTTCACGTGCCGGGAATACATTTTAACATTTTTAGAAGGTCTTTTTGTAAAGTCTATAATATATAACTAAACTATTGTTGTATGTAAAGTAAATAAGATTTTTTAAATGTTTAAGAAGCTTCATTTAAAATTAAATTAAAATGCAGAGCCCCCTGGACTGGTGGCCAGGACCCAGGCAGTGTGAGTGCCACTGAAAATCGGCCCACGTGCCGCCTTCGGCACGAACCCTAAAAAATTTTAAATGGAGGTGCAGACTTCTTTGGAAATCTTAGAGTCTGCAGACCCTCAGGGGTCCATGGACTACAAGTTGAAAACCACTGCTCTAGATCAGTGGTTCTCAAAGCCGGTCCGCCGCTTGTTCAGGGGAAGCCCCTGGTGGGCCGGGCCGATTTGTTTATCTGCCATGTCCACAGATTTGGCTGATCACAGCTCCCACTGGCCATGGTTTGCCACTCCAGGCCAATGGGGGCTGCGGAAAGCGGCGCGTGCCGAGGGATGTGCTGACCGCCTTTCCCGCAGCCCCCATTGGCCTGCAGCAAACTGCGGCCAGTGGGAGCTGTGATCAGCAAACCTGTGGACACGGCAGGTAACAAATGGGCCCGGCCCACCAGGGGCTTTCCCTGAACAAGCGGCAGACCAGCTTTGAGAACTGCTGCTCTAGATCACCAGTTCGCATCCAGTCCAGTAGGCTGTTTGGTGGCCTACATGAAGTAAGTTGGAATTCTCAGCCCTCTCTCCAGGTAACATCACTACTGGCATCCGTCTTGGCAGTCTCAGAGAAAAAGCCAAAGAGCAAATAGTCATGAAGAATTTACTACCTTCTTTGATTCCTAGAGATAGTAAGTCTGTGTTGAATTCTATTGGTGGGGCCACGTAGAAAAGGTTTGCATTGATGCTGCCTGTGCTAAACAGAAAGCTTCAGTTTCTAGTTCTATCAATCCAAACCCCCTCATTAATCCTAAAATCATTTTCATTAAAATTATATATAATATACATGTATTAGGTAACCAAAATATTAGCAAATTGTGAAATACTAGTATATAAGGACAGAAGGGCAAAAGTCAAAAGATGTTTTGCCACCACAAAGTTGAAGGAAACAACGGGATCAGTATAAGATTCTATACACATTAGTTTTACTGGCATACGCTCTACCTCTAAAAATAATATTCTAGTGTTTATTGAATTTGAGTTAATGTGGTAGAATTAATTATTTTAATTACAGAAATAGATACAAGGGTTAACTGAAAAGGAAACTGAAAGTGGGTATAGAACAGAAATTGATCCAAAACCAAAACACCTTCTGAGTAAACAGATGTAATAAAGTTATCAGGAATTCATTGCACTTAGCATCAATGTTTCTGCTTGACTCTTTCAACTGGAAGTAGGACTTCATCATATTTCTTTAATGAATCCTTACCCATGAATTTTCTGAGTTTAAAACATTTAGTATTTTCACTCAGAAGATTTTTTTAAATGTTCTATAAGTGTTTTTAGGGGAAATATATACATATACATAACCTTAACTCTAAAAATGTGTGTGTTGAACTATATAGACTATTTCAGATGTCTATATCTCATTACAGATGTCTTCATACAACATCATCAAACATTTATGTCTCAGCTTTTCTGTATCACTTATCAATCATGAAGGGATCACAGAGGGCAGATATGAGAAGAAAAATATAGTTAAGCCTAATACACATTATTCTTTTAAAACATACATTTGCTTTGATTTCCTGTGTAGTTGAGGTGACTCACAACCAAATGAAATACTCTATACTTGTCAACAATTCTACATCATGATATATCTTTTACTTTAATTCTACACATCATAACAAGTGTGGAGATCACACACACACAAGAAATGAATGCCAAGGTTCAAAATATAAAATGTAATGTGGTAAAGTGTGTTTTTCAAATGAAAAACCAAGAAAGGAAGAAATTAAAACAGGAGCTATTTCAATAAAATAAAAGCAACAGAAACTCCAAATACACAAAGGTAACGGATCAATATTTGAGGAAAAATCAACTTTAAAAAAATCAATGTAAAGTTATTGAAGGAAAGAATGGTCACATGAATAAAGGAGACTTCAAACAGAAAATGAAGGTGAGATGGCCACAGAAATAAAATAGATTTAAGCACAGAGTTGCAGAATGCCAACTCATAAGGGGACAAAAAGGTTATATGCTAGAACAACATGGGGTGTATGTGGTAAATATAGCAGAGTCCAATAAAAGCAAAATGATTGTGAAGATGATTTTCCTTTTACAGGAGACTGGTTTGAGTGGGATATTGTGGAGATGGGGGTTGGTTATGGGAGTTGGGGAGTGTTTTTTGCACATGTAAGATTTGACCAATTAATCTATCTTTACTTTTCTTGCAATTTAAAAATAAAAAATGCTTTAAATGTCTTTAAGAAGCTGACTACAAATAGATATAATGACAATGTCTTGCCTGACGGAGAGTAGATCTAACAAACAGCATGATTTCTACCGCAGTGCAGTATCAATACTAGGTACAACTTCTACTTGTAGGACAACCCGTGTAAATCCAAAGTAACTCCCCTTTGATATCAACACAGATTTACAATGCTGTAATAGAACAGAATTTGGTCCCTAGTGTGAAATTCACAAGAATATGGTTTGGGAGGAGGATTTAAAATTCACTTAAGTTTTTAATTCTGAATATTTTACTTCATCAGAACACCATTAGTTTCACACTATAAAATTATCCCCACAATCAAAATGGCAAGGGATGGACAAATTGGCTTAGGCAAAATAAGAACCAGACTAAACTTTTGCCCATTCCCTGGACCGAGCCTTTTTCACTGAAATCCCATTTCCAGGAAAATCCAAGATACTGACTACAGCACCGAGCCTTTTGCATCTCCACCACAAAGGTTTCAGAAATGGGAGTCACTGAAATCCAAGTTCCAGAAAAGTCCAAGAGAATGACTGCAGCAGAGACCAGTGCTCAAGGGTGAAGCCACTACAGTCCTACCATAGTTAATGAGACGCTGCTGGTAGCAGAAGTTGGGAAGATGATAAAGATAAATGTAGGATGATAAACTTAGGGAAGAAAAAACAAGTGCAAAAATACAGAATGGGAGATAAATGCTTGGCAGCAGCACTGCTGAGAAGGATCTGGGAGTTGTGGTGGATCACCATCGCAACATGAACCAGCAATGTGATGCTTTTGCAAAAAAAAATGCAATTTCAGGTTGCATTAACAAAGGCATAGCGTGCAAATCATGGGAAGTGATAGTACCACTCTACTTGGCTCTAATTAGGCCTCATCTGGAGTACTTTGTTTAATATTGGCTACAGCTGTATAGAAAGGATGTAGAGAAACTGGAAAGGATCCAGAGGCAAGTGACAAAGATGATCAAAGGGATGGAATGCAAGCCATACGAACAAAGGCTTAAGGAACTGGGTATGTTTAGTTTGAACAAGAGGAAATTAAGGGGGTTCATGATAGCAGTCTTCAAATACTTGAAAGGCTGACATAAAAAAGATGGAGAAAAGTTGTTCTCTCTTGTCACAGAGGGTAGGACAACAGGGAGTGAGGGTTCAAACTACAGTGTAGCAGATTTAGATTAAATCTCAGGAAAAATTTCCTTACTGTAAGAACAGTAGGACTATGGAACAGACTGCCTAGAGAAGTCATGGAAGCTCCTTCATTAGAGGTTTTCAAAAGGAGGCTAGATAGCCATCTGTCTTGGATGGTTTAGACACAACAAATCCTGCATCTTGTCAAAGGGTTAAAATAGATTAACCTTGTGGTCCCTTCTAACACTACGATTCACTGATTCTAAGAAAGGGACATCAGAGTGGGAGTGGATTCTAGGGAATGTGAGTTTCCCATAGAGGATCCACTACAGAACATGACAAGCAGGAAAAAACTCTTGCTTGGTGACGAAGATGGCCTTGTGTTCAGACAAACAACTCAAGAGGGCACCAAGAAGGGATGGTTCCGAGTTTTAGATAAGCTTCTGAAATTTGAATCTTTATCCAAACTTTCATCCATGACAAAAACTGGGCTGCATTGGCCTCCCTCCCCAGTTCAGAGCTCCCAGATCTGGGAATAAATTAATGTAACCATTTAAATGGTTAATGTAATCCTTGCATAGCTGCTTCTTTCCTAACCTGGCTTTTCCTGTTCAAGTTAAATGTTATTGGTCAGATGCAGGGGCGGCTCTAGACCCCAGCGCACCAAGCAGGCGCTTGGGGCGGCCGTTTCCCGGGGGGGCGGCATTTGGCTCCGGTTGAGCTCCCGCAGGCATGACTGCGGCAGGTCCGCTGGTCCCGGGCTCCGGTGGACCTGCCGCAGGCATGCCGGCAGGAGCTCAACCGGAGCCGCGGGAAGAGGGGACCCGCCGCGGGACCGTGGAAGGGCGGCGCAGCGCTCCGCGCTGCTTGGGGCAGCGTGTTTTGTAGAGCCGCCCCTGGTCAGATGCAATATGCCACATAGTCTTAAACAAAAGTAATTAACTCTCTTACGCCATTTTTTCCTAAAGAAGTCACCTTGCTTTTTTTTTTAAATAGGCAAATTCAAAAGATAAATATTTTACAAGTTCACAGTAAATCAAAACAGTAGGCTATAAAAATGAATTAAACAAAGCTCAGAGAACAGTAAATTGATAAATGGAAATGAGTAAAACAAAGGGAAAGTGTAAAAGACAGAAAAATGAAAAGCAGCAGCAATGTAGAAAATGGAAAGTAGTGAAAGATTATCTCTGTGACACTGGGAATTGATTTCTCTGACAGTGAGAACAGAATAATAGAGCACTAAGAACTGAGAAATCACTACTCTAAAAGCCACAGTTTTAAATACCACATGTAAGGTAAGTCACTGCCTATCAATTCTGTCACTCACATTCTGCAAGTGATTTGTGGGGAGACCAGACAATCATCATATTCAGTTAGAATGTTGATTACTGTCCCCTTTGATTTCGGTCATTTAAAAGTTTCTGTTTGTCACATTTGCCAATGGAACAAATATCATTTTGAAGTCAGCTAACTGCTGATACAATGAAAGACTTTACCATTTTGAAAACTCAGATATAGAATAAAAATAGTTACAATGGGAATATGACAAAATAATTTTTCTAGTTTTTTATTGCTGTTACTATGCTTGAATCTGCAAAAGTAGTTCCACTGAAGCACACATCTGAGGGTAGAATTTGTCCCTTAATATTTTAGCAAAAAAAACAAAAAAAACCAGCTACAGTTATTTTAAACATTTCTCTTAGAAACAATAGGAACATGCATGCATTTCCAGGCTTTATGGTCTAGTCGTGTCTGCAGTCTCAGTCCCTGAAAGTTTTCTTGGCTGTTATGACTTGTGAATTCTTCACAAGTAGCCTCTAACTTGCAAACATCTGCCCACAAAAAGCCCAGTCATACATACATTCAAAACCTAATGTTTTTGCAATTGCTAAGGACTGCATACATTTAGGACAATAAAAGCAGCATTAAAATGTATTAAGGTTATTTCAATGATGTGCTGCATATATAGATGCTTTTAAGTCAAAATCCAATATACCATCCCTCTTCACATTTAGTGTATTGAGATAACACATCTATAAAGTACATAGAGCCAGTTTCAGCCTCATAAATAAATCTCCACTCCTGAAGTGAATAATCTAAACTTTTAACCCTCAGTCACATGGCATCTGTCTCTGTTACTGAAATTGGATTGGAGGAAAGGCATTCCTTATCTTATTTAGCATGTTAATGGGTAACAGTATGAAAAAGATCACGAAGATGGATAGGGGAGAATAATCAGCAAACCAGATATTGCCATTATGAGACTTCATAGACCTGATTGTCCTCTCACCTGCACCAGTGAAAATCAAATGCAACTCAGTTGAAGTCCATGGCCTTCCACCAGTATAAAAGTGGTGTAAATGTAGAAGGAATTATTTCCTACCTGTCATATTTTAGCTACAGGATAGTCATGTTGTTATTCACAATCCAAGAAAGACTTGTTGAATGGCAAAACATAAATCCTGTACCATTTCTCATATGTCTACCATCTTCAGTCATGATACAAGATATTTGAGTTAAACTGGATATCTAGTAGCCTTGGAATAAATATTTAAAGTTCTTCATTCCTTGACTTCCCTCATATTAACTCAAATCCTCTCCTTCCTCCCTAAAGGATGCATTGTAGGTATTTCTAATTATCGTTGTTTTAAAAATAAAAGTAATGTTTACTTTACGGTTTTACCTGTGAAAAAGATTTCTACTTTGTTCTGAGGTGTCTTAGAGAAGGGAATGACCAAAGTGACTTTTTAACTTGTGTGAGTTATTTGCTTTTGGCTTGAGATCTTATCCATCAAGTTTCAACCCAGGCTGACTTTGTTTCACAGCCAAGTTATAAAATAGAATGGAAATACCACAAGATTCCTATAGAAAGAAATAACCAAGAACTGCTCAAATACTGTGGAGGCAGATAGTAATAACCTTCTAGGATCCGTTGCCATTCATTCCAATTTTCTCCAACATATTTGGGAGTCTTGTTTGTGCCCTAAGCAGTGTCTGATAGTACTGGAAGGTTTCAGATTCAATTTCAGAAAGTATATTAACTGCCAAAAATGATACAAACACAGACATACAAAGTGCATATATTGACTTACCTCCAATATGATAAGCAAATAAACGCCTGCTAAGATGACTGATGCAATTGTTACTTGTGTCTCTATATTTGCATGAAGGTACTGATGCTTCATGGAGAGAGGAACAATTGCAGACTCCTGTAGGAAAGCTTGAATGTTTATGGAGATTGCATTACTGTAGGGAAAAAAAGGAAAGTTCTGCTTCCTTACAGAATGAAATAGCAAATGTCGTATTTTTAAAAAAATACTGTAAAATTGTTTCATTAGTTAAAATAAAAAATGTAAAGCATCTTTTATGATACTTGAATACCAGATTGTAAATGCCATGTCTTGGAATATAACTTAAGTCCAGGAAGTGGATAGGATGACCATATTGTAATTACTTTTAAAAAACTAGGAAATTTTATATTTTACTGACAGTCTGAAGAATTACAAAATGATGGAATAGTAGTTTTGTTTAAAGAAAAGAAAATATATTTTCATAGCATTCAAGTAATCAGTTTATACAAACTTTTATTACAGTTGGTTTCTGCCAACCTGTTAAGTATCTCAAAGATTCTAGTTGTGATAACTTGCTCATTTCGTCTTGAGTTTAAAGGTAGAGTCCAGTTGTATAAGACCTGCAAGAGATTCAGTTTAACAACACCAGTAATTAAAGATCAGTAAAGTGGTGCATGGCTCTGTTCAATTTTTATTTTGGTGTCTACACAGTCGGGTCTAAATTCTGGTATACATCCAAGATGTATGGAGATCATTGACCAATGGAAACTGCAGCCAGAATTTGGTCCTTTACATGGAGAAATGACTATAAAGAACTCAGGAAAAACAGCTTCTGCAGCATTATATATTGCGGCACCTGTGCTGCACACTGGTATGTGGGCAAGATATCTGAATCCATACTGAAGTGTGTATTTCAAATATGGGTGCAGAGATTCTCTCTCTTTGGAGCCAAAAGGGATTTAAAGAGACAAAGTCCAGTTAGAAATTGTAGCCCACATTCCTCATTCCTGCTCTGTTCCCTTGTCTCAGAGTAGCAGAACAAAGAAGAAAGAAAGCAGTCTTAAACACCCAGCTGGGGATACCTTTGGAAAAGGAACCTCTGGTGGCATAAAGTCAACATGGATAATTTTTAGTTACCTGCCCCCACCCCAGTGTCCTGGGCAGTCCAGGGAAGTGTCCAGCAAGAGGTGGGTGACTGGAGCAAAGTGTACTCTGGCTATTCCAAGCTAGCAGAAAGATCTCTTGGGGATTATTATGGTTTGCACAAATTATAGCATCCCTCCCATCAGTAAGAAAGGCTGATTTAACAGTATAATTACCTTGACAACATTGTGCCCAATGATGTTACTTGATGAGCTAATGGACCTGCTTTTATTAACTTATACATAGTAACCATGAGTTTGTATGCAGTTACAATGCTGATGATTAAGGTGTGATGCAACAACAAATCACAGGCCAACCATATACACGGAATCAAAAGAAAAAAAGTAGGTGTCTGTGGTCATGGTTATTTTTTAAACTACGTTGCTTCTTTTTATTTTCATGTATTACACATGCAGACAGATTAATACACTTTATAGTACTCTGATGTGCCTGTCCCTTCAGTTAATTATCTCATTTTTTATTAAATCTGTTTGCATAAGTGCAAAAAAAGCACCTTAAGTCTGTTTCTTTGTGTGCTTCTTTCCCCCAAAATCCTCTAGCCAAATTTCACTAATTTGATTTCTTTTTAGACAAAAGCACTTGTATGTTAAGTATCAGGTCAGAGGAAATTGTCCCCAGAGCTCATTAAATTCCAAAAAGGGGTTAAATACAATGTTGTAAGGTCAAGATAAAATGTAATTTTACTATGTACTAACAACAACATAGCTAATGCTGACATCAATGTACATTTCACAGCAAAAACAAAAATCCATGTAATGTTGACGGAGATAACCCAGTATCAGTAAAAGAAAGGAATCTCAAAAAAAGATGTGACACCAAATTTCCAAAGACAATGATATGTGAAAACCATAACCTGGGGCTGACGTCTCCTTCTAGATCCAGGGTCTTCTATCTGCCCAATTTGCACTATTATGTATTCCTCTGCCCGCCGATCAACCACATCTGCTGCAAAAGGTCCTCCTAGCTCTAACTTCAGCAGAGCGGATTCACGAAAATCTGTAATATTCATAGCTGATGGAAAACCCGTTAAGGGCTAAACTTCCAGTGATAGTTATATAGGATTACACATTATACTGAAATACAGTATATTACTTAACTCAGAGACGAAAAATGCAATATGAGGCAGTCTCTCAAACGTAATCGAAATTATTCTCAGAACAAAACCTATGTAAAAAGATTCCCACCCTGTGAAATGCAGCTGTCAGGTAGCATTTTTTTTTTTAAACTGTGATGCTAGAAGCCCCCTTCTGGAGCAGCTGGGAACTGTGAATATGGGAGGCAACTATAGGCCCACTCCTTCCAGTTTAAGTTAAAGGCTGTTTTGTTGCTGTAAACTTGCAACTAGATGGAAAAAAAAGTCATTCTTGTCAGGAACTAACAATAAACAACATTTCCACCAATTACAGGGGTCATGACCCACAGCTCCTGAACTCAGGCCTGTAAGGGTCATGGGAAAAGTCACACCTCGTGCTTCCTGCTCACTGCTCCTGCTTCCCTGGGTTGATTTCCTGGCATCCCAACCCAGCTTGACTCCAGACATCTGACTTGTGGTTCCTAACCTTCAGTTTGTCTCCTGCTTCTGACCTCCTGGTATCCTGACCCACCTGACTCTTGACTCCTGTCTCATGACTGTGGACTCTTGCTTTCAACACTAGGTCTGGCTGCCAACAACCCAACCATGACAACAGGCTTGAATGACACATTTGAAATCCCAGCTGCCATCTTCAGCAGGAGGTAATTTTGTGCACAGTTGCGGGCACACATTGAGTTGGGCATCATGTAGACCACTCAGTAAAGATGTATATTCAATGTGCAGCCAACAAAATGTTAGGATACATAAGGAATGGGACGGGAAATACTGAAAACAATATGCTACCATGCTAATGTAACTAATCTGGAAATTTGACTTTTTCACAATTTCACTTACGAATTTTCAGCTTTGAGGCCGTGGTTAAACAAACCCAATGTTTACATTTAAGCACATCATTAAATACTACTTAGATCATGGAACTTATAAAAGTGCTTAAGAGCATTGCTGAAGTAAGGCCCTATCACCTGACATTTAATGGGGGTATTTTACAAAGAGATGTAAAAATCTTGCAACATTTTTACAAATTCATGTCAGGCAATTAATTTATTTTCCAGAAAGACATTTCACTGCCCATAGTACTGAGAGGATTGAACAAGGAAAGAAAAAAAAACCACAACTTAGAATTTTTAAAGTATTCTTACTAGTTTGAATACCTACAGGACAGCACTTTACCCCACTTTTAAATAATCTCTAGTGAAATAACTAAAGTTATCCCGGGTTGACCACACTCTGATTGTTTTAATACAGAATGTTTTGGTTTGATATTTGAAGTTCCTACATCTTTACAAAGAATTACAATGTTACACACTCATTAGTTCTCAGCAGAAAGGCTGAATGAGCATGGACACTGAACCACCCTTTGTGTAAAAAAAAATAGATCTCTCCAGGTCAGGGTTATTACCTGTGCATAATAAGGAAGCATGTACCTCTGTACCCTGACTTGTGGAGAAAAGACTCCAGTCTCCAGAGCTATCAGAACATCTGACACTTTTCCCAAGCAATGATTCCACTCAAACATTTATTTTTAATTTGTTTAAAAGGGATAATTACACAAGATGATGAATTAAAAAATGCAAAGCAACAATGAAGAAGTCAACAGTTGTTTCTTTAAACAAATTCCAAACAGGAAAATTCAAATGCTGTCCCTAGCAAACTTGATATTACATTTCTCTTCCATTGCTGCAGTTTTCCAGGGTAGCTTGCTGTCACAATTTCCAAACCCCAGTGCAATGGCACAAATCTTTATTGAAAGCATATCAACAGCTCTAATGAGAGGCATTAATTATTGTCCTTCAAAAGTCTTGCTGACCTGTATTCATTAACCTAATGACTTGGGACACCTTTGACAGTCATTATGTACACCATTATGAGTGCAGCCAATAATTTATTTCTACAAAAAAGCTTCAGGTGCATATAATTATGGCACCTTCCTGCCACACAATACATCCAACATAAATCCTGTAATTATACAGATGACACATTCAGGAGCTACTACAGAGAAAACAAAGTCATAAGAAAAAGGAAAACTTATTTTCAAGATATGCACAGTGGTGCCTTCATACAAAATAGTTTCTTCCTACAGATCTTTATTTTTCATTTGTCACTGTTCAAACATGAAACCATAAGGAAAAAGCCCTAGCAAGAAGGTCCTATATTTGATTGCACATGAAACTTAATAACTTTCACAGGTCTAAGATGAGGAACTTAGATTGAAATCCCATTGGGGTTACCTCCTTCCAAACAATACTCAGAATCTGATCTTTTTTCCCCAGTTACGTCACTGCAGATCATAGCCTGCATCTAAGATACAATCTGATGTTCTCAAAACACTTTTGCTGTGGAAAACTACAGCCATGTTTCTATGAGTCAAACTGGGACCATTTTCAAAGGTCTGATTTTAATTATGTCTGTTCATTTTAATGATTTCAAGGTCTTGCTTACTGAATTCATTTCAGAAGCTTGTCAAAGCAAAGAGATGCACAAAACATTTGCAGGGAAAGACCCAACTCACACTGAGCCTGGGTTCAAGGTTCATTATAGTCTGTGCACCTGGAGAGAAGTTTTCCCAATAGGGGAAACTGGCAATTTCCTTTCCACCCAACAAGCCCCAAGACTCTTTCTTACTACAGCTCCCCTGCCGCAAAGCACAGCCCCTGCTAGTGGCACCAGTCTCTTCCTGGTGGGGGGGTTGAGGTGGACCTTAGCTACCCCTTACATGGGGTCCACCCCAGCTCCTCTTATTCCCCCCCAAAGACCCGCCCTCAGCCAGGCCAGAAGCTGGAGCCAGGCCGTAATAAGAGCTGTCCAGGGAGCCTCCACCTGCCCTGGGCAGCGTGCCCCGAGAGTGGGAACACTAGCTGGGGATTGCTCTCAGGCATCTCAGCCCCTCACCCAGGGCAGGTGGAAGGTCCAGGGCTCCCCACAGCAGCCCAGGTTCTCTCGGTGGCTCTTACCACAGCCTGGCTCTGACTTCTGGCCTGGCCAGGAGGTGGGACCTCAGGGGGAACAGGAGGAGCAGGGGGTGGGGCCATAGTTCTGGTGCCGGTAGTGCCCCCACTTCTACACAGGTTCTGGCACTCCTGTGGGGGTCCCCAAATTGGCCTGGGCCCATATGATAATCCACTGCTGAGCACACCAGGAATCCCAGGGTTCTTCTGGGAGTACAGGAAGTATTCTGATTCCTACTTCACCCACACACGTACACCCCTCCTCCTTTGCTATGGCTAACAGTGCATGAAGTCCACAAGGCATCCCATAATGTTTAGCAAAGTGCATCAGAAGACCTAAGTAACTGCATGCTAGGAACTCTGGGGTTTCACTTTGTAGCATATATAGTTGTTTAAGTATCAGAGGAGTAGCCGTGTTAGTCTGGATCTGTAAAAGCAGCAAAGAGTCCTGTGGCACCTTATAGACTAACAGACGTATTGGAGCATGACCTTTCGTGGGTGAATATCCACTTCGGCGGATGCATCCGACAAAGTGGGTATTTACCCACGAAACTCGTGCTCCAATACGTCTGTTAGTCTATAAGGTGCCACAGGACTCTTTGCTGCTTTTATAGTTGTTAAAGAAACCCTGAAACTTCCCTTGCTAACTCTCTCAGCCATATGAGCTACTGACCCTCAACTGAACAAAGAACTGGATACAGCAGAAGCCTGGTACAGAGAATCAGGCCTCTTGTCATCTCAGAAGAGACCTTGGATTGAAAGGGAGGCAACTTTCAAGATTATCCTTTCCACAGAGATCAAAGATGAGAGCAATGGCTAGCAGGGTCCCCACCAATAGTAGGAGTGGGGCCGCAGCCACACATTATCTGGGTGCTCCTCTAAAGGTGATACCAGGGATGTGGGGGGAGGAATGAATGAAGGGAAGCTATGAGTTGGAGGTTTCTTGTGGGATGGAGGGAAATGTTTCCTTGGAGGCTTCAGTTTGTTAAAGTTCACAGCTCGCTCTTTGCCTAATATTTGTACTATTAATGCATTTATGATTCAATCCTGTAGGGTGCTGGGCACTCTGGCCCAAATCCAGCAAAGCGCTTGGGTACATGCCTAACATTAAGCATATGCCTCAGTTCTTTACTGGATCAGAGCTTGATTTCCTTCTTTGACAGGGTAACTGATTTGGTGGATAGGGGGAATGCGGTGGACATAATACACCTGGATTTGAGTAAGGCTTTTGGCAGTCCCACATGACATTCTGATATCTAAACTGGAGAAATGTAGGCTACACAGAACTACCATTAAGTGAATACATAATTGGTTAAACAACCGCAAACAAAGAATAATTATTAATGGAAGGATGTTGGATTAGAGAGAGGTCTCAAGTGGGGTTCCACAGAGATCTGTTTTGAGTCCGGTGTTGTTTAACATCTTTATTAATGACCTGGATATAGATATAGAGAGCATACTGATCAAATTTACAGATGACACAAAGCTGGGGCAGGGGGTTGCCAATACTTTGAAGAACAGAGCTAAAATTCAGAGAGATCTTGATAAATTGGAGAACTAGGCTATAGACAACAAAATGAAATTCAACGAAGACAAATGTAAGGTGCTACACTTAGGGAAGAAAAGCCAAATGCACAAATACAGAATAGGGGCGGGGGAAACTGCTGACAAGGATCTGTGTAGTTGTGGTGGATCACATCTTCAACATGAGTCAGCAATGCGATGCTGTTGCAATATATATATATATATATATATATATATTCAATTTTAGATTTAACAGAGTCGTAGCATGCAAGTCACACGATGTGATAATACCACTCTACTCAGAGCTGGTTAAGCCCCAAATAGGTCACTAATGTATAGAAAGCATGTAGAGAAACTGGAAAGGATCCAGAGGCAAGTGACAAAGATGATCAAAGGGATGGAATGCAAGCCATATGAACAAAGGCTGAAGGAACTGGGTATGTTTAGTTTGGAAAAGAGGAGATTCAAAGGGAACATGACAGAGGTCTTCAGATACTTGAAAGGCTGCCATAAAAAAGGTGGAGAAAAATTGTTCTCTCGTCACAGAGGGCAGGACAATGTGTTCAAGCTACAGCATATAAGATTAAATCTCAAGAAAAGCTTTCTAACAGTAGGACAATGCCTCAGGAGGTTGTGGAAGCTTCTTCACTGGAGGTTTTTAAAAGGAGGCTGGATGGCCATCTGTCTTGGATGGCTTAGACACAACAAATCCTGCATCTTGGCAGAGGTTTAGACTAGATGACCACTGTGAACCCTTCTAACCCTACGATTATAGTGTGCAGTGTGTAGGTAACAAAAAATAATCAGATGTGCTAAATTCTTAGCCAGTTGGGGGCAGTAATCACAACTCACCACCTGCTTTGTCATTATTAGAGTCCAGTTATAGAAGAGGTGACTTTGACGGGGGCTTTGAAGGACAAGGAAATGGCATTACTGAGTCTGACTGGAAATTTCCCCAATGTATGGCAGCACTGGCAAAAGAGAAAGTACAAAGGTCCTTGAGGGGGAAAGTGGACAAACAGGTAATCAAGGCTGCTATCATTGGCAGAGCAAAGGTGGGAGCTGACAGCTCGATAAGCTAAATATGAGGTCTTGTGGGAAAGAAGTGGCTCAAAGCTTGGAAGAATTTGAAGGAATCTCAGAACTGCAATGCAATGGAAGGTGTGACAGTTATTACCTGCAACACTTTTCTTATACGAGCCAAACATTTCTAGTTAAAGAGAGAAGCATTCAACTAAAGATAATTGTAATAGGTGTGACAAGGTAAATAAGTACTATGCCAAAGAAACAGACTCTTCTTTAAACGAGGGGGAGGTGGTATATGGTTGGATTGCACAATTCCTCTTTAGCATACAAGAATCCCAATTACTTTTTAATTTCAGAAACCCTAGTTCTATTATGGTGCATTGATTTGCTCCAGACCTCTGTTCTCTATTGCCTGCACAACATACAAATTCGTATAGATCAGGGCAAAAGTTATTAGAAACACAGCATGAAGAGAAGCATGGTAATGAATGTGGAGAACACCTAGCATTTCAGAACATCCTACAAAACCAAAACTTATTTTCATTATGGGAGAAATGCAGAAATACTTCTCTTGGTAGTTCACAGTTTTCTAATTAATGAACTCAGATCATTTGTGAATACTGATGACTGTACAGTCACAGTAGGCCATAAAGCCTTGTGTATTAGGAGTATTCACCCCTAAACTGAGAAGCACTAGGTTTTTCTAATGCATCACTGTATCTTTTCTGTTATTTTTAAAACCCAGTTCCCAAAGGTGTATCTTCTTAATTACTGATACTTTGCACTTACCTGCCTTTCATTCAAAGATTTGAAAATATTTCACAAACATGACACAACAGCGTAGGGTGACCAGACAGCAAGTGTGAAAAATCAGGATAGAGGGTGAGGGGTAATAGGATCCCATATAAGAAAAAAAACAAAAATTGGGACTGTCCCTATAAAATCCTCTGCAAAAGAGGGCCTACTGCCGTGCACCGGCACAGAATACCTCTTGTGGCTGAATGAGCTTTTAAGTCAATAAATCACAAATGATTAAAAACAAAAAACAAAAAAAAAGGAACAGCACCATCACCATTTTGGAAAATTATACTAAATCAATTTAATTTGAATCAGGGCCAGTACGGAAACCAAATGCATTAGTGATCAAAATTGTACTAAAGCAAATCCTACAGACATGGAAAATCTCCACCAAGTCACTGGAGGGGTTGGTTTTCTGGCATTGCTTTTGACAGCTGCAGCCTAGCTACCTCAGTGCTGTGTGCCAGATGTGCCTTGGTGAAATGGGCAAAAGCAAAGAGAAGCAGCAGTTCAGAAGGAGGGACACAGAAGATGATGGGAAGAGAGACAACTAGGGTTAACACAGGTGAGGAACAACAATAGAAAGAAAGGGAAGGAGGGAGAGAAGATGGAAAAGAGGTAGTCATAGGTAAAATGAAAAGTGGAGAACATCCATCTCAGTAGAAACATCCTACTGCCAGAGATGGGAAGTACTGCCTCCAACAAAACTAATTCTGGTGCTGAGAGACAGTGGGCATGACAGGGAAAACCAAAAACATTGAACTGAAGCTGGAAAAGTGGAAAAAATACAAAAGGGGAAGAAGAAAGAAGAGTATCACTCTTTTGGGGCATGAAATGCTTCCAAATTCTTGGTTTTTCCACTGAAAATATTTTTCATTAGAAGTTTTCCAACCATCTCTAGAGTGTATAAGCCTCTGCATTCCCAAATCAGCTACATTTTGCTTTCAAAACTTTAGCTCTTTCCTCTATTTCCCTCCAGCACAGTTAATTTTGAATTAGCGGTACTGGCAGTGCCTGCATAGACCTTCCTGTCAAAACTGAATCATTACTATTTTTCACTGATCTCTGCCCTTTCCAAACACAGAAGACAACAGAGTCAAATCTAGAGAGAGAAGTTCTGTACCTGGACTCTATTCCTACTAACCTTTGTGAGCAAATTTTGCACTCACATAAAGACTGACCTTGTGAGACAGCAAGCTCCTCACAAGATCAGACGTTTACATGAGTACAGACATCAACGGGAGATGCACCCTTGAGATGAGAACAGGGCCATATGTTTCTAATTCACAAAACAGCAGATATTAAATTGAAAAACGTGCCAGGGCTGCCATCAGAGATTAACTCAGGGACCTCCAGAGCCCAAAAAAGAGTCTCTACAGCTTGAGCTAATGAGCCAGTGTCACAGACATAGCTGCCCCGTAGCATCCCTTGCTGGCAAAGCATGGCACTAGGGATGTTCCCTGCCTCAGTTCCCCCTCACCTGGGTTTTCTGTGTCTCAGCTCTCCGGCTAGGTCACTCTCAGAGTTCAATTGCTTTCTGGGGCAACAAAAGTTCACAAATAAAAGATTTTCTTGTTGTTTGGGCTCCTCTTCAGCCCATCCTCTGGGCTCAGTTCCCAGCAGTCTCTCTGCTCTGGGATAGAGTGCCGACTCCCAAGCTGCTTTCCCTGGAGTCCCCTCACAGCCTCAGCCTCTCTGGGCTACCTTCCAGCCTTCCCTGCTCTGGGAGAGTGCCCTGACTCGGGAGTCTTTCCAGAACCTACTTAAGGGCCTTTCACAGGACCCCAACTTGCTCCCTGTGGTTCCTCCCTCTGGCCTTGTTACGAGGTTCAGGTGTTAATCAGGCTGTAACCTGACCCCAATTAATCTTACCGCCTTGGCTGGAGGCAGCTAACTATGGCATATGTGAGACTAATTGAACAAGACTGCCTAACCCCAGGAGTCCTGGCCCTGAAAGGGTGGGCATCCCATCACAGTCAGGCTCTTCAGAGGAGATCTGTAACAGACCCTCATCTTTTGTAGGCCAGGCTCAGAGGATACGTAATACACACTGTCTAGTGGGATGCATAAGTTCTCAGGGCAGAGACCTTTCCTATTGGTCCCTAATTCACCATTCACATATGTAGCACTCTAGAACTAATATGGCAAACAATAATAATATAGAAGAAATGCAGTCATTCCAAAGTATGGTCTCTTCAGTAGAATTCAAGAGAAACAAATACACAGAATCTTAGGACTGGAAAGGACCTCAAGAGGTCATCTAGTCCAGTCATCTGCACTCATGGAAGGACTAAATATTATCTACACCATCTCTGCCATCCTCATAGAGATTCCACAACTTCCCTAGGCAATTTATTCCAGCACTTAACCACCCTAACAGCTGGGGAGTTTTTCCTAAACCACCCTTGCTGCAATTTAAGCCCTATCTTCAGAGGTTAAGAAGAACAATTTTTCTCCCTCCTCCTTCTAACAACCTTTTATGTACTTGAAAAAGTATGTCCCCTCTCAGTCTTCTCTTCTCCAGAATAAACAAACCCAATTTTTTCAGTCTTCCCTTCAATCTAGACCTTTAATCATTTGTGTTGCTTTTCTTTGGACTCTGTCCAATTCATCCACATCTTTCCTGAAATGTGGTGCCCAGCACTGGACACAATACTCCAGCTGAGGCATACTCAGTGTGGAGTGGAGTGGAAGAATTACTTCTCGTGTCTTGCTTACAATACTCCTGCTAATACATCCCAAAATGATGTTTGCTTTTTTTGCAACAGTGTTACAGTGTTCACTCATATTTAGCCTGTGATCCACTATGACCCCCAGATCCCTTTCCACAGTACTCCTTCCTAGGCAGTCATTTCCCATTTGTATGTGTGCAGCTGATTGTTCCTTTCTAAGTGGAGTACTTTGCATTTGTCCTTATTTAATTTCATCCTACTTACTTCAGACCATTTCTCCAATTTGTCCAGATCATTTTTTATTTTAATCCTATCCTAATAACGATACCATGTATTACCTGCAAGCCTGGCAGTGCTTATTAATCTTTCAGTCTGTATGTAGATGTTCATTCCCTATAGTTTAATACTTAGATTTCAAGGTACTAAAAACTCAGATTCAACACCAGAATATTGGTGCATTTAATCATTCACTAAATGTTCATGTATAATGAACAGCTCGCATTAGTAGTAATAGAAGCATCACATTAAATGTCTTCCCTCCTCACCCCCCGCATAGGTTCCAAGCAGTGGTGCCAATTAGAGGTGTCAGGAGTGGGGAAATGAAAGAAATGCCCCCCTTCCCTCAAGGTTTTGGCACTTGCTCAAAGTTCCATAGGCTATGAAGCTGGGGAGGAAGGAGATGCTCCAAGCACTTTTAAGTAGTGGTCCCCTACTCCATCAGTACGGCTGCTGTTGGAGCAGTCCAGAGCATTGCTCCAGCTGTGTGGTTGCAACGTCACTGAAATTTGACCCAGCCAGCCCTCTGTTCAGACAGAAGGGCAACTGGGCCAAATTTCAGTGGGTGTCATTGTGATCTGATGCATGGTGTCACAACACCACTCAAATCTGACTGAACTGCCACTCTGTACAGATGAAAGGGAACTAGTTTTGGGATTTTTCTGTCATTGTCACCTTATACCTCTGTTTACATTTTGCATATTGTGGTCAGGTTTCATTATGAACTTCAGTTCCCTTTTTAAGACATGAGTAGGGGTCAAGTGGTGTCCAGTTGAAGAAATAGGAAAATCAGGCCTTTGCACAATTCATTATCATTTAGATAAGTTACTATGGAAACAGGTTTGTGAACAAATTAATTTGCTACCATAAGGGCAGTTAGGTAGCATCACAGACTCTAAGGAAATAAATCGTTGTAATCAGCAAAGCAGCCATCTTGTATCAGCTTATCAGTATAACCAATGACCGCACTGCTCTCTGATTATTAAACAAACGAAAATTATAAAGGATACAGTAGCTTTCCAATGGTGACACAGCCAACATCTGCCAGGGTGCTCCATGATCTGGATAAGTGCTAAATAAAATCTACGACAAACAAAAAATGGGCATACATTGAATTGTTACAGAGTTGACCTATCTCCCCAGTCTGTCTCAAAAAATATATGAAATGGCCTTTCTTGAACCTTATAAACAAATGCATAATTCACAATAATGTTTTCAGGTATATTTAATTCCAATTGCTGATATTTCTCAAACTTAAAACCAGGCCTGTGACTCTAAAAAAGAGTGAGTGGTATTGAGGTGTAATCCTTCACCACATTTAAACTAGCAAAATCATACATTTTGTTTATAGTAATCAAGTCTCTCCCAGGACCAAGTTGCAGGCTAGTTGTAAGGAACTGTCTGGAAAGTTAGGCCCAAATCCTGCCCTGGCTGAAGGGAAACAAATGCTTATTGTTTGTTCTGCTACAGGAATCCCGCCAAGTAGAAAAAGATTCCTTATGTCAGGCAAGCAGATAATTTCCAACCCTCCAAAACACTTGCAGAGCCTTGCAGCCTAACAGTTCACAGATTCCATTAGGACTGTCCAAACAGTCAACAGCATCAATCTGACAACTCAGCTGCAGACACCCCCCCTCAGCCACCTGCCCTGCTATTCCTCTAGCTTCCCTCCACTAGAACACTGTGACTGCTACCGAATCCTGGATCAGTGTCTCCCTCCATTCTTTTTCTGCCTCCACCTTTCAAGTGTTCAATTTGTTTCATTATAGTACAACAGGGAGCAACAGAGCCAGGAAAGGGGACACTTAATTCGGGAGCTGGCTGCCTCCACCAGCACTATTGATCAGTTAATATGAGGCAAGGAGGATGGAAAAACCAGGATAATCATGAAAGAAAGGAGGAGAGAAAATTAGGATCCTGGAAGGGAAAGAGTTAGAGGAGAGAACTAGAATCAAGCAGTGGACTAAAGTGGGGATTTGAGGAGAGATGAGCTACAGCTCATTAGAGATGGAAATTAAACACACACACACAGCATTTACAGGCAAGAGACACTTGTGGACAGGGAAAAGAGACAGGAGTATTAGAACAATGAAAAGAGGAAGAAGGAAAGAGCAGAGATTATAGAAGGAGAAGACAGAGGAGGACGAGGAAAGGGTGCTAGAGACAGAAAGAGAGAGGAATTAGAATTAGGGCATCAGGCAGAATGGGAGAGATTTTTAAGAAGGGCTGGGTTTGGGGGAATTAGCTAGAATACGAAGCTCTTTACTATTTTCACCCTCCCAGCTTTATTTCTGGGACAGTTTCTCTGCATTCCCCAATGGCTGCTAGAGTGCAGCCTTCTGCAGCTCCCCTCCCTGTGCTAGCTGACCAGAAGTGATACCGACAGCCACATTTTAGCAGCCATTGGGGAAGGCAGAGAGCCCACACGAGGTTTTGCAGAGCCTGTTTTCCACTCTGCAAAGAGTTCCATGAGAGTCTGAGGAGGAAAAGGAGGAGTTAGTGTTGACATTTTGACAGAGGAAGAAGCTGACCCCTGAAGGCCCCCAGCGGTACTTGAGGAGCCATCTCAAAATCATTATACACCTGCCAGTGACATACATGCTAATTAACTGGACCTGAGCTCCCTTGGGGGCACAGTATGTAGCATGTGGGACAGTGTTAACTAGTACACAAGAGACCTGTGCATCTTTTTGCCCATTGATCCTCACTCCCCTGAGAGGATTAAATTTAGCCTTAAGTTACAGTAATTCCAATTTAAAATCATTACACTGATTTAATTCTAATTTATTAAATGAAAGAATGTTGCAAATCCAATACTTACAGAGCACACCACTACAAAGATAAAAAGGGTTGAAACTTTTAGGAATCTTAAACAGCATCTGAAAGGTAAGAATAATGTTACTTATACAAACTTTATAAAAAACATTATTTGTGTTTGATCATAAGGAAATTTTTTAGATAGAAAACAACATGATTAGCCAGAGAACTCTGTTTCCCCATAGAGTACTGAATACAGGCACTAAAATGCAAGCAATTGTCTATTGCCGTTCCAGAGCCCAATCTTGCCATCCTTACAAATACAAAGCTACTTTTGACATCAGTGGAGTTTGCCTTGTATAAGAACTTCAAGGCTGGGCCCTAAATACATTTTACTCGTTACACAAGAGGCACACTGTCATGGCTGACTTCTCCAAAATTTGATCATTCCCTCAAAATATTTCTAATACATACCCTGAAACTTATTGATAAAAAAGTCATAGTTGTAAGACGGGAATAGACATTTGGAGTCCCGCAATAATCAAATTATCTCTTTAAAACATCACCGGTTTCTAGACATTCACAGACAAACTATCAGAACCTTGGTTTTGATTTATATTTTACATTATCACAGTGAGTCTGAGTACACTGAACAATGACTTATTTTTAAAAGATTCAATGCCATCAAATATGCTAAAATCTCAGGAAAATATTTAGTATGTCAAACCATGCTTGTTTTAAATTAAACTATTTTCTATTAAAATTTTGCATTTTCCAGTAATCAGTTTTTACATTTACCATTTAAAAACTATGCCCTTGCGTCTTATACATGGGAGCTCTCTCTCTCTACTAATTATTTTTCTATTTGTCAATACTATATGTAAAATCAATGTGCGATAGAAAATATACCCCGGGGTTCACCCCCTACATGCTACTGGAATAATGTTTGTACAAGGTATGCCTTGTGAGGTATCAATAAATATCTCATAACTTGCTGATAAACAATATCATGGCAAAATGCACATAGTAATATTATATGTAAAGTTTGAATATAAGCTGAAATCATGACTGAAGTATGTTTTCCAGATAAGTCTGAGGAGTGGCCAAACTAGTTGCTGAGAGAGGGCAAGCTGATGCCTCAGACAGGTGGAAACAAGGCTGATGAACCATTACCTGCTAAGTGACCAGGAAGGGGGCAGGGGTAAAAAATCTATATCTTAGCAAAGAAACAGCACGGAGTTTCTTTCACTAGACTGCCTGTCACCTTGCTCAAAGCTGGAAATGCTTCTCAAATGGGGGACAGGACTACCAAAAGAAGGGGCAGACACCCCAAGACACTCTCTCTCTCTCTCTCTCTCTGGTATCACTCCTAAGAGGACAAAGGAAAACAGAAGTTGGACTTTGGGGGAAGGGTAGGTCCTGACCAGAAGAGTTTGGTCAGAAACCTTGCTCGAAGTATATGGTGATAAATCTTTGAATCTAATACAGTTTGAAGTTAATACACTTGTTTTAGTGTTTTATCTAATCCAGTGTGTTTGAATTGGAGTGTCTGGGTAACTCTATTTATAATAATAAGCTGCCATATTATTCCCTTAAGGAATAACAGACTTAATATATTTGTACTGTCCAAGAGAGGGCTGGGCAGTACAGGACATACATTTCTGGGGGACGGTCTGGGAATGGGGGGGGTGTTGAGGTCACCCCACAGAATAAGTCAGGGTATGGCTACACTTGAGAGTTGCGGCGCTGGTGGAGGCTTTCCAGCGCTGCAATTAGTAACTGTCCACACCTGCAGGGCATATCCAGCGCTGCAACTCTCTGGCTGCAGCGCTGGCTGTACACCTGGGTCTGCTTGGGGTATAACGATTGCAGCGCTGGTGCTACAGCACTGCTCGTAAAGTGTGGCCACACACCAGCACTGTTATTGGCCTCCAGGGTATTAGGAGATATCCCAGAATGCTTTTAACTAAATTACTCTCTTTGTTTTGTTATGCTGCCTCTCTTTGTTTTGTTGTGAACTCGGGGCTCCGGGAGCTGCTTATCTAAAAAACAAACACAGCTCCTGTTTGCTGTGATCAATCTGTAACTGACTGTGAACAATCAAATGAGATAACCCACTACCTTGCTGTGAATGAGGCAGGCAGTGGGATGAGTGTTTGCTTGAGGACAGAAACAGCGGGGGCACGGGGGAGAAAGGGAGTCCGTTGGAGCAGCTGCTTATCTGGTCTGCAGGCTGTTTGCAGTTAAGAGTAAGGGGTCGGGAAAATTTTCTGATTTTGCAAGGCAGGGAGCTGATACACAGTGTCGGCTCCAAAAATCCACTCTCTCTCTCTCCCCCGGTCCCTGTCACACTGCACCCCACCCCCCTCTTTTGAAAAGCATGTTGCTGCCACTTGAATGCTGGGATAGCTGCCCATAATGCATCACTCCCAACAGCGCTGCAAATGCTGCAAATGTGGCCACACTGCAGCGCTGGTAACCGTGAGTGTGGCCACACATCAGCGCTTTCCCTACACAGCTGTACGACCAGCGCTGTAACTCCCAGCGCTGCAACTCTCAAGTGTAGCCATACCCTAAGGTTGATGAGAGCCAGGGTTTAACTGTCAGGCTGGAATTACACACAGACCCTCAGCATGTGCCCGCATGTGCCCACTGGAAGGCTGTTTGTGAGTGGCCCAGGTGGGAGCTACTACAACAAAGCATTATAAGGCACCCAAGGACAGGGGTGACACAGCCCCCACTAGTCTGGACTGTGCCCCGGGTATGTCACAGTGTTTTATATTCACATTAGCAATGGGTTCTGCTGCGTAATTTGTCTCTTAAATCTGTCCATTAACTAAAACCATGGATGTCTCCCTAGTATTTTAGCTAAAAGTAAACATTAAAAAATCGGCTGCCTTCCTGATAGAATGCCAAGTGAGTGGGTTGCTTTAAGCCTGATGGTGGCAAAGAGAAAAACATTCCAAGACACTAGAATTAGTTGAGAAGGCTCTAGTTCAATAAACAGCTGCATTAAGAGAGTCATTTGTGTAATAGAAAACTAAATTAGACAAGTTTCAAAAGATTCAGAAGTCATATTTGAATCATAGTGGAAATAAGTCCTAGGATCAAGATCACTCATGGGAAAATTAGAAACCATGTAGGTGGCCACAGAGTGATCCAAGCCGCAAGGCAGTGGAGAAGCAGGCTCAGTCTATTTAAAATCTTTCATCTAGAAACATCAAAGTCCAAGCTATTGAAAAATGAAAAATAGCAGAACAAAAAGGGTTTGAAACTCAAGGCAGCAATGACCAATTTTAAGTTACAAAAGCAATTACCAGCACCTCAGGATTGATAATACGTGTGAGCTACAACCAAGTAGGATGTGTGAAGAACACCCAGTACATGTCTTTAATTATATATTTTGTTTCTCTCTCCCACATCTATTCTCTACCTCTTAACAACACACTACTATTTACGTACTTTGTTGGAATTTTTAATATTTTACAAATTATTAAAGCCCTGTTCAGATTATTTTAGATTTAATGCATTTGATAAATCTTCAGTCTGCACTTTCAAATTATGTTTCAACAGTTCTTATTGAAACAAGAAACATGATGACAACTACATTGGAAGATACAATAGAAATCAAGAGGCGTTAATTGAGAAGTCCATAACTACTTGTCCTTAAATAACAAATTCATCCTCAAGAGCTGACAAGATATAATTAGAAGCTTCTGAAAAATGTTATTTTATTGATGAAGCATAGCATTTGGGGGAGAGGGTTGTTTGGTTGGTTGGGTTTTTGGCACTTAGTATTACAGGAGCAGTGCTTTTAACAGCTTACAAACCAGAAATGATCAGCCTTTGACTTAACCATATTTAGCAACCTGTGTCTTGCATTACGATTCTAATCTGGCATAGAAATGCAAGTACAAATTCTGTGCCAGATTCTATCCTGATTTATACCCCCAGGGGAATCCCATTGGACTTCAAGGGGCCTCATGAGGTGCAAATCTGGGCAGAATTTCCCCTTCTGTCTCTAAACTTAGTGATTGTGAGCCACATCCTCAGCTAGTAGCTCCATTAATGTCAATGGAGCTATGCTGATTTATACCAGCTAAGGATCTGGCCCTTTATGTATATTCAACAATACGGCAAAATATCTCACAGGAAAATCCACCAAGGAAATATAGTACTTTCCTAAAATGTAAACTTATGTAGTTTTGCAAATGATTATGTAAAGGAACCAAGCAGGACTGAAACAACATCAAATGTTGGCTCAAGCTGCTAATATTGCAAAGAAACAGTGCTGGTATAGTTGTCAGTATTTATCCAAGCTGTGCTAACTGTAGCCAATACAGTTAGCCTACTCTGCTTATTCAACAACAATGGAGAATAGGGAAAATCCCGTGTTATTTAAATATCCCTAATTAGAACTGGAAAATAAACATGAAGCAGTGAGCTAAAACAAAGTACATTGTGTGATTTAGCCAAATAACGTTTTGTAACAGAGTGGCAGACTCTAGAAACTGGCACAGGATGCAGGGCAGGGAGCAGCTGGGACCCACACATGTGCACATCACACCCCCAGGGAGTGGTGGGGACCCACACATGTGAAACGGAGCTCATTTCTAGTTCAGGCCCATCTTTTAAAAAAATAATTTTAGGTAGGGTTAACATGTATCTGTATTTTCCTGGACATGTCAGGCTTTTTTGGTTCTTAAATCGCCATCCGGGAGGAAAATACGGACATATGGTAACCCTATTGGTACAAAAAATACATACTGTGGAACATCCCTTAAATCAGAACTTTTTATAAGGAACCGGTTGCTAAGAAATGAAAGGCTTTTTTTACATGTTTGTTTTTTTCAGTCATCCCTGCCAGGGCCCCGCTGAAAATGTTCGAATTGGGCCCCGCGCTTCCTAAAGCCGGCCCTGATGCAGGGCACCTATGTTGAGTAACAAGAGATATTAGAACCCTGTGCAATGCTGCCAGGGGATTACTGCAGGTGCAACTAGAATATAAAAAGAGTGCTGTAGTTTCTAGAAGGGGCAAAGGGAAGTAGTGTCTGGAACAAAGGGATTCTGCAGCTAAAATCTAGGAAAAGCCAACACTGACCAATTTTAGGCTTAAATTCAGGTTGTGTTGATAACATTTAATTTACTAATAAACCCATACCCCAAGAAAGAAGTAAATGTAGATTTTATACAAGGTCTGCCTACTTTAGATAACTGAAGGATGCAAGTTGGTTTGGGCACATTTTGCATTACAGTACATATAAAAAGCTATTATGATTATAATAAAAATACATTTATAAAAATAGTGGTAGTTAAACTATTCAAACAAAAATTTATCCAAGCAGCAAAAGCTATTGTGGAAGATCTTGTGGTATATTCACAAATGAACAGAAAGAACTTAAAAAAAGGCATAAAGACATATTTTTCCCTTATATAGTATTTAGTTAGAGACCTAAGACAAGTTGCGAGTAGAAACAAGGAGCCCTAAATCTTAATCAGATTTCACAACGAATTTCAAAGGGTGTTTTGGTTTTGCTTAATAATTGATGGGACAACATGACCCAGAATATGGAGTGTTATTTTACTCATTTGCAGAAATGAAATCATTTTCAAGACATTGACCCTTGCAGAAGTAACAAAAACAAAACAAGCAAGCTCTGGATTCATACCTCATCTTTGATAAATTGAACTTGACATGAAGGTTGTCCAAGAGTTCATATTTCTCAGAGGAATCAGATCTAGACAAGCTGGCCATTTCACTTCCCAGGTGAGACCTTTGCTCAAATTCTGCAGAGCTGTTATCCCATGAATCATCATCTGTGGTAAAATCTGGATTATGAAGAGCCATACATCGTAACCTACAAAACATTTTTAATAAAAAATGAATAAATTATTTCCCTTAATTTAAAAATATACTGGTTTATATCCTGATTTTGCACATACTTAACTTTCCTGTGATTGATTTCACTGGGAATACTCATGGTAGTCAAGTTAAGCATGTGCCTAAGAGTTTGCACAATCAGGACATTAGCGTGATGGCTGGTGGAAGAAATGTTATCTGGCTGAGATTCTAGGAGCTACACCAGGGGTAGGCAACCTGCGGCACGCGAGCTGATTTTCAGTGGCACTCACACTGCTCGGGTCATGGACACCGGTCCGGGGGGGCTCTGCATTTTAATTGAATTTTAAATGAAGCTTCTTAAACATTTTAAAAACCTTATTTACTTTACATACAACAATAGTTTAGTTGTATATTATAGACCTTATAGAAAGAGACCTTCTAAAAATGTTAAAATGTATTACTGGGACACGAAACCTTAAATTAGAGTGAATAAATGAAGACTCAGCACAGCACTTCTGAAAGGTTGCCGACCCCTGAGCTACACAGAGTCAAGTAAATTGTGTGCGTTTAGGAACTGGGCAGTGCAGACAGCTTCTCTGACAAACCTATGCTTCATGAGAGTGAATCTCTGCCCTGTCAAACCCCATGCATTTGCTGCAGGGAAGAGAACAGCTCCAGTCTGATGACTCATGGAAGGCTGACTGGAGTGCAGCTAGTCTCTGGCCTGCTTCCCCATCTCTGCGGCCTGTGGAAAGGCTAGTGGAGAGGGAAAGAAGTAGGGCTGTGTGAGGGGCACAAGGAGAAGGGTAACTGTGCAAGGGCGGCTGGGGTGTAAGGGAGTCTGTGAAGGGGCAGGAGTTGGAAGGTGCCCAGTCTATATGTATCAATATTTTGACACATACTTTGGTTCACTGGGGAGTCAATAGAGTACCTCCATGGGGGAAGAACCCTTGATGCGCCAGTGTCTCAGTGCATATAAGAATTGGCCACTTGGTGCACCAGGGATTGGATTTTGTATGCACCAACACATCAGCACATCACAAGCTTCTTACAGCACTAAAGTCCTACTCCGCTCAGAACCCCTACTGTCTAGGCTGCCTCTCTGCAACCCTACAATCAGAATGTCAGAAGGAATAATGTAAAAGCAATCCTTAATTTGAAATAAAAATAACTCACCCATTTTCCTCAGAGGAAACCTTCAGCAAAGGCGTCTTCTCTGTAAAGCAGTTGTCCTTTGACCTTGCGCTGAATAATTTCGGCAAACCAAAGTGGTACCTTAAAAATAAATAAATAAAACTAAATGGATAAATCAACAGAATTGATAATTCTAATTTTAACGACCCCCTAAGACTCTACACAATATTTTATAAGCTAAAAGTATATTTATATAACTAATTAAATATTAACTTATCAAGTGGTTGCTTCCTAAAAAATTGCAGGCAAAATTCTCTCCATTCTTCACTGAGTGCAGTCACCCTCTGATTGCATAATTTGTATTGTTCCATGTGCCTAACTCCCACAGAAGTCATTTCACATGTGCAACCAGGGCAGGTATGCAATAAAGATCCACATTGTGAATAAGAGTTCTATACCACAAATCAGAAGAGAGAATTTTATGCTGCATTTGGACTCTGAGATGTTTTTGGCAAGACCAAAGTGATGCTGGATCAGAGGAAAGAAACCCTTTGAAGAACTGGCTGACACACCTGTCTTCCTCCTTCCATCCACGGCAATCCCCACGTCTCCCCATTCATCAAACTGGTTGCGAAGTTTTGGGATCCTGTTTGATTCATCATTAACCACTGATAATCAAATAGCATCTGTGGTAAAAAATGGCTTCCTCCACCTCCACCTTACCAGTAAACTTTGCCCTGGAGGAGGATCTACCCACAGAAATCCATGCTTTTTCACCTCTAGAATGGATTATTTAAATCACTGTATACGGAGCCAAGGATGGGAATGATGCAGAGGTTCCAATATGCATCAACCTACCTCTTCATTGTTGCAGGCCACTGTGAACCCATCATCTCTTTGTTCTGATCCCTATACTAGCTCCCATTCTGCTTCTGTTGCTGATATAAGACCTTGGTCCCGATCTCCAAAACCACAAATAAGTTAGTACGCAGCTACATCACTGATCACATCTCTATCCATGATCCACTGAGACAGTTGTTACTTTATGCACTGCAAGTAGCCACGCTGAAGTCAGAGGGACTACTCACATTGTGTGAAGTTAAATATGTACATAAGACTTTGCAAGATCAGGGCCTTAGCTGTCCAGTTCAATCTGCCAGATAGTTTCCAATATTTGTTATCATCTGCTAGCTGTGCTATGGCCTATGTGAACTGAAGATGGTGATTTCAGTAGATGGTCTACATCTTACACGCACGCCCCTCTGTACGCACCTTGTTAGCAATCTTAGAAGAAAGACTAGGAAATGATTGGGCATAGGGACTGAACTACCTGGCCCCTCCAGATCAAAGTTTCGGCACATTGGCACTGGAGTGTAAGTTTCATTGTCACGGTCTGTTCTGTGAAGAGATGGCTCCATTCTCTAAGGCTGTCAACATGCCATCTTTTTATGAGCATTTCATTCACATTAAAAAAGTTAAAAGAAAAAACCTCCATATTTTTGAGAGCTTGAGCCCTCATTTAACTCAACCACAGTCTAAAACGATTGTTTCAAACCCTATCGTTTTTACAAAATAAAATCCATAATCATAATAAAAATACTATTGGGATTTATAATTTTAGGCTCATTTAACATTAACAATATCTTCTAACTACACATTCCTTGCAGAAATTTTCACCAGAAGTTGAAATGTTTAGTTACAATTCTGACGGCAGGATGAAGTTTCTTGTGTTCTGCCAATATTTGACAAGGGCAAATGGGATGACCCAGGTAATTATAAGCACATCAGCCTGACATTGATCACAGGCAAAACAATGGAGTGGCTAATACAGCTCGATTAATAGAGAATTAAAGGCGGGTAATATAATTAATGCCAATCAACATCAGTTTATGGAAAATAGATCCTGTCAAACTAACTTGATATCTTTTTTTGATGAGATTACACATTTGGCTGATAAAGGTAATAGTGTTGATGTGATCGACTTAGACTTCTATAGGGCATTTGACGTGGTACTGCTTGACAGACCTTTGATTAAAAAAATAGTATGAAACAAAGTGAACACAACACATTAAATAGATTAAAAACTGGCTATATGACAGGTCTCAACATCTAATTGTAAACAGGGAATCACTACTGAGTCGGTGTGTTTCTAGTAAAGCCCCACAGGCACTGATTTTTGACCCAACACGATTTAATATTTTTAGCAATGACCTGTGTTACCTAGCAGCTCTGTGTTCCTGGGGAACCAGAGTGCAGTACCCAGCATGTCTGACTCACGAAAGACACCCCCCGACCCCAGCCTCTGCTTGAACCAAAGCCGATCAGAAGGAAAACTTACAAAAAGCAATGAAAAGGCAGTGGGAGACACACCGAAACCCTTGGGATAAGGATGACAGGATTAAGGAAACTCCCCTAGCCTCATTTGCATCAAAGATGGGACAAGGAGGCATCTCCATTAGCATACAGAATAGAGAACAGAGATTTCAAGGCAAGAACTGCATGGAATTCTGGGACCAGAAAAGCAGGGAAGCACTACATGATGGAGGATCTCTGCTCCAGATGTTAATGAAAACCCACTCCTGCACACATCCAGTTCAGTAGTTATCAGATCAATTCTAGTAATAAATCCTTTATTGGTATCCAAAATACTGGAGCCCCCTAATTGCATTGTGAGCTCCCTCCAAGGAACACTGCCCATAGCCAGGAATGATCAGCTCCCATTGTCTAGCCTGAACAAAACAACTTTGGTATACTCCCATGAGCCATCAGTTTATACATAAACAAATCTAGTATTCTCCCTTGAACCATTGTTGTTTCTCTACAAAAACATCTACCCATGCTCAAGTGTTCTGATGCCTGAATCCAAAATATGCATCAGTTCCATTCTCCCCCCGCCCCCGCCCTCCGTGGGTGTCTTTTAGTTTCCTCATTCGCTCTACAGCAACACTCCTCATACCTAAGCTAAAAGATCCCTGCAGCACTCAAAAATCCTGTTTCAGAGTGGTAGCTGTGTTAGTCTGTATCAGCAAAAAGAACAAGGAGTCCTTGTGGCACCTTAGGCCTGGTCTACACTACAGCTTTAGGTCGAATTCAGCAGCGTTACCTCGATTTAAGCCTGGACCCGTCTACACAACGACGGGTTTTTTTTTTTTTACTTAAAGGGCTCTTTAAATCAATTTCTTTACTACACCTCCGATGAGGGGATTAGCACTGAAATCGGCCTTGCCAGGTTGAATTTGGGATAGTGTGGACGCAATTCAATGGTATTGGCCTCCGGGAGCTATCCCAGAGTGCTCCATTGTGACCGCTCTGGACGGCACTCTCAACTCAAATGCACTGGCCAGGTAGACAGGAAAAGGCCCGCAAACTTTTGAATTTCATTTCCTGTTTGGCCAGCATGTTTGCAGAGCTCATGCAGAGATCATCAGCATGATGTGCATATTGCCGGGGTACATTGCCCGCCTGTACTTTGTGAGAAGTCTATGACCATGTCCCTCTCGTCACTGCGCTGCCGTCGCCTCCTCGCCTAGTTTTGTGCAAAACAATTATCTGACGGTGGGAGGGGCGACTGACATGGCTTACAGGGAATTAAAAATCAACAAAAGGGGTGGCTTTGCATCAAGGAGAAACACAAACAACTGTCACACAGAATGGCCCCCTCAAGGATTGAACTCAAAACCCTGGGTTTAGCAGGCCATTGATTTCACAAAACAAATTGGGTCAATTTCTTGTTTTGATCCATCTATCTTTTACATCTTAGGCTGGCAGCAGACGGTGCAGTACGACTGCAAGCCATCGTCATATCCTGGGTGCTCGGCAGAAGATGCTGCATTACAATTGCTAGCCATCATCATCTCCTGGCTGCTCGCCAGAAGATGGGAATGACCTGGCTGAGTCACTCCCATGTCTGCCCAGGCACCCCTGACCTATCTCACCAAGGTGGGCTAAAAGAGCACCCAGGAGTACGACGACAATTGCTATCAATCGTAATGCACCATCTGCTGCCAAAAGGCAATGAGCTGCTACTGTGTAGCAATGCAGTTCCACGTCTGCCAGCACCCAGGAGACGTACGGTGATGGTGAGCTGAGCGGGCTCCATGTTTGCCGTGGTATGGCATCTGCTCAGGTAACCCAGGAAAAAAGGTGCAAAATGATTGTCTGTTGTTGCTTTCTCAGAGCGAGGGAGGGAGGGAGGGAGGGAGAGGGGGGCCTGACGACATTTACCCAGAACCACCCGCGACACTGTTTTTGCCCCATCAGGCATTGGGATCTCAACCCAAAGTCCCAATGGGCAGTGGAGACTGTGGGAACTGTGGGATAGCTACTCACAGCTACCCACGGTGCAACACTCCGGAAGTCGACACTAGCCTTGGTACTGTGGACACAGTCCGCCAACTTAATGCACTTAGAGCATTTTGTGTGGGAACACACACAATCACCTGTATAAAAACGATTTTTAAAAAACCAACTTCTATAAATTCGACCTAATTTCGTAGGGTAGACATATCCTTAGAGACTAACAAATTTATTTGGGCATAAGCTTTCATGAGCTAAAACCCACTTCATCGGATGCATGCAGTGGAAAATACAGTAGGAAGATATATATACACAGAGAACATGAAAAAATGAGTGTTGCCATACCAGCTCTAAGGAGACTAATCAATTAAGGTGGGCTATTATCAGCAGGAGAAAAAAAAACTTTTGTAGTGATAATCAGGATGGCCCATTTCAAACAGTTGACAAGAAGGTGTGAGTAACAGTAGGGGAAAATTAGCATGGGGAAATAGTTTTTACTTTGCGTAACGACCCATCCACTCCCAGTCTTTATTCAAACCTAATTTAATGGTGTCCAGTTTTCAAATTAATTCCAGTTCTGCAGTTTCTCACTGGAGTCTGTTTTTGAAGTATTAAGTCGCAATTCTCCAACAAAAAAACTTCAAAAACAGACACCATTGGGAGGGAACTTGCAGCAGAGCTCCGTATGAGAACACAAGTGACACAAGCAGTACATTGATAGAATTACAGAACTACCCCCTCGCCCCCAAGAGTAACCCTAATAAATGAGCATACCCCAAAGTAATGGACAAATCTAGTAACAGCTGGAATAAACATAAAATAATCACTGATGAAGTTTGCAGATGACACAAAGATTGGGGGAGTGATAAATAATGAAGAGGACAGGTCACTTATATAGAGTGATCTGGATCATTTGGTAAGCTGGGCACAAGCAAACAAAATATGCATTTTAATACAGCCATAAGTAAATCTATACATCTTGGAACAAAGAATGTAGGCCCTAGGTACAGGATGAGGGACTCTATCCCGGGAAGCTTTAGCTGTAATGCTATAGCCAAAAGAGCTAAGGTGATCCTTGGGTACATAAACAGGGGAGTCTCAAGTAGGAGTAGGAAGGTTGTAGTTCCTCTGTATTTGGCACTGGTGTGACTACTGTTAGAATATTGTGTCCAGTTTTGGTGTCCACGATTCAAGAAGACTGGTGATCAATTGGAGAGAGTTCGAAGAGCCAGAAGAATGATTAAAGGATTGAAAACATGCCATATAGTGATAGACTCAAGGAGCTCAGACTGTTTAGCTTAACAAAAAAAGAAAGTTGAGGGCTGACTTGATCATAGTCTATAATTGCCTACATGAGGAACAAATATTTGATCATGGGCTCTTCAATCTAACAACAAAGGTATAATAAGATCCAGTGGCTGAAAGCTGATGCTTGACCAAAATTGGACTAAAACTAAGTTGTAAATTTTTAACAGTGAGGGTAATTAAACATTGGAACAACTTACAAAGGGTTGTGACACATTCCCCATCTCTGGGGATTTTACAATCAAGATTGGATGTTTTTCTAAAAGATCTGGTCTACTTCAAACAGGAATTATTTTGGCAAAGTTCTATGGTCTGAGTTCTGTAGAAAGTCAGTCTAGAGGATCGCAGTGGTCCCTTCTGCCCATACAATTTATGAATCTATGATCAGGAATTCATAAGCTCATTTTATAATATAATACAAAAAATGATTAACTGCTTCTCCTGTAAAATAGGACACTGGAACTTGGGGCACAATGATAAAGTTCAATCAAAAAGACAGAGCGTGGTGGGAGTTATGTATTGCTAAGTTTTACATGTGGCATAAACAATCTCCATAATGACACATGCTACTGTGTTATAATAAAGAAATTAAAATCTGAGATTAGTAGCCAGAAAACAGTCTACAAATGATCCCATTGTCTTTTGCTAATGGTTTATTATCTAGAACTTCTTATCCACACTACTTAGATTAAAATTTATTTCTCACTGACTATTTTGCTCCTTTAAAAAATGCCACATGGAAATAGGCTTATAACTGGATACTCTGATAGTAGAAATATACAATACATACCTAAAACAGAGACATCTCCTGACTTAGTCCCCAGTCCTGCAATTTGATCCACACAGCAGACCCTTACACCCACACATTTCCCCATGAGTTAATGGGGCTGTGTAAAAGAGCAGGAATCCATCAGGAACTGCTGGATCGCAGCCATTTTCATTGTAAGGAATTAGGATACCTCCTCCACACAATGAGATCCTCCTGCTTTAAACAGTAGATATTTCTATTTAGAAATAGAGGTCCAGATCCTCAGCTAGTGTAAATGGTGTAAACTCCAGTCTAGTGTGGGGCCACTTCTACTCCCATGCAGGTGGACAGGAAGTGGAAAAAGCCTTGGTTCCAGCACCACAATGCATCAGCCAGCTCCGCTGAGCAGGTGTGAAGGGGAAAGTAATCTGCACTGTCTTACTTCCCATCCTGGAGAACAAGGGAAGCAAGGGCTGAATTGTAACTCAAAGTGCTACATGCTGCTCCTTACTCAGGGCACACAGTAAAACCATCATCTACCCCTAAGTGAGTAACTAACACACAAGGAAACTGAAAGGGAAAGGGACAGCAGCAAGTGCAACCAAAAGAAGGGTAAAAGCGATGTAAGAAGGTATAGCTACTTCATCTTACAACCTCATACTGGTTACATTAGCTCTGATAACCCTACCCCTTCCTCTCCCTCAACATGTAACATCCTCACTTACTGCTGTGTAAGCTGCAGCGTTTAAGTCACCTTTGAATTTCACTCTAGCTTCATGCAACTGCCAAGAAAGAACGAGCAACGTGTTGAAACTGGAAATCTTTCTTCAGAACAAAACAGTATTGTTCATGACAATAAAAATGTGGAAAAAGTAAGAGAAACACAAGTATAGAAAAGAGCAACAGAAAAACGACAACCTTGGTGAAATCAGAAGACCCCACTCCCTAATGAGGTTATGGGTCTAATTAGAATGAAAGAGGTACGAACTATAAAACAAATAAGAGCATAAAGAAACAAAGGTGGAAAATTTCAGAGAGAAAAATTTTAGAGAGGAGAAAAGTTAGAAAATCATCATGAAGGATGATGTGGACTAGGCAGCAATAACTACGTGTGAAATTCATGCCAGTATGGAGGTCTAGTACAAGGACCTCTGCACCACTAAAACCCCCATACAATGGCTGTCTTAGTGGTTGGTCTCACACATACAGCACTGAAGGTTCATTTAGGGTCAACACAGGTGGTCTGGGAGTGAGCTCTGGGAAGGAGCACTGCTCCACGTTTATGCAGATTCATTGACCCTGGTGCCCCTCTTCTTGCGGCCTGTGGCAAACAGGACATTTACATTGGCCCAAAAACTAGCAGCAGCAGTTTAGGTGTATCCCTCCCTACCCACTGGCTAGCCCTGAGCAACTGTGGCATGGACCACTTATTTGGGGGCGGGGGGAATCAGCATGCTGAACTTTAAACCCTGGAATCAGTTTGCACTTAGAGGGTTATCTTCACAATCGCATGGGCTAGGAACTTAGGGCCAGATCCTAAGCTGTAATGAACTCAGCTTACATTCAGCACAGGTGAAGAGACAGCAGAGCAGGGGTGAAGGTGTCTGACAAGCACTTCCCCATTCCCACAGTTCTGGGCCAAAACACACACACCCACCCTAACTAAGAGAAGCTGGTAGACATAAAATATAATTAGAGAGAAAGAATACACCATTTTAATTTCAGCTTCATCCACAACGTAAGGGGAAATAAACAGATAATACAAATAGAGAAAAACATTTTCATACTTCAAAGACACTATGAAAAGTGAATAGTAAACAACAAATCAATAGCCATGAGGAAAAAACACTGACAGTGTCCTTTCCAGTGACTACAAAACACTAGCAACATGGAAAGATCCCTCTCACATACAGGTTTCAGAAAAGAAAAGTATAGCCTGCCTCAAGTATAACTGTAACTACTGTCAAGTATTCAAGCGTCTCTTCCAGCATTTATTTTCAACACATTCACAGTGCAGCTGGGAATGTTGTTATTAATTAAGAGACAAACTGTTCTCGAGACAGAAAATTGTATTCTTAACCCTTTGGCAGCTGCTGAGAGCTAAGCATACAGGTTTGGGCTGCAGGGGAGAGGGATGTACCATTTGTTATGCTTTTGACTGATGGAGAGAAGCCTCCTTTTTATGAGCCAGGTCCTGACAACTGAGATCATACTTCATAATCACTGATATTACGAACACACAGTGTCTGGCTGTTTCCATGGGAACCCAGAAAATTGACTGACATGGTCAGTGGAAAACTCTCCACCTCACAAGTAATGCAAATGCTGCAAAGTCATTCGGAAGTCTGTGGCAGGAATTTTCAGGACTGAACCACGCTTTCTCATGGAAAAGCTAATGGGTAGGGCATAGGAGGCAGGGCTCAACCGCAGTCATGCAGAGCCTGGGGGACCAAATGGGAACCTCTGGTGCCCACAGCACCCTATCATTATGCCCTCGCCCTAATGTGAGTGAATGAACTATTCTGGTTTGGTAGTGTTTTACATCTACGTTGCAGAGGTAGCGGAGAATCAGGCCTAGTGCGCTCCCTCCTTCAACATCTCATTCTAATTGCTTTGGGGGAAAAGGATTATCTTTCCCTGTCCTCTCCACTGCCCTCTCACGGCTATAAGGAGGGATAAGGAGGAGGGAGAGGTCCAGTAGCTCCCATTTGTTTGTTGAGAGCTCCTCATACTATGCTGCATGTATTACAGGATTGCCAACTTTCCAATTTCTCACTACAGCAGGAGTCCTGGAACCTCCCCCTGCCCCTGATCCACCTCTTCCCCCTGAGGCCCCGCCCCCAGTTCCGCCCCTTTCCTCCAAGGCCCCACTCACTCCCTTCCCACTCTTGCCCCCGACCTGGGCTCCCTCTGCTCGGAAGGGGACTAGTCATCTGCCACTCATGGAGCCAGGGCTAGGGGCTGCAGCCTGACATGGAGCCCACCTGCCTGCCCGCCCACAGGATGCAAATAGGAGACAGCCCCGGGTTGAGTAGGGGCTGGCGCGGGTTGATGACTCGCATCTCCACCCCCTTCACCTACTTGCCCCTAAGGCAGGGAAAAAAGAGAAGGGCTTGTCCCTCCCACTTTCAAAAGTGATGAGGCAATAGCTCCCTGTCCCTCCCCCTGTTCAGGCACCCCTGCACTACAGCTATGGTCAAAATTGCCTGGGCTGCTCAGCTCCCCACAACGATCCTCTTCCACCCAGCACCCAGCAAGGGGCCAGGCCTGACTCTCTTTCCTTAGCTTCGGCTCCTCCAGGCCTGTGGCAGCAGCCAAGCCAGCCCCACTCGGGGGCAGGGGCAAAGTGGAACCTAAAGCACCTCCAGCCAGGGGGCAGGGCGGCCCCTCCTCCCCATGCTCCCCACTCCTGCCCAGCAGGTGCTGCTCTGCCCTGGGCTCCGGGCTCAATCCTGGAGGGATGACACCACTGGGCCCAATCCTGTGCCAGCCCATTTTTGCACCTCCCCACATCAGGTCTGCGCCTGTGGCAGCTGCCCTCTTTTCCCGCCCTAGATATGGCCCTGGAAAATTGCGGTAACTGGAGTTTTGGTGTCCAGTCAATACTTCTGACCATAGACTGTACAGGTTCCCTTAAAACTGGACTTTCTGGTCCAAAACCAAACACCTGGCAACCCTAATGTATTAGGCAGACTGAGGAGCACTGTACACGCTGTTCCTAAGACCAGGCAGAGTGGACATCTTCCAAAGCCCACTGAAGTCATGGGGAGTCTTTCCATTGGTTTCAATGGACTTTGGATCAGGCCTGTGAGAGAAGCTCAAGACTCTCCTCTCAGAACATGCTCCTATCTAGCTGAGTTTCTACACTTATGCACCATCAGACATACTGTGGAGCACACTCCTGCAAAGTCTTTCCTAGACCCAAGGTAAAGTTACACTGTTCTTTCCTTTAAATAATAGGAAAGGGCAAGATTTTGTTCTGGAAATTGCAATGCAAAAAATAGCAAGTTTTCAAATCTCAGTACACCAAAGCAAAGAATTTGCTGCTAAAAGAAGCTTCTCCTTAAACATATTGACAAAACCAGAGGGAGGAAATCAGACCACAAGTTCTGCTGTTAGCTGACAAACACTGCTAAATTAATCACTAGCGATAGTAGGCTCCTAATTATTTAGTCTGACATTGAAAAGAGATTAATCATTCCACACAGTGCAATACATTTCTCTTCCCTATAAGAGAACAAATATATTTTAAACACCAGTCAATATAATGCTTCACATGTTGTCTGTTAAGCAGCTGCATTACATACCAGTAAAATAGGGATTTCTATGACAATGGAAAATAATGAAAATTTTCACTTCTATGGAAAGGAACCAGATAGAATTGGAGAAGGGGTGAATTTGCAAGCAAGAATGTCAACAGTTTTGAATAGGACTCCTTGAAAATGACACCAGATAAAACACATTTACAGCAAAACTGCTTCAGAAAAAGTTAGAATGTTTCAGCAGATCAGTTATATCTAAGGCCTCACAGAAGTCACAGAGGTGGCTTATTAAAAGAAGCACAGAAATACAAGAGAGCCAAGTATGCTTTTCTGAATAATAATTGTAAAGTAAATAAAACTTTAAGCAGGACTTATTGGGGGATAAGCCCTGGGGTAGAGAGACAGAAGATACGGTAATTAATCAGGCAAGAATCCAGTGACAAATGCAGGCCTGTTATTCTTTAGTTATACATTTTGAAACATCTACAAAACCTTTTTCAGAGCACACCTAATTTGACTCAATAGAGAATATTCGTCCTTACATCAAGTCATATGTACTAGAATAATTATTGGTTTGGGGAACTGTGTGATTTTTTAAATATATATTTGCATAATGTAGCCACAATCTATCATGTTATCAAAGTAAAAACTTGGGAACTTTTTTTTAAATAGTTAAGTAAATGCTAAACATATTCTTCCATCCATATTCATAAAATCTATTTAATGACTGTGACTGTGTTGAAAAAATGACACTGCCCCACCCTACAGCAATTGTTTAAATCAACTGTTGCTCCTTTGATATATCTCATACCTATCTCTCTATCATGAATGAGCCACAGTGGTTTCACTTACACCATAGGAAAACTAAACAATTCCGTTGGCAAGATTACCCAGTATAAAAGCAGTTTGATCAATTGACATGTTAAGAGTTGAGGAAGGAAGTGCCATCTTGACAGCTCACATCTCTAAGTGGGCTCCAGACAGTTTTTAATGACCACTTTAAGAATGTCACTAAATCAGCAAATAACCTGTTGACTCTTTAAAAGCTTGCACCATTAAGATGTCAAAAAAAGTTTAGCAATGAAGGCATTTTTTTTATATACTGTGTTGTTTTCTCTTTGGCTATTTGTACGGAGTAATTTCCCTTTATCCAGTAATGCCCACGGTGCCCAAAATGCACAAAGGTGTTGGAGCTGCCAACTGCTGACCAGATATTACAGAAGATATAACCAATCAGAGAATTCCCCATCCAGTAGCTGGACTGTAAATGTACCGTGCACATCACTGCAGCTGAGACTCAAACCAGAATCCCCTTGTAAGCCAAAGGAAGAAACAATTGATCAAAAAGGAGGCATCCCCTAGAAAGAAACAATAAGAACTGGGCTGGACTTATCCCAGCTGGAAATCATTCCTTGTGTACCATACACACACACTGCTTGTATCAGAGGGGTAGCCGTGTTAATCTGGATCTGTAAAAGCAGCAAAGAGTCCTGTGGCACCTTATAGACTAACAGATGTTTTGGAGCATGAGCTTTCGTGGGTGAATACCTACTTCATCGGCTGCATGTCACTCCGCTTGATTCATCTCTGTAGGTGCAATTTGCCTTCCAGCACATCACGCAAGGGTAGCTGTGCCACTGGAAGCATTTGCCTAAAGTGAGAGAAAGGAAGTGGTATCACCCCTTCCCTTCATGGAGTGTTCTGCTAGGCAAGGCATCTTTAAGTTCAGTAACAGCCAGGCAGTTAGAAAGCAGGGCGGATGAATGACTGTCATTCTGAAGGCCAGGGATTTGGATGACCAAGCCTGAGATTTTCAGAACTGGAGCCTAGACTGGATCTGAGTTAGTTATGATTTGGTTTTGTCATGGCACTATGTTGATAGAATAAATGTCCAGCAGGGATCTAGATATCAGCTGCTACCTTTGCTTGAAGCTTACCATATCACAAGATTCTTACCTGCCATGGCAAGGTTCTCTTTTCTCCCTGATGTGAAGGCATGCTTAAACTGCTTATTTAGGAGGCCATCAAGGTTTGGATAAAGAACTGGAATAAGGTGAGGCTGACCTCTCCAAAGAGTGACTCCACTGAGGGAGGCTGAGAAGATGGTGTTGAATTCATGGATCTGAACCTGGTCTAATCAGAGTCTGAGTAAGAGGCCTAAATTGACCTTCATTCTTCTTCTGCCCTGTTTGAACCAAGAGAAGAACTTTCAATGAGCACAGTACAAAAAAAAGCCCACGGTGGAGGGCTGCAAAGTTGGAAAGAAAATGCAGTTGCAGCTTTTTTCCTCCACCTACTCCTTCAGCAAAGAAAAATTTAGAGCTCTGGGAAAAGCAGATGCCTTGAGCTGAAGCAGAGCAAGAACTGGGAAAGGGAGGAAGGAGGTGACACATTTTAGAAGCAGGTGGTGCCAACAGTCCAGCTGTTGACAACTGCCAACAATTTACAAGTGTGTAAGAGGAAGCAGTGTAGATTGGCAGTAGTCCAAATCCAAAACACACATTTCTATGCATCAGATTCAGATAACCTGTCAAGAGAAGTTATTCCCAAATGCTACAGGGCACACTGAAAAATGAATCTGCTTTAAGAAAATATTTTCAGTAACCTTTTAATGCATGGCTACATATTTAACATCATAACACACCCAAGAAGGGTAACTTTTAAATGCCAGCATCGTCTCTCCTCTGAATTGCTAAAAGCTTTTAGTTTAACTAAATCTGCTATCATCTTGAATTTATGATAAATTAACATTGATATTCCTCAAAAATATATGATTTTTTCAAAGAATCACACTTCTCAAAGCTAGGAAAGTCATCATGGAATTAATTTTTAATCATTTTACATCTGATGATTCTCTGGCATTGATGAAAGCTCAGATACTAAGCTGATGGGCACTAGTACAAAACAGAAAGAAACACAGATTTGTGGAACAACTGAACGTTGTGAACATCTTCTAAAATATGCTGGTCTTCAATCATTAAGAAATTGGTAAAACATTATTCTCGAGTCTCAAACAGGATTAGGAATTAATAATCATGTTAAACCAAACAGACTTAGGGTCCCTCACACAATTGTATACCCTGACAAAATGACAGCTTAGTGAATTTCTAGCTTCTGTTCAAAACATTTTTTAAAAGAAAGAAGCAGAAGAAGAAACGACAGACTAATGAAGCTGAAAAGGTTAGGAAAAGGACATCAAGAAAAGAAGAAAAGACAGGCAAAGAAATTGCATGTGAATAAGGAAGGAGAAAGAATAAGGAAAGAGGAATTTTAAAAATTAGGATTTTCTAGTTGTGCTAGCATGAATGAAGAGCAAAGCTAAGCAGTCAATATTTAAAGGCTTTCAAGTACATTTGCTACCACAATGGGAAAAGCAGTACTTTGAGGCCATATTGTGGCCTCAGTTACAGCACCACAAATATCAATGGAAGTCAGTGTAATTACTCTGGATTTCCACTGTTGCAACTGAAAGTAGAATCTGGCCCTTGGTATTTGAATAGATCTTTCCAATAACTCAAATTGCAGCAGTGCATTTTGAGGAGTGTGACAATCTGAAGGTTGTCAAGAGGGTCTTGCAATGATATTTTCACTGGGGTTCTCCTATTTCCATCCCAACATCATATAAGGCACAACTCAACATAAGAAAGAGCGGCAGACTCTACTGAGTTTCAGGGCTCCATCCTGTCAGGTGTGGTCTCCTCCCATTTCCCAGGGAACTCAGCGAGAGCCGAGGGCACTGCACACTTCACTGGGTTGGGGTCTTCGTTACAAAGGATAAAGGCCAACAACTCTAATGTTTATTTGCACTTTCTGGGCCTAATAAATAAGTCCACCTATTAACAGGTGCTTTCAAAACACATGTTGTGCCCAGGCATTGAGATTTCAAATGGTTTTCTCCACAGTGATCCAGAATAGTGGGGTTTCTCAGGCATACATTGGAGAAGACAAACTCTTAAGAGGATAGAGTGTCTTTTTTTTAAGTCATAAAGGGCTAGATGAGCCATTTAGGCACATCCCTGCACTGTGCATGGTGCAAAGCCATGAAACCTCAGAAGTATCACCAAAGGCCTTTTGCCTCACTGAGAAAATCAACCCTGGGAGTTCTTCTAACACACAGGAGAGCATGCAGAGCTACTTCCCTTAAAGAAGATAAGTCTGCACACACACACCCATGAAGCCAAACAGTTCTGCTGACTGGTATGTAGGAAGGGCATAGCCATGGTTAGCTCTTACATGCATCACCATAGCTGGAAGGAGGCTTCTTACCGCTCTCCTTCCCTACTGCACTCACACATCATAGGCAGTGAGACGCTAGCCTTAAGGTATACACTTCCAAGTGCGCCAGAGCTGGCCTTTCCTTTTGACAGGTGCAGTTTGTAGCTACGTTTTAGCATTTTAAAAATAAATTGCAGGCATACAGCAGATTACTTGTCACCCTAATGATCTGATTTGCAACTGCAATCAGGTCCTTAAGAAGTGCAAAATTTATACCTACATTTCAGTTGCAAGACATACAAACTTGGTGAAAATATTACTGGTGTTAATGGCACCGACAAAATAGAGGCCACTCTTTTGAAATGTTACTCACATAGTTTCTTAAGCATGTATACAAGCTCAAAGGCTGACTGCATTAGAATCAGGATAATGTGAGCACTAGACTTCCTCATATATTACAGGAAGCCTACAAAATACTAGGACAGAATTATTCCAACAGAACTTGGAATATTAAATTATTTAATATACAAAGACATTTAATGAGCTGACAACATTCATTTTATTTTCAGACTTACATACTCATCTCATTTCTATCGCATGTCAACTGCCCAAGCCTGAGAGATAAACAGGAATAATTTATTAAATAAATCTAAAAATGAACCCAAAATAGAAACTGTTGTTCTTTCTATAATTTTCAGTTTAGAATTGCTGCCCTGTGTATTCAGGTTCATGGATTTGGACAGAGTATTATTTATACCCGCTGTCTTTGTCCCCTAGGAGATCACCTAGAAACGCGTTTCTGAGTTCAAAGTGTAATTATTGTATAGAGTCAAAAAAAAATTAGTCACACAGATGACAGTCTTATAGAAAACATGTCAACAATATAGACAGATTCCTTGGTTTTAAAGGATGGCTGGCTTTTTTAATTAGAGTAGGAAGTGAAGCAGAGGGTGGAGGCTGGCAGGAAAAGTCCAACTCTTCCCTCACATCCTTATCAAAAGAAAAAAACACAATAATTCAACACCATGCATTTCATATAGTATCATTCACGGGGCGGGATACAAAAACACAACTAAAAAATAGCTGTAATTGCAACATTTCTTTAGTTTACTTTTAAAAATTGTAACATTAGTTGCTACAGTTCCTTGTGGCCATATTCCTTCTCCCTCCCTCCACATGGCACTACAATCTGTGGTCACCATTCACTATATAGTATCCCAATTAAACTGTGAGTTAGTTGGGGCTGGTGACCTTTTCTTTTGTTATTGTAAAACACCATGAACAACGATGTTATTACTGTAGCATTAGAAAAATGTGAACTCAACAGCCTTAGGCCATATTTGCTAAAGATGCTGGCTTTCAGAGTTATTAAACTATAACTTAGCCAATGTGCTTCAAGGCATATTCCCATAGGTGCTGGAACTAGGGGTGTCGCAGCAGCCCCTGGCTTGAAGTAGTTTCCTTCATATCCAGAGTTTACAGTTTGGCTCAATGGCTCTCAGCACCCCGACTCTACAAATTGTTCCAGCACCTCTGCATATTCCTTCTGCTTTTAAAGGCCCCAGCAGGGAGCAGTGACAGAAAAACCACAGTCTAGGAAGGCGTCATCTAACCTATGTTAATACACTTAGCTATTCAACACAGGTTCCTGATGCAGCGTCAACAGAAGATGAATTTGAAACACAAGATCAGAATACATAAACTCAATTGACTAGGATCTAAAAAACAACAAGGATAACAAATTATAGAAACTGATGAACATCTTAAGATTTTAGTTTGTTTGTTTGTTGTACATTCACTAGAGTTAGGCCAGGGGTCGGCAGCCTCTGGTACACAGCTCGCCAGGGTAAGCACCCTGGCGGGCCAGGCCAGTTTGTTTACCTGCCACATCTGCAGGTTCGGCCAATCGCGGCTTCCACTGGCCATGATTCGCCGTCCCAGGCCAATGGGGGTGGCGAGAAGCCACGGCCAGCACATCCCTCAGCCTGCACCGCTTCCTGCTGCCCCCATTGGCCTGGGACGGTGAACTGCGGCCAGTGGGAGCTGCGATCAGCCGAATCTGCGGACGCGGCAGGTAAACACACCGGCCCAGCCCGCCAGGGTGCTTACCCTGGCGAGCCATGTGCCAGAGGTTGCCAACCCCTGAGTTAGGCACTCCCCACAGTGTCACTTGTCCAGAAAGTAGATAGACAAAAGGGAGAAGAATTCTAACACTAGTTCAGCTTTCTTTTACTTACGACTCTTCTTGAATAATCTCAGACAATTCCCTGTGTAACAACAAGTTCCTACACACCCAGAAGTCAACCATAATAAAAACTATAGTCCAGGGTTTGAAGGGGAAAATCCCCTTCTCAATAGGTAGATGATTTTGCCTTAGCAATGTAGTATCCATCCATCCATTCTATTCAGCACATTTCATGATATCAATCAGGCATTTCTTTGCCCCCAGTTACAAGATGCTAGATTCTCTCAACACAGACATGGACTATGTTCCCCTAAGCCTTGTACAGAACTACACTTTAGTTACCCTCTAGTCTCATAAAAACTGGTTTTTGTTCCATCTTGCTCTTGAAATGACAGACTTTTTGACATTCCCCTGCAAGAATATATACATGAAGTGTGATTTATATTGAGGACAACCCTCCCATATCTAAGTTTGACCTGGATTCACACTTCCCAATCAGTAAGCCTGGGATATCATTAAAGTCTGGAAAAAGCAGACATGCACTTCTCAGATTTTTTAATGGGACTTTCCCCCAAACAAATAATTATTGATGATTTACAGTAAAATTACCATTCATAGGGACTCTGCTCAATCTCCACAGAGACGACAAGCCTCTCTTGTGCAACAGGCAAGTTGTGGCTTTCTGATTCCAGTGAGGTTACAAATTTAAAAGAACTCACTCAATGCTGCAATGAGGACTTGTCTAGATGAACAGTTTGTATGCGGCAGGCTGGGGTGTAAATCTAAAGCACATCAGCCTGCCACACACTCACTGTCCATGTGGACCCTGCTACCGCACGCTAAAAGTTGCCTAGTTCACTTTAATCTACTCCAGTTAATATGTGGCAGGCTACTGCACTGTAGATTTGCCATGGAGCTTGCTATGCATTAACTATTTGCCTAGCAAGCCTCAACCTTCCAGCCACACCCGGATAAGGGTCATAAAAAAGGCTAAGTTATGATTCCTGGAGGAAGACACTGACTCCAGGGAAAAGGCATAAAGTCCTCTAAAGAGAAACATTAGAAATGGAGAAGAAGGGATTTCCTTAAGTTTCATCTTGGAATATAAAGATACCATATTGAATAAGATAGTTAAGTCAAAATGGCAGGGAATCATGTGGAAAAAAGCCCAGTCATGTACAATTGCTAGTAATTATTATTAGGGCTCTTGATTAATCACAGTTAACTCATGCGATTAACTCAAAAAAATTGTGATTTTAAAAATTAATCGTGATTTATTACATATTTTGGATATTTTTCTACATTTTCATATATATTGTATTCTGTGTTGTAATTGAAATGAAAGTCTGTTATTTTTATTACAAATATTTGTATTGTAAAAATGATAAACAAAAGAAATAGTATTTTTCAATTCACCTCACACAAGTACTGTAGTGCAATCTCTTTGTCATGAAAGCACAACTTACAAATGTAGATTTTTTGTTACATAACTGAACTCAAAAACAAAACAGTGTAAAACTTCAGAGCCTACAAGTCCACTCAGTCCTACTTCTTGTTCAGCCAATCGCTAAGACAAACAACTTTGTTTACATTTACAGAAGATAATGCTGCCCTTTTCTTATTTCCAATGTCACTAGAAAGTGAAAACAGGCATTTGCATGGCACTTTTGTAACCAGCATTGCAAGGTATTTATGTGCCAGATATGCAGTACACCAGGGGTTGGCAACCTCTGGCACATAGCTCACCAGGGTAAGCACCCCGGCGGGCCGAGTCGGTTTGTTTATGTGACGCATCTGCAGCTTCGGCCAGTCGCGGCTCCAACTGGCTGCGGTTCACTGCTGCAGGCCAATGGGCTGGTGGGAAGCGGTGCGGGCCAAGGGATGTGCTGGCCGCCACTTCCCGCCGCCCCCATTGGCCTGGAGCAGTGAACCATGGCCAGTGGGAGCCGCAATCAGCCGAACCTGCAGACGTGGTAGGTAAAAAAACTGGCCCAGCCCACCACGGTGCTTAACATGGCGAGCTGCATGCCAGAGGTTGCCGACCCCTGTACTAGACATTCGTATGCCCTTTCATGCTTCAGTCACCATTTCAGAGGACATGCTTCCATACTGATGAAACTCATTAAAAAATAATATGTTAATTAAATTTGTGACTTAACTCCTTGGGGTAGAATTGTATGTCCCTATGATGGGGCTGGGACTCACCACCGCAGCGCCTCCTGCTGGTTGCCTCTGGGAATTAGCTCAGTCCAGTGGAGCGCCCTCTCCCAGTGGTGTCCCATCCGTTGTCTCGCCCTCAGTTGGCGTGTGGACCTGTGTTGCTCCCAACTTGCAGCGTCCTCTTCGAGCCACTGCCCTCCCGCAGTGCCCCTTAGTCCATCCTCGCCCCCTTCTGGGGGAGGGGGACAAATCAGCTGTCTCTCTGTGCCCCAGCCAATGTGGGCAACTGCACCCCCAAAGTCACACCCCTCTTGGCAGGGGATTGGTGCTGCCCCAGACAGCCACTCCTGTCGGCCAGGTGTAAAGGAAGGGGGGGACCCTGGCCTGCCCACTACTCTGGGTCCCAACCCAGGGACCCTCTAGTGTCAGCCATCCTTTCCTCCTTCTCTCCTTCTGTCCACGTCCCTGGGCCACTTCCCCTTCGACTCCTCACACTGGCTAGGCCCTTCCCCTCAGAGCCTGCAGCCTGGCAGAGACAGGGCTGGAGTTCCCTTCTGCTCCCCCCGGGCCTGTCCAGGATTGCACTGTCCTAGGTGCTAGTCTCCTGCTCTGGAGACAGATCTTCCCCCATGAAGGTCTGGGACCGACTGCCTGCTCCCTCCCTGAGCAGCCTTTTTATAGGGGTGAGCCTGGCCCTGATTGGCTGCCTCCAATCTGGGCCCTGATTGGCTCCCAATAAGCCCCTTTGTTATTGGCTGTCCATCTGCACAGGCCCAGTGGCCTGCTGCGGCCTAACTTCTCAGGGAGTGGGGCAGCCGCCCCGCTACAGTCCCTTTCTTTGTTTTACCCACATTGCGCCATATATTTCATGTTATAGCAGTCTCGGATGATGACCCAGAACATGTTGTTCATTTTAAGAACACTTTCACTGCAGATTTCAGAAAATGCAAAGAAGTTACCAATGTGAGATTTCTAAAGACAGCTACAGGCTCGACCCAACGCTTAAGAATCTAAAGTGCCTTCCAAAATCTGAGAGGGATGAGGTGTGGACCATGCTTTCAGAAGTCTTAAATGAGCAACATTCCGATATGGAAATTACAGAACCCAAAACCACCAAAAAAGAAAATCAATCTTCTGCTGGTGGCATCTGACTCAGATAATTAAAATGAACATGCATTGGTCCGCACTGCTTTGGATTGTTATGGAGCAGAACTCATCATCAGCATGGACGCATGTCCCTTGGAATGGTGGTGGAAGCAGGAAGGGACATATGAATCTTTAGCGCAGGGGTGGGCACCTATGGCATGCATGCCGAAGGCGACAGGCGAGCTGATTTTCAGTGGCACTCTCACTGCCCTGGTCCTGGCCACCGGTCCAGGGGCCTCTGCATTTTAATTTTAAATGAAGCTTCTTAAACATTTTTAAAAACCTTATTTACTTTACATACAACAATAGTTTAGTAATATATTATAGAAAGAGACCTTCTAAAAATGTTAAAATGTATTACTGGCACGCGAAACCTTAAATTAGAGTGAATAAATGAAGACTCGGCACACCGCTTCTGAAAGGTTGCCAACCCCTGCTTTAGCGCATCTGGCACATAAATATCTTGCGACACCAGCTACAACATTGCCATGAGAACACCTGTTCTCACTTTCAGGTGACGTTGTAAACAAGAAGCCGGCAGCATTATCTCCTGAAAACGTAAACAAACTTGTTTGTCTGAGTGATTGGCTGAACAAGAAGGAGAACTGAGTGGACTTGCAGGCTCTAAAATTTTACATTGTTTTATTTTTGAATGCATTTTTTGTACATAATTCTACATTTGTAAGTTCAACTTTCATGATAAAGAGATTGCACTACAGTACTTGTATTAGGTGAATTGAAAAATACTATTTATTTTTTTTACAGTGCAAAAACTTGTAATCTAAATATAAAGTGAGCACTGTACACTTTGTAGTCTGTGTTTGTAATTGAAATCAATATATTTGAAAATGTAGAAAACATCCAAAAATATTTAAATAAATGGTATTCTATTATTGTTTAATGGTGTGATTAATCGTGTGTACATTAATAGTAGTTTAGTCAAACAAGGCCTATCCAGGGAATATCTGCTGACCCCCTGCTCATGCCGGGGCAGGGAGACCAAGTGAGATGCACCACAGTTAAAAATGTCAGAGGTTTGCTGCTGACTAAGCAAGGGGATTCCGTGACAAGAGATCTGCAGAAATGTATGACAGTGCAAACAAAAGAACAGAAAGACACTGAATGGAGCAGCAGATTCTCACACTGCAACACATTACAGCAGCCTGCAGATTGGGGTTATGTTGAGAAGAAGCAGAATTAGTACTAAAAATCTCTTCTATTGGGCCCATCATGAAAGAGGCACATTAGGGCACAGTAGTAGCTTGGACAGAGTGGTTTAGTGGAATATATATTTTACAAGAACAAATATCATACCATAATTTTATATTTAAAAAGAAAAAGAAAAACTTTCTAGGCAATACAGTGCCTGAACAACCTAGTTAGTCTATAAGAAAACCAGCATTTCATAGTGTTTTGAAAGCATTTTAAACAGGCATTGTATCAAAAGACTGGACCCTTAGTATGTGTTGAATCAGACAGTTACACCGTTACCTGGTTGTAAACTCCTAAGCATCAAAAAGGTTCAATGATCTTAAATCAACAACTCCCTCAGAAGGAAGTATAAATGTATTTCATATTGCCTTCCGAAAACAGAGCACAAATTAGGCCACTGTTTAGCAACAAAGTGTATCCGTCCCAGCTCGATCACATAAAACAATCAGTTCAACCTAGTTCAGAGATGAACAATAACACTGGACCGACACAGTTGGGCAGGACATTGTTTTCCCAGCCTGCACAAATCTGAGTCCTGGGGCCAAATCCCTGATCTGCCTAATCAAGTTCTGGGTTTCCCAAATCAGCCAGAGCAAGGACTTAAACCCAGGCCTCCCACATCACAGTTGAGTAACACTGGGTATTCTATGGTGCGTATCTGTCAATCACTCCTGCTGGAGCTGTTCCACTTTGTATCAATAATTAAATATTCATTGGCCCATTGAGCAAGACAGACTCTATAGCCCAGTGGTTATGGCACTCATCTGGGATGTGAGAGACCTGAGTTCAAGGGACTGATTTGGAGATCTCAGAACCCATTCAGAACATTTGAACACAGGTAACTTACATGAGTGCTCTACTTACCAGGCTATTGTGGGGTGGGGCTCTGGTTTTGACCAGAAATTACATCCTGAACTATCAAAGCTTTTCTCACAAAAGTTTTGTCAAAACTGATCCTTTCTTGCAATAAGTTTAGGTTTAGATGAATCAGCATTTTCCAACAGAAAACTGACTCATCAAAAAATTCCTCACCGGCTGTACTGACAAAGAGCTCTTTAAAATGTGTTTCTGAGCCAATGGTCTGAAGAAGATATTCCAATAGGGTGTGCTATGGCAGTCAAGCTGGGGAATGCCCCAGCAATAGGCACTGGAGGGAGAGAGCTGACTGGATGCTCTACACAGAAGAGCAACAGTGTAACATAAGAAGAAGAAAAAAGAATCCAGATACAAATCAAAAGAAGTCCCAAAGATTAACATAAATAGGCATTGAGCTTGTGAGTTGGGTGGTCACTTGCATTTCTGAGAGCCACAATAAAGTCAATAAGGCTCCACACAGTCACAGAGCCCCCTCCCCCCCCACACACACACACAGCTTACAGGACTGGGGCCCTAGATAGTAGCAAAATACCAGTATCTGGGCATTTAAAGAAAATAGGTTATGAAATATTAAAAAAACTGGTTTAAAATAAAGAAAAGATTACTAGGAGAAACAGACACCCATACAAATAAAATGCAAGGTGTATCCACACAAAAAAAAATTCATTTGTATTACTTTAAGATATATATCCTATAAGGCAGTCAAGTAAGACCAGTGAAGGTACTAAATCTACAATTGCTGTCCCCCACCTCCCGATAGCATTAGCAAAATCACAGGCAAGAGAAAAAAACATGTTCTTATCCACATTAAATGGATGAGTATTACTGCCACGTGTTGAAAGACCAGGTTATGCAACAACAGAAAAGCACTAAACTAAGTAACAAAACTAAAGGCCTGCTAGTTTAGGGTGAGTTTTTCTATAGCATCAGATAGTTAGAAGCACAAATCCCACTGACTTGTGCTCCTCACTTCCTTAGGAGCTTTTGCAAATCCCATTGTTAATTGTTATTCATTTATTTATATAGGGCTTGATCCTGCTTCCATTGAAGTAAATGGGAAAACATGCTAATTTCTATGGGGAAAGGATTGGGCTCATTGTGAGCCTGGCTGCTGTTAATGAAGGAGTGGTTATCACAGGAGTTGGGGTGCAATTCAGAGAGGTTGCATCACCTCTTTCCCTGTAACTCGGAGAGCTTCACAATGCCTTGCTACTGTAACTCCCAGCCTAGGATGCTCACAGTCAGCAACAAGCATGCAGATCAAACCCTGAGTATTTGTGTGCTACGCAGCTAGCCTTGGTTCTGCACCTCTAACCCCAGAAGCCCCGCAGTGGCCTCCATCAGCCTTGTTACAACTATCAAGGTGACCCCAACACAGTCCCAGTCCTGAATTTTCCCCAAAACATGTTCTGTACAATGCCCAGCCCTCTCCTGGGCAGCTCAGAGAAATAATATGGTTCATTTGTTCCTCTGTCTAGAGACTCAAAAATACATCACAACTTATTAACTGAACTGGGGGAAATACACCCTTAATGTAAACCAACTCTGCTGTGTTTAAATGGAATAGTAAAACAAGCTTATTTACAAAAGCAGATAGGTTAAGTGATGCCAAGTAAAAGGAATAAAGTTAAAAGAGTTACAAGCTAATACAAGTGAACACACCCATGTAAAAGTCTTGCACCTAATTTAGCAAGAAACAGGCTTTGTTCAACATGGTTTGTCACCTATATTCAGTTTCCAGAGATTTCAACCCTCTCCTTAGTTGAAGGACCCATCTTTCTCAACATGTAAGAGCTCTGTTCCCTAGTGGATGTCTAGTGATGGATGTCAAAGGTGGCATCTGTCCTTGCTTATATCTTCCAAAGTTCAATGACTGTTTCAAGAGGCAGAATGACCTCATGCTGTTCTTCCCTTCCTGTGGACTTCCCATCCCCTTGCTGATTTGTATGTAAAATGGGACTTCCATTGGTTTTTGGTCACACCTTGTTTAATCTCATTGGAGAGAGGTAAATAGCTGCCTTCTCTCCTGTCTGTTTCTCCCTGTTTGGCCACAAACTTTAAAGCATAATATAATTAAATATCCCTATTTCCTCATATAGTGTTAATACACACGTCATAATGATATTAATCACCAGTGTGACATTAGCTTTCAGAAAAGACCACATTCGATACATTTTTATAATACAATAATAATGTGTGCAATCAGTTGATTCAATTGCTTGTCACTTGAGATTCATCCCCTATCTTTATAGACCAGTAAACTTTTGAAAAGAATTCTTCTGAGGGTTACAGCTTGAATAAACTTTTACCCTTTGAGAGGTAAGAAAGGTGACATGAAGCCTGGTAGTGAAGGAAGCTCTGCTGGTGGATGACTTCAATGGAGCTACTCTATTTTACACTAGCTAAGGATCTGGTTCTTGATATTTCAGAATTAGAAATAGTCTTGGCTATTTGCTTCAAAAAAATGTAACCTATATTGTATTTATGTATGTAATATGAAAACTAGCCACACTTCTTTCTGTACCAAGTCCAGGATAGTCTGACTTCTAACTAAATAGATTAGAAAGAAATTTCTGAATTTATAATCCTCTTCAATACCATTATACAATTATGAAAAGATTTGTAAAGGCAACTTTCTGGGGGTGTGTTACTATTTAAGCTGTGATCAAAGTAGTAATACCCAAAAAGCTGAGTTTAAGAATTTCTCTGTGAAAATGCCATCCTTCACTATAATAACTCCAGCTTCCTTGCATTGTTGCACAAAAAACTGCGTTTTCCTATGTGCCAAATAGACATGAGATGAAGATGCTGTTAGAACATGTTCTTATGTTTTAAATGCAAAAATCACATTGTGTTACTTTTACACCGAATACTTGTCTTTTTTATAAGAGCTGAAAAGCACCTATGCTGCATTCAGTAAGTAAATGGAAATCAATTCTGAACAGTCTAAGTCAGGGCCGCCCAGAGGATTCCGGGGGCCCGGGGTCTTCGGCGGCGGGGGGCCCTTCCGTTCCGGGACCCGCCGACGAAGTGCCCCCGAAGACCCGCGGCAGGCCCCCCCCCTCCGCCGCCGAATTACCGCCGAAGCGGGACCCGCCGCCGAAGCGCAGCCCGGTCTTCGGCGGTAATTCGGCGGAGGGGGGCCCCCGCCGCGGGTCTTCGGGGCACTTCGGCGGCGGGTCCCGGAAGGGAAGGGCCCCCCGCCGCCGAATTACCGCCGAAGACCGGGCTGCGCTTCGGCGGCGGGTCCCGCTCCGTCTTCAGCGGTAATTTGCCAGCGGGGGGTCCTTCCGCCCCGGAGCGGAAGGACCCCCCGCCGGCGAAGACCGGGAGCAGAAGCAGCTCCTGCGCCCGGCCCCGCAAGAGTTTGCCGCCCCCCCCCCCCCCCGAGCGAGTGAGGGACCCCGCTCCAGGGGCCCCGAAAAACTCTGGTGGGGGCCCCTGTGGGGCTCGGGGCCTGGAGCAAATTGCCCCTCTTGCCCCCCGCTCTGGGCGGCCCTGGTCTAAGTTTTCTGTATACTACGGAGTTTAAAAAAAACAAAACACTTATTAGCAGTACTCTGGATTTTTACATCTGAGTAAAATTGTATGTTTTCTGTAATATTGAAGCATACCTTAAACATTCTACATTTAAAAACAGTTCACCAGACAACAGAAACTGTTCCATTTTCACTTTTCCTTTGGATTTACCATTCGTTTTATCAGACATATTCATTAAAATCAGGTTCACGCTTTTCACTCTAAGAGGTTTACATGATGAAACAGCTGTCAATAAATCCCAAAGAGGATTGAATCTCACATGTCACTGGCATGACAGAGGAGGTAGAGTTGCTCCTATCACTCACTCCTAGAGATTAAAGTCGAGAATATCTGAGGCTGCTTCTTTTTTAAAAAAGTAGCAGGGAAAAAAATCACATTATATAAAAGTACAAAGTGGGCAGAGTAGTAGTTGTAAAACATTGATTTACAATATGCAGGCAAGCATATTAATTCTGGCTTACATATCCTATGGTAGGCTTATCTCCTGCATAACAGTTCCTACTCCAAAGACAAATTTAATGCCTCACCACACACACACAAATTCAGTCAAATTGTCAGTATCGATGTGTTACATAAAGACTTTCATGCAAAAATAGCACCAGAGCTTCATTTCATACTACAGCATCCCAGAAATAACAATGACACTGTGAATGGTATGCCAGATGGACCCTGTTTTCTATTCTAACTACTCAGGGAGGGAGAGGGAATAGCTCATGAACCACTAGTGAAGCCATCAGCCTCTCCCAGCTGTTTTTGAATTACATAAAACCACGGACAAGTCAGCTTCTTTTGCCACATCTCTCTAAACTGGGAGTTACTGTAACTACCAAACTGCTTACATTAGCAATAACTCTTCCTATTTCACTCGGGAAGATGAACTAGTTGATACCTATCAATAACAAACCACAGATTGGACCTATTGGGGAATTATTGTTTAAACAAAATACTTCATCTTAACAGATTCATACATCAGAAGTAAAATCACTGCACGTCGCGGCAGAAATACAGAGCGTAGAAGATATGTGCAAAGAAATAGTGATCAAACTAATGAAACCAGAACACACCCACCCCCACTTCTGACTCTGACAAGACTGGCCCCCCGTTCACACTATGGTCACTGATTGATTCATGGGCTACTGTGGATCAGGTTCCACATAGCCACTGGCTGCTGTTGACCTATCTGCACAATTGATTCCAAGTTGCCCATGCAGGCCCATTAGTACATGCTAAACAGAGACCCGCTCGCTTGGGCACTGGCTGTGAGCATTTCAGTGCCTCATTCAGCAGCTTTAGCTTTCAGAGACTAAATCACTTGAGCTCCTTACGACTTGTAGTGTTAAAAAAAAAATCACAGTTCATAGTGACCCTGTATTTTTTTAAAATGTGTAGGCTAATTTCATTTCAACTGCACCTGCCTATTTTTCAACTGCTATGTTCAATTTCACATGGATTGCATACCCATCAATCCTTAAAAACTTGATCATTATTCTGGGAACTTTTGTGATGCTTAGAAACTTACTAGCTACAGAATGATTTTCAGTGCACCTAATGTGAGGGTGCACACCTGTTTGCAGAGAGATCTGACATTTGACTAGCCCCAGGGAAAGTGACATTTTAGTGTTCAATGATTGTGTGTTGGAATGAATGTCTCTTTTAAGAGAACTGTCCGCTAGAATATCTGCTTATAACAGCACAACAAGTTAAAAAGGGGAGATATGAAAGATACCTTTCTTTATACACCCACACATATCTGCTAATTTTGAGAAAGGTGAAGTTCCCCAATGTTGTTCATAAACTGTTCTTCATTTCCACTGGGATTTGGAAAAACAATCCACTGGAAAGAAGAAAGGAGTCAATATGGTAAGGTGCGGAACACCTCCACTGAGGGACAGAAAACCATCAATTCCTACGAGCTACATTTAAGGACAGGTACTCACTTCTAATGGTGCTGGCCCCTTGATCTCCTGCCTATTCCAGTTTCAAGGGAGTTACGCCATTTTACACTGAGGCTCTGACCCACTGAGAAGGCTGTTCACAATTGTTGCATTAGCTCACTTTCCTCTAATTCACTCCTGGATCCACTTCAGTATGATTTCCGCTCACTTCACTGCTCTGCAACTGATCTCAAAGTCTCCTGCAGCCTCTTCCTAGACAAATGCAGGGTCTATGCTCATCCTTTCACACTGTTGATCACACTCTCTTTCTAGCTATTCAGTCCTCACTCAACTTTCAAGATTCATCCTCTCCTGGTTCTCCTCTTATCTCTCTAACCCTCCCTTCTGTGTCCCTTTCAACCGATCCCCCTCTGCCCCACTTCCCTGCTTACAGGGAATTCCCTATATTTGATCCTGGGCTCTCTCCTCTTTTGCATCTACACTCACCTAAATTAACGCTACACTATGCTACACTAACACCAACTCAGAATCTCTCCCTCACGTGATCTCAGAATTAACATGGCCCAAGATTAAAGTCTAATATTTCCTTCCAGGTCCCTCCACTAGCTCCTTTTTCAATTATTCTTGGCAACACCTCCATGCCTCCAGTTACTCAATCCTCTAACCCTTAGGCTTATCTTCAGCTCCTTCCTCTCCTCCTTCCCCACCACAACCAGGCCACAACTAAAACCTGTCATGTCTCCTTTTACATCTCTAAACATTGACCCACCTGCAAAATCCCTAGTCCATGCACTGTTCATCTCCCACATTGACTAGTGTGTTCTCTTTCTCTCTGGTGTCTGCAATACTATGAACATGTGCCATCTCCTCAGGAATGAGAAAGGGAAAAAGGAATAGAAAATACAACATGAGTTCATAATACTACTAAATAGCTGAAGGAGGAGGAGAATTGCAGGACAGCAGGCAGCAGGGAGTTGCAAAATGGCCAATTCAGGGTTGTGGGTCCATATGTCTGGAAAATGTAAAGGGCCAACCACCAGAAAGCCTGACAGGAACATTTTCTCTGCATGCTTACGTCGACACTGTAACTGGGAGGTGTAATTTCCAGCTCAGATTGATGTACACATACTAGTTCTGCTCAATTTAGCATGCTAAAAATAGCAGTGTGGCCACAGTGGCGGCTCAGGCTAGCCGCCCAAATATATCCCCATCTAGATCCTAGGTACATAGTCAGGCCACTGCCCAGGCCACCATAGCCACACTAATATTTTAGTGCGCTAGCTCGAGCAGAGCTAACACTCATACATCTACCCAGGTTGGGAATTACCCTGACTGGGCAATCTTGCTCTACAGAGCTAAGCAATCACCAGGTAAGGTGCTTACGGGTAAAAGGCTGTTTCTTTACTGTGGCTGCCAGATTGAGAGCAGTGGTCTCACTCATTCCCAGTCTGCTTGTCTGAATCCATCTGTTGTCTCTTGTCTTACAAAGAACTGACAATCTAAGTATGTCAGGGACCATTTTTTTTTTGGTCTAGCACAATGGAGTCCTGGTTCACCACTAGTTAAGCATAGGTGAACAGAGCGTATCACCAATGTCACATGCATTTTAAACACCAGAGGAAATCAAATGATAGCTAGTGCAGGTAACAGACCATAGGTGTACTGTGCGACCTGTGGGAAATGCAACTCAGTAAATAGACAGCTGCCTTCTGCACAAGCTGCCATCTCCAGATGGTCTTAAAGCATCGAGTGTGTTATAATAATCCAGCCTGGCAGCGACCGGCTATGGCGAGCGCCATATCAGAAAGAGTTCACTGAGAGTTCACAGCCCTCTTGCCAAAGAGCAAATGACAAAAAGCTCTCCTGGAAACCACTTCTACCTGAATACCCAGCCATAGCAGAGGATTGAATAAAAACACCAGGTTTTGAGGATCCAAAATAAATGACAGGCATACTCCCACAACTCAGGTGCTGATCTGGGCCTGATTTTCCACTGCTGTGCACAGAGCAATTATTTATATTTGTGCAAAGTGGGTGCAAAATCATAGCAGATCTAACAATACTTTTCCATCATTAATGTCCATGCTTTCAATTCAAACATGACAGAAACTTGGGGCTAAATCCTCTTTGCCACATCCCAGCTGAGCTAATAGGCTGTACTGCTAGGTACATCCATCAAGGTTTGAAGAATCTGTACTCCCCTCCTCAGGTCATGGAGCAGCATTGGAACCACTCCTCAACCTTCTGTGCAGTAAGTGTCTAGGCACACCTTCCCCACACCAATGAGGGGATGTTCACAGGTAGATTTACACAGGTACCAGCCCTACCTTCTCAGTTCCCCTTAACTCCTCCCCACACCCACCATGTGCTCTTTTGCATTGTGTGATGTCCTGTGCTGGTTTCCCTCAGAAAAGCCTCATTGATTCCAGTGCATTTGAGCCCTTGCACACAGGGGCGGCTCCAGGCCTCAGCACGCCAAGTGCGTGCTTGGGGCGGCATGCCGCGGGGGGCGCTCTGCCGATCGCCGGGAGGGCAGCAGGCGGCTCCGGTGGACCTCCCGCAGGCGTGCCTGTGGAGAGTCCGCTGGTCCCGCGGCTCCGGTGAGTAGTTGACTGGCTGCTATTCCAGAGATTTATATTTCCATTCAGCAATAGAATGTCAGCATCACAGTCAAAAGTCCATTATATTAGGAGTGCTCTAGGATGGCTGTGGGCACATCAGGAAACAAGGGGTAAAACAGTTCTGCAATAAAATGTTGCAGTGTGGGAAATTAGTGCTGAGGTGGGGCAATGGCCATACGCTTTGCCTTTTGACAAACAACAACCCAACAAGCAACCAGGAGTCAACACACAGGAGACAGAAGAAAAGTCATAAACTTCAATTCATAACTAGCAGAGGCAAGAGGGCAGCATTCTACACAGCTGGAAACACAAGGGCAGGCTGTGGCCACCAGAGAGTTAAGGACCAGGAGGAATTCCATACAGCTGGAACTATTCAATCAATACCAGGTCCTCAACATGGAAACTCTGGAAGATATCTTTCAAGATCCAACTAGTCAAGGGAATGGAGAGCTGTACTGGACACAATTTGTGGATGGCAGCTTGGCCCAACCTGTAAGAAAACCAAGCTTGCCCACAAAGAGACCTCCAATCATCTGAGGAAGACAGACAATCCTTTTGACAGATTCAAGTGAATTCCAGCAGGGGTATATATATGCAAAGAAAGCAAGCTAGAGATAGAGAGTTAGTTTCAATCAGGAGGATGAGGCCCTGTTCTAGCAGTTGAGTGAAAACCAAGAGAGGAGAAGACTGGTTCTGTAGTTGGCAAGCCATTCACAGTCTTTGTTTAATCCTGAGCTGATGGTGTCAAATTTGCAGATGAACTGGAGCTCAGCAGTTTCTCTTTGAAGTCTGGTCCTGAAGTTTTTTTGCTGCAGGATGGCCACATTGCCAACTACAGAACCAGTTTCTCCTCTCTTGGTTTTCACTCAACTGCTAGAACAGGGCCTCATCCTCCCTGATTGAACTAACCTCGTTATCTCTAGCTTGCTTCTTGCTTGCATATATAAACCTGACCCTGGAAATTTCCACTACTTGCATCCGAAGAAGTGGGTATTCACCCACGAAAGCTCATGCTGCAAAACGTCTGTTAGTCTATAAGGTGCCACAGGATTCTTTGCTGCTTCTACAGAACCAGACTAACACGGCTACCCCTCTGATACTCAGTACTACAAATAATTAAGAGAACATTCTGCAAGGGACAAGCAAACAGGACAGTGTGCTATCTTCCTGGATCCAAGACACAAAACATCACTCTAAGACTGCATAGGCTTCTAAAGTTGATGGGAAAGGATCGATTGGAGATGGTTCAGACTGGCACTTACGACACTGGGTACATTACAGATAATAGATGACTTCAGGGAACGCAGAAGTGTGCTGAAGAATGTCCAAGCAATCTTCTCTGAGATCCTTCCTATCCCATGAGCTAAGGATGACAGAAGGAAGAGGATTCTATAAGTGAACCTCTTAGTAGTTAAGTGGAGGAGGGTTTTAGTTGTGTGGAGCATTGGTCCATCTTCTATGAGGAGAGGTGGCTGTATAATTTGGATGGATTCCACCTCTGTAGAAGAGGAACAAATTTCCTCAGGGACAGGCTGACTAGAGTAGTAAGGAAGGCATTAAACTAATAACAAAAGTGGGGGCGTGTAAAAAGAGGGACGGTATGAGCACATATTTAGCACAAAATTGAGATATTAAGAACAAAATTAATCAAGGAACCAAAGGATATGAAGAAATTCTTGAATTGCCTATACACCAATGTTAGGAACCTAGGCATTTCCTGTTTCAGTGTCACTGATAACTCAGAAAAAACTATCTTGAATGTCTATGGATCAATGTCCTAACAGGTAAAGCACAAGCTGGGGTGTAAGTTGGTGTCTGCTACAAAGTAGCAAATCACACTAGGGAAAAGCATGAGCAGCTCCTTAAACACCTATCTATAATGTGTAAGAAAATAAGCTTTGTGGACATGGGGGACTTCAATTTGAATGACACATGCTGAAGGGTTCATGCTGCCAGAAATAAAACATCTTGGAATTTCTTAATATTTTTATAGATGACAATTTCCTAACTCAAAAAATGTTGCATCCAACACACGGGGCATTCTATATTAGATATCATCTACCTCCTCTGTCAAGTAATGGTAGCTTAGGTACAAGTTATCATGACTTGATCTCATGTATAATGTGCAAACAAAATAAAGTCCAAACTATGTACTTGGCCAATTTCACAAAGCTGGAAAAAAATATGAACCATATCAGCTGGGAGGAAGACTTTAATCAGAAAAATGTGAATGATAATTTGGAATTGTTTAAGAACACTTTACTACATGCGCAGAAACTCAATCAAAGAAGAAGGTCATAATGGTTAAAAAAATCAACCTGGTTTAGAGAGGAAGTGAAGGAACCTATACAAAAATGGAAGAAAGGGGAAGTTATTAGTAATTAATATAAATCAGAAGGTATGAATTGTAGAATACTGATAAAGGAAGCAAAGGGAAACAAAGAGAAGTCTATGGCCAGCAGAGTTAAGGACAATAAAAAGGCATTTCTTACATATATAAGGAACAAAAAGAATCCTAACAATGGCATTGATCCATTACTACTAAATAGAAATGGTAGAATTACCAATACTAATGCATAAAAGGCAGACGTGTTCAATAAATATTTTTGTTTTGTATTTAGGGAGAAATAGATGTGGTCATATCATACAATAACACTCTTTCCATTCCACTAGTATCCCGGGAGGATGTTAAAAAGCAGCTATTAAAGCTAGACTTTTTTTTTTAAATCAGCAGTTCTGGATAACTTGCATCCAAGAGTTTTAAAAATCTGGCTGCAGAGCATGCTGGACATTAATGTTGATTCTCAATAAGTTTTGGAAAACTGGGGAAGTTCCAGAAGACTGGAAGAAAACTAATGTTGTTCCAATATTTAAACAGGATGCCAGATAATTATAGGCCTCTCAGTCTGACATCAATCCCAGGCAAAATAGTGGAGCAGCTGATATGGGACTCAATTAATAACAAATTAAATAATAAATACCAATCAACATGAGTTTATGGAAAATAGATCCTGTCAAACTAACTTGATTTTTTATGAGATTACATCAAGTTTGGCTGATAAAGGTAATAGTGTTGATGTAATATACTTAGACTTCTATAAGGCATTTGATTTGGTACCACAAAACAGACAATTTGATTAAAAAACTAGAATGAAACAAAATTAACATAGCACACATTAAATGGATTAAAAACTGACTAACCAATAGGTCTCAAAATGTAATTATAAATAGGGAAACATCATTGAATGAATAATTGGAGATATCCCATCTCCTAGAACTGGAAGGGACTTCAAAAGGTTATTGAGTCCAGCCCCCTGCCTTCACTAGCAGGACCAAGTACTGATTTTTACCCCAGATCCCTAAGTGGCCCTCTCAAGGATTGAACTCACAATCCTGGGTTTAGCAGGCCAGTGCTCAAACCACTGAGCTATCCTTCCCCAATTATTGAATGGGTATGTTTCTAGTGGGATCCCACAGGGGTCATTTCTTGGCCCTACATTATTTAAAATTTTTATCAATGACCTGTAAGAAAATATAAAATAATCACTGATAAAATTTGAAGCTGGCACACAGATTGGGGGAGTGATAAATAATGAAGAGGACAGGTCAGGTCACAGAAACAGAGCGATCTGGATTGCTTAGTAACCAGAGTGTGAGCAAACAATATACATTTAGGAACAAAGAATGTAGGCCATACGTAGAGGATGGGGGACTACCTTGGGAAACTGTGACTCTGAAAAAGATTTGGGGTTCATGTGGATACTCAACAGCTGCCAGTGCAACCTTGTGGCCAAAATGTCTAATTCATCCTTGGATGCATAAACAGGGGACTCTTGAGTAGAAGTAGAGAGGTTATTTTACCTCTGGTTTTGGCACTGTTGCAAGAGCTGCTGAAATATTGTGTCCAATTCTAGTACCCACAATTCAAGGAGAAAGCTGATAAATTAGAGAGGGTTGAGAGAAGAGCCACAAGAATGATCAAAGGATTAAAAAATATGCCACATAGTGATAGACTCAATGAACTCAATCTATTTTGCTTAACAAAAAGAAGATGCCTTGATCAGAGTTTATAAGTATCTGTAGTAAGAGGAGGCCCTGAGATATAAACCTTGGTATCAGAGGCCCGGTATGAGGCCTAAGGCCTGAACTAAAGTAATGGTCAAGACTTTGCTAACATAAAGCAAAGTTAAGCTGTGAGCCAGAGGCAGGCCCTGCTCACAGAAGCTGGCAAGGAAAGGACTGATGCTGCAAAAAGAGACATATCTAAAAGGTACTGAACACCAGATATCAGAACATTCGCATACTCGTACACTCCACACAGATAACAAGGAACAGGCTGACCCATCCCAATGACAGGGCCAAAAGGGTAATATGATGGATAGAGTTGTTTTGTTCGAACCAACATGTACAAGGTGAGAGGCAGCACCTTACTACATAGAGGGGTTGTACCTTGCTACGTAGAGGGGTTGCACCTCATACGTAACTTGTTTGTACCTGTGTATAAGAATGCATCCCTGGGGCGGTGTCTTTGTCCGGCCGAGGGGGCAGTGGAAAGTCACGCCACTGACTGAGCCGAGTCCATTGCCAAGAGGCACTTTCTCGTAGTATGCCCTGTAGAGGAACAATCTAGAGGGAACTATCATCGTGCTTCATTTGACAATAAACCTGGCCGACGTGCCTTCGTACCTTACTAGGCTCTGTGGTCATTGGGGGTTCTCTTCGGGTCTGCTGTGTCAGCTATCTTCGAAGAGCTGGGACACCACACAGAGGGAACACACGCACGCAGCCGAGTGATATCAACATTGAACAGAGCAGAGCAGAGCACCACACCGGTAGCACTCTCACAACAGTATCTACACGAGGGGAAACAAATATTTGATAATGTCGTCTTCAGTTTAGCAGACAAAGATATAATAAGGTCCATTGGCTGGAAGCTGAAGCTAGATAAATTCAGACCGAAAGTAAGATGCAACTTTTTAATAGTGAAGGTAATTAACTATGGGAGCAATTTACTAAGGTTCATGGTGGATTCTCCATTACCAGCAATTTTTAAATCAAGGTTGGATGTTTTTCTAGAAGATATGCTCTAGGAATTATTGTGGGACATTCTATGGCCTCTGTTACACAGGAGGTCAGACTAGATGATCACAATGGTTCCTTCTGGCCTCGGAATCTATTCATCTAAACTGACTAATGTAAATCCAAGAAACAGCTTATTTATCAGCTGTAATTGCCTACATACAGTTTATTTCTTTTGGAAGTCTGATTGCCTGGCTGGCTTAACTCTTTGACCTTATAATGTAAAAAAAGTTGTCAACATTAAAAGCCTCCTACATTTAAAAAGAGGTTTACATTATGAAACAGCTGTCATACTCCAAAGCAGATTGAAGCTCATATGTCACTGGCATCTTTCCACAATTGGCCTTGGAGGCCTAACTAAGAAGACCTCAAAACAACCACATTGACAACCATTAGGAAAACAGTAGAAGAGTGCAAAACTCAGCCGTTTTCTACCATTTCTCAGGCGTTCGTGTAAAATAATGTTTCAGTTTTGATCTTTGTAGGTTCAAAACTGCCCTAAATTTAGCTTTGAATTTTGGGTTCAAACTAAAGCTTGACAAGGCAAAAAAGAATTTGTAAATATTCATTTGAATAAAAGCCCTAAACTCACTTTGGGAGTATTTGTGGCCCCTCTTATTCACTATGCACAAACATTCACACTCGTGAAATTTATTTGCAAAAAGTCTCATCAGAATATAGATTCTCTGGAAGTTTATGTCTTTAAAAGGTCATTATGGGCTTTACTCAGCAAGTCAGGGAACAGAAGCAATAACATGATCTATTGTGAACAATAAATTATAAGCAGAGTAAAAGCTCAGAGCAATAGTTCTGATGAACAATACACAAACAATAATGAAATATGTTCACATAAATCATTGATTGAATGATTTCAAGCAACAAAGAAATTTATAAAAATTGAGATCTGTTCCTGGATAATTCATTAATAAATAAAGATACTAAATTCATCAAATAAATTGTCTGCTGTTTGCTCAGCTGTAATTCAAATGAACCCAAAATGCCATGGGCTCTCCCTGAATTAATCCATAAAGCCACTTTCCTGCACTCCTTCAAATGCCTCTTCAAGATATACTGTGATGCCAATGGACAAAAGGAACAGCTGATATTAATTAGGGCTATCGATTAATCGCAGTTAACTCACGCGATTAACTCAAAAAAACTTTTTTTTAACAGTGTGATTAAAAAAATCAGTCACGATTAATCACAGTTTTAATCACACTATTAAAAAATAGAATAGCAATTAAAATTTATTTAATATTTTGGATGTTCTTCTACATTTTCATATATATTGTATTCTGTGTTGTAATTGAAATCAAAGTGTATATTATTTTATTAAATATTTGCATTGTAAAATGATAAAAGAAATAGCATTTTTCAATTCACCTAATACAAGTACTGTAGTCACAACAGTGAAACTTACAAATGTAGATTTTTTTTGTTATGTAACTGCAATCAAAAACAAAACAATGTAAAACTTGAGAGCCTGCAAGTCCACTCAGTCCTCCTTCTTGTTCAGCCAATCGCTAAGACAAACAACTTTGTTTACTTTTACAGGAAATAATGCTGCCCTCTTCTTATTTATGAGGTCACCAGAAAGTGAGAACAGGAATTTGCATGGCACTTTTGTAGCTGGCATTGCAAGGTATTTATGTGCCTGATCTGCTAAATGTTCGTATGCCCCTTCATGCTTCGGCCACCATTCCAGAGGACATGCTTCCATACTGATGACACTTGTTAAAAAAATAATGCGTTAATTAAATTTGTGTAAATTTAAATTCCTTGGGGTCCCCTGCTCTGTTTTACCCATACTCTGCCATACATTTCATGTTATAGCAGTCTCGGATGATGACCCAGCACATGTTGTTCATTTTAAGAACACTTTCACTGCAGATTTCACAAAACACAAAGAAGGTACCAATGTGAGATTTCTAAAGATAACTACAGCAGTCGACCCAAGGTTTAAGAGTCTTAAACCTTGGGTCAACTGCTGTAGCTATCTTTAGAAATCTGAGCGGGACAAGGTGTGGATCATGCTTTCAGAAGTCTTAAAAGAGCAGCACTCCAATGCAGAAACTACAGAACCTGAACCACCAAAAAAGAAAATCAACCTTCCGCTGGTGGCATCTGACTCAGATAATGAAAATGAACAAGCGTCGGTCCACACTGCTTTGGATCGTTATTGATCAGAACCTGTCATCAGCATGGACGCATGCCCTCTGGAAGGGTGGTTGAAGCATGAAGGGCCATATGAATTTTTAGCACATCTGACACATAAATATCTTGCCATGCCAGCTACAACACTACCATGAGAATGCCTGTTTTCACTTTCAGGTGACATTGTAAACAAGAAGCGGGCAGCATTATCTCCTGCAAATGTATTAAAACTTGTTTGTCTGAGCAATTGGCTGAACAAGAAGTAGGACTGGACTTGCAGGCTCTAAAATTTTACATTGATTTATTTTTAATGCCTTTTTTTGGTACATAATTCTACATTTGTAAGTTCAACTTTCATGATAAAGAGATTGCACTACAGTACTTGTATTAAGTGAATTGAAAAATACTATTTTGAGTTTTTAAGTGCAAATACTTGTAATCAAATATAAATATAAAGTGAGCACTGTATACTTTTTTATTTTGTGTTGTAATTGAAATAAATATATTTGAAAATGTAGAAAACATCCAAAAATATTTAAATAAATGGTGTTCTATTATTGTTTAGCAGTGCGATTAATCGTGTGAGTAATCGTGATTAATTTTTTTAATCGCTTGACAGCCCTAACATTAATGTATTTATTTGGCCTATGTACATAATATGTTTATTTCTGTTTCCCTCATTCCTCCTACAGCTTTCCTTCTGATTGTCACTCCCACGTGTTGCATCTAGTTTTAATGAGGTGGTCCTCAGGATACGGATTATCTTCAACTCCTGTTCACATAATGGGAGCCTTATGAAGTTACTACTGTATCAGAAACAGGAAAAAATGGTCTCAGTCACAACAGTCATGAAAATTTTGATGCAAAAGCCACAAATAAGCCCAGGTATTGGGTTCAGCTTCACTCAAAGAGTCCATGATCCCTGTTTCAAGAAAATCTAGGAGTGTTTCTAAAGGTTTCAAGTACTGTCAGGGGTGAAAGTAACTTAAAGGACTTACCGTGCAGTAGCAGCGGCTGGGAGGCCCAGGCCCTTTAAATCACTGCAGGAGCGGTAGCTGCAGCAGGGGCCAGGAGCCCCAGCCATGATTTGAAGGGCCAGGGGCTCCGCTGCAGTAGCAGTGGCTGGGATCCCCGGGCCCTTTAAATCACCACTGGAGCCCTGGGGCTCCAGCAGTGGGGCTCTAGCAGTGATTTAAAGGGCCCGGGGCTCCAGCCACCACTACCGCAGCGGAGCCCCAGGCCCTTTAAATCACCACCAAAACCGTGGGACTCCCGGCTGCCGCCCCTACCCAATGGCTCCAGCAGCGGAGGTCTGCGGCAATTTAAAGGGCCCAGGGCTCCAGCTGCTGCAGGGAGCCCTGAGCCCTTTAAATCACCAGCCTGGGGAAGCTGCCCCCTGCTGGTACGGTTGACGGTGTACCAGCTCTTGCCGGAATGCCATACCAGACTGTACCAACTTACTTTCACCTCTGGGCACTGTTATAAATATTTCACACATTTCAATGAATCTGGTAACTCCAGTATATAGCTTATATTTATTTATAGATGTAAGGAATAAAGAGTGCTTATACAAAAAGTCCTAGGCGCCCTAACAATTTATGCAACTGACTAGTGATGATCACACAGCATCATAGAAACAATCAGAGGCGGGAAAAATATAGTTCTCAGCCAGCCAATAAATGAAAGCAATGGAAAAGCCTTTTGGACCTCACTGATCTCCCTTTCCATGAGCAAACTCTCACTCCTCCTCCAAAGCTTTTTCAAATAAATGGCTATTGCATCATGTTCAAATTTGGGATACATTGGACCAGGGTTACGTGGATGATGCTTTAAAACAGCAAGTAAAACACACAAATATTAGCCAATATTGGTTAAATAACCAACAGAGAGTGTATATTTATTCCTGGGGTTCACACTGTATCTTTTATGCATGAAAACAAACTGTATAATCTTTGAATACATTCACATTTATAACAAATGCTTAAGAGAATCTTTAATATGCCCAGACTAAACTGTGTTAAACTAAATTATCATTTTGGATTTCATTTAAAACTTTTTAAGTTACTATTAATTCTTTGTACTGCAGTAGCATGTAAAGGGCCCACCTGGGAATCAAATCCCATTAGTACTCTGCGTCCTGTATGCACACCAGATTTCTGAAGGCTTCTACAATTCCCAGGCCATAAGAGAATGGATTAACAACAAACTTCTAAATAAATCATTCTTACTGCCTTGGTTTCTGTTCCAATATGTGGGCAACTGACATGACAGATCAGAATGGTCCCTTCAGAAATGTAGGATTTCTACTCGAAAATGTCCAGTTTCTGACTTGCCTTAAAAACAGATTATGTAATTGCCAGGATAGCCAAAGGGAGGTTTGACCAGCCATTACATCCAAAGCAGGAGAAAAGGACCCAAATTGCTATGTGAAGAAATGGCTTGTAATCAGGTTTCTTTCTGTCTTTCCCAGCCCCAAAATGCCTTGAGCTTTTCAGACTCAGGTCTGAATGACATCTCAAAGCAAAGAGACGTCTATGTCTTCTTCCTGATTAATTCAGATTTGGCCTTTGGGGCCTAATAAGCCCACAGCTGTAGGTCTCCTCTTCTGCCTCCCAAGTTGAGATATGGAGAATTTCAGCTTTAGGTACAAAAACAGCAAGTCTTTAGCCCTTTTCCTGTGAAGGTAGCCTAATCTGCCATTCATGCTATTGAGATGCCTACATATTACAACAAAAGTATGTATTGATAACTATTGAATCAGTAAGACGACCCACAACTCTTAACATAAGAAATATTATACCAGATCAGACCTTTGTTCAATTTAATGAAGTCCGGTACACTGCTTCTGGAAGTGGAAGATACCAGATGCTTCAGAGAAATATACATGAAGCCCAGAAGTGCAAAACTATGAAATTGCCCATAATGGAAATTTCCTCCTAACCCTTTCAGTTAGAACTTGGTTTATGAGCTGGAGCATTCTTATATCCCTATTTTTTTAAAAAATCCTGTATAACTGTAGATGTTATTCATGACATTTGCTGACCTTTCAATGGTGACCACTTTTTACCACAATCATGACGACTTTGGAGGAATATGGGCAGATGAAGAAAAGGGAAAAGGGAACTAGTTGCAGTAGAACCAGAAATGCATAATCAGGTCTATTTCTTATGCCCACTTGTGGGTGACGGGTTATTTCAGAATGCAAAGCTCAGAAAGGGGATGGTTTCTGTGCAGGATATTAGGAGGAAGTGTAAGTTAAATGAACTGGGTCAGCACAGGGTTCCCATTTTATTACTAGAAGGAAAAAATCTGGTTCTTCTGTAACGTCAGGAGTCAGATCCTCAGTTCCTGTAAATCAGTGTAACTCCACTGAAGTCAATGGGGCTAACTGACTGATACTAGCTGAGGATCAGGCCTCCGGTCATCAAGTCTTTTCTACATCTCTTTTGTCCTGACAGAGAATTGACAAAACTACCGTGACTTTGGTGGAGATCCCTGGCATGGATTCTGAGTTCCATTACCAATGGTAGCAAAACTGAGACCAAGGTTTCAGGAACCAAGGTTTAGCTTTTCCCAGAAGAGGCTCTGGTGCCAAACTCTGAAGAGGAGTAATAAGGGACATTGCCATGCTAGGGTTCACCAACAAGACAGCAACAAAAACAGCCTACAGGTACCAACAGAGGCACCAACACTAACATCTGTTCTTCACTCCTCTCAACATGGACAGGAGCATCAACTGAAGTTGATGCCAACACATTCACAGTCCTCCATGTCAAGGAGACGGACACATAGGTATCAAATGAGTGGATTTTAATACTGAAGAGCTGCTGGGCAAGAAACCCTGTGCTCTGCCTCCCCTTCTCTCTCCCCCTCAATAGAGGAGAGAACAGAGGAAAACTGTGTGGTCACTGGATTTTCTCCAGAAACACTAAGCAACGCATGAAGCAGGTGAGAGGTCTGACCCAGAACTGGGGATGTGGGTAGAGCAGCAAGAGAGAGGAACAAAGGAGTTAAGGGTGGGGAAGGAGAGAGAGGAGATGAGGTGTCACCTACGAAGGCATGGAGAAGAAAGGAAAGGAGAGTGCTGAGAGTTGCAAAAAATAGTCAAAAAAGGTTGATAAATTGGAGTTCTTAAAGACCCAGTCATGCAACCAGGGGGCATGTGACCGATACTGAAGGAAATAAGGTGGTGATCAGAAAGGAGAAGATATCAAATGAGAGATCCAAGTGGGAGCAGTGCTTAGAAAACACAAGGTCCCAGGAGTCACCATGATGGTTGATACAGGGCTGTAGGTCAAATTAGGTTAGGAAGAGGAAGAGGGAAGCAATAGAATTAGATGGGACATCAGAGTGAAAGCTGAAGTTAGAGGATTTGATAGGTAAAATGGCAGCTCAGGCTAAAAGGACAAATCTAATGAAGACTTAACAACTGACCTCAAACCCTTGAACAAGCACGAGCCTGAAGTACTTGAACTAGAGGCAATACACCTCCACGATGTGTACCCACTACCCTAGGCACTGACTCCAGTCCTGGAGCTCCCATGTAAAAATAATGGTGGGTGCTGAACACCCACTGGCAGTCCCCCTATCAGCTACTCCCCCACCCTCAGCACCTCCACCTGCTGGCAGCCCTGCCAATTGGCGCCTCTCCACCCTCTTCCCCCACAGCGCCTCCCGCCCTCTGCGATCAGCTATTCCACAGCGTGCAGGAGGCACTGGGGGGGTGGGGAAGGAGTGAGTGCAGAGCATGCTCGGGGGAGGGGGCAGCAGGGCCAGCTTTAGGCCTATTCCACCAATTCCCCCGAATCAGGCCCCGCGCCCAGTGAGAATCCCTTCCCTGGCTAGAGGCGCCTTTTTAATTTTTACTCACCTGGCGGTGCTCTGGGTCTTCGGCGGCGGGTCCTTCAGTGCTGCCAAAGACCTGGAGCGAGTGAAGGACCTGCCGCCAAAGTCTTGAAGCACTGCCTGTTGAGTACAAGCCCCACATGTTTTTTTACATTTTTTTTTAAGTCATCCCTGCCAGGGCCCCGCCAAAACTGTTCAAATTGAGCCCCGCACTTCCTAAAGCCGGCCCTAGGGGCTAGAATGGGGTGGGAAGAGGTGGGGTAGGTGTGGGGCCTTGGGGGAAGGGGTGGAGTAGGGGAAAGACCTGGGGCACATTAGAAAGTGGGCACCTCAGCACGCTACAGCAAATGCAAAGGATGATTCATTGATATCCACCTCCCAAAAATAAAATCGGCCAGTTAATTTAAGAACCATTTCTTAAAGTTTATTTTATTGACTGAAGTAAATCCTCAATCCCTTTAAAGAGCTTCATTGAAAGAGCTTGCTTTGGCATACACTTGAAAAATTAGACACCTTGCGATTATTATCCTTGAAAGATAATTAACCAATTTAACTTAAATAGATACATTAAAACAAATTACACAGACATGTCAAATTAATGGATTCTTTCCTGTGACTAGGACTGTTTTTGTTTGTTTGTTTGTTTCTTCACCTTTTTTAATCAGTAGTACTCTTCATCTGTAAGCATCACACTAAACAACATCAGAAGTGAAATTTTCATTACTCTGGAAAGGCACGGACATATAGGTTGGGGCCCGGACCCTGCAAAGACTTACTCCCATGTTTAATTTGACTATGAGGAGTGGTCCCATTGATTTCAGTGGAATTACTCAGAGGAGGAAAGTTAAGCACAAGTATAAGTGATTGCAAGATCCAGGCCTCACTGTTCTATTATTGTAAATATTTCACCTGAAATCATCACTTGTTCAATGCAGATTTTTGCTATCAGAAGACCGGATATAATGCATGATAAAAAAAAGTGGGAGTTAAAAATGCTGCAAGATTCATGTATTATATCAACGGCATTTGCATGTAGAGATCTGAAATTGTGTTGGGATGGGGAGAGGGCAGATCAGCTGAGAATTTCAAGCAGACCCTTTTCCGGTGCATAATGCTTTATTATAAAAAGCTAGGAGTACATCATTCTCTGTAATATGATACAGTAATTGCACATTTATCCCTAGATCACCCACAGTAACTTCATTTTACTTAATCGGAAAATGGTTGTTACCACAAGCCGTGGATTGCATTTGCAGAAAGGTGGACTCAATGATCTAATACATCTTCTTCATCTCTAATGTCTATATCTTATGTGTTTTCAACTTCAAAATACCATGTTTATTAACTGTACAGTTACTGCATATCAGCACTGTATTTACCAGCACTATTCAATACGGACACATACAAGACTTTCAAAAGCAGCTGTCTTTGACTCCCCAAGACACCGTAGCCCATTTTCTCATACTCCACTTACTGTCATCAGGTTTCTGAAAAAGCACATCTTGATTCCATCAGCCCAATAATAATTCCTGCTGCACTCAAAATTAAGGCGCTTTTACATAATTTGACTTTGTTCCCAAACCACTTGGGATTTTGTAAAAATACTCAGAAGAATATTTGAGTATGAGTTGATTTGTATTAATTTATTATTAATAATTATTAATTATTATTGTTGTTGTTGTAATTCTTTTCAATTGTTAAAGATTTCCACATTTCCATCTGAAGGAAATTTTGGACAAATTATGATCCACTGAAATCCCTAACTCAGCTTCTTTCCCACAGACATATAAAGGCCCAACTAACAAACAAACAGGAAAAAAATCAGTTCTTCAAGTAAGAGCATATTTTTATATCAGCCTACAGAGTACTTTCTTTTTCCCCAAAAAGTATTTATTTGGTCACACCTAAACATTTCATGGATTCATGTCAGTTTCACTGAATTGTTCATATCAAAAAAGCAAAAGAGTTCCAAAGAAGTTTAAATGTTTCACTTCAACAGTTTCAGAATGAAAACTTTTTTCAGTTCAAAAAGTTATTTTGTTTTGAAATTTTCTGCAATTTTTTAAAATGTAAAAACATTTTTAAAAAATGCTCAAAATCTAAATGAAACATTTTATTTTGGGTGGAATGAAACACTAAAATTCTATGGCTTGTGTTAAGCAGAATGCCAGGCTAGATTAGCACAATGGTCCCTACTAGCCTTAAATAGATCTATGAAATAGACATCAAGAAACCTCAGAACCACTGAAGTTTCTTGACAACGGTTCTAAATGTCTTTTATTTCCACCCCCACTCTCACTGGGGTGCTTATTCTATTTATTTCAGGTTGGATTTTTCTATATGATAATTGGGTCTCAGGAGCTCAGCGATTGCTACCTTTCAGAGTCAAAGCACTTCAGCACAATGAAAATGGGTGTGGAAAGTTTATACAGCCACTAGCAATATTGTGGAGTCGCCATTTTAAACATAAAAATAAAATTGCACACATTTGGGGCCTGATACTGCCACCTTGGCTGCAGTGAGTGTAGAGAACATCTCCTAGCAGGCGCTCATAACCTCAAGTAATCAGATCCTAAATGATCATGTATGGTATTATGTTGTGCTTACTCTCACGACTGCATTATTAGTGTCTTTTTATGTCTACAGCCCTCCTCAGCGGTGATGCAGCTTATTGCCTTGATGTAGACTTGTGAAGCAGTTTGCTAATTTGGGTGTCATTTTATCAAAACAAAGATGTTTTCTCTCCGTCGGTTAAACAAACCCATCACAAAACACACCGAGTGGTGAAGAAAACCCAGGTCTCAGATTTAGAAAACATAGCAAAATCGATGCCGAGCAGCTGTAAAAGCTGATATTAGTCCAGGAACCTGCTGAGCCAGTCACCATCTCTAAGCAATTACAACTGCTATAAATTCCTGCTTAGCTTTTTGCTCCATACGTTATAGAAAGATGTTAAATAAAATATATTTTATCGACTCTGTAAGGGAATCAAAACAACTTTCAATAAAAGAAACTGATTCCATGTGTTCTTGCCCTTACCTCCCCTGCATGGCGAGTGGGCTGAAATCCTTCCCAAGGGGAACACAGCCATCCTGCCCTATTGCTCCATTTTGATAGGGTTTTTGTGGCTGTTCCTGAACAGACACCATTCCACGAAACTCCTTTAACAGCCGCAGCTCGTTGAAGTTGCTGGCAATTGGTTCAGCTGCCACCTTCCCGTGCAAGTTAGCATGGTGTGGAGAGGATGCCTGAGTCAGCTCCATCTCTAGATTTCTAGAGATTGCGCCATCATCTTTGCTATCCAAGTACATACCTTTTGACTGGTTTTCTATCCTGAAAAGAGTGAAAACAAATCTATTAGGACCATACTGAATACACATATTTTATATCTACCCCCATGCACACATACACGTGTGTTGATATCCAGGTGTTAAAATGCCGTTGGACATACTATATGTATCTTGCACTTTTGACTGGCTTACCTGTAGTCTGCTTGGTAATTCATCTCTACCAGAAATACTTTAACGTTTGAAAACTCTGAGCAGCTTCAAAAACAGCCATCATTTAAAATAAATACATAAAACAGCCTGGCAGACATAGCTATCCTTCTCTTTACCCAAATGTGGAATTTCCCCAAAACACATTTTCTCCCAAATTAAAACTGGTTTATCCTAGAGAATGAACTAAATTCATTGCCACGGCAGGTTTGAGCTCTGGCACTGTGACCATCAGAATGAGAAACAGGTGCCCATACAACACCATCAGCAAGGTAGATGTGATACAGCACGTACTTCTAGCCCTGTTTTTTACCTCAGAAACACTTAAGCCCCAGTCCAGTAAGCTATCTGCATATATCCAGCTTAATCAGCAGGAACTGTGGACCATTATGAGTGTAAGAGGGTCTCAAGGACAATTAACAACCAGATTTTCATTTCTGATCTGGCTCCTTTGTGTTGCTCATCTGACACAAAGGAGCCAGATTCTAACTGTAACTGGCCAACTGAGAGGTCTCCTAGCAGCAGGGAAGCTTTAGAGCCAACTCTTGTTCCAACCACTCCTCCCTTCAGCACAGGAGGCATGTCAGGGACCAGAAAGGAGCTGACTGGAACGATGTTAAACCAATCCTCAACAGACAACACATTGCTTACATAAGTTAGAGCAGCCCTTGGGCTGACATAGATCAGCCACAGATCAGGAAGCGTTTCCCTGAGACACCACCTCGCAACCCCACTTTGTGCTGAGCGGATCTAGGACAAAGGAGAGAATCCAGCCCTCTCTGGATATGACTTCACCACAGAGTTAACTCAGCTCTTACTCAGGTATTTCCCTAACCCCCCTCCCATACACACACAAAACCTCTCACCTGAGTTTGGTGGTGCTTTCACTCCAGGCTAGCTGGCCTGGGTGGAGCTATGGGCTAAAGCCCAGTTGCCACTTTCACTCAGGCAGGTAACTTGCCCGCTTTACAGTGAGGACACAGGTTAAACCATTCTAGTGCTGATAGTCCTCCTGTACCTTTTCACAACTCCCCCATGTCCCCAGAAGGACAGATCACAATTCACTGGGAAAGAATCATAGAGCAGCTCAGCTTACTGCAACACAAAGAACCAGCAACACACATGGGTGAGCACAGCCCCAGTAAGGACACAGCAACTTGCATGTGGCTTTGTAGTGTGGCTCCTCAACACCTGGGCACCAATCACCTAAGTTAACTCTGCAGAGAAAACCCTGCAGCCTTTATAGGCACAATAGAAGTCAATAGTTAGTTCATGTAAGGACCTAAGAAAAGCAAATGATAATGCAACTTGAGAAAAATCAAGGGCAATATATCACTAGGACCAGATGATATTTATTCAAGCTTGTTGAATAATACCACATTGAACAATACAAAACAAAAGCGATTCAGAAATATTTTTGTGAATATATGTGGCAAATTTGTACTTCTGTTATTCATGGGGTCATAGAAATCATCAAGTTCATGAGGATTTGGATTACGGGCAAGTTTATTCAAGAAAACTTTTATAGACCCTGAGAAGTACAAGCGACTATTCATATTGGAATTGTGATACTCATTTTGTCCATTTTTCTTTTGTTATTCATTATTCTGATGTTAAAAGTTTCAGTCATCCAATCAGAGAACAAAAAGATGCCATGTGTCATGCATGACTATCCAATACAACTCAATAAATAATAGCAAATAGCGAAGACATCGTGAACAATTCAGATGCTGAAATTTGTTCACAACAACTGTCTACTCTAGTGAATACTTAAATACCTTTGTGGGAATCAGGATTGGTTTGTGAGAAATACACAGAGGAAAAAGGCTAAATTAATCAGATAACGTATTCACTTGTATTTATTTTAGAGATAAGAACATAAGAATGGCCGTACTGGGTCAAACCAAAGGTCCATCTAGCCCAGTATCCTGTCTACTGACAGTGGCCAATGCCAGGTGCCCCAGAGGGAGTGAACCTAACAGGTAATGATCAAGTGATCTCTCTCCTGCCATCCATCTCCATCCTCTGACAAACAGAGGCTAGGGACACCGTTCCTTACCCATCCGGGTTAATAGCCATTAATGGAATTAACCTCCATGAATTTATCCAGTTCTCTTTTAAACGCTGTTATAGTCCTAGCCTTCACAACCTCCTCAGGCAAGGAGTTCCACAAGTTGACTATGTGCTGCGTGAAGAACTTCCTTTTATTTGTTTTATATCTGCTGCCCATTAATTTCATTTGGTGACCCCTAGTTCTTGTATTATGGGAGTAAGTAAATAACTTTTCCTTATCTACTTTCTCCACATCACTCATGATTTTAAATACCTCTATCATATCCCCCCTTAGTCTCCTCTTTTCCAAGCTGAAAAGTCCTAGCCTCTTTAATCTCTCCTCATATGGGACCCATTCCAAACCCCTAATCATTTTAGTTGCCCTTCTCTGAACCTTTTCTAGTGCCAGTATATCTTTTTTGAGATGAGGAGCCCACATCTGTACACAGTATTCAAGATGTGGGCATACCATCAATTTATATAAGGGCAATAATATATTCTCCTTCTTATTCTCTATCCCAAAAAGGAAACAGAAGAGTGAAGGAGCAGCACTACAGAAAAATGTATTGAAGACTGGAGGCTTTAAATTCAAAACAAACAAGCGAATACATAAAAAGTTAAAGTCAGGCCCATTAGAATTCTTTGAAAGATTTACATAACACGCTTGGACACCACAATGACGGGTATGGTGTAAAAGCCTGGACAGAAACACAAAATGTGGAATGAAAAGAGACAGTCAATGGATACAGTTTCAAAGAGCCTCACATGAGAGTATTAAGAGAAATAAATAACCCACAAGCTAAGGGCTAAACTCAGATTGTGAGTTAAAAACTGGCTAACGAAGAATATGTAGTAAGAAATGGATGCTTCTCAGAATGGAGGAGTCAGTCTAGTCACATACATGGTTTGGTAACAAGGGTACTGTTTTTCTGGGAATTAATAATTTGGAAGAGAAAACAACAAGATGATTAAACATTACCTGGGACACTAAACCATTCTAAATCAGCTCCCTGGAGTCTATAAACAGAGTGGTCCATAATAATGCTTAGCTGAGACACACCTGCTGCAAACTTATATAGCCATGTTATGAGATGTAGTATCTGGTCTTGCCTTCCGGTACCACCAACACCATCAAATGGTTTGGGACAAAATACAGGAGAATTCAGTAGCTTACCAGAACACAGAAAACAATAGAGTGTTACATATATAGTGCTCTATATCTGTGCATATATAAATAGTTTATGGATAACATGACAATATATGACACTCAAGAATACGCAGCATAACTTCTGAGTTGTGTAGGACCAATAGAACTTGTTGAGCGCTGCAAATGGCTTCCTCTAGCAGCTCTTTATATCAGCACTTAACATGCTATGAGAAGTAAAACAGAGCACTGTGTGAGCTGTTACAGGGCAGGAAAACTGCACCTGTGTTCCCCCCCCCGAGGGCATCCATTCAAGGCTCCCGGCTCCTCAGCTGGCACGTCTCTTGGGCAGAGACCTGCATCTCTCTCCCTCTTGACCAGGAGCTTTCCAGCCTATATGGTTCCCTACACAGTGATATTCCCAGCAAGCCAGGCTGCCTACAAGATTAGTATCTGTGCTTCGCTTTCCCCTGCAGAGGTTGTGAAGAGTGTAATTGCCTGCAGTGATAAGTTCCCAAGCAGCTCTTTATAAGCAAGCACATTTAGTCTTAAAAGTAAAAGGCATTGCAAGAGAAAACATATTAAAACAAGAAAAGAACCCACACGGATGCTAAAAAGCTTACTGGGGTCACTCCAGCTCCACCTCAGGCTCTGATAGGTGTCAGTCCTTCAAAACACCCAGCCGGGTTTTCCTCTTGATTACTAATTCATAACTGTTTCAGATTCAGAACCATAACAGTTCAGTCTTTCTTTTATACAGCTTGTGCCTCTGATCTTGGTCTCATGTAACAGGGGATCAGAAGCCAGAGGCCCACTCCTCAGGGGCATAGTTTTGAAAGGCTGGGTTTTTTACATAACTGAAAGTGGGGAATTGCATTCACCTCCCCCCGAGACATTCCCCAGGAAAACCACTTAATGCTTTTTTTTGTTCCAAGAGTCCATTCTTGACTGGCACATTGTTTGGTATAGTCCTTTGAACCGCCAAGTCTCACATCAGTCACATCTCCCCCTTCTAGAGGCTTCATGCAATCCCGGCCCACAACAATACATAAACCATTCATTTAATACAATGAACCCCAAAGATACTTTAATTCTATATGGTCTCCCAAGGATATTGCAAGAAATTGCCATGTCAATTACATGAACAGAGCGAGAACAAGGCAGAGAAGAGAAATACAGATTGCCACGTGTGTAGAAAAATACAGTGTGTCGCAGTTTAACAGATAGTCTTGGTTTCAACTTGGCACGGACATTAGAGAAAAACAGTTTAGTTGCAGAAAGCGATTAAGTGGCTCACTAGTTCTACAAACCACAGTTCAATGTCTTAGAGGCCTTCTCTTGTCATTTAACACCCCTCACAAAAATAATCAAATGGAAAAAGAATCATCATTTTTAATATTATCATATTCCACTTTGCTATCCTGTTTGTTTCTTCTGCACATTACTGCTACCAGACAAAACACAAACTCATCAACTCAGAAACAGTATAGATGACACCCCCATGCAGTTTCTTCTCATGTCATATTAATACTAATTCACCAATGCTTTTCTAATGCAGACACACTGCTTGTTAAAGCAACTGCTCTGTTCTCAGTCAGGAGACTATCTAAGAATACTGTAGTCACACTGAAACTATACCATAGCCGGTGGCCCTTCATTAAGCAGATCAAATACTTGAGTTTCATGAAGATAACCCTCCATTTCACAGGTTACTGGTTACATTTGTGAAACCTAAATCAAATCTTGATGCAAATTAGGTTTTATTTTATGATTATTAATGGTGAATACAGTAAAACCTTAGTGTTTAACAGTCTGAAAAGCTTTTATATTTTGATCATTAAAATGCAGTGTGGAAAGTGTTTAAAAACCAACACTTCAGAATCCACACAGTACATAAAAAGCCGGAAGACTGAGTTAAAGAACATTCCATCTTAAACTGATACAGCTGAATGTGGTTTATTGCAACACTTAATTACCAAAGGCCAAATGCTCCCCCTGAATACAGAAAGGCAACAGAGGGGAACAGACCTGAAAGGAGCCAGCAACATTTCTACAGCATGCTCACTCTCTGCACCTTAAACGCCTACCCGATCCCTAAAGGATAAGAATTTTATTATTTAGTGTCTTTAATTATTATAACAATATTAGAATAAAAATAATCTACAAGAGATGGAAGAGGCAAGCTAAGCCAGAGTGCTCCAGAACAGTCAGGATAAAAACAAATCGAATTCACTAGTCTTCCCTACAAGGAGAAAAGCAACCAAAAATGAACAAAGCCCACCCTGCACATAAAGGTCACTATAAATTACAACATGCAGGTCTTACCCCAAAATAATAATAGGCTCAATTAGCCAACTCTATAGATGGCCTTTTCTCTTATGGCTTCTTTTATCCTATTCTTTTTGTCTTGGGGTTGGTCTACATTTAAAAAGTTAGGTTGACAGTACTATGTCAGTCAGGGGTGTGAAAAAGCCACACCCTGGGCTGACATAGCTATGCCAACTTAACCCCCAGTGTAGACGTAGCTATGCTGATGGAAGACTGCTTCCATCGACGAAGCTAATTTCATTCAGGGAAGAGGTGTTCCTACACTGAGCGGAAAAACCTTTCTGTAGGCACTGGTTGCCTCTACGCTACAGGATTACGCCAGCATAGTCTCTGTAACGTAGACACACCCTTAGTTTCTCATCCAGGATTCATTAGCCAAATAGAATCCCGCTCAGTTTAGTCTTTCTGGAATCTATGCGAGCAGGTGATCGAAAAAAAGAATGATATCAGAGCTAAAAAGGAGGTGCTACCACCATGATTTGGTGTAAATCTATATAGACTTTGACTGTGAAGGGTATAGTATGATGCTCAAGTTATTATCACAACTCCTCTCCATCCTACCACAAGTAGCTGAACATCCACTTTTAAGGCTTTGGTAAATTACCAATGCAGCATATTCATTTTTTTCCTAAATCTTTTCAGGTGCTAATGAGATCAACTATTTATCTGAGTGGTTTAAATTTGAAAGGGTTTTTTGTAAACTGCTTTATAGTTGTACATAACTGAACTGGGGGAAATTCTCCTGGAAGGGAAGACTTTCTCTGGACATATTCACCTTAAACCAACCCATTCCACACTGTGAGGGTACTGTTCTCAGGTCAACTAGGTTAACTGGCCAGTAATACCTAGCACTTATAGGTATGATTTTCCCCTGCAGTGGGAATCCTCCGGTGGCATAGGCTGCTGTAGCAGCTCCTAAACTGGCTGCAGCCAGGGTAAGAAAGCAGAGCCTACATCCCAGCACCCCTACATCTCAGCAATCTTTGGTTAGAAGACTGGTCCCTGTGCAATTGTTGTTAAGAGCATCTCTGGGGCTGCTTTAATTTACTCATGGGGCAAGCCAGTGCAGAACCAGCCCCACAATTAGGGGGTGCAAACACCTGCCTTGCGTCCCCTCTCTTTTGCTATGCCCTGAGATCCTTAGACGCAGCCGAAAATCTGTCCCCAGCACCCCAGTTCACTAAATGAGGCTTCTTATTTTATTTATTTACCATGAATAAGGGAAGGGTGGCAACATGTCAGCAATGTGTTACATTATCGTTTGTAGACACTGATGTACAGTTTCATTAAATTATGATTTGTGTGTGTATTTCAACATTGTAATGTTTCACTGTAACACCACATAGGTACTGGGTCCACATTATCTTATCGTCATATGCCAGAAATCTTTGATGCGAGAGAATGCAATAGCTCTCAAGATGATCCTATGTTCTATCAGTTAATAACAATCTTCTAATTAAAAACTGTTTATGAACTGGGATGATATTTTAGAGAGCAGTCATCCTTCCTTTGGACCTGCTGAGCCCAGACTCAATGGAGGAACTTAAGGAACGTGATGTCTGGGAAAAGGGAAAGCATGCCACAGAGGCACTGTTCCTCTCACTTTCCACAAGTTTGAAGACTTTTCCACTCCCATTTCCTTCACTCAAGTTAACAGACCAAAGAGGCCCATGTGTGTATGCCATTATTGGTGTAAGTGGTTAGGTCAACTGGATATAAAAGTAGGAGCATCTGACTAGGCGACTTACTTACATTTTAAGGGAATTCTTGGCTAGGGGAGAAGGGAGGGCTGTTCTGTTGTTTTAACTGATTTAAGAGGGAGGGGAAAGAGAGACTGTTTCACCCTAGCAAGAGGTCTCTCAAGACAATCTGCTACATAGGCAAAACTTCAGTTTGCTGCCCCCTCCCCTGAGCCTTACCTTATTAGAAGTTTGCCCCCCGCTGCTGCCACTCCCACCCCTGAATCCCGTGCAGCCAGGTTGGAGGCTGATAGAGCAGCCCCAACAGGATGGGAAAAGTCCAACACTGGGGTGCCAGCTCCCAGCCTGTAGGGCCCCCAGTTAACAGGCAGTAACAATACTCTCCTCAGTCATTCCTGAGGTTCAGTAGCAGTGCTGCCCCAAATTATTATGTCATCAATGTACACTTTCGTATCTGCTGGACTCTTTTGCATTTGGCTCCTTGTATGGTGAAATACTTCTGGAGTGGAACATATTCTGAAAGGCAGTCTTAGAAAGCAGTATATGACAAATGATGTGTTGAAAGTGCAGGCCTTCAAAATCTCAGCGTCCTAGAGGAGCTGCCAAAATCCTGCCAATGCATCTAATTTGCTGAAGAATTTGACTCCTGTCATCTCAGACAATAGTTCACTTCTTGTGGGGAAGTGGACACGTTCTCTTTTTATTAGGGCTGTTAAGTGATTAAAAAAATTAATTGTGATTAATCGCTTGATTAATCACACTGTTAAAAAATAATAGAATACCATTTATTTAAACATTTGTTGATGTTTTCTACATTTTCAAATATATTGAATTCAATTACAACACAGAATACAAAGCATACAGTGCTCACTTTCTATTTAGATTACAAGTTTTTGCACTGTAAAAAACAAAATAGTATTTTTCAATTCACCTAATACAAGTAGTGTAGTGCAATCTCTTTATCTTGAAAGTTGAACTTACAAATGTAGAATTATGTATAAAAAACTCCATTCAAAAATAAAACAATGGAAAACTTGAGAGCCTGCAAGCCCACTCAGTCCTACTTCTTGTTCATCCAATCGCTCAGACAAACAAGCTTGTTTACATTTGCAGGAGATAACGCTGCCGGCTTCTTGTTTACAATGTCACCTGAAAATGAAAACAGGCATTCTCATGGCAGTGTTGTAGCCGGCATCGCAAGATACTTACGTGTCAGATGCGCTAAAGATTCATATGTCCATTCAGCCTTAAACCACTATTCCAAGGAACATGCGTCCATGCTCATGACAGGTTCTGCTCGATACCAATTCAAAGCAGCGCGTACTGACATGTTCATTTTCATTATCTGAGTCAGATGCCACCAGCAGAAGGTTGATTTTCTTTTTTGGTGGTTTGGGCTCTGTAGTTTCTGCATCAGAGTGTTGCTCTTTTAAAGACATCTGAAAGCATGGCCCACACCTCATCCCTCTCAGATTTTGGAAGGCACTTCAGATTCTTAACCCTATCTTTAGAAATATCACATTGGTACCTTCTTTGTGTTTTGTCAAATTTGCAGTGGAAGTGTTCTTAAAATGAACAACATGTGCTGGGTCATCATCTGAGACTGCTATAACATGAAATATATGGCAGAATGTGGGTAAAACAGAGCAGGGGACATACAATTCTCCCCCAAGGAGTTCAGGCACAAATTTAATCAACACATTATTTTTTTAACATGCGTCATCAGCATGGAAGAATGTCCTTTGGAATGGTGGCTGAAGCATGAAGGGGAATACAAATGTTCAGCATATCTGGCACATAAATACCTTGCAATGCCAGCTACAAAAGTGCCATGCAAATGTCTGTTCTCACTTTCTGGTGACATTGTAAATAAGAAGAGGGCAGCATTATCTCCTGTAAATGTAAACAAACTTGTTTGTCTGAGCAATTGGCTGAACAAGAAGTAGGACTGAGTAGACTTGTAAACTCTGAAGTTTTACATTGTTTTGTTTTTGAGTGCAGTTATGTAACAAAAAAAAATCTACATTTGTAAGTTCAACTTTCATGATAAAGTGATTTCCCTACAGTACTTTTATGAGGTGAATTGAAAAACACTATTTGTTTTGTTTATCATTTTTACAGTGCAAATATTTGTAATAAAAATAATCTACACTTTAATTTCAATTACAACACAGAATACAATATATATAGAAACGTGTAGAAAAATATCCAAAATATTTAATAAATTTCAATTGGTATTCTATTGTTTAATCGCATGAGTTAACAACTGTGATTAATCAACAGCCCTAATTTTTATGGTTTTATTCAGCTCCTTATGGTCCATACACAGCTGTAGTCCCTCTCCTTTTTTCTCTTCAGTCACTAGGGAATGAACCCAATCCATTGGTTCTTCACTTCTCCACATACCACCATTTGCTGGCACTTTTGCAGCTCTTCTAACCTTTTTCTTAAGGTTTGTGGAACTTGTCACATAGCACATACCACAGGTTCTGCATCGTCTCTTAACCCTGTCTTGTATGTTACTTGAAGACACCTCTTCTGTGTGTATACATCTTCCTATGATGCTATTAATACTTTCATACCTGGTTCTCTGTTGTCTTTCTATGACATGCATCCTCCCCAAGCACCTCACATGAATGTAGGACCAAAACTGGTTGCTAGCTCCTGTGTACCACCACAAACCCTTGTTTTATTGTTTTCCCTTTGTATTTAATTATCAGTGTACACTCTCAACACTGGAATTTTTCCTCCATTATAATCATCCACAGATTTGACTCATGCACCTTTATATGTTCCTTACATCTCTCGAGTCTCAGCATAGTGCTCAATTTCTTTGGCTTTGCTCTCCCACCGGTTGTCTTGTATCTGACGGAGGTCTTTCTGTGTTTTGCTCTGAAGGTACTTGAAATGGTCCCGTTTAGAGACTGAGGAGGGGTCATTCTGCCATTCGATAAAGGCTTTTCTCTTTACTTCCAGTGCTGAGCATATTTCTTCTTGGTTCTCATCAAACCAATCCTGATGTGTTCTTTTCTTTGGTCCAAGAGATGTTATTGCTGTGTCAGTCACTATCTGCTTGAACTGGTCCCACTTTTTGGTTACAGTACCGATCAATTGTCCGTGGGATGTCAGTTTGTCATCAAGACTCCTCTGGAAATTGTTGAAACACTGAGCATCCTTCAGTTTGGCTATGTTGAAAGCTGGTCGCACATGCTTAGGGCGTTTGTGCCGAGAGGGAGCGATGTGAAGTTGAAGAGACATCCTGACTAATCTGTGATCTGTCCAGCACTCTGCGCCTCGCATTACTCTGGTGATCAGTACATCTCGGATGTCTCGCCTTCTGACAATGGCATAATCTATCAGATGCCACTGTTTGGACCTAGGGTGCATCCACGTCATTTTGTATTTGTCCGCTTGTCGGAACAGAGTGTTGGTAATGGTCAGGTCATTTTCAGAACAAAGGCTCAAAAGGAGTAGTCCATTGCTGTTCATTTTGCCTACACCATGTGGCCCGGCTACTCCTTTCCAGTTCTTGCTATCAGCCCCGACTCGGGCATTGAAATCTCCAAGTAGGAGTAGTTTGTCTGTTACAGGTGTGGCCTTGATCAGTCTGTCAAGATCTTCATAGTATTGTTCCTTTGAGTTGTCAGAGCACTATGCTGAGACTCACAGCTCAAAGATGTTCTTCAGTGCTATTAAGACTGTCTATGGACCTTCTAAACCAAGGACCACCCCATTGCTCTCATCAGACAACACAACGCTGATTAAAGATAAAGAAGGCATCAACGAAAGATGGCGAGAACACTTAAGCAACCTTCTCAATAGATCATCAACCATGAATAATAATGTCCTCAATGAAATTCCACAACAACCTGTTCTGACAGATCTTGACTTTCCGCCCACTATAGATGAGATTAAGAAAGCTGTTAGCCAGATGAGTTCAGGAAAAGCTTCTGGAAAAGATGGGATACGAGCAGAGATATACAAAGCAGCAGGTCCAGCAGCACTAGCAGCATTCCACAGCGTGATCATCAGCATCTGGGAGGATGAAAACATACCACAGGACCTCAGCAATGCTACTATTGTCTCTCTTTTCAAGAACAAAGGCAGCAAAGCAGAATGTGGAAACTATAGAGGCATATCCCTCCTCTCTGTTGGTGGGAAGATCATTGCCCGCATCATCTTGAACCGCCTAATAGCCAGTATTCCCGAGGCAAATCTACCTGAAAGTCAATGTGGTTTCCGACCTGGCTGGAGCACAGTCGACATGGTGTTTGCTGTCAGACAAATACAAGAGAAGTGCAATGAACAGAATATGCACCTGTATGCTGTCTTCATAGATCTGACAAAGGCGTTTGATACCATCAACAGGGAAGACCTTTGGACCATTCTAACACGACTTGGCTGCCCAAGAAAATTTGTCCAGATTATACGCCTTCTTTCATGACAGCATGACAGGGGAAGTATTGTCTGCTGGAGCCACATCAGCCCCCTTCAACATCACCAATGGCGTGAAACAAGGATGTGTTCTCGCTCCTGTCCTATTTAACCTGTTCTTTGCATGTGTCCTTAACCATGCAATGAAAGATCTGGACTGAGGTATATACTTGAAATACCGGCACGATGGTTCACTTTTTGACCTCCGTAGCCTGAATGCAAAGACTAAGACAGTGCAGAAACTCCTTCTTGAGGCACTCTTTGCCGACGACTGTGCTCTCATGGCTCACACTGAAAATGATCTTCAGCACATTGTCAACAAGTTTGCTGAAGTCTCGCAACTCTTCGGACTAACTATCAGCCTCGGAAAGACAGAAGTTCTTCATCAACCTGCACCTGGATCAAATGCTTCTGTCCCGAGTATCTCCATTGACGGCACTCAATTTAAAGTAGTGGAGAACTTTAAATACCTGGGTAGTGTCATATCTAGTGATGGATCACTGGATAATGAGATCAACGCACAAATATCCAAAGCAAGCCAGGCACTTGGCTGTCTGCGTGTCAAAGTTTTAAACCACCACAACATCCGGATGTCAACAAAACTGCTTGTGTACAGAGCTGTTGTTCTCTCATCTCTTTTGTACAGGTGCGAAACATGGACACTATATAGGCGTCACATCAAGCAGCTTGAAGCATTCCACATGCGCTGCCTCCGCAACATCATGAAGATCCGCTGGCAAGACAAAGTGCCCAATCTCGAGGTCCTCGAGAAAGCCCAGATGACAAGCATCGAAATGATGATCATGAAGTCACAGCTACCTTGGACTGGTCATGTCAGCTGCATGGATGCCAACAGAATCCCCCGCCAGCTTCTGTAAGGTGAGCTCTCCCAGGGCATCCGGCATATAGGTCATCCACGGAAACATTACAAGGACACCATCAAAGCCAATCTGCAGTACAGCAGTATCAAACCTAGGGACCTTGAGGACGCCGCCAGTGACAGAACACAGTGGCGTGCAACAGTTAGAAATACCTGCATCGCCTTTGAGGAAGACCGCTGCCAGCGTCTACAAGAGGCACGTGAACGACGTCACAGAGCATCAGCAGCGCACAACCCACTGACTGCAAACTACCCATGCACCATCTGCAGCAAAATGTGCACCTCTAGAATTGGCTTGTACAGTCATCAGAGGGCACACCATGAGACCAACAATAGATGATCTGCACAGATTTGTCAACATCGGATCGATGGACTACCAAGACATCTCGCGATTTCAGTTTCTTTCATTACATTTACTTGTGCCCCAGTGTCTATCTTGAATGTCACATAAGTGCCACTTGTGCACATTTTAATTAGTCAGTATTTTGTGTTTCCAGCCTCCTCCATTATTGTGCTTAAGAATAGCTCTTCCTCTTCACTTGAGGAATCCATTTGGGCACTTAATAAAATCACACTCCTGCTTTTGCTGCTCATTTTAGCATAATTGCTGGGCTGAGTACATATTTGTCTGAATGCTGGACATTTCCTATATTTATGCTGGTTGTCACATTACTGGTATCAGAGGAGTAGCCGTGTTAGTCTGGATCTGTAAAAGCAGCAAAGAGTCCTGTGGCACCTTATAGACTAACAGACGTATTGGAGCATGAGCTTTCGTGGGTGAATACCCACTTCGTTGGATACATCATGGTTCAAAAAAGAACTAGATAAATTCATGGAGGATAGGTCCATCAATGGCTATTAGCCAGGATGGGCAGGGATGGTGTCCCCAGCCTCTGTTTGCCAGAAGCTGGGAATGGGCAACAGGGGATGGATCACTTGATAATTACCTGTTCTGTTCATTCCTTCTGGGGCACCTGGCATTGGCCACTGACAGAAGACAGGATACTGGGCTGGATGGACCTTTGGTCTAACCCAGGACACTGGGCTTTTCTTATGAATGTGGTATCTCTGCACTTCCTGGAGGACTTACTCTGCAGCATAGAGAGGTGAGATTCCCAATTGGACTGCAAGTCTGGTGAAAGGTGCTGTGCTTCCTGGTGGCAGCTGCAACCAGGAAAGGGATTAACCAAGGGAAAGGGATGGAGAGCTTTGAAGAGCTACTTCTGCAGAGCAATAGACTGGGTGCAGCATGGAAGTGAATTTATGGGGGAAGAGAAAAGAAAACTAATGTATTTTGTTGGCAAGGCAGCCATGTACTGTGAGCAAACAGAGGGGTGAATGGAGTGGCCATTGAAGGTTTGTCCATAAAACATTTAGTTTGCAACAAGCTGAGGTGTGAATCTACACCACAATAGCCTGATGTACACAAACTGGCCCTGTGGCCCCTGCTGCCACACGTTAACATTGTTAACGTGCTTTGATCTAATCCCATTTCAAAGCGGACTAGCTCAAACTCTATTAGTGAACTGTTAATGGACAGCAGCAGAATCCACATGGCAGTTAGTCCACATCCACAACAAGCTAGTATGGGATAGGTTCACACCCTAGCTTGCTGCAAACCATGTTTATGTAGAGAAGCACTGAGTGACTATCTGAGGATGAATGCTGTATGGTGATGAACTGATGGACATAGGTGCAGAGGGAGAGAGTGAATAGTGCTGTGGGGTTGATGCAAAGAGCTGAACAGAGGAAACCATTTGCAGTACAATGCACTCACAAATTAGTTTTATTGTTCCTACAAACCCCAGGAACTATACACTACATATTCTTGAGCACCACCTACTGGCACCTTATCTCTTAACTGTTTAAATATATACAGCCATAGAGCACTCTGGTTTCTTGTAATAGTTGTCCAGTATTAGAAACAGCCAGGTGTGAAAGGTGTTGAAAGAGACAGAGAATCTGATGTGAAAAGAGAGCGAGAGTGAAAGAGAATGAGAGAAAGAGAGCAAATGAAGTTTATTGCGACGCTTGTGTGAGAGAAAGTGTGTGTGTGTGTGTGCGCACACAAAGTGTGTGCTCCCAAGAAGTTATTTGGCAATAGTTATGCGGTTTGTCAAACCAACCGAGAGTGAGTGAGTGTCTCTCTGTTGGTGCACAAGTATGTGTCCCAATATGGATGGTAGGAAGAGGCTGCGTGCGAGACATTTATAAGGAAGGGCTAGCAATTTTTTGCCTGGCCTGGTAAGTTTTTGTGACAATTTTGCAAGGCTGCATTAAATGCACATTGAAGCAGAGTTTCAATGAAGATGCCAGCCCGTGGAACTAGTTCAAAAGACACCCTTCGCTCTCCCATACATTTCCATTTTTTAGAAACATCAACCATTGTAGCAATGTGGAATAAAAACAGGGATGAAGTGACCTCTTGTGGCAGCCAGGCTGATCTTCAAAAGCAATTCTTTCACTAAAAACATACAGAAATTGTACAATTGCCATTTAAAAGGTGGATTGCAACTAAGAGATAAAAAAATCCATTCACTTCAGCAAGAAATGCTGAATTCCTCCACTAATTTGTTATTAGTGTATGTAGGTTGTATGTTCGGTGTGTAGAAGTGCCAACAGAATGTCCTGAACCTTACAAAACAGAAAAGAACCCAGTTCCTAGCCCACAGAACTTACCATTTAAATGACCCAGCAAAACAATGCACAGAAAATGCTCTGGGTAAACCAGAGGATAGTTCTGTCTTAGGGCCAGTCTATATCAGGGAAACTTGTACCAGTGCATCTATGCCAGTGTAAACCCCTAGTTTAGATGCACAGTACCAGTATGACCTACTCCAATAAGTCAGACCACTACAAATCCCATTTGACCCATGTGCAGTGTATTTAAGTTAGGGGGCTTCCCTTGATCAAGTTTCCTGATGTCCATGGGCCTAAGAGTGCTGCAAGGTTTTTAGTTTGTTCTGTTTGTGTTTGTTTTAAATAGGAGCTGGTACAGCATTCCTTGCTTACTGCTTTTAGTGGGTTGACATAGAATCATTCAACTGGAAGGGATCTCAAGAGGTCATCTAGTCCAGTCCCCTGCACTCCTGGCAGGACTAAGTATCATCTAGACCATCCCTGACAAGTGTTTGTCTAACCTGCTCTTAAAAATCTCCAGTGATGGAGACTCCACAACCTCCGTAGGTAATGTGGAGGCTTCAGGTAGGAAACACATTTTTAAGTAAGGATTTGAATGAAAAGTTGTCAGCTTGCCCACTAGAGACAGGAATGAGTTGCAGGCACAACGGTGAGCAAGGAAGAAGACATGGAACAGGCACAGAGGAGCATAAAAACTTTAAAACCCTTCCATTTCCTTATTATTATGCCTGCCAAAAGGGCTGACCCCAAGCCTACTGAAGAGAATGCAAAGATGCCCACTGATTGCATGGGACTTTGAATCACCTGCCAGTTCCTCTTCCATAATAGGCCCCCAGAGGACACCACGCTTTGATATCAGAATCACCAAGGATCCCTGGTAGCATGGAACTATCCTTTTAGTATGTTATACATTTCTAAACTTTCATTTTAATACAACAATGTGCAATGCACTAAAAAGAGGAAATCAGGACTTACTTGAAACAACATAGGGCCAGCTGCCCTCCATCAGGGTTCCCCAATGGCTCTGATTTGCACTGGGTGATTAATAAAAATGAGGTGGGACTATTGTCTTTGAAAACTTGTGCATGTGCACAATAGTTTTCCAGTTCCATAAAAATGGACAAATGAAGAAAACATTTTAATAGCATGAAGTTTCTTGAATAACTCATTGAATTCAGCCAATATTATTCATGCAAGCCTAGGTGATGTCATAGCCTGGAGCCTGCTACGGTAACACAGGAAGAGCCAGTTATCCACAATTTGGGGGGAGCTAAAACTAGACAGTAGAGCAGGGGCATCTGCATGTTGAATATCCCCTGGGCCTGGGTCATGCTCTCTAGTATATAGAAAAGGTAGTTTCTGAGACAACGGTATTTTAAAATAAAGTATTTAGATTTCACACTCAGTCTCACTCTCTTTGGAGTCAATGTGAACAGGAGGCACCCCCAGAATAGAGTTTTACAAATTATTGCTGGAGGCCATTCAAAATATGCACCCTGCTCTTATTAAGATATTGAAGAAGATTATGTAGGATCAGACACACAAAGCAGGCCTGAAAGCAAAAATAATCTCCTCTCCGTCATGACCTAAATGTATAGCCTGAAGGTTGTTTTCTCCTATGTCATAGCCATGCACTTTAAAAAAAAAAAAAAAAAAGCAACAACATGGGGTAAAAGTCATATTTTTATATTCCTTTAAAAAATTCCACGAGCATAAACACTATTTGTCTTCACAAAGGCTAAACATTCTTCTTCAAATCCGAAGGCTTCCTGTGTAACCTTAGTTCCAGAACATGAAACAATCCTCACAGATGAGAAAAGTATTGGATAATTCTCATTGATGGAGGACCTTTGGGGAACCACATTCATTACAAGGACTGACTCTTTTCTAGGATGTTGCACAAGAGTTTCTGTAGGTGCATACCATATTCTCAAGAAAATCTCCCAAGAAAATTTAACTTCATCATAACATCTTTAAAATCCTCATGACTGTAAAAATGTTCCAGGATAAAGATATTACAGACCATCATCAGGGTAGGAAAAGCTATTGAGAAGAAACATTCTGAAGGTTACTGTCTCCCAAAAAAAAATCACAGTTTTTGGTTTGGTTGGTTTGGGGTTTATTTGTTTTATGGTTGTTTTTATACTTTACACGTGTAAATGTGTATACAGCTGAACCCTATTTTTCACTTTTGGGGGGTATGACAAATAGGTTTCTTTGCTTTTTTCCTCCTTTTTGTCATACAAACATTATAAATTAAAGCAAGCCCTGTCCATTTCAGCTCTATTTGAAAGACAAGAAAACTCAATGTTTGCCATCTGGAAAAGGATAAAATCAGCAAGCAGAGGTACTTAATCCTCAGTTTACGAAGAGAATATCATGAAGTTTTTTTTCAAAATTTAAAATTACTCTGCAAACTGTCTGTGAGAGAGCCAGGCTTACTAAAACACAGTGCAGAAAATTGTGTTATTCCCCCCCGAGTGACATGTCTAGATTATTGTTATTCCGTGATGTCAATCTTTCTTATGTCTAACTTGATAAACTGCAGGTGCTTCAAATTGCAGCAGCAACTAGAATACTGATACGTAGTAAATCTTCATGTCACATTTTTCGAGTCCTCTGTTAGCCTAAATTTGTTCCATAGAAAATATGAAGATAAGGAGCCTTCCTGCATGAAGAAATTAGAGCACCCATATGCCCCAGCAGCTGTACCACAGGGAAAAAATAGAACAAACAGGTGCAGAAAAGCAGAGTTCATCATACTGTTGGTTTATCCTCTTGTCCAAATGCCCAGCATCCTAGAAATAAAAAGATCCTTTTTCTTATAGTGCTCCAGTGCCAAAGGGTACTCTAGTAGCCTAGGCATATAGCTTTTAGACTGGTCTCCCATGCCATAATATCAAACAGATGGTGGAGTTTGTTTTGTGAAATGCTCTAGGATTTATGCATGAAATCATAGCTCTTTGGTACAGTATTTGTTTCAGCTGATGAAACAAGCTCCGTGCAATGCATAATGTTGCTTTTAAAAATGAATGAGAATTGTTTCATTAGAATACACAGATTGAAAAAAATCTAGTCTTGCCACTTCTTTAGATAAAATTAATCATATTATTAAATCATTTATTAATGCAGACCCTGAAATATTTCATCCATGTGAGAGGCATTTTTTCCCCAATGGAATATTTCAGTATTTTATTTCCTTCCACTTCCATATTCAGCATTTGAAAACAAAGTTTCATTTAAAAACAAATAAATTAATTCCTTTCTATGCTGAAAGATTCAGCAGCAACATTCAGAAAATGCTTGGCTCCCCTATTATGGGCTTATACTACCATAACCTGCAAAAATAAGCCACAGGGATAGAATTTGTCTTATCTTATAAAACAATTAACAATACTAAAACAATTTTCTCCAATGACAGCCATTGCAAATAGCAAAGCATTTCAGGAGGAAATTCCTCAACTAGTTACTCCTGAAGGAATTCTCTGCCACTGCCCATGTGCAGAATTTATGTCCCCAACAGATTTCTTTGCTTCCCTGCAGAAAAATGACTTTCTGATGGGGAAGCAAAGGGAAGCCACAAAAGCGGTCATGTGCCCCTCCCCAGCAGTATTTTTCAGGTGCCCAGGGCAGCCACCAGAGAGGTAAATCACTGTGGGGCAAGGGGCTCTCTGGTGGCTGCCCTGGGCACCCGAAAAATACTGCTGGGGAGGGGCCCATGACCGCTTTTGTGGCTTCCCTGGGGAAGACTCAGCTGGTGGCTCCTACCCTGTGCCAGGCTTAGCTGCTAGTCCAGGCTGGGCTGGGGAGGATGGCACTTCCTCTGTCCCTACACAGCTTATGGGGCCAGGTCAGCTCCACCTCCAGATTTCTCCCCCAGCTGTAGGAAGCTCTGCAAACTCGCCTCCCACACACACACCCCTGCTTCCTGAACCCATCGCTTCTCAGCTGCAAGGGGAGAGATCCCTGTACAGGGAGCTGCTCTCCCATTGGCCCAACCCCCATGCATCCAGACCCCCTCATACTCAGAACCTCCCATTGAGCCAAACCCTCAGAACCCCCCCGCCCCAATGAGCCCCACTCCCCCTACACCTGGACCATCCTGATGAGCCACACCACTGAGACCCACTCCTCCAGTATCTGGACCCTCCATTGAGCTCCCCACACCCGGACTCCCCCGCTGAGCCCCAGCCACCTTCACCTGGATCCCCCTGCAGAATCCTATTACCATTGCACCCTGAGACCCCCCAATAAGCCCCTGTGCACCCAGGTCACCCCCTGCCCCACCCCCAGCTCCCCCACTGAGCTGCTTGCACCCAAATTGCCCCGCACAGAACCCTCTCAACCCACACCTGGATCCCCCCACACTAAGCCCCTCCCCTCCACACTTGGATCCTGCCTTGCTGAGCCTGCCTGCTCATGCCTGGTGCACCTGGCACGGAGGGGCAGGCCCGGTCCTTGCGCTGGGTCGGGGTTGGGTGCAGCCTCACTGCTGCATCTGTGTCCCGGGGGAAGAGCTGCACAGTGATCTCCCACCTCTGTGCAGCCAGTGGCCTGTGCTCCCCAATGCCCTGCTGGAGCCGCTACATTTATCTAACCAATAAAATTTGGACCATTTTGCAGAATTTTAAGATATTGTGCACAGAATTTTTATTTTTGACGCAGAATGCCCTCAGGAGTAGCTACTGTAAATCAAAGTAGCTCCACTGACTTTAGCCCTTGTTGATTTCTATTTAGTTTCCTTTTCCCACATTGGGCCCAGTTCTGATTCTATAGAAGTTTTGCTTTCCATTTCAATGATCATGCCCAGTGTCATGGGATCTCACCCCCACTTTGAGCTTGTGGGTTCAAAGGTGGGGACCCGCAGGTATTCTCCCCCCACCCTAACCCTTAGGGTAGGATTTCTTCTCGCTGCCACCAGTCAGGTTAACGTGTCTGACGCACTGCCTGTCCCCCAAGCTTCCCCTGGGGAACCCAGATTCAAATCCCTTGAATCTCTACACACAGGGAAGCAGCCCACTTCCCCCCTCCCTCTCCTGCTCTCTCTCTGCTTGGAGACAACTCTTGTCTCCACAGAGTGGCGCCTAGCTTCCTTCCCCTGAATCCACAGGTAAGGAACTTAACCAAGTCCTGAACTTAAAAGAGTTTATTAAAAGAATAAAAGAAAGAAGAGAAAAATACACAATCTCTATGAATCCAAGATAGACATTCATAGGGTCTAATCTTATTAATCCCTGGAGAAATTTCTCCCTTTTCCTCAGTACAAACAATACAGACAAAATTACGAATAATCAATGCAAACACACAGAATTGCAGACACAGGATTCTTATATGCAATTACCCAGTTCTTCTAATACTCACTAGCTTGAATAGGAGAAATTAGTTCAGAAAGATGAGCAGACTTGGTTAAGCGTCTGGTCTGGTGTAGGTCCAGACGGCTAAGAACTCAGAACAAAGAACACAGAGACCCAAGTTCCCGCTCTCTGGGATTTTCAAATTCTCTTCCCTGATTGGTCCTTTGGTCAGGTGTTTCACCAGGTCTGTGTTAACCCTTTACAGGTAGACCTTAACCCTTAACTAACTACTTATGACACGCCCCCCAAATCACCAACAGTGGGAGCACTGGCGGTGATTTCCTCCTAAACTGCAAAACCAACAGAGTAATAAACACATGCACTATTACATATACTACTAAGCATATAACATGTAAAGAACACTTTTTAGCCACTAGATTCTGGGAAACTGTCACGAGAGAGTGCATCAGCAACTTTGTTGGAAGCTCCTGAAATGTGTTGAATGTCAAAGTCAAAGTCTTGGAGAGCTAAGCTCCAGCGGAGAAGTTTCTTGTTGTTTCCCTTGTTGGTGTGCAGCCACTTTAGCGCAGCATGGTCAGTTTGTAGTTGGAACTGCCGTCCCCAAAGGTATGGGCGTAGCTTTTCCAAGGCATACACAATGGCGTAACACTCTTTTTCACTGACGGACCAGTGGCTTTCCCTCTCAGACAGCTTCTTGCTGAGAAACACGACAGGATGGAAGTTGTGATTCGGTCCTTCCTGCATTAGTACCGCTCCTACCCCACGTTCAGATGCATCAGTGGTAACTAGGAAGGGTTTGTCAAAGTCCGGGGCCCTTAATACAGGGTCAGACATGAGCATCGCCTTAAGCTGGATAAAGGCTTCCTGACACTCATCAGTCCACTTAACTGCATTTGGCTGGGTTTTCCTGGTCAGATCAGTTAGTGGAGCAGCGATTTGGCTGTAGTGTGGTACAAATCGCCTGTAATATCCAGCCAAACCTAAGAAGGATTGGACCTGTTTCTTTGACCTTGGGACAGGCCACTGTTGGATAGCCTCCACCTTGGCCTGTAGGGGGTTGATGGTTCCTTGACCCACCTGGTGTCCTAGGTAAGTCACTCTGTTTTGGCCTATTTGACACTTTTTGGCCTTAACAGTTAGTCCTGCCTGCCTGATGCGCTCAAAAACCATTTTCAAATGTTCTAGGTGTTCAGGCCATGAATCAGAGAAAATGGCCACATCATCGAGGTATGCAACTGCACAGTCTTCCAATCCTGCTAGTAGACCATCCACCAGCCTTTGGAAGGTGGCAGGTGCATTCCGCAGTCCGAATGGAAGCACAGTAAACTCATACACCCCTGCATGGGTGATGAAGGCAGATTTTTCCCTGGCGGGTTCATCTAGTGGTACCTGCCAGTATCTCTTGGTTAAATCAATGGTAGAGATGAACTGGGCACGTCCCAACTTTTCCAATAGCTCATCAGTGCGTGGCATTGGATAGTTGTCTGGACGAGTTACAGCATTGAGCTTACGGTAGTCCACACAAAAGCGTATTTCCCCATCTGGTTTGGGAACCAGAACCACTGGAGATGCCCATGCACTGGTAGAAGGGCGGATGATACCCATCTCCAACATGTTGTCAATCTCCTGTTTAATAGCAACTTTGGCATGAGGTGACACCCTGTAGGGTGGGGTCCTAATCGGGTGAGCATTACCTGTGTCAATGGAGTGGCAGGTTTGCTCAGTCCATCCTGGGTTGGCTGAGAACAAGGGCGCGAAGTGAGTGCACAGCTCCTTGATCTGTTGACGCTGCAGACGTTGCAGGGTTGTGGAGAGGGTCACCTCTTCCACACCACCATTTCTTTTACCTTCGTAGTAGACACCTTCAGGCCACTCGGTGTCATCTCCTTCCTGAACTGTAAAGTGACAGACCTGTAATTCTCTGGGATAAAAGGGCTTTAGAGAGTTAACATGAAACACTTTAGGCTTTAAAGAGGAATCAGGGAATGTTATGAGGTAGTTAACAGCTCCCAGGCGCTCCTGGACCATGTATGGTCCTTCCCAGGACGCTTCCATCTTATGGGCCTGTTGCGCCTTCAAGACCATGACCTGGTCTCCTACCTTGAAGGACCGCTCCTTGGCATGTCGATCATACCAGACCTTTTGCTCCACTTGAGCATCTCTTAAGTTCTCTCGAGCAAGGGCCCAAGAGTCTCGGAGGGTGTTTTGAAGGTTGCTTACAAAGTCCAGAATGTTAGTCCCTGGAGGAGGTGTAAACCCCTCCCATTGCTGCTTTACCAGCTGTAATGGCCCCTTAACCTCATGGCCATATACCAGCTCGAATGGTGAGAATCCTAAACTGGGATGTGGAACAGCCCTGTAGGCAAACAGCAACTGTTGTAACACTAGATCCCAATTATTGGAGTGTTCATTGACGAATTTGCGGATCATGGCCCCCAATGTTCCATTAAACCTTTCCACTAGGCCATTAGTTTGGTGGTGGTACGGAGTGGCAACCAAATGATGCACCCCATGAGTTTCCCACAGGTCTTTCATGGTCCCTGATAGGAAATTTGTTCCCGAATCTGTAAGAATTTCAGAGGGCCAACCCACCCTGGTAAAAATGTCAGTTAAGGCCTGGCACACCGTTTGAGCCCTGGTGTTGCCTAGAGCTACTGCTTCCGGCCATCTGGTAGCAAAGTCCACAAAAGTCAGTATGTACTGCTTTCCTCTGGGGGTCTTTTTTGGGAAAGGACCCATAATATCCACAGCTACTCGCTGAAATGGGACCTCAATTATGGGAAGTGGCTGGAGAGGGGCCTTGACCTGGTCTTGAGGTTTTCCTACCTTTTGGCATACCTCACAAGACCGGACATACTTGGCAACGTCCTTGCCCATCCCCTCCCAGTCGAAGGACCTTCCCAACCTGTCTTTGCTTCGGTTCACCCCAGCATGGCCACTGGGATGATCATGGGCTAAGCTTAAGAGCTTTTCCCGGTACTTCGTTGGAACTAGCAACCGTTTTTGAGGATGCCAGCCCTCCTGGTGTCCACCATAAAGACTTTCCTTGTATAAAAGTCCTTGGTCCACAACGAACCGGGATCGGTTAGTGGAGCTGAGAGGCGGTGGGTTGCTGCGTGCCGCCGCCCATGCTTTCTTGAGGCTGTCATCGGCTTCCTGCTCTGTCTGGAACTGTTCCCTTGAGGCGGGAGACACCAGTTCCTCTGGAAGTGATGTAGGTGATGAGATTGTTTCTGTTGACTGTGAACCGCTCTCCGCTGGTCCACGAGGTGTTATTTCAGGCTCCGGCTGAGCCTCTAGGGTAGGGTTGTCTGCTGGTTTTTCCAGTTCAGGCCCGTTGTCGCCCTCTGGCGGTGGAGTTGTAATAGCTGGCGCCGGTGCTGGCGCTGGGTGTCCTTCCAGTTCCGGTTCTGGGACTGGATGAACTATGGCTGCTGTCGGTGTTGGCCTGGGATCCGGTTCCACCACCTCTGTCTGGGTCTCTGGTAACACAGACGGGGTCTTGGTGGATGGCTCAGGAACAGGTATGGGTGCAGCAGCTCGTCTGGCTTGGCTGCGTGTAACCACTCCCTCTGTTTCTGGCGGCTCAACGTGATGGGCCAAGTGGTTGCCCAGAATCATGGGGACAGAATAATTGTCATAGACAGCAAAAGTCCACATCCCTGACCAGCCCTTGTACTGGACAGGTAAACGCACTGTAGGTAATGTTACAGGTTTTGACATGAAGGGGCGAACTGTCACTTTGGTTTTCGGGTTGATGAATTTGGGGTCCACGAAGGTTCGGTGGATAGCTGACACATGTGCTGCAGTGTCTCTCCATGCGATAACTTCCTTTCCGTCCACTCTCAAAGTTTCCCTAAAGCATATGGGTATTTGAGAGATATCTAATTCCGGGTTTCCTTGGTGTGCAGGTGCAAGGAGTTGGACCCGGTTCAGGTTCTTTGGGCATTTGGCTCTGATATGCCCCAGTTCATTGCATCCAAAACATCGCCCACTTGATGGGTCACGGGGTTGTGTTGGTTTACTGGAAACTGGTGAGGTAGAAGAAGAGGTAGGGTGTGACTGTGCTTGGGTTGTAGGTGTGGGCTTGATTGGCCCTCGATGGTAAGGTTTAGTCTCGGTGGGTACCTTGTGTGATTCGCTCCCTTTGGCAGTAGCTTTCGTGTTGTCTACCGATGCCATCCATCTGGCTCCAATCTCTCCTGCCTCAGTGAGAGTTTGTGGTTTACCATCTTGGATGTAGCGTCTAATGTTCTCAGGAACACCATCTAGGAACTGCTCCATCATCATCAGGAGGTGTAGGTCGTCTAGCTCCTTAACCTTGGATCCTGATATCCATGAGAAATAGTGTTTTTCCAGGTAAGCAGCGTGCTCTGGAAATGACATCTCTGGTTTCCATTTCTGGGCTCTGAAACGCTGACGGGCGTGATCAGGGGTGATGCCCATTCTGAGTCTGGCCTTGGTTAGGAACAGTGGAAAGTCGTCCATCTGGTCTCTAGGCATTTCAGCTGCCACAAGGGATAATTGTCCGCTGAGCTGTGACCTCAGCTCCATCATGTATTGGTCTTTAGGAAGATGGTATCCAATACAGGCCCTCTCAAAGTTTTCTAAAAAGGCCTCAACATCATCACCTGCCCTGTAGGCGGGAAATTTCCTCCGAAAAGTTTGATCAGTAGGTGGATGGGGTGGTGGATTATGCTGCTTAGCCTGTTCTACTTCCAGAGCCTGCCTCTGGATTTCCAGATCTTTCTCTCTTAATTCCATTTGTCTGATGTGGTCTGCCTCTCTGGCTTTCTGGTCTGCCTCCATGGCTGCCATGGCCATCTGGTGTTCTCTCTCTTTGGCTTCCAGGATTTTTATTTGCAATCGAGCAAGCTCTAGTTGGTCACTTGTTTCCGTCATAGCTGTGCCTTGGGGTGCTGGACACCCCTCCCTGTTTATGATAACTTGAGTAAAGAAAGGGTAAATAATCCTGTGTATAGCAAATTGTGTGTTGCAACTCTCTATTGTTCTGTACTGAGCAACAGGGAAAATCTAAAAAACTCTCTGTCTCTCTGCGAGAAAAGACTAGTGAAAATCTCAGTGGCTTCCTGGCTTCTGCATTTCAAAAGTCACAGGAAAAAAAAACTGGCTTCAGGAGCTCTCTCTCCTCACCAAACCTGTTTTCCCTGTTGGACGGGATGAGCTCCGAGGAGCACCTCCCCCCACCCAAGGAATCCTGATCACACAAAGGAGGGACACACCTCCTTGCAACCAGAGCTAAAAACCTCTGTCTTGAGATTCCTTATCTCCCCAGCAAACCTGTGAGGGCACTTCCCCCCACCTAAGGAATGCACACACTTTCTTTTCCTCCAAGGTGCTTTTCTATGCCACCCGAAAGAAAACTGCTTTTTCCTCAAGCTGCCTGTCCAAGCAACCCAAAAGAAAAACTGCTTCCAACAAAGCCTGCTGGAAACTCAATTCCCTCCAGCCAACCTGGCTGAAGATTTCTTCTAACAATGGGTTCGAAACTCCGCTGCCACCATGTCATGGGATCTCACCCCCACTTTGAGCTTGTGGGTTCAAAGGTGGGGACCCGCAGGTATTCTCCCCCCACCCTAACCCTTAGGGTAGGATTTCTTCTCGCTGCCACCAGTCAGGTTAACGTGTCTGATGCACTGCCTGTCCCCCAAGCTTCCCCTGGGGAACCCAGATTCAAATCCCTTGAATCTCTACACACAGGGAAGCAGCCCACTTCCCCCCTCCCTCTCCTGCTCTCTCTCTGCTTGGAGACAACTCTTGTCTCCACAGAGTGGCGCCTAGCTTCCTTCCCCTGAATCCACAGGTAAGGAACTTAACCAAGTCCTGAACTTAAAAGAGTTTATTAAAAGAATAAAAGAAAGAAGAGAAAAATACACAATCTCTATGAATCCAAGATAGACATTCATAGGGTCTAATCTTATTAATCCCTGGAGAAATTTCTCCCTTTTCCTCAGTACAAACAATACAGACAAAATTACGAATAATCAATGCAAACACACAGAATTGCAGACACAGGATTCTTATATGCAATTACCCAGTTCTTCTAATACTCACTAGCTTGAATAGGAGAAATTAGTTCAGAAAGATGAGCAGACTTGGTTAAGCGTCTGGTCTGGTGTAGGTCCAGACGGCTAAGAACTCAGAACAAAGAACACAGAGACCCAAGTTCCCGCTCTCTGGGATTTTCAAATTCTCTTCCCTGATTGGTCCTTTGGTCAGGTGTTTCACCAGGTCTGTGTTAACCCTTTACAGGTAGACCTTAACCCTTAACTAACTACTTATGACACCCAGGTTTAGTGCTGGGGCCAGCAACCCTTAGTTCTGAGGGGGGAAACCCAACGGATCATCTAATCATTGGTCTCTGTCTGAATCAGAGCTTGACAAATGGTGGGGTGAGCAAACAGAGGGGAAACAGAATGAGACCGCCATTTGAAAGCACATTTCTGGAAACTGGATAGTGCACTCACCCAATTCCAACACCCAGACTCTTAGCAGTTCCACATTTTAAATAAACTTGCCTTAGTGCATTCAGATATTGCCATGGTGGGTGCAACATAAGAACCTGAATAAAATAGATGAAAAAGACTTCTTATGAGCCTGGCTGTGTATCCACTAGAATTTTCTTTAGTGACCCAAAAGACGATGGGTGCATCTGCGACTCCTATTCAGAACGTATCTGCAGTTTATCAGATCACACTACAGGAAAATTTTAGGGATACTTGGTAAAACTTTCATAAGAGACTAAAGTCCCATTTTTAAAAGTGACTCAGTTTGTGCCATTCAGAATCAGGCCGGCAACACTGGATATCGGGAGAGAAATTAACAGAGGCATCAACAAAAACTGGTGTTTCAGTGTTGCTAGTGGCAATGCTTCATGATACAGCAGAGACAAATTCAGTAATTTCACTGCTTCAAAGAAATTCTTACAAAAGAGGACTCCTCAAGGACTGTGAGCCCAGACTAAGGTACAGCTGCTGATTTGTCAAACTGATTTTTTTTATGAAGAGTTATAGCTCATGAAAATGTAATTCCAAGATAAACATTTCAGAATGTGTGGCATGTGAGTCAGCTTACTATAGTCTTAGGACCGACCTGTTGAAGCCTATGTGAGCCTTTCCACTGCCTTCACTGGGCTTTGGATCAGGCCCCTAGAATGCATAGAACAGAGGTTTTAAAACATTGACTTCCTGCTTGGAAGGGATATTTGATGAGAGGTAAAACCTGCCCACCCCACAGTTATGAAGGTCCTAAAAATGGTTTGGTTCTACTGTGTCCTTGGGGGAGGGATGCTGGGATGATACAGAGTCTGCCCACCCTATGCTGCAAAGCTCAACTGCATTGGGACTCAAGGCATTCAAGCACACAGGGGAACTGGGAAGGGGAAGGCGTCAGCCCAGTGAGTTCAGACCTACTGTCCTTTCCCTCAGAAGAACAGGTACGTGAGCTACAGGGGCTACGGCAACCCTCAGATGGCTGTGGCACATACTGAGCAGTTCCACTGTCTCTTCACACTCTAGGTAGGGAAGTGTTCCATTCTTCCGGTCCCCACCAAACGCTCCAGCACAGAGCCCCTCACAATGCCCTTGTAAAGAGCTGTCTCCACATAGACACACCACCACATTTGTCAGTGAGATCAAACTCCTGCCCTTCATCAATAAAATCACAAGCTTCTAACACCTGAATTAAAGCTGAAAACCTTTAACTGTGAGATATTAGTGGGATGTTTTATAATCACTAGCTGGAGACACGACCAAGAAAGCAGGTAGTAAGTTGGAGTCACATTCAATTCCCACCCCTGAATCTGATGCCCCTACCCATGTGAGGGGGGGCATGTCTGCTATGTACAGCTCAGGGCACATTAGAACCACAAAAGGGAAAATAAACAGCATTAAACTCAGATCAGCATACAAACACCCAGGGCCGGCTCCAGGCACCAGCGAAGGAAGCAGGTGCCTGGGGCGGCCAATACAAAGGGGCAGCACGTCTGGGTCTGCGGTGGCTATTCAGTGGCAGGTCCTTCAGTCCCTCTCTTCCTCTTCGGCAGCAGCTCAATTGGGTTTTTCTTTTTTTTTTTTTTCTTCGCCACTTGGGGCAGCAAAAAAGTTGGAGCCGGCCCTGCAAACACCACCACTGACTTCAAAGAACAGATTAAAAGCACTACACATGAAGAGTTTGGCCAAATGCAGATTAATGGGCAAAACACCCCACCAGGAAAGGAGAGGAGTTATTTCAGGGGCCTAACGGATGTGTAACTAGGAGTCATAGGATAAAATTGAGCAAAGAAAAATTTAGGCTAAAAGTTAACATTTCAAAAGTGCCTGAGCCCAAGTCCCATTTACAAAGGTGACAGACACGTAGGAGCCAAAGTCTCTTAGCAAGTCAGTGGAATTTAGCCTAAGTGCCTGAGTCACTTTCAAAAATGGAACTTTAGTCTCTTGTGAAAGTTTTACCAAGTATCCCTAAAATTTTCCTATAGTGTGATCTAATAAACTGCAGAATACGTTCTGAATAGGAGTCGCAGATGCACCCATCATCTTTTGGGTCACTAAGAAAATTCTAGTGAATACACAGCCAGGCTCATAAGAAGTCTTTTTCATCTAATTTATTCAGGTTCTTATGTTGCACCCACCACGGCAATATCTGAATGCATTCCAACTATCCATTAAGCAATATGACTAGCATCTGTCACGTACAGTTCCTCCTCTCCAGTGCTCTCCCAGGGAAATATTTGCAGGCTGGTTGGTTGGCTGGCATGCATATGCATGTGATGTGCTGTTTATGAAGGATACAGTAAAGAAGTGCACTTTTCACTTTGAGCAGAAAGTGATTAAGTTTGTGGTAATTTCTGTAGGAATCGTGTCATCTATGACTTTATCCTAAATACTTATGCACATAGAAATTTCAAATATATAAACAAGAGAATTTCCACAACCATCAGTATGATAAAAAGGAACAAAAACATCTTAATATTGACAGGGCAATTGAATTTGTATTCCAGCAACCAAGGAAGTCCCCAGGCTGAGGTGATGAAGCAGCATGACATTAGCACCAAACTACAGAAGAGAGACTGGAGTTCTTTCCCCTACTCAGCTAGGTACTGAACAAACATAGGACAACAATAAGGTCCCTGCCCCAGTAAGTTTACAGTCTAAGACAAGAGACAAAAGATACAAGACAGACAGGGAAGTACAAGAAAACAGTGAGACAATATTGGTCATCGTGGTAGTCAATGGTATTGATACACAAGCTGCCTAGCCATTGTTGAGTTTTTTGTAGGCCTCACAGCAAAGGAGAGATTTGAGGGAAGATCTGAAGTGAGAGGAGTTACTTCTGTAGATTTTATGGGGACAGCCTCCCAAGCATGAGGGGCAGCACAAAGATGCTGGATTGTAAATTTAAGGAGTGTGTGATAGAGGCTGGCATCCTGAGCTGAATGGAGGCAGGAACTGACTTCTTGATAGCAAATGAGAAATAATAGGTAGAGTGGGGATATGCCGTGAAGGTGAAGGAACTGAAACTGTTCCAGAGGGCACAGTAATACCAAGACTGGCTTCTTATTGCTTTAACTCAGGAAAGCTAAAGTCTCGGACAGTGGTCACAAAACTTTTTACCACACACACACACACACCACCTGCTTCTACAGAGCCGGGGCTAGGAGCAGGGCCAGGGCTCCAGGAGAGGGAGACATGGACAGAGATAAGGGGGCCAAGGCCCTGGGCTGGCAGTCAGGACCCCAACGGTGGGGGCCAGCAGCCACGGCCAGGAGTGGAGCTGGGTGGCACTCCCTCTCTGCCCCCCTGTGGGGGCTGGCCCAGGCCACAGCCATGCCCACCTCCCCCCAGAGGGGTGTGCCTCCAGATTGGGGACCTTTGGTCTAGGATTATACTGCTGCAAAAATGTTATAATAATTTGAGATGTACCTATCTCATAGAACTGGAAGGGACCTTGAAAGGTCATCAAGTCCAGCCCCCTGCCTTCACTGGCAGGACCAAGTACTGATTTTGCCCCAGATCCCTAAGTCACCTCCTCAAGAATTGAGCTCACAACCCTGGGTTTAGCAGGCCAATGCTCAAACCACTGAGTTATCCCTCCCCACTAAAGGTGTTAATTTTATTGAGTTGTTTCCCTTCTCTCTGCAGGCATAAATACTGATTGAGAGAGGCACAAACACAGACATTTGATTTGTCAGTGACTGTGGAGGTTTCATATACCATTTGGAAAGATAATTGGGAAGCAGCTTAATACTAAAAGTGATTTTTGAGAGAGACACGCAGACAGACAGACAGACAGACAGGGGTGGGTGAGGTAATATCTTTTATTGGACCAAATTCTGTTGGAGGAAGGTACAAGTTTTCAAGCTACACAGGGCTCTTCGGGTCTGGCAAAAGAAATCAACGTGTCTCAGATAAATACAAGATGGGACACATTGTTATGCAGAAGGGAAAACCCACTTTGTAGGAGGTCATTTGAGATGGATGGGGCAATAAGGGTTAGATTGTTATGCAAAAAGGGGCTTGAAGTGGGCCACTAAGGGTTAGCAGGTACAGTATGTGTGTTTCTATGATTGTTGTAATGAGCCATGAAACCAGCATCCCTGTTAAGTCCATGATTTTTAATGCCTAGCAGCATTATGAATTTAAATCCCCAGGTTCCCCTTTTGTTGTTGTGCAGGTTGCCTTTGAGGCCAAGTACTCACAGAGAGACATGGAGGTGACTGCTTTGCCAAAAGCATTTGCCCACAGGGGATGGGGAGTTTTTGTCTTTGAACATTTGTCTGTATTTTGTTTTGTACTACCTAGTGACACAAGAAAATTAACACTAGCTATGCTCTCCCCCTCACACTAGTGGTGATAGACTGTTTAAGTACCTTGAAAAAAAATCCTTCATACTGCTCTAAGTTGCCCTATAATGTGAAACCTGGGTGCCTTAGTGTATTATTTGTTTTGTATAAAAGAACTGAGGAAAGGAACTGGCAGGGTCAACCCTCAGCCCCTTTTTGCCAGGCCTAGGAAACATTTTGCCAACAACCTCCATATTCTGCTCTTTTGCCACAGCAAAAATATTGATTCTAAATAAACCCTCTTCGAAATAAAATTTAAAAAACCCTCAGTCTTGCCCACCATGACCATAGCTGTCAATTGTATATGTTCAGTACCAGGTTTACAATGGCACCACGCCCACATTCAGAAGGGGCACCGGTGCCCAATCCCGCCCCCACTCCACTGCAAGGCCCTATCCTTCACTCACTCCTCTATGCCCTCCCCCATACAAGCAGCAGGCAGGGCCTCATGAGAAAGAGGCCAAGCAGGGCGGGGCCTTGGGGCAGAGCGGGGCCACAGTCCAAGCACCAGCTCCACGAAAGATTAATTCTGTCTTGTATATGTCAATGCAAACTAGCAGTGTCACCTCTCCTTTGCACATGTAACAGTCAGGCACAGAGACAGAGTACAAACTTGGTTTGCTTTGAATTTCATAACAATGGCTAAAAACTACTACCCCACATACTGTGAACACACTTCGACCAGCAATTTCTTCCAGGGACCCAAGCAGAGGGACTGGAAGGCAGGCTGCAGTACATGCCTTTGGACAGAGACCATTAATGAAGAGAAACTCTACTGCCCAAGTTTGCTTCACAAATAGAAAACATCTTTAGTCAGTTCATCCTAATAGAATGCAAATAGCAAAAAACTATTACTAGGCAAAGCTTGTTGAAGACAATGTATTTCTAGGCAGCAAGTTCAGTAGTGAAGCCTTCTAACATTCCTAATGAATACTGTACCTTCACACAGCTTGTCTCCAAAATATCTGAAGCAAAAAAATGAATTTCTTAAGCAGCAGTTTTAGAGAAGCTTGGATGAAAGAATAGCCACATACCATCCATTTCCCTTTTAGTATTTTTGGCTTTAGAACACTAAGCGCTTTGGGCACATGACAATCCTTTCCGATCTAAAACGTTGACTTGAACTGCTCAATATAATATTGTGCAGGCTGAACTAAGGAAGAGAAGAGAGAGACAGACTTTTTTTCCTGGACTAATTTGCAATTTTAAATCTTTGATGCTGCCAAAGAAAGTGAAGAACTCCCATAATGCACTTGGCAACTTTGCAATACTCTATAACTAGCTGAGAGAAAAATCCTTTGTTTCCTGACCCCTGCAGTGATCCACCTAAAAGATGAGGCACAATTGCCTGTAGCGTGCATAACTAACATTATATTAGAGATGGGCTCCAACCAGATTGCAGGTGCAAACAACTCCGAGTTCTGGAAAGTACAGACCCAAACTTTGGAGGCAATTCTTGAGCCACACAGGAGTGTTCCACACTTTGCAGGATCAGACCACTTGTGACTCTGGTTAGACAGAGAGATAGGATATTAGAGAGGCAGGGAAATATGTTTTATTGGACCAACTTCTGTTGGTGAGAAAGACAAGCTTTCGAGCCACACAGAGCTCTTCTTCCGGTGTGGGGAAGGAACTCCCTGTGTCACAGCCAGTGTTGCCAACTTAGCAACTTTGTCACTAAATTTAGTGCCTTTTCGGTTTCCCTAGAGAGAAAAAAAGTGTCAAAGTGACTAGTGATGAATCTAACGACTTTCTTTGCCAATTACCGTGATATTCAGAGAAAGAAGTTACCAATATGTATAGTCACAAATAGCTCAATAGTGTTAATAAAATCCATTCCATGCTCATTCTGTTGCACACCAATTGACCTCCTTACATCTCAATTGAGCATGTTCTCAGAAGGAATCACATTCCAGGGCTTCTTGGGCTGAGATCACTATAATCTGCAGGCGAGGAAAAGAAGTTTGTGGAGGCTAATTAAATACTTAGCTAAAACCAGGCGCACTTGAAGAGAGCTTCACATTAGCCAGGGCTTGTTTTTACCCAAATGTGTTCTTTCTTGCTGCTCTGTAGTACGTAGCACACCCTGTGATACAGGGAAAGATGGCTAATGAAGTGGGCTGGGCAGCGGAGGCAGGTTAGCCAGTGAGGAGAGCCACACGAGTAGAAGGTGGGTGGGATGAGACAGAGCCATGTTCCCCAATGGGATGGGGGGGCACTGTGCCTCCAGGAATGAAGCTCTTATTATAGGATTAAAGGTGAAGCAAGCTTGATTTCAGTTCCCCTTTACTCCTTCCCCTGGCTTGGCCTGGGGTGAGCTGCCCAGCTATTTTCAGAGATGAAACCCTGGAAGAATTGGGGGGAGAGAGGAGGAGGGGTCTGGCTAGCCGATTTTTGTTTTTAAATCTACTTTCTTGGCTCCCTGCAGCGCCAAGCTCAGGTCAGGTGAATGCCCTCCTCACTCTGGCTCTGGGCTCTCCCTTTCACCCACCTGTCGGCTCAAATCCAGGCTGGCAAGAAAGGGAGGCTCAGCTGAAATTAACCAACCCCAGCCAACCTGGGCTGCAGTGTACAGAGCGCCCTTCCCAATGAGCAGAGGGCTACAGTTTCCCTCTCAATGAGCAGAAGGTGCCTTTCTAATGACAGTGTACAGTTGTAGTTGCTTCTGGTGTGCAACAGAATGTAGTAAGAAGAGCATGGAATAGATTTTACTAATACTATTGAGCTGCTTGTGAATAATTTTGCAACCACCTGTGTGTGTGTGTATATATAATTCTCTGTTGAATTCTGGGGAAATTTTGTTCAGTGACATGTTTTACTCCTTTTGAGTTTAAGCACTCAAAACCAGCTACATCTAGCAACTTTTCAGGGTTTGTCTGGTGACTTCCTGCTACGTGGAGTTGGCAACACTGGTCACAGCAAAATGCAAAGTGGAACAGGTTGCCTAGCACAGGGGTTCTCAAACTCGGGGTCGGGACCCCTCGGGGTAACAAGGTTATTACATGGGGGGTTGTGAGCTGTCAGACTCCACCCTAAACCCGGCTTTGCCTCCCGCATTTATAATGGTGTTAAATATATTAAAAAGTGATTTTAATTTATAAGGGGGGGGGTCGCACTCAGAGGCTTGCTATGTGAAAGGGTCACCAGTTACAAAATTTGAGAACCACTGGTTTAGCATAAGTAGTTAGTATATATTATAAGGGACCTATCAGTCCCCATGCTCAAAGCAAACCTGCACAACTCTTTCAAAAGACAAGCTTGAATTCATTATTCTGCTAAGACACTAAAAATCATGGAGTGAACAGGATTTATGGCTTATGACAACAATCTGTAATGCACACCACTAACCCTGTCTTTTTGTCCTGTGACTGCAGAGGTGTTCACAGGCCAGTCTACCTTGAATGATTGCTTACATGTGCGCAAACTACTTATGCTAAACAACCTGTTCCACTTTGCATTTTGCTGCGAGTTCCTTTCCCAGAACAGAAGAAGAGCTCTGTGTGGCTCGAAAGCTTCTCTCTCTCACCAACAGAAGCTGGCCCAATAAAACATTACTTCACACACCCTGTCTCTCTAATATCCTGGGACCTACTACAACTAGTCTAGTTAGACTAGTTGTTATTGGTCATAACATTATCTGACCCCACAACTTCCTACAGCAGTTAATTGGACCATCTGACTACACACTGTGTGAAGATGTATTTTTATGGTATTTTTAGTACCTGCCGTTATCTTCGTGGAGTGATCCCTTGTTCACATGTTGTGCCATGGAGTAAAAATATGGAAAGGAAGGGAGGCAAAGCCACTGGTTCTGATTCTTGTTTACACAAAGCCCCCTTACTACTGTTTGCAAAGGGGCCTTAAAGCAAGAATAAATCCAGGGCTGGTGTAACCATTTAGGCAACCTAGGCATTCGCCTAGGGAACTAGGATTTGGGAGGCGCCATTTTCTTCAGCAGCAACCACGGCAGCTGGATCTTCAGCCGCCCCAGTCGCCACTGGCATTTAGGCAGAGGGAGCTTGGGCAGGGGAGCAAGGGGAGGGCCACCTGCAGCAAGTAAAGGTGGGGGGGTGGCACGCAGGGGAACTCCCCGCCCCAGCTCACCCCTGCCCCACCTCCTCCCCGAGCACGCCGTGACTGCTTCACTTCTCCCGCCTCCCAGGCTTGCAGCACCAATCAGCTTAGGCGCCGCAAGCCTGGGAGGTGGGAGAAGTGAAGCAGCGACAGCGTGCTTGGGGTGGAGGCAGAACAGGGGTGAGCTGGGGCGGGGGGGTGCCTCAGGGCGGAGAGTGGGGACCTGCCGCAAGGGAGGCACCTCAGGGTGGAGGGGGGGAGCTGCTGCGGGGGGGGGGCACCTCAGGGCGGGGGTAGGGTGCAAGGTGGAAGTTTTGCCCAGGGCACGAAACATCCTTGCACCGGCCCTGAGTAAATCGCATTTAGATCCAGTTTACATTCCCTTCACACAACCAGAATGATGTAAAGGGGCATTAATGTAAATGTAAATCAGGCCAATTACCCTCAAATAAATTACTTTACTTGAATACATTTACCAACAGTAATTTTCCCGCAAATACAAAGCTTTCTTCCTCTCATCCCCATGTTGTAATCAAAAACTCTCACCTTACAACTCATACAGAAAGATTAAGTGTGTACAAAGAATCACTCGATTCATCCTAAAATGTTTAATCTGTGATTGTGCCCATAGAGATGCAGCATTTCAAAAATGCACCGGCCATATTTGGATTTCATATCACACTGGATTCATTTTGTTGTTGTTCTTGCATTCATGGAAAAATCAGAGGAACAGTTATAAGATTGCCTATGTTTACAAACATTACCTAAGGTAAATGGAAAACTGTATAACATTACATTTCTCTGTATACTTGAATGCTTTGTGTTGTCATTTTACATATTTAACGTGGCAATTAAAAATCTAAAGGATTAACTTTCCTTCATATCCATCTAATCGCATTACAAATATAACTATGAAATACTAATAATATTTTGGGCAGACCGATAGAGATTTACTTGAACATAAATCAAGTATCTCTGGAGTCCAAAGTTGTAGTGAAGTCCCAAGATATTTATATATGCTCACCACAACTTGCAGAAGTTCCCTCTGTATTATTGATCAGTGTATTTTTTCAGGAGGTTACGCCTATTTTTGGTAATGTGGGTTTTGCTAATAAACTGTAGATGCAGAATAAGCTTTTTGCTCGGCGAGATCAATTTCTGTGCTGTTAAACTACTTCCAGAGAATTGGTCCTATGGGTCAGTTCTTAGAAGGTATAGTAAAGAGTATAAAACAAAGTCAGGTCCCCACCTTGAGATGTACGAAAGGTTGGAACACTGGAACCTTGGAGTTATGGAGAACAGTTGCATAATATAATGGCAGCTCTATAAACAATGTATGAGTGAGAATGATCATCATATTTAGAGCATCTTCAATGTAGATCTGAATGCTGTTTTCCTTCCAGTCTGAATTAAAGAAAAATTCTGTGAAGCAGGAGCACTGGATTGGCTTCTAACTGTTACAAATAGAGGCTTCCACAACATAGTTGAGTGATTTCTGACCCTGATTATTAGAGATGATCATAACACAGAATTTCCATTTTAAGGGAAGTTTGACATTTTGAATTTTACTTTTTGTTCCAAATTGGAATTAAACCATTCTTTTTGAAGTTTCCTATGAAATGGAAATTTTGAAAAAAATATTGTTTTGAACATTTTGTTTTGGCTTTGTTTTATTTTGAAATGTATTTTATATATCTAATTTTTATATTATTACATTATTTCATTATGTCATTTTATGTCACATTATAGGTGAAATATTCTATTTTATTTTATTTCATTTTTTAAATTATTAAGGGCAGCTGCTACTTCGTACTGATTTAAACTTCTTATCTTATGTTCTTGTTCCAAGTATCTCCTCTTTGTGTTGTAATGAAATAGATACTCTGAAACTTGGAACAAGACAATAAAATGGTACTCAGAGTACTAATTAGAGGAGCAGCTGCTTTCAATATCCTTGTATTAGCCTCGATTCATTTTTCGACGCTACTGAAAACTGCATACAGTTCTAGTCTCCACATTTTAAAAAAGATGTTGATAAACTGGAGAGGGTACAGAAAACAGCCCAGAAACAACTCAAGGAAGGGAGAAAATGCCTTACCTTGAGATACTTAAAGAGCTCTATCTGTTTAGCTCATCAAAAAAGAAGACTGAGAAGTGACTTTATGACAGCATATATGTACCTTCTCAATGAGAAAACAACAGGGAGTAAAAGGAGTCTTTAATTTAGCAGAGAAAGTTGTAAACTAAACCAATGACTGGAAGCTGGAGCCAGACAAATTCAAATTAGAAAAAGGCACTTTAACAGTGAGGGTGATTAACCACTGGAACAAAGCACCAAGGGAAATGGTGGATTCTCCATCTTTCAATATCTTCAAATGAATATTGGACCCCTTTCTGGAAGATATGCTTTGCCAAACATAAGTTATTGAGCTAAATACAGGGGTGACTGGATAATTGCGTGCTCTAATGGTCCCTTCTTGCTTTAAACTCTATGAAAACCTTGCTTTACAATTGAGCATTCTGGGGTGCAATGCAGACCAGTGAGGCGTTGTGTCACCACCTGCCCTGCAACCTTGGGTGCCTCACAATGCATTGCTGCTGTAGCTCCCAACCTGGGCTGCTCACAAACAGCATGCAGGTCCCTCCCTGAGTGTCTGTGTTAAGATGCAGTCCTAGTCCCGCAACTCTGACCCAGCAGCTGGTCAGCAACACGAGCCAAGATCTGGCTTCCACCAGCCTCAGTTCCTACTTTCAGGGTGACCCAACATGTTGCTACTCCCAAATTTTCCCAAAAACATGGGCTCAGCACTATCCAGCCCTCTGCCGAGCAGTTCATATATTATAGATCTGTTGCCCCTGTAAGGAGTATTGGCAACAGCCTGCTACTTTAAATGGAGTTACTAATCAGCTCACTTTAAACACAAGACTGAATTAGTTTTGATTAAAAAATAAAACAAATGTATTTAACTCAGAGATTTAAGGTGAGTACAACTACAAGGCATTAAAGTCAGAAATGGTTACCAGAGTAATAAAGAGAAAATGCTTTCTAGTAGCTAAGACTTAAACTAGACTTCATTCAAGGTAAAAATTCTTACCACATTTCCCAGCAAAAGGGCTGAGGAGATTCCCAGGTCAGGATGCCCTCCCTCCCTCCCCCAAAGTCAAAGAGCTGGTTCCTTTGTCTTCTCAGGTGAAAGAGAATGAGAGAGAGAGAGAGAGAGAGAGACACACACACACACACACCCCATGAGGTATTTTTGCCCTTCACTTTTATACTCCAGTCACCTTTGAAGTGGATTCTTCTGAGGATTACCTCTCAAAGCAAAGTTTATTCAAACAGTAAAGAAAGAGACATGGAGTCCGGGGGTGAAGGTGGCCCCATGCTCTTTCTTACCCCCTGTGCATGCTGAAATGCCAATTTGCCTTGTCTCCCTTTGCTGTCTCAAGGACCCTGTTTACTGCTTACAGGTAAATTGAGGTAAATACACATTCCTTTGTTTAGCATAAACCTGCTTAACCACCCCTGCCTAATCAGGGCTATGTGGGTTTGAACATGTGCTACCATCATCATACAGGGGGAATTCATAACTATATATAATGTTGATACATACATTTCACTATGACATTGACTAGTGAGTAATTAGTTTTCAAGGGATATCTCACAAGGCACATTTTGTAGAAAGATTATTACAGTAATGTTTAGGGTGTGAATACAGGGATGCATTCGGTCACAGCATCCTACAATTAATCATCTCAAGATGACAGTTTATTTTCCAGATTAGAGAACTTCAGTAACTCAGACATAGGTCAGGGGTTTGTTACAGGAGTGGGTGGGTGAGATTCTGTGGCCTGCGTTGTGCAGGAGGTCAGACTAGATGACCATAATGGTTCCTTTTGACCTTAAGTCTGTGAATCTGTGAATCTATGAATAAATTATCAATATCAACTGAAATTTGTTCCTAACCTTGAATGTTGAGCACAAGCTCTGCAAAGATTTAAAAAAATATAATTTGATTAAAAACAGAGGTAACAGAAATGGCTATGGATGTGGGTAAAATTGCTTAAAAAAATCCACACAATTATTTCTCTGATCCTTTTAAATCTCTGAAACCTTTAACAATTTTTAAAACATTGGCCCATCCCTGTAAATCCTTCAACTAAACATTAAAGGTGTCTCAGTTGCTAAATGCCTTCAGTCCCTAGCCTCCAAATAGAACATGGATATAATCTGCCTTCCTTCAGGAGATGTGCCAACTCCCTTTTGGACAGCTTCCTTACCTCCAATATCATGACTTTGAGTGTTACTCTGTGCATAGTACATATAAGCATGCTACCTATCTTGGAGCAGATTTGACTGACATGCAGCCACTCCTGTCTAACTCAGACCTCTGTGATATTGCGAGAGAGTCATTTCAAAGTGGCAAATGTGTACATGCCCCTAACCAATCCTGGCCTATCCCAAATGTTCTTCGTAATCCCCCACACTCTGCCATCTATGTTGGAGAATTTAACAGCCACCCCAGCACGAGTCAGATCAAAATGGAGATGACCTTTTGTTCCATGAATTTCACTTCATCCAGGTTCCAAAACAATGGGATATTTCTCATTCTGCCAGATGGAAGCAAGACGATTCCCCTGACCAAACCTGGCCACCAGCATAGGTAATCCTCCACTACAAGCTATAAGCAAAGTATGGAAAAACTTCCCACATAGTCCTCCTCCTCCCTTTACCTTAGTTGGAGTAACCATACCTATTGTGAGCACCAATTTCTATAAGACAGGCAAAAGTCCAGAACAGACTACTTTTTAATATAAATATATATTATATACACAATATCCTGAAGTCAAGTTGTTTTAAAAGTTCGCTAGGAAGAGACATTAGACAAGTGAAGTGAATTTTCATAAAATTCAAGATTGGATAGAGATACTGTAAACTTTAAAGGCTTGATTTTTTTTAGATATCGCCTGCCTTGTAAAGGCATAAAAGCTAGGACATGAATGTGCATGAATGTATTGAGGAAATATGGTGGTTAAAACACAGGACTGTGAGTCAAGAGATCTCGGTTCTGTTCAAAGTCCCAGACTTCCTGGCTGCCCTTTGGCAAATCACTGAAATTCAGTTCCAGTTTTCCCATACGTAAATGGGGGTAAGGTTTACCTCCCAGGAGCACTATAATTTCTAAAGTGCTTTCAAATGATCAGACAGAAGTTTTGCTAATGTTATGAATGCATCATTATTATACCTAGATAGCCATGTGCAGAATTAGACGTGCATTTTAAACTGAAAATGTGCAAGCACATGTCTATGTGACTATCCTCACACTAAGCAGAAGTGGGCAGAGAGGGTGGAATTATAGTCAAAACAATAACACATATTTTGTGGTCTCAAAATCAAAAGGTTCCCAAAGCCCAACAACAATTAGCTGACAAGGACCATCATTGGTGCACATCTGTTATTTCCAAAGAAAAACTGTGCAGGCAGCTGCTATTATGCCTAGGTCAGTGGTTTCCAGCCCCTCAAGGGTCCACAGACTATGTCCAAGATTTCCAAAGGGGTCCACACCTCCATTCAAAATTGTTTAGGGGCCTTCAAAGAAAAAAAGGTTGAAAACCACTGGCCTAGGTAAATTTAGACTGACTGTAGCCCCTCTATTAAGTAAATAGTGATACATTTGTCTTTAGTAGCTGTTACATGGGTGCTCTGTAGAAGAGAACTATCTGTACATCGTCAATAAATAAGGGGCCAGTAGATGGCACTCACGAATATGCAGTACAATTCCTGCCTTTTGTAGGACTAACAAAACCGTCTTGCTGCGCGTTGCAAATTCTTATTGTGTGCTGCATTTTACACGGAGCTCGCAACATGCTGTCAGACAAAGTTTCTCCTACTTTAATTCTTTGCTATAGCTGACCAGCGGCAGTCACTTTGCCAGTGACTATGAGCAATATTCCACTCCCTGCCGCAAAGCAATGGCAGGGGGGTATCTGTGAAAACTGGAGATTCTACAGGGCCTCATGACCAAGCTATGAAGTAGCTGTGAGGCTGGACAAAACACATAATCCAAATAGCTCCACGGAATACAGAAATGGATAAAGGCTTGCTGCCTAATCCGTCAGTACTTACAGCGAGCAGGCGGAGAAAGGGGAGATGCAATTCAAATCTTAGATGCTATCGAAAAATACTTTGGGTGAAATCCTGGTCCCCCTGAAGTCAACATGAGCTTTGGTATTGACTACAGTGGGGCCAATGTGTCACACTTTGTGCCTAAGAGAAATGTAGTATCTGAGAGACGCACTTTCAGTACAACTGATTAAACTGAAGCTGAAACGACAGGCCAATACGCAACCAGGCTGCAGCAGTGAGCCTCACAGTACAAATTTGACATATTGGCAGAGGAACTTAAAGTTTTAGGCGCCAGAGATAATGAAGCCAGAGCACAGTTGCTGTGACAGAGCTGGAAATTAACCGTGCTGTTTAAGGCAGCTCCACAGCAGTGCATACATTGAAAGCATTAGAAATAGTTAAAGATACTACACCACACACAAATAAAGGCAAACAGACTAAGGGTCTGTCTACACAGCAAAAGTTGTGCACTGGCTAGCCTAACCCTGCTAGCTTAAATCCAGCTAATGTGGAGACCAATACCAGTGAAGACAGCACAGCATGGGCTTCAGGGCAGGCTACTGAGTCAAACACGTACCCAGGGCCCGTGCCGGGCTTGTACTACCTGCACTGATGCCCCTGCTTTGCTGTCTTCACTACTGTTGTTACCCATGCTCCCTGGACTCAAGCCATCTCAGGTAGGCTAACCCATGCACAGCTTTTTCTGTGGAGACATACTGTGAAACAAGAAAGAGCAGCGGTCTGAAAAGAAGGGCAAGCAATGTATGTGCTTATTGCAAGAAAAGAACGCATTCTGCAGCACATGGAGATGAGACAGAAACAGTCCTATAAACGTGCACCAGATAGGGTGTAACAATGACACCTCCTCAGATGAGTCTGTCTTTACCAACCACTGCATGAAGTGGCTGCATGGCTGTGAAGAGCAAAGGACACAGTTATGCACAACTAAAACTTCAAGCATCCCCATGTCACTCAGATGAAATGTCAATTTGACAGTGGCTCTACCTGCAAAGCAATGAGCATTAAGGGTCACTGCAATTGTACAAAAAAAAATCCACCAAAAAACTGCAGACTAAAATTCTACAGTGGCGTATTAGCACATCTTCTGGAACAATGTTCAGCTACATGTCCACACAAGAGCAAGCCCCACAAACTAAACTGGGAAATAACTGAAACACCACTAGCACTTCTGCTTTCACAGGAATCTAGAGACGAGATGGGATTTTCACATATGGTAGATAATGCAGTGACAATGCAAGAGACGGTTCCAGCCACATGCCTCTCAACAAAGGAACAAATAATAGATATTGGGGGTTTTCAAAGACCTGGGATATCTTCCTGTGGAAATCAACCCTAAGGTGAAACTGCAACAACATGCCGCAAGCAGAATAGTAATTCCTTTGAAGAAGGAACTTAAACAGCTTGGCAGTCTTGTGAAGATGGGAGTATTAGAGAAAGCTACGGAACTGACAGGCTGGATCAGCAATATGGTACTTTAAAAAAAACAGGCAAACTCCAAAAAACATATTGACTTCTTATACCTCAGTAAAGCTCTAAACTTTCCCACTATTCTTTACCAGCAATTGAAGAGATATTGCAAGGTTCATACAGGCAAAGATCTTCTCCTGTTTAGATGCCAAAGATAATTTCTTACAGATAAGACGATGAAGAGATCAACTATTTGACAGCCTTCTGGACTCTTTTTGGCAGTTATCAATGGCTGTGAATGCCATTTCTCTGGCACCAGAAGTGTACCAGTAAGGTCAGCATAAAGTGCTGGAGGAACTGCTGATGACATCTTAATATTTGGTTGCGGAGACTCCCTTCAAGAGGCTAATGCTGCTGATGATTTTAACCTGAAAGCACTGCTCAGTAGGGTACAGTAACTCCTCACTTAACATTGTAGTTATGTTCCTGAAAAATGCGACTTTAAGTGAAACGATGTTAAGCGAATCCAATTTCCCCATAAGATTTAATGTAAATGAGGGGGTTAGATTCCAGGGAAATTTTTTTAACCAGACAAAAGTATATGTACACACACACACACACACACACACACACGCAATTTTTTTTAAATAAATAAAAATTTGTACACAGCGATTGATGATGATGATTTGGTGGGGTGAGTGGTGAAAGAAGGAAGGATATATTTCCCCCAATGCCTTACTGCTAAATGATGAACTAGCACTCGGCTGAGCCCTCAAGGGTTAGCTGGTTGTTAATGTAACTTCACTCTACAAGGTATGGAGGGAGAGGGGAGAGAGCTCACAATGGGCTAGTCACTGTCCAAACACAAAGTCTCCATACCAAAGTTTCTAATCTAAAAATAGGAAATCTACAAGAAAAGCTGGTAATTGACCATTCCCTTGACCAGCTATTCAGTTTTCTATTACACTAAACATGACTATGGGTAAAATTTTCAAAAGTACCCAAGTGATTCAGGAGCCCAAGTCTGATTTTCAGACAAGATGGAAGCATTTAGGAGCCTACGTCTCAATTAAAGTCAATGGGATTTAGGTACTTAAGTACCTAAGTCAAGTCAGTTTTGAAAATTGACCTGAGGTACCAGAGTCACGTAAGACCTTTTAAAAATGTTATCCTGTATCTCTCATCACTGTAAATGCCAGTCACAGGACAAAACTGCAGCACTGCATGCTACGAGAGACTCACCACAGGGAGATTTTCACTTCATACGATATGTCATTTGCAACAAAACAAAATCAGACAAGAAACAGAGTGTGACCTACATATGACGGTGGAGATAACATTTTGGCTGACACTTTCTCAGCTGACTAGTCCAGTGCTTACATAAAATTCCAAAGATTGTAATTAACATTCTTGGTTAGACAAGGAGAGGTCTGAGGAGCAGCTGGATATGAAAACCACTGCATGAGGATGTTGGTAATTGAGATGATCTTACATAGCTCTCACCGTTACAATAACCTACACTAATATCCGACACTAAGAAACTAAGGCATCACATGAAGAGTCATCTGCAAACGGCAAGTTCTTCCAGTGCCAACCCAGACAGAAGGGGATTGTTCATCCAGGGAGATATTCAAAGTGGTTTCCCCTGCCCTCTCCCCTCTTCCCTGTATTGCTGAGCATCTCAGTTTAATGCATCATAGAAAATAATTTGCAACAGAAAATTGCATTTGTGGGATTGAACAACTCTGTAATCAAATTAACCCCATTTCATACACTATGAAATTACAAAGTCAACCAGCTAGTGCACACAAGCACAATGCAAGTGGGTTGTGAAAAACAATTTTGATCAAGTCTCTTCAGCCTCTGACAGATGGTAAACCCAGCCTGACTGCACATAGTCGAGTATTCTTCTACATTAGCCTGCTTCACTGGAAGCTAATGAATATATCTATGGTCAAATGGCTTGTTTGACACTATTTCATTCTACCAATGGTGTTTATGACAAGGTTTGTGTAATAAGCTCTCTACCCATATCATGCTTCACCACTGGCCAGTTGCAAGTAGCAATTTTTAAAATATGAGTTTCCCCTTCTGTGGATAAACTTTCACCATCTCTCTTGTTCCAAAAGATGGTTGACAAGGATATATGGAGGTATCTAATCCTAATGCTTTGTCTACTATACAATGTCAAAGAAAATATATTACAATCACAAGCCATGCTGATGCTTTAAACAGCCCCCTTAAACTCCAGCTCTTCTGCACATGTTCCTAAAGACAACAGGGACTACTTCCTGAAATGTTCAATACATCTTATGTACACTGATGGAATGAACAGCTTTGATGATAAATGATACCTGTCTGGTGGAGATTTCTGCCAAAGAACTCTGGCTGAGTTAAGCACAACAAGCGTCTTGATTATCCAGCCTTCACAGGGTTCCCATGCATTAGATGTCTTGCTAAATTTTCTTCTCTTATTATGGAGGACCCAGTGCAACTCCAGAGTTAAAGTTGATTTCCATTTTGCACTGAAAGCAGGGATTCAGCCGCTGTTATGTAGGAAAAATACAGTGCATCCTCCCCAAACTTCCAGCCGTTGTTACAGAATGAATTACCGGAGAATTTACAAATCTGTTTATCGGTTTATGAGCTAAAGTTAAACCATGAAGGAGGAAAATAGGAAAAAAAAAACCTAATTGTCTTTAAAAATCAATTACCTCTAATATGGAACCAAAGACACTAAAATGCCTCAATTGCATGGTGTCACTAGAAGGCAGAGTTAAGGTTGATTGGGTGCCTTACCTGTGCATTTCCATATGCAAACTTGGATTTCATATAAGGAGTACCTTACTTTAATCACCCGAATTTGTAACAACATTTGGGTTTGACATAACTACAATATCCCTGCAATTTTTATTTCTAGTTTTATTTTACTCTCCAGCATTTTGTTCTGAAAGTTGCCCTGTTTCTAGAGCTGCGTGGATAATTCCTGAAAAATCTATGAGTTTTGTGAAATGTATTAAAACAAAATGTCTAAAGAATTATTTTCATGATTCACTCTGTGAAATGAGCAAACTTGCAGACAAAGTTGTATCCAAATGTGGGGTGTGTTTTGGGGGGGAATTGTGTGTTTTTATTTTGTTTTTAAACAAGCAGCTACAAAGAGTGTGTTCTTCTGTTACTGTAAGAAAGCAGCTACTGACATGAATATGATCAATACACTCAGTGCCACACTTCCCTGAATCCACAGCAGAAATTCCATTATCATCAATTGGAGTTTTGCACATGGATCAATGGCAAGTGTGTGGCCCTGTATGTTGGATCTGCTCATTGGTCACAAGTTTCTACTTTCACCTTGAGTTAAAAGTCCACAAGGAACACACTTCCATGTTTTAAAGCCACAGCAAAATGCAACACAATTGACTGTCTCTGATCAAGAGAGCAATAGCGAGCTGCAAGGGAACCTTGAAGAGCCTCTGTTCATGAAATACCTAGCTCAACTTGACTACTGATCCCCATATTTTGTAGAGCACTAAATAAATGTCAGATGTATGACCAAACTATAGGAGACCTCTTTACTGGAAACTGTAAAAATGATGCAAAAATCAATCCTTACAAGTACAAGAAAGCTCTAGCTTTTTGCCTCTGGAATCCTTTGTTCAGAATCTTCCTTGGTTTGGTAAGTGAAAATAAGATTAGTGGTTTTAACTAACCCTCTGGTCGACAATGGAAGACAACATTGCATGACTTAGCCCAACACCAAGGACAACCTCTTTTTGTTCAAAGGGATCCCAGGAGGGAGTTACATTAACATAGTGAGTTCGTCCCCATTAAATTCTGCATGGACTTTTTTAGCAGTTACTTAAAATACATTTGCAATCAACAGTATTGAAGCAAAAGAAACTAAATGATATCAGCAATCAAAGATCTGTGATGGGAATATTTAGGAGAAGGAAAAGATCCACTGCAAATTTCTGAGTTTGTTCTAGCCCAGTAGCTTGAAAGTATTTTAGAACTTAAAACAGCCTCAATCAAAATTAATAGCACTAACACATACTCCAGCTCTTGTGCTAAAAGAGGAATGGAGACGGTGTTATTTCAGTGAGTTTTCTTTTGTGTTTCAGAGCAGATGGATCAAGTATAGTTAGCCTGTAAAGCAAAATAAAGCCATGTAGTGGGGAAGATGTGGCCTAGCAGTGGTTAGGTAGTTGAGTGTAAGCACACTTAGGGTTGAGAACATGAACACAGGGCTGTGCTTGGACTACTTCCCTGGTGCAGGGGATATCAGACAGAGAGAGAGCACTGGTGCTTTTGCTGTTTTACCCACCCTAGTTTAAAGTCAACAGGAACTGTGTGCACACTGAGCCTAATCTAAAGCCCACTGAAGCCAGAGGGAGACTTTCCAGCAACTTCAATGAGGTTTGGATCAGGGTCTTTATTAATCAAATGAGACTAAGAAGGACTATCTCAAGTCTGTATCCATTCATTTCCCTCCCAAAAAGGGAAACAGCCCATTCCACAAGTCCAAATCCTTGGTGACTTGCTTCCAAGTTGGGAAAGGATGCACAAGAGGGGCAAATCCTGCACTCCATGAAAACAAAAGCTCCTATTGATCCAGGCTGGAAGACAATAGTTTTGGGTGTGCAGAGAAAACAGGATCTGCACTTTTATGTGAAGAACCAAATTAAGCTCAGCCCCGTCTCTTGAACAAATAATCAATGCAGCTGTCACATCTGATATTACAAGGTTATAAGGACTTATTATGCCACGATGCTTTAATTAATTAAAACAGAAAGGTAGGAGATGGGGTTTCTTTTTTAAATTAAACTAAATGTTCTTAATAATCCAAGTATAAAGTGAAACTCCACTATAAGCAGCTCAGGTCAAAGAAGTTAGTAGAACAGACCTGAATTGTAACATCCATAAAGTGCTTTGTAATTTCATAGGTCAAGCAAATAAAACAGCAATTAACCCTCCCAGTGGAATAAGAGAACCAGCATCAGCATGCAAATAATTAAAATGCAATGAGCAGAAAATGAGACTTCTGAAACTCAATAGAGATACTATACTGCAAGTTACATTTGTTAATTAGATGGCATTTTTGCAAACCGAAGCGAAAAGTATGTGTCCTATGACTGTAGGAGGGCAGATATGTATTTGCTGTTGCTTTCTTATATTGAATGGTAAGAGAATTTTAGTACATACACCATTCAGAGGACAGATACATCTAGAACTTTGTCCAAAATCCAATGTAGCTAACGTGAGTCTTTCCATTGGCTTCAGATCAGCATCTCTTGTGTGGATTTGTCTAGTTTTATCCAGTCATTCTACCTCCCTGCTTTTGTCTTGGTTATTGAAATATACTGTAATTCATGGGCTCAATCCTAAACCCACTGAACTCTGTAGAAGGTCACCAGTTGATTTAAGTAGACACAGGATAGGCCTATGATGGGTCATACTCCCAACACTGGCCCTGGAAGAGCAGAATTGGGCCAAGTGGGCCCAATCATCCAATTAGGCTGCAATCTGGGAGAATTAGGCCTGGGAGGAAAGCCCTACTTAGGGAAGTATCAGAGGGGTAGCCGTGTTAGTCTGGATCTGTAAAAGCAGCAAAGAGTTCTGTGGCACCTTATAGACTAACAGACGTATTGGAGCATGAGCTTTCATGGGTGAATACCCACTTTTTCGGATGCATGTAGTGGAAATTTCCAGAGTCGGGTATATATATATGCAAGTAAGAATCAGGCTAGAGATAATGAGGTTATCTTTGCTACTTAGGGAAGATCACCTGCGGGGGAACAGACGGGGCTTATATAAAGACATGAAATTCAAAACAGAGGAGGCTGTAGGGAGGTAGTCTGCAGTCACTCCCTGGGAAGAGGGAAGTGTGTTTGGGGGCTATAGAGACAAGTAGTGCGTGGTTAGTCTGAGGGGGGAGGGAATTGAGAGACTGGCAAACCCAGAAGAATGGGAAGGGGTAGGAGATAAGGAAGAGACTGAGGGAAAGACAGCAAGGTGCAGGAGGCAGCCACACCTTGACTGCTGTTTAGAGAGTCCCTGAGCAGGAACCTAGAGTGGGGGGGTGGGGAACCCGGGTTTCCCTACCAGCCACTAAGGGAATGGCACGTGGGGTAGTGAATGGGAGGACTGCCTGAGATTGCTGGTGAGCAGGGACTTCAATACACATCCCCGCAAGGGGAAACCACACAGTGACCTGGCTGGAAGGCTGAGTCATGAAGAGGATGCTGCAGTTCCTGATGTGAGAGAGGGGCCATAAAGGGGGAAAGAGTGAGTGTAACACCCCTGGAAGGGGCGTTGGCCTGGCAGAGCTATTTCCCAAAACTGTCAGGAGGAAGCACCACCTGTGGTGAGTAGAGTACTCTACCGCCAGGCTCCCGGAGGTGTCTAGCATACTTGGTAATTCTCTAAAACACTCATGAATGTGACAGCAGGGTGTTCTGTTGTGCCCGGAATCATGTTCAGACACACAATAACATCACTGATCTCATTTTACCTATCAGTCATGAGAGTGATTTCTTTAAGAACAAATCTCAGGCTTTGACCTCATTCAAAGTAAATTAATAGAAAAAGTAATCTGATCACTGAAATCAATGGCAATAGTTCCACTAACTTTATGGGGGTATGATCAGGCAGTGAGTATGTAAATTCAAAGAACATGAGAAGAGTCAAAATGTTGATTTTATGACTGAACGTAGTATTTCCCTTTCACGTCTCTGTAAGAAATGCATAATTGTGGCGGCACAATTAAGCTTTTCTAATGAACTCAGAACATTTTCTTACTCTGCTTGCAGTTGAAAATGGTAGTGGTTCACCTCCATTTCTAATTGTGGCTATGTTTCTGAGATGGACATACAGGTGTAAGCAAGTGATGAGCATAAGCAATCACCATTGAAAAGCATCTGCCAGCAGTTACCACACACCAGTTTCTTAGATAGTGCAGTATTTGCCTAAGGTGGAACTCTGACAAATATGGAATGCGTTATTGCCAGTGATACTGTTTGGTGGCTGTTGGAAAATGTCAGGATTTTTGCAGTACCATAGTCCTTACTTCCCATAATTATCAGGAATTTAAAAAAAAAATCAAGTTTTTAAGGTAAACTAAACATTGGATCTATCAACCTTGGCAGCGTTAAGACTCCTTTGTAAAATATGGAGGAGGCTTGGTCTGTCTGGTTTCAGAAGAACAAAGCTGATAAAACTCACAATTTTCATAGCAGTAAAGTGTATCCAGCCTTTAGTTCCAAATAAATGCTGTCTGAAAACTGCAATAATTCTCTCAAAGCATGACAGATTTCAAGGATTTTAAATGCTTCAGAACAAGAAATGAAGTCATCATTGTACCAATAGACACACACTACTACAGTAATATTATCTAACCCATTTCTCACTTTCCTTTTTTTTTTTTTTTTTTTTTTTAAAGTAATGCACAGTTTGTACTGGCCACCACTATTATCCTCACAAGGAAACCTACTGGCTTTGCAGCTACCCTGTGACAGTAACTTACAAAAGACTTGGCAAAAAAAGTAAAAACTCCACTCTGAAAGAGACACATTAGTAAAATCTTAAGATTAAGAACCTAATTGCTTTCTGCTATAACAGGATTTAGCAATAACTTTTAATTGGTAGTTCAAAGTTAATCCACCATGGAAAATATAGTCTGGCAAAAGCAGCCAGACATGAAAATCTTTTCACTAGACTTTTATTTTTCTTGAGTCTTTTCAGAAATATTCCTGAGTATTTATAGAAATCTTGTTTTATTGTGCTGAATAAGTACGGAAAGGCTTTTATCCATTGTAACGTACCATGCTCCAACAGTTAGTTTAATAGAACCCTAGAACTGTAGGACTGGAAGGGACCTTGAGAGGCCATCTAGTCCAGTCCCCTGCACTCACGGCAGGACTAAGTATTGTCTAGACCATCCCTGACAGGGTGTTTGTCTAACCAGCTCTTAAAAATCTCCAGTGACTGAGATTGCACAGTACCAGATGACTGGAGGATAGCTAATGTGACACCTTTTTTTTTTTTTAAAGCTCCAGAGGCAATCCTAGCAATTACAGGCTGGTAAACCTAATTTTAGTACCAGGCAAAACTGATTGAAACTATAGAAAAGAACAGAATTATGACACATAGATTAACATGATTTGTTGGGGGAGAGTCAAGCATGTAGACAAGGGTGATATATAGTGTACTTAGATTTTCAGAAGGTCTTTTAAGCAAAGTAAGCTGTCATGGGGTAATAGTGAAGGTCCTCTAGTGGATCAGCAACTAGTTAAAAGATAGGAAACAAAGAGTAGGAATAAATGGTCCATTTCAGAATGGAGAGAGGTAAATAATGGTGTCCCCCAGGGGTGTGTACTGAGACCAGTACTGTTCAACATATTCATAAATGATCTAGAAAAAGGGGTAAACAGTGAGGTGGCAAAAGTTGCAGATGATACAAAACTACTCAAGAAAGTTAAAGTCCAAAGCAGACTGCAAAGAGTTACAAAGGTACCTCACAGAACTGGGTGACTGGGCAACAAAATGACAGATGAAATTAAATGTAGATAAATGCAAAGCAATGCGCATTGGAAAACATAATCCCAACTATACATATAAAATGATCGGGTCTAAATTAGCTCAATGTGTTAATGACGGAGCCGAGTCAGTCAGTCTGTTCCCGTGGAGCGCCCCCAACGGGGCTGTCCACGTCTATTTATTATAAGTGGTTACATAAATCATGCTATTATACGCATGTACAAACTCAAGCCAACGTCTCGCCCCCTCTCCTGGTTGGTGCTTTATGCATTGTGTACTCCAGAAATACACACCTTATCAGCGCTTAATCTATGTGCCTCCTAACCGGAAGTGTGGGGTGGGGTGGGAACCATTTCAGCCGCTCTAAATCCGGGGGCGGCATTCCTACCCCCTTAGCGCTTAGGAAGTGTAACGTTCCTACAGCTCAAGAAAGGGATCTTGGAGTCACTGTAGATAGTTCTCTGAAAATATCCACTTAATGTCCAGCAACAGTCAAAAAGCTAACAATGTTGGGAATCATTAGGAAAAGCAAAGATAAGATATAAATCCATGGTACGCCCACATCTTGAATACTGCATGAAGATCTGATCACCCCATCTCAAAAAAAGATATATGGGAAAAGGGCAACAAAAATTATTATGGGTATGGAACAGCTTCCATATGAGGAGAGATTAATAAGACTGGGACTTTTCAGCTTGGAAAAGAAACAACTAAGGAAGAATATGATAGAGGTCTATAAAATCATAACTGGTGTGGAGAAAGTAAATAAGGAAGTGTTATTTACTCCTTCTCAGAACACAAGAACTAGGGGTCACCAAATGAAATTAATAGGCAGCAGGTTTAAAACAAACAAAAGGAAGTATTTCTTCACACAATGCACAGTCAACCTGTGGAACTCTTTGCTAGAGGATGTTGTGAAGGCCTAGACCAGACGTGGGCAAACTACGGCCTGCGGGCCACATCCGGCCCGCACGACCATCCTGCCCGGCCCCTGAAATCCCAGCCAGGGAGCCTAGTCCCCGACCCCTCTCCTGCTGTCCACACTCCCCCGCAGCCACACTGCTGCGTGGGCCATGCTCTGGCCTGCCGCTCCTGCTGGGCAGTGTAGGGCACGCAGCTGGCTCTGGCTGGGTGTTGCGGCTGCAAGCTCTTGCTGCTGGTAAGGGGGCAGGCGGTCCTAGGGGGCAGTCAGGGAGGAGGGAACAGTTGGAAGGGGTGGAGGTTCCGGGAGACAGTCAGGGGATGGGGAACTGGAAGGGTTGGGAGTTAGAGTCCCGGGGGGCCTGTTGGGGGGCCTGTCAGCGGGCAGGGATGTGGATTGGAGTCAGGAGGGCAGTCAGGGAACAAGGAGCGGGTGGGTTGGATAAGGGGGTGGTGTTCCAGGAGGGGGTGGTCAGGAGATGAGGCGCAGAGGGTGGTTGGATAGAGGGTGGGAATCCTAGGGGCTGTCAGGGGGGGCGAGTGTGGATAGGGGGCGGGGGTCCCGGGAGGGGGCAGTCAGGAGACAAGGAGCAGGGAGGGTTGGATGGGTTGGGGGTTCTGAGGGAGGAAGTCAGGGGTGGGAAGTGGGAGGAGCGGATAGGGGGTGGGGGCCAGGCTGTTTGGGGAGGCACAGCCTTCCCTACCTGGCCCGCCATACAATTGCGCAACCCCGATGTGGCCCTCAGGCCAAAAAGTTTGCCCACCCCGGCCTAGACTATAACAGAATTCAAAAAAGAACAAGATGAGTTCATGAAGGATAGGTCCATCAATGGGTCCTGGCTATGAGCCAGGATGGACAGGGATGCAAAACCATGCTCTGAAGTGTCCCTAGCCTCTGTTTGCCAGATGCTGGAAATGAGTGACACGGGATGGATCACTTGATGATAACCTGTTGTGTTCATTCCCTCTGAAGCACCACTGGTCACTGTCAGAAGACAGGATACTGGGCTAGATGGACCACTGGTTTGACCCAAAAGGTCATTCTTATGTTCTTATATTCTCCCTAGGCAATTTATTCCAGTGCTTAACCACTCTAACAGTTAAGAAGTTTTTCCTAATGTCCAATGTACTGCCCTTGCTGCAATTTAAGCCCATTGCTTCTTGTCCTATCCTAAGAGGTTAACAAGAACAATTTTTCTCCCTCCTCCTTCTTCAGACTTTTATGTACTTGAACTGTTGTGTTTTCCCTCTCCCACCATCAGTTTTCTCTTCTCCAGACTAAACAAACTCAGTATTTTCAGTCTTCCTTCAGAGGTCATGTTTTCCAGACCTTTAATCATTTTTGTTGCTCTTCTCTGGATTCTCTCCAATTCATCCACATCTTTCCTGAGACATGGTGCCCAGAACTGGACACACTACTTCTACAATACAGTTTAAACTGCTAAGTTTCTAACATCTAGTTTCTCAATATTCTTTTTGATAGGCTTTGTCTTTATTTAACATGCCCTCTGTAGAGAAATCCATTAACAAGCCACCTCTTTTGATGCTCTTCCCCTTCCACTTTCTGTTCCTGGGCATCAGTTTCAAATCTCTTCCTTCCTCCCTTTTCTTTCCTTCCACTGCTGCTCAAAACTCAACCAGAAAGATTTGAAGTGGGAGACAAATTCTGCTATTGAGATTAGTGGCTGGAATTCATATGTAATGCCCAAGCAAATTTGGTCATTAAATCCCTGTGCTTATTTGGTCTTACCATGAACTATACAGAGGACTGATTGATAGTTCACATTCAAGGTGAATCGGGTATAGGTTTCAGATTCAGATTCGGTGCTAAAATCTCAGGAGCTGATATCAGATTGTCAGCATTTTGAATGGTAGCATCTCAAAAGATCAACTCTTTTTCCATGAGATTTCTGCCATCATGGGCTAATACCAGAAAATAAGTATATATAAATACAATAAAAATAAATAAATGTTTCCATTATGTGCATCTATCCAAAAATACAAAAGGATTTTTATCCTTAAACTGAATCCTATTCCTTTAAACTTGCAGTGCATTGCTGCGGTTCATCCTATATTTGTTTAATCTGTAACACTAGAGTGTTTTCCCCACTCAGAGAAAGTTTATAATTATACAAACACTACATAAAAAACAAAGTTACATTCTGCTTTATATAGGGTCTCTCCCAGGTTCACACCTCAAACATAGTTTCAGTATGAACTGTGATCTGAATTTTCACAGCTAAGTTATAAATGACCCAGATCTCTTGGAAAAAAGGAATTTGTAACCAGCTTAACTCCTGGGGCATAAAACAGATCAATCCATGCGGAGTATCACATTTCTAGTCTAAGCAACTGTTCTTTCCATTGCCGTTACTCAAGAAAGCTGACTAACAAAAGCACACTGCAAGTAGAGCCAAAATGCATACATTTTAGCCATACATCAAGTCCAACAAACAAAAGGAGAAAAAAAGCTGATGGCAATTATATGGCTGTTTAAAACAAATTAAATAATTCTATACTGCTTAGCTCAGAGAGGTAGTCATACTATACAATATTATTGTTAGTTGCAACACAATCACAACAGAGCTGAATTTATGTTTTAAAGTTACTAAGTTTATCTTGCAAAATATATAACCCGATAAAAATATGCCTGAACTAGCTCTATCATTCGTCTGCAGGAATAATACATTGAGGGCAAAAAGTTAGTGTTTTAAAATCTGACAAGAAATGAAATTTCCTACAAACTAAAATAAATGACCTAAATTTTGTATGTTTTCAATGTTCTATGGAAAGTTGGCACCTTAATCAATAAGTAACGAGGTCAATAGCAACACTTACTGTAAATATTGCTTAATATTTAAAAGCAGCAGCTTACAATTAAACAGCTAACACAGTGTATCCTGTGGAGTTTTAAAGTACTGTATGTTCAAATGTATATAAATGCTAAAATACGCTAATCAAACCCTGTACTATTTTCCAAGTCTTGATTATTTTTTAAATAAAGTTTTTTCAATTGTACATTTTAAAAATGTTTCTTATCCCCAGATTACTAGAACAGTTGGATAATTTTTCTGTTAAAACAACTTTTTTTTAGAAAAATTGCATTTTTACCTGATGTTTTTTGCAGAATTCTTGCAGTGATTCTTTTATTATTAGAAAAGGACTCAAAAATGAAATGGATTGCACAAAGAAAAGGAAGACTTTAAAATGAACTCAGCTTCTTCGGTTAAGTGAGCAGCAAGATGCCTGGTGTTTTCTGAATGGAAAGTTTATTTATCTAAGTGAATAGGTCAGAGAGGAATTACAATCCGCTATTAACAGCATCCTTTGATCTAGGAATGACCATAACATTCTATGCACCCACAAATGAAGCAAGAAATCCTAGATTTACTATCATGTGACCCCCGCACACCGCTCCAGTTGGGAGCTAGCACTTGACTACCACCACCAGTATTCTCAGCCTCAACAAAGCTCTTCCTAATACTGAGCAAGTTGTTACAAAGGGCAGTGAGAGAAAGAGTAAATGGATCACTGTCATCTTTATTAAGCAAACACTTCACATATGCCTGAGTTTTGATAGTAAGCTGGAAAAATTTACTCAAGTTGAGTACAGCAAAAAAAGCCTTTTTTAAGATACTTATCTCTACTGTTAAAGTCACAACAAAAAGTTACAGAACATCTGATTTAGCTACTCTACACTAGAGAACACTAAAGCATCGGTCACTTCCTTCCACCATTAGTACAAAAAAAATTGAGACATACTTTTTCATTCCTCTAATTGATGTTTCAAGGACCTATAGATTTTACTGTAGAATTGAATGCAGGAAATCTAATCACTTTCCTCTATCTAATTTTTTTCAGTCTGTTATAACCCTGTATGTCTACAATAGTCAATATCTGTATAGCATAGGCAACAAAGAATCCTGTGGCACCTTATAGACTAACAGACGTTTTGCAGCATGAGCTTTCGTGGGTGAATACCCACTTCTTCGGATGCTCCGAAGAAGTGGGTATTTACCCACGAAAGCTCATGCTGCAAAACGTCTGTTAGTCTATAAGGTGCCACAGGATTCTTTGTTGCTTTTACAGATCCAGACTAACACGGCTACCCCTCTGATACTTGTATAGCATAGGCAAACCAAAAAAAAGGGGGGGGGAGGGGTGTTGCATCAATACGTGTGTGTATCAAGCTGTATGTACAACAAAAAAAAGGAATAACCTAAAATATACGCTGCACAATGAAAATGAAGTTACTGACATTTTGCCTTGGAGAATTATCTGTTAAGGAGCAATGACAGTTTTCCTTTACAGTGTCTCCCTAAAGAAGCACTCATGTTTGAAGAATTAGTTAGGCCTGATCTACACTACAGAGTTAGGTTGATGTAAAGCGACTTACGTTGACCTAATTCTGTCTGTGTACACACTACAGCCTTGCTCCCTCCAATGTAAGTGCCCTACTACACCAACATAATAACTCCATCTTCACGAGAGGCATAGGGCTTGTGTCGGTGTAGTTAGGGCGACGCAGTGTTCCTATAGACACTGCGTTCCGTACATCAGCTGTTGATGGTCATTCTTGTCAATTTCATGGCTCCCATGTTGGAGTCTGTCTCCAAGATCCTAGATACTGCCAGTCTGGAGCTGCTGAATGAGAGCTGCAGGAGATCTCTGAAGAGGCTGGCCAGCCAGGCTGATTCTGTTGAACAGATCGATGACACTATATTGATGTGATATTTAAGATCCCGAAGAAAAGAAAACACTGAACCAACGGCTGCATCAGCATTTCAACTCAAAAACCAATGTTAAATATTTTCAAAAATGAAAACATTAATTCTGATGGGGGCTTATGAAAAGGGCTCCCAGAGAGTATTTTAATATCAAAAAATAATATCACGGCTCCCATGTTGGAGCTGTGAAATTGACGAGAAAGCCAGTCACAGCTCAGGCAGTCACCCCAGGGTGGGTGAGGGAGCTCCAGCTAAAGCCTGGCTGCCCCTGGGCTCCTGGCTCCCCACTCCCTGCCGGATGCTGCCCTGAGGCTGCTGGCTCCTTGTCGGGAGTCCGGCAGCCACCCTGCTTCTGGGCACAGAGCAGGGAGCCGAGAGTATGGGGAGTTGCCGTGCTCCTGGCAGGGAGCTGCACAGAGCTGAGTGCCCAGGCTCACTCACTGCCCCTCTTAAGTCAGTGGAAGCACTCCTGGTGGGGATGCGCACCACCAACAGGAGGGGAGTGTGGATACGATAGTGTGTAATTACTGCGGTGGCTGTATGTCAACCTAATATAACTTTTAGTGTACACAGGCCCTGAGTAACTTTATTTTCAGTTTCCAAAGACCTGAGGCAGACATCAGAATGTTAAATTCCTGCAGGATCTCCATGTCATCAATAGTTTTTTTCCAGTGTTCCAAGTTTGTTAGGCCTTTTCAGCAGACCACGGTGATCTAACTTTTCTCCCTTACCCATAAGGATGGGAGGTGTTAGTGGGTAGGGTGGACTCAGGTGCGAGTACAAATTAAACTGTTTTATTTACACTGTTGCTGGGGTATTTGACCTGGGAGTAATGGATGGAGTTTGTGTATTCACAGTGTCAAGAGCCTGGGATGAGTGCTCATTGTAAGATAGTAAAAACCTTAAGAAAATAACAGATGACCCCATCATGCAGAGGTACCTGGTTTAATTTGGTCATCTGTAGACTTAACATGAAGATATCTAGGATCTAGTATATGCACCCTTCAAGTATTGGTAGATTATTTCTTTCATAAGGGTCCACCCAATACTAGCTACCTCATTCAACCTCAACTGTACAGCCATGATTGTATCCACCTCCATAATGGTTTCACTAGCTACAGCACTGGGATATACTGTGTTACAAAAGAAATAAGTTTTAGGAATTAAGTAGAAGCCCAGGGGAAAAAATAAAGTCAAAGGAGGAAATGTTGCCTGTGATATTCATCTGTAAAAAGAGCAATTTAACAATACACGTAGTTAAAAATAAAGGTATGGATAGATAGTTACCCAATATTACTAATCTGATGGACACCTTAGTGGTGTTCACCAGAGTTAAATCTATGCTTTTGCCTCTTAAATGTTCCTGTGGCAATCCTCAGACATTTAAATAAGCGCTCTTGGCCCCTTAAATGAAGTCCTAGCAGGAGAAGTTGATGGATTTCATAGTAGATGAAAAATAACCAAAAATCTGTATAGCAAGGGAAACAGTGTGAATTGATAGGGCAAGTTGGTTCAAGAACAGTGCAGAGAATGGAGATAAACATCAAGAGGGTGGAGAATGAAGGAGACACAAGGCACCAAAAAACAGGATCAAGAAAGCAAACCTCAAAGTGGAAAATCCAGTGGGATCAAGATACTTGTTGGAATAAAGAGACAATGTTTGAGGTGGGAAAATAGTGGAGAATGTATTCAAATATAACCAGAGAGCAGTCAGTTTGGACAGGATCACAAATGGTATAAAAAGGGGAGGAATGAGGCTTATTGATAAGATAAAGTTTATGGCTGAAGGTATGGGTGGAAGATGACAACTTGGACAAGGCTCGCTGCCAGGAGAAGTTGATGGATTTCATAGTACATGAAATATAACCAAAAATCTGTATAGCAAGGGAAACAGGAAGAGAAAACTAGAGGAAGCCGTTCAAAATACACATAAACGAAGTCAGAAGATGTGCCCTACTTCAACCACAGGTTATTGGGCTCATGAAATTTCATGGTTTCTGTTATACTGGAGATCAGAATAGATTATAATAAGGGTCCTTTCTGGTTTTATAATCTATGCAAGCAACCAATCATGGTGAGGACGTCTGAAAACTGGAAGATTATGGTGGACTCACAGGGCTGCGTAAAAAATAAGATGTTAATTTCTCTGACATTAAAGTTACCATGAAATACAGTAATATGATGCAACAGCAATAGAAAAAAAGCACTTACACACTTCTTAGCTGTACTGCACCATCTCAGAAAACTCTGCAATTAACATGTTGCCCGTGTACTACTAAAAACATGCACACTAATATCTGTGCTAAGGGAAGACTTTGCAAGAAAAATATACTGAAAACCAGTTTTAAATCATGAAAACTCAGCTCACAAATTACTCGTGGGAGAATTCTGTGCCACTGTGCATGCACAGAATTCATGACCCCCGCAGATATTTTTTTGCTGCAGAAAATACATTCTGCCAGAGAGGCGCTTCAATTACACCTTTCACCCACCAGGGGCTGCTGTGGCACCAGAAGAGAGGGCAGCTGGCTCAGCGAGCCCCAGATAGGGAGGAGGAGAGGCTGCTTTCCTCACAGAGTCCGGACAACGGGACCAAGGGAGGAGGCACTGGATTGGGGGGGGGGAAGAGGCTACTGGGGTAGTAACGGACTGGGGTTCAGAAAGGCTACTGGGGGGACAGACTGGGGCAGGGGCACAGGAGCTAGTGGGGGACAGCATTGAGCCAGGCGCTGAATGGGAGTGGGGGTGCAGGACCACATGGAGATAGGGGAGAGGGTGGCTGAGAGGGGGTGCAGAGCCACATGGGGGCAGGGGGTACAGGGCCACAGGGGGAGGAGGGGTGGCTGAGAGGGGTTGCAAGGCCACAAGGGGTGCAGGGACACACAGGGACAGAGGCAGATGTGCCTGATTGAATGGGAGAGGCTTGGGGTTAGCCAGAGTGTGTGGGGGAAGTTCCCCAATTCCCTAACAATACCTCCCCCCGCAGCCCACAAAAAAACCTGTTGGACTTGATTATATTGTGTTATTTTGACAAATAAAATATTCAGAATTTTAAAATATTTTGTGCAGAATTTTTAAACTTCTGGCACAGAATTCTCCCAGGAGTAATAAATATAGTAAAAAGTTATGTCATATACCAAGTTCCCTCTAGGCTCAGCAGCCTAAGGGCTGTGCAAGTGCTCAGGGCTGCAGCGGGGAAAAGCACCTCTCCCCTAGCCCCAGACCTGCCGCAGAGAGGGACAGAGGCTTTTCCCCCAGCTCTGGAGCTGCCGCAGCCAGAGAGCGACACCTCTCCCCTGGCCCCAGGCTGCTGCGATGAGAGAGGGTTGGAGGGAGCCCTCTCCCCCTGCTGTGGCCCCAGGACAGCCTGCACCCCAAACCCCTCATCGCCGGTCCCATCCCCCCTGCACCCAACCCTCTGCCCCAGCCCTGAACCTCCTCCCATAACCTGAACTCCTCACCCTAGGCCCCACCCTAGAGCCCACACTCCAGCCAGAGCCCTCACCCACCCTGCACCCCAACCCTCTGGCCCAGCCCTGAGCCTCCTCCCACACCTGAATCCCTTGGCCCCACGCCCCACACACATCACCTCCATCTTGGTGCACATAACAAAATTGATTCCAAACGTGGGTGGGAAAAATTAGAGGGAACACTGGATATACTTTGAATTAATTAAAATTTCAGCTATATTTTAAGTTAGTCCAATGAAACAAGGGGTAACTAGAGATTGGCCCAGATCAGAAGGTTTTTATCTGTAACCACCTTTGAACTCACCAACTTGGGTGGTTTGGAATAAATAGAATTTGGACCCAAACTAGCCCTGGTTTCAGTTTTGCAAAGCCAGGAGCTAACGGTCAGTTTTTACAAAGCAAAACCATGGCTTCCTCAGCCCATCTCTATTAATCACCTACCAGGTAAATTAATGCAGCTGTATTACTGCTCATATGAAAAAATATCTATGTGAGATCATCCTTCATGCGTTCTAAAATAAGTCCTAACTGTAGTTTTAGTGTAAACATCAGAGAGTGATACGACTGTTCACAGGCTGGTTGTTGTGAGAGAATCATGTAGCTTAGAGCACAAGACATGGGTTTCTGCATTCCTGACAGACTTTCCAGCCAAGAAAGAGCTATGTACTGAACCAGAAGGGATAAAGAGAGGGGGAAGTCATCCTGGAGCCCTATCATGTTTGTATTCTTTCCGTGTCTCAAGGGTAGTGATACAAAGTAGTCATTTACAACATAAATCCATACCCAAATCTAACCGGTATTTCACACACGGCTGAAGATGTGGCAGACTGCACAGATTCACAGAGCAATCCCAAAGCGTATGATAAATGAAGCCAATGGGATTCACCTTTACAAACCCACAATACATTTAACAGAAAATCATTTTCATAGGGGGGTTATCTCTGCTTGCAAAAAGCACCCAGAAAAACCTGTCATGAAATGTTGTATTTTAGGACACAACAAAGACAAGACCATTTGTATTTTTGCTCAGCGACTGACAAGTCGATGGTTTCTTTGAAGGGATGATTTGCATGAAGTGATTGTATGGTGATTTGTCCCTAATCATTCAGGATCCAGCTCTGCGACTGATTTCAGAGTGAGTAAATGAGGCTAATGTGGAGAATACTATACTTGTCACAGGAGTGCTCTATCTGTATATGTGAAAATAGTTAACAGATAAGGTGCTAGTAGAGGGCGCTCGAGAATAGATAGCAAAGTTCTTGTGTTTTGCAGGACCTACAAAATTTCGTGTGTGCTGCAAATGGCTGCCTCCAGCAGCTCTTCACACCAGCTCTTAATACTACTCAAAGTAAGAGTGGCAGAATCCAGCCTTCGGTTTGCAAAGACCTGATTAACTATAGCTACAGTTATGTTTTAGTCACAGGCACTTTTAGTAAAAATCATGACCTGTCCATGACTTGTATTATATACCCCTGACTAAATCTTGGGGGTGGAAGGGGGGAGGTGGCCTGGGGGCACTGCAGGTGCTAGGGGGTGGCCCGAGTGCTTGGGGGGGCTGGGACCCCCCACTGGTGCTGGGGGGGGGGGGCTGGCAGGCTTCCTACCTGGCTCCACACCTCCCTGGAAGCAGCAACATCCCCCTCCCTCCACTCCTAGACAGAGGTGTGGCCAGGAATCTCTGTTCTGCCTCTGCCCCGAGTGCTAGCTCTGCAGCTCCCATTGACTGGGAACTGCGGCCAATGGGAGCTGTGGGGGCGGTGCCTGCAGGCAGGGGAAGCATGCAGAGACCCCTGGCCATGCCTCCACCTAGGAGCAGAGGGATGTTGCCGCTTCCAGGGAGCATCACGAGGTAAGCACTGCCCAGAGCCCTCACCCCCTCCTATACCCCAATCCCCAGCCCTGAGCCCCTCACCCAAACTCCTGCTGCTGCTGGGGGCGGTGGCCCGAGACTGCCCCAGCAGCAGCTGGTGCAGCTGGCGCAGGGGCTGCCTGACCACATTTACACTAAGATACAACTTCTGTATCACCACTGTTGCACAATTGTGATAAATTTTATACAATTTTATACAGTATCACTGGAAAAGTTGTGATTTGTTGAACAATGTTATCCTGTTTACATGTGTGTATTATCATGGTCTATGAAGTTATGGATCTTTGCTGTGTGTTTGTACCTCAAACATGTTGTGTTCCTAGGTAACACCCATAGGACAGATGTACATCAAGACCAGCCAGCCATGGTTGAAGGGCCATTTGGGAGAATCAACTCTTCCAAGGGGCCCTTCCCGAGGGTGCCTTAGAGAGCACATAGGCAATGGATGGCTCAGCAAAGGCATGTAGAACATGTGTTTCCCTGACTCCATGTTTGAGACAGTAACTTTCCATGCACATGAACTGGGGGGTATAAATTGGAGACTATGACATCTCCTTGCTGCTTTCTTGCTCCACATCTCTGGACTGATTTCTAATAAAGGGAAGCTATGAACAATGGACTGGGAGTCCCCAAGCTTTTGGGTGAACCGGACTTATTACAAACTGGCAGATTTATCATCATGGCTCTTATCCTGATCTACAAACTCTGAAATCAACTGTAACGTATATGACACAGCACAACTGGTTGCTGAGCTCTGTGACTTTATCCTCACGCACAATTATTTCAAATTTGGTGACAATATATACCTCCAGACCAGTGGTACCGCTATGGGCACCCGTATGGCCCCACAATATGCCAACATTTTTATGGCTGACCTGGAACAACGCTTCCTCAGCTCTCGTCCACTCATGCCCCTTCTCTACCTATGCTATTCTGATGACATCTTCATCATCTGGACCCATGGGAAGAAGACTCTGGAAGAATTCCACCACAATTTCAACAGCTTCCACCCCACCATTAACCTCAGCCTGGACCAATCTACGTGGGAGGTCCACTTCCTAGACACAATGGTACAAATAAGTGACGGTCATGTTAACACCATCCAATACCGAAACCCACCGACCGCTATGCCTAGCTTCATGCCTCCAGCTTCCATCCTGGACACACCACACAATCCATCATCTACAGCCAAGCGCTGAGGTAAAACTGCATTTGCTGCAACCCTTCAGACAGAGACCAACACCTACAAGATCTTCACCAAGTATTCTCAAAACTACAATACCTGCACAAGGAAGTAAGGAAACAAATGAACAGATCCAGACATGTACCCAGAAGCCTCCAGCAGCAAGACAAGCCCAAGAAACCAACCAACAGAACTCCACTGGCCATCACCTACAGTCCTCAGCTTAAACCTCTCTAATGCATCATCAGTGATCTACAACCCATCCTGGACAATGATCCCTCACTTTCACAGGCCTTGGGAGACAGGCCAGTCCTCGCCCACCGACAACCTGCCAACCTTAAGCATATTCTCACTAGCAACCACACACCACACCATAGTAACTCTAACTCAGGAACCAAACCATGCAACAAACCCTCGATGCCAACTCTGCCCACATATCTACACCAGCGACACCATCACAGGAGCTAACCAGATCAGCTACATCATCACCAGTTCATTCATCTGCATGTCCACCAATGTTATATACGTCATCATTTGCCAGCAATGCCCCTCTGCTACGTACATCGGCCAAACTGGACAATCCCTACGTAAAAAGAGTCAGATATTAGGAATGGCAATATACAAAAACCTGCAGGAGAACATTTCAACCTCCCAGGACACACAATAGCAGATTTAAAGGTAGCCATCCTACAGCAAAAAAACTTCAGGACCAGACTTCAAAGAGAAACCGCTGAGCTTCAGTTCATTTGCAAATTTGACACCATCAGCTCAGGATTAAACAAAGACTGTGAATGGCTAACCAACAACAAGAGCAGTTTCTCTTCTCTTGGTGTTCACACCTCAACTGCTAGAAGAGGGCCTCATTCTCCCTGATTGAACTAACCTCGTTATCTCTAGACTGATTCTTGCCTGCATATTTATATCTGCCTCTGGAAATTTCCATTACATGCATCTGATGAAGTGGGTATTCACCCATGAAAGCTTATGCTCCAATACATCTGTTAGTCTATAAGGTGCCACAGGACTCTTTGTTGCTTTTTATAGATCCAGACTAACACGGCTACCCCTCTGATACTTGTAACGGATATGATTCACTTTAATCATTTAATAAACCCTCTTCTTTTTAAAAAAAAAATATTAATAAACCATTAGTTTTTAATTACTAAAGAATTGGCTACCAGCATGGTTTTTGGGTAAGATCTGAAGTATATTTTGACCTGGGATGAGCATCTTTGGAACCGATAGAACCAAATATGTGATTTCTGGTTTTAATAATCATTTACCACAGAAGTCTGGTTTGTCTGGATGGTGCATGAGGGGCTAGAGGGCTTGAAGGGGGAATGTCTGTGGCTTCATAACAACTAGTATAGTATTATTATGCTTCCAAAATGCATTTGTTATTGGCTTGGTGAAATCTTATGATAGACTATACCACCAGTTTGGGGAACAAGCCCTGTTTTCTGTCAGGCTGACCCGAGATTGGCGCACTTAGCTGTGACTTATACCAGCCAGTGTTACATTTACTGTTTAAAATAAACATCCTATTGTGTAAGTAATACAGCTCAACTCCAATTTGCCAAAACTGTACAATACAATGTGTGCTGTACTGTATTGCAATTAAAACAAGATGAACTCAATTAAAAATGTCAATCTTGTGATCTTCCTCTCTCAGGCTAATAAAGTGGTGGTTGTTCTGCTGTTCAGTCTTTGTTGGATCTTTATTCATTTTACATCAATGCTTGAATAAGGGACTTCCATTACATTTTATTACACAGTCTTTGACCAAGGATGTTTGTCACAGCTATTACTTCTGCATCTTTTAGACCATAACTTAATATGAAAAACTATCAGTCTGATCAGCCTTCACTGAGGGCTTGTCTACACCAGGAAAGAGTAAGGGTGGGGACTTGTTGGAAGGGTGATTCTGAGGTTTTAAATTGTCTGATTTGCTGCTTGTGAGTTATGTGGAACTGTAGTACTTCACTGTAGTTATGCTTGGGTTTTTTTTTTTTATCTCAAGTGCCTGGACAGTATGTAAGATGGCTCCCTTTTGGGTGTGTATGTATAGAAGTCAAAAGCAGCATGACTTAGCTGTCAAAGCGTACATGACTTAGCTGTCAAAGCGTAGTCGTGACCCTATGGTTCATCAGCCAGCTGATGTGATTTTCAAGAAAACCTTATCTACAGGGGGAAATTATTCTGGAATAAGGGAAGGTATGAATTTAATAGCTATAGATATTCCAGAATAACGCCCCATGGACACAGTCGTTTAAAACAATTTATTGTAAAACAAAAGGATACTTGAGTGTCACAGTTACCCATGAGACAAGATGCATGAGGTAACATCTTTTATTGGACCCATTTCTGCTGATAAGAACATAAGAACATAAGAAAGGCCGTACCAGGTCAGAACAAAGGTCCATCTAGCCCAGTATCTGTCTACCGACAGTGGCCAATGCCAGGTGCCCCTGAGGGAGTGAATCTAACAGGCAATGATCAAGTGATCTCTCTCCTGCCATCCATCTCCATCCTCTGACGAACAGAGGCTAGGGACACCATTCTTACCCATCCTGGCTAATAGCCATTTATGGACTTAGTCACCATGAATTTATCCAGTCCCCTTTTAAACATTGTTATAGTCCTAGCCTTCACAACCTCCTCAGGTAAGGAGTTCCACAAGTTGACTGCGCTGCGTGAAGAAGAACTTCCTTTTATTTGTTTTAAACCTGCTGCCTATTAATTTCATTTGGTGACCCCTAGTTCTTGTATTATGGGAATAAGTAAATAACTTTTCCTTATCCACTTTCTCAACATCACTCATGATTTTATATACCTCTATCATGTCCCCCCTTAGTCTTCTCTTTTCCAAACTGAAGAGTCCTAGCCTCTTTAATCTTTCCTCATATGGGACCCTCTCTAAACCCCTAATCATTTTAGTTGCTCTTTTCTGAACCTTTTCTAGTGCTAGAATATCTTTTTTGAGGTGAGGAGACCACATCTTTACACAGTATTCGAGATGTGGGCGTACCATGGATTTATATAAGGGCAATAATATATTCTCAGTCTTATTCTCTATCCCATTTTAATGATTCCTAACATCCTGTTTGCTTTTTTGACCGCCTCTGCACACTGCGTGGACATCTTCAGAGAACTATCCACGATAACTCCAAGATCTTTTTCCTGACTCGTTGTAGCTAAATTAGCCCCCATCATGTTGTATGTATAGTTGGGGTTATTTTTCCAATGTGCATTACTTTACATTTATCCACATTAAATTTCATTTGCCATTTTGTTGCCCAATCACTTAGTTTTGTGAGATCTTTTTGAAGTTCTTCACAATCTGCTTTGGTCTTAACTATCTTGAGTAGTTTAGTATCATCTGCAAACTTTGCCACCTCACTGTTTACCCCTTTCTCCAGATCATTTATGAATAAATTGAATAGGATTGGTCCCAGGACTGACCCTTGGGGAACACCACTAGTTACCCCTCTCCATTCTGAGAATTTACCATTAATTCCTACCCTTTGTTCCCTGTCCTTTAACCAGTTCTCAATCCATGAAAGGACCTTTCCTTTTATCCCATGACAGCTTAATTTACGTAAGAGCCTTTGGTGAGGGACCTTGTCAAAGGCTTTCTGGAAATCTAAGTACACTATGTCCACGGATCCCCTGTCCACATGTTTGTTGACCCCTTCAAAGAACTCTAATAGATTAGTAAGACACGATTTCCCTTTACAGAAACCATGTTGACTATTGCTCAAGAGTTTATGTTTTTCTATGTGTCTGACAATTTTATTCTTTACTATTTTTTCAACTAATTTGCCCGGTACCGACGTTAGACTTACCGGTCTGTAATTGCCGGGATCACCCCTAGAGCCCTTTTTAAATATTGGCGTTACATTAGCTAACTTCCAGTCATCGGGTACCGAAGCCGATTTAAAGGACAGGTTACAAACCTTAGTTAATAGTTCCGCAACTTCACATTTGAGTTCTTTCAGAACTCTTGGGTGAATGCCATCTGGTCCCGGTGACTTGTTAATGTTGAGTTTATCAATTCATTCCAAAACCTCCTCTAGTGACACTTCAATCTGTGACAGTTCCTCAGATTTGTCACCTACAAAAGCCAGCTCAGGTTTGGGAATCTCCCTAACATCCTCAGCCGTGAAGACTGAAGCAAAGAATCCATTTAGTTTCTCCGCAATGACTTTATCGTCTTTAAGCGCTCCTTTTGAATTTTGATCATCAAGGGCCCCCACTGGTTGTTTAGCAGGCTTCCTGCTTCTGATGTACTTAAAAAACATTTTGTTATTACCTTTGGAGTTTTTGGCTAGCCGTTCTTCAAACTCCTCTTTGGCTTTTTGATGAAAGAGACCGCTCTCTAGGGTGACCAGATGTCCCGATTTTATAGGGACAGTCCTGATTTTGGGGTCTTTTTCTTATATAGGCTCCTATTACCCCGACCCCTGTCCTGATTTTTCACATTTGCTGTCTGGTCACCCTACAGCTCTTTGAAGTAATATGAAAAGCTTTTATGTATAGCTCATCACAGTGACAACACTGCAGATATAATTTCCCATAAAAGTTTACCATGTGTTCAGAATTGGCTTTTCCTTTCCCTCCTCCCCCCCCCCCCCCAATATGGCTTTCCCCATTACAAACAACCAGCCTTATGTATTCCATATAGGACTTGTCTACATGAGGGTTTAAAGGTCTAATGTTAGCACATTAGAAAATGCATGATAACTGACATGTTTTATAAGTCCACTGTAGACAAGGTACACTGCCCCTAACCTATCCTCCTCCACAGCCTTTAATCCAACATTTACAAATATGGTAAAGACACATTGTCTATCCTCGACTTTTAGAATGCATTAGATATGACAGGATAGCTAACACATCTTAAATTCTAGTCAAAGCAAAGCCACAATTTCTACAGGTGACGCGGGCAGGAAAGAAGCATTTTTCAGAAGTCAATGTATCAACTGGCTTGTGGCTTCAGAATTTCTAGACTTTAGTTCTTTGAGTAAAAGGAAATTCTGTTGCTTAAAATAGACAATACTGTGGGAAATTATCTCATCATGTCAATGTGAGCAAGCCTGCTAAATGGCCCATTCCCAGTAATGCTGAATTCAACTACATTAGTCTTCACATAATACTTTGAAAACCTTTTATGAATTTCTGACTAGCTTCCTGGATTCACCATATGGCATAGATGCTGAGGAGATTACACAACCAGGAGATGCTAAATGGATTATTTCATATGAAGGGAACAAAAAAAACCAGTGGTCTATTCATGAAACATCTGCTCGTCTCTGCAGGCTTCCTGTTGGCTTTTCTATTAATCCCTTAAGTGAGAGCTGACAAGGAGCAGAAGAATTCAGAGTCCCTTATAAAAAGAGAGGCCATCTGTAGCAGGGTGAACCTCTGCTCCTTCCCTGAAGGGGTTAAAAACAGCCCTGGGATAGGGCTGTGGCAGGAGAAAACAGCCTTTAGGCTGGGCTGATTGGGGGAAGTGGCTGCAGCTGGGGCCACGCCCCAAACTGAACAGGGCCTTATAAGAAGGCCAGGGAAGACAGAAGCCCAGACAGTCTTCCTCTGCCTGAAGAGGAAGAAGGGCCTGGCTGCAGGGCTATAGGCAAGGTACCTAGGGTGAAGCAGGGCTGGGGAAAGGCTGAGGAGCTGGGGAGCTCCAGCCTAGAAAGCCCCAGGCTGCAGCCTAGCGAAGGGCCAACAGGTACTAGGGGTTGCAGAGGGCAGCCCAGGGGTAGGCCAAAGCAGCAGGTCCATACCCCTTTGCCTGTGATGAATAGGCTGATACTGCAGTCTGCCGCAGCGTGTGGGGCTAGACAATGACTGGCAGTAGCCAATACTGAGGCAAGGTGGGGATAGAGGGTGAGGGTTCCCTGAGGAGGGGAGACCCTAAGAGAAAGGGGTTACTGCTAGGGGGCAGCACCCCATGTAAAAGGGCACCGGGTCCAGGGAGGGACACAGGGGCCAGAGGACAGGTGGATCACCAGCCTGCAGAGGGCGCTCCAGTGCTGGACAGAGCTAATTCCCGGAGTCACCAGCAGGAGGCGCCGCGGGGGTGAGTCCCGACCCATCTACACCATCCAAAAAAGCAACCTTAAAAACATAACACTGTATATTACATTAATATGATAATAGAATGGGGAGATGCAGTCAGAAAAGTGCTTCAGGACTGATCACACCCAGAATAGTGGATATGACCAACTACTTTCATAAGAAGAAGACTGGAAAGTTTGTTGATGGTAAAGTGAGTATTGAGATTACAACACAAAGATCACTATGCCATCTGCACTGTATTAGGCCCATTGCTTAGGTAGGTCATTTACTACTATATTGGATGAAAGAGTAGAATATTGCATCACGCTTCAACTTAAGGATCTGTTTATAAACTGTTTATAAAAGGTTAATAGATGTTATAAGCATATTACAGAAATAAGTAGTACATTATAGATGGTTATAAGTGCAACAATCGTAGATGACAGATGGTTATAAGAAACCTGGTGGGCTCAGACAGTTGAACCACCACTTAATAAAACATCTATTCATCATATGCTAACCCTTTATAACAGGGGTGCACAAACTCTTCCAGTCAAGTCCCCCTTAGCAGAATCTGTCTGCACTCCCCTCCATTACTGCACAGCTAAAGCTTCCTCAGCAGTGGAGCTTGGGCTGAAGATGGAGCTGGGGGGTGGATCTGGCCTGGAGATGGCGCAGAACTGGGGATGGAGCGGGGCTGGGAGTGTGGTGCTCCCTCTGCCATGTTCCTCCACAGTTTGGAGACCACTGCTTTTTAACTACTTATAAGAGGAATTTTATATTCTAAAGAAAATGAATCCTGCATCATCATCATCAAGGAGATGGCGTAGCAAAGATAGGTGTTCCCTCATCTCTAATTTCTGTGTTTAAACAGAAAACATTCTCTTCCACACAAACTCAGTTCTAAAGCTTGGACAAAATTAGATCTCTTGGGACAGAATACTAAGAACTAGTTTTAGTAATTTTTAGCATACAGAGTAAATCAAAGTCCATTTCCTTGACAGAGGAACATTGTTTTGATTCACAACCATTCATAAAGTTTTGCTGTGCAAAACCCTGGGCCTCTGTGGAGCTTCTCCTTGGGAAATCATGCCTGCTTGACATATTACTATGGAAAAGAGCCACTGACAACTTTTACAGCTCAAACATCATTGTTATGAAAATGATATGTTCAGTTTATGAAGCATGCACATGATTTTAAGCCAGTTTAAGATGTAAGGAAAAAATTTTTCATCTGGTACCAGTCTTCTGAAAAAAAGTTTGTGCAAAAAGCAACCAGCAGGTGGTTATTACTTCACCCCACACTCTTCAAATCTTAAATGCTAAACTGGATCTTCAAGCCAGAGCCTGCAGGAGTCAGTGAGGAGCCCAAACGTGATAGACGCTGTCCAGCCACGTGAGAAAATGTAGTCCTTAAGCTAGTCTAAATAAATAAACAAAATGCTAAACATTCTTGGATGCTTCCTTCATCTCCAACTATCCTTCTGTTTCTTCCTATTTGTCCAGTTGCCTCTCACAATCAGGCCAGATGAACATAATCCAGGCCCCAATGTGATCCTTCCCCTGCTTGTGGTGGTCACCACAAGGGCCCACCCCCTGCACACAAGTCATCTGATAGGTTAATAGGGGGGGAATGCAGGGCCGGCTCTACAGTTTTCGCCACCCCAAGCAGCGCACCGAATTGCCGCCGCGGGCGGGGGAGGGGGCAGTCCCTGTGCCCTTACGGTGGCAGGCGTGTTTCGGTGGCGGCAGCAATTCGGCAGCAGCTTCTATGTTTAGCTGAAGCCGCCCAGGACAGCTAAACGTAGAAGCTGCCGCCGAATTGCCGCCGCCGTGGAAACGCGCCTGCCGCCCTAAGGGCACACGGACTGTCCGCCCCCCCCCCCCACGGCGGCAATTTGGCGCGCTGCTTGGGGGCAAAACAGCAGGGACTGCCGCCCCTTGCAGATTGCCGCCCCAAGCATCAGCTTGGAATGCTGATGCGCCTGGAGCCAGCCCCTGGGGAAATGACCACCACCTAGTGGAAAGTTGGGGACTCCTCTTTTCTGGTTTGCTGTGGTCAGTTCCAGAGGCGAGAACACTCAGCCCCCTCCTACCTGAGCAGAGGATTGTGTATCAACTCTTGCCAGCACAGGCCCAGCAGAGCCATGAGAGGGAGGTGACTGGTAGGATCTTTCTCTTCCAGGCTGTCTGCAGACTAAGACACATGCCACTCCATCAGTGACTCTCTGGTGACTTTTTCTAAGTCACGTCCACAACCATGAGGCTAGAAACGCTCCCCCACCCCACCACCACAGAAGCTTGAAATTAAATTTGAACTAAAATAAACTACTCAAACATGAGGAAAATGATTCAGAGACCACTTGTGCCAATGCAATGAGGAACAGAGGACTGTTCTGGAGCCCAGTCTTTCATAGTAGCAGGAGGAATGTTAGATCAATATGGTGATGCGCACTGGGCCCCTAACAATGCAACTGCTTTAGAACAGCTCTGGTATTGCAAGGCACCTCACATGTAGCCCAGAGCTGGCATCTGCAGAAGCAGTTCCTATTACATGGCTTTCACAAAAGCATTAACAGCAGTTTTCAGACCTTCTGTAAAAAATGAGAGGAGCACTTCATCCCCCTCTTCCCCCATACAGAGATGCATGTCATACCAGTATCTTTTAAACTTAACAGCCCATATGCAAATTCTAACCGAGCTTCCATCCATTCTCCTTTTTTTCAAAGCACTGCATAAAATATATGTCATTAAACACACACTAAGCACATGACCATTCTGTGTTGCTACCTAGTGTAAACTAATACTGGCTCAAAGTATTTCCTACTAATCTCCTCTGCATTCTCTAACTCACAATTTTAGAAAACAAAACCCGGATTGAAGTTAATCTGGTTATAAACATATACGTTTGCATTTGCAGTTTCATTTCTTGCATGTATTCTTTTCATGCTGACCACCTTATTTCCATGTTTTTGTAGCATAATATGACAATCAACCAGGAAAGAAACTTTCTGACTACTCCTTGGCTTTTGTTTGTACCTTCTCCTGCTTAGTGCCTGCCATCTTCAGCCTATTTTAACGGTTGCTGTTTGAGTTTTCTGTCACCGTGAGCATCTTTTCTCACAAATTACATTAGTTCTTCACTTAGAGCATCAGCACATCCAGAGGACCAGCCAATTCCTATTGAACAGCGTGCTGGCAGGAGGGAGTAAAGAATGTTGTTAGTCATTGGCCCCCTACAAGAAATTTGCAGAGATCACATTCATCAAAACAGTATCCTGTTCTATTAGAGATGAGCATTTCTGTGGAAGACATGAACTTTGATTTTCAGAGCCTTTTACTCAATTGGATTTTCTGCATTGACTGAGTGCATTTCTGACCTTGTTGAGTCTTGATGTAACCTGAGGAAACAAACACAGGGAGACTGATTTGCACAGATAAGAAGTCTGTGTGAACAGAACCTGTATCTCCTGAATCCCAGTCCTCTGCCTTAAACAGAAGGCCAGCTTGAATTTCTCCAATTGATTTTCTTTTTGTCAGTCATGAATGCATATATACATTTCAACTAAATGGATGGGGGACCCAAATGGACTAGTTCTAGGATTTAAGTACCAAAAGAGTTAACATCTAACAAGGTTCTGCAGCACACAACCAATTTTAAAACTTTGAACTCAGACTTGGAAAGCAAAGCCCTGTAATTATACTACTTTAGAAACTTATACTGGAGATATGCTTGTCCCTCTTATGAAATATATTATAGTAGTTTCATTTCTTACCATCTGCAGGACATACCTCCCTAAATGTGTGTCAGATACAGAATTAAAGCTTATGATAAAGCTCACAGCAGAGAATGAATAGATTAAATATATTAATTACATCTGATACGTTTCACGGTTTCCTTCCTTGGACCCTTAGGCCTGGTCTACACTACGAGTTTATCTCCAATTTAGGAGCGTTAAACTGAATTAACCCTGCACCCATCCACACAACAAAGCCCTTTATTTCGACATAAAGGGCTCTTAATATCGATATCTCCCCGATGAGGGGGAGTAGCGCTCAAATCGGTATTGCCATTTCGAATTAGGGTTAGTGTGGCTGCAATTCGACAGTATTGGCCTCCAGGAGCTATCCCACAGTGCACCATTGTGACCGCTCTGGACAGCAATCTGAACTCGGACGCACTGGCCAGGTAGACAGGAAAAGCCCTGCGAACTTTTGAATTTAATTTCCTGTTTGCCCAGCATGGAGAGCTGATCAGCACAGGTGACCATGCAGTCCCAGAATCAAAAAAGAGCTCCAGCATGGACCGGACGGGAGTTACTGAATCTGATCTCTGTATGGGGAGATGAATATGTTCTATCAGAACTCTGTTCCAATAGATGAAATGCCAAAACATTTAAAAAAAATCTCCAAGGCCATGATGGACAGAAGCCACAACAGGGACTCAACACAGTGCTGCGTGAAACTAAGGAGCTGAGACAAGGAGCTGAGACAAGCGTATCAGAAAGCCAAAGAATCAAATGGACTCTCACGGAGGGAGGGGCGACTGATGACTGTAGCTATCCCACAGTTCCCGCACTCTCCGAAAACCATTTGAATTTTTGGCTGAGCTCCCAAAGCCTGAAGGGTCAAGAACATTGTTGCGGGTGGTTCAGGGTATATGTTGTCGCCCCCACCCCCCTCCGTGAACGCAAAGGGAAAAAAATCCTCTCTTGCCTTTTTTCAATGTCACCATATGTCTACTGGATGCTGCTGGCAGACGCGGTGCTGCAGCGCTACACAGCAGCATCCCCTTCCCTTCCCTTGCCTTGAAGACGGCAGATGGTACAGTATGACTGATATTCGTCATCGTCATCCCATGAGTGCTCCTGACTGGCCTCGGTGAGATCGGCCGGGGGCGCCTGGGCAAAAATGGGAATGACTTCAGGTCATTCTCTTCTTTAAGCTTTGTCTAATGGAGATTCACTCCTGCCTGGAATATCATGGCAGCTGGAAGCTGCCCTCCCCTCCCCACTTTGATCTCTGCTTGCAGAGGCAATAAAGTCAATGTATTCTTTATTACTTCCTCACACAAATGGGGGGATAACTGCCATGGTAGCCCAGGAGGGGTGGGGCAGGAGGGAAACAACGGGTGGGGTTGTTGCAGGGACACCCCCTAGAATGGCATGCAGCTTATCATTTCTGCGGGATGTCTGGGGCTCTGACCCGGAGCAGCCGTTTGCCCCTCTGGTTCTTTAGTAGGCTTGCCTGATATTCTAGGCAGGACTGACTCTCCCTTATACAAAACTTAAAGAAGGGAATGACCTGGGGAGTCATTCCCATTTTTGTCCAGGCGCCCCCGACCAACCTCACCGAGGCCAGCCAGGAGCACCCATGACAGCAGCAGACGGTACAGTATGACTGGTAACCATCATTGTCAACTTGCAAAGCAGCAGACGGTACAGTAGAGCTGGTAACCGTCTTTGCTAACTTGCAAAAGGCAAGGGGATGCTGCTGTGTAGCGCTGCAGTAACGCATCTGTCAGCAGCATTCAGTAGACATATGGTGACAATGAAAAAAGTCTGAACGGGCTCCAGGGTTGCCATGCTATGGCGTCTGCCCAGGCAATCCAGGGAAACGGGTGCGAAATGATTGTCTGACGTTGCTTTCATGGAGGGAGGATTGACTGACGACATTTACCCAGAATCACCCGCGACACAGTTTTTGCCCCATCATGCATTGGGATCTCAACCCAGAATTCCAGTGGGCGGGGGAGACTGCAGGAACTATGGGATAGCTACCCACAGTGCAACACTCCAGAAATCAACGCTAGCCTCGGTACATGGATGCACACAGCCGAATTAATGTGCTTAGTGTGGCTGCGTGCACTCGACTTTATACAATCTGTTTCCAAAAATCGGTTTCTGTAAAATCGGAATAATCCCATAGTGTAGACATACCCATAGAAGTGACAGCTTTTTAGGAAGTACTTCCTATTGAGCACCCTTAAAATACCTCAAGGAAATTAGAAACTTGGGTGGCATATTTTAAAGCCGAGGGATCACACATCATCTAAGAACAAAAATAAAAAACGGTGAGGTCTTAACATTGCAAACAATAGGTTTGTGTTTAGCTAAAGGAGCAACTTGTTTTTCTTCTTAATGGGTAAGCCATCTAAAAACCAGATGACAAAAGGAATAGATTTTTTACACTGTCGTTTACACATGACCATGTGTCAGTTTCACAGTCAATTACTTGCAAAACAAGTGACCTTTTCAAGATAAAAAATCAGTAGTTTCTAACAAAAGATTCTTTGATCTCAAGAGCTTATTCATTACATACATCATTAACCCAATTCAGTGGGCTGCTCTACATAATAACTAGAGTAAAAGCTGTTGGAAAATATTTAACTTAAAATCGTGATATTTCAAGAATAAGTGTTATGTCTGTAGTGTGGGAAGAAAGAATGACCATTGTAAAAACTAAAAGAAAAAATACTTCTGAGGACCCAAAAGAAAGTATGTAAAATGATTGCACGATTTGGATTGCTGGGGTAGGGGGCTAGCTATCATCACATATGGAAGTACGCCATACATGCCACAATGTCGCACATCACACACTGTATCTGCCCTGTACTTTTTATATAGGTGACTTTGGGAAGAGCATTTTCTGGGCTGTAACAAGTTTTCTTGGATCAAGAAAAAAAAATCAGACATATTTCTAACCCATTAGACAGAGGCTGAGAAAGTTGTCATGGCAGCTGCATCTACAAAACAAGGAGAATTTCCACTGCCAAGTCTAGTTTTATTTCTTATAACTATCTAAAGCATCAAATAAATCCGTAAGTAGATCAAGCAATGGGGACCAGCTGCAAGGGGAGGTGTATAGTCCCTCTATCCCTCACTTACAGACGCACCAGTGGGCTTTAGTGCCACTGACATCTTCCCTGCCCAGGCTCTCAAGCAGGGCAGGCATGGGGACCAGCAGGAAGGGATTGATCCCAACCACAAACTTTCACTCATCTGCTGGCTGAATCACCATCCTCTACTTGGTACAACTTTGCCTGGGGACTTGCAACAACCTCATGAAAATGCCATATTGTCTTCTGAGCAATAACCACTTAATTAGCAGATCAGTCATCACCTCAATCATCTTAACTAACTGATCTGCTCCTAATTAATTGTCTGATTGATTAATGTATATTTGATCTGCTCAACTGGGGTCCTCAGCTAAATGAGTACTTTGCTGTTCCCCTACCTGGCTTCTGCTCTGACATGCATGTGTTCACTACAGAGTTAGCCCAAGTGATCAGTGCCTGCATCGAAGCGCCTGGATTGGCCTAGATCAGGTGTGAGACGTCAATCTGCAAAGCCATACTTGATTTACTGGGTCTATATTGGTGCCGCACTCACCCATACAAGACACTAGCACTTCTGGGATCAGATCCCATGGTTCTTTGCACTTCAGTAAGATAAGAGGCTCTATGATGCTTTCCCAATGAATTGAGGGAGAACTTGTGTGTTCCTCTGGACACCCTGGAGCAAAATTGTGGGAAGGCACTGGAAGACTATCTGTACCCAAGTGACGAGTTTCAGAGGGGTAGCCGTGTTAGTCTGTTTCAGCAAAACAACGAGGTGTCTTGGAGCATCTTAAAGACTAACAAATTTATTAGAGCGTAAGCTTTTGTGGGCTATGACCTACTCCTTCAGATGTATGGAGTGAAAATTACAGTTGGCAGGCATAAATATATAATTTTCACTCCATACATCTGAAGGAGTAGGTCATAGCCCATGAAAGCTTATGCTCTAATAAATTTGTTAGTCTTTAAGGGTGCCACAAGACTCCTCATTGTTTTTGCACCCAAGTGGTTCATCCATACTGCAAAGCAGACAGGTAATCAGCCTGAGTGAAAGCAGCATTCAGGCTTAAGCCTGTCCCCCAGAATGGACTAGGTAGCCTCAGTTGAAAGCACTAAACTCTGGTGAGAGGGTTGTTTGTGTGGACAGGAGAATGGTTAGGTTCAATACCTGAGAAAGCCCAAGTTAATTAAGACACACTAAGTTGTCAATCACTTCACAAGGTCTAGACTCTGGGGCAGTGAAAAAATGCAAATATATTTGATTGTATTCATCTCTCCCTACCTGTGTATGCCACTTTTCTTAGATTGTAAGCTCTTCTGTGCATGGGCTACATGTTTGTGTAATGCCTAGCACAATGGAGCACCAAATCCTGACAGGCGCCTCTAGGCATCACTGCAATACATGATGATGGATTCCAAAACTTGTACTGTCTCCTGCAGTGTAGGACCCTAGTGATGGCAGAGGTCCTCTGTTCCCATCGCATTGCTCTCTTCAGAGCTCTAGGAGACTTAGATGCCCATTTGAGAGGGATGGAATACCATCTGAATATAGGTCTCAATTTGAACTGCTGCAGCTACTGGGCTGCTGCTAGAAATAAGCATTCAGAATGGGTCTTGAAGAGCAGGATTTTCAGTCTGTCAGAGTCCAACAGTATGTTTTACACTGTTACAAAATAATTCCAGTGGAAGCCAACAACTTCCCAGTTGAACAAATATCAGAGGGGTAGCTGTGTTAGTCTGGATCTGTAAAAAGCAAGAAAGAGTCCTGTGGCACCTTATAGACTAATAAACGTATTGGAGCATGAGATTTCGTGGGTGAATACCCACTTCATTGGATGCATGTAGTTGAACTAAGTCACCTTTGATGGTACTAGTTGGAAATGCGGGATACCCAAGAATTTCAGGGCAAAATTGCATGAGTTTTTGTTATGCAGTTTTATAGAAGTGAATGGAGCCAAAAAGATGATCAAAGTCTGGAAATGCTTCCCATAGAGTTAATCTATTAAGTCAAATTTTGCTGCAGTTCACCAGCAACAAACGCAGCTAATGCTACCTGTAAATCATTAAGTTTAGTAAAAGCAGTTCATTCAAACACTGTTCCGTCTGCTTTGTGATCTCCAAATATATGCATGACCCCCTCTATATATCTTGGCATTTCATACTTTAGGGACTGGGAAAGAGCGTAGTGGTACGTTGCATTGTGGTTACACAGTATATGGTTTTCAAATGCTTAGAAGCTGAAAGAAACAGTTCAAGGGCCCCCAAATCTGTCCAAAAAATTTTCACAAAGTAATTCTAGCCACTACTTCAGTCAAGAAGAGGTGAACACATATTTGTCAAACTTTCAAAAATATATTTCTTTGAACTGAGAATTTCAAGCATAAAAAATGTCAGCCCAAAGGGTGATTCTCTGGGGAGAAAATTACTAGTACATCTACAATTTGGAGAGAAGAAAATGGAATCCTTCCTCTACTTTAGCAATAGCATCACTTCCTATGACACACAGAGGTCCTTGTATTTTTAGGAATGCATACTATAATATCTGGGACTCATAATTAGGGTTTTTTTGTATTTACAAGCAAGATACTAGTTTATGAAAGAACTGAGTGAAATTTGACTTCTTAATTATAACAAGCGGATATCTTGTATATCATTCTGAAGGGTGTCAGACATCACTGTAGTTAGTCAAAAGTTTCAAAACCTTTTGAAATTTCAACAGAAAGTGCAAAAAATTTTAACCGGCTCTAGAAATAACTGAAAGTGTAAGTTTCAGGAAAAGTGATTTGATGGCCATAAAAACGGCTCAGAGGAGAGTGGGAGTTGAAATAAGAGCCAAATAAGGGTATCAAACAGCAGTTAACGTAAAGGTAAAAAAGTGTATTTTGGATTCTAGTAATAAGGTAAACAATAATATCTATCCACTCAATATTAGCACCAGGCAAGTTTTTTGGACAAATAGTTTATTCACTACCACCCCTCAAAAATTAATTAATTAATTAAATAAATAATGCAGTTTGGTTGACCTGAATCTATATGCAAATTTAACAAGAATTAGCCAGATCATTTTTTTGGCCCAAAAAAGTTCAAGCTTCAAAAAGGAACTGGGTGCCATTCACAAAACCAGAGGTGCACCCCCATCCTTATAACTTTTAGTCCACTGTTTAGGGCACTCACCAGGATACATGATTAATCATCAGGCCAAAAAGACAGAGAATGACTCTATAACCTGATGGTTGGGGCACTCATCCTCAGAGATGGGAGACCCAGGATCAATTCCCTGCTCCACAGCAGGCAGAGGAAGGTACTGAACCTGGGTCTCCCATATCCTGGGTGACTGCTCTAAATACTAGGCTAAAAGCTAGAAGAGGGCACCATCACCACCTCCCTTCTCCTGCATCTAGCCCTTTAAAATTACCTGGAAATAAAATGTTTAGGTCAAACATTTCATTTGACCTGAAATGGACTTTACCAATTCATTGAAAATTTTGGAATTTCTCATTTTCATTTTGACCCAAACCATTTTTTCCCCCAAAACTTCCAGCAAACCAAAAACGCAGTTATTTTTTACCCAGTTATCTTCAAGATAGAATCCTGGTAATAAAATATTGGTGATTTAATCTTGATCTAAGTTTACCCTTAACTGGTTGTTTTAGAAAATATTGTTGCTATTTTACCATAGCTATAGCTGATCTACTTTCCTACTTCAGAGACATAAGACCACATCCTACAATTCACTGTTTGCTGGAGAATGGCTGTACCTGCATGGAGCCATATTGATTTCAGTGGTGTACAGAGATCTCCCCAGGCACAAAACATTTCAGGGTCTTAATGTTTGTGCAAAGTGCTCTAAATTCCTCAGGCATAAGGTGCTATGCAAGACAGGTCTACACTGCAAACTTACATTGGTATAACTATGTCACTCAGGGGTATGAAAAAGCCACACTCCTGAGGGATGTAGTTATAACAACCTATCCCCCTACTGCCTCTTGTAGAGGTGGATTAACTACATCAACAGGAGAAACTCTCCTATTGGCTTAGTAGCATCTTCACTAAAGCGCTTTATCTGCACTGCTGTAGATATAGACAAGACCTGAGTGTCCTCATCTTATTCTTCTACTTGCCTTAAGGGACTTGGGACTGGCTGGTGCTTTACGCCTTATCTATACTAGAGTTTTCCCTCCATTGCTAACATGGATTCACCTCTACCAGCAGTGACAATGGTGGGAGTACCTGCATAAACAAGGTGTTGGTTATCGTTAGTATTTTACCACCACGGTGTGTAGACTTGCTCTGAAATAATTTATATGACAGTGTTTAACACCCTGGTGGCAGCCTAAAGCCTTGCCTACACTAACATACCCACCATTGCTACCACAGTTGGAGCAGCACCAGCATTTACAATGGTGGTAAGTTTCAAAACAGAAAATTTCTTACCTGGTAATTTCTTTTCTGCTAGCAGCATCTCCCACAATTCTGCTATGCGTGGGCTGTGCTCTTCCTATCTGCAGCTTCTGGAGATGGTTCAAAGCTGCAATGTGGCTTGTGCAGACCATGCCTTCTTCTCCCACTTGCCAACAAGTAAGTCATTCCAAAGCTAGGTGCAAAACTCAGAGAAAATGTATAAAAAATGGTTACCCACTTTTTAGTAACTGTTGTTCTTCGAGATGTGTTGTTCATGTCCATTCAAAGTAGGTGTGAGCGCGCTGCGTGCACGCCAGCCGGAAGATTTTCCCTAGCAGCGTCCGTAGGGTCAGCCCGGGCGCCCCCTGGAGTGGCGCCACCGCCGCGCCCTATAAAGGGGCCTGCCGACCCTCCACCCCCTCAGTTCCTTCTTGCCGGCTGTGACGTTATTGATATAAATTGGGACCATATAGAACATGGGTTGCAACCAAGGTCCTGCAGTGGCACCAAATCTTAGATAAAGGGGGTCATCTAAGGTGTCGAAGACCAGATTATGGGTTGCTGATTATAATTATGCTGTCTATATGTCTGTATCATTTGTAGTTAAAGTTATAAGTATTGGCTCTGTAATGTCTATAGTTTGTATTCTGCTCTGCCTCTGGGAAGTGTCCCAGACAAGCTGATGTTAGCCCGGCATAGCTGGCTTGATGGCCCATTAAAGAGCCATCAGCTACACAATTGACCCATGGAGAGAAGGCAGACACGCCTTGTGACTCAGCAAAGTATGCAGGGACTGGCCCATGTGACTCCAGACTCCATATTTTTGCTGTAAATTTCCACAGTGAAGACAAAGAGATTCTTACACCTGGAAAAGTCTATATAAGCCTGATGCTTCATCTCCATCTTGTCTTCAATCCTGCTTCTGACCTCTGGAGGGACTTTGCTACAAACTGAAGCTTTACACAGGGGACTGAACGACCCATCCCAGTGGGGGATGTATTCCAGAGACTTAATCTAAACCTGCAGTTTACTCCAGCACTGCTGCAAGCCTGAACTAAGAACTTTGCCATTACTGTATGTAATTGATTGCATTTAACCAATTCTACCTCTCTTCTCTACCTTTTTCCCTTTGTAAATAAACCTTTAGATTTTAGATTCTAAAGGATTGGCAACAGCGTGATTTGTGGGTAAGATCTGATGTGTATATTGACCTGGGTCTGGGGCTTGGTCCTTTGGGATCGAGGGAACCTTTTTCTTTGATTGGGGTGTTGGTTTTCATAACCATTCATCCCCAGGACGAGTGCACTGGTGGTGATACTGGGAGACTGGAGTGTCTAAGGAAATTGCTTGTGTGACTTGTGGTTAGCCAGTGGGGGTGAGACCAAAGTCCCTTTTGTCTGGCTGGTTTGGTTTGCCTTAGAGGTGGAAAAACCCCAGCCTAGGGCTGTAACTGCCCTGTTTAAGCAATTGGTCCTGATTTGGCACTCTCAGTTGGGTCCCGCCAGAATCGCTCCGTCACAGTGGCGTAGTCGTGCTAGGATCCACAGAACCAGGTCAATTAAGCTTTGGGTCAGAACCCCACGCTATCCAAATTTTAACTTTGGGATTGAGAGTTTGGTTGGTTAAAGATCAGTGACCATGAGACAGAAAGCATCAGGAAAAGCAAGGAAACTGCAAGCCTTGAGAGACAGCCTGCAGTTTGATTATGAGCAAGAACTGGCAAAAATTCGAATGGAAGAGAAGCAAGTCTTGGCCCAGCTGGAGAAAGAGGCGGCTGAGAGAAAGAGACAGGCAGCTGAGAGAAAGAGAGAGGCTGCTAAGAGAGAAGAAAAAGCTCGTAAGGGACGTCTGGAGCTGCTGGCTGCTGAGGAGGAGACTCGCAAGGTGCAGCAGGAGACTCACAAAATGCAACAAGAAACTGCTAGACTCCAGCTCCAAGTCAAAAAAGCAAGGGAAGAACGGCAGAGACTGTATCCTCTTGAAAATCCAGTTTGTAACCATGTTGGTATGTGGTATAACTCTGAGCAGTTGTCTGGGGGTAACCAAATGTACCCCAACAATGCCACCTTTTATGTCAATGCTGTTACTGTGTGTTCAGTAGGGGGTGGCCCCATAAATTGTGGCAGTGCTATGTATGGGAGTGTAAAAGTCAATGGTAAAAGCTGTTTAGGGCAAACTATGGCTTCTAACATCACTCTTGTTAAAGCAGATCTGGTCAAAGAGGAAGATTATTTACCAAATCAGAGTGTGAATGTTGTGATCCTATGTGAGTTTACTGTCCGTGTGCCTTTAGCCAGAATCCACCTTGAGTGGAATGGGGCTCAGCATGAAGTGATAGCTGGCGTCAGGAAGTTATTGCCTAAAGATCTTTTAATTGGGGAAAATGTTGAAGCTTTGTTCAATCCAGGTAGCCAGTCACAGGAGAGGAATAATCTTAAACCTGTGTCTATTGTGAGCAAGGATTTGCCTGAGGTGGGTTGCTCCAAAGGTTTGTCTGTGCAAAAAAGCAGCTTGTCTGGGAATGAAGTTTCTGAATGTCTGTCTGATGTCTCAGAAGTTAATCTGGAGTTAGATCAAGAGCAGAAAGATCTCATTGGTGAGGAAAATGTTTCTCAGGAGCAGATTAAAGTAGATGGTCAGGTTAAATCCCTAACTAAGGAAGGAGAGGGTAAATTTGTAATGGGTAATGAATTGTTGGCTAGTGCAGCTTGTAGAAGTAAACCTGAAATGGGTAACTGTGATTTGCTAAAAGTAGCTCAGTGTAGTGAAAAGAGCAGCAGCTTATCTGTTGGGAGAGGCAATGTGCCTGGTAAGGAAAGTTTGGAGGAGCCTAGGCAGCCTTGTGAGCTGATGGCTTTGTCTAATCAGCAGTTTGGGAAGGGAGGGATAGTGGAAGATGAGTGTCCATATCCCTTACCTGTTTCCTGTATGGAGAAATGTGACAGTGGAGGGAATGTGCCTGTGTCGGTCAGGGGTATTGACTTGCCTATGAAGGAAGCTATCTCGGTCTCCAAGCAGTTGTCTGTGAACAGCCCTGTGTGCTGGGACAAGGGAAATGAGATCCCAAGCTGTGTGTCTGGTGAAGGAGAATGTGTCTCCGGCTCTTCTGTGTCTGTGGAGCAGACAGAAGGGGCCTGTCAGCCTGTGATGGTGGAGGGTGATTCAGTTGTCTCAAAGTTGGTTGTAAATACAGCTAAAGCCCAGGAAGGGAATAGTCCTGAGTTTGTGTCTGCTGGGGAGAATGGCACTGTGACTAGGTTGCATCCAGTTAGTGTCTTAGCAAAATCCCAGAGACCAGACAGTTCTGGTGCTTGTAGTTTGCCAGTTGCTAATGTGTGGTTGGAAAAGGGTGCAGCAACTCTGTCTGATCAGGGTGATACCCTAGCCAGGGCACAAGGAGAGCATGAAGGTAATTTAATTGTGTTACCTACTGACAGTTTGACAACTTGTAGCAAGAAGGAAAAAACTCCTGAACTTGTTCATGGCCAAGGGAAGGAGACTGCTTCGAACCTGTTATCTAGAAAGTCTGTAGGTGTGCCTAAAAGGGGATTGTGTAGAAATCCGCCTGTGGGGCCTGAAGTGAGTCTAAGTGTAAGTGAGACCCAGAAAGCGGGTGTGGTTGCTCAGGGAAGTGTTCCTGTAGAGCAAGCCCTAGGTGGAGAGGGGAAGGGCAGAATTTCTGTGAGGGGTGAATTGCTGCTTAGAGAAGCTCCTAGGGAAAGGAATCCTCATGGTAGCCTGTGCAAGCAGTTTACTGCAACTGAAGGGTGTAAAAGTGATTTAATCAAGGAAGTTTCAGTTCCTAACAGCCAGAAATTTTCTGTTGTGAATGGATCCACTGACTTTCCTTTTGAGAGATCCAGTGTGGGCAGCTTTGAAAAGGTCTCAGGTGAAGTAGAAGCTGTTAAGGAAGTTGAGCAGCCCTATAACCACGAGGCTGTGTGTAGCCAGCTTGTTGGGGAGACAATGGTGGTGGGACAGGAATGTCTCCATGCTGAATCTGTAAGTGAGCAGTCTGTGCTTCAGAATCTAAGGACAGATTCAGTTACTGGCATTTCAAAGCAGAACAGTTTTATGGCTGAATGCTTGAGGAGGCAGGGGAGAGCAAGCCAGCTCTCACCCTCAGACTCTTTGGATTTGTGTGGTATCTCTGTAAGACAAAGTCCAGCCGTGGAATCCATAGCAGCTAAGAAGTTAAAAGCTAGTGTCTGTGTTGATGCGAATTACTTGGCTGGCAGGGAGAAGAAAGACTTGCTAATAGCTGTTAGCACAGAGGGCCCACCCCATCAGCCAGTGATCTCTGTTAAGCAAGAGGAATCAGGGTTTAATCCTGAAGGACAAGAAGGAAAGAGAAGACTGAATTTTGCAAAGGGAACCCACAGGTTAACCCTAAAAGGCCCAAACTCCAATGGTATTGAGCCAAGGGTGTGGCATGACAAACATGTTTGTAGATGGACACTTGCAATCAATTTGTTGTTATTGCTAATGCTAACTGTAACAATGTACAATGTGCCTAATCTTTTGGAAAATCCCTTGAACATGTTGAAAGAAATACATAAAAACACACTTTATGTTAAAGGGCCTTGCTATACTGATGTTTCACAGTTAATGCCTGTAAACAGTGTTGGAACTTTTCACAGGGGAAAATACATTCCAGACCTGATGTGCTGTATGAAAGGGGAAACTGAGGCACACTACCATATTGCTTTCATGGCTAAATGCCAAGATTCCTGTTCTATGAACAACATCAATATCTACATTGGTTTAATGTTAATTGGGTTCCAAACATTGGCCAAAGCTGGTATGGATAAAGTAGCTGTTTTCTTTAGCTCTTGGCAAGATCACATGAAACATACAGGAACCATGCTGCAAAAGCTAACCAAGTTATACCTTGAGTTTGTAAGGAGATTCATTCATGTTATTGAACATGACTTTGATAAACCATTTCGGTTATACACTGGTACGGCCGCTAGCCCAACACTAGCTGTAGTGAGACAGACCCAAGGAAAGGGGGCTCTTGGGATGCAGTCAGTGATGTTTTGTCATCCCTTCCTGCATCAATTTTGCGTTGGGGGTGTGACGTTATTGATATAAATTGGGACCATATAGAACATGGGTTGCAACCAAGGTCCTGCAGTGGCACCAAATCTTAGATAAAGGGGGTCATCTAAGGTGTTGAAGACCAGATTATGGGTTGCTGATTATAATTATGCTGTCTATATGTCTGTATCATTTGTAGTTAAAGTTATAAGTATTGGCTCTGTAATGTCTATAGTTTGTATTCTGCTCTGCCTCTGGGAAGTGTCCCAGACAAGCTGATGTTAGCCCGGCATAGCTGGCTTGATGGCCCATTAAAGAGCCATCAGCTACACAATTGACCCATGGAGAGAAGGCAGACACGCCTTGTGACTCAGCAAAGTATGCAGGGACTGGCCCATGTGACTCCAGACTCCATATTTTTGCTGTAAATTTCCACAGTGAAGACAAAGAGATTCTTACACCTGGAAAAGTCTATATAAGCCTGATGCTTCATCTCCATCTTGTCTTCAATCCTGCTTCTGACCTCTGGAGGGACTTTGCTACAAACTGAAGCTTTACACAGGGGACTGAACGACCCATCCCGGTGGGGGATGTATTCCAGAGACTTAATCTAAACCTGCAGTTTACTCCAGCACTGCTGCAAGCCTGAACTAAGAACTTTGCCATTACTGTATGTAATTGATTGCATTTAACCAATTCTACCTCTCTTCTCTACCTTTTTCCCTTTGTAAATAAACCTTTAGATTTTAGATTCTAAAGGATTGGCAACAGCGTGATTTGTGGGTAAGATCTGATGTGTATATTGACCTGGGTCTGGGGCTTGGTCCTTTGGGATCGAGGGAACCTTTTTCTTTGATTGGGGTGTTGGTTTTCATAACCATTCATCCCCAGGACGAGTGCACTGGTGGTGATACTGGGAGACTGGAGTGTCTAAGGAAATTGCTTGTGTGACTTGTGGTTAGCCAGTGGGGTGAGACCAAAGTCCCTTTTGTCTGGCTGGTTTGGTTTGCCTTAGAGGTGGAAAAACCCCAGCCTAGGGCTGTAACTGCCCTGTTTAAGCAATTGGTCCTGATTTGGCACTCTCAGTTGGGTCCCGCCAGAATCGCTCCGTCACACCGGCTCTCCGACAGAGGGGTAGGAGGGTGGGTGTTGGAATGGACATGAACACCACATCTCGAAGAACAACAGTTACTAAAAGGTGGGTAACCGTTTTTTTCTTCTTTGAGTGGTTGTTCATGTCCATTCAAAGTAGGTGACTCACAAGCCTAACCTTAGGAGGAGGGGTCGGAGATCACTGCTGACTGGAGAACTGCATGACCGAAGGCTGTGTCATCCCTCGCCTGGTGCGTGATGGCATAGTGAGCTGAGAATGTGTGGATGGAGGACCACGTGGCCGCTCTACAAATCTCTTGAGTCAGGACCGCCACAGAGGAGGCCTGCGCCCTAGTGGAGTGGGCCGTGACCGGAGGGACAGGGGTCTTAGCTATACGGTAGCATTCCCGGATGCAGGTCGCAATCCATGAAGAGATATGCTGAGAGGAGACCTGGAGACCCTTCTTCCTCTCTGCCACTGCAAAGAAGAGCTGAGCCGAGCGGCTGAAGGGGTTGGTACGCACTATGTAAAAAGCCAAGGCCCAGCGGACATCCAGGGAATGGAGCCTCCGCTCCTTGCTGGAGGAGTGTGGCTTCGGATAAAGCACCGGGAGAAATATATCTTGGCCCATGTGGAACTGGGATACGACCTTAGGTAGAAAGGCCGGGTGAGGTCTAAGTTGGACTTTGTCCTTGTAGAAGACAGTGTACGGGGGCTCAGATGTTAGTGCCTGAAGCTCCGACACCCTTCTGGCCGAGGTGATCGCCACCAGGAAGGCGGTCTTGTATGACAGGTATAGCAGGGAGCACGAAGCCAGAGGCTCAAAGGGAGGCCCTGAGAGGACGGAGAGGACCAGATTCAGGTCCCAGGCAGGGGTCGGCAGACGAACATGCGGGAAGAGCCTGTCCATACCCTTAAGGAAACGCCCAACCAGCGGGTTCGCAAACACCGAGGCACCCCCTTCCCCGGGGTGGAAGGCGGATATAGCCACCAAGTGAATGCGAATGGAGGAAAGGGAGAGGCCCAGATGTCTTAGGTGAAGCAAATAGTCTAGGACAATTGGGATTGGGACCCCCAGCGGGTCGTGACCTCGCTGACCCGACCATATGGAGAAGCGCTTCCATTTTGCCAGGTAGGTGGCCCTAGTGGATGGTTTCCTGCTACCCAGCAGCACCTGCCTAACCTGCTGGGAGCACTGCAACTCCACTGGGTTCAGCCATGGAGCATCCAGGCTGTGAGGTGAAGGGATTCGACGTTCGGATGGCGGAGGGAGCCCCGGTCCTGTGTGATCAGGTCCGGTAGCAGGGGCATCAGGGGCGCCTGAACTGACATGTGCAGGAGAGACGTGTACCAATGCTGGCGCGGCCATGACGGGGCTATCAGGATTACCCTTGCGTGGTCCCTGCGAATTTTCAAGAGCACCCTGTGTATCAGGGGGAACGGAGGGAAGGCGTAGAGCAGACCGACCGCCCAGGACTGTAGGAAAGCGTCCGACAGAGACCCCTGGCTACGGCCCAGGAGGGAGCAGAACCATCGGCACTTCCTGTTCTCCCTTGAAGCAAACAGGTCTAACCGGGGAAAGCCCCAGAGCTGGAAAATTGAGCGCACCATATCCCGCCGAAGGGACCACTCGTGACCCCGGAACGAGCGGCTGAGGGTGTCTGCCAGACCATTCTGCTCCCCCGGGAGGTAGAACGCCGTCAGGTGGGTGGCATTGAGAACGCAGAAATCCCACAGCGCGAGGGCTTCCCTGCACAGGGGAGAGGAGCGTGCACCCCCATTTGTTGATATAGAAAACTGTCGCCGTGTTGTCCGAGAGGACCGAAACACATCTGTCGGCCAGGTGGGACCAGAAGGTCAGACAAGCCAGGCGGACCGCCCTGAGCTCCCTGACATTGATATGCAACTCGAGGTCCTCCAGCGACCACAAGCCCTGCATCCTGAGATGACCCAGGTGCGCTCCCCAACCTCGATCCGAGGCGTCCGTCACCAGGGAGAGGGAGGGCTGCGGGGCAGCAAAGGGGACACCCTTGCATACTTCCCACGGGTCGAGCCACCACCGCAGCGAGCTGAGCACCAAACTGGGAATGGACACCACCAAGTCCAGGGGGTCCCTGGCTGGGCAGTAAACTGTCACTAACCAGGACTGTAGCGGGCGGAGCCGGAGTCTGGCGTGGGCCACCACACAGGTACATGCTGCCATGTGGCCCAACAGCTGAAGGCATACTCGCGCCGTGGTTACCAGGGCGCGGCGCAGACCCAGGATGAGCTCGGAAATCACACGGAACCTGGATTCCGGCAGATACGCTCTGGCGTGAGTGGAGTCCAGAACAGCTCCTATGAACTCTATCCGTTGTGTCGGAGACAGGGTTGACTTGGCTTCGTTCAAGAGGAGGCCAAGATCGAGAAAGGTCCGCCTGATGAACGACACCTGTGTCTGTACCTGCTCCTTGGAGCGACCTTTTATGAGCCAGTCGTCCAGGTAGGGAAATACCTGGATGCCCTGCCTGCGCAGGAAGGCGGCCACGACTGCCATGCACTTTGTGAAGACCCTGGGAGCGGCCAACAGGCCGAACGGGAGCACTGTGAACTGCAGATGGGCACCGGCCACGACGAACCTGAGGTACCGACGGTGTCGGGGAATTATGGCAATGTGGAAATAGGCGTCCTTTAAGTCGAGGGCGGCATACCAATCTCCTGGATCCAGGGAGGGAATGACCGAGGACAGGGAGACCATGCGTAACTTGAGTTTTCGTACAAACTTGTTCAGCCGCCACAGGTCTAGGATGGGCCTTAGGCCCCCTTTCGCCTTCGGTATGAGGAAATACCGGTAGTAAAAGCCTTTTCCCCTGCGCTCCCGTGGGACTTCCTCCTCCGCCCCCTGCCTCCGTGAGGGACTTCACTTCTTGAGTTATAAGTTGCTCGTGAGATGGGTCCCTGAAGAGGGACGGGGAGGGGGGTCTCCGCTGAGGTCCAGAGAATTAGGCTGGTCCGGACTCGACCGCCCTCTCTGTGGTGCGGGAGTTGACCGAACCGCCGAGTGCTGTAGCCCAGCCTGTCCGCTCATGGTCGCGGATGGCGTCGGCCTCAGATCCTGGTGGGGTGACCTATCCCTCACCGGCTTCCTCCTCTTGGCGGGCACCGGCGAAGGCGAGCGGTGCCGCACTGAGGCCGACTTCCTTAGACCCGACTCTGTCCAGTGCCGGGTCTTTGACGACTTGGGCTGGGCCCTAAGTCCTGATGCCGGTGCCGGGGCGCTCCGCACCGAAGAAGACGTGCCGGGCACCACCTCGGCCGGCTCCGAGTCCGAGGATGGCTGTAGGGCTGCCTCCATCAGGAGGACTAAGTCTTTGAGCCCTGTCCTTAAGAGTTTGCGGGCGGAAGCCTCTACAGATAGAGCACCGGTCCTTTTGGTGGCTCTCTCTGAGGCACCTTAAACACGCATTGTGTGGGTCACTCTTGGGCATGAATTTCCCGCAATCCTTGCAAAGCTTGAACCCGGGGGACCCGGGCATGCCCCAGCGGGCAACAAAAACTCGGGGGGGGGCCCCCCAACAACTAGGAACTATATACAGCTAACTATAATACAACTTTATACACTAAACGGTAAGGATAGGACACTGCCGACTTGCTATCGCAAGAGAAGTTCCAGCTAACCATCACTGGCGGTAAGAAGGAACTGAGGGGGTGGAGGGTCGGCGGGCCCCTTTATAGGGCGCCGCAGTGGCGCCACTCCAGGGGTTGCCCGGGCCGACCCTACGGACGCTGCTAGGGAAAATCTTCCGGCTGGCGTGCACGTGGCACGCGCACACCTACTTTGAATGGACATGAACAACCACTCGAAGAAGAACTAACATTAATGTCCAACTCATTAACCACATAAGCCAGGTCAACTCCCTGCAGGGTAAATACACTAAATAAAATATTAACTCGACAGAAAGCCATCTTGGGTGAGTCAAATTGTGGGAGATGCTGTTAGCAGAAAGAAAATTATCAAGTAAGAAATTTTCCATTCTGTAGCCTAGTGTCTCCTACAATTCAGCTACTGATGGAAGTAGCGAGCAATGAAAAGGAATAAGGAACAAGAAAAGGCAAACTGAAAAAGAGAGAGACAGACTCCCCACCACATTGAGGATTGTCCAAAAGGCAAGGCCACTACAGGACCACCACCTGGAGCATGTTCCTGCTGGAAGTGGCTTCTGTGGAAGACAGAAAATCCACTTCATAGTGTTTGATAAAGGTTGACAATGTGAGTGCTCCGTGTATCTCTACAGTGGAGGCACATGCTTGTTTGACCCCGGGGGTGGCCATGGATCTCATGAACTGTGCCCTGATTTCTTCTGGAAGAGGAGTGCCTGACACTGTGTAAGCATCAACAACACATAGTCTGACCCATCTAGTCTCGAGACTCTGAGCCCTTAACATTCTGAGTGAAAAGAGACACCCAGAGCGCCTGACCTCCGCATGGATTCTGTGAGTGTGAGATAGATTTTTCAGTGCTCTTCTGACATCTAAAGTGTGCCACAGCTTCTAAGTCAGGTGCTGTGGCTTTAGGGAGAAGGAAAGATAATCTGTTCCAAGAGATGGGAAAAAGAACCCAGGGGAGAAAAGACTCTGGAGTTCTCAGTACCACCTTGTCCTCATGGAACATATAGTAGGGTTCCTATATATATAGCTCTGAAACTCGACTAGCCGATATGATGGCAACCAGAAAACAGGTTTTGATGGAGATATACAAGGCTGAAATAGAGAGGCTCAAAAGGGTGAATGGTTAGGGCCTTCGACACCCGCAGTATGCCCCAACTAGGGAAGATTGGTCTGACCAGCTTGACTGCTCTGAGAAATCTGGCTACCTGGGGATTCTGTTCCAAAAAGCCCAAAGATCTTCAAGATAGAACTCTTCTAATGGCTGATACCTGGTGTCCTATGGTGTGGGGCTGAAAACCTTAATCTATATGTTCTTAGAAAAAGTCAAAAGGTAGATCCAGTTCCAGAATCTCTTGGACTAGCATTGGTCTCCTGGCACCAAAGGCTAAACTTGGTCCAGATGGAACAGGCTTTTATCCTGGAGACTCTCCTTGACACTAGCAAAATCCTGACCACTTTGGAAGACAGGCTTTCAATAACCAGGCTTCTCAATTGAAGATGATCTGGGTGGAGAAAGGTGCTTTGGAAAGCTGCTGAGTGGCAGCTGTAATGGTGAATTCAATTTCAGCTCTACCAGATGGTAGAACCATGGTCTCCTTGGCCGATACAGAGTTATCACGATCAATTTTGCTTGTTCCCACCTTATCTTTTACATTGCTTTCGACGGAAGTAGGGGAATGCCTTGTGGCTACCTGTCCATGGGAACTGGCACCCTGTTGCACTTGGAATCTGCTTCCCTAGTGAAGTATTTCAGCCATTTGGTGTTTTTGCAATGTGCAAACACATTAACCGAGGGAAAACGGAATGTCTGATCAGATGGAAGAATACTTCCTGGTTCGGGCATCATTCTGAGTTGTTGACTGTGCATCTGCTAAGCAAGTCTGCTTTCTGATTCAGCTCCCTTTCTATTTGTAACACCTTTCGGGAAGGGAGGATCTTTTCTGCCCATTCTATTATCTCCATCACTTCTGCACTTAGAGCTATGCTCCCTGTTCCTTCTTGGTTGTTTATATATGAAATTGTGATTATATTGTCCAATTGGTCCAGGACACGACTGCCCTATTGGTAGCTCTGGAATCTCCTGCGAGCCAGTTTGATGGCTCTGAGCTCCAGGAGATTTGTGCTGTTTCCTCTCCTCAGCGCTCGAGATACCCTGCACCATTCTGAATCTCAAGTGTACTCCCCAATCTAGCAATCTGGCATCGATCGTGAGACACAGAGGGTCTGGAAGGCATAGGGAAGCCCCCCTTGTGGATGTTTCCAGGGACTGTCCATCGTGCCAGAAAGTGGATTACAGCACCTGGCTTGAGCTCATCGCCTGATTTCATGTGTTCCTGGGAGAGGTCCCATACTTTCAGAAGGAAGGCCTAGAGATGCCTGATATGGGATCTTGCCTGTGGGGTGATCCCTATGCAGGACCCCAGAAGGCCCAGTAGCTGAAGGCACCAAGCTAGGGTAGGTTTGGCGCACTTGCACAGGATGGCAATGAGATCCTGGATCTTCTGGAATCGGTCAAGTAATGGTTAGATCTTTGCCACTGACATACTTATGTCCACTCCCAGGTGGGTTATCCTTGATGATAGGATCAAGGAACTTTTCTTGGTGTTTATTACAATACCATGGGCTTCCAGGAGGTCTGGAGTTCTCATTGTGGTGTTACAGAACACAGGCTAGGTCGGCACTCTGATTAGAATGTCATCCAGAAAGGGGTATAGGTGAGTGACTTGAGCCTAGCTATGATCACCACAAGTATCATTGTAAAGACTCTTAGGGCCGAATGGCCTCAAACTTTTTGCACATGGTCTCAAACTTCACCAGGGAAAAGGGGGAGGGGGGGGGATTTTGCTTCATTTTACCTGAGTCCTGCTCAGATTCCAAGCCCAAGAGCTTTCCTTTCTTGGTAGAGGTGGCAGCAGCTGACTCAAAGGACAAGTGCCTTCTGGATATTTTTGTACTTTCTGGGCTTTTCTGACTTTTTGGCACACTTTGCAGGTGTGGCTGCCTGAGCATGGCCAGAATGTGGTCTCTTGGGACTTGCTTTACACAGAGCCAAATCCCTCTAGAGAGCTCTCCCTCCCTCCCTCCCCGGGTCTCTCTCTCATCCAAGTCCCACTCTCCTGGGTATGGGATCTAATCCAGACTGGGAAGGCAGGGGGCTATTTAGGAGCCCAGCATCTCTCCCCAGGGAAGGTCTTGTGGTGGGGACCAGAATCCCAGTAGGGTTATCTTTGTGGTCCTGTTTTACCCCAGGACTTACCCGCCTGGGCAGGCTGGATAAAGTCCTCTTTGTCCTTAGAGTCTCTGTCTGTTCTGGTCTGTCTCTTGGTTGGTTTCTCTGTGGTGGAGTTATGCCAGGGTGGGTAGGGGACTCAACATGCCTGTGACTCAGAGCTCCGTGCCCTAGCAGAGTTAGGGGTAGCTGGCTCACTAGGAGCAAGCAGGGCATTATTTGCCTTTTGCTGAGCCTGAGAAGGTGCTCTATATGCAAAGAAGCTTTCTGGACTTTGCCTGATGCTTGTGCAGTTGTTCTGCCATGCCTGGGATGGGGCATGGGAGCCCAGTGAGGAGGAACTGCAGCAGGGGCTTTGGGTGGTTGTGACCACTGCATTGCTCAGACATTAGATTAGGATGGACAGGAAGCATGAAGCAAAACATTCAAACTGCCTGAAAAATGCCCAAAGCAATGAAGTCAAAAGAAAAGGGATGGGAGCTAAGTGAACCACCACTGTCTGCTGCTGCAGAGGCAGAAGACCTGTCAACTAGTGGGAGAACAGGGCGTAGCCAAGGCAATGTAGCTTTGGCTCATCTCTAGAAGCTGCATAGAGGAGGAGAGGAGCCCATGTGTAGCAGAACTGTAGGAGATACTGGGCTGCAGAAAAAGAACTTGGCATAGATACAGCCTTAAAGATTTGAACCATTTTACAGTTCTCTTCTATGTACCCGCTACATATTACCATAAAAAGTCATACTAAAGTCTTTGTGACTGAAGTTTTATTTAGAGGGAAATTATAATTTTTGCATATACATGGCACAAATTAATTATATACAATACACTTCCCATGATAAGAATTATGATGCTGTTCACAGAAAGGTATCGATTTGAGATACATAATGCATAAGCTAAAATATACAAACAGGGAGAGGAGGTGAACCTAATGGCCTTTTTCTTTTAATTACCTATAGACGTATTTCAAGGAATACTGATAATTTAATGTTCAAAAAGTTTTTTAATAAACAAACTTCTAGTAAAGTTAATTGAAATATTTATAATACTATTCAGCTGCTGCACAGTATTTCCAATATACAATCAAGAAGTTACACAGAACACAAACACTTATTATGAAAAAAATCTATTGCACCCACAATTTAAAGGTTTCACTGCTTTTTCTGGATGCTGCACTACCATATGTATATAAACATTTACAACACTTTAGTAAACACAAAGCTTCTAAATGTAGTGCAGTCTTATGGGGGACACTCTCAACTCTTAAAATAAATGTTAAATGCCCATATACCGTGCCATTTATTCTAAGCAGATGCCTTAAGTTATACTCCATTATTCCTATTGTGAGTAACAAACAAGCTTTCCCCACGTTCAGAAGATTAGTATTCCTCTGGTTATACATATTCTGTACTCCTTTGCTCAAATGCCACGAGTGGCGTTTCATGCCTCAGTGCTTGTGACATATTTGTCTCTTATGTTATTTGCTTCAATGTCCTGTTAAATAATCCTGTGTAGAGTCTGAAGCAAAAGAATCTGCATCTTCATTGTCGGAATCATCGCTACTGTCATCAGCAGCTGGCTCTCCTGTCAGTGCTATCCGGGCATAATCATCAGTGTCTATGGACTTGCAGAAATGAATGGCATATTTCAGTTTTTCCTCCAGTACCTGCTTGCAAGAATACCTGGGCAGTTTCAGCAGAAAGAAGCATGTATAGGACTCAGGAAGGAAGTGGTCTGGAGGATTGTATTTATCCAAAACCTGTCAGACAACAAGAACAAGCCATTAGTTTTACTGTTCAACAACACAGAGATTACATACTAAAATAAGACAAGGATTAAAAATAAATAAATAAAACCGCCACATATTTACCCTGATGTTAAGAAGACACTTAAAAATAATAGCTGCTAAGTCAAATACATCTTCTTCATACTAAATCAAAAACATTGTTCTATATAGTATGAGGCTATTAGAAATGAATAGTATATGCTAAAGGAACAAGCTAGATAAAATCCAACTATTCGCTATGTAACTGGTAAAATATAAAAAATGCTCTAGTGCTAAAAACATAGCTTCAGTGTATTAAGTTGAAACATCTGATAAGATAACGGGTCTCTTACGTGAATACTAGCAAAATCAGGGCTGACTACTACTGAAGAAACTCACCAAAAGAAGCAAAATAGGCAGGGAGTGGGGGGTTGGAGGAGGGTATTTAAAAAAAAACAACAAATCAATTGCCCAGCACAGAAAATAGTGAGTTGGACCAAGGGCAATATTTAAATGAAAGTTTGTTGCTTAGTTATGCATTTTGCATCCTCTACAGCTCTATAAACTCTAAAGTGAACTTGATAGTAAACTGGCTTAGTGAAGTTAGCACATTTTCCTGTCTGCCACCACTCCTTCATTACCAACCTGCAGGTCTCTTGACCTTACCTGAATAACAAAATCCCTGCCTCTGAAGTCTGCAATAGTTCTAGGTAGCCTTGTCCTGCCCCATACAAAACGTAAGAAGAGAGATCGTTCTGTATTGGAGAAGGATTCCATCACCTCCCAGAACCACTGTATCAAGGAGGCAGTAGGTTCAATTCCCTTATATGTTGCTACAGACTTCAAAAGGTGAAGTGGGATATCTGGGCTTCCACATACCTGAAAATAAAACATGAAGACAAGAAAAAGAACTGATTAGAAATCAGTCAAAAGCAATTTGTTCCCTTCTTTCAATCAAAATGTTTAATCAGCTTTTTCAATGACAAAATGAACATTCCAAACATCTACTAGTTATGGTCCATTAACTCCTTCAAACAGTGAGGCTTAGCATCAGGGACAATAACTAGCCTCCTTTTATGCAACTGCAGTACTAAACTTAACACTTTACAACTTTGAAGTGCTGTACAAAATTGAATTATCCCTCAACAGCTCTTTCAATGATTTCTTTCCAAGTCAAATGTCAGATCTCAGCAGTTCCTGGTTCTTAGCTCCACACTTAATCTATCACATCATACTGCCCAATTGCATAAAAAGTAATCCTTGTGAAAGTACGATAGGACAACTATATAAATATTTTCTACTCCTCTCCTTCACCTACAAATTACATGCAATCTACTATAATTAGACTGCATGTTTTTACTAAAGCTAAAACATGAGAGTTGGTTCAATAAGACTCGAGTAAATGGCCTAATTTTACATCATCAATCCAGCAGAAGTAGCGAATGAGAAAACCTATACCATTGTTTCCAGTTCATATCCCGTAAAGAGTGAAAGAAGAGGAACAGGAACAACCCGGGCCATCCCTTCCCGAACTGCTGCAACTTGTTCATCAAATTCATGAAGCCTGCAGAAAGACATTTCATCGGAAATAAGTTTCAGTGAACACTTATCGTGATCCTTTGAGCAGCTTGCATTGTGAATTAAAATTACTGTCCAAAAATCATTTCTTAATTATGCCAATTTGTTGCCTCATTTATACTAATCAATAAACATTTGGGACGACAACATTTTCACATCCTGGGATGCCCAGTTCAGCTCCTAAATGCAAATATAGTTATTTAATTAAAAGTGGCTTCATTTTAAGAAGTGCAGAGCACCTCCAGCTCCATTGACTTCAGAATTCTGGCTGCTCAGTGCTGCTGAAGATTAGAACACTTATTATGGGTCTACATATGGATTCAGGAGCCTAACTAGGCACTCGGGGGTAGAAATTTTGGCCTTAGTTTTTAAAACAAGGTTGGAATTTGCTTAATGTTTTCTAGGCAGGAAAGAATTTCACCAGTTTTTGAATCCCTTTTAGCTGCACATGAAGTATGAAAGTATGTGGGAATGCCAGCTGTAAAATGACTACGCTGTCTTCACATTAAAAAAGCTTAGTTAAACTTTCTCCGTTCTTGTTAAAGATTTTTTTCTATGCTCTTGTCCAATTTAGGAGGTTCACAATTTGGTGAAGTTGGATATAATTACTGTCAGATTAACTACTAATATGGAAGCTGCGCAAGTTATCCTATATTAAAGGATTACACTATATTAAAAACAAATGCTCCATCTTTAATTATGATTATTTTGTGTGTAGGATCCCATGCAATCTCCAGCAAGATGGACCTAACTTTTGCAAAACTCTGGCTAAAAGCCCCGTGTACGTATATAATGAAACGACCATTTCTGCCCCAAAGAGTTGACAATCTAATTATATGGAGGAACAGACCAGCACAAAGATGAGGGTGGAGCAGAAGATAACAGTCCAGGCTGATTTTACTCAATTAAACTGGGGAATCATAGAGGGATGTGGTATTCCTATTCCTGGCAAACTCTGGCTGTCAGAAAAGCCCTATGTGAGCCATGGGTAAGCAAGGTAAATTAGACGATCCCCAAAATCCAGGGCCACAAAGCCACCTTTCCAGCCACTTTTCCTACCCATACTCTTATCTTGACCTAAGCACATCTCAGCCAAATTGGAGTATATCTGCCTCACATTTGAAGGTTAGATGGCATTAGGCAAGGATTGAAAAGTGAGGATAAAATTTTTATTAAAGCTAATGTTAAAATGATATAATACATAGGTTAAGAAAAGAGAGTGTCTGTATATCTGGGTATAGTGCTTAAATTATCCAAAAGAACAAAGGTTGGTTTAAAAGTAATACAATACATATAGTACATAATCAGCAATAATCCAAATAAGATTAATATCTAAACTATATTGTTAAATATATTAGCATCCAAATATTCAGGTACATCACTCATGTAAAATTACACAGAGTGTTGGTTGTAGAAAGCAAATATAGGAATGAGTGTAAATTGTCCCTCGGTGATTGAGAATTTAGATAGGTTGTCCCTTAGACGATACATTTTAAAATTACATTTAAAACAACTGAAGTCTCAAGTCAACTGCCAGAGGCAAAACTTGCTGTTTCAATTTTGCATCTAAAACTGAATAGAAAGCCAAGGGAAAGATTGGAGTCCAGATGTAGCAGGCTCTTGTGGTCCTGCTCTGCATTAAAAGGAGACTAATGACAGTCTGCATTAACTGGAACTTCTGAGAGGACTTTAAGGATAAGCCCAAGTAGAACACATTACAGCAAGCCAGGCTGGAGATGACAGACATGAACGACTATTGTGAAGCCCATGCCAGAGGAGGCTGAATCAACCTCTGGGCAAGCCAAGAGGACAAGAGACAGTTTCGGCCACCACTGTCAGCTTGAAACAATCCCTTCTTATTTTCTCAACAATATGCCTGACCTAATGATTCCATTTTTTCCTTCTCAAAGGATATTGATTTATACAATAATCACAGGGGAAAAATTGGCTAATACTGTACACGAAGCCAGAGCACTGCATTGCATGACATTGCGTAAAAGCAACACTTCTCTAATTCCCACAATTTCTTTAAATCTAACAAGTGAAGTTATTCAACGAACCTGTAGTTTATTGCCAGTCTCACATATTCAGCTCTATTATCCAGTGTAATATGGGTATATTTGGAACTCAACTGAATGTCTTGACCACTTGCATTTGGCACTGTGAAGGGAAGGCTCATGGCTTCGAACTCTTCAGAAGTAGCTTCATTGTCTCGAATGTACATAAGCCCAGGAATAAAATCTTTATCAACCTTTCAAAGAAAAACAAATCCATGAGCTAAAACTGAAGTTATTCATTCTTCACCTCTGTGTACTTTTCATATGGCACGGGAATGTTTCTCATGATAGGACAAGGGGGACTAGTCACACCAACTACCCAGAATTAATAATTGACATGAAAGCAGTCATACAACTGGCTTTTTAAATAACAATGTAGCATGGTACTTTGCAAGAAACCTCATTAGTTTTGTTGGGGGGGAGGGAGAAACTGGACCACAGAAAAGGGAAAGGAAAAAGTATCTGCCAAGAAACCAGATCACACCACTGAGATTGGATTTATGGATACCTCACATGAACTATTCCCTTGTTCTCAAAAGAACATTGCAACACTTCACAAGACTCCTGCTTGACAAGAACAAGGATCAATATGTTAAGTCAATTCTCAGAGCAGTAAGCATCAGACAACCTGACACAGATAAGAAAAAGGATAACGCATTCTGGGAGCAACAACAATACAAACATTATGCACAAAGCAGGGCCAGTATTGTCACAGTTCAAGGCTAGCTGCAGCATTGACCCCTTCTGTCTGAGTGCACCTCTTCCAGATGTCAGGCCTGCACTTTACTTCCCTGGGGCAGAACTGAGAATCCTGTGGTTCTCCCACTCTCAGACTGGGTCATGAAGTAAAGTACCCCGTGTAACCCATCATTCCTCAGCAGGCCTGACTGGGTTCAAGACCTGCAAGATTTTCCTGTGACCAGTATGAAAACAGTGATCCAAAACAACCCTTTCAGAACAAAATATTGTTTAATTTGAACCATAGGAATAAATCATAACAAAAGCTAAAGGATGGTAACACAAACTGTCTACATGTTTAACTGTCTAACCTAAAATTTAGGCAGGTCCCCTTGCATGTGTGTTTTCCCACTACACCTTCAAGCTCAGGGGCTCAGGTTTTTTTTATCTGCTCCAAAGTTCTTTGTTTGAGTTTTCCAGCTTGAAAGTTCCCCTGGGATTACATGCTGGAACCTTTCCCCAATAGAGCCAGCCAGACAGTTAATCACCTGCACTGTCCTTTTAAGGATTGGTAACTAAAGGGCTACTGCTCCTGTTGCAATTAAGTCCTTGAAACCATACAGAAAACATAAAAACAATCAGGCAAACGGAGAACATCTAATATTTATACACTATTACAGGCATCTTCAAAGCATATCAATGAAAGAAAAAATATCTTTTTTAAAAGTAAAAAACTGACTCGAGACAGGTAAGAACCCGGGAAAACGTATGAATGAGGTGCTGTGAAGTTGTTAAGCACTGCTGTGAGCTGAGATAATACGGCCCTTACAAAACTTCTCTGCTGACTGCAGCTTGAAAGGAACTGCTCTTGTAACAAAGATCCTAATAAAAGTGTCTGGCTCTTATATAGTGCTATTCGTCTTTAGATCTCACCGGAGCTTTACAAAAGAGGTCAGTATCATTATCCTCATATTACAGATGGGGAAACAGACTCAGAAAGGTGACGTAACTTGCCCAAGATCACCCAGCAGGCCAGTGGCAGAGCCTGAAATGTCTCCTGATTGAGTCCAGACCAGTGTTCTGCCCACTGGGCCACACTGTTCCTCATAAAAGCATCTCAACTTTTAAATGTTCAAAGCTGTGGAGTTCCTGCTTGGTTTCCTTCTAGAAGCATAAACTCAAGTGCAGAAATACACAGAAGTGTACCTGTGAAGATTAGCCTTTACTATAAGGGTAGCAATACACTTAAACTGCATAGAAGACCATCCCTTACACCACACAACTTCTTGTCCTAGAAGTCCACTCCAAACAATTCAGGAGCGTTGTGTGTACAATTTTGATCCATCTTTACTAGAAAGTCCCCTTTAAGCAACCAGTTTCTCATTTCCCTTTGTGATAGCTTAAGACAGGTTTCACTGTGTTCTGTAATTCAAACAATTAGTTTAACTCTTTTCATAAGACTTAAATTGATTTAAATTTCTAACTTTAAGGACAAAACAGAGTTTTACACTGTCTCAAAGCTAAAAAGGTTAGTCAAAATGCAACAAGCTACAGCTGCAGAAAGTCAGTCTCATGTAGAGAACTTATGCTAACTTCTCTCTCGCTTTCTGTAAATTAGGCCTATTCAACACTTAAAATTAAGGACATGAAGCTACAACACTCAGGGGTGTAAAAAAATCCATAACCCTGAGCAACATGGCTATTGACGACCTAACCCCCAGAGTAAACACAGCCAGATCGGCGGAAAAATACTTCTGTCAATGTAGCAACCGTAGTTCAGGAAAAATCCCTTATGACAGTGTACACACTGCATCTATACTGCAGGTACATGTCGGGATAGCTACAGCACCATAGCTGCGCTGGAACAGTCCCCATAAGGTAGACATGACCCTACATCTATGATCAAGAACTGCATACTTACTTCACTGAGATCAGCAATTGTTAGGTTCATCCCTGCCAGCTGTTTCCATACTGGTTCTGCCAGATTGAGGCTTAGCGGGCTGCCAGTTCTGATAGCAATGCCCAGCAGCACACCTGGACATGTAAAAAATATGAATAATAGAATATCAGGGTTGGAAGGGACCTCAGGAGGTCATCTAGTCCAATCCCCTGCTCAAAGGAGGACCAATCCCAAGACAGATTTTTGCCCCAGATCCCTAAATGGCCTTCTCAAGGATTGAACTCACAATCCTGGGTTTAGCAGGCCAATGCTCAAACCACTGAGCTATCCCTCCCCTTAATTTATGTTTTAAATTCTACACATTTCTCATGGTCAAAGATTTGGTAAAGTTATTACAATGCTGCTAAGAAATTTACCCAGGAAACGAAACATGTTCATATGTAAGAGAGACTTGGCAGCAGGGTTTAACAGAAAGCAATCTCTATTTGCTCCAGATTCATCTCTTCCATTCGGGGTCACAATGAGGAGAGGGGTAAGCCCATTCTGGAGCTCTTCACACATTTCTGCTATTGATTCACTGTAACCTCCACCACAATCATCCACGGACTCGCCTTGTGAAAACAAAAAAGTTGGTTTAAACATGCAGATCTTTTCAAGAACGTTTCCAAATGCAGTCCTGAATTAAATGTATTAATATTTCTCCTTTGCGACAGATAAATAGAAAAATTGTATTTAAAAGCTGCATTGTCATATTGATAAAATAATTTAATGCATTTTAAATTTTGGTTCTGTAATATATTTTCCTCCTTGATGGACATGATTATTTTACAACCTTGTATAAGCGTTACCATAAACAGCCAGACATTTTAAAACATCTGTGGACTGCAAAGCTAGCATTTAAGAACACAACAAAAAGAAACAAAACAAATTACTCTGCTTAATCAACATGACCTTGATTAAGAGTAGTTTAAATTAATCCTATTTTATTTATATTATGATATTTTTAAACTCCCGGTTAAACCGTATTCTCTCCTAAAGCTACCAGGTATTATTACTGTGTCACCATTGGGCAAAAGAAGGAAGCAGGAGTATGGCAGGAAAAATAAAAGATTCAGTGAACATAAGGTTCTTAGGGAATATTTTAAAACAATCGTTCACTTTGATACAGTTCTAAAAATGTCAATATAGCCATAGATTGGAAGTTTATTAGCAACATCCTAATCTAGTTTACTTTTCACCATTAAAGCAAAGTAAAATGCAAATTGTGAGCCAGATTCAATTTCAGAGTTACATTTGGGTTAGAAATCTGCATCTTTGATTTTTAAAGTTCATTATCTTTGGAATTTGAGATTATGATGATGGAAACATTTCTACTGATACAAGGTTTGACAAAACCTAAACATGGGGCCTGAATTTCTTGGAAAATGGCCTTTGCACTGCTGAATATACTAAGCATTTTCTTTTTTCCCCATGCTCTGCTGTAATACCACCCCCCATTCCCCAAAAGGAATAAAAGAATATGGTTATGGGGGAAGTAGAGTTGAGAAAAAAGTTATTCTTACCAACAAACTTTACTTTCCAAACACGATGAGGTAGAAGAAGACTGTCTGGACTGAAGGAACTCATTTTAGCACACATTTGACCAAACACTGACTTTGTACCATCAGGACCAGCCAATCCACCTTTACTTCTAGAACGCTTTACCTAACAAGTGAACAAGTGCATGTTATAATGTGGCTGTACCACATTGTGTTACATCAGACCATAACAATGTTTGAGTATTGTTGACATGCTTGGCACTGTACTCACACAAGACTGTACCTATGGCAAGGAATTTACACAGGCTAACACTGATGGGCCAAAGTTCAATTTCAAATGGCCCAGGGTTTTTTAGATATGCAATCTCCCCTTCCTGCCAGGCTCTTACTACCATACATTCTCCTCCAACTGCCCCATCCTCCTCCAGGCACAAGGAGACAAAATCAGTTTAAATTTCCACTATTGCCTCCTACCAAGACATTTCCCCACCTCAGCCCTTTTGATCCATCACCCAAAGCAAAAGTGAGGCAATGGGGGAAGAATGAACATGACCATACTGGGTCAGACCAATGGTTCAGCTAGCCCAATATTCTGTCTTCCGACAGTGGCCAGTGTCAGATACGTCACAGGGAGTGAACAGAAAATAGCAATTTATCATGTAGTCCAGTAACAGCTTCTAATAAGTAGTAAGAAGTTTAAGGACACACACAGCACGGGATTGCATCCCTGACTATCTTGGTTAATAGCCATTAATGGATCTATCCTCTATGAACTTATCTAATGCTTTTTTGAACCCAGTTATACTTTTGGCCTTCACAACATCTCCTGGTAATGAATTCCACAGGTTGACTGGGTGTTATGTTAAGAAGTACTTTCTTATGTTTGTTTTAAATCTGCTGCCTATTAATTTCACCCTTGGTTCTTGTGTTATGTTCTTTTCATTTTGTCCATGCCATTCATGATTTTATAGACCTCTGTCATATCCCACCTCAGTCATCTCCTTTCTAAATTGACCAGTCCCAGATTTTTTAATCCCTTCCCATATGCAAGATGTGCCAGATCTCTAGTAGTTTTTCTTGCCTTTCTCTGTACTTTTTCCAATTCTAACACATCTTTTTTGAGATTGGGAAACCAGAACTGCACGCAGTATTCAACATGTGGGCATACCATGGATTTATATAGTGGCATTACATTTTCTGTCTTATCTATCACTTTCCTAATGGCTCCTAAAGTTAGCGTTTTTGATTGCTGCTGCATATTGAGTGGACACTTTCAGAGAACTATCCACAAGGACTCCAAGATCTCTTTCTTGAGTGGGAACATCTAATTTAGACGCCATCATTTTGTATGTATAGTTGGGACTACATTTCCCAATGTCCATTATTTTGCATTTATCAACACTGAATTTCATCTGCCATTTTGTTGGCTGGTCACCAGTTTTGTGAGATGCCTTTGTAACTCTTTGCAGTCAGGTTTGGACTTAAAAATCTTGAATAATTTTGTATCATATGCAAACTGTCACCTCACTGTTTACCCCCTTTTTCCAGATCATTTAGGAATATGTAGCATTTATGAATGTTTTAGGGAAAAGGCTAGAATAGGGATGGATCCAGCTCTCATGATTTGTTTGTATGTAGCCTTGCCAACCTCAGATTGTGGAAATTTCAACTTTCATTAAAAAATAATACTTTTTCTAGCCCTCTGCAGAGATAATCTTTTAAACATGAACTGAGTGTAAGCTGATCTGCAGAAAGCCTGAAACAATGACTCAGAGGGAGGAACTCCCTGTTTCCTATCAATCTCATTTAAATGTCAAAGGACAACATGTCCCACTGCAGTGTCAACCTTAACTATTAATGATCATTTTAGGATCAAGAGAGGAATTAAGCGTGGGAATTGGTGTTGTTGAAGGGAAGAAAATGTAGAGGGGGGAAAAACAGAGGAGCCTCACAAATAAAGAAAAGAAACAGAAAAGGGGAAAGAGAACCAAGGCCAGAAGTGGCAGCCTAAAGGTGGGAGAGGGCTCACATCAGTGGCACTCACAATAAGGGATTGAACAAATAAATAATAAATAGAAGTGTAGTGATGGCAAACTTTTCACTCATATCTGTGGGAGATTAGGCATGAATCGAGGGGAGTATTAAGTCCTTAATTTATACCCCAACCCATGGACAATAAGTAAACTCGGCCCTCCTTCAAATCACTTTGATCCTGACCACATTAGTGAGACCAGTACCGTAATACCATGTCCAGTTCTGGTTTCCATACTTCAAAAAGGATGCTGAAAAATTATAAAGGTCTGGAAAATATCTGATAGTTAAGAGACTAAAGCAGCTCAATCAATTTAGTTTGTCCAAGAGAATGTGATCAAGTCACTTCTTAACCAACTGCAAGTACCTATATGGGTAAGAGATTTCTGATAATAGATGGCTCTTATCTAGCAGAAAAAGGAATAATTATAATAACAGCCAATGGTTGGATGCTAGAAAAATCAGATGGGAAATAAGGTGAAAATTTTTAACAGTGAGGGTAATTAACTATTAGTCTGACCTAGTGTAACATGATGGAATTGACATCACTTGAAGTCTTTAAATCAAGACTAGATGTTTCTAAAAACTCCAACTGAAGTTATGGGCTTGATGGAGAAGTTACTGGGTGAGGTTCTATGGATGGTGTTATGCAGGAGGTCAGACTAGATAATGGTCCTTTCTAGCCTTCACATCTATGACACCTCTGGGCTAGAATAATGCTTCTGGCCCTGACACAAAGTGGGACCCTGCAGCTACCAGTTTGTTTCAGGTGGGATTGAGTCTAAGGATCCAAGCTCAATGAAGACTGGAAGGACAGGGTAAAATCCTGTTTTCATTAACCTACTCCACAATGAAAATAACAACAGGCAAACAGAAACAACATAAAAGATGCTATTGCCTCTATAAATCCCTTATATATTCTTCATAATATGAAACTGTGAATACTGCAATTATTAGGTTTCCACCACAATTTTGAGAGTGGATTTGGAGCTGGGCCTTGGGTGGCTAACAGGGGGGGGGGCCCCAGCCCAGCCCCCAGGTAGTGCCTGTCTCCAGGCCCCCGTTCTGAGTCCCCGGGCAGCCAACAGGGAAAAATCGTGGATATGTAATAATGGACCTTATAACTATTATTACTTTTCCACGATTTTCCTTGGCTTGTCCACAACTCAACCACAACTTTTGGACAATCATCCCATGATTCAAATAGGACCTTACTCATTTAAGTTATAGATATGAGGAAACTGCACTACTGAAAGGTAATTTGAGAGTATGGGAAGTAAACACTAGTAGAAGGAAGCTAAGCTGAAGATGCTCTTAGTCAAGCTCCTCAAAAAAATTCAAAGCTGCAGCACTCTCTTTATATTACATAGCATTATGTCAGGAGAGGTGGGCTAGCAAAAAGCCTTTAAATAGTTATAGAGAATTCCATAATGTGATGAGGCAGCAGAATATAAACAAAGCAGAATATATTTCTGTTCATTAACAAAAGTGTCAGATCATTGCAATTTTAAAAAAATTAATTTGGCTGATCTAATTCCATAAAAAGTTAGATTTCCAACTTTGTACACTATGTACCATAACATGAAAGGACAAAAAGCAAAAGGACTATATAAGTTTGAGATCTAGTCAGTTTAAGTGAAACAGTACTTTACTATTCAATGTTACAGAAATATTTGCGGAAAAGGCCTGTCTGGCCTAAGGCTTGGCATTACATTTGTCAACGTCAATGATGGGGGAAAAGAATCCTCTCATAATAACCACTTCCCTCAATGTGACCACATGTGATACCCAGGAAAGGACAAGAGTTTAATACTTGAGGGCATTTTAAAATGAGCTTCAGTCATGTAAGCAAAATCAAGATAAACTCATGTGACAATGTAGGGGTATACAGACATCAGAATCCATCATTTTCTCTTCATATTATGTAACTTCTTGGATTTTCACGAGATGGTCCACATATGTGCTTGTCACACTGTCAAGCACACGATGTCTTGATAGTTGTAGTCCACCCCAGAAATTTTGTCTACTGGGCTAATCCCACCCCCATTCCCCCGCCCCGTCCTTTGCCACACATACAAACTGTTTAAACCTACTAAAAAGGAAGTGCACAATTCTGTATCCCAAAATGCTGCCTTATAGCTCTGATCTGGAAGCACTCTGTGTAAATTCAATTGGAGGGATCAGACAATGTAGGAAATAACCAAGCTACAAAGTGACTTGGAGAGATTAGAGCACTGGGGGCTGTAGATAATGTGGGGGGAATCAGTATTAATAAATGTGAAAGCTTACACAGAGAGAGGAGAAAAAACAGCAGTTGCCAACAGGAAGGTGAGGAAAGAAGGGTAGGATAGCCAGCCACATATAACAATCAAGCAAAAACACAAATGGCCAAAAAAAATACCTTTTTGCCAAGATGTATAAATCTGTGCCACAAAGTTAAACAAAATGGCAATTTCCCTCACATTTTATAAACTTTAGCTTGTTATTCTGCTATTTAAGGGGTCTACAGGAGATCAGCACTGTGTGGCTGACTGAAAGGTGGCTTATAGCAGAATGAAGGACTGAAGATCTTGAAGGGAGTAGGAGATGGTTATAGTAAATACAGCTGTCATTCAGGGCTCCAAAATTGTGCAGGCACAGAGCTATGCTCCTGCAAGATTAGAGTTGGTCATGGCAGAAGATTTCCTCAGATGTGCAGCCCGTTAGTCATTCAAAGGGGCGCTCCACTCCCACAGGATTTAGGATCTAGACATGGATGATACCATCCCTTCACCTTAGAAATCCATATCCTTGAATGTCTTCACAACCCCTGCTCCTCCAAAGCAGTGTTCAGCTCCTTCTACCCTTTCCTATCATTTTTCCTCACTTCTTAAGAGCTAAGCAGGCTTTCAAATTATTTGATCAGTTGGCATTGCTACATAATTGCCAGTCAGCCACAGAAATTAATACAGCCTTGTTGTACACAAGGGATCCCATGCTGCATAATGTAAATCTAACGTGCCAGAGTACACAGAGCAATAGACATAAATAAGTACATTCAACCAAGTTTATTTTATCTTTCTAATAGTCTTTCTGATTTTTTGGGTAAGTCTACACAGCAATGTATCCTATGGTTCGTGGGACTTGAGTCAGCTGACCCACGTGAGGGAATCCTGGGCTTGAGCATCTATCCGACATTTTAACCCTAGGTTAAAGGATTATCTAACCCGTGCTTGAACCAAAGTAGCCGGTTCCTAACACCCACACCCCCCACCCAGTGCTGACACTCTAGACCTACAAACCTATTGCACTGTGGGAAAACTCCTAACTGTGACGGTGCGATGGATGGGACTCAGGTGCCCACAAGAAGCACAGGTACCTAAATTGCATAATTATCTCCTTTGGTGGCTGTCTCAGTGGAATGGCTGCAGTTTGAGAAGGCTTTATACTGATCTGCCATCTAATCTGAGAACTGGGCTCTCCTCTTCTAGGCTAAGTCACACTGGCCGCCCCTGCTCTGAGGATAATTGGAACGTCAGTCTCCAGGGCTGTCAAGCTATTAACATGAAATATTGTGATTCTTAATTTTTAAACTGGGCTGTTCAATGAAGGGGTTTTTGTTTGGTTTTTTATTTTGTCTCTTTTGAAGTTACAGAGGAAAAACACGCTCCCCCCCCCACCCAGGCTGCCGTGGAGCAGAGAAGTGCAGCCCCAGGTCTTGGAGTGCAGTGTGCTCCAGTATCCCCTGTGGATCCCTTATTCCTGCCCCTGCCACACCTGGGAAGACGGGCATAAGGGATTCCCAGGAGGAGAAGTTTCGGGATTGGCTCCCACTCACTGCCCTCACAGTGCACACGCAGCCCCCGGAAGGTGGGGGAGGGACAGACTGGGAGCAAGGGGGAGAGCAGAATGGGATCAAGCAGCTGCTTTGCAGGCAGGGAAAGTGGCAGAGCTCCAGGCTCAGCACAGCTGGGGGAGTGATGACTCCCAACACCCTGGCAACTGGGAGCCACTTCTGCCCCACCACCTTTGCTCTCTGCTAAAGGACAGCAGCGAGGAGGAGCCTGAGACACTGATGCTGTGGGAAGGTTTTAGGATTGGCTCCCACACGCCGCCCTGACAGTGCACGCTGCCTATACACCCCCGCATGCACAGCCCCAGGAGGGACAGGGGGCCAGAGAGAGACCAAGTGGCTGCCCTGCAGGGAGCGGGAGGGGCGCTGGACTCATCCTTCCCCAGCTACACAGAGCCCAGAGCTCTGCCACTCCCCGTACCTGCAGGGCATCTGCTTAGTCCCTGCTCCGCTCTCCTGCCCTTGCTCCCAGGCCCCCTCTGGGACTGCGTGCACAGGGTTGCCCGGGCAGCATGCATGAAAACCTGGTTGTGCACTCTGACCAGGAAGCAGCTCTATTTGCAAATAGCGTCTTCTGATCCATCTCCATTGAAAATCCTGCAGGCTCTCTCATAGCATGCTCGCAGACCAGCGTTCAGCAGACAATGGGTTAATGCTGATCTGAGCTGCTGCTGTTTGCAAAGGGAGATGTGGCTTCCATTTGCAATAGAGTACAACAGACTGCACCACATACTGTCAGCATAGAGAGAACTAAGCAAGTTGTATCCCAGAGATCCTTGGGGCATCTGGAAATCTACTGGGACCCGAGTCAAACTGGGGCCATGTGCACACAGGAAAGCAATAGGGCTTGGACCCTAGGTCACAGCTTAACATGGGCTTGGACCCTCCAGCCCTGCAGGGTCCTGGGACCCTAGATTCGAGGCGTAGGTTAGCACAAATGGTGTGTGGATGCAAGGGGGCAGGGTGTCAGGCTTGGGCCCAGGCTTACACTGCTGTGTAGACATACGGTGCTTTGTTTAATGATTGAGGGTAACTGCCAAAGGAAAGCTGTGGAATCAAATCTGGTGGGATGTAGTCCATGAGAGGATCACTCACTTAAAGAAGCAGTCCTTATAAGAGCACATAATTAATTTCATTTGCTTTTGTACTATAAACACCAGAGTTAGCCACACATTACAATCACAGCTTAGTTACATTACCTGTATTCTGTTGAGTTCTACAACTGGCCCATGCTGACGATCTCTCACCATAGTTGCTTGCACAACCTTTCTGAAAGCTGCCTCCTAAAAAATAAAAATATAAAAAATTATACATCATAGAGCAGTGCAAAAATTACAATACAATTCTAAATCTGTGGGCATTTCAGATTTAAACATATGCTTAATTCCACTCGGGGGGATGGGGGTGGGGAATACAACAGAGATTTACCACAGAACAAGAAAACTTGCATCTTGCTGTCTTACTCCTCAGGAAGATCCTATCAATAACAAGGAATAGATTGCACAAGAAACTGTTCCTTAGTGTCAAGCTGTCTGGAGTTTCTCAGGAGTGTGGGTACCAACCTCAGGGCAGACTGTGAAGAAGCAGGGCACAAACCCCAAACTGGCTGTGAGTTCTATACTTAGATTTCACCAACCAAGTATCAAGGGTGAACTCCTCAAGCACTGTAAGATCCTTACCATGGAGTCAGACAGTCCCCTTGGACACTCAAGTCTATCTTGCCACCTAAGCAAGCTTGCTTTTGTGACAGATGGCCCCTTATACCAAAAATTACAACAATATTCAGGTTACTCCCAGTTCCAAAGGACCAGTCACTTACCCCAGGTCAATTTCACCCTAGTTCTCTCACCAAAGACAACCCTTGTAGCCAATCCTATAATAAACTAACTAAAGATTTATTAACTAAGAAAAATAAATGAGAGTTATTTACCAGGTTAAAGCAGGTGAACACACACACACACACACACACACACACACTATAGTATTAGTTCCAAAAGGTAATACAAGCTGCTATAATATGAAAGCTCTACACGTCCTTTAGGGCCAACCCACACTAAGAAGCTGGTGATCCCTTGCTTATGCTTAGAAATCTTCGCCCTTCAGAGTTCAAGCAGCATAGAGATAATTTCTTCTTGACAAAGATTTTTATTCCCTTCCCCTCAGAGTTCAAGCTGATGCAACAAGTGCTTGCGTACATCTCTTCCGGGGGGGGGGGGGAGGGCGGAAGAGAGCAATCAATTAAGTCTTTTGTCCACTGTTGTTCCACAACAGTTTGTCTGGTGTCTATGGGCCTTCTTTTATTATGCAGGAGATGACACCTCTTTTGGTAAACTAGTAATGCTTCTCTCCTGACTAGGTTTACAGTTTCAGAGCAAATACATTTATACTTACCAAGCAAACACTTTAATATTACCTTATAATATCTGTATCCCACGTTAAACACTACATGCATTTTTATAAATCTAATACCTATTTTAACAGTACTAACACACAGGTGAGCCAGACTGGTCTCCAGCTATTATTCCTGGGGGAATTCTTAATTAAAATTAAATCAAAATTAAAAATTCTGCAAAATTCTCCATATTTTATTTGTCAAAACACCACAATATAATCATGCCAGTTTCAATTATTTTGGCATGTTATTTCAAAATATCTGTCAGCAAGTATGTCTGAAACCATACAGACTAAAAAAAGATTCTGGTAAGTTTTACTAGGCATATTAATACAGAACTTTGAGTAATTCATGTAAATTACAATACAGAACTGTATTTCCCGCACCTGTCATAAGGAGTGCAAAGGCTTGGGGGAGTCAGGGGTAACGGAGGATCTGATAGAGAGGCAAGGAGCCAGGAGTGAACCTGGAGGGTTGTTGGGTCGGGGCAGGAGAGTCTGGAATAGGATTTTTGGGGTGGAGGTAGCGGCAAGATTGTTAGGGAGTTGGAGAACCTTCCCTGTGTACATCTGGCCTGACCCAAAGCGTCTCCCATTCAGACAGGCACATGTGCCCCTGTCCCCACACACCCATCCCATGGGTCACTGCAGCCTCCTTCTCCCCCATCCCCATGTGTCCCTGCAGCTCCCCCATCACAATGTGGCCTTGCACCCCGACTCCCATCCAGCCCCTGGCTCAATGCTGTCACCCCATAAACTCCTGAGCCCACACCCCAATCTGTCCCCCCCACTAGCCATTCTGAACTCCAGTCTAAGACACACACCCCAGCAGCCCTGTGTACCCCACTCTGTATGTCCAAGCCTGGATCCATGGGCAGGGTGCTGTGATGAACTTCTACTCCTGGAAGAATTCTGTGCCATTGTGCATGCACAGAATTTTTTCCCCCTCACAGAAGATACATTCTGCCCCAGAAGTGCTGCAGCTCTGCCTTCTGCCCACCAGAAGCTGGGGTGGTGCCAGAACAGCCAGCAGCATGTATGCAGGTTATTGTTCTGGCACCACAGCAGCTTCTGACGGGCAAAAGGCAGAACTGCAGCACTTCTGGGGCAGAATATATTTTCTACAGAAAAAAATGGAACACATGAATTCGGCACACTCAAGACAGAGACTTTAAGCAGCAGTACAATAAGGGCTGTCCATGTACCCTGCATGTCCTCTTGCCTCTAACCCGACCCTCTGTTCCTTCACACTGGAATCCTGATGACATTAGACACCAAGTAGTGGGGATAGAGGGTGGATTGTAGAATATATATGTGTATAACAAATCTAAGAGCCACAGTTACTGTACAGGTAAATAACACTTTCTTCATGGAGTGTTTGTAGACATATATATTCTACTTTGTGTGATTACTAAGCAGTCCAATGGTGGTGGAAACTCAGAAGTTACTTAAACAAGAATGGAAGAACATGTTTTCCGAAGTGAGTGTCTGCTCTGGAAGCTTCTACAGTCGCATAGTATCAAACAAACATGTGAAAAGAGAACCACACTGCTTCTCTGCAGGTGTCTAATAGGGACATTACTGGGGAGGCCACAAATGCAGCTTGAGCCCTCGCAGAAAGAGTAGTAATTCTCTCCGATGGGGTGACATTTGCAAAGTCATAACAAGTTTGTATACATGAAGAAATCCAATTTGATATACCCTCATGGCAGTGACCATTTATCCTCCCATTTTTTTCAGCATAAGATAGAAACAGTTTAGAAGAGCGCCTAAAAGGTTTAGTCCTGTCAATGTAAAGAGATAAAGCCCTGCAGATGTCAAAAGTATGCAACCTCTCTTCCTCCTTACAGGCGTGCAGTTTAAGAAAAAAGACTGGTAGATGTATCAACGGATTTAAACAGAATTCCAACACCACTTTTGATAGGAATTTCAGATAAGGCTGTAAGGCTATGTTGTCCTTATACAAAAAATTGTATATGGGTTCATACCAAAGCCTGAAACTCACCTACTCTCCTAGATGATATCACTATTAAGAATGCAGTTGTAGCAGACAAATGCAAAAGGAAGCACATGGCTAAAGGCTCTAAGGGTGGCCCTATGAATATTTACAAGACCAAATTAATGTTCCAAGAGGAAAGTGGAGTTTTAACCAGCGAGTAGACTAATTAGTCCTTTCAAGGATCTCCCAGCCAGAGTGAGATATAAACAGACTAGTCTTGAATAAATGGATGGAAGGCTGAGATGGCTGCCAGATGGACTTTTAATAAGCTTCAGTGACAGATGTGACTCCTTCAGTTATAGCAGGTAGTTCCAAAAGGTCCTGAATGTGCATGGAGACAAGTGGTGGCAATATGTCCAGATCAAGAACCTCTTCCACTTAGTGAGGGAGGTCATTTTAGTGGAATGCTCCCTACCAATTAACACATTTCGAACCACCTAATAACAGATTTTCTACAGCTGTTAGCCACTGAGTATCCACATTATGAGGTGGAAGCTGCATGGATTAGTGTGCAACACCTGGTTGTAATCTTGCAATATTATGTCCTGGAGGACGAATAATGTGAATTAAGATTGGATTGACAGATTCTGCAGGTCTAAAGTACCAATACTGTCTTGGCCAAGCTAAAGCTATGAGAATCATCATCTCATCATCCATCATCTATCTGATTGGAGACTCTGAGTATCACTATAGAACTAGGTAGCTCCCCTCTCCCTCTCCTCCCTCCCACCTCCCAGGGCAGTAGGAATAGATCTGTCACGGAGCCATGGAACAAGAAGCAGCTGCAGCTGCACTGTGTTGTGTCTGTCACTGATCTCACTATGAAAATCCCCCATCTTCTTTGACACTGATTTTTTTTCTTTACCACAACAAATTTCAACAAACTTTCTGCTGAGGCAAACCGGGAGGACATTCTGCACCCATCAAAGGTCTGAGAACTTGAGGGGGATGATGTTTTGCCTGCAGAAGTTCTACAAGTGGCTTGCCTCCAAACACAGGAGATCTGATCTTGTCCCATCCTGTTTGAGGTAAAACATTGCAGTCATATTGCCCATCATTACTTGTATGGTGACGCCCCAGAGAGATGGAAGAAAAAAATTGGTATGCACAGTAAATGGCCCTCAGTTCTAGAACATTTATATGAAGAGCTGCCTCTCAAGTGGACTAGAGATCTTGATTATGCACTCCATTCAGGTTTGCCCTCCAGCCTATGGTGGATGCATCTGTCATTAATGTCTTTGATGGTAAAGGAGGAGATTAGGGTAGCTGCTTGCAGACATTTTCCAGACTCATCCACCAGCTTAATTATGAGAGGACTTGCGCAGGCATATGAATCAGCATGTCCATGGATGTATGCCTGAATGATATACAGACTTCAACCAGCTTTGCACGTATTGCAGCTGAAGTGGGACATGCGAAGTCATGCACATGCAGGATGCCATGTGCCCCAGAAATCTGAGGCATGTTCCAACTTGTCAGATAAAAGCATAGTTGGTGCACAGGGAGAGAATGGAATGGACTCTCTTGAGACAGATAAGCAGTTGCCAAGTTAAGAAGAGATGGGTTGAGAAGGTTTTGAACAACTAGAGCTCTCAAGGAAGTAGTCAAATCTGCTACTTGGATTAACATGAGGACAATCTTCAGCTAGGGAATTTGTTCCTCTTCCTAGATGGATTAGGGGCTAGCCAATAATAAAGTGGAGGCCTACATTCTTTCCTTTTGGGGGCAGGCATGTAAACATCTAAATATCTCAGGGGTGCACATAAATCCCTAGGGGTGTGCAAGGCCTCAGACTTCCCGCTGAAAAAAAAAAAGACTGCACCCCTCAAAGGGATGGTCCTTAACTGTTTCCGCACTTCTTTAGGGATGCCAGAAGTTTGCAGTCATGAGATCTTTCTCATTAGTACAGCCATTGCCATGGATCATGTTGAGACCTGTTTGAAGAGATGTTTTGGTGACAAGCTGGTCCTGGACTATGACAGAAGAACTCCTCTCTGGGCTCTTTGGGAAGTTTGTCAGAAAATTCTGAGGAAATTTCCAAAAAGTCATATTTAGAGAGAACCACCTTGTAATTCTCATCTGTAAACTTATGTGGAGTAGCTCTTTCTTCCCAAGCAAGTTGAGCTTTTTTTGGCTTTGTCTCTGGGACTGTGCTTCTGTTGTCCTCACCTGGTCCTCTCAATTGAAGTTGTTACTACCAGGAACCTCGCACCAGATGGGAGAAGAATTGTTTGAAATCCTATGCACCCTACAGCAACAGTCAGCCCTTATTTTAAAAAAAATAAAATAAAGTGGGTGGTATGAAGGCTGGTTCTGGACAAAAATTTGATTCTGCTAAACAGCCTCTCATTTTTAGGCAGTGTCACTCTACTAGGAAAAGCCTGTCAGATGTGGTTGAGTGTTCCCCACAGCCACACACAAGACTGCTGTGAAATGACCCAGCCACTGGGTCTCTCTCCAGGTGTTTCAAGCCTGTGAAGCCTGGACAAAGCCCAGCCATTGCCCCATTTTTGGGTCCCTAGACACACTTTCAGGTTGCAGACCCTATGTCTGGCATAATGTTGGGACAACTGGGACTACAAATTTACCCTAATTGTGAGTTTAACTGTAAGTGACATTTTATGAACTTTCAGTCACAATAACCTGTCACAACAAAGGTTGATGGAAAAAGATAACAAAGGGAGACAAAAACTGAATTAGTCCACACAGCAAGGTCTACTGATAGAACTCAAGGACCATGTTAAGATCATGCCTGATAAACAAGAGATGTGAGAGATCAGAAATCAGTAAACCAAAATTAGTGTGTCAGAAATTAGGCCTAATTAGTGGACAAAATAATAAGCGGACGGGCAATTCTGTCCATCCCTCCTTTCTGGGGTCCTCAAAAAGAGACTTTGGGGGGAAAGCTAATGGACTACAACACTGGCTAATTGAAAGATGAGAGAAGGGGAAGGAGCAAGCTTCACTATCATGGATGACACCCCACCGTCTCCTTTACCCTGATCCTGAAAGATGCCCTGACCAGGCCAGAGAGAGGAAGCCAAATGACATTGCCACCTTCATCAACTCTGGCTGAATCCTGAACAGCACCTGGTACGAGAGACTGTGTCTCTCTCCTTCCCTCTCTGACCCACATTCTTTTCCTTCCCCATCTTATTTCTTCTCTTTCCTATCTCTCTCCTTTCTTCCTTCTGTCTAATAAGAGCCTGTCTTAGTCAACCAAAACTGCATATTTTGCAACACCGCTGTAACCGGAAAGGTCAGCTAAAACAATGCCCTACACACCCCAATGCTGGTACAAGTTTGCCAGGTCTCCAAGTGGCTGATAAGACCATGTGCTGTGTTTTGCCAGCAGTAAGACTGCAAGTGAAAAATCATCAGAGACAGAAGGTGCATTTTCTATCTTTGCTAAACAAGAGGGCTTTTCCTTCTAAAAACTCTCTCCAGCTAAAGGGAAAGGGAACAAGGGGTGTTCAAATTGAAATCTTATTTAATAATTTGCATTTTAAATGCTTTAATGCTTTTTCTTTTTGCACCTTAATAAAAGGTGAAAAGTTTTTTTTATGGTGAGTCTTCCATGGTACTAGGCAGGTTGTAGTTTCTGTTTACCAAACCCAAAATCTTATTGAACATTAAAACTGTTTAATGTTGGCAAGTGAGTGGGTTAACACCTTTGACTCTCTGGGCCTATATATACCATGTAAATTAACTCACCTTCATCCTCCTGAGAGCTGGATCCTGCTATCCAGCTGCCTGGTCCCTGGGTCCAGTACTGACTCCCCCCTTGCTTAAACACACATTCTCCCCGACTCCACTCAAAGGTGTGAGCCTTCAAGTTTTACAGTTTAACTCTCTCAAAAGGCACATAGACATTGTAAAGCATAGATACATGGACACTGACATTTAGTGCAGATTCTAGCACCACTCTTTTACTCAACAGATAAAGCACAAGAGACTGTTCATGTTCTGACTTCATTCAGGCTGAAATGCATTTATCACTGCACACCTCCATTGTATTAATTAGCTAAACACCAAGTTTCTGCATCTGAAATTCAAAAACCAATGTCGCTCCTTGGAAGAAGTCCATTTAGTTTTACTCTCTCAAGGTAAGTTCTACTAAATATTCTAGGAGAACTCAACTAAATTAGAACAGAAGACTTAAAATTTAATAACTAACTGATAGCAGCAGCCTACCCATTCCCTACAGAATAAGACAAATCAAGTTGTCAAATTCCGCTTGCCACCTGAAATTATAACTGATGTATTATTTATATTGCTCACGCATGAGCTAAGATACAAAGCTCTAGTCCATTTTCTTCAGAAAATATTTAGACTTTGTATATAATTACAATTACCACAAATTAAGATTGTCTTTGAAAATTCAAATATAAATCCTGATAAATACCTTTCCCTGCGATATCAGAATTCCCCGTAGAGTATCAAACCCAATAGAGGGTCCCTGGCCAGTTTCATCAAGGCGTCCTTCGAGATCAAACATGGGAATACAAGGACAAAATAGTTCAGAGATGTGATGCAGTAACAACAGTCTGTTTCTCAATGCAATTATTGGTATTTCCTGTAGATGGTTGTACTCCATAGGAACCTATGATAGAACAATTATATTGTTAAGATTGAACACATTTAGTTTCTGTATGTGCACGGAACAATTTACAGATTAATAATTTATTAAGTAAAGGAATACAAGAAGAATTTGGTTTTAAGAAATTAAGATATTTGCTTATTTTGGACTGTCAGCACTAAAGACAGCATGAGTTCACTTATATATAAAACATTTTTCTAGCATCACTAAACTGAAAAGATTTTAAAAGGGTTATACGTGACTTTGGAATGTGGAAGTAGTAATTATTTTTATCACTTCAGATTTTAGAAGTCCTCCTATAGGGGACTCTTATCTGTACATCTGATCCAGTCTATTGTACATGATGGGCAAGAGCAGCAATGGAGTGACATCAACATTATAGTGGTGGAAGAAAAAGTGAAGGAAAATATTAAAAAAGTGGCCTTTCAAACCCAAAGGGAGCAGTGAAAGTTCCACTAAAACAAAGGGGGGAAAAGTCATCAAACTTTCATAGCATTAGCTGAAAGCCGCACTTGAATTTCTTTTGACTTTCAAACTAAATTAATGATGGTAGCTAAAAGACAAAAGTTATTTCTGCCTAGAATAGTGGAATCCCTCTGTTTGAATTTGGGAAGAGGGACAGGAGCAACAGAGGGAGATCTTAACAAAAAGCAATTAAAGCCTTGATCCAAAGCTAGAACTATGCATTTTCTTAGTTATTTAGAAAGGAAAAACAGCTACTGCAAAGTTTTAATAACTGCATTAACTAAATTTCAGTATCCAACTTTACTAAAGCAAAATCTTACTTGGGTAGGAAGCTTGCCAGCATTAGCAGGTTTACTAGTCGACCAGGCTAAAGTATGTGCTGACCCACAGGCAACTCTGTTTATTTTTTTACCCTGAAGTGCTGCAACCAACCGGGGTCTTTGAATAGCATTAGTTGTCCCATCTCCAAGCTGCCCTTCATCATTATCTCCCCACGTGTACACTTCACCTAAACCAACACAAACATGTTTACTTTCCTCAGAAAGAAGAATGAAAATCAAATTTATTTCCTGTGAAATTCACTGCGACAGGGACCACCTTTTTGTTCTCTGTACAGCAGCTAGCACAATAGAGTCCTGCTCCATGACTAGGGCTCCAAGCCGCTACAAACAAAAAATATTGTTATCTCCATGAAGGAAACACCCAGAATTACTAATCAATCAGAACTGGGACCCCATTATGCTAGCTGCAGTACAAACATGTATAAAGACATGTCCACTGCCCGGTTTACAAACTCATTTAAGTATCTAAAACACAAGGAGGAAATTGGGAAGCAGGACAAGAATTACAGTGATAGAAAACACTACTTGCTGTCTATATTTGATGGTTCCATGGCAGACCAGACTGGTGAAATTAAAGGAAAGCTTAGCCACTGTGCATGCCTACTTTGTAATATTTCACCAGCATTTTTGTAAACTTGCTAATTAAATGCAGAAACAAATCTACTAGAAGAAACATTTAATAATTCAAACAACACACTAAAATGAAAGTAAGCTGCTCTGTAAGACATGACTGTTTGCTTCCATACTTCATTTACCAAGTTAAACATTTCAGCAAGTTGAAGAGACTTCCTAGGTAACAGAAAAGTTTAGTGCACTCATTTAAAGCTCAACAAATTTGCAATTACTGTTAACGCTATATGTTTTTCTTTAGAGCATCTCAAACGTTTTATGAAACTTAGCTTTTATTTTTTTCCCCACTAAGTGACTGAAAACCTTGAAATTGCATGCATGCCCTTTTAGATCACCAATACAAACCGAGATTTGTTGCTTGGGAAGTATGCAAACATGTCAGTGCACAAAAGGAGGGCAGGTTGTGACCCATTAAAAATGTTGATCCATCAGATTTCAGACTTTTTTTAAATGTTTCATTTTTCAAAATAAAGTTTATTAAGAACGACTAAAATATTTATTCGCTATACCATCTTCAGTGCAGCAAACACAGTGCAAAGAGCCAGTAGCTATTGCGATGACTTTCTTTCCTTGCAGCCCTTGTACTTGTCGAGGTCTTCTCACATGGTCATCAGATCCATGGCCTAATCGATGATAATCTCCTTTACCCCTGCATATAGATAACATAACTAGTACAAACATTTTTCCTCAACCACACACTTATAAAAGGACTTTTTCAGATTTGTAAATTTTAACTCGATAAAAATCATAATACTTCGTCTTCAGGTAAGACTGGACAACTTTAAAAGCTGACCTGGTTGTTAGTAGATTGGGGACCAAAGACCAATTAGTACTCAGTCACCATTATACGAGAAACTAGTGTTTTAGGCTAAGATTTACAAATATAGGCCAAATGTGAATTCATTATCATGAATACTTCTTTCCACATAGACCAATAACCAAACTTATGCTAAATATTTAGTATACAACTTAGGACTCTGTCTCCAAATATGTCAAATGTGAGGCAGCGAGAGGGAAACCCTCATATCGTCCTTTGTTCCTATTCTATTGATGTGGCTTTGCTTACACAATCACAGATGTTTATTGTTTTTTGTATACCATATATAAATATGTAATATACATACATTATTAATTAGACATCACCACAACATACACAAACTGCCATATAACTCTGACCAACTCTCCTCCATTCTATCCACTAACGCATTATTTCAGTGCTAACATTCCAGCACTGTAGCGCACCTGACATATAAATATCTTGTGATGCCGGCTACGACAGTGCCATGGAAACGCCTGTTCTCACTTTCAGGTCACACTGTACTTAAGAAGAGGGCAGCATTATCTCCCATAAATGTAAACAAACTTGTTTCTCTTAGTGATTCGCTGAACAAGAAGTAGGACTGAGTGGACTTGTAGGCACTAAAGTTTTACATTGTTTTATTTTTTAATGCAATTATGTAACCAAAAAAATCTACCTATTTGTAAGTTGCACTTTCATGATAAAGAGACTGCACTATAGTACTTATATGAGGTGAACTGAAAAATACTATTTCTTTTATCATTTTTACAGTGCAAATATTTGTAATAAAATTAATATAAAGTGAGCACTGTATACTTTGTATTCTGTGTTGTAACTGAAAGCGATATATTTGAAAATGTAGAAAAACATCCAAAAATATTTAATAAATTTCAATTGCTATTCTATTGTTTAACAGTGTGATTAAATCGCAATTAATTTTTTTGAGTTAATTGCGTGAGTTAACTGTGATTAAATTGACAGCCCTAATATTTACTGCAAATTCAAAACACATACCAGGTATATACTGCTCCGGACTTAGTAAGAGCCACAGAGAATTGTGATCCACATTCCACTTTAACCACTCCAAGGCCTGTGAGGGAATCAATCTGGGAAAACAGGATTAAATGCAACTAGATTGACTGAGACAAGGTGGGTGAGGTAATATCTTTAATGGACCAACTTCTATTGGCAGAGGAGACAGGCTTTCAAGCTGCACAGGGCTCTTCTTCAGGTGTGGAAAAAGAAATCAGTGTGTCACAGCTAAATACATAGCAGGACAGATTGATAGACTGATTGAACAGCCTTTCTGCAGTTTGCAGTACTGTACGTGCACCTTTAACTGAACTCAATGTATATGCTGTTCACAAGTCATATTTTGCAAAACTTTTCACTCCTTCCAGTTTTTAAGTTTTGTTTAAAATTAGAGTTAAATCTTAATTTTTTTATATTTTTTTTTAAAGCCAAGATCAGGGAAATGGGTAAAATTTTACATAGCATACTCTGCCGTCTCCTCTCCTCAGTCTAGGGGATAAGGATATTTAACATATGAATAACAGCACTACCACCATATAGCAATATTATTCATGCTATCAGATATCTGTATGGTCTTCAACTCGATATTTTAAGACATTCCAAGTCAACTATACATTCATATGTAGCAAATTACAATAAAATGGGATGTTGAGCTTAATCAATTTTTGTTCCTTTCTGGGGTTTGGGGTCACCCCATTTACTGGTACAGTATATAAATTCAAAGATATGGTATGTGCCTGTGGAGATGTCAGGAGATTCTACTCACTTGAGAGATTCTCTAAACTTAAAATTAGGAATACCACAGGAAGCAACAATATTGCTGAAAGCGAAAGAAAAACTAAGTGCAACCCTTGTAACTCAGACATACAAGCACAAGGCTATATTACTAGTCAGTGTGCCTGACTGAGCTACCTCCGTGGAAACCACCAGGAAAACCCTTCTCTCTAAAGACAAGGGGAATCTTCTGCAAATTGGTAACTCGCTTTTCATTATTCTTCTCTAAAATGAGTGCATTTTAACTGATGTAAAATATAAATACCTTCATTGGTACTTTACAGCCATCACTGCCTCCTCTCCCAAGTTTTCCATAATCTCCATCACCCCATGACCAGACAGTATCATCATCAGTCAAGCACAATGTCTGTGCATCTCCACTACCACAGGCTATGTCGATCACACGATAGCCCTGCAATGCTTCCACCTGAAAGACAGTCACCATTTTTTGTTTACAATAAGAAGTCTCAACTTTTTAATTTCAAACAGTAAGTCAAATAAAAACAGTCAACTTGCAGGAACTCTTTATTGAGAACTGAGGGTGTGATAACAGCTCAGGACCACATCAATGATTGAAGTCATGGACACTCAAGGAAAGTTTAGTATTTTCATCCCAACAAAAGATGACTAACAATGTACCATATATATTTTAAATACTTGGGTTATTCCTTTTATTTTGATCAAGTAAATTCTCACTACAGTTAACAAAAAATAGAAAAAACTGCTGCTGAAATATTTAAGGTAACCAAGGAATAGGTTTTATGAACTTCAATTTCTGGTTTCTGATTTTTATCGTGTATTACATAAACTGAATAAAAATGCATGTTTGCAAATAGCTATTTGCTGGTTTATAATATTCAAGCATCCAAACAAGAGTATGAAACTAGTCAACATTGTATCTTCTGAAATGCTAACCTTCACACTGTAATAGTCGAGTACAGATGATAAAATGAACTGTCAGTTCAAGTGTCAAGTAATTCTGTAGGAGAACTAACAATCTAAATTTAAGTTATTAAAGGCTAGTTACCATGAGATTGTGAAGTCTGAATTATTGCTAGCCAGCTAATCAGGATATCTAACTTTCTTGGATTTATTTTTTTATTCCAAATTGCAAATAATGTCCTTTATACATTTAAAAAAAAACCTCTTCAGAAAGGATCAAATCACACATATCTACATCCATCATGAATATTTACTTTAGAAACTCCTCTAACAACATTATAACCGTTAACAATACTAGTTAACAAAAACATTTTTCTCTTAATAGTATTTCAGTATTGGATTCCCAGAATTAAGTACACAATTATACAACAACAAAAATCAGTTGCAATTGTTCTTATTGCTTATCGCTTCATCGACAGACATTTTTTTCAAGCTGGAAGAGGGGAGCGAAGGGAAGAAAAGGGAGTAGCATGCATAAGATAGAGGGAAATGCCTGCTCATTTTCAGAAAGAATAGGGAAGCACTGGTAGGACTTACAGCAGAAGAGCTATTGGTGAGGAAGTGACATTTTATTTACTAGAGTAAGGGACAGAGCCTATTTGGACGGTTGAATTTTGTTTAGACAATCAGAAATTATTTCTGTTTCTTGTATGGGAGGTCAATTTTTTTTAAGCAGTGTGTGTGGATGAGTTCCAATGGCCAGCTCCAGCCCTTATTATGAGCATCAGCTGCTGCTGCACGCTTTGCATTTATTTGTTCCTCTGCTGCAATGCAGTTCCTTTACTAGTGCTTGCTGGTAAAGTTTGTAGTTGCATTTTATTTAACCCATTCCTATCTCTTAAAACAAAATGGTAAATTCATTCTCATTTTCTCTAAACATTTCTACCTTTATTCTTTATATGCAAAAATTAAAAAAAAGCAAAATATTTAGAACACACATTCAAACTGCAGGTGATTAATTCAAACAGTATCTTCTCACCAGTTTGGGTTTTAGCTGATCCTCACTATCTCCATGCCCAAGGCGTCCATATCTCCCCTTTCCCCATGTATAAAGATCCCCTGCTGCAGTAATACATGCACTGTGTGCTCCACCAGCAGCGATGTCAACTACTTCTATCCCTCGCAGAGACTCAATTACACGAGGACGATCACAAGGACTGAAATAGAATAGTTTGAACAGACAAAAAAAATTGAATAAAATGTTCCAATTAAGTAATATACATAACTAGCAACTCCCTGGAATCCTTTCGCTCATTTTGAAATATTACTTATTTCTGGTAATTTTCCTAAAGAAAATAAGTATGAAAAACATCATTCAGAATAATCCTATTCTTATAGGTTCACACAGGCTAGAAGTATTTACCAACATATTTTATCAATGAGTTTCCATGTGCATAATTTAGGCTAAGATTTTTACTAAACTGACTTTTACTAAAAATATCCATGACAAAATGGGGAACCTGAGCAGCTGTGGGTGGCCTGGGAGGTCCAGGGACCCCCACCACCTGTGGGGGTTTGGAGCTGCAGGGTCCCCCTCTTCTGGCAGCTCGGAGCTCCGGGGGTCCCCATTTCCCCCAGGGAGGCGGAGAGCAGCAGGGGTCCCCTGCCGCCCACGGAGGCAGAGAGCGGTGGGGGTTCCCTGCCACGCGGCTCTCTGCTTCCCCGGGTGGAGCAGGTCTCCTGCCGTCCCTCCATTCCTCCTTAGGCTGCAGGGGCCCTGCAGCTCCCAACCTGCACTGGCTGAAGTCATGGAGGTCTCTGGAAGGCACGGATTCCGTTACCTCTGTGATTAAATCGCAGCCTTATGCATAATTGTGGCTCATAAGCATATAGTCACTTACTGTGCAAGAATACTTTTAACATTTTCATTTAGACTGTGAAGTATCACTTAAACACCTCAAAACTGTTCAGACACCTGTGTGTCATTTCAGCTAATTGGTCCTACTATAACTTCCCAGATAAAACCAATATAGTAGTAATGGCTTAATTAAAACAAAGGAGTCAAAACATTTATCTCCAAAAATGAATCAATGTTCACTAAAAACACAATTTAACATATTGTGATGAAATTGCTAGTGTAAAATGTACTACGATTCCCTACCAGATGGAATCAGAACTGCCCTACTCTGTCATAATCCCTGCACCTCTACCAAAGAATGGAGTTTCTCGTTCAGCTCAAGCAGTATGGGGCTTGTGCCTCTGGAGCAGCAGAATCTTAGTTTTAATCCCTGTAGTGCCATAAAATTCCAAACATCCAGAATATGCAACCCATTGAGGCAGCCATGGATTTGTTACAATACAATATATAGCCAATAACAAAAATAAAAAATTGACTACTTTTTTTTCCCTACAAATATTTTATTAAACTATTATACTGGCTTCTCTAGTTTCAAAAAACCCAATTCTTGAGTAGGTATGGAAAGCTAGGACTTTGATCTACCTATAGATATGCAATATTTGTACAATGCTTCAACTATATAAATCCCATTAATACATATGCATCAACATCTCAACATAAAAGGTTTTCAAAATGTTACCTTCTGTTTCCGTGACCCAGTTTACCATCTTCTGCCTCTCCCCAAGAATAAACTTCGCCTTCTGAAGATAGTGCCAAACAGTGCTTTCCTCCTGAGTTCACAGCAACTTTCTTTATGAACACATGCTGAATGGATTCCAGTAATGTTGGTGTGGAAACTGACTCAGTCCCTCCAATTCCAAGCCTGCCACCTGCACCATATCCAGTGGCATAAAGCTTCAATGAATGAAAAAAAATGTATTTTATATTGTTAACTTCCTGAATAGGAACATTCATTTAAACTACATGATACACTCGGTGCAATTAATTGGATTCTAGTATTCATTGCTTCCTTGGTGACACAAAGGACAGAAACATTCTTTGCACATCTGAATTTTCTTTCCTGGAAAGTATAGAATATATACACTTAGAGTAACTGTATATATCAAAACTCAAATGCCTTTGTCTTTACACTTGATATGAGAAAGCTACATTAGTATACAAGCTAAACTTCTCTTATGGGGAGAAGAGGGAACTTCCAAGTGACTTAGTTTTGAGCAGCTGTTCTGTACTCATAGACGCTTTTTCCCCCATGAACCATTTTGAAATGATGTTTTAGTGCAAACTCTGTAGGCTTGCTAAACAGTACTGACATACAGGCTTTTATGGTCCCTGTAGCGAGGCGGTGGGATACCGCGCGGCCCCGCTGAGAGACGAGCCTCCCCTAACACCAATGTGGGCGGAGCCACTGGGTCCTGCGCCCGCCCCTCAGAGGTCACGGCGCAGACCCGGAAGTATAAAAGCTCACCTGCAGAGCTCAGTTGAGAGCCAGCTGCCGCAGAGACCAGACGTCTGCGGCCGAGCTCCCTCGGGGAAGACAGCAGAAGGCCGCGGCCGGCCTGAGGCCGCACCGGGCCGGCTGAGCCTACCTCTCGCCCGTTACCCAGAGGAGGACTGGCCGAGCCTGCCTCTGGCCAGCTACCCCGAGGAGCAGCTGAGCCTGCCATCCGCTACTTACCCGGAGGAACCGATGGTGTTTGAGACCGCCGGCGATGCTACGACGACTCAGGTACCTTATGACGGGGAGTACCTGAAGTGGCCCGGGGCAGCTGACCCCAGTCTGGCTGCAGCATTGCCTGAATCTATGTCAGTGCATTGCGGCCAGGATCCCCACTGACGGCAGCGAGTCTTTGCCACTGCTAGGGCCCCGGGCTGGGACGCAGTGGAGTGGGAGGGCCTGCGTCCCCCCTGCCACCCACTCCTTGGGTGGCAGACTCCCCACTTTTCCCTGGCCTGGAGAGGCTAGGACCTCCTGTTATAAACTACTGACTCAGCCCCTGCCTAAAGGCCTGAGTCTTTGACTCTTTGTTTGCTGCCCCGCCCTGTCCCAGGGCCTGGGCTGATATTGACTAGTGACTCAGACCCTGCTGAAAGGCCTGAGTCCCTGACAGCTTGTTTGCTGCCCCGCCCTGATCTAGGGCCTGGGCGGCTATCTGAACTATTGGCTCAGCCCCCGGCTTAAAGGTCTGAGCCCCTGACCGTGTGCTGGCCGTCCCACACTGCCGCAGAGCTGACGGCCGGTGGACTAGAGCGAGGCGGTGGGATACCCCACGGCCCCGCTGAGAGACAAACCGCAGCAAAGCCGCACCACAGTCCCAAAAGGTTGAATATCTACGTATGCCCCCAACATTTTAAGAGTCAGTTACATGCATTTACATTGTAGAAAGTAATTTTCTAAATTACCTTCAAAAATTTAGTTTACACAAACTAGGTTTAAGTAAAGAAAAAAATTAAGACAGTCTCACAACTAAATTTTCCCTTTCAGTCTATATTTCATGAATTTGACTGGCATAGTGTGATATTGAATGTCTATGGGATACTATCATACAGCAAATTGTTAAGCCCACAATTTCAACTTTAATTTTCAATTTCCTTGTTTTTGATTACATCACACAAATTAGACAGAAGAAAGGCTTGAATTCCTTTCCCTCATTAAGTTAAACTATTGATCAACAATTCTACAAACATGAAGCACATCAGCATTCCCATCAATAAGAGTAGACATTCAAAATAATGTTAATCGTTTGTTCAGAAGCAGATGTCTGTGTTAAAATGAGTATAGCTCTCTAAGCTTAGAGCTGGTATCATCTTCTGTACGTACAGTAGAGAATTTTATTATACTAGGTTCCTAGTTCACCCTGTCAGTACTGGCAGTTGTGTGTGGGTTTGTTTTGGGTTTTTTTAAATAAAAGTTTTGCAAAATTTACACTGAGTCAACCAATCCCACTCACCCTGGCAGGCTGACATTTGCCAGGGAAGTCTAACTTGAACAGTTCTTTATTGTAACCCTTACCTTTCCATCAGCAGTCACCGCAAACAGAGTCTGTTCACCACCAATTAATTGCACAGGTCTAAGTGTGGCCAGGGCTTCACATGGAGTTGGAACTTTCACCTTTGCCCCTTCAATACCTCCAAGCTGTCCTCTATGATTATGACCCCAACCATAAATAGTTCCACTACCTCCAGCTGAAAGGGTCCAATCATCTGATCTCCTGCAGATAATTCAAAGGAACACAAAGGAAAAGTGTAGAAGATTGAAAATGGAAGCTTTGATATGCTCACCTTTTCATTCTAACACTTAAATTAGAATGTCACAAGACCAAAACATTATGGCAGATTAACATAAGAACCTGTTCATCCATTGCACAAGCTGTTCATCTTGCTCTCTCTTAAAGGCATCATGGCTCTCATGGAGAACATCCATATTCTCATTATCTGCCATTAATTCTCGGATTTTCTTTGCCACCTGCAATGTTATGCTGGATTAGAAACCATTACTAAAATACCAGTTACTCTTACTTAACACTTGGCATAAGAGTATTTAAATCTCAGCTATTTTCTTCCTCAGATTTAAGTATATTGTTAATACAGAGCTTCATTATTAATTTCTTTTAACACACCCACATGTTCTGCTACCCTATATGAAAATATTTCTGCAGTACCTCATCAAGGAAAAGGCGAGGCAATGAAGTTCTTTTATCAAGAGCAACAGCAACTCTGGAGGCCATACAGTATCTTCTGAACCAAGCCCATTTGTGTGTCTCTGCACAGCAAGGAAGTGTGTCCAATTCTAGATCACAAGCAAGAGCTACAAGCACCTGCAAAAATAAATAAAAACAAAAAAGTTCTGGAACTATATTGCTTTTTGGGTGCAACAGAAGTGTGATTTACTTCAGTGACACTAAGCTCCAGTTGGAAATAAGCATGCACTCAGTGGACCCTTTACTGGATGTTCCTGATGTAGAATGTGGCAGTTTTCTGGAAGTGTCATTTTACTTTGTTTACCATACATGCTTGCTAATATAAAATTCCAACAGAACCATGCTACTTAATTATCCAACATTAGTATCTTGTTACCTTAAAGAAAGGGCTGTGAAGCAACTGCTTGCCACCTCTCACAATAGGATCTTCATAGTCAAACTGCCGCTGCAAAGCTTCTGGAAGGCCTTTAACCAAAGCAGCTAAAGCACTGCCCGTGAAACTCTGGGAAAAAAACAGCAAAAGGCAAAGTTAATCTATACACTTAATATACAACGGTAGAAAAAGGAAATTCTTACGGTAGTTGTGATGGAAAATTAATTGCAATTTGATAACCAATGTGGAACATGAGCTCTGTCCAGATCCTAATAAGGCATGTGTCCATATCAAACACCACACTTACTGGCAATTCCAGATGCAAAGAAGTAGATAGTACAGAGTATGAACTAGTTTTTTGTTCTTAAATGAAGACCCACCAAAATAAATTTGAAGCTAACTGCCCACCTGTACTTTCCCTGTCTGTAGCTTACCACAGATTTCAGTTATCACAGCTGCATCTGGCCCCTTTCATGAGTATTACATTAATTTGAACAATTAACAAATTAGAGCAAGACATTACTATTGATAATTTGAGCTTCTTACCATAGTTCGTGTTTCTCCATCATTATCCCCTAGAATCCTATTTATGTTAATAGATTGGCCAAACTCTGTTGTTAGCAGCTTCCGTAGTCTCTGCAAGGCCCACATTCTGTGTCCAGCAGCTAAAATGGCAAAAAGAAAAAACTTAAATTGCTTATAGTATCATTTTTACATCTAATCAACAGACTTCATTTTAAATTTGCACCTACCTAGGGCACTCAATTGAGCACATGCTGCAAGTGACGCTGCCAGGCGAGGAACTATACTCCTATTGGAAGCAAAATTCAAGCGGAAATCCAGCAAACATGTTACCAAATCCATTGATGGACAAGAAAGAATGCAGCGATCTGAAAGGAGGTCTTTAGGGCCTGTGAAAAAAATTGGTAGCTTTTTTAGTCAGTTATCATGAGAATCTTAGTAAGTGGCCTGAGATCTCAACACCTTCAACACTCACTATAAAACAAGTACAGTAACTCCTTGCTTAATGTTGTAGTTATGTTCCTGAAAAATGCTACTTTAAGTGAAATGATGTTAAGCGAATCCATTTTCCCCATAAAAATTAAATGTAAATCGGGGGGGGGAAGGGGTTAGATTCCAGGGGGAAAAAAATTCGCCAGACAAAAGACATTATATTTACACACACACACACCCACACACACACACACTATAAGTTTTAAACAAACCAATACTGTATACAGCAATGATGATTGTGAAGCTTGGTTGAGGTGGTGGAGTCAGAGGGTGGAAGAGGTTGGGATATTTCCCATGGAATGTCTTGTTGCTAAATGATAAACTAATGCTCGGCTGAGCCCTCAAGGGTTAACACATTGTTGTTAATGTAGCCTCACACTCTACAAGGCAGCACAAATGAAGGGAGGAGACACAACAGACGCATGGCAGTGGCTGCAAACATTCCCTGCGGAAACTAAATGTGATGATGAACCCATGCTATCCCACTGGAGCGCACCATTCTCTCCACTTTCCAAAGTGCCGGGTGGTGCATGTGTGTGAGAGACACGCACATTGCCCCTTTAAGTACGCTGACCCCACTCTAAGTACACTGCCTTTTTAAATAGATCAGCAAGTTGAGACAGCAGCTGCTCCCAGCAAGCTCCCTCCATCCTGAGCCCTGTTTTGTTCCCCACCCCCGCTCTTTGGAGATAGGGTACAGGAGCGGGGGGAGAGGGACACCCTGACATCAGCACCCCTCTTCCTCTCCATCCCCTACACAGCAAGCAGGAGGCTCCCAGGAGCAGCTCCAAGACAGAGGGTAGGAGCAGCACATGGCAGTGGGGGCAGGGACACCTGAACTGCCTGGCAATTGATAGCTTGCTGGGCAGGTGCCGTAAAGGGAACTTAGGGGAGCTGATGGGGGACTGCTGGTCCACCATGGTTGCAAGTTCCCACCAGCTAGCTCCAACGGGCTGCTCTTCCTGCAAGCAGTGGACAAAGCTGGTGGCTGCCAAACAATGTTATAAGGAAGCACTGCGCAACTTTTAACGAGCATGTTCTCTAATAGATTAGCAACGTAACAACGAAACAACGTTAACCAGGATAACGTTAAGTGAGGAGTTACTGTAGTTCTAATCCAGATACTCATCTTTCTAAGGAGAGTATGCCAAAACTGTATCCTCACTTATTTATGTATCTTGTTACTTTGTTGATCTATTCTCTATTCTAAATAAACATGTATAAGTGGACACTGCAACCTTTGCTTATGAATACCCAACTCTCTCCTCCTACCATATATTATGACTTACCTGCAGCTGGCATGATAGGATAAACTGTGAATCGCCATCCCCATCCATTCACAGAGCCATCACTGATGAATTTCCACTTTAATTCATCTCCCGGAATTCGCAATTCACTAGACCAATCAGACCACTCACGACCTGTTACAGTGGGATAATACATACACACATTTTCATCTATACTGATTAATGATTACTTCAGTCATCCATAAAATATCATATAGCTACTAGATGCTAGTTGCTGTAAGCATTAAATGAATGTTTCCTAGAAGAAAAAGATAGATCTGTAAATGAAGCACATAAACGTGCATATAAAAATAGCTAAAAATCCAAGACAAGAAGCAATTTCCTGACAACACAACTTTGTTCCTGCTTGAAAAGCTCAACTTAAATTGTCATCTAAGAGATGCCTTCAGGTGTTTTAATACCAAAGTAAGTTACATTTCTGAAAGTCCACTTTCCTGTGGAAAAAATAAAATGTTGGCAACAAGCAATCCATGACAATATACAAACTGAATTCACTATTTAGAATCTTTTCCCACTTTCTCAGTTCAGTACTTGTTCTCTCTGCAGAGACTGATAATAGTTATAAAGTACCAAAAACAGTTTTTTACATAAGCCTATTTCATTCCTAAGATAAAAGTCCTACAGAGAAAACATTTAAAACAATAAGAGAATCTACACACATGCTAATAAGCTTAACAGACATCACCCCACTTCTAACATGAAGGACTGTTCCTGCCAGAGCCCAACACCCCACCCCAGGGGTTCTCTTTGTGGTGACAAGATCATCACAGCTTCAGCTCAGAACAAGCACATTCATAAACATGATTAGTCCACCCTTTACACAGTTCAGAGGACTCTGACCTGGAATTTCCAGAAGCACGTAATTTGTACACACAGGATCTCTCCTCCCAGTGCAAAGCTTCAAAAGGTTGGCTTCAGAGAGAATTTGCCTTTCCCTCACCCCCATGTACTTCCTAGGAAACCTACTGCAAATGTATTGTCCCAAAAAGCCCTTTGACATTCCTAATATCTTCCAGAGATTGCATTAAATCTTGTCTTCCTGCTAAAGAAGTTCCACATAATCTCACAATAGTACAAAAACATTTACATTTTAATATAATGAATTCCAAAGATATTTACCTTAATTCAATAAAATGGAACTCAACTAATGAGATTTGTCCACAATATTGCCTGTCACAATCACCATCAAGCAACTTAAATACAGTACTAAAACAATAATTATAAACTTGTGTGCCCAAATTGATATGAGATCCAATGTGAAGGCATGACTTCTTGCTCCCTACATCTACTTTCAGACACCATGACCCAATTTGAATAATCTTGGTTCAGGGAGATGGTGGACACCAAAAGGCCCATGCCACTATACAGATTCAAAGTGCTCCATAAAATGGACTTCTGCTCTTGGAGAAAGGGGTCAGCAGAAATGGTAGCCATCATGATCCATAGCTTGCCCATACTTTAAATGGCACACTTGATGAGAGTGAGAAAGGAAAATACCACATGGGTGAGTAAATGAAAGAAGAAAAAAGACGGTTACTCACCTGTAGTAACTGGTGTTCTTCGAGATGTGTTGTTCCAATCCATTCCAGTTAGGTGTGCGCCAGTGCACGGCTTCTCCGAACTTTTTACCCTAGCAGGCTGGCGCCTGGAGTGGCGCCGCTATGGCGCTAAATATATACCTCAGCCAGCCCGTCCGCTCCTCAGTTCCTTCTTGCCAGCTACTCCGACAGTGGGGAAGGAGGGCGGGTCTGGAATGGATTGGAGCAACACATCTCGAAGAACACCAGTTACTACAGGTGAGTAACCGTCTTTTCTTCTTCGAGTGATTGCTCCAATGCATTCCAGTTAGGTGATTCCCAAGCCTTACCTAGGCGGTGGGGTCGGAGTGAGACGTGGCAGAGTGCAAAACTGCTGAGCCGAAGGCTGCGTCGTCTCTAGACTGCTGCACCAACGCGTAGTGGGAGGCGAAGGTGTGGACCGAAGACCAGGTGGCCGCTCTGCAGATGTCCTGGATGGGGACATGGCTCAGGAAGGCGGCTGACGAGGCGTGCGCTCTCGTAGAATGAGCGGTGAGTCGGCATGGTGGCACGTGAGCCAGCTCGTAGCATGACCTGATGCATTGAGTCACCCAGGAGGAAATGCGCTGGGTAGAGACCGGCTCGCCCTTCATGCGATCAGCGACTGCGATGAAGAGCTGGGTGGAACGCCGAAAGGACCTTGTCCGGTCGATGTAAAACGCCAGCGCCCTACGGACGTCGAGGGTGTGGAGCTGTTGTTCCCGGGGCGAAGCATGGGGCTTCGGGAAGAAGACCGGGAGAAAGATGTCCTGATTAAGGTGGAAGGCCGAGACCACCTTTGGTAGGAAGGCCGGGTGAGGACGAAGCTGCACCTTATCTGCGTGAAAGACGGTGTAGGGGGGGCCCACCGTCAACGCTCGGAGCTCCGAGACTCTCCTTGCCGATGTTATGGCAACCAGGAAGGCCGTCTTATAGGAGAGGTAGAGGAGAGAACACGTGGCCATAGGCTCGAATGGTGGACACATGAGCCTGGCCAGGACGAGGTTCAAGTCCCAGGTCTGGGCAGGGCGACGCACTGGCGGGTATAAGCGGTCGAGGCCCCTCAGGAAGCGGGAGACCATCGGATTGGAGAAGATGGTTCGACCGGCGGACACCGATGCGAGGTGGACCCGCAAGGAGGAAACCGCCAGACCCTGCTCCTTAAGGTACCATAGGTAGTCTAAGATGGTAGGGACAGGCACCACGAATGGGTTGAGCCCTTGCTGGTCACACCAGAGCGCAAACCTCTTCCATTTCGCCATGTAGGTGGTACGAGTGGAAGGCTTTCTGCTTTCAAGCAGGACTTGCTGCACGGCCGCCGAACAGTCCCTCTCTGCGTGGGTCAACCACGCAGGTACCAGGCTGTAAGATGGAGGGACTGCAGGTTCGGATGGCGGAGTCTGCCGAAATCCTGGGTGATGAGGTCCGGCCATAACGGGAGGGGGATGGGATCCCGAACGGAGAGCTCGAGCAGCAGGGTGTACCAATGCTGCCTCGGCCAGGCCGGAGCCACGAGGATGATTGTGGCTCGATCCCTCCGCAGCTTCTGGAGCACTCTGTGCACGAGCGGAAAGGGAGGGAAGGCATAGAGGAGGTGAGTCTGCCAGGGATACAGGAAGGCGTCCGACAGAGAGCCCGGCGAGTGACCCCGGAACGAGCAAAAGTGGAGACACTTCCTGTTCGCCTTGGAGGCGAAGAGGTCGACCCGGGGAAACCCCCACCTCTGGAAAATCGTATGTGCAACGTCGGGACGAAGGGACCACTCGTGGGAGAGAAACGACCTGCTGAGACGGTCGGCCAGCGTGTTCTGCACTCCCGGAAGAAAAGACGCTTCTAGGTGAGTGGAGTGGGTCACACAGAAGTCCCACAGGAGGGTCGCTTCCTCGCAGAGGGGAGACGAGCGGGCACCGCCCTGCTTGTTCACATAGTACATCGCAGCGGTGTTGTCTGTGAGTACTGTTACACAACGGTGTTGCAGGTGGGAGCAGAAGGTTCGGCAGGCGAGGCGGATGGCACGGAGCTCGCGGACATTGATGTGCAGCGCGAGCTCCTGGGGCGACCAAAGGCCTTGGGTGTGAAGGTCGCCCAGGTGGGCCCCCCAACCGAGTGCCGAGGCATCCGTGGTCAGCGTGGCGGATGGGCGAGGAGGATGGAACGGGACCCCGCACACGAACTCCGGGGTGAGCCACCAGCGGAGGGAGTCGAGGGCCGTCCTGTTGACCGTGACCACCATGTCGATGGGGTCTCGATGAGGCCGGTACACCGTCGCGAGCCAGGATTGGAAGGGGCGAAGATGGAGCCGCGCATATGCGGTGACATATGTGCAGGAGGCCATGTGACCGAGAAGGCGTAGGCAGGAGCACACTGTTGTGGTCGGGAAGGCGACGAGGTCCCTGATGATGGAGACCATCGCCTGGTGCCGGGCTCGAGGGAGAGAGGCCCTGGCAACCGTGGAGTCCAGAACTGCGCCGATGAACTCCAGCCGCTGCGTTGGGAACAAGGTGGACTTCTCGGTGTTGATGAGAAGACCCAGCCGCTGAAAGAGAGACAGAATTTCTGCCATCTGTTCTATCACGAGCTGACGGGACTGAGCTCGTACCAGCCAGTCGTCGAGATACGGGTAGACGTGCACCTGACGACGGCGGAGGGCTGCTGCTACGACTGCCATGCATTTTGTAAAAACCCTTGGTGCAGTGGAGAGTCCGAAAGGCAACACCGTGAACTGGTAGTGGATGTTGTTGACCACAAACCGAAGGTAACGCCGATGAGGAGGATAGATCGCGACATGGAAGTAGGCGTCCTTCATGTCGAGGGCGGCAAACCAGTCTCCCGGATCCAGGGAGGGAATAATGGTCCCCAGGGTGACCATACGAAACTTGGGCTTGAGCAGGTATTTTTTCAGCTCTCGCAGGTCCAGGATAGTTCGCCTTGGGGATGAGAAAATAACGGGAGTAGAATCCCCTGCCCTGCCTGTCTTGAGGCACTGCTTCTATGGCACCCACGCTCAACAGAGTCTGAACCTCTTGCAAGAGGACTTGCTCGTGAGAGGGGTCCCTGAAGAGGGACAGGGAGGGTGGGTGGGAAGGCGGGGGCGAAACAAATTGAAGGCGGTATCCCGACTGGACTGTTTGAAGAACCCAGTTGTCCGATGTTAAGCGGGACCACGCCGAAAAGAAATGGGAAAGGCGGTTGTAAAATAATGGGGAAGGATCCGGTAGGGAGAGTGATGGGCCGTCCTCGGGCGTCCCATCAAAAGGCCTGCTTAACCCCCTGAGGTGGTTGCGGCGGTTGCCGGACGGACGACGGCGATTTTGGGCCGGTCGTCGGCTGGCATAGGGGCGATAGCGCTGTTGGTAGCGGGAGGGCTGCGGCCGGAAGGGCCTGTGCTGCGTCGCCGGCGTATGCATGCCGAGCGTGCGGATGGCAATGCGCCCGTCCTTCAGGGTCTGGATCCGAGAGTCTGTCTTTTCGGAAAACAGACCCTGGGTGTCGAAGGGGAGGTCCTGGAGGGTATACTGCACCTCTGGCGGCAGGGTGGAGGACTGCAACCAGGAGATGCATCGCATTGTAACGCCGGATGCCAAGGTCCGAGCCCCGGAGTCCGCGGCGTCGAGGGCGGCCGTAATAGATGCCCGGGAGGACTTCCTCCCCTCGTCCAGCAAGGCGGAGAACTCCTGGCGTGATGTGGAAGGCAGGAGCTCCGCGAACTTCGCCAGGGACGTCAGAATGTCAAAGACGTACCTGGCGAGGAGGACCATGATGTTTGCGATCCTGAGCTGCAAACCCCCTGCGGAGTAGACCTTACGGTCGAGCAAGTCCATGCGCCTGGCGTCCTTGGACTTAGGCGCAGCGGCCGGTTGGCCGTGCCTCTCGCGGTCGTTAACAGATTGGACTACGAGGGAGTCCGGGGTTGGGTGGGAGTAAAGGTACTCATAGCCTGATGGTGGGGCTGAGTACTTGCGCTCGACCCCGCGTGCTGTGGGTGGAATGGAAGCAGGGGTCTGCCAGAGCGTAGTGGCGTTCTTTTGAATGGTCCGGACAAATGGTAACGCCACGCGGACAGGAGCGTCCGCACCCACCACATTGGTAATTGAATCCTCGTCCTCTTGGACCTCCTCGACGGGGAGATTCATGGACGCCGCCACCCTGCGAAGCAGGTCCTGGAACGCCCGGAGGTCAATGGGCGGGGGTTCGCTGGTTGCAGCACCTGCCACCGCTTCATCCGGCGAGGATGATGAAGATGCACCCTGCACAACCGGCTCAGGCTGTACGGCCGGTGGTTGAGCCTCCTCCAAATCGTGGGGCGTGGGTGGTTGGTGGACCGGAGGAGCAGCGGACTCGTGCCGGGGGGAAGGAGGCGGCCGGCTAACCGTCGCTTCAGGGACCCTGGTACTGGCGGTCACATCCCTGCTGGGAAACGGGATACCCTGTCCTTCATGCTGCCCCCACGGGACCCAGTAGCCCCACTGTTCATGCGGACGACCTTGTGGGGTCGGCCACCGATGGTCAGCATCATCGGCACCGGAGGCCACGGATGCTGCGCGGGATGGCCAAGGCGGTGCTGCGGTGCCGAAGGACTGAACCGCTGGAGGTGGGAGGCCCTGCACCGACGGCACGGAGGGTCGATATGCAGAGCGCCGACGGGACGGTGAACGTGAGCGCTGACTGCAGCGGCGCCGGGAGCTCGACCGGCGCCGGGAGCTCGACCGGGACCGGGATCCGCGGTGCCGGGAGTGACTCCGAGAGTCGCGGTGCCGAGATCTCTGACGGTACCGACGATACGGAGACCTGGATCGGTGTCGTGACGACCGGATCGGTGCTCGAGATCGGTACCGGGACTCAGACCGGCGTCGGGATGGCGCTCGGTGCCGTGAAGAGGAGCGGCGACGAGATCCCGAACGACGTGACTGGGACCTGCGCCGGGACCGGGACCGGGACCGGGACCGTCGTCCATGCCGCTCGTCGATAGATGGCGGTCTTGTCATTCTGGCTGGCTTGCCCAGAGAGACAACAGCCCGCACCGGCGGTGCCGGGGGCTCGGAGCCTCTGTGAGTCTGATCAGGTCCCGCGCGGAGGAGAATGTCTCCGGCGTCGAAGGCAGCCTTGGCTCAACCTCGGTCGGTGCCGGGGAGCGTGGCGGTGCCGGACTCGACGGCGCTTGCGGAGCCGGAGTCGAGGGCTCAGACGCACTGTCGCGGCCACTCTTGTGGCGGACTCAGCCTTCGCCAGTTTCTGCTTGCGTGAAGGCGAGCGAGCGTGCCGGGTCGCTTTAGGCGGCGGCTCAGGTACCGTGGCCACGGTGCCGGGCCGTCGGTGCACTCTGCACCGGCAGCCCTCGGTGCCGCGCTGACGGTGCCGGAGGCTGGAGGACGCCTCCATAAGGAGCTGCTTGAGGCGACTGTCTCTGTCCTTACGGGTTCGCGGCTTAAAAGCCGAACAAATAGCACACTTGTCGGTGCGGTGTGCCTCGCCCAGGCAACGGAGGCAGGAGCTGTGGGGGTCACCCACTGGCATAGGCCTCTGGCACGCTGCGCAGGGCTTAAAGCCCGGTGCCTTGGGCATGAGCCCGCACCGGGGAGGCGACAGGAGGGACGACTCCCCCTATCCTTATCTAAACACTAACTAACTACTGACTACTGAACTAAACTAACCGTAAAGAAACTATATACAACAATGAATAGCGATAGCTAGGGATGTGGAGGACTACTGAGCACTCCACAGTTCCGACTGCCGTCACGGGCGGGAAGAAGGAACTGAGGAGCGGACGGGCCGGCTGAGGTATATATTTAGCGCCATAGCGGCGCCACTCCAGGGGGTTGCTAGGGTAAAAAGTTCGGAGAACACCTAACTGGAATGCATTGGAGCAATCACTCGAAGAAGAACTGACAGATACTGGATATATGATTTGATCCAGGGAAGGGAGGAGGAGAAAAGAAAGAAAAAGGAAAGGAAGAAAGAGCAAGTGATCGAATTTAAAAACTCTCCAGTCTGTGCCAGATTTTATTTAGAGCACTTGAGAGCAGAAAGATTTGCCTTTAATGTAGTAAAACCCATATTTCCAGAATTTTAAAATTCTTACAATGAAAAAAAACCATCTAGCATTCCTGTTATAAAATACTGTTTCACACTATGTTCAGATTCATTAAAAATAAATACCTTGGTTATACAGAAAATTGTACACCACACATACTAGGAACCATTTGGAGATGTAACAGCAAAATCAGCATTTACATTTGATCTTAAGGTACAGGCAGGAAAACTTATTTTACAAATCACAACAGAATTACCAAGCGACAAATTAAAAAGTAAAGCAAATTGAAGAGTACGTTTCAATCCTGCCCCAAAACAATTACCACATGCTGCCAGCTTATACTGGTCTTTATACATAGAGGTTAGAATGTTAAAACATATTTTAAATGTGGAGCCTATCAAAAATAATTTAGGCTGCAGATTAAAGTTGAAACTCTTCTGTAAAATACACTACTTTATTTGCACTTTAGAAATTACTTTGCATATATGCACAAATATTAAAAGTTGTTTCTGTTAATTACCAGAATCTACATGTGTTTCAGTTATGGTTATGCGTGCTTCAGAAATAATCTAATGTATTGAGACAACTGCTTAAATTTTTTAAATTTTGCTTATTAAAAAACATTGTAAATCAATATTTGATATGTATTTTTCTAGCCTATTCTCCACCCAAAATAAACCTATACCATTTGCAATACGAGTATATTTCATCCAACAGTAAGAAACTAAGCACTTAAGAAAAATAAAGTAAATATAACATTTGGATTCTTATCACCTGATCGGACTGAAACTATCCTGTTGACTCCATCCATTATGGTGAGAGGGTCATGGCGTCGCTCTGTAGAACACTGGCGATCAAATTCTACTCTGAGTCCCTCAGCACCTAACAAGCAACAAAGTACTTTATATAATTAAACAATAAGTAAAATGGGGAAAATGTAAGCTTTAAAAGTCCAGTGAATTAAAACACTGTTTGAACTGTTCTATGCTGATCAAGCTGGAACGTAGCTATTTTCTATTAAGATAATTATTTGCCTGTAATTAATGTTCTTTGAAAGTATTACATAGTATAGATCCACACACCACCCATGAATTTGGGCCAATTGTACATGACACTGTTCAGGACACTACAAACCTTACGTAATCTGTTAAAGCATGTCAGAGCAAAGTATACCTGCAAGCTGAGGCAAAACGGCTAATGGCATCAGAAGTCTAACTTTTGGACAGTATTAAATCAATTCAAAATGCAACCACAATGCACAAAGAAAAATTATAGTCTAATAGTTAAGGCCAAGGACAAAGAAATTTGTTTATTTCAGGCCCTGATAACAATTTACTATGTGATTATGGGCAAGCTGTTCCCAATAAAAATTAGATGTGATCTTCAGCTGCAGAGCAGCTGTGTACCAAATCCAGTACTGCCCAGAGAACCTGAATTCATGAAGAGTACATTTAACAAATTCAAGCAAGGTTATCATCATCATCAAGCGTACAAATTTTTATTATAACAGGTATGTTAAAACTACCCAATTTACTCAAACATTTTAGTGAAGATTCAAAATGGATGATTGTAAACTGAATCTAAGTGTCTGTTCCTGCAAATCTGCATAATGTAAGTAACTGAATGGATAATTTCTCATCTCATATAAATCTTATCAGAATTCCGTACCTGGTATTTTAACAGTGCCACTGGTTGAAGTATCATCTGTATATGGATGGCTACTTTCCACCACCACTGGCTGTGAAGAAAGACGGCCACTTTGCGAGTCTGTAGCCACATCTTCTAACTCTGTAACACACAGCTCCAACAACATGTCAGCAACCTAAAAAAAACATCTCTACTGATTATACATATCTTCATAAAGAAAACAATTCAGTCTTCTAGAAAAAACTGATAACGAGAGTAAGCCATGATCCCCATCCTTCTTGGTGTCTTGTCCATTACATTCCAATATTCCAACAGAAAAGGTATGAATAAATGAAATAAGCCTCTATTTCAGTTATCAGAGCAATGCAACAAGAAGCAAATATCACATTAAACCCAAAACAGGCAAGAAAAATAAGTTTAAAATGCCCATTAAACAAACAAATGAAAACATCAAAGGTAAGTGTTAAGATAACTGAATGCTAAAATATGCTAATACCCAGGGTTCTCAACCAGGGGTCCATGAGCCCTTTTCAAGGGGGCTACGGGGCCCCATGGCTGAAACCCAAAGCCTGATCCTTGACACTCCCCACAGGGATGAAGCCAGAAGGTACGGGGCTGAAGTGCCGATCCCCGGCACCCCCCATGGGGCCGAAGCTCTGATCCCCAGCGCTCCCCTTGGAGCTGAAGCCAGGAGCAGTGGGGCTGAATCTTGGAGCCCCAAGCCCTGGTGCTCCCCGGGGGCCAAAAGCTCTGAGCCCATAGGCAGAGTTGGGGGGTATGGAGGGCGCTGACCCCTGTACCCCAAACTTCAGCGGATGAGCAGGGCAGTTGCAGGGCAGCTCCCTCCCTGCCCCCCATCTCCTTCTCTCCCCGCCCCCTGGCCAGGTCAGCGGTGGGAAGCCAGAGCGGGACAGCTACTGCTCTGGCTGGTGACATGGAGCAGGCAGCTGCCCCTCATCTCCTGCTGGTGCCCGGGGTTGAAGCTGCCCCCTCAGCTCCCAACCTCCTTTGCTCCCACAGAGGCAGGCAGTAAGAGCCACCTGGGTGGGGGGGACCCAGCTCCATGGCTGGCAGAGCCCTCCGGGAACCAGGACCGCAGGGGAGCCCTCTCAGCACACAGCCCCTACACTACTCCTTGCCCTACACTTCGAGCTACCCTCCATGCCTGCACACAGCCCCTAGCTAGCCTCTCCCTGCACACTGAGCTACCCCCATACCTGCACAAAGCCCCTAGTTATCCCCTCCCTACACCCTGAGCTACGCCCCTGCTCGCACGGATCTGGCTCAAGCCCTGCTGGCCTCTGCCTCCCTCCCCCAAAATAGATGTCCCTGCCCCGAGAGCCCCCCACCTCCGCTGGGTCCTGGAGTTTTTAATAGCATGGGGGGGCGGGGCTCCGGGGAAAAAAGGGTTCAGAACCCCTGGGAAATTTATAATATTGACTCTCATTAATTTTTACAGCAAACAGCTATATTCATTTGGTACTCCAATAAAAGGTTTATGGACTGTTATATTAGTATAAGATAATTATTAGTTTTTATGTTTGTAAAAACCTACATCTTCTGAACCTTTATCTTCAATGAGTAGGCATCACCGCAACAGAATGAGAAAGAAGGGAGGATAGTTAAAATACAGTAAGACAACAAAAATCACTTTGACTGACCTGTGGGTATGCAGTGCCCATTCCAGACAGCACAGCGGAAAGAACATCCTTTCCCTTCTCACCAGCCCTGGTGGAGACAGCAAGCTTCAGCAGGTCAACCATGACTCGTGTGTCATCCGGTACTAAAAGACTAGTGAACTCATCCAAGTATTGGGGTTCGGGACCAGATACTTTACTTTGGCTTTCTACATCCTGAAAGAGAAATTCAAGAAATATATAATATATAATGAAGAAAGATGGAAGAAAGATTTTAAACAACAAACTGAGTTAACTTGCCTATAAAAACCCAACATGGTCACAACCTGTTCTGTAACTGTTGTTCTTTGAGATGTGTTGCACATGTCCATACTGCTTCAGATGTGTGCATGTTCAGTGCACTAGCATTACAGACTTTTCCCTTAGAGGTACCCCCACATCAGGGCAGCCCATGCACCCACTGCTGCCTCCTACTGCTGCACAATGGCACAAAGGGTAGAGCCACCTTGATCCTCCTCAGTTCCTTCTTACCAGACAGATTTAGATAGAGAGGGGAAGGAGAGTGGGTCATGGAATGGACATGTGCAACATCTCACAGAACAACAGTTACAGAACAAGTTAGGAACCATTTTTCTTAAGTGATTGCACATGTTCATTCTGTTTCAGGTGTCTCTCAAGCAGGTCAATCAGGAGATGGAATCAGAGTCGACCTGAATAATGACAGAAGGATTAAATGTCCAAATCTGATATCTCTAGTCTGTTGAGAGACGGCATTAGAATCAAAGATATGTACTAATGACCAAGTTGCATCTCTACAAACAGCCACTACAGGCACATGAGCTAGAAAGACTGCACAGGCCATCTGAGATCTCGTTGAACATGCCAGCATGCTGTCTGGGGAAGTTACATTGGTCATATCATAGCACAAATGTATACAGGAGGAAATCCACAATAGGATTCTTTGAGATGAGACTGGAATGCCCTTCATCCTGCCTGCAACTGCCACAAACAGTTATGAAGATGGCCTATGGTTTAGTCCTATCCAAGTAAAATGCTAATGCTCTCAACATCAAATGTGTGGAGTCTCTCCTCTTTCTTATGAGAATGAGGATTGGGGAAGAATGTTGGTAAGTATACTGCCTGACTGATATGGATGTGAGAAACCACTCTGGTGAGAAATTTTGGATGAAGGTGAAGATGTACCTTTTCCTCGTATAAGATACCTGATGGATCAGATACCAGGGCTCTCAATTCCCTCACTCTTCTTGCAGAGATAATTGCCACCAAAAAGGCTGGCTAACTTGAAAGATGAAGAAACAAACAGAGAACAGGCAGTTCAAAGGGCAAGGTGGGTGTGTATAATAATGTTCAAATCCCCACGAGGGAACATAATACCTCCTTTCAGTCCTCTTAGCTGTGTGAGGCAGGGAAGATGGTTTTTGCCACAACACTCTAGTGGACTCCCGAATAGCTTCATTTATGGTCAGCGCCACCCAATAAGGCCCCACAGATGCCAAAATGTCAACCAATCTGCCTGAGCTCTCCTGAACTACTTCCATCTGTATATCAGGGTGGAAGCCATTCTCTTAAGGAGATTCTGATGGGCCCTATAATCATCCAGAAACGGTGAGAAAACACTGGACACTACCACCTGATCAAGTGATGAGGAGGAGTAACCCAAGGCTGGCTGAAATGGCGCTTCTCCCAATTCCTCCAAAGTGAGATTCATTGGGGCAGACCGGTCAAGTCTGATAACCGAGCTCAGTACCAGGAGTGGCTTCTTGCAGATCTCAACGCAAAGAGTGATCACAGTACCTACTGGAACAGGGAGGGGGAGAAGAGGAACTGGAGCTGGATGGAAACCCACACTGGCTCCAGTAGAGTTACAGATATGGCACTGGAGTCCAATTTTTTCCTGACAAAGGCTCCCTACTGATGAACCAATATGGAGCCTCCACTGGATACCAGCAGTGAAAACTTCTCATAGCAGAGTGATGTTTTACGTGACACGTCTGTAACACATAAGATCCAATTTCTGACTCAGACAACGAACCCAAGTCATTCAATGAGGGAGGTGCCATGTTTCTCAGTGCTGGGAAGCAGTGATGGGAGTCTGGAGAGGAAGGCACTGGAGAAATTATAGTCAGTTTGCCCCTCAACTGCATCGTACGAAGGGGTACCAGACCATTCGAAGGTGCCCATGGTACTTGGTGCTGAACTCTAGCAGTCAGCAAGTCCTTGTGGGTGACTGTTGGTATTGGGTGAAGTGTTTCTTGAACCACCAGTATCAATAGACTCAGCTGATCACTTGCCATGACATCAGTCTCGGGAGTTGACAGCACCAGGAGTCTCTCTTGGTGCTGCTGAGTCAAAGAGGACGCACTGACGAACAAGATGGTGCTTCCTTATAGTCAATCTCAACAGCATCAGTACTTGAGTTAACAACCTCACCTAAGGTTCTACCTGCCCCGAAGGCAGACTGCTTGGCACTCTGCGCACTCTACCCTGCTTCTCAGCTTGGCTGCTGGACACTGGTGCTGGCAACCTCAATCTCCTGGGCAATGCCGTTCCTCAGTGCAGTCTTCCAATGTTTCTTCTTCAGTACCGGAGAAGGAGATCAATGTTGGGACTTTGCCATGCCAGGAGGCGCGCTCCTAAGCAAAGTAAAGGCGCTCAATGCCCACCTCGAGCAGGAAGGTTCTGAAGATTGGGAAGGGCTGCATCCATAAGGAGGTGTTTTAGTCTGACCTCCTGGTATTTGTTAGTTCTGGGTTTCAAGCCCCTGCAGATTTCACATCTGTCCCTGATATGTGCTTCTCTGAGGCACTTCAGGAACCTGGAGTGCAGGTCCCTGATCGGCATCAGCTTCCTGCATGCGTTTCAAGGTTTAAAGCAGTGGTCTCCAACCTTAACGCACAAGATCACTTTTTGAATTTAAGGGCAACCCAGGATCTACCCCATCCCCCCTCTCTTCATCACTCGCTCTCCCCCACCCTCACTTTCACCAGGCTGGGGCAGGGGGTTGGAGTTTGGTAAGGGGTGCGGGCTCTAGGCTGGGGCCAAGGGGTTCGCAGTGTGGGAGGGCACTTCGGGCTGAGCCTGAGGCAGCGGGTTGGAGTGCAGGAGGGGGTGAGAGGTGCAAGCTCTGGGAGGAGCTCATGGCTGGGGCAGGGGATGCAGGAGAGGGTTTGGGGTGCTGGATCTGGAAGGGGGGCAGGCTCTTGCTGGGCAGCACTTCCCTTGGGTGGCTCCCAGTCGGTAGCGCAGCGGGGCTAAGGCAGGCTCCCTGCCTGCCCTGGCCCCACGCCACTCCCAGAAGTGGCCAATGCACCCCTGCGGCCCCCGGGGGGGTGGGGGGAGTGGGCACTTGCACTGCCCCTCTCTGCAGGCACCGCCCCACAGCTCCCATTGGCCACAGCTCCCCAATTACCAGCCAATGGGAGCTGTGGGGGGGGCACTTGCAGGCAGGAGCAGTGCACGGAGACCCCTGCCTCCCATTCCTCCGGGGCTACGCTGGCCGCTTCTGGGAGCAGTGTGCTGACTGGGAGAGTGTCCAGGATCGACCGGTTGGTGACCACTGGTTTAAAGTCTGGGGACTGAGGCATGCCACAGCACTGGGCATCGACACCCATAACCACTGGGAACCAAAATGTAAACTAAATACATTAGTAAAATAAAAATAAAAACCTACACTTCAGTAAGACGACGCAACAAGTACCAACCATATACAACAGAAAAGACTCAGAAAGAGGGAAACACTTGTGGTAGCAAGTTACCACCTGTGATGATTGTCAGAGCGTGCTAAGAAGGAAGAGATGAGAGTTGGGTCTACCCTTTGGACCATCATGCAGCAGCACAATGCAGCAGAGGACACATGTGCCATACCAATGGGTACAGCTGAGGGAAAAATCTCAAATGCTAGTGAACTGAGCAAGCTTACACCTGCAGGGGAACAGGCATGTGCAAGAACTCCAAGAAGAAACAGAAATTTAATACTGTGACCCTAAGACAGGGGTGGGCAAACTTTTTGGCCCGAGGGCCACATCTTGGTATGAAAGTTGTATGGTGGGCCATGAATGCTTACGAAATTGGGGTTGGAGTGCAGGAGAGGGTGAGGGCTCTGGCTGGAGTTGCAGGCTCTGGAGCAGGGCCAGAAATAATAAGCTCCATTATTACTTTTCCGTGATTTTCCATGGCTTGTCTGCAACTCAGCTGCAATTTGGGACAATCATCCCGTGATTCAAGTAGGGGCTCAATAATAAACATCTATCAGCCGTATCCACAGTTTTGACTAGTAGAAAGTAGTGGTAGGTTAACAAGTGTTCAGCTCCTATTTTGTGAAAGCCCTAACTAATTAAAAGGGAAAATGTGAAGAGAAATACAAAATATCAAGCCACAAAACCGTAATAGATGACTGACTGTCAAATCCTCAGCACAAAGTCCTAAGGAAAAAAATATCAACTATTTCTTGATTTTATGAACCAATGCTTATTAGGCAAGGCTTAGGAGCATTGCATATTTAGGGATCACTTCACTACATCATTTGGGGCATTTACTAAACAAAAATTTGCCATGCTGAAGTATACTATAAAAATTACTGCCTACTTATGTAAACAATACTTTTACATGCATTAGACAGTAGGGCTGGCTGGAAAACAAAAATTTCAGAAAAAACAAGCTTTCAAAAATTTGTTTTCATTCCGCATCAGAACTGAAATGAGACCGTTCGAATTTTAGGGTGAAAAAACCCACAAGACTACCAACCCCAGAATAACCAGTAACTCAGTGGTGGTTAGGGCACTCGCCTAGGATATGAGATTCAACTCCCTGCCGAATTTGAAACTAAGACATAGGGCAGGTCTACACTACCGTTTAAGTCGATCTAACCTACGTCGCTTAGGGGTATGAAAAAGAAACTCCTCTGAATGACAAGTTACAGTGACCTAAGAGCTTTCCACACCAATGCTATAGCGGACATAGCTTCCACCTCTCTTATGTCGATGGGAGAGTCCTCTCCTGTCAGCATAGAGCATCTTCACTGGATGTGCTGCAGCTGCGCTGATTTAGTGCTTCTAGTGTAGACCTGCCCTTACACCTGGGTCTCCCACATCCCAGGTGAGTGCCCTAAGTACCAGACCATTATTGATTATTTTGGGGTAGGGGTCCCTCTCTCCCCTTTTCCTTTGGGTCTCCCACATCCCACGTGAGGCTATTGGTTATTCTCGAGTCCCTCTCTCCTCTTCCAGAAATTTCATCCTGACCTTAAGAAACCTTCCCAACTAAATTTTTGTAAAAATAAGATACTTATTCATGAAACATTTCAGCTTTAACAAAACAGCACTTTTAGATGGGAAAAAATTTCAAAAAATTTGTGACCAGCTCTACCTAGCACAATAAAAAATACATTTGCATTACACAAAGCTAACTAACTACATACACGGAGTTGTATTACATTCTCAACAAGAAACAGGATGTATACTAAGCAGTGAATTTAGAAATAATTGCAGAATCTGAGTTTCCTGTAAAACAGCATGCATATGGCAGTTGCTGTAGCACCAGAATTTTTTTTTTCCTCTGATGACATAACTTGTCAAACACCAGAACAATTCAATTGCTTGCTGGAGATACATAATAAAACCTATAATCTTAAAAAATATTAGCAATATTACTTCTTTGGTTTTCGTCATGGTCTCTGCTATGATACTGGCAGCTCCAGGATCATCAGTGACTGGAATGAAAGGACGAGAAGAGGCAGCAGCAGCTGAGGGAGTTACAGCAGAGGGGGTCACAGCATCTTCTGAAGAAACAACCTAGTCAAAAAACATCATAGTTAACCAGATAGCAGAGCAATAAGATACTGCATGTGTTTAAACAAGCTTAACTAGACTTTTTAAAAAGAAGTTTGTGCTCAGAAAAGAGATGCCTAAAAACAGTAGCATCTTATTCAAGAAATCCAGTCCCTGTATGAACCTTGCAGTGGTGCCTACTGGCGAACTAAGGGCTTTTCTTCACTATGGCACTAAGTCGATGTAAGTTATGCTGCTTCAGTTACATAAAACTACATAAGCGAAGTCAACATAACCTACATCGACTTACTGCAATGTCTACACCATGCAATTTCAACAGGAGACGCTCTCCCATCAACTTAGCATTTCTTAACCTGACTCGCTAAATCGACGCTGCTGCATCCATCGCAGCAGCGCTGATTTAGCTCGCAGTGAAGACAAGCCCTAAATCAGGGCCCCACTGCACTAGGTACGAACATGCAGTAAGATGACAATTCTTATCCCAAAGAGCTTACAACCTAAAAGACAAGACATAACAGCTGGATGAGACAAACAAGTATGTCAGCATGGGGGAAATGGAGATGTATCCTCTTTAGTGACAAAATTATTATTACTATTCCTTTTAACACTGAACAACACACACAGTATGTTTGTATCTGGCTTTCTTTTCAATACACCACACAATAGAAATAAGGTTACAATTATTTGTTACATTTGAAATAAGATTTAGACACTGATGATTCTCTTCATCTTGTCATTTGTTCTTTTTTAAATCCAGTTTATAAATTTACTTCTACTTCTTAAACTGTTTCAATACCTGATTAAGAGAACACCAATATCTTTGAATCAGGTCTAAAACATGGTGAGAGATTTCCTTATGTTTTTATCTGATTCACTGGACTCTAAACTTGTGAATTGATCAATTATAATCAGGCACAGCTGACAAATCGCAGGTACTTCATGGCATTGATTCTAGAAGTTAGACTGATACTGAAGTAAAGTTCTTACATGTTACTGTCAAATTAAATAAAGGAAAATACTTCACAGTGTTATTGTTGATGGATGTTTCAGCACTCCAAAATTGTTGTTCTGATAGCAAAACTATTCTGATTTTATTTATTTTACCTCTCCTCTCCTGTCTTGCCAGGGATTTGGACTCAGTCTCTCTTCAACATCCACTGCTAGCACACACTCTTCCCCATTGGCAGGGCTCCCTGTAGAAGCAGCATCTGGTGGTGGGACCGGGGATGAAGAAGGACATTCCACTGGTGCAATCATACTTGCAGGCATCAGTGCTCCAACCACTGCATCCCTAAATCAAAAACGAACAAACTGTTGAGGAAAGACTTACACTAGGACCACCAAATCCTCTCCTTGGAAGAAAAGTGTCCTGTTATTCAGCTAGAGTAATACTAAAAGTGATGGTTTTCAATGTTTGCAGTCTACAGGGTAGTTTACTTCCATTCCATATGGGAGGACTCACACTTAGCTGAGATAGTTACAGATGCCTACAGAGTTTGGGGATTTTTAAACCAAAGTCTTCCACAAGTTTCTTTTCCACTAATATTTCTCCTGTCTTTATAAACAGAAATGAGCAATCTCAAAAGGAGCCCTCTGCTCTGTGATATACATTCTCAGCTGCAAGGTATATAACAAGATTATTGCTGGGAGTTGCACTTTTGGAAAGCTATCATTCTGTTCTTATTTGGATGATGCACTCTCACATGAGACTTTTAAATAAGCTAATATTTTGTTGCAGAGTTTCCTGTTCCACATAAGACAGTCTTGTCAGGAAAACCTGTATCAACAAGTTGATTTCAAGTGAACACTAAAAGGAAATTAAAATGAAGTTAAAGCATACATGCTAGAGCCCTATTTTATACCCATGATTACCTGGTATAAGGGAGAAAATGTATGAAGTAGCTCACTATCTATGCTTCACCCTGTAAAATACAACAATGTTGGCATGCCTACCTGGCATACATGATTTGTAATGCTGTCAATATATGAGATAATGCTTGCTGTTTGGCAAGGTTCCCATCTAGCGACAGAAGAATCTTAGCGAGGGAAGGGCGGTTAGGTTTGGAACTGTTTACACCACTGATTTTGTTACTGGCAGCAGAAGAGTCTGCATCCGATGGGACACCTGGGAAAAAGAGTCAGACATGTTTTTAAAAAAAGACTATAATGCATAATAACTGGTTTTGTTTGATACCTGCCTAATGATACTTTTGGAAAGGATTCTTAGCCACAATTCCTGTAATTCTGATATGAAACCCAATACTAAACCTAGGTCAGCAACGACTTTCATGTAAAACAGAGTCATAGAATCATAGAATATAAGGGTTGGAAGGGACCTCAGGAGATCATCTAGTCCAACCTGCTGCTCAAAGCAGGACCAATTCCCAGACAGATTTTTACCCCAGTTCCCTAAATGGCCCCCTCAAGGATTGAACTCACAACCCTGGGTTTAGCAGGCCAATGCTCAAACCACTGAGCTGTCCCTCCCACCAATGAGTAAGTCTAAAACTTACTCATGAGAATGGAGACACCTCAACACCACTAGTTTCCTACTGGCCTCTAAAACAAGCTTTACTTGGACAAAAAATTAGCAGATAGAACTCAAGTTATTTATATATATTGTATATTTATGAAGCTCTGTTATTGCTGCAGTTCTGTCAGGTAAAAGATAGCTAATGGATTGAAAGACATAGAAACAGCTAAAATATTCTGATATTTTACATAGAACACTTTTGTTATGCAAGTCTGACTAAATCTTGGTTCTGATAAACTGGGAAGATGCCATCATAGAATGCTGCCTCCCTCTTTAACGGTGGTTACTTGTCTTAGAAATCAATAGGTAAGATAACATTTGCATCAAGAATTATTATTTGTAAGAGGCATATAATACAAAAATTTAATATTATGCTAGCATCCAAAAGCCCCAATCAGGGCAAGGCCCCAACATGATAGTCACTGTATCCCCCGCTCAAAAAAAGACAAAAAAGTCTACAGTCCAAGAAGAATCTCATTTTTTGCTAATGCATTTTGGACTTTGACAAACAGTTTAAGACATTTAAAAGTTCAAACTAGCGCTAACTTTTGTATGACTCCTCAGCTTCAGGGCATACAATGTTTTAGCTTCCCAAGTCTTGTTCTCTTCTCACTTCCTCCATTTTCAGCAAATCAGTATGTTTAAATGGCTTTCATCCTGCACAGCCACCTCGTCCCCCACACCCGTCCATCTATACACATCTACAACACCGCCCCAATCCACAAATATTGTTTAAAAATGTTAAGGAAATAAACACAAGCTTTGTATTACCTAGATAAGAAGCGCCTAAAGGGTCTCTAGCAGTTTGGAAGAGTACTGGCTCATGAACAGATGGTGTAGCTACATCCACTGTTGTCCATGCTACACTGTGGGAAGATCCACAAGCAACACGTGTAATTTTCTGGCCTTCTAAACCCTGTACAAGAGTGGGTTTTCTATTGACTGTAGTAGTTCCATTGCCTTGTTGTCCATGATCGTTGTCACCCCAAGCATAAACCTGCCAACAGACAGTTCTATATGTTACTTTGTTTCACTGAGTCTTTCATATAGTTATTTTCAAAATTACTACGATAGGATCTTATCTCTAAATGATTTACGTTACTAATTTAAGATATTTCCAGAGTACCTACCACCTTCATATTTAACAGCTGATGCTTTCAGGTTACATATGCTAATACAGCACATATGAGCTTCATTCTGTGAGCAGATTCATGTACTATTTCATTATTCTGGGTGTACATAAAGTTAAGGGGATTACTTGCACATGGATTTTACTGGGGCTCTGCGTAACTATGATATTTATGCTATCATCCAATATAGAGCAGAAATATGTCCTGTCACAGTATCATGATTGCTTCTGGATCTTAGGAAGTGAAAAGCAGGGGGCTGTCTATGAAACATCCCATGTTACCATAAATAATAAGGAACAAAAATGCAAAAGCTATATTAAGATGACAGTTAAGATTTAATAAATATATGAAGGCAAGAAAATTCTAAGTGACAATCACATTAGTATTTGTGCAGTGCTTTGAGAAGTAAAACAATATATTATAAAGAATATTTATTCCATTCAATAAGTATGTTAACCAATGGTTTTAGTTTATTATCCATTTATTGTGTGATGTTATGATTAATCAACATGTTATATCATATATATTCATTGTATGTTAACTAGAGTTCATTTGTAGGATTATAGAAGTATAAGATTGATCCATATTTAGAGGAATCATGTATTAGATACAAGTAAGACAAGCTGAAATGCAAGAACCCATAGACTGAGGCCTACAAGATTTTAGCTTAGCCATTTTAGGCCTTGGAGACAAGAAATGCTAACACAAGTAAATGACAGAGGAATAACCCGATGCCCTAAATTTATGGGAAAAGAGGTACCAACTAGTAATAATGTGAAAATCTAGCCCAACAAGGGTGGGCAAACTATGGCCTGCGGGCCGTGTCCGGCCCATCAGACTTTTAATTCAGTGCTCAAGCTCCCGCCGTGCAGTGGGGTCTGGGGCTTGCCCCGCGGGCTCCTAGAAGCAGCAGCATGTCTGCCCTCTGGCTCCTACACGTAGGGGCAGTCAAAGAGCTCCGCACACTGCCCCCGCAGCTCCCATTGGCTGGGAAACACAGCCAATAGGAGCTGCAGAGGTGGTGCCTGCAGATGGGGCAACGCACAGAGCCGCCTGCCGCGCCCTCCTGCACTGCAAACCCCTCAACCTCAGACCACCCCAGAGCCTGCACCCCTAGCTGGAGCCCTCACCCCCTCCCCCGCACCTCGACCCCCTCCCCCAGCCTGGAGCTCCCTCCCATTCCCTGAACTCCTCATTTCTGGCCCCACCGCAGAGCCCACACACACACACACACCCCCAGCCCGAGCCCTCACCCCGTCCCACATCCCAACCCCAGTTTTGTGAGTAGTCATGGCTTGCCATACAATTTCCATACCCAGATGTAGCCCTCAGGCCAAAAAGTCTGCCCACCCTAGTCTAGCCAGAAGATTAAATTTTAAATTATAAAATGCTGTAATAGTAAATCTTGTCTCCAACACGCATCTTAGACACAGGATACAGGTGGTACATCAGTGCTAATGAGAACCTACACAGCCTATTGAATTCGGGCTTCCTCATGTTTCTAAGGGACACAGAACAATAAGAAAGAGAGGGCTGACACTTTCATGTACATGCGCAGAAGGTAGGTATAGACAGAATCACATTATAAAAAAAGGTGCCCACAGAGGGAAAACTGAACTTCCTATGGGAAACCTCCAGCAGGGACCATCCCCGTATTGATGATCAATCCATGGGAAAGACATCAGACTAACACCATGTAGGATGATATGAGTATGTCTGTCTGTAGTTATAACTGGTGCATGAATATATTTAGGAATTTTATATGCGGTGACATTTATAACTTTGTTGGCAACTTTAATAAAACTGTTAAAAGATAGTGGATCTTGTTCTTGTGATTTTGTGTGTTACTTGTCTATGGTTTCATGTGTTCCTATGACCTCTAGATCTAGAGCAAACAGAGATAACTCTATTGGGTTTGAGACTGTAGACACCAGAGTCAAATCCACTGTAGTATAATTAACATTAAATAAAATAAAAAGATACAAATATTACTGCTTTTATTACATTACATTGCCTCAATATCTAGTTTTTTCTGGACCAGAGTAACTTACCTGTCCTGTGTCAGTGACAGCCAGGCAGTGAAGTGCACCTACAGCCACATGTACAATCTTCTTCCCTCTCAACCCTTCCACAACCTGTGGCTTTCGCACATGAACATCAGTGCCATGACCTAGCCTGAAGTAATCCCCCTTGCCCCTGGAACAGACAAGGAAGTAATTGTAAAATTCCAGGCAATTATATCGTTCCAAACAGTGCAATCCTTTGCCATTACACCTTTGCAAATTTAAATGGTTTATATATCCAAAGGGAAAGCACACGTAACAGCAATGCAAATTTCTTGATAATGACCTTGAAACCTGACTTTGAAAGACTTGTCTCTAGAGGGTAGTGAAAAATCTACAATTTTTCATACATTGGCCTCAATACTAAAAATGTACCATTTATTATTATTTTTGGGGAAGTATTGTGGTTGCATAAAATTCATTCTTTCTGTTTTGAAATATCTTACTATTATAAATTTATTTATACACCTCTACCCCAATATAACATGACCCGATAGAACGCCGGTTCACATACAACACGGTAAAGCTCTGACACGCTGCTCTGAGCAGCATGTTAAGGGTGTCGGGCCAGGCCAGGGCTGAGGGGTTTGTTAAGGGGCAGAGGGTCTCAGGGGCTGTCAGGGACTCCCCCCCAGGATCTGGGGGGCAGGAGCTGTGGGAGGGCACTTTTGGGGGCCCCGCAGTCCCAGAGTGGCCCGGGGGATTAGCAGGGGGCCAGGAGCAGCCCACTCTGCTTCCCTCGCCCCGGCCGTGTCGCTCGCGGAAGAGGCCTTGGAGGAAGGGATCCCCCCCGCACTCACCAGCAGCGGTGGAAGCGGAGGAGCCCAGCCACAGCCCGCTCCACTCCGCCAGCTCCCAGCCACAGTGCTCCGCTTCCCGCCACAGGTGAGTACAGGGGGTGTCCTTTCCCCAACCTCCCTGCACTCACCTGTGGCGGGAAGCGGAGCACCGTGGCTGGGAGGTGGCAGAGTGGAGCGAGCTGGGGCCGCGTCACTCTGCTTCCCGCCGACGGTGAGTGCGGAGGGCGTCCTTTCTCCAAACTCACTGCACTCACTGGCAGTAGCAAGTGGAGCAGCCCAGCCCCAGCCAGCTCCACTCTGCCAGCTCCCAGCCGTGGTGCTCCGCTTCCCACCGCAGGTAAGTGCAGGACCTTTCCCTAGGCGCCCCACAGTGACACGGCTGGGGCCGGGGCAAGGAAAGCGGAGAAGGCTGGGGCCGCGTCGCTCTGCTTCCCGCTGCAGGTGAGTAGGGGGAAGGGAGGGCATCCTTTCCCCAACCTCCCCGCACTCACCGACAGTGGGAAGCGGAGCGCCGTGGCTGGGAGCTGGCAGGGTGGAGCGTACTGTGGCTGGGCTGCTCCACTTCCTGCCGCTGCCAGTGAGTGCCTGTCAGGGGGTGGGGAGGGGTCGGAGCAGTCAGGGGGGATTGGGTAGGGGATGGGATCCTGGGGGTGATTAGGGATGGGGGTCTCTGGAGGGGGTGGTCAGGGAACAAGGAATTGGGGGGGGGGCAAAGCAAGTGTGATATAACGCGGTCTCACCTATAACACGGTGAGATTTTTTGTCTCCCAAGGACTGCGTTATGTTGGGGTAGAGATGTACTTAAAAATGACTTGTATTTTTTTAACTCATTAAAATCACTATCCAGCTTACATCTTATATAAACACAGGACCTGCACTGTGACAACTACTCACATGAGTAAAACTGCACATGTGCTTAACTGTTTACATAACTGAGGCTTCAGACAAGCCTCAAACACAGGTTACTTTTATTACCAACATATAAAATTTTCCTCAACTGTCTGAGAGACACCATTAACATTGCACTACTCAGTCTATTTTATGGCAATACCTCAAGATATTACCAACAGTATCAACCGAGTAGAAAAAAAATGGAGTGTTGGTTAGCGGTAACAATTCTCATTTTTCCCCATTGTATTTCATAACAGTGATCAGTCTCTGTTGGAAATCAAGTATCTCCAAATATCCTTAGCTTCAATAGTAATTTCCAGATAAAAACTATGTTACAACTGAACTGAATACATATCAGTAACATAAGGATAAAAAAAATTACTTGGATGTTCTAATTACCCCCGAAAACAAGTACTACAAACCCAGAAATTCAGAGTTAAACTTAAAAGAAATCCAAGCATGCTAGGTATGGAAATGTACAGCTGAGGCACACAAACAAGCTTAACTTTGCCTATCAGTGATGTCATGCAATAATCACGTTATGATTATTAAATATTTTCGTGTTTGTAGTCCCAGTTTAGATTTAACTTCTTTAAGACATTTGATTTTCTTTCCCCTGTCCCCCAACTCTTTGCAGTGTCAATACAGGAAGGGAAAATGGTGGCCCACGGGGCAACTTGGCTTCCCACACATCGAGAGCAATAGGGGACAGCGGTCATTCTGAAGGAGGACATCTTTAATAAAGGCACTGTTAGCTTCACTCTTGTCAAGAACAACAGGAGATAACCATTTGGAAAGACAGAAGATTGTTGTGGAATTCACTATAGAAAATTATTATTCATCAGCCTGTGCTGAAGAAGAAAAATTAGTTTATGAAGAATAAGGACAATCCTAAAGTTAAGTTTCTCAAATATAGCCTGCACATAAGAATTCAATTTAACCAAACGGGATGTTTGAAGACCCTGTGTTGTTCTGTTACTGAGATCATTGGTGGTAAAAAATATCTTCTGAGTTTTAAGTTTCATGAATTATCTTTAATTTTTACTTTAACTAACTAACCAATTCACTTGTAAGTTCTCAGGTGGGAAATTCTCATTCTGTACTCAAAGAGTATTCTAATATTGAGGAGAATATGCTGTATTCTCTACACATAAAGTGGCTGAATCCCTGATTTAAGTGGAAAAACTAATCCCTAACAATAGAATCACAACCAATCATTCTGTAATTAGAGAACATATATAAGATGCAGCAGTGCACTGCTTTAACATAAGAACCAAGAGGAACTGATATATATTATTTCACAGACAATATATAGAAGGCCCTACTTGAATCGTGGGATGATTGTCAAAAAATTGCAGATCAATTGCGGACAAGCCATGAAAGGGGATAAGGGGGAGGGATAGCTCAGTGGTTTGAGCACTGGCCTGCTAAACTCAGGGTTGTGAGTTCACTCCTTGAGGGGACCACTTAGGAATCTGGGGCAAAAATCAGTACTTGGTCCTGCTAGTAAATGCTGGGGGCTGGATTCAATGACCTTTCAGGGTCCCTTCCAGTTCTATGAGATAGGTATATCTCTGTAAATTGTGGAAAAGAATAATGGACCTTACTATTTTCAGTAATAAGATCCATTATTCCTTTTCCACAATTTGTCACTATTGGCCACCCAGGGCTGAGAAGGGGAGCTGCGGCCCTCAGCCCTGGGGTGGCCACTGCTCCCCACTGTTAGCCTCACACCCAGTAGGGCTCCCACTATCAACTGCGTTGGAAGTCAAAAACTGCAGAATCCACAATTTCCACAATATTGCAAGTTAAGTAGGGCCTCAACTTCTTTTATCACAATAATCTTTATTTCTATTTATTTTTATTGCACTGAAACCTATACACCCCAACCAAGCAAGGGTCCCAGTTATGACAGGCACTCTGTAAAGATTTAGTAAATGACAGTACCTTCCCCAAAGAGCTTATACTCTAACAGACAAAATGAAACAGGTGGGTGTACAAATAAGTGTGCAGGGGGAGGGAGTGGAAACAATAGGATGTTTTAGAATAAATTAAACGTGTGCACAAAGCATAGATGTAATAAGCCAGTCTGTAGCAATCAACACAACTCAAATGCCTTGACATTTTTTGTAAATATTTCTTAGCAACCTTGACATACCAGGTCCACACCACTCCAGATTTGGTAAGTGCCAAAGAGAACTGAGCCCCACACTCAATCTGGCACACGCTCTGGCCATTTAGTCTTTCAATGTTCTGAGGAATATTGCATCCTTCACTTCCTCCTCGGCCCAGTTTTCCAAAGTCACCATCTCCCCAGGAAAACACCAAACCTAGTAACACCAAGCAAACAGTACGTTAGACTATGATCACAATATTCCCATATGCTATGAAGTTGCTAAAGAAAGCTACTCCTACCTTCATCTGTCAAAGCCAGAGTCTGAGCATCTCTGCTTCCACAAGCAACTTGAATGACTCTGTGACCAAGAAGCACTTTAACCTATAACACACAGAAAAGTAAGCATGCTGCCTCAAAAACATTAAGTATATTTTAAAGTTTCACAGTAATTTCAAAGTATTTGTGACTTGTTTTGTTCTTTATACATCTAAGCTCACATTACAAACTGCTTTGGGATTCTTAGCTTTATTTCTCCCTTTATTTTCTTTTCTTGTGCATATACATACATATACACCACCACAATCAGGAAACACGTCATGTACTTACCATCTTCGGTTTGAGTTGTGTAGTATTGTCTCCATGACCCAGCCTGCCATATTCTCCAAGGCCCCATGTGTACAGTTCACCACTAGATGTGATGGCAGCACTGTGAGAACTGCCACAAGCAATATCACGGATACGCTTGGTTTTCAATGCTTCTATCAATCTTGGTTTATCACAATTCCTAAAGACAGAATAAAAGGATTTATCACCTTCTTTTGTGATGTCATGCAATATATTTCATGCCTAATGCTCCAATGCCTCATGTAATATTAAACACCTGAATAGCAAATCTGCCCTAATGCTAATATTTAAGACTTCAATGTTTCACTTTAAGTCATGGATTTAATTTATTTTTCTATTTATCTTAAAGGTATATTGTTCAAATCAATTTAGGCCAAAAATGTAGGTTTGGTAAAAAATAAACTTTTAAAAAGCTGAAAACATTTTCATTTTCCACTATTTTTAATGCAGTTCAACTGAAAATTCCTTTTTTAAGAAATGTTACGTAACACAAACTCACTGCAGTATCCTGATAATGAAGAACCAGAAAGATAAAACAGATTAAAATGTGTATGTTAAAAAGTGAAACTGAATTATCTGTCTTCATTGCCCATGCTGAGCTATTTATGAAAATTAATGGTAGAGAAAGTAAAAAGTCAAATATTTAAAATAGTCAGCTGTAATAATCCAGTGTTATCAGTTAGAAGTTTCTATAGATTGTATTTCTCCCGTGGACACATCTTCAAAAAAAAGATACTGAAATTCTGTTTTGAATACAAAGTTATGAACAAATTCTGTCTGAAAAAAGATATTCAGTATCTGCCAAATATTTTTTGCAAAATCCATTTCAGTCCCAAAAGTGGAGGGCCCCAGACCCTACATGCCAGCCCAGAAGCATGGCCTCTGATCTCTTGGTCCTGCTCTGCATAGGGTGGAGGAGGATGGCATAGAATGTTGTACACCTGGCTGAGCCTCCAACCTGCAGCGTAGGGAGCCAGAGGATGAGGAAAGAGGTGCCCATTCCTCTTCTAGCTCTGCTCTTCACAAAGGGACCAGACCAAACAAACATTCATTGTCAGCTGTCTGCTAGATTACTGAAGATGTTTCTTGTGAATATCACTGAAGCATTTGCCTGAGAAAGTAGAATGTCTTTTTGTTAAATTCAACCTGCTCACTGAATTCATAGTCTAGTTTTAATTTAAGTAGGTTTTCTAATGTGGTGTACATGCTACAACCATTACTAACATTTCTAAACAAATTAAGTAGGGCTTTGCAGAAATAAACTTCAACCTTAATAGTAAGGACCCAGTCCTTCCACTGTCCCAGCAATGCCTGGCAGGTACAGGGTTATCAGGGGGGACATCATGCAGGCAGCAGCATGGATGCAATGCCCACTAGTCAAGAATATTTTCTGTTTATATTTAATAAATAGAAGAAAATATCTAACAAACAATATATGTGCCTATACTTGAACTAATAAAGCCATATTTTGTCCTCCCTTGTCTCAAACTCTCCCCTTCTGTTTGTCACCCACACACTTGTTGAGTCATGTCTATTCTGAGACTCAAGCTCTGAGGCACATGCTGTATTTTTCTATATATTGTGTAAAGATCCTAAGAACACCTCTGAGAACTATACAGTATGAAGATCAATTTTCTATTGAATATGTTAATATTAAATAACTTGAAGATTTCCCACAAAAAGTGAGTATAAAACTATTTTTCTCAATTTTTCCTTGCTAAAAAGTGTTTGAAATTTATGAAAAAAAACTTTCAGGAGAAAAAAATCTACTCCCTAGCTGAAAAAAAGCACGCCCACCGTCAAAAGAAACAGATAGAATTACAAAACCCCTTGGCAACTTTAAAGACACCATACTTAGACTACAAAATTAATAATACAATAATGACTTAAGTAGATGGTATGGTGTGGGTTGTTGGTATCAAATACAATGTTGGTACTTTTGTTTTACTGCTTCAATAAAATATCTGATTTCACACAAGTAGCTTAGCTTGAGTGAGATATCAAATACTCAGCTTCTAATTCAGCTTCTGCCAGAAAACATTTCAAACTAACAGATATTTGGAAATATTAGATTTACAGATTAATGGTGCACCAACTTCTTTTTATTTATGGCCTGTCTACAGTACACTACAGTGTAGTATCAGAGTCCACTATACTGATCTGCAATTCTAAAGCATCTTCCATCAGCAATCTCAAGTAGCATAAAAATTTTAATACATCACAACAGCCTGCCTGATCCTGACACTAGGACTACTAATGCGAGTTTGAATTATTGCCATATGATAGAGAAAGGGTTTGACATGAGACATAGCTCAGGCAGGTACGGCAGCACCAATTCACCATGGAAAAAGCACTTTTAGCTTTAATTTGTTTTATCAACCATACAAAAACTTTAGTGGGCCTCTTACCTAGAAACTGAGGTGAAAATTGTGAAGAACTTCTAGAGAGCATGAGTGTAACCTTATCAGGCTGTGGCAGGCATTTCAACACCCCCACCACCACCCAGTGCATATTGACAATCAATATTCCTGCTGCCTCTCACGTAACTTTTCAATAATGAATATACAAAAGACACCGAATTAAACACTGACCTTGTGCATTCAGAGAAATCTATTTCTAAAAAGCTATATTAATTTTAACTTGAGTATCCCTTTAAAACTATTGAAATTGCAATAAAAGCTTAATTTGCAACATACAAAACTGATATATGTATTGCAGAAGAATCTTTTTGTAACACAATTCTTTATTACTAATATATTTAAATACTGTCACTGCTTGCTAGCGATGATTCAATATCATTTGTTTGAAATATTTCCTATTTCAAGGTACTACTAGAAATTATATCCTTACATTCTGCTGAAATGGCCAAGTTTTCCATCGTCTCCTTCGCCCCATGAAAATACCTTCCCATCAACAGTTAAAGCCATAGCATGCCGGCCACCTGCAAAGATTTAAACTGCAAGTTTCAAACAGTAAAGATGTATTTCTTCGCCCTCCAGTATGGAAGACCAGAATGTGCACATAATCAACAGGGCAGCAGAAGTCAAGCAAAAGCCGAGAAACATCCCATTGGTGCTGCAATTTAATATAGTGCTACGCTCTTCACCCCATAACTCTTTAATATATTCAAAAGCATTAATTTTCACATGGTCCACTGAGAAGGTGAAAAAACTTATTTTATAACTTTACTTTTTTTAAAAAGTATCCAGGGTGAACATTTTCCCTCAGTGAAAACAAATTGCTTAAGTAACTATTTTCAAAGTGAAAGAGTTAGCTAACATTTTTTAATAGGAAAATATTTCCAATGGATTGACCCAAAAATTACACTATGAAAAATCAGAAATTATTCTGAATTTAACTTTCAGAAAGATACCACAGCTTTATAGGTCAAAAAAATTAAGAGACTAAATTCACAGATTTCTATGGCCAGATGGGATCATCAGATCATCTAGTCTAACCTCCTTCACGCAGGCCATAGAATTTCAGCCAGTACTACTGTATTAAAGGCTCTATTCTATATCCTCTGCACTAGAACCATACAGTGCAGAAGAGACTACTTTCATGTTAAGCTTAAGTACATAATGTTTATGTTCCCATGGAGAAATGTAAAGAATCAGTACCTGAGTGAACAGCCACCTTCTTCACTACATAATTACTGAGAGCTGTAATCTGTCGGGGAATAGGCACAGTTCCACTGGATAGGCCTAAACCAAGTCTTCCATTAGTGGCTTCTCCACAGGCATATACTTTGCCCTCTACAGTTACTAAAAGAAAAAAGGTTTTAAATTTCCATTAATAAAAAATTCACAAATGAGAATTTATTCCTACCTCTTAGAAAATATTTTTACTTTTTATTTTGGGGCTGGGGGGGATGGGAAACCTTGCACAGTTATCCTACCTGCAAAAAGGCTTTTGGATCCACCAGCTACCTGTACTACATTCAAGGCAGAAAGTGTTTCAGAGAATGAAGGAACCTTGATCTAGAGTGTTTGGAGAAGAGAGAGATTATTGGATAAAATCAGATTTAAAAGTCGTTACTTGTACAAGGCAACCAGTTCTTTGCAGTGAAGTTCTAGTATGATAAACTGATTTATCTAATTTAATTAACCAGTGATTAATAAAATTTTATTTATTAGCTTTTCAGTGGCACTCACTACCCCATTATCTGGACACCTCACAGATAACCAATTAGTTAATTAATTGAAACAGATCAAGTGCTTAAAGCAAGGGAAGAGTGTGTTATATAAAATGAAGATAAATAAGTAACCACCACAAGGAAAAGGTGCAGTAGGATATACAAATTGTTGGGTTTTTTTAAACTATAATTTTCTTGAGTAAACAAACTCTAAATGTCAATCAGTGTATCGGAAATCAACATATATGAGCACATTGGCAGAATTTATTTTCTCTGTATCCTTTAAATTGCAGTTAATCCAAAAGTAAAGTTCCATAACAATATGGATTAGCTGTAATCAGAAAAACAGTGACAAAGTAACCTATACCCCCCTTCATTACAATTAAGTCTTTTGTCAGGCTGACTTTATATAAACAAAGGCTGACACTTTTTCAAGTGTTCATCATTAACATACACCTCTACCTTGATATAACGCTGTCCTTGGGAGCGAAAAAATCTTACCGCGTTATAGGTGAAACCGTGTTATATTGAACTTGCTTTGATCCACAGGAGTGCGCAGCGCCCCCCCCCCCCCCGGAGCACTGCTTTACCACATCATATCCAGATTTGTGTTATAACGGGTGGTGTTATATCGAGGTAGCGGTGTATATTAACATTAGAAATATCTCCCTATATTACTGAAGTAATATATTTATTTACTGATATGCAGCTAAAAAAAAAAAAGACGGTTACTCACCGTAGTAACTGTTGTTCTTCGAGATGTGTTGCTCCTATCCATTCCAGTTAAGTGTGTGCGCCGCGCGTGCACGGCATCTCGGAACTTTTTTACCCTAGCAACTCCGGCGGGCCGGCTGGCGCCCCCTGGAGTGGCGCCGCTATGGCGCCTGTTATATACCCCAGCCGGCCCGTCCGCTCCTCAGTTCCTTCTTGCCGGCTACTCCGACAGTGGGGAAGGAGGGCGGGTCTGGAATGGATAGGAGCAACACATCTCGAAGAACAACAGTTACTACGGTGAGTAACCGTCTTTTCTTCTTCGAGTGATTGCTCCTATGCATTCCAGTTAGGTGAATCCCAAGCCTTACCTAGGCGGTGGGGTCGGAGTGAGACGTGGCGGAGTGCAATACCGCAGAGCCGAAGGCTGCGTCGTCTCGTGACTGCTGCACCAATGCGTAGTGGGAGGCGAAGGTGTGGACCGAAGACCAGGTGGCCGCTCGACAGATGTCCTGGATGGGAACGTGGGCCAGGAAGGCGGCCGACGACGCGTGCGCCCTCGTCGAGTGTGCAGTGAGGCAGCATGGCGGCACGCGAGCAAGCTCGTAGCAGGTCCGGATACACGCAGTGACCCAGGAGGAAATCCGCTGGGAGGATATCGGCTCGCCTTTCATGCGGTCAGCAACCGCTACGAACAGCTGGGGTGAACGCCGGAAGGGCTTAGTCCGCTCGATGTAGAAAGCGAGCGCCCTGCGGACGTCGAGGGTATGCAGCTGTTGCTCCCGAGGCGAGGCATGCGGCTTCGGGAAGAACACCGGGAGGAAGATCTCCTGGTTGAGGTGGAAGGCTGACACCACCTTTGGGAGGAAGGCCGGATGTGGTCGAAGCTGCACCTTGTCCCCGTGGAAGACTGTGTATGGCGGACTAACCGTCAGAGCGCGGAGCTCAGAGACTCGTCTCGCTGATGTAATGGCGACGAGGAAGGCCGTCTTCCAGGAGAGGTAGAGCAGGGAGCACGTGGCTAAGGGCTCGAAAGGAGGACCCATCAGCTTGGCCAGCACGAGGTTCAAATCCCAGGTCGGGGCAGGACGCCGCACCGGCGGGTACAAGCGGTCCAGGCCTTTGAGGAAGCGGGAAACCATCTGGTTAGAGAAGATGGACCGACCTTCCACGGATGGACGAAAGGCGGACACTGCTGCCAGGTGAACTCTCAAGGAGGAGACCGCAAGACCTTGCTCCTTAAGGTACCAGAGGTAGTCCAGGATGGTAGGGACAGGGACGACGAAGGGATTGAGGCCTCGCTGGTCACACCAGAGCGCGAACCGCTTCCATTTCGCCAGATAGGTGGAGTGAGTGGAAGGCTTTCTGCTCTCTAGTAGGACTTGCTGAACTGCCGTGGAACAGCCCCTCTCCGCGTGGGTCAACCACTCAGGTACCAAGCTGTGAGATGGAGGGACTGCAGGTTCGGATGGCGGAGTCTGCCGAAGTCCTGGGTGATGAGGTCCGGCCACAACGGAACGGGGATGGGATCCCGAACAGAGAGCTCGAGCAGCAGGGTGTACCAGTGCTGCCTCGGCCAGGCCGGCGCTACGAGTATGACGTGGGCTCTGTCCCTCCGAAGCTTCAGGAGCACTCGGTGCACAAGCGGGAACGGAGGGAAGGAGCAGAGGAGGCGATCCGTCCAGGGGTAAAGGAAGGCGTCCGACAGGGAGCCCGGCGAGCGACCCCGGTATGAGCAAAACAGGTGGCACTTCCTGTTCTCCCTGGAGGCGAATAGGTCTACTTGGGGAAACCCCCACCTCCGGAAGATTGTGTGGACGACATCGGGACGGAGGGACCACTCGTGGGAGAGGAACGACCTGCTGAGATGGTCGGCCAGCGTGTTCTGCACTCCCGGAAGGACGCTTCCAGGTGAATGGAGTGGGTCACGCAGAAGTCCCACAGGAGCATCGCCTCCTTGCAGAGGAGGGAGGAGCGGGCTCCACCCTGCTTGTTCACGTAGAACATTGCTGTTGTATTGTCCGTGAACACTGTCACACAGCGGCCTTGTAGGCAGGCGCGGAAGGCGCGACACGCCAAACGGATCGCTCGCAGCTCGCGGACATTGATGTGGAGAGCGAGCTCTTGGGGCGACCAAAGGCCTTGGGTGTGAAGGTCGCCGACGTGAGCTCCCCAACCGAGCGCTGAGGCATCCGTGGTCAGAGTGGCGGACGGGCGAGGAGGGTGGAACGGGACTCCGGCACACACGACCTCCAGGTCGAGCCACCAGCTGAGGGACTCGAGGGTCGGCCTGGTGACCGTGACCACCATGTCGATGGGGTCTCGATGCGGCCGGTACACCGACGCGAGCCAAGACTGGAACAGGCGGAGGTGGAGCCGCGCGTACGCGGTGACATACGTGCATGATGCCATGTGGCCCAGGAGGCGGAGGCAGGAGCGCACCGTCGTGGTCGGGAACGACATGGAAGTAGGCGTCCTTCATGTCGAGGGCGGCAAACCAGTCTCCCGGATCCAGAGAGGGAATGATGGTCCCCAAGGTGACCATGCGAAACTTGGGCTTGAGCAGGTACTTGTTCAGCTCGCAAAGGTCCAGGATAGGACGTAGCCCCCCTTTCGCTTTGGGGATGAGAAAATAACGGGAGTAGAATCCCCTGCCCCGCCTGTCTTGAGGCACTGCTTCTATGGCACCCACGCTCAACAGAGTCTGAACCTCTTGTAAGAGGACTTGCTCGTGAGAGGGGTCCCTGAAGAGGGACAGGGAGGGTGGGTGGGAAGGTGGGGGCGAAACAAATTGCAGGCGGTATCCCGACTGGACTGTTTGAAGCACCCAGTTGTCTGTTGTTAATTGGGACCACGCCGAAAAGAAATGGGAAAGGCGGTTGTAAAATAACGGGGAAGGATCCGGTAGGGAGAGTGATGGGCCGTCCTCGAGCGTCCCATCAAAAGGCCTGCTTGGCCCCCTGAGGGGCCTTGGAAGAGGCCTGGCCCTGGCTACGCCGATTGCCAGAAGGACAACGGCGATTTTGAGCCGGTCGCCGGCTATTGTACGGCCGATAGCGTTGCTGGTAGAAGGGCCGGGAGGGTTGCTGCCGGAAGGACCTTTGCTGTGTCGCCGGCGTGTGCATCCCGAGGGTGCAGATGGCAATGCGGCCGTCCTTCAGGGTCTGGATCCGAGAATCTGTCTTCTCGGAGAAGAGACCCTGCGTGTCAAAGGGCAGGTCCTGCAGAGTATATTGTACCTCCGGCGGCAGGGTGGAGGACTGCAGCCAGGCGATGCGCCGCATCGACACGCCGGAGGCTAAGGTCCGAGCTCCGGAGTCCGCAGCGTCGAGGGCGGCCGTAATGGAGGACCTAGATGATCTCCTTCCCTCTTCCAACAGCGCCGCGAACTCCTGGCGGGAGGCTGATGGCAGGAGCTCTGTGAACTTCGCCAGGGACGTCAAGATGTCATAGACATACCTGGCGAGGAGGACCATCTGGTTAGCAATGCGCATCTGTAGGCCGCCTGCCGAGTAGACCTTGCGGCCTAGCAGGTCCATGCGCCGGGCGTCTTTGGACTTAGGCGCAGGGGCAGGTTGACCGTGCTTCTCGCGGTCGTTAAACGATTGCACGACCAGTGAGTCCGGGGTCGGGTGGGTATAAAGATACTCATAGCCCGTAGGGGGAACTGAGTATTTACGCTCAACCCCGCGTGCCGTGGGAGGGAGGGATGCGGGTGTTTGCCAGAGCGTGGTGGCGTTTTTCTGGATTGTCCTCACAAAGGGCAACGCCACACGCACGGGAGCGTCCGCGCCCACCATGTTGGTAATGGGGTCCTCGTCCTCCTGGACCTCCGCTACTGGGAGATCCATGGCCGTCGCCACCCGGCGAAGCAGATCCTGGTGGGCCTTCAGGTCAATGGGCGGCGGTTCCTTGGCTGAAGCATCGGCCACCGCCTCGTCCGGGGAGGACGATGAGGACAAGCCCTGCACGACGGCCTCCGCCGCAGGGGCTGTTGACTGCGCCTCGGCCGGGTCGTGCTGCATGGAGGACTGGTGGTCCGGTGGAACGGAGGGCTCGCGTCGAGGAGAAGGAGCCGGCCGGCTAACCGTCGCCTCGGGGACCCTGCACTCGGAGGCCAAGTCTCTCGGGGGAAACTGTACGCCCTGCGTTTCATACTGGGCCCAGGGAACCCAAAAGCCCCACCGTTGAGACCCCTGAGGATCGCCGTGTGGGGTCGGTGGCAGGTGCGCGGTGCTGTCAACGCCGGAGGCCACCGATGCTGGGCGGGATGGCCAAGGAGGCGCTGAGGCGCTGACGGATTGTACCGCCGAAGGCGGCAGTCTGTCCGCAGACGGTGCCGAGGGATGGTGTGTGTACATCCGGTACCGGGACGGTGACCGAGAGCGCCGGCCACCGCGGTGCCGGGAGCTCGACCGGTGCCGGGAGCTCGACCGGGAGCGGGATCTGCGGTGCCGGGAGTGGCTGCGGGAGTCGCGGTGTCGGGAACGGCGCCGAGACTGAGACCTCCGGCGGTGCCGACGCGACGGCGATCGGGACCTGGATCGGTGCCGGGAGTGCGACCGGTACCGGGATGACGAACGGTACCGGGACTCCGACCGGCGTCGGGATGGCGACCGGTACCGGGACGGCGAGCGGTGCCGAGATCGGGAACGGCGACCGGAGCGTGACCGGGACCGGGAGTGTCATTTGTGCCGGCGGTCCGCGGAGGGCGGCCGGATCATCATCGCCGGCTTTCCTACGGACGCGACAGCCAGCACCGGCGGTGCCGGGGGCCGGAGGCTCGGTGCCTCTACGAGCTGTATCAGCTCACGCACCGCGGAGAATGTCTCCGGCGTCGACGGCAGTCGTGGCTCAACCGCGGACAGTGCCGGGGAGCGTGGCGGTGCCGGACTCGACGGCCCTTGCGTCGCCGGAGTCAACGGCCCGGTGCCTGCCTGGCGCACGGCCACCGCGGGAGTCGCAGGTGGCGCAATAGTCATGGCTGAGTCCTCCGCGCGGGACTTAGCGATCGCCTTTGCCAGCCTGCGGTTCCTAGCAGACAAAAGGGAGCGGTGCCGGGTCTTCTCAGTTGCTGGCTGAGGCTGCGGCGCCGCGGTGCCGGAGTGGCTCGGAGCAGCCGGTGTGCTCTGCACCGATGAGGCTCTCGGTGCCGGCGCGGCCGGTGCCAGGGGCTGTAGCGACGCCTCCATGAGGAGCTGCTTAAGTCTATTGTCCCGCTCCTTACGCGTTCTCGGCTTGAAGGCGGAACAGATCGGACACTTGTCTGTGCGATGACCTTCGCCGAGGCAACGAAGACAGGCGTCGTGCGGGTCCCTGATTGGCATAGGCCTCTGGCAGATTGCGCAGGGCTTAAAGCCTGGTGCCTTGGGCATGAGCCCGCACCGGGAGAGGAAAGGGAGGGGAAACCCCCCTAACCTTATCACTAAAACCTAACTAACTAACTATAACAACTAACTACACGTACTATGAACTAACTATATACAAAAAACCTTTAGCGAGAGCTAGGGTAGTGGAGGACAGAGAGCACTCCACAGTTCCAACTGGCCGTCACGGGCGGTAAGAAGGAACTGAGGAGCGGACGGGCCGGCTGGGGTATATAACAGGCGCCATAGCGGCGCCACTCCAGGGGGCGCCAGCCGGCCCGCCGGAGTTGCTAGGGTAAAAAAGTTCCGAGATGCCGTGCACGCGCGGCGCGCACACCTAACTGGAATGCATAGGAGCAATCACTCGAAGAAGAATCTTGTGTTACTAAAAAGACTTCTCTATTACAATTAGTGAAAAAAAAATTCTGAAGGATAATTGATAAAACATAGTGAAAGGCTGAGGGTTTGCATTTGGTTTTTGTTATGGCAGCTTATCCTTACCACAAAAAGAGATGCTGTTTACTTTTAAAAGGTTTCTGGCTTCTGAAACTTTCAAGTTTTTATATTTTATTTTCCAACTAATTTTGTCTTTCTCTACGGCTTGATCCAAAGCCCACTGAAGTCAAACAGAAGAATCCCATTGACTTTAATGGCAACCGGAATCAGGATCCAACTGGGGAAAAAATCATTTCTCCCCCAAATTGTATTTCTAAATTGATAAGTTATGTATCTGTGCACTGGCATCAGTGTCAACTATAATATGAGTAACTCTGGGAACTGCATTTGTTATTAACTGCTTACTTTGGAATGGACAGAGAATATAATACTTTTGTAGATTTTTACAATCCTATATGAACCTCTGCAAACAAACAAGTAGATCAATTTTCAAAGTAATGACATCTTTAAAGGATTAAATAGGTTACACATTTCTCACGTTAAATCATACTGCAGACTCCTCAAAAAAACCCAACAGGTGTGTAAAGGGAGAACGTGAGTGCCAGCTTGAGAAGATGCACTTACTTGAAACTTCCCCTCAAATAATTTTTCTCATTAAAATGGATTATACTAGTAAGGGTCAGTAATTCATTTTCTTTCTTTGGATCACTGAACCAGCACCACTGTCAAATTGTGAGTTTCCTGGTGTAGAAATAATTTGTACTGACCTACAAACTAAGCATCTCTGCAACAATCATTTCTACGGTACACGATTGCAAGTTATTGACTACTACGATCTTTCAGAGTTAAAAGCATAATCTTCTACCCTTTGAAAGCTGGAGTTTAAAGTGAGAAGTCACCTGCTTCAAGAAGGCAGCTCCTAAAAATCAAACTGGAACTGAAAATGTAATTTTAAGAGCCAATTTCTCAATCTGCCAGTGACAGACATTTGAATGCTTTTTTAGCCCTGGAAAGTCATTATGTCTAGTCCTGGAGGGGTTTGATAATGGACCTTAAAAACTTTGAATTCAGTGTCTGGTTTATGAACTTTGTCAGAGATTTTGTGTTTTACACAAACACTTTTTCAACAAAGACGATACCTTAGAACCCTTTAGTCCTCCCAACTGATCTTTGTCATTCAGTCCCCAAACAAAAACTTTGGTTCTTATAGTAGCTGCTGATTCCAGCCCTGCCATCTTCTTCCTGACAAGACTGGGTACATTGAGAAAAATAGAAAAATGTCAGCTCCACAGCCTATATACTGTGACATTTGATAAAATATAAAACACAGGTCAAGGTTTAACAATCTGTTTTACATTTTGAAATGTAAATATCCTCTCTTTGTGAAATTAAACTCAGTGTAGCTTCAGAGTTGTGATTTTCTGAGACCACTATGTTAACTTTATATCTGCTATAAAAGAAATGTTTTAATAGTTTGCACAGTGAAAGTCCTTTAAAAGTGCAAGAGACCAACAGAACTGCAGGATTCTACATTGTATATTGGACATATCATACAGTTAAAGCCACTACTCTGAAACTACTCATAAATGGAGTTTTAGCTGTTTTTAACAAATCAAAGCATTTTTCAGCATGAGGCGGCAAAATAAAAAACTATGAAAAAATTGTTATCACTGGATAGGAAAGTATCACATAGGAAAGACAAAAGGTATACATCAACTAATGTCTTAATTGTAAAACTTGTTGAAACTAGAGCCTGGGTGTTTTCTTTTCTCTAGTACACAATAAAATAATCCAGTCATTTGAGTTGCACAGCCAGTGCTGACATTCTTCTAGTTTAAGGTTAAGATAGCAAGTTTATTTTTTCTTCCAGTTCCCTACCTCCCAGTATTGGCTTTATCATCATCCTCTTCCTCATTATCAGAAGCAAGGAAAGGGACTGCAGCCAAATCTTCATCCTCTGCCCGGATACGCCCCAGTATGCTGAGACCATGTATTTTGCAATCTATTCCAGAGCTTCTGCACTGCTTTATAGCAATCTCAATATACCTGTGATACTAAAGAAGAAAGAGGTAATTGCAATCTTTCGGGTCTATAAGTTTATGGAACATGGAGGATTTAAGATATTTGCATTGCTGAGTTCCGTCTGTTTTAGAAGTTGATTCTGTAAGATAAATCAAAGGTCCTAGTTTTCTGCCCTATTTAGGTGGCAATTTAATGGATATGGATGTTCTCAGCATGATTGAAGTTTGCTATTAGACTATTTCATTTCTGGGAATGATCTCACCTCCAATCTACCACTAATATTGTGCCCTTCTTGCAGCAACTGGCCACAGTCCAGATTTGTCTCCGGAGGCTGAAGAATAGCCACTCCACTTCTGCCACCCAGCAGATGAGTACTTCCAACCATACCTTTGAAAAAAACCTGGTACATGTATTGTTTGCTTGGTTCTGAGGCATTGGCTTTTAAACTGAAAACCTATAATTTCACTGGTATGTACTCATAAGACTAGTAATTGTACACATGGACAGTGATTATGAAAAAGCCAATGTTGTGGTTAATTATAAGCACCAACATATTGGGAAAACAAAAAATCAAATATAATAATGCAATAACCAAAGTACACATGGACACTTCTTACAGCAAGATACATTTCCAGTTTGACCATCTGAGAGCTTCTCCTCAAACTTACCTCTATACAATCACTAAGAAGAGGCACCGTGGTGTCCGCAGGGTTAATGTTGATTGTCTTTAGCTCTATAAGGTTATTTAAAGAATTCCCACCTGTAGAACATTGAAATAAACTGATTTTAAAGGCCATGTACCAACAACACACTTAAATACTACGCCTATCTGAACACTTTACCAAGTTAAATAATCAATATTTGAGCATTAAAAAAAAGTGTGTTAAAAAAACAACCTACTTTTGAGTACAGTTAAATTTCATGTACCTGAAACCACAACAAGAGAGGGCATGTAGCTGCTGTCTGCAGGATCAACTATCATCTTCAGTCTGTGGACAAGTACATCAGGGAAAATCTCTAAACGAATCCAGTGCTAGAAAATAAGTGGTCACACATTCAATGAAAATCCCCTTGACCACAAAATAAAAATAGTTAACTTACTGTTATTTATCTATATAGCCAGTCCTTTACTATAATTCAGAAGAATTACAAACAATTGAGAAGAATAAATCTTAGCAAACTTAAAAATCATATTTAGAGCAGAACACATACATCTAAATATAAACTTTAGACGAACTGTATTTGTAACATTGAGATGACAGATGATGCATACAAAAACACTACAAGATGCACTACAAGCCTTTAAAAAAAAAAAAAAAACCACTGTGTGCCAGAGTTGGCATAGCATTCAGAAGTATAGCTCAAGCTTGCCTTTCCTTGTGAGCCAGAAGACTGCCAACATTGTTCACTGCCATCAATCAAACGTGAAGCCTGATTCACAGAAGACGACACATTCAAATTCTTAACAATTCGTGACCAGTCATCCAGTAGCATTCCTCGCTGACTACTATGATGTCTCTTCAGCTGTTTTCCAGAACGCCCACAAAATACAGGAGACTGACCTATTTAGTTCAAAAAGTTATACTATAAACCATATATTGTGAAAGAAAATTACATTTTATAAAAAAAAATACTATGACAAGAGCAAACATTCAAATCAGACTTCAAAATACATACATAGTTATCAGATAGACTATTTAGCCCAAAACATATTTGGAAGTGAAGCATGAGGATTTGGTCATGTTACTCCCATTAAAAGGACACAACCTGTAGTGTAGTTCTTTTAAAAAGGAATTAAAAATAGTTTCAAGCACTACACATATCCAAGAGTCCTCATGCCCATTTTTGTGGTAGTCACATTTTCTTTTTTTTTTCCCCCCCGATCTTCTCTGGTGTTGGATGTATGTTGTATGTCTGACTGTCACAAGATGAACCCAACTACAGGCCACTGAGGTGCCAACTTCACCAATGGAAGAAAGGATCTGAGAATCCCCTTCAAAATTCTGGTTGTTGTAGGGTGCATGAAGATTGTACAGTTATCCACTGGAGTATCGAAAGCACTGTCTGCTGCTAAATGAACTCAAAGGGAACTGAACAAAAACCCAAAGACTTATGGGTAAGTAGATACTCTAAGATAGCATTGATTCCGGTGGAGTCCAGATACAAATTGCTTTGATGGGTCCAAGCAGAGAAACGCTTCCATTTAGGTAAGTAACAGATTCTTGTAGACTTCTACTTTGGTTAAGGATGAATTGCACCCTCCTGGAACACAAACCTTCTATCTCCAATGCCCATCCAAATACCAGGCTCTGAACTGAAGCTGTCCTGGACTGGAGTGTGTGGCCTTGCCCCTGTGTTGCATTAGAAGATCTGGCAACATGGGGATGTTCTTGGATGGTCACACTGAGAGCTTTAACAGATCCACGAATCAGAACAGTCTTGGCCAGCTGCGTGCAATCACAACGACTCCAGCTCTGTCTTGGAGGAACTTCTGTATAACCAAAAGAATTGGAGGGAGGCACACTACAAGCGACTCTTCCATAACATCAGATGGGTATCTCCCAATGAGTCTTTGCCCAGGGCTGCTGTGGATCAGTACTGAGGAAGTTTTCTGTTCACCTGTGAGGCAAGAGGGTCCCAGGCTGCCATTCCCCACTGAGCAAAGACATTGTTGAGAACCAAACTGTGAATTAACCATTTGTGACTTGGGTAAAAATGTCTGCTCAGGTAGATTTTGCATCCCTGGTAAGTATGCAACTGATCGGATTATGCAATGTTTGATCCACCAATTCCAGAGGATGACTGCCTCTATGCCAGATGTGGGCAAACTACAGCCCGCAGGCCACATCCAGCCCGCGGGACTGTCCTGCCTGGTCCCTGAGCTCCCGGCTGAGGAGGCTAGCCCCCAGCCCCTCCCCTGCTGTCCCCCCTCCCCTGCAGCCTCAGCTCACTGCACCGCCAGCGCTCTGGGCAGCGAGCTCCTGCCGGGCAGCACGGCGGCATGGTTGGCTCTGGCCAGATGGTGCAGCTTCCAGTTCTGCCGCTCTGAGCGGCATGGTAAGGGGGCGGGGAGTGGGGGGTGTTGGATAAGGAGCAGGGAGTCCAGGGGTGCAGTCAGGGGACAGGGAGCAGTTGGATGGGGCAGAAGTTCCCGGGGAGGAGGCAGTGAACAAGGGGGTTGGATAGGGCGTAGGAGTCCCGGGGCCATGTCAGGGTCGGGGTCTGGATAGGGTCGGGGCAGTAAGGGGACAGGGAGCAGGGGGGATTGGATAAGGGTGGGATCCCAGGGGGGGCAGGGGACAAGGAGCAGGTGGGGGGTTGAATGGGTCGGGAGTTCTGAGGGGGGCAGTCAGAGGGCGGGAAGTGGGAGGGGGCAGGGGCCAGGTTATTTGGGGCGGCATAGCCTTCCCTACCTGGCCCTCCATACAGTTTCACAACCCCGATGTGGCCCTCGGGCCAAAAAATTTGCCCACCCCTACTCTATGCACACAAAGAGAGATCTTGTTCTCCCTTGCTTGTTTATATTAATCACTATTGCCATATTGTCCATCATTATCCAAGCATGTTTGGACTGGATGAGTGGGAGGAAGGCACTGCAGGCCCCACACACTGCCCTGAGTTCTAGTAAGCTGATGTGCATTCTGGCCTCCCAGAATCCAGACACTTTGTGACATATGATTGCCCATGCGCACACCACTACTCAGTGGAAGGCACCAGTAACAATGGTTGCCTCATTTGTTGGTATGAGAAAAGGAATCCCTACCTGAACCTTCTCCGGTTTTGTCCATCAGAGAAGAGAGCTTAATATCTTGGGCATAATTGTGACCTTGTCCTTTATGGTGCTCTTCTCTTGTGAGTACATAGTGGGAAGCCACGCTTGTAGGCATTGAAGATGAAGTCTGTGTCCATGTGTGCATGAAGCCATGTGGCCAAGGAGGGAAAGACAAGTTCCAATTCAGTCCTGTGTCTGATAGTGAGCTGGTGTACAAGAATGCTTGTGACCTAAAAATCTTTCAAGAGGTAGATGTGTTCTTGCTGTAGTCAAGTCTAATGTCACCCCTATGAAGTTTATGCACCCTGTGAAGGACAATGTGGATTTTTCGTAATTGAGGCAGACACTCAGAGAAGATAAAAGACTGAACTGAACACAGGTTGCTCTGTGGATGTGAGAAGACAGTTGTCAAGGCACTGAAAGACTAAATTATTTTCTTCTCATCCAAGCAGCCACCACTGAAAAAAACTTTTGTGAACGCCCTTTGTGCTGTGGCCAGACTGAAGGGGAGAACTCTGAATTGGTCATGGTCAAAAAGGAAATTGAGGAACATCCAGTGGGCTGGGATGGACATCTATAGGAAAAAGTGTCTTTCATGTTGAGAGACACAAGCCATGTGCCCTCCTCTAACAAGGAAATTATTGACACCACAGATATCATGCAGAATTTTACTTACTGGATAAACTTGTTTAAGTGAAGTAGATGGAGAATTGATCTCCATCCTCCATTCCTCTTGGGGATTAAGAAGGAGAACAGAATCCCATGGTGTTGAATTGGAACCTTTCCTATGTCTCCTGTGAGGAGCAGGAAGTTCACTTCCTGTTATAAAATCTCCTTCTGAAAGTGGTCCCTGAAGAGGAACTGAAATGGGGGTTTGTGGGCAGAAGTTACCACCCTGGATAAACTCTAATTAGTTTATTAGTCTGTGGTTAGGGCCTTCCAGTTTTTGGAAAATTGGGTAGGACGACAGCCAAACATCTGAACAGAGGAATGAAAAGGCATAAATAAAGGGACATGGGTCTTGACAGTCCCATCAAAAAAACCTCTTCACCTGGGGGTTAGAGTATGAAGTGGTGGTGGATGTTGCAGAGGCTGGGTTCCTGGGTTTACATATCCTCTGTGTCTTGCATGGTGGCTCCTGAGGATGTTAATGATAAAGGCACAGATGTAGCACCTAAGACCCCACTCAGGCCTCTGATATGGTAGTGGTTTTGGAGCAGCTTCCACTTATCCCTTCTGAAGAATAGTGTACCTTCTCCATCCACACAAAGGATACACAGATGCTGATCCCCTCTATATTATGGTTCTGTATTAGCTCCCATCACCATAGTAACCAACTGCTTCTTAGTAGAGGTACTTTGAAGGCCTCAGGTCACTCTCTCTCAACTGGTTCCCCATAGGAGAACTAGTTCAGGAAAGTCAGATCCCTCTGGGGACCTTGTCTTTTAATGAGTCACCTGTCCTTTCGTGTGCACTGGATATTAGTGATTATCAGCAGAGAATCTGCTTTAGCCACCTCCACATCCACACCAGGCCTGCAAATGTGAAGGAGGGAAAAAATCATGTCATTAAACATTAAGGTCAGGCTGACCTGCGAATCAGAAGGAGAAAGGCAAAGTCAAACGGTTTGAGATCGGACAAACTGGGAGAAAGGGGGAGAAGAAAAATCTAAAAAGAAAAGAACTCATTGTAGATCCCAGTAGTAATATTAATCAGGAACAGAGGAGCTCAGAACTGCTCTGTGTGCCTATTCCTGCTTCAGAAGCAAAGTATTTTAGTGGATTACCAGCTGACTGGTCACTGGGAGGGGTGCCCTTGCTTCTCAGACCTCTGAATAGTCTCCAGACCATGCAGAGGAATAACTTCCATCCATTTTTAAGGTCACAATCTTGTTCTAGAGCAATTAAGGGCTGAGCTGGCATGCTCCTTTTGAAGAGGAACTGCAAAAAACCTAGGTGCACTATCTTTATCTGATGTCATGAAGGAGCTATAGATGTGTTTGGATTGGCAGTGGAGGGCAGTAAGATAAAGTCATTATTTCATTTTATTCCCCCTCTAGTTGCAAACTCAATTCTGACATAACAGAGAGTAACTGTCACTTAACACTACTTTAAATATCATTTAGCACACAAATAAGAGCCATTTAAAAATTTTTACTTGGGATCCTATCAAAATTAATCATGCAGAATTACCCACAGAAAAGCTTAAAGAGGCATTCTGATGCATTCAGTATTGAACTGCAACATAAGGTCCTAATTTGTACTAAACAATTAGTTTCCTAGTAAGCTAGTTACGATATTAAACTTCCTAATGTAATAAAATTAAGCCTAAAAACATGATTTCAAGAGGTATTTAATGCATTTTAAATTGTCAGCAATTTCTAGTTTTGAAATATACCTGGTTCATTTATTCTGCCGAAAGTATGCCGGGTGTTATGCTTTCTGGTTTTGAAACAGGTTTCACAAAAGTCAAAGTCATCACAATTTCTACATTTGAACCTAGGCCCATTGATAGGAAACATCTGACAGCCATCACACCTGATTTTAACAAAGAGACAATTAATATGGTTGATCTAAAAAAATTATAAGATATATTGTATTGTTACACAGATTCTCATGGCACAGAATTTATTGTAACAGCATTCATAAATGAAGACGTTTCTTTATTCCTTCCCTCCACAGTCCCTTCAGCTTGTGGACAAAACTGCACACAGTTTTCTATTATACTTATCTAAGAAATTTCAGTTATAATAGTAAAGTTATATGCCAAGTGGTTCAAGAAATGATAGAAATGAAAACTAACTTACGTGACCCCTGGATGAATGCTGGGGACCAATTCCATTTCTGACAATAAACCAGTCCAGTGAGACTGCTGAGGGAAGTCTACGATGACATCTTTTCCATTGGCACTAAAAGCTGTGACATGCAGAGAGAGAGAGAATTTTGTGAAAATATCTAAAAAATTAATGAGAAGTGGCTATAGTCTAACTAGACAAAATTGCTTTTTATAAGCGATTCCTTCTAGGAGGTTAGCATTTATTTCAGAATGCATCTTTATTCCAATGGAATCATCTCTCTAGTCACAGTAATCAAAAAATAAAAATATCATTTAAATGTTTTGCCAGCTTTTACTTATTTAACATTTGCACTGTGGCCTACCTTTGTTCCTTCATGACATTACTTGAAACAATAGTTGTGTTACCTGTTTTTCCTAATGCACACATTAACTTGCACAGTTTAGGAATTTTATGAGCTTCTCAAAGGAAAGAAACGGCACGACTATGCTTGGAAGGATTAAATTTGTATCAGTAAATATCAGTAAAGGTCAATTTCACTGTACACATACAAACCAGCAAAAAATATTATTTCCATCAATTATCAAAATATACTGATAGGCACAGAAAGAAAAATGCTGCTTGAGAACTTAAGAGTTTGATTTAAGGATATTTACTTTGTATATTTTGACATGATGTTGACAATTTGTGTTTTAATGGTTATAAAACTAACATTTTGAATCTCAAAATCTACTCTCATTAAGTATTTGTCTGATCCTCTCAAAATTTCCCGCAACTGAAAATTTGATAAAAATAGAAAAAAATGCTTAAATTTATAACTTTGCCACAACTGTGAAAATTTAAATAGATAAAATCAAAAAAATCTTAAAAACACTGTTTTTTTAATAATTTCAATGGATATCAAAAACAAATTCTGTCAAGCCACTATTATGATAGTCATATTTTATCCTTTCACATAATCTAACCCTCCTATCTGTTGACTCTTTATCATGTTGTCATCCACTTCTATAGGCAGAAGTTAGACAAGATCTAGCTCCTATTTTCAACTTTTCCCATAACGAGAAGTCTTGCTTAAAGAGAAAAAATATTTCTGGCTCAATATGAAGGAAGTTGTACAGATATTTCTAAATAACTCAAGAACCAGCTGTGACAATATGAGGAATCTATCTATATGCGACTTATAAATTCTGGTTGATATTATGAAATTGTTGTATCATGGAATACCTCTATGTGGATATATAACCTGCCAATTGCTGACAGGGACTCATTAAACTTTAAATGGTTGCTTATTCAGGTGAAAACATCTTAGGAACAATGGGTTGGCTGAAGTTGGGAGAAGGTAGTTCCTCCAACTCCATATGCAGGGAGGAGAGTGGAAAAATCACAAGCAGCAGAACAAAAAGTACTTGTAGATAGGGGGAAAAAGTCAAATGACTCAGACAAAGGAAACTTTGGGAATGAGACCAGGCATGCTTCTGTAACAATGATGTCCTGTTTACCTGTGAAGACCAGCCAAGGTCAGAGAAAGCTAGTTGATGTATGGAGGAACAGAGACTCCATGGATTCTGAAGAAAAGCCATGAGCTGCAGGAGAGGGACCCCGGACACCCCAGAGGGCTCTGCCCAAGTCCAAAGAAATGGAAGTTACTTACCTGGAACTGGAGGTTCTTTGCAATACATGGTCCCTATCTGTATTCCATTGCGGGTACACATGCGCACCATGTGCCTGAGTCTAGAATTTTCTGCAATTAGCATCCATTGTCCCGTATGTGTGTCGTAGTTCTCCTCATTCTCCCAACCAAAGCCATAAAGGGCAGTGTGGGCCAATGCCTCTCCAGTTTCGCGTATTTACCACAATTCAAACAATCTGCAGCGGAGAGTCGGTAGCCGAGTACAGATAGGGACCACACATCTTGAAGAAACTCCAGTTACAGTGGAGCAACCTCCACTACTTCAAGAGATGGTCCCTTATGTGTGTTCAACACATGGGAGATTAACAAGCAGTAGACAGACAGGAGGTAGGTGAAAGGATGCAAGTGATAGCTGACTGTAGTACCACTCACTGGACCAGAGCATAATGTCTCGTGAAAGTATGCAAAGAGCTCCAAGTAGATGCTCTTCATATCTTTAGGAGTGGTACATCTCTCAGAGATGCAATCAAAGTAGCTTGCCCTCTAGTAGAATGAGCCCTCAACCTACTCCTGGGGGAATTCTGTGCCATTGCGCATGCAGAATTTGCGAAGAAATTAATGTTTTTTGCACAGAATTTCCTTTTCCTCCCACAGAAATGGGCTGACGAGTTGCTGGCTGCCAGTAGGGGTTGTTGGACCCGGCAGAACCCAGCTTGAAATTAGAAGCCACTGCTAGGAGGAGGGGGAGAAGGAGCTGGAGGGTTCCCAGCAGGAGCGGTTCTCAGCATGCCCTGAAGGAAAGAGGCAGAGTGCAGGAATCTCCGTCAAGCCTAGGACATAGCATCAGGCTCTCTCTCCCTCTGGATCCCTGGGCTCTAGATGGGAGAGGGTGCAAGTGTCTGGGCTCTGGAGAGGAGCAGCAGCTGGGGTCTGGGGGGGGAGGGGGAGGTGGTGCGGGTGTCTGGGCTAGGGGGTGCCCTGCAGCTGGGTTCTGGGGGCAGAGGGTGTAGATATCTGGCCCCCCTGCTGGGCACTGGGGGGCGGGGATAGAGAAACAGGAAATGGATTATCAAAGGGGTTTCCTTAACTCTCTACTGGAGGAATTTTGTCTCTGTATGGTTACAGACAGTTGCTGATAGGTATTTTGAAATAAATTACCAAAATAATTGAAACTGGCGTGATTATATAGTGTTATTTTGACAAATAAAATATGCGGAATTTTTAATGGGGGGGGGGGGCAGAATTCCCCTAGGAGTACCTCAACCTCTCCGGAGGGGGAATACAAGCTAGCTGGTAATAGATTAATACAACCTGAGATTCATTCTGAAGTCTCTGCATCAGTATAGCTTGACCCCTTGATCGCTCTACTATGGACACAAATAGTTTAGGTGTTTTTCGAACATTCTTTGTTCTTTGTAGATAAAAGGTCAAAGTCCTCTGGACATCCAGAGATGCAGCCATCTCTCTTCATCTGAGGCATGCGGTTTTGGAAAAAATACTGGTAAGTGATTAGCCTGACTGACATGAAACTCGTAAACTACTTGAGGAATGAATTTAGAGTGGAGTCATAACAAGACCTTTTCTTCATAGAAGGTAGTATTTGGTGAGTCAGCCATGGGTGCTTCCAGCTCACTGACTCTACTGGTTGACATTACAGCTATTAGAAAGGCCACCTTCATGAACAGATAAATCATAAAGCATGTGATTAAGAGGCTTAAAGGGAGGTTTAGTGAGAAACGACAGATCAAAACTGAGGTCCCAGTCAGATGTGAACTTCACCAATGGTGGAAAGCATCTGAGAATGCCCTTCAGAAATCTAGTTGTGTCAGGATGAGTCAACGTTGTATCCACTGGAGGATGGAAAGCACAGATAACTGCTAAATGCACTTGCAGAAAACTGATTGTGAAACCCTAAGACTGAAAAGATAAGTACATACTCTAAGTTAGCAGGGCAACAAGAGGAGCTGAGCCCAAGAGGAGAAAAACTTCCATTTTGCTAGAATTCCAGTATGCATTATGGAATCCCACAGGGTCCAAATGCCTTGTGCGTTCACCCAGGAGGAAGGTGTAGCTAACGATGGTTGCCTCAAGAGTCAGTGTGAAGAAAGGGATCCCTACCCGAACCTTCTTTGATTTTTGCATTAGACAAGAGTCTAAAACCCTGAGTGGAATTGGAACTTTGCCATTTATGTTGCCCTTCTTTGATGAATACATGGAGAGAAACCTGTCTGGTAGGCAACAAAGATTAAGCCTGGCAAATGGTGTTGTGTGTGTGCATGAGGCGAAGTGGCCAAGGAGGGAAAGAAATTCTGATTGATGTTCTGGGTCTGAAAGTGACTTGATGTCAGAGCACTCGGGGCCTGAAACCTCTTGCTGTGCTCGAGTACAATATCTCATGGGTGTCAATGTGAATTTTTCACGATTGATCCAGACACCTGCAGAAGGCTGAGCAGAACACTGCTTACCCACTGGACTTTCTCATAGGAATTGCCCGTCAGATGCCAGTCGTTCCACACCCTCATGAATTCTGGCGGGGAAAAGAGCAGCAGGTGCTGCAATTGGCAGAAATATGAGCCTCACCCAGGCAATTGAGGCAACATTGATATTCATCAATCACCAAAAAGGAGCGAGGGCAGGAAATACAGTTTTTGAATCTCAGGACCCTGGACATAATTCAAGAGCTCTCAGGGGAAAAAGCTGCCAAGAAGAAAACGTGGGAAAGCACTATCTAACTATACTATGCTGGACTATATTATAAAGACTACTAAAACTACAAAAACCTAATTATATACAATATTTTACAGCAATGACACAGTATAAAAAAGAGAGCCAAAGACACCAAAGATTCTGACTCAAACAATAAAGTAGTAAGAAGGAACTGGAAATGCATTGGCCTGCACCACCTTTTATGCCCTCTGTTTAGAGCACAAGGAGAGCTACATTGCATGTGCGAGCCAACAGATGCTGGTTGCAAAAAAATTCTGGACTCAGGCACATGGCGCGCATGTGCATCCCACGTGTGGAATACACACAGGGACCATCACTCAAAGAACTCTGAAGTAGATGAAGAAACAGATAGGAAAATGTGTATAACTGTGTTTATTATTTAGTCTAGAGCTCTGTATTGCTCATGAGGCTAAGTAAAGAGTAATGATGTTTAGAATCCTGTGCAAAATCTACCTGTGTACGTGTCTGTTGGCTTTCACTGTCACATGCCCATGAAGAGTTAAATTGTAAACCCTGAGCACCTATATGACATGAGTTCTGGCTGTGTGTTCTAAAGCTCTGAGGAGTCAGCACGGGTCCCAAGGGCTAGGTAGTTGGACTACAGGATCTCGTTTCTCAGAAGAGGTGCTAGACAAAGGATCTGCACCTTCAGAGAGCGTGCCTTCAGACCCCAGCCAGGGGCAAGTGCCTTGACTCTGTTCAGGCTCAAGAGGCTTCAAGAGCGCACAGGTCCTACTGAGGTGGTCTCCAAACAACAGCCTAGTGAGTGTCCACAGCTGGGGAAGCTCTACTAGAGCTGGATGTGACACCACCACACACCAGTTCTAATGTGTAAAAGCACCTTTGAGAAAGCAGATCAAAGTATTAACAAAAAGGGGACAGAAGAGCATTTGTATTTCCAGCTTACACTGGACAACAACAAAAAGTCTCTACAGTCTCTTTAATCATTATACAGTCTTCCGCAGGGCAATATCAGCTGCTGCTGTGCCAAAAGTTTCTCTTCCTTTCATTTTATAAAGCAAGAATAATATTCATATAGTTTAAAATGTGCAATTTTTTTTCCCATTTTTGGAAGTCTACATTACCTTTTACAACCCCCACGCTCCTATGAGTAACAGATCCCCATTTGTATTTAGGTGTCGTAACTGAGGTTTTCACATGCACTTTGTCGCCAATCTTAATGTGAGAAGGAGAACTCTGTGGTGGGAATCCTATAAGTTTAAAAAATAAGCACGTTATTTTTTAAGCTTGCATTCTCCTTTGACATACTGTACAGATACTTACTAGACCAGTGGTCCTCAAACTGTGGGACACACCCTCCAAATGTTCGGGGGGTGGGGGGGAAAGGGGTTGACATACAGTGGGCCCAGGCCAGCCCCTATGGGGGCTGGGGAAGGAGTGCCACCAGCCCTGCTCTGCTGTCAGACCAGCTCAGACCCCAGCCGCAGTTCCATTTCACCCCCAGCCCAGCTCCATCCCCAGCCACAACTTCACTACAGCCCCAGCCAAAACCCAGCTCCGGCCCCAGCCACAGCTCCACCCCACCCCTTGCTCTGCCCCCATTCCCTCTCTGCCCCCAGGCCAGTGTTGCCTCTAGCCCCAGCTCCTTCCCATACCCAGTTCTGCTCCTCACTCCACCTTCAGCCCAAGCTGCTTTGCTGAGCCAACTGTGCAGTAATGGAGCGAGGGCATGGACAGATTCCATTGCTGGTAAGGGGAGGCGCAACAGGAAAAGTTTGGGCACCACGGTACTAAACAGCAGTTAATGAATATTCAACTCACCTATAAGCTCAACGTGGATATATCTGACCCAATAAGTGCCACCCTTTTGTTGCCAATCACATTGCACATTGAGGTCATGTAGTCCATCTCGATCCAATTTAATAACTTTACCTACATCTCCTTCACAAACTTCCTCATAGGTCCTGCAGCATCTAACCATCATCCCCACCTAGACAAAACAAGATCATAAAATCTCATAAAGCCTGCAGTTAAAGGAGCGTTTAGGGAAAAGTAACATTCCACACAGCTTTCACCACCATGCTTACCTGAATGTTCTCTCGTATATACACAGCATAATCATCATTACTTAAGAAATCAGCTCGTTTCTTGTATGTTTGGCTCTCTGTAACAACAGCACCACTAGACTGTAAAAGAACACATGCAACAAAAAGAAGGAAGCTTTAAAAGAGTGTAGCTGCTTTCAGTGGAGAGAAATAAGCACATTGCAGGGACAGTGAAGATAAAGAACACGGAAACAGGATAACTCTGATTCAACTCACAGAGGGCTAGCATTTACGGTCTGCTGCACTTGAGACTATGGCTTAGTACCCAGAATCAGTGGGCAATCTGAGCAATAGCAAGTTTCCAGGCCTCCTGAAGCAAGCCAAAGAGTTACTATTACAAAAACTGCTCAAAAAACAAAGACAGGGGGAGGAAACAAATCTTTTTAATTTAAGCCACCTACTCAACCTTGTTGATATATCTACATTTTTTTCTCCATAAGTTTTTCCTGTGAAGAAATGGTGGGTGACATTTTGGTGACATTTATTTATTTATTTTACTCTTTGAGATTATAAATATGCTTTGTATTGTATACACTAATGTCCGGTTAACAGAACCAACGTTAATAAATGGGGTCACACTACTCTTCTCAGGGAATTCTCTCTTTGAAGAGCTGAAGCTATCATCTAAAGAAAACATGGCAGGAAAGACTATTTCATTTTCAGTGACAATTCAAGGAAAGTTATTTTTCTTTCAGCACTAAGAGTAAATGTTCTAAATGGCACATTAAAGGCAAATGTATAGAACTATAAACTTGCTCAGGTTACCAATTCGGATAATTTACCACTAAATTCAGGGCTTATCTTCTTCCCAAATAGTATGCATCCTTTGCTATTGTGATTATGAAACCAATCACAAGCCAGTACATCTTAGACACCGGAATCTGAGGAAACCAAGAATACTGCAGATATTCCTCTTGACTGCTATTTACTGATATAACCTCTGATACACAGATTTAGGTTTCCTGGGAGCATACAGAAAAATAGTGCAATTCGTATTCAGAACTGCGATGGGTGACATTGTTAGTTTGATAGGCCACTTGATGGTCTTTGCCTTTGAAAACATAGTTTTTATAAACAAAAAAATTAAGTGATTTCACTTCTGGCTTTCAGTGCCATTCAAGTCATGCTTTGAGTAGCCAAAGTATCATACTTTTATTTTTCAAATCACTGGGGTAGGAGGAGGAGAGAGACTTTAAAAATGTCTAAACTTCAAATTCAGTCAAGGTTGATGTAGTTTCCAAAATATTAAACTGAATGTTTCTAATCATTCCTGAAACCTGAACTATCTGACACACTGGTGACACTGAAATGCTTGTTAATGCACTAGCAAAGTGTGTTGTCTACTGTAAAAATTCACAGGTGTAGTCTCCTATAAGAAATATATGACCAGTAGTTATAGTCTACAGTTCAGTATTGAAGAAAAAAGCAAAGTGAAATGCTATAGATGCAGGTCTTTCAAAACTTAAACCTGTTGATGAACAGATTTGATGGGGGGTAGCATGACACCCTTACGCTATCCAAATTTGTAAATAAAGGATATAATTACACATCTTGAAATCTATGTAGCATATTTTTAAATCAATTTTTGAATGACTGTAAATACTAACGACAGGACAAGCAGCCTCAGCTTCTTCCACATCTTCTACCATCTCCTCATCTGAATATTCATCAGACACAGTATCAGCATCTGAGAGATCAGTAATCTGGACATCAGGGTGATCCAACAGCCAACCAACCAAGGCTTCCACTCCTAGCAGAGAAAACAATGAGCCATCCAAATTAATATGGGCTTCTTTGGTATGTCATACAGAGGTTTAAATTCTCCATACTAGTATCATTTTAGTCTGTTAATTTCATGGCAATTATGTAAAATACCTGGTAATCCAGAAGCACTTCCAGAGGTCCCTGAGAGCGACTTCAGTGCAAATTCAATATTTTTCCTAGGAAATCCCATTTCCATAAGCTGAACTACAATAGGGAGGGGTGGAATGGGAGATTGCTTGCGTTTCTTCACTTTTGCAGGTCGGATATGCTGCACTGTGACGGGTGTTGTGGCCTCACTGGAGCTACAGTCTTCAAACAGTGGAGTGGAAGGATGAGTGGACTCCACAGCTAGATACTGGCACACTGCCAAAGCAGCAGCCTAAATGAAGACAAGTAAACACACACTGAAGTCTATGCAGAACTAGCAATCTACATGTACTGTACACCAGTAAATGTTCAGCTTCATTTACAGAATCTTTGAAAAATGAGAAGAGTATAAAATAATAGTCATCAATAGGAATTTGAATTAGAGTGCTCAGTAGAACGTTTTAAATGAGGAAAGAACACGGATTGTACCTCAAGCTCTTGTTTGTCAAATATTGCTTTCACAGGTGACGGCTGGGTAGCAGCTGTCAGAAGCTGCTGTAAGAGGATCATGGGAGGTTGAGGTCCTTCAGGAGACATATCTCCTATGTCAGGGGATGCAACTGCTCCATCCTCTGAAATAAACAAGTGAGTTTTAGTCAATAAAGTTACAATTAATATAAGGTAAATTATGCTGAGTTAAAGTGTCTTGTGGATCAAATATACAAAGGAATGATGTCCACCACATTCCATCTCAAATTTTGGTGTACATTTAGAAGGAAGCATGTGCAATACAGCACATTTCCTGAACACAAACCTCAAAGGAGCTAAACTTCTAGTCAAACACTAGCTTTACTACCATATCTAGAGCTAGTCTGGCAGAAGCCACTTGGCATAGTGGACAAGCACTATTAAGCTTGAATTCTTATCTTACCAGACCTGACATTATTACCAAAGGAAGCATACTACGCTCTTGGAGAACACTTGGTATAGTTCTTGAGTTACCTCCCCCTCTGACTGATGGTAAGAGCATGTTTGATAGGGAGAGAGAGGGCTCCACCCAGAGTCTAACAAGAGGGAGAGTCATTAAACGAATATTCTATGACCCCAGAGATCACCACTCCTCCAAAAGAGTGCACTTCATTTTGACTGACTGGGTTTGGAGTCTGTACTTTTGAAAGACGTTCTCCCATCACTCCAGTAGTAGAAGCAAGGAATTAAATATATACTGACTCAACATTTGGTGCCCAAGACCAGTAATAGCTGATACTCTCTCAAACCAGAAAAGACTACAAAGAAATATTAAATAAAATAGAGATCTCCCAGCATTCCATTTTCCCCATACTACTAATATAGCACTTGTTTCTAGCTCTGACACGTTAGAGGATATCAAATTTTAAAATGACATCAATCTGATCATCTTGCCTTTTCCAACATTCAGTTGAGTTTCAACATGATTTTAGCAGATGCTAGCACAGGAGCCACAGAACCAGCAATCGTTACTTTATACAATCAGATAAATCTTTAAAACCCTGCTTTCAGGAGGCATAAAGTATCAATCTTCATTTTTTTGTAACTACTGAACAATCAGTTACTAAAAAAATCAGTTAAGCAAAGTGAAAGCAAGATGATAATTAGAATTTTGTGATAAAGCTGGTTACCTAATTTATTAATACACCTCTACCTCGATATAACGCGACCCGATATAACACGAATTCGGATATAGCACAGTAAAGCAGTGCTCCGGGGGGGAGAGGAGGGTGGGGCTGTGCACTCCAGTGGATCAAAGCATGTTCAATATAACACTGTTTCACCTATAACATGGTAAGGTTTTTTTGCTCCCGAGGACAGCGTTATAGCGAGGTAGAGGTGTACATGTTCATTTCTTATTGGTTACTGAATGTTAATATTTGTAAAACCTCAGCAATTGCACAAAATACAGTAGAACCTCAGATACAAACGCCTCAGGAATGGAGATTGTTCATAACTGAAATGTTCATAACTCTGAACAAAATGTTATGGTTCTTTCAAAAGTCTACAAGTGAACATTGACTTAATACCACTTTGAAATTTTACTACGCAGAAGAAAAATGCTGCTTTTAACTATCTTAGTTTGAATGAAACAAGTACAGAAACATGTTCTTACCTTGTCAAATCTTTAATTATTTTAAAACTCTCCCCCCTCCCTTGTTTTGGTAGTTTACATTTAACACAGTACTGTACTGTATTTGCTTCTCCTTTTTTTGGTTACTGCTGCTGCCTAATTACGCAATTCCGGTTCGAAACAAGGTGTGTGGTTGATCTGTCAGTTCGTAACTCTGGTGTTCATAACTCTGAGGTTCGACTGTATATGCAAGTTTAAAATTTTAGAGTATCTTTCTCCATTGTGTTCCATAACCCAGTGAATTAAGAAGGGGCATCTGGTGATGACTTGAGCAGTTCTTATCCACATGTTTAAGAGGAGCCGAATGAATTAAAGTGCAATAGACATTAGACTTCCTTTTCTCCACCATCCCCTAAGACCACTATTTTCTGCACTTAATTTCAATCCACAGTGTGTAGCTCCTCTTGAAGTAGAAAGAGGAACTGCTTAAGACATCAATCACCACTTTGAAGATGACAGAAGGAGCCATAACAAGAGTACAAATGTGTTTTATTTAAATTTTGGGGTAGCACTGAGAAGTATTTACAAATTTAGTACACCTCTACCCCAATATAACGTGGTTGTGGGGAGCCAAAAATTCCTACCGCATTATAGCTGAAACGCCATTATATCGGGGAAGCAGTGGCAGGGCTGCAGCGGTGATTTAAAGAGCCTGGGGTTCTGGCCGCAGGGAGCCACGGGCCCTTTAAATCGCCAGCGGAGCCCCACTGCCGCAGTCCTGGCGTAGCAGCAGCAGGGCTCCAGAGGTAATTTAAAGGACCTGGGGCTCCCCGCAGCAGCCGGAGCCCCAGACCCTTTAAAGTGCCGCCAGAGCCCCGCTGCTACCGCGCTATATGCGAACCCGTGTTATATCAGGTCACGTTATAGCAGGGTAAAGGTGTATTCAAACAAAAAAAATATTAAAAAGAGTCATATTAAATATGTAAGAGTCATAAGTTAGGTGATCAACACTTTAGCATCCAAAATCTTTGCCTGCCTAATCTAGAAACAACAGGATAACACTTTCAGGACCAGTAAATATTTTCAAAAACTATTTCTAAATTATCATCTCTGAGTCTTTGAGGCCAAAAGTCTGAGTTCCGTCCTCACACCACAACATGCAAGGTACATACTCATCAGGTATAGTTGCTGATTAACATCACACAACCCATAACCACACATATTAGTTACATTTTAAACTAGAGAGGACATTGAAGATGACATTTTATTTTGAAGACTAATAATCAGCAAGAGGTTAAATATTGCAAAGCATGTGGCTGACAGGATAACAAATTCATCTTGTACACTAAAAAGCTATACCTGTGGGAATCGATCCAGCCTCTTGTACAGCTGGTTGAGATAAGATCTGCCTTAATTTATCCTGGTGAGATAGCAGAGCTCGACCTGCTTTCAATATGTACAGTTTTAACTGTTGGCATCTCAGCAGATCCAAATCCACTTGACCTATCAAAAACATTAAGTGCCCATTAACCAGAAAGCAATAGTATTCAAAGTAACATAAGTAAACATTTATTTTTACAATCTGATGATCCCATCACAAAAATACATTTTTAGTACTGACAGTCGTGAATGGTAAGCTCAAACAAGATGAAAGGACTAAAATATAAAAAGTTTAAGTGCATCATTATAAGAAACCCACACTGGACCTACTCCAGATGTCAATACAAAGAGAGTGCCTCCCAGCTGTTATGCAGTTGGTGGACTTCAGGTTTGTCTAGATGAACAGTTAGTGGGTTGCAATCTGTGGTGCTATTCTACAGTGCACTAATGTATTGCACACCAACACTTTTTGTATAGATGCCGCAACCATGCACTGATGTATGGCCAATGCACAGTAGGAAACGTTTAGTGCACAGTAGCGGGATCCTCACACACAGCTATTGTGTATTTACACCACAGCTTGACATGCACTAAGTCACATACACACACAGTTTAAAATGCAACAGATTAGAGCAGACTAGATAGATATCAGGTGCATCAACTATTTTCAGACAATTCAATACACAACAAAGACTCCAGCCTCAAACTACATTTACATCATAGACAGCAGCCATTCTTCCAGCCAAGATATAAACTGGATTCCCTCTACAGTGCATCAATGCACTTCCTTGAGTACTTGCATGTGTTTCTCCAACATACAACTCTTACTATCACTTACTCCAAAGTGGAGCATGAGCCTTCATATATCACTTCCTAATCAATGCTGACCATGTACAAAACAACTTTCCACAGAACTTCTGTACCTTCCTAATATCTATTTAATGTTTGCAATATTTTCCAGAGAAGGGCTAATGTATGACAAACAGGAAACTGTACCTGAAAGACCCTGGTTGGGAGACTTCATTCTGTGTTTTTCTATTTTACTTCCGGCCAAGTTTACCAGCTGAGCCCAGATAGACAACATGGGTTCAGTGAATGGCAAGTTGTTCACATTAAAAGCCACTACTGGAAGCTAAAAGAACCAAGAAGTTACACATTTTTCAAATCTTTAGAAATGCATAAAAATTTATGGATTGTTTATATTTTAAGAGGATAACTAGTGTTTGTTTAATTACTCTTGAACAGGAACAATTGAAGAGGAGTTCTGTCTCTAAAAACACTAAGAAAATAAAGGAACTGCTAGGACTGTAGTCATAAGTAGAGGGATCTGAGCATCACTGTCAGAAAGGAAAAGCAGATAGCATGAGCATGAACTGCAACACAGATTGGGGCTTTAAGTGCATGGGAGCATCTTATGCTGTGACTTCACAAGGCAAAAAAAGGTGTGTTAACTCAAGGTAAAATCCTAACGAAGACAAGGCAGTTTCTAGTTTTCACACCAATTAGCAGATGAGACTATGGTGTATCTTAGTCTTTAACTCAACTTGCTTATTAACATGAAAACTACAAGCGGCCTTGTCTTCACTAGGATTTAACCCTGAGTTCGCACACCTTTTTAACTAGTGAAGACAGCTAAACTGAGTTATTATATTCTTTTCTAATGAAGATAAAGCCCTGCAAAGACATGCATGAAGACTTGCATCTGATTTGCATATGAGCATGACTAAAATGCACAATTGTGGGACTTGCAAATGTATACTCCCTAAACAAATAATTTTTTATACCACACATCCCACTCATTAGTCAGACTAGCCTATTCTCCTTTGTAAAACTGAGCCAACTTAAGTTTCTTTTTTCATGAAAAAACATACTTTTCACACTTTCTGTAATAGTAAAGACACAAAATAGGTGCATTTACCGGTTTTAGTTGACTTAAGGGGCACACTCTACATGTTCGCATGTCATAGAATTGAACTGTGATTCTTCCTTTTGGTGTGATGCGCGTCACTGTGCCTTCTCCAAATTCATCATGAACGACTTGTCCACCTAATCTCAAGCGACTGTCTATTCCACCAATCACTGCTAGTACAGCCATTAAGCCTCCCACCTCCGGATTCTCAGAATCTGTGAAGTAGTCTTCTAAAACATTCTGAAAAAGAATAGTAAAGTTAACTGTAAGGAGAAAACTAGTACTTTTATCTACTTCATAAAAAAAAGAATTTATATAGTCAATCCAGCTGAAAGTTACAATACAAAAAATAATTTTTATATAAAATAGTTTTAAAATTAAGCTTTAACATTGTTAAAATAGTTTTAATATTTTAAAACATTAAAAATTAACACTTCTATAGAAAAATGAGCTAATTTTAAAACGTGGAAACTACCCCTTCTGACTGTTTTCCTGCAAAGATGTGGGTGATGGAGGTTAGTTGAGAGTTGATGTACTTGTTTATGAGTCCATTCCACTGGCTTAGTGAATGGAGTGTCCTCAGCAGTGCCACTATCTCTTCTGCCAAAGTACTGCTGTGAGTTGCAGTTAAAGATGCTTGAGGCCTGGCCTTCCTCCTCCTCAGAGTAGATTCTGAAAAGAAATAGCAGCATCTCAGTAGCTGATTTACGATAGGAAAAACAAATTAAACCATTAAGGAAAAAATTGCTCTACCTCTGAGTAGTGGGATATCTGAAGAGCAAGTACTAAGTAGACTGCCTAAGAAACCAAATAGTTTCTCCACAAGAAATTTCATGTCTCTTGATCTTTCCGTTTTGTCCCAAGATGGAAGTACCGCTTTTAATAAATGCACAGCAAGGATCTAAAAAGGAGATATTAGAATCAGTGTTATTTTATTTAAAGTCATTTCAGCAAATAACTTCTATAGGAGCAGGGGTCTAAAACAAGGACATTTGAATTAGAATATCTATATGGAGATGAAAGACTTAACTACTAGCCATCTTTTGTGCTCTTCTCTACAATGTTGGTTGCTGAAACTTAATGGTCCATAGCTACCTAGTTATTTTCTTGCTTGTTTGCCCATTCATCAATATTAAGAGGAACTGTGCTAATTTAATACTAGTAGTAGTTGTATTTTACATAGTGTTGCCAGCCCTCCAGGATTGTCCCAGAGACTCCAGGAATTGAAGTTTAATCTTTAATTAAAGACTGCCATGGGATGAAACCTCCAGGAATATGTCCAATCAAAACTGGCAATCCTAATTTAACACAGCCCAGCATCAAAGCACACAGAGCTCCACACAGATTGGCAAAAAGTAAGATCACCATCATAAGACTTGAAAACAAAGAAGTAACAGAACAGGATACTTGAAATGAGAGGATGGGGAAAGATGTGGTTTAGATTCCAAATATGAGAACCAATAGCAGTCAGACTAATACACACTTTTGGGTGAATTAGTTTACATCCTAACTCTATCCCAGTGAAGGCACAGGAGCCTAATAATGTAAGATGTAATGTACCAGAGTGCAAACAGCAGCCATGGACACTAAGAGAAGACTGATCCACCTTCACAGAGGTGTCTCTAGATAAGTTTTGAGTCATGCATATAAAAACAGTGGCCTACCACAAGCTATCTACACTGATCACCTTTCCCTGGAAGAATGATGTCTGCAGTCATGAAGCCAATGCATGAGGGCTCTCTTTCTGCAGCTCCCAAGAGGGCCGCCTCACAAATGGAGGCTTTTTGCAGCTCCATTTGTTCTATCATGCTGAGGAAACACTTGTTTTTGTCCCTAACCCCTGGCAGAGGAAGAAGAAATGCTCTCTACTGCCCCAAAATTGGCTTCAAAATTAAGGTAAGAGTAAAGTCAGAGAGTTGAAATACCACTATGTTTAGCTGGCTGGATACAGAGAATCTCATAGGGGTGAGAACACAACTTAAATCCTGCATGAGCGCATTTGAACTGCCTCTGGTATATACCAAAAGAAAGTCACAGCCTAAATTTATCAGATTGAGGAAGAGATCAGAATCATGTTTGTATATTCCTGCCCTAAGTTAATTGACAGAGCTACCTTTGAGAAGATGCAAGCAACAGAAAAGAACCATTAGTGGAGAATTATACATTCAAATCTTGTGTACAGAAGAAATGTATTTACAATGGAAAAGCTACACAAGCAATAGAACTGTACACTGATGTGTCATTTGACTGGTAACCCCTTCCTCCAGGCTGTTTTAGATCACTCACTATCACCAACATGAATGCAAAGATATAGCATGCCAATAAAAAAGACAGACAAGCTAAGCAATTTGGTTATTTTATTTAAAATAGTTTGAATTTGTTCATTTTTCTTTAACTGGTCTGTGGTGATTATAGAGACTGCGTGCATAGCCAGTTCACCTCTCTTCTTAGCAACCTTTACTATTAGGCCCACAGTAGCCAACCAACCCTCTCTCTTGCATTGAACATTTTACATAACCTGGCTGTGCAGTGTTAACTTGCAGGAGGATTTCTAAAGCAAGAACATTCTGATAGTACCTTTCCTCTAACTCAAGAAAATAAAAGGCACCTTCAAAACTGTTTACTTTTAAAACTGTACTGTAACAAGACAAAAAACTGCCAAATTCACTGCATATGAAAATGATCTGGAAACACATTACCTGTCTCTGTAGTGATGCAGCAGTGAAAGATTCATGCCCCTCCACAATTTTCATTAGCAAAGTTATCCACTGAGATGTGCTAAGCGTGCTGCACATCTGAGGCATGAGTGCTATACTTCGAATGAATCCTAACGTGCACCAGCTTCTATGCTGCTCTTTATAAACCAACTTATTTGGCAACGAAGCTGGAAATAAAAATACATGAACAGTTGACTTTTCTGCCAACTGTACTACAATTTCTCAAAGTAATCCACTTTGTTAGACAGATCTTAAAGCTCTGCTACAAAATTGCCCCTAAATGTAAAGTTACTTAACTGACTTCCAATTTAGTTGAAGTCCATTAAGAATTAATTTCTGGCATACTCCAGGAAAGAGAGAATATCTATTGCAAGCAAATTCTCACCCACACAGTGACTATACTACCTTACAATTCTGTACATTTTGGAAAATTTGCTTAAAGTTACTGTTAATATAAAGGCAGCAAAGAGTCCTGTGGCACCTTATAGACTAACAGACGTATTGGAGCATGAGCTTTCGTGGGTGAATACCCACTTCGTCAGATGCAACAGCTCCAATACCTCTGTTGGTCTATAAGGTGCCACAGGACTCTCTGCTGCTTTTACAGATCCAGACTAACACGGCTACCCCTCTGATATTTGTTAATATAAAGATGATGTATATCATCAAATTTATGATTCCCCTGATTATAAAGTCATGCTGTCCTTCCCAACCTGAAAAGTCCTTTTTGACTTAAGTTTCCTTATAATGGAAGCCATTTACAGGTTGGACTATCTGAACTTTGTATAGTATGCGGCACACCAGCCCTAACAGAGAAATGCGTATTCTAGCCACCACACAATTTGTGAGTTTTCCACAAATATGTAAAATTGATGTTTTGAGAAGGTCTAAATGTGTTACTGAACTTTGACCTTAAAAGATTAGAAATTAAATAAAGGAATTACTGCAAAATCAGGTAAGATATACCGCTTGAAAACTGATGGGTTTATTTGGTCAGACTGTCATGTAACACATACTTGATTTATCTATCGTTCCACTCTCCACCAACATGCGAAGCAATCCACACAAAGTTCTGGTCGCTTCATTCTGCATGACTTCAGCATGGACTCCAGCAGAGAGAGAGAGCGTCTGTAACAGGTTCATGGTACTCATCAGCATCGTGGAAGTGGGGTGAAGATTCCTTTCAGCTTGTTCTCCTTCTGGAGCAAGAAACAAAAGATTAATTTCTTTAGTAACATACTAACACAAGAAACAAAATTTTCTGAAAAAGGTAAAAGAACTACAGTTCTTGGAGATGTATGTCCCTATGGGTGCTTCAATTCAGGTGCACATGCAACTCTCAAACCTTTGATTAGAGATTTTTCACTAGTAGTACCGGTCTGGCCCACACACATGCCCTATGCCTCCTCCCACTGAACACTGAGGCTATACAGAGATGTGCAGGCAAACCTCCCTCAATCCCTTCTCCACTCCCATGTCTCCACAGAGAACAGTCTGAAGCAGAGGGGAAGATTGGGAGTAGAGCACCCACAAGGGGACACATCTCAAAGAACTGAAGTTACTGCACAAGGTGAATAACCTCTTCTTCTTCAAGTACTGTCTCTATGGGTGCTTCATTTCAGGTGACTTCCAAGCAGTTTCCCCAGAGGAAGGAGGGAGCATTGGAACTGGTCCAGAACTGAAGACAGTACTACAGTACCAACTGCCACATCAGATCTGACAGCATGGCTTAAAGCATAGTGCTTTGAAAATGCATGTACGGAAGCCCCTGTAGTAGCCCTAAATATATCAGACACTAGTATTTTCTAAAGCAATGCCATGTATTTTGCTTGTGACCTGGTAAAATGTGCTGTCACTCCTTGAGGAGGATGAGGATGAACGCCTGCAGTCTCATAACAAGTGACAATACAACCAGATATCCACCTGGATGGTTTCTGAGCAGAGATTGTCAACCCCTTGGATCTATTCACGAAGGAGATGAACAGCCTAGGTGACCTCTGAAATTACTTGGTCCTATCCAAGTAGAAGGCGAGCGCCCTTTTAACATCCAGGGTATGAAAACAGGACTCCGTCAGAGAGATATGTGGCTTCAGGAAAAACACTGATAGACGAATAGATTGGTTAAGGTGAAACTCTGAGAAAACCTTAGGCAAAAATTTAGGATGTGGGCAGAAAGAAACCTTATTCTTGAAGGGGGGGGTGGGAAATCTGCCATTAAGGCACCAATCTCCCACACTCTATGGGCCAAGTGGATGGCTATTAAAAAAGCAGTCTTCATAGATAAATGGAGTAGAGAACTGGTTGCCATGTTCAAATGGATGTTTAATAAGATGACTGGGTCCCAGGTTGGGATGGGGTCTTTAGTCTGGGGATAGAAAGTTCCAACTCCTTAATAAACCTAGATGATACAGGATGAGCAAATATGGAAAACCTCGCTACATAGTCAGATGAAAGGCTGATATTGAGGCTAAATGGACCTCAACTGAGCTAATTAATAACCCTGATTTCTTCATATCCAGGAGACTGAACGAGGCACAGATTCAGGGAGGAAGCACCAGTGGGAGAATCTCTTCCATTGTTGCAAGTAAATAGTAAGGGTTGCCTTCTTCCATCTATTTAGTACATCTGTTGCACTTCCTCAGAGCAGGAGAATTCTAACCTGGATTCTATGAACCATGCCCAGAGGTGAAGAACTCCTAGGTTGGGGTGAAATGTGTAACCCACATCCTGTGAGAGGAGATAAATAGAAAATGGAAGCAGGCATTCCTGAACACCAACAGATTGATGTGGAGATTTGTTTCTGAGTTGTCCATCTCCCCTGAGCCACGAAAGCATTGAGATGAGCTTCCCATCCCCACAATGATGCACCTATTGTTAAAGTTAGTGATGGAGATGGGCAACAGAAAGGAACACTCTCACAGACATTGAGTTGATCTCTCCACCAATCCAGGGAGTTCCTCACTTAAATAGGAACCATCACCTGTTTGTCCAAGGTGTGTCTTACTGAAGAACAGGACATTTTGAGCCAATCTTGAAAGCAGCTGAGGCATAGCCTTGCATAAGTCACAAAAGTGCAAGTTGCCATGTGTCCCCAGAGCTGAAGACAGTTTCTTATAGTGGTGCAAGGATTCCACTCAAACCTGATACGGTTATGAACCTATCTAAGGGAAAGCAAGCTTTGAACTCGTCGACAGCCAGGGAACCCCCTATAAACTGTATCTTATTTATGGGGGTTAACGTGGACGTCCTTACATTTAGCTGTAAACTCAACTCATAGAAGAGCAAGGGCCATCTGGGTGGAAGAAAACACCGCTTCATAAAAATGGCCCTTGAGTGGCCAGTCGTCAAGGTAATGGAAGACAAGGATCACCACTTATTGGCGGTAAGCAGCCCCTACTGCCAGGACCTTGGAGAACACCCTTGGGGCCAAGGAGAGACCAAGGGGAAGCACTTGGTATTGAAACTGATCCTGACCTATAGAGAATCACAGATATTTCCTGTGCAAATGGTATATTGTGATATGAAAATAGGCATTTTGTAGGTCAAAGACTGAAAAATCAATCCCCCTTCTCCAGTGAAAGAAGTCACCATCCTGAAATTGTGAGGCTTTATAAACTTGTTTATAAGTCTTAGATCTAAAATCAATCTCCACCCTCCATCTTTCTTTGGTACAAGGAAATATTTTGAGTAAAACCCCTTGCCCATGTGAAGAGGAGACCAGCTCTATTGCTCCTAACTGGAAGAAAAAGATCACCTCTTTCTCAACACAAGCTCATAAGAGGGGTCCCTGAAGAGGGAAGGGAGGGAATGATGTAAAATGGATGTTATGACTCACTTGTCTATAGTAATCCGCCTTTAGGCATGTTGGAAATAGGAAAGGCATCTCTCCAAAGGGAGGGTGGTGGGCAAATGAACACAGCTATAAAACCAGAGATGCGGGAGGATTTGAACCCTCGATTGACCCATCAAAACAGTTTTGATGGGTCAATGTTGGGTGATCATGAAGATGGTTGGGTGATCATGAAGAAAGGTTGAATGGCCCACTTTCTCTGAAATGTATGTCTTTTCCTGTGGGAGCTCAGTGGATCTATGGAATCCAGAGAACTGAGCAGAAGGTGCTCTCTGGATAGTTTGTGACTTACTTAACAGCTCTTATCTGTAGGTGTATAAATGCCCAAGAAATGTAAAGTGGCTCTAGAATCCTTCAGTGTCCTCCATCTTTGGTCTCCAAGAAAAGCCTACAACCACTGAAGGGGAAGTCCTCAGCAGTGTTCTGTATTTCTCATTGAAAACACCAGGAGCTAGAGGTATGACACCCTGAACATAACAGCAGCCATGGATGCTTGAAGAGTGGTCCTGGCCAATAACTGGCCCTCTGAAATGTTGAACTAGAATTGTTCCTTATGGTCCTGTGGCAGGTGTTCAATAAAGGCCATCAGTCTATTATAGTTTGTGAAATTGAATTTGACCATGACAGTCTGACAGCTCTGAATTCTGAACTGCAGAGTTGCTGATTAATAGAACTTCTGGCCAAATAGATCCAGTCTCTTATGGTCCTTTTCACATGGAGCAGAACTTGAGAAGTGTTGCCTACCCTGCTCTTTTACTGCATCCACTGCCAGGGTGGGAGAATAAGATATTAGAGTTCTCGGGGGAACAGAAAACTTTTTATCTGCCCTTTTACACTTTGGTGGAATAGTAGCAGGTGTTTGCCACGCAGTCTTAGCTGGATCCAGGAGCACCTTGTTGATGGGTAACGCCACCCTGGAGGGCACTGCTGACAGTAGAAGATCCAGCAATTTGTGTTGTGAATCCCTGACCTCTTCGAGTGGAATTTGAAGAGAGTCAGTTACCCAGCTTATTCGGTCTTGAAATTGCCGAAAATCATCAGCCATGGAAGGTGGTGTAGGTGTAACTGCTTTAGTTGAAGACAAGAATGAAATGGGTGTTTGAGGGGTTGCCTCTTTAGCCACCCTGGACTCCCGTTCCTCAAATGTCTTCTTCTGTGCAGGGGAGGAGAGGATAGGATTGAATAAGCCTAGTCTCCCTCTGAGACAATACTAGTGGTCTGGAGACCTGCTATCAGTAAGTATTGCAGGGATCCCAATATATCCCACTGGGGGGACTCCATACAGGAGTGGGAGTGGCATGCAGAATTGGTTCCACCACCTTTAATAATGGTCACGATCTTCCCTGTGACGGTCAAACAATGGGTTCCTGATAGGATACATAGGGGAATCCTTGACCAAAATAGATGTCTCCTCCATCCTCCTCAACATCATCCAATGCTGAGGGCCTCAAAGAAAAAGGGCAGAGAGTCCTGCAGTACTGAGGAAAGGAAGCAGGCTTGAGACCAGCTCATCTGTTACTTGCATAGTTAAATTCTTGCGGTGCCAAGTAAGTAATCGGTACCAATGTGGTGGCTGAAGCGGATAATATCGCTGCTGGCATACTGATGTGGGCATTGATGGAGCCTGCTGCCACTGCTTTGTCAGTACCAAGGGTGCCAACTGGGTAGGTACCAACTATGGGACTGAGCCCAACAGTACCAGACCAAGGTGCTTATGTTTCCCCTCCTTGTCCCTGCTAGAACATAATGAAGCTCTGTCGGTGTCATGTCTCTGTCTTGAGTTCTGGGGCTTTCCAGTTCTGCTGGTACCAGAAGAGGAGTCCTTTCACCCCACAGTAATGAGCCAAGAGGTTGAAGCTTCAGAGACCATAGACCTCACAGGGGACCCAAGCTTTTTCATAGTAGGCTCCTTCAGATGAGTCCATACTCCTCTTTTTGGGAGCCTTCTCAGAAGCTTCCAACAACCTCCCCTTCTTATGGGGAGCCTGTGCCAAGGTCAAAGGGGCTGAGACAGATGTACCCGGGGAGGGGGGGGAGCTCCTAACCTGACTCAGATACTTGTTTAAGTGAGCACTCTATCCTTAACAGTCTAAACTTAATCTCCCTGTTTTTCCTTGCCCTAGACTTGAGGGCTAGGCAGAAATTGCACTTCTGGGAGACATGATACTCCCTCAAGCAACCAACACACTTAAAGTGGCTGCCAATCACAGGTAAAGCCTCTTGGCAGGAAAGGCAGCTTTTGTAGCCTGGCAAGCCAGGTACACCCTGCCAGGAAGACAAGGCTCCCTAAGGAGAAAGAGAAGAGGGGGAAAAAAAAAAAAAAAAACACAACTATCCTCTCACTACTAAAAGTTACTAACTATCTATTACTACTACTAACAACAAACTATATTAAAGTAATCTTAAACAACTATAAGAAGAATACAAAATAGCAGAGGCACGCTCAAGACAGGCACACTGTCTCAGGCCAACGCAGTAGAGAAGGAACTGACATTGGTTCGCCCATGCATTCCTATATGGCCTCGGTGTCTGGCACATGGAGGCATAGGGCACATGAATAGGCCAAACAAGCACTGCTAGCATAAAATCTTTGTTCAAGTGCTTGAGACACGCATACACACCCGAAGTGGAGCACCCTTCGGGACACTACTTGAAGTATGATTTTTACAACTCTTATCATGGAAAGCATCCTATATTTCAAACACCATGGTATAAATTGCAAGTCATCATGTAGTACTTGTGGATGTTTCCAAGCTCTTCCCAGCACATCATTTCCCCCATAATAACCAACACGTCAAAAAGAGAGAAATACAAGGTATGTGACAACTAAGACACATCCTAGGAATCTTTATTACATTCCTACATTAGAATTAGCATCATCATATTCAAATGTGCCTGCCATGATACAGCACTGAAATCACAGCAGTTGGACAGTATACCCCTCCTTCCCAAATGCATGCTCAGCAGATGCAATACTAACTCACCTTCCCATCCCTTTAAAATAGCTTTTCTATGTTGAAACGGAACATCAGCCATATATAAATTTATGCCAGGTAAGTAAAGAAAAAGCTTTTTGGATAATTTTTTTTCCTGTTGTGAAATGAGTTTTGCTGATCTTACGAAGTCCTAACACTGAAGATACAGATAGACGTCTGCCTCCATTTTAACAAAGTACTTTTTCTTACCAGAATCATCCTCTGTATCAGAGTCTTCTGTTGTGGGTTGAGCTGCAGGTGGTGGCTCAGCCAGTTTGAGGTCATATTTTCCCTCCTTCCCCATCCTGTAAGAATTTGTACTGCCAGTGTCCCACTGAACCCTAATCCAGCCATCCTCTCCCAGTTCACCAATCACACGACCCAAACCTGGAGGGGGCCCATCCTGAGAGAACAGAGAAGCTCAGTCAACCAATAATTCAAATCTATGCCAATAATGGGATAACTCAGTTATACAATTTCTCACTAGTTTTCTTCCAAATTTGTGTGCGCGTGCTCAGTAAAACAAAATAACCCATAGTATTTTCTCAAAACTCTTAAGATTTTTTTCACTTTCATATAATAGAAGTTTCATTTTAAACATTTTCAGATTAGAATGATTTTTAATTCAGATGGCAATCAGCGATAAGTAATATATCTACTTTTAAAAAAAGTCACATTGAAACATTTTAACACATTGTACAAGTTCCTCAAACCAGATGAGCTTCCATGATGCTGCACCCAAGCACCATTGATCCTGCTTCCTTTTAAATGGTGATTTATAGAGAAAAAAGTTTCAGTGAAAAAGAATTTACTCTACAAATAGAAATGAGACCTAGTGTCATGTTAAATATTTGTCTTGTTACCTAAAAACCTGCAAATGATATAGTTCACATTACGTGTCCATTAATACTGTCCGTAGCTTGATCAGACATATTACAAAACGAAAGTGGAACAGAATTTTGTACCTGATCACCCCATTTCCAGTCCACTCCTCTCATCACCCTGGTACCAATTTTCATCATGGCTGCCAGCTCTGGCCCAGACACAGGAAGCTGAACTGGTGTGGTTTCTTTCCTTGACTCTTCCAAAACTGTGGCAGAAACTCCTCGAGAAGCGGCAATCATATCTTCTTCAACGTTGTCAGAACTAGGCCCTAAAGGAAACATCCATAAGAAACAAAGATAGCTTGAAACTTAAGACATGACCTTTGTTGCACCAATTAAAAACCTTTTACAACATACAATATGTGTCATATTAATACTTAAAATGAGAAGTTAGTATTCAGAAGACAGGAGTTAACAAGTGATGCAGTCATTCCAGCTTTAGAGACTATGAAATTAGGTTTTTGAAAATAAAGGGGTTATAACAACATACATTATCTTTGTTTAAAATAATACAGACTAATGGAAGAGATATTAGGGTGACTTAGTCCAGCATCCAAGCAGGCCTAGTGGCAGAAAGTGTTACACAGGTCTTTACCACTATTTTTTGTCCAATGAAAAGACTAGAAAATAGTTGCAGACCTTTTGGTAAGGATATGATCAAGCAAATGTGTTGCTGAGTAATATAGCTACATGAAAGCAGAAATCGTACATGCTAGTCTCGAGGTTCAGCTGGTAGTACAATCATGTGAAAAAATTCAAAGAAAACTAGTCTCACTCCTAGTGAACAGAGCTGGAAGCACAGCTAAGGGGAAACTTCATGGGAAGTGGGGAGGAGGAGAAAAGAGCAGGTAGTATTTAGCCTTCATATAAAGCAAATGTAGCAGTAGTGAAGGAGAAAGGGAATTGGGATCATTCAAGTGAAAAAAGAACCTATACATTTAAGGGTTCACATTCCCAGACTCTAATTTCAGTCTTTATCTGAGAAGAAATGAATGCAACAGGACATAAACCTGGTTGTCATTTGGTGGAAGTGAGCCTTCAATACCTTAAGTTTACCATTTGTAGACAAAAAAGTCAAAGAAATTTAATATATTTAAATTCTCTCTCCACAATCCATCACTGTATTGAGATCAGAAATTCAAGTGCTCTGCGCTCAAGCTCTTCAACCAGGGCTGTCATAACAAAACAATAAGTGATGACACAAATGTTAAAAAAGGAAGAAAAGCAAGAGTCCATGAAGCCCAATGAGAACTCTACTACTGCTAATCTATTTTGTAGGGAATACAGTGATGGGCTGCAGTACAAAACCCTAATATGAAATAACAATTAAACTACACACACTCTCCTAAATAGGAGACAGATTCTTATCCTAGAAAGTATGGACAGGTCTAGCTTAAGGGGGAAAAAAGTCAATGGGTAACAAGTTTTCCATTCTTTGTCTTGTTACCTTATTCTGTCCATCATCTCAGAGACGTAGCAAACAGTGAAAAATAAACACAAAAGGAGAGTGGGGAGTGGGCAAGTAAAACAAAGGAGGCTAGAAGAGTGATCTTCATTTCTCAAGGAAGAGTACAAAGGTTTTTTTTATACTACTGACTGGGACATGCCTTCCTCAAAGGATGCATCCTCAGGCATATGCAGCTCCAACTTGCAGTGCTTGAGAAAGGTGAAAGCTGAGGGCCAAATTGCTGCCTTACAGAATTCTTTATATGAAGAGAGTGAGTTTTATTTAACTGAGTGAGCCTCTATGCCTTCCAAAAAACAACAAGTTGTCCGGTGGCACCTTAAAGACTAATCGATTTATTTGGACATAAGCTTTCGTGGAAAGAAGTGAGTTTTTTACCCATGAAAGTTTATGCCCAAATAAATCTGTTAGTCTTTAAGGTGCCACTGGACTCCTTGTTGTTGTTGTGGATACAGACTACCTTGATTCTTGACTCTATGCCTTCAGGTACTATTTACCAGCAAGTTAATAAGCTTATGTAGTATAGAATTTAAGACATCTAGCTATGGAAGATTTAACTCCTGAGACTTTGTGTTGAAACAATGAAAAAATCAAATAATATCCCCACGGGTATGTGGGTCAGTATTCCCGAAGTCTCACACCAGCATGACACGGCTGCCCAGTGAGACTAATAGGCAAACCAGAGAAACTTCACACTCTCATCTCACCATGCATTCAAATTCCCAGTCTACTGAATCATTTGGGGAACAGACCCCAAAACAGAACTCAACAGAAATTCCATCATTAGCTAGTGAAGCCACATCTATATAGGCTTTAGAGCCTTGATTCAATATAAGTTCTTTTGTTTACCAGTTGACTTTTATTCTTGCCAGGACTTTTCCCCATTCAAATCTGATTCTACACCTTCAGTAGTCTGCCTATATGTTACAACACTGGTCTAATCTGGTATGGCAATTTCCATGTTTACATCTACTCTGGTAGCTTGATTCAGGTCACAGTAGCCAGCATCAAACACTTCAGAGGAAAGTGCTAGAATGTCCATAAAGGAAGAATTATGAAATAATTTTTCCTTTTCTTCCTGCTCTGAATCCATACAAGTAGTGTTAATTTTTCTGCACTTAGGAAAGGAGGAAATTTTCCATGATGTCTAATATTTAATTCCTCAGCTTGAGTCGTTCTTACATAGTGGGAGCACTGTTGGAAGAAATACAACCATTTATAGGTCTTCATACACCGAAGAAAGAAAACTTCTCCGAGGATCAATATATTCACCAAGATAAGCCCTCATTCTGTTCATCCACAGGTAACTGGGATGCTGGGAGCAGAAGAGAAAGTACCTTGAGATACAGCTCTGTAAGCTCCTTTCAGGAGAGACAGTCACTTCTTTCCCCAATTAATTGGGAATGTCTTTCAGAATGGCAGATGTTTAGCCTTACAAGAAATATGAAGTTTTTCTCCAGTTGGTGATCTTAAAAGGAGGCAAGCTTTTGCTGCCAATATTTGCCTGTGTTAACCATCTGCTAAGAACGAAAGATGAACAGTATGATTTTTACTTTTTATTGAAGAGGCCTTCCTTCCCAGCGCTCGGTGTAACAAAATGAATCCCTGCAGACTATGAATAGAAATGGCATAATTCCACCACTGGAGACTGCTGAAGCAGTACTTCAAATAAAACACCTCATATTTAGAAGAACACTTTCTGTTTTGCTTTGCAACAGTAGTGGGGGCAATGGCTGCATGGAAAGGAGTGATCCAGAAACAGTTTTTTTCCTTTGCTGTCCATGTAGTTTTAAAAGGACCCGAAAGGGTTAAATAAACTTGACAAAATAACTGTTTGCTATCGTGGAGGGAGGGGAAGGGGGGAGAGAGAAAGAAACCAAAGCAGAATCTCTTCAACTATCATATACCTAATTCTGCACAAGTTCTTATGAAGAATCAAGTGAATGAAGCTTCCAGCCAAAATGCTAAAACTACCTCCAACCTCTGTATATCGAGGGAAAGCTCCCACAGCAACAAACTGAATGAAACAATATAGTGGGAGTTGTTAAAACACTTAACGTGTTCATATAGCTCACAGAGACTAACGAGAACTGTCAACGATAGATTATTCATAATACTCATCAAGTCACAGATGAGATAAGGCGCATATGTCAACCTAAGCTTTCCACCTCCCCCTCTACTTCACTGGCACATGTTTTTACAGACTGGGCAGTAGTATAGTCAAGTGGCTCAGACCACCAGTTCTTAACCAGTGAAGCTGTCCTTCTACTTACAATGCAGTGGAAGTTAAAACCTGTGAAATAATTCATTGTTCAAAACATACATTCTTACAAACAAAAAACTGGAAGATTTCATACCTATTAGCCGCAGTGTGGTTTGTGTCAATGCTAGCATGCCAGAGTTGAGAAGGAGGTTCAAGGTGTTGGCACCATGCTGTAAGGTCAGCATGTTGAGCATGACCAACAGAAAGCGTGCTTGTGGAATGGTCCCAAGACTTGGTCCGGCAGCATTCTCATTAGTAATGGTTTGCAGAGGAACAGGTTGGATACCTAGTTCAGAATTAGTATACCTTTAAGTAAATATAAATAATGCAGAGCAAATTAATGCATAAGAGCTACAGTTAAATAGATTATAAATTTAAACAGTTTAAAATAATTATACTTTACCCTTGGCTTAAGGAACCCCCAAAATGGAAGTTCCAAGATATATAGAGTAGCGACTGGTTATTTAAGTGCTGTAACCTATCAGGAAACCAAGAACATTCTCTTAAATATTGGAAACTCAGCTTAATTTGGGGGAGAGGGAAAGAAAAAGAAAAAACACATTTCTATAAAAATACTCAACAGTATGAAGAAAGAGCAAGACATTAAAATGTGCTAGTACACATTTCAGCTAGTACATGAAATCAATTATATTCAAACCAGAGTTTTTTTGATTCAACAACAGAAGACTAAGGCTAAGATTAAAGCTCACCTAGTTCTTTAAATCTGACATTAGCATCCAACAAGATGTTCCGGACATTTTGAATAGCCCACGCATACAACTTTCCAAAAGTTACTTCCAGTAGCATTCTATTAAATGGTGGGATCAGATCAACATCCTTCAAACAGTCTGTGAGCGGTTCCCTTTATTTAAGGGGGGGGAGATGGGAGAAAAAGAGATTATTTTACAGTCTCTCTCCCCCGTTCCCAGTCAGAAACATATTAAAAGTGAAAAAGCCTGTTTACCCTATATTGATCCCCTCTGGAATAAGCCTCTGCCATCCACAGAACATAGCATACTGCACAGATGGGAGTAAGAAGCTTTTAGTTGCCAGTTTCAGAATTGTATCTATCCCCTCCAAACGAACTTCTGCTCTTTCTAACTGCAATCAATAAAATCAATCAACAAATCAATAAACTTTTGTGTAATTACTTAAGCATGAAAACCTATTTTTACTCATTTTACCTGTTTCAATAAACATTTTCTCATCTTTTCTACATCCACTGGCTCTTCTTTCAGTGCAAATTCAACAATGGTGTTGAGGAGAGCAGACTGGGGATACAAGCCTTGGACATTTTGCTTCAGCCATTTATATTTGTGAACACCTGTAACTGTACTCAGAAGTGGTTGCCATTTATCCTGTTAATTGGGAAAAAGTATTAAATTAAGCAAATGAATTCAATAAGAAAACAAGCTGAGAGTATTGTATATGCTCCAATATCCAAATTAAAAAAATATTTTAAAATCAGACTTCAAACTAAGGAAAAGATTCATATATTGGTGTAATAAATACCATGCTCAGATATATTAAGCATCATTTCAAATGCCTTGGAACTCAAAGGGACAAGGCAACTAGCTTGATTTATTTTGAAGTGAAGTCAAAGGGTTAAACGTTCTTTTAAATAACAAGATGGAGGAAGTTTATCTTTGGCGATTCAGAGTTCATGGCATACAAGCTTGTTTTAAAACTATACTACAAATGTAATTAAAACATGAAGTAGCCGTTCTGTACTTGGAATAATTTAATTGTCAGCTTAATATCATGTGTCTCCCAGAATTACTGGATTGTGATATCGTGCTATTCACTGTCTTAGGGTTTTTTTCCCTATAGTTCTCTTTTATTCAGAAGAGAAATTCAATAGCTGGATACTCTACCTTAGGTGACTTGACTGGTATGGGCCTTTTATCTACAGACACAGGACTATGGGGTACAACACATGACTCTTCTAAGTCACTCTCCTCATTTCCAATTTTGGATTCTTCCACATCAGCAGATTCAGATTTTTTTGGCACTAGAAATAAATAAAAAATTACATTGGAAAGATTTAGATTTGCATGTTAAGATAATCATGTATTTATTCTATTTTACAGTAAAAATAAAAAAGCTGATTCTAAAAGGTGTCCATTTGATTTAAACACACCAATAAAACAAATTATTGTTGCAGATGGTTTGTATTATGCCATCTTTGACATACTCTGCCATTAAAAACTTAAGTTTTCTAGACTCATAAGAGGATTTAAACAAACACAACTTTGAAAACGTAGGACAGTTTCAAACAGAACAAACTCAAATTAAAAATCAGTGACCCAAAACACAAGGTATTTTGCTTTTCATAAGGCTTTGGAAAAAAGTAGTTGGGAAATGCATTACACTAGCATACACAGATAATGGTTAACCTAAGGGTAGATGAAATTTTTTATGTAAGCGTGCACGTCAAGAACGGTTTAAATACACATTATTTCAAAATGGAGCCTTTGAACTTGCTTAGCAATCATCATCATCATCATGTGGTTGTATGGGTGGCAGGAGGGAAGCTGTTTTACTTGCTCAGATTGCATCTTTAACCAACATAAAATATTAACTGCACGACACTACCATTGACTATGTTAACGCTACTTGAGTGGTGTGGTAAAACCTAGAAGCAATAAATATCTTAACTCAAACTATGATCAGCCCTAAAATTTTAGTACACCACTACCTCAATATAACGCCACCTGATATAACACGAATTTGGATATAACCCGGTAAAGCAGTGCTCCGGGGGGGCGGAGCTGCGCACTCCGGTGGATCAAAGCAAGTTCAATATAACAGTTTCACCTATAATATGGTAAGATTTTTGGGCTCCCAAGGACAGCATTATATCGAGGTAGAGGTGTATAATAGGTACAGTTCTCCAACTACTATGTAACTAAAAATCTACTACTATATTTTTCTGAAAACTATGCTACAGTTTGTCAGACTCCCTGATGACAAACTGTATCCCACTAAAAAGCTATTCCCAAATTTGTGCCAAAAGTTCACCTACTGTTAATAAGAAATTTTTATTTCAAATATGAACAGGAATGATAAAATGTTGGTGTTTCGATGTTGGTGTATTTTTCCATTTGGCAAGGTGCATAAAACAGATAATCCTCAAATTATAATTTAAATATTTAGAAAAAACATCTTCTAAATATCAACTGACTCTTTTACACACTAGTTTTTGCTGGAAGCCTTCATAGATCAAGAAAAAGGAAGGTATTCTACAATACATTAAGCCCCACAACTACTAGCGTTAGTTTTTTCAATCAACATAATTGAAAAAGCTAATGCCAGGAATATATTGAGCTGCTGTAATCAGACAGACATTTGAGGATTAAGTAATATTGTGAAATAGATTATTCATGCCAAGTTCTTAGTGGAAGCTTTGTGAACACATTTCTCATAAAAGTTATGATTGCACTGAGCCAATTCAATGCCATCCAAAACATCAGAAAATGGAAGTATTGGATTCTCAACCTAATACAAGGTATAGGAAGTTATCAAATAAAATAAGAATGATACCAGGATGCCAGAGTGTAAGAACAGACTCAAATCACATCCAACTCTTAAAGTATCAAAACAATGGACAAAGTGTCAGTGTTTCAACTCATCCAACTTGCCTTAGAGCAGTGGCTCTCAAACTTTTGTACTGGTGACCCCTTTCACATAGCAAGCCTCTGAATGCGACCCCCCATAAATTAAAAAAACACTTTTTACTATATTTAACACCATTATAAATTTTGGAGGCATTATAAATGTTGGGGTGGAGGCTGACAGTTCACGACCCACCCCCCCATGTAATAACCTTGTGACCCCCTGAGGGGTCCCAACCCCCAGTTTGAGAACCCCTGTCTTAGAGTATTTAAAATAAGTTATCACATCTGTTCCAAACATCCAATAATTCCCACTACTGGTCACATTGTCATATGTGAAGATATGTTCCCAGAGAGGACTATTGATCTTTCAGTCACTATTATCAAAAAGCAACTATAAAACCTAAAGCTGTGGTTCTCAACTAGAGGTACGCGTACTCCTGGGAGTATGCAGAGGTCTTCCAGGAGGTACATCAACTCATCTAGACATTTGCCTAGTTTTACAAGAAGCTACATAAAAAGCACTAGCAAAGTCAGTACAAACTAAAATTTCATATAGAAAATGACTTGTTTATACTGCTCTATATACTATAAGCTGAAACGCAAGTACAATATTTATATCCCAATTGATTTATTTTACAATTATATGGTAAAAATGAGGAAGTAAACATTTTTTCAGGACTAGTGTGCTGTGACACTTTTGTATTTTTATATCTATTTTTTAAGCAAGTAGTTTTTAAGTGAGGTGAAGCTTGGGAATACGCAAGACAAATTGGACTCCTGAAATGGGTACTGTCTAGAAAGGTTGAGAGCCACTGACCTAGAATTATGAAACTAAGTAAAGTGCTTACTGAGGGCTTGCTAACACTGCAGTGGTATCTCAAGGTGTAACAAGTGTTGACTCTAACCTGACACATCTACACACAAAAATCTCTAGCTCGAGTTAAGTGGTGCTTTAAACTCATATTAACCAACCCATCACAAGTTACAGGCTGAAGATATATGCTGCAGTGGGGATGCTACTACAGGCTACAGTTAGCATAGCTATGCAGCTTGCGTTGTTTCACAATACAGCCACTCTCACTTGCGCTAGCCTAGGCTACCTCAAGTAGAGTAACTTGAGTTAACTGTTCAGTGAAAACAAGCACTGATACTAGATGTACTGAAAAGAGAGATTATAGTGTCCATGTCATGTTCATCCATGTGCGTGCCCCATCTGTCGAGCAACACATCCGTAATGACTGTCATGTTTGGGGAGGATGGGAGGAAAGGTATTCCGGTGCAAACCAGATCTGGGTCCATCCACCACCAAAGGGAGGAAAGAACCTGGGGGGGGGGGGGGGGGGGAAGAAGTCAGTAGGGTGTTGTTTATGTTGAACATCAGAGAATGCGCTCTCTGTAGCCAAAGCTATAGACTGCAGAAGCGAAGACGAGCAAAGGCAGTGACATATGTGCACGCCACCATGTGGTCAAGAAGGGAAAGGTAAGTTCCAGCCAGAACCAAAGGATTGGAGGTCACAAAAGCACCTGTCCCATGGAAGGTAGGCACATGCAGAGATCATGTCAATGCATGCCCCAATGAGCTCCAGGCACTCCAGGGGTCCAACGTCAATTTTTCGAGGTTTACACTCATCCCCAGGGAAGAGAGGAGTAAAAGCAGCAGGAAAGTATATGCTTGAGCCTCATATCTGGATCATGCTGCCAGCAGCCAGTCGTCAAGATAAGAAAAGATGAGGCCCTCTTGATACCAGGGGTAGGCCACCACTCTGTAGAAGACCCATGGAGCAGTGGAGAGTCTAAATGATAGAACTCTGTACTGGAAGCACTGAGGGCCCACTGTAAATCTCAGGAATCATTTGTGGGTTGGGTGAATATCTATGTGAAAGTAAGTGTCTTGCATATCGAGAGCTGTAAACCACATGCCTCTTTCTAGAGAGGGTATGATGCAAGCATCACCATACAGAACTTTTGTTTGCATATGAAGTGATTGAGACCATGGAGATTTAGGATTGGTCTCCATCCTCCCTTTTTCTTGTGTACCCGGAAGCAGGTGGAGACAAACCCTGTGCCTTGAAAGGCTGTGGGCACAGGCTCTATCACCCGTCTCTGTAGGAGGGAGTCCACCTCCAGGGCGAAGACAGTGTCATGAGAGCGGTCCCAGAGGCAGGATCAGGACAGGGGATATGGATGAGATAGTGTCAGGAACTTAATCATATAGCTACGTCGAATGACATCTAGGACCCACTTGTCCATTGTTATCGCATTCCAAGCTGGATGACTCCCGAAGGGGTGGGGTGCAAGAATGGTGGGTTGCAACGTGATTGACAGCTCTCTAGATGCACTCAGAAATATTGCTTACGTAAAAATTAATTGTGTGATGTCAAGGACTGTGCTGACAGGCCAGGCGGACATGGCTGTGGAGTCTTTTGACGCTCGTAGGGAGGCTCATAGAGACCACCGACAGAAAAACTGAGGAGCTCTGTGTCATTGTGAAGGAGATGTCCGATAAAATTTTCACTTGGGTGTTGGTGTATAAATGCCCAGTGATCACAAGGTGGCTCTAGAGCAGAAGTCTCAAACTCCCGGCCTGCGGGCCATCTGTGGCCCGCGAGCCTCCCCAATGTAGCCCACGGGGCTCCAGCAGTTTTGGGGCCAGGTCTCTCCCTTGGCCCCACCTGCCACCCCCCTGGGTGCTCCCCCTTCAGGAGCCCCGACAGCGCAGCAGAGCTGAGCAGCATCTGCCTGCTCGCTCCAGTAGCTGCCATCCTTTCCCTGTGGCCCGGGGCGGGGCAGTGCCTCTATGCACTACCCCTGCCCCGAGCACCCCTGTGGCCAATGGGACACTGCAGGGGCGGTGCCTGGGGGCAGGGGCCCGCAAAGGCCCCCCAGCCCGCCCCGCCTTGGAGCCCCAGGTAAGCACCACATCCCTGACCCCCTCCCAGAGCTTGTACCCCTCCCCCTCTTACCCCCCAAACTCCCTCCCAAAGCCTGCGCCCCATCCCCACCACCCCCAGCCCCCAAACTCCCTCCCAAAGCCTGCACCCCATCCCCACACATACCCCAGCCTCCAAACGCCATCCAAGAGCCTGCCCCAACCCCCTCCCCCACCCAAACTCCCTCCCAAAGCCCAACCTTTCACCGCTTCTGCACCCAAACTCCCTCCCAGAGCCTGCACCCCAATCCCCTGCCCCAGACCTCCTCCCTCACCCAAACTCCATCCCAAAGCCTTAGGCAAGTGGGGGGGCAGAGTTTTGGGGGGCGGGTTCTGGCAGCATGAGTGACATTGGCCCGCTGGGAAGATTTGAGGACTGGCCCTAAGGTAAGTTGAGTTTGAGATCCCTGCTCAAGAGTCTTTTGAGTGAGTGTAGGGAATCAGTCTTCTGGTTGAAGAGAGACACAATTGAAGGGGAGGTCCTCAATTGTGTTCTGTACCTCCCTTGGAAAACCAGAAGAATGTAACTAGGATTCCCTCCTCATGATAATTCCTGTGCCCATAGTGCACGAAGACACATCCTCCCAATCTACTGCAGCCTGCAACATCATTTTGGCAACCAGTTTGCCTTCCTCTAAAATAGCCTGGAAATGGGCATGGTCCTACTGGGTAAGTTTGTCCATAAATTCTGCTAACTGGCCATAATTCAAAGAAGTCATACCTTGCCAGTAATGCCAGATAATTAGAGATGCAGAACTGACGGTTGTCTGACAAATAGACCTTACAACCCAGAACGTCCAGTCTCTTACCCTCCTTGTCAGTCAGAATGGAATATGGATGCTGCTGTCTGGCCCACTGAGTTGCTATGGCGGTCCACATGGAGCTGGGCTAAGCGAAGGGAGGATTTGCCACTGGACTGGCAGAGCCTTTGGATATTCTCACCATTGGTACGGGAGCAGCGGACCATGTGCTCCATCTGAATCTTCCAATGCCAAGAAGTCGGATCCTTGCTCAAGTAGCAGAGCCACCAGGACCAAGAGGGTTGCAAGGCAGTGCTCATGAACATGACCTGAAGGTGGTAAGTCCAGAGTAGGGAAGCAGTCTCTTTGGAGGTGAATGCACTGGAAGACATACGGATCTCACTTCATCTAACGCAAAAAGTTCATGATGTCCAAGAGCCAACTTGAGTCTCCCTGGTGTCAGTGGCATGCATTCCAGATGGAACCAGAGACTGAATGGGGACAGAAGGCTGTCTCAGCACAGACGATCCCCACGGTTTTGGCGGTACCAATGAAGAAGGGGTATGAGGCTTAGAGACCAGGACCCCCAGGTCCAGTGTTCTATGCAACTTCTTCTTGTGCTTGTGGGCCTTGGAACACGCTGCTTTTCCATGGCCAGAACTTAGGGAGGAAGCAGTGTCTTTCTTGGGCCTTGAGGAAGACTTACTATCATGCTTATGCACATGCTTCCTTGCCTCATGGCTTGGCCTTGACACGAGGTTTGTAGCAAAGGTACCAGCGGATCCAGACTGGAGATCCACGGTAGAAGGTGCACTCCGAGTGCTCAGGATGATGTAGTGGGGTGAATTCCCTGGCCTGGATCTGACTGCAGCCTCATGGCGACCCCCATGAGGTGCTTCTTGAGGTAGAGAGCCTGGACTTCCTGCTTATGGGCAGGGAAGGAGAAGCAGATACTGCACCTGGATGCGATGTGGGCTTCCCCCAGCAGTATAAGCAGCATTAGTGATAACTGTGGATTGAAAACAAGCAAGGGCGGGAAGCACAGATCTTGAACGCTGGCATCTTCAGCATAACCCAGTATCCAAGTGTGGCTGCTGGTGGGAGGGAAGACAGGAAACCACCAAAGCAGCATCACAAAGTCCTTAGATTCTAGGAAAACTATTACTAACACTAAAAAATACTATAAAAAAATAATAAAATGCTAACTATATACAAGAATAAAACAGTCTTTTCAGAAAGTGTGTCACAAGGGACGAGAGAACAGCTGAAGCTCTGACTTGGATCACGCAGCAGTGAGAAGAAACTGAGGATGTGGTCAGTCTGTCCCACCCCTTATCACCTCAGTCGAAACAATGAGACGGAACAAGGGTGCACTCATGGACCAACGGAACTACTACTTTTTAAAGCTCTGACTCCAGGTGCATGGTGCATGTGCATAACCCTCAGTGGAATCCAATAGAGACCATCACTCAAAGAAGAATTTTGACTTCAATGCTCCAAGTTTATTCAATTATTCTAGCATAGTTTCTTGAGACAAACTGTGGGTATGCTCTCCAATACTCACTGCAACATTATCTAGTCAGAGTAATTTCCCCAACTATTCTTTATCTTTTAGTATGCAACTTCCGCTACAATGATTACACATAAACTGGTCAATCAATATGTTCAAGAAAATTAAGATGAGAAAATGCTACACTGCAAAAACATACAAAGTGATCATATTTTATTTTCAATACTGAATAGTAGGGTCCAACATATAATATTCTGCATACATTATGCCTGTACTATGGGTAAAAGTTTCAAAAGCACCTTAGTGACTTAGGGATCTAAGTCCCACTTTCAAACATGAAGGACTGTCAGCAAGACAGGCTTCTAAGTCAATCACTTTTGAAAATTGGACTTAGGATGAAATTTTCAGAAGTGCGAAATTCATCATCTTCATGATTAGAGTACTACACAGACATACAGAAAATCTCCAAACCTTTACATTCAAATTTGAAGCATGGAATCTTTATTAAGCACAAACTTTATCAAGAACAGTGACGGTTTTGGTATGTTCTATGATAAGCTTGAATCTTTAAAAGACAATGCTAGTAATATTTTATAATTTGATTATAATGTAACTCACTACCTACATATCATTTATCAAATCATTTTACGTGAAAAAGGATCCCATTTGAAGTCAAACTATGTCAAGCCAAACTCAGTCAGACTGAGATGTACAGGTTTTTTTAAATGAACGGGAAAGCAGGAAACAAGCATCACTCTAACCTGAATTTCTAGACTAATTCACCATGTCTTGTCTCCAGAAATTAATATTTATCTCTTTACAAAAGTTTGTCAAAATCCAGTAAAAAAAACTAGTAGACCCAATATTTCAACAGAACCCAAGCATCCTCATTGTCCTAACAAAGAAGTGTTACCTATATGTACAAAGCTTTGAGGTGAAGTTGGTTCTTTTATTTTGTTTTACTACAGTATCACTATTCTCTTACCTCTTTTTTTTCTTCTCTCTCGAATTATCTTCTGAGCTATCCTCCTCCATCGGGGCAAAGAGCTCAGAAGTTTAAACTTTGACATTATGGAGATGTCATTGCAGACTGCAGGACGCAATTCATTGAACAGGAATCTCAAACGTTCAATGACAGGAGCACAAACTTCCTTGTAGGAGCGGCCTTGTTCCTGGTGTGTCTAAAACAGGAACAGAAACAGAGATTATAAACTTAATAAGGGAATAAAATTTAAAGGAGTCAATTGTCATTTTTAATAATTAAGGTTGAAGAGAAGTTAGACACAGGTGGTTGGAGGCTTACCTTAATTAGCGAGCATTTTGCTTGATAGACAACACGACATACATCTACTACAGATTTCGGTAAGGTTCTGTGTTTGACTTGGTCAACTCCCAGGGTACCAGGATGTACTAGAGACAATGCCACATGACCTTAATGAGGGAAAAAAAACACACTAAGACTATCTATTTCTAAGATTGAGGGGAGTGGGAGTTAAATTAGTTTTTTTTTTTTTTTTTTTTTTTTAAAGTGTTCTGGAACAGCTAAGTCTACTTACCTAAATCTTCATGTTTTAGAAGACAACATAGGAGTAAACGTCCTACTTCTTCCACAGGATGCTCAGGAGGGAATGTGATTGGTGTTGTCAAGTGACATTGTTTGCAGTACCTCTCTACTTGACATAAAAAGTCCTGCAAACAAACACTAAAGTCAAAGAAACAGCACTATCTAACTCTTCAAGTACAGTAATGTAGAACACTACAGCCAGCATTCAAGTGAAAACTCAGTAATATCCTGGGCTAAATACATTCAGAAGCCATAGCCAAGATATTTCTCAGTCTAGGATATGAGTCACCTAATTACTAGAAGTACAAACAAGCTATTATACCAAACAGCAATCCATACTGTCACTCCTGTTCTGAGGACAATAGCCCATCAGAGGGCTCTCATCATACACAACATGGCAACAATGAGCACAATCCTAACAGCTTCTGACCTGTTTTCCAGCTTACCAGGCCACCTAAACCCAGTCTTAAATATTTTCTCCCAAGAATAATATTTCAAAATTATATCTCGACTCTGGGGTTCAATAGGAATCATGGGGTTAGAAATGGAGATGGACACTTCTGGGCATATTGAGGTGTACCAAGGGCAGTAACCAATCTGAGCACAAGATTTACATAATCATTCTATATCTACTAAGAAAACTATACAACTAAATAAAAATCTAAAACAGAGAGTGCAAGAGACTACATAACCAAGAAAGATGGGTACAGATGTGGTCACTAAGTACACAGCACCTCCACACTTTGACTGGGAGACAATTCCATCTTAGTACAACTGGTAATAACCATGATCTACAGTGTCACTAAAGCTTAAGTGACAATATTCAATTTCCTTTCATGTAATATTAAGTTTAAATCACTTGGAATTCATAAGAAAAACTGCATACAGAAATTAATTTTAATTGAATCATACGTTAGCTAGGATGTATTAATGACTGTCTTGACACTGAACAGCCTAACCCAGGGTAGTCAACAGGTGGACCGTGGGTCAAATCTGGACTGCCAGACTCTTTTGAACAGACCACAAAATCTTATTAGCTTATTATCATTATTATTATTTTTGTATTATTTTCTCTAGAGTCTGGACCTTGATTATACCTTGACCTAGAAATTTGGACAAAAAAAATAACTGATTACCCCAGCCTAACCTGTGACTAGGAATAACACGTTAATTGCAGGAGGTACTTTTCGCAGCATAACAGCAACAATGAAGACTTGCTTTACTCCAACCCTCTGCTTCCCCTTTCACAGAAAATGTGCCAGAGGTTAAAGCAATCCTCCTGAACGGTTGCTGAAAACAATTTAAAAGCTACCAAAGGTGAAACAAAAGTGTTTTTCAACACTTACACGTGTGCTTAATAGAGCAATTTCAATTCACTACCAGTTCTTAACTACACTTTCTGTAACAACATTTGAAAACACTTTTGTTTCACTTATGGCAGCTTTTAAGTTGTTTCCAGCAACAATTCAGGGGGCTTGCTGCTGGCCACATTTAAACAATTTCCTGGTAAAGATGGGACTAAAAATGTTACCTTCACAGTGTGATCCTGAATATTGTTATCTGCAATGGCTTGCAGAAATGGTTGTGAATGGTCACTCAAGGTTAGTCGATGTGAATATAGTTTTGATTTGTTTGGGGTAGTGTTCCCAGGTGAACTGCAGTGGTCTTCATCTTTCTCCTCATTGTAACTGTAATGTATCTGACTGGTCTGCAAGCCTCCAGAGAAGATAGATGACTTAAGCCATTCTAACAAGAGTGAAAACAAAATACAGATGTAAGTCTTTCTGCCAGGGAAAGCTATCTGTCACTAAACTGAATAATAATTCTTTAAAACAAAAGATGAAATTTACTTGCAAACATGAGTAAATTAAGACGACTTTCATACTTACTTGGTGAAGTTTAAGCAGAAAAAACAATTGACAAATTATTTGTAAATTAAATACGGTAACATCTTAACCAAGCCACTACAGGGAGCCACTTCTCACCTGAGGCCATCAGCTGTGATGAAGCCATGAAGGTCTTAGCAACTATTCTAAGAACAGCCATACTGGATCAGAATCATGGTCCTTCTGGTCCAATATGACAGCAGCCAGCTCCAGATGTTTCAGAGGAAGGTGCAAGAAACCCCACAGTAGGCCAACATGGGATAATCTGCTCTTCCACCCCATGAAGGACTCACCCTAACCCCTAATAATAAGAAATCAGTTTAAACCTTGAAGCATGAGATTTAACCTCCCTTCCAATAGTCTTGTTATCATTAACTATTAAAACTCCAAATATTCCTGTTATCCAAATAATCAGCAAGTCCCTCTTTGAATCTTGTTCATGTTCTTGGCCAAGAATGGACAAATAGCATGATACGGAGTCTCACGATGAGTCCCAGAAGTTCATACAGAAGGGTATATGAAGCATGCAAGTCTACTAAAGTTTGACATAAGTGTTGCAAGACAAAGGTCTCAATCCCATAACGTCTTACATGTGTAGGCACTTTAGTAGCCCCACTGAAGTCAACTGAACTACTCAAATGCATAACTCTGCAGCACTGTAGACAAAAGACTAACTTTTTTTTCCTGCTGAAGTACCGTATATACTCAATCATAAGCCGGTTTGTTTATAAGCCAACCCTCCCTAGATGGAGAAGTAAAAATGGAAACTTTTTATGACCCATCATAAGCCGACCCTATAATTCAGGGGTTGGCAAACTTTGGGTCCCGGGCCATCAGGATAAGTTGCTGGTGGGCCAGGATGGTTTGTTTACCTTGAGCGTCCACAGGCACAGAAGTAAACCTAAGTAAACAAAGCGTCCCGGCCCACCAGTTACCCTGATGGGCCAGGACAGCAACTGGAGGTGCAATTTTTTTTTTGGGGGGGGGGGGGGAGAGAGGTGGGAGAAGCCGGGGGGCCGGGGAGTAACACCTGTGACCACCCCCCACATGACCCCACCCCTAACCCAGAACCCCCACACTCTCCCCATCCCATCCCTTCCCACCTTAGCTGGAGAGGATGTCTCTGGCCTGGCTGGAGCTGCTCCGGCAGGCTGGGCGGCGCGGCCACAGCCTGCTCCGGCGGGCCAGACCGGGCGGCATGGCCTCAGTGTGCTCCAGCGGGCCAGGCGGCGCGGCCAGAGCCTGCTCTGGCGGCATGGCTGCAGCGTGCTCTGGCAGGCGGGGCTGAGCAGTGTGGCTTCAGCCTGCCAGCCCCGGAGCTGCAGCTGCTTTGGAGGCTGGAGGGAGAGCAGCGTGGCCAGAAGTGGAGAGACTCTGGCCCTGCCTCTTCCCTTCTGGCTCTGCTGCCTCTCCTTGCCTCCTCTCTTGGGGAATGGGCTGTGTCCCACCTCTCCCTCTCTATACCCGTTCATAAGCCAACCCCCTTCTCTGATGCTTCCCTTTTTTACTAAAACAAATCTGGCTTATGAACGAGTATACACAGTACTTGAATTCAAGTGGCAAAAACAATATTCGTTTCATGGTTGGCCCCCTTACACAAACTAAAGAAATGACTTTTAAAAGCAGAAATCCAGACCAGTAAACCAAAGTGGTTTAGAAGAAATCCAGAAAAATAAGAAATTGAAGAGGGAATGCAGTGGGGATAAGAAATGAAAGCATACATAAAGGATTCCTTCTCTCACTTCATCTGCTGTCAAAAAAATCAGAGTGGGAAGAGAGAACATAACACTGTACTGAAAGCTACAAAGTGAGGAAATACACAAAAGAACAGGCATTTAATCATCTGAATAAAAGTGAATCAATTACACAAACCAAGATGAAAAAGAGCTGCATGTCTGCAACAGAAAGAGAAAACTGGGAGGAACAGCCAAACAACGAGAAAAAAAGTTTTTCGTTTACTAAGAGTTTTCTAATGGTAAGAAGAACAAGGAAGTCTTCAAGCTATGTCCAGAAGAAAGTGGGGCCAAAAAAAAAAAAAAAAAACCATGCTAAGTTCCTGATTAAATTATTTTTACAATAGTCTGGTCCAGCATATTATGGGAAGCATGTAGAGGTACAGTACACAATCCATTACTTCTAATTTAATTGAAAATAAGTTCTGCTTACTGGCACATTCAACCTCCACAGGAGAAAGCGGTGTACTCATTGCTAGGTAGGAAGCATGCAGTCCAAGAAGAAGGCCCAGATTTCTTTCTGTGTCTATGAGAGGTGATGACAGACTGCCAAGATCTGGTGTTGTAATCACTTCCTGGTCAGGCTAAACAGAAGAAATATCAAATTGAGGCCAAAAGTAAATTCCAATAAGCGTTTCAAAACAAAACTATCCTTTACTACTATAAACACATTCTGAAGAAGTAAACTATTAATACAATCATAAGTTAAATTTCATTAAGTGCAATACTGTCTCTCTCAATTAGTCATTTGTAACCCAAGTTTTTGCTTCAGGTCCTTGACTAAAACTGGCATCAATCCTACAGGCTGAAAAGGTCACTTCTCCAGATAGTTTACTATCCTACATATGATGTGCTACAAAGTATATTATATTATTTCTACCTCCATATACTGGCCAACACAGAAGGCATGCATCGACTCTCTTGTATCCTCAAATTGCAAGGCAGCTTCCAAAGCAACAACTGGGTCCTCACCTGCAAACTGAGCTAGAAAAAAAGAATATTCAGTAGTTCTATAATATCTAAACAGCTACTTACGGCAATTAATTTTAAAACAAAACAATTCAAGAGTTGAAACTCACCAAGTATACTATTTCCTGTTAAAGACTGGGTCTGAAAATCTTTTATATCATACACTTTCCCATCAATCACTGTCCAGAAGCCTCCATCTTTATTATGGTTCTCTAGATCAGCTTTACGTATAAGTGTTACTTCCTCATTATTTCTGCAGCTCTGGCCAGTAAAAAATGAACCTATTGATTTAAAAAAAAAAAAATTATATATTGCACACATTTTAGTTTCTTAAAACTAGCATTGACAATAACAAAATCGCACTAGGGTAATCCTAAAAACAACACATTCTGTGAAGGTGAGGGGGAGTGGAGGGTTATCCTAGACCCCCATCCTGGAGTTTGTCTCCCACAAACGCAATGGGCAGACACTTCCATAAGCTTTATACTTATACCAAACGCACACCAACAGACAATATAATCCACCTGCACAGAGATGTAGCAAATCCCAGGTTTGTCTACCCCTCGCTTCCTTTTCTGATAGTGTGGAAAGCACTGAATGCCACAAGATGACTTCAGCTGGTAGCACAGTGCTGTTTAGACTGGACAGGGATGCCGTTATCTGACACTTTACAGGCAGTTTTCAAGTGGAGGAAGTCAGTAAAAACAAGGTCAAAGTACTTGTTTCAGGCCTGGATCATTTAGCTATTCCAAAGCTCAGAGAATGAACAAGTCCAACCTCATTTTTAGATACCACTATGAACAAGCACAGAGGATGGAAAGAAATTCATAGACCTGAAGGCCAAAAAGAACCATTAGATCACCTAGTCTGACTTCCTGCATAAAACAGGTCACAGAATTTCACCCGTTTACCCCTGAATTGAGCCCTATAATCTGTGTTTGAGTTAAACTTATCTTTCAATCTTGATTTGAAGACAACAAGAAATGAAGAATCACCACTTCCCTTGGTAGTTTGTTCCAATGGTTAATCACCTTTACTGTTAAAAGTGCATGCCTTATTTCTGATTTGAATTTGTCCGGCTTTAACGTCCAAACAATAGTTCTTGCTATATCTTTCTCTGCTAGGTTAAAAGGTCCCTATAGTACACCTCTACCTCGATATAACACGACCCAATATAACACAAATTTGGATATAAACGCGGTAAAGCAGTGCTCTGGGGGGGTGGGGCTGCACACTCCGGTGTATCAAAGCAAGTTCGATATAATGCGGTAAGATTTTTTGGCTCCTGAGGACAGGGTTATATCGAGATAGAGGTGTACCTGGTATTTTTCTCCCTGTGGAGGTACTTATACACTGTAATAAAGTCACCTCAATCTTCTATTTTGATAAACTAAACTACTAAGGTCCTTAAATCTCTTACTGCGAAGGATTTTTCTCCAGCCTCAAATCTTTTTATAGCTCTTCTCTATATCCTCTCCGGTTCTTCAAAAATCCTATTTAAAATGTTTACATCAGAACCGTATGCAGTATTCTAGTATCTCTCACCAATACCACATACACAGGTAAAAGTCACCTCCCTACTTCCCTCTTCAATCCAAGGAAAGCCTTAGCCCTCATTTTGACAGCATCACACTGGAGCTCATTTTGAGTTGTTCACTAAGGGTATGTCTACACTAAAAAATTAGGTCGGTTTAATATGTCGATTTTTTAGAAATCGATTTGATACAGTCAATTGTGTGTGTCCCCACTTAAGACCATTAAGTCGGCGGAGTGCGCCCATAGTACCGAGGCTAGCGTAAACTTTCGGAGCGTTGCACCGTGGGTAGCTACTCACAGTTCCCGCAGTCTCCACTGCCCATTGGAATTCTGGGTTGAGCTCCCAATGCCTGATGGGGCAAAACATTATCGCGGGTGGTTCTGGGTACATGTCGTCAGGCCAACCCCACCCCCCCGAAAGCAATGGCAAAAAATCGTTTCTCGCCTTTTTTCCTGGGTTACCCATGCAGATGACATACCACGGCAAGCATGGAGCCCACTCAGCTCACTGTCACCATACGTCTCCTGGGTGCTGCTGGCAGACGCGTTACTGCAGTGCTACACAGCAGCAGCTCCTTGCCATTGCAAGTTGGCAAAGACAGTTAGCAGCTGTATTGTACCATCTGCTGCGGTCTCCTGGTTCCTCCTGTCCGGCCTCGGTGAGGTCGGTCGGGGGCACCCAGACATAAATGGGAGTGACTCCAGGTCATTCCCTTCTTTAAAGTTTCGGCTAATGGAGATTCAGTCCTGCCTGGAATATCAGGCAAGCCTACCAAAGAACCAGAGAGGCAAACGGTCACTCCGGGTCAGAGCCCCAGACATCCCGCTTCTATGATGAGCTGCCTTCCATTCTAGGGGATGCCCCTACAACTACCCCACTGCCATGCTTCGCTCCTCCCACACCTCTCCCGGGCTACCTTGGCAATTATCATTTGTGTGATGAATTAATAAAGAATGCATGAATTTGAAACAATGACTTTATTGCCTCTGCAAGCGGAGATCAAAGGGGGGAGGGTGGTTGGCTTACAGGGAAGTAGAGTGAACCAAGGGTGCGGGTTTTCATCAAGGAGAAACAAACAGAACTTTTACACCGTAGCCTGGCCAGTCATGAAACTGGTTTTCAAAGCTTCTCTGATGCACAGCACACCCTGCTGTGCTCTTCTAACTACCCTGGTGTCTGGCTGCGCTTAATCATTTCGTCTTTTAGAACAGAGTTCTGATAGCACGGATTAGTCTCCCCATACAGTGATCAGATCCACTACCTCCCGTTCAGTCCATGCTGGAGCTCTTTTGCTATTCTGGGACTCCATGGTCACTGTGCTGATCAGCTCGCCACAGTGGCCAAACAGGAAATGAAATTCAAAAGTTCACGGGGCTTTTCCTGTCTACCGGGCCAGTACATCTGAGTTGAGAGTGCTGTCCAGAGCGGTCACAATGGAGCACTCTGGGATAGCTCCCGGAGGCCAATACAATCAAATTGCATCCACACTACCCCAAATTCGACCCAGCAGGGTCGATTTCAACACTAATCCCCTCATCGGGGAGGAGTACAGAAATCAATTTTAAGAGCCCTTTAAGTCGACAAAAATGGCCTCGTCATGTGGATGGGTGCAGGGTTAAAGCGATCAAACGTTGCTAAATTCGACCTGAACTCAGAGTACAGACCAGGGCTAAGATCCATAAACCTTTTCAGTCACTGCTTTCTAAGATACAGTCCTTCAATCTGAAAGCATGGCCTGCATCTTCATTTCTGGGTGTATGACCTCGCATTTGGTTGTATTAAAATGCATTTTATTTGAATGAACTCAGCTTAACAAGTGATCCAGACTGCGCTGCATGTCTGCCCCATCCTCATTATTTACCACTCTGAATCTTTGTGCCAATCTGCATCATCCACAAATTTTCACTTTACTTCCTGATTGTTGATAAATGTATTGATAATCATCGGGCCTGGAACAGACCCGTATGGAACCCCACTAGCTATATGTGCACCCATGATTCTCCATTGACAGCTACTATTTGAGATCTGTCAGTTCACCAGCTCACTGCACTGGCACAAATGGCACTAGTGAGGCATGTATACACTGCTCAGAATGCTACAGAAGTTTTTCTATTTTTTTTAAAATAAAAAAAACGGATGCTGACCAAAACGTTGTACTGCATGGATGTTAAAACAAAAGTTTTCAATAACTTTAGACTCCTCTAGGCATTTTTCTGCTGGGTGGGAAGGAAGGGGATAACGGCAACACTGAGTTCCACATATGAGCTTTTCCTCATACTGTATATATACATACCAGACGGTATTCTGGGGTTTAGCCCAACAACTGTTATCAAAGGAGAGAAACATTTCACCTAACGTACTGGAACTTTGTCAGAAGGACGTGTAATGGCAAATACTTATTTTTATTATGCTCCTCCTCAAAGTGCACTGTGACCCCCTGAGTCGTTTGAGTGCACGTGTCAAGGAAGGAAGGGTGTCTTTTGGTCAATTCTTTCGGTAGCTCCATACAGGTGTACTCAAGACAAAGCCCCATTACCATGTTAAACCTAACAGTAACCACTGGCACTTGTTCTCATCAGTGCTCAAATCTCAAGAGATTGTCACTGAAACCTCCAGTGCCTGCTCCTGAATGAGTCAAGGAAGCTGTTATGACAACCACTGGTGCAAACTCCCATCCCCAAGGCACAGAAGTATGGAGGAGAATACATACAGAGATTGCTTGGCAACTGTGAGAACTTCTCTAGTGTGCTGATGCACAGAAAGGATTGCTAGCCTGCTATTTCTATTCTGGACAATGATCTACTAGTGCCTTGGGAGAAGGAGTTCAGAAAGTCTCCAGGGGCTTGCCAGTTAATAAATAAGACAGACCTTAAGGAGATACATGCACCATCAGCAGTCAATAAGAATACAGACATTTCACTGCCAGTCTCTCCATTACTGCGATACAAGCCTCAAGCTTGCAATCCCTCACTCATCTGATAGCAGAAATGTCCATTAGGAGAGAGTTCTAGTCATATACCACAGCGAAACAAAAGAACTCTGTGGTAAAGACACAGCTGCAGCCCGAATTCAAAACTGTCATGCAAGTGAAAATAAATTTGCAACAGGCATATCTAGAAAAATCAACAAGGGAGAGACAAAATGTACCACAAAAAGCTCAAAATCGTGTAGACCAAGACACAACACTGGTCAGCACAACACAAAATGACTTCTACCATTGCATTAGGCAAACAATTTAGATAAGTTCCTGAAGAAATTTCGGAGAAATTATCAGCTTCTGATTGACACAGCACCAGCACTCAGTGGAGCATCTCATCCGTCTATGGTGAAAAAGACACAAATTAGAAGCAGCTATGCTTCCAAAGAGCACAAACTCTTGGTGTGGGAGATGAGAGTGGGTTGTAAAGAGCTAAAAGTCTGGAGGATTGTGAAGTGTGTAAGCAAAGAGTGCTTACTGATTAACATCACCTCCTGTTTAGCCAGGACTTTGGCCTGGTTATTTTAAAAAAAAAGTGATTGCTGGGTTTTTGGTGTGCTTTAACATGAGTTACATAGGTTGGGGGGTGGTTGTATTATTGTTACTACCTATTTTTAATATTGCTTATATATCACTGGCTTTTTATTTCCGGTGTGTATTTTTTTGGCTGCCCACACTGGGAGCCAAACGACGACTGCTCTACACACCCAGTATGAGTCAGCAAATATAGCTATATTACTTTTTTTTTTTTTTTGCAATATATTTAATACTGCCATTACCATAGCAGCTTGGGCTGAGTGGGGTCTTATTGGCCGTTTTAACTTTTACCTTTATTGCCCCATATTCTGTTTTAGCTTGTTCAGCACTGTAATAACTGGATCCATTTACAAACCAAATTTCTATTTTTTTATTTAATGCTTTTTTAAATTTTGGAAGGGGGCATTTGTGTTCTTGTCCTGGGTTATTAAACCATAAGGCACGAGGATAACACTTTTCCCTTTTTCCACTGTGATTCCCCGGTTCACTAGAGCTAAAATCCATTGTGCCAGTGTGCATCTGCCATACTCTGAGCCACCTACTATAGCACCACCCCTTCCTTCCTCTATAGTTTTAAACAAATGCTCTCATCTTCAGTGATAGTTTAAACTATGATTATGGAAATTACTTCAAGAACCAAAATCAACAAACCACCCTCCTCTTGACAGACAAGTTTATATAGCAATTAAATCATGCCAAATTTATCATTGACATAATGTAATCATTTTTTCCACAGTAAACACTATTATGACAATAGTTCTGATAAAACAAGGAAATGTAAAAGTGTCGGATTTAAAGACAATTCAAGAACATAACTGTTAAAAAGGCTTCTGGTGCTTTGCTTCATGCGAGAGAATTCTAAATATTGGAAGAGTGTTAGAGTTACTCAGAAAACTTTCCTGTAAAACCTCAACTAAGTGTTTTAACTGCTTTAAGTGAATAGAACATACCCATTATTCCGGGCCATGCTAAATCCTCATTGTCATCTCTTTCTTTTCCAGGGGCTAGATGGTTAAATCTGTCCAGATGCTCTAGCAGGCCAGCCAACAGAGGAATAGCACCCGCTTCCTGCATCAGTCCAGCATTTTTATTAAGAAGCAACACTATAGAAACGACCAACTCTGGAAGGAGAACACCTAGAAAACAGAAAATACTCACACTGAAGTTGAGACAGATATGTATGCCACTTTTGACTTAAGTCACAGCAATTTATTCTCCTTTTTACTTACTACTTTAAAGTGATGTTTTTTCTCTCCCTTTAACTTGCCCCTCCTTGCATCTTCTCTTTTTAATTTGGAGAGATTCTTAATTTGAGAATTTCTTTTTTAACCGTTATTAAAAGTTTCAAGGAATATCAACAATATAGCCTGAATGACTATGTACTAGGAATGTTTGCCTACAAATTGATTTTCCAGGAGAAAAAGAAAGGTACCTGTTAAATCTCCATCCACAACCCGAGATACTTCTGCAAAATGTCTATGACTAGTGGATGCAATGCTGATTGCCACAGGTAGTATATCACCAATGTGTGTGCACAAAAGTGCTGTGTATTTCTTTAGCAGAGAACCAACTCCTAGAAGCTCAGGACCTATGAAAAAAAGAGGGGCACAGAGAATAATCAAAGTAACTACTTAAGTGAATAAACTAAAAGCTGCATTTTGGATTATATAGTACTTACAAGCCCCTCAAACACCACTTCAATATTAGCATTCAATTAAGGAAACAGCATAATTTATTTTTAGGATTAAGCTTCAATCCAAGATACTGACTTTAAGAGCACAGACCAATCTGAATTTAAATAAAACCTGCAACCATAACATCTGGACCTGTAATATCATTAAATCTCCTAAACTAAGTAAGGCCATTTCTAGCCTGGTGTGAGGCAAACTTCCAGGGAAGTTTTCTTTGACACTGCTAGAAGTTATGTTACCAATTTAGTAGGTGTCCTTCCCGCCAAGTCAACATTGTAGCAGTGAGCCAGCATGTTTTGGATGTTCTCTGCTGCAGCGGCGACCATTTTTGTTAATGTAATACCAGTTGGCATTAAAATCCCATGGAAGTTTTCAAAAGTATAAGGTGAGTGTTTAAACCAGAGTCCAAGCCAAAGTTCAATTTGGATAATTACAATCTTTCCATGTAAGATTTCCAACTTGTTTTAATTTATTATTTTGTACTAAAGCATTTGGGCTATTCTAAATCTATCTCCTTACTATATGCTGTTTCCTTTGCCTCCTTCTCAATACAGTTGGCTTTGTACCATTCCATTAAATTATCTCTTTACTCAGAATATGCCCCTAACCGTTGCCCATCAAACACCCTCTTCTCTCCTCATTCAAACCCCTTCTTAAAATTCATTTCTTACAAAAATCATCCCTACATTATTAGTCCAACAGCAATCTCTCCCTACCCTCCTTTTCCTGAATCCAGAATATACATTTTGATTCTCAGATAGCAAGACATTCAAAACAGGGAATGAATCTGTTTTGTCAGGCATTGCTTACATTTGTAGTACTTTTTAGTCTTGAGAATAATATTGTTATGCACTGTTAATTACTATTTCATACTAAAGGGATTATGGTTTAGTGGTGGAATGCTCTCTGTAGCTTGCAAGGTTTACAGTGTGCTTTAATATCCTACAGAACTGAAGACATTACAAAAACTTTCAGTCATCATTTAATGAAACAGATTTAAAAAAGTAAAAGTGGAACTTTCAAATTTATCACCAAACAGAAGCATAATCATTCCTAGTTTACACTTCTGATGTAAGGAACTATCCAACTAAAATAATCTCAAACAGCTCAATATTTCACACTTATAGTCCACTTTACTAAAGACAGAGTCACTGCCTGTAAAATCAATATATAAAATTGTATTCTCCAACAAGAAGGATCTGAACAAAGCTGTATTTTCTCTAAATTGGAAAAGGCAAAAAAATAATAATTAAAAATAAATGACTGCTGTTTGACTAGCCCCCTTTCATAACAAAGGACAAAACACAGTTATTGTTACTGTACCACCTACAAAGCAGATTTTTAAAAACTGTTCTTGATTAATTCATCTGTTCTAGGTTAATTCAAGTCACTGAAATTAAATATCAATATAAAGAACTAGTTTCAATTAACCTTTTTGACAACAAATCCAGCTTCACTATGTTAACAGTTAAAATAGCAGTCATAAGAACAGCCACATTGGGTCAGACCAAAGGTCCATCTAGCTTAGTATCCTGTCTTCCGACAGTGGCCAATGCCAGGTGCCACAGAGGGAATGAACAGAACAGGTAATCATCAAGTGATCCATTCCTTGTCGCCTATTCACAGTTTCTGGCAAACAGAGGCTAGGGACTCCATCCCTGCCCATCCTGGCTAATAGCTATTGAAGGACCTATCCTCCATGAATTTATCTAGTTCTTTTTTTACCCTGTTATAGTCCCAATTTTCATACCTGGGAGTCTAACATTAAGCATCTAAATTCCATTTCAGTGCCTAACTACATATTCTGGGCATCTAAACTATTACTTTATAGTTGGGTACCTAAATCTGTATTCAAGCAACAAACAACCAAATCTGAAAATCGGGCCTGTTAAATAGGGTACAATCACACCTTTTAAATTTTCTCTGACAAAAATTTTACTTACATTTATTAAATGTTAATAGCTTTCTGAAAGAATCTTCCGTTTTCTGCTGATGTTCCTGTACCATATGTTTTGGCTACTCTGTTTATATTTACAGTTTATGTTTCAATCTGCTTAAATGGTAAACTGTTTAGAAAAAACAGCTCTCAAACAGGTGGGCCATGAAGCAAAGGAAACAGTATCTCAATTTACAAAACTTTGTCAAACAGGAAAATGGTAAATAGCAAACTTGTTTGGTAGCACAGGTATTACAAACAACTCATAAGCCTTTTATATTTATTAAATAACTTACCATATGTATTAGGGACCTGCCCAACATTCTCTCCTGGGTAAAGTTTACTAACAAGTAAACGCTGAAAACGCAGCAACAAGTCCAAAGAAGCAGACCTCTCTTTACTGTAATGTTCGTGGTCCAGGCAGGATGAAATGCGACGAGCCACATCTTTTAGCTTGGCTATAGTCTGCGAAGCGATGTTCCTAATTGGTATAAAAGCATTATTAAGCACTTTAAAAGGGCAGCTGGTGTTTCAATTAGAAGCCTAGAAAAACAAGGATTAAGCTTTTGCTGGGATTTTCTCTAACTGTTGAGAATTAAGACACCTATGCGAGGGTTCACTGGAGAATGTTATTTTATTTGGGGTAATGTTCCAAGAATATTAGTTTGTTTCTGTAAATGGGACTCAACCACCACACCCTTATTTCCACAATTTACTATGAAGCAAAAGATTTAATGATCTGAACAGTGTGAAATAGAATGCTATATATAGAAGAAAGCTGTGGCGTGGCATATGTTTTAAGAGTCCCAGTTATGAATGATTTCCTTGTTACAGTCACATCAACGTGATGAGTGTTGTAAAAGTTCTCAAATTTTATCACCCCTTTATTTCTGCTAGCCCACAAAGTACTCATGTGGCTCACAGGAGGTAGCAAGGACCAGGCTTGCTACACTGATCACTTATCTACAGGGATCCTAGAAATCAGTTTCCCACAGGAAAACATGGAAAAATGCAGAATTTGCATTTTTTCACTATGTAAAAACTGAAGATTCTCTGTAAAAATAAAAACATACAGTAGAATCCCATGCCTCCCAGCGCACACCCAGGAATATGGGAAATCGATGCTTCAGCCCAGGGCAGCAGGGCTCCTGCTTACAGATTTCATTTTAATTGCTGAAAAATGCAGATTTTTATGTTGTTTTTTTAATCAGAGAATTTTATTGATTTTTTTTAAATCACAGAAAACTAGGATCCCTGCTTATCTGAGACTCCCGCATAGTGGTAAGACTCGAACACCCAACTTTCTTCCTCCCTCAAGCCCTAGAATTGACGTGTATCAGAAGTAAGGCTACTAATATCTTTCTCCAAAGATATTGCTGGCATTTTTGTGGAACACTTGGCTGTTAGTTCTGCTCTTTCTCTATTATGAACTCTGCAGTGGAGGACGAAGTACCACAAGGCCTGGGAGCAAAAGAACAGTAGCTCTCCCTAGATCTAAAAATACCTATTGCAGAGTGCAGCGAGGCCAAGTGACTTCCCTCTGGACTGGAGAGCGAGGGACTACGCTCCGCCCTCCTTGCTGGAAGTACCAGGACGGGACTGGAAGGATAAAGGGATGGCTCGGCAGCTCTGTTGAGGAGGAGCCAAGGAAGGAGACAGATGCCTCCACTCTGCTGTGGTACCCTAGAGCTGAATCTGCACTCTGCAGCACCCTGCCCCCAGAGAAGACTGGACCTGAAGATGAGTTGCCGGGACTGCCATCCGCTGTGTACCCCGAGGAGCCAGAGGACCTGTGGATTACAGAGGTACCCAACCCCAAGGAAGTATGAAGTAGCCCAGGGGCAGTCAACGACTGTCCGGCTACCTTGCTGACTGACTCTAGGTCAGCATGTTGCAGCTGGATCCCCGCTGGCCCAGCGGTGGACCACTCCACCACTGTTAGGGCCCTGAGCTAGGATGCGGTGGAGTTGGGCAGGCCCGCGTCCCCTTACCACCTCACCCTTGAGGCAGCAGACTCCCTACTCTAGGCCAGGAGGCCTGTGTGAATCTACTGTCCATCAAGCTAGGATGCTAGACTCGGTTGGTGCTCCCCTAGACGGTGAAGATGCTCACCCCTACCTGAACCCTAGACTGTGTGTTTGCTGGCTGCCTTAGCCTACAAGCTGAGGCTACAGCCTGATCCCTGCTCTGCCTTGCCCAAAGGGCTAGAGCGCCAGACCGTTAAGTACTGCCAGTCCCAGCTGAGGGGCTGTGAGCTAAAGACTACTCAGGGCTCTGCCCCACCCGAGGGTGGGGGCAAGAGCACAAAACTGTTGTTGCTTGTTAGAAGGACACAGAACTATAGACTACTTACGGCTCGGCCCCGCCAGCACGACCCAAGCCCTACAGTTACTGCCCAATACAGCAATGCAGAGTGGCCTTCCTCCCCACAGGAAAGTGAGGGACCCCTACACAGAGTCTTCATCTTTTCTACTCATTAAAACAAAGATAAAACCAGAAAACTACACTAAGGTAAACAGAATAAGCATAAGTTCAATAGTTCTAGTTTCAGGAGGCAGAAGGACTGATGGGAAAAGACTGAGAGCATACTCTGTCACCAAGGATCATTAACTGTTATTTAGCTCCATGCTTCACAGTAGGATGAATCTAAAGGGATTTTCTTTTGTAGGAAAAATATCATGACATATTTAGAACAAAGAATACCTCAGTAATTGCTGAATCAGTTGAACCAAAGGTAAACTCTGCTTCCCTGCAGACTCATAGATCCCAGTATTAATAAGGTCTTTGTCTAATGGAGTCCTGCTCCGATGAAGTGTTGAGGCATTTGCTTCCTGTTCATCAATTTCTTTTTCTTTCTGGGCTTCTTTTTTTGCCTCAATATCCTACAATACAAAAACACTAAAGTTAAAAGCAAACAGCACATCATCAATAGATGCAATCATTTATCTCAGTAGGAAAACACAGCATAATGGCTGTCATCTATGCCACAAATGAGATTAAGGGTATATCTACTCTGCACACTCCTTTCAGCAGTGTGCAGAATATATACACTACACACCCCCTCGCTTGGGGATAAATAGCAGCGTAGACCATGAGGCACTACTTAGGTAAGTAAACATATTCCTGAACCTGGTGGGTATGTACCATACAGGGCTCTCCTCACCCAAACAGTGTTTGCCTTTTTATGCTGCTATTTTTAGCAGTGCAGTGTCCCAACATCTCCCTGCTGCTGGAGTTTTTTCTCACTGCAAGGAAAGGCTCCAGCAACGGGGAAAGGCTCTGGCAGCTCTCCACCAGCATGCCTTTTCCCACTGCCTCCCGCTACCAGAGCATTCCATTGGCACATGTAGCCACATACCAGTGTGGATGTAGCTTGCTTTAAATTGCAGCATGTAGCTACACATACCCTATACACCACCACAAGAAGTGTGCAGTGTAGACAAAGCCTAAGTGTACCAGACAAGTTTATTTCATATTCCATATTATGCAGACATCTAGCACATTTTTACAAATACTATTTTAAAAGAGAATTTCTTACTTGCTAAACTGTTCCAGCAACACAGGCTAATGGGTAATGCCTGCCCTATACATGTTTCACTTATGAGAGCCACCTATGAAAAGTTTGCATTTTGGCATGCAGTTAGGCTCCACACACTTCTACCAGCTTCTCCAAAGATTACTCCGAATGAAAACTGAAAACTTTTCCCAAGAGAAAAAAACAGTTCGTCTTTTAAAGGTAAACTCATATGTTAATATAGAGGGATACTAATACTAAACCTTTAGCTCGGTCTGAAAAAGGCAGGTATCTGAACTGGAAACTGAAACTCCCAAGGAATTGACAGGTAAGATTTTGTGTGTGTAAATGGGCAGCATATGACTGCTCTTTTGTAGGCATCAACTCTAAATGAGCCATATAGTATCTGGCCCATATGATCTGGAGGACCAGCAAGCCCTGGTTCTTTGTTTCAGAAGAAACAGGTGTCTGTAGTCTGAGTCCCTGGAAGAATAGATTGAAATATGCCCTGTGAACACTCAGATTATGCCATGTTTCCTTTTTTTGCCCTGAATCCAGAGCAGAAACTAATCAAAGAGTATCGTAGTTGTGGTGACAAGATACAAACTTGAAAAGAAAAATAAGGCACATGAACAGGACCATTTTATCCTAATGGAAGAGCATACAAGGAGATCCAAGGGAGCAGTCAGGCTTTCCCAACATTCTGATCAAAGTAATTGTCACCAACACTTATACTCTACATGATAAAAGAGAGAACAGAGTTCAAAGGCAGAGTGACACAGGTCGTGAAGAACAGGGCTGATCTCCAGCATGAGATATAAGACCTAGGAGGAAATAAAAAACACGCTACATCTCACAGGGAATGGGAGACTAAAGGGGGAGAGCCTCACTCTTCTTCTAATGGCAAATGAGAGGCCTTTATTAAAGTATATCTGTACAAAACAAAGAATGGTGAGAAGGTCAGAGTAACTGAAAAAAATTCTGGAGACCACTAAGTGTCCAAACTATAGTATACTACAGAAATTCTCTTCCTATAGGACAGCAGCATCTCTATGACTTTTTTTTTTTTTAAGTTTTCAATTTTAAAAAAACTTCTCTCATAAGCCAGGAAAACAGACTAAGAAAAAAGTGGTGCATGAAGGGTCAGTACATCTACTGCAGTAGGGATTTTGAAAAAAGGGACTGTGTCCTCAAGACACTTAAGATGGTCCATATAAAGGAGTCCTTCAGTGGCTCAATATATGAGACTATGGCCAGGTCTACACTACAGGCGCTACAGTGGCTCAGCTACAGTGCCATAGCTATGCCACTATAGCGCCATGTGGCAGATGCATCCTATAGCAATGCAGAGGAGGGGAAGGGAGGATTTCCCATCACTGTAGTAACTCCACCTTCCCAAGCAACAGTAGCTAGGTCAACGGCAGCATTCTTCCGTTGACCTAAGCTGAGGCTACACGGGAGGTTAGGTTGGCATAGCTATTGTGCTCAGGGGGGTGGATTTTTAACACCCCAGGACACTGTAATTACGTCAACCTGCTTTAATCTTGATTTATTTTTCTTAAGACTTTGCATGGCAGCAGGATCAGGGAAAAACAAATTACATGTTAATGCCATGGAACTAAGAGAGATTGCTGCATTACTTGTAGGTAATCTTGGAATGTACCTACTTCTGGTTTCAAAGAAGTCAGAAGATACTCTCTAAGGCCTGGTCTACACGGGGGGGGGGGGGAAATCGATCACTTGGGAGGGACTAAGATACACGAGAATAGCATAGCTGAAGTCAACGTATCTTAGATCGACTTAGAATCACTTACTTCGCGTCCTGGCAGCGCGGGATTGACAGCCACTGCTCCCCCGTCAACTTTGCTTCGGCCTCTCGCCGAGCTGGAGTTCAGCAGTCGATGGGAGAGCGATGGGGGATCAATTTATCGCGTCTACACTACACACAATAAATCGATCCCCGATAGATCAATCGCTACCTGCCGACCCAGCGGGTAGTGTAGACGTACCCTAAGAAGTTTCATTCCCCTCACAAAAGAAACAGTATGCAAGTTTCTCTCCCTCAGGACATGCATATTTGGTAGTCCTCAGGTTTCTTTCTTCCCAGGAACAAAAGAAAGATCCCTGCACCTAGGCTTTCCCTGACAGTTCATGCATTCGACCACTGCCATGCTGTCTATAAGTACAGATGCCGTGCAGCTTGCTGCTTAAGCGAGATCTATTTACAGCTCTGAGCTCATGGACTAAGCACCTTCAGTCATTCTCAGCATATAGTGTGTTCTCCATTTTGGTGGGTTTCATTCAAAAGATCAGTTAAAGCCTGAATGGGCAAACTCTTCAACATCCCAGGATTTCACTCATCCCAAGAATAGCACTACATGTCTAACTCATCAAAATGGATCTTTGAGAAGAGTAGGAATTACTGAAGAACTCAAATGGATCTGGGCTCATAACATCTATAGCTTCTCTATCTCCTGTAGTACTATCCTAGCGTGTGTAGTTTAAAGATTAAGGGTACGTCCATACTTACGGCCGGGTCGACGGGTAGCGTTCGACTTCTCGGAGTTCGAACTATCGCGTCTAGATTAGTCGAACGCGCTCCCGTCGACTCCGGAACTCCACCACCGCGAACGGCGGTGGCGGAGTCAACAGGGGAGCCGCGGACTTCGATCCCGCGGCGGCTGGACAGGTAAGAAGTTCGAACTAAGGTAGTTCGACTTCAGCTACGCTATTCGCGTAGCTGAAGTCGCGTACCTTAGTTCGACCCCCACCCTAGTGTAGACCAGGCCTAAGGGAGTATGTTTTTAATGCTGTACTAGACTGTTGTTCTGGATCTGGTGGTTTCAGATTGAAATTCCAACTCAACAAGCTTACCGGTAACAGTGGCTTTCACATTTTGGTAGTGTGACTCATACTTTGTAACAAACATTAAGAATAGAGAAGTTCAAGTTTCAGAGATTGGTGCTTACTATTTATGGAGTTTTTGGACTGAGATGCCTGATTAAAAGTGAACTGCTCTGCAAGAGTCCTTCAGAGATCAAAGACCATTTTAAGTCTGGCATGTGGCATTCATGTTTATGCATTCTTTTGCTGAAGTCACAGCAATAGATGCTGTATATCTGACAGGTGGTTTTCTGTAGTGTACCTCACTTAAAAATAGTAAAACATACTCACTATTCATTTAAACTCTATCAAATGTATATGTAAATCTAAAATGCAAGCTGTAAGTTACTATTATGCTGGGGGTTAGGTGAAGCCTCATTGAAGATGATGGTAGCAATAGCCACCCTTCATTCAAAATAGAAGAAAGAAGCAGTTAAGCTCCTTTTGGAGTAAGGTAACAATAGGACCCACTGCCAGAAATACAGGCCAAATGCAAGGCCAGTCAGGAGCTGAGCCATGTGGATGGAGGGGCTTCACTTCGGGCTGAATGCAAAATACAGAGGTCTAGGTTTTGTAGCAGAGTCTGTCTGTCTGTCTGTGCAGATGCAGCCAGAAACACCACACAAACAGACAGAAGGAAGCAAGATGGCAGCAGAAAGCTAAAGACAGCCAGAAAAGCTCTTGTAGTGTGACCCTAAGCAAAAGCTAAGAGCGCTTTTTGGATAGTGCTGGCTGGGAAGAGAGGCTTGCAATGCTGAGCAAGGAAACTGCCCTCTGTCTGATGTAAGCCTGTTTATTTGCAAAAAATTTACACCAAGTCCTGTAAACGACTGTATTATATGCATCTTATTCTAGTTACATGGTAAATGGTAATATTGTTGAAATGTACCTGAATTTCTGCAGTAATAGCAGCATTTAATGCAGACTCTAAACCTCCATCAGCCATCAAACTGCCCACCAAGAGGTCAATCATAAATCGACGGCCTGGACTTACATTCATTTCATTTCCTGAAACTAACAAAACAGAACAAACATTTAATGGGCTAGAAATTCAGATGCTCATTTCATTTTGCTGAAACTAAGAACAGAACACACACATAGATATTCAGACACCAAACAGTTTTCCATCATTAAACCATACCTGCACTGGGTAGGAGAGCTGAAAGAGCCCTAGCTCGCTCCTCTGCTGTTGGCAGCAGCACAGACCACCCACTCTGCAGCACTGCTTGAGCAGCTGACTGCACAGTATTAAGAACTCCAGCGTTACTTGCTAAAGTTACCACGGACTGTTTCAGGCTATTCAACAAGACGCTGCCTAAACCCAAGCCAAGGCACTCTGGATCAACCTGGTGACTGATGGCAGCATGTAACTGAAAGAAAAAGAATCAGTTTCAGTTAGGGATAACATAAGAAATGAAGTTGAACAAAGTTAATCATGCAGACACTGAATACAAATACATCTACTGGTCTAAATTTCTAAATGTTTAGAAATAAACTGCAAAGCTAAAGTAAAAATACAATTACACCCAAGTAATATATACACTAATCTCAGCCAGTACCTCAGGAAACCTAGTGAGCAATAATTACCTCAATTTAGAAATTACCTAGACTTCCCTGTACACATCACTCTGTATTATCACGAACATAATGACATCTTTAGGAAGCTAGACGTACCAGATTTGCCCCAAACAGGAAACATTTTTAAAAAGGCAAATTAAAACACTGAACACCCAAGGCCTTTTCAGCAAGTGGTATATTCAGCACAAAACCAAGATTAGTCAATTTACATTTTAATTTTACAGTTCATCTTAAATCAAATGCAAGAACTGTTTAGAAAACATTAAACCAAGAGAGCAAGAAAATTCATGGTTAGGACTGAAAACCCACCCTTAGCTTTCCCCCTTTTGGAACTAAGATGCAGGAATTGGTCATTATACCAATTTAATTTTAAGCAAACAAAAATGTTTTAAACACTTAAAAGCCACTATTTTCTTCCAACCAATTTACTGAAGCATTTTATCTGAGTGAGAACTCAGACACATAAGAAAGCTACAGTACCTGAAGTCTTAGAAGATTTAAGGTTGCAACAGCCATACATTCCTTCTCCTGTGGTGGTGGCCAGTCAGAGGTGCCATCCATTCCCTCAGTCACTTGTCTCAATAGGAGATCTAGCTGTTCAAATGTCATTGGGCAAACATCCACCACAAATGGTACACGCAAACCAATGGACCATTCAGAACAAGATGACCAGGCAAAACTCTATGTATGGAAAGAAAGAGTAACAGTTACTTTCTCTCTAATCAATGATAGGCCTATTATGAGATACCAGTGCTTTATTTAACGAACTAGGCTCAGGAGCTATATTGTGACTTTCAGATTTTTTATGAGGTGCAGGATGAATGTGGCTCAATTCATTTACATTATTAGCAAGCACTCCCCTCTTGCCAACAGCTAAAGGTGTCCAACAATCACAAAAAAATACTAATTCCTATCATGTTTCTCAGAGTCCTATGCCAGTCCAGACATCCTACTTTAATTTTGTTGGTGGAAAAGTTGGGACTGATTAATTCTTAAGACTTATACTAGCAATTGCTAATGTTGTTAAATGCTATTGCTCAGGAAGTCTTACTGAGGGAAGGCCAGCTAGGCCTTTTTGGAGAAGCAACTACAAACAAACTGGGGCGGGGAGGGGGAGGGGAGAGAAAGGAGTTGTGTCTCCGTCTGCTGGTGGCATGAAATATCCACGTGGCACAGCTGGTACAGGAACCACTTAGACCAGTGGGGCGCAAGAGGTTCTCTAGGGGAAAGGGGAGGTGCAAAGAAACTTCGACCTTTTCCCCCTTTAAAAAACAATCATACAAATTAAAGCACAGTTTGGCTCATTTTCAACAATTTGGTAAATTTCATTACTACAGTAGGCCTACTATGTCTTTAAAATTAATTTTGATTCTCATTTTAAAACTCATGTAATGTTTAATAATTGATATTAAAAGATAAACTGGCAACGTATATAATAATAGTTGAGAGCCTAGGACCTCTCGCTTGAGTCAGATGCTCAAACACTAAATCGAATGAATGGGCTCATGTGTTTCCCCTCCACCTTCCAGAATGAAAAACAGTTTCAGATTACAATTAATGCGGGGGGAGGGGAGCACGACAAATTCTGTGAATGGTAAAGCGGGGGGACGCAACTGGAAAAGTTTGCGAATCACTGATTTAGACCATAGGGAGAAGTAGGAATTAAATTACTGTACTACACTCCTCTAATTCCATGGACAGGTTGAAGACAAATCCTGAGTAACAGATTCAAAGCTTACCTGGGCAGGCCCACAAGCAATTCCAACAATGTGCTTTCTGTCTAATCCTGGGAGAGCAGTAGGCTCTGGTTTAGTGATCCTCAAAGTATCAAAATGCTGGCACTGATCATTGCTCCCCCAGCTGTGCACTTCACTATCCTCAGTAAGTGCCAAGCAATGGGTAGATCCAGCCGCCACATCCACCACTTTTTTCCCTGATAGCAAAAAGTGAACAAATATTAAACTTTGCTTACTACAAAGATTACATTTTTTAACAGAAAAACCATTTGTGGCATAGCTTTTGTGTTTCACCAACACCTACAATTACTAAAACCACAATTAAAAATGAGCAGAGTAAATACGTCAAACTGTAGTTCTACCTTCCACCTTAATAGACTGGAGAGTCTACCCCAAAAAAATTAGAAAGGTTTAAGAGACTTAAGCTATCTGAAGTGCCGAAGTGTATAAGACTGCAAAAATCTTGTGTTATTTTGCACCCATTTAGCTTAGTTGTTGATTTAGAAGAGTTTGATGGCATTTCCACTATTAAATGGAAAAGTGATTGGACAGTGTCACATGCTGAAGTCAATTGGTTCTGCCACACAACTCAGAATTTCTTTCAATTAAGTGACCTCATCACAATAGAAATGCAATGGATCAATATGTCCATTACAAAGATTTGTAAAACCCACTTCATAATACTGTCTTTTCTCATCTGCCCAACAGTATTTCAGGTTTGTTTTTAAAAAATGTAAGCAACAACTTTTAGCTCTTTTCTGAGCTACTCAAAACACTTATGCACATGCTTAACTTTAAGCACATGAGTAGTCCATGGTTCTCAACATTTCTATTCACGTATGTAAAGTTAAGCATGTGCATGTTTACAAGATTGGAGCCTAAATGAGTTTACATGCAAAAATTCTTCAGTCAGGCTAAGTGAGAAAAGCAGTAGGAATAGAGAAAGCCAAGAGTATAGAAACAAGAATTTTCAAGTATTAAAAGGTTTTAATAGAATAGCATAACAAGTCTGTTGGAATAACAGAAGTAAAATCTCAGATAAAATGCACAAGGGGGGGGCAAATACACTTGTTTAATACAAGTAAGTTACAATTTGACATCAATGAGAGCAGTGGTGAGATTCTTTAAGTTAGGATACAATATATGATAAAAAAGATTTCCATCAAAAACTAAGCACTTTTGACATTTTCCAACTTTCTAGGTTGAGAAAGAATTGCAATTGCCAATTTTGTGTTACACTTACCTTGCAAGCCTTCCAGCAGTTTAGGATATCGAACATGCTCTTCTGTTCCATGCCCAAGCCTCTGATTGTCACCTTTCCCCCAGGAATAGACCTGCCCGTCTTTTGTTAAAGCAACAGAAAATTGACTCCCACAGCGTACTTTCACAACATCCAGGTCCTGAAGCTTTTCTATCAACTTGGGAGTTTTGCAACCATCACTGCCACCTCTTCCTAGCTTCCCGTAATCTCCATCACCCCAAGACCACACCTGGCCTAGAAAGGGAGACATTGCACTGAACTTTCAGGTAAGTTACATATATTGACAAAAGTTGGTAAATTATTCAAATTAGAGCTTTTGGAAGTCACCTAAATATGACCACATTACGAGTCTCCAAAAAAAATAGTGGAGTTCACACATGCTCAGTACACACTTGTTAGAATTTTGCAGCTAAATTCTCTGAAGATTCTGCCTGTACTGAGGATGTTGCAGCCCAGGGATACAGGGGCTGAGCAAGATTTTCCTTGCAATTTCTCTTCCTGGCTGATGCAAGCTGCTGTGCCTCTGCTGGTGCTCAGGCAGCAAGAAGGAGAAGGAAGAAGCTACACTGAAATGCACAGTTGTGAGAAATGGGAGGCTGGATGGAAGCACAGTGGCAGGAGCCAATGGTGCTCTGGTGAAAGGCATAGGATAGAGTTATGTCTATTCAAGAGGGGTGTGTTACAACTGTACTCTGACCACTTCAAAAAAGTTTAAATCTCAAAAACAGTACTGGAAGTCTAGGTAGGTAAGAGATATTTTTGTGAAAAGGAGGAATATACAGCAGAATAGCTGGTGAGCTGAAGAGATGTCTGAAAAAGTCTGAGTAACTATACATCTGGAAAGAGTAGCAAGTTATATAAATTTAATGCTTAACTTTTCTCCTTTACGAATACTTTCAATTTTAAATACGTATTAAAATATAAATAATCACCTAGAGACTATTCTGAAAAAGCACTTTCAGTTTGAGATTCTCTTATAAAATTTGTTTCATGAACGTTCAGCATAAGACCTATACCACAAATGTCTTTCTAATGACATTAACCATGGCAAGTTTAGCCACTAACCATTTTCAGTCACTGCAAGAGTTTGAGCATCTCCACTTCCACAGGCCACATCAATAACCTTCAGTCCTTTCAGCCCTGTGACTAGCATTGGGATGGTCTGATCTTCACTGGAACCTTCCAAACAAAAAATAATTGCTTTGTCAAAAATACTCAAGAGACATATACATTTAAAATTTTCACAAATAGAACACCAGGCTTTAAGAAATTAGAGGAACGTACCATGCCCCAGCCTGCCATAGTTCCCTCGTCCCCATGTATACAACTCTCCCTCAGCAGTGATGGCTGCGCTATATGTGCTTCCACATGCAATATGAACAACATGTTTCCCAGCCTGCTTTCCAGATAAAGCAGATATCATCTTTGGTTCCTCTAGGGGTCTATTTTGAGAGAAGACAAGAGTCAGTAATTATGTGAAAAGATCTGTGGTAACCTGTCTGCTAGAAAATAAACTGATCATCACAATCACAACTACAAACCTTACTGACTGCCATAGGCAGCAAGATATAAATGGACCTGTAAAGCAAATTAAGGTTGAGCTTGATCAATAATAAACACAATATGCAAAGCACCTTGGAGAAGTTTAGTATATCACAGGCAGTGGTAGTGTAAAGTCTGATCGCTAGTATTTTTACCTCCAAGTAAGTCAGTCCAGTGGTTTTCACAGGCACTATACTTCACTGTGAAAAAAACTGAGCTCCAATTGCTGTATCTGAACAACTCCTTCCCTCCAATCTCAACCCCAAGACAGGAGCACTCCCTTATCCTGTACGGATTTGTCACCGCAGTGGTGCTTATCACCTCTGGGATACAAATTCAACACAGAACTATTTAAGTACACCCCTATACTGCATGGAAAACACTAGTTCAGCTACAGAACAAGACACTCACTCCTACTTTCTGGGCCAAGACAGAGCATTGCAACGTTACTGTTTAACACAGGAAAAAAAGGAATGGGGAACACACAACAGTTTGCACTTGCACTGAACCATTCTGAAATTGATTTGGCAAGTAAATAAGAAGGGAAGAGGGACTCCTGGGATCAGACATATGAGGCCTGGGAAAAATGGGAGGATGGGTGCCCTTCTGAAACTATAAATATTCCAGAAATAGGCACAGAAATTATCAAAAATATAAAAAATGATTACCTACCTTTCTGCAACTATTGTTAGAGATTTGTTGCAAAACATCCATTCCACTGTATGTGTGCACGCACCTCGTGCATAGTTGACTCCAGATAGACTCCAATAGAGAAGGGAAGGAGGATGGGTCATGGAATGGACATATCCAACACATCTCAAAGAACACCACTTACAGAAAGGTAGGTAACCATTTTTTCTTCTTCAAGAGCTTGCACATGTCCATTTCACTGTAGGTGACTCACAAGCAGACCAACGTGGAGGTGAGCTGGGAGAATATCTGACCAGTGTTTCTAGGACAACCTGTCGGAAATTTGCATGGTCCCTGCATTGACAGGAAATAGCATAAGGAGAGCAAAAGTATGGACTGATGACCAAGTCACTGTTTTGCAAACATCTGTGATAGGTACTTGGGCCAAGAATATTTGTCACTTACGTGGAATTTTCCCAAACATTTCAAGTAAACCAGGTGTGGGTCACTGCCCAGCATACGTTCAGCACAGGTCCAGAAGGACTTAAAACCTGATGAGCACAGCATCGTTCCAGTACCAATCCCAATACCGAAAGATGAAAAACTGGTCCCAAAAGACCTAAATCTAAAATCTATCACTAAAACTAACAAACCAATTTCTAACGACAACAGCATATAGATACATAAAGGCGTGAAGGCCGCACTTATGACAAAAGTTTGAGATCACTCCGACAACTTTTACTGGTGGAACTGAGAATTGGCGCAGCTTTTGTGGCGTGTGGCAACAGAGTGCTTGGGCCAGCCCAATGGATACTGCTAAGGGAAAAAGATCTCCAACCACGGTGCACAAGGAGCATACTCACCTCACATACAGTGGAATGAACATATGCAAGCACACGAAGAACTCAGAATTTTTAATTTAAAAGGAGAGAAAAAATATTCAGAAAGGATGTAATTTAACAGTTGATAATACATGCATGTGTTGTCCTGAAGTTGGATCGTTGTAAAAGACATTTTGGATTACTCAGTGTCAGATTTCATAAGTGGAGCTGGATTTCTTGAAAATCTTTATGTTAACACTGGTTAACAGATTAGATACATTTTTTATCATTTTCTATAGCCACAAATCAGTATTCAATTAAGACAAATATCCTTAAAAGACCTCCTGGATCATCTCGCCATGCAATAGAATTTTCTAAGCTAAGCAGGCATTCCCTTCATATATGTTCATTGTTGTCTAAAATCCATTAAAAAAATTAGAGGAAAGCTAGACCTTTCCATTGCCATTAACAACTGTAGTCTATTTGCCGGTCTAATCATGTCAACATAATTAAGACAAAATCTAAAGGAATGTATGTTTGTAAACCATCTTGCTTTGTTTAATTTCTTATCAATCTTTGAATGATACATATGTACTGGAGGACTTGAACAACTATAGCATACTATGGTATCTTTTTCCTGTTGTCATTTCGCTGTAAGTGGCTGTGTTTCAGTAACACTTATTAAATGTCTGCATATTTAATCCTACCTTAGTTTCTAACATTAAAGTAGAATATTTGTAAATACATTCTATGCTTAAGCTGGTGAATCAATGGTATTTTATTACACATACACTGTGTCCCCATGGCCTAGTCTTCCACCATCTCCACAACCCCAAGAGAAAACCTCTCCAGTTGCTGCCAAGGCAAGATAGTGGTGACCATCTGAATGTGCTGCAATCTTCACAATATTTCTAGAAGCAAGACTCTGCACCAGCTGTGGTCCCTGTAAATTAGTTAGAGACAATGTACAAAGAAAAGTTACTTATGTTGCTCGGAGTGTCAAAAAAAAACTCAGATAACTTGATAATTAGATTTTTCCCCAATAAGGCCTTACTTCAAAACTATACATTCCAGTATTAATTTAATAAAAACAGAGAACCAGGCCAGAAGTTCAGATCAAATATTTGGGTTTGGTGAAAAATAGAGGATGCTCTGGAGCTCCCATTTTGTCCCATCCTTATAATGCATGTAATATATATTAAACTGGCTTTTGTCTGATCATTTCAGATAGTCTTAGCTGCATATTTTTCTGTTTTAGTATAATTTTGTAAAGGGAATTTAATGCTTAGGCACTGGTAGTCAAAACATCCATTAGTTTAAATGCACTTCATGCTAAGCAATTGCCACGTTACATGGAAATAAATGGCAAAGCAATACCGCTGGAGAAGAAAGAGGGCATTGTTCATAAGGCCGGATTGTTGCGAGCACCATAACGAATATTTATAACATAGGAAAAATTCTTAACATGGCAAACAAAGGTGATAAACCATTGCTGCTGAGGGTTCAAAAACAAAGAATTTAAGATTAGCAGCATCACAATATCTCCATTACACATCTGAATGATTGTTCTTTCTAATCTCATAGCAGCATATTTTATAGAAAACGGTACGCTTAGTATGGATGTAAAAATCACCTACCAGTGTGTCACTGTTGTATGCCTGCGTGTAAACTCGTCCATTTCTAGATAAGATTAAAAAACGTTTCTCTGCACAGGCAATTTGCATAACTCCAAGATTGGCAAGTCCTTCACACTGAATTGGACCACTCACATTAGCATAATATTTCCATCCTATTAAACCCCAACCTATGACTTCTTGCAAAGATCCCTGTACGGCAACAAAAAGCTAAGTAAGAATTTACAGTTCACTACACAACTTAATTAAAAACACAAACACCAGGATATTTTTTCTAATAATTATGCTGCTTCAACAATACTTCAATCAATCAATATTCATGGTAGCTGTAAAAGTAAGACATCAATGAACCTTACCTATTAATAAGATATTAAAAATAGTCTCACACGCATCACAATCTAATTAAAAGATACCATAGGTGGGTGAGATAGTATCTTTTATTGGACCAACTTCTGGTGGTGGAAGAGACAAGCTTTCAAGCTACCCAAAACTTCTCTTCAGGTCTGGGAAAGATACTCAGTGTCACAGCTAAATACAAGGTCGAACAGATTGTGCTAATTGCTTATGCTAAACTATCTGTTCGACCTTGTATTTAGCTGTGACACTGAGTACCTTTCCCAGACCTGAAGAGAAGTTTTGGGTAGCTCAAAAGCTTCTCTCTCTCACCAACGGAAGTTGGTCCAATAAACGATATTACCTCACCCACCTTGTCTCTCTAATACCCTGTGACCGACATGGCCTACAGAATATACCATAAATATTTATAGCAAGTATGTAGAGAAGATCTTTCAACTAGTGAAGTTATATAAAAATTTGGGAGTTTCTTTAAATTGCTACTATACCAGAGCACTCTGACTTAAACATTTAAGAAATTTGGTCTGAACCATTTACTTTGATGGGCACTGGAAATAGTACATTTATGGGGCAGGATCAGCCATAGGTTTTGGGGAATGACTTGCTTGTCATTCTGTAGAAATCTTTGGCAGATGCAAAGAGCAGTAACAATGGGCTCCAGAATAAGCCACGTTCAGATAACCCCAGTGGTACTGGGAGAAGGGGATAAGAAGAAGGGAAACAGAAAACTAAGATCCCAGGGCTCAAAAAGTAGCTTGGAAAACAAAAATAAAAAGAGTGTAAGAAGAGTCTCCTCATTCCAATGAAAGTATTAAACTCTTTGGTACAGACTGTACATGTTTATATCCACTACAGGAGATCGTTCAGATATTACTCCTGAACTGCTTATATAACTTTGGATTCTTTTAAATTGAATTACGGATATTCTGAATAAATTTTTATCTGTACAGGGATTTCAGTCTTAAATTATACCTTACCTCCCTGGTCAGATACCATGTTTGGCCATAGCCAAACAAGAGGAAAAGAGGCAGGGAGGTTAAATACTCAGATTACTATAAACAGACAACTATGCATTTTGGAAACTCACTTTAGACACTCTATATGAAAATATTTTAAAACCAATAGTTACACTTCTCTTTATAAGTAAACTGATGATTTATTAAAATCACTGAATGGTCTTTCTTGATAGTTTAAAGAGAAAACAAATTGTCCATCTACAAACAGAATCCTTTTATTTGAGATTATATGAGATTACCTTATGAGATGTAGGAGAGCTACACTGTGGAGGCATACATGGAGTAGCCAGGCGATCTAAGTGGGCCATGATCACAACTGCCGTTTGTCGCAGATCAATTGCTAGCTCATTGTCCTGTGGTAAAGTCAGGTACCTCAGAAAACTCTCATTGGGACTCAGGGAGTAGGACAGCATCTAAGAAAGCAAAGAAAAGCAGTTTAAAATAAAAAAGTTAAAAACAGGAAAATGTTCAGAGTACTTTTTACACGCCCCATACGTTCTTTTCCCTTATTTCTCTAGATACAGATATGGCATATTTTGTGGATACTCAGCATCTGTAATTCCTATTGAAGTTAATAAGGGACTCGGCATCTGTATATAATATTCCTTCCTCATGCAAGCAATAATTTCAAGTATACATATACACTGAGAAATACATTGTTAAATTACGTTGATTAGCACTGAGTAAGCCACTATTTCAGTAACAGAAACTGATGCTACCTTTGTATCAATTGTGCTATTCAGTACTTCACAATAAAATTTAAGAATGTAATGATGTTTCAATCAAGTTAATGGAAAAAGTTAAATGTTCAAGAAAATTAATCCAAAATTAAGTTGTAGTACCACATAAAAACTATTTCTACAACAAAATCTAAAATGCAATATTTATATAAACATACTGCAAACTTCTAATCTGCCATCCCGAGAAAATGCAAAATGTACACACTGTAATACAACAGCTGTATATGTATCTTGATGTGTAAATTACTACTACAAAAGTGAAGTTACAAACTTTAGAAGAGCAACAATGAGCATCTATACTTGATTGCTAAGCAACATGACACAAATAATTGGATACTGGATAGAATATACTCATAAATAAACCAAGACACATATACCTGAATCTCATCCTCGGCGTTAGGTATGTCTTTATTACAGATTATGCTCTGAAACCGTTGCAGCAAAGGCAGAAGGGGTGCACTTGTGCCTTGTGCAGATCGCTCATTATCTGTTTCCCTTGTTCCATTATCCCAGAGTTGAAGCAGCAACATAACAGCAGACAACATTTGGCTGAAAGAGTAAGTTTATCATCCTGTTGTAAGCACTCCTACAGAAGTTATTTGAAGTTCTACATTAAATCAAATTTTAGAAGATGTGCATGTTTAGTAGTCAAGTATCAGAGGAGTAGCCGTGTGAGTCTGGATCTGTAAAAGCAGCAAAGAGTCCTGTGGCACCTTATAGACTAACAGACGTATTGGAGCATAAGCTTTCGTGGGTGAATACCCACTTCATTAAATCCGACGAAGTGGGTATTCAGCCACGAAAGCTCATGCTCCAATACGTCTGTTAGTCTATAAGGTGCCACAAGACTCTTTGCTGCTTTTGCATGTTTAGTAGTATGTGTGTGAGGGTATTAGGCAGAATCTACTCAAAGCTAGCTCACTTAGAAGTTTTGCTTAGTTTAGGGGGGGTTTTTTCCCCCCCAAAAAAGTGTCAAAGTGAAGTACAGTTTTTGAAATTTTGGGATTTTTTTTAGTTTTGGTATGTGTTCAAGTTTTAGCTCTGATTATTCAGTAGTTATTTAGAAAACTGAGCAATCTGTTTAAAAGTTGTGGTTATAGATAAACGTCGTAAGAACAGACTAAAAGTATCCTTCGCTGGTATAAATCAGCACAGCCCCATTGACTTCAATGGAACTATATCACTTATACCAGATGAAGATCTGGACCAAATGTCCACAAAAATGTATTTCAATATAGTTTTAATGTGCCTTCACCTCCTTTCTTGCAACATTTTAGCTACATAGGAATTACTATTCTGGCTCAGAACAGTAATCCATCACTGACAGATCTTGATGATTCACAAATATGAAAGAAGTCTTCTAGCAGAAAATTATGTAATAGACTGGCTCACTAAAATATGTTTTTTTCTAATCCCCATCAGTTACATTGGCTTAGACCCTGAAGAATGAGTGCTTAGTATTCCCTAATTTTCTATCTATATTTCATCCTTCATCATTACCCTTCATGATAGGAAATTATGGTCAAATCCTGGTCCCACTGACATCAATGCGAGTTTGCCATTGACTTCACTGGTGCTAGGATTTCACCTCTAATCATTACGGAGAGGACCCCATAGGTGTTGCATCAAAATGTTAACACTGAACTAATGCAAACTAGATGCCCAGAATTGCTCAGAACATTTTAATAGGTACTCTTGTTTGAGAGCAGAAAAGTGCTACATTTCTCACCTTAGTGTGCCCCTCTGCACTGCCAACTCTAACAATATAGCAAGTGCCAAGTGCTGGTCTTGTAATGGAATGTTTGCTGGCCCTTTGGAACTTGGAGCTCCATGTACATCCCTATTTAAAAAACAAAAAATACTTGAAGATGCAGAAATTAATGTTTGCAGCATTAATACATTACATGAGGTTTACAAAGAAACCACCGGGAAAAAACAAAACATATCTGCACAACTACAGTATCTACAAGGTGCTAGATGATGTCAACATTTATAGGATGATTATAAGCTTCTGGGCAGAAAAATATCTAGGAAAATATGCAGAAGATGAAGCAAAGTATTGACTCTCTTTTGGGGAGGTGCAGAGATTTGTTTTTAAAAAAAATAATCATCCTCAACTCCCTTGTGTATTTCGGAAGCGATACTTTTCAGCTGTGCTGATAATGGTGCCTGTTTCAATCCATGTTATGTGTCATTTTTGGAAAGTAGCGAACAGCAAAGACCAAAAACATCTGTATCAGGTGACCTAATTACTATGATTCCATTTGACAAGAGACCCAAAAGCCATACTGGCACATACAGAATCCAGAAGCATTCTTAGGTCCACTTCCTCTTGAGTACTGCATAAGTTTTGGACTTAACACTTCTACTGGTGATGCACTTTGCTCCTTCACCATTTGAAAAGCCTTAAAGCAAGAAGCACTGCTTATGTTGCATTTTGAACCATATATTCACAGAGGAATTTTACAAGTGATTGCTTATTGGATGCCACGTTTAGAAACTTCTTCCACAGAAGCACAGGGCCTCCACCAATCACCTAATATTTCCCATATCCAGAGTCATCCCTTGGGTAGGACAAATCAGGGCAACCGCTCCAGGCCCTGCGCTTAGGGGGACCCCATGGGCTGGTGCAATGGGCCTGCGCTGTCGGTCCCAGAAAAGACGAATCTGTCACTTCCGCCCCAGGCCCCGCAACCCCTAGGGACAGCCCTGCCCAGCACACTCTTTCTGCAGTTTTCAGAATTACTATTGTCATATCTGTCAAAAACTTTGATTAAAGAATTAGCTTTTCCAATCTTTGGGGACCTGCCTCAAACAGTCAGCAGCCAATTCATCGCATGTGTGGAATTTGTCTCTAGCCATCATTTGTATGGCAGCCATGGCATCCCATATATACACCGGAGGTCCTTTGTTGCATGCTCTTAGCTCATGGATTCTTTCAGATGGAGATTCCAGCTGATGCCCTCGTTCAGTTTTGTCTGTTCTTCTCATTGTTCCATCAGCATGAAAGAGGGACACAGGCAGCACAAGTCTTATTGGGTGACTAAGAACAGTTGACATTGAAACATCAAGTGCACCTCTCACAAATTTCTTCATTTGTTCTTCATAAACATCTGCTATTTTCAACAGAGACTTCTATACACCTGACATTACATGTAGTCCAACAGATATGCTGATAAGCACCTCAGCATGTGATTCAGGGTCAAATGGGTTTGTCATATTGTTGACGACGTGGTTGGTAAGAGCTGTAACATGCTCTTCATCCCTCTTCAGTGCATAGGCAAGGACTTGTTTGTGGACTTAATCTTCACTACTTCTTGTTAGGCTACTTCTTTCTCTCACAGCTTTTCCACATTCATAATATGAAGCTGTGTATTCTCATCTCTAACACTAATGCTGACCTATGCGTAAGTGTCACTGAATTAAAAAGCCAGTTTCTAGAACATTTCAAAAGCTAATACTGCATGCAAAGGCAATTTACAAATTAAAACCTTCTATCAGGCAAACTATATGCTGCATTGTAAATACAAAACTTACAAATGTAGAAGCATATTAGGAATTCAGGTACATTTATATCTACCCACTATGCAGTGTAAACTATGGGCCTGCAATCTACTGCTACTGGTGCACAACATTCAGTGAGACTGATCTGCTCAGCAAATTTCAATTGCAAATACAGAAAATTATAATCTCTTGTGAAATACTTTGATGATTAAGAATATCTTCTTCTTTTTCCTTTATGCCACTTTTCCTAGTGAGGGTCGCAGCAGTAGCACAGAGAGTAAGAGGACCAGACCTCCTTTTCCTCCGCAACATGTTCCAGCTCCTCCTGGGGGATTCCCCAGTGTTCCCAGGGCAGCCAGGAGATATAATCCCTCCAGCATGTCCTGGGTCAGCCTCAGGGCCTCTTCCCAGTGGGATGTGCCCAGGAGAATATGCGATGTAAAAACATTTCATGTTAGAATATTGCAAAATGTGATATTCCCCATTTTTGTCACATGCTAAACAGCTTCATTTCTGGAAAAAAAAACATGCCCATGCAAAGCCAGTAAAACTCTTAATACATTGTTGTTTGGTAGCTTTGACCAATAACCACCACGTTAAGGTGTTCAAATTAATTTAAACAGTAAAAACTGTAGTCAGTCACAGTCATGTTGCAGCGTTTCTGGAACTGTGCAAAAAACACCTCAACCACAGTTTTACAGAACCACTTGACAGTGCCACATCATACCTCCTCAAAACGTACATAAAATAAACTTTCAGATTATATATGATGTGGGTGTGTATATGTCGGATACATTCAACTCCGAAAATACGGCCCTTTTTGGAGACCTGCCACACACCTACTGTGTGGATCCCAGGATCCCAGTCCTGAGCGACATAGCTGTGTTGGCAGAAGTTTTTAGTCCGGGTCTGTAGTATTAGTTTTGTATTAACATTGCTTTCCCATTTCAACATTTTCTATAAAATTAAGATGCAAGCTGGATCATGTGTGTTCATTTGAATATGTGTTCAAGTGCAATTTAAACTCAATATTTTTGTACAATTTAAACTAAAAAGGAGAACGTATTGTTCAGTATGCAATTCTCATTCACTTTTACATAACATCTCATTAAAGATTATATATCTATGCCAAGTCTGAACATTAAACATAGTCCATTTAAGTTACCTAAGCACAGTACATCTGAGCAATTTTCTTTGAAAATTATGAAAAACAAGGTCATTTTGAGATAGCGATACTCTAGAGAGACAGCCCACATCAAGCAAGTGGTACGTTCGCGCTCTCTCTCTCTCTACACACACACACACACCTGTCTGTCTACGAGTTGCTTGATGCCAGGGTCTCAGAAAAGGAAACTACTCTATGTAGCGCTCAATTTACCAGAAACTATTTTTGCTTAGCCATCAGTTGTTAAAAATTCAGACTCGCCCTTCAATGCCAATTCAAACAAACCAACCACAAAAACCACTTACCCGGTCACAACAGACCTTAGGAATTTAGTAGCTCTCTCCACAACTTCCAACCATACAGATGATACAGTCCCTTCATCAAAAAGGGATGCTTCTGGTAGTGCTCGTAGTGCATCAAGAGATTCTTGTAACAATTCACTGCAAAGGTCTGCATCCTCACCTACCAGTCAAGATAACATATCAGTTACCTTACAATATGTACTAGATAGCTAACTAAGGGTACATCAGTATTTTCTCAAAATCATTCTGAGTATGAACTTTAGAAAAAGCAATTACAAGCCGCCAAAACTGGTAAGTGTATAAAGTATATATATATTATGGATTAATTTTCACAGAATAATGTTGACTGGAATTTTAAGGAGCTGTATAGCTAACCATCACAACCACACAGTAGGTCTAGTTATTCCTAAATCATAGGCATCAATAGGAGTCTCATCAGTTTCCCTGCCAGCCTGTCCCATTATTTTTTATTCTAGACACAAAGTTTTAGCATTTAACTTTTTCATTCATCACCTGCACCCTAAAAACAGTTACTTTTAATCAAGCTGAATAAAGATTATGTCCAGGCTAGTGGGCTGCATATAGGTTCAGAGCTATTAGCTCCCTCTCTGGAGGTGGGCAGAGAAACAGAAAGCAGAGCAGAAGGACATCACTACACCTTTTTGAAGGAAAATGATGGATTATTATTAAGGCAGTTGAATGCTGCCCTGGAGAACTGGATTCTATCTCTTCCTCTGCCACAGAATTCTATGGTATGCTGGACAAAGTCACTTAAACCATAGTTATTAATTGGGTGTTCTTCATTTTCTGAGTGCTGACTCGAGACCCTGGAGCCTGATTTGCAGAAGTGCTGACTACTCATAAATAGCAACTGAATTAAATGGGATCTATCCCTTGCACATATGAAGTGCTGCATAATGCTAATTACTCTGAAAAATCAGGTCCTAGATGTCTCAAATTGGGCACCCAACATTAATGGACTTTTTACCTCAATCTCTCTCTGGCTCAGCTTTGTGACCTTAAGAATGTTCTTTTAAACCTAGTTTGTGCATGTAATTATACAAAATAAGGTAAACATAAGATTGCAAAATGGACTGTACCTGATCTCCAAGCTCTGCGAAGGAATGCAAATGCAAATGAAAGTGCTGCTCTGGATCCCACTCGTGCAAGTCCTTCTACACCTTTGCCTACAGGTCTGGGACTAAGACAAGAAAATTAAAAAATTAAAAATCCTTTCTTAGAGAAAGTTAATGCTCTTAAATGTTAAGAGCCAAGATTCGTTTCCATTGTCCAAAAAGATCAACCCCATCCTCCAAGAACCTTGGTTTAAAATAAGTCAGAAGCAAGACTGATATCTCGTGTGTTGCCTGTTCCTAAATCTTACCACTATTGTTGATAAGAAAGCTCTAGTTTTAGGCCTCCTTACAGAAAACTGAGGCTAAAAAAGTTGTACTTGTTCAGTTTTGTGACCAATGTAGAGTTAGTGTTAACCAACTAGTGAGAAGACTCGTGTCATGTGAAACTGTCATTATCCTGAAGATTTTCTCAGAGCTAGTATGTTCTATGACAGAACATCTTTCAAAAGAATTTACCTTAGAACCCCAAATGTGGGCTCTTATTATCAAGGTGATTTTCAAAAGCCACTATGAATAAAAATATTGAAGTGTTTTGGTTCTTTTTATAAAAATATCAGAAGCTCAACACTACTGTACTCATGCAAAAGAACTACAAGTTGAAATTGATACAATAAATGAAAGTGACTAGGGTTATTATCCCAGTTAATTCAATAAAGGTAACAGCATAAATGATGAAAAGTAAGTAAAAATTGTATATGTTCATTTTTAAATTCCTAAAGCATTACAGATTAAAATATTTTAATGTGTTAAATATCCCTTAGTGATTTTGTAATTCTATGTACACAATCATATTTCTGCTAAGTGTATGGTGTTGCATTTACAGTCTGCTTCAATCTATTTTCCAAACAGTTTTAGTTTTCTTGCAAACCCAGCTGTAACTTTTGTCTTACACTTTTAATACCAGGATTCGTACATATTTTGACATGACTGTTCACACCTTAAGAATGCCACTGAAAGACAGCTATTAAAATAAGCTTTCTACAACAGCACATGCTTTTGAATGGTCCTCCTGCAGTCATGTTCAGGGCTGCAGCTATGATGTTGCATCTGGGATATTCTTCTGTCCAGCACTATATTCAACCTGGCTCTGATACACCTGCATTAATCTGTACCCAACAGCTCTTTCTCCTACGGAGTCTCTCCCTCAAATTATTGATGCTAAGCTCTAACAGTTTTGTAATCTCTTTTCCAATTAACTTTTTTAATGAGGGTCATATTAACAATGCTTTTATTTGCAAGTTCAATAATGGGTTGCAGAAAGAGGAAGCATACATTTAATTTTTCTTAATAGCATTCACTAACCTTTTTATTTTTATTTGTGAAATCACATTAAAATAAAGAAGTTTCACCTTCTACTTGCAGAATGAGCAACCTCCCCCTATCCCACTGTTTCTCTCAGAAAGAATGACAATCTTGTCCTTCCTTTTGGTTGCACATCAGGGATTTGGACTGCTTTGGTTTGCTGCCCCAATAAAAAGGTTAAATTTTTTATACTGAAATTTCAACAGAATGATTTTTTAAAAAGTATTGGTCTACTTAAGTCATGTCTGAGGCCAAAAGATTTCTTCAAGGAATAGAAACAGCCAGACATTGGCGCATCATCATTGCTAGATCACTCATAAGTACTCTTTCCTTTAAAGACATTCTTGCAGAGGAGTATAGAAATTAATCAAATAAAGGCTGTCAGCACTAACAAAGGAATTTCAACTTGAACTGCCTCACACTCTTGATCAAATACAGCATGCCCCTTCCCTTCACTTACACCTTGCCTGTGAACTAGAATTAGCAAGTTTATTTACAGCAGAAAAGTAACTGCATTCTAAGTACAAAAACTTACAAATAGAGAAGCATATTAGGAATTCATGTACATTTATATCTACCCACTATTTCTTGTTCAGTTATTGTTTTCTTTGCCATATCTGCAGCTACTCCCTTTTATCATTTTTTGCCCGTATCAAGATAATGCAGGACAAGGAAAACTATTTTTCAGGCACTGTTTAAAGTGTGTCCTGTGCCCTGTGTATGTAAGTATATTCTAACAACACAGCTACTAATGTCATTACAGTCATATGATCTCCCTTGACGTAAATTCTGAAGCAGGCCTGACCATAGCTAGCTAGAATGACATACAAGAAACATCTTGGTGAAAATAGCATGACAGCTTATAGGAAGTTTCTGCCATAGGAACATGATGTATTGGAAACATGGGGCAATATTTAAGTGTCAACCAAGGACCAAAGCCACTGTCTCAAAGATAATACAAGCACCAGAGGTATTGAATGTAAGCCCAGAAGGAAAAATAAACGAGTTCTAAGGTCTCCCACATTAGTGAAGTCACAAAAAGATGACTAACATCTGTTTTAAATTGATCTAGCACTAGAGCAACCTGCTTGTCCTGATCTCATTACCTTTTCTTGTCCGCAGCAGGCAGAGGAATACTACTGCTTTTCCACTTAACCTTGACATTCTCCTGAAGAACAGTTCTGTTCAATGCAATGAAATATCGTTCCAGGACAACTAGCCTCTGCTTCAGCCGCAGAGCCGAAAGAGTTGTCGTGGCAGTTTGTGTGGCCAGAACTTGCTGTTCCTTCACCAGCACATACAGGCACTCTTTCAACTCATTCACATCTAAAAGAAACATGGCAGAAAGTATTACTACTGTGAGACAGCAAGATGAACACAACATGTAACCGAGTTCACAAATATGAAAACAGGTAAACTGAACAATCTGAGGCGACCAAGCATTCTAAATCTCAAAAGTTAGTACGACAAAGACAACTATTTTTCAGTTTGCAATTTTAAAAAAATGCAAAAAACAGCACCGTTTAAAGTATGTCCTGTGCCCTATGCAAGTATATTCTAAGAATATACTACTACTACTACTGTTATTACAGCTAAATCTGACTTTACTCCATAAAACTCACTTGTCTTCTTACATACACACACTTCAGTAACAGATATGTATAACAGCAAAGATAAGGTTATTATGGAAAACTATTTTCTTACTTGTGTAAATAAATCTGAATCTTAATAGTTCATTAATGTAGTCTCAATATGTGGTATAAAGTATTTAAGTGTTCTAAATAAACCACTTTGACAGCAAATTTCTATCATCTAGCAGACCTTGTGGACAGAGCTCTTATGTGCAGCCAAAAGCCTTATATAAGGTCTGTTGCTTGCATTTTATGTCCTGATATACGTTATCTTATGTTTCTTAGTATTTATAAAGCAACTCTCAGAAGCTCCAGGATCACTGCCAAGGGCTGCTGAGCTTACAAAACAAGAAGTGTTAGAAATTAAAGCACATCTTGAGAACACTGCCAAACAAAACATGTTTAGAGACTGAATGTGTGCTACGCTGTATCACTCAAAGAGTTCGGAGCTGTCCAAACAGAAAAGGCAAGGTCAATGGCTCAAGGAGCTCACAATCTAATGACAAGGGAGTAGGGGAAAGGAACACGCATACTGTAAATATATTTTAAATACAATTATAAGCATGCTTAATTACTATGGCAAATTTCAGTAAAGGTTATAAAAAGTTTCTTAGCAGGCTTCCTTTCTATCAACTGTCTGATCACTAAAGGCCATCTCACACTGCTTCTCTCTAAATTACAGCACCCGTAATATTCTCCAGCCTGGCCAGTTACCTAGCTCATAGTAACAAACATAAGTATTTTGTTTTAACAAATTTATGAGTATTTGAATCCAGCTTATGACACAGAAGAACTCCTCACCCACAGTGCAATGGTGTTTGTGAACAGCAGTGAACAACAGTGCTAACAGAACTACATCTGCAGTTTGGGGAACCCCATTTCACAAAACATTCATAAGAACGGCTTTACTGAGTCAGACCAAAGGTCCATCTAGCCCAGTATCCTGTCTTCCGACAGTGGCCAATGCCAAATGCCCCAGAGGGAATGAACAAAACAGGTAATCATCAAGTGATCCCCTCCTTTCGCCCATTCCCAGCTTCTGGCAAACAGAGGCTAGGGACACCATTCCTGCCCACCCTGGCTAATAGTCATCGGTGGACCTATCCTGAAGGAACATACCTAGTTCTTTTTTGAACCCTGTTATAGTCTTGGCCTTTATAACATCCTCTGGCAAAGAGTTCCACAGGCTGACTATGCATTGTGTGAAGAAATACTTTTGTTTGTTTTAAATCTGCTGCCTATTAATTTAGTGACCCCTAGTTCTTGTTATGAGGAGTACGTAACACTTCCTTATTTACTTTCTCCACATTAGTCATGATTTTATAGACCTCTATCATATCCCCCCTTAATCGTGTCTTTTCCAAGCTGAAAAGTTCCAGTTTTATTAATCTCTCCTCATTCGGAAGCCATTCCATACCCCTAATTATTTTTGTTGTCCTTTTCCAATATACATCTAGCACACCTCTCACATTACAGTCGTAACAGTTACATGACACTCATTCAGTATCATCGCCCTGTAAATTCAGGTCTTTGCAGTACATTTTATGGACTGCCTCTCTTTTGTGAGATGTCTTTGCACACGTAGCAGCAAATTCAAATGATCATTTCTGCAGCCATATCACATTGCAAATTCATGTCTAATTTTCTGTCCGCTATCACCCCATCCTCATTTTCAGCATTATCTATTCAGGTTTTTCCTTTCCATTGTGGGTATATTCAATTCCCTCACTCTTCCCCCCCCCCCCCCCAAAAAATATTTTGCATGTATTCATCTCCATTATTTATTTAGACATGAAAATGCTCCTAGCCCTGGATCCTGGCATCTTTAATACCTTTTTAAAATTACAAGTAAACCAAAAAACCAGAAGCAACCTGAATTATAATCACCTATAATTAGATCTTATAACTAAAGAAAAATAAGGGAAAATACCCCATCTTCTTTAAATACTAACCATTATGCAACTCACACCTCGTCAAATGTCCCCTTAGAAACGTGCTCTACAAATTTTCTTTCACGAAATATACCATATACTGCAGGCGATTTACAAGATGTGAAACTTCTACATTAATCAAGAAAACCAAAATAAAAGCTGCTGCAAAACACAGAAAGTGTAAAAATATTGTGAAGTGAGATGCACAGACTGTGCGCCTGGCTACTTACTGATGTAACCATAGCATCCCAACCTTTATTTTGTAAACAAAAACAAAGAGGGAACATCTTGTAGTGCATGGCCTTCTGTATTTCAGAGTATCATAACAGAACTACTTGTTTGAGATTGGCATGTCAGCTTTACTTGCTGCCTCTCGTAAACAATCTGAAGAGGTAAAATCAGTATTCTCCTTACCCTCCCCAACAGAAAATCCTATCAGCTTCCAAAGGCTAACTCAGAGATGCAGCAGTGAATTAAAAATAGCCATCCAAGAATAACCCTTCTGCATTTTACTAAGATGATTTTATTAACTGTGGCCTTTTTGACAGCTGATTTAAATATGCAGATTTAATCATGCCCTGACCTAACTTTCCCATATACTTTTAACTACAACCCACCTACCCTTCCTTTAATGGTCATGGAAGAAGAATAAAGCACATGCTCACAGGAGTTCTGGTTGTGATACAACATGGAAGGGAACTCATTTAGATTTCCTTGTAAGCATCAGTAAATGACTCCTACATTTGGGAAAATCCATTTATTCTTTCAATACAAGTGTTAAGCACTTCTGCAGCCTGCCATATACTTAGGGAATAGCCACTACTTTATGATTCTTGACCTGGGACATAGGATCTATATAAATATGGCATCGAGTGCCGGACTCAGCAGGTCTACAGAGTAATATTCAATTAATGGGTCATTCATAATTCCTAGCAATTGACAACAATTAAATAAATTGGGGCAAGCCTTAAAGCGACCTCCAAGAGCAAAAAAATAGATATAAGTTGTCAGAGGAAAAAAGTCCTTCTATTCCAAATGACACAAAAACAATGAAAGTATATAAGTGATAAATTTATGGAAGTGACCACAGAGGAGAACTGGAGGTCACTTCCGTTCCCCAAGCACCAGGAGGAAGACCAGATCCCACCACAACAAGTATCACAGGGGCAGTTTCTCTTAAAAAACACTAAAATATGAAGAGGTTTGAGAACTTTTGTTGAATTGCCAAGTTTAGCAAAGGAACCTACAGCGTATATGACGGGGGTACATTTTAACCTATACGTATCCAAAAGATCAGACAAACCTGGGCAAAAATCTATTTTAAGAACGTAGCAGCAACACATGACTACACTTGCAAATACATATTAAATAATAAGTTTAATTTAAACAGAACAGGGACATTTTTTCTCAAGGGTAACCAAGCTTCGGATTTTCCATTCTTATAGGTAATGGCTGAGTTTCCCTTACTGGAATTCAAGAAAAACTGGACAGGTACTTGGATACCAGTTGTCTTGAGATATAAATGGGATTAAATGCTTAAATAAGACAAGTCTTGTTAACATGAACATTTTCCACAGAACATTTTCTTTTCACTTCTTCAGGAACACTGAGCAATTATCATCCATTAGGATAAAGTGGACTGCAAGGCATTACTAGTTTCCCGCAATAATATGGTAGGGTGTTTTTGTTTGCTTCAGGGGGTAAGGGTATAAGTGAGGAAAGGAAAGAGTGGGCACTCACAGACCTTCATCCTTCCACTCATCTGTATTTCTGAATCTTAGCCTAACAAAATTCATTCTCCTAAAGAAGGAATATTAAGTGAGCAATATTTTTCCTATTAATTATCCTTTTTACTATAATTTTAAAGGTGGTTATAAAAGGATATATTATTTAATTACAGATTTTTTGGTAACAATTTTGTATGTAGATAAGGTATTCTGACTTAGTCCATTAACTCAGTACTAACAACCCATAAAGCATGGAACTTCCACAAAATTTTCCTCATAATTCAGAAAGATTTGCAAACTGTTGCTACAACGTGTATCTACAATATCTCACTGAATCCATTCTGGTAATTCTCATCTTCCCCAGTGGGCACTACCTCTAAAGTGACTTCCTGATGCAATTAGCTTTACTAGCAGTACCAGAAAACAAGACACATTAGTATCTAAAAACAGCAAACTTGCCCCCATACACCTTAAATCCCCTGGAGTCCTGTGTAGAAAACAATGGCTTACAAACACTTGACTTAAGTCACTGCTGGTACAAACTAGTTTTGACTACACAAGGAAGCTATCAGTTTTATTTTATTTATAAATTTCTTGTTCATTTAAAGTTAATATGCTACTGCTTATTCCTATCTTTTCTATTTTATGCTACTGAAGGATGTTAAAAAAATAAAGTCATAAATAGAAAAGTAGTATTTCTGCTTCAAATCATTTAAAATGTGAACTATACAGCCGATTTCAAAAACTGAATGGAACTGGAATAAAGTAATTCCATCCTTGTGTATATGTAGCATTTCATGCTTTAATAAAATGTAACGTGACTGAATTAGGGACTTTTTTCCTGACTTTTATAACTGAGCTTTTACATGTATAAGTGTTGTATCAAAATTTTTGCTTTTGTTTTATAAGAGAAAACACTGACTAATGTCAGATGACATCAAGTAAATGTACAGAAGAACTACATTTAAAGCAAATAAAAATAGCTTAGTTTAGCTTACTGACTGTAGCTTTATTTCTTCAACCTTTTTCTTAAAGCATGCTTTATACTTTTTTCTACAAATTGAAATGGCATTTAACTTCAGGAGAAAAGTTGAACTTTTGGACTTAGAACAGTAATGGGCTATATAACCCATTATTATTCAAGTATTATGTAAGTACCTGAAAACAGGTTTGAAGGTAAACAGTGTCTAATTAATTTGACTATGTAGCTCTTCATCACATTTTTCTAAAATTAAAATATAAATATTCTTACGAAGACAAGGACAAGCAGAGGGCAATAAACTGTAGCTACAGTACTCTGTTCACTACATCCATTTAAGAACAGTAAGTTAGCAATAGGCTAATATATATCAAGTGTGCTAAAAAGTTTATTAAACACAGCCACACTCTTGTGAGCACCACTATGTAGGCAGCTGGGCAATTTAAGTTAAAGTTTAGGTTAGATACATGAATTGTGAGTTAAGGCCATATAAAGCCTCTAATTGAATTCAGACATTACCATCATTTGCTGGATGGAAACACTGAAAACTGACAGGATTTCTAAAAAATTGTTTAGAAAATGCATTTTTTTAGTGCATTATATGTATTCTTAGGGCTTGGCTACACTTGCGAGTTACAGTGCAATAAAGGAGCCCTGGGGGCACTAACTCACTATCCATCCACACTGGCAAGTCACGTAGAGAGCTCTGACTCCACGGCTACAGCACTGCTGGTACTCCACCTCGGCGAGTGGAATAACGTTTGCTGCACCCCCGCAGCACCAGTGAGGACGAGGTGTTGCATTACTGCACTCTGATCAGCCTCCGGAGAGGTCCCATAATCCCCTTAAGTCAAGTGGCCACTCTTCTCATTGTTTTGAGCTTGCGTTTGAAAGCTCCGTTTCTGACAGCCGGCTGAGACAAAGCAACCATTAGTGTGGAATGCTGTGTGTGAAAGAAAGAGGTGTGGGGGGTGTCTGCTGCTGTCTGAACTTACAAGACAGAATGGTGACATGCTCTCAACCCACCGAAACCCACTCTCTCTCCCCCCCACAAAACACACACCCTATCACACTACTCCCCACCCCATTTGAAAAGCATGTTGCAGTCACTTGCATGCTGGGATAGCTGCCCATAATGCACCGCTCCCAATGCTGCTGCAAGTGCTGCAAATGTGGCCACGCCAGTGCGCTTGAAGCTGTCAGTTTGGACTGCAGCGCTTTTCCTACTGCGCTCTACGAAGGCTGGTTTAACTCAAAGCGCCCTACATCTGCAAGTGTAGCTGTGCCCTTATTCAGGATTCATTTAGTGACTTTAAGGCACTATAACCACTGTAGTTTTTCCAACTCCTTTAATAACTAACCGCACTGCAGGACTCTGCAGATTAATGCTATCACTCAGGGGACACCACCATCACCACGCTCTCGCACAAAATAGACTGAAGAAAAGGAAGGGTACCAAGAATGAAAGAGGACAATGTATAAATAAAGCAATACAAGATTAAAAGGCTACTTCTCCAACCCAAAAGAGGTTTTGTACCACTGTAGAGCATGTTATTTTCCTATTTCATGTCCAGGAAAGAGAGAAGCTGCACTTATATATACACACCTTTGCATCACTGGACCCTCAACAAACATTACCAAAAAAAAACTGCAATTTAGAAAATAAATGAAAGCTAAGGTTTTAAGGAGAAGCGATACAAAAATTAGGGTGGGTTAGTAAATCATAAAATTAGGATTTTTTCCAAGGGAAAGCAAGGCAAAAGGCAGCTAGAAATGCTCTTCTCTCAAACTTAGATTAGTAAGGACTGAATGTAAAATGGAAACAGAGTAAGAAGCCACTGAGTAGTCAAATTTGCATGTCATTACCACAAATGTCTAAGATTTATACTATGGTAACAACCAAAAACCCTAATCAGAAGGGCTTCATTGTTCTGTACGAATATGTATCTATCATTGCTGCCCCAAAAACCTGACAAAAGGGCTTATTCTAATTTACCTGCTGTTCTGGCAGAGTAAAGGGCTTTAATGTAAATGACAAACAGGCACAAACTGTTTCTCCCCTACTCAGGCCTGTGCCAGTAAGATCGAAGCCAAGAGCACTACTCCCCTAAGACATTCATAAAAAGGCATTTTCCATCTATACTCTTAGTAAATACGGTCTCAGTCCTGTGAAGTTACACATACAGGCGGTCCCCTGCATCAGCACTGACTGGCCTTGCACGGGTTCACGGGGTCTACCTGTGCACATCTTTGGCAGGATTGGGGGGGGGGGAGGGGGGCTATATTATTGCACCAGTTGTAAATGCTTACAAATGGTTTTATAATGTAAATGGTGCATCGTAAAATTGAGTGTAACTATTGGCAAAGGCTCACTGACAACACAGTAAACTTGACTGATTTTGTGAGAAGTGAAGAGACTGACCTTAAACCCCTCTTTAATAACAATTGTTAAATATCTCCATGCTTGAAACAGGCTCCGAACTCCAAGTTTCCCACTGCATATTAGCAGTTGAATTTTTTTTTGAAATTTTGGCTACTGTTGCACAGAATACCATTTATTTCTTAAATAAATCTTTTCATTACTAGATTTTTAAGCACTTTGCAATCTTTAAGTGCTATTATCCCCATTTTACAGATGAGGAACTGAGGCACTACATGCCTTGTCCAAGGTCATCAGGAAGTTTGTGGCAGAGCAGGGAACTAAATTCCAAAGTCCTAAGCTAGTGTCCTAACCACTATAAAATATAGCAGAGGGAAAAGTTCTACTTTTCAGTTTGGGTGCCTGTGCACTTGACAACTTTGTGTGGTTGAAGGCTAGCTATTTGAAAACGTAGTCAGTTTCTCCCATTTCTGTAGGGTCTTCCACACAGTAACAAGAGCAAAGTAATTTAAGAAAAAAAAAAGCAATTGTAAAGCCACAAAAATTGGCAGGACTCCTGAAAGGTAGTTGTTATTTTTAGCTTTGTGTATATTAGATAAAAGTATGTTTTAATTCACTTTAGAGCCACGGATACTACAGCTCAATAATAATGTGCATAACAAGGAGTAGGTATAGTCTAAAGACTTATCTACACTTGAAAGCTGAATTGCATTAGAGTATGATTTTAAAGCACAACAGCTATTCTAGCAAAGCTCCATTTTGTAGACAAGCCTTAACATATTAACATTAACTACAGCAGAGTTCTCACTCTGCTATAATGAGGACTAAAGCATGGATTAGGAAGATCTCATTCTTTAGTCCACTACCGTACCAAGAAAATTTTAAACACACATCCCTCTACCTCTTTCTCCTTGCTTTAGGATCCTACTCTCATTTTAGATTACAAAGACCATGCTCTACAAACTTTGGTCAACACAAGCTACATCGGTGTACAGATGCCAAAGTTTGTATATCATGGGAGGGCGGAGGTGGAGCAGCTCTCTGCTGACTGAGCAACCAAACACATGAGTTCAACATGGGGCTGAGCAGTTGAGGGTGGTTTGAAAGAAAACTTTAATAGTCAGCTGTAATAGGGTTCTGTGCTGGATTATTCTCCGGGCCTGAAGTTTTGGGTTGTACTAGAAATTGCATAGCACTTGCTGTACATTTATAAACATTTTAGATGATATTTGTTACTAAAGCTTTGAATTATGTGGTGCTTGCTTTACATTTATAAATATGACTGGGTGTTTTCTTGAACCTGTAAATGTAGAGCACCACAGAATTCATAAGTACTGGGTGCTCTGAAAACTTTGTGCCTTCAACAATAAATGGTGTGAAATAATAAAGATTTTATTTTCAAAAAATGAAAATTTATTGAATAGCAAAAACTGGAGAAAAACAACGTGCAAAACAAGCAGCAATATAATATAAACTGTAAACGTAAATTAATGGGAGAATGAAATTGGAAAGGGAGCAAACACTTCTACCCATTTCAGTGCACATAATCTGTTGTAGCTTAACATACACTGATGTGTGAGAACCATGGTTGGTGTATGTGAAGCTGTTGTTTTCCCCAGGCTTAGAGAGGGAGGAGTGAAGAACGCAGGGGGAGTAAGGAGCTGCTACCACGGAGTTCTCTAAGGACTGCAAAGGGTGAGGAGTCTGGGTATTTGGACTTGTAGGTCAACTCGGACCTACAGCATTTGTGTTTGCCGATTGAGAAGATCCATAATGTCCTGGTACATCTTCCTCTCCTTTTCTTGGGCCTCTCTTCTGTCTGCTCTGTCCTTTTCCCTGTTGTCTGCCATGAGGGCTCTCAAGGTCTTTTGCTCAGTCAGATGCAGCACTGGCTTGCAGGATTTCACTAAACATGTCCTCCTTAGTCCTCCTCTGTCTCCTCATCAGGGGACATCCCACAAGGCTGAAAAAGCAGTTGCTGCTGATTTAAAAAAAAAAAAAGGGAGGTATCATTGGACTTACATTCACAACAGAAAGGGAAAGATCAGCTTCAAAACTCCCTTACTTTATTCCCGTAACATTTAGTAAGACATACTTATTGACACATCAGCTTTGAAGCACCTCTGCACAGCACTGCTCTCCAGTTCCAGCTACAGTGAGTGCAGCCCACCAGAAACAAGAAACTCTGGTTGAATTAAACAAAATTTTGGTCTCTATTCTATGGGTATAGGTAGGGTCCTACCAAATTCATGGTCCATTTTGGTCAATTTCACGATCATAGAATTTTTAAAATAATAAATTTAGCGATTTCATCTATTCAAATCTGAAATGTCATTGTGCTATAATTGTAGGGATCCTGACCCAAAAAGGAGTTGTGGGGGAAAGGGGTCTTTCCCTTACTTCTGAGCTTCTGCTAGCAGCGGCACTGCCTTCAGAGCTGGGAAGCTGGAAAGTGGCGGCTTCTAGCCGGGATCCCAGCTCTGAAGACAGAGCCACCGCCAGCAGCAGCGCAGAAGCAGAAGCAAGCCCTCAGTCAGCAGCTGTCACTCTCCAGCTGCCCAGCTCTGAAGGCAGCAGCGCAGAAGTAAGGGTGGCATGGTATTCAAAGCTGGGCGCCCAGCCAACAGCTGCCGCGCTCTGGCTGCCCAGCTCTGAAGGCAGCACAGAAGGGTGGCAATACCACAACCCTCCTAAAATAACTCTGTAACCCCCTGCAATTCCCTTTTCGGTCAGGACCCCCAATTTGAGAAACACTGATCTCCCCTGTGAAATCAGTATAGTATAGGGTAAAAGCACCCAAAAGACCAGATTTCACAGGAGTTGACCAGATTTCAAGGTCCATGACATGTTTTTCATGGCCATGAATTTGGTAGGGCCCTAGATATAGGGAAATGGCACTGAATATTGGCATGAATGTTCCAGACGATGGTGATTTTAGCAGATCTCATTCCTGTGGGTTACAACAGCAAAGGGTTCAGCTGCTGCTAGCCTGTTTACTGCAATGGGGCCAGCCAAACTCACCACAGGGTGGCCAGGGAAAGTAGACTACCACAGAGAAAGAAAGCAAAATCAGCCATCCGTTGAAACCTTTGGGAAAGGATTGAAGGTTATCTCCATGAAAGTTTCATTGAGCTCTCTCAGGAGGCTACAAGGGGCGTCCTTATGTACATAAACAATCTGCTCCCCGTTGCCCCCTGCATAACCCAACAGGGGAGTGAAAAGCACATACCACATCCACCTCTGTTTGCTGTAATGCTACCTCTTCCCATATGAGTAAAGCAATGAAAAAACAACACCTGTGTCATGACACAAGTGGCTATGTGCCCAGTGCCATCTTTAAATTTAAAGATTGTAAGGGAAAATGCATACACAAAAACTTACCCAAGGTCTCTTTCTCTTCATCAGCATCATCAGCGTTGGGCTGATGGGTTTAGCTACATGGTGGTGAAGTTTCAAAGAGGTCATGGCTTGTGACATCACTGGACATACTGGTGAGTCTCCTCCCCTCCTTTTCTTCCTCGTCCTCCCCGCTGTTCATGGCAGGGGTCTACATCTTGGGCTCTTCTGAAATATCCAGAGCAGTCTGTGGGGCGCTGGTAGAGTCTCCACCAAGAATGGCATGCAGTTCATTGTAAAAGCAGCAGGTCTACAGCTCAGCACGAGGTTAAACATTGGTCTTCCTGCCATAGTTCCTTCGCTTTCATGAGGTACGGCTGCTGAAACTTCTCATACCCCTTTGCCAGCATCCTCTATGCAATCTGCTCATAGATATCCACACTTCTACAGCTCATCAGCAGCTGTGCCTGCACGGCATCTTCTCCCCACAGGCCAAAGAGATCTAACACCTCCAGTTTACTCCAGGCAGGGGAACGCATCTAGTGCGTGCAACTAGCATGGTCAGTTACACACCGCAAGGGAGAGCTGCGAGGTGGGCAATCAGGAAAAGGTATTTCAAAATATATGTGGAGGAGATTAAAGAAGGTGGTAGCCTCTAGTCTCCATGATCCCTGGGCAGTAGCATTTAATGGGAATGGGGCATGTGGGACAGCTCCTGGAGGACTACTGGGGTTAACACAGATCATACAGCATCTACACTTCCACTGCATTGACCTCAGTAGGTCAGCCATGGCTCTCCACCCTTCAGGGAGCGATTTTACTGCAATCACCATAACAGGTTGCTTACGTCTGTTGGAGACAAATTTAAATGTAGATACTTGCACAAATAGGTTGACATGAGACAACCTAACTTCATAGCGCAAGGTACAATACTATACTGATGTAGTAAAGTCTGTCCAAATCTCTGGACACACCTGAAACAAAAGCTCAGAGAGGTGTGAACTCGCCTTGTTCATGTTAATGAAGTTAACACCAAAACCTAAAGATGACAAATTTAAATGTTAACATCATTAACTATTTTGGTACTGATCATTTAGCATAGCAAAAGTATTCAGCTAATGTGACAAATGCAATCAACATATGCATTTGATCCAAATAGTTCTAATGGTTCCAATTAGCCATCAATGTAAAGTACTTAATGCCATAAAAATAATTACTGAAATATTCATAATACCTGGTTGTTTACCCCACACCCAACTCTCAACAATCGATTTGGCCCTATAAGTAGGTAGTGGAGTTTCCTCTTCATCTTTCTTTTCTTTGTCATTTTGTTCTTCCTTCTTTGATCCAGTCTGGCATTCAGTGCTGTCATCTAAAGAAATAAAAAATTCAACCAGTTAAGCTATTTTTGAAAAAGAGATCCATCCATTTATTTGCTTTAGAGTACCTTTCTAACCTAGAACCAAGGTCAAACTCTGTCCTCAAATTCACAGCACTACTGTCATAAAGAGTGAGATGAGAAAGAAACAAAGTGCTGATTAAGCTGCCACAGGTGCTAGGTTTCACATTTCACTAGAAAACATGGTGATCCTTTTTAACTAGAAATCCATAAATCACTGTTAAAAACTGCATTGAAGGGTAAAGATTTTTCAACATAATAGAAACAGATGGTAAGCCTACTACAGATCACTTTTTACTGGTATACATTTTGTTTCCAATTATTTGTATTTCACGTCAGTCTACATTGATTACACTGCTCTACAGCCAAAATGCTTCTGAAATAAATGTAGTCAAACTTTACTAATTCTGGGTCACTGAGAACGAAAATGATGCTTAAAATTGTTGATTGGCTCTAGTTTTCAAGTTATGCTATTGGGTCAGTATATACGACCCTTGACTTGGGAATAGCGGAGGATAAGTGAGTTATAAAGGGAAGGGATCTCAATTTAAACCAGAAATGACTAAAATACATCTTTGACTGGATCTATGAATAAATCTATGACTGGGTTTGGACAGTACTTGCTTTTTAGGCAAAACAATGAATGATGCAATCTGAAGCTGGTATTGCGTCATACATGATATGAATTGCATCATTTTATTCCTAGAAGTCATGGATGATGCAATCATAACAAAGCTTACATCACTCTGCTGAACAAATTGCCCTATATCAGCTCTAGAAATCATACAGTGTCGTGCTCTCTTATTTGTCAGTGTTTGATTTTGCAAAGGGACACATTTCTGTTTAGCCAAAGTGAGCAGAGATGCCTCGTACTTGTGTGAACAGTGCAGATCACCACAAACATAGCAGAAGTTAAGTGACTTTTGCATCACAAAAGCGCAGTATAACCACTATGGTTAAGAAAGCCTATCACCTTTATTTTGGCTGCAAAACTGGAGATCAGGACAAGAGGTGGGCCCCACACATATGCTGCAACACTTGTGCAACAAATCTTCGCCAGTGGTTGAACAGGAAAAGGAAATCTATGCCTTTTGCAGTGCCAATGATTTGGAGAGAGCCAACAGATCATACCAGCAATTGTTACTTCTGCATGGTACCTCCAGTTGGGAAAGGTGTGTCAAAGAAAAAGTGGACTGTGCATTATCCAAACATTCCATCAGCTATACGCCCAGTACCCCACGGAGAAGGACTGCCGGTTCCTGATGCACCAGAATCATTCTCACTTGAGTCAGACGAGGAAGAGGAAGAGGATGAAACTTCTGGTCCTGAACCATCAATGTCACAGGACCCACATTTTCTCCCATCCTCCTCCTCTGAACCACACCTTATAACACAAGGTGAACTGAATGACCTTGTCAGGGATTTGGAACTACCCAAGAGTAAGGCAGAACTGTTGGGCTCCAGACTACAGCAGTGGAATCTCCTGGCAAGTGATGTTAGGGTTTCCATGTTCCATGACCGTCAAAAGGATCTTGTCCCATTCTTCTTCATGGAAGGTGATCTTGTAGCCTGCAACAAGATCGATGGCGTGATGGCAGCCCTCAACATCGTTCACGATCCAGATGAGTGGAGACTGTTCACTGATTCATCGAAGACGAGTCTTAAAGCTGTTTTACTGCATAATGGCAATGTTTTGCCATCAATTGCAGTTGGTCATGCAGTCCATATGAAGGAAACCTATGACAACATGAAACAACTTTTGAGGTGCATAAACTATGACCAACATCAGTGGCAGCTTTGTGGCGATTTGAAGGTTGTTGCTCTCTTGCTTGGTCTGCAGACTGGATACACAAAGTACTGCTGTTTTCTCTGCGAATGGGATAGTCGTGCAAGAGATTCCCACTACATCAAGAAAGATTGGCCACTCCGACAGTCATTGGAGCCTGGGAGGAAAGTATTCAGCATCCACCACTTGTTGAATCAAGGAAGATTTTGTTACCACCCTTACACATCAAGCTGGGTCTGATGAAGAACTTTGTCAAGGCCATTGACAAAACACAAGCAGCTTTCAAGTACCTCCGTGGAAAATTTCCAAGGTTAAGTGAAGCTAAGATAAAGGAAGGTGGTCTTTGTGGGTCCTCAGATTCGTGAACTTCTTCGAGATGATGCATTTGACCATGCACTGCATGCCAAGGAAAAGACGGCATGGAAAGCCTTCCAGTTAGTGGCAATAAATTTTCTCGGAAACAACAAGGCAGACAACTACAAGTTGTTGGTGGAAAACCTCCTCAAGGCATACAAAAAGCCTTGGTTGCAACATGTCACTAAAGATAAATTTTTTGCACTCTCATCTAGATTTTTTTCCACCGAACTGCAGAGCAGTGAGCAACGAGCATGGCGAGTGATTTCACCAGGACATTGCAACAATGGAGAAACGCTATCAGGGCAAATGGAGCCCATCAATGCTTGCAGACTATTGCTGGACAGTGACAAGAGATGCTCCATTTAATGAATACAAGAGACAAGCCAAGAAGCGCCGAGTAGACACTGAATAGGACTAAACTATGTACATAATAGTTTTTTGCCTTTTGTTTCATAATAAATTTTAGTTAGATAACCCTTTTGCTGATTTTTAAAAAGTGTTACATAAACAGGACAGGTGAAATATTATCATGTAAAGCAACCATAAACACATGAAAAGACCTAGGTTTACAATTTATGATTAAAACTCTACTATCTACACAATATACATAGACATAAAATGTAAAAGCTTAAATATCTTAGAAACAGTTGTTTTAATGGTCATATTTGAATTCAGCACATCAAAATACATAATAAATAGCGCATTTTATCTCTGAAGCAGACGACTCTCAAAAATTGTAGACCAGTGTTACTTGCTTTCATATTCTATGGACAACATGACAAACAATTTAACAGGCAACAACTGCCTCTGTTTCAGTGTCAAAAGTAAACCCATACAAGTGGTGGTTATTCTAATTTTATGCATTATGTCTATATGTAATTATATACACATTCATTGTACTAAATGTATAACCAAAATTAGACAGTAGGAAGACCAAAAGAATCCCACCATGGCTAAATAGCAGAGTGATGGAGGTCACTGGAGGCAAAAAAGCATCCTTTAAAATTGGAAGTCAAATCCTAATGAAGAAAATAAGGAGCAAACACTCTGGCAAGTAAAACAGACAAATATAAGTAAAGCCAAGAAAGAATTTGAGAAGCAACTTGCTAAACACAAAGAAAGTAATAGTAAAAAAACATTTTTAAGTATATCAGAAGCAGGAAGCCTGCCAAACAGGCAGAGGGGCCACCACAAGACTTACAAGGTGTAGTGGATCACCTAGAGCCAGGACATTTGAACGGACTGCAGGACAGAAGAGCTACATGGCTCGCAGGGATGACTGTAATCAGCACCAGTGGGAGGTTGCAGGGGCGGGGTGTGAAAGGGAGTCCTTTTCCATCCAATGCTGCAAATCGTGACTGTGGGAGGGACCTCAGCAGGGTTTGGGGAACTTACCCACTTCTCCTCTCAAGGGATATATAGGGGGAGGGGAGAATGGTCACTTACCCTTCCCCCTGAAAAACAGGAGACAAACCGAGTGGGGTAACAGAACTAAGATTGGTGGGGGAAGGAGGGGGGACAAGAGATCTAGTGTCCTAGGAGCTGTGTCAGGGATGTCTGGGGTAAATCCACTTACAGAAGTCAGTGACGTTACACAGCTATTGCAAACTAACCTTCAGTTATTGGAGCAGCTGGGAGCTTTCCGGGGGGGGCGGGGGGGGGGGAAGAGGGAGGCTGGAGATGGTAATAATGGGAGACAGGCAATAGTCAGTCAGGGCAGACCCCTCGCCATGGGGCAGGAACCCTTAATCAAGAGCGGGAGGCAGGGCTGGCTCCAGGGGTGTTGCCGCTCCAAGCAGCCAAAAAAAAGCCGCAATCACGATCTGCAGCAATTCAGCGGGAGGTCCTTCGTTCTGAGCGGGAGTGAGGGACCCTCCACTGAATTTCTGTCGAATAGCTGGACGTGCTGCCCCTCTCCGGAGTGGACGCCTCAAGCACCTGCTTACTAAGCTGGTGCCTGGAGCCAGCACTGGCGGGAGAAGGTAGCTGAGTAGCCTACAAGTCTCACACTGATAGGGAATGTGAATTCATGGGACAGAATTGCTGCTCCAGGTATGCTGAGGTGGCGGATGGGAATTCACCTTCTCAATACTACTAAAGATAAAATTTTGAGAGGTGAATATACAGACATATTACTGTTGCCCAGGGAGGCGCTGACAGACAGTAAAGCTGGGCAGAGCAAGCAGGACAATAGAATGCCTAAGTGACCAAAGGTGGCTACAACATATGAAAACCAGGAAGTCGCCTTCCTGATCTATGCAGGCCTTACTGCAGAGACTTACACAGACAGAAGCCCAGCATTATTCAAATATATGGATATACAGTGAAAGCTCTCTTATCCGGCATGTTGGGGGAATGAGGGATGCCAGTAAATCAAAAATTCTGGGTAATTAAGAAGGGAATGGGGGCTCAGGAGAGGGTGCGGGGCATGAGCTCTGGGAGGGAGTTTGGTGCGGGAGAGGATAGGTAGTAGGGGTGTGGGAGGTGTTCTGAGGTGCCAGATCTGGGCAGTGCTCACCTTGGGCATCTCCCCGCAAGTGGCGACCTGTCCCTGCTGTTTCTAGGTAGAGGCGCAGCAAGGCAGCTCTGCTCACTGCCTCTGCCCCCAGGCACCACCCCCGCAGCTCCCACTGGCTGCAGTTCTCAGTCAATAGGAGCTGCAGAGCCAGCGCTCGGAGTGAGGGCAGCAGATATAGCCACCTAGCCGTGCCGCCCACCCCCCCCAAGAGCAGCAGAGACAGATTGCCATTTGCGGGGAGACGCCAAAGGTGAGCACCGCACAGATCTGGCACCTCAGAACGCCTTCCACGCCCCTACTCCCGCACCAAACTCCCACCCAGAGCCTGCGCCCCATACCACCTTCCGCACTCCAAACCCCTCATGGCTGTTCCTCCACCTAGGAATGGCAGGGACATGTCACAGCTTCCGGGGAGCCAGGTAAGAAGCCTGCTGGCCTCGCGCCAACTGAACTATAAACCGGACTTTCAATTAATATCAGAAATGACAGTTTACAGAGCTTTCCAGTGGAAAAGGGTTTATGAACATAAACTGAGATCATGACTAAAAGTATGCTTTCCAGATAAGTCTGGGGAGTGACCAAACTAGTTCCTCAGAGACAAAGGGCAAGCAGATGCCTCAGCCAGATGTAAATAAGGCTGATGGACCATTACCTGCTAAGCGCCCATTCTTTGGCAAGAAAGGGGGCAAGGGCAAAAAAATCCACTTTTTAGCAAACAATATGGAGTTTCGTTTCACAATGACCGCTTGTTGCCTTCCTCCCAGCTGGAAATGTTTTCAGGAGGAAGACAAACTATAAAAAGCAGTAGCAAACACCCCAAGACACCCCTCTCTCCCACTGCTCACATCGTTCTCTGCACCTGAGAAGACCAAAGGAAACAGACATTGGATTCTAGGAGAGGAGTCCTGACCTGACAATTTGGTCAGTAATCTGCTAGAGCACGTGGTGAGAGTTTGCTTTGCAACTAAGGGTAGGTTTACACTTACCGCGTTGACCCGGAAGGTGAGTTCGACTTCTCGGAGTTCGAACTATCGCGTCTGATCTAGACGCGATAGTTCGAACTCCGGAAGCGCTGCGGTCGACTCCGGTACTCCACCACTGCAAACGGCGGTGGCGGAGTCGACGGGGGAGCCATGGAGTTCGACACTGCCGCGTCTAGACGGGTGAGCAGGTCGAACTAGGGTACTTCGAATTCAGCTACGCTATTCACGTAGCTGAACTTGCGTACCCTAGTTCGACCCCCCTTCTTAGTGTAGACCAGGCCTAAGATAGTTTCTTAAGTAGATACTAGTAAACATTTTATCTTTATTTTTCTGGTAACCATTTCTGACTTTTATGCCTCTTCACTCATACTCACTCAAAATCTTTGTCGTTAATAAACTTGTTTTAGCTAATCCAATGTGTTTAAACTCAAGAGTCTGGATAACTTCTTTAAATAATAAGCAGACATTAGTCCCTTAACAAAATGGAGGAACTAGAACTGCTGGTGCAGGAAGTGAAACCAGACATTATAGATATGGGCAGTGTTTTTCAGCAATAAAAACAGAGTGATTTCAAAAGTTTTCAAAGCTGTATATTCCAGAAATTTCAGATATGAATTATTTTAATACAAAAAAGTACACGTATTGACAAACACGAGCAATATGTAATCCTTTACAGCATGAAAGTGCACTGCTGGAGGGGGCAGGAGCCAGCTGTGTGCAGGGGAGGGGGCAGATGCTGGGCACTGAGGGCTCAAGATAGGGGAGGTGCGTGGGGGAGAAGCACTGTGGACACTGCCGATAGCAGGTGTACGCACCGTCTACTCTGCAGCATGGCGAGGGAGCCTGGGCGCTTTGCCGGCATATGCCCTGCCTGCCTGCACAGGAGAAGCTCCGTGGTGGTTTTGTCGAGCCCAGACCTGTGTAAGGAGAGAAATTGGCGGCAAGTCTCAACAGCAGCCAGCCCCCAGCCTCTGCCCTGCGCCCGGGCGGGAGCGGGGGGAACCCCACACACATCATGTCTGCCTTGCACCCTGGAGATGAGGGGTTGTTTTTTTTTAAAGATAATTATTTTACTATGACAAGTCATCATTTCTGAAAATTAAGGTCTCCTCTTAGGCCAACAGAGAACGGCCGCATTCCTAAAAAGCCAAAAAAGAAATCAATGGAACAGATTGGAGGAAGCAGTAACCTATAAATCCTAGTAAGTAGATCCCTCCTATTTATTCAAGAGCAGTAACACTATAAAGGAAAGTTAGTTACAGTTGATTAAGAACTGAGGGTTGGACACATCAAGATGAAATTTTTAAAAAGTGGGGGGGAAATCTTACCTTTTCTTAGAGGTAGTTCACCACTTTGTGCTAATTCTGTTCCAGTGTATACAATTTCTCCATCTTTCACCATTTCATTCCACAAGCCACAGAGTCCATCTCGTGTAAAAGCAAGCTGTTAAAAATAATTTTAGAAAGTAAGTTATGTACAGCATTCTTCAGACTTGCCCACACCATCTCAAACAAAGCTTTTGAAATCACGGTCAGTACTTTCATCAAAGTAAAAAAAGAAAGAATATCACAACACACACTTAGTTTAGACAATTTAGTTGTCCTAGAGGTACAGTCTTTGAAATCTTAAAGCAAATACAAGGTTTGCACACCACACAAATAACTTTCAGATGACTTCTAACAGCATTACAGAATTTGCTTTCAACCACCCTGCTAGGGTCTGCTCTCTTCAGGATCAACCTTCTTGAAGGAAAAGCTTCAAAATGCATTATAATATTGACTTCAAATAAATTCTAGCATTACACTTTAACCAACCAGAACATGAAACAAAACTTATCAACTAGGCAATAGGATTCTGAAGAATTATAAGAAGAGAATACTTCAACATGAGGTTATAGCTAAGAATTTTATACTGGAAAAAGCACTGCAGATTATTTAAGTCAAAATATCCCTAACAGTTAATTTGAAGATGTTTGTGTCAACACCCAACCTGGACGGGGAAAAAAGAAAGCAATCTGGCACATCTACAATACTGAAAAGAGGGCAATACTGCTTACATTTGATAGTTTTGTTCCTCCCCACCTGACCTCCTCCCTGCCCAGTAGAATTGTGAGCACCGAAGCATGAAAGAGCAGAATCCACGGTTGTCAACAGCAAAACACATTCAAGGGAATTCTCAAGCTTTGTATTAACTAAGCAAGACTCAGTTTAGTACTGGCCTCAGCATAAGCCCTGACTAGGGCATGTCTATACTACAAAGTTTTGCTGATGCAAGTTACAACGGCCTAATACCACCGCAGTTAGCATATCGCTTGGCTCCTTGCATCGCCACTGCACATACTCATCAGGAGTACACCATGGGTAGGTATCCCAGTGGTGTATCCTAGGTATCACCACTGTCCAGTGCACTGGCTTTTGGGAAGTTTTGGCAATGCATGGTGGCCAGAAATGAGTCACACCCTGGGTGACTGGGAGGGCAAGTTCCCACCATGCAACCTTCTCTAGCCCATAATTTTCAGACCTATGTTGAAAATCTCACCAACCAATGCCGGGCTTGTCACTGTTCACCATCTCTGACAGAAGCATGGAGCCTGCACAATTCTAAACTATCATCATGAGTGTTGCAAGCACAGGACATATCCTCCTCCAGTATTTGCAGGGCTGCAAGAAGAATCGCAGGAAAAGGTGACAATTTGCTGGTGGGCAGATTGCTGTGGGACGTAACGAGGACCAACTCAAAGTTGTTGGCATTCAAAGAGCAGCTGCAAATGGTGGCGTGCCGCTTCTGGGCCTGAGAAACGAGCACTGACTGATGGGATCACATTGTAACATGGGCTTGGGATGACGAGCAGTGGCTGCAGAATCTTTGGATGGGAAAGGCCACATTCCTAGATCTGTGTGCCAAGCTCACCACAGCTTTCCAGTGTAGGGACACCAGAATGAGAGCTACACTAAGAGTGGAGAAGCAAGTGGCAATTGCATTGCAGAAATTTGCAGTGCTGGACTGTTACCAGTCAGCAGGAAATAATTTTGGAGTTGGAAAATTCACTGTGGAGGCCGCTGTGTGCAGAGCCATTAATCAATCAATCACCTGCTATGCAGGACTGAGACTCTTGGCAACATGCAGTATATAGTGGATGGCTCTGCAGCGATAGGGTTCCCAAACTGCAGTGAGGCGATAGACAGTACATACATCCCAGTTTTGGCACCAGGCCAACTTGCCACTGAGTCCATCAACAGAAAGGGCTTTTTTCTATAGGTATTCAAGTGCTAGCGGATCATCAGGGACTCTTCCCCAAAATGAATGTGGGCTGCTGAAGGAAGGTGCAAGACTTCCGCATCTTTAAGAACACAGGACTTTTCAGAACGCTGCAAGCAGGGATGTTTTTTTCCTGACCAGCAAATTACCATTACTGAAGGTGAAATGCCAGTTGTGATCCTGGGGGACCAAGCCTATTCCTTACACTCCTGAATCATCAAACTGAGCACCAAGGAAAGATTCAACTACCAACTCAGCAGGTGCAAAACAACAGTTGAATGTGCTTTTGGTAGATAAAAGGGCACTGATGATTTTAACTAATAAGACTGGATCTCAGTGAGAAACTATCCCAATGGTTGTAGCAGCCTGTTGTGTCCTGCATATCTGTGAGCAAAAAGTAGCCACTGAGATGAAAGGTGGAGGTGGAGCAGTTGTCTGGTGAGTTTAAACAGCCAAATATAAGGGCTATCAGAAGACATCAATGCGGAGCTATACAGCACAGGGGGGCTTTGAGAGAGCACTTTGACAGTGAACCACAATACACAGCATTGTAGTGGACTGTGTTCTACCTGGCCCTGAAGTTTGGGGGCCTATTAGGAATTGTAAGATGTGTACCAAGCTACAATTAATATAATACAGACAATGCACCTATTCATTTTATGGTGCTTGCTGTAGATTTATGATTATTACTTTGTGACTGATCCTATGAGTTGTGTCAGTGTTCAACAACAAGTAAGCAGTTGCTTTCACTACTGCCAAGCATTCTGCAGTATATGTTGGGAACTAATAAACATGAATTATTTTCCAAACAATACTGTTTTAGTGAGTTAAAAAAAAAAACAAATTCAAAACAATTTTGTGCAAGTGAAAAGTAAATACATTAAAACCTTAATAAATTTATGGAACAGAGTTAAAGAGGAGGAAGGAACATTGTGGGACTGCTGCTGGAGAGTTGTAAGGTAACAGTGTCTACATGGACAGGCATCACAGAAACTTGGTGGAATGAGGATAATCCATGGGACACAGTAATACAAGTGTACAAAATATATTGGAAGGACAGAATAGGTCGTGCTGGTGGGGGAGTGGCACTATATGTGAAAGAAAGCATAGAATCAAATGAAGTAAAAATCTTAAAATGAACCAAACTGTACCATAGAATCTCTATGGATTGTAATTCCATGCTTGAAAAATATGAATATAGCAGTAGAGATATATTACTGACCACCCGACCAGGATGGTGATAGTAACTGAAATGATCAGGAAGATTAGAGAGGCTATAAAAATAAACTCAATGAGGGATTTCAACTATCCCCATAATCGACTGGTGTCAGGGTTCCCTCCCCACTCTGAGGTACAGATGTGGAGAGCCACATGAAAGACCCTTTAATCTTACACTCCACCAGCTCAGGTTAAAAACTTCCACAAGGCACAAATTCTTCCTTGCCCTCGGACAGTATGCTGCCACCACCAAGTGAGTTAGACAAAGATCCAGGAAAAGCACCACTTGGAGTTCCTGTTTCCCCAAAATATCCCCTCCAAGCTTCTTCACCCCCTTTCCTGGGGAGGCTTGAGAATAATATACCAACCAAATAAGTAACCAAGTTGAGCACAGACCAGACCCTTGGGTTTTTAAAAACCCAAGCAGATTCTTAAAAAGAGAACTTTATAATAAAGAAAAAAGTAAAAGAAGCACCTCTGTAAAATCAGGATGGAAGGTAATTTTACAGGGTAATAAGATTTATAACAGCGGATTCCCTTCTAGGCAAAACTTTAAAGTTACAAAAAAAACCAGGAATAAACCTCCCTCTTAGCATAGGGAAAATTCACAAGCTAAAATAAAAGATAATCTAATGCATTTCCTTCCTATTACTTACAATTTGTAATCCTAGATGCTTAGTTCAGGTATGGTTCCTTGCTGACCCAGAGAAAACAAGAGAGACAAAACAAAAAACCTTCCCTCACAGATTTGAAAGTATCATCTCCCCTCATTGGTCCTTTTGGTCAGGTGCCAACCAGGTTATTTGAGCTTCTTAACCCTTTACAGGTAAAGGAGGGATTTTATGCGACCCTTAGCTGTATGTTTAAGACAACTGGGTACATGTTACCTCAGGACGGGATGCAGAGATAAAAGTTTGACACCTTAAATGACTGCTTCTTGGAGCAGCTAGTCCTGGAATCCAAAAAAGAGGAGAGGCAATTCTTGATTTAGTCCAAAGTGGAGCATAGGATCTGGTCCAAGAGGTGAATATCTGGACCATAGTGACCATAATATAATTAAATTTTAAAAGCTGTATTGGAATTGGAAAAGGTTCAGAAAAAGGCAACAAAAATGATTAGGGGTATGGAACAGCTTCCATATGAGGAGGGATAAATAAGACTGGAACTTTTCAGCTTGGAAAAGAGATGACTAAGGGGAGATATGATTGAGGTCTATAAAATCATGACTCATATGGAGAAAGTAAATAAGGAAGTGTTACTTACTCCTTCTCTTAACAAGGACAAATTAAATTAGTAGGCAGTAGGTTTAAAACAAACAAAAGGAAGCATTTTCTCACACAATGTACAGTCAACCTGTGGAACTCTGCCAGAGGATGTTGCGAAGGCCGAGATTATAAGAGGGTTCAAAAAAGAACTAGGTAAGTTCCTTCTGGATAAGTCCATCAATAGCTATTAGCCAGGATGGGCAGGGATGGTGTCCCTAGTCTTTGTTTGCCAGAAGCTGGGAATGGGCGACAGGGAATGGATTACTTGGTGAGTACCAGTTCTGTTCACTCCCTCTGGGGCATCTGGCAGTGGCCACTGCCAGAAGACAGGATACTGGGCTAGATGAACATTTGGTCTGACCCAGTATGGTCGTTCTTATGTACATTTGCACTCCGCTGACCTCAATACATCAACCACAGTAACTCGGTAAGATAAGATGCCATAGGATAAGAGGAAAGGTCTTCTCTCTGCCCCGGCCCCGCCTGCCAGCTCCCCTCCACCCCCTGACTTCTCCCCCCAGCCCACTACTTGCTCCTTTTGGCCAGTAGATGGCTTTGGGCTCCTCTCTGCCCCCATCACTGGCAGGCAGCCACTGGGGGTGGAGAGGAGCCCTCAGCTGCTGCCGCTCCAGACCACTGACCATCCGCTTTGGGCTCTCTGGCGTGGGGCCTGCCTCTCCCTACTGCTCTGTAGAAGCAGCAGGCTGGAGAAGTTGGGGGCTCCTCCGCCATAGGCAGCATCAGGTGGGTAAGGGCTGGGTGGGGCAGACATCCCTCACTGAAGCACTCAGGTAACTTAACAGAAGACATAACTTTGTCATGTGATTTTTGCAGTCTTTTTTAAATAAAGATTAGCGCTGTCGATCAATCACCGTTAATTCACGCGATTAATAAAAAAAATCACTATTAAACACACTATTAAATACAATACTAATTGAAATGTATTAAATATTTTAGATGTTTTTCTACATTTTCAAATGTATTGATTTCAATTACAAACACAGAATACAAAGTATACAGTACTCACTTCATATTTTTATTACAAATATTTGCACTGTAAAAATGATAAACGAAATAGTATTTTTCAATTCACTTCATACAAATACTGTAGTGCAATCTCTATCATGAAAGTGCAACTTACAAATGTAGATTTGTTACATAACTGCACTCAAACATACAAAACAATGTAAAACTTTAGAGCCTACAAGTCCACTCAGTCCTACTTCGTGAAGACAAACAAGTTTGTTTACTTTTACAGGAGATAATGCTGCCCACTTACTATTTACAATGTCACCTGAAAGTGAGAACAGGAATTTGCATGGCACTTTTGTAGCCAGCATTGCAAGGTATTTACACGCCAGATATGCTAAACATTCATATACCCCTTCATGCTTCAGCCACCATTCCAGAGGACATGCTTCCATGCTGATGATGCTCATTAAAAACAAATGTGTATATTAAATTTGTGACTGAATTCCTTGGCAGAGAATTGCATGTCCCCTGCTCTATTTTACCCTCAAATGATGAACCAGCACATGATGTTCATTTTAAGAACACTTTCACTGCAAATTTCACAAAACTCAAAGAAGGTACCAATGTGAGATTTCTAAAGATAGCTACAGCATTCAACCCAAGGTTTAATTATCTGAAGTGCCTTCCAAAATCTGAGAAGGAGGTGGGGGAAGACATGCTTTCAGAAGAGTTATAAGAGCAATACTCCGATGCGAAAACTACAGAATCTGACCCACCAAAAAAGAAAAATCAACCTTCCACTTGTGGCATCTGACTTGGATAATGAATATGCATCAGTCCACACCGCTCTGGATCGTTATCAAGCAGAACCCGTCATCGGCATTGACGAGTGTCCTCTAGAATGGTGGTTGAAGCCTGAAGGGACATATGAATCTTTAGTGCATCTGACACAAATATCTTGTAATGCTGGCTAGAAAACAGTGCCATGGAAATATCTGTTCTTACTTTCAGGCAACATTGTAAACAAAAAGCAGGCAGCATATCTCCTGCAAATATGAATAAACTTGTTTGTCTGAGTGACTGGCTGAACAAGAAGTAGGACTGAATGGACTTGTAGGCTCTAAAGTTTTACAATTGTTTTGGTTTTGAGTGCAGGGGTTTTTTTGGTACATAAGTGTACATTTTTAAGTTCAACTCCCATGATAAAGACATTGCACTAACATACTTGTATTAGGTGAATTGAAAAAAAATTTTTTTTTAACAGTGGAAATATTTGTAATAAAAATAATATAAAGTAAGCACTGTACATGTATTCTGTGTTAGCTGAAATCAATATATTTGAAAAATGTAAAAAATCCAAAAATATTTAAATAAATTGTATCCTATTATTGTTTAATCGTGCGATTGATCACTATTAATTTTTTTAATCACTTGACAGCCCTAAAAAAGACCAGTTTAGTTATCTCAAAGAAGGACTTTAATCTTCTGAAAAAGAATGTAGGGTAGGACATCAGTTTGAGGAAACAGTGGCGTTGGGCACCCACATATAATGGGTTGCAAAACTGATATTTATCTTCTATTTGTTTATAGGTCAAGACTTCTAGTCTGCCAATCTTTTTATGCAGATTTTATTTAAATTTTTAGATCATTCTGGATTGTAACTATGTGCAATTTCACCCCCTTAAATTTATACTTATTCTAAACTTTAGATGCCATTATGCATATCTTCAGTCATTCTGTGAGTTTCTTCATAACACAGTCTTCTGAAATACAGGCTTGCTAAGTTCTACTACACATTTATAAGTGTTGCTTACAATCAAAACATTTGTTCCCCCCCCCCCCCCAATATCAGCATCTAATCCTCTTTTTAAAAATGAAGTCCAAACTTGGTACTGGAAAAAAAAATAAAAAAAAATCCTGTCAACTCAGCTAAAAAAATGAAAACAGGCCAACTGCGCTTGACTTTCCTTGTTAAGTTTTATTCAAGTCACTTCCTCAATATGCTACATAAAGAAAACACTGCTCACGGGACTGCATAGCCCATTCTTCCCGCTCAGAAAGAATAATTCTCTCTTTAGTATATACAGTCAGTTTTGGGTTTTTATTTATTTATTTCAAACAGGGCTCTGGAGTTGTGCTCTGGCTCCGCTCCAGCTCCAGGCAAAAACCTGCAGCTCCACGCTCCAGCTCCGGGGTCTGCTCCAAAGCCCTGATTTCAAAGCTGGTATTGTATGGGAGTGATAGCTCAGTGGTTTGAGCACTGGCCTGCTAAACCCAGGGTTGTGAGTTCAATTCTTGAGGGGGCCACTACTTGGTCCTGCTAGTGAAGGCAGGGGGCTGGACTTGATGACTTTTCAAGGTCCCTTCCAGCTCTATGAGATAGGCATAGATAGCTTTTAGAAAGACAGCTTTTGCTGTTGTTTTAGTGGCATTTAAGTTATCATCTTGCTTCATTATCTGAAAAAAAAAAAATGAAATAAAAAAAACACTTAAGTGTAACAGACATAGGATAGTGTGTGGCAATAAACAAAGCAGCTGACTGAAAGGAGGACTGCTGACACAGTGTTTTAAAAACTACAGATAAAGTGTTTACAACGAATGCAAACACCAGATATACTCCTTCAATTTAACCAGAGCAATTTAACACTGGAATTCTAGTTCACTCCATGGACAGTAAACAACAATCAGCAGCAATGTTTTGCTACTATGATACTGAAAACCAAACATGGTTAAGCAGTTTCTTAAAGTGTGGTGAATAAAACTACTAGCCAAACTTTACCTTCCCCATTTCAGAATCTCAAAGCATTTTATCAATAATTAATTAAGCTTCTCAACATCTGTAAGAGAAGTATTAACCCAATTATAACCAACCAAGTGATTTGCCCAAAGTCATAGCAAGTCAGTTGCAGAGAACAGAACAGCTACAGATCTGTTCTTGAGCCCCAGGACCATTGTTCCCATAAATTGGCTTGGAAATTAGGTTAGCCAGCACAGAGAGACAAGCATTCTCTCCTGAACATTTGCTATATCCAAACATTTCCGAAGTGCCTATCCACCTGACATCCAAGTGCTGAGACACAAAAACTGGAGTTCTGTTCAAAAATCTTTTGGTTGCAGTCTATCAGAAAGATGAGGATGCTCTTCTGTGTCACTGTTTGTGGCAATGACTGATGTCCTGGGAACTACCCAGACAGTAAGTGGCTATGTCACCTCCTGCTCCTCCTTGTGGCCTTAATGCTGTGCAACTATGGTTCCAATCTCTGGCACAAATAGCCAGCCCACAAGCACAAGGTTTTGCCCCCTGACTCTCACCAGCCTAGTCACTCCTTGCAGTGTGACAAACAGCCCTTCTAGTCCCAAATGTGTCCCAAGTTTTCCCAAATGTGTCCTCCCTGAGTTCTTAAGTACAAAGACACTCCGATCATTCACCTCTAGTTCATCACCCCAAAACGTGTGAAACCAGCCCCCACAGTTATCAGTGTGCTTGGGCGCTCATATTTCATAGCTTGCACACCAGAGACCTGCTTGTGGCAAAAATAAAGTTTATAAAGTCCATTTTCAAAGATGATATATAAAGGGAAAGCAAGCATACAAGATATACAGAAAAACAGACAACCTCAGCCTTTACATTTCCCTTTTCTAATCAAAGTTACCCGCTGCCTTTGAACAGTATAACTGCATTGATGAAGAGGAGCTCCTGGCCGGGTCGCCCGGTGAGGCAGTCAGCCAGGAACTCTTCACCACTCTGAAGGTGTCTAGCCAGTCTCAGCAGTTGCTCTCCGGTGAGCAAGAACCAGGAAAGGAGACGCCTCGTAAGTGATTTGTGCAGGGCCGGTGCTACCATTTAGGCCAACTAAGCGGTTGCCTAGAGCGCCAACATTTGGGGGCACCAAAAAGCGGAGCCCCCAATTATTTTTTTTTAAAGCCTTTCTGCAGCTGCTGCACTGGGAGGGAAAGGGAGTCTGAGCCGCCAGCAGCCAGCCCAGGAGTTCGGGCTGCCGGCGGCACACTGACCCAGGGGAACCCTTGTGCTGCCTGCCGGAGGCTCAGACTCCCTCTCCCTCTCAGTGCAGCGGCCGCTCCATCCCAGGCGATTCTTCTCATTGCTGGCGATGGCGCTGGTGGCTGGGCAGAGCTCCGCAGCTCTACTTAGCGCACGTGGCACGAGCCCAGAGATGGGCGCGACAGCAGGACTTCTGGAGCAGAGGTGAGCTGGGATGGGGAGGTGCCGGATGGCTCCCTGGGGGGGGGGGGGGAGAAATCTGCTGCAGGGGGGCGCCTCAGGGCAGAGCTGCTGCAGGGCTGGGGGGGCGCAAGGTGCCAGTTTCGCCTAGGGCGCGAAACTTCCTTGCACCGGCCCTGGGTTTGTGTGGTGCAGAGGTGGGTTCAGGGTATAGAAACGTACAAGGCTGGCTGTGTTTCTGTGTACTGTACATTGTTCTGCTGTACTGATTAGCTGCACAGAGAAGGGTGTTGATGCACACCAAGATCTCATGGGAATCCTCCAGAGATCTCTAGGAAAGTTTCCTGGAGGTACTCGACAATCCTCAGCCGAAGGTTCTTTGGCAGAGCTGCTTTGTTCCTTCCCCCATTGTAGGAAATTTTCCTGTGCCATTCGGCAATCACTTGTGAAGGGACCAAAGCAGCACACAGGCAAGTAGCATAGGGACCAGGGTAGAAGCCACAAGCATGTAGTAGACGTACCCTTGCTTCCCTGCTTACCCTCAGCAGTGAGATATACACTTCTTCCAGCCCCATGGCCACGGCGGGGGCACAGAACATGCCCCTCCAAAAGCTGTCAATTTTTAATTCTTGCACACACCCCTGCATCAAGTCAACCTGATATCCTCCTCTGACAGAGAAACAAACCTCGTGGATGGGGGAAGCAGTAGATGTGATATATCTCAACTTTAATAAGGCTTTTGATATGGTCTCACATGATCTTCTCACAACTAGGGTGACCACATTTTCCCAATGCTGCTCCCCTCCCCCCACCCAGCACATTCCTCCATGTCCCACTAGGGGGGGGGGTCACACCCCACCTTTCTGGCAAAATGCAGAGTTTTGCCAAAAAAAATCGTGACGGCCAGTACAGGGCTTTAAAAAAAAAAAAAAGACTATCCCAGCCAAAACGGGACATATGGTCACCCTACTCATAAGCAGACTAGGGAAATATAGCATAGACAAACCTACTATAAGGTGGGTGCACAACTGGTTGAAAAACTGTACTCAGCAGTTCTCTTGTTCACAGTTAAGCTGGAAAAGCATATTGAGTGGGGTCCTGCAGGGAACTGTCATGGGTCCGGTTCTATTCAATACCTTCATAAATGATTTAGATAATGGCAAAGAGAGTACACTTAAAGTTAGCAGATGATACCAAGTTGGCAGGGGTTGCAAGAGCTTTGGAGGACAGGATTAGAATTCAAAATTACCTTGACAAACTGGAGAAATGGTCTGAAATCAATAGGATACATTCAATATGGACAGATGCAAAGTACTCTACTTAGGAAAGAACAATCAATTGCACAGATACCAAATGGAAAATGACTGCCTAGGAAGGAGCACTGCTGAAAAGCCTCTTGAGGTTATAGTGGATCACAATGTAAATAGAAAACAATACTGTTGCCAAAAAAAAAAAAAGCCACCATTCTGGAACTTACTAGCACGAGTGTTGTAAGAAAAAGACATGAGTAAGGCTGCGAGTTTGTCACAGAAGTCATGCATTCCCTAACTTTTCAGGAACTCTGACTTCTGCGGTGGCTGGCCCAGGGCCTGCTGCTGCTAGGGCAGTCTTGGGCCACCAGCACGCACGCACGCCCCCCGCCCCCCCCAAGTAGCAGCAGCAGGAGTTTGGGTGTGGGAAGGGGCTCAGGGCTCTGGGTTTGGGTGCGGGAGGGGGTCCATAAACTTTTACTAAAAAAACCACCTGTGACTAAAATGTAGCCTTAGACACGAGAAATAATTCTACTACTACTCAGCACTGATAAGGCCTCCGCTGGAGCACTCTGGCCAGCTCTGGGCACCACACTTTTGAAAAGATGTGGACAAATTGGAGAGAGCCCAGAGGAGAGCAACAAAAATGATTAAAGGTCTAGAAAACATTATCTATAGGGAAAGATTAAACAAACCCAGTTTTTTTAGTCTGGAATAAAGAAGATAGAGGATGGACATAACAGTCTTCAAGTACATAAGTGTTACAAAGAGAAAGGTGACAAGGTGTTCATCTTATCCATCGAGGACAGGATAAGACGTAATGGGCTTAAATTGCAGCGAGAAAGATTTAGGTTAGACATTACAAAAAGCTTCCTAACTGTAAGAGTAGTTAAGCACTGAAACAAATTACCTAGGCAGGTTGTGGAATCTCCATCATTACAGGTTTTTAAGAACAGGTTAGACACACACCTATCAGGGATGATCTAGATAACACTAAGTCCTGCCTCAGTGCAGGGGACTGGATAGATGATCTAATGGAGGTCCCTTCTAGTCCTACATTTCTATGATTCTATTAACAGAACATTTAGGAATAAAGAGGTTTCTGAAGATACTTAAAGTGAGTTCAGGACCACATTTTCCAAAACATTTACGTGCAACGAGCAAATGCAGAAACGCAGCCTACCAGATTGGACACACCTGCCAACCATAGTCACAATTTGGAAATATGGAATTAGGAAGCACTACATTAATGCACTACACACTCAGCAGCCCCCACTGTAACCTATTGGTAATCTTACCTGCACAATTAAACTGAGGCTTTTACTCTAACTGGCACTAGGTTTACTTTTTAAGTTAGAAGGTAAAATGTTTATTTAGTTTAATAGATTTTCTTTAGCCCAATTAACAACTAATTTAAAAATCTAATATAGAAGCCTACTCTCCCTCTGTGCAAACTCCTATTCCAACTGTTAGATATTCTCTCAAGTCTTGAGAGAAGTCCTGAATCCCCTCTTGGGCAGATGTCCTCCAGCAGGAAGGCAGCAGCATTTAGGAGATCTAACTTTTCATAAACTCCATAGATCAAATCATTTATGCCAATTATTATGCTCCTTTCTAATCCCAGTGGAAGACACACTGCTACATCACCTGCATAAGACCTTGAAATCCTTACCATATTTTTTCCCATGCAAAACCTCAATTGAAGTTTTTTAAAAAATTGGATTATTTTAGAAATAAACAGGAGTTGGGTAAATTGTTTTGGAATCCAATGATTAGAGATTTGTTTGCCAAGATTCTCTGAACATGGCCTAGCTGATTAACAATCCATGTCACAAGAGCAAACTGCCCTGTAGGCAGAATGAAAGTCTGAAGTTACTTTTATGAACTTCACTGAAGTAGGTAGTGCAAGTAAAACAAAGCAGGCAGCAAAACCATTCCCATCCAAGAATTTAATTAAGACATAACCCTCAAAGAACTATTTATATTGCACCCTGAAAAAATTATCAGAAACCTGCTAACAAGGGCCAGTTATGAAAGACAGGAACTACTCACTGGGAAGCACTCCAAAATCCCCAGCAGTGCAAAGGGGAGAGAAAAAAAAGAGTATCCTGCTTCTTCCTTGCAGCTGTACCATATTTTGTATCAACCCTTTAAAAAAAGGGGGGGGGGGGAAGGAAAAAAACAGGACCTTTTTTCCTTCTTTTAAAGAAAAGGGTAGAGAAGCAACATTGATATTCCCAATACACTCTGTCTTTGCCTCTTGAAGTCTGATTTTTGTATCTCACCTTTGTTGTCGTCTCTCTCTTCTATGGTTGGTTTTGGGTTTTTTTCCTTCCTTCTTCTGTTTCCTTTTCCCAGTCTCCATGGGATCATACCCCACTTACTGTGAAAAGCCACAGCGAAGTGAACTACTTGTAATGTTTGAATTTTACTATTTAGCTTGAGGAGTAAGCATGAAGCTTACTAGAACTGCATCAGTTCATACTATGCTACTAGAGTCCTAAATGATATTGCTGATACAGACTAATATGGCTACTGCTCTGAAACCTAAATGATATTGGCAGTCTTCCCACTGGATACCAGAAAGTACTTTTTCCAAGCTTTGATTTAAACAGGAAGACATACTAACACTAGTATTCTACAGAATTTGAAAAAATCCTGCCACAGGAGACTCTTAAATTGTTATAGGTGATTGCAAAGTCAAATACCACTAACTCCTTCAGAACCTAAGCTTTCGTTGAGAGGGACAGCTTCATATTGATTTTAACTGACCATTTTCATAAAATAGAATGGTAGTGCACCCTAGGATTTTTTACATTTTTGAGTTATTTAAAACTGCAAGTGTTTCTGAACCCTGTTGATGTTCTCTTTTCAGAAACTCACTATAAAAAGGAAATGACTGAAACCCGCCACATAAGTAAAAAATAGTTTTAGCTAACTTTTGCCTTTTTAAATAACCAAGGCCCTGATACTACAATAAGATCCTCATAGGTGGATGACAAAGATGTAGGGAAGCCTCACCAAATGCAATGGAGTTCCAGGCTGACAAAGGAGCCTTCCCATATAGAACTCAATGTAAGAGCACAATTTTAGGCATAATTTATAGCAGGTACAAAGATTTCAGACACGAGTATAATTCTTAAAGCTCGTTACCCTTTGAAAAAGTTACCTCTCACCCATATGGTTGCAAAAATAGCCTTCCAAATATGAAATGAATGTAAGCTGAAGCAAAGCTGTCTTCTTAAGAAGAGACAGCTCTAGTACCTTGGCTGCCGCCCATTGCTTTCCCAAGCTACAGCAGACTGAAAACTCTTTTTACTACTGCTATTCAGTTAACAGAGCAGGATCTAAAAACAGTATCAGTATAGGAAGCACAACATGTTCCCCTTTCCACTAGCTGGCATGGGAGACTTTCCCAACTGTATCTGGCTTTGACTAGTAGTTTTAGTCCCCTAGACACTGGGTTTCTACTAAAATTGTTTAAGTTCTATGCATGACGTAGATATGGACAAGAGAGGAAAGCAGGGAAGTAAGGTGAGACAAGAGAGCAAAAGACTGTCATAAGAGTGTGGAGGCAAAAGAAAAACCTGAAAATGTTGTAGGGGAAACAAGGCATGATCTATAGTGGTTTTAAAAGAGATGGGAGTGAAGTCAAGGGAAAAAAGGTATGACAAATGTAAGAGATATGGCATGTTTAAAACATTAAATAGAAAGGCAATTGACAGTGATATTAGATACACTATATAACAGTTTTATCCTTTAATTGGTAGGGGGTGCCAGCACAGGTACACAAGAATACACTGCATCAGGGTGTGAGCCTCCCAGCCTGGGTTCAGAGACTCATGCTAGAAGGGCTCACAATAGCCCTCTAAAAATAGCTACGCAGACATGGCAGCTTGGGCTCTCAACCCCACATCCCATCGCCCTGTTTTCAGAGCCCACACTCCAGCCTGAGATGCAATGTCTACACAGCGATTCTTAAAGCACTAGCTCAAGTCTGTGGACCCAGGCTGGGAGGCTCACTCCCAGATGCAGTGTAGACATACCCTTAACACATTTGACAACAAGATTAGTTCTTGGGCTACAAAGCATTAAGTAAATTTTTTAAGCCCTGGCGATACAATTTATTTTGTCACAACTTTTCACACTTGGCTCAAATTTAAGGGAGAAGGGGACAAATATTTTGAAATATATCTAAAAGCATATGACTGAAGTAAACGTGAATGACCTGTTGCTGTTTATAGCTTTTTCCACATACCTGTATATCTCCCAGTACTGGCAAATACTCTACCAAATGTGATTCCCCACATGTTAAAGGAAAAACTAGAATGTAGTAAGAGAGAATATTCTATTTGTCTAATTACAAAATATTATATTTAAGAAACGTCAACAATCTAATTAAAACATTAGTAAACAAAGACAGTCATCTTAACAGTTTGATAATGACAAGTAAGCCAGAATCACTTTGCCTTGGAAGTCAGGCTTATACTACCAATGAAAGCCTATTATTTAGACTGCCAATAGCAACACTAGTTCTTTCAGTCGCACTTGGCATCAAACCTGGCTTCTGCTGCGGGGGCGGAGCGGAGGTGACAGGGTTTCATCTAAATGGCAGCCTCCACTGAGAGACAACAGATCATTCACCCACAGATATTCAAACAACAACGGGAATTTCTAAACAGTGCTTTGAAAATTCTACATACTGTGATGGGGCAAGGCCAGATGGCTATAGGAAAGTACTGAGGAACAGGTATGTTAGCCCCAGGGTAAATAAATCCCTGGTACCATGGTAACCAAATGGCAGTTGCTCCAGGTTAATCAACACACTTGGGACCAATTAAGATTCTTCCAGAAGGCAGTGGAGATAGCTACATTGATTGGGACACCTGAAGCCAATCAAGGGCTGGCTGGAACTAGTTAAAAGCCTCCCAGTTAGTCAGTGACATGCAGGTGTCAGGAGCTATAGGAGGGAGCTGTGCTGCTGGAGGAATGAAGCAGTACAAATCCGTATCAAGTGTAAGGAAGGAGGCCCTGAGGTAACCGTGAAGGAGATATTGAGTGGGGAGCTGCTGTGGGGAAGTGACCCAGGGAATTGTACATGACCTATTTCCAAGATGTCAGCTACCATAGCTGCTAATTTTAGGGTCCCTGGGCTGGAGCCCAGAGTAAAGGGCGGGCCCAGGCTTTCCCCCCCGATTAATTACTGAGATTGGGAGACAACAGAGACTGTGCGAGGGAGGATTGCTTCTCCTCACCTCCATTGTTGGCTTATGATGAAAATGGCTCAGTAAGCTGTGACCCTTGCCTCTAGAGAGAGAGAAGGGCTACGTGGAGGGTCACAGGGAGCCTCTGAGGGCTAGTCTACACTTACCTGCCGGGTCGACGCGGTGAGTTCGATTTCTCGGAGTTCGAACTATCGCGTCTAATCTAGACGCGATAGTTCGAACTCCCCGTGCGCTCCGGTCGACTCCGGTACTCCACCACTGCAAATGGCGGTGGCGGAGTCGACCTTGGAGCCGCGGACTTCAATCCCGCGGCGTCTGGACGGGTAAGTAGTTCAAACTAGGGTACTTCGAGTTCAGCTATGCTATTCACGTAGCTGAACTTGCGTACCCTAGTTCGACCCCCGCCCTTAGTGTAGACCTGCCCTGAGGCTAGCAAACATCTGCCAGGAAATGCAGGACCCACAGAGTCAAGGACAGAACTTTGTCACAATACACACACACACACACAGAGGAGATATCCATATGCTAAGTTGCACAGGTGTGACCAGTGTTGCACGCAAGACATCACCTGCAAATTACTCCATCTACCCAGCACTTAGGCTTTTGAAACTGCTCAATGTTAGACTATCTACAAAAGAAATAAAATAAAGCCCATATGCCTTTCATCCTTCTAATGCCACATGTGGCACTTCCTTTAGAAGTACAATTCATGATGACCCAGGAACAGTAAGAATAAGACCTGAGCTGACAGTTTTCCTGGACTGTTTTAATGTTTAATTTCTTCTTGTCCTGTAGAGCTAGAAAAAGGAGCAACACACAATTGAGGAGTTTTTCCCCTTTCGAACAGGACCCAGAACTCACTTCTAGTTCTACAAGGTACATGAAAACTTTGGCATTATGACAATTTGTATATCCTGATGAGATAATCTAAGGTGTCTAAAAATAACGTAAGTCTTTTTATTTCTCTCCCTTGAAGATATATACAGTTTCGCGCACCGAGGCACCTGGCTGTACACCCAGAAGGCTAAGAGAAATAATCCCAATAGGGCACTTTCAACTAGACTCTGTGCAGTATCATCCACACTGATCTCACTGACATTTTTCCAAACTTCACTAATTCATATTGGACCTTCTGTTCTGTACATGCCTGAAGTCCTATGGCATGAAAAAAAATGGCTGCACATGACCCATTTTAAACTAATTATTTGTTCCATAGTTATGTTTATATGGGCTATTTTAATGCAGTGGCACAAACTTCACACCAGGCCAGAGCAAAAAAGAGGTAATGATCTCCACAAAGAATGGGGTTAATTGACTTCAATCCACAATACCTGCCAGAGTTGTCAAGCTTTAAGAAAGAGCCCATACAGCTAGAGTAAATTATCAGCAGATAGAACAAGAGAGGTCTCAGAAGACATCCCCCCTCCTTCTTTCAAGGCTCAGAGGAAACTACACTAGGCTACCTGCAATCCTCAAGCCCTGCAATGGAACATGGGACTGCTTGTGGCCCTTTGGGCCTCTAACTACTTTTTCTAGATAATCTGTCCAACTTGCATTTTGCTGTGATGCTAGGAGTACCTTTCCCAGACCGGAAAAAGAGCTGTGTGTGGCTCGAACGCTTGCCTCTCTCTCAAACAGAAGTTGATCCAGTAAAAGATATTACCTCACTAACCTTGTCTCTCTACTATCCTGGGACAGACATTACTATTATTACACTGCATATAAGACTCCATAAAGCAATGGTCCCCAAACTGTGGTATGCTTCCCCCCGCCCTCCAAGGAGGCACAGAGGAACGTTCAGGTCAACCTCCACAGGGTGACGGGAGGGAGTGCCACCCAGCCCTGCTCTGCCCTTGACCCCAGCTCCTGGGAGTGGGAAAGCGAAAAAGTTTGGGAGTCCCTGCCATAAAGCCATTCTACAATCGTTTCATGTACAGGAGACAAAGGATGTCAACAAGAGTCCAGCACATTAAATGAGTATGATCTCTCACCTTAAAAAAAAAAAAAGTGACATAAATCATGTCAGTTAGAAAAAAAAGTATTATACCAAATAAACCAAAATAAAAGCCCTTGAGTAATCGGATTATTCCACTCAATAGCCGGTACAGTCCAGCATGCACTAAGAAAGAGACAAAGCCACACAGGATCTATTAGGCAAAGAACTTAAGCTATTTCAAGGACCCATATACAGGATTTTTTTAAATTGGAAAAAATACAGTTTTTTTATATAGAGACGTAGATATATTTTTTTGCTGGCATTACACCAAGAACAGAGCCAGTGTAATGCCAGCACAAAAAATAGCTAAATTTAAAAAGACCAAATCAGTACATTACTTTTCTAACAAAAGGTTGGGGGTAATGTCTGATAATAGTTGGAGACAACAACTGACTATTCTTCAGTGGATTGCAGAGGAAACAAAGGACTGATTTTCAAGTTTAGCATCTGGACATCACAAATGGTAGCTCTGCTCTCAGTTACTCTTATGTTTCAGGTAAGACAAATTTGTTTTGACAACTTTGGATGTAATTGGTTTCTTGTCATGAAAAGATTTACCTTTTATTTACGAAAATTAAGTTCCTTAATATTAGGAGTTCCTCTTAATATACCTCATTAAAGAGTTAACCATTACATGGATTCCCACAATAAGCAAAGTACTTACTACAGTTATAATTCATCCAATTGAAAAACAACCTCAAATTAAATTCAAGATCCTAAGACCATTTTGTTGATAATGTTCTCCAGCAATCACAAGAGGTTCAGAATATTAACCAAGAGACAGTATCAATCACATGAGCAGAGAAATTTCTAAGCTCCCAATTCACAGAGGAAAAAACAAACAGTTGAAACAAAAAACAAAATAAAAAACAAGGACAAAAGGACATTACACACTTGGCCAGAAAGAAAAGGCTACCACTCTCAACTGCAAACTTCCACTATTCTCTTGTATCTGACAATGCATGTTTGCAACCTATAATTTTTCTGCAAGATGCTTAGCTCAAAATTTGAGCTCAGGTATGAAATATATGTAACTTGGCCATTTAAAAGCATCCATGTTATTTCTTTAAAAAATAAAAAGAATCTTAGATATCATTCATGACACTGTTACTGATTAACTTAGCTAAAAGTTGTGGGTTTTTTGCAGGTAGCAATGCAGGCTATTGGGAGGGGGAAAGAGGAGAATTACTCTACCAATATCCAACATCAGTCCAGTCATCTCACAGAATTACACATACAAGGTTTCTCCAATGAATGCAATGTGAAAATACCAACCCACTAAAAGTTGCATGCTACTAGTGAATCTGGTTTTGTTAAACTTTAGATGGAAAATAGTGGAGACAAAATTTCATCAGATTGCAGGCTCCTCAGGACAGTCATTTATTTAAGCACACGAATAGCTAAATTCTAGGCTCAGCTCTGCCATTCAGCCACTCCGCGTAATCTTGGCATAGTCAAATGACCTTTCCCATTCTCTGTTTCCTCATCTGTAATTGAAGGATAATACTGACTGACCTATTTCAATCCCATTTTGAGATTCAGTTCTTATGTATTACTTTGAAAATGTAAAGTACTGGAAAAAATATACATATTTGATTGACTGAACATTCCATCCCAAATACATGCTTTACTGACCCGAACCTCTACATACCACCACTAATGACAATGCGGATTTGAAAACTAGAAACTATAACATTATAATAAATCTTTATTCCCATTTTCCATGGCCTTATGATGAATGCATATGTTTTGGTTTTCAGTCAATCACCACAGATAAGTCTCTGAACAAGGTAAAATGTTTTTCCACAGGTCAAAAACAGTACAAAGATTCAAGAAAAACTTATTAGCACTCCTTGGAGGAAGCTTTTTAAAAAGGGGAGGGGGACGACCCACACACACCACGATTTAAGTCTCTATAAATAATCCAAGCAGAATTGCCAAGAAATTCATCTGCAAATTTAAATTAGTTGTTCCTACTCTTCAAAGTGCAAGTAACTTAATTTTATCAGATTTCAGTTTTCCTTAACCACAGTTTTTCTTCCATGTTATAGCTATCCACTATAGATTGAGTAAACAGACTAAAAATATTTACAGTACTTTTTAAGATCACAGATCACTACATAATTAAACATGAATCAGTGAATAAAGACATTAAAAAGCAAAAAAATATACTTCAGCTTGGTTTTAAACAAAATATAGACTACACTGGAATTAAAACTGTGCTTTTATTGCTTCTTTGAGATCAGTTCTCAGGGCATGCTCAGAAACTGCATGCCATTTTCAACAGCATAGTTAGATTCTTCAGTTTGTTAGCAATTGACATTTTAAAACATTGCTGATGTGCACACCAAATGTCATGATACAAAATACTATCATAAAAAACCACAAGGAAAGTTCTTACCTGTAAATCTGTCTTCAGCCATTTGGAATCAAACCTAGTTTGAGCAGCCAGACAAAAAGGTTCAGAAGACATTTTCAGTCTCCAGCCCTCTCCAGGCTGGCAGAGTGGCCAGACCTGTCAGTGGGGGGGAAAAATAATAATCTAGTAGATAAAAGAAGCTATGCGAAGTTATTCCTGGTAATACCAGAAGAATTCCCATTTCCTCTAAGGTTGTATTCATATGAATATGAATCTCCCGATCTCACATGGGAGCTGACACCCTGACCATGCATAAAGGGGGAGGAAAGAAAAAGTAACACCACCTTCCACTCCCGCTGATGGTGAAAACATCCTTTCTGATGCACCAAAAGGACACCCTCAGCGGCCTGGGCTGCTGCCTCTGCCCCTCAGACCCGTAAATGGTGCATGAAATAAATAATTGATCCACATTACGCAAGCAGCAGACAAACCCAAAGCGATGACCATTTTTACACACAGACGGACAGCGGGGGAGGCTTCTATGATGCTCCTCTCCAAAAACAGGATCCCCTTTCCCTCGTCTCGTCACCTTCAAGCTCAGTCGAGGCCCGTTACCACCATCCCCTACGGTGCTGCTCTACTTGGTACTGTAACACGGCCTGCGGGCATCTGGCCGCGCACCTCGAAACCCAGTGAGCTAGAAACGCTGCCCGGGCGCCCCGGGGAACCCAGGCTCCTGTGCAGCAGCCGCACCATGGCTCTGCCGGTGCCCCCCGCGCCTTCCCTCTCCCGCCCCCCATTAAACCCCACCGGGCCGGGCCTGTCCACCCTTCCGCCCCCCACCCGTTACAACGCTCCCCCGCCGCCACTAACAGCGGCATAAACAGGCGCCCACGCAGGGCAGGGCTCGGGCCAGCCCCAGCAGCTCCCGAGGGCGGGGGGCTCGGCTCCCCCCGCGCTCAACAGCGGAGACCCACAGCCCCAGTGCGAGGACAGGGACGGGTCCGATTTCTCGCCCCCGCAAGGCGGGGCGCCCAGGCCCGACCACCCGCTTCGCTGCCCCGCGCGGGCTGCACTTACCCTCGGCGCCGGCTCCTCGCGCACCAACCACCGTCCTCAGCTCGGGCTATTCTTCTAATCCGACTCCTCGCCCCTCCCCCACCCAACCCTCTACCGGAAGCAGGAGGAGCCTGGCCCTCCGCGGCCAATCCCGGGGCCGGCAGCCGGAGCCCGTCCACCAATCAGCGTGTAGACAGGAGGCGGGACATCCTGTCTCGAAGCGGGCGGAGCCATAGAGCGGGAGGAGAGAAGGGGCGAAGCCTTGGCCGCAGGCGGAAAGGCTGTTTCTGTAGCGCCCCCCCCCACCCCGGGTCTGTGTGGGCCCCACCGTAAAGCCGCTTAGGCGCTAAGCAGCCTCGCGGGGCGCCGAGTTACAGCCCCTGTGAGCGGGGCGGGGGCGTGTCCTGGAACCTGCCGTGTGACGTGACCTGGGGGCGGGGCGGGGCAGTAGCGGGGTCCCAGGGCAAAGGGGATCCTGGTGGGCCGCGCAGCAGCTCCAAGGCCGCCCTGCCCTGGCTCCGTCAGAAGCACCGGCGTGTCCTGGGGCTCCACGCGCTGCCCCCTCCCCGGGCTCCGCAGCGCCCATTGCCTGGCAACCGGGGGCAATGGGAGCTGCAGGGGCGGGTGAGGGCAGCTAAGCGGAGCCTCCCTGGCTGCCCCTGTGCGCAGGGACCGCAGGGACATACGGGCCGCTTCCAGGAGCTACGTGAGGTGAGCCCGCTCCTGCACCCCACACCCCCTCCCACACTCCGAACCCCTTGGCCCCAGCCCCTCCTGTGTCCCAAACCCTCATCCCCAGCTCCACGGCAGAGCCTGCATCCTGAGCTAGAGCCCTCACCACCCCTGCCCCAACTGCGAGCCCCTTCCCACATGCCAAACCCCTCATTTCTGGCCCCACCCCAGAGCCTGGATCCCCTCCCCAAACCCCCACACACACCCCAAACCCCGGCCTCAGCCCAGAGCCCCCTCCCACACTCTGAACCCAGAGAAGGGACACCGCTCTGGGAAGGGGGAGGGGTGTTTGGTTTTCTGTGATTAGAAAGTTGGCAACCCTAGTAATGGCTGGTGAGGTATTTTTAAATGGTCAGTAGGGGTTGTCATGGTAAGAGCAGGTTAGTGATGGACCATGAGAACGGTTGTTCTGGGTCAGACCAGTTATCTTGCTGTGACAGTGGCCAGGGCCAGAAGCAAGTAGGTGTCAGCCAGTAGGGACACCCTGATCAGCTTGGCTAGTAGCCATTGATGGCCCTATCCTGCATGAATTTATCTAAGCCTTTTTTGAACTTTCACAACATCCTCTGCTAGCAAATTCCACAGGTTGACTGTGTGTTGTATGACCACATACATCCCCATGTTTGTTTTAAACTTGCTGCCTATTAATTTCATTGAGTGACTCCTGATTCTTGTGTTATGTGAATGGGTAAATAACACTTTCTTATTCACATTCTCCATACCATTCATGATTTTATAGACGTCGCTTTCATATCCCCTTTTAGTCATCTTTTTTTTCTAAATTAAGTCATCCCAGTGTTTTTTATCTTACCTAATATGGAAACTATTCCATATCCCACATGATTTTTTCTCCTTCTCTGTACTTTTTCCAATTCTAATATATCTTTTTTGAGATGGGGTCACCAGAACTGCACAGAGTATTCAAGGTATGGGTGTACCATGGATTTATACAGGGGCATTATGATATTTTCTGTTTTATTATCTAGCCCTTTCCTAATGGTTTCTAACATTGTTAGCTTTTTTGACTACCACTGCACCTTGGGCAGATATTACAGAACTATCCGCTAAGACTCCAACATCTCCTTGAGTGGCAACAGCTGATCTAGACCCCATCATTTTGTATATAGTTGGGATTACATTTTCCAATGTGCATTACTTTGCACTAATCAGCATTGAATTTCATCTGCCATTTTGTCACCAAGTCATCCACTTTAGTGAGATCCCTTTGTAACTCTTTGCGGTTAGCTTTGGACTTAACTATGTTGAGTAATTTTGAAATTGTCTGTAAATTTTGCCACCTCATTGTTTACTCCCTTTACCTGATCATTTATGATTATGTTGAACAGCATAGGTCCCCATGCAGAGCCTTGAGAGACCCCACTATTTACTGCTCTCCATTGTGAAAACCCTTTATTCCAATAGTTCTCAACCTCCGGCCCACAGGCTGCTTGCAGCTTATTCAGCACGCAGCTGTGGCCCATGTGACATCCTCAGGGCCATACAGATAGCACTGGTTGTGACCCACAGTGGTAAATAGGAATAAAGCAATGATTCTCAAACTACCTTTAGTCTGTTACTGATCTATGGGAGGACCTCCTATTCCATGACTGTTTACTTTGCTTAAGAGCCTTTGGTGAGGGACCTTGTCAAAGGCTCTCTGAAAGTCCAGTACACTATGTTGACTTGTACACATGCTTATTGACGCCCTCAAAATATAATAATAGTTGTAAAGAGAAATCATGCCTCAAAGCCATGTTAACTCTTCCCCAACTTATTGTGTTCGTTTGTGTGTCTGATAATTTTGTTTTTTCCTGTAGTTTCAACCAATGTGCTTGGTACTGAAGTTAGGCTTACCAGCCTGTAATTACTGGGATTGCCTCTGGAGCCTTTTTTTTTTTTTTTGTTAAGTTTTATATTAGCTACCCTCCAATCATCTGGTACAGAGGCTGATTTAAGTAACAGGTTATATATCCCAGTAGTTCTGCAATTTCATATTAGAGTGCTAAATTTAATTACATTATGGTCGCTATTACCGAGCAATTCAGCTAGATTCACCTCTTGGACCAGATCTTGTGCTCTCGTTAAGACTAAATCAAGAATTGCCTTTCCCCTTCTTGGTTCCAGGACAAACTGATTCTTGGAGTAGTCCTTTGTAGTGTCAAGAAATGTATCTCTGCAACCTTTCCTGAGGTGATATACCTGTTTAATATGAGAGTAGTCAAAAACTTCCATTGTTGTGTTTTCTGCTTTTGCAGCCTCAATAAATCTCCCTAATTATTTCACATTTCATGGAATATTAGCAAGAAGGGGTTGGTTTGAAACAGGGATTTGAAGTAGAAAACTGAGGTAACCAAATGCCCAGGAAGAAGGAGGTTATTCTGAAGAGGGATGCTGAGAAAGAAAGCCATGCACTTTTTTGCATGAGTTGGAGGAAACAAAAGGAGCATGGAGGCAAGTAGAAGAAGCAGAGTGTCTATGTGAGAGGGAAAAAAACACAACACATTTCATTGTCAGTTTAGCACAGACTTAGTTAAATCAGTGCAAGTGCCTTGTGCAAACGTGTTTGGTTTGGCTTAAGAGTATCTGTACCTGGGTTTATGCCAGTTCAACTAAATCAGCTTCTAAATCTCTGCAGTTTTCTCTTGTAGACGAGGCCTTCACTGAGACATGATGGCTCACAACAGGAGACAATTGCAGCCAGGGACAGGCTGTATGTTACCTTGAAGGTGGGGAAGAGAAGTTTTGGGGGAAGAGAAATAGAAAGAAGGAAAAATGTTAGGAATGTAGGAGTAATTTGGACATCGGAGAAGGGGGATGGGAGTAGGATAGGGTGACAGGGAGGAAAAGCGGATCATGTCTTGGTTCTGGGTTTGATTTGTTTGTTTTGAAATACAGCAGTACTCAGAACAATAAAGTAGAAAAGATCAAAGTGGGAATAAAAATCTGTTGCCCAGAAGCCCAAGGTATAGACGTGGTATCGGGAGAAGTAAAAGTATCCAGTTGCCTGTTTGCCAAAGAAGGAACATGGAGGACGCTAGAGGTGGACTTGAATGACCTCAGGCATAGAAGTATTGAGCTGCCAGTCAGAGGAGCATGCAGCCTGGGGACCTGAGTGAGAGCAGAACAAAGAAAAGATGGTCAGAACTATTGTGCTTCCAGTGGAATAAGACTTGTTCATGTCAGCCACACAAGTAATGCTTTGGAAGAAAGGGTTGGACCAGAAAGAAGTGCACTACCAAGGATACCTGAAGTTGAGCATCAGTTTGTATGTGTTCAACAGTATTCTAATCAGAGGCCTGTGTTGACTAGGGAGAAGAGAGATTACAGTCAAATAGCTAAAAGGCAGTTAGGCAAAGGTAAGCAATAATTTAATTAATCTGCCAACCAATTTTAAGTAGCCTTTGTAATAAACTAAATCATAGGCTGATTACTTGCTGTTGCAAAAACACAGTATACTTGATTCTCCAATGCCTTTTGCATTGTGGAGTCATTTGCAAAGAGAATGTAAAACACTTACCTTTCTGATTTGATAGTTTTACATACACTGCACAGATGTAAACAATTACGCAAGCTGCAGACCTGATTCTTCATTGCCCTGATCTCTTTCTCCAATACAGGGGTCTGCAACCTATGGCACACGTGCCAAAGACTGCACGTGAGCCAATTTTTAATGGCACGCTGCTGTCTGCCGGGGTCCCGGCCACCGGCCCTGCCCAGCCCGCGGCCGGGACCCCGGCACCGACAGGCAGCAGCGTGCCATTAAAAATCCTGCCCAGCCCAACCTGCTCTTCTCTGCCCGCGCCCACTGCTCTCTCCTGCGGAGGCAGGAGCTTGGTCCTGCCAACTGCTGCTGCAGGGCAGCCTCCACCGGCAGCCAAGCTCCCTCCTCCCCCGCCTCCTCCTCCAGCATGCTGGATTCCTGCCCCTCCTCCTCCTCCTCTCTCCCTGTGGCCGAATAGCTGATGGCCCTGGAGAAGGAGTGGGAGAAGTGGAACCACAGCTGCAGCATGCTCGCTGATCCAGATAAGAGGTGGGGACGGGGCCTTGGGGAAGGAGGGTGGAATTAGGGCATATCCCCTCCAACCCCCTGCCGTGAGCTGCTCAGGGCAGGGGACTGGGGGCATCCCCACGACTCCAACCCACACCCCCTGCCCTGACTCCTGAACCCCCCCACCCCTCTGCCTTGAGTCCTGCACCTCCCACACCACCCAGGCCCCTGCCCTGACCCTTGCATCCCCCACGACCCCAGCCCTGACTCCAGCACCCCCCACACGTACCCAGCTCCCCCACACTCCATGCCCTGACTCCACCCTGTCACATGCCCCAGCCCTCTGCCCTGACTTCTGCACCCTTCCCACACACCTCCATCCCCCTGCCCTGACTCCTGCATCCCCCACACACACCCGGTCCCCCACACACACCCCATGCCCTGACTTGCACCTCCCACATCCCCACCCTGAGCACCAAATGGAAGCTCCTGCACCACCACCCCATTCTCACCTGCACCCTTCACACCAAATGGGAGCTGCCCCAAGCCTGAACCCCCTCCCTCATTCTAGCTACCAGCCAGACCCTACATCCCAACCCCCAGCCTGCTCCTTCACCCCCACCCCTGTGCTCAGTGCACTCCCACCCTCAGCTCAGTGCAGAGAGAGAGGAAGAGAATGGGCTAAAACCAGGGAGAAGGTAGGTACCCCACTGTATGTGGGCAGGGCCAGGACCCCAGACCGGCAGTGGGCTGAGCAGGGCCGGCAGCCGGGACCTTGGCTGGCAGGAGCTGGCGGATGGAACCCCAGACCGGCAGCGGGCTGAGCCACTCAGCCCACTGGGGTCCTGGCCGCTGCTCCCGCTCAGCCCGCCGCCGGTCTGGGGTTCTGGCTGCCGGCCCCTTGCCAGCCGGGGTCCCGGTCGCATGCCCCGCTCAGCCCACTGCCAGCCTAGGTGAATGGAATCCCAGGCCAGTGGCGTAATATCAGCATTTTAATTTAATTTTAAATGAAGCTGCTTAAACATTTTGAAAACCTTGTTTACTTTACATACGACAATAGTTTAGTTATATAATATATAGACTTATAGAGAGAGACCTTCTAAAAAACGGTAAAATGTATTACTGGAACATGAAACCTTAAATTAAAGTGAATAAATGAAGACTCGGCACACCACTTCCGAAAGGTTGCCGACCCTTGCTCTAATACTTCTTACAGACTTTTACAATTGCAAACTTAGGTGCTGCCTCTGCCAGAGCCAAGCAATTTAATTTGTAAACTAAACCTTGATTTACACACTATTTTAAAACAAAATTGTTTAAAAACTGTATACACACAGACTTTGTTGATTTAAACAATATATTTGAAAAATGCCTGTAATATATCAAATCCTCCTCCTGAATCCACAGAGGGTAATACCAAAGGCCTTAGGCTAAGTAAACAAAGTATATGGCACAGATGAATATGTTAAGAAATATGAGAAGCAAATGAATTTCCAGAACTCATTGAAAGCTAAATATCCATTGCTTTGATATCAAAAAGATGAAATGTTATGTATAATTTGAGAATGCGTGAAAAGCTTTTGGATAAAATCAGTCTTTGTATGTAAAGGTTTGTCTACACTACGGGATTATTCAGATTTTACAGAAACCGTTTTTTAAAAACAGGTTGTATAAAGTCAAGTGCACGTGGCCACACTAAGCACATTAAGCAGTGTGCGTCCATGTACCGAGGCTAGTGTCGATTTCCGGAGCGTTGCACTGTGGGTAGTTATCCCATAGTTCCCGCAGTCTCCCCTGCCCATTGGAATTCTGGATTGAGATCGCAGTGCCTGATGGGGCAAAAAACATTGTCGCGGGTGGTTCTGGGTACAGCCTCACCCCTCCCTCCGTGCAAGTAGCAGACAACCATTTCGTGCCATTTTTCCTGGGTGAACTGTGCAGACACTATAGCACGGCAAGCATGGACCCTGCTCCGTTCAAGACAGCAGTCATGGACGTTGTAAACACCTCGCGCATTCTCATGCAGTCTATGCTGAACCAGGACTTGCAAAACTACAGCAGCGTGATGACGAGAGTGATGAGGATGTGGACACAGAATTCTTTCAAACCACAGGCCCCTGCTCTTTGGAGATCATGCTGGTAATGGGGCAGGTTCTAGCCATGGAACGCCGATTTTGGGCCCGGGAAACAAGCACAGAGTGGTGGGACCACATAGTGTTGCAGGTCTGGGACGATTCCCAGGGTCTGCAAAACTTTCGTATGCATAAGGGCACTTTTATGGAACGTTGTGACTTGCTTTCCCCTGCCCTGAAGCACCAGAATACCAAGATGAGAGTAGCCCTCACAGTTGAGAAGCAAATGCCGATAGCCCTGTGGAAGCTTGCAACTCCAGACAGCTACCGGTCAGTCGGGAATCAATTTGGAGTGGGCAAATCTACTGTGGGGGCTGCTGTGATCCAAGTAGCCAAAGCAATCACTGAGCTGCTGATATCAAGGGTAGTGACTCTGGGAAATGTGCAGGTCATAGTGGATGGCGTTGCTGCAGTGGGATTCCCTAACTGTGGTGGGGCGATAGGGATACGGGTTCCATCTGTCTTGGCACCGGAACACCTGGGCACCCAGTACATAAACCGCAACGGGTACTTTTCCATGGTGCTGCAAGCACTGGTGGATCACAAGGGACGTTTCACCAACGTCCACGTGGGATGGCTGGGAAGGGTTCATGATGCTCGCGTCTTCAGGAACACTACTCTGTTTGAACGGCTGCAGCAAGGGAATTACTTCCCAGACCAGAAATTAACAGTTGGGAATGTTGAAATGCCTGTAGTTATCCTAGGGGACCCAGCCTACCCCTTGATGCCATGGCTCATGAAGCCATACACAGGCAGCCTGGACAGTAGTCAGGAGTTGTTCAACTACAGGCTGAGCAAGTGCAGAATGGTGGTAGAATGTGCATTTGGCCATTTAAAGGCACGCTGGCGCACTTTACTGACTCGCTCAGACCTCAGCCAAACCAATGTCCCCTTTGTTATTGCTGCTTGCTGTGTGCTGCACAATCTCTGTGAGAGTAAGAGGGAGACTTTTATGACAGGGTGGGAGGCTGAGGCAAATCACCTGGCCGCTGATTATGCGCAGCCAGACACCAGGGCGATTAGAGGAGCACACCAGGAAGCGGTGCGCATCAGAGAGGCTTTGAAAACCAGTTTCATCACGGGCCAGGGTATGGTGTGACTGTTTGTTTCTCCTTGATGACCCCCCCTCCCAATTGACTCATTCCCTGTAAGCCACCCACCCTCCCCCTTTGATTACCGCTTGCTTCCTACGGAAATAAAGTCACTCTTGTTTAAAAATCATGTATTATTTATTAATTATAAAAAGAGGGAGAGAACTGACAAGGTAGCCCAGGTGGGGTTTGGGAGGAGGATAGGAGGGAAGGAAAAGGCCACTAAAAATTTTTCAAAATAATGACAGCCTTTTGGTTGGGCTGTCCACTGGGATGGAATGGGTGGGTGCACGGAGCCTCCCCCCACGCGTTCTTAGTCATCTGGTGGGTTAGTAGGCTAAGGAACATGGTGAGGGGGGAGGATGGTTATACAGGGGCTGCAGCGGCACTCTGTGATCCTGCTGCCGTTCCTGAAGCTCCACCAGACGCTGGAGCATGTCAGTTTGATCACACAGAAGCCCCAGAGTTGCAGCCCGCCACCGCTGATCTTCCTGCCGACACCTCTGATCTTCCTGCGGACACCTCTCATTTCGAGCGTCTCTCCTCTCCTCACGTTCACTGGCATCTTTCCTGTACTTTGATACCACGTCCTTCCACTCATTCAGATGAGCTCTTTCATTGTGGGTCACTTCCATGATTTCTGAGAACATTTCGTCTTGCGTCTTTTTTTTTCCGCCGCCTTATCTGAGATAGCCTTCAGGACGGAGGAGGGAGACTTGAAAAATTTGCAGCTGCAGGAGAGAGGGAAAAAAGGGAGAGAAGTATTTAAAAAGATACATTTTACAGAACAATGGTTATACTCTTTCACAGTGAACAACGCTATTCACCTTACATAGCACACGTGATCTCACTACAAAGTCGCATTTTGCATCTTAATATTGAGTGCCTGCGGCTTTGGTGTTAGAGATCACAAACGCAGGTCCAGGCATCAGAATTCGGCTTGCATACGGCCATGGTAAGCCATTGTCTTTCGGCTTCTGCAGCCTTCATATATCCAGAGCCCTCCTTTCCCAAATAGCAAGCAAAGCCTGTTGAGTGCTGCTTCTTTCCTGTTAACGTGCAGCACCAGAACCACCCCCATCCAATTCTCTGGGATGATCGCTTTACCCCTCCCCCCCACCGCGTGGCTGGTATCATGGAAGATCACTGCTAGCCACTCTCCTCCCCACCGTGTGGCTGGTAGCAGGGAAGATCCCAGCTAGCCAAACGCGAAAAAGCTCAGCGCCAATCACCCCACCCTCCCCCTGCTTGGCTAAATGCAGGGAAGGATTTATTTTAAGCCACAGGCAAACAGCCCAGCCATCTCTGTCCCTCCCCTTAATTAAATTCCCGTATTTCAACCAGGTTACCATGAACGATATCACTCTCCTGAGGATAACACAGCGAGATAAAGAACGGATGTTGCTTGAATGCCAGCAAACACCGGGACTATACGCAGCTAGGCTTTGTCATGCAATGATACCAGATTACTTGCTACAGGCATGGTGTGGTCAAGTGTCCTACCATGGAGGACGGAATAAGGCTGCCCTGCCCAGAAACCTTCTGCAAAGGCTTTTGGAGTACCTCCAGGAGAGCTTCATGGAGATGTCCCTGGAGGATTTCCGCTCCATCCCCAGACATGTTAACAGACTTTTCCAGTAACTGTACTGGCCGCGAATGCATCCCAAGTCCTCAGGGCAAATTAATCATTAAAAAACGCTTGCTTTTAAACCATGTTTTATATTTACAAAGGTACACTCACCAGAGATCCCTTCCATGGCTTCATTGTCTGGGATAGTGGCTTGGGAAGGCAGGGAGGGTACTTCTGTCAGGCTGAGAAAAAGCTCCTGGCTGTTGGGGAGAACGGAGTGCTGTGTGCTCTCTGCAAGCTCGTCCTCCTCTTCCTCCTCCTCATCTTCCCCATCCGCAGAATCCTCAGGCAAGGCTAAGATTACCCCCACCTCGGAATCCACGGACAGGGGTGGGGTAGTGGTGGCGGACCCCCCCTGAATTGCATGCAGCTCAGCGTAGAAGCGGCATGTTTGTGGCCCTGCCATGGACCTTCCGTTTGCTTCTTTGGTTTTCTGGTAGGCTTGTCTGAGCTCCTTAACTTTCACACGGCACTGTACTGAGTCCCTGGTATGGCCTCTCTCCATCATGGCCTTGGAAATTTTTTCAAATGTTTTTTCATTTTGTCTTTTGGAACGGAGTTCTGTTAGCACAGAATCCTCTCCCCATATAGCGATCAGATCCAGTACCTCCCATGCAGTCCATGCTGGAGCTCTTTTTCGATTCTCAGACTGCATAGTTACCTGTGCTGACGAGCTCTCCGGCCAGGAGATGGACATCTGGGGTGGACCTCACTCACCTGAGCAGTTGCTGGGGCTTCGGTGAGGTTTGACCCTGTGATCCACGCCCTCCCCCCGCAGCCTCCACTCCTGCCCAATGCTGGGCAAGGGGCAGCCCCATCCCCAGTGAGACAAGGGTGAGGGGCAGCAGGCTGCAGCAGGGGAGGAAGGAAGCCACATGTGCTGGCAGTTCCGCCCCTCCCCCCCTGCTCCCCAGCACCCACCCACCACAGGGGAGATGGAGGAGGGCAGCTTCCTAGACCTGAGCAGCTAGGGCTTGGGTGAATTTTGTGACACTCTACCCCCCCACCCCACCCACCACCCTGCAGTCCCCACTCCTGCCCCATGCTGGGCAAGGGGCAGTCCCATCCCCCAACCCCAGTGAGGCTATGGTGAGGGGCAGCAGCAGGGGAGGACACGTAATGGCAAACCCGCCCCTCCCCGGTACCCACCATAGGGGAGGTGAGTGGGCTTTCTGGACCTGAGAGAGTCCCTAGGAGCATATGCAGTGACCGTGGTGAAGAGTGAGTGTGCTGCGGGGGGGAGAGGAGGGGTCCCTCCCCTAGAGCTTGCTGCTGCCAGTAAGGGGGGGAGTCCTCTCTGGCCCTAGCCCTGGGGCAGCCTGTCTGCATCCCAAGTTCCTTATCCCCAGCCCTACCCCACCCCAGAGCCTGCACCCCCAGCATCCCAACCCTGAGCACCCTCCTGCACTGTGAACCCCTCATCCCCAGCCCCACCCCAGAGCCCTCACTTGAGGGGGAAAACGTGCAACTTAAATTTGGTGGTCAGTTTGGAGTATCATTGTGTTTAGCACAATACTTGATTATTTTACAGGTGTTACAAAGTAGGAATGTTCTTAATGTTTCCTCTGAATACTGTGTGGGTGCCTCACTTTCCCCTATGCATTTCTCAAGGATCTAGATGGTGTGATAAGGGTGTATGATTGTTGTAGAGCCCTAGAGTGTCAGTGTGATGCTGTCTGCACAGAAAATGGCCGAAACCCTGTCTCCGGGCAACTGATGGCCTGGGCCGCTCTCCTGCAAGGTGCCAACTGAAGGTGTTGGAGAACAAAGAGATCAGGTGGCCTCCTAATGCCTGGAAAAGAGACAAAGGCCAGAGGAGAGAGTGTCAGTGCCTGTGCGGACTTCTGGGAAGCGCATGGTGTGGAAGGGGATGCTGGGATGCTTTGAAACTACTCCATACAAAGCCAGTCAGGACTCTGGGGGACCCTCCTCTCTCTGAGCATACTGTCTCCAGGGCAAGAAGCTTACACCTTCCTGGGTCTGACCTCGGAGCATTCAGCATGCCCTTCCACGCTGTGCGCTTTCCGCAGCAAGTGTGCCCAGGCAGGTCCTGGGGCAAGCAGAGGTCCCTGCACCCCAACTCTGCAGTCAGACGTGACTCTCAGCCAGCTAGTAAAACAGAAAGTTTATTAGACGACAGGATCACAGTCTAAAACAGAGCTTGCAGGTACAGAAAACAGGACCCCTCAGCCAGGTCCATCTTGGAGGGTGGGGAGCGTAGACTCAAGTTCTGCGCCTCGCCCCATTTCCCCAGCCAGCTCCAAATTGACACTCCCTCCTCTAGCCTTTGTGTCTCTTCTGGACAAGGAGGCCACCTGATCTCTTTGCCCCCAACACCTTCAATTGGCACCTTCAAGGGAAACTGAGGCATCCACACAGTATTCAAAGAAAACATTAAGAACATTCTCACTCTGTTAGAACAGGTGCAACAAAATATAATACTGTATATTGAAGCACACAAGTGATGCTTCTGACTTTCCACTTTTAATTGACTCTTGTAATCACGAGGTACCGACGCGTTATAGCTTCATTTTATATTGGCTTAAAGGGCGGGAGCAGGGGGTTGGGGGCACCACTATTTTGGAAACCAGCAAAAGTTATACAAACCTACGCCTATGCCCTTAGGAACCCTAAACCTAGGTTGGGAATCCCTACACATAGGAACCCTAGCCCTAGCTCCATGTGCCCTACCCATAGGAACCCTAACTCAAGGTTGGAGCGCAATACCCATAGGAAACATAACCCTAGCTACAAGAGCCCAAAACTTCGGAACCCTAACCCTAGGTCGGGAAGCCCTACCCATAGGAACCCTAACCCTAGGGTGGGAAGCCCTACCCATAGGAACCCTAACCCTACCTCCACGTGCCCTACCCATAGGAACCCTAACCATAGCTCCAAGTTCCCTACCCATAGCAACCCTCACTCTAACTCCAAGTACCCTTCCCTTAGCAACCCTAACCATAGGGCGGGAAGCCCTACCCACAGTAACCCTAACCCTAGAGCGGGAAGCCCTAGCCATACGAACCCTAAACCTAGGGTGGGAAGCCCTACCCATATGAAGCCTAACCCTAGCTCCAAGTGCCCTAACCATAGGAACCCTAACGCTAGGGCGGAAAGCCCTACCCATAGGATCCCTAACCCCAGGGCGGGAAGCCCTACCCATAGGAAACCTAACCCTAGGGTGGGAAACCCTACCCATCGGAACCCTAACCGTGGCTCAAAGTTCCCTACCCATAACAACCCTACCCCTAGGGTGGGAAGCCCTACCAATAGCAACTCTAACCCTAGGGCGGGAAGCCCTACCCATAGGAACCCTAACCCTAGTTCCAAGTGCCCTACCAATAGAAACCCTAACCCTATGGCGAGAAGCCCTACCCATAGGAAACCTAAGCCTAGGGCGTGAAGCCCTACCGATAGGAACCCTAACCCTAGTTCCAAGTGCCCTACCAATAGGAAACCTAACCCTAGGGTGGGAACGCCTACCCATAGGAACCCTAACGCTAGGGCGGGAAGCCCTACCCATAGGATCCCTAACCCTAGCTCCAAGTGCCCTACCCATAGCAACTCTAACCCTAGGGCGGGAAGCCGTACTCATAGGAAACCTAACCCTAGGGCGGAAAGCTCTACCCATAGGAACCCCAACCATAGCTCCAAGTGCCCTACCCATAGCAACCCTAACCCTAGGGCGGGAAGGCCTAACCATAGAAACCCTAAACCTAGGATGGGAAACCCTACCCATAGGAACCCTAACCCTAGGGCGTGAAGCCCTACCGATAGGAACTCTAACCCTAGTTCCAAGTGCCCTACCAATAGGAAACCTAACCATAGGGCGGGAAGGCCTATCCATAGGAACCCTAAACCTGGGATGGGAAACCCTACCCATAGGAACCCTAACCCTAGCTCCAAGTGCCCTACCCATAGGAACCCTAACCCCAGGGCGGGAAGCCCTACCCATAGGAAACCTAACCCTAGGGTGGGAAACCCTACCCATCGGAACCCTAACCGTGGCTCAAAGTTCCCTACCCATAACAACCCTACGCCTAGGGTGGGAAGCCCTACCAATAGCAACTCTAACCCTAGGGCGGGAAGCCCTACCCATAGGAACCCTAACCCTAGTTCCAAGTGCCCTACCAATAGGAAACCTAACCATAGGGCGGGAAGGCCTACCCATAGGAACCCTAAACCTGAGATGGGAAACCCTACCCATAGGAATCCTAACCCTAGCTCCAAGTGCCCTACCCATAGGAACCCTAACCCTAGGGAGGGAAGCCCTACCCAAAGCAACCCTAACCATAGCTCCCAGTACCCTACCCATAGCAACCCTAACCCTAGCTCCAAGTGCCCTATCCATAGCATCCCTAACCCTAGCTCCAAGTGCCCTACCCATAGGAACCCTAACCCTAGGGCGGGAAGCCCTACCCATAGGAACCCTAACCCTAGGGCGGGAAACCCTACCCATCGGAACCCTAACCGTAGCTCCAAGTTCCCTACCCATAGCAACCCTACCCCTAGGGCGGGAAGCCCTACCCATAGCAACCCTAACCCTAGGGCGGGAAGCCCTACCGATAGGAACTCTAACCCTAGTTCCAAGTGCCCAACCAATAGAAACCCTAACCCTATGGCGGGAAGCCCTACTCATAGGAACCCTAACCCTAGGGCGTGAAGCCCTTCCGATAGGAACCGTAACCCTAGTTCCAAGTGCCCTACCAATAGGAAACCTAACCCTAGGGTGGGAAGGCCTACCCATAGGAATCCTAACCCTAGGGCGGGAAGCCCTACCCATTGCAACCCTAACCCTAGAGCGGGAAGCCCTACCCATAGGAACCCTAACCCTAGTTCCAAGTGCCCTACCAATAGAAACCCTAACCCTATGGCGGGAAGCCCTACCCATAGGAACCATAACCTTAGGGCGTGAAGCCCTACCGATAGGAACCCTAACCCTTGTTCCAAGTGTCCTACCAATAGGAAACCTAACCCTAGGGGGGAAGGCCTACCCATAGGAAACCTAACCCTAGCTCCAAGTGCCCTACCCATAGAAACCCTAACGCTAGGGCGAAAAGCCCTACCCATAGGATCCCTAACCCTAGCTCCAAGTGCGCTACCCATAACAACCCTAACACTAGGGCGGCAAGCCGTACCCATAGGAAACCTAACCCTAGGGCGGAAAGCTATACCCATAGGAACCCTAACCATACCTCCAAGTGCCCTACCAATAGGAATGCTAACCATAGGGCGGGAAGGCCTAACCATAGGAACCCTAAACCTAGGATGGGAAACCCTACCCATAGGAACCCTAACCCTAGCTCCAAGTGCCCTACCCATAGGAACCCTAACCCTAGGGAGGGAAGCCCTACCCAAAGCAACCCTAACCCTAGCTCCCAGTGCCCTACCCATAGCAACCCTAACCCTTGCTCCAAGTGCCCTAACCATTGGAACCCTAACGGTAGCTCCAAGTACCCTACCAATAGCAACCCTAACTCTCGCTCCAAGTTCCCTACCCATAGCAACCCTAATCCTAGGGCGGGAAGCCCTACCCATAGGAAACCTAACCCTAGGGCGGAAAGCTCTACCCATAGGAAACCTAACCCTAGCTCCAAGTGCCCTGCCCACAAAATCTGTAACCCTAGCGTCAAGTGCCCTAGCGATAGCAACCCTAACCCTAACTCCAAGTGCCCTACCCATAGCAACCCTAACCGTAGGGCAGGAAGCCCTACTCATAGTAACCCTAACCCTAGCAGAGGAAGCACTACCCATAGAAACCCTAAATCTAGGGCGGGAAGCCCTACCCATAGGAACCCTAAACCTAGGATGGGAAGCCCTTCCCATAGGAACCCTAACCCTAGGGCGGGAAACCCTACCCATCGGAACACTAACCCTAGCTCCAAGTGCCCTACCCATAGGAACCCTAACCCTAGGGTGGGAAGCCCTACCCATAGGAACCCTAACCCTAGGGCGAGAAACCCTACTCATCGGAACCCTACCCCTAGCTCCAAGTGCCCTACCCATAGCAACCCTAACCCTAACTCCAAGTGCCCTACCCATAGCAACCCTAACCGTAGTGCGGGAAGCCCTACCCATAGTAACCCTAACCCTAGCGCAGGAAGCACTACCCATAGAAACCCTAAATCTAGGGCGGGAAGCCCTACCCATAGGAAACCTAACCCTAGCTCCAACTACCCTACCCATAGGACCCCTAACCCTAGGGCGGGAAGCCCTACCCATAGGAACCCTAACCCTAGGGCGGAAAGCCCTACCCATAGGAAACCTAACCCTAGCTCCCAGTGCCCTACCCATAGTAACCCTAACCCTAGCTCCAAGTTCCCTACACATAGCAACCCTAACCCTATCTTCAAGTGCCATACCCATTGCAACCCTAACTCTAGCTACAACTGCCCTACCCATAGCAACCCTAACCCTAGGACGGGAAGCCCTACCCATAGAAACCCTAACGCTAGGGCGTGAAGCCCTACCCACAGGAAACATAACCCTAGCTCCAAGTGCCCTACCCATAGCAACTCTAACCCTAGGGCGGGAAGCCCTACCCATAGGTAACCTAACCCTAGGCCGGTAAGCTCTACCCATAGGAACCCTAACCCTAGCTCCAAGTGCCCTTCCTATAGGAACCTTAACCCTAGGGCGGGAAGCCCTACCCATAGCAACCCTAACCCTAGGGCGGGAAGCCCTACCCATAGGAACCCTAACTCTTGGGCAAGAACCCCTACCCAGAGGAACCTAACCCTACCTCCATGTGCCCTACCCATAGGAACCCTAACCCGAGCTCCAAGTGCCTTACCCACAGGAACCTTAACCCTAACTCCAAGTGCCCTACCCATAGCAACCCTAACCCAAGCTCTAAGTGCCCTGCCCATAGGAACCCCAACCCTAGGACGTGAAGCCCTACCCATAGGAACCCTATCCCTAGATACAAGTGCCCTACCCATAGCAACCCTAACCCTAGTTCCAAGTGCCCTACTCATTGCAACCCTAACCCTAGCTCCAAGTGCCTTACCCACAGGAACCTTAACCCTAACTCCAAGTGCCCTACCCATAGCAACCCTAACCCAAGCTCTAAGTGCCCTGCCCATAGCAACCCTAACCATTGGGCGGGAAGCCCTATCCATAGCAACCCTAACCCTAGGGCTGGAAGCCCTACCCATAGCAACCCTAAGCCTAGGGCTGGAAGCCCTACCCATAATAACCCTAACCCTAGCTCCAAGTGCCCTACCCATAGCAACCCTAACCCTAGGGCGGTAAGCCCTGCCCATAGGAAACCTAACCCTAGCTCCAAGTGCCCTAGCCATAACAACCCTAACCCTAGGGCGGGAAGCCCTACCCATAGGAACCCTAAACCTAGGATGGGAAGCCCTTCCCATAGGAACCCTAACCCTAGGGCGGGAAACCCTACCCATCGGAACACTAACCCTAGCTCCAAGTGCCCTACCCATAGGAACCCTAACCCTAGGGTGGGAAGCCCTACCCATAGGAACCCTAACCCTAGGGCGAGAAACCCTACTCATCGGAACCCTACCCCTAGCTCCAAGTGCCCTACCCATAGCAACCCTAACCCTATCTTCAAGTGCCATACCCATTGCAACCCTAACTCTAGCTACAACTGCCCTATCCATAGCAACCCTAACCCTAGGGCTGGAAGCCCTACCCATAGCAACCCTAAGCCTAGGGCTGGAAGCCCTACCCATAATAACCCTAACCCTAGCTCCAAGTGCCCTACCCATAGCAACCCTAACCCTAGGGCGGTAAGCCCTGCCCATAGGAAACCTAACCCTAGCTCCAAGTGCCCTACCCATAGGAACCCCAACCCTAGGACGTGAAGCCCTACCCATAGGAACCCTATCCCTAGATACAAGTGCCCTACCCATAGCAACCCTAACCCTAGTTCCAAGTGCCCTACTCATTGCAACCCTAACCCTAGTTCCAAGTGCCCTACCCATAGCAACCCTAACCCAAGCTCCAAGTGCCCTACCCATAGCAACCCTAACCATTGGGCTGGAAGCGCTACCCATAGCAATCCTAACCCTAGGTCGGGAAGCCCTACCCATAGGAACCCTAACTCTAGGGTGGGAAGCCCTACCCATTGCAACCCTAACCCAAGCTCCAAGTGCCCTCCCCATAGAAACCCTAACCCTAGGGCAGGAAGCCCTACCCATAGGAACCCTAACCCTAGGGCATGAAGCCCTACCCATAGAAACCCTAACCCTAATTCCAAGTGCCCTACCAATAGGAACCCTAACCCTAGGGCGTGAAGCCCTACCCATAGGATCTCTAACCCTAGATCCAAGTGCCCTACCCATAGCAACCCTAACCATTGGGCGGGAAGCGCTACCCATAGCAACCCTAACCCTAGGTCGGGAAGCCCTACCCATAGGAACCCTAACTCTAGAGTGGGAAGCCCTACCCATTGCAACCCTAACCCAAGCTCCAAGAGCCCGCCCCATAGAAACCCTAACCCTAGGGCAGGAAGCCCTACCCATAGGAACCCTAACCCTAGGGCATGAAGCCCTACCCATAGAAACCCTAACCCTAATTCCAAGTGCCCTACCAATAGGAACCCTAACCCTAGGGCGGGAAGCCCTACCCATAGGATCTCTAACCCTAGCTCCAAGTGCCCTACCCATAGCAACCCTAACCCTAGGGCGGGAAGACCTACCCATAGGAACCCTAACCCTAGGGCGGGAAGCCCTACCCATAGGAAACCAAACCCTAGATCCAAGTGCCCTACCCATAGGAACCCTAACCCTAGGGCGGGAAGCCCTACCCATAGGATCTCTAACCCTAGCTCCAAGTGCCCTACCCATAGCAACCCTAACCCTAGGGCGGGAAGCCCTAACCATAGGAACCCTAAACCTAGAGCGGGAAGCCCTACCCACAGGAACCCTAACCCTAGGAAGGGAAGCCCTACCCAAAGCAACGCTAACCCTATCTCTCAGTGCCCTACCCATAGCAACCGTAACCCTAGCTCCAAGTGCCCTACCCATAGCAACCCTAACCCTAGCTCCAAGTACTCTACCCATAGCAATCCTAACTCTAGCTCCAAGTGCCCTATCCATAGCAACCCTAACGCTGGCTCCAAGTGCCCTACCCGTAGGAACCCTAACCCTAGGTTAGGAAGCCCTACCCATAGGATCCCTAACCCTAGCTTCAAGCGCCCTACCCATAGGAACCCTAACCCTAGGACATGGAGCCCTCCACATAGGAACCCTAACCTTAGCTCCAAGTGCCCTACACACAGGAACCTTCATCCTGGGGCGGGAAGCCCTACCCATAGCAACCCTAACCCTTGGGTGGGAAGCTCTATCCATAGGAACCCTAACCGTAGCTCCAAGTGCTCTCCTCATAGCAACCCTAACCCTAGGGCAGGAAGCGGTCCCCATAGGAACCCTAATCCTAGGGCGGAAAGCCCTACCCATATGAACCCTAACCCTAGCTCCAAGTTCCCTACCCATAGCAACCCTAACCCTAGCTGCAAGTGCTCTACCCATAGCAACCCTTACCCTAGGGCGGGAAGCCCTACCCATAGGAATCCGAACCCTAGCTCCAAGTGCCCTACCCATAGGAACCCTAACCCTAGGACGGGAAACCCTACCCCTAGGAACTCTAATCCTAGGGCGGAAAGCCGTACCCATAGGAAGCCTAACCCTAGCTCTAAGTGCCCTACCCATAGCAACCCTTACCCTAGGGCTGGAAGCCCTACCCATAGGAACCCTAACCCTGGCTCCAAGTGCCCTACCCTTAGGAACCCTAACCCTAGCTCCAAGTGTCCTACCGATAGCAACCCTAATCCTAGCTCCAAGTGCCCTACCCAGGGGAACCCTAACTCTAGGTTGGGTAGCCCTACCCCTAGGAACTCTAGCCCTAGCTCCAAGTGAACTACCCATAGGAACCCTAATGCTTGGGCGCGAATCCCTACCCATCGGAACCCTAACCCTAGCTCCAAGTGCCCCACTCTTAGGAACCCTAACCCTAGGGCCGGAGGCCCTACCCATAGGAACCCTAATCCTAGCTACCAGTTCCCTACACTTATGAACTCTAACCCTAGGGCGGGAAGCCCTTCTCAGAGGAGCCCTAACCCTAGCTCCAAGTCCCCTACCCATAGCTACCCTAATCCTAGGGCGGGGCACCCTACCCATAACCACCCTAACCCTAGCTCCAAATGCCCTACCATTAGGAACTTTAACCCTAGGGCAGAAAGTTCTACCTATAGGAACTCTAACCCTAGATCCAAGTTCCCTACCCAGAGGAACCCTATCCCAACTCCAAGTGCCCTACCCTTAGGAACTCTAACCCTAAGGCAGGAATCCCTACCCATAGGAACTCTATCCCTAGCTCCAAGTGCTTTACTCATAGGAACCCTGACCTTAGCTACAAGTGCTCTACTCTTAGAAACCGTCAGCCTAGGGCATGAAGCCCTACCCATAGGAACTCTAACCCTAGCTCCAAGTTTCCTACCCATAGGAACCCTAACCCTATGGCGGAGCGCCCTACCCATATGAACCCCACCCTAGCTCCAAGTCCCCTATCCTTAGGAACCCTAACCCTAGGGCGGGAATTCCTACCCTTAGGAACCCTAACCCTAGCTCCAAGTGCCCTACCCATAGGAACCCTAACCCTAGGGCATGGCGCCCTACCCATAGGAACCCTAACCCTAGCTGCAAGTGCCCTACCGACAGGAACCCTAACCCTAAGGCAGGAAATCCTACCCATTGGATCCCTAATCCTAGCTCCAAGTGTCCTACCCTCAGGTAGGGGTGGCAGGATATATGGGCTCAAGGTGCTCGAGTACCAGGAATATTCTAGGCTGAGGGCTGTACTCCACCAATATTTAGAGCTGAGTTTCTCCCCCGGCCCTTCCTGGAGCAGGCCCTCCTCCGCCTCGGAGCTTCCCTGCCTGAGAGAAAACAGCCGGGGCCTCTCTCCCTTGCTTGTGCTGCTTCTGCCTAAGGCTATAGAAATCAGCCACTGCCAACCTCTTGGAGCACCGGGGGAGGGGAAGAGGAAGAAAGGAAGTGGCGGGGGAGGCACATACATGCTTGGGAGCTCTCTCCCCCAGCACCCACATGGAGGAGACACCAAGGGGACTTCCGGCCAGGAGATGGACATCTGACGTGGACCTCACTCACCTGAACAGCTGCTGGGGCTTCGGTGAGGTTTGACCCTGTGATCCACCCCCTCCCCCCGCAGCCCCCACTCCTGCCCAATGCTGGGCAAGGGGCAGCCCCATCCCCAGTGAGACAAGGGTGAGGGGCAGCAGGCTGCAGCAGGGGAGGAAGGAAGCCACATTGCTGGCAGTTCCCCCTGCTCCCCAGAACCCACCCACCACAGGGGAGATGGAGGAGGGGAGCTTCCTAGACCTGAGCAGCTGGGTCTTGAGTGAATTTTGTGACATCCTACCCCCCACCCCACCCACCACCCTGCAGTCCCCACTCCTGCCCCATGCTGGGCAAGGGGCAGTCCCATCCCCCATCCCCAGTGAGGCTATGGTGAGGGGCAGCAGCAGGGGAGGCCACACGTGATGGCAAACCTGCCCTCCCCCCTGTACCCACCATTGGAGAGGCGAGTGGGCTTTCTGGACCTGAGAGAGTCCCTAGGAGCATGTGCAGTGACCGTGGTGCAGAGTGAGTGTACTGTGGGGTGCGGGGGGATGTGTGTGGGAGGAATCTCTCCCCTGGAGCTTGCTGCTGCCAGTAACGGGGGGAGTCCTCTCTGGCCCTAGCCCTGGGGCAGCCTATCTGCATCCCAAGTTCCTTATCCCCAGCCCTGCCCCACCCCAGAGCCTGCACCCCCAGCACCCCAACCCTGAGCACCCTTCTGCACTGTGAACCCCTCATCCCCAGCCCCACCCCAGAGCCCTCACTTGAGGGGAAAAACATGCAACTTAAATTTGGTGGTCAGTTTGGAGTATCATTGTGTTTAGCACAATACTTGATTATTTTACACCCTTTAAAGTATACGGGTGTTACAAAGTGGGAATGTTCTTAAGGTTTTCTCTGAATACTGTGTGTGTGCCTCAGTTTCCCCTATGCATTTCTCAAGGATCTAGATGGTGGGATAAGGGTGTATGATTGTTGTAGAGCCCTAGAGTGCCAGTGTGATGCTGTCTGCACAGAGACTGGCCGAAACCCTGTCTCCGGGCAATTGATGGCCTGGGCAAGGTGCCAACTGAAGGTGTTGGAGAACAAAGAGATCAGGTGGCCTCCTAATGCCTGGAAAAGAGACAAAGGCCAGAGGAGAGAGTGTCAGTGCCTGTGCGGACTTCTGGGAAGCGCATGGTGTGGAAGGGGATGCTGGGATGCTTTGAAACTACTCCATACAAAGCCAGTCAGGACTCTGGGGGACCCTCCTCTCTCTGAGCATACTGTCTCCAGGGCAAGAAGCTTACACCTTCCTGGGTCTGACCTCGGAGCATTCAGCATGCCCTTCCACGCTGTGCGCTTTCCGCAGCAAGTGTGCCCAGGCAGGTCCTGGGGCAAGCAGAGGTCCCTGCACCCCAACTCTGCAGTCAGACGTGACTCTCAGCCAGCTAGTAAAACAGAAAGTTTATTAGACGACAGGATCACAGTCTAAAACAGAGCTTGCAGGTACAGAAAACAGGACCCCTCAGCCAGGTCCATCTTGGAGGGTGGGGAGCGTAGACTCAAGTTCTGGGCCTCTCCCCATTTCCCCAGCCAGCTCCAAATTGACACTCCCTCCTCTAGCCTTTGTCTCTCTTCTGGACAAGGAGGCCACCTGATCTCTTTGTCCCCAACACCTTCAGTTGGCACCTTGCAGGGGAAACTGAGGCACCCACACAGTATTCAGAGAAAACATTAAGAACATTCCCACTCTGTCACAACAGGTGCAACAAAATATAATACCGTATATTGAAGCAGGCAAGTGCTGCTTCTGATTTTCCACTTTTAATTGACCCTTGTGATCACGAGGTGCCGACGCGTTGTAGCTTCATTTTATATCGGCTTACAGGGCGGGAGCGGGGGCTGGGGGTCACCACCATTTTGGGCACCACCAAAAATTATACAAACCTGCCACCTATGCCTCACATACATTATTCAGGACACAACAGGCAGCTATAATCATTGGGATATTTTTCTCACTAAGTTCCCAATTTTGTGAGTAAAAACTTGCAGCATCTCTTCAGTCTACCAAAAGCACATTCCGTTGTCATTCTGCACCTGCTGAACCAGTACCTGAATCTTTCCCTGGTGCTGTCGAGGTGGCTGGTGTACAGTTTGGTGAGCCAGGAGAGTAAGGGATAGGCTGGGTCCCCCTGAATCACTATTGGCTGGTTCCCAGGCCAGAAACTAAGGAGTGGGCCACCACCCTGCCTCCTACCTCCAGGAGCTGAAGCCAGACCCCAAGCTCCATCGCCCAGGGCTGAAGCCTGAACCCCACCACCCGTAACTTAGCTTCAGTTGCCCTGCTTACTACCCCCTACCACCAGCCCTGGCAATAATGGTGCACAAAACAGTATTTTCGACACTTGTTGTGTTGCAGATTTTAAAGGAAATAAGTGACTTCTCATTTTTTCTCGAATCTAATACTTTTATTGGAATTTTCAAGAACTCACAGATATCTCTTAAAATCACAGACATAGTGACCTCTGTGACAGAATGGTAGCCTTAGTCATAGCCCATGGAAAGAACGCAAAGCACAAACAGTAGCCACTAGGCCAACTGGCTTGCTAGGGATATCACAATGTAAGACAAGGAGTCTTAAAATTCTCGATCAGGAGTGAGAGAGGTATGGGTCTCCAGTCAGGAGAGATGACGGCTGGAGATCCTGGATCCTAGAGTGGATACTCATGTTGCACTGTGGAGGGGAAATACAGGTGCAGTTTTTACCACAGCTTCACTACCAATAGTTTTTACAAAATTAAACCTTGAAAATCTTCATCCTATCCTGAACTTCTTGATTCTTTGAAGGAAATTCTAGCTCTAAAGTTCATGAATGGATTGGGATGTGAGTTATTGGGAATCTCCTTCTTCAATCTCATTTCTAATGTTTGTCCCTTCAGAGCCAGTATAAGAAAAACATCTTTAATATATTTTAAAAATCCTTTCTATCATCAAAACTGATCACTTCCTCCTGATATATGGCTGTCATTCTGTTTTGTGAGGGTAAATCTGCAGCTTTATGTTAAGTGATATAGAGTGCTCCTTTGGGGCAGTTTTGACATTCACGAATTATGACCTCTATTCATTTTGTGTATGTCTTGTAGGAAATGTTCAAACATCTATTCCATAAAGTTGATTGTGTAAACCCATCCATGCCATGTGAAGGTTCTGCTTCCTAATCCTACTTTTCTAAGTCTCTCAGCTGGACTTTAATTCTCAGTATGACATATTCAACATATGAAATTTATTAGTGTAACTCCAGTGCCCCATCTCCCAGACCACTGATCCTCCTTTTTGCTTCTGAAACACTCTTCTCTTTGACATTGTCAGTTAATCTAGACTCAGAGGGTCTGGGGGAATATTCTAACTGGTTTTGAAATTGGTTCAACTAAACTGCTTTTAAAACCACAACCATAGTGTAGACAGAGGTTTAAGGTGGTTTGAGGAGGCCTAACCCATTTTTCCTGAACCAGTTTGAAGATTGATGCTAACAAAATCTGCTCAATTTAAACACATCATGCATTCTGACGAGAAGGCTTTTTAACTTTTATGTATTGCTCTTTTGATTAAATTACAATTCTATGCTTCTGATTTTAAAAAAACGGAAGCAATGTCATCTGAAAACTGCGGTTTTATTTGCTCATTGGCTATTTACAATACATGCAGACATAGGGCTTGACGCTGTTCTCACAATGGATAAATCAGAAGTAACCATGGATGTCAATGGGGTTATACCAGTTTAAAACTGGAGTGATATCGGAATCAGGCACCTATAGTCCAGTCCTGATTCCATTTAAGTCAATGGTCCTGGCTCTCCAACCCTGTTGTAAATAATGCTAATGAAGTCAATGAAGTTACACTGGTGGGAATGAAAGAAGAATCAGGCTCAGTATTTATTGACATTAATCCATTTGTCTTAACTATTGTTTGCATCATTTTTTCCCCTGAAGGTGATAAGAGACTCAGGGCTGATTCTAATCTCATTTACACAAGTTTTCCACTGATGCAACTCCACTAACTTCTATTAAGTTAAACCTGATTTACACCCATGTAACTGAGAGCAGATTCAGATCCCATGCTGGTTTGGCACTTGACCTCTCATGAGCCAAGACTATGCATAATCTATATGAGTGGTTCTCAACCAGGTCTGAGGGCCCCTGGGAGGGCCGCCAAACAGGGCCAGCATTAGACTTGCTGGGGCCCAGGGCAAAAAGCTGAAGCCCCACAGCCTGGGGCTAAAACCCGGGGCTCCAAGCCCTGCCACCTGCAGCTGAAGTTGAAGCCTGGGTAACTTAACTTCTCAGGGGCTCATGTGGTGTGGGGACCCAGGTAATTGCCCTGCTTGCTACCCCCTAACACTGGCCCTTGCTTTTATATGCAGAAAAACAGTTGTTGTGGCACAGGTGGGCTGTGGAGTTTTTATAGCATGTTGGGGAGGCTCAGAAATAAAAAGGTTGAGAACCCCTGATCTATATCATAAGATTCCAGGAATGTCACTCTGAAGCCTACAGTGTCTGTTGAGTCAGTGTGAAGTGATGGAAGCAACTACAAGCATGGCTGAAAGCTCTTTCTGTTCAGATTATCACCTGATTGAATCATCACTGAGTTTCGAGTCTGTTACCGTCCAACTGTTAAATTCTCAGCCATTTTAACTTTATGAATTACTCCCATGTGGTGTGCAGCTAAAGTCAGTAAGGCATGTATCTATGCCATGCCAAGAGTCCCAGAGTACTGTCATAGCAGAGGTAACTGAGCCAATCACTCCCCACTTGCTCTACAACTGTTTGCATGCAACAGTTTCATAGATTGTATGAGGAGACTGCACAGATGATGAATTACTTGGCCCAGCTGCCACAGGTACAAATCAACACAGAAGCTGGGACAGAACGATGGAATAGATCACTTCATAAATTGCGCTGTTCTATTCCTTCCTTCTGAAGCATCGGTACCTGCCACTGTCAGAAGACAGGATACTGGGTAAATGGACCATTGGTCTGACCTAGTATGGCCATTCTTACGTTCAACACACCACTCCTAAACATAAATCAACACAACCCCCAGACAACAACACAACCAGCATATACAATAATCCCAAACACACATAACCCCTCATCACAGCACACAACTCTCCCAGCACAACTCACACACAACCAGCACACAATAACTAAACATGCATAATCCCTCACCATAGTATACACCCCTCATTCACCACCTACACAAATCAGCACACATCTCCGAGCACAACACCCTCTAGACACAAATCAACACAGTGAGCATGCACAATAGTGCCAAACACAAATAACCCCTCATGGCAACACACACCCCTCATTTGTAATCCGTACAAATCCAAACAAGTCTCCCAGCACAACACATCCCACCCACAAATCAACACAACCATCGCACCCACCAGAACCCCAAACATCACTCCGAAGCCTAGAATGTCTGTTGAGTCAGTGTGAAGTGATGGAAACAGCTACAAGCACAGTTCTTAGCCATTTTCAGCTTTTTTCCATACCTGATTTTATGAATTACACTTGTACGACAGCAGGGGCCTTGAGCTACTAGTTTCCCATAATGTTTTAGGAACAGCGTGTATCCACGTGTGCAATTCAAGCATCTGCAAAAATGCTATTTCAGCACAATCCCTTGTCTCCAAAACTCCCTTAGATGTCATAACGCATTTATAGCAGAGAATTATGCTTTTCAAGTTTGTTTAAACATAACAATTTTAACCTAAACCACAGTGGCAAAAATCACAATATGATGTTATACTTGACTGTCACATCATGTTTTCATGGTTTAATAGTAAAATAATAACCTAGCTTATGTACAAAATGGCCAAGTTAGAAAAAGAGGAGTTCCAATATATGAGTATCATAGTTAATAAAACAACCATGTTACTTGTTCCCCTTGTCAGCCTGCTAGAGTCCAAGTTTGTCAACCTTCAGGGCAAGGAGCAGGGCCTATCTGTTTACCCAGGCCTTTGCCTGATAAGGGTTATAGCAGGAGGCACATTTCAGCTAAGACTGCGTTGTACACTGGCAAAATTGAGACCCATAATTCTGCAGCAGCGAAAGCAATAGTGGAAACCCAGTTCAGCAAGTTACTTCAGCACACACATAACTAAGATCTTGTCTACCCTACAGAGTAAAGTTGATGCAAGGAAGCTTACATTGACATAACTCTGTAAGCATCTACATTAAAATTTTGCTCCCGCCAAAGAAACTTGTCCACTACACCAACTTAATAACCCCACCTCCACTAGAGGTGCAGAGTCAATGTTGAGGTAGTTAGGTCAATGCTGTGTCAGTGTAGCCATTGCCTCGCTAACATCAACTGTTACTGGCTTTCAGAAGCCATCCCATATTGCCCCATACTGGCAGTTCAATCAGTGCAAGCACTCTTGGTGAGAATGGGTCGCACACTGCCAACACAAGGAGCAAAGTGTAGACAGGCACAGATGATGTAATTATTGCAGCAGCTGCATGCCAACATAAGTTAGGTTGACTTAATTTTGTAGTGTAGACATGCCCTAAGAATGTGAGTTCCATTATGCTGAGCGATACTGATGACTGCTTGGATCACAAACCTTTTTGATATTGGGTGTCAACACATCCTTCACTTACGATAGTTGTAAGAAGTATTCAAGGGGCTACATCTAATACAAGGCCTAATAGAGTCTGCCCAAAAACCAGCACCATGTGAGCATGGTGTTCCACTGGGTATTATCACCAGGGTGGAGGGATGGTAAGACAGAACACACAGAAACAGAACAGAAAAGACCAGAGAGAGAGGCAGAGGCAAAAATCAAAAAATCCAAGCAGCTGCCTTCAAGCACAGTGTGATCCTGGAAAAAGCTAGAGAACGTGCTTTTGGGCCTGATGTTGGCTAATGAGGCTGTAAGATAAGAAACTGCTCCTCTTGTTCTTGGTTCCCCCTGCATTTGGAGAAGCAGGACTTTGTACAGTCATTGTAATTAAACAAGATTGCATCAAAGAAAATACCAGTCTCCATCCATTTCTGCTTCCAACTGGAACATCCCCAGGGCTCTGAAATTTGACTAGCTGCTTGGATCAAAAAGGGGCACCAGTTCTCAGGTGACTTAAAGCAAATGATTAAGTGCCTTGCTGAAATGGGGCCTTAATGCAGAGCAGCCACTGGCATTTTGCCACCGTGTTGCCTAATCCTACCTTTGGAGCTGGCTCTCAAGGAGTTAAGGAGTCTGACACCATTAATTTATTAAGCTATTAAATAATATATTTTATTTGATTAGCACATGGTTTCCTTCTCTTTTGTGTTTCTTTCTAGGAGCCAGAGAGGAAAGTGATCTAGCCCTGGTTCATAAAGATGACCTCCCCCTAGGCCTCTCTATGCAGCCCAGAGAATTCCCCCACCCACATACTGCAGTGGAGTCCCCCGCAGGGATGTAAGGCTCTTTGGGGTAAGATTGATGATGATGATTGATGATAGGTGCTGGACTGCCATGTGATAAGGAATAACGGTAAAGATCGGGGGAGCTTTGCTGCATATCCAATAATTAATGTCTCAATCTCTTTTCTCTTTTGCAGATCTCAGAAACATGGGCGCTGGTGTTGAGGCAGTGCTCAGACAGCCATGACTGGCCCCCATATGAACTAAGTAAATTGGCGGAGGTGATTGTATACATGTGTGTTTGTGTCCTTGGTGTTTTACTGGGCCAAAAAAAATTCAAATGTTTTAACTGCTATAGTCATTTTGAGTAAGAATTTATTTTATATTTGAGTTTTGCATTCTCCGCTGCTCTGAGGAGTCAAGTGAGTGGCCCTAGAAGAGGAACCAGTACAGTCAAGACCAGCTAAGTACCATCTCGGCTGTATAATCTGGGCTGCCCTGAATGAAGGAAAGGACCAGGCAGAGCCAAGATTAGCAAAAAGTAAACTAGTATCACTTCAGTGGCTCACAGGCCTTCATACAGCCAGCAGGTAAGTGGCTTAACAGGTGATGGAGCTAGTGCTTTGAGCTGTCAAAGCTGTGGATGGGCAGGAACGTCATGGGATTGCATTTATGGGACTAATTGCACTATTGCAATAGCTGCTACACCCAGTGCTTGTTATTGCCTCTGGCACTACAACAGAGCAGATGACACAGTACTTACCCTTGCTTAGCTTGAAATCAGTGGAAGTTAGGAGCCTAAATACCTTTGAGGAGCTGAGCCTTAGTTACTTTGGATGTAGTAATAACTCAGTTCTATTGTTTAGACTTTGAATGTCCAGTTTCAGCACTGTATTAGTGTTGTGTACTCCAGCCTTCCTTAAGTAAACTTGTTTTAATTTTGAATGCTAAGGTGTGTTTCTGTATATTGGCTATTGTGATTGGGTCAGGGGTGGCAGGTATAATAGGCATGGGGAGGCTAAGCCAAGCTCTGCCTCTGCCCATGATCTGCTCTCTTCCCCAGGCCGGTGCCTAAACCGTCGGGAACTCAGCTTCACTACCAGCCAGAGACCAGTGGGCCGGTGCTGACACCGGCCAGCAACCCAGTGCTGGAGGCCGATGCTGAGGCCAGCCGGCAACCTGGTGCTGAGGTTGGCCAGCAGCCCGGCACTGACTCATAGACTTAAAGGCCAGAAGGAACCATCATGATCATCTAGTGCGACCTCCTGCACATTGCAGGCCACAGAACCTCACCCACTCACCCCTGTAATAGTCTCAGAATCTTTGGCTGAGTTACTGAACTCCTCAAATCATGATTAAAAGAATTCCTGTTAGAGAGACTCCATCATTTGCTCTAGTTCAAACTACCAAGTGATATGTGCCCCACACTGCAAAGGAAGGCAAAAAATCCCACAAACCTCAGAGTCTCTGCCAATCTGACCTAAGTGGAAAATTATTCCCAACCCCAAATGTGGCAATCAGTTAAACCCTGAGCAAAAAAAGTATTGCTAGTCCCTATGTGCATGACCTTGCATTTCGTACTATTACATTTCATCCCATTTCTATTACTTCAATTTTCAAGGTCATCCAAATCTTCTTGTGTGATATTCTGGTCCTTCTTCCAACCTCCCAACTTCATATCATCCACTAATTTTATTAACATGCTCCCACTTTTTGTGCCAAGATCATTAATGAAAATGTTAAATAAGACTGGTCCCAAGACTGATCCCTGAGGAACTCCACTAGTAACCTCTCTCTAGCCTGATAGTATGACCCATTGTAGTCTCCCCTTTAACCAGTTCCTTATCCACCTTTTGATAGTTATATTAATCCCTGTCTTCTCCATTTTAACTAATACTTTCCCATTTGGAACTGTGCCTTACTGAAATCCAGGTACATTAGATCTACTGCATTTCCTTTGTCTAGAAAATTGGTTATCTTCTCAAAGAAGGAGATCAGGTTAGTCTGGTACAAGCTACCTTTTGTAAAATCATGTTGCATTTTATCCCAATTACCATTTGCTTCTGTCCTTAACTACTTTCTCTTTCAAAATTTGTTCTAAGACCTTGCATACCATTGATGTCAAACTAACAGGCCTGTGGTTTCCTAGATCACTTTTTCCCTCTTTTCTTAAATACAGGTACTATATTTGCAATTATCCAGTCATATGTATGTCCCCTGAGTTTATGGATTCATTAAAAATCCTTGCTATTGGGCTTGCAATTTTGTCTCCTAGTTCCTTTAACATTCTTGGATAGAAATTATCTGGGCTTTCCACTTTGATCCCATTAAGCTGACTGAGTTTGACTTCCACCTCTGATGTGGTCATTTCTACTTCCATATCCATATTCCCATTAGCCACACTGCCACTGCCCCAAGCACCTCAATACTCATATTAAAAACTGCAAAGAGTCCTGTGGCACCTTATAGACTAACAGACGTATTGGAGCATGACCACTACATGCATCCGACGAAGTGGGTATTCACCCACGAAAGCTCATGCTCCAATAGTCTATAAGGTGCCACAGGACTCTTTGCTGCTTTTACAGATCCAGACTAACATAGCTACCCCTCTGATATTAAAAACTGAGGCAAAATATTTGTTTACGTGTTGGGCCCATAGGTGTCGACTTCCACTCTTCCCAGTGGGTGCTCGACTCCCTGGCCCCACCTCTGCACCACCCTCACCCCACCCCCATTCCATCTCTTCCCCAAAGTCCCTACCCCTGCTCCATCTCTTCTCCACCTCCTCCCCTGAGCGTGCCACATTTCCACTTCTCCTCTCCCTCCCAGCAAGAAAAAACAGCTGTTTGGCAGCAGCTGGATGGAAACGCTGGTAAGCAGGTGGAGGAGTGGGGACGCTGCGCACTGGGGGTGGGGGGAGTAGGTGGGGCGGGGCATGAGGGGAGCTTGGCAGTCAGTGGGTGCTAATTTTCCCCCGTGGGTGCTCCACCCCAGAGCACCCACGGAGTTAGTGCCTATGGTTGGGCCATGCCTAGATCATCTTTAATCTCCACCGCATCCTCAGTGTTTAGCAGTCCCACTTCTTTTTTCCTTGTTTTCTTTTTATTTATATGGCTAAAGAAACTTTTCCTATTGGTTTTAATTTCCTCTGCAAGGTCCAACTCTGCTTGGCTTTTGCCAGTTCTCATTTTTCCCCTAAACTTTCTGACCACTTTCTGTGCTGATCCATCCCTTCTCCTATTCCTTGTAGGCTTTCTGCTTTCTCTTAATCACCTGTTTTATCTGTGTGGTCTGCAACCCTTCCCTATGAATTTTTTCCCCTTACTGGGGATGCAGGCTTTAGATAGATTCTACAACTTTGACTTAAAGTAATTCCAATTCTCTTCCACATTCAGATCCTGGAGTTCTTCAGTCTAGGGCACTTCCCTAACTAATTCCCCTAATTATTTAATGTTTGTCCTTTTCCTTAAGTACACTTATTTTAGTTTTGAATGCTAACATGGGTTTCTGTATATGTGCTATTGCTATTAGGTCAAATTCAACTCTGAATTATACCCTGTGTATTTCTCTTGACACATGTATCATGCATATGAGGACAAATTACAAATGGTGTAAAATTGATCTCCATTGCTGGGTTTAGATGACTCAGACACTTTCAGAGGAATCTTTGTACAAAACAGACAAACAACTGGCAGACAAATTGCAATAACCAATAAATGGGCTGTCTTTTGAGTATATAGCACAGTTTACAAATAAACTGTCTTGCTCATTTTACAGACTCAGAGCCAACCACACTGCACTCCCTCAACTTTCATTGCCTTGCACCTCACACCCTCTTTTGTGAGTCACATCAGAATCCTGTGAAGACCCTGTTTTAACTCATGGGGCTATCATGAGATAAGCCATGTATGGTAGGCTCTTTTCACCAGTAAAATAATAACCATTGATGGACCTAGCCAAGATGGTCAGGGATGCAACCCCATGCTCTGGATGTCCCTAACCTTCTGACTGCCAGATGCAGGGACTGCATGACAGGATGGATCACTTGATTATTGCCTCATTCTGTTCATTCCCTTTGAAGCATCTGGCACTGGCCAAAGCTGGAAGGCATAATACTGGGCTAGTGGACCATTGGTCTGACCCAGATTGGCCATTTTTATATTCAGTATAAGAGATGATCAGTTCAATTTACTTGGTCCAGTGATGTATTACCAGGTAAAATATTTGGGCCAAATTTTGCTTTCAAATAAGCCTGTGTAACCTTATTGAATTCAGTGTAAATGAGAGCAAAATTTGGATTCATGATCTTTTCTTATTTGTCTTGCAAACATTAATATAGAAATAATGGAACTGAATCTATTTCAATAGTAATAATAGAGCATTACAGGGTAAAAACAGACAAGAGCAGTTTCAGTACAGTAATCAGGTGAGAGCTTTACTGGACGGTAAAATGTAATGAGTGATGCAAAAGGAAAGTTAAAAGTTGTGAATTAACAATACACGTCAAAACTTTTGAGAGAAAAGCATACCACTTCTTGCCCATTTGACCCACCATTTGCCTAGTGGAGTGGCGTTTGGACAGTACCTTCCTAACTCGTGACATTCAAATTCTGCAAAGGACATTTTCAAGCCCATAGGTGCTGCTATGTCAGCAGCTAAATCTGGAACAATTTCACTTCTGCAAATTGTGGACACAACCTCTTATAAATTACTCAAAAAACTGCTAAGCAGGATTCGTATACACTTCAAAAGCATCTGGATGACCTCCACAGTATTTAGACAAATGTCAGAGAAACTTATAAACCATGGCAATCAGTTGACTGAACTTGAGCTCACATCTGGGGTGTCGGCAGCTTCAGTTACTTTTTGTGATGTCAGACAATATATGAAGACATTTTGAAATATCTCAAATGCTACATGATCCATCTCGATGAGTTTGGAGAAATATTTGTTGATCTGGAATATTAGGATTATTGGTCTCAAGGGTAAATTTCTGGGAGAAGTGCCAGAGACTATTTATGCAACGTTTGTGTTTGAAACTTTATAGCAATTAGGGCTAAGAGCTTAGCCCAGTTTGGAAGCAGTCCACTTCATTCCACTGTAGGCCAAAAGCCCAATGTTTGATGGACATCAAGGAGGAAAGACAGCCATTATTATCAGTCTCATATTACAGGAAGGAAACATAATTTTAAAAGCAGCAAAATTGGCTGGATGGCTTACAAAGAGATTTATATTTCTCTGAACCCAGATTATCCTGATGCAGTACTTAAGAGCAGGCTCACATTTGCAGTAGTAAAAATATAGCAAAAGACCCCACTTTGCTGTAATTTTGTAGTGAGGCTGAATTTAGTCAGAGGTTCTGTGTTCCTTTCTGGGGATACAAGGATATGTTTCCACTAAGGCCACAGAGACACAAAGGCTTTTCTTAACTTCAAAAATAGAGGCAGTTTGATGAGATAAAATTATTGGACCTCACAGGATCATTAGCTGTCTCATGCCTTCCTTGAATATGTTATATCTATACATCTTTTCCTGTACATTAATGTAGTGATTATATTGTATATATGTATAAATGGAGTACTGACATTCTGACTTGTTTTATTTTTGGAAGTTTAGATTTCATCCAGAGAACTTTGTTTGTTAGTCTAGCAAAATTAATATGTGCAATTGTTCGGTCCCTGAGTGGGATTTGCAAAAACACTCAGGTGATGGTCTAACTGCTCCCACTGTTGTCAATGGTAAAACACCAAGTGACATCAATAGGGGCAGAGCAAGACCATCAGTGAATGTTCTGAAATCCCATCTGTAATTATTTTTTTAACTAAGGTTTCTTTTTAGGCTGTGCATTTTTTCTAAGAGTTGAAATAATTCTTACTTAGCAATGGGCACTCTGGGATGAACTAATCCGTTTACATGTCATTGTAATTTCAGTGGATTGCATACTTCAAGTTGAGCTAGAACAGTGGTTCTCAAACTTTTGTTCTGGTGACCCCTTTCACATAGCAAGCCTCTGAGTGTGACCCCCCTCCCCCCGCCCTTATAAATTAAAAACACTTTTTAATATATTTAACATCATTATAAATGCTGGAGGCAAAACCGGGTTTGGGGTAAAGGCTGACAGCTCATGACCCCCCCAAGGGGTCCCGATCCCCAGTTTGAGAGCTCCTGAGCTAGATCAATGTTTTTCATTTTTATTTATGTAACTGATCAGCAATACTTAGCTGGGTAGTAGTGTGATGCTATAGATGCTCAGATTAGGACCATATAAATACATAAATTAGCGAGATGTATTGGCAGCAGAGCTAATATGTTTGTAAATTTTATTGATTACCTCCTTTAACGGACTATCATATGAACTATGCAATTCCCACCACCACTATAATGGAAGACTCCTCTTTCCTGAGTCCTAGAATGGTGTAAAGTGATATTCTGGCACCAGATGAATGTTAGTACAGACCCTCTGTTTTGGAGCATTTTTCATATTTTTATTACTTGTTTCTTTGGAGATGGTTTGTCCACCATATAGCTTGATGTGCATTGGAAATCATGCACTGTTATAAAACACTGCTTAATAAAAGTAAAGATGTTTTTAACCCTTCCCTCCATATCCACTAAAGTAAGGAAATTAAATACAATGAGAACATTCCAAATCTTTTAAGTTAAGTTGCTATGACACACATGAAGAAATGTTAAATTAAGGCAGAGGCTGCTGTCTCTGACTTATAATGTTCTGCCTTTCATGTAATTTTTAAATGTTATCTTCATCGTCTTTCCACTGGGCTCTAGCTATATTTGTCTGTAGGACACAGCACCTATTCAGTGATCCTCATGGTCACTCAGCTGGGGAGGATTTAATCTGCCCCATCCTGCTGGGACATCAGGGAAGTACTGCCACCTGAAATCATTCTCCAGTGCTCTGTTTCCATCATAGGCAAGGAAGGGGGAGCCATGGACAACTTCTAGGGAGGGAGAGGGGTTTGGCAGTTGTGTAAGCATTATGCAGCAGCTTGAAGTGGCAGTGGAGCCCAGCCAACAAGAGCCAGGATTTGGTCCAATTTCATTAAAATAAATCTTTGCTCTTTGAAGGGCATGATTTGATAAAAATTCTGCTGTCTTCAAGTCACTTTAATATTCAGCTTGTTCACTTTTATTAGAAATTTGCATAGTATGGCCATAAATTTCCTGAAATTATGTCAGACTTCTTCTTTAATCTCTTTTAAATAAAATGCTAGCAGTTGCAGGTGCTGCTTATATAAGCTACAGCCTGAATGGCCCAAGACCTAGTTTACAGATAGTGTCACTAGGTAAAGTTGGGCCTGTCAGGAATTAGGGCCCTAAGCTTTAGACTGTGGGTAACACAACCAAGGGGTCCTGAGAGCAACCTGGAGGTAGCACAGCCTAAGGGGCTGCCAGTTAACATAGTTGGAGGGGAAGGGGATCTATAGGGAGTAGAAAATGTCACCTGTGGTAGGCCAGAATGGGAAAACTTGTCAGTATTTAGCTGTAGGCCCTAGGAGGAGGACTACAGAGAACCCTGTACCAGCAGGCCCTGGCTTGGAGGGCAAGTGAAGTTCTTATATTATGGAACCAGAACGGCTTGATGAAGCAGACCCCAACAGGGGGAATGTTCATTAAAATTCCTGGCTGTGTGTGAGTTAATTGCAGAGTGAGGGGGAGGGAAACTGAGGCTGGGGTGACTGTTTCCATCCCAGGGAAGTGGCCTCTGAACCACACCCTGCCTCTCCTTCTATGCTTCATCATAAGAAATGTAATCAGCTGGGTTGCTCTTGTTGTCTATGTAGGAGTGTGTCTTCACTGCATAGTTAAGCCAGGTGATCAGCATCCAGCTTTGAGCACCCAGGTCACCCTCCTTTGGGTGTGAGCATCCCCACAGCAAAGCCCTACCTGCTTTATTATGTCCTCACTGTTTCTGTATTCACCTGTGAGTGTCTGGGCGCATATCCCGTGGTTCTGTGCCCTGAGACTCTGTAGGATTCTTTCCCAGGCAGTTGGGACAGAACTTGTTTGTACTTTGGGGGAAATTGTGGGAAAGCACTGGAAGGTGATCAGCATTTAAATTATTGTTTGCATCTGCATTACAAAGTGGACAGGTTCTAGCCAGATTTAAACTCTGGAGGCTGAGCGTTAACCTAGCTCCCTAACCACATAAGCTAGCCCAGATTTAAAGCACCTCAAACTCTGCTCGTAGGGTTTTGTGTGTGGATGGTAAGGGGGCTTGGGCTAAAAGCCAAGTGAGAGCCTGAGTTAACTGCAGTAAAGACACAGCCTAACTTAGGAGGCTGATCCCAACACCAGTTGCTTTGCGCCACTCCACAGGCAGATGGGGCTGTAAATGAACAACATGGGGCCTGGGGAGAATTTCCCCATCAGAGGCACAGCATAGGATTGATGTAAGCAGCCCCCACCCAAGCCCTAGCAGAGAGGATGTGCTGGGAGGGGGGGCAAGTGCATAGCACCTTTCACTGTGTAGGCTGTGAACTGCAAGGCAGCCCACTGACAACATGGGGCAGGCTGCCATAAGTTACAACAGCCCCTGATGCTAAGCATAAAAAACTATTGAAATAGAGCCTGCTTTTGCCATTCCAAGGCCAGGGCTACACTAAAGAGTTAGGTCAACCCAGCTATGTCGTTCAGGGGTGTGAAAAAGCCACACCCGAGTGACACAGTTAACTGACCTAACCCTTGACAGTGCTAGGTCAATGGAAGAACTGTGCTAGGAGAGAGATCACTTGATCATTACCTGTTAGGTTCACTCCCTCTGGGACACCTGGCATTGGCCACTGTTGGTAGATAGGGTACTGGGCTGGATGGACCTTTGGTCTGACCCAGTATGGGGTAGTTTGTTCCAGTGGTTAATCCTCCTCACTGTTAAAAATTGTGTGACTTATTTTTTATTTGACTTCAGCGTCCAGCCATTGGGTCTTATGTTTTTCTCCACAAGATTAAAAAGCCCTTTTGTAAACAATATTTTCTTGCAGTGAAGGTGTTTATACATTGTCATCTCTTGATCATCTTTTGAGAAACTGAACAAATTGAGCTCTAAATCTCTCCCTGTAAGGGATTTTTTTCTAGCCCTCATGTAACTTTTTTGGATTTTCACTGCACCCTCTAATTTTTAAAAATGTGAACACCAGAACTGTATGCAGCATTTCAGTATCGCTCTCCCCAGACCAAATAAATAGGAAAAATCACCTCCCTACTCCCATTCACTAGTCTGCTCTTTATACATTCACGGATCACATTGGCCCTTTTGCCACAGTATTGCTTTGGGATTCCCACATTAATTTGTCCACTATGACCCCTAAATCCTTTTCAGAGTCAGTGCTTTACAGGATATAGCACCCCATTCAGTAGGTAGCCTGCATTCTTTGTTCCTAGATATGTGATTTTGCATTTAGCTAGATTCAGGGGCGGCTCTAGACATTTCGCCACCCCAAGCACGGCGGCATGCTGCGGGGGGCGCTCTGCCGGTCGCCGGTCCCACGGCTCTGGTGGACCTCCCGCAGGCATGCGGTGGACCTCTCGTGGCTTCGGTGGACCTCCCACAGGCGACCTTCCGCAAGCATGCTGCTGAAGGCAGCCTGCCTGCCGCCCTCCTGGTGACCGGCAGAGCGCCCCCCACGGCATGCCGCCCCCAAGCATGCGCTTGGCGTGCTGGGGCCTGGAGCCGCCCCTGGCTAGATTGAGTGGCCCCAGTTTACCAGGTGATCCAGATCACTCTGGATATCTTCTGTCTTCATAATTACTTACCACTCTGCCAATCTTTGTGTCATCCACAAATGTTGTTAGCAATTATTCTATATTCATCATGAAAACACTGATAGTGTTGGGCCTAGAACTGGTCACTGCAGAACCTAACTAGAAATACTCCCATTCAATGATGATTCTCCCTTGACAACTACTTTTCGATATCTGCCAGTTAACCAGCTCTTAATCCATGTAATGATGCTGTTAATGTTGTATAGCGCAATTTTAAAAAAAATCAGAATGTTGTACAATACCAAGTCAACTGAGTCAAAAGTCTCAGTTTATCGCATCTACACAGTTACCTTTATCACCCACACTTGTTATCTCAAAAAATAAAATCAGGTTTAACAAGACCTATTTTCCATAAAACAATGTTGACTGGCATTAACTACATTCCTATCCTTTAATTCTTTATCAATTGAAACCTGTATCAGCTTTGATATTATTTTGCCTGGGATTGATGTCAGTCTAACCAGCCTATATATTTAGTTACTCCTATCATCTTCCCCTTTTTGAATATTGACACAATGTTAGCACTCTTCCAGTCTTCTAGAATTTCCCCAATATTCCAAGATTTTTTAAAAATTAACATCTCCTCAGGCAACTCTTTTAGGATACTTTGGTTCAAGTTATCCAGACTTACTGATTTCAAACATCCACTAGGAAGGAAGAAGTGATCTGTGAGGGAGCCTGATTCCATACCATTTGGGTCTTGAAAAGTTAAAAGCAGGAATTTTAATTGAACCCTGAGGCACATGGGCAGCCAATGGAGGGAACAGAACTCTGGTGAGATGTGTCCAATTCAGGCAGACTGTGTATGTATTACAAGCTGGCGTTTGATTGACTAGAGTCTTGAGGTGATGAATATGAGACGTCTGTAAACTGAGTGCTTCAGATTGTCATTATGCCACCAATCTCTGTGCAGTTGTCAGGCCCACATCAGAGGACTAGTCTCCTGGAAGAAATGTATTCTTGCTACCAGATTATCAAGGAACTGACTATACTAATGCCTTCCATTCTATGCATGCTTTGGACAATCAAAACACAGATATATTCTGCAGGGGATGCAGGCAGGGCCTTGGCTAGCTCCTCAAAGTGTTTTCCTCTTCCTGCCAGCATCACTTCCCTCTTCCATGGAATGAGTTCCAGGCAGGTGTTTTCCTTACTGTGGTCAAGTAGAGAATTATTTGTTTGGTGGGTGACTATAGACCAGGGGTGGGCAAACTACGGCCCACAGGCCGGATCCAGCCCATCAGGGCTTTGGATCCGGCCTGCAGGATTGCCACCTCCGTGGCACCGCAGGCCCCACACCGCTCCCAGAAGTGGCTGGTACCAAGTCCCTGCAGCCCCTGGGGGCGGGGGAGCAGAGGGCTCTGCATGCTGCCCTTGCCTGCAGGCACCGCCCTCCGCAGCTCCCATTGGCTGAGAACGGAGAACCGGGGCCAATGGGAGCTTCCGGGGAGGTACTTCTTAAACAAGCTTTCTGAAACAAATGCCACTGTCAACAAGCTCTCCAAGGAAGCAAAATTAAAGCCACATCCTATTTGTTCTCCTGCTTTTATTCTCTTGACAAGCTGTGATTGAGAAATAAGGAGATGTATTCATCTCGGGGGAGGGAGTGCTTTGAGAGCCCAGTGCTCTCTGAGCCCAAATCTGGACATTATTAATCTTCTGTTCACTTCTGCAGCTGTTCCTGTGATGATCCTTCATATGATTTAAGAGAGAAATAAACAGGAATAGCAATTTACAACTGAATAATCCATCTTGGTTGATGTCCTAATGACGTGGAAATTAGATGAATTATTCCTAATTATTGACAAAATTCCACCCTTATTTTGAGGAGCTGTGCTGGGAGAGGGTACTGACCTGTGCCAGCTGCACTTTCTGCCCTTTCAGGGCAGGTTGGTTTAGGATGATTTCCTGCAACATGCTGCTACTGTAGGTCAGAGAAATAGTAAGCATATGTGTCCCTGAGAGCAGCATACACACTCACTGGGCAAATGCTCTAGCTAGCAGGCCATCCTCCCAGGCTGTTATGATCCTCTTGAGCTACGGTATATAGGTTGGACCCATGCTGACCAAGTCCTGCTTGTATTAGGAAAGGGGCTTCCTGCTTCTTCTTTTCCCTTTGTAAATATGTCCATCAGAGGGCAGCACTTAACTCTATTAGTTCCAGCTACATACAATTCCAGCTGAACAGACACCATTCACATTTCATGCAATTTCAAGTGTACACCATACACAGGGTTGGCCCACAACATTTTGGCGCCTGAGGTGGGGAGCTCAAATGACGCCCCTATGCCCCCTTGCTTGGGCCAAAAGTTTGAAAGGTCTCAATTCTGCCTTCTTCCTGTTCTACTCCTCTCATGGTACTGCTCTGCTACCTACCCCAATAAAGGAGAACTAACAACTTAAAATGCTTTGTTCAAAAATTTTAAGTAACACTTAACTTTCAAATGCCTGAACAGCAAATGTAACTTTTCTTGTCTGCATAGTAAACACTGGCATTTTTATCTGTTTGAATAATCAAAGTGGTGCTTTCCGTGCCTTCTTGGTTGCAAAGATTTGAACTGCTTCCTGAAGGTCCACAGTCTGGGCCAGTTCATGCTCTGTTGAGATGGTTGCAAGGCTGACCAGCCTCTCCTGTGTCATTGTGGAGCGTAGATGTGTTTTTATTAACTTCAGCTTGGAGAAGCTGCGTTCTCCACTGGCAACTGTTATAGGAATTGTTAGAAGTATGCACAGAGCAACAAAAGCATTTGGAAAGAGGGTGGTCATCTTATTTGTGCACATATATTCCAGAACAGCCATTGGAGTTGATCCTGCTTAAATGTATCTTGAAAGGGCTTTCAGTTCATCACCTAAATCACTCACATCAACAGCACACATGTCATCATGTGTCAACACTGTCTCTAGTGCCCTGCATTGCTGGTGTAGGTCTTCTTCAGGTATAGTGAGGAGTTCTGGAATATTGTACAACATCCCAAATATACTGCTGTGTTCCTTGAGCTGCATGAAACATTCTTCAACTGACTGTATTGCACAATCTAGCACGGGGGGGGCAAACTTTTTGGCCTGAGGGCTACATCAGGTTTTGGAAATTGTATGGAGGGCCATTTAGGGGAGGTGGACGTGGCCCGGTCCCCATCTCCATCCGCCTACCCCCCCCCCCGCCCCCGCTTCTCACCCCTGACGGCCCACCCTCGGGACTTATGTCCCATCCAACACCCCCCCCCCCGTTCCCCAACAGCCCCCTGAGACCCCTGTCCCATCCACATACACACACCCCTGCCCCTCGCTAAAGAATATGCAGCCATCGTGGACAGGGTGCTTGGGGCAGCCAACAGTGAGGAGCGGCATGTCCGGGTCTTCGGCGGCAATTCTGTGGCAGGTCCCTCACTCCCTCTTGGAGCGAAGGACCAGCCGCTGAATTGCCGCCGAAGACTGAAGCGGTGGCTGTAGAGCTGCAGATCGCGATCATGGCTTTTTTTTTTTTTTGCTTTGCTTTTTTTCTTTTTGCTGCTTGGGGTGGCAAAAACCGTGGAGCCGGCCCTGGTCGTGGACGAGGGAGTCCGCTTGCGGAAGCAGCTGGAGGAGTCCGAAAAGAAGTGGACCGCTCTGGAGGCACATGGGCGACTGGTCCAGGCCAGGAGACACCTCTACCTTGAGGGGTGGGGTGGGGTGGGGTGGCGTGGCGTGGGGTGTGTAGCAGAGTGGTTACCCGCTCCTGCCCTGTGGGGCTTGAAACAGCCCAGGAGAGGGCTGGGGCTGGGGAAGGGAGCAAAGCCCTGGCTGACTGGGGGGAAGTGGCTGCAGCTGGGGCCATACCCCAGACTAACCGGGCCTTATAAGAAGGCCAGGGCAGCCAGAAGCTTAGGAGTCTCTCTCTGCATTCAGAGAGAGAAGGGCCTGGCTGCTAGGGAGCTGAGCAGGGTACTGGGAGTGGAGCAGGTCTGAGGGAAGGCTAGAGGAGCTGGGGAGCTCTGGCCTAGGAAAGCCCCAGGCTGTGGGCCTAGCTGAGGGCCTAAGAACAGTACTGGGGCTGCAGAGGGGCAGCCCAGCTATAGAGAGAGGCAGCAGGTCCAACCCAACCTTGCCTGTGATGAGTGGCGTATACTGCAGTCTGCTCCAGGGAGTGGGGCTAGATGGTGACTGGCAGTAGCCTTACTGAGGTGAGTGGGGTTAGTGGGTGGGGGGTTCCCCTGGGTGGGGAGACCCAGAGTGTGAGGGGTAATGCCAGGGGGGCAGCAACCTGGAGAAAGGGGCACTGGGATCCTGGGAGGGACACGGGGACCAGCGGTAAGGTGGATCACCAGCCTGCAGGGGGTGCTCCAGGATGCTAAAAGAGCTAATTCCCTAAGGAGGAACCGCAGGGGTGAATCCACTCCCTTACAGTACCATAGCTGTCTCTCTGTTCCCCTCCTTTTAATTTTGTAAAATTTCCCTTACTCTTTCCCTATTACCTAATGTCCATTGTCCAAAGTGTTATTCATATCCCATCTGACACTGACTGATGTAACAATATCTTTGGGATAATTTAATTCCATCAATTATTATTTCTAATGGGCATTCAAATAGAGCAGTCCCATTAAATATGCCTCTTTGGCTAAACTGGTAATGAGGCAGTTAAGTATGAACTAATTAACATTAGGATGTCCTTTGCATTTGCAATTTGAATGATGAAGGCTCCATCACCATCATATAAATGTATCAGAGGGGTAGCCATGTTAGTCTGGATCTGTAAAAGCAGCAAACAGTCCCGTGGTACCTAACAGACTAACAGACGTATTGGAGCATGAGCTTTCATGGGTGAATACCCACTTTGTTGGATGCATGTCGGATGCATCATATAAATGACTCCCATAGCAGTAGGAGTGCACAAACAGAGCAGGGATGTCTCTTTGGGTCTGGAATGTCTATTCTTATAGATTTGGGGCTACACAGCTTTTGTGAGCCACATCCCCAAGTTCCATCGATTAAATGGGATGATGAGGATAAAAGTTCTGCATAGCATTAAAATATGTTAGACCTGCAGGAAAATCAAAACCACATAGACTTCTAGATACATTTCCCCCTCCTGTGCTGTTAATGTGGGAGGTAAATTTATGGGCTAGTATAATTAATCAGTACAGACATGCTATGTTTATATTTACCTACATTGCTCATGGTTTTAATATTGACTGGGTGGTGTTGTACAACTAGAGCAGGGGGTATAAGCAAGTCTTCCTGGAATAGTTTACAAATTAGATCTGTGAACAGGCAGGGTCAGCTCTAAGTTTAGCTGAAAATTACAGTATTTTAAATAGCTTTATGAAAGAGAAGAGTACATGTAAAACGTTCCTTTTGGTTACTGCATGCTCTTAAAGCCACATTTCTGGCACATTGGGCAGGATGTGTCTGCATCTTTGAGCAACTACTGAGGTTTCCAAGATGCTTGCCAGCTAAGGTAATTCAGATGGGTTATTTACACAATCAAGTTAAGTGCTGTGTAAGTAATGACACAATCCAGGCAGCTGTAGGGCTGCAACTAACCTGAAAGATAAAAAGTACCCACTTGATTGTCAGTAGCTGATCATGTTGATTTTAACCACTACATTTTACAGCAGCTAGTAGAAAATGTAAAGCAAGGAAATAAGTCAGAGCTTAAAAAAAATGCATTTCATGAATTGAGCATATTGTTGCTCTTTGTTACTATATTGTGGTGGTTTAGCAGCACTCGTATTTCCTGTGTGTGGGAGCTCTGCCTAGTGGGAGGAATACACAATCTGTAAAACTTTTCTCTAAAGCAAACAAGAAAGCAACAGGCTTGGGGGTATTCAGCACAATGCAGTGTAGGTGAACTTGGTCTGCTACTTCCTTAGCCAAAGTTCGTTCTTACTATTCCCTAGTAGAAATGTTTTTTAAAAAACCCTGTTACATAATACTGCCTTTAAAGGGGATTGAAGAAATGACCAAGAAACCTAAGGCATTCTTTTGCTCTACCATTACTAAGCATGTCAACATTAATAGAGAATGACTGCAAAGGTGGGGGAAGAAAGAGTATGACTCTCATAGGCCCTAGTTCAGCAAGGTATTTAAGCATATGCCTATCTGTAAGCCTATGTGACTGTTCACACAGTTAAAGGTAAAGCACTTTAAGTATCTTGCTGAATCAGAGCCATAATCAGCATCACATGATATAACTAAAATTTAGTGCAAGTATTCTAAGGTGGACTAATGTACCTGAGAAGATACTATGGTGGTGAGCAATATAGAAAACCTTAAGACAGATGGATAGAGAAACCATCAATTTTAAAGAACAAAACCAAAATTGATGTGTAGTATGGAGCGCACATTTCATTTTTCTATTCCTAAGTAAAAGCTAACAAACAATTAGATTTCCTTTATTAACTGAAAGGCTTTGCATGCATGAGAATTAAAGCTCTGCGACTTCAAAAAAATAACTACTATTACAATAACGGGAAATTTTTCTGAGTACAATGATCTTGTACTTTTGAAAATCTCTGAATAGTGTTAAGATTTAATAGAAATAAACATCTTCACATATAATTTAATATATTACCAGCTGCCATCTAACTTCGTAACTGGTAAACACAAGGTGATATTTGCAATACTGACTACCTTTACTCTTTTCAGTAATAGAGGCTAAATTAATCTCTGGGACATCTTGTCACCCTATGATCTCCGGGCCAAATCCTGCCCTGTGTAGTGCATTCCCAACTCTGTTCTCTTGATCCCAGAATTTCCTCTCTCCTTGCTTGCAGACTTTCAGCATCTAGTCTTTCCTTCTTTGCCCTATCACTCACTTCTTCTATTATCTCCAGCCCACCAGCCTCTCCACAGACCTAACTCCTCTCCTTCCTTCACTTACCTTTGTCAGCTCAATGGTCTGCCCCTTCAACCACACTTTCATCTACTGTACATTTGACTCCCTTCTTCTCTCACCACATTGTCTGCTCATGGACCGGCCCCCATCCCAACCTTGTATCTTCCTTCAGTTCCTCTTTCCTATCTGCCTATTGTCACACTCTTTAAGCTATGTCTACACTAGAGAGCTTACAGTGGCACCGCTGTATGGATGCAGCTGCACCTCTTTAAGATCTCTTATAAGCCAGCTCTCCCGTCAACATAATTAAACCACCCCAACAAGTGGCGGGAACTATGTTGGTGGGAGAAGCTCTCCCACCGACAAAATGCTGTGCACATCACCACTTATGCTGGAGAAATTTGTCGTTCATGGGGGTGTTTTTTCCACACCCCTGACTGATGGCAGTTTAGCCGACATAAGTGATAGTGTGGACATGGCCTTAGTCACTTCTTTGTGGGGAAAAGCTAGCAAACAGGAGCTATTAAACAGAGAGTTCTCCAGGTGAAGGAGGAGTGACTGTGACCCTTTGAGTGAATTAGCTGTCAGTTTGTTGTGTGCTTGCTTGCTGTATGCCTGCTGGATTGAAGTTTATAGGTGGTCTGTTTGGGGCGGGGCTGTGTGCTAAGTTTAGTGGCCTGCTAGGGGAGGCTGAGAGTTTCATCCTTTGACCCCAATCCCTTTGATCCCTTGGGGAGATCAGGAGTTTAAAAAGTCAGCTCATAGGCCACATCAAGAGCAGCAAATGGGAGTTTTGCCAGGGAGATTAGAGAGGCATGTGACAGTGAGATACACCCAATAAACATTTTCTAAACTTAGGCCAATAACTGCCCCAAAGGCAAGCAAGCGCATGCGCACACACACACACAAAACCTTGCAAAAGTAAAATACTAGCAGTCCAGCAGCAGAGAAGGCTCTATCAGTGCAATAAACTTGAATGCAGCATGTATTGCCTGTCTTGTGGGCAGGTGGCATATGTATGCATTTGGTACAAGAAACTCATGGCCCTCAGAGATGAAGTATGGAGTGCAAGAGAATACCGTGAAATCAGCTGGAAGAAGGGTCCTTCCAGTGGTGGAACCACAGTTATGTGATTTAGATAATGGCATAGAATACACTTATAAAGTTTGTGGATGATACCAAGCTGGGAGGGGTTGCAAGTGCTTTGGAGGATAGATTTAAATCAAAATAATCTGGACAACTGGAGAAATCATCTGAAGTAAATAGAATTAAATTCAATAAGGACAAATGCAAAATTTTCACTTGGGAAGACACAATCAGTTGCACACATGCAAAATGGGAAACAGCTGCCTAGGAAGGAGTACTGAGGAAAGGGATTGGGGAGTCATAGTGGATCACAAGCTAAATATGAGTCAACAGTGAAATGCTGTTGCAAAAATAGCAAACATCATTCTCGAATGTATTAGCAGGAATATTGTAAGCAAGACACAAGAAGTAATTCTACTGCTCTACACTGGTAAGGTCTCACCTGGAGTATTGTGTCCAGTTCTGAGTGCCACATTTCCAGAAAGATGTGGACAAACTGGAGAAAGTCCAGACGAGAGCAACAAAAAAGGTCTAGAAAACATGACCTATGAGGCAAGATTGAAAAAATTGGGTTTGATCTTCTGGAGAAGAGACAACTGAGGGGAGGGGCATGATAACCATTTTCAAGTACATAAAAGGTTGTTACAAGGAGGAGGGTGAAAAATTGTTCCCCTTAAATTAAAATTGTCCCCCTCCCCTTGGGGGGAGGGATAGCTCAGTGGTTTGAGGTAAACCCTGGGTTGTGAGTTCAATCCTTGAGGGGGCCATTTAAGGATCCAGGGCAAAATCAGTACTTGGTCCTGCTAGTGAAGGCAGGGGACTGGACTGGACCTGATGACCTTTCAAGGTCCCTTCCAGTTCTATGAGATAGGTATATCTCCATATATTTTTATATTTTATTTTAACCTTTGAGAATAAGACAAGAAGCAATGAGTTTAAATTGCAGCAAGGGAGGTTTAGGCTGGACATTAGGAAAAACTTTCTAACTATCATGGTGATTAGGCACTAGAATAAATTGCCTAGGGAGGTTGTGGAATCTCCATCATTGGAGATTTTTAAGAGCAGGTTAGACAAACACCTGTCAGGGATGGTCTAGATAATACTTAGTTCTTCCAGGAATGCAGGGCACTGGACTAGATGACCTCTTGAAGTCCCTTCCGGTCCTATGATTCCATTACGAAGACACAGATAATAGTAGAGGTGGATTCGATATTAGAAATAGAGATAGTTGGGTTTGTGATGACGAAGAAAACCACATGGTGAATTGCCTGCCAGGTGCGAAGATTGCAGACCTCTCAAGACATCTAGATAGACTTATGCACAGTGCTGGGGAGGAGCTGATGGTTATGGTAGATGTGGATACAAATGACTTAGGGAAAGCTAGGAGACCAAATGGAGGCCAAATTTAGGCTGCTAGGTAAGAGATTAAAGTCCAGGAACTCTATGTTGGCATTCTATGAAATGCTTCCAGTTCCAGTTCTAAGCACAGAGCCAGTTAGACAGGCAGAATTGCAGGGTCTTAATGTGTGGCTGAGATGATGGTGTTCAGAGAAGGAATTTAGGAATGGGGGAGCCTTTTGGGAAAGGAGGAGCCTATACAGGAAGGATGGTCTCCACCTAAACCAAAATGGAACCAGACTGCTGGCATGTAATATTAAAAAGGTTGTAGATGAGTTTTTAAATTCAGGGCTACGGGAAAGCCGACAGGTGCAGAAGAGCACATGGTTCGGACAGAGACATCTCTTAGAGGAGGCTCTATTAATGGGGATTCTATATATCCTAATAAAGAGGAGAGGATAGAAGTTGATAAAGTACAGGTAGAAAAGGAAGAGAAACAGTCAGACAAGAGTCCCATTCAACCATATCACATGAAGGCAGACAACTAAAGGCAGTGTAGGAAGCCGTATCTGCCAAATGGTGTGTTGAAAGTGCCTCTCTTCGAGCTCTCAGTGTCCAAGGGGAACTGTCAGAAATCCTGCCAATGCAGGTAATTTGCTGAATAATTTGGCTTCTGCCATCACTGACAGTAGTTCACTTCTTGTTGACAAGTGGGCGTGTTCTCTTTATGATTTTGTTCAGCTCCTTTGAGTCCATACAGAGCCTTAGTCCCCCTCCTTTTTTCTATACAATTACTAAGGAGTGAACCCAATCTGTTAATTCTTCTGTTCTCCAAATGATACCATTTGCAGTCATGTTTTGCAACTCTTCTTCTAGCCTCTTTCTTAAGGCTTGTGGAACTTTTTGTGATTCCGCATCTTCTCTTAAGCTTATCTTGTATGTTATTGGCAGGCAACCATTTTCTGTGGATATATCTTCATAAGATGCTAATTAATATTCTCATGTGTGGTTCTCTGTCTTTCTGTCTCACTATGGCATAAATCCTCTTAATGAAACCAAGCACTTTACAGACGTGGAGGCACAAAACTGATTGCTTCCCTCTGTGTACCACCACAAACTAATTTTATTGTTTTCCCTTTGTATTTAAGTGTGTGCGCACACTTTCCGAACTCAGGAATTATTCCTGCATTGTAGTCTTTCACAGACACTTCTGACTCTTCCACTTTTATGTGTTCCTTACTTCTCTCTATTTCAGTTTCTGTTATTACATTTACCAGTGCCCCAGTGTCTCTCCTATATGTCATATATGTGCACATTTTCATTAGCTGATCTTTTGAGTCTTTCAGCCTCCTCCATTATTGTGCTTAAGAACAGCTCTTCCTCTTCACTTGAGGTTCCCTTTCTGCACGTAATCCATCTACTGTTCTGCTTTCTCTGCACATTTTAGCATAACGGTTGGGTGTTTTACAGTTTCTACATATTTGCCTGAATGCTGGGCATTTCCTATACTCATTCTGGTTGCCACATCACTGGCATTGTTTCCTGCTTTCCATGTTTGTGTCTTTAGCCAATTTAATTTCTGTGAACTTTTCTTTTGATGGTTTAGCTTTAGTACTCACAGTCATGAGCCCTGTGCCTTTCCCTAGACTTTTTATTTGTGTTTGTTTGTCCTGCTGCTTGGCATATACATATTGTCCTTTATATTGCCAGATCCATCTCCCTTAGTAATTACACACAGACCATTTTTTATACCCCAGGACAATCTGGTCTTTAATGAGAGAGTCTAAATATTCCATATTCACAGGAATGACTTTTTAGTTTTAAGTCTGTGCTTAACTCCTCTATTGTTTCCCCTTCATTCTGTGTTCTAACCCTGAACATATCTTTCAAAAATAACACATTTTCTAAGGACGCAATGATCCTCGGACATTTTCATTATTTCTGCAATGCTTTCCTCTCTTTCCCTATCTGTATGGAATGCATTGCAGACATCCAGTGCATCTGTGCCTGCCACTGTTGAGAGCAAAACAATCTTTTCCTCAGCCTCCAGTTTGTTTGTCCCTGTGGCTTTCATATACAGCTCGAAATGCTGTTTGAACCATTTCCAGGCATATTCAGCATTTCCTCTGATTTTCAGGGTGGTGGGGGAAGTTACTTAGAGTGGCACAGATTCTGTAGCAGCCATTTCACTGTTACTCTTACTAAGTCTTCCTATTAGCGAGGCCTAAAAATAATAAATATATTTAATAAGTGTTATCCTCCAGAAAATCTCTCTTGTGCCCTTGGCTCATGGATTTAGACTCACTGGGCCAAATTCTATTCTCAGGTAAACCAATGAATAATCAGACTCACTACACTGACTTCAATAGAATCAGAATTTGGCCCATTAGCTTCATACTGTGGTACTGGTTTCCAGCCGTTGGTGTCTCAGAGGGCTAACATTGCATGCTTCTTTTCCTGCTTGGTTTGTAAAATGCCTCCGTGTGACTGCTTAATCAGAACTTCATTGGCCACTTGCATGAAACCTCCACATTCTAAACCAGGGATCGGCAACCTTTGGCATGCGGCCCGTCAGGGAAATCTGCTGGCAGGCCAGGATGGTTTGTTTACCCACAGCGTCCGCAAGTTCGGCCGATCACAGGTCCCACTGGCCGCAGTTCGCCATTCCAAGCCAATGGGGGCTGTGGGAAGTGGCAGCCAGAACATCGAATCATAGAATATCAGGATTGGAAGGGACCTCAGGAGATCATTTAGTCCAATCCCCTGCTCAAAGCAGGACCATCCTCAAATCCCTAAATTGTCCCCTCAAGGATTGAGCTCACAACCCTGGGTTTAGCAAGCCAATGCTCAAACCACTGAGCTATCCCTCAGCCCGCACCACTTCCCGCAGCCCCCATTGACCTGGAATGGTGAACCACGGCCAGTGGGAGCTGCGATCAGCCAAACCTGCGGACGTTGCAGGTAAACAAACCGTCCCAGCCCACCAGCAGATTTCCCTGATGGGCTGTGTGCCAAAGGTTGCCGATCCCTGTTCTAAACAGACTTGTACTGTAGCCAGTAAAATCCTTTGTACCCTAAAACATTAAAACCTCTCTTTTTTGTGCAACAAATCTTTCTAGAAGAAAATTGATATCCTGCTATCTGCTAGATCACTAGATGGGTAACTTTCACTTGCATTACTGCTAATGTTAGTACTTCTGTGTTGGAGCAGCTCCTGAGAGCGCTTGCTGGATATCAACCCTTTATGCCATTAATGCATTCTTCTCCCTTCTCGGAAGAAACCTCATCACCTGTTTCATCATGTGAGAAAATCTCATCACCGATACTTTCATGGATGCAGTAATAAAAGACATTGCAATAGAACAATTACATTTGGTGCATTATAGAAGATTCTCTCTGGGGTGGAAATAGATGTTCCTGCAATAGCTTTGTTTTCTAAAGATTAGTCACTTTCAAAATACAATCTCTTCCGGAATTTCTTGAGAATATAAAATAAGAGAATCTACAAGTTATGCTTTGGATGCTTTTTCTAACCAAGAAAAATATATACAAATAGATCTGACAACATCCCTTTAGCTATGGGTATCTTTGCATAGTGTTATTCGCAATGTAATCTATGTTTTCATGACATACTATAAAACTGAATTAATAGATCATTAAGGTTGCAGAATCAAGCGCTCAAAAGTTAGGAAATGCCAGAATTCACTGTGCAATTTAATTTTGCACTCCTTGTGCATACATATTATGAGACAGTCTTTGAATACAGGATCACATGCTATTTTTTTTCTCAGGTGGGAGGCTTGAGATTGGGGCCCGGGAACAGGGGCTAAAGGGACTGAGACAGAGTTACTAATGTCTCTCAGGTGGGTGAGCTGGGAATGGTGACCTTTGAAAGGGATTCAAGAGTGTTGTAACCTTGTTTTATTTTGGGAATTTGCTATGGACCGTGGGCCTTTATATTAATAAAAGGGTTTGAATTTTCCACCAAGAGAGACACTATCCCTTTGTATGGATGGATGAAAGGGAAACCGAGGTAGGTGTGTTGTAGCCTGTCACAGGAGGGCTCCCAGGAAGGGGCTGCTTTACACACTTATTCAGACTGGCATTGACAAGAGAAATGAAATAATATAGAATATATATTTAATTGCAATCCCCACAGACTAAACAGTCACAGATTAAATTTATTTAGTAATATACAGTAGACGATCTGTACCAGATTACTGAACTAACACAAATACTGCTTCACAAATATGTACCTGTTCACTTATTTTGACAATATTAGCACAATTGCCAACCTTCTGAAATGTCAGGAGTTAAAATTAATTGCATTGCCTATGAGTTTTCAGCAGGCAACCTTGTAGCACAAATGTGTCTTGTAGAACTAAGAGCGTATTATCCTATTATAACAAACGATAATTACAGGGAAACAGAGGTAAATGTTTTAATCTGGATTAGGTTTAGGCTAATGTATGTATATGAGCCTGAACAAGGACTAGAGTTTGAATTCAGATTCAGTGGTATCGAAAAGTCTCTTCCTTTCAAGACTTAGGCCCCAGATGCTGGAAAATAGGGTGGTGACTCAGCTGGTCTTGTCGTAGGTGCTGGAACTAGGGGTGCTGAGGGTGCTGTCACACCTTCTGGCTTGAAATGGTTCATTATATACAGGGTTTACAATTTGGTTCAGTGGCTCTCAACACCCCCCCTGTACACATTGTTCTAGCACCCCTGGGTCCATGATCTGTTAGAAGGCTTGTTCTCTTGTTAAGAATGGCTGTTCTCACGTTATATCTGAACCATAACTGGAAAAGAGATCTCAAAATCCTGAACTAAAATTGTAGGGCAGGTTTGGATTTGTGGATTCAAATTCCACCCCTTTCTGCCTGAAATTTTAAGATGTTTGGATTTGAGATTCTGGTTTTGGTTCATCTCCAGGAGGAAGGCTAGAAAATTACAAATTTTCAATTTAATTTAATTCTTGGCAAAAGTGCTGAAGGATCACGTGGCCCTGTTTACAATTCTTTAATTGTTCTAGTCCAAACCATTATGAAACAGGCTATTTGGACAAGACAAAGGAGGGTGGCATAGAGCATGACAGTAATTCGAGAATCAATAAAAAAAGATTAGCAAGAACATATAGTTTTAATTCATCAAAACAACAGCAGTAAGCAAATGTAAACAGTCAGAAAAATGTAAGCAAATCATTAAAGACTCAGAAAAGTGTTTTGGTTTTGTTTTTCTTTAAAAGAAATGAAGAACAAGAATAAAGAAGCCTATGCAATGCTGGAACACCAGCACCGAGAGAGAGACTATAACAACAGCCAAGTGGGCAACAAATAACAATCAGCATTCAAAATGACAGTTTTGCCAACTCTGATAATTGTATTGCAAGTGACACAATTTTGGCTCCTGCTGCATACAGTATTGGGATGACAAGAATTATCATGCAATTTTGGGATGCAAAATACAAGTACATGAGCCCCCCACAATGCACTGTTGTATAGAGCAAGTTGCACTATTCTGCAAGTCTAGAGACATCAGTTCTAGTCCAGCTCTTCCACTGGCTATTGTTAATCCTTCTATGTGCTTAAACCTGATTATTAAATAAGGATTAATACACCAGATTTAGGAGTTAACTATAATTCACCCATTTCACAGTTAAGGTAACTGAGTGATTGTACAAAGTCATGTAAGGCAGAGCTGGAAACAAAATCCAGGTTTCTAACATAACAGAGCCAACTCTCATCCACTTTGCCACAAACTAGGTGCTCCAGTAATCCATCATGTGACTCTATGCCACCCTCTAGCAGCTAGACCACACATAGAGGTTTATTATTCTGCTAATATTTCCTTATCTGGTACTTTAGTTCAATGGTAGAAATTCATGCTTTTACATCCAGAGGTCTAGTCCCCACAGATGACATTATTCAAAACAAAACCAATTTATCTTAAACCTACAAAACAGGAGTTTTACAAACCAGGTGTGTTGGTTTAGGTTCTATTTGTGTCATCTGGCCATTGTTATAGCGATATGGTCAGGGAAGAAGGAGTGAAGAGACTTAACAACACCAGAGAACCATCAACACGCACCCATAATGAAGGAAAGGCAGATTGATGATCCTGAAGTGGAGGCTGGCACCCCTAAAGACAAGACAATTGATTACATCGAAACCAGGACAGAACGACCCTCTCGGAGGTGTTTTGGAATGTTGACATCAAAAGATAACACCAATTAAAGAGTAACTGGTCACAAACTGACACAGCAAAATCAGCAAAAAACTAACTTTGGGTTCGTTCTCCCACAACTCCGGGAGCATCGGATCATGACCAACAGAGCCCGACTCTCCTCTGTGACCAATCTGGCTCGCTACTAGGTAAGGGTGTGTGTGTGTGTGAGAATGGGGATTTTATTTAAATGGGCACAAACAAAACTGGTTTCCATCTACCTAAAATATCATTAAACAGACAAAGAATATATATAATAAAAATGGTTCAAATATACACACTATAAATTAGTACTAAGCATACTTAACTAAATAGAACTCTCTAAATAAAGAAATGGATTTCTCTCTCTGTATGCATAGGCTATTTATTATCTTATAGGTTATTATTTCTTATTTGTTTTAAGTCAAGGTTCCCCTTTCCTCAAATCACTCACTGGATACTGTCTAAGACCCATGTCAGTTTTTGAGCCTCAAGCACATCTTGTCACTTTCTGAAGAGATGTACTTGACTCCAGTGGTGCACATCAGACCAGACCATGTCTGAAGGACCTTTGGTTCCATGGTTCCAGATCTTCAGGCCAATATAAATCAATGACCGGAGATGACTGGAACTGATGCTCAGGAACAAACAAAAACAGGTGCCTAGAAACACACCATCAAACACGGACTGACTTGATGACACAGCTTTAAACTGACGTCTGTCTGTCTATCTGTCTGTCCTGCTCAACCTCTCGCCACTCAATCCTGGTTTCCCACTGTACTGGTTTCCAGGCTGCCTCCTCCCCTCGCCCTGTTTCTCTGTTTAGTAACAGACCCTCTGTTTCTTTCCATCTCTCTCCCCATCTCCCACAACCTGCTTCTGTCCCACAGCTATCCCCCTCTTCTTCTCCAGCTGTCATTTCCCCTCCCTCTCGGGGGAAGGGCCTCATCCTTGCTTTAGAACAATGACAGCGAATTCACCCTGAACACCCCCTAAATCAAATATCCCTGTACAGGGTTGAGTCTCTTTATCATATTTATATAACCCACTGGCAATGACTGTGTTGTAGAGCTCTGTATAGGCTTATCCCAGAGGTGGGCAAACTACGGCCCGTGGCCTACCCGGCCCCCAAGCTCCTGTCCCAAGGGGCTAGCCCCCCGCCCTTTCCCCACTGTCTTCCCTCCCCCGCAGCCTCAGTTCGCTCGCTCCAGCGCCGGTGCAATGCTCTGGGCGGCGGAGCTGTGAGCTCCTGGGGCAGCGCAGCTGCAGAGTCCAGCCTGACCCAGTACTCTGTGCTGCGTGGTGGAGGTGGTGGCAGTGGCAGCCACCGGTGCTCCAGGCAGCGCGGTAAGGGGACAGGGAGTGGATAGAGGGCAGGGGAGTTCATGGTCAGGGGCTGGGGGTGTGGATAGGGGTCGGGGTGGTCGGGGGAGGAACAGGGGGTTGATTGGGGACAGGTGTCCGGGGGGGCAGTCAGGAAGGAGGGGGGTTGGATGGGGCGGCAGGCGGCAATCAGGGGCAGGGGTTCCGGGGGCAGTCAGGGGATAGGGAAAAGGGGTGGTTGGATGGAGCAGGGGTCCAGGGGGGCAGTCAAGAAGGAGGGGAGGTTGGATGGGGCCGTGAGGGTCCAGGGGCGGTCAGGGGACAGGGAATGGGGGGGGTGGATGAGGCAGGGGTCCCAGATGGGCCATCAGGGAATAGGGGGGGTTGAATGGGGCAGAAGTCCTTGCGGGGGAGACAGACCCCCTCCCCTAACCGGCCCTCCATACAATTTACGAAACCCGATGCGGCTCTCAGGCCAAAAGTTTGCCCGCCCCTGTTCTAATCCATATAACGGGCAGTGGGTATAATAGGTCAGGGGAGGCTAAGCCTCCGGAAGCACACCGGCATGCCGCCTTTGGCCGGCCGCCGCTGAAAGCACGCTGGGACCGTGGCCCCACCCACGCTCCACCCTGTGGCCCTGCCCACACTCTGCCCCATGGCCCTGCCAATGCTCCATCCCTGGGCCATGGCTGCACTGCTCCTCTTCCTGCCCCTGCTTGCCTCTTCCCCCCGAAACCTCACCCTTGCTTCCCCTCTTCCCATCCCAGCTCCTCCCCTTCCCTCAAGCTCCCCCACCAACTGCAGGGTTCTACTGGGAACCACAGTGGCAAAAGCAGCAGCTCGTCAGGCCTTTGCTCTCAGGAGCCAGCGCCACTTGTTTGGCAGCTCATCCAGCATGGCTGTACTGCCCCCAGCACCACCCACTGAGGCCAGCACCAGGATCACTGGCAGCTGTCCCTGGTCACGCTGGAGTGTGCAAATGGCTTGCATGCTCCCAGACAGGAGACACATCACTGCAAGGACAGGACTCACTAGCTTGCACACACTAGCGTGATCAGGGACAGCTGCTGGTGAGTCTGGTGTCCACCCCAGTGGCTGGGGCTGGGGGCAGTACAGTCACACCAGAGGAGCGGCCCACGTGGGGCACTGGATCCTGGGAGTGGCAGCACCACATGCTCCTGCTTTCACTACTGCGGTTCCCAGTAGAGCCCTGCAGTTCCCTGGATATCCAAAAATAGCTGCATGTGCGGATATAAATTTTGTATCTGTGCCAGGCTCTAGCGAAGAGGTGCAAGCGGGGTGGGGGGAGGATGGTTTGGGAGAAGGAGTGGAGCGGGAGCAAGGGCCTGGGGCAGAGTAGCAGTGGAGCATGGGCAGGGCCTCGGGGAGAGGTGACTGAGCAGGGGCGGGCTTTGGGGAGGAACAGGGGGCGTGGTCCCCCCACTTCTAGGGTGCTTCCAGGGCTCATGCCAAGCCTTACCAAATGTGGGAGTCACGCGCCGCCCATGTCTATATTGACAATAATAGGTTTTCCCTCTTTTTGGATATTGAGGAAGTGCAAGAGGTCTGTACTTTGGCTCTGCCAAATGCTGATGATGACATATGTGAGTGGGGAAAAATAAATGTGAAAGTTAGTGTAAGAACTGTGGAGTAATTATTGGAATGATTTTATCCTGCAAAATATTATATTTAGAAATGAATGTCGATGTTCTGTTAACATTTGTTTTACTGTTGCATTTGTAGTGTTTGTATTTTTGTTAAGGGGAGCTACCTCTTTAAGAATAGGGTTTGAGAATGGAAGTGGAGTGTGGGACATTTTGCCTTTGATTCTGGAGAATGGAAGATGTTGCCTATGTAAACTCCAAAAAGGTCAGGACTTGATTTAATAAACTTATAGTGCTCGAGTCTTAAAACCAAGAAATGCCAGAATCCATGATTTTGACAAGAAAAACAGTAACATACCTTTTTACTGTGTACCTGAAAGATACTATATACACACCCCACATTCTTCATTGTCTATGCCAGGGGTTCTCACAACAAAATTTTGGTGGCCTCAGTGTGCGGCCACCAACTCTTACTGGTGGCCACTCTGACAATTTTTCCTAAAATACTTTGGGGAAAACAAATAAATATGCACATATACATGTGCAAATCGTTGTAATTTATTTATGTAGGTGGGTTTTTTTGGTTTTTTTGCAGACTCAATAATAAAAATAATGTAAAGTTGTCTCTATGCTTTACTGTACCTAAACAGAATAGAAACACAAATAAGTGTCTTTTTTTTGTTTCTTTTGCTTTTTTTGGTTGCTTTTTTTAAAGGACTTACTAGCTACTAAGTCTGCTGTGAAAAGTGATATTAACATATAAACAAATATCACTTTTCACAGACTTACGCAGCCCCAGCAAGCCTGAGGACAAATTAACTCCTGAATGGGGAGATGAGTATGGAGGCAGTGGGGACCAGGGGGTGATGGGGCACTGGGAGTGATGGGACACTGGGAGAGGTAGTGGGGGCCAGCAGTGATGGCAGGGGGGAGCGGTGAGCTCAGGGCCAGAGCCTGCCACCGCATGGCTGGGGAATGGAACCTGCCATCCACCACCCCAGGGCTAGAGCCCGACCTCATTGCCCCAGGGAAGGTGGGGAATTCACTGGCTGCCTGCTCCTCCAGCTTGTATGCCTCTGGGTGAGGGGTGTGAGGGGAGGGGCAGGGCCCAACCACTGCTGGCAGCCATGAAGGAGGGGTCACTGCTTCTCCAGCTCCCCCCCACGCCCTGCTCCAATCATCTCCCAGGAGGCTGTGGCTGCAAGAAAAACCCCTGGTGACTGCATGTGGCCACAGTGCCCGGTTGAGAAACACTGGATTCTATGCAAATATATCCCAGATATGATGATATTGCTTTATTGCGCTTCTGATATGTTTCTGTGAGTTTGTGTCGTCTTTTGATCAATGTCTTGCAAGCCAGTTTTTCTATGTATGGTACTGGGTTGAAAGAATGAATAGAAGGTCCAAGCAAGCTAATGAATATCAACAGTGCAAGCCAAAGTATTTTGGCATTTTTGCATTGGAGGTGGGGGGGGGGGAGAAAGATACTGTTCATTGTGCTGAACACTCTTTCTGTGTCAGCTGACATGGGATTTGCTTCAACAGCAAAGACCAGAGGTTTGAGATTCCCCCTGAACATCTTTGTCTTTACTGTTGATATAATCACAAAAGTGTTCTTTAACTGGTTCTAAACTCAGATGTAACTTTTCACATACTGTTATTTCTTCAGCTTCCTCTCCTCTCATACCAAGGATTCTCTGTATCTAGTGGTCACTTACCCAGACCTAAGAGCATTGAAGTTGGCAACATTCTGTTGATTATGCTTACCAAGAAGGATAGAGCAATTCCAGGCAACAGTGGTAAACAACAGAGATAAGGTTGTCGGCTAAGCTTTGGAGACACTGTTGCTGATTGTTTGTTTATGGGTGGATGCACTCTTCAACAGTGGTACTGACTTGAAAACCTGATCAGCAACAGCTTGCTGTGTTTGATATATGTGGGGAGCATCTTGTTTCATCTTCTTAATTGCCCAAACCATCTTAGTGAGGTCACCTTAGCTCAAGCATATCAGATGATCATTTTATAAGGTGTTCTTACAGTTTAGTTACCTCATCTAGTGTATCCATCGAAAGTCCAAATTTGGGTTTTGGCATTGTAGGACTGATCTTCAGATGCAAATGTGAAATGCATGTGAACAGCTGCATAATTTTTCCACATGGCTGATACTGCTTTAAAACTAGAAACCCATCAACATACCAACAGAATTTTTTGGATCATGTTACATTGTACACCAAGTTTTAAGGCACAAGCAAGTTTCAGTTGGTTTTGGGGAAATCAGATATAAACTGAATGTACCTTATCCATGAAAACTTTGAAGTGATTTTTTTCTCCAACTTCCTCAGTGGTGGTATCCCCAACATTAAGTTTAATTCTGTGAAATACACAATGCCCTTTGATAAGATCAGTGTCATATTTGGTTAAACTAGACAGCACTCCACTTTTTATCTTCACCATAATGCTAGCATAGTCACTGAATACACCAATAAAGTTCTTAATCAAATATTCATTGCAGAAAGCATGTTTTGCTAAACAAGCTTTGACCTCCTTAACAATCATCCCTGCATCACTTCCTTCTAATTAAATTAAGTCAAGAAAAAACTGAACAGCCGTGGAATGAATAACTGCATATATAGACAATCAACCCTGATTTCAAAGCTACTATTGTTGATTTGTCTATGAATACAGAATTTTTGGCTACTGAAGCAATAACTTCATCACAAAGATTTTTTTTCTCGTTTCCTGTCCAATAAGGTCTGTGATTTCATAGGCTGACTCAGCATGCAAAATAACATCTATATCTAAAACGTTGCTTCACTGCAAATTAGTCAAATCAGGAAGATCATTCAATTGTCATTTTTTTCCATAAAAAAGTAAACACTAGTTGTAAATTCGCACAGATGTCTTTTTGGTTTGGCAACAGCATTCTCCAGAACATTTGTCTGTGTATCATCTACAAACCAAGCAGTTACAGAGTGTATCACAATTGTCACATGTTCAAATATTTTCTTCCTCAGTGAGGAGTGCTGTAATTTTTTTTGTGGCAACATAAAATCCAACACTATCAGTGCTCCACTCCTCTGATGTCTGAGAAACTCCTTGTCTTGTGCTTGCTCCTAAGTGTTTAACTTCTTGGCAATGCAGTTTCTCAGTAGAAAGAAGCAGCCACAGATTAGCCTTTACAGAGTAAGTGGCCTGCTTTTTGTTCCAGCAAGAGGGAAATTCTGCTTTTTGTAGTGATAAGAGTTCATATGGAGCTAAATATAAATCCATTCCACATTTCCTTCTTCTGTTGATTTACTGGAATGCAAACAAGAGGCAGGGTTGGAAGTTGGTGAAGATGGTGAGGGCATGGCCAAAGCTGCAGGTGCTGAGTCAGAGATGACGTTGCAGATAATATTTCTCGTGATGCCAAACAAAACGGGGATGATGTCACCACTGAAGCTTCCAAGCCGAGCAAGAATTCACATTATTTTTTGTTCAAAATCTGGTGATGAGACAAATTTAATTAGTAATATGGCTCTCAACTCTGGAACCACTTTCAAAATGAATGAGGAGTACTTGTGGCACCTTAGAAACTAACAACTTTATTTGGGCATAAGCTTTCGTGGGCTAAAGCCCACTTCATCAGATGCATGTAGTGGAAAATACAGTAGGAAGATATATATATATATACACAGAGAACATGAAAAAATGGATATTGCCATACCAATTCTAACGAGATTAATCAAAACTTACTGACCAAACTTCTTAGGTCCAGTCCAATGGCTATTTCTTTTGTCCCTTCAGGTGCAGTGAATTGATGGGCAGAGAGGAGGGGGGTGCCTTGGGGTGTTTGTTCCTCCTTTTTTATAGTTTCAGTTCCACTCTTGAAAAAACATTTCCAGATGGGTATCAGGAGACAAAAGTGTAGACCTGCCCATAGACCTAAGGGTGGGGGTCGAACTAGGGTATGCAAGTTCAGCTACGTGAATAGCGTAGCTGAACTCGAAGTACCCTAGTTCGAACTACTTACCCGTCCAGACGCCGCAGGATCGAAGTCTGCGGCTCCAAGGTCAACTCCGCCACCGCCGTTTGCAGTGGTGGAGTACCGGAGTCGACCGGAGCGCGCGGGGAGTTCGAACTATCGCGTCCAGATTAGACGCGATAGTTCGAACTCTGAGAAGTCGAACTCACCGCGTCGACCCGGCAGGTAAGTTTAGACTAGCCCTATGTGGAAAGATGTACCCTATTGCTTTTTTCTCACCTTTTTTAGATTCCTTTGTTTCCCTTCCTGCTTAATGATTCTGTTTATTGTTTAAATGCAAATTTAAAAGAGCACACATTTCTTTGTTTGAGACAGACCTGTTTCCCAACGTCAGTTTGGAACAATAACACCATGCAGTGGAATTTTGTAACTTCACATACAATGTTGCTACACATTTTATCAGGATCATACAGATCATCAAATTATGAGTTTTCAAATGATATCTTAGAAGGCATATTTTGTACAATGATTATTTCAACAGTAGGGTGTGAGTACAGGGGTACATTCTGTCACAGGTCCTCTAGTGAGAGCTCCTGGGGTGTCAGCCAAAATCACCTTACTTTCTATGAAATTGAAAGACACTATCATTATAAAGCACATATTGGGGTGGGCAGAGAGAATTAAGATAAAGCATACGATTGGCCCCCAAAATCATGAGATTAAATAATATGTTTTGACCTATCTCATGGCTGCACTGGCCTGACTCATAATTTTCAAACTTGTGGAGTTGGCAAGACTGAAATTAGGCACAGAACGTCCAAAAGAAAAGTTAAAATAGCAAATTATTATTTCTGTGATTTAGAGAGAATGAGTCTCATAAAGAAGAAAGCTTTAAGAAGCTTTCTTAAAGTTCTATTTCTAGACAGGCTGAAATGCATAGTGAAATATAGCTATTATGTATTCAATCTTATCTGAGAAGAAACTGTCTTGAGACAAAAAGGATTTAAAAATACTTCTAGCAATTTGTGTTTGGTTCTGTCAGATGCAGCTTTCTTTTGAGGTAGTTGTTTGTCTGTTAGTATGTCCAGTCCTCTTGTCAAGTAAATGTAATAGTTGGTTCTTTATGCACTGTAGCCCAGGTGTGAGAAACACAAAACCTGACCTAGGAAATGGAGTAGCCAAAACAAGACCAGACCTGAGGAAGAAACCTGAGGATTCAGTCCATCATCACTCACAATATTGTGTCTACCTGGAATACTATGACCAGAAAATTCCAATTAAAGCCAAGGAATGTTAATTAGACATCTGATGCATTGCACAAAATAAAGCCAAATTTAATCTGACAGTCTCAGTCATGTTACTAAAATATATCTGTAATGTTGAAATCCATGACACACAAAAGGGGCATTTATTTACGTGACATTTGTTCAAGACTGATGAATAACATATAAGCCATAGAGTAATAAACATCCTGCCTACTAAGAAAAATTTAACCTTGAAGTCTAGCCATTTCATTCAACTTTTATACAGCTTTGCATTTTGTGATGTGATTTCTTGCAGTATGACAATCTCTTTTAAAATAAATGTCACGTTCATTGAAAAAATACTGTTTATTAAAATGTACAGAGTGCTATTATATGAATGGAGAAACATAAAACATCAGACAACTGCACTGAAACAAAGGCATTGTGTATACTCAACAGTAACCCCAGCTAAGCAATCAGTGGCCAACAACTGTTGTAACTGCCAGTGAGTTGACCTCTAAAGGTGATTTCTATGATTCTTTACCTGGGTCAGATGAGATGGTGTAAGAAGTTACTATTATTTATATTATTGTAACACCTTCCAATAAAAGAAAATGCCAGACTTGAGCCCACCACAAGACTGTCAATTTGGTAAAGCCAGGGACGGGCCTGAACAGAACAAGCACTTCAACAACATTACAGGGAGTTATTTTCTATATAGTTTCCCTTCCTTTCAAAAAGCTGCAGCACACTGAAAAGTTTTGGGATGAGAAAGCAAATTGAATTTAACACAAAAATAAGCAAATGATTCTGCACCGCTTACATTAGAAAGGACCTGGGTGGAAGTGAGGAAGAGGGTTTATTGGAGCGGCACAACATAATTCTGAGATTCCCACTGCATAAATCAGGCTTCTCAGGTGCATCAATGTGTTGTGAAACTACCTCGAAATTACACTGTGCAAACAAAACTTTAACATCCTTAATTTTAGTCAAGCATTTTATGCCAACCCTCTGGGAAGGAGGAGAGGGACACAGCTGTCTTTTTTTAAGGAGGGAGAAGTGTTCAGGTGCTAAGGTGATTAGCACCAGCATAAGATGATAGATGCAGATTCGACTTGATGACAATGTTATGTCATTAGCAGTGTTATCGTAGCTGTGTGGTGGCCCCAGGACATGAGACACAAGGTGGGTGAGGTAATATCTTATGTTGGACCAACTTCGGGTGGTGAGAGACAAACGTTGGAGCTACACAGAGACCTGAAGAGCTCCACGTAGCTCCAAAGCTGGTCTCTGGCACCAACAGAAGTGGGTCCAATCCAATACACCTTATTACCAGCACACCCACCCAGGGCCGCCCAGAGGGGGGGGGCAAGAGGGGCAATTTGCCCCAGGACCCAAGCCCCACAGGGGCCCCCACGAGAGTTTTTCGGGGCCCCTGGAGCGAGTGAGGGACCCCGCTCCAGGGGCCCCGGAAAAGTCTTGCGGGGCCGGGCGCAGGAGCTTCTTCGCTCCCGGTCTTTGGCGGCGGGGGGCCCTTCCCTTCCGGGACCGCCGAAGTGCCCCGAAGACCCCCCTCTGCCGAATTACCGCCGAAGACCGGGCTGCACTTTGGCGGCGGGTCCCGCTTCGGCGGTAATTTGGCGGCGGGGCGGCCGCGGGTGTTCGGGGCACTTCGGCAGCGGGTCCCGTAACGGAAGGGCCCCCCGCCGCCGAAGACCCCGGGCTCCCGGAATCCTCTGGGCGGCCCTGCACCCACCTTGACTGTCTCCCTCAACGCTATGTCATGAGGGTCAGCGGCTGCACCGCACCATGACGTGGTGCCACATTCCAGTGCTGTGTGACGCCATGACATGACAATAGGCTGCAACCATGATGTCATAATGCTACTCCGCCGTGGGGCCGCGGCGCAATGCGGCGCCAGGGTACCAGCGCTTGGGCGGGCAGGACGTGCGGCGGCCGCTGCCTCACGGAGCGCTGCTACCGGCGGGCGGGGGCCTCGCCCCTCTCTCGCCGCCGCGGGCAGGGGGGATGGCGTAAGGCGCGGCAGCTATGCGGCGGCTCGGCTGCCAGAGGCCGCTGAGCTCCGCCCCCGGCAGCGGCGGGCGGGGGTGGGGCCTGGGCGGCTCGGGGCGGGTCCCGCAGAGCGGCGGCTGGCGCGGCCGGTTCCGGGCTGGCTGCAGGGACGCGAGCGCTGCGGTGCTGCCGGGCATGAGGATGCCGGTGGGTGCAGCCGCGGGGGAAGAAGGGGCCGCGCAGAGCCCCGGCCCCGCCGCCGTCTCCCTGGGCTTGAGCGTGGCGGTGGTCTCCAGCCTGGTGAACGGTTCCACCTTCGTGCTGCAGAAGAAAGGGATCGTGCGGGCGAGAGGACGAGGTACGGGGGCTGCGGCGCCCGGCACCCCCTTCGCCCCCGGGAAAAGCCAGCCCCGCCTTAACGCTTTGCATTACCCCCTCGGCGCCCGGCGGCGATCCCCACCCCCACCCCGGATGCCTCCCTCACAGCCCGGGGTGAGGATCAGCCCCTGCCCGGCTGGTGGCCACCCCACTGCAGATGGGGTGGCTCTAGCACACACCACACACCCACACCCTCCCTGGCGTACACGGTAGCCCTTGCAACCTCATGCATTTCCCCTTTCTAGAGCGTCTCCCATTGCCAGAGGCAGCCTTTGCTCCCCCAAAGGGAGAGGTCCTTTTCTGCTCCCTCCCTATAGATAACCTGTGGGGGGAGGCACTCAGCCCCTTCGAATAGCTTGAGGGGCGGGCTGAGGTGCTCAGTGCATGGGGGTAGGGGGAGGATGCTCTGTCTAATGCTGCCGCACTGCTTTAGAGAGGAGAGCAAGACAGTTTCAGCCCGTGTGGCTGTTACAGAACGGGTCTGGCCTCACTGTAACTTAAACTCTTCACCATGGTCCTTGAACTTCATGTTCTTTCCTTTCAACCTTCCCTGCCCATTTCCCTTGTCTCTGCACTCGTCTTAAGCTGATTGCTCCAATGAATTAGTAAGAAAGTTAAAAATATATATATAGTTGGAGTGCAGGTCCTATGATCTGAGTTATTGCTGGCTAAAGAGGGAAAGGGCCCAATGGATCTGCTGAGTACCTTGGCTATACTATACTTACAGAATGATAGTAAAATCATGGCAATGGTGTGGGAGAGAAAGAAAATGTACTTCTGTCTAGATAGAGAAGTTTGGATTCTTTTCTAGTCTGCCAAAACCAAATCTGTGGATTCTAGTTAGGTTCTTTTGTTACATGCAATGTAGCTGTAGTCACGTCGGTCTTTGGATATTACAGAAACAAGGTGGGTGAAGTAATATCTTTTATTGGACCAACTTCTACAACGTTTTGAGCCCTATAAAGCTCTTCTTCAGGTCTGGAAAGGTACTCCTATAGCTAAATGCAAGTGGAACAGATTGTTTGGCATAAGTAGTTAGCACCCCTTTTAAGGGAGAGTGGCCCATTAACACCTCTGCAGTCATAAACAAAAAGAGAGGGTTAGTGGGTTACAGACTTCTGTAACAAGCCATAAATCCAGTGTCTCTATTCAGTCCATAATTTTTAGTGTCTACAAGAGTTTTGAATTTAAGGTCCCACGCTCATCTTTTGAATGTGTTGTATAGGTTTCCTTTGATGATGAAGACTGATAGGTCAGACATAGAATCCTGTGGCACCTTATAGACTAACAGACGTTTTGCAGCATGAGCTTTTGTGGGTGAATACCCACTTCGTCGGATGCAAGTGGGTATTCACCCATGAAAGCTCATGCTGCAAAACGTCTGTTAGTCTATAAGGTGCCACAGGATTCATTGCTGCTTTTACAGATCCAGACTAACACGGCTACCCCTCTGATACAGGTCAGACATAGAGTGATTGCTTTGTGCAGTAATGAACTCCACTGCTGTAATGAACACCCCCCTCCCCACAACACACCTTTCAAGAACCATGGATTTTCTATATGTCTATCACAACATGGTATACTTCATCTTGTGCACTAAATGCCCCAGTAACAACTGTGTTAGTGAAACCAGACTATGCTCTCAAATGAACTTACACAGAAAAACGATAAAAGACAAAAACACCCTATGACCTTAGGATGAACACTTTTCACAAAGAAATAGCTCTATATCGGTCCTATCGGTCCTCATAGACACTGTGTACCTTGAATGGTCCCTTAGAACAGTGGTTTCAAACTTTTTTTTTTTCTGGCGATCCAGTTGAAGAAAATTGTTGATGCCCGTGACACAGTGGAGCTGGGGATGAGGGTTTGGGGTGTGGGAGGGGCTCAGGTCTGGGGCAGAGGGTTGGAGTGCAGGCATGAGGGCTGTGGGGTGGGGCTGGTATTGTGGGGTTGGGGGGCTGGAGGGGACTCCAGGTTTGGGGAGGGCTCAACGCTGGGGATGGAGGTTAAGGTGCGGGGGAGGGTCAGGGCTATGGGCTGGGGGTGCAGGCTCTGGGGTGGGGCCAGGGATGAAGGGTTTGGGGTACAGGAGTGCAGGGCTCAGTTTGGGGGGGCTCAAGGCAGGGGCAGGGGCTGCAGGATCTGGGGTGTGGCCAGGGATGAGAGGTTTGGGGTGCAGGAGGGGGCTCAGTTGGGGGGGCTCAGGGCTGGGGTAGGGGGTGCAGGAGGGGTCTGGGCTGGGGGTGCAGGATCTGGGGTGGGGCCAGGGATGAGGGGTTAGGGGTTCAGGATGGGGCTTCTAGTTTGGGCTCAGAGCTGGGGCAGGGAATTGGGGCACAGGGTTGGGGTGCGGGCTTACCTCGGACGGCTCCTGGTCAGCGGCACAGTGGGAGTGCTAAGGCAGACTTCCTGCCTGTCCTGGCACCGTGGACCACGTGGTGTCCCAAAGCAGCCAGCAGCAGGTCTGGCTCCTAGGTGCAGGTGTGCAAGCAGTTCTGCACGGCTCTTGCCCACAGGCACCGCCTCCCCTCAACTTCCCTTGGCTAATGGTGCTTGGGGCGGGTGCAGTGCACAGAGCCTCGTGCCCCTCCCCTGCCTAGGAGCCGGACCTGGTGCTGGCCACTTCCGGGGCGGTGTTAGAACAGGTAGAGACTAGCCTGCCTTAGCCAGGCAGCACCGCTGATGGGACTTCTAATGGCCCAATCAGTGGTGCTGACCAGAGCCACCGCGACTGTGTCTTACATTCCTTACCGAGTTGAGACCTGCAGTTTGAAAACCACTGCCTTAGAATATGTGCTAATTACTCATGCTAAACAGTCCATTCCACCATATTTAGCTGTGATGCTCTGGGAGTACATTTCCCAGACCTGAAGAAGAGCTCTGTGTAGCTTGAAAGCTTGTCTCTCTCACCAACAGAAGTTGTACTGTAATATGTTTTATTGGACCCTCACCCACCTTCTGACTCTAGATAGGGGAAGAAATATAAACCCCCAGCCTTTTACTGAAAGTAATTTGGGAATCCATTCCTCTCTGTCATGTCTTTAACTGTCACCTGGACATTAAATTACTGAGGTTTTTTATCCCATATCAGCTATTCAAAGCAGAAAGCACCAGCAAGGGCTTTCATGCTCTTCCTTTAGGAGCAATTAGGGTGGAGAGAGAAGGTACTCTACATAGAAAAAATCCATGCTCTAATGTTAAGGAACTGACATCTTTGATTTGGATGTCCAGTTATGAAATTTATTCAGTCCTGCTGCCTGAGCAAACTTGATTGTAAAATACAGCACATGAAACTTCTCTGATTGTGGATAGTCACGTGAGTTGGTTTCAAAGTTCACCCATAAAGTTAAAATATTTTGATATCAGAAGTCAATGGTTGGAGTGAATAGCAAGAAATACACCGCTACCTCGATATAACGCCACCTGATAGAACACAAATTTGGATATAACGCGGTAAAGCAGTGCTCCAGGTGGGAGGGCTGCGCACTCCGTTGGATCAAAGCAAGTTCAATATAACACAGTTTCACCTATAACGCGGTAAGATTTTTTGGCTCTCAAGGATAGTGTTATATCGAGTTAGAGGTGTAATAATAACAAAACCCAGATATGAAGTCAAACTGAAACAGTCAAGATGAGTTAGGCATAGTCATCAATGTACTTCTAAGTCTATGGATCAGTTGCTCACTTCATGAAATACTGCAGCACCACTGATGATCTTTGATTTAAAAACAAATATTATTCTTGTAATATTTTATGTACATTTGAGAACAGGGCTTTGTAGCGGAGCCCGGAGCTGGAGCGTGGAGCAGCTCCAGAGCAGTGGAGCTGCAGGTTTTTGCCTGGAGCTGGAGTGGAGCTGGAGCACAGCTCCAAAGCCCTGTTTGTTGCTGGCTAGAGAAAGATGTAAAAACTCTTTCCAAAGAGTTGTACCAATGAATCTCCATTTTGTTCTTTCATAGATTCTAAGACCAGAAGGGACCATGTGATCATCTAGTCTGACCTTCTGTGTAACACAGGCCATAGAATGTCCCTAAAATAATTCCTACAGCAGATTTCTTAGAAAACATCCCATCTTGATTTAAAAATTGTCAGGGAGGGAGAACCCACCAGGACCCTTGATACATTGTTCTAATGGTTAATAACTCTCAGCATTAAAAATTTATGCTTTATTTCCAGTCTTAATTTGTCTAGCTTCAACTTCCAGCTAACTTTCTTATTTGCACCCCCTCTTTGTTCTGGTTCTCTCATAAGCGCACACTGCCAATTATGCTGAATTATGTGGTTATCTTGTCTTGTGAAGAAATGCCCACCAAGTATTATAAAACCACCAGACTTTTTTTTCTTTATTATATAACTGTAAGCCTTAATGTGAAGTTGGGTTCCTAAGGTAAAAATGTAGAGCAATAGCTCATTGTGCTGCCCAGTTAAATGTTTCTGACAAATCAACATGATTATTACAAATTCACAATTTGTCAGTTTTTTGTGTGTTCTGAAGTCACAGTTTTCTAAAGCATGAAATTATTTCCTAACAGAGTTTTTATGCTTTGAATGTATCTGTAAGAAATAGCAACATTTGTCTGTCCACACCCCCAGATCCCTGCATTGGAATGATTATAAGAGGAAACTCATAGACTGTGTGTTGCACTGCAGTCATTCTTTTTGTATTTGTATATATTTGTAGGGAACTCTTATGGAAAATCTATTCAAATTACCAGAACATGTTAGGGTAGGTCTATACTTACCCGCCGGGTCGACGCGTAGAGTTCGACTTCTCGGAGTTCGAACTATCGCGTCTAATCTAGACGCGATAGTTCGAACTCCGAACGTGCTCCCGTCGACTCCGGAACTCCACCACCGCGAACAACGGTGGCGGAGTCGACGGGGGAGCCGTGGACTTCGATCCCACGGCGTCTGGACAGGTAGGCAGTTCGAACTAAGGTAGTTCGACTTCAGCTATGCTATTCGCGTAGCTGAAGTTACGTACCTTAGTTCGACACCCCCCCCCCCCCTCCGTGTAGACCAGGCCTTAGATATGACCTCCAGAATTTTTTTTATATTACTGGTCTAGGACCAGCTCACATTTCAAGATCAGGCTGTGTCTGATGTGTTTGTGATGGACTCATTCAAGTATAACAAGCAACTTGCAACTGCATTACTACTAGCTGACAGCATGATCTAACAAGTTTATTTTGCATTTTCCACAACTGCAGCATTGTGTGACATTTTAAGGCCCTGTACACACTGCTGCTTTTACTCCTGAGGACATTCTGTGCCAAAAAAATTTAAAATGTTGTGCCAAAAAATTAAAAATTCTGCACCCAATATTTTACAATTCTGCAAGTTTTATTTGTCAATAAATAAATGCAGAGGCTCCAGCATGGCAGCTGGGAGCACAGGCCACTGGCTGTATGAAGGTGGGAGATCACTCTACAGTTTCCCCAACCCCGGGGCACGGATTCAGTGGTGATGCTGCACCCAACCCTGACATAGCACAAGGCCTGGGCCTGACCCAGAAACACACTGGAATCCTGTCCCTCTGTGCTAGGCACACAGGTGTGGGGCAGGCAGGCTCAACCAGGCAGGATCCAAGCGTGGAGCGGCTCAGTGAGGGAGAATCCGGGGGTGGGATGAGAGGATTATGTGTGGGACAATCTGGGTGCAGGCAACTCAGTGGGGGTCTAGGTGTGGGGGAATCTGGATGCACAGAGGCTCGTTGGGAGGTTCCAGGTGCAGAGGCAATGGGACTCTGCAGGGGCTTCCAGGTGAAAGTGGTTGGGGCTCAGTGGAGGGGCCTGGGTGTGGGGTCTCAGCAGGGGCATCTCAGTGCTGGAGGAGTAGGACATAGTGGGGTGGGGGTCTGGGTGCAGCTAGTTGGGTCAGTGGTATGGGAGTCTGGATGTGGGGCTCAGGCTCATCAGGGAGTTCAGGGAGCTCTGGGGGGGTGGTCTGGGTGCAGAGGCGGAGGTCTGAGTGCAGGGGGCTCCAGATACAAGGGTTGAGATTCAGTGGGGTGGGGTTCAGGTATGGAGGTCTAGTGGGGTTCTGGGCATACAGGGTGAGGCTTGGCAGGGGTGTCTGGGTATGGGAGGTCCGGATGTACGGGGGTTGGGCAGATGGGGGAGCAGCTCCCTGTACAGTGACCCCTCCCTCTGTAGCTGAGGAGCAATGGGGGCAGGTAGCAGGAGAGGATGCTGAGCTTCCTGCAGCTGGGGCAGGTTTCTGGGGCTGGGTCTGACACAGTCCCAGCCATTCCTTCCAGGGGAAGCGGAAGTCCTGTCCTCTCCTGCCTCTAGCCCAGCTGGGGCTAGCAGCTGATCCCGGCTCAGGGTAGGAGCCAATGGCTGGTGTGTCCCCAGCCCTGCGGTGATTTACCTTTCTGCCAGCTGCTCTTGGTGCCTGAAAAAATGTACCTGCGCTGCTAGGGAGTGGTGTGTTACTCAGGGGCAGCTCTAGGCATTTCGCCGCCCCAAGCACGGCGGCATGCCACGGGGGGGCGCTCTGCCGGTCGCCGGTCCCGCAGCTCCAGTGGACCTCCCGCAGACGTGCCTGCGGAGGGTCTGCTGGTTCCGCGGCTCTGGTGGAGCATCCGCAGGCACGCCTGCGGGAGGTCCACCACCGGACCTGCCTGCTACCCACCCGGCGACAGGCAGAGTGCCCCCCGCGGCATGCCACCCCAAGCACGCACTTGGCGTGCTGGGGCCTGGAGCCGCCCCTGGTGTTACTGCTCTTGCAGCTTTCCTTTGCTTCTCTGTCAGAAAGTCATTTTTTTGTGGGGAAGCAAAGAAATCTGTGGGGGACATGAATTCTACACATGAGCAGTGGTGCAGAATTCCCCTAGGAATATGCTTTGTAAACACAAGATTAATTTTTGTTGGATTCTTTGTGCTTTATTTTTGTTTTTTTTTCATTCACAAGTGATATTTACACAACAAACACATTTCGGGAGTAACCTGGCTACAACATTGTCATTCCCAGGATAAGTAAATCAAATTTCCATTTTGCTGTGTAGCTTGGACCTAACCATATTTAAAGAATTATGCTAAAGTCGTGAACTCTCAAATTCACATAATTTAACTTTTTTTCAGTATTGGTAGTTGAATGTCAAATATTTAAAATAACATTAATGACACAAAATAAATTGAAAAGTTACTTGTATCTCCACTATGTTTTTTTTCTTGGCAAAATTTGAGTGCCAACCTACTGAGGACAGCATTTCCTAATTTCTGTATACAAGAGGGAGCTACAAAAGCCCAGCAAAATTAAGTAGCAAAAATATGAAGTGTGGAATCCTAAAAGATTGGAGGCCAGTGTTTTCTCCATTTAAATATTTCGGGCCAGCATTGCTTGAATGTGGAAGTCAGAACTAACATAAGGCATGATTCAAAGCTCATTGAAGTCAGAGGGTGTCTTTCCATTGATTTCAGTAGGCTTTGCATTAGGTCCATAATTGACAGCATGGTATTTGCCTCTTTGAGTTTTTGCTTCACTAGTGAACTGAACCAGTGAGATACTATCAAACTGTGCTTGGAGAGGAACAGCAGTAGGGGGACAAATATTTTGTGAAGTTAATTTACTAGTGTTGATATTTTGTGTAATTTGTACAACTATTGAGACATTTTTATTTTATATGCAGTAACAGAAATGTAAAACATTTGATAAATTAGACACCCACTCAAAAGCTGATCCTAGTGCTTACTGTCATATTTTTTTCTCCCATTTCAATTCCGATGTGGTTTTAGCAGCCATTATTTTAGAAGTCCCTAGAGTTAAAGGTTATTGCTTTATGCCATTTGGGATTCTGAACTTTCAGCTGATGAGTACAACATTGGTTCGATTTCTAGCAATTTGTAAGAGAGCATCTGCTAAAGTAAGAGCAGAACTAAAGTGTGGGCATATGGGCAGGAAATAATAACCAGAATAATGTGAAGTTAATGTCTGACACCTTGCAGACTACCCCAGATAAACACAAATATTATGCTCCTTGAGAGTTTTCCTGGTGTCTAGCCTTGATGGTCTGCAAGATATTAGACCTTAAAATATTTAGTAGTATTTGGACAGGCATTAATTTATTTTAACATGGTTTTCTATTTTTTTGCTCTGGTCCAGGACTTATTGTAACTCATAATGGACCTTGGACTCTTACAGCTTTTTTTTAATATTGATTTTCTTTAGGATTCTCCAATAGGAAAATAAAACTCATGATTTGTAAAGTGTGTCCTGAAAAATCATACCTTTCTTTTAGTCAAGTTTTAAGAATATCACAGCTCCCTAGTAAATTCCACGTTAAAAGTCTAAGGTAAAATAGTAGATGAAAAATCCATAACAATTGTCTGATGATATAATGAAAATATACAGTCTCAAGATTGGTAGGCAGGCAGTTAAAGAACAGTCTGGAGTTTTCACCCATGTCTTTGAAATGTAACATGTTCACATCCCAGAGAAGGCCTAGATCACATAGCCACAGGAGACTAAGAGCTTGCCAAATGTCCACACCCAAACATTTTCTCTCACAGATTTCTCTGTAAGTATCTTAAATTTGTCCCAGTGAAATTGGCTTGTAGAAATTATTCTTTGCCTCTTAGGCCAGATTTTCTGAAAGATAACCCTATCTCCTGGTAATGGCATGTATGGTGAATAGAATCTTCAGAAACATTTGTGGATATGTCAAGGCTTCCTTTAATATAGGATGAGGATATTTCATAAGCACTTGAAACTGAATTTCTAATGATCAGATGCATCAAGAAAGCATACCAGGATTAGTTAGGCCAGATTAATAGAATATTAGGGTTGAACGGGACCTCAGGAGGTCATCCAGTCCAACCCCCTGCTCAAAGCAGGACCAATCCCCAGACAGATTTGTGCCCCAGATCCCTAAATAGCCCCCTCAAGGATTAAACTCACAACCCTGGGTTTATCAGGTCAATGCTCAAACCATTGAGCTACCATCATAGTTTTTTTCTAATGTCTTTACAACTGTGTGCGAGAGTGTGTGAAAATAATTTATTAGTGTAGCTTTAATGTTGCTCTTTTATATTTTTTGCAATAGCACTCATCCACTCTTTTCCCATGTTGCCTCTTCTAGGTACTTCATATTTAACAGATATAGTATGGTGGTCTGGTACTATTGCAAGTAAGTATCTAATGTTGTAAGATAATGTAAAGAATGGAATAGCATAGATGATTGGATTTTAAATAGCCTATCATGTATTGTAGTGTTGATTTTAGCACATCTCATTAGCCTTCAGAGTTATCTTTCTACCAAAATGTAAGAAACCTTTGATATGGAAATTATTAGCACTCACACAATAACTGTGCCTGTGATGCATCTGTGAATTGTGATAGTAAGGTCAATTTTTTTTAAAGGCAGTTTAATAAGAAATTGTAATTCCATACCATAAGGCTTATTTATTATATGTTAATTTTTAGATCAGAAAACACTTAGCCAACTTTCACCTTTAGTATTTTGTCATTTCTAGCTATAGTAAATTTTTGTCACTCTACTGCAAAAAGTAGGCTGCTGAATCCTTGGGCAGTGCTGGATATGAGATGAATACAGACCTTACTCGCACAAATAGTCTCATTTATTATGCTGAATGGATTGGTGATGTGGAGTCCAAGAAAAGATACAGAGTAGCTAGCATTTTCAATTCTCAGTTCAGTTAGTGGGAAAGATGGCGTCCTATCTTTGTACTCTAATCAAATCTGTTGGATTATTAGTATTGCTGTGATACGGGTTCCTTCAACGTATGTAAATCGCAAATAGTCATTAGACTTTCAGTAGTGTTCCTTGCACAATTCAAGTGGTGCAAAGGAAATGGAAACCACCAGATTCCTCGATGAGAATTCTCTTCATGTGGGAAAGTCTTCTGCAGCAAGTGTAAAGCCAGCAGAGTGCTCCTCTGTCTCCAGAGTACCACCCATGCTTCTTGAACCTGGGTTGGGATGGAATTTGGGAATCTGTAATCTGCTCCATGACAGCCCTGCTACTCTGCTCTGACCACTGGAAGCTGGGTGCAGTAGCAATTCTGTTCTATAGTGTTTAAAATGAGCCTGTCTCCTCATTTTGTTTTGAATATCTGGACAGAAGGAGTGAGAATAAGAGAGAGGGTTTTTTCAGTGAGTCAACATAACCCTGAGTAAGCCAACTGACTGAGTTTTGTGAAGCCAAAATTGCTCAAGAGAATGATGTGTTGGCTATTATCCATCAGCTAGCATGTCAAAACTAAGCATCTAGCAGCTTATAAAAGCACCATGGAAAGAGTTAACTAGAACGGTGGCTCTCAACCTTTCCAGACTACTGTTCCCCTTTCAGCAGTCTGATTTGTCTTGTGTACCCCAAAGTTTCACCTCACTTAAACTACTTGCTTACAAAATCAGACATAAAAATACAAAAGTGTCACAGCCACACTATTACTGAAAAATTGCTTATGTTCTCATTTTCACCAGATAATTATAAAATAAATCAATTGGAATGTAAATATTGTGCTTGCGTTTCAATGTATAGTATATAGAGCAGTATAAACAAGTCATTATCTGTATGAAATTTTAGTTTGTACAGATTTTGCTAGTGTTTTTTATATAGCCTGTTGTAAAACTAGGCAAATATGTCTATGAGTTTATGTACCCCCACGAAAACCTCTAAGTACCCCCAGGGGTACGTGTACCCCTGGTTGAGAATCACTGAACTAGATTGCTGTGGATTCAGAATTTCAATCCAGTCACAAACAGCAAGAGCCAGGTAGAGAATTGTGGAACCCAAAGAAGGGTTGATTCTTTGGAATCTAGTAAATATCCACAGTGCCTTGTGGAAACTACAGCTCCTATTTCAGTGCAAATATCTAAACCCAGAAAAACACCACCGGTGGGTTTTTTGGTGGTGGAACTTACAGGATTACTGCAGACTTCAAAGAAGAAGAGCTCAAATACTACTGAGATGGATCCATATAAATAGAAGAACGGATAGTTCTGCAGTGCAAAGCTCTTAACAGCAGGCAAGTGGTAACAGCTATAGAAAGATGCCTTTGAATGTGTTCAATAAATGGCACCCTGCTACTGAGAGTTTTCCAAGAAAACATGTGGTTTTCCAAGATAACACTGAAAGTGTTGCACACGTTCCCAGTGTTTGCAATGTGAACGTTTCAGAGTGCTTTCCCCAGCAAAAGAAACCTTATTAAAAATAGCCTTGATGAGACCTCTGTATGTGTTCTGCCAGAAGATGGTCCACCATTTTAAACATGATGCTGCTGTTTCCAAAGTAAGAAGCATACTACAAGCAGATTGGCTGTAGTGGGACATAGGGCTTGTCTTCAGGATGGAGGTATGTCAACCTACGTTACGCTATTCCAGCTACGTGAATAACATAGTTGGAGTTGACATAGCTTAGGTCGACTTACTGCAGTGTCTTCACTGCACTGCGTCGATGGGAGATGCTCTCCAGTTGACTTACCTTACTCTTCTTGGAGAAGTGGAGTACCGGGGTTGACCGGAGATGACTCTGCGGTTGATTTAATGGGTCTTCACTAGACCTGCTAAATCGACCCCTTCTGCATTGATTGCAGCACCGTAGTGAAGACCAGCCCGCAGTCACAAAGTGCCACTCCTTGAATCATATGTAGAAAACTAACCGATTCATCATTTTCTGCTCAGAGGAAGCAAAGGCGTTGGCTCAGGCATACTGAAACATGGCCAAGATTATTATTGATTTTTCTTGGTCTGTTTGAGGAGTTAATTCAACATAGATTATAAACTCTTTGGGGCAGAGACCATCTCTTTGTTCTGTATTTGTACAGTGACTAACAGTGGTTTCCAACTCCATGACTAGGACTCCTAGGAGCCACTACAATGCAAATAATGAAGAATACTAACTTGAGTAGCATTTCAGAGATACTTATGTATTCGTCTTTGTACAGCTACTAGGGCTCTGGCAATCCACCTCAACCATGAAGTCAGGGGATCTGAGCCATGAAAAAGCAAATTTTAATTTGAGCAACTGAGCAGTGGGGAGTCCAAGGGAAGATATTGTGTACCCAGCATACTCTCTCTTCAGTTCAAGGTCTTTCCCTTCAACTCTGAATATCTCCAAGCCAGAGCTGCCATATGTACTTGCTTAAAAAACATGCACACAAACGAGAGAGCTCAATAAAGAGCAGATCTTAGAGGAACTATAATCCAGTCCTAGGTAAAGACAGCATGCAAAGATCATGACTGACTCTTGGGTTTTAAAGATGTGGCTGACTGACTGCTGGCTACCTCACTAGATTCAGTATTACATGCACAGGAAACACCAGTGAATTGAGTCAGCATAATGCCACCATACTCCATATCTTGTAAATTTGTTTTCTTTCTTCAGTGTTCCTTATGAGGTACCTCAGCTTTACTGAGCTGTGAACTTATTTGGTGAATGAATGAATGTTTATATAGTGCTTTGCAGATGTAAAACATTAGTTAAGTATAAAGAAGTAGTATAATGACGATGGTATTTGACAGAGTGCAGAAAGGCTTGGTTTCTTGAAATGATTTGATTTTAAGTGCTAGTAATGGCCACAACTTGAAATTCCATTTTTTTCTAGTATATTGTACTGCACATTCAGTCTCAAAGATTTTGTTTATTATTATTGATAACTAATATGAAAGCTGGCTTATTGTAAGGTGGGCTGGCATTTCTAAAACTAGCCAATATTTTTAGAACGCAGCACAGTTATTTTATGTAGTTATGTGGTCAATTTGGAATTCCATTTTTAGTATAAGACTGTGAGGGGCAGATTCTCAGCTAGTGTAAATTGTCATAGCTCCATGGTGCGTTACGCTGGTTGAGGATCTGCCCCCTGAATATTGTATAGTGCACAGATTGTCACGTGTCCTGTTATCTGTGTTTTAATTTAGTATCCAACAGCTTTTAACAAAGTATTTAATATTTGAATATTCTTCTCTCCCTGTACCCACTCAGTGGTTTCCTCACATCCCTCGGTGAGGGTGAAGGCAGTTGTGGGGCACTATAGCCAGCTATATGGGATTCCAAATATCTCCTGCTTTAGAACAGGGATGGGCAAACTATGGCCTGTGGGCTGGATCCGGCCCCTCAGGGCTTTGGATCTGGCCCGCGGTGCTGCCGGCACCACATCCCTGCGGCCCCCAGGTGGGGGGGCAGAGGGCTCCGTGCACTGCCTTCAGGCACCGCCCCCTGCAGCTCCCATTGGCCGGGAACAGGGAACCGCAGCCAATGGGAGCTTCGGGGGAGGTACCTGGAGGTGCGGCAAGGGCAGCACATGCGGAGCCCTCTGCCCCCCCTTTCCTCAGGGGCCACAGCACTTCCAGGAGCGGCGTGGGGCTGGGGACAGGGCAGGTGTGCAGGGACCCTGCACTGGCCATGGTGTGCATTGCTGCCACCCCGGAGATTCTTTAGGTAAGCGGCGCTGGGCTGGAACCTGAAACCCCCCTGCATCCCGCTCCAACTCCCTGCCCTGAGCCCCCTGCCTGCACCTTGCACCCCAACTCCCTGCCCTGAGCCCCTCATACACCCTGCACCCCACTCTGCCCTAATCCCTTGCCCTGAGCCTTTCCTGCACTCTGCACCCCCTCCCACATCCCGCACTCCCTCCAACCCCCTGCCCTGGCCCTGCATACAATTTCCCCATCCAGATGTGGCCCTCAGCCCAAAAAGTTTGCCCACCCCTGCTCTAGAATCTAGATCGGGGTCATCAACCTTCAGCACGTGACCCATCAGGATAATCCTCTGGCGGAGCCATGAAACGTTTTGTTTACGTTGACCGTCTGCAGGCACGGCCGCCCCACAGCTCCTAGTAGTTGGGGTTCACTGTTCCCGGCCAATGAGAGCTGTGGGAAGCAGCAGGCCGCAGGAATGTGCTGGTAGCCACTTCCCACAGCTTCCATTGGCTGGGAACAGCAAAGCGCGGCCTCTGGGAGCTGTGGGCAACTGTGCCTGCGGATGGTCAACATTAAAAAAAAAAAAAAGGCCTGCCAGTGGATTACCCTGATTGGCGTGTGCCGAAGGTTGCTGACCTCTAATATAGAACATGGAATGCCTAAATTCAGACCTACCTACATCAGGAAATTTGAGTGCAACCCATGACAGGGTTTCAAATTCAGTCTCTTGACTCTCTTCCCTATTTAATTATGAAAAATTATTGAAGAGAACATTAATAAGCAGAATTATTGATGATGCTCTCTTGGTGCCTTCTCTTTTGCAAACAGAAAGCCTTTATTTAAAAAAAAATTAAAAAATCAGCTGGAAAATTTAGTTTTTGTATAACTGAAAAGTTATAGGGAGAACTAAACAGTACAGTAATGTTCATCTTCCAGTCAGGTCAGTAGTTATGAGCCAGCATTGAGTAGCTTTTCTTTATTCCTATTTACTAAGGGGTTTAAAAAACTCTTTTGTGGTTCTCTTAACAGTGGCACTTGGTCAAATTGGGAATTTCTTGGCCTACACTGCAGTTCCAACTGTGTTAGTGACTCCTCTAGGAGCTCTTGGCGTTCCATTTGGGTAAGAATTGTATTTATTTATTTGAATGCTGCATTACTTGCCAGCAAAATGTAGATTCTAAATAAAATCAGTGACCATTTGTGTTCCATCAGGAAAACATAATGCTTGTGGACATTAGTTTCCCCTCTCACATTTTAATGAAGTGTAATAAACATAGTTGATGGACTCTTTGCCCAGAAAGATGAATAGTGTTTAAATGTCAGCTATTATCAACAACTTAAACAGATTATCAAAATTGCACCACGTTTGTGGTGTTAAATGGTCAGTTTTCAGAATGGAGAGAGGTAAATAGTGGTGTTCCCCAGGGTTCTGTATTGGGCCCAGTCCCATTCAACATATTCATAAATTATCTAGAAAAAGGGGTGAACAGTGAGGTGGTGAAATTTGCAGATGATACAAAGCTATTCAAGATAGTTAACTCCCAGGCAGATTGCGAAGAGCTACAAAAGGATCTCTCAGAACTGGGTGACTGGGCAACAAAATGGCAGATGAAATTCTATGTTGATAAATGCAAAGTAATGCACATTGGAAAACATAATCCCAACTATACATATAAAAAGATGGGGTCTAAATTAGCTGTAACCACTCAAGAAAGAGATTTTGGAGCCATTGTGGATAGTTCTCTGAAAACATCAACTCAATATGCAGTGGAAGTCAAAAAAGTGAACAGAATGTTGGGAATCATTAAGAAAGGGATAGATAATAAGACAGAAAATATCATGTTGCCTCTATATAAACCCATGGTACTCCCACATCTTGAAAACTGCATGCAGATGTGGTCGCCCCATCTCACAAAAAATATATTGGACTTGGAAAAGGTTCAGAAAAGGGCAACAAAAATGATTAGGGTATGGAACGGCTGCCATATGAGGAGAGGTTAATAAGACTGGGACTTTTCAGCTTGGAAAAGAGATGACTAAGGGAAATATGATTGCGGTCTATAAAATCATGACTCCTGTGGAGAAAGTAAATAAGGAAGTGTTATTTACTCCTTCTCATAACAAGAACAAATAAAATTAATAGGCAGTAGGTTTAAAACAAACAAAAGGAAGTATTTTTTCACACAATGCACAATCAACCTGTGGAACTCTTTGCCAGAGGATGTTGTAAATGCCAAGACTATAACAGGTTCAAAAAAGAACTAGACAAATTGATGGAGGATAGGTCCATCCAGGGCTATTAGCCAGGATGGGCAGGGATGGTATCCCTAGCTTCTGTTTGCCAGGAGCTGGGGATGGATCACTTGATTACCTGTTCTGTTCATTCCCTCTGGGGCACCTGGCATTGGCCACTGTTGGAAGACAGGATACTGGGCTAGATGGACCTTTGGTCTGACCCAGTATGGCCGTTCTTATGTTTCTACACGCTTAATCTCTTATCATTCATAGATCCCTTTCCTTTTTGCTGCTGCTTGGATTTCCTCTATTTTTGTTTATTTCATATTCTTTCTCTCCTTTACTGCCCCCACCTCAAATACACATTGTATTGCATCCTATTGAATTTGGTCCAATTTTCCAAACAAAGATTTTTCCCTTGCCACACCTTTCATTATCATCAGTGCATGTGTGTGTGGAGAAAGATTCGTAAAATAATGTAATATGCAGCTAAATATTTTGAGAGTATCCAGCATGTAACTGTTAAACCACAATAAAAGAATAATAGTATTTAAAAATAAACAAAACTGTGCACTCCCTGGAGTTTTTTCCACCAGGTGGTGTTAATTGGTGTATTATGCAAAAGGCACTGTGTTTGTCACAGAAGTCACAGATTCTGTGACTTTCCAGGACCTCTGTGACTTCTGCAGCAGCTGGCCTGGGAGCAGTCACACCGGCTGCTGCTGGAGCTGTCTCGGGCCCTGCTGCTCCCCAGCAGCAGGAGTTTGAGTTTGGGCGGGGGCTCAGAGCTGGGGATTGGGGTGGTGCCTACCTGGGGGAGGAGGGTGGCTCCCCGGAACGGTGACAGGAACTCCCTTCCCTCAGCTCCTAGCTTCACATGATGCCTCCACCCGCAGGCACCGCCCTCACAGCTCCTATTGGCTGCAGTTCCCAGACAATGGGAGCTGCAGAACTGGGCCTTGAGGCAGAGCAGAGGCAGCATGTGGAGCTAGGAGCTGGAGGTTGCTGCTTCCCAGGAACCAGGTAGGGAAGCTGCCTCCCCCCCACACCCAAGTGCCCATGGTGCGCAACACCCATCCCCCCTCAAGCATCCAAGCCATGCACACCTCTGCCCCCCCCCCCCCCACAGTACCCGCAGCTACACCTCCTGGCTGCACATGTCTCTTCTCCCCCACCCAGCTACCACGGCAGCACACTCCTCCCCCCGCCCGGGCCACACACATCCTGTCCCCCTGAGCACCCACAGCATTCCTTGGGCCACCCCACTCAGCCCTGCCTGCACCCAAGTTTTAGTCATTTAGTCAGGGGTATATAGTAAAAGTCATGGATAGGTCACAGGATGTGAATTTTTGTTTACTGCCCATGACGTGTCCATGAGTTTTACTAAAAATACCTATGACTAAAACCTAGCCTTAATTATGCATCTGAACTGCATTGATCATCTACTTTAAGCTGCAAAATGTTTGGGGTTGGTGTCATGTCTTCCTTTGCCTTGAACAGTTATGATCACACAGAGTTAAACAAGCAGTGTATTTTGTATGTTTGGGCCATTTACTTGGGGGGGTGCTGCCGTGGTAGCTGGGTGGGGGAGAAGAGACGTGTGCAGCCTGGAGGTGTAGCTGTGCGTACTGCGGTGGGGGGGGGGGGGGCAGAGGTGTGCATGGCTTGGATGCTTAAGGGGGGAGGGGTGTTTGAATCCAGCCTGTGGTGTTAGTGACCAAAAATCATTGCTACCTCTTTACTGCTTGTGGCCCATGTGAAATGGATTGGTAATCTCCCACCAGATTGCACTGGATAGGTGTCTGCCTCACAGTTGGCCTGGCCCCCTTGTGCTCTCAGCTAAGAGGTCGAGGGTTCAGTGGACATAAAGACTGAATTTATTTTCTACCTTTCTCCCCTGTCTTGGGACAGGTCTGAAGCGTATAAATGGGCTACATGAAGACTATTTTTGGAATAAACGAAGGGCTGGCAAGTAATACCCTAGCTGAGAAATATGTATTAAGAGAATGAATAATTTAGATTAATTTTAATTTTCTTCCACTTTTTATGAAAGGTCCATTTTAGCTTCTTACTTACTGAAAGAAAAACTCAACATTCTCGGCAAGTTGGGATGTCTGCTGAGCTGTGCTGGGTCTGTTGTTCTCATAATCCATTCCCCAAAATCTGAGAGTGTAACGACTCAGGCTGAGCTTGAAGAGAAGCTTACAAATCCAGGTACTTCATTCTCTTACAAAATTATGATAGCACTGTCCAGGAACACTTATTTGAAGGGAACAGTTGCTTCCCCAAAGCAGCAATATTAGTGATATTAAGGCTTCTGCATTCCTAGGCAAATATGGTATAAAGGAGACAAACCACCATGGTTTCCTTACATGAAAACCATCTCTTCAGTTTACTAGAATTCCCTGTGTGTGCCAACAACATAATGTATAAAGGAGAAATTAAAGATATAATTTTTTCGAAAAGGGCCTGAGTGAATTAGGAGCCTAACTCCCTTTGATTTAGGCACTTCTGAAAATGTACCTTTTGACAGCATCTGTCATGAAGCTGTTTATTAAAAAAACTAAATAGACATGGATTAAGTGGTAAACTGTCCTGAGTTAGAAACTGGCCAGCAGATAAATTCGAAGGCTCCAATCCTGGGTTGTCTGAGCTTGTAGTTTCCTGCTTCTCGTGCTGCCCAGGAGCCAGCCAGTTATTGGCATAAGTTAGTCTGCTCTAACGTATTCAACTACCTCTGGCCACAAAGGGCCATTCTATAAACTGGGGCTAAATGGAGTATAGAGACATGCTGGTTATGCCCCCCCTACGCCAAGGGGTTGAGAACACAGGGAGTGGTGGTATAGGAGCTACAGTAGTTTCTGCACCACCTAAGGATTCTCCCATGCAGGCGGAATCCTCTAACTGATTAAAGTGATGTTGCAGTTGCTTTGTGTCACCAAGGAGGTGCAGAGTAGCCACAACAAGGACTAGCATCTGATCTAAAGAAGAAATAAAGGCTCAGTTTTCAAGTTTGCAACTTCGCAAAAGTGTGGGGTTGTTGTTTTTTTTTTAGTGCTTTGAAATAATTCTCCATTTCAGTTTTTCCTTCAATGAAAATCATTGCATTTTTGCATGGTAACTCAAGAACTGCAAATAAATTATTTTTTTTTAAGTGAAGAAACCAACTTGGCTGTAAGTTGGACTTGTAACCTGTTTCCTAAAATGATGAAGAGATGTTTTATGTAGTTTCCTCTTAAGGAAAGAATCAAAACTGTAATTCCAGGAGCTCACTTTAAGGGGTTCTAAACAAAAATTGAATCTTTATGGGTAAAATCCTTGCGCTTCTTGTTGCCAAATAGCTTTAAGGTCTAATAGGATCTATTTTGATGGTGCGCATATACATTACTTATGTATCAAGTGGATGTTTGCTTTTGCACACAGGAGGCATATATGAATGGGCAAATAAAACACGTTGTGAAGTTCCTTTTCTTTACTGCTATTCACTGGACTGACTTGCTTGTAAACCCTTCCTTACCTGCTAGTTGTTTGGCATATTCTCTGTGCTTCATAGATGCTAAACTGGGAACTACTTAACATTTTCAGTTTCACTAAAACTCAAACCTAAAGTGTACCTAAAATTGTTAGTAAAGGAAATATTTTTGTGCCTTTAATAGTCCAACCAGACCAAAATTAACTATTGAAGTGTGTCCTATTCGTCCCATTGACTTTAATGGGACTTAAGAATGTGCTTAGGTACTTTGCGGAATTCAGGTCAGAGTTATGAATGTGGTTATATCGCAACCATTCTTCATAGGGGACTTTAATAGGAATATAATGTCAGCTTTTAAAAAAACCTTTAAATCGAGTTACAGTGTGAAACAGTTGGTATTCATACATTATTATTTGATTTGCACAAAGAGGGTAAAAACAGCAACTGTCATAGTTGTACATTGATTTAACCAATTTCAAAGGCTTTTGTTCTTTAGTTGATAGGAGATCCTCAGCTTTGTGTACATGTCCTTATACGTTACCATGTTTATGGGTTCATGACTGAGCCTTTAAATATCTCTAATAAATTACCTGAGGCAAAAGTTTCTACCTTGCCATTAACAAGCCATTGCCTTGTTTTCTTTGTTTTTTTCAGTGTTTGTGGGCTACCTCTGCATAGTACTTCTCATGCTTCTCCTGCTTATCTTCTGGATAGCACCAGCTCATGGACCCACTAATATTATGGTTTACATCAGTATTTGCTCGCTGTTGGGCAGTTTCACAGTGCCCAGCACAAAAGGCATTGGGCTGGCTGCTCAAGATATCTTCCACAATAATCCATCAAGTCAAAGAGCCTTGTACCTCTGTTTGGTTCTTCTGGCAGTGTTAGGATGTAGCATCATCATTCAGTTCAAGTATATCAATAAGGCACTGGAATGTTTTGACTCATCTGTGTTTGGTGCCATCTACTACGTCGTGTTCACCACTTTAGTCCTGCTGGCCTCAGCCATCCTTTTTAGGGAGTGGAGTAATGTGGGAGTGGTAGATTTCTTGGGGATGGCTTGTGGATTCATCACTGTATCTATTGGAATTGTTCTTATACAAGTCTTCAAGGAGTTCAACTTCAATATTGGGGATTTGAATAAACCTAATGTGAAGACAGATTAAAAACATATTTGAGGGGAACTGGATGGCTCAGGGAATGATACAGAGCCTTCCATTTCTAGGTCACTGATTCCAATATGACTGAGATTGGCAGATGTTACCCTCAGAGAGTGGTAGCTTGTGTGAAATGAATTGGTGGCCTTCATCCAGTTTTAATGGACAGTTGTCCACATACCCAAAATCACCATAATAAGTTGACATTAATTGGTATCATTGCTGACTGTCTCAACAGGAAGGCTAAGGAATGAATCAGCATAGAGACTGATGTATCTCCTTGCCCCTAAAAGGTGGTCCATCCAGAAAAGGTTTGATGACATTCTGGCAGGCCAGTGTAGGAAATCTTTACATTAGACTGCCTATGATGTCCTTGTTCTGTGGACAGAGAACATCAGTTTCCAATGCAGTCAGTCTGGCACCTTTCATGAATAGTTTATGCCCTAAAAAAAAATTGTAAGCAAATGGAACAATTCTGTTAATTTCCTTAAAACAGCAATATGTTCACAGTCCAGGCTGTGAATTGTGAAACAAATGTTGTTTTGAATTGTGGTCTACAGAATTGTCCTTTGTACAGTAACTGCCTCCGCACTTTGGACTGACACAGGTGAATGCACTGGGGGGTTCTAAATTAAGTCCTTGGTATAGAGTAGTGCATCTAACCCTTAAAATCTTTCACTACTTACTTACCAACTGAAACTAGCTCACAGATCCAGCTGGAACTAGCATCCAGATTACAGGTATACATTTTATTCATAACTCTTTTAAGTGCATTAAGACATACAGCATTCATCCAAGAGCTTTTCACGGTTAATGGACAGGAAGAGCGTGAAGGATGTGGAAGTGATGCACAGTCTTGCTGTATACATGGTGGATTATCTAGTGCCTTTGTAATCTAAAAATATCATTTAATTTGAATGTTTGTTTCTGAGAGCTTGTAACAGGTTAGAAAAATCCAGTTTTGTTGTCTGTAATATTTGACTGTACTCAAATTATGAGCATGTAAAGGAGACAGAAAGGTCAGAATATTTTTGGAAAGGTTTACAAGCCTGAAGTCAATGCTGAGATGCTTTGATGGCTTCTGCGAACATCTATAATCATAATGAGAAGTAACTGGTAAGAGGTCTACTTACAGCAATCCAGTATATGTAGAATCCAGTTATACAACAGAATATAGGAATGTATTTAATAAAGTAGCTAATTGACAAAATTGTTCTTCAGAACAGGATAATGAGTAAATGGACTTATATGTCACTAGTTTGCCGATTATGAAATCAGGCTGTGAACTGGCACTGGTATGAGCAAAAAGTTTGTGAGATTCACAGGTGTGAGATTTCTTGATTAGCTCAGAAGAAGGATGGGTAAGATTATGGTCTTCAGAAAGGTGGAGTTGAGTAACCCAGTACACACGCATTCAGATCCAGTATTTCACAGCTGTGTTGTAGTTCAGCAGCAGTATTTTAAAGGCTTGTGCAAGTGTCCAAATTCTTTCTCAGTTCAAAGTGAACATGACTGTCATATCTCATCCTAGTCCTTATTTGGCCAAGTATGTTTGCTTATTTAAGTTTTTATTGATTAAAAAGTTCCTATCCTCGTATGTTAGGTGCTTATGCAAATTTTAAAATTATACAATCCCAAACCAACAAGATTACCCTGTCCCAAAGCAACCTCTTTCCACATCTCAAAACCAAGTTATGATAAGCAGTCTCTATGCAGGGGAAGACTGAAATAGCAGATGTATTCTTTGGTCTTCCTATCATCCTTGGAGCTGATACATTTCTGCAGGAATTCTCCTCTTCTCTCCAGCTCCTCCTCATCCATCTTCTGAACCTCTTGAAATGGAGATGCCAAAAGCCAGCACATATGAAGAAAAGCTTTTCAAGTGGCCTTGCACGTCATGTATACCTACAGCCTTTTACATCATGAATGATAAATAATGAAAAATTTTATTTTTGTTACTCTTTGTTCAGAAAATAGCAGTGTTTTTTTATTTCCTGTCTCTAACTGGATCTGGCTCAATTCTAACTTTAAAAGTGTATTGACATTGTGTGTATTGTCACTGTTGATGGGATTCTTTCTCCCCTTCCCCTCATCCCAGACCTCTTATCTTTTCTAGGTCTTTTCATGTAGCTTCTCTGGTTTAAAAAAAAATTGCACTGTTGAAGTGAACTGTCAACTCTTCTCTCTTCCTCCCACAAGGCAAGGGAGCACCTTTGAATAATACTTCTGAGTTCCATCGTCTCACGGAGAAAATAATTGTCTCCTGAGCTTTGGTCTTCCGCCCACTGGGTCCACCTTTTTCACATTGCTTCATAAATTATTTATATCAATAGCCAAAAGCCAGCTTACTTAAATTCTGATTCCAAAGCAGAAATGACAGAGGCTATACATAAAAAGTGTCGTAAAGTGGACTGATTATATTGATGGGATGCATTAAAATATGTTTATTCCCACGGTGAAAGGAGTTTCATAGTTTCTGTGGCTTCTGTTAAATTTATCAGACATATTTACATATTCAATGCTCTTAATCTGTTGAAGCAGATAGATTTTGAGAACTATTAGCCATTCAAAATATGGAGGATTGACATGTGTAGGCACCATTATCATTAGTAGGTGTTACCCACATAAATCCCCCAAACATCCAACAGAAGAATAGAACCGTTTTTGATACAACCAAAAAATGTTTTTTTCTTAAATCCCAAATATCTGTGTATAAAAAGCAAAATGTCTAAAGAAGATAGCTGTTGTACTAATTATCCAGGATACTGTATGTGTAAATAAAGCCTATTAATTAGTAACCTGAAACTAATATGAATAAGAATGTCATATACACTCTGACAAGTGATGCTTCCTAATAATAATTTTGGTTTATACTGACTGTATATGTATTTTTCTGAAGTAACTAGCACTGACAGTGAAAGCACTGGATTTTGTTTGTTAAAATAATGGAAGCTGTAAGCTTTACTTTTCCTTTTTATTTTAAAATAAGAGCCTTTTTTATTACAAGAAGGATTTAAAGAAAATAAATACAGGGACCTCAAACTGCAATGCACTGAAAGTAGAAATGTACCACCCTCTCCTTACTTAAACATAGGACATTGTAATACTTCCTATACTGTCCTGAGAGAGTGTAATCTACAGAACTGCTGAAGTTTATTATTGAAACAAATTTATATCTAATTATACTTAACTTCCTGCCTTCAAGGAGATTAGTCTTTGTAATTAACTCTTTGGGGCCGGGGAATATGGGGTTTAAGTGCTACAGAACATGTTAGTGCATGTAGCATTTGCACTAATAATGTTAGGAGCTCCAGAACTCTTAGTGCCAAAGTATTTCATACAGCAGTGTTGAAACTGAAAGATTGCAAAGGGTGAAAATTAGGAAATGGAAAGTCCAGAATACTTTTCAAAGTTGGGGAAATGTTTTTAAAGAATTAAGTTTTTTTTATTTTTTCTGTTCAGATGGTTTGCACTTTGCGGGGGAAAAAATGTTATACAGAAGGGATAATCTTGAGCTATTTTTTAAATGAGGGAACTCTTTTTTTGTTTTTTGTTTTTCTTTGTGTGTGTTTTAAATTAATTTTAATGGAATGTGGAAAATAGGGATGGGAACAAATATACATTGTCAGAGGTTTGGTTACTTAAATACTATTGCAATATAGTTACTACAGGTGAAATGAAAATGGACTATTTTAGCTTCCAAATAACGTGTATATAGATTTGTTAATGGCTTACAAGTTTAGCTTATTATCTTTGCTTTTTAAAAATAGATATAGGCATGTTGTATTTGCCTTGTGTAAATTATAAAAGGCTATTTATTAAGGTTTCTGATAACTAACCTATTTATTAATCTGTAATATTTTAAAATAAATGACTAATTTCTAGCTCAATGCTTGTGACTTTTTCCTGCTCTGCTTTTTATCATAAAGAAAATATTCTGTGTTTCACACAGGCTTAGCCAACAGGACCTAGTCCTGATGCATGAACCAAAATTATTTCATTTGCTCATCCACAAAACTTGGAGTCCTGCCTTGAATAGTGGTAGATGTGCTGTTCCCATGTACATTTATAGAAGAAGAGTCATGCGAATGATGACTGAATTAAGCACACAGTGACAACAAGGGGTCAAAGCTTTAATATGTTAATACCATTGCAGTTTGTTTACAGATGAACTGAGCATTTTTCTTAAGCTATAAATAGCTGTCAGGGCTTGAAGTCCTTTGCAAACTCTGTATCTCAAATGTCATTACTTACTCTGTCCATACATTTCTATATTTTGGGTAGTTGTTTAGCAGAGTACACCTCTAACCCCATTGCTAAATAAATCTCAGCAAGTGAGAGTAGAAACCACTTGGAAAATTATGCAGGTTGCCCATCAAATTCTGCCTTCAATTGGACCCAGTGCTATAGTGAAATTGGCAACATTTTGAGAGTCGCCATTATGCTATCATGTCTGACGGTGTAGGCTAACAAAAGTGTGAATATCAAGTATGTCTTTATGAGTGCAGGATTTATGAGCAGGAATGATTAATGTTGTGTTAGCTTCTTTACCTGTGTTGAAGGGGTTATGCCATTGCTACTTCAAATTGGAGTTGGATTAATTTTAAAAAGGAAAAAGGTGTCTGTCAAAGATATTTTGTGGGTAGTGAATAACAATTAGCGTCAATACACCCAGGCTCTATTTTATATTCAAAAGTAGCAGTGATAATTTAAATGTGATCAGATGTAAAGTCTAAAAAATTATACAGGCTGACACTTCTCTTCCCACATGCATGGTCACTGAACCTTTTGAATAGGAAATAAGATGCAGGATATGTACTTTAGGGATGTTGATATTAGTAAAATTTAGACCTGAAGCAGCTCCACCAGTGCACCAGTAGTGGAAGCTTTAATATAGAAATGGAGAACACGGATTTTATGTAGCACTGTGTTAAAACCAGCTGTGTCCTGTCTACATTACAGCTTTGCTTTCATGATTGCTATCACTGGCAGAGTTGCACTGGAGGCAAATTACCTCAGTTTAGACAAGTTCCTAGGATTTCTATCTACAAGGTTTAGAGGGGGACAGAGTTAACAAGCCCAAAAATTTGACAGTCAACTCCTCTTACCAAAAACATTCCAAAGTGAGAGCTACTACAATTTTAAAGTGGAGTTCCTGCTCTGGGTGAGAGAATGGTATTTGTCAGTGCTAATATCTCTTTCACTTTCTGCTTGAGAATTTAGAGGCTGTCAACCTTAACAATGTCCCTTTAACTCTTTGCTGAATGGCAACATTATGATATACAAAGGGAAATAAAATGTCCATATTGACATGAATAAAGTAGGATGTGAGTGTTAGCAAGAAGTTGAAAGAATATAGAGACAGCAAGATAATTTACTTTCTGTTCTGTTGATATTAGTGAAGATAATCAGTAATTTGGTAACATGTCAAATAACCTGGGTAAGACATACTATTATTGTCTTAGTGAACTCAGAAACCCAGATTCTTTGCTGTGCTCCATTTACTAAGTGCAGTAGAGGGAGGCTCCCTGATTCCAGGTTCCATTTTTTTGCCAGCTAGAGTCCTTACTGAATTTAGAATATTTTAGATGTTTTAAAACCGTTTCAGCTGGTAAGTCACCCAAGAGACTATGCACCACCTGAGGATATCTGCCCTCTCCCCACCACAGTACAATCCCTTTCCCAGGTTCTCTCTGAGTGGGAAATATGACTTATGAAACAGCTTATACGACTGTGTGAATGGGACTCTCAGCTTAAGGAGAGTACCCAGCTGTAGAGATGTGAGCTGCTTCTACCTGTTTTGCACTGCCTGAACTGTGCAAAGGGACCAAAATAGGCCAGAGAATCTAACCCAGAATTCCTAAGGATTTTGGCCCCAGTCCTGCAAAGGAGTCGGCCCCTGCAGACCTTCAATGTGAAATTCAATGAGACACTTGAATCACTTTGCTGACTGGATCTAAATGAGAAGTTACACTGCAAAAATGGATTAGATTAGATGGGTCATCATCCTAACATTTGGGATTCACTCCATGTGGCAGCTAGTATTTCTGAAACGTGGTTGAAACGTTATGTAACGAAACCGGCTATGAATTATTCAGAGATACTTTGAACACTTCATGTTACAGAGCAAAGTCTTGGGCTTTGAGATAATGATTCATGATGAAATGTGGACTAGGCTAAACTTTCATGTTTTTGTCTGAAAAAAGGTTAAATTTTTTTTGGACAGAGGCAGCAATCGAGATTACATGAACAAAAGGAGCAGCTAAAAACTCACAAAGTTCCTTGAAGAAATTACAATACTTGAAGTAATCTATTTAATATTTTACATGTATTTATTCATTGTTCCCTTTAATAATGTTCGTAGAGGTTTCTTAAAAGGCTTTTTTTGGCGGGGGGCGGGGCTTGTATTTTTGTGGAGTGTAGGGGGAAAAAGTTGCTATAATGGACACCTCTAGAGCTGCAGTCTAGTGCTAAGTACACTATATGCATTTAATCAATCAGTCTTACGATAGTAATATCGGTATAATGTATTAAACTATATTTAATTTTTAAAATATATAATATATTCAGTATTTCCAAAGGGCATGATAATGAACAGGAATTGCAAACCTTTGCTCAAATAATAGAAAGTTTTAAATCATACATTTTTGAGGCTGGGGATGCAACTTCTGGTTTTGTACTTATTTCCCCATGTCTATCTAGTTTCTCTGCTGAGTTGATTGAGGGTCAAAGAAAGATGTGTCCAAGATTAGACTAGCTCAATCAGTTTTAGGATCCAACAGACTCCAAATTTCTTTCTTTAACACTTAAAACACTGAGCTTTCTCAGATGTTATGCATTTATACACATCTTCCATATTGCACCATTTTGCACAGTATATTTTATATTTTTGTTTGATCTATTTTAGCACTGGACACAAGACTTTTGAGGCATGAAGGTACCCCTTTTAAACAAAGTTGTACAAAATTCAGGCCTCTACATATTTGCTTACTTGGGCAATAGTTCTTACAAGCACGTACATTTAATGTTATGATTTTTACATCAGTTTTAATCTTGTATCCACAAGATAAAATGCAATGGGGAGTAAAATAGGCCTAGAATTTTAAAAACAATTGATCCTCAGTATGCTATAGAGACTGTCTGGTACAGGGAGGGGACATTTTTGTCTAGTAATGTCAAGATTGAATTAAATGAGCAGTCACTTGGTGAGGAAATACAGTGAGCTGCCTCAGAGAAAACAAAGATTCTCTGTTATTTGAAAAATAAAAAAGCAAGCCAGATGCAACCATTTATGAAGAAGAGCAACAAGGAGCCAAGTTGACCTATGAGAGAGGTTGGAAAGACAAGACTTGCAGCAAGGCACAGAAGCTAAACAGAATCTACCCCCATCTGAAAAGGTAACAATCATGCACCCTGCTTTCTCCAATATGCACACTGTCCTCTTACACATTCAAAGGCTGTCCTGCAGTTTAAGTTTTAGAGCATCGCAGGAGAAATATTGTAGTCTTGTCCAAAAAAAAACCCCACCCCTGGGTCCTAAGACTGAGCTGTTAAAGTTGGGTATATCGCTCTTATGTGAGGTTGAGAAATCAGCTCAACTAGTCAGAGTATAAAATATACCCGAGACTTTAATAAAAAATAATACTTGTAGTGCATACGGGAAAATATATTTTGACCACAGGAAAGTATAAAGTAATAAGGAAAAAAAGTGGGAAAAGGGAAGATAAGTTACAGAAAATATTTAACCTCCTATCTATCTATCTATTTGAAAAGTAAAGGACAATGCAATTTATCCCATAGTATAACACATTTTTTCCCTTAAAGATTGAAAATCTTTCATTGCTGTTTGTCAGATTTTATGTTTAAATTTAAGAAAAGGGAGGCTGGGGCTGACATGGATAGCTACTTTGGGACTGTGCCTGGGCGGGAGAGGGCTTGGGGATAAATGGTTTGCCTATCTGCCTTGTTTAAACAAATAAAAACTAAGGTTGGCTCGGGAAAGTGGGTGTGAGCTGGTCAGGAAAGGAACAGGTAGCCTCAGTACAATAACTGGCCTCCCCACCTTGTGCTCCTTTCTGTCCAGTTCATGATAGCACTAATTGGTTCTTGGAGGAGGTGAGGTCGTGCCCCCGCTCTGGTTCCTGGCACAGACTGGAGATCTAGCTCAGCTGGTGGCAGGAAATCAGGACCAGGCCCTCCCTTGCAGCTGGGGGTGACAAGGTGTGGGAGACAGGTAGGGTGACCAGACAGCAAGTGTGACAAATCGGGAGGGGGTGGAGGGTAATAGGAGCCTATATAAGAAAAAGACCCCAAAATCGGGACTGTCCTTATAAAATCAGGACATCTGGTCACCCTAGAGGCACGAAGTATCGTTTATCGTCCTCACCGCAGTTGGGGACAGAGACAAGGTTGCACAGAGCAATTTTTCCACTAGGGTGACCAGATGTCCTGATTTTATAGGGACAGTCCTGATTTTTGGGTCTTTTTCTTATATAGGCTCCTATTACCCCCCCAACCCCCTGTCCTGATTTTTCACACTTGCTGTCTGGTCACCCTATCTTCCACCCCTGGTGCGGCTGGAAAGTGTGTCTGGCTCTCACCTGCCACAGTGGGTCCCCTAAGCGCTATTCCCTCCCCCACCTCGTCTCTCCCGCCTCGCAGCCTGGGCCCCACACAGGGTTAACCCTGGGCTCCCAGCCTGCAGACGGGCTTGGCCCCAGACAGAGCTTCTATATTGTGATGCCAACTTTTCCCAACCTAGCGCTAAAAATTTCCCAAATCTGGTGAAAAATTCCCAGATAAAGTTTATTATTTCAAAATCTCAAAGGAAGGTAATATGTACATAAGAACGGCCGTACCGGGTCAGACCAAAGGTCCATCTAGCCCAGTATCTGTCTACTGACAGTGGCCAATGCCAGGTGCCCCAGAGGGAGTGAACCTAACAGGCAATGATCAAGTGATCTCTCTCTCCTGCCATCCATCTCCATCCTCTGACAAACAGAGGCTAGGGACACCATTCCTTACCCATCCTGGCTAATAGCCATTTATGGACTTAACCACCATGAATTTATCCAGTTCTCTTTTAAACGCTGTTATAGTCCTAGCCTTCACAACCTCCTCAGGTAAGGAGTTCCACACGTTGACTCTGTGCTGCATGAAGAACTTCCTTTTATTTGTTTTAAACCTGCTGCCTATTAATTTCATTTGGTGACCCCTAGTTCTTGTATTATGGGAATAAGTAAATAACTTTTCCTTATCCACTTTCTCCACATCACTCATGATTTTATATACCTCTATCATATCCCACCTCAGTCTCCTCTTTTCTAAGCTGAAGAGTCATAGCCCATATCTTTCCTCATATGGGACCCTCTCCAAACCCCTAATCATTTTAGTTGCCCTTTTCTAGTGCCAGTATATCTTTTTTGAGGTGAGGAGACCACATCTGTACACAGTATTTGAGATGTGGGCGTAGCATGGATTTATATAAGGGCAATAATATATTCTCAGTCTTATTCTCTATCCCCTTTTTAATGATTCCTAACATCCTGTTTGCTTTTTTGACTGCCTCTGCACACTGCGTGGACATCTACAAAGAACTATCCACGATGACTCCAAGATCTTTTTCCTGACTCGTTGTAGCTAAATTAGCCCCCATCATATTGTATGTATAGTTGGGGTTATTTTTTCGAATGTGCATTACTTTACATTTATCCACATTAAATTTAATTTGCCATTTTGTTGCCCAGTCACTTAGTTTTGTGAGATCTTTTTGAAGTTCTTCACAGTCTGCTTTGGTCTTAACTATCTTGAGCAGTTTAGTATCATCTGCAAACTTTGCCACCTCACTGTTTACCCCTTTCTCCAGATCATTTTATGAATAAATTGAATAGGATTGGTCCTAGGACTGACCCTTGGGGAACACCACTAGTTACCCCTCTCCATTCTGAGAATTTACCATTAATTCCTACCCCTTTGTTCCCTGTCTTTTAACTAGTTCTCAATCCATGAAAGGACCTTCCCTTTTATCCCATGACAGCTTACTTTACGTAACAGCCTTTGGTGAGGGATCTTGTCAAAGGCTTTCTGGAAATCTAAGTACACTATGTCCACCGGATCCCCGTTGTCCACATGTTTGTTGACCCCTTCAAAGAACTCTAATAGATTAGTAAGACATGATTTCCCTTTACAGAAACGATGTTGACTTTGCTCAACAGTTTGTTTTTCTGTGTGTTTGACAATTTTATTCTTAACTATGGTTTCGACTAATTTGCCTGGTACTGACGTTAGACTTACCGGTCTGTAATTGCCGGGATCACTTCTAGAGCCCTTTTAAAATATTGGCGTTACATTAGCTAACTTCCAGTCATTGGGTACCAAAGCCGATTTAAAGGACAGGTTACAAACCTTAGTTAATAGTTCTGCAACTTCACATTTGAGTTCTTTCAGAACTCTTGGGTGAATGCCATCTGGTCCCGGTGACTTGTTAATGTTGAGTTTATCAATTAATTCCAAAACCTCCTCTAGTGACACTTCAATCTGTGACAGTTCCTCAGATTTATCACCTACAAAAGCCAGCTCAGGTTTGGGAATCTCCCTAACATCCTCAGCCGTGAAGACTGAAGCAAAGAATCCATTTAGTTTCTCCACAATGACTTTATCGTCTTTAAGCGCTCCTTTTGTATCTCAATCATCAAGGGGCTCCACTGGTTGTTTAGCAGGCTTCCTGCTTCTGATGTACTTAAAAAACATTTTATTACCTTTGGAGTTTTTGGCTAGCCGTTCTTCAAACTCCTCTTTGGCTTTTCTTATTACACTCTTGCACTTAATTTGGCAGTGTTTATGCTCCTTTCTTTTTGCCTCACTAGGATTTGACTTCCATTTTTTAAAGGAAGTCTTTTTTATCTCTCACTGCTTCTTTTACATGGTTATTAAGCCACGGTAGCTCTTTCTTTAGTTCTTTTACTGTGTTTCTTAATTTGGGGTATACATTGAAGTTGGGCCTCTATTATGGTGTCTTTAAAAAGCACTCATGCAGCTTGCAGGGATTTCACTTTAGTCACTGTACCTTTTAACTTCTGTTTAACTAACCCTCTCATTTTTGCAAAGTTCCCCCTTTTGAAATTAAATGTCACAGTGTTGGGCTGTTGAGATGTTCTTCCCACAACGGGGATGTTGAATGCTATTGTCAGGGCCGGCGCTTCCATTAGGCGACCCTAGGCGGTCGCCTAGGGTGCCAGGATTCGGGTGGCGGAATTTTGTGCACTCCCCACAGGTGCACGGGAGCTTCCGGTTCCGCTCCCGTCGCGCCGCCGAAGAAGGACCTTCTGCCAACGTGCCGCGGAAAACAGTGGCAGGTAATTGAGCAGCTCAATGACTGCTGCTGTCGCCTGCAGCATTTCGGAGGAGGGTCCTTCTTCGGCGGCGCAATGGGAGCGGAACCAAAAGCTCCCGCGCACCCCATGGGGAGTGCACAAAATGCCACCCCCCAAATTCTGCCTAAGGCGCCAGAAACCCTGGCGTTGCTCCTGGCTATTGTATTATGGTCACTATTTCCAAGCGGTTCTGCTATAGTTACCTTTTGGACCAGCTCCTGCGCTCCATTAAGGATTAAATCTAGAGTCGCCTCTCCCCTTGTGGGTTCCCGTACCAGCTGCTCCATGAAGCAGTCATTTAAAGTATCGAGAAATTTTATCTCTGCATTTCGTCCTGAAGTGAAATGTTCCCAGTCAGTATGAGGATAATTGAAATCCCCTACTATTATTGGGTTCTTAATTTTGATAGCCTCTCTAATTTCCCTTAGCATTTCATCATCACTATTACTGTCCTGGTCAGGTGATCGATAATAGATCCCTAATGTATATTTTTATTAGAGCATGAAATTTCTATCCATAGAGATTCTATGGAACATGTGGATTCGCTTAAGATTTTTACTTCATTATGTGTTTTTAAGAACTATATAATAGATATTATATCAAAATTATTCATTTATTCATTCATTTATTATTTTTATATGTATAGATATGTTTTTCAATTTTAAACTTGTTACTTATACAGTAAATAAAATATTTAACACACAAGTAGGATTGAAATGATAGAAAACAATGTATTTTACACAAATTTCACTATTTTAAAAAAAAAGTATTAAGTACAGCATGTGCCCTGCAGTGTACTGTACATCAGTTACTTTGAAAAAATAAAAAGTAAACATATGTTTATAAAATAAGATAAAAAAGCAAACAAAGAACAAATAACACTTTTATATAATTTTCCTTATTATAATCTGAGTTTTATCCATTTTCTAACTCATGGTCTGAATCGTCACTAGAAACATCATTACCATCATTAATATTTTTACTAGTTTTATCACTGTCATTTTTACTGTACATATTTTTACAATGTGAATACAAGTGCTTAATAGTAATTACAAAATTAGAACATTTCTCTTGCTTTGCTTTCAAAGTTGACCTTATAACTACACTAGAATTGAGTGTTTTGGTTGTCATACAGTTTCTTTTTATGGTTTTTATGTCAGTTACCATGGAAAAAATTCTTTCATATGCTGCATTTGAATGTGGTAATGTGAAAACCTTTTTAGCCAGTTTAGATATATTTGCAAACATGAATTGACCTGAATAATCTAAATTCATTAACTTTCAATTTTTCTACACGTTCCTCAGTCTCAGTTTGCACCAAAACATTGCTAACTATAGCAGTACATTTATCTTTCTTTAATGTTACAGCCTCAGCAATTTTGGAGTCAGGGAAACATTTTTTTAACTACTTCAGTCAAGTGTTCTACAGATTGAATACTGACGTGTTCAGCAAAATAACAAGCCATTCTAATCTCTGCATTTTTAACTTGCTCTTGAAATGTTTGTGCTTTTATAATTTTACAATCTTGTTTATTAAACATATCAGTTTTCTTTGTATTAGATACTGTCTCAACCTTTTGTTTGTCTTTTACCATTTGCGTGCTTATCTAACTCACTAGTACCTTCCTGGATTTTTACATCACAACATTTGCAATAAGCTAAAAAACAATTGTTTTCTACTTTCTGCAGCCAGTCTTTGTATTTACCTTCTTGAAGCCACGAGTCTTGAAAGGCTTTTTTGAAAGTAGATGGCTTCTCTTTTGGTGGAAGTTCACCCCAAATCTTCAATACTCTGTTGGGGGTGCTATCCTGTTGTTTTCATTTCAATGTGGATGGATCTTTGTCTACTACTGCAGTTCTCTTCTCACCAGCCTTAGCTGTCTCTTTATTCATTTTTTATGTTAGATAAAAAATGTGACGAGATCTCTGAAATAATGGAATATGATAATTAGTATAATATATATTTCAATTTATAGTTAAATCAAAGGGAACATATTATATATTACCTAACACAGTAGGTGAAGATATTTAATATTTGCCTGGAGGAAGGTGCTGTCACAAGTTTATGAACAGCCAAATGCTCTGGTCCACATTCTCTGAGCAACTGCAAGCACAAAATCCAAAATTTTAGAGATTTAATGACAGATCAAGAAACTAATCATAATCAGTAAGTATTGAAATATATTTAATTGTTGGAAGAAACTTTACCTAGAAGATAACTTTGATAACCATCTCCTCATTACCTGCCAGCCAGCTGTTGCTGGGGTTGGTTTGTTCTGTGTGCATATACTTGTCACTACTGTCATTTTTTTTTTCATAGACCATTATGGTTGGAAGGGACCTCAGGTGGTCATTTAGTCCAACCCGCTGCTCAAAGTAGGACCAATTCCTAGACAGATTTTTTTACCCCCATTCCCTCAAAGATTGAACTCACAACCCTGGGTTTAGCAGGCCAATGCTCAAACCACTGAGCTATCCCTATGTTGAAGCTCCACCAACAGGAGAGCAGCACAGCCCAAAACCACGTGGCAAATATTCACCAATTGAAGAACGCATTTTGAGGGAAATTTAAAAAGCGCAAATATTTTACTTATGAAAACTTCCCAGGATGTTTGAGATTTGGAAAGTCTTCTACTTTTTATGAAAATTTCCCAGTATTATTTAGGTTTTGAATGAAAATTCCCAATTTGAAACATTTTACTCAAAAATTCCCAGAGTTTGGGAAATTTCCCAGGCTCTAGAAGCACAGGCCCCGCACGAGGCCGGGGGGGGAGAGGAAGCTGCTGCAGGGGGCGCGCGGCCAGAGCCCCCGCCCACCCGCGTTCACGGACGGAGTGGTCACGTGGGCGGCGCCCCTGGGGCGGAGCCGCTGCTGCCTCGTCCCCGCGCTGGCCCCGCCCCTTCCGCCGGCTGTGACGGCCCCGGGCGGCGAGGGCCGGAAGAGCGAGTCGCGACTGGGCGCCGGGTTCTCCATGGCGGCGGAGCGGGCCGGGACCAGCCCCACCTTCCCTCCTCCCGCGCCGGGCCAGGGCCGCCCCTTGGCGGGGATGTGAGGAGCCGCCGCCGCAGGTGAGGGAGGGACTCGCGGCCGGGGTGGGGGCCCCGCCCTCCCCTCAGCCCCTGGGCGGGGCCATGCGCGCGGGGACCCGCTGCGGGGGGGGGCGAGTAGTTCATGTCTCCCCTGGGAACGAGGCTGGTCCCCGAACCCGCCCCGCACATCGGTTATTATCGGAGGAGGCGGGGCGGGGGCACGCGCCGAGTGGCGCAGGGAGCCCCGGCCTGGGCGCCCCCCCCCCCAACCCTGCGCGCTCACGGCTGGTACCGAGCGACCCGGAGCCGCTGGTCAGGTGACACGCGGGGGGGGGGCACCGCTCTCGGGCTGCCCCCGCCGCTCCGCGCCCCGTTGCTGGGCCGCCCCGCCCCCCCCCCACCTCGCGGCGGCGACCCCGCTAATGCAGTCGGGCTGCTGGCGCGTTACCGGCCGAGAGCCCCTTCTCCGGCCGGGCCCTGGTCCCCGCAACCCGCCCGCACCGGCGCTGGTGCCGCGGAGCCCAGGGCGGCAGCTGCGGGACCTTTGTAGGCGACAAGCCGCCAGCGCAGGGGAGGTCACCCGGGGGGGGGGGCTCGTTTGTGCCGCCGCCGCCCGCGCTGGTTCCCGTCGGTCCGAAATTGTGGCGCTCTCGGTCGTGCCCGGGGAGCGCCGGCAGCGGCGCTTGCTGCTCTGTCCGGTTGCTGGTGGTGGCAGCAGCAGCAGCCGGATTAGCACGTTCCAGGCCGGTCGCTCTGCCCGAGCCCTTTTCTCGCCCCTTCGGGAACCAATTTCCTAAACTTCAGTGCGCTCTGAATACTCACCATTTACTGCCGGATTGCGCTTTCCATTGCTGGCAGCTTCCGCTTCCATTTACTCTTCTCCCTGTCCGTGTGACCCCATTGCCCCCCAGACATTATCCTAAAACCTTTTCCAGGTCCGTTTATACCTCTGGGTCTCAAGCTCTTGTACTGGGGACCCCTTTCACATAGCAAGCCTCTGAGTGCGACACCCCCCCCTTATAAATTAAAAACACTTTTTAATGTATTTAACACCATTATAAATGCTGGATGCAAAATGGGGTTTGTGGTCGGTGGAGGCTGACCGCTCGCAACCCACCTTGTAATAACTTCGCTACCCCAAGGGGTGCGATCCCCAGTTTGAGAACCCTTGGTTTATACTTTGTCATTTCCCCTCTTTATCTGAAACCATTTATCCAAATGTCTTAGATGTGCATAAAGGCCTTACCTTGTGCGTTTTAACTCACCCAAGTTAAGAACACACCTTTTTTCACTAGAGACAGTGCAGCCCGTGTGCTAGGCACTACACAAATATATAGGCAGATGTGACACCTGCCTTGACTAGCTTATACTTAATTTTATAGGTAGAAAAAGGGCATCCTTAAACTAGTCACCTGAACTTCTACTTTTTCTCATTCAAATACTCCTATAACATATTCTCTGTTCTTTTTTAAGTAGCTACCATGTAAGATGTAACGTTCTCTGATTTTTTTTGTAACTTCCTGTGATGTTGAACATTTCTAAAGCTACTGTAGTAGCCAAGCCACAACACCTGGAGTGTTTTCTGCGCCACTGTGTATGCACAGAATGCATATCCCATGCAGATTTCTGTGCTTCCCTGAAGAAAAATTACTTTCTGATGGGGGAAGCAAAGAGAAGCTGCAAGAGCAGTCACGCTCCCCTACCCAGCAGCATAGGAAAGTTGTTTTGGGTGCAGCCAGTGGAGAGTTAAGTCACTGCAGGTGGAGCAGGGCTGGGGATGCTCTGGCTGGGGCTGCAGACCCCCTATACCCATACTCCACCAGCCTCATCTCCTGCATCCAGAGCCCTGCCGAGCCCCAGACCCACCCTGACTGGTGGCACCCATCCTGCGCTGGACTCAGCGGCTGGTCCCACTTGGGTTTGGGGGAGGAGTGCACTTGACCTGCACAGAGCGGCTGGGTCAGGGTCAGACTCACTCCCAGAAACTTCCTCCAGCTCTGTATCTCCCCTCTCCCCCCTGCTTCCATTGCTCCTCAGCCACAGAGGGTAGGGGATCACTATACAGGGAGCTGCTCCCCTGTCCACCCAACTGCCGTGTATCCAGCCCCTTCCGTCCCCCTCACCAAAACCCTCACCACCCAGAGCACCCCACACACTGATGAGCACCATCACCTATGCACCTGGACCACTACATAGCCACCTGCATCTGGATCCCCCCATTCCACTGAGCCCCAACTAGCTGCACCTGGACTCCTACCCCATCAAGCCCCAGCACCCTCCACAGAGTTCTATAGCCCCTGTGCATCTAGATCCCTCCACTGAGCTGCCCCCACCCAGATTGCTCCGCATAGAACCCTCTCCCCTCACTCCTGGACCCCTTCACACTTACGTCCTGGCAGGCTGAGTCTGCCTGCCCGCCCACACCTGGCATGGGGCTGTTAGCCCTGGTGAGTTACTTCGCCTGCTACTCCTGAGAGAATTCTGCATCAAAAAAATAAAAATTCTGCACATGATATTTTTTTAATTCTGCAAATTTTATTTGTCAATAAATAAATATGGAGGCTCCAGCGTGACAGTAGGGAGCACAGGCCACTGGCTGCACAGAGGTTGGAGATCATCCTGCAGCCCTCCCCCTGGGACATAGACCTCTGGACATAGACCCAGCCCTTGTGTCAGGGTCAGGTGTAGCCTCACCGCCAAGTTAGGGGAAAGCAGGGGGAGGGTTGTTACTGACAAAATTTGCAGAATTTTAAAATATTGTTTGCAGATTTATTTATTTATTTTATTTTTGCACAATTCCCTCAGGAGTAGAGTGTGCAGCTGTGATAGACTGCTGCTGTAAAAACGTGGCTTCCTGCTCCATTTGGGACATGGGGGCTTTCAAAAGCATGTCAGTTGCAGCTTTAAGATTTTGTTAATAAAAACTTAAACTGCTAGGCAATTGTTTTAAGAAGTGTGAAAGATCTACTTAAAGGTGTTTACACTAACAGGTAGATTTCAAATCCAGCTTTAACACAGCTGTTGCTTTAAGTATCTCTGTACTAGTGCTTCATTACATCATTGTTATAGTTTAATTGCTTTTTAGTTTAGTTACCTGACATAATAGGTGGATATTATGTGCACTATTGAATTTTATGGCTAACATGCTTTTTTATAGATCTCTTGTGACTGTTTGTAGTCCTTGTTGTTTTCATGCTATGCTGCAGCTGTCCTTCTTTAGAGGCATCTGTACCTCACACTAAAGAAGAGAAGGGGCATGAATGGACAAAAGATGCTTGAGCTAGGGGGAGGCTTTAACTTAATAGTACTTTTACTGTTAACAGCCTAACATACAATGTATTGAGAATATTTGTTTATGGTGTTTTTGTTGGTTATTTTCATAGAGATTTCATTTATATGTTGTATAAATGTTTATTGTATAAATTAAAGTAAAGGCTTCCAGTATCAAAACTATATTATCACTGAAGCGCTTAATTTACCATATATCAGAGGAGTAGCTGTGTTAGTCTGGATCTGTAAAAGCAGCAAAGAGTCCTGTGGCACCTTCTTCTGTTAGTCTATAAGGTGCCACAGGCCTGTTTGCTGCTTTTAATTTACCATGTAACGTGACATAGTAAAGAGGAGTATATTTCTGATTACTACTGCAAAGTATTTAAAAAATGCAATTATGTAGACTGACAGAGACTTGCTAAATAGGATGAAGTAGTACCTATAGTATATTTGACCTGTTACTCCTTTACTCCCCAGATGTTGGTGTGGTAGGTTTGCTTCATTTTGCTGCTACATAACAGAAAACAAAAGTCAATGATAAAAAGTGTTAACAGATTTGCTCTTTCTTCTTTGTGAAGTGAAGTATCAATACTGTTCTTCAATGTCATACTAATAAAAATAGTCTTGGAGACATGGCAAGAGTTGAGGAGGTCCAGGTAACATTACAAACACTTTGTGTCGTTTGGTACTTAGGATAAACTTCCTAGTATCATCAGTTTTTTCAGAATGCACTGTTGTTGAATTTAAACATCATGGTGTCTGAATGAAAATCTCAGATTTTAGTCTTCATTATTATCTGGGAAAATCGAAATCTGTGAACAAAGCATGCAGGATTATTTTCTGAAATAATCTACAGATCTATAGTCTACAGAAATCTACAGGAAAGGTCTTAAAAATTCTGTTTTAAAACTGGTGCTTTGCTTTTTCCTGAAATCTGTAATCAGGCTGAAACAGGTGTGAACTTTTCTTAATTCATTTTAAAAGGGTCTTGATTCTGAAGGCATTCCTTGATTTTGGTGTTGTGGAGGATCCATTTACACACAATGCTTAAATCTTGGACTCCTTAACTATAATAGTTATTTTAGCAATATCTCAATATGATTAAGTTAAGAGTTTTATATAAGGAGTTCAGCACTAGAAAAAAAATTTCATGACATTTTATTGCTCAATAAAATGACATTTCAGCGTGGTACGTTTTTTTAAAGAATAGTGTCAGCGTAGATCTTGGGTTAGCTTCCTTTTTCTTTCAATGTGGTCTGTTTGATTAGCAAAATGGAGGGTATATGGCATGTGAAGAAGTATCTATAGGATGCCAGAAAGGTAAGAGATCTGTAAGAAAACAGTCCAATTTTGAAATAAAAAATTGAATATGATTCAGTAGGTAGAAAGAATGAAATTTGTTTTTGTGCAGAGGCTCAAACAAAGGCATATGAACTGCTTAAATCTCACAATCTCTTTCAAAGGCTGAAGTGGGACATGTAGTCCATAAGTCTTGTACTGGCCATTTATTTATTGAGTGGGGTTCACTCAATGTCACAGTTTTTATGACCATTTTCTTAGGTAGAGCCACCTAAAATACATTTAAAATAATTTTAAATATATTAATACTTCAGAAACTTAATATTGAAATCTTTTAAGAATTAAATATCTTTTCATTTTTTAAGTTTGTTTTATATCTGCTAAATTTGTGAAAACAAAAGTCAGTATATCTTTTTCAAATGAATCAGAATGGTTACAGCCACATGCTCATATAATGTTATGAGGACTTAATTCCATTCATTTTCAGGACTGATCTATATCTAAAACTTTGGTCCACCTACCTATGTTGGTCAGGGCTGTGAAAAATTTCATGTCCTGTGCAATGTAGTTAGGTCGTCCTACCCCACAATGTAAATGCTGCTAGGTTGCCGGAAGAATTCTTCCATCAACGTCACTATAGCCTCTTCTGGGCATGGATTTACTACAGCAACAAAAAACTCTTTCCATTGTTGTAGTAAGTATCAACACTACAGCGACCTAGCTCAGGCCAGGTCTACACTACAGACTTATGCTGGCATAGCTGGGTCAGTGAGATGGGATCCTTGACAGTCATAGCTATGCCAGCAGAAGCCCCAGTGTAGACATAGTTATATGGTCAAAACTCTGCTTTTGCAGGTGTGTGGCTTGTTTCACTTATGGGGGGTGGTTTTACTATATCGGTGCAAAGCACAGCTTTGCCAGCATAGCTGCATCTACACTAAGAGTGCTTTGGCTTTGTCGGTGTAGTATACCGGAATTCCTATACTGTAAAGTTCTCCAATGTAGATGTGGCCTCAAAAGTAGTAATATTTGACAGTTTAATAGCTTCTTTGTATGCTAGAGCTGTGTCACAACTCTTATAACATTTAGTATTTTCAGCATGGATTATTTTAGAATAAAGGAGACCCTGTCTAATTATTAACGTGGCTTTGTTTACATTCAGTGGCAAAACTGGGTAAGTTGGAACAATTCATTCTGCTCACAAATGGAAAGAGTACAGTCATCTCCATGAGCAATGTTCCATTTGCAAACAGGATATAAAACTTGTCATTTTGGCTAAGTTAGGACCCTCTTGATATTGACTTACAACTGCCTAATTTTAAATGTAAAAAAGACTAGCTCCCTAACGTGCTTCATGAAATACCACCTTCATTTAGTGTTGAATGTGTAGAAAGTTTTAGTCACAATTGATTTTTAGCTGGTATTTCTATATTTAAAACACAACAGCGGTGCTGCTTCAGCTTAGGCATTGCCTCTGATGATGGGAGGACTTCTGCCATTGGCATAAGAAATCCACCTCCCCAACAGGTGGTAGCTTGGTCAACAGAAGAATTCTGTTAGTCTAGCACTGCCTACACTTACGTTGGCTTAACTGCATCTCTCAGGAGTGTGGATTTTTCACACCCCTGAGAGCCAAAGCTAGGCTGACATAACTTTTCAGTGTAGACCAGCCCCTTCATCTCTTTCTGAACAGGTAAACTTTTACCAAGTAAGGCCACTTCCTTTTCTCATTGCTTAACAAAGGAAACTTTTATGGTCATATCTGTAGGTAAACGTGCACAAGGTGAAAGGTTACATTGTCTTTTATTTTTTCCACCTTTGCGTATATTTTAAGTGCTACACTGTGCACATCATTCTCACAAACTTATGTATTTTAATCAATATCGTCTCCACTTAACAAAAACCTGGTTTAGTTTGAAAATCTTTTTTTTTTTTTTTTGGTTGTGCTATTTGGATGCTTGCTGCTATGGCCTAATGGAGTAGGAATGTGAAATTGAACCATTACTATAAATGTTACTTACTTTGCTCATGTTGAAACAAGAAAGTGAAATTGGTAAGGTCTTTTGGAAATATCACTTTGCTACTCTGCTGGCACATTGAGAACAACAACTTGGAAGGCAAAGAGCTTCCTCACGGCTTACGTTGTCAGGTGTGGCCTATTCCTGTATTAGATTTTGAAGACAAATGAGTTTCCTGTCAAGTGGCTGATTGGTGCTCTTTCTTACTTCTCAGAAGTTTTCCGCAACGTTGTTTTCCCTCTATCCCCTTGCTCCCAAAAGCAATATCTTATTGTCTTGCCTGTCAAGGCTCTTATTTTTATGAGGGAGAGCATAGCTCCATTCTTTAAATTGATGTGATTAGTTGCCTTCTGAGAGCTGTTTCTTTGACATCAGTTGACTCCGACAGACTATGAGTAGATGCCTCCTAAAGGGCAGTATACTGTTATGTGTGGGTGGCTATGGTTCCAAGCTCTTTATTCTACAAAAGTAAACTGATCCCTGAGTCACAACTTTATGGGTTCAGTGGCAAGCTGATTTTCCACAGTTGAGCAACGGCCAACTTTGTGAGAGTGAGTTAATTTCCTGTTGAATTGGGCCATACACTTAGTAAGAGAACACTTAGCAAATTTACAGCATTTGTGACCAAAACAATATCTTCTCCATGGTCTTCTGGCTTTTCCCCTTGTGTTTAGCATAATGGCAGCACAAGTCACTGGGAGAAGACCGCTTTGTCCATGCCCCTTTAACCAAAGCTGAGAGAGGTGTAGTTTCCAGAAGCTCTTTACTCTTCTCCTTTGAGGTTATGGGGATCTGTTTTTTCTGGGGATGCTGCATGAAATTACCCATAAACAGTAATCTTAGTAAAACCAAGATTTATTAAAAACAGTATGAAAATGAAGTTGAAACAAAAATATTGGTTTGCTTAATGTATCTAGACTCTCATTTTGAATAAGCTAAACTATTTGTAGTTACAGAGGAAAAAGGAAAAGTGAATAGCTTACATCCTTTGAAAGCAATCCCCTCTTTCTGACCGCTCAACCTGCCAGCATCGTATTGCAGTCTACAGGGCAATTTCTCCTTTGTCCACCTAGACATATTTATTAAATCCCCTCCCCAGCTTTCCCAAACAGTTTTTTTTTAAGGCAAATGTACAAAGAGGAGTTGGCACCTTCTGGGAGATGGTCCATTGGAAAAGAAAAACCCTTCATGATGGTCAGAGTTTTTCAAAGATTTAACTGCCTAGCTCAGATATTGCCTTTCATATCTTATGTCTTCACTACAGAGTTAAAGTTATCTACAGTCAGGTACTTCTCACAAGTTAGCCTAGCTCAAGCGAGAACCAGTCACAGTGTGAAATAACACTCCAGCTTCTCTGTCCACAGTGGTGCTGCACTCACTCATACGCACCTAACACTGTTGGGGTATATCCCATAATTCTTTGCACTGGAATAAGCTGAACTGCTCTATGAATATTTTCCCAGTGGACTGTGGGAAAACCTGTCTGTCCTTTCTCAGCATGTGGTGGTGGACAATTGGGGAAGGCACTGGAGGACTGTCGCCACTCAAGTGGCGTTTGCTTGCATCCACAGTACAGAGGTCTTTTTTAGCAAAACTCAGCAGCTGCTAACTCAAGTTTTAACCTATAAAACATGATGGGCCAGAAAACTTGAGAGAAAAGGACTGTCACACTTGAGGTTAAGGTGGTGCACAGGACTTGAGTTGTAACTCAAGTTAACTTTGCAGTGAAGACAAGCCAACATACCAGGCCTCTTGCTTAAACCTCTAAGCGTTCTCCCCCCCCCCCCCCTTTTCCATAAACTATAAACCATGGACAGAGGACTGCCATGCCAGTGTTTTAAAAATGGCCTTAGTATTACAAAATAATATTTTAAAATGTATTGCAGAATGTAATTTAGTCACATAGGTCACATCAGTTAATAGAAAAATTAAAAGGAAGGTTTCTCTAGGAATAAATATTTAAGTCACAAATTATTATTTGTATTACAGTTCTCAATACCCCTATCATGGTCAGGGTCTATCATATACCGCTATCATTGCTCAGGGCACTGTACAGATATACAGTAAAAGACAGTCACTTCCTTGAAAATTCTGTAATTGTAATCTGCAATTTGTATCTCAGCTCCACAAAACGGTCACAAAATATTACTATCCCATCCACAGAAAGTACTAGCCATCACCTAGATGGTGATGAAAAATCTAAAGGGATTTCGCCTTGTTTCCTTTCCAAACTAAGCTTTTCTTCTAGTCTGCTAGCAATTTGAGTTTGACCAGAAATTACAGATACCATTTTAAAATTGGAATTAGCCTTAGACAGAGCCTGAAGGTTTCATAGTAAGAGCTAGAAAAGGGTCATGAAAATGTTCAAAAGAAAACAGGAACTGAGCGTTGTTTGCTAACCATTTATGCAATCTTGAATTGAGAGGGAAAATCTAAAGTGCATCATTATTCTTATTGATGGAAGTTGAAAGAAACAGTGGACTCAATCTGTACTTGCCCTAGGGTATTGCTAGCCTAAATTCAGAGAATTGCCTACTATATGCAACTCAGTGCCAGTGAGTCATAACATCAGTTTTCAAGCTGTACATGATGCAGTATCATGATCAGATATCTTTTTTCCCTCTCCCAGAGCAGAGAAATCTTAGAGCCTGACTTCTCCTATCTCCTCATCTCCTTGTCTCCTAAAAAAGAAGGGGTGGAGAAAATGAGCGTTTGGCGTAGTCTGTATTTAAAAGCTTTGCTGCTGTAGCTATACTAGCAAAACCCTACTAGGTCAGGTCTACACTACATAACTATGTCACTTGGGTGTGAAAAATCCACACCCATGAGCAACGTAGTTATACCCACCTAATCCCATGTGTAGACAGTGCTATGAGGCAGGAGAGTTTCTCCTGCCAACATAGCTACCACTTCTCGAGGAGGTGGATCAACTGTGCCAAAGGGAAAGCTCTCTCCTATTGGCTTAGAGCATTTTCATTAAAGGGCTACAGCGGCACAGTGTTTAAAGTGTAAACTGGCTCCTAGTATCAATGGAGCTTATACTGGCCAAAAAAGTGCCTTTGCTGATATAGTTTATATACCATTTCACCAATAGCTATGCTAGCAAAAGCTCTTTTATGCCAATATAACTTAATCTGTGCAAAGAGGGTTTTGCTGGCATAAAAATACCATAAAAAAATCACACCCCTACCTGATGTTGCTATGCTGGCAAGTTTCTAATGTAGCCCTGACCTTTTCCTTTAAGGGGTATATGATATGGGTTGTTCTGACCTTATTCCTCACTTCCTCAGCTGATATTGAGGAGTGGGAGACAGCCATTTAGGACTATTTTTCTTCACTACATGAAATGAGCCTTTCTTCAGCAGGGGATTGAGTCTCATTTTGCCCTTAAAGACTTGTACTGTCCTTTGTTTACAGCATCAAGGATTTGCATAAATGCTAGTCTTTAAAGTTATTCATTTTAATATTTGTCCTTGTTTGACTCTAGTTACTGTGATCCATGTACTGGGGAAGGCATTATTTGTTTGGAGGATACAGTGTGTTTGTGGGGGGAGAGATAGCTCAGTGGTTTGAGCATTGGCCTGTGTGAGTTCAGTCCTTGAGGGGGCCATGTAGGGATCTGGGGCAAAAATTTGTCCTGCTAGTGAAGGCAGGGGGCTGGACTCAATGACCTTTCAAGGTCCCTTCCAGTTCTAGGAGATTGGTACATCTCCAATTATTATTATTTATTTTTATTATTATTTTGATATTTATTTATACAAGATGGAAGAACATGTATTCATTTAAAAGAAAGTCAAAACCGATTCTGAGCTCTATCAGGAGTATGACAAAGGCTCTGTTATGCTATAAACAGGTAAGTCAACAACTCAATAAACAAGCAATACCCCTAGTACAAGTCACTGAGATTGGGTTTCTCATGATAAAATCTTTTTTTGTATGCAATAAAACTTTTTTTCTAAGGAAAGTGTTTATTCCTTTTGTATTTTGTAAATTGCTCACCTGACAGTATTCTGAGCAACACCAGTACCATGTGTGTGTTTTGTGACTGGAACAGTTACTCCTGCCATTTTCCCAACCCAACAGCTATTTGATCAGGAAAGGGCTGTGTTGAAAGTTCTTATATACTAGTATTTGCTGAAGCACTATTGCATGTTAAGAAAACAGTGGTGCTTGAACTATGCAGGTGCATCCATGAAGATTAGACAGTGCACTAGGTTATTTCCAATAAAAAAAATTTTTGTTTGCATCAGAATGGACTTGCAGCAAATAAACTGACTTTTCAGTTAATCCATTTTTAGATTGAACCATATAAGAGAACCTACTCTAGTTAAAATTATTTGAATAACTTTTGTCTTTCCTTGGTCTGTTCTATCAAAAATTAAGCCTTCCACAACTAAGCACTTGATTGAGGAGTCAAAAATATTGTGTTCTGATTATGTTTGGAGGGTTGGGGCAATAGCTTTATTTAAAATCTATAATTTGTGAATTGTTTAGCAGAGATGCATGAGATGAATGACATAGTCAAGTTTTAGGGAGCGTACTCATACTCACTGTCACAGTCAGAGTGACTGCACCTGTATTTCCCCCTCAGTGGTCGAGCAGGGGCACCCACTCTCACCTTGCAGCTCCCCTGCTGTTGCCTTTCTGGTGGAGACCCTATTTTTCTCTCTCTTCTGATCAGGGTATTTTTAGGTACAGTTCCCTGCCTTCACTGTGCTGTTCCCACCATAGACAGATTGCACAATGACACCTGCTTGCTTTCTCTTCAGAGATGGTTACCAGGTATGATTGCTACAGTTATAAGATACCACCCAGCACTTCCTATGCAACCCTATTTTATTCTTAAGGTAAAAGGCATTACAGAGAAAACCTATTAAAACAATGAAAGAACCTACGTGTGCAAATAAGCTTACCAGAGAATCCCCCAACACTAGCATGAGCTTTGGCAAGAGCAGCCCTTCAGTACCCCATCCACAGGGTTTCCTTTGTAGTGAGAAGTTTATCATAGCTTCAGCTCAGAACAAACACACAGTCCTATGGAGCAACTCCTAATCTTTCACTAAGGTTTGGGGCCCTCCATGAACCCTGGATCCTATCTGTTTGGTGGATCAGGAAGAAGGCCCCGAGCCAGTTTAAAAACAGGCTATTTATCCAAAAACTCTTCCTTTGTTGTTCCCTGGAAAATCCAGTTTGAAGGGGTATGTGAACTTCTTGGGGGGATGGGGGGAGTGGTTTCAAAGGGCTTATAAAGGAGGAAGTATATGAGCATCCCCCTCCCTACTGAAAAGGTACATATGCTGCCCAAATAACACACACACAATTGCACTTTTAATACAATGTACCCCAAAAGGTATTTACACTAATTCAGTAAGATTTAACTTTATGAAATTAAGTTTATTTCAGGTATAGTAGGATAACATGAACTCTGTCACTTTGTCACATCCACTTTGTAGAGATCGCTGAATTGGAAACCACCTGCTGCTCAGTATGAATATCAGTCAGATTTCTAAAATGGAAAACATTGACCAAACATAATTCTCCCAACAGGAAATGGAAGAGACCCTGCTTTCAGAAGTATTATCCCAACCTTCTCTCAAAAGTTGCCAGCAGGCAGACAAGGATAGGAATATTAGCTCAGTGTGGGTGGGGGTGATATTTTTCGTGGGGGGAGGAGGTTAGGGTAGGGGTGGAGGATTGGGGTGCTATGCCAAGCTAAACTGCTGATTTCTTTTACAGTTTTGTATGAATGGGCTAGACAGTCTAGCAAAGTCAGAGAGGTCTTGTGTGGAATTTCCCAGTTTTTTGAGTAGAAACACTGAAAATCAGTCATTACTATGTATTCTCTTGCATGCTTTCCCTGCAGAGATTGAATGTCTCCTGTGACTGACTTCCCATCCTGGCCTACCACAGAGCTGCACTTCATCATACTCCCTGACTGAGTCCTGTTTTCCCTTCATTCCACTTTTCTATGCACAAACTGCATTGCCCCCATATTTCACGGTCCTACACAGCTCTGCTTCTGTCAGCCCCTTCCCCACCCATTGCTCCATCTCAGAACATTCTCTGACCATGCCCACGTACTGCCCTACCGTATTCAACCTTGACACACTGATATATATCAATGTTTTAAAAACCTAATAGAATAGAGGAGTTAAGGGAGCATAGCAGGGAAGGGAGAACCATAGTCTTGCTTACTTATTCATATCCCTCCTCATTTCCTTTAAGGTGTGTCAGGTGAATCAAGGGGGCAGTCAGGAGTATGGGGTGATGGTATTTGAATGGGGGATCTGGGGCTGTCCATATAACCTGCTGTGGATAATAGCTTGGTGTGAATGGCAAGACACTAGTGCATCAGAGGCTCCTCACAGCATGGTGTCCTCAGCCAAGGCAGCAGTGTTGGGGCCTCGATGGACCAGTGCCTTAGCCCCCTCAGACCGCCTGCAATATTTGGGAAATAGCAGTAGGTTGTGGTATGGGTTTACAGTGTTTGCACAGACTCTGAATTCATATTGGCAATAAACATTGAAGTAGAAATATTTTATTACTGTCCTTTAGATCATATACATGCTAAATTGACTTGCACTATATGCTAGTTTCTTTTATACCTGGAACATATATTACATAGGTGAACCAGGAATATTATGAACATTTCATATATTCCTGTAAGTTTCAACACATTTTTGTTGACCTCTTCCCTCTGCAGTTCCAGTATATAGAAACTTGATGCTGTTTTGAGTTGGGTTTTTTCGTGGCAGTATATCAGGGTAGTGCTCTCTACTGGTCAGCTGTTTTAAAAAAATTCTATGCAACTTAAAAGTGGAAATGAGAGAAATGTTCATTCCCTTTCATATTTGACAGAAATTAATAAACCACCTTGAAATATAATTAAGCAGAACATTTCAGTGTTTTAAGACAGCTTATGCGCATATCTTAAAAATCCAAAGTCTAATGTCTCAGAAAGAAACTGTAATATCTTTATTGCACCATGTATCAGAAAAGTAATATAATTTAGAGCAAATAGACAATTGTCATATCATGCCAGAAACAGGAGTTCATTATTGAAGATTTTGACTCCTGTTCTAAAAGTTCTTGTTTAACACTTTCCCCAGGCCCTTGCTGCAGTTCTCCACATAACTAGGCTTGAGACTCCAATAGTCTGAGTGAAGGCTTTTCCATAGTAAATTCTTCCATCGCCATTGTAGATAAGCATCAGGGATGCTTTGTTAAACTTGTACTGAGAAAAACAACCCTGCAAAATCTATTGGTAAACAGAGGATTGCTGGTTGGTGTTGCAGTTTCTGCTACGTTGTTCCTTCAAGGCACTATTTTTATGCATCCTGAAAAAGGGTCTGTGCTAACTGAACTACCATGATTTGAACAGTCCTTTGTACTCTTTTTCTTCTATTGTTCCCGTAATCTTATGTGGCTGTTGGGATGCTATTGCTGTCATAACTCAAACCTGGATTGTAAACTAATTTTAACATAAATAGCAATACTTTGTGTATGTTATATGGAGTGGAACTACACCTCTACCCCGATATAACTTGACCAAATATAACACAAATTTGGATATAACGCGGTAAAGCAGTGCTCCGGGGGGCGGGGCTGTGCACTCCAGCAGATCAAAGCAAGTTCGATATAACGCGGTTTCACCTATAACGCAGTAAGATTTTTTTGGCTCCTGAGGACAGCGTTATATTGGGATAGAGGTGTGTATGTGAAAATGAAGAAAAAACACTCTGTATGTTTGAAAATACGTGGCTCTGCTTATGTTTGTCTTCAAGTGTCATTCCTTGTTGCTTCTTGTACTGTGAACGCTCATCCGGAGTGCTAGATGCTCTTCTGCACTTCTTCAAAATCTTTAATCCGTTATATGTCCTATTTCACCCTCGTCTCAAGTATACACCTTCATCCAGTGTATTTTATGATCTTTATCTGCCTTTAGAGTTCAGCTTCTTTGGGGCAGGCCCAGCCACACTGCCATTTTTGTTGGCTGCAAACAGAGTTTTTTCCATAAGAAAGTAGACGTGTTATTTATTTGTATGAAATCCTGTTGTGATAATATGCGCTTGTTCAGGTTTCAGCATTGCATCACCCTATCTCCAGTAACAGCAGCTCTTCTGTTCCATGATCGATGTGGCGGTTTTGAACACTTCAGTAGTTTACGAAATGACCCAGAGTGGAGGAAAATATGATTTCTATATTGGTCTCGTGTTGGCTATGAGCTCCAGCATTTTCATTGGAGGGAGTTTCATCCTAAAAAAGAAGGGTCTCCTCCGGCTGGCCAGGAAGGGCTCCATGAGAGCAGGTATGCTATGCACTTGAGAACTTTTGCCTGTTTTTAATTTTATGTGAATGGCTACTGAATTTTCACTCTGATTTTTTTGAGTATTGATTTACTTTGTTTCCTTATTGAGAGATGAAACTTCTAGACTTAAAATATTTAGCTTCTGTATTTTCACTGGACTCTTTGCATTATTTCTAGTTCATTATTAAGTATAGTAAAAGGTGAAATCCCTTTCTGTAATATATTCAGTTTGTGTCCTCTAAGTACATTTCCAAAACAAACTGTAAATTTGCATATGTTAATCAAAAAACATCTCAGTTAAGAATAAACCTGGTTACATCCTACCTGCCTCCCTCTTCTGAGCTTACCCCCTCCCCCTGGAAAAAGCCTGTTTAAAGAGATGATCTTCTGTGATTGGAAGATCAACATACTGTCACTGTTGGAGGATGTGGAGGGGAATGAATTCCAGAATCAGGGCCCCTACAATGAGGGTGCTTGCCTCCAAGTGAACAAACCTAGGAACTGTCAGTTTGAGTGTCTCAGTTGATCTCCAATGTGGGGATAGAGATGAAAGAGGCAATTTCTAAGATACTTAGGACCCAAATCAGGGCTTTGTAGATCTAAACTACACCTTGAATTGTACTTGAAAATGATTTCGGAACCAATGTGATCAATCCCGATTGCCTGGATGCAGAAATGGATGGGCTCATAAATAGTGTAATTGTGTCAAAGTATTGGATCAGAATACATCACGGCTTTTATTTTCTAAAACTAAAATGTCTCCTGAAGACTTTCATTGTAAAAAAGGACGGGGGGAGGCATGAAGGGGGAAGGGCAGTGCTCAGGAAGATGACATTCCAGAACCTTAGATGGTTGTGGTTTTTGGGTTAATATTTTACTGTAGCACAAAAACATAAGGTTATTTTACTTAATTCTTATTAGGTTTTGTGTATATATACTAAAATAATGTGTTGTTTTGACAGTTTAATAGCAGTTAATGTACTTCATCAAAACCGAAGGCAAATAATTTTAAGAACTGGTTCATCCCTTGGGTAATATTGCATTGCATCCATCCAACTTTTTGGATTTTTGCTATAGCTGACTGTGCACTTGATAAATATGGTAAAGACTTGAAGGAGTAGTGGGGTAACTGTGTGTTGGGTGTTGAGATACTACAGTGACGGGCACAACATAAGAGCTGAGCTAGATAGAAAACAGCTAGAAATATTCAAGATGATGTTGGATGGACTGTTGCCCTTCTATACCAATTGCCCTCTGTTGACCAATTGTATCAGTCTGAAAATAGTCTGTGCTATTGCCCCCAGGTAAGCGACTCACACTGAAACAGTTGCAGTGTATCAAAGAAGTGAAAAGGTTAATTGTGTGTGTATATGGATTAGAACAGGGGCGGGCAAACGTTTTGGCCTGAGAGCTGCATCGGGTTTCGTAAATTGTATGGAGGGCCGGTTAGGGGAGGGGGTTGTGGCCCGGCCCCCACCTCCTATCTTCACCCCTCCCCCCCAGACTCCTGCCCCATCTAACCCCCCCGTTCCCTGATGGCCTCTCTGGGACCCCTGCCCCATGCACAGACCCCCGCTCCCTGTCCCCTGACTGCCCCTGGACTCCTGCTGCCCCATCCAACCCCTCCTCTCATTCTTGACAGCCTCCCCTGGACTCCTGCCCCATCCAACCACCCCTTCTCCCTGTCCCCTGATTGCCCCTGGACTCACGCCACCCCATCCAATCCCTTTTCTCATTCCTGACTCTCCCCCCAGGGCCTCTGCCCCTGTTCTCTTCTCCCCACCCCACCCCCGACCACCATCCATACTCCGGCCACCACCCTGAACTCCTCTGCCCTCTATCCAGCCCCTCCCCCCGGCCCCCTTACCGTGCTGCTGGAGCAGCAGTGGCTGGCGGTGCTACAGCCGCGCTGCCCGGCTGGAGCTGGGACGCGCTGCCGCCACCACACAGCACAGGATTAGAACCTTCCATCTCTGGTGATTCCAGAGAAGTTAGTGTTGCTATGAGTGAACACAGAATGTGTGCTCTCAGTTTGGGAGGGGGCAAATATTGTATGGCCTCTACCTTTGAAGTTCACCCAAATACCATGGAGGTGTGTGGCTTCAAGTGTGTACATTAATGTATGCTCTCCTTAGATTATACGATTGACTGTTTCCCCAAGATAAAGTTGTATCTTCCTATGGATATCCTCCTAATTTAGTGTATAAAAGGAAGAACGTGTGTAGTCAACTGGGATTACAAACTGGAACTATTTAGGTCAACTGTAAGAATAGGGACTCTGTTAAATCCTCTTTTTTATTTAATTTGTTTTTTAACATTACCTCAGAATAGGCAAATATCGTGCATTCTGTAATGCCATTTCTAGTCCCAAAGAAATATATATACGCTGCTAATCTTTAAAGCAAATTGCACAGGAATATCTGCACATTTTAAGAGGTTGAAAATATTTTGACTTCAACCCTAGCCTCGGATTATGCATCAAATTCTGCAGGTGTTTGTTTAATGAGTGGTTGCATATATGTTTATAACATGGGTTGAAAATAATTCTTTTTTTGGAATATAACTCTCAATCATAGTGATTGATGCTTGCCCCTATGTGTTGCTGATTAATTGCTCATTCTTCCAATTCCAGGTCAAGGCGGTCATGCATATCTTAAAGAGTGGCTGTGGTGGGCTGGACTTCTGTCAAGTAAGTACACCCCTATCTCAGTATAACGTGACCCGATATAACACGAATTTGGATATAACGCGGTAAAGCAGTGCTCGGGGGGGGCGGGGCGGGACGGGGCTGCACACTCTGGTGGATCAAAGCAAGTTCGATATAATGCGGTTTCACCTATAACACAGTAAGATTTTTTGGCTCCCAAGGACAGCGTTATATCGAGGTAGAGGTGTATCAAAAAGAATAACCAGTGTTAAAAGATTTTAAATATCAAAATGTTCAAAAAAATTGTTGAATACACAATAACCAAAGCTAGAAATAGTGCATACCTCTGTACACTGAGATAAAAATTGGTATTTTAAAAAAAAAGTATTATTAGTAATATCTTTGTAATTAAAATCAAATTAAAAAGAAGGTTCTTGGGTGTAAAAGGATGCATCTCCAGTGAATGTTTTCAATAGTTTTTCTTGATCAGCAGGGAATTTCACCCCTTTTTAATTTTTACCATTTATGTATTTTACTTTTTCACTTCACTAAGCTTGGGCAGTTAAACTAGACCAGTGGTTCTTAAACTTGTTTGATCTGGCTCCCCTTTCTATGTGTCTTCCCTGGTACATATACTGCCACCCAGCTCTGAATGCAGAGCGGAGAGCAGCAGCTGCTGGCCAGGTGCCCAGCTCTGAAGGCAGCATTGCACCACCAGCAGCACAGACAGAAGTAAGGGTGGCGATGTGAAAAGTGATATTCATCAGTATCACTTTTCATAGCAGACCTAGCACCCCATTGCCACCCTTACTTCTGCATTGCTGCAGCAACTCAGAGCTGACAGCTGGAGCCCTGCTGCCTCCAGGTGAGGGATTGTGTGTGGGGGTGGAGGGGCATGAGCCTGGGCTGCTTCCCTGTGAGGGACTGGGGTGGGGGGGAACAGCCCCAATCCCGGGTGGTGGGGTTTTGGCTGTCTCCTTTATCCCTGCCTCCTGCATGTACGTGGCCCTTCTGCAGGAGCCCCAGCCAATACAAAATACAAAACCATTCATTGAAAAAAGTTACTTTAAAATATTTTGAAACCACCTCTCTCTCCTTCTCTTTGGTTTTATCTTTTTACACGTCTCCTAAACTTTGGACTTAAACAGTGTGACTATGCGCATTTAGCTTGACTCATTGTAGTTAATGTACTGCTTCATAGAAGATACAATTGCAGATTATTTTGCTTATGTGAGAATTAAATGACCTGAGTTAGTAGGATGGGGAAATGTAGAGGCTGTTGCATAAAAATAGGTTAGCCTAAATTAGAGGTGAGATTTATTTTTGTTATATGGAATATCTAGCTGCTAGCTTTGAGTTCTGCTTATAGTAAACTGCCATGTTAGCTGAACATATTAGTTGAATTTCTTCTCTCTGGGAACACTTGTTCAGTTTCAGAGGTTTCTCTTACATGTGTTAAGACTTCCTCATTCTTTTTTTATTCTGCAGTGGGAGCTGGTGAAGTAGCTAACTTTGCTGCTTACGCATTTGCACCAGCTACATTAGTGACTCCATTGGGAGCTCTCAGTGTTCTTGTAAGGTAAGAACTGTTTAGAAAGAAGCACTATTTCAGAGAGGTAGAAGCGACGTACGTATTTAGAAATGTCTTTCTGCTTAACTCTGACTAAACTTAATACTCATAAAAATGGAAGGAGTAGCACTGACTTAACCCAGGCATAAGATGAGTCGGCGCTCTACAAGCTCCCTTGCACAGCTCTAGCAGTGTACCTTTACCTTGACTTGCAACACCCTGCTCTTCCTGTCTTCTGCATCTCTTGAGGGTGGAAGCCAAGACTGATAAACTAATTTTCATTCCTGACCAAAGTCTGGATCGTAGGGTAGGTCTATACTTACCGCGCGGGTCGACGCGGAGAGTTCGACTTCTCAGAGTTCGAACTATCGCATCTAATCAAGACGCGATAGTTCGAACTCCCCACATGCTCCGGTCGACTCCGGAACTCCACCTCCGCGAACGGCGGAGTCGACCTTGGAGCCGCGGACTTCGATCCCGCGGCATCTGGACGGGTGAGTAGCCCGAACTAAGACTTCGTGTAGCTGAAGTCGCGTACCTTAGTTCGACACCCCCCCCCCCTCCTTAGTGTAGACCAGGCCTTATTTGTCTTTAGAGAGTCAAGGATTTTGCACCAGTACACTACATTGTCTTGGAGAGGGATTTCAGAGAGAGGATGATGGATAACACTCTCCCTCGCAATTTTGAGGAGGCAGCATAATTTAAAACAACTTTTGGGCCTCCAGACATTTACAGATAGTCTAGTGCATAGCAGACATGTTAATATAGACAATTGTAATTATGCTTAATATATTTAATTAGTGGATTTAGTCTAATAGAAATGTACGGGCATGAGTAATGTTGCAGATGACTAGAGGTTGTGCACTATATTAGATATTGAAACAAGGGAGCAGTAGAGCTTTTATCTGCATAGTGAGGCAGTATGTACTTGATTCTGTATTCAGATTGTTTGCCCTCTTTGTTTATTTGGAGCCTTAACTTAGAATAACAATTAACAGCTCTTAATTACTTAGAGAAAAGTGTTTTCTGAAGTTTAAGACACTAATGTTTTTTATGTCTGCTATGGGCAAATTAAATAATCTCCTGATTCCTAACCTGTCAATGTATTTTTTCCTTTCAGTGCCATTCTTTCATCCTATTTTTTAAATGAAAAACTTAATCTGCATGGAAAAATTGGATGTTTGTTAAGTATATTGGGGTCAACTGTGATGGTCATTCATGCTCCACAAGAAGAGGAGGTAGAAACTTTGAATGAAATGTCCCACAAGCTAGGAGATCCAGGTGAGAGAAAATGTCAAGTTCATCTGTAAGTAGCAGGGTAGCTAATGAAGGAAGATAAGTATGTTTATCCTACTTTGCTAGGAGGACTGTGGTTCATTTACAGTTGCAACTGTTGCAAATTTCTAGTACCAAAAAGTTAAAGACCTCCTCTGTTTTTCTACATCTGTAAATAAAATATGGGTTTGAATTCTACAATAGACTTAGCGGAAGCTTTGAAGGATACCAGTGAATTTATTTTGTACAGAATGCCAGGATTAAACTGAGGTCAATTTTTGTCCAAGTAAAAGCATGTTCTGAAAGAATAATAAATTAGCACTTTATGTTAACCTAAGAAGCAGACAGCTATTTTCCCCTTGTTACATTTTCTGCAAAGAAATGTCATCTGTTTAAGTCAATTTTGAGCCGATCTTAAAAAATGAAGCATAGACTGTGGGGACAATTTACAATATCAAAGGGTTTCCGTTAGGACTAGTAGCTAAAATTTAGGTCAGTGTCATCTTTGTTTCACATTATATTATAATAAAAATGAGAGACCTGCTTCTTATATAGCAGTTGATATCTGTAGATCTCAAAGCACTCTACAAAGAAGGTAAAGCTCCATTTTACAGATGAAACTGAGGGGTGAAATGACTTATTCGAGGGCATTATGAGCATGTCCCATTGGTGACTTAAAATTCCTGTTGCTGAATGAAGCACCCAAATCAAAACAAATCACAGACAGCATTTAGATACATGCATACACCCGATGGTCTCTCCATACCCCTGGTTCTGTGCTTTTTGTAACAAGTCAAGGATTGCAGTAAAAGGGGAGGGGCCTGGGGTCATAAGATTTGTTGTAGCCTCCATTTTGGATGACTGGTAGAAGAAAAATCATTTGAACATGTAATTAATAAAATGAAGGGGAGCAAAAAAGCCTATCAACCTTGACTTGTGGCCCTTAAAATATGCACTACGTTTCTTGGTACTTAACTGGATGCTCTTGTGTACTGTATATAAATAAGTGATTTTTTTTTCCCCTACTGCAGGTTTTGTGGTTTTTGCAACACTTGTCGTCATTGTGTCCTTAATACTGATATTTGTGGTAGGACCTCGCCATGGACAGGCCAACATTCTTGTGTACATAACAATCTGCTCTGTAATTGGAGCATTGTCAGTCTCCTGTGTGAAAGGCTTGGGCATCACTATCAAGGAACTTATTGCAGGAAAACCTGTGCTAAAACATCCTTTGTCCTGGATTCTGCTGCTAAGTCTTATAATCTGTGTGAGCACACAGATCAACTATTTAAACAGAGCTCTGGATATATTCAACACTTCCATAGTGACTCCAATATATTATGTATTCTTTACAACATCTGTTTTAACTTGTTCTGCTATTCTTTTCAAGGAATGGCAACACATGTCTGCTGCTGACATTATTGGCACCTTCAGTGGTTTTCTCACGATCATTGTGGGGATCTTTTTATTGCATGCCTTTAAAGATGTAAATTTCACTCTAGCAAATCTGCCTGTCTCCTTGCGGAAAGATGACAGAGCAATCAATGGCACTCTGCCAACCACATATGAATGCTTTAATCATGACGAAGAAAGCTCAACCTGTGTAGGTGAAATACAATCCAGTGAAAATGTCCCATCCAGGAGAAATGGAAGTCTGGCAGCATTCTGAAAATGTGTTAAAAGAACAATTCTGTAACTTTTTTTTGCTGTAAAATGTTTGAGTTTGGAAGCAGATGATGTACTTGAACAATATGTACAGACAATCATAAATTTTTAGGTTTGATTAGTTTGGACCAAGAATAGTGATGGAGTTTTAATTTGCCTTATTTTTACTTTAAAAAGACACACTGCAATGACCTCAGTACATGGTTTGGTTTTGTTGCTCTTAAGTTATCTGTGTAAACTTGTAAATATTTTTAATTTGAATTTTCCATTTTAAAGACTTATTGCACTAAACAATTTTAACTATATCAAAAATAAATTGCTTTAATTTTGCATTGGTGGTAAGCACATTGACATGAACCTGAATCTTTTGCATAATGAATATTCACCATGTCTGTTTCAGCATATGGAAGAGTAAGACTATTAATCTGGAATGCACTGAAAGGTGTAGGGAGCCAATTTACAGTAGATGTCACTAAACTGGCTAATTACAGCACTTCTGGAAAGCATATAACTACACTCATGACTACTACTGAGGCATTAGTAAACTTGAAACAGTAAAGACTCAGGAAGTATAAATAAAAACACCATTCTGAATGTAAAGAGTTTTTAAATTGTTTGATCATACTTCCGAGGGAAAGGAAATTGTACAACCTAGCAAATCTTCAAGATCAATTTAATATCAAAAGTTAGGTAGAATGTAAAAGGTAAGTACTAACTAAAAAGGATATCCATCACTTATACACTGATGATCTAATTTTTCTTATTTGTCAAGAGGTGTATTCTCTCCCCCCAGACAAATCTAACTCATTGTCTTGTAGTGGGTTTTTACTCTGTCAGCAACAACTGAACACTTGCTGGATGTCATTTTCTTGAGAAACAAATAAAACCCTAGACTGTTAGGAGTTGTCCTGCCAAGACCATTTGCAGGCTTGAACTACTGCTATGTTAAAGCTTCCCATAGCTGCAATTCTACACAAAGTGTATTTTATTTGTGGAAATGCAAAGCTCGCACTAGTATTGGGGGTGGGGGGGGAATTTATAAAGGGCCAATTAGTTTTTGAATGCACTTGATATCATTTCTCAATCAGTGGAAGTCAGTTCCTAAAAGTGAGAACCATCCACTTCAAAAGTCCTGCTGCAACCTTGGAAAGGTCATTGCCAACAATGAGCAAGAATCAGATAATCTTAACTAGTGCAGTGACTCACAGGTAAGATGTGGTCATCTCTCAGATAACTGGTGCCCAGATCATTCACTGATTTTAGTGATAGCCACTTTCAAGACTTTCTCCAAGGAGAGTGCATTACTGTAGTTTTAGCAAGCAGGTGATAAAGATGGAACTATTTTTTAAACAAAGTTTGTTCAACCTCTTGGGGAAACAGCATGGACTTCCTGAGAATTCAGGGATGGCTCTAATAAGATACAAAGCTGCTCCCTACAAGGAACACATCCCCCATCATAAGCAATATCAACACTTGATTCTGTGTATATTTTGTTTTTTAAAGTTATTCCACACCTTTAACTCTGGAATGCAGCATGTCCCTGTTTCCCCTATTTGTGGCTCTTGGTCCCTTGGAAATAACTTGCCAATCACTTAAATATTAATAGTGCTATAGAATCATAGACTATCAGGATTAGAAGGGACCTCAGGAGGTCATCTAGTCCAAACCCCTGCTCAAAGCAGGACCAATCCCCTGACAGATTTTTGCCCCAGATCCCTAAGTGGCCCCCTCAAGGATTGAACTCACAACCCTGGGTTTAGCAGGCCAATGCTCAAACCGCTATCAAGTGGGACACTCCTGATTAGGAGGAAAACAAGATCAAGTACTGCTGAATAACTCTCATTCAAAGTAGCTTAAATGTAAACTTACTTTACAGACCAAAACTGTGGTCTACAACTATGACAGTTGAAAAGTAGATTGTTTTGAGCCTATTACATTCATGGAAAAAAAGTAAGATAATCAAATGCCTGTAGTAGCCCCTTTAAAGTTTGAGCATTACTGGACAAGCAATAAACCAAGATAATATTTTCACCAATTGTAGCTGAATTGAAATGTTTATTTACATAAGGAGTATTAATAAATGGGGTACATTCCATTAATTAAAAATACCCACCAAAATGCACTTTGACAGCAGCTTGGCTGGGTAGGGTTTTAGTTATTGACTATCCCTTTGTTTCCTACTTACAGTTTAATGTGCAGTTTGAAGTCTTACAATCCTCACTTGCTGTGACTCAAAAATGTGTACGACACTTTACAGATATTAAGTGTCTTGTTTGTAAGTCTCAGGGCATGTCTACCCTACAAATTTACAGCAGCGAAGCTTTGTCCCTATAGCACTTCTGATGATGATGCTTTAAGCCAACAGGAGAGCACTCTCCTGTTGGCGTAATAATTCCACCTCTGTGAGAGGCAGTAGTTGTCAGCAGGAGAAGCTCTCCCGCCAACATAGTTATACTGACCTAAGCACTGCTGTAGACAATGCTATGTCGCTCAGGCAGTGTGGATTAGTTACATCCCTCAGTGATGTAGTTACACCAAAGTAATTTTGTAGTTTAGACCAGGGCTCAATTCTCATTGGGGCAGAGAGGAATGAACCAAATTCTATTCTTGTAATTTGCACATAGAGCATGCAGTTAGAAACTTACCCCAGTCTCTGTGAAATGTAAATATTGTACATTCTTCTTCTGCCTTATAAATGGAAGGCTACACAGCAGGCTCCCTTTACAGATCTGATGGCTCCATGTCAGTCAAGTGCTGAATTAAAGACACGAGTCCTTCCCTCCAATTCTTTTAGCTCCTTTTTTCTGGAAGTGCTTAACCTGTGCCTCACTTCTTGTATCATATGCCTTTTAATGATTTTGTTCTTCTCTCTTTCCACATCTAAAGTGCAACAAAAAATGAAGCAAAAGGTGGGAAGTCATAGGATAAAGCCAAGATAAAAGGAGAGCAACAGCTGAAGAGACTTATACTTAAGCTATGGCTTACAGCCTTGCTTTTTCTCTGGGTAGGTGAAACCATGAAAGGCCTCAAATGTTTTTGGCTGTAAGGCATGGAAAAACTACAAGAGGAATTATAGATGAGTAAATGACGGTGGATTACTTGTAACAGGACTTCAAGATGAGACTGTGTATTATGGGTATTGGTATTGCACTTGATGTCCCCTTTGATTCCTTCCCTCAGCATCTCTGAACAGATTGAGCTTGAGGCTCAGGATGTGTGAAAATATAAAAAACACACTCAGGTTTATGTCTGATAGAATTTGTCTGTCTTCTTGGAAGTTGGTCAACTCCTGCCTTTTAACAGCCTAGCAGGCTGCAGCAGGCCATCGAAAATTGGTAAGGATATCCTGCTCTTGAAGGTATCCTCAAGAATGTCAAACACAGGATAGGAGGTCTCCATCACAGTTACTGAAGGTAAATTCAATATGGATACTGTGTGACCCACCAGATCATGGAACTGTAGAGGGTCCTCGGAATGGAAAGAGGCAGATGCTCATCTGGTGATAAATCAGGTTTGTAGTCTCTCTCAGGTGTTTTTGAACAAGACTACAATCTCCTCATCTTCCTCTTCAGTTAGAGTATCAGGTGCCACTGCCTGAGATGCAGTGGAACTGGATCCAAGGATTTCTCAGCTGCCAGTTTTAGTACAGCTGAAACATCCCCTCCATCTACAAGGATGACAACTTAAAAATTCCTATAGCAGCACCCCATCATAGAGCTCAGGACTGCCACTCCCCAGCAACTTGGATCTGGGAACAAATCCACAGGAGGAGGAGCAAAAGGAGGCATGAACCAGGAGGAAATAGGTTCTCTTCTTGTATCCTCCTCTAAACATGGATCCAGCCTCGGCTCTGCGCTGGACCAAACAGATGAGAGCAATGGTCCTGGATGGTGGAGAGAAATAAACGGAGAAAGCTTTTCATGGAGACTGTAGGAGACTTTGGAGGACGAAGTCTAGACAGATCAGAGGAGAGACTAATAATCTCTTGCTCTTCTTTTTTCAGGTGAAGACAAACATTAGCCTCTCTTTTCCTCAAGATCCTCTATTTCTTACTCAGATCAGAAGACTGCTCAGAAGCCAAACAGTGAACATCTGCCACTAAAGTAAGGGTCTACATAAGAGCTGAAGAGGGACCCAGAACCAGAGAAGAGGTTGGAGCTGAAGAGCAGGATAGTGCAGAATCCAATGAAATACCACTCGTTCTCAAAGTTGAAGCTGAAACGGGCTTGGGTTTTGGAGCTGAGCCAGAGGGCCCATGACAGAGTTGGACGGATCCAACAAATCTGACATGTGTGATCTGGGATTCTAATAGCGTAACCCTGAAGAAAAGTGCCGTATAGCTTGAAAGCTTCTCTCTCTCTCACCAATAGAAGATGGTCCAACAAAAGATATCATGTCGCTCACCTTGTCACATCTAACAGTGTCGGTCTTCTCCCTTGTTGCCTTTTTTGGAACCGACACAGCTGGAGTAAACATGACTCTTAAGTTTAAAGGCAGGTGGTTTGGCCTTTCTCCACCAACAGTGCCTTCAAAACTGACTGCGCTGAGCCACAGGATCTGGAGTAGTACCCAAGAAAGTTCCAGTTTTCTGGAACCTTTGAGGTGCTTTGACTTGCTGGAAGAAGTCACAGGAGCCAAAGCAGGTGTCTCAGGCCTTGGATCAGATGAGTGCCTGGAGCCTTGTGTACCTCTTTAGGAAGAAGCACTTACAATCTCTTCTGCCTCTCCTGGTGAGGTCTGGGCATGAAAATCCAACAGACAGAACATGCAGGAGAGTGTTCCTTGCCCAAGTAGTTCAGGTAATGTGGTCGGCCAATGCCAAGAAGACAGCCAGGCATGAAGCACACCTCTTGAAGGATACCAGCTCCTTCAGTTCCACCATAACCCAGAACTGAAGTACCAGCTATACAACTCTATCAGTCAACTACAGCTATCAAGATACTAAGAATGAAGAAAAGCCTGGATCTGAATGGACCAGAGCAGTTCATTTTATTTTGTCACAGCAGTTGGGAATAACTGTAGTAGTAGCGGGGGCTGTGACCCCCCTAGAACCTCACACTCATTGTTTAGGGGTGCTGAGGGGAGCTGCAGGAGGGGGAAGGAGTGCTCTAATGGTAAGAACTGGTTGCACAAGGTTCTACCATGAGGCACCACTAGGCAGTGTAATACCCAGACATGGGAATATGCAGATCCACTTGAAGAACTTTTCCACTTACCCTCATTTTGCAGATGGAGAAAGACATTTAGAGGTTGAGGGTAGAAGTCCCAAAAGCACACAAGTGACTTAAGAGCTTAAATTCTATTGTCAAAAGACCTGGTCCACGAACACAAAACTGTTTTGGTTCGGAATAGTTAAATTGGTACAAACCCTAGTGTAGATGCAGTTTTACCAGTTAAAAAGATGCCTTATCTTGGTATAGCTTATTCCTGTATAGGAAGGGGAATAAGCTCTAAGCACTTTTATTATTTGTATATTACTGTAGCACCTACTAGCCCTAGTCAACCTATAAGTGGGTTGTACTGTTTTAGCTGTACCAGTATAGTTAGTGCTATCGTGTGTGCAAACGCTTGTTTCACTGGGACTTAGGCCCTTAAGATCAATCTTCAAAATCGACAAACTTTTAAGGTGCTTTTGACGTTTTACTTGTGCCTACACCGTGTGTTTGTTTTAAAAACCTACTAAAATCTTAGTGTGGACAAGGCAAGTTGCAGTTTTAACACAGTAGTTGGTTGAAGGAAACTAGAGGGTCCCTCCTAGGACCATTGCCAGCTAACATGTAGGAATTGCATTTTGTCTTGTCCACGCAAGGATTTTAACAGACACACACACAAATTCTTAGGAAAGTCGAGGCCTACTTAAGGTGTCACAGAGCAAGTCAGAGCCAGAACCAGGATTAAAAAAGTGTTCTCTGAGTAGGGGGCTACTTGAACTATAGTGCATTTCAGGCAAGTCACTTAACTTGCCAGTTTAAGTATTGGTGAAATGGAACATTGCCTCCTCTCCATCTTTGAGCACTCAGGATTGGTGTTGGTACAGTACTTTGAAGAGCTAAAGAACTGGTTAGAAAGTCCAGTAGAATTTTGAGGTGCAAAGCACAGCACTGAGAAAGAGTGAGTTAGTCTCTAGATAAGGGTTTTTGTGGCCATAGTACCAAGGTAGAGTGTTATTGCATAGAGAGGATATGCAAAATAAGGGAACTGCTGCAGGTGAATTACCCTCCCCTGTTTCCCATCAGAAAAGTTAAAGCAACAGCTCATGTGAATAGATGCACTGGAAAAAAAGGGGCTGATTAAATCCACTTTAGTTATTCTGATGCAAGTGTGTGGGTAACCAGCTCTTAAACTGCCCCCATCCTTTTTCCTACACAGAATTACTAAAAACTAGCATATTCTTCTTTCATTCTAGTTTCTGTTCCCCCAAGAAAAAAATTCTCCTACAGCTATTTAAGACTGTCTCAATATCTTCTTAACCACTAGCCTCATCCCCCTGCGTAGCTAACTATCACTTCCACACATTTCTGGACTCATTCCTACTGGCTCCCAGCTTTTCAAAGAAGTCAGGACTTGAAAGCAGGGGCATAGGTCATGCTGTGCCGGCAGTCCAGGGAGAGGATGCACTAGAATTTGATGTCGTCCCTTTGTTTTGCTCTCCTCCATCATTGGTGTAAAGGGTTGTATCCTCAGAAGATGTTCTTATAGCATGCTGGGTAGGTACTGAAGATGTAACCTCTATCCAAGACATAGATCATTAGCCATTCATGCCACTCTCGGAACATCTTACATGCTGTTACAGCTGTTGGAAGAGTATTTGTGGAGACCGTAAAATGTGACAAAGACATAACACCAGGTAAGCCCTGTATTGTTCACCAGTCAGACAGCAACAGGTCTGAAGCACTTTCCAGGTGTGCCTGATCATGTTGCTTTAATTAAGATGGCACAGTTGCCAAAGAAGTTTTACAAACTTTTACTAAGGCAGGGGTCACATAATATAATTGAAATATTCTCCCCTATAGTAGTGATGATCCTCATTCAATCTAAGCGTGGTGATACAGGCTACAACAGTTCCGTGTATGCAAGGATCCCTTTCAAAAGATCATTTTAAACAGGGATTGCTTATCAACTTGGAGAGAAGACTTTTTGATTTTTAATAACCTCACACCAGAAAGTGAGTTCTGTATGATACAAATTTTCAAAAGGAAGAGTGAACAGACTCCCCCCACCCGCCACTGTGCTACTGCATTAAACTGATTCTTGTAAGAGTTCTGCGTATCAACCACCTCCAAAGAATCATTGCTTAAAAAGTGAGAATTTTAATTAATTAGCCTTTATTTCCATAATTACTAATCACTCAATGCAATTTGATTTTTTTTCCTAGCAAAATTAAACTGTTAAAAAAATTATTCACAAAGCACCAGCAGGAACCTTCTTTTTATAAAGAGTAAGCAGGCAATTAATGCTTTTCTAATACATAAACAATCAATTTTTAAAAAATGTTTCTACAAAAAAAAAATCATGTTTTTTTAACCACCCTGACTAATATTTTGACAGATGAGGGAAAAACAGTTTGAATCAATCCAGTCTAAAATGATCACATCAGGTGAGGGATGCAGAGGGGTTTGTAAGACAATAAGTTTTTTTTTTTACATTGCAGGCTTTTTATCAAAGTATATAAAATTTTAGTCTAGAAAAATAAGTATGGACTGTATACAGTTATTGTGCTTGGAGACTGAAAATGTCAAAGCACCACCATTCAAAAGGCACAGGAAATACTGAAATACAGATTAGGGTATATTCCTTACAAGGGTTTTTCTCCTCTTAAGTTTATAGCTTAACTAGGTGCAAAAGTACTGCCACTAAAGTAAAAAGCAAGGGTCTCTCTCCACACTTAGTTGCTGGCCAGAGACTGATGGATAGGGGGCTGGAAGCAGCGCACATGTTCCACTGGTGTACCTTCTCCATCACCCGACTTCATGTACTTGTCCAAAATAGTAATTATCTCATTGTTCAGGATCTGGAATTTGCGAATTCTCTCAACCATTTTCTTCAAAGGCTGCAACGTCAAAAACATACATTCAGAAAAGAAGTTTTGAGATTAAAATCAGAACCAGCCTTTGATAAAACCAATGAGAGCAACTGCCTCAACCCAGTAGTCTTCTGCCAATTCAGCACTTCATGAACCAGTCTGGTTGACTCTGGCGATAAGTATGAGACAAAGTTTCTTGACACCTTAAATGACTGCCAATTTTAATTAAAGGCTCCACAGGTGAGCCTGACAATTACAGGCCAATCAACCTAACTTCAGTACCGGGCAAATTGGTTGAAACTAGAGTAAAGAACAGAATTGTCACACAGAGATGAATACAAGTTGTTGAGAAAGAGTCAACATGGTTTTTGTAAAGGGAAATCAGGCCTCACCAATCTACTAAAATTCTTTGAGGGGGTCAACAAGCAGGTGGACAAGGGGGATCCAGTGGATATAGTGTACTTAGATTTTCAGGAAGTCTTTGACAAGGTCCCTCACCAAAGGCTCCTAAGCAAAGTAAGCTGTCATGGGATAAGAGGGAAGGTCCTCTCCTGGATCAGTAACTGGTTAAAAGGTAGAAAAAGGGTAGGAATAAATGGTCAGTTTCAGAATAGAGAGAGGTAAATAGTGGTGTCTCCCAGGGGTCTGTACTGGGACCAGTGCTATTCAACAGAGTCATAAATGGGGCAAACAGTGAGGTGGCGAAATTTGTTGATGATTCAAAACTATTCAAGATAGGTAAGTCCACTGCAGACTGCGAAGAATTACAAAGGGATCTCACAAAACTGGGTGACTGGGCAACAAAATGGCAGATGAAATTCTATGTTGACAAATGCAAAGTAATGCACATTGGAAAACACAATCCCAACTATATATATATAAAACGATGGGGTCTAAAGTAGCTGTTACCACACAAGAAAGAGATCTTGGAGTCATTGTGGATAGTTCTCTGAAAACATCCAAGCAATGTGCAGCAGCAGCAAAAAAGCAAACAGAATGTTGGGAATCATTAAGAAAGGGATAGATAATAAGACAGAAAATATCATACTGCCTCTATATAGATCCATGGTATGCCCACATCTTGTATACTGCGTGCAGACTGAGTTGCCCTATGTCAAAAATGATGTATTGGAACTGGAAAAAGCACAGAAAAGAGACAGCTTCCATATGAGGAGAGATTAATAAAACTGGGATTTTACAGCTTGGAAAAGAGATGACTAAGGGGGTGGGGGTGGATATGATAGAGGTCCAGGAAATCATGACTGATGTGGAGAAAGTAAATAAGGAAGTGTTATTTACTCCTCATAATAAAAACTAGGGATCACTAAATTAATAGGCAGCAGATTTCGAACAAACAAACGGAAGTATTTCTTCACACAATGCACAGTCAACATCTGGAACTCTTTGCCAGAGGATGTTGTGAAGGCCAAGATTATAACAGGGTTCAAAAAAGAACTAGATAAGTTCCTGGAGGATAGGTCCATCAATGGTTATTAGCCAGGATGGGCAGGGATGGTGGCCCTAGTCTCTGTTTGCCAGAAGCTTGAAATGGGTGCCGGGATGGATCACTCAATGATCACCTGTTCTGTTCATCCCCTCTGGGGCACCTGGCATTGGCCACTGCCAAAAGGAGGATACTGGGGGCTGGATGGACCAGTGGTCTGACCCAGCATGGCCACCTTATGTAATGGAAGGAGGAAAGAGTGCCAACTCTCTTAAGTCTGCCCCAATGGTGGGGTCTGGTCTGGATAAGTTATGAAAGTTTCCCAACCAGTGGTAGATTAAAAAAGTCCACTTAAAATTTTGTTTTTAAAGCTCTACTTTGCTTATCAGAATTCCAGAAATAGGCCTTGGACATAGGGATTAGAACTTCAGTAGGACTAGCCCTGTTCTAAAGGTACGTATGTGCATCTAGATGGCACCATCTGTTTCATTAAATGTAAGAAAAACCCGTGTCACAATGAAAGGTAAAGGTTGGTTCAATTAAAATCCTAACCCTAACATAGGGTGCTACTAGCAAATGCTCTACTGCATAATCTTGGGCTTTGACTCCACTTTAAACAGTGATGGTTACAGATACCATGCCGCCGCATGCAAATAATTCCAGTTTTTTCATACAAGTCATTGCAATGTGTAGAAACCCAATGTTTTCAACATACCACATTCTTGATGACCTCATCTTTGCCATCATGCTTTTGTACTTTCAGTAAATGGTAGCAGAAATCCAACACATCAAAGCGACGCTGCTGTCCCAAAAGCACAATGATCATACAGCCAGCCCAGTGCAGCCCATCTCCAAAGCACTGTCTGTAATAGAGTACGAAGTCTATGATAATTGTGTATTTCACCTAAAACTCCTAAGAACCAGTTAGCATGAAATACTGAGTCATCAGACATTTTCTCTTCAAAAAATAGGAGTCTAAAAAACTATGTGTAAGGTGTTTTCTAGGCTGAGGTTTAAAACCCTGTCTTTTAGGATCATTTTCTATTTAATTAACAATGTTTAGAAACTGCAAGCACTAGAAATGCTAAAAATCTTTATCCAATTTTGAGTTCTTCCAAAAATATTTGCTCCCCATTACTCTGCAGCAGTGCTACTGTCACATTAATCAACAGAACAAACTGACAGTGCCACACCATCACATTTATTTGGTCTTTGTGGATTAAGGGAAGCAATGTCCTAAGACTTCCCATCAACACCTGGCCAATGACAGGCAAATTATAGCTCAATCTTTCCTTCTGAAAACTGACAAACATAATGCTAAAAACTAAAGAACTGAAGATTGCAGGACACTAACTTCTGAATGCTCATTCCTGCTGCTAACCCACAGAAAATAAGCAAGTACCTGATAAATTACTTGTAAAAGTTATTTTACTTAAATTCAGCAACTGTAGTGGGGTAAGCATCACTGGTGTTGAGAGGTGTATGCTAGGATCTATTCCTTATGGGACCTTTTATTATGTACCAACGTATTTAAAAAGACATGATTTTTAAAAGATACAATTAATATCTGTGTTCCTGTGCTAATAGGCCCTCTCAGTCCCTTGTTCTATGCTTGCCTCGCTGAACTATCTCAGAAATAAGAACACCAGCATTATGTTTTGTATCCCAACTTCTAGCTGGGAAATACAATGAAGTACTGTTGCAAACAAGTGCATAATTGGCAGCCTACGATACATACTCCACAGTAAACTCATGTGTTCCCACAGGAATGCAGTACACAAACTGCATCGCACTCCAGAGACGGTGAAACTCCACACATTCATCCACATGCATCACACCATTGCTGGGAAGGGGTCCACGCCAGATTGGGTCATCCAGGAAGGTCCGAATCCTGGTCAAGATGACCTCAAACATGGATAGGCCACAGCAGAGGCGTTCCTTGGTCAGCAAATCTCCTTCCCTTGCTATTGCAATTTGCTAAGATTGAGAGGAGGAAATAAAAAGTGAATGAAACAGCATTTCAGATTAGCTATGGGGGAGGTGTGGTTTCTGTTTGAAAGCCTTATATTAGTGCAGGACAAAGATGTATTAGGGTGATCTAAAAACACAGCAAAGAAAAACCAGTGGCTTGCCTGTGCCAGCCAGCTTGCAGGGCTCAGGCTGTAGGGCAGTTTAATAGCTGTGTAGACTTCTGGGCTCAGGCTGGAGCCCAAGCTCTGGGACTCTCCCACCCAGAAGTCTACACAGCAGTGAAACAGCCCCGCAGCCCAAGCCTTGTGAGCCCGAGTCGGCTGGCACGGGCCAGCCATGGGTTTTAATCTGCTGTGTGGACATACCCCAAGAGTACTGTAAGATAGTTTACCTGCGTGCCCCAATTCCAGTTCTGCACTTCGCCTTGGAGCAGATGCATTCGAGTGAACTCAGAATGGGTTGTTTAAACAAAAGTAGTATTACTAGCTGGGTCACTAGTTTTGACTTTTCTTTTTGAACCAGTGCTTTTAAGGTTTTACTACGTTCATGAATTCTCTTGGTGTCAAGGGTCAAGTGAAAGATGGAAGCCAGAAAACAACCACCATGAAATATCTGGGTTAATTTTTTCACCCACTCAACGGAAGAGAAGCTTTAAAGGCTAGCTGAGTGGAAAGGTCAGCTGCTGCTGTACTGCGCTGTGGTTTGCAAGGTTGTTTTTAACTGAAATGAGTCAGAAGATAAAAATTGGCGTGTTCAGTTGTCTGCTGGCAGGCCCAGGTAATGGCCCTTCCCTCACTTATTACTGACTCCCTGGCCTGCTGCTATCAGAGGCTGATGTGCTTCAAAGAGAGCATTAAGTGATCTGTACATCTGTAGTAAACTGAGATTTATAATCAATACTTGCTCTAGTGTACCAGCTTGTGCCCTCCCATTGTAAGCCCTCCGCGGTAGGGACCGGGTTGCTTGCTCAGCACAGCTCACCTAACTACCCATGGTGCTAAAAGTAGTCTGAACTCTATACTTCACAAAATTCCCTTTTGGCCCCCCAAATCCCTCTCTCTCAAGCAGAGTTTGTCAGCTGTTGAAGCAAATGGGGAATGAAACACACTCTTCAAGGACACAGGAGAACAGCCTCTGGACAGTAAGAGCAGCTCACTGACAAGGCATGGAGGAGGAAGAATGTTCTCTGTTGGTAATTCATTTTCCAGGAAAGCTCAGATCAAATAGAACAGTTGGTTTCCAAAAAGGTTCTGATTTTATCCAATTTGTTCACTGAATCACAAGAGAACAAATGACTTTTTTAAAAGGTCACAGAGCAAATCAGTTGCTTTTGGTGGAATTTGAACTGGGAGCCCCTTGGGTGCAAATCCTTTGCTTTACACATTATATCACAATAGTGTACATGGAAATTAACACTTTAATCCTCTCCCAAAACCTAAAATGTCACTTCTGCACTGTCCCAAACATTCAGACAATAAGCCACCTGTGCACACAAGCTGCTGACCAACTTTACTGAATCCATGGATTTACTAGAGGCCCTGTTGTGTGAACAATTTTTGTGTGACATTTGTAATTCTGACATGGTACTAATATAGTCAGGGTCTCAAGTTTCTTATGCACTTATATTTCTGCATAAAATGTCTGGGGCAAAAAATGTAAGACATTACCTGGGGTGTTCCTAATCTTTCAATCAGAGGAACAAGATGGAGTGGAGCATATTTTGATTCTAGTCTTTTCATTTTAGCATCAAGTCTTTCACCCTCTGAAAGAAAAAAAACCCCCACATTAGCCTTTAAAGTTAGGTGACTTCACTTTATAAACAATGAAAATTGCGGTACAGAAATTTGTGTTTTTATTACAGTTTATTTTTGTCACAGTAGGAGTTGTGTGTGTAAATTATTCCTTTGATAGGTAATTTCATTCAAAATGGCTTGCTTTTTCTTCAGTATGCATTTTATTTGATGCACAGTATCCATTGACAGGTTTATTCTTTTAACAATGTTACATTATACATTTGAGTTTAAAGAAATTAACTATACAGGCAAAAACTAGTAGTGAAACTCATTTTGTTATTAACTAGTTTCTGCCCTCAAAATAAGGCTTTTATGCTGTCTCTAACATACTTTGACTCCCACGCATACTAAGACTATTAAAATCACCGTTATCATATGCAAAATACTTGCCTCCAGAGGATGCGGTTATAATGAAGGTATTTTAGGTATGGAAAGGTTAAAAAAAACAAGCCCCAAAGCCTCACCACTGGTGAGCAGGAAATGTTCTCTGGTGAGTGGGTGAATAAAATTTGCAATGATCTGGTCTGGTGGCTGTCTACAGGGATCTGAGTAACTGCAATAAATCTGATAAGGCTCTTTCACTTTGTTATTTATGTGAATCCTATGAGCAGAGGCACAGATAGATCGGCTGCTGCTGGTAGTGGGGCAGAAGTAGGAAAAGAGGAAGACCAAAAAAAAAAAGTGTTAGAAGGATAAAATGGGGGAACAGAAGCAGCTCACCTTCCCGCAGTCAGGAAGGGGAGAAGAGAAGCTAGACTGGAAGGAACAAATCCTGCACGGCAATTCAGCAAAGCATTTAAGCATGTGAAAAGTCTGTCGCAACCATGCGTGTGGTTGTGCTTTGCTGGATCAGAGACAGTACTCAGCACCTTGCAGGATCCAGCCCTAAACCTCCCCATCCCCAAGTTTATTATGAACACCTACAAGCCAAGGCTGATATGAAGGATGGGACCTCATAACAAGTCCAGTATTCTCCAACCTCATCACCAAGTGGGGATGAGGCAGCGGTGGGCATATCACCAGTGTGCTGCACAGAGCGTTTTTGATCACCCCACCCCAGGGAGCCCTGGTTAATAGGCGTAGGCCTCCTGTTATTCTGTGTACTGTAACATTTTCAGGCTTGCAGATACTCAGGAATTTGCTGTCGTTGCAAATGAATAGTGCTTGTGTAAAGAAAGTGTCAGAATGATGAATTCACCAACAAGGAAGCAACATCGGGGGGTAATACTGCTAGAGGAAAAATGCTTGTCCAGCCCATACCTTTGACATGAACCCTTGGCAATATATTCTGGAATGGTGCAGCATGCAACAGGTCACACACTTCCTCTAGCGACTAGAACAAAAAGGAACAAGAAGCGTTTAGGAGTTAAAAAACAACAGCATGTCAAGGGCACCAAAATCTGCTTCTAAAACCATGTGGACATTCTATAACAAATAGTGGCTGACACCAGAGGGCACCAAGCACCTACAGTTAGAACAAAGGCATGGTGCTTTTGGCTCCCTCTTCACAGAAGTACTTGGCAGCAATTTGGCTTCTGCCGGTTACCTTGGATTCACAAAGAGTTACAGCAACTCTACTCCCACCCAGGACAGAGGCTATTTATTGAAAAGATGAATGCAGAATGATGAAGTTCTGTGTTAAAGTGGCAGACAGATCCTGTTTAGACACACACAAATGTGAACAAAGCAGGAAGTCATGTTTTTGTTTTTACCAACACTGTTCCCATAACCCATTATCACCCAGAAACATGTCTCCCAGAAAGAAAGTCTCAGACGCAGGAGACTAATGGCAAGGGGGTGGGGTGGGGGTGGGGTGTCCCAGCATGGAACATTTCAAATCTTTAAAATATAAAGAATAAAAAAAAAATTGTTTCACAAACGTTAAAAAATATCCATGAAGTTGGATGTGTTTGCTTCTGGAAATCCCTGTATGTTCTCAGTGTATGAAACAGACAAGAGCAGAAGCTGAGATAAGAGCTAGACTCATCTGAGGCCTCTTCAGAACAAAATTTGAGAAACAGTATGTTTTCATTTTTATATTTCATTGACATTAATGGTTTTAACAACCCCCAGAGAGGAGAGACGACTTCATGTTCCATGACTTATTTCAGTCAAACACAAGGATCTGGCCCTTTTCCAAGGAAATTAAATAATTTACCCACAGTGAGTAAAATTCTCTAACAGTCCATCTAATTAGATGCTGGTAGCAGTAGTAGTAGCAGCAGCAGTAGTGCACATTTACACTGTGGTAGCACCCAAAGGCCTAATTGGGACTGGAGCCTCATGGTACTACTGGGCACTGTACACACATAGATAAGAGGCAATCCCTGACCAGAGGTGTTACAATCTGAGAAAGACACAAGCAGATGAAGGGTAGGGCTCCGGGACACTAGAGGGTGTCACACACACAGTTGTTGCTTCTGTAGGTCAAGTACATTGCACAAACCAGGGGTGCCTTGGATCTCTCCTTGCCCTCCTTCCCTCACAAAAACCTACAAGCAAATACATTCGATGAAGAACTGGCACAGCTTTGTTAGTGACAGGTTTTTGCGTTTTTAATGGGCGGAGAAGAATGGCAATAGTGGGGAAATTAGAGTAATGGAGCAGGAAAAATAAGGAGGAGAGAGACAGTCATAACATCTTTGCCTGCTGATGGGCAGACAATAACACAGTCATCATGGCAAAGGTTAGCCTAAGGAGGGCTGTATGGATAGTGTCAGGGAGCTGTTCCCCCATGCATAAAGGGCAATGTGGGTAGCATGAAGGTGCTTATGGGGAAGGTTGACTGGTGGGCGGTAAAGGCTGGGAATGCGGCCAGAGCAATGGAGGGGGATAGTCAATCAGCTACGTAGGATGAGGCTACGTTGCAAAGGTAGACAAGAAGTTTTTGTGAACTGGAGAGGAGAAAAAGGAGCCAGAGAAGGGATTCAAGAGAGGGGTGCTGTGGTCAGAACAAAGAGCCAGGAAGATCTTAGCAGTAGCATTTTAAATGGTCTATCTGAATGTTGCAGTAGTCAAGGCCAAATGAGTCTTTAGACCCGCTTTGGCTTTCGGAATTAGGAAGTAACAGGAACAGAACCCTTTTCCTCTCAAGTGAAAGGGAACCTCCTTCACAGCTTCCACCTGAAGGAGGGATTGGACTTCTTACTCCAACAGGCGCTCATGAGACGGGTCTCTGAAGCGGGACGGGGAGGGGGGATGGAAAGATGGGGTGGACAGGAACTGGATGGTGTAACCCAGTTCTATTGTGCTGAAAACCCAGCAGTCTTAGGTGATCTGGGTCCAGGTATCCAGGAAATAAGAAAGGCGGTTGGAAAATGGGGGTAGCTGCATCTAGTGCAGGGAGGATTGCGATACTGATCTCGAGTATCTAGTCAAAATGAGTGCTTTGATGACTTGAGGTGCCTGGGAGCCAACTGCGTAGGGCCCGTTGAGGAAGATTGCGGAGGGGATCTGCAATCTTCTTCCACTGTCCTCATCCCCCAATGGTCTGATCTGATGAGGGACCACACCAGGCTGAAATAGGAGAGTCATCTGAAAACAAGGTGGGGGGTGAGGGGGGGGGAGGGCAGGATCTGGTATGGGAACTGATAGAACACCCTCAAGTGCCTCTTCAAAAAAATTCTACTTGGGGCCTCCTGGATATCTGTGTGAGCCTGGTAATGAGGCTGAGGTGGAAGATGGCAGTTGCATGTGCTCATAACCTCTGCCCATTTCTTAAACAGGTCTTGGCGAGGCGGCAGAGCCAAGAAGCAGACCAGGTGCAGAGGTCTTAAGTGCTTTCCCTAAGGTGCTGGGGCATAGAAGCCCAGGGACCTGATGGTGGCTCTAGAATCTTTCAGGCCATGGAAATTTGCATCTGTCTGCTCAAAGAGGGAAGTTCCCTCAAATAGAAGGTCCTCAATGGACTGCAGAACCTCCGGTGGTAGTCCCGAGGACTGGAGCCAAGAGCACCTGTGCGTGCTAGCAGCCATGTCAGCTGCATCTTCCCTTTCTCCACCAGAGTGGAGAATTCCTGTCTGGACTCCTGCAGCAGCCTATAGTTGTACCACCCAAGTAAGGCCTTTCTGGTTGGAGATGTGGAGTTGTAACCCACCAGTAGCATAAATCTTTTTACCAAACAGGTCCAGTTTCTTTGAGGCCTTCAGGTTTTTTTTTGGGGGGGGGGGCAGGGGGAGGGGTCACACCTTGCAGCCCTTTCCTCTCTCTTTCATTGGCTGCTGCAACCACAAGGGACCCAGGAGGGGGGTAGGAATATAGGTGTCCATACTACTTGACGGGAACATAGTACTTTTCTCTACTCTTTTTGAAGTGGGGGAGCAGAGAGGATGGGGTCTGCCATAGGGACCTGACTGGACCCATAACAGCCTCATTGAGGGGTAGGGCCACCTTTGGCGGGGCCGCTACAGCCAAGATGTTGATCAGGCTGTGTGAGGACTCTTTAAGCACCTCCACTTCCAGCCACCCTTTCCAATAGCTCCCGTTAAGCTCTAAAATCATCCTGCAATACCGAGCCACTTGGCCCCAACACAGCTTTGTCTGGGGAGGAGAAGGCCTGCATTGGCAATGGGCCTTTTTCCTCTTCTTCTGCACCGACCATATCATGCAGCCCCAAGTCCTGAGTATTGGTACCAGGCTTGGTACTGGAGCCCAGGTTGGGTGCCAGATGGTGGGGCAGAGGGGCCCTTCTCTCAGATGCCACTGAGTACAAATGACTGGAAGGCAGTCCCGATACCGGGGGGAAATCCAACAGATTCCAAAAAGGCCACTGCCCACTGGGCCAGGCACCTGGAGGAGTACCCACACTGGGATACAATGGACTGTAGGTAGTGTACTGGTATTGGCCCCTTGGTTGAGTGCAGGACTCCACCTCTGACTCTGAGGACAATTTGGCTTGAGGGGACCATGGAGGGATGGTACCCCTCACTTCCGTCAGCCAGTGCCAAGGGAACGGTGCTGGAGCAGGGGAGTCTTCGCTAACATCAGCAGGTCGGTTGCCCTCTGGTCGGTACCAGTGCTGGATAGGAGCTCAGGGCAACATGCCTCCTTCTGCTTGATGACCTTGCCGGTGCCAGAACTTGCCCCCCCAGTGTCGGCGGAACTAGAAGAGCCATCAGGTCCCTGACTATTGCAAATGTCTCTGGGGCAGACGGCACTGCGATCCTGCTGGTGCCACAATGTCCACTTGGTGTCAGAGGATGGTGCTTCACTGGACTCAACGGCACTTGTGAGCAGAGTGGAGTCGATGGTGCTGCTTGCAGGCATAGAGGTCTGAATGCAGCTTCCATTAGGATGGACCTTAGCTTAGCCTCCCTGTCCTTTTTTGTATGAGGCTTGAACTGGCAGCAGATCTGGCAACGCTCTCATATGTGAGCCTCCCTGAGACACTTCAAACACCTGAAGTGTGGGTTGCTCACTGGCATGGGCGTGTCGCAGGAGGTGCAGGGTCTGAAGCCCAGATATTGGGGCATGCCCGGCCCCAAAGGCAGAGGATGTCCTTCTAAATAAGTAGGGATTTAAGTATATAACACTCTTACTAAAAGAGATAAACTGAAGGTAACAACTTGTGAAAGGACGGAATAACAGAACCACCGATGAATGCCTTGCCAAGGCAAGAGAAGTTGTTCCAGTGACCATCACAGGCGGCAAGAAAGAACCGAGAGGGCACGGGGCCGGCTGGGCCCCTTATTACTGCCGCATGAGCATGTGGCACCAGAGGGCGCTAGAGCCGGCCTGACGGATCCCATTGAGGGGAAATTCTATGGCGACTGTGCACACAGCGTGCGCGCACCTAACGTGGAATGGACATGAGCAAGCACTCAAAGAAGAACAAGGTCTTATAATTGAAAGTGTCAGATAAATTTAACTAGAAGGGTCACCACCAGTGACACCTAAAACATTTTCCCCTTTGTACTGCCTTGTATCCACCTGTGGGTCACAAAGTAGCACATAATTTAACATAAACATAAACATAATTTAACCTCACAACATCCCTGTTTTTATCCAAAAAGATAAAGAGAGACTTGGTCACACAGCAAGTCTTTGGCCCAGATCGCCTTAGCTCCCACACCGTACATCCTGTTTTACGTTATCTAAGAACATAAGAAGGCCATACTGGGTCAAACCACTGGTCCATCCAGCCCAGTATCCTGTCTTCCGACTGTGGCCAATGCCAGGTGGTTTAGAGGGAATGAAGAGAACAGGCAATCATCAAGTGATCCATCCCCTGTCGCCCATTGCCAGCTTCTGGCAAACAGAGGCTAGGGATACTCAGAGCATGGGGTTGCATCCGGGCCCATCCTAGTAATAGCCTTTGATGGATCTATCGTCCTTGAACTTATTTAGTTCTTTTTTGAATCCTGTTATATAGTTTTGGCCTTCACAACATCCTCTGGCAATTTAAAATATAAAAATAAAAAAGTGTTTGAGTTGCATTGCAGCCTTGGCAGATATACTGCCTGGCCCTCAGCTAGTACTTAATAGTGATGTTGTATTACATTGCGTACTTAAAAACATCTAGGAGCTCACTGATGAAGTCTGTTGTGCCAGTTCACTCTGTTCTTGAGTTAAATATAGAGCCACATAAATTCTTGATATGCTAATGTTTGTGTTTCTAAAGAGAAAAAAACAGCTCTCATTTTCTTTGTCATCTAGTTATTTGTTACACAAACTCTGAGTTTAAAAAACAAATGGAATATTCCATATGTGATCCCCCTTTCCCCTACCAATCTGTCCTGTCCACACAGGCGTATAGGAATTTAACAGAAATTCAAGAATTTTAAAACAGAAATAAGTAGGATGTATCCATTTCAGGCCATCAACAACCTGAAGACCACCTTATGTGCCACATTAGTTTCTATACATGAATCACGGAATACAAACCTCACACATTGTTATTCCTCTTTTTAGCTACCTGAGAGGCACTCAGATTTTATGACAATAGGAGACCAGAAGTACCCACACACAGAGAGAACTAACTGCCACCTTCCTCCAAAAAACACTAAGCAAAAGCTGGAGAACAGGATAAGAAGATTACTCCACGGTATAGAGAACAGTGTGTTGAAAATATTGCAACCACAGACAGCCAATTTAGTACATATGGGATTTGGAAGTTGTATCTGTTTTCACTGGTAAAATATTTTCAGATGCACAGTTTCATCAAATGGAATTGCAAGAGGGCATGCACAAATTCATGGTTGGTGCAGTGCCATCTCACTGATTTTCAATAACCTACATAGGAACAGCAAAGGCATTATCACCTGAGCTATGATTGACAGTATATGGAGAAAAAAGGATTTAATTTTCTACTTTCCCTAAATGAATTTATTTCAAAATGTCCACTAGAATTGCAGATGTTAGAGATGGGAAAAACCTTTCAGGCCTAATCCACTCCCACTGCTAATGCAGGACTGTGCACTGCAGTAGGTTTTCTACATTTTTTTTTCAGTCAAGTGGTAAATGTCCCAAGCTATGGGAACTACATACTCTTTTAGGCAAACTATGCCATGATTCACAGCAAAAATGATGTACTAGCTCTAACAACAAAACATGAGGCAAAGAGTTTTACCAAGTGTGTTCTTTTAGGCTCTTGGGCTTCAGTAGCCTGTGTGATTAGTGCTAGCAGAAGATCATATAAACCATACAGTCATGATTCTATTTTAATTTTAAGTAGAGGGGCTTATATTGTGTAGACCAAGAGAGGGTACTCCTTGTCTGTGAGCCAAAGCTCTCTTCTGATTATTTCACACTTTTATTCTAGGACTGATTTTCCCTACCTTCTCTGTGTCCATCTGCTACCACTGTGGCAATTTACCTTTCCTTGTGAAGATAAGATGCACTGACCCACCCCAACATTCAGGATGCACAGCTCAACCCCAACCACTCAAACTGGACAGTGAGGGAAGCTGAGAAAGAAGTGGAGTTGGCGTGGTTGTCCTCAGCATTCAACCACGTCCACACATTAGTACCAAGTCTGAGCTTTGCAAGGCTGTAAGAGAGAACTCAAAAATGTTTCTGCACCCAAAAGAAATTTTTTCTAAAGGGAGACTGTTGTTTTACAATTGCAGAAAACTTTCCAACGTCATGTCTGTAGTTTTAGCTTAAGGCATCAATTACAGCGATTTTTTAAGAACGTTTTTGGATACACGTGGTGTTAGAGTAACTTCCTAAGCACCTACCAGACTCTGCTCGATGAGTAGACAGAAGAGCACAGCATTTCCCACTTCCCGCAAATTCTGGAAACACACAGTCTTCAGTTCTGCATATTCGACAATGTCCTTCAGCTGATGATGGAAAAATTCCAGGATACCTGAGATGTGTGTGTACATATATATATATATTTATTTTTTTAAAAAGAAAAAAAGGTGAAAACCTTTGAGGAGTCAAAGCTAATTATTTCAATAGTTATCACATACACATCTATTAGCGTACTGAAATCAGCTGATAAAAAAAATCTAGTTAAGTGGATAAAATCATACGGACCAGAAATAGTTTCCCCTTTACCAAAACAGCAGATAGCAGGGTGAGATGGGGAGTGGAACAAGAGGGAAAAGTTGATGTAGATATCAAGTCCCTCACTGGCTCACTGAGGATGAATATAATTGTAGAGCTTTGTACAACTTTTTTTCTAGTAGCATCTTTCATGCAAGGAATGCAAGCCATGTCTACAGAAGGCGGGGGCATGGGAGTCGGACAACACATGGAACTGTATCCGGGAAGGAAGAGACCCTGAAAAGGATTTGGGATCATAGTGGTCAAATAACTGAAGATAAGCTCCCAGTGCAATGCACCTTATATCTAATTTGAATTTATCTGACTTTAACTTCCAGCTATTGGTTCTAGTTATGCCTTTTTCTACTAGGTTAAAGAGCCCTTTAGTACTTGGTATTTTCTCCCCACCAAGGTACTTACACACCATTATCAAGTTACTTTGATCTTCTTTTGATAAGGTTTATATTTTGTATAACAAAATAAAATAAAATACTGGGTATTATATATCCACACCAAGTAATAGAGCTCCTTGCAGCCACCCTGAAAAAAAAATTTGCTTCCTTTGCATAGCCCCAGTCTCCATAAAGGATAAGTTGTTAAAGGAGTGTGTGTTATAACAAGGCCTTCCTTTATAAACAAATATTTAGCTGGGTCCCATTTCACATACTGCTATCTTTCACCTGCACTTGAAATTATGGCTTAAGAGCTGCATATTACCTATTTTGATTTATTCCAATAAACAACCTACAAGACACTAAAAAAGTTTTGCTAAAAATATTCCTAGTGTTCAGTTTTACATGATACCTAATAATAAATCAGGGGGAGGGATAGCTCAGTGGTTTGTGCATTAGTCTGCTAAACCCAGGGTTGTGAGTTCAATCCTTGAGGGGGCCATTTAGGGATCTGGGGCAAAAATGTGTCTGGGGATTGGTCCTGCCTTGAGCAGCAGGTTGGACTAGATGACCTCCTGAGGTCCCTTCCAACCCTGGTATTCTATGAAATCCCTGAAAGCTTATGATGTTGTTTTGCCAAACAGTGAGCTTGTTTTAATCCATGCTCTGGATCTACAATTTAGAGTGACCACATGTCCCCAAGCATCAGGAATGTCCTGCTTTTCAGGGTCTGGCCCAGTTGGTTTTACAAAAAAGGTTTTGTCCCAGATTTTTCTTTTTATAAATTCCTGCAACCTAAGACAGTGAAACTGTCAGCAGGATGGCTGAGGGCAAGGACTACCTCCAACTCTCCTGTCACACACTTCCACTCTGCTCTCTCATCACAGTCCCTGCCATGGGAATTCCCAGAGAAGTACCACACACACACACACACACCTGAGGCAGCCCTCCCCAACCCTGAATCAGACTCACCCTGCCTTGTGAGGTAGAGAAATTCAACTCCTTGATTGACTCAAATTAGATTGAGGCTTTGTAAAACTAATTGTAATATTTATGCTACTGCAATTTTAGATTAGAGCTCTTTATGAAATAAGTTATAATTGCCAGAATGAGCATGGGATGACACTACCGGTATTCCCCACATGCAATCACCACCTTACCCAGAGGGTGAACAAATTCCCCCTACAGGTCTAACTATACAAGTCAGATGCTATGGAACCCTAAACAACAGTTGTACAAACAGCAGTATCCACTTGAGATCAGAGCAGAAAATATCTTCCAGATTTGGCTAGTGCTTCGGCTACTGCTTCAGTGACACCAACCTTTATCTATATCTGACCACATCATAAGAAATACATATGTCACTTTTGGAAAAGATTAAGCAATTAATATACAACAAAAAAGGAGGAAACCTTTCTAGGAGCCTTTAAAAAACTCAAATCACCAAAGAAACCTGGCAGCGACAGTCTTATTTCTTTGTCTGCAGCATTCCTTCTCCCCACTAATTTGTGGACATAAATTCAATAGGCAAATTTGTAAGTTATTGAATCATCTGAATATATGCAATATCCCCAAGATAAATACATTTAGGTTTTTTTCCAGGCTAAACAGTAATTTTAATTAAATCCCTTCATTTGTACAGGCTGGGGAGGGTAGGTGTAACTAGGAAGTATTTAATGTTATTCATACATATAACCTCTGCAGCTGTCTTACATCACTCTCATCAGAAACAAAGGTTGTTTGATATAAAATGTATTTCGTAAATGCAGAGGATTAACAAAGGATTAGGCCCCATCTCTGCTTCCTAAATCCTATCTCAAAAGGGCTCACATGGCAGATGTCACATTTCAGTGATGTGGTCTGGCTTTCTAAATTAATTAGCACACAGATTAAGTCAACATAGGCAATTTAAAATGGGTTAGGTTTCTCCATTTAAGGTTACCTTTCCTTTTCTATAAAACTATAGCTAAAAGCTCTGATCAACCATGTCCCAAAGGTCTAAAAGAACACAAAATTTGCTACCTATGGTATGTTTAAAGTATGGACTAATGACATTTGTTCTTTCAAAGAACTGAGCTCTGTTGGGTTTTTATTATTAAATGAAATCTCTGCTACTGTTCATTATAAAATGCCTCCTAACAAGCAGTGTGCTATGGCATAACTTTTAATTTTACATTCTCTCATCACTTTTAATACATACTCTGGCTCTGACCATGCACAGATATACACACACACTTAACTTTATGTGCTTTGTATCCCTCTGATTTCAGTTGGATTCTGCTCTGTGCACATGCATTTGTTATTGAATGATCAGGACCTGCATGCATTACAGCCATTGATTATTGTACTCACTGAACAAAAATTATGTTGTTCTGTTTTTCATAGTTAGTAGATTACTTATTGTCTAGCCAAGGACATTTTGTTTTCATCTGATGAAAACGCGTTTTTCAATTTCTGCCTTGTGTTCTGACAATTAACTAGAATATTTTTTCCCCCATCCAGTACATATAGAGATTTGAAGGCCATCTCCAAGGCAATCAGCTTTCAATTGACCTCAGTGAAATTCTTTCATTTTCCTTTCTGTAATGAAATCTCAAATTCAGAATACTAAACACTTGAAAGTAAAGCTTCATTTTGGTAAGTAAACTACTATCAGACCTTTCAAAGGGGCCTTCTCATCCTTCTCCCTACCTCCTCAATAGTCCCTGCCTTCTCCTGCCTACCTCTGACATACATCCCCTCCCCAATACACTCCTGTGAGCCCTGCCTCCCTCCAAATTCCCTCCCCAAAGGAGAATCTTCAGAGTAACCTACATCATACTTCCTTCCAGTCTCACCCCAGCAGGCTTCCAGTGACCCTCCTCCTCCCATCTACCTCCCCACAGATGAGCTCCTGTTCTCATAGCCCCCAGTTTGTTAAAAAAGCCCAAAGAATCAGTTACTGTCAAAGCCCTTCTGCTGTGTCCTGGAACTCCAGTTTTTGTGCACTCAGAAGAGGCAACTCCCCAAATTGCCGTGGGAGAGATTCCACCTGGAGTGAAACATTCCCAAATATTTTGAAGGATAGAAAAAACAGTTTCAGTGTGGTTCAGGGATTCTTTTGGGTCATACTTTGTCCTAAGCCAGTTTTTGCCTCCCTGACTCTATTTTCATATGTATTTTCAAATTTAGTCACAAAATTTGACATACACCTTTAAAAAAAGTTTACTCCAATGCAATCTTCAGGTGGTAATTTAATTTATTTAATAATAATTTTTAAAAAGTCTATCCCCTCTCTCAGTTTATATTTTGGAAGGCTCCATCTTTACCCCTCCCCCCGCTCCCTTTTTAAATCTTTCCCTCTGCAGGTTTTCCAGCAGTAGCACAAATCTAACCTTATCACTGCAGCAGCGCTGACATAAGCATGTTTTTTCTGATTCCCAAGGACATTTTAGTATGGCTAGATGATCAAAAACAACTGTAGTCATATTCAAACACTACAAGAAATTAGTAATAGAAAAGAAAAAGATAAATATGGGACAATTATATTTCTAAGATGACTTAAACATAAAATAAAATATGCTTAAATATGCAGGACAGTGTTCCTTTAAGAACTTGAGAGCTACTGCAATGTCGCCCCCTCACCTCCAAAATCCTTTAGTTTAATGTAGTCATAAAAATATTTATCTAAAATACAGGATGAGTAAGTTGCACACCACTTAAAGACCGTTTCTATGGAAACAAAATCTTTGGCAAGGAGGCCTCTTGAACTCAGCTGCCCATATCTCCATCCTCTGTTCCTTTTAGCATGGATAAACAGTCATTAAAAATCCGCAAGGACAGACATGATTGGAATTGCTCAAGACCTATATAATTAATGGCGTCCAATAAACCATTCCAAATGAAAACCCTGAGCTGTGCAATGTAATTAGGGGCTTACTAAGTATACTTAGATAGAGAATGATGGCTATTCATATGTAGATGTGAAGTGGGAAATAGATTCTGAAATGATAAATGTGCAGTACATTAAGCCAGCCCAGAGCCTTAGGCATTAAAGCTTTGGCTCAGAGCAGTAGCTTTGGCCTTTGTGGCTAGGCAGCTGAGACAATGAGAGTGATGTGTGAATGAGTTTGTACCAGAGAACTAAAATAGAAGCTGAGTATCTTCAGTGATGCCCATGCGTATTGCTAGTATAGTTACCCATTTTGTTTAAGGTACTTGTGCTGAGAGCTGTAGGAGGTGGAGGAGTGGACAGCGCATAGAAGTTATGACCTATACGCTTCCCTCCACTAACATGAGCCAAGAGAGCAAAACATGGAAGAAACTGGTGCAGGGAAGGGTGGGACAGAAGGGCGAGGACAGAGCAGTGACTGTATGGCACACGTCCCTCCCCTCTCAGTCTGCCGGATTAGGGCTGTGTAGGCCAGAGGGAGGAAGAAGTGAACTTTTACAGGCTGGAGGGGGATGGATACTGTCTGCAACATTTTCTCTCCACAGACAATAACACTGGTTCCTCCTTGTCACACTAAGTTTTCCCCTTCCCCTCCCCCCCCCCCCCGAGGAATATGACTAGCATCTGCTATGTGAGGTTTCTCCTTCTCTCCCCACAAAAGGGAAGATGACATGTTATTTTTTCTAAATGTATGCTATGCTATGCTTTTTTTTTTTATTAGTGAAGACCAGGTCGAAGAAATGCAGATGGCACTTGGAAAGGAAAGTGCCGAGGTCTGAGAAAGTTTAGCTCCAAAAGAAGGCATCTCTGTCTCCTACACAAATGAGTTTTACCCTTCCTGAGTTTTATCCTTCCTGTAGAAAGAGTCCTTTGAGGAGTCCTAAGGCAGTGCTTCCAAACTTGGGATGCCGCTTGTGTAGGGAAAGCACCTGGCGGGCCTGGCCGGTTAGTTTACCGACCCCATCCGCAGGTTCAGCCAATTGCGGCTCCCACTGGCCATGGTTCGCTGCTCCAGGCCAATGGGAGCGCTGGAAGTGGCGGCCAGTAGGAGTCGCGATCTGCCGGACCTGAGGACAAACTGGCCCGGCTCACCAGGGGCTTTCCCTACACAAGCGGCATCTCAAGTTTGGGAAATGGCTCTAAGGAGCCAAGGCAACATCTTCCCTGCTGCTCATTCCTCAGGGCAGGAGGGACCCCATTCCCAAAAAGAATCTGCTGAAGGAATCTCACCAAGGTGAAATTCAGCTTCCTAATCCTTATTCAGGCTTTCCCCACATAGGGGCCTATGTGGCTCTATGTTTGGTAGCACCTATTGCTTATTCCTAAATCCAGGCACAAAGGACATCTAAAAGCTTCAAATTTTTTATAATGGTTAATTGATATGACTCATCCATTTCTATGCTCCAGAGAGAAAAACAGGAAGGAACACTTAGCAAATCTTTGATTTGGTTCAGCCTTTGCAATGAGAGTCAAATATGCTATGGGGAGCAAAATCAACCTCATTCCAGTTTAATAAACCTAAGTAACACAGGAAAAATAAAAGAATGCTCTAAAGATGGGTAGCAAATAGAAGGATTCATTTGTGTTGTTAGAAGTTGTGGAAAAGGCGTGTTTGGGGGTAGGAAAGCCGTTTCAAAATTGGAATCAACAGTATGACAAATACTAATTAGCAATTAATTCTCTCTTTTGTGGCATCCAGCTTCCACAGTAGCTTCTTCTCCTCCAACTACTGTGACTCATTAAATGGCAAGGACGCTCCCAGCAAACCTTAAACGTAATTATTCTGCAGAACCATATCCCAGTTTGCACTGAGTACTCCTTCAAAGATTGTCTAATACACTGTATCTTACATCTGACAAGGACAAGAAATGAACAGGAAACTATTCCAGAGAACTGGGAACTAGACTACAGAGATTTAAAGAGAACTGCTAACTGAGATTGCCAGGCAGGGAATCCCATGTAAGTATGAAAGACAGCAACAGAAAATTTGGAAACAATTCCTATTCTGCCTCAACACTCATTGCCCAATGGGTATTTGAGAGCAAATAATTTACAATGAGATGTACATACATGAATTGTTTATAAAAATATACTGGAAGCCAGGAATTAATGTCCTCTTATTAATGCAATGGTGATAACATCAAAGGTAAACCAACCTGGAGAGCCATATTCGTGTCTAGGTAACCTACAGATTTTAGGCATCACTTCCATCAAGGTCTTCACATACTGAAGAATCGTGCCCTGCAACTAAGGGAAGACAGACATGCATAAACATATTATTGTTGTTGAACTAACAAAGATGACATTTATGCAGTTCATTCTACATATGAACTGAATATGCTCTAAAATCTTGTGTTCCTGAACTCTGTATGTCCTATAATTATTCCTATAATCTTTGCACTCTTAAAGAAACAGCTTTTTAAAAGAAATTTATTGTAGTTGCATCTTCTTAAAAATAAATAAATAAATAAATAAATAAATAAATAAATAAAAAAAAGCCTGTGAGGAAGTACAGCAGATCTAAGGAACTCTTCATGTGACTAACAGTATTACCATTTCACAGTTTTTGACCCAAAAGCCCAAACGGTGAAGAGCAAATTAACTGGGTAGCAGTTCAGAGCCCTGATCCTGCTAGTGATCCTGATCCTTATGTACATAAATAACTTTATGCATGCAACTAATCCCACTGACTTCAATGTGACTACTCGGATATATTAAATTACTCATGTGTGTGAAGGGTTGCAGGTTCGGAGTCTAAATGTCCAGGCTGTACAAATGAGTTAAAACTGAATTAGACATAGATATCAAAGACAAACATATTGCTTCCCCAACACATTTTTTTCCTTCACTGTATTGCTAATTTTTTACTTAGAAAGGCTTCAGTTAAAAAAAAAATGTTGCTGGTTTAAGATTTCTCTCATCAAATGATCAGAAGACTTCATATCTGAGCACGCTATAAACAAATGTGCATTATTTACATATTATTAACCATTCTCAGTGTGTGTTACGGTGGCAATAGCACAATAGCCAAGGCCAACAGAAAAATCTTAACTAGGAAACAAAGGCCCAAAACATACATAAAAAGTTACATTATTCATTAATTTATTTATTAAGGTTGCAAATAAAGCACTTATGAGTTAGGAAATGCCAGAATTAAGGATGCCCAACATGAATTCAGGCCCCTCTTGTGCATAGGTACTGTGGTGCTGTCTTTAATTACATTATCACATACCATTCAGTACACAGCTCTCTCCTCCCATCCAACCCCATATCCCAGCCTGTCTCTTAATATCGCCTCTTGGATATCTTCTAATTTGGCCAAAACCAAACTCTCTCATCTTCCCTCCCAAAGCTTCTCCACTTACCCACGCTTCATTGCTGTCAACACTATCACCGATTTGGTGGTTGTACTGGAGTTTCCTCTCCCTTTCCCTTCCCCAACACCTCCAAGGCCATAACCAAATCCCACTGCTTCTTCGTCCTCAACATCTCCAAGATCTATCCTTTCCTTTCCATCCCTGTAGCCAAATCCTTCATTCAGGCTCTCAGCAAAAGGAAGGATGGTCCAGTAGTTACAGCACCAGCCTAGGACTTGGGAGACTTGGGTATGTTTCCCTGCTCCACCACAGAATTCCCTCATGAGCTTCAGCAGTCACTTAGCCTCTCTGTGCTTCAGTTCCCCCATCTACAAAGCGGGGATAACAATGCTTCCCTACCTCACAGAGGGCTTTTGTGAGAATAAATATATTAAAGATTGTGAAATGCTTTGCGATATATAGATGAAAAGCACTATATGAGTGTAGAAGTATTACATTCCACCTTGTTTAGTGCAGCATTCTCAGCTTTGTCCCCTGCCATCCAAACAAAATGCAGCCATTATCATCATCTTCCTTATCTTACTAGATCATGCCACTCCCCTCGTCAAATCTTTCCATCTGTTAGCGCATCAAGTTAAAGCTTCTTGTCATCACCTTCAAAAGCCTATCCCACCCTACTTAGAGGTGCGGTGCCTGTGTGGTTAAGGCACTCACCTACATCTTGAAAGTCATGGGCTTGAGTCTCACCCACTCTCACACAGAAAGGCCACCTCCAGTTCACCCAGCCGAAAAATGGGTAACTGATCCATCAGATTAGGACAGTGGTTTTCAAACTTTTTTTCTGGGGACACAGTTGAAGAAAATTGTTGATGCCCATGATCCAATGGAGCTGGGGATGAGGAGCTTGGTGTGTGGGAGGGGCTCAGGGGTGAGGGTGTGAAGGCTGTGGGGTGGGCCAGGAATGAGGGGTCCAGGGTGTGGGAAAGGGCTCTGGGCTGGGGCAGGGGTTGGGGTGTGGGTGGGGGGTCAGGGCTCTCAGCTGGAGGTACAGGCTCTGGGGTGGGGCCAGGGATGAGGGATTTGGGGTGCAGGAAGTGGTTCCAGGTTTGGGGGGGCTCAGGGCTGGGGTAGGAGCTTGGGGCACAGAGTTGGGACACGGACTTACCTCCATCCGCTCCCGGCCTGCGGTGCAGCCGGGGTGCAGAGGCAGGCTTCCCACCTGTCCTGGCACTGCAGATCGCACTGCAACCCAGAACCGGCCAGACGCAGGTCCAGCTCCTAGGCAGAGGCACGCAAACAGCTCCACGCGGCTCTCGCATGCAGTCACCACCCCCCAGCCGGTGCTCGGGGTGGGGGCAGCACGCAGAGTCCCATGGCCCCTCGGCCTAAAAGCCAGACCTGCTGCTGGCTGCAGCACGTTGTCAGAACAGGTAGGCACGAGCCTGCCTTAGCTGGGCGGCACCGCTGATGGGATTTTTAACGTCCCGGTCAGCAGTGCTGACCGGAGCCGCTAGGGTCCCTGTGTGCTGAGCAGGGCGACCCAGTGCCTTACATACCATGACTCAGTACTGGGTCGCGACCCAAACCTTGAAAAACACTGGATTGGGATAGTCAAAGGCAGTCAACATGATGCTGGCCACATCACCATTGGCTATGAAACTGACACGCCTTAACTGCATCAGCCCAATAAGCCAGTGGCTCAGGGGAACCCTGACCCTATTTCTCCTGTGGTGAAAACTGGCACTGTCCCAACATCCTCTAGTCCACTTGTTTCCAGTAGTCTGCCTGCTTGTGAACTTCTCACACATTCCCTCCATGCCTTCTTCCACGTGGCCCCTTACATGCTGTCTGAGCTCAACCGCACCAACCTGCTCCTCTTCACATTTAGGTCCCTCTTAGAGATCCATCGCTAGCATGCTGCCTTCAATGAATAAAGTTGACTTGTCAAAAAACGGTTTCTTCCTTTGCCCTAACTTCTGTCTATCCTTCGACTGCCAGGTCCTCTAAGCAGGAGCCATCCCTGCTTAAATACCAGTAAGTGTCTCACATTTGGGGGAAATCTTATAAACAACAAATAATAGTAACAAAATGTTGATTATGAGGACAGATTCTTAATAATACAGTTATCCATGTAAATATCACTAGACTGGTCAGACTTGACAGTTATCAGTGGAGCAGAAAGGTTGAGAGAGATCAAGACTTTTTTTTTTTTTTTTAGTTCAAAAATCCCCCACACATTCACAAACTTCTGTAAAAAAATGCCACAATATTTGTTATTTAAAATTTCATTAAATTTATACTTGGGTGGCCCCGCACTATCACTTCTACTGCACTCAAGCATCAGAGGAAAAATTTTAGAACAAAAATCCTACTAAAGAATTAGTCAAATAAATGCAGCAAAGAGTCTTGTGGCACCTTATAGACTAACAGACGTTTTGGAGCATGAGCTTTCGTGGGTGAATGCCCACTTCTTCGGGTGCAAGTAGTGGAAATTTCCAGGGGCAGGTATATATAAGCAAGCAAGAAGCGGGCTAGAGATAACCTGCTTCTTGCTTGCTTATATATACCTGCCCCTGGAAATTTCCACTACATGCATCCGACGAAGTGGGTATTCACCCACGAAAGCTCATGCTCCAAAACGTCTGTTAGTCTATAAGGTGCCACAGGACTCTTTGCTGCTTCTACAGAACCAGACTAACACGGCTACCCCTCTGATACTTGCAGTCAAATAAATGCAACCATAAACTAAATAAGAGTTCTTCTCCTAAAAGCATTTCCTCCTTTCCCTTTGTTTGACATCCTACATCGATCACCTTGCTTGATTCCAATGACAGCAATAAAGTCATTGGGTTATTTTAGGTTGTAAGCTTGATGAGGCAGGAGGAGGAGACAGAAATACTTCTACACGCCCAATAGCAGGCAATCCCCTCCCAGTTACACAAAGGGCCATCTATAAAGATAAAAAAGAAGGTTGTGTGGATAACTTCTCTGACATATGCTCTGACTAGTCTAAACAAGCTTGATACTGGGCACTGCTAGATCAGTCTTAAAGATTAAACCTTCCTTGTTTTCTAATTCTGTACTTGGTCAGCTGGCAATAACAATATTACTGAAAACCCTGAAAAAAGGGAAGGCAGAAAAAACATTTCAGCTGCTGCTCAAATACGCAAAGAAATTTAGTAATCAGAACACAACTAATTTCGAGTGAATTTAGCTGGAACAGCTGTACATCATTTTTCATACATGATTGACCAGGCCCTACTAACACTCCACATATGACTATCTAAAAACACTCCTCCTAAAGAGAGAAGTTGGGATATTTGAAACAGTATAGAGGATTTTAGAAACATACTTTCCATTGATTTCAATGGAAGATCTAGGGGATTTAGACACATACCTTCCATTGAAACTAATGCAAGATATGTGTCTAAATTCCCTAGACTACATGGATAATCTGAACCAGAGTTATCTTTCCACAAGAATTTCTAATTTCCCTAAAACAAAATGTTACAGTATGCATACAGCTGACGTTAAAGCAATTTTACTTCATCTTTTGAATCAAGGGCCTTATAACAGGAACTGTCTCATATTTCTATATTATGTTTTTTGGGGGGTGGCTAATTTTTCACTTCAGTTTTAAAGAGCTGTATTTTTTCCTCCCTGGTTTTATCACCGATACTCAGACACACTTCTGTAGCGGTAGTACAATATATATATATATATTTTTAAACTGAACACTAATAACAAGTCTTAATATTTGAAGAAAACAGAATTCCTCTATATCATCATAAAAAAACCAATAAGCAAAAAAGGACAAAAATCTTTACAAGTTATGAGGTAAAAATTATATGTGGCACACAATGAAGATTATTGCCTTGGTATTCTAAAAAAAACAACAACAAATAGGTCCACTGAAGAAAAATGAAATATGGATATCTCCACTGATGTTTTAGGACGCTCCTAACTTCCATAAGTTGTTACTTCTCCATCCCTACTGTCATTAGAGGGTGATCCCAGCTCAATCAGCAGGGCATGTCTAAAAAGCTATGTGGTAGGCCTCTTTCTGCAACCTGTCTTGTTTGAAATATCTAAAGAATTAACTTCAAAATTTACTCCCAAATCTCTCTCATGTGATTGAAGCAGAGACATGTTAAATATCTATGTTTGTTTATTTGTATGCGAGCAGCAATAACCAACAAGAAGTCTAATCCATCCTCTTCTAAGAGCTATTCATGAACAATTATAGCAGTTTGGAAGTAACTTGAAAAGTTATTTTCTTCTATTGGGGAATTATTCTTTCGGAGGTACTCAGATGGCCCTAATCATCCTAGTACTGGAGTGCCACATAATCTTTAATATGTTTATCCCCAGAACACCTATGTGAGAAGGGAAGTGCTATTACCCACCTTTTACAGATGGGAAATAGGCACATGGGCACAGAGAGGCGAAGTGACTTGCCCAAGTTCACACAGGAAGTCTAACAGAACACGGACTGGGAACCCAGTCATCCCAAATCCTATGCCTTCCTCTTTTTTATTCCTGGGGAATTCTGCACCACTGCACGTCTGCAAAATTCACGTGCCCCACAGATTTCTTTGCTTCTCCACAGATAAATTATTTTCTGACGGGGAAGCAAAGGGAAGCTGCAAGAGCGGTAATGCAGCCCTCCCCAGCAGCCTGGGCGAGTCATTACGGGCAGCCAGGGCAGCCAGCGGAGAGGTAAATCAGCTGCTAGTCCTGGCTGGGCTGGGGAGGATGGATCTTCCTCTTCCCCTGCAAGGAGTGGCTGAGGCTGGGTCAGACCCAACCCCAGAAACCTCCCCTAGCTGCAGAAAGCTCTGCATCTCCCACCCGTGTCTTGTCCCCATTGGTCCTCAGCTGCAGGGGGAAGAGTCACTGTATGGGGAACTGCTCACCCGTCCACCCAACCCCTATATATCCAAACCCACCCATACCCAGACTCCCTGCTGAGCCTCACCCACCCCCCTGCACCGAGGCCCCCACACCCGCTGACCCTCATTCCTCTGCATCAGGAGCCTGCCTGCATCTGGACCCCCACCCCTGCACCCAGACCACCTTCTGCTGAGCCCCCACATTTGAACCCCCACCACGACAAGCCCCACCGCCCTGCACTTGCACCACCCTGTATCCAGACCCTCACACCACTGAGCCCCAACCAGCTGCACCCGGATCCCCACCTCACCAAGCCCCATTCCCCCAGCACCCAGATCCACCCACTAAGCCCCCACACACCCAGAAGCCCGTGCCCCCCCACCCCGACCCACACTGCGGGGCCCCAACCATCTCCACTAGGACCCCGCAGAGTCCCATTCCCCCTGCATCTGGAACCCTCAAATGAGCCCCTGTGCATCCAGATCTCCCCTGCATCTGGACCCCCCACACTCAGACTGCCCCACACAAGGATCCTGCTGGGCTAAGCCTGCCTGCCCCACTCCTGGATCAGAAGCCAGAGCTGGGCATGCATACAAGACTCTGTCCCTCTTGCTTGCTATCTTCATGTGCCTGGCGTGGAGGGGCAGGGCCCCTGGGCATTTTGGGGGCAGGCCTGGCCTTTGCACTGTGTCAGGGTCGGATGCAGCCTCATCATCAAGTCCATGTCCCGTGGGTGGGATGGGGGTGCTGCAGGGTGATCTCCCACCTCCATGCAGCCAGTGGACTGGGCTCCACCTGTGATAGTGGAGCCTCCACATTTATTTATTGACAAATAAAATATGAAGAATTTTATGGAATTTTAAAATATTGTGCATGGATTTTTTTTTTTTTTGGGCACAGAATTCCCTCAGGAGTATCTTTTTTTGAGGTCCTTAACTGTAATTAAAAGTTAACAGCAATGTTTAGTTTAGTGAACTAATGGGAAGCTCATGAAAGTCAGGGAAAAGTTAATAGTTTAGGCTTATGCTTCCATGGAGAACTTAGCTAATGCAGCTTCTTAAAAAGGTTTCCATTTCTTCCTCACACATTTTACAGTTGTCTGAACACTTTTAATAGGCTAAATGCATCATACTTATATTTAGATGTACTTTCCATTGCACATAAAACATTTCCCCTCCATTAGAAGCAATCTGGGAGAGAAAGAAAGAGAGAGAGAAAGTTTGTTAACATACCAGACTTTTGACCACCTTCAGTAATTCCTCCATTACCACAGCAATGCCCTGGTACCCAAGGAGCCTGCAAATGACTTTAAAGTGAGGGGGACCAACAAAGTTCCTGTAGTTGCTATAAATGCTGGAATATGTCAAATTCAAAGCCTGATGAGAGGAAAAAAAAAAGTATTAACAAAAATAATTCAATTCACTGCACTTTCATAGCAATCTCTCATTGGATACAATGTACATTACTTTTTGTGCAATATTTTTAAGTAGGGCTGTCAATTAATCACAGTTAATTCATGCGACTAATGCAAAACAAATAAACTAGACTAAAAAAACAGTCAAGATGAATCACAGTTTTAATCGCAGTTAAACAATAACAGAATACCAATGTATATTTATTATAAATATTTATGAATGTTTTTCTATATTTTCAAATATAATGATTTCAATTACAACACAGAATACAAAGTGTACAGTGCTCATTTTATGTTATTTTTATTACCAATATTTGCACTGTAAAAAAGATAAACAAAAGAAACAGTATTTTTCAATTCACCTCAGACAAGTACTGAAGTGCAATCTCCAAATGTAGCATTATTTTGTTTTACATAACTGCACTGAAAAACAAAACAATGTAAAATGTTAGAGCCTACAAGTCTACTCAGTCCTACTTCTTGTTCAGTCAATCGCTAAGGCAAACAAGTTTGTTTACATTTACGGGACATAATGCTGCATGCTTCTTATTTACGTCACCTAAAAGTGAGTGTTTGCATGGCACTGTTGTAGCAAGACTCATAGACTTTAAGGTCAGAAGGGACCATTATGATCATCTTGTCTGACCTCCTGCACAATGCAGGCCACAGAATCTCACCCATCCACTTCTATTACAAACCCCTAACCTATGTCTGAGTTATTGAAGTCCTCAAATTGTGGTTTGAAGACCTCAAGCTGCAGAGAATCCTCCAGCAAGTGACCCGTGCCCCATGCTGCAGAGGAAGGTGAAAAACCGCCAGGGCCTCTGCCAATCTGCCCTGTAGGAAAATTCCTTCCTGACCCCAAATATGGCGATCAGTTAAAACCCTGAGCATGTGGGCAAGACTCACCAGCCAGCACCCAGGAAAGAGTTCTCTGTAGTAACTCAGATCCCATCCCATCTAACATCCCATCCCAGACCACTGGGCATACCTACCTGCTGATAATTTGGCAACTGATCTTTGATTAATTGTCAAAATTAGACTATCCTATCATACCATCCCCTCCATAAACTAGGGTGACGAGACAGCAAATGTGAAAAATCGGGATGGGGGAACACCCAAAGATCAGCACTGTCCCTATAAAATCGGGACATCTGGTCACCCTAGTTGTAGCCGGGGTTGCAAGGTATTTACATGCCAGATATTCTAAACAACATTCGTATGCCCCATCATGCTTCAATCACCATTCCAAAGGATGTGCTTCCATGCTGGTTGCATGGAAGTCTAAATTGGTAGTCTATTATTATTTAATAGTGTGATTAAAACTGCAAATAATCACAACTATTTTTTTAATCATTTGAAAGCGCTATTTTTAAGCATATTAAATTATACAGGATTAAGACAGAAGTTTGCCTCTTTAGCGCCTATATATAAGATGAGTTGCAAAGCTTCTTTTTAAAACAGAAGACACGACTAACTAAAATGTTCCTTAATAAGCTGAATGTATTAAACGCTAATTGTTGATGACTGGACATCTTCCAGTTACTATTTATACTACCACAATAATTCCTCCTTCAATTTTATGACTACACCATGTTAAAAGGGCACAAAAGTGGCCCAAGCCAATATCTCGTTGGTTCTCAACCAGGGGTACACACCTAACCATGGGGGTATGCAGAGATCTTCCGGGGGTACGTCAATTCATCTAGATATTTGCCCAGTTTTACAACAGGCTACATAAAAAGCATTAGCGAAGACAGTACAAATTGAAATATACACTGCTCTATATACTATACATTGAAATGTAAATACAATATTTATATTCCAATTTATTTATTTTATAACTATATAGTAAAAATGAGAACATAAGCAATTTTTCAGTAATAGTGTGGCTGTGACAGTTTCGTATTTTTATGTCTGATTTTGCAAGCAAGTAGTTTTTAAGTGAGATGAAACTTGGGGTAGACAAGACAAATCAGACTCCTGAAAGGGCTACAGTAGTCTGGAAAGGCTGAGAGCCACTGATCAAGATTACCAAACATAACTGGAGCATATCCACGTATTGTAGTTTCACTTACAGAACATTTGGGGAAAAAATCAATAGAAACTGTTACGGTTTCCATTTTATGGTGTCTTATGTAATGTTCTGAAGGCTCAAGTAAGTAAAATCAGATTTCTAAACTTAGTGATCATTACAACTAATTGATAAAGATTCTCATTTGAGCTCATAATATCTATAAATGGACAAAAATAATCTGATATTGTGACACAGGCTGACAGAAATTATTTTGTCAATTAACATACAAGGCAAGATCCTTAGCTGTTCTCTATCAGTCTATTTTTCACCTCAGTCAACAGAACTATGTAGACTTATACCCTCTGAGAATCTGGAAGATGATTTCTAACTCCCATTGGGGCTGGGATGAGAGCTAGCTGTCAAACGCCACCTACATGAGAGGGGTAATACTTGTAGCATGGGGAAAAGCAAATCATTGGAAGTGGCAGAGATTATATTGGTTCCTTCTTTCACAGGAGGTTGCCCATCTTTTGTTTCTGCAGGTTCTGTTGGATCCCCCTTGCTTCTCCTCAGTATTCACTGTTTGTAAGGGCAGGACTTCACTACCCACTAGATCGGCAGGTAGGGATCGATCTATCGGGGATCAATTTATCGCGTCTCGTCTAGACGCAGATAAATTGATCCCTAAACGCACTCCCCGTCAACTCCAGAACGCCAGCTCGCAAGAGGCGGAAGCAGAGTCGACGGGGGAGTGGCAGCGGTCGACTCACTGCCATCATCACGGCCAGGTAAGTCGACCTACGATACGCCGACTTCAGCTACGCGTATCTTAGGTCACACACACCCCGCCCCCAGTGTAGACCAGGGCTAAGACATGAGTGCAAGCTAGTTGTACTATTAAATCCTGGGCTGCTCAGAAAGCAGCTGTGACCAAGGCCTGGTATACATTTATAATTTAGGTTGGAATAGCTATGTCGCTCCAGGGTGTGAAAAATACACGCCCGTGAGCACTGTAGCTATGTGGACCCCACCTCGAGTACAGACACTCTTATCACCTAGGGATGTAGTTTTGCTATACCAACAGACAACCCCTTCTGTTGGGCTAGGCTGCATCTACATTACGGGGTTATGTTGGCATAGCTACAATGCCACAGCTGTGCAGATATAGTCCTCATAATGCAGACATGTTCCAACAGTGCTCCTTGGGAGAAGAGCGTGACCTCTCTCCGATATGGATCCCACCACAGTTATTCATGCCTTTGCCTGTCAAAACTAGATTTTCGTAATATGCTCTCCGTGGCTATACAGTGAGGCCACTTGGGAACTAAATTAATAAGCAGGCAGCTGCATTCCACCAATTTTTGAACAACTGTCTACTAAAGAAAAGGAGTTACTTGTAAGCATTTAAAAATTTGCAGCTGTTGTAAATGTATACACTATAAAACATATAAGACATAACATGGCCAATTTAAATGCTGGTGTTGGAACCTTAACTTTCCCATTTTTAGACTCTGATTTTAACTGAGCTGCTTTGTATTTAATAGTATGAAATATGCATAGAAAATATCCAACAAGTTAATGTTATTTCAGCTAACTATTACAGAAAAGGAGTTACAACCAGCTAAGTATATTTGTACTCTGGAGATACAGAAGTTTCACTTCACCTTATTTTTAAGGTTATTACATTTCTTCTGCTCAGGGAGCCGTCTCCACTACAGTGAACAGACTACACAGTGAAATATGTCGCTCTATCATATTTTAAATTACAACTATTGACACCTGTTACAGATTGCATATTTATAATGATTGGAGGGGCATATTTTCTCAAATTATTTAGCCTTTCTTTTTGTGAACTCAAACTGCAACAGATGTTTGCCAGATTATCAGAATCCATACAGGACACTGCTCTGGAAGAAGCTAAAAATCCTGTTATTAGATCACAGCTGATTGAAATACTGAATTCTAAATTAACACTGACTGGCAGAGAGCCCAAAACTACAATTGAGTATTAAATGCAAAACTGTACAAACACAGGCAGAAGTAGGGACTGGGAAATCAAATGGGAGTGGTACTGGTAAAGCTGGATGAATACTTACAAAAATATTTAATTTTACAAACTGTGCTACTCCTGATTTATACTCTTATTTCAAGTGTAGCTGGCTTGCAGCAGCAGCTTGGTTCCTGGGCTATTTTCTTGATTTGCTGCGTCCTTGCAAGAATAGGTACGCTATTTATGATTGCTAAAATAATGAATGATAGAAGATGACTCAATAAACTTTCAAGTAAGAGAATAGCTGATGGAATATCCTTTATCTCTTTTCTATTTCAGTCTTTAACTGATAATAGACAGGTCTGTAATGGAGCAACCTTGGTCTACAAGTTTGTTGCTTATTGATACTGATGACGTACAGAGTTAATTTTCCCAAATGTTTCATAAAACATTAAACAACAGACTTTAAAAACCAAACACAGCTGAATGCTTCAGTATACTGGATACGATAAAAAAATTATCCCTAAAAGCAGAAGCTTTATATTTCACAGTAATGATTTTTAATTGTTGCATTCATTTGTTCTTGGGGTTTACAACTTCATAGACTTTGAGTAACAAAAATATCTGCACTACAGAATATCCCAGTGTAGACACTGTTTTACTTTATCCAATTATAGAGTATTTTATTATTCTACAAAATGTTTAGAGTGAGGAGAAAGGGTACAGCTGCATACTTCAAGAAAGAGAACAGTTATGGAAAAGCAGGCACTAAAATATTCTTCAAAACACCAGGCAAAAGAATCAGAAATAGCCAGGCTACAAAAATACCATATTTCCCCATGAATATTTAGAAATTTTACATCAGACATGTAAAGCAGCTTGGAACAATCCACCGGTAAATGCTGGATTAGAGGCGCATTATAAAACTGTGACAAGGGATTATTAAAAAAAAAATAATAAAAAGTATTGCAGAGGAATACAAAAAGACTAAAGCAGAAACCTGAAACAGCAAAGTTCTCATTAATCACTGGAAGAAGCTTGCCTTTTTTTTAAGCTATTGCTTCCTCCCCCATCCTTCCACTGGAAAAAAAAAACAACAAAAAAACCCCAAAAACTAAACAAACCTCCTGGTTCTGCTGATGTCACAGAAGTGCTAGCCTTATTCACTCACAGCATCACTGAAGCAAATGTAGGTACATACAGAGCAGCATGTAACTGAAGTGCTCACACAGTATACTGTCCAAGAGGAAGCAAGTGAGAGAATGTCTTTTTTCCTGTCTTTGAAAACCTAGGCAACAGGCTACTTAGACAAGATGTGCTCATGTACGAATTTAAGTAGAAGAGAAAGAAACAGTGTCACCAGCATCCCTGGAGAATAGAATTGCAAGTGTCAAGGAACGAGAATTTAGTCCAGAGAATCAGAGAGAAAACTGGCAAGTACAGCTCATGAAGGAAATCACCTACACAAAAGGACACAGAAAATCTAATTTTTCATTTTTGCAATCTCTCCATCTGAAAATCTTATTCTAAGGATTTATATCAGAAAGTGAAGGTCAGTAAAGACTTTATAATGAATAAAATACCAACTTAATTTTTCAAACATTAAGATGCCAGCAATGTTATGTACGCCTATGTAAATAAAAATAAAAAAAAAAAATTAACAAAAAAAAAAAAAATTAAAACAAAAAAAAAAAAAAAAAAAAAAAATAACAAAAATGATGAGATGATGGGATGAGATGATGATGATGGAATAAAAAAAAAAAAAAAAAAAAAAAAAAACTTAAAAATAGTAAAAATAAGAAACTAATTTACTAAAAACTACTCTCAATCTCAAAAGCAAAGAGAGATATTATGATATTATAATGTAGTGTACTGATAGATAGAAGAGAAGAGAGAGGATGAGATGGATGGTCAAGTTTAGTATTATGAAAACCAGGTAAGTCTGTTTATCCAATGAGTTTATTCAATGGCAAACTCATTTCTTTGAAATTGATGCAGCTGTTTCATTGCCTATATTTTATGGTGGTTAGAAAGAAGAGCACCTACATTCTTGAGGGGTGGGTTGTTGTGTTTTTGTTATTTTTTAGAACTGCCTATATAATTTAGATGGGTGTGTTGGCATTTATATTTTAAAAATGTTTATTGTTGTATTGTAGATGAGCATATGCCTTATATTCTTCCCAAATAAGCAAAATACACAAACTGCAACTGAGAATTCTGAGAAATATGTTCCCACATATGAGTAGCAGTTTTTTTTTTTTAAAAAGGACTAGTGCTTCATTGAAAATAGTGCATAAGGTACAGTTATTTTAATGTGATCCTCAGATGTGTAATTTCTCCAGTGGTTTTTCCAACATAAAGAAAGAAAGAAAGAAAGAAAGAAAGAAAGAAAGAAAGAAAGAAAGAAGTCATATAAACTTCAGAATATCTACTATGTCAGAATTTTATAAGCTTCCATTCTCAGAAATTTTCCAATACTAAATTGTTATATAGTCAGGAGACAAAATACATTATATCCACAATATGAAATAATATGTTCACACTGTAATGAAATCACTAATAATTTATTTCATAATCATCGCGATAGTCATTTATGCTAGTAATTTAGCATAAACATTTCAAAAACACTTAAGTGCTTAGTATATGTCGACACTGCAGCCAGGAGGTGTGATTCTCAGTCCAGGTAGACAGACCTGTGCTAGCTCAATTGAGCTAGTGCGCTAGAAAGAGCAGTGTACTCAAGTACTTAAGTCAACGGGAATAATTCCCAAGTTGCCGAGATGCTTTTGAAAATTTTACCCTCAGAAAATATATGTCTTTACAGAAACGTAAAATTCTGATGGTCTGCTAAGATGGGATGAACTAGCTAACTTTGAAAAGTAACATCACAATTTTCTCAACACTTTTTAACATATCTTATTAAAAAGTATTTGCTGCTTCTTATACTGCACAGTATTTTACTGTGGTCATGTTAAATTATTAATGGAACAATTAGAATTTTTTTTTTTAGTATGTAAAGTACAAGCCTGACAGATAATAATGTAAATACAGTTCAGGACAGACATTTCCATTAGTTACAACTTCTTCATTTACAGCGTTACCAGGATTAATCATTTTTACTATACAAAGATTAATTACCCCCAGCAAGTACGCATGATGTAACCTGTGCTTCACCTTTTGATGCTAGCTTCCATCTCTGGGCTGGCAGTTTGGCTGTTCTAGCATGACTATAAAGGCAGCCTAAATGTTGCTTGTCATGATAGTTCTATCAAGCTTAGAATAGAGTAGTAGGAACAAGTTCAGCAGGGCTGTATAGAACCAAGACTACTAATTGTGTTTCAGATGTTACTAATATACCGTTGATGCAGTCGTTCCTTAAGGAATGGACACAAATGTGAGCCCATGTCAGCAGGAAGGGGAGAGAATACAGGGAGTAGGGAAGTGCAACAGACAGGGAATTTTTAGAAAAAGGGGATCAGAAGAACGGATTATCTACCGACAGGCTCATGCTCTGTTCTGGTTTTTAATAATATGATGACTAGTTAGAATCAAAAACTATGGGGGAACAAAGGAGGAAACATTTGGATATTTTTGCCTGCCTCCATCTAATTAATAAAAGTAGCCCCCATTCACAAAAACTGGTATTTCTTAAGATTGGTTAGAATGCAGGAAAATACTAGATAGTTAACAGATAAGCCTAGAGGAAAAAAATAAAAAGATTTAAAAACCCAAAACAAAACAAAAGGCTCACTGAACTGCCAATAGATTGCTTGTGCATGTATTTTTTGGAATAGTGTGCAGATATCTATAGCTATATTGTTCTTCAAAGTGAAACCTGATAATCTCTTAACATAAGCATCTATGATTCCAGAGAAGCGTGAGGTTTTCGCTAGTTCTTCAATAGTGCTCAATATTTAAGCCTCTGTGACTCTATACTATCAAAGTGATAAGCAATGTTGTAGATGTGCTCCCTTTTCTGTTAAAGATATTTAAAATTTATGCAGTTAAAAAATTGTTCCATGATCTCACGTCAACAGACGTGTACTACCTCATGTGTCCATTAAAAATTCTGGCTGTTTAGTTTTTACACAGCAACCGAGTTAGGAGAAGATTTTCAAAAGGCACAAAGGGGAGCTAGGCACCCAACTCCCACTGGAAGTCTATGGGAGTTTTGTGCTTTATGCTCATTATGCCTCTTTTGAAAGTTTCCCTCTTAATAAACAGAAGTTTTTAAATGATGGGTAATTTCACTCCCACTGGTATATTGTCTGACTGCAGATTCCTTAGGATTGCAATATTCAGTGACTTACATAATAGTACCAAACATTTCTGTAACTGGAAAGGTTTGAAAATACGCTATGATTTATTTTTCAAGCAAATGCAAGTGCCAAAGATTCTCTTTGCTTATAGATTCAGATTACTTCATTTAAAAATGCCCACAGAAAAATAAATAGCACTGTTTCCTAATAAATTACTTTTCTAAATTACAGAACACTAATGTTTAAGAGCCACATCATTCTTCTCTGTGGTGAAGCTTCTGGGACATCTCCTTATTTTTCTGGAACTGGAACTATAATCTCCCTTTCTTGAAAGGAGACAGGTGTGAAAAAATATTGAGTGGCATCACAATGGGAGTAACAATACAAAATGTAACAGGAAGCACAGCAATGGTAATTTGGCCAACCATGGCCATTTGTGCTGACAGCTTTTACAGTATTATGTATCATCCCAACCGGAACAACATGCTGTCAGGTTATTCAAGAAAGAATTTTCAGAAAGAAGAGCGAGTGCCTGCTAGTCGGTCTTCATTTGTCGTCGAAAACCTAACTCCACTAACCACCTACATATTGTGCGTAACCTGCCAATCTGCAAACCCATCCAGCGACCAGTGCAGAATTTTTCACACATTAGAAGAAGATCCAGCATCTGCAAGCAACAAAAAAAAAGATCTGGCCCTGGGTATCTGGCTAACTAGCAGTATTCTGCTTCTCATCATTGCCGGGATCCTCCTTTATGGCTGCCTGCATATATGGTACCGCAAGAGACGAGAACGTGTAGAAGGACAAAACATGACCTCAGACCAGGACAAGGAGGAGGCTTGGACAATAAACAAGTCACACACCCCAGAGCAGTTTAACCGGCAAGGCAGATTAGTCCAAAGTGTTGAGGGTAAGAATGCAGAAGGTATCCAACTGGCTACCATAATAGAAAATCCCTTAACTTCTAAGGAGCCTACCATGCAAACTTCCAAAAGCCAGGAATTAGTGCCGATGACAGTTGGGCCATTTTAATTGGCAAACGCCACTGCACAGATTAACAGTGCACCATGAGTGAAATATTTTAACCCAACAAGTTCTATACCTTTTACGGTTTGTATTTGCAGTGTTTAATTCTTGCTGATGCACTCTCATCAGCATTCTTATCCACAATTGCCCCTCCCACCATCACACATACAGCTGGAAGGTTCTCAGTATTAAGGTTTAGAACTAAATAGTCTCTTGATTTGATTAAGAAAATATTATCAAGCATACAGCACAGAAATCAAAGGGTATTCTTGGTTTTTGTTTTGGAGGGAGAGAATAAGGTTTATTCCAAAACGGTAACCCAAAATAAACACACGAATGAAAAGGAAAAAGGGAGAATTTTTATTCAATAATAAAACAAACTGAAAATTGCATATTGAGACCTGGTATTCTCATGCTGCAGGCAGCTCGAATGCCCTGTATTAAATGACTACATCTATAATGGTCTGTCACGTTTTTTATCCACATCATTCAGAATCAGGTTGTTTCTGAAACTGCACAGCTCATTGCTGTACAGTGTACTTGACAGTTCCATTCCAAACAAGTTCTAGTTATAGGACACCAGCTAAATTCATTGATATTCGAAAAAAGGGATTCCTATTTCACCCAACTTAAAAATGCACTCAGGATGGTGACACCAGCAAGAGGCACTCTAGCTACACCAGCATGGGAGGTTAAGGTGTTTAATGCTTAATGCTGCAGTTATAAGAGGGAAGTGCTCATTGCACAGCATGGAAAGGGGAGATCATGAGACCCAAAACTATGACTCATGATTGCTCTGTCCCTAAACTGAAGGGGGAGAACAAAACACAATGGGCAGGTTTTTATCCAGCCACCAATTTCTGTTAAAGGTACCAAGAGTAAAAGCAACTAGACTATGACTGAGTACATGTATTTTTGAGATTATGGAAATGTACATGCAACTTTAGTTGTCCTGAAGATCTTGGCAAGTTGCCAACACTGTCCTTGAACTGGCAACTTGGGCACTCTGGAAGAATGATATATCCAGTCTGTTTTCACACATTCACATTCCATAGTTTTAAATCTATTAAGCACATATTTCTTCCTTTTATGTTGATATTTTAGTGTTATTGTATAATACGCTGTGTGTGTGTGGCTGTACGATATACTGTGATTTTATGCATTTATTTTAAACTGATATTAAAAGAATGTATATTTAAACTCAACATTCACTTAGCCAGCTTGATCTATTCCAGCAGCCAAAGAAGGGCAACTGTTAGCATTGCTATTGCCATCAATTCTAATGGCTTTCTGGAAGCCAAGGTGGTCTATTACAGACAAGTCTGATAAATATAGCACCCACCCAAACACTTCACAGCAGGCAGTGTGGCTTTTCCAGCTACTCCACTCCTGCAGTGTTTCAACCATTCTGTGACTGATACTTCAGTTTTCTTAGTGCTAAGGTAGTCATACACACGGAAATCATGGCTGGCACAACCCGAAAACAAATTTGCTCCACTCGCATGCCGTTGGGAGATCCACAACATAATTGTGTGCCAAATGGATGGTGACTCTCCTTTCATAGGAATATGTTCAAAATTATGTATCTGTACTAAATTAACCTTTATACCAGGTCTGTAAATGTTAAATAATATCACGTACATATTTTTTTTCAGTTGATTGCATTTTCCTTTTGTCTCTTAAATAAACTGTGTCCAATGTTGAAAATTTACTGTTGTTTCAAATGGAGATAATTACCCAAAACAGACACGAACAACTGAAATAAAGTCTGCTCAGAAACTGAAGTTCTCCCTGCAGTTTTACCTCCAAAACAAATGCAGAGAAATAAACTACTGCATACCTCTTTTTTATCAACTATGATGAAATATTTGTCCTAGCTAAATTAATTCAGAGAAAAGAGACTCATACAAGGAGGAAAGATTATCCTGTGGTTATGACATAAGTCCATGAGACCAGAGATCTGGCTCTGTTCCCAGCTCTGCCAATGGCTTACAGCGTGACTTTGTAAAGTTAACTAACTTCTCTGTATTTCAGTTTCCTAATTTGTGACATGGGGACTGTCATCATTCCAGGCTGACCTGGTGTGCCCCTTTGCAGGTAGGCATAGGGTTACAGGTGAGCCCTTACTAGATTTTCCCATCCCCTAGGGTATCAACAAGATGAAACAGACCATTAGATGCTAAAGAGCACCTCCCTGGGGAGGGTCTCGTTTCTTAACAGAAAAGCCAAAACAGAATATAAACAAAACTTTCACTCCGGCATCTCATTTGGGTGACTAAGTCATTCCGAGCCCTTCTGTCTCCTCACCTAAGTCTAGGGCTTGTTTCCACCCAGGCTCTTCCCCCAAGATTGTCTCTGCCCCTGCTGTTAGGCCTACTGCCCCTATTGGAGTAAGACCCTTCTCTGGATTCAGAGGTGCGGGGAGGTCCAACCACTGCAACTCTTCTCTAGGACAGCAGCGATCCTTGCCAGGGCAGCATTTGGGAGACTCCTGGCTGAGACCAGACCCTCTTATATGCCTGCTGACTGCAGCCCTCCTCTCCAGGAACACCTCTCACAGACTCCCCATGCTGGTGGGTTCCCCAGAGAGCTCACCCTCTATGCTCCCTGCCCAGCCCTCTGGCTCAGGCCTCTTCTGGGAGCTCCTCTCCACAGGAGCGTTCTGTCTCCCTTCAGAGTTTCCCTCTAACTGAGCTTGGATAACCTTTATTAGGTCCAGCTGCTTGGTTGCTAATTAGCCACCTGAGGCAGTTAATGATCCCCATGTAGGGCCTTCACATAAGACAGTCTCAAGCAGACTAGGCCCTAATTCCCCATAAAAGGCAGCTTCCCCATGACAGGGACTCAACAAAATTCCCAAAGACTTAGAGAGGGTCAATTAATTGATGTTAGTATGCCACACTGAGATCCCTGATGGAAACTGCTATAGAACTATTATATTATTTACAATTTTCAGCTGTGATAAAATCTTTGTATTACTTCAGGCTTTTACTTATTACAACCCTGTGTACACAACAATGACAAAAAATGTAGGCACTTAAAAGCCTAAGTCCCAATGACTTTCAACAGCAATTAAGTGCTTCAAGAGACAAGATGGGTGAGGTATTGGACGAACTTCTATTGGTAAAAGAGACAAGTTTTTGAGCTACACAGAGTTCTTCTGATTTGGGAAAAGTACTCAGTGTCACAGCTAAATATGACATGGAACAGACTGTTAAGCCTAAATGCTTAAGTCACTTTTGAAAATGCGACATAGGAGCTTTTGAAAGTTTCACCCTAGGTCACCCTATATAAAATTAGAACATTCATAATCTTCTGCTCTGAGCCATATTGATTGATTTGGCTTTCTAACCTGTGAGAATCTGCAGTCAGATAATCTCTCTAAAATCTCAGGTTCACTGTGGTGGTCTTGTGTTTTGGCAGCTTGCTCTTTGATTAAATGAGAAGGTATATATTTAGAGTGATGACTAAGACTGCCAATAAGAACCAACTAGTGCAAATTAATATTGACCTAGGAACTGACCTGAAACTACTATTGATTTAATATAAACCACTGAACAGCCAGATGGCAAATCCCTTTTTTTTTTTTTTTGTTAAGTGGTTTCGAGGTGAAAAGCTCAGTGTACTATCTCCACTCCCCTAAGACATCAAATCCTCCTACCAAACTGTTACCAAAATACGCTTCATGTTCGTAACACATAACTGACATTAACAAAAAACAAAAACAAAGAGGCGAGGTTACAGATGGAAGAAAAGACACTCAGAATGCTCTACTTGTCAATTAACAGTTTCTCATCAAAGACAACCATACATCATGAGTGCCTCTATTAAGTCAGTGGGAGTTTTGCCATTGACTTTAATGTGGCCAAGATTTCAACCTATGTCTTTAATTTGGATGATGGAATATTTTTCCTCTACAGAATAAATTAGATGATATACACACAGAGCTCTGAAGACCTAACTGTATATTAACTGTTTAAGTATTAGTAAATGCTCTCTAAGCCAAAAGTAGCCTCTGTAGTGGCTGGTCTACATATCCTCCATAAGAATTCTATGCTTCATAATCAGATAAAGCTAATCATGATTCTTAAGGTAATATTCTCCCATTTGGGAGTTATGAAATATTATATGGCCTTCCAATGTTTCCTCCTCCTCCAGAGCCATCTCTCCATAACCTGATGGCAGTATGTCCTATATGGCTATTTGACTCTTGAATGAAGTCAAGAGACATCATTCTGCATGCTCTCAAACATTCTGGCTGACATAAAGTCAGTCATTTTTTGCAGTTAGGTATTTTTCTAGCTGACTGTTCCTTTCCCAGTGCCAGCCAGAAGGAGCCGTTTACAATATCCACTGGCCTATATCTCATTACTGATATGAAAACAGAGGTCTGTGGGTACATAAAATCAGATGTTCCTGATCCTGCTTTAGGAACTGACCGGTTAACCGGAAGGGCATGACAGGAGACCATACACAACCTGAAGAGTGTGTGTGTGTGTTTCATTACTTATCAGAAAATCTACCAAATCAAAAAAGGTAGACTGTTTTGTTATGGATTTTTAAAATACTTTGCTGATTTAAGGACGGGTTGGTAATCTTAATAGCAGTCACAGTGGGAGTTAATACCTGTTTTATTGCAGAGCTGTGAGAAGCTAAAGAAGAGAATGTGGTTGGGCGTGCTGGATGATGAAAAGGGGAACTCAATGGCCTGATCTGTCCTCACTTCTCAGTTGGCTCCATTACTTGCAGATAGAGAGCATTTTATTTTTAAGGGTTCTGCAACAGGTCAATCTTCCAGGTAAACAAATTTAGCCTTGGAATCTATAAATCTATGAAAGTTCATCTCCAGCAGAGCATTCAGAATCTTGCCTAATAATCCAAAGATGGCAGATATTTTTTTGCTGGACCCCAAATGCCCTACCACCATCATACATCAAATATTTTAAGTTCAGTGCTGCAGGAAACATACACAACAGGCATACACATAGGGACCATCATTCAAAGTAGTAGTAAAGAATAGAATAAATCTAAGGTGATGTACAGTTCTGCTTTCCCCCACACACTGTTCAATAACTGCTTGGAAGTGAATATTCTAATTAAAATCACTATTTGTGGCAACACTCAGTTTAACTTTTAAATTTTCCATATAAAGAAAGATTAATTCTCATTTTTCCTTCATGTTTTAGAAGCACACATTTTACAATAGCAATCATTACCTTGGGACCGAACGTTTAGCACTTCTGAGCTGTATTTTCTCTGTCTATAATTAGCTATATTATATTATATTAAGTGGACAAATCACTTAAATCAATCTCTCTCACTTTCCTCCATCTGTAAAAACTGATATAACAATACTTACAGCACCTAACAGTGGTAGTGTGATAATTAATTCATGTGTGGACAGTACTTTGAAAATGAGATGTCCTAAGTAAAATTAGATAATGAACAGTAACCACACAAGAATGAAACATACCTAGGTGGTTCACTGAATCAGTTATAATTCTAAATACAGTACATAAGATTTGCAACCTCTTCTGGATTAATACTCATCTAATTGTACCATGAAATGAAAAATATTCTTCACATAAAGCTTGCACTTTGTCTCTCTTCTTACTTGAAAAATGCTGCAAAATTAGAGTGATAATTCATCTCCTCTATTTAAAATACTTTCTAGTGACTTGTTAAGGCACTGTTATTACAAAGCTATGGGCTGGGACAGGGTATTCAGAAAAATTACCACCTATTCCTTCCCATGAACTTTTTAGGATATCAGTGTGACACTATGCCCCATATTCTTCATAGAGATATGGTTATGATAGGATTATGATATAACTAAGATATGTTTTATGCAAGATGGGTCATTTGCGATATCATTGGAAAGGTTATGATTTACTGAATATGATGATCCTATTTGTATGCATGTATCATTTTTGTATCTGAAGTTAGGAATATCGTCTATGCGTCTTTTACACGTGTTTACACCTGGGAAATGTCCACTACACAGAATGCAATCAGTCTACATGGCCAGGTGGGAAGGGCCATTAGGGAGAACAATAGGTCTTTGAAGATGCTAAACTCCCACCAGGGAGACTTCTTGGGGATACTGCAAACAGCCTCGGAGTTATGGCTGCAGAGACATGTGACCAAGTCACCTGGTACTGGACTCCATGATGATACTAGTGTTTTTCCACTGACTGGGTGTGGGGATGGGAATCACACTGGGAGACAAAGGATTCCCACCATATGCAAAAACTATTTAAGGCAGGGGAGTGACATCATCAAGGAGTGCTGGAAATACCTGAGAACAAAAAGACTGGACTAGGGGAAAAGGGCTGAGCCCAGGCGAGAGGGTTGTCTAGCCTGTGAAAGAAATATCTGGAGTTTTAAGCTGCAAGCAAATGCAGCTTGCCTTCAAGAATTTCTGCAAGCTGCCTAAAACATTTAGGGTGAGAATTTGCTATTTATAACCAACTTCTTTAGTATATTAAGCTTAGATTGTATGTTTATTTTATTTGCTAGATAATCTGCTTTGATCTGTTTGCTATCCCTTATAATCGCTTAAAACCTATTTTTTGTAGTTAGTAAACTTGCGTTTGCTTTGTCTAAAACCAGTGTGTGTGGAAATCATAACATGGGATAGAAAGCTGTGTATATTCCCCTCCACAATGAGGGAGGGGGCGAATTTCATGAGCTTATGCTGTACTGTTCTCTGTGCAGCACAAGACGGTATAATTTTGGGTTCACACTCCAGAGGGCGGGGTGTGCACCTGAGTACTGGACAGTTCCTTAGCTGAGCCTTCCCATGCAGAGCTTATCTCAGCATTTGTGTGTACAGCTGCAGCCGGGTGTGTCCCTACCTGTATGCGTGCTGGTAAAGTGCAGTCTGAAGCCTGGGAGAAGGCTTGGCAGGCTGCATAGCAATACAGTTAAAAGGGAACCCAGGCTGGTGGGTCAGGTGGGCTCAGTGGTACCCCAGTTCCAGGCGGCATCCCAAAGGGGGGCAGGGGCGGGGCGAGGAAAATCTGTCACAATCAGGATCTAGGAAGTGCAGTTTATTTTGTAAAGTGTTTTTAAAAAAGCTAGTGCTGCTGCTGCAATAAGAATATAGACGCCGTTATTTATTTATACTGCTAAATTTAGGAATTACTTCTTTCTTACTATCCATTTAATAAAAGCCTCGTATTAATTCCTATACACACACATTCCATAAGCAAAACACAAAATGAGTGTCAGTCTAAAAATCAAACAAATAAAAGGAAAGGTGACTTCATGGAGTTATAATGGAAGTGTCAACCTAGGAATTTACTGCCCTTGTGATAGGTTAAATTATTCTGGCTGGATATTAAAGAAGAAAGATAACTTTGTGACCAGTAATAAAATGTTTATTGCTAAGAACAGGTAATCAATTCCCACGCTTGCAAGGATGAGAAAGGATGTTATACCCCCAATACACAATATTACAGAGATCAGCATGTGAGTAGTTCTATTAAAGTCAATAAAACTACTCACTTAAAAGTTATGTGCATACACATAAGCATTTGTAGGATGGGGCATTTTGGGTATCAGATGCTGTCTCACGCATAAGGCACAGGATGAGGAGTCAGGAGTGCTACACACTCACTGTTGTAACCTTGTTTAAAGCCATCATCATCTACCTGTTTCTGTTAGCTGTTTTTTTTAAACAGTTTAATATCTGAGATTTTGAGAGAGAGTCCTTATGTTTATTTTGAAGTCTGATTACAGTCAAGGGGCAGCTTTTCCTACTTGTTTCATCTCATTCTGTAACCACCACCACAGAAATTGCAATGAAAGAGCAGCTGCTTTCAGTGTGGGCTCATGTTCCCTCTCTCTGTGGTTGACAAAAATTCCACTGCTCATTTTCTGTTCAGTTCTCCTCTGCTGCTGTGGAGAATTATGCAATCTAAGTTTGACATGAGAACTAATTTTTAACAACATTAGATACGGCCAAACACCAAACCACAAAGTTTACACTGTCTTGCAAATATTACTGCACCTTCCACTCAAAATCCAAGAGCAAATTAGATTTAAAATATTCTCAAGAAGCATATACACTAAATACTTAAGCATATTAATGGTAAATTTCATAACCAATCATTTCTGTACTGTAACATTTTTCAAAAAAGTTCTGTCATCAAGTGTATAAAAACCACGAATATAGGGTAATAAAATCTAACCTTTGATCCATGGAGATATTGGGGCTGTGCATTAGGTTGCTTATCTCTCTGAAACTCCTGAGAAAAGGGTAACACAGTACGAACAAATCTACAAAAGCAAAATATAGACATAGTTAGTTACACTGGCACACCTAATATACCTAAATCATGCTTCTTCTGCCCACACACAAAATCAAATCGCCATTCTAATCCTACAGTCCAAGTCAGGTAAGGGGCAGCATACAGTTGCACTGCCACAGGAACAGGGCAGAAACCAGATTACAATCCATGTCTTTTTACTGCTGCATCTTACTGCCCATTTTGTGCTGGCTCCAAGGTGCCCATCAGCACACCGAAGGACATTTCTCTGGCACCTGCATTGGAGAAGAATTAGCAGCCCAATGTTAGCTGCTCTCCCTCTTTCTCCATGTAGGTGCTAATGATACAGGTAGCCCACAAAGGAGAGAAAGGGATTTCCTCCTACCCATCTTCCTTTATCCACAGGGAAAATCTGTGTGTGGAATAAAATCTTTTTTTTTTTTAAACATATGCACAGTGTGCTGAGGTACTGTGTTTTTATTAGTGAAGGCCAAATAGAAAAGTGCTCCTTCCACTTGGAACGGAAGGTGGCAAAGTTTTTTTTGGTGCTTTATAGATCCTGCAGAAGATCATTTCACAATCTTGGACCAGCACCAAGAAAGCTGCCTCCTGTACAAACAAGCTTTACCCTGGTGGCGGACAATTTCATTGCACAAGAAAAATGTACCTATAATAGACACACTCCTGTCAGAAAGTGCAGTGATACATCTGGTATGTTTGCCATACCGATTCTGTGTCAGTGCACAAGTAACTCTTGTTCTCCATGTTCAAATCACCCACCTGGCTTCTTTAAAATACTGCCACTCCTTAATGTTTTTTACTTAATGTTTTTTTAAGAAGATCTTCACCATCAGATGCAGCGTGTGTTGCTACCAGAGAGTTTAAAACAGATCAGAATACTAATTCTGTCAAGATTAGTGTATGGCAAGTACCATCATACTTTTAATTCCAGTGTTCACTGAAGTAAGCCTTGCTTTGTACGCCATTAAAAATGCATATGCGTGGGAAACAAGTGATCTGAACATGCCTCAAATTCTATACATAGCTAAAAAGTATGACTAAATGGATGTCTGCAAATCTGAATTCTCTCCCAATGCTATTTTTTCCTGAATATAATGCTGGTACTGAATTCAGAAAAATAGCATTTGCAGAGAATTCAGATTTGCAGACATCCATTTAGTCACGCTTTTCAGACAGATATAGAATCTGATATGTGCTCAGGCCACTTGTTTCCCAGGCACATACAATTGTAATGGTACACAAAGAAAGCTATTTCCTTCAATGAACCTGATACAGTGGTCCAGGTATATATAGACCAGAAAAAAGGGTTTCCACATGTGAAGACAGAGTTGTCAGTTGTCCAGGTTTTCCAAGATGGTCCCTCTTTTGAGGTAGCTATCCTAGAAAATCTAAAGAGCACTCTGTACACACTGCCAACTGTTCAGTTTTGTAGGCTCAGGATCATCCCGGATGTTCCGGGGTTTTCTGTACCTCAGAGGTGGCAATCCTATGCGAAGAATAGAGAAGCCACCGAGTAATTAACAGTACACAATCAAAACTTGTGAGGCCAAAGTTAAAAGAAAAAAAAAAGAGAGAGAAGAAAAAATGTAATAAGCTGAGGAAATCAAGAGGAACAAAGAAATATTTAAATATATTATAGGCAAAAGGAAAACCAGTGGAAGTAGTGTCTACAAGGAGCTATTTGTCACAGTAGTCTGTTGAATTTAGAGTGAGTAAGGCCCAGAATCTGTACATACTTGCTTAAAAGCAATCCTTACTCTGGTAAGAAATCTACGGTGGGGCCCTCAATAGAATTTTGCATAAGAGGACTTGTTTTCATGACCAACGGTTTGCAGAATTTGACTTTTGATATTTGCTGAAAGTTTACCTTTTATTTAACTTTTGCAAGATTTTAATTTTAGCATGCTACTGCAATTTTATTAATTTCTACTACTCTGCAATAACAATCCTGCAAATAGAAATGCATGTATGTAACATGTATCAGAGGGGTAGCCGTGTTAGTCTGGATCTGTAAAAGCAGCAAAGAATCCTGTGGCACCTTATAGACTAACAGACGTTTTGGAGCATGAGCTTTCGTGGGTGAATACTTGCATCCGACGAAGTGGGTATTCACCCACGAAAGCTCATGCTCCAAAACGTCTGTTAGTCTATAAGGTGCCACAGGATTCTTTGCTACATGTATGTAACATGTAGCATGAGTACAGAGACAAATGTGTGTGTTTGAAGCACAAGTGGCTTAAATTTTTGAAGTTACCAAAGGGGATTTTGAAGAAACTAGGCAAATGGCACACAAACCTTTAAATATGTGCGGAAAGAAATACTGGCCATACTAACAATTCACTGGTTGGATAGTTGGCATATTCCATCCCATAACATTTTTTAAAACAAAAATTAACTAGGATTCAGAGTAGCAGCCGTGTTAGTCTGTATCCGCAAAAAGAACAAGAGTACTTGTGGCACCGTTAGTCTTTAAGGTGCCACAAGTACTCCTGTTCTTTTTTTAGGAAAATAAAGATTCAGAAAAGAATGTTCTTAAAATACACACTGTAAACCAAAATGAACGATGCTACAAATACAGTTAGAAGCTGAATGTGCAAAAGAATGTGCCAAAATTTGTTTCTAGCCACAACTGAGGCATACATTAAAAGGTATTTATTATCCAGCTAAAGATAAAAACATCCATGCTGATAGAACAACAACAATGTGCATGCAAACTGTAGAATACAGAAAAACAACCTCAGTTTGCAATTACTGTATATACTTGATCATAAGCCGGTTCGTTTATAAGCCAAGCTCACGCCCGCCCCCCCCCGCCCCGCCCAAGATGGATAAGTAAAAATGGAAACATTTTATAACCCAGGGGTCAGCAAACTTTGGCTCCCAGGCCATCAAGATAAGCCATTGTGGGGCCAAAATGGTTTGTTTAACTCGAGCATTCGAAGGCACAGAGGTAAACCTACGTAAACAAAGTGTCCCGGCGCGCCAGCTGCTTACCCTGACGGGCCGGGACACCAACTGGTGGGGAAATGTTTTTGCGGGGGGAGAAGCTGGAGGTCAGGGGAGTAACCCCTGTGACCACCCCCCACATGACCCCCCTTCCTAGCCCAGGACCCTCACACTATCCCCATCCATCCCTTCTCACCTTATCTGGGGAGGGCCAGGGGAGGATGTCTCTGGCCTGGCTAGAGCTGCTCGGCAGGCTGGGCAGCGTGGCTGCAGCCTGCTCCAGTGGGCCAGACCGGGTGGCGCGGCCGCAGCATGTTCCAGCGGGGTGGGCCAAGTGGCACAGCTGCAGCGTGCTCTGGCGGTGCGGCCACAGCCTGCTCTGGGGGGTGGGTCCGAGAGGCACGGCTGCAGCCTGCCAGCCCCAGAGCTGCAGCTGCTTCGGAGTCTGGGGGGAGAGCAGCGTGGCCAGAAGTGGAGAGACTTCCCTTCTGGCTCTGCTGCCTCTCCTTGCTCCCTCTGTTGGGGGGGAGAGTCTGTGTCCCACCTCTCCCTCTCTATACCTGTTCATAAGCCGACTTCCCTTTTTTACTAAAAAAATTGGCTTATGAATGAGTATATTTGGTATTTCCTTTATGCTTAGAAGGTTAATTTTTTTATAACTTGAACTCTCTTAGTGGATCTTATAACATCATAGGTTTTTTGTATTTTATAAAACTGCACAAAAATAAGTATACTAAAAGTTTCAGTTGTTTGTTAAGATTTTAACATCTTTCCAAGCTATCTGCATTTGTTAAAATTCAGTAACTGCTTGCCTTTAGCTGCTTCTGAGGAAGAAAAGATCACTTAGGTATATGGCTTTTGATACAATATATCTATTATCTTATATAAAATCGCCTTTCATTTGGATTTCCCGGATTTATTAGTTTTTCCATTCTCTTGTATAATTGAAATGAACTTATTTAGAAACTTCCTCTTGAGATTATTTGTTCTTTACAGAGATTTTTCATTAATGGAGTTTATCAGGGATGTTGTAAACACTTGACGGGATCACTCAAAGTAATCCTAGACATATGACAGTGCTTGAGATTGCTCTTTTCTCCCCTCACCCCGCCCCTGTTACCCTTAAACTGACACTCATTTTCATGCTCAGTGAAAACTTATACAAGTGAAAGAAAGGAGAGGAGTAGCACCTATACCCTGTCACTAAAGATAAAATGGATTTGCAGTGCATGGACATACTGTGCAAGATTTACTGGGCTATCAACAATTTCCTTGAGAAACTTCAATTACTTTTCACAAAACAGTCAATGCTCAGTCAAGGTCTATTCAGCTGTAAATGGACTTCAGAAGTCATAGTGAATAATTAGAGATAGCCCAGAGCTGCAGAGTTGTACCCGTTCACATGTTGATCCATGGTTTTTACTCAGACCCATCTCTATTGTTAATTTTAAGTGTTAGGGATAGAAGTAATTACAATGTCTTCAGGTGACTGGGGAAAGAAGAGAGCCATTCAGACTTCCATTGTACTTGGAGCAGAGCACAGAGCAAATAGGTCAGTACTTGCCTTAGAATCCAGTCTTAGTAGAAGTTCACATGAATCACAGTTGTTGATATGAGCTAACATGCATCTTTGTTCAGGCTCTTCATTAGATACTGTCCTAAAGTTCTCTCACATTCAGCCCACTTGTTCAATTTCTCCCTTTCAGAAAAGTTAGCAAGGTGCTGCGGTGAAAAGTCTGGAGGCAGAGACTTGTGTTGTATATGGTCCCAAGAGATGGGTGGGAAGGAGGTGGGGCGGGGGGATTGTACTGGATCATCCTTGTCAATCTTTGTTACCTTCTGGCCAAGGAAGATTTGAAGAAGCCAGAAGGTAACAAAGATGAACAGATCTTCAGTATCTTTGGCTGATTCGTATTATCCATTTTGAGACTGTGCATTACAACTTCCATCCTTCAATCCCAAGGACTGCACTGAATTCTTTAGAACCTACCAACATCATCTGTAATTCTTAAATATAAAGAAAAATCTTCTTTAAAAAATTCCTTGCAAGTGTTATGCTCTCAGTTTTCTTTTCAAATAGAAATGTTGAAATCTGAATGGTTTGAATAAAAGAGGTGGAAGAATGAGGCCTTTAAGACTGGCAATTATTTGGACAGATTCTCTTCCCCTCACTTTCTGATAAAAAGGAAAAGTTACTTTGGTGAATAACTGCGCTGCACTACTCTGTGTATGTTTTGGCATGCTCCAAGATAACAAGTTCTTGTTAGATTTATTCTGTGTTGATGACTGTCCAGAAATTTATCCATTTTCATCAGTACAGTTCTAAGCAATCACAACAAAGTTGATCACAGAGATCAAAAACCTGTTGGTTGGTTTACCAGTGCATTTAAAATAATGACTGATAAATACAACACTGGTCTGGAAATAATCATATCACTTTAAAATAATCTCATACCAATGAGAGACCAATGTGAGGGAGTTTGCAACAGTCAACTCACAGGACAACAGGCACCACCTAAACTGATACCAATTTAAATAAAAACACTATAGAAAAAAAGTCTCTATTAACCAGTGGTCAATTCCAGCTCTTTGCGAGTTTTACTGAACTGAAGGCTATACACTAAGGCTATGTCTACCCTATGGAGCCTGTGCTAGCATAGATATATTGACATAGCCCTCTAGTGTAGATGCAGTTTACACTGACAGAAGAGGCTTTGTCGGTATGGGAACACCATCTCCCCGAACAATGGTAGCTATGTGGACAGAAGCCCTCTCATGTCGACAGAGCTATGTTAATAAAACCCTGGCATAGATTCAGCTATGTCCATGTTTTTTTCATGCCACTGACCACTGCAGCTATACCAATGTAACTTTTAATTGTAGAGCAGAGGTTGGCAACCTTTCAGAAGTGGTGTGCCATTTATTCACTCTAATTTAAGGTTTCGCGTGCCAGTAATACATTTTAACATTTTTAGAAGGTCTCTTTCTATAAGTCTATAATATATAACTAAACTATTGTTGTATGTAAAGTATAAAAGGTTTTTAAAATGTTTAAGAAGCTTCACTTAAAATTAAATTAAAATGCAGAGCCCCCCGGACCAGTGGCCAGACCCAGGCAGTGTGAGTGCCACTGAAAATCAGCTCGTGTGCCGCCTTTGGCACGCGTGACACAGGTTGCCTACCCCTGTTGTAGTCCAAGCCCTTAAGATAGTCAAGTATACAGTCACTGCAAAAATCTATGTCAGGTCCCACTCGGACAAGTGAGATTGCCTGAACATAAGGATCAGGGCCTTAGTCTGTTCCTGTAAATTAGCATATGAAAGCTAAAGAATCATGCTTTGAATGAAATATTTAAAGTGACAAAAGTTATGTGTATTTTATTTTTAGACCTACATGAAACTTAGATTTTGTTCCCTGTAGGGGTATGCTAATGGTGTAAGGTCAAGTGGTTAGGGCACTAACCTAGGGCTTGGAAGACCTGGTTTCATTTCTCTGCTCCACCACAAATGTCCGTGTGACCTTGGGCAAGTCACTTAGCCTCTGTGCTTCACTTCCCCAACTATAAAATGGGGATTACAGCACTTCCCTACCTCCCAGTGGGGTTACAAGGATACATTCATTAAAGACTATGAAGCACGTTGAGATCTACCGATGAAAAGTGCCACATAAAAATAGGTGTTATTACTACTATATATTTAGAATTTGGCTGAATACAGAGTAACTCAAAACAGGACCCATCTGAAGTCAAATACAAAGCTGGAGAGTGGATGGAACAATAAACGATAGGCACAAGTAGCATGATTGGTTATTTAATCATTGCAGGATATATTAGTAACTGAACCCTGCAATAGCTTACCTCAAATCTCACCAAACCTGTCAATTAAATATGAGCTTTTCTATTACATTGTGTTAACTTGTGCCACTGTACACAGTGTGGGGAGCACAGCAGACAGCATGCCAACTTTTGACTAAACAGATGCAGTGGTATTTCCACATTGAACCCCTAATCAATCTTTTTATAGTAAAAACATTTTAGCAATTTAGTTTGTTCTGAAAATATTTGGGTTTTATTAAACGTTTGATTTTTAAAAAAATATAAACTCCAGAAAGGACAAAGAACTTCCTCCACATGTCTTTCATTTACATTGCTAACTTAGCTGCTTAAGATAGTAAAGGGAAATATACAAATATCATCACATAAACAAGGTTTATTGACATTGGCACAAAGTAGTTTCAAAGTATACACGGCAAAATGACAGCTGGCCTCCCTGGAGATAAGGGCATATGTTAAACCTTCTAGAGAATTGGGCAGGAAAAGAACCGCAGTGGAAGGGACTAACATTAGGAGAGAAGAAGTGGCCTTCCTCTCCTCTTCTGATGGTGAGCCAGCATGAAAGAGAGAAGATTAAGTAGCCAATACGACACACCTCATAGATAGGGCCCTACCAATTTCCCCGTGAAAACCGATGTCCCCTTGTTCCTAGGAGCCCCCCAGCAAAGGAGGCTCCTAGCTCCAGCTGGGCTGGGGATGGACAAGTCCTATCCCTTCCCTGCACAACCTCTCTGGTGGTGAGGGTGGGAGTGGGGGGAGAAGACCAGACCCACCTCCGGGTGCCTCCCTCTGCTGCAGGATGCTCTGGGACTGGGCAGCAGCCCCCGAGATTCCCGCAGCTGGAGGAGACTTGTGGAGTTGGATCCAATATTCCCTGTGCTGCTGGAAGCGCCCAGCTGGGTTGGGGAGGGACAGGACTTGTTCTTTCCCTGCAGTGCTGCTCTTGGGTATCTCTTCCGGCTGCACATAGCTCTGCACCCCTCCTCCCCACTCGCTTCCTGTCCCCCTCCCTTTGCAGCTGCCTAGGGAGGGGACATTGTACAGGGAACTGCCCCCACTTCCAGGTGCAATTATTAGCTTATTTCAATAAAAACAAAAAGAAAGGTGAGGCACTTGACAGAATTTTTTGATTGACACTTTACAGCAGCAAATCATACTCAGGGCTGAACTCACTGATTGGTAGATTTGGACATTAGGGAAGTTATGTAATGTAGTGATCTCAATTGACCACCTACCAGAAGACACATGCAATTACTGTAAAATGAGTGTCCAAAGTAAATCAAAAACCTCAAAAACTATTATTACTGCAGCGGATCGTGTGAAAGAATTTGGAAGCCAAATTCTACATGCCGATGGTGACAAACTATTTTGTACAAGCTGCAATGTTTCATTGGATCACACATGTCGCCCAACGGTTCAGCAGACACCACCCCTGCAGTTCCCATTGGCCATGATTCCTGGTGCTCTGGGCAGAGGCAGCACACAGAGATGCCTGGCCACATCTCTGCCTAGCAGCTGAGCGAGGGGGATGTCGCCCACTCCCAGGGAGCCTCCCAGGGAAGTGCTGCCCAGAGCCCAGCTCACCCTGTCCCATGCCTCAACCCCCTGCCCCTTCCTACATCCAAACTCTGCTGCTACTGTGGGGTGAAGGGGGGGAGATGCAGAGCCAGGTAGGAAGCCTGCTGGCCCACCAGCGCCCCACCCCCAGCACCAGCGGGCAGGGGCGGCTCTAGACACCAGCGCGCCAAGCAGGCGCTTGGGGCGGCCGTTTCCCGGGGGGGCGGCATTTGGCTCCGGTGGAGCTCCCGCTGGCATGCCTGCGGCAGGTCCACCGGAGCCCGGGTCGAGCGGACCTGCCGCAGGCATGACTGCGGCGGGTCCCGTCTTCCCGCGGCTCCGGTTGAGCTCCCGCAGGCATGACTGCGGCAGGGCCGCGCGTCCCAGGCGCCCGGGGACCTGCCGCAGGCATGCCGGCAGGAGCTCAACCGGAGCCGCGGGAAGAGGGGACCCGCCGCGGGACCGGGGAAGGGCGGCGCAGCGCTCCGTGCTGCTTGGGGCAGCCCGATTTCTAGAGCCGCCCCTGCCAGCGGGGGTCCCAGGCCTTGCGCCGCCTCCGAGCCCCAGCCCCTGCAGCGCTCCCGGGCAGCCCTCTTCCCCTCCACCTCCCCCCACCCCCCAAATTTTTAGTCAGGGGTATATAGTAAAAGTCATGGACAGGTAACAGGCTGTGAATTTTTGTTTACTGCCCGTGACTTGTCCGTGACTTTTACTAAAAATACCTATAACTATAATGTATCCTTCATCACAGTCAGTTCTGTTTCTTTTGCACTCTAATAGAGGTGAATTAAAAATCCCCTGGATCTCATGACTAACTTGAACCCAGGGCTAGTGGAGTTGAGCTGTTGCCATACATTTGACAGCCTACGTTTCCACAAATAACCAAGGCTGCAGCCTCTTCTTGGACTTGAATGTACAGGAGGTTAACAAACTCATGTGACTAAAATTCTGAAAACCAGCAGCTGCAATTAGTAATTCTCTAAATCTTTTAATAGCAGTCCATCCTATTGTTTAATCTCAGTGCACTATCAAATGTAAAATAATTATAGATGGTCAGGTAATTCAACGTGCAGTTTGCTGTAATACTTCTGTAGAAACAACTTCAATTTTTGTGCCCCCAAGACTGAAGTTTTTGTAAATGCCTGAAAACCTTTAGCAAATAATTTAAAAAAAAAAATTGTCAAGTGTTCTGAGGGAGTGGGGGAAGAGCTCCACGACATGCTACGCATAAATTAGTTCTACTGTTAAGCATTTATATTAAAGAATAACTAAAGATTAAAAAGAGAGTGACTAGTTAATTTGAAAAAAATTACATGTTCTACACCTGCCCTCGTACCCCCGCTAATTTTTGTAGTTTTACAATTACTTTTTTTTTTTTAAATAAACGTTTTTCTTTCCTCTGATGTTTGTGTGTAGCCTTCACACAAGAAATAGCCTATGGAAGGGGAAGAATGAAACTGCTGACGCACACAGAGCCGTCAAAAACACATAATATATTGAAAACTTAATCATTGGGCTTACTTGTAATAATTTGTGTGACTAAAGTGTGACAAACTGATAACGTATTTCAGTTTGTACTTTGCACTTTAATGGCAGTCATGTCCGTATGTGTACAAACATGTTAAGAACTGCAAGATACCACAGAGTCCTGGGAGGAAAAAATGAACTGGCTCAATTGTGTGTATGTGCACACAGTTCAAAAAAGCACATAGCTATGTGATCACACATGCTTAAAGCTTTCTGTATATATCAGAGCAATTCTCTGCACAATCATGAAATCAATCAAGCTGGATGACTAGCAAAGATGTTATCTAAGATCTCCCACATTTTATCATCTTTCAAATGAATTATCCTGCTAGGCTGGAGCTCAGCCTAACCCAATTTGTGTACACACTTTTATATAAGTAAGCAGCCGTACCACAGAACCCAATTTGATTTCCTCAATGATTCCACATTCACTTCCTAAACATTTTTAGTGGCATATACCAAATGCAGCCTCTGAGCTGATCACTGAACACAGACTAAATACATTCAGTAGATGTTTCATTTCTTTCATTGGTGAAGCTTTCAGAATATAGGAAAGTCAAAATTTGACTATGCAGTGTTATTCCAGAACTGTATTCCAGTTATTCCTAAAAAAACTCATCATATTGAATGAGTCTGGGGCTGAATTTGAGAATTTTGACAAGAATTAAACATATGTAGTTATTCGTAAGAAATCCATCCAGCTGTTCTCCATAGGAGGACTCAAGCAATAAAAACTGTTTAGTTCATGCCTCCAGAACAAAAAGGACCCTGTGCCTTTCTGCACAGCCAGAAACTTTGACCCAAAATACAAGTATTATTGAAAGAGAAGACAGAGGAAGCTCTCTGGGGAGAGTGGGAGGTGAAATGATGCTGTTCTACCTCTCCCCACCCCTGAATAACTCAATCTCATTTCACAGTCAGTAGGTTTCTCATTGTATTTCACTCCTGAAGGTAAATGTGCTCTAACCACAAACTGAAAAGCAAGTCAATGCAACACAAGTCCAAAAAAACCCCAAACCCTCTTCTGTTAGTGTCCTCAACTGACTCAAGCATTCTGTATTTTATATTCCGCCCCCACATCTCTACCATTCTGTATCCTTAAAAGCAGGAATGCAAGACATAGAACAAATCTGCCATGGCAGCAGGAAATCACAGTATATATTTGTGAACATGTCAGCTATATAAAGCAAGAGAAGCCCTGGATCAGAATACACAGGTATGCAAAAATGCCACTAACCTCCCATGGGGGGAAAACAAAAAGACTGAATTATATGAATTTGGCTTACTTGCAAAATCCGCTCAGTTTTGATGGCTGGGAATTCTGCATTGCTATATTAATAACCTTTGTGATTAAAAAAAGTGCATTTACACTTGAATCCATTGTACTGTGGTCAACTTCAAAAAGGCACTTGCCCTCAATGACAAAAGAGGGGGTCAGTAACACAATCAATAGAAACAGTGTATCCAGAACTGCCAGATGCAGAAGAGAGTGAGGACACATGTACAAAGATACTTGGCTACACACAACCACTGAACTCTGTCTCAAACCAGTAATTCATCCTCTTTTCTTTGCATTATCATAAAATCAAGGGAAATAATTTTCCTTCCATTACTTATTGTTGTAAAATGTTTTACTACATGATTTTGTTTATGAAAATTTCCTCCTAACATGTACCTTGAACTATTTTTAGATATTCTTTATTTTACAGCATATTGTAGATAGAGCATTAAAATTTCACCGAATTTGGCAACTCAGGTTAAGTTTGGCTTTTCTCCTATTGTGGACATATACTAGCACTGTCAAATGTATGAATGGATAAGTAGTCTGAATCACTTTGCTTTCTTACACATGTACATTTGTATGCCACACGAACTATTCCAAACATTTAAAAAGGAGATAGAGGTAAAACATGAGGAGAACAGAGACAGGATTCACCAACATTTGTTATGAAAGAGGTTATGGCAGAGATAAGCTGTTACAACCTTCACTTGTAGTCAATTCTTCCTCTGACTATAAATAATCATAAAAGTTCAAGTTTTGTACAAACTAATTTTAAATGAAGGAAACCAATGTACCCATTGGGACTCAATTAATTGATTTTTTTTTTTTAAATGAGAAATTGTATTTTTAAAAATACCGCCAAAATATAGACAGTTGTCAGCCCTCGCTTATACCAGGTAAACAGAATCTACTGTACATTTCACCCTGCTGATACAACAAACTACACATGCAAAGACAATGATTTAAAAGGCCGCCATGCTAACCTGTTAGTGGACCCATTGTAGCAATAGTTTGGAAGGAAATCATAGTTGAGCTCCCAGAAGACATGAAGAGTGATTCTTCCATAGGGAGCCGACACGTTGTGATTGGCTTCTCTGAACATGGCATCAAAGCTGTCCAAGGTCATGTATCTGCTCAGTAGCTTGTGTGTCATTTTATTTATCTCTACCAAGCCATCTAGCTCCTGAGAACATTTAAAACAAGAGGAAAGGGAGAAACGTGAGGAGAATTATCAAATTTCCTTATGAGCTATACTATGGTGCTCGTCACTACAGCATCTGAGAGATTCACAAACATTAATCCAGCTTCAGAAACCCCAGTGAGGAGAAGGAGTAGTATTTTTCCGATCAGTAAAACGGGATCTGAGGAACAGAGAGATTAAGGTAATAAGTTTATATTAATTTTGGGTGCCTGAGTTGAGGCACCCAGGACCTGATTTTTCAGAGCACTTAGCACTATGTACAACGCTTTATATATTCAGACACAGCTCCCGATGACTTCAGTCACACTTCCGAAATTCAGGCCCCCTCTCTGGCTTCAAGTTGGGCACACAGAAATTGAGGAACACACCACTAATGACCACCAGTAAAAAGTCTGATTAAAGTGACTTGCCCAGCACCACGTAGGAAACGCTGTGGCAGAGACAGGGATAGAATCCAGGTTGCCAGGGCAGCATTCAACTGCCTTAACCATGTTTCTTACACATGTACATTTGTATGCCACACGAACTATTCCAAACATTTAAAAAGGAGATAGAGGTAAAACATGAGGAGAACAGAGACAGGATTCACCAACATTTGTTATGAAAGAGGTTATGGCAGAGATAAGCTGTTACAACCTTCACTTGTAGTCAATTCTTCCTCTGACTATAAATAATCATAAAAGTTCAAGTTTTGTACAAACTAATTTTAAATGAAGAAACCAATGTACCCATTGGGACTCAATTAATTGATTTTTTTTTTTTAAATGAGAAATTGTATTTTTAAAAATACCGCCAAAATATAGACAGTTGTCAGCCCTCGCTTATACCAGGTAAACAGAATCTACTGTACATTTCACCCTGCTGATACAACAAACTACACATGCAAAGACAATGATTTAAAAGGCCGCCATGCTAACCTGTTAGTGGACCCATTGTAGCAATAGTTTGGAAGGAAATCATAGTTGAGCTCCCAGAAGACATGAAGAGTGATTCTTCCATAGGGAGCCGACACGTTGTGATTGGCTTCTCTGAACATGGCATCAAAGCTGTCCAAGGTCATGTATCTGCTCAGTAGCTTGTGTGTCATTTTATTTATCTCTACCAAGCCATCTAGCTCCTGAGAACATTTAAAACAAGAAAGGGGAGAGGGAGAAACGTGAGGAGAATTATCAAATTTCCTTATGAGCTATACTATGGTGCTCGTCACTACAGCATCTGAGAGATTCACAAACATTAATCCAGCTTCAGAAACCCCGGTGAGGAGAAGGAGTGGTATTTTTCCGATCAGTAAAATGGGATCTGAGGAACAGAGAGATTAAGGTAATAAGTTTATATTAATTTTGGGTGCCTGAGTTGAGGCACCCAGGACCTGATTTTTCAGAGCACTTAGCACTATGTACAACGCTTTATATATACAGACACGGCTCCCAATGACTTCAGTCACACTTCCGAAATTCAGGCCCCCTCCCTGGCTTCAAGTTGGGCACACAGAAATTGAGGAACACACCACTAATGACCACCAGTAAAAAGTCTGATTAAAGTGACTTGCCCAGCACCACGTAGGAAATGCTGTGGCAGAGACAGGGATAGAATCCAGGTTGCCAGGGCAGCATTCAACTGCCTTAACCATGAGACTGTCCTTGGACTGTCCTGCAATTCCCTGCCTCATTCACTGCACACTTTTCAACACCTACAGCAAATGAGGCTGTGACCCTGATTCATCCCCAGAGCTGGTCCATCCTCTGCACTGAACGAGGCAAGTGGGAAGAAAGGGGTTGGGGGAAAGGAAGTGATCATGTAATTGAAGACTGTGGGCATGTCTATACAAAGAGAGACTGCTGAACTCGAATTAATATGCAAATTAGATACAATTAACTTACGTTTAACAGAGACTGGGAATGGTTGGGTCATTACACTAATTTAATCTATTTCCCCATGTTAAGTTCTCCTCACACCTTCTATGGGTCATCTTGATTATCACTTCAAAGGTTTTTTTTCTCCTGCTGATGATAGCTCATCTCAATTGATTGGACTCTTACAGTTGGTATGGGTACTTCCACCTTTTCATGTTCTCTGTATGTATAAATATCTCCTGTCTGTGTGTTCCATTCTATGCATCCGATGAAGTGGGCTGTAGCCCACAAAAGCTTATGCTGATATAAATTTGTTAGTCTCTAAGGTGCCACAAGTACTCCTGTTCTTTTTACAAATACTTAATGCGCAGCAAGCTGGGGTGTAAATCTACCCTGCATTAGCCAGCCACCCACTAAGTGTTTGTGTGGACCCTGCTCCCATGCACTAAAAGTTCCCAAGTGTGCTTAAATCTACACTGCTTTGAACTTTTAGTGAGCAGCAGCAGGGTCCACATGAAAACTTAGCAGGCCGCAGGCTAGTGCAGGGTAGATTTACTTCCCAGCTTACCACGAAATAATTGTTCATGCAGACAGGCGCTGTATCAATAATGCATATGCACAAGGCACCTCTATTCAATTATTCTGTATGTCTCTGTGCTGCCCCCTCTTTTTATGCCTCTTCTTTAAATTGAACAAACTTAGTCTTTTCTCGTATGGAAGTCTCACCACGTTTCATAATTTTCATTGTTGTGTAGCTCTGAAACCCGTCTGCCTACTGTATCTTTTTTGATATAGGGTGAACAGAACTGAACATAGTATTCCAGGTGAGGATGTTGCATATTAAACTTGCAAAGCAAGAACTGAAGTGGCCAGAGTATTTTTCTCCTTCTCTCCCAGGTTAAACTAAGGGCGTAAGATTATGGTGAGATCTGGCATAAGCCTTCTTGCCTGTCAGTGGAGCTTTGGAAATAGAGTTTGTTCATTAACATTTTAATCAGGAAACAAACTAAGCTGACACCTTAGTATTGTATATATGGGTTCCCTCCATGGTCATTAGTCAGACCTGATTACTTTATTGATGAAAACAAGTTTTTCCTATTGGCAACTCTATAGAACCAGGCTGTCTAGAGAAAGAGACAGCTATTCCACTTCATGCATCTAATGAGACTGTATGCTAGACTCAGTCCCTGGATTATCTGTTTTTGGTCTGCAATCATGTATAGAGTGCAGAACAGTTGATCATATAAAAGTTGCTATTTCAAACTTAAATAATTAGAAAACCTTGTCTCGCCTTGTTGCCCCAGTTCAATTTCCAAGCATATCATGCAGCCTGCCTTTTACTTCCATTGCTCTCAAGGCCCTGCACTGTAAGAAATTTTCTGGATCTCCCCCTCACTCTTCCCAAGTTTGCTGCCTGTGGAGTGCTCCCAGCCCCCAAGCACAGGAAAATGAACTAGACGGTCTCAAACACCACTGTAACACAAGACAGTACACCATGTTAGACTGCCCAGGCCTTTCATGATCTCATTTGACAGGAATACTAGTGAAGCAGCATGAGAGAGGAGAGAATGAAAGCTGAGCAACGGAGGAAAGAAGAGATTTTCAGCTGGTCTGCTTAACTTCTTTTCTGTTTACACTTATTTAACTCATCTTTGGGACAAAGCAGATATCTTTGTTAGTCCGACAACACTCCCGCCCCTTCGGTAATGTATGTGAGAGTTCCTGGCATATCAGGAGAAACCTAAGAAATACTCCAACAAAACCAAAGAAAATTTTCTATTTCTAAGGTAAAAAAGAAAACAGTTTTATTTTGTATTTTGTAGAAATTTTTCAGGCTCTCTTTGTACATCAAGGGTGGGCAAACTTTTTGGCCCGAGGGCCACATCTGTGTGGGAAAATTGTCTGCATGGCCATGAATGTAGGGCTGGGGTAGGGGTGCGGGAGGGAGTGCAGGGTATGGGAGGGGGTGCAGTGTGCAGGAAGGGGCTCAGGGCAAAGGGTTGTGGTACAGGAGGGGTGCGGGGTGTAGGGGGGGCTCAGGGCAGGAGGTTGGAGTGCAGGAGGGGGCTGGGGTGGAGGAGGGGCTCAGGGCAGGGGGCTGGGGTGGAGGAGGGGTGCGTCAGGGGGCTCAAGGCACAGGGTTAGGGGGCTCAGGGCAGGGGGTTGGGGTGCAGGGTAAAAGAGGGGTTCAGAGTGTGGGCTCCGGCCTGGCACCGCTTACCTTGAGCAACTCCAGGATGGCAGCAGTGTGCAGCAGTGGCAGCAGTGTGTCCCTGCCCTGCCCCACGCTGCTCCCCGAAGTGGCCAGCATGTCCAGCAGTGGCTCCTAGGGGCTGGGGGGGGGCAAGCGGCTCTGCCACACGCTGTCCTCACTTGCAGGTACCACCTCTGAAGCCCCCGTTGGCCGTGGTGCCCCATTCCCAGCCAATGGGAGCTGCGGGGGGTGGTACCTGCAGGCAAGAGCAGCACACTGAGCCCTCTGCCCCATCCCCCCCACCCCCCCAGGGTTCATAGGGACGTGGTGCCACCGCTTCCAGGAGTGGCGCGGGGCCAGGGCAGGCAGGGAGCCTGCCTTAGCTCTGCTGCACCATGGGGCTGGGAATCCCACGGGCCAGACTGAAAGCCCTGATGGGCCAGATCCAGCCCGCGGGCTGTAGTTTGCCCTCCCCTGTTGTACATCATAAGGCTGAAAAACACAAGTGCAGCTCTGAATGTAGACAAGGCCTGAGATACGTCACTAGTTTACCACACTTCCAATGAAAACCCTGTAGGTCAGCTTCAGCAACAATACTTACAACAATGGAGGTCAAGTCTTCACTTTCAAATCGACCAATTGCCAGTTCCAATGACTTATACATGGCTGCTGAAATCCGCTGAGTGATTAGGCGGTTCAGATCTATTGACCTACCAAGAAGCTAAAGAAAAACAATCCCCAAAAATGTATCAGACAAAATGGTATGAGACTAATCTTGATTAAGGTAAGAAAACCAATTTTTCTTAATTAACAGATAAAATGAAGAGCTGCATGTGTATATTATATTCAGACATAATATAGAGATAATACATATGAACACGTATGTAGTGTACATGTTACCCCATCCCACATTCTCACACAAAAAATACTATAGGTGGTGCATCAAAATCTAATCAAACACTGAGCTAATTATGAATATGTTTCCAAAGAAGACTTGATGATAAACTTGTAGAAGACTGAAAAATTATTCAGTTTAGAGCAGGGGTCGGCAACCTTTCAGAAGTGGTGTGCCGAGTCTTCATTTATTCACTCTAATTTAAGGTTTTGCATGCCAGTAATACATGTTAATGTTTTTAGAAGGTCTCTTTCTACAAGTCTATAATATATAACTAAACTATTGTTGTATGTAAAGTAAATAAGGTTTTTAAAATGTTTAAGAAGCTTCATTTAAAATTAAATTAAAATGCAGGGCCCCCAGACCGGTGGCCAGGACCTGGGCAGTGTGAGTGTCACTGAAAATTGGCACAAGCGCCATAGGTTGCCTATCCCTGGTTTAGAGACACAATTCCATCATGCGCCATATTTCTGTACTTTTAAAAACTATAAATATTTGCATTAAAACAGGATCTTTGCAGCTTTAGAGGTCATCTACTGCTGCTGCTTGAAATGATAATGTTCTGTCTCTGATGGTCACAGTCAAGCTGTTGTGGATAGGATGACAACAGAAACAGAATACTATGCCCTCAGGTGTGGAATAAGCACTAGGTACATCAACAGTATTAAAAAAAAATGAGTGGTGGAACAAGAGGGGAAAAAAGCAAGCAATTCAAATACAATACAGTAGCATCAGTTTTACTCACTTGGACATGTCTCTGTTTCAGCAGTGTCTCATAACGGTTGGATGGTGGTAAGTGAATTGTTGCCCCCTGATTCTTGCATTCGGAGCGCAACCGTTTATCCAGAAGCAGACTATTATGAGGGAAAAAAGAGGTTACTGTACATTACACAGCAAACTACTGCAGAAATCGAGGAATCATAGAATCGTAGGACTGAAAGGGATGTTGAGAGGTCATCTAGTCCAGTCCCCTGCACTCATGGCAGGACTAAGTTTTATCTAGACCAGGGGTTCCCAAACTTGGTTCGCAGCTTGTTCAGGGTAAGCCCCTGGCAGGCTGCGAGACGCTTTGTTTACCTGAGCATCCACAGGTAAGCAGCTGTACCTGCAGACGCTCAGATAAACAGTGTCTCTCAGCCTGCCAGGGGCTTACCTTGAATAAGCAGAGAAGCAAGTTTGGGAAGCCCTGATCTAGACTGTCCCTGGAAGGTGTTTGTCTAACCTGCTCTTTAAAATCTCCAATGACAGAGATTCCACAACCTCCAATGACAGAGATTCCGTAGGCAATTTATTCCAGTGCTTACCTACCCTGACAATTAGGAAGTTTTTCCTAATGTCCAATCCAACCCGTCCTTGCTGCAGTTTAAGCCCATTGCTTCTTATACTATCCTCAAAGGTTAAAGGGAATAATTTTTCTCCCTCCTCTTTGTAACAATCTCTTATGTACTTGAAAACAGTTATGTCCCCACTCAGTCTTCTCTTCTCCAGACTAAACAAACCCAGGTTTTTTTTCCAGTCTTCCCTCATAGGTCATGTTTTCTAGACCTTTAATAATTTTTATTGCTTTTCTCTGGATTTTCTTCCAATTTGTCCACATCTTTCCTGAAATGTGGCGCCCAGAACTGGACACAGTACTCCATTTGAGGCTTAATCAGCGCGGAGTAGAGCAGAAGAATTACTTCTCGTGTCTTGCTTACAACACTCCTGCTAATATACCTCTACCCCGATATAACCCTGTCCTCAGGAGCCAAAAAAATCTTACCGCGTTATAGGTGAAACCGCGTTATATCGAACTTGCTTTGATCTGCCGGAGCGCGCAGCCCCCCCCCCGAGTGCTGCTTTACTGTGTTATATCCAAATTCATGTTATATTGGGTCACGTTATATTGGGGTAGAGGTGTACATCCCAGAATTATGTTTGATTTTTTTTGCAACAGTGTTAAACTAAATATGAGTCAACAGTCTGTGATCCACTATGACTCCCAGATCCCTTTCTTCAGGACTCCTTCCTAGGCAGTCATTTCCCATTTTGTATGTGTGCAACTGATTGTTCCTTCCTAAGTGGAGCACTTTGCATTTGTTCTTATTGAATTTCACCCTATTTACTTCAGGCCATTTCTCCAGTTTGTCCAGATCATTTTGAATTTTAATCCTATTCTCCAAAGCACTTGCAACCCCTCCCTGCTTGGTATCATCCACAAACTTTATAAGTGCATTCTCTATGCCATTATCTAAATCATTGGTGAAGATACTGAGGAGAGCTGGACCCAAAACTTATCCCTGTGGGACCCCACTTGATATGCCCTTCCAGCTTGACTGTGAACCACTGATAACTACTCTCTGGGAATGGTTTTCCAACCAGTTATGTACTCACCTTGTAGTAGCTCCATCTAGATTTTATTTCCCTAGTTTGTTTATGAGGTCATGTGAAACAGTGTCAAGAGCCTTATTAAACTCAAGATATACCACATTTACAGCTTCATCCCATCCACAAGGCTTGTTACCCTTTCAAAAGAAAGCTATCAGGTTGATTTGACATGATTTGTTCTTGACAAATCCATGCGGTTACTTATCACCTTATTATCTTCTAGGTGTCTGCAAACTGATTGCTTAATTATTTGCTCCATTATCTTCCCGGGTTCTGAAGTTAAGATGACTGGTCTGTAATTCCCCAGGTTGTCCTTGTTTCCCTTTTTATAGATTGGCACTATAATTTGCCCTTTTCCAGTCCTCTGGAATCTCTCCCGTCTTCCAAGACTTTTAGAAGATAATCACTAATGGCTCAGATATCTCCTCAGTCAGCCCCCTGAATATTCCAGGATGTATTTCATCAGGCCTTGGTGACTTGAAGACATCTAACTTGTCTAAATAATTTTTAACTTGTTCTTTCCCTCTTTTAGCCTCTGATCCTACCTCATTTTCACTGGCATTCACTATGTTAGCTGTCCAATTGCTACTAACCTTTTTGGTGAAAACTGAAACAAACAAACAAAAATACATGTATAAAAGATGTTACTATCAGAATAGCTACCTTCCCGCCATAATCTTGTAGTACGCAAATATCTGGTCTGCCAACTTGTAGACGAATTGGTCAAAACACAAGTTTACCTGGAAAATGGTAGAGACATTATTTATTAGTATTTGCACAGGTATAAAAAGGGGCACATATCCTAGTCTCCCTTGTCATTACCTACAAAAACAAATCAAAAAGTGCTAGTCAGCACAAAATTCCTCTACTTCCCCATGAAGAAAAGTTACTTCAATCTAAACAATGCCAAAACCAGACATATGCAGATATGTGTTTATTCAAAGCTTATCACCATGGAAGATTGCATCCTCCTCCCTTTGTTTCTTCTTTTGGCATTCTCACCACTTTCATTCTATATCATCACCATCTGCTTTGAAGATATACATATTGCTGCATAATGTTCCTTCACCTTTAACAGACTCCGTCTCCCTACTAGGATACATAACCATTTTCTCCAATAGATGAGTTTACTTTACCTCTGCCTCAATTTCATCGTAGAGGAACTGCTTCTTAAATTTAGTAAGCGCATAATGAGCGCTATCATTGTAAAGATCCAAAGAATAGAGAACATACCTAAATGAAAAAGAAAAAAAGAACAGTTACTTACCCTACAGCAAATTTGATTCTGTGAGATGTTGTGGTCACTTTGGATCCCACTGAAGGTGCACATATGGCTCATGGGCATGAGATCAGATTTTTTGGAATAGCAGAGTTGGGGCGGTGTATGTACCCTGGGCCTCCTTGTGCTCCAGTGCGAAGGCATAAAGGGCAGTGTTGACATGGTGCTCCCTCAGTCCCCTTGAAATTCAAAGCCCATGGTAGGTAGGGACTTCTAAAAGAGAGCGCAGGTCATAACATCTACACTAACTATAACACCTTGAAGAACCACAGTTACTATAGAGGAAGTAACTGTTCTTTCGCCGAGTATGTATCAGCATGAACATGACTGGCAAGCAGTATCCTCTCGAGATAGTGGGAATAAGGTGTTTCAGTTGCACAAGTCAAACAGTGATTGTAGTACTGGTCACCCAAACTTGGCATCTGTTCTACCTGCCAGGTCCAAGACATAGTGTTTGACAAAGGGTTACTCCATGCTGGTGCCTTACAGGTTTCTCATATCGGCACATTTCTAAAGCAGGCAGAAGTCACCTGAGCTCTCGTGAAGTGAGCCTCGATGTCGAGTGGGAGAGGTAACCACCAGCTGGTAACACAATGTATCTCCTTGTGTTATCTGTTCCAATATTCTTTAAGATCAGATAGGTTGGCCTTTGAATATCCCGTTTCAGCCAGAAACAGATGGGGCAACAATTTGAATTGTTTGGTCCTGTCAATATAATAAAAGGGGAGCTCTAGATACGCCTAGTCTGTTTAACTTCTCTTCTCCCAGTGACAAAGACGACAGGTAAGTTGATTGGTTCAGATGAGATTCTGATGTCATTCTGAGAATGAGTTTCAGGTGAGGGCTTAGCAACATCTTTTCCCTTTGAAATGTTGTGGGATGGGGGTTAGCTATAGTGCCTGAAGCTCACTCAAAGTGATAAGAACTAGGAAGACCATCTTCAGAGTAAAGTGGTGTAAGGAGCATTCTGAGGGAGGCTCAGTGAGAGGCTCCATGCATCTCAGAAGGACTATATCGAGGTCCCAGGCAGGAGGGGGTTCTCTGACTGCTGGATAACTGTGTAATAGACCTTTAAAGCTCTTTTATACCATGGGGTGAGAGAAGACCAAGCACGACTGTACAGACAATTGACAAGCTGAAATCACTCCAAGGTGGACTCCAACAGAGCTGAGCCAAAGACCGCCTGCCTGAAGAGTAGTAGGTCGTCAAGATTCTTCAGTACAGAGGCCTGTACTGGGCCCACGCCTTTTTGGGCTGCCCATATTAAGAACCCCTTCCATTTTGAAAAGTTTTTCCAGTAAATTCTTCCTGCTTTGTATCAGGATTTCCTGGACTGGTAAGGAGCAATACCTATCAGTAGCATTCAGCCAGGCAACACATGCACTGTCACGTTCAGTGACTTCAGGTCTGTGTGGAGTATCTGGCTGTAATACTGCAAGATCTAATCCAGATGGTCTAGGAGCCATATCAAAGGCTGAATGGACATCTGCAGAAGATCTGTCAGCCAGAACTGCCTTGGCCAGTACAAAGCCACCAGGATGATCATGGCTTTGTCTCTTTTGATCTTGGAAATCCCCCTGGAAATCCGGGGAACGGGTGGGAAGTTGTACAGCAACTCTTTGTTCTTCAGTAGTAGGAAGGTATCCAGCAGTGAACCTGGACTCAGGCATCCTCTAGAACAAAAGTTTTGCACTGTTCTTGGCAGTGCGCATGTGTACCATGGGGAATCCCCACTGATGGATTATCACCTCCATGGTGGATCTGTGCAATGAGCATTTGTGGGTGGTCACTGACTGCCTCAGGAATTCTGCTAAGCTGTTGCCGGCTCCCAGGAGGTTAAGGGCCTCTCAGAGTTACCCCGTTCTGATGGCACCAACTGCAGAAGTTGATGGCTTCAAGGGCAAAGGGCAAGGAGCAGACACCCGCTTGCTTGTCTCTGTAGTGCATAGCTGTCGTGCTGTCTGAAGCTATACATTATTGAGTTTTAGAGGACCAGCAGGAAAGCCATGCAGGCTAGTCTGATGGCTCTGAGCATTAGGACCTTCACAGGTAGCCACATGTCACTTAGGATCCAAGTTGTTTGGATCTATAGATGGTTCAAAGTGAACTCCCCTACCTGTCCCTGACACACGTTTAATTAGTGTCTTTGTCAGAGAGGGAACTGAAAAGGAGACACACACCCTTTTTCACATTTGTGGATTCTAACCACCAAGGAAGTTCAGCAGCGACATAATGAGGTACTATGACCTCCTCGTCTATCGGGTGTTTCCCCAGAGAAAAAACTGTCCTGAGGCAGAGCTGAAGAGGGCATAGGCAAAGTCTGGCAAGTGGCGTCATGTACATGCATGCCAACGTGTGACCTAGCACTGTGAGGCATGTTCATACTGTGCTGGTTCTGATGTCAGCTAGAGTTTGAGTCTCCGTAGAGGCTTTTCCTGATCTGTAGGCAACCATGACTTCTTTGAACTTTATCATCTGAAGCGAGGTAAATGTCAGGTTTTTTACAAGTCACTAGGAGACCCAGCCAGATGAATACAGATAGAGCACTGTCCCAGCCTGAGGACGTCTTCTACTCTCACCTGCTTCTGATCAGCCAGTTGTCCAATTACGTGCAGATACCACATCACCTCAGACATTCACAACACGTTCTGTGAAGACCCTTGGTACCACGAAGAGTCAAAATGGCAGACCTCATACTGGTAATGATTTGATCCCACCCATGAATCTTGGGTACTTCCTGTGAGCGGGTAGACAGCCGTACTGCCAACTCTTGCAATTTTATTGCAACTCTAGCCATTTTAGTTTTGGGTTTTTTTGGGTCTGTCTCATGAAAACATGCTAAAACCTGCCACCTCACAAACTATCCCTTATTCAAAATTGTATGAAGTGTAGTTGTAGCCATATTGGTCCCAGGATATTAGCAAGACAAGGTGGGTGAGGTAATATCTTTGATTGGACCAATTTCTGTTGGTGAGAGAGATAAGCTTTTGAGCTAACAGAGAGCTCTTCTTCAGGTCTGTAAGCTTAAAAGTGTATTCAGAGGAGTTTTTACTGAGGGATGACCCCCTTGGGTTGTTTGGAGTTGGATGTCTCCTCCGGATCTGAGGTGATGCACACTGATTACTCAAGCAAGTGGAGTTTTAGCTGCACATCTCTCAACTTGAGAGCACTCAGTGAGAAGAATTTACACACCACTCATTCGTGGTTTTCCCCAAAACAGAAAAGGCATTGGCGATGCCAGTCGACCAGCAGGACAAGTTCTTTGTCGGATAGATAGGGATTAAACCATAAGGGTTTGGCACCTGCCATGGTAGTTAGTGCCAAGTACCTGCCATGCTGTACAGGGGACTATGTGGGAGTGTCCTCTCTTTTGGGGGAGATGTCCAAAGAAAAAATTAATAAGGTAAGAGCTGAAGAAAGTTTTTTTTTCATAAAACTAGGTTAGAAACAGAGCTTGAAGTGAGTAGCAGATCGGACACTCCCCAGGTTCCATCTCACTTCCATGGACAGTAAGAGAGAACTGAAGACACTCCCCTCTTTATTCCTTTATACCCTTGAATGGGGTCCTGGAGGCACAGAGTGCAGATGCTGCCTTGAGGGGCACAGCTACTCAGAAAATTCTGATCTTGGGCCCATGCACGCCTACAGTGGGATCTGCACTGACACGTACTCGAAGAACAAATATTCATAGTTTGTGAAATGCTTCTCTGTAAATATATTAACAAAAATACTTGATCACTGAAAAAATTATACCTCATTTGTAGTTTAGACTGAGATTAAAAATACAGAAGGCAAGTAGATCTATTACCTGCAATGTACCCTGCCACAAAAAAATCTGACTACTAAATTCTCTAGAAAGGAGTGACCAGTCAGGGCAACAGTGCCAAACATCCAGTCCAGAGGCCTGATCCAGGCATTTATGTGGCCTGCATGACAGACTCCAGAGAACGCTGGCCCTCCTGAGCATAGTCAAGCAGATAGCAGCAGGAGACAGCAGAGACCACTACCATACAAACCTCAGAATGTAACACTTGGTATCTCACATCTCCAAAACATTTCCCAAGCTATTGTTTTTACTAAGCATGACAATTTAAATGTGTGGCGTGGAAGACCTTTCAGACCACACAAGATCAACTTTTCTGGCCGTTGCACGATAGGCCCCCATAGGGAATAAGAGCAAATAGGAAGCCACAGAAATGAAAAGCATTAAAATATTGCTGTCAGCTTTGTCTCAAAAAGAGATGGAAACAAGATAATTTAGCTTCATTTTCTTTTTCCTTGTACATACACTCAGGATACTGAGAATAAATAATTGTTCACCTGCCGTTCTATTTCTCTGAAGACACTGTATTGGGTGACTCCTACTCATCCACCTCAGAACAGGGTACATTTTCAATTACATTTTTTTCTGAAGGTGTTGTCCTATCATTCTTTGGTGTCTGTTACATTTCTAGTGTGGAGAGCTATTTGCTTTCCATTCATCAAGGAACTGAGAGTTAAATCCTGGCTGCTCTGAAGGCAATACAAGTGTTGCCATTAAATTTGATAGGGTCAGGATTTCACCTGGAAACTTTACGTTCTAGAGGGGGCAGAGAAGCACTGAGTGTGGCTCTCAGAATAAGGCTAGCCTGCCTGTGCCTCAAAGAATCAAAATCATTGAGAGTCAGGGGAACTCACGCTAAAGTGCAGAGATGAAAGCAGGAATCCAGGAAACAGTATAGTTAAAGAATTACATTTGCAATACTATCCCAGCAACAACTTGTTAACATCAGTGAAGGCACTAACTTTATAATACAATGGTATTTAAAATGACGCAAAAGAAGAGCACACATAGACCTTACTCCATCATTGATGCCTCTTTCGTCTCCAGAATATGGTCGGTCAAAATCCAAGGCATAGACATCTCAATGGGGAACTGGATTCTTCTACCCATGGTGAGTTCTAAGAAGAACTCTCTGAACCACAACTGGGACAGGTCACAGCATTGCTGCAAGGTTTCTTTCAGAATAAATGACAAGCCATTATTCTTCTCATATGAGAAACATGTTAAGAACAAAACAAAAAAATGTGATGATGGTAAATGTGAAACTACGAAGGAGGTGAGTCACTAGAGCTACAGGTAAATCAAATTCAAATGTAAAACCTGTGAGGTTTTTAAAATAGTTATGAACACACACAAAAGCTCAAGTGTTTTATTACAGAAAATATTGCCAAAGTGGGCCAGCCCACTGGTTTAGTGGCAAAAGTATATTATACCACCCTGGAGGAGAGCCAAGTTTAATTCTCCAGCAGGGGCTCAAAGTGCTGTAAAATCAATGCTCTCAGCTCAAGAAGTAGCTTGGGGAGAAAGAAGGCTGGAGCATCTTGTGGCCATCATTTTTATTCCATCCATCCGATTAAGCAGTAGAATTGACTGGCCCCACATGATCCTTGCAGATTAGAAGGGCAGGGAATTATCTGAACTCTTGAGGGAGAGTCTGGAATAAGGGAAGATAATTCTGAGATGCTGAGAGATTCCTTTAGTCTCTCTAGGTAACAGACACACCACAGGCAATGTTTTCAGAATGCTAGAGAACCAAAACAAGGATGAACTTTTTACTTTAACATTTTTTAATAAACACAGTGCTGTTTATGGAAAGCGTTAGTACTGGAACTAACAGGCACCTCTCCTTTGAGAGCTAAGGGTTCCAGAAAAATAAAAGATGAAAGACAACACAACATGGTGATGACAAACACTAGATACATTCAATGTCAGTAGGTGAATCCATTAGGATAACATGTTTCCGATTACAACGGACAGAATACAGAGGGGTGGCTAATCAATACCAAATTTACCACTACTGGGGACTTGGTGTGTCTTCTAAAATAATAAAATTCTTAAATTTTTGCTATTTAAACAGGTCTGATGTTGTGTCTTTATTATATAAAAATATAAAGTAACAACAAAAAAAATACAGCCCATTAAAACAAATGCATAAAAGGGGAAAAAACGAAAAGCATTTAGGTGAATCTTTCTTTTGTATCTCAAAAAGTTCTGACAGGCCAATGTTTTAGATAAACAAACCAGATCTAACTGGCTTAGGTAATCGGAAACATTTTCCAGGGCACGTTAAAAGTGTTAGGACATGCTAAGCTGGACACTGATCATCTACGTATCTTACCACTGAAATTTATCAAATGAGTGTAGAAGAAAGACTCGCGATGAAATTTTTCTATGTCCAATATGGTGGGCCCCTCAAGGCTACTTCTCAAGGTTTTCTTGGAACCACTTTTGTCAGCAATGAGAGACTCTAACATAGTTCTCACCATGTAAAGCTGTATCATTAAAGGAAACATTTGTGGTGGAAAGGAAAAAAGGAAAATACACATGGTACATTAGTTGAGCAACACTAAGAAATACTATCAAGAAAGTGACTGCTCCACTTCAAACTGAAACCTAGTAAAATTTCGGCAAGAGCCATGCCTTTCTCCTTCGGGAAAAAGGTAACTGCTCCAACCAAAAGTTAATGCCAATATAAATGCCTAGCTAGAAAGCCTTCCACGTAAAGGGAGTCTGCATTCATATAAAGCAATAGATAATTTGCAGTGGAACAGTTCACTTGTCACAAATAAAAATAATAAGTAATATCTTACCACCAAAGTTTAAAAGAGGCGGATAGATGTAGGACTGCCTCAGAAACTTGTTTATCACATGCAATAGCTTTTCCATTCCAAGAGACTTGAGCTGCTTCAACAGCTCAGCAGAGTTTAAGGACTCTGTCATAGTGCGAACCATGTAGAGCTAAAAACCAACAGACAAGGAGAGGCAGGGGGGAGAGAAACAGTTAATACAACACGTGGGTAAATAAGGAAGGGGAAACAGAAGCAGAAAAAGTGTGTGTTAGTGTGTTAAGGGATGAAAAACAATACAGTAAGCATGCAGAGGGAAACATCCACTTCTAAAGTAGGCAAGTTTCTTCATTTGGCCTCATTATTCTGTGAGGGTCCAATACAATGCTCATTTAAGTCAATGGAAAGGCTCTCACTGACTTCAATGAGAGCTGAATCTGGTCATAAGAGACTAGCTGCTTCTCAGTTTTTACACAACGATTTCTAAGTGCAGCAAATCCAGCGAATTATTATTTTGAAATTACATAAAATTGACAGAACTGCAATCCAAGGAATTGCTGTAATTTGTTTCCCTGCCTCAGCAAAGATAAACAGGTGTTTATATCCAAGAACAGACAGCAGACAGAACAGTGTATTTTAATGAGCTTGCCACAACCAATGAAACAAAGCCCCCTAAACATACCAAGAGTAAGAAAAAACATTGGTGGTGATTTAAAATAAAAAAAGAATTATTATTAGAATAAAGCATTGTACTGATTCCATTTACTGAAACAAAAATTTCATTAGATATTTAAACATTTTTCCAGACAATTTTTTAAACCTAACTCAGTCACCCATGATTAATATAAAAGCACTGCCTAAAAAGGCTCTTCCCCAACTTCACCCCAAGATTTTAGGAATCACTGTATTTCATTGATATACCATAATTCCACTCATTTTCATGTCCCAGTGTGCTCAGAGCACTGTGCAGTAATGTATCAATCATAAACGCGCTACTATACAAACTTCTCTCAAAATGGCAAACAAAAAAGATAAAGAGGGATCCCACCTAGAAAACAGAGAAGGGGCAAGCTTCTAAATATGGGGTAACCGTGGTTATTATAAAGAACATCTTTGAAAAAATTACGCTGTTTAACAGTAGACAGAGAGAAGATTAGATGGATTTCAAGGTGGAATTCTGCACTCTATGGACCACCATGGCAAAAGCACAAGACATTACGGACTTAAGACACAGTGGTGGAAAGAGAGGTGGGGTCAGCACAAATATCCACCAGAACCAAGTTCAAGAATGCAAGTCTAAAATATAGCAAGGACCTACACAGTTAAGGAGTTTAAAAAACAAAAAGAACAATTTAGTATGAAAGAAGGAGCCAGCCAGGAAAGGGTCCGGTCATTTCAAAAGTAGAAGAAGTTTGAACATTTAAAAAGGCACAGCTTTAAAATGTGGGCATTCTCTTGGAACAAGATCAAAAGTATGGAAGTGGAGCCTTTGAGAAAAGAATACATTAGGTTACAAAATGAAAGTGAAAGCATCCCAGATAGAGAATTTTGACTAATTCAGATTTATAGTGGATTTATACTTTAAAATGTATATATTTTTTAAGTATAACTTGGGAGTAATCTAAATCCACTCCAGCTTTTAACAGGGCTCAGTAGTGAAGAAATTTCTATATCAGCGATGCTAATACTATGGCTATCATACAGGAAGAACAGGAAATACCTGGGTACTGGAGGGTCCCACTGCTCGCCTTGGAACTTTGATGTCAAAACCACTTTTGGGGTCTTTCTCTCCTCTTAGTGCCGGGTCATTAAATGGTTCATGTCCTGCTTCCCAGTCACAAACTGTCTTTCTGATGGCCTGAAGAACACTAGACACAATCCAAAATGCTTTAGCACCCAAACAAATATAAATGCTTATTTCAGAGCCATAAGCATGTTGAAGCAAACTTTCTAGAGAGGTAGTATTTTATCAGTCAAACTTATATTTTTGAGTCATACTTTGACAGCATTTGTTTTTTCCATCATTGATAGATATCTTTAGCAAGATATACATGTATATTATTGACATTGGGTTGTATAGCACAGATGCAAATTCAATATAACATTAGAATTTACCATCAAATGAATCGGACCTGAAGAACACCGATAATAAAGAAGCAAGCTTCTGCTTATAAAATATTTTGGTAATGCACAATACTTTTTAAAATTCTAAGAAGAATTCTGATAAAATAATCTCTTGAAGGTTTGCATAGGTGTGGCAGTGGTCATCCAATATTATGATGCTCTTCAGTACAATTCTAAGTATTGAATTGGAATATGAGTACTTCTCAAAAACCATCTCATAGTGTACTGAGTGATCAAGTGAACTCCACCTCCCACATTCAAACATTTCTGAAAAATGTTACTTTAATGGCTCAAGAAACACTTTTCTGTTTCCACACCCAGAAAACCTCAGACTACAACAGATTTACATAAGGAATATGAAAGTCACCAGAAAAAAACAGTGTAAGAATCTACTTGCAAATCTTAAAATCTGGAATAATCTGAACATTTCATTCATTTGTTTGGGATGGTATTTTTGTGGAGGTGGAGTTTAGCAGTAGCATGACCAGTCAAGGGTCTTCACCCACAAGAATCTTGCAAGGCACCCAGCAATGGGTGGGAGTAAATCAAAATGGTACAACATGTCATGAGGAAAGGCAACAGCTGGAGAGACAAAAACAAAGTTAAGGATGGCTCTAACCACAGTACAGAAGATTGAGTAGGGGGAGGTGAAGAGAGTAGGAAAAGTTGAACAGAAAGACAACAGAAGGCTTTTTTCTTTTCCTTTTCTTTTGTGGTGGTGGGGGTTGGGATGAAGAGACAGAGAAGAAGGACGAGCAATACAGAAGAACAAGTAGTAGTAGTACTGGAATCATCAGAAAGTTGGCCCCAGTTTCTCTTTAAAATAAAAAGCAAGACAACACATACCATTAATGGTAATGGTAGAATTAAAAGGTTTAAAGATGACATGTTGTTCCCCATTCTAGTTCTCTTATCTTAAAGTAATCAGCACCGAGCAGGTTGTTTTAGACTAATATGTAGTCAGCAAAGCTAATTTTTGACATTCAAACTATGAGCAATGGTGATGGTTGCCTTTGAAATATGAATGTTAGCAATAGACAATATTTAACTAGTAAAATATGGGAGAAGGAATATAGGACATTGCTTTAAAATGTTAACGCTACCTCTGAATTACGTTTTTCTTCTTTTTTATGGCCTGTCTTAATGGTTCTCTCAGTGTAACCTGGGAGAAGTCCTGAAGAGCAGCATAAATGGTATGACGTATGGCATGGTTAAAGACACTTTCCATTCTCCCCATCAGCACCTGAAGACCTTTGATCATGGCAATAACCTGTAGGGAGAAAATATATATATATATTTTAAATATATAAATAAAGGAAAGGGGGAAGAATGAAAAAGCCCAAATCTCTATAAAGGAGAAAAGTTTCTTTTACCTCAACCAAGGCAAACTTCTCTTCACTGGTATAATTGTATCGTGTTGCTCTTTCATACTCTTCTGCATTGTCAGGGCAATCTTTATTGGAGTATTTGTCAGTTGGATGCACTAGTTTCCATGAATACTGCAATTCACACAGGTAGGTGAAGAAAGACATATGGAAGAAAAGAAAAGATTGAGAAATAACACAAAAAGACCACAGGACACCCTACCTGTAATGCAGGTTTTATTCTAATAAGACATTCCATCATTCTTAGTAATAGCTGATGATATGATACTGCATGGTTTTAGAACAGTACTGTAAGTTCTAAAACTCCTGACAGAAATCACTTGCCATATTCACTACTTTCTAAAAGATCTATCGAACATATATCTCTATACTACATTAATTCAAAGAATACAAAAAATTCTCAGCAGGTGATGTGGTCTAACATTTTAATGAAGATTAACGTAAGTAAAAACCTGTCTTCATTTCACCTACAGAGAACCAAGAAAGATGCCTCAAATGAAAAAACAAGTGTCAAGAGAAGATTTTGAAATGACTGACTGTTTAGATTTTAAAGACAGTTTGAAGCCAAAAAGACTTGCTGATTTCTGTTAGGACTTAGAAAAGAGAGAGAGAGAGAGATTTTGTCTGTAACTCTGAAAATGCAATATTTCAAGAGAAATGTGTCTTGTTCAGGTACCAGGATCAAAATATCATATTAACATAGTGCAAGATGTTCCAATACTGATTTTTAGCAGGAATTGATATCAATTAATTATGTTAACTGGAAAATTCTATCTACTTACTAATCCAGTTTTCCACAACTTTAATTTTAGCAACAAGAACTGAGTTGTGACACCTACTACAACTTGAGTGGTAGACAGATTTATAAGACATTATTATGGGTTAAAATACCAAGTGCCAAAGCAAAGTTTATTAATAGCAACTTAGCGTTAGGCCAACGCACAAACACCAAAATGTATTACAATAAAACTTAAAACTAAACCTAAAATGATAAAATGTTAAAATACTTATAAAGATTTTTTTTTAAAAGCCAGATACCATCAAACCAGACATAATCGCCATGCCACTTGCCTTCTCCTTATTTGAGTGGCTGCCCATGCAAACAGAACAAACACTTGGATCACAGGTACACTGTCAGTTTCTAAGAAACATTCTATTTCCTGAGAGGTCATAGAAAAAGACATCCAGGACAAAAACACTGAAAGCCATTTTGACCTCAAGTGACAATACAGATTACAATGTAACAGATCATGGAGTAGGTCTTCCAGCTACCCTAAACTGCAGGGACAGCGATGGTTACATTTCTCAGTGCCAGTATATCGGCTGTCTAAGTAAGCCATTTGCTTGGATTTAAAACGGAAAGCTGTAAAGGCCCTCCTTAGCATGCTATTTACATAAACCATCATCTAAATATCTGACAAACCCATGAGTCTTTTTAACAGGGGGGTAATCAAGGTGATATTTGAAAGAGAAACAATTTCCATATCCATTTGCTTATTAATATCCTCTATTCTCAACTTGACTGTGGGTTTCACATTTTTTAACTTAAATCTAATCATTTCTGATTCTGAGAAACCTAGAGAATGCAGTGAGTTTTGAATACACTCTAATCAACGAAATGAAAAAGACCTAGTGAGCTGTTCCTCCAGGCATAACTTTGGTAAACACTGTGGGGGCATACTGTGACTACAAAGCTGAATATTAATATTGCTATATTGCACTTTGGACAGAATAGAGTTTATACCTGTCTCAGAACAGCTGGGGTATTATTTGGGCGACAAAAAAAAATCTTTCCAAGAAATTTGTTTTGAATCACTCCCAGCCCCGTGGGCTCATTCCAGCCCCATATTAAGTGCCATGGAGTCACATTACATTTTTCACAGCAAGTAATGAGAAACAATTCTTGTCTTGCAATTTAAGTTGAGTACAACAAAGAGGATCCCAGGAGAAAACAGTAGGCAAGGGGATGGAACATGTGAAAACTAGTTTGTGGTGTTAAGATGGCACAATATGCCTGTTAGGGACTTTTTACTTATTTGTACTCTATTTACATAATAAGAGTTGGGGGTTGAGAATGTGGGTAAAGATTTTGAGGAGGGATTTGAAAAGGGAGTGGCAGGATAGATTGTATACAGGCTCAGAACGAAATTCTCGGCATTGGAGAGGGTGGGGGTGAGGCATGAGAGAAGGGACTGACAGGACTATGAGAGGACATACTGAAGTGCTTGCACAAGTAAAAAATAAGGGGTTGAGAAATCAGAAAAGCACAGCACGGGACATAACAAGACAGAAGAGCAGTGAGCAACCAGTGACAAGATATGGGCAGGAGCAGAGCTGCATAGAACCCGAATAGAAAGTGTGAATTTGATCCAGAAGACAATGCAGAGCCAGAGAAGAGTCCCGTAGCAGAGAGATCACATAGCTGTCGTGCAGGAGAGAGAGATGATTTGGAAGCAGCAATTTGTAAAGACAGAAGCCAGGGAAGCAAGAGGGATTTTGGAGGACAGAGAAAAAGGGGTCGCAGTAGTCTAAGTGGGAGACCATGAAAGCATGAACTAAAGGTTTTCACAACAGAAAGTGGTGGATAGATTTTGTATACATTACATAGGAAGAAATGACATGATTTATCTGTCCTAATTTTCAAAAGGTGGTTAGGAACCAAGGATGTGTTTATCATAGTACCATTCATGGAAGCACTACATACGGCAGGCCGTTGGCCTTGCACTGCCAATTAGAGCTGAACTAACCGTTGATTTTTTCGTTTGGTGATCAAAAATGAAAAACTGAAAAACAAATTATTTAGGATGGAACAAAATATTTCACTAAACCCAAAATGAAATTTTTTAGAGGTTTTTTTTGGGCGGGGGGGAGGGGGGTGTTGTTTACCTTTTGACAAATCTAGGTACATTTTAAAACAACATGTCATTTTGAAACAAAAATTGAAAACTTTCATTTCAACTTTTTTGAAATTTTGTTTTTTTTATTTGGCTGAAACGATTGGCCAAATTCAACCCTAATTCATGAATAGTTTTAGTCTCCCTGAATCTGCATTTTTCAGCTAATAAACTATTTGACTGAAAAATTTCACCCAGCTTGACTGCCAGTACTGGACAGAAGTAGGCATAAGCACACGTCCACCTACCACCACCTGCAGACTGTCTAAGCTCTCAGGTTAGGTTGTCTTGGTTAGGCCATGGTACAGATAGGATACGCAGTGTTAATGTGTGAGAGGCAGGGATATTTATAAAAAAAAAGGAGTGCTTTAGCATCCCCTCTTTCAATTGTTACCATTACAAATATCTTGCTTACATTTAAGTCAAAGTTGCAGATTTTTAATCACTTCCCCCACTGGCATCTACTTTCAGCAAGATTAGTTGTTTAAATAAAAATAGATCATTAGAGCTTACCTATACTTCCCCTCTCATATTTCCCTCTCTTGCTCTCTGTAATGTTTTTCCTCCTTTTTCTCTGTGTTCACCCCCTTATGACTAAAGGCCTGATCTGAAACCAATAGGAATCTTTCCATTTACTTTCATCACCTTTGGATGAGGCCCTAAATGTTTTAATTTAGTCACCAGAAAATGTCAAAATACAACTGCTTTCTGTTATTTATACCACATACCATCTGCTGTCTTTTTCACTTTGGGACGTGTGTTGGGATACAGTCTATGAAAGATCATTTAAAGTTGTATTGTAGCAAAATAAAGGAAGCTTTGAAACCACAAAACATATGTTCAAAAGCAGAATAAAAATAGCTAGCTCTGGCCTAAAGGAGATCACTACATCTTAAATTTAATAAGTTCAACCTACTGAAAGAGGATGTGAGAAATACAGCATCTTGGCCCGCTGATTAATACAGTTGTACAGTTGAAGACAAAAACATTTTGTCTTCTTCCCTGGTTGAAAATAGAAGTGCCACTAAACAAATGGTGATAGAGCATGTAAAAACACCTCTACCTCGATATACAAGCAAGTCTCATCTTAGGCAGGGGTTCGGTTCCGCGGTTATCGCGTAAAGCGAAAACCGTGTATAGCCAAAATTATATCCCCAAGCCCTTTAAACCCCGCCCGCAGCCGGGCCGGGGGGGCATTTAAAGGGCTCCACCGGGCTCCTCGCCGCCCTTTAAATGCCCCCCCCCGCTCCGCCCCGCCCCCAGAGCTGCGGGCGGGATTTAAAGGGCTCCGCCAGGCTTCCCGCCGCAGTGGGGAGCCCGGAGGAGCCCTTTAAATCCCGCCCACAGCTTTGGCAGCCGGGCTGGGGCTGGCATTTAAAGGGCCCGGAGCTCCACGGTGGCTGGAGCCTCAGGCCCTTTAGTTCACCACAGGGGCTACCAGCCACCTCTGCAGCTGGGAGCCCCCTGGGTGATTTAAAGGCCCTGGGACTCCCAGCCACAGCTGGTGCCCCAGGACCTTTAAATCTTGAGGCCACACACCCCCCACTTGAGGCCACGCCCCCCCCCACTCCAGCCATACGCGTATAGTTGAAATCACGCATGTTAAATGCGCGTAAGTTGCGAGAGACCTGTAATGCGACCCGTTATAACACAAATTTGGATATAATGTGGTAAAGCAGTGCTCCAGGGGGGCGGGGCTGGTGCTCTGGTGGATCAAAGCAAGTTTGATATAACGCAGTTTCACCTATAACGCAGTAAGATTTTTTGGCTCCCAAGGACAGCGTTATATCGAGGTAGAGGTGTATTTTTCATCAAAGCAAAAACCACCTAGCCTCATTATCTAGTTGTCTCGTCTCCCTAAACTTCCTCTTTTTCTGGTTTTGCTCCCTAGGTAACATACCACTTCCATAACATGTGCACTCCACTGAGATAGGAGCTGTAGTCCCTGGAGAGAGAGATCAAAGAGTTTTCGATACTCTGCATCTGTTTTCTGAGCTTCCTGACGGCCAGACCCAGTCACTACCTAGAACAAAACAAAGTAAACACAAGTATTAAATCCACTGTGAGTGGCACTAAAAAAACATTTTTTATTGGAAATAAAAGATTGGTGCTGGTTCATATGCACTAGACCTTGCATTCAATACACCAATTACTACCTTTTCAGCCCACATATTTACTTACTTAAAAATTCAAAAATTCTAGAGATAAAGTACTTGTATCCTTTATCACCAGAACATTACAGCGGACTAAGTCAAGCAGACAGTCCTCATACGGTATGAGCAAGATGTGCCTTTTTTTTTTGAAGAATGCACTCCTAACCTGTTTTTATTCATAAAGCTATGTGTATGCTCTTAGGCTATGAGTTTGACATGCAATTCCCAAGAAAATACCCCACCTGTTCTGGAATGTACTGGCATGCGAGAAGTGTGATGAAGTCTGCAAATACAGAATTAAGGCTAACACAAACGTAGTTCACTCTTATAAGCTTGTGCAAAAACATCATTAGGAGATCTAAGTGTTTAAGTAGGGTCATTTTAACATAGTCTGAGGTTTACTTACATCTCAGGCTTCTAATTATAGCAACGTTCATTACTCAAGTGCAATTGGCACAGACAGCATTAACCCACCTCACTGTTGCTGTAACGAGCCAGTTCTGAAATGAAGCGCATATGGTCTTCTCTGATCTGGATCATTTGCTCACAGATGTTGTACTGGGGACTGCTGCTGGAAGAGGTGCACGTCCATCTATTTCAGAACACGAGAAAAAATAAATCCTGACCTTACAGACATCACAAATTGATATCACATAAGTGATACGACCGAGCCACTGTTTTCAGCTTTTACATCTTCCTTCTCTTTTTTTTAGGCCTTGTGTCATGGCTTCCCTCTCTCTGGCCTAGACATTTTAGAGATGGGCTGTCTTTCTGAGCCCAAACAATGTTTCTTTTTAATCAGATGAAAGGGTTGTTGTTGCAATGCAGAACAATACCAATAGGTCAAGATCTATCCCTCACTCAACTACCTTAAAAAAAGGTCTTTGGTTTACCCATGTTTAACTATAAAGCCTGTTAGTTACTGTGTGTTCCTGACTACAAAATTTCATAATGGTATAACCTCAGAAAAGGACAAAGGGCATGCTACTATTATCAAACATTCCAAATTAAACAACAGCCATGAAAAAACACTAGCCTTATGCTTTTAGCATTTCAGAATGCTCCTCACCAAATGTATTACCCATATTATCACAGGCATACACCCAGCATAGCCCAAGACAGTGATCCAGGGACAGTTCCTCAACTGGGGTAAACTACCATAGGTCCATTGATTTTACCAGGACAATGACAATTTGCACCATGAGGAACTCCCCCTCTCCCCAGTACTGTGCTGCATTCCTACCTGGATTTGTTTTCCTCATAGTGGGCGCTAGTTTTAATGTATCTTGCCAGTTCAATCTGCATATCGCCAAACAGCGGGACCACTTGCAGCTGCTGTACTCAAGGAAAAAAGCAGATGAAGTAAGTTATTAAATGCAAATTTTTTAAGTGTTTTTAAATTTTATTTGGTCATCCTAACAAATCACCCTCTTCGAGTTCAAAATTATCTGGCTTAGTTAACAGTGTTGTTTTGTTAAAGATTGTTTTTGTCATCCAACTAAACTATGTACAAATTTGAACAATTGAGAGTATCTACTCATGAAAAAATATCACGTTATTTGGTTGAAATAGAATACTATGTATTTTAAATGGGAGAAAAATCACCATTAAAATAATGTTTTAAAAACTCTAATTAAAACATTACTCTCTTAACCAACCTTAAAGAACTTGTCTATCTTGGTCAAGTTTATTCTTTTCTTTGCATCCAGTTTATAGATATTACTGACACTTCCATCCATCAGGTACAATCCAAAGCCCATTACCTGGAAATAGTACAAAACATATAACTTTTCCATAAGATAAGCTCACAGGTAGTGATTCAGCTGAAGATAAGACCATGTTCTTTTATCATAATAATACACAACTGGTTAACACACCCACAACCACACACATATAAAGCACACCAGGCACTTTTCAAAACTCCTAGTGACAAAATATGAGACTCATGAGTATGTATTTAATTTTTCTATAGTACTTTAAATTTACAGTCATGTCAGTGTGTAGCATTTTTAAAATTAATATTAGCCTGATAAACAAGATTTACTGAAAGCAGCTTAGATGCATAAAGATTAGACATACAAAAATGTTATCCCATTTAAATTAGAATGTGGCTCTTTTTAGATATTTCATTTAAATTCCTATTTCTGATTAAAATGACGGATGCAGAGTTGGTTATATAACAGAAGTTTAGGTCAACCATTGTCAAGTTCCTTCTTTTTTATAGCCCTCTGTTTAGATTATACATGGGAGAACTCTGGTGCATCCAAAAAAAAAAAGTGATTGAATTCTGGAATTAATAACAAACTGTTATAATTCTACATAGGCAATAGGACTTACTTAGTACTAGAAATCCAGAACTACAGTCCATAATATATGTGCATGTTTAACTGCTCAGCAGCACAGGTGGGCACTTCAGAGATCCTTACAGGTATGATATATCTAGTACATTCTATGGTTCTTTCAGGGTGCCAGCATATCTCATCTACATGACAAATACTGTACCTAGTTCTTTGGGGATTAAATACCCCAATTCCCTCAGAAGAGCTTGTCCTACTTGAAAGCATTTTAAGTGCTATTCCATATTTTTTTCTATATAATTTCATCTATTGAGACATTCAGCTGAAAATACCATACTTAAATGAAGTACATTTTACATTTCCCCTCATCCACCACAATATTACACATGCAAGTTCCAAACTACTACATTTATCTACCAACTGTTCAGTTTAATCATAACTAAAGCCATCTGGTCCCTGGAAGTAATACAACTGGCAAATGACGTTTCAATATGCAGAGCCACCTTCAAACACCCTTTTTGCCCAAACATGCTACATATCTAAAAATAAAATGTATTAGTTCAATTTTACCTTCACTAAAACTCTATAGAAACATTTTCCCACCCCAGGCTTCAGTTCAATTAGATCATCTCCAATATGTACAAAATAGCAGAGGTGAAAGTAAGCCGGTATGCCACGGCTTCCCCAGGCGGCAATTTAAAGGGCCTGGGGCTCCCAGCAGCAGCTGGAGCCCCAGACCCTTTAAATTGCCGCCAGAGCCCCGCTGCTGGAGCCCTGGGGTAGCAGTGGCGGGGCTCCGGAGGTTATTTAAAGTGCCGGGGCTCCCGCTGCCCTGGGCCCTTTAAATAGCCACCGGAGCCCTGCCACTGCTACCCCAGGGCTCCGGGGGCTATTTAAAGGGCCCAGGGCGGTAGAGGCAGGGGGTAGCAGCGGCAGCCGGGGACTCTGGCAGTGGTTTAAAGGGCCCGGGGCGATAGCGGCGGCCGAGCCTTGGACTCTTTAAACTGCTGCCAGAGCCTCCGGCTGCTGCTGCTACCCCAGCGGGGGAGAGCCACTTACTGGTACAGGATGGGCTGAGGCTGGCTCTGACCCCCGCCCATCCCCGCCCCTTCCGCCCAAGGCCCCACTCCTTCCGGGGGCCAGAGCCAGCCCCAACCTAGCAAGTCCCTATTTCTACTTTCACCCCTGCAAAATAGAACTAATTAGACACTTCTTAAAATCAAAGATTTGCAGTGTGTAATACATGTAGAAGAAAAGGAGGAGATATATGAAAAAGGAAGTGGCAAAACTTTATATAAACACAATCATTATGAGTTATTTGGCTGTCTATTTCTGGCAAACAGAGGACTGGCTGAAGTGAAATTCACAAGTATTTGTGTCCTTCCCCATTATGGTTAAACTTTGCAACACTAAAAAAAAAAACCTTACTTTTAAGAGCATGTGTTTCTCACTGGGTGTTAGATACATTTTATTTTCATAGTAGTCCACGCACAAATTCACAATATCAGCCAGCAGTTCTTCATAGCCAGAAATCACCTCAAGCTGTTGCTGTAAAGACTAGAAGACAAAATAAACAAAATAAAAACATTAAGTCTACTGCTTATACACACAAGATGTCAGCAGTTACTACAGAACTGCATTAAATGCCCCAATAGCAACCGTGTGCGTGAAACCAGACAATCACTATGCTCTCAAATGAACTGAAACAGGAAAAAGATAAAAACACCACATCTCCTGTGAGTGAAGGTGAACACATTTCACAAACCCATTCCTCTATATCTAACGTATCAGTTCTCATCCTCAAAGGAAACCTACACAACACTTTCAAAAGACAAGCCTTGGACCTTAATTTTGCTAGACACTAAAAATCATGGACTGGATAGAGACACTGGATTTAGGCTTATTACAATAATCTATAACCCACTAACAACTCCCCCTCCCCAGGCTGTATTTCCTCCCACTTTCTTTCCTCCCTATGACTGGAGGGGTGTTTACGGACCACTTCACCTTGAATGGTCCCTTGAAATATGTGTTAACTACTTACACTAAACAATCTGTTCCATCATGTATTGAGCTGTAACACTGAGTAAGTTTCCCAGACCTGAAGAAGAGCTCTGTGTAAACTCAAAAGCTTGCCTCTCACTAACAAAAGTGGTCCAATGAAAGATATTACCTCACCCACCTTGTCTCACTACAGAACGGAGTGTGTTTTTAATAGCTTATAAAATATTTGCCATTTAGTGTAAGATTATGAAAACTTACTTGTGTAATCTTGTTGTGATTAGCAAGGAACATGGAGAGGTTCTGGGATTCCTGGATGGACTGAGGATCAGCCATTTTACGCAGAAATTGAGCAGCTCTTTGGAAATAGAAAAAGAACCCAGTTAAAGGAAAAAAATCAACAACATTTCTCTATAGCAGAGCCGTTCACGATCAAGTCCATCCACTTCTGATCAAAACTACATATACGTCAATGCTACCTCTTGGTCAAAGGTAGATGACAGCTCTTAAAGAATCAACACAGATGCTTTATTCATTGCTCAGACAAGATCATAGTAACTGCATCGGTGATGTTGAACCGTAATTACTTGCGATCAGGTAAAAGAGGGCACACCAGATACTACTAGACTTGTTTTGTTACACTTTTCTGAGAATGTGAGATTCAAACACAGGTTTAAATTTTGTAAAACTGTCCATGTTAAAAGTTGGTTTCTTAAGAGGCCTCATCAGACCCTCCTTGAGAACACTGGCACCCCACTCTTACAAAGGTGGTGACAATCTTCACTAACAGCAGGCTCACTGGCTCCCATGGGTCTTAACTAGCTGAGATGGCCATAGATACAATTCACAGTTTATGAATCAAAGCACCCTCAGCATCTCACATACCAGTGAGTGACACCGGCTTATACTCAAGTAGAGTTAGAACAAGATTCTCAACTGGTGTGGGTTGACATAGCTCCATGGAATTCAATGCCACCTTACACCAGCTGAACATCGAGCCTTTAGAGCAGTGGTCCCCAACGTAATGTGCCCGCGTCCTGGCCCCTGGGAGAGCACCCACTGAAATGCCGCGGCGGGGACGCCTCTCGCTGACGCCACTTGCCATCGACAAGTGACGTCATCGAGAGGCATCGCCCCCGAATTTCAGCGAAGACGCCTCTCGATGACGTCGCTTGTCGACAGCAAGTGGCGTCATCGAGAGGCATTGCCGCCGCGGCATTTCGGCGGGTCCTCCGCCGCCGCTGTGGTCCTTCAGCTGGCGCCCGCCAGCCAAAAAGGTTGGGGACCACTGCTTTAGAGAATAATAGTGTCTGTCCCCTCAGGACATTGCTCTGGAAGAGAAGATCTATCAAAATCCAAGGGATTTCACCCACAGAACAAAAAAGAATTCCTCATAGGAAGAAAACCTCAGCCCTCAATAGAGGCTTTATAGTTAAACATGAGTAAAGCAAAGACCTTTGTTGAGTGAGGGATAGATCTTGATCTATTGGTATTGTTCTGTACAAGGCTTTGCAGATGCTGTTATGGAGGCAAACACTCTCTTTGCTTCCTACATCTGCCACAGCATAAGACTTTATCAATGTTACATGCTACAGTGTCAGGATGAGAATGGGGTTTCATTCCTGATCAGGGCCGGCTCCAGGCACCAGCTTATCAAGCAGGTGCTTGGGGCGACAACTCAGGAGAGGGGCGGCACTTTCACATATTTGGCAGCAATTCGGCGGAGGCTCCCTTACTCCCTTCCGCTGAATTGCCGCAGATCGCGATCACGGCTTTTTTTTTTTTCTCCGCCCCCTGCTTGGGGCGGCAAAACCCCTGGAGCCGGCCCTGTTCCTGATATTCTAACCTCCTCCCCCTCTCATTTCATCTGTAAATCACAGGGGCCTGTCAGAGCAAAGCCAGAAGCCCTTAAGGACAACAAGATCAAAGGCCATTGACAAAATATCAACCGTGAATGCTAAAAATGGGAATTCTGTAACTGGAAAGAAAGAATTTCTAAGTTAAAAGATTTATCAAACAATGTATTCTCATTAAATTTAAAACATAATGAAAGATAGGCTGACAGAGTCTACACCTGGAAATCTGTTTTGTTACTGTAGAAAAGCAGAAGGAAAACAGATTTGCTCAGATAGTTTTTTCTGTCAGTTCACCTTTTTATTTTCACAGTATTTTTTTTAATGTAGATAGGATTACATTTAAATATTACCGGTGTTGTACAAAGAGCTGCTACTGCCAGCTTGTGCAGGTTCCTGTATTTCAATAACAGTAAGCTTGGCAAATACTTTCTTATAACAACATCTCACCGCTTGTAGGCAGAGTGGTCATTCTTCACACTGCACTTCATATTTTTCAGCTCATCTAATACTGCAAACATGTTGATGAACTTGCCCAAAGTGATCAGATATGCTTCAGACACAAAATCCTTCCTCCTCTCTGCATGGCATAAGCGCTTCACCTCCCCACAGAATCGTTCAATTGCATTTCTCTAGTGAAGGGAAGGAGCAGAAATCCATAGTTTAGTAAAGAAACAGTTTCAATGTTTTACTTTCACTGCAATATCTAAGCCAATGGCTCTCAACCAGGGATACGTGTACCCCTGGGGGTATGCAGAGGTCTTCCAGGGAGTACATCAACTCACCTAAACGTTTGCCTAGTTTTACAACAGGCTACATAAAAAGTACTAGCAAAGACAGTACAAACTAAAATGTTATACAATGACTTGTTTATACTGCCCTATATATTATACACTGAAATATAAGTACAATATTTATATCCCAATTGATTTATTTTATAATGATATGGTAAAAATGAGAAAGTAAGCAATTTTTCAGTACTAGTGTGCTGTGACACTAATGTATTTTTATGTCTGATTTTGTAAGCAAGTCGTTTTTAGGTGAGGTGAAACTTGGGGGTACGCAAGACAAATCAGACACCTGAAAGTGGTACAGTAGTCTGGAAAGGTTGAGACACCCCGATGTAGGTTATCCCCTCTCTCTTCCTATAAAGTTCTTTAACAGTAAAATGCCACTAAAGTAACTCATCATCCAATTCCAAAATTCACTTAAAAGACATCTGCAAGTAGGCGTGATACAATTCCATTAAAACTTCAGAATACGTATGGGTAAGATGAGCATTCAGCATGGCCTCTCCAGCTCCCCACATGTACAGCCATATGTTACTAATCAGTATGCTTAGGTGACATTGCAACCACCATAGAATTTTGCTGGAGCATGAAGCACAGTGGCTGGGATCAAAATGTTTTGTTGGTTTTCCTTTCTTCATTGCTCTAGTTTGCAGTTTTCAAATTCTTTTGCAAGGAAGTCTAATGGACGCTGTAAAAAGGATGTTCTCCACGATTTGTAGAGCACGTTAAGTTCCTTGAATGGAACAGCCTGGTTTGGATTTAAATCAGGCCTATTTGCACTGGACGGTGGTGGAATGCTGCCTTTCTACTCACTCTTCACCTTCTCCCCCAGTAGCTGCCTCCTCTCTGAGCCCAGCCCACCGTATGAGATGACAGGCTAGGGTGGAAGGAAAGAGAGTAGCAGACTGCCACTAAGCGTTCCTCTGCCAGACAGTGAGGGATTCAGGGATTCAAGAGAGGAAGCCCAAGAAGCACTCCATTAAGCTCTACCAGAGTCCCGTAAGTGGAGCTGCTTTCACAGGTTCACTTCTCTCCCCAAAAACGACCATACAAGTGCATGGGAGGGAAATAAAGAGAACCATGCTGAACAAACAGCTCCCCCCTTCCCTTCCACTGATTTGACTGATGATGTAAGTTTAAAATATACATAGCTTTGAGTACCTTAAAGACCAAGGAGAGTGAGGAATCAGTGAGGACAGCTCAAGGAGATGTAACTAGCAGAAAGGGTTAAAATTGCACAAAGGAAATATCTGGAAACATTTCTTGGTATCTAACAGTAAAATAGGTCTATTAAGTCTGTGAATTAGTGTCTGAAAGGAAGCAGTATACACACAACTAGCTAGACAAAATGCAATAAAACAGGGGTTTGCAACCTTTTTTCATTTGCAGACCCTTAAAAAAAACTTTCGAATGGAGGTGCAGGCCCCTTTGGAAATCTAATCCTAATTCCAATTCCATGTCTACAGGCCACAGGTTGAAAACCACCGCAATAAAACATAAAAATACCATAGGGAGCAATCCTGCAATGGTCCTTACAGAAGCGTATGAACTAGATGACTTGATAGGTCTTCTCCATGTCTAAATGATTCATATAAATAATAGAAATTTACAAAAATATCCCAGCTACCATTCACCTATCTATCATTAATTGGAAATATATTGTGCAGCCATATGCTACTAACCAGATAAAAACATATTAAGCACGCATAGTGTCCAATGGAGCAGCAAACATAGGCCCAGTCCTGTAATATATACATACGTAACTTTATTCATGCAAATAGTCCCATTGATTTCAACAGGAATGTTCACACAAGTAAGGTTACTCAAGTGTTTACAGAACAGAATCAAAGGTCTTTGGGCAAGAAGAAAACTGATTCACTCTACAGCTTAGAAGAGATGTTGCAGTCACTTCCGGGAAAAACAAATGGGCAAGTAAAAGTGAGCATAGATATGGAAAATGAAAAAGAAAGGAATTTTAAACTGTGCAATACCAGCGTGCGGAACAAGAAGCTGAGCACAGGTGACAAGCTACATGCACAAATATGACTGCACTTAGAAGACATGCTAAGTTTAAGTCACATGTCAGGACCATGGTCTCTCTCTGTGGGCCATGTAAAATCTTTACAACATTTGGTTACAGTAATATAGTCTTTGAACCAAGTCAGATAAAGCAGAGCGCACAACACCACAGCACATAAGAAAACAAAACAAAACCTCTATTAAACAGCTATTGGTTTAACTCTTTTTACCTGAAAGTACATAAAATTCATCAGTTTTGTAACTTCGGGCTCCAGAACTTCCACAGTTTTTTCATAAATTTCTACTCGGTTAGGCTGTTCGTTACATTTAACCTGAAGAGAATCAAAGAAATAGTGATACTGAAAAGTCACTCCCAAATACAACTTCAGCAGAGACACAGCTCCAGAATGGCACATTGAACCAAGAAAATGTATTATAGTGCTGTTTATCCAAAGTTACGGCTAAATTGTTGTTTTTAACATCTCAAGCACAGTTTTCAGGGACTAACAAAAAAAATTCTCAGAGCTACCTGGATTCTTATATGGCACCCCTTACTGCAGTATCTGTGTGCCTCAGATAATAATGAATTAAGCCTATAAACATCCCTGTGAGGTAGGGCAGTATCTTCCCCATTTTATAGCTAGGGAATCAAGGCACAGTGACATTAAGTTACTTTCCCAGGGTCACAAAGACTGTGACTGAGTGGAGAACTGAACCCAGATCTTCTGAGGTCCAGTAATTTAACCAAAAGATGATCCTCTTCCTTCCATGGCAGCACAGATTTTATTTATTTATTTATTTATTTTGGAAAGTCCCTAAAATCAGAGAGCTGTCAAAAGAGGACTGTGATTTCATTTGCTTTTTCAGCTCATCTTAACTCTATTTTCAAAAACTTCAGTTTTTCAAGCACTTAAGTCCTAACTTTCGATTCACATCACCTGTGTGCATTATATAAATAAGCATGTACACCCACATGCACGAACACACACAAAAAATCTGGACTGCCTCAAACATTTAAAAAAAAGTGACCAGACCCAACATCCTATTTGACGATCTCCAGAGCAGTGTTTAATGGCTAGTTTACATCATCAAGTAACAATATGTTAAGTTGCTGATCACAATCACTTTGAATTTAAGCTTTAAATGCTTGCTGGCACTACCATCTCCATTTGTTTTCTGTTAAATGACATGGGAAATTTTGGTGTCAAATTAACACTACTATCAAAACTGCCCATCCAGTGCACATTATTGCTACCCTATTCGCAAATCAGCCAGGAAGCTTAATACAGAGTGACATTAAATGCTTCCTTAATTCCCTCACCAAAAAAAACATCCAGTCCTCAGGAGCTGAAAGTTTTGCTTCAACAACATTCCCAGTCTTGCTGGTGCAGGAGTAATTGCTCATTCTAGAGCTTTAAGGTTTATCCATAAAGCTATGTATCCACACAATCAGGAAAGAACTTGAGATGAAAGTTCAAGCACGGTCTGACAACTGAATGTTGCTCCTTTACCTGAGGAATGGCTCTTGAGCAGCTTCTCCATGTGTACAGCATGACGGCATACTCTTGACCGTCTTCCAACATTTCATTCTAAAATAAATAAATAAATTAGTATCAATACGAGAAGGAATGGTAAATACAGAAAAAAAATTTAAAAAATGCCATTATTTCTGTCTCTCTATGACACCTACACACACACACACACTCTGAGCCAAACAAACTTTTTTGTCTTACTAGGATGTACACATAACCGGTCACAATACTGAATGTTAACTGATATATCATCTTAAATAGTATGTTCAAATTGTCAGGTCATATTGGTTTTTTCAGTAAAGCAAGTTCTCTATGGCTAAGCACAACTCAAGCTGATTCGTCAATTATTGAAACAATTAGTTCAGCTACTGAACATGAAAAATTAATCCTAAAGCTAAAAATCGAGCTGTTCTTAGTCATTCATTTCAATAATATTCTACCATGAATGAATATGGACTATTTACAACACTATTTAATGCAATGAATATGTATCAGATTACTAAATGACACTTTACATCCACTAAAATATGAAGTCCAAGAGGTCAAACTTTGCTACTGACAAAACTAAACAACTATTAATCCTGAAGTATGTTACCTTTTAATCTATGAAGTATGTAGTATTTTACAAATTTAAGACATTAAAAACCACAGACAACAGAACTGCTACACTGGGAATAGATTAGGATCCATGTGGTTTTATATGGAATACAAGAGAGAAGTATTACTTTCAGAAAAAAATAGCATACAGCAACCCCTCAGGTATTGACCAAAATGCTAGAGTAGTGGTGGAAGTTTCTGGCACAGAAGATAAATTTATTCTCTGACAGTCAGAGTCTGGCTGTTGATAATACAGTACTAGCCTAACTTGGAAAACTTAAAAATATTGAATCCCTTAATGAAGCCTTGGGTACAGAAACTTCAGGCAATATTGGCTAACCCAGCCAAGAGGTTATTTGAGATGCACAAAAAAAAGAGTGAGCTAGCTCTACGTTTTCTATGAGAGATCATTCCTGACAGCTATGGCCATTTGAAGTCTGGTTGCTTACTTGGTTTCCTATTTTCTCCGTGCATGTTCATCCCTCTATAAGAAAGTTTTGTCAAAGATATATGCCTCTTCTCTCACAATTTTTTTTTTTAATAAAGAGTATATGTTGAAAATGTTTACTTACCATATTCGAATGAACAGTAGCTTGCTCAATGTATCTTGCAATGCCTGTGACAAATGCATTCCTGTCTTCAAAATTAGTGTTGAAGTTTGGCTGCATGAAAGAAAATAAACAAACATGTAACCCTTGGGGAAAATTTTCAAATGTGATATTTATTGCAACAACAACAAAAAGGACATATGCTTTTCCAGAAATTAAGGGGAATCTGTGACCAGGGACCTCTTGGTGCCAAGAGGCAGAGGGCACAGAAAGGGTTTAAAGGGGTTATGGGGATCCCCTAGATCAAGTATATGCATATATACACCAAAAGGTGGCATGTAAGGTCTCTACCAAAAGTCAGTAGCTCACTGGTGGTCAATCATTTAAAAACGTATGTATGGATAATATTTCAGGAGTCATGCATGCATGTTGATAATTATGTCTTAAAATCTGTGAGTTGGGGCTAGTCACCAGAAGGTGATAAACAAGTTCCTCCCAAGTAGGACCTAGTAAACAGTTATCTCCCTGTCTGGTCATGTATTGTATCCCTCACAATGTAAATATATTTGCATACTGATCCACCAAGCTAATCAAAATTGCTAAATCACAAAAAAGAAAAAGCTGCTGGGGAACCAAAACGAAACAAAACCAAAACAGCCAGGGGAGGTATCCTGTTTGTGAATGCAGACCATGGATTTTGGGGATATACGTAGGGGGCACTAGTTCACCTTGGATCCTTCATCTAAGGGACAAGCTACCAGCATGCATGTTTTATGAAAGAAGAATCACAGCCAACCAGGGCTGTTAAGCCCTGTGACAAAGACTTGGGTTGTGCTAAACTTTATTAGACAGGAAATTATCTTGTTAATTAAATGGAGGCTCTAGAATGTGTGTTATGCTTTTATTTTATTTGTATATAGTTGTTTGCAATACTTCTACCGACTTGTTATTACTTGAACCTCTGTTCTTTGTTAAATAAACTTATATTTGTTTTCACTATAAACAAATTTCAGTGCTGTGAGTTAAGCAAAGCAGTAGCCTGAGGTGAAGTTGGTAAGCTGAGGGTACTGTTCCTTTGGGAACAGCAGACCCGGAAATTCTGTGAATGTCCAGTGGACCAGAGGTTGCATATTCCAGGGGGATGCTCAAAGAGTTTGAGGGTTGGCGTCTGCCCATTGCTAACCTGCAGAGGAACAGCAGAGCCTGCATAGGTTGAGAGGGGAGTGCTTGCATTGGCCATGGCTGGTGGAGTCAGGGAGCTGATCTCTAGCAGGTTCAGACAAGGCTTTCACACTAAGGGTAGATGGTACTGAGGGGCCTCACAATCATGAGTACCTCTGAGGAGCGTCACAGTCTCATAATAGATACTCCTTACCTGGTAAAGCAGAGATGACGGAGGGGGTTCAATACATGGTTGTTGATCCGGCAATGGTAATTCTTCCAAGAGATCCACATTGGACAAAGCATCCTCTAAAGTAACCTGAGCAGTCATTTTGTCTCTGTGGGGGGGAAATTATGAAAAAAGGCTAATATGAAGAGCAAGGGAACAATTTATTTCTGGTGTGGGAAATACACAACATCCCTCGCACAGGCCCACTTAGCTAGAGACCACCCTAGAAGAGACAGTGTCAAACTGAAACCTCGTTAGTTTCAATATGAGTTAAGAGGAGTTTCAGGTTTCACACCTGCCCTGCATACTCCTGCCAATTTGTGTGTTTTTAAAATGTTTCTTTCTCCCCATCACAGTGTGACAGACCCACACATACAACAGGGAAAACTAACTGACGATACAACAGAAAAATAGAAACTAATTGAACAGAGCGTTGTCAAGGCAAGCAAACTAGAAAAATAGGGAAATCCTGTTTCCTGTAGTCTCTTTCAGTTATAGTAATTTGGGCAGAGTCTTGTAACTAGAGTAGGTATAAAATTTGTAGTTGACGAAGCTCCCTTATGGCCTTTTCCATGATTTTCCACAGTTGCTACCACCAGCTCAACAATTGTGGGAGAATTAAACGTAGACATGGTGTCAGCAGCCACTAGCATTTTAAACACAATGGTATCTAGAGCTGCTCTGATTAGGATTAATGATGTTGGATTTAAAAACCTGAGGACCACATAGAGCCATGTACACACTAGCCCTCCCACAGTTGCTACTGCAAATGAATCTGAACCGTCGATAGCTATAATAGGAAATTTTATGGTGAAAAATGACAGAGCACCTGTAGCACAATTCCATCATTACAGCACTGTAGTATATTGGTTTAACTGGATGTTTCTGTATATAACTTCCAGATCTCATGACTCACAATTCTTTAACCACTAAACAACACTGCTTCCCTACTTTCCTTTGCATAAAACTGTACATTCCCCCAGCAGCTATGGGGAGATTTTCATCACAGCAAGCACTTCCCTTAAAAGAAAATAACTAGCTCAGCTGACACAATTAATCTACAGAGCAACCAGCTTTCTGTTTTCTGAGAGTGATCTGGTGTCCTGAACAACAATCTTGCAACCAGGGTTTTGTGCCACTGTGATTCCTTAGAATACCAGTGCACACCCCATTGCTGCTGTACAGTGAGCAGGGGATGGATTCACAAATTCTAAGGCCAAAAAAGACCACTGTGGTCACCTAATCTGACCTCCTGTATAACTAGGGTTGTCAACCCTCCCAGTTTCTCTGGGAGTCTCCTAGAATCAGGCCCTATCTCCCAGAGGCTACTGCAGCCAAACAGGGCGATTTTGGGCACTCACAGTTCGGCAGCACAGTGGGGCTAAGGCAGGCTTTGTGCCTGCCCTCACTCCATGCCACTCCCGAAAACGGCCAGCACCGTCCCTGCGGCCTCTGTGGGGGATGGGGGGCAGGGAGTCTCTACATGCTGCCCCTGCCCCGAGCGCCGACTCCACAGCTCCCATTGGCTGGGAACTGCGGCCAATGGGAGCTACAGGGGCAGTGCCTGTGGGCAGGGTCAGTGTGCGGAGCTCCCTGGCTCCCCGCAGCCAGAAGCTGCTGCCAGAGGGATGTGCCGGTCGCTTTCGGGAGTTGGCCGAGGTAAACACCGTCTCCCTCACCCCCTCCCGCACTCCAACCCTCTCCCAGAGCCCCCATCCAAACTCCCACCCAGAGCCCACACCCTGCACCTCCTCCTGCACCCCAACCCCCTGCCCCAGGCTCAGCCCGGAGCCCCCTCCCACACCCAAACTCCCTCCCAGAGCCCACACCCCTCCTGCACCCAATCTCCTGCCCCAGGCTCAGCCCGGAGCCACCGCCTACACTCCGAACCCCTCGGCCACACCCCCTAGCCCAGAGCCCGCATCTCAAGCCCCTGCCCCAGCCCAGTGAAAGTGAGTGAGAGCAAGCAACAGAGGGCGGGGGGCTGGGGAAGGATGTTTGTGCCATTGGACAGTTGGCACCCCTATGTATAACACAGGCCATAGAACTTCCCCAGAATAATTCCTAGAGCATGTCTTTTAGAAAAACGGCCAATCTTGATTTAAAAAATTGTCAGTGATCCAGAAGCCACCACAACTCTTAGTAAATTGTTCCAATGGTTAATTAACTTCACTGTTAAAAAGACTATGCCTTATTTCTAGTCTGAATTTGTCTAGTGTCAACTTTCAGCCACTGGATTGTGTTATACCTTTCTCTGCTAGTCTGAAGAGTTCAGCATCAAATATTTGTTCCCCATGTAGATACTTACCAATTAATCAAGAAAATATGCAGTAAAATAGTAGTGCATTCTGAAGCTACCATGCAACTGGCTCTCCCCCACCAGCCACCTTTAGACTGTTCCGTCAGGAGAAGAAAAACATGCAAAAGTGATCCTGAACAAAACTTCTCCTTGGGCTGTCCCAGGTAAAAATTGCCCTGGCTCTACACTTTTGATCCAGTAGATCCCTGATCACCTGGTGAAAGATTCCTCATATGACTGGATCAGGTTTCTTCCCCCCTCCACCCGCTTTCTCTCCTTTACATGAAGCCAGGGAAGAGAGTAATATAGTGAGAATTTTGTGATGAAAGCTTAAAGGATGTGAAACAAATAGAAAAGGTAAAACAGAAAGAGTGGGCTGGCAATCAACATGTAAATACTGCTTTAGTTTGGAAGCGGAAGAATGAGGATCAGATGAGAGACTGAAAAATGAAACAAATGTGTGTTACTCCTGCACCAAAAAATTAAAAAATTCTGCACACAATATTTTTAAATTTGCAAAATTTTCCATATTTTATTTGTCGAAACAACATAGTATAATCACACCAGTTTCAATTATTTTGGTAATATATTTCAAAATACTTGTCAGCAAGTAGGTCTGTAACAATACAGACAACCCCACATTGTCTGCAGTCAGCCAGAGCCCCAGCTCTGAGCAAGGCTGAAATCTGTTATTTCCGCCAAAAGGAAGCATTTTGGTGGAAATCACAAATTCTGCGGGAAACATTAATTCTGCACAAACTCTTCATTGTGCAGTGGCACAGAATTCCCCCAGGAATACATGTGTGCATAGAACTTAGCAGCGATCTCATAAATACCTACTACTATTGGAAAGGTACAGCATGGAGAACATGGGTCTTTCACCGCTTAGGAATCACATTCAAACCCTAACTTAGGCCCCAAAACAATTTATTTATTCACATCAAACTTACTGCACAATTTGCAGCACCCTGCCAAAAAAAAAGGTGTAGGACTGGAACAACAGGTGAGTGTACTGGCAGAGCTGTGCTGGGAAACTTGCACAACACTGCCTATACCTAACTCAAGCTATTTCACCAGCACTAGGTTCATCCACAGAATTAAAATCTAAGGTAAGGCTAGAGTCTTACAGCTCAGTTAGCAACACTATCACTGAGTAGACCAATGCAGCTGAACAGTCATAAAACGCCAATTACTCAAGCAAGTGAGAATGAAGATGTGCCGCATAAGGAGATCAAAATATAGATAAAGTCTCAAAATATACTTCCTGAAACTGCATGAAAAACTGTTTTGTCAGGGCTACACTAGAAACAAAACTGTTTTCGATATCTGTTTAAGGGGAAGCCGTTGCTGGGAAAAATAAAATAAAAGGAAAGTGTTGAGAGTAACAGTTCAGTTTCCTAATACAAACCACAGTCAGATAGCTCTGAACCAAGAAAGGGCAGGCTTTTGACACTTGTGGCCCAAGTACTCTAAAAAAACCCTCAAAAAAACCCAAATAAGTCCCCTTGATCCCCAGATGTTCTGTTTCAAATAGAACAGTCACATTCTTTCCAGCACTAATGGATTAAATTATATAAGAAGCTCTCCTCTTTACTTCAATCTTCTATCTGCAGAGTAAATATTTTAGTCTGTTTGCTTTAATGAAATGTTCTCAAACGTTCATTTTAAAAAGTCCACCAAAGCACAAGCAAAGGAAAATCCCCCGCCCCGCACCCCGACTTCATCTTTCCATTCACTTAAATAGTGCATTGCAGAGAAAACTCTACTTGGGAGATATGCTAGGTAAAAGAAAAGCTTCCTGTTGCCCATTCAGAGTTTTGCTAGAGAAACACAGGAAAGCATGTTTTTCAAGACCTGCATTGCCTGATTCTACGACAGCCTGTGCCCGGTGACTTCAGTTCTCCTGTCTGTCGCATACTGCTGCAATTTCATACATTCAACTGCTTTGGAGGTGACAAAATAAGAGTGAAAAATGGTATCGGAATGCTTTGTTCTGCTGATCTAGATACCTAATGGATTGTAATGCTTCCACGAATTAAATACTTTTGTTCACCATTCTGTCTCAGGCTTTAACTCTCATTAAGAGAATAAGATGTGGAAGAGGAACAGGCATCTTCCTGTTTAGTTTTGACAAGTTTGCAGATTGTGTGAAGGAAGATTCTCACTTCCTTCCCATCAACAACTAATAAGCAAACTGAGCATCAGTATCTGGGTATGACATGTAAAACAGCTGACACAGGGCTCATCTACACAAATAATCTTACCCGATCAGCAGATTGGTTTCTATAAAGTAAGTCCCCAATCATGTTACAACATGTTGGTTTTACAAAAGGTAGATCATGCCAAACCAACCTGATCTCCTTCTTTGAGAAGGTAACAGATTTCTGAGACAAAGGAAACGTAGTGGATCTAATTTACCTCGATTTCAGTAAGGCATTTGATACAGTTCCACATGGGGAATCACTAGCTAAATTGGAAAAGATGGGGATCAATATGAAAATTGAAAGATGGATAAGGAATTGGTTAAAGGGGAGTCTACAACGGTTCATACTGAAAGGCGAACTGTCAGGCTGGAGGGAGGTTACTAGTAGAATTCCTCAGGGATCGGTTTTGGGACCAATCTTATTTAATCTCTTTATTACTGACCTTGGCACAAAAAGCGGGAATGTGCTAATAAAGTTTGCAGATGACACAAAGCTGGGAGGTATTGCCAATACAGAGAAGGATGACCTTGTAAACTGGAGTAATAGTAATAGGATGAAATTTAATAGTGAAAAGTGCAAGGTCATGCATTTAGGGATTAATAACAAGAATTTTTGTTATAAACTGGGGACGCATCAGTTGGAAGTAATAGAGGAGAAGGACCTCAGAGCATTGGTTGATCACGGGATGACTATAAGCCGCCAATGTGATATGGCCGTTAAAAAAGCTAATGCAGTTTTAGGATGCATCAGGCGAGGTATTTCCAGCAAAGATAAGGAGGTGTTAGTACTGTTATACAAGGCACTGGTGAGACCTCATCTGTAATATTGTGTGCCGTTCTGGTCTCCCATGTTTAAGAAGGATGAATTCAAACTGGAACAGGTACAGAGAAGGGCTACTAGGATGATCCGAGGAATGGAAAACCTGTCTTATAAAAGAAGAATCAAAGAGCTTGGCTTGTTTAGCCTAACCAAAAGAAGGCTGAGGGGAGATATGATTGCTCTCTATAAATATATCAGAGGGATAAATACCATGGAGGGAGAGGAATTATTTAAGCTTAGTACCAATGTGGACACAAGAACAAATGGATATAAACTGGCCATCAGGAAGTGTAGACTTGAAATTAGATGAAGGTTTCTAACCATCAGAGGAGTGAAGTTCTGGAACAGTCTTCCAAGGCAAGTAGTGGGGGCAAAAGACATATCTGGCTTCAAGACTAAGCTTGATAAGTTTATGGAGGGGATGGTATGATGGGATAGCCTAATTTTGGCAATTAATTGATCTTTGACTATTAGCGGTAAATATGCCCAATGGTCTGTGATGGGATGTTAGATGGGGTGGGATCTGAGTTACTACAGAGAATTCTTTCCTGGATGCTGGCTGGTGAGTCTTGCCCACATGCTCAGGGTTTAACTGATCGCCATATTTGGGGTCGGGAAGGAATTTTCCTCCAGGGCAGATTGGCAGAGGCCCTGGTGGTTTTTCGCCTTCCTCTGCAGCATGGGGCACGTGTCACTTGCTGGAGGATTCTCTGCACCTTGAAGTCTTTAAACCACGATTTGAGGACTTCAGTAGCTCAGGCATAAGTTAGAGATTTGATACAGGAGTGGGTGGGTGAGATTCTGTGGCCTGCGTTGTGCAGAAGGTCAGACTAGACGATCATAATGGTCTCTTCTGTCCTTAAAGTCTATGACTCTATGTTTTGGTCTTGTCCATGTAGATGAGCCAAAACTGTGTTTCAACCCAGGTATAGAATCATACCCTGGGCCCCCTGCATCCTGTGCAATAAGTTACAAAGTCTGGAAGAACAGTCTCGTCCAACTGAAAGAAAGGAGGTATAGGTAGGGAACAGGTGAGGCTTTTGATATTCAGGAAGATGTGGGTGTTTGATTGTTACTAGCAAAGGGATAAATTGCCACTTTCCCTCTTCCCTATGGGCAGGTGCAGCGGTAACTACATTTGTGGAAGGGGAAAAAAACTACCTTCCCCACTGTATCCCTCCCCAATATTTGTCACTACAGCCAGCATATACTGATGCCTAGTTTGCTTGTTAATTGTTGATGGGAAGGAAGTGTGATGTTTCCACTAAAAAGATAAACAGTAAAATAAGTTAAAGGTAACCTAAAATTATTTTTTTCAAACTGGACTAATGTCTTTAACAGGCTGGCAGTGTTTTCATGAAGCTAAGCACTGCCTCTTGTTAATGGATGTTGATCCTGCTGAGAGAAGGTTAAGTGGAATTTAACCAGCTGGCTTATTATCGCACCTGGCTTATTATCCCACCTAGATATAGACTCATAGACTTTAAGGTCAGAAGGGACCATTATGATCATCTAGTCTGACCTCCTGCACAATGCAGGCCACAGAATCTCACCCACCCACTCCTGTAACAAACCCCTAACCTATGTCTGAGTTATTGAAGTCCTCAAATTGTGGTTTGAAGACCTCAAGCTGCAGAGAATCCTCCAGCAAGTGACCTGTGCCCCATGCTGCAGAGGAAGGCGAAAAACCACCAGGGCCTCTGCCAATCTGCCCTGTAGGAAAATTCCTTCCTGACCCCAAATATGGCGATCAGTTAAACCCTGAGCATGTGGGCAAGACTCAGCAGCCAGCACCCAGGAAAGAATTCTCTGTAGTAACTCAGATCCCATCCCATCTAACATCCCATCACAGACCACGGGGCATACTTACCTGCTGATAATTTGGCAATTGATCTTTGATTAATTGCCAAAATTAGGCTATCCCATCATACCATCCCCTCCATAAACTTATCTAGCTTAGTCTTAAAGCCAAATATGTCTTTTGCCCCCACTACTCCCCTTGGAAGGCTATTCCAGAACTTCACTCCTCTAATGGTTAGAAATCTTTGTCTAATTTCAAGTCTAAACTTCCTGATGGCCAGTTTATATCCATTTGTTCTTGTGTCCACATTGGTACTAAGCTTAAATAATTCCTCTCCCTCCCTAATATGAATCCCTCTGATATATTTATAAAGAGCCATCATATCCCCCCTCAACCTTCTTTTGGTTAGGCTAAACAAGCCAAGCTCTTTGAGTCTCCTTTCATAGGACAGATTTTCCATTCCTCGGATCATCCTAGTAGCCCATCTCTGAACCTGTTCCAGTTTGAATTCATCCTTCTTAAGCATGGGAGACCAGAACGGCACACAGTATTCCAGATGAGGTCTCACCAGTGCCTTGTATAACGGTACTAACACCTCCTTATCTTTGCTGGAAATACCTCGCCTGATGCATCCTAAAACTGCATTAGCTTTTTTAACGGCCATATCACATTGGCGGCTCATAGTCATCCTGTGATCAACCAATACCCCGAGGTCCTTCTCCTCCTCTGTTACTTCCAACTGATGTGTCCCCAATTTATAACTAAAATTCTTGTTATTAATCCCTAAATGCATGACCTTGCACTTTTCACTATTAAATTTCATCCTATTACTATTACTCCAGTTTACAAGGTCATCCAGATCTTCCTGTATGATATCCCGGTCCTTCTCTGTGTTAACAACACCTCCCAGCTTTGTGTCATCCACAAACTTTATTAGCACATTCCCGCTTTTTGTGCCAAGGTCAGTAATAAAAAGGTTAAATAAGATTTGCCCCAAAACTGATCCCTGAGGAACTCCACTAGTAACCTCCTTCCAGCCTGACAGTTCACCTGGTAGATGGAAGTGGTTGTCAATTGAGAGAGAATCTAGGGTGTGATCTGTGCAGTCCTGATCTAGAAACCTTAGGAGCAGCTTGGGAAGGCTGCTTGTATTGAACTTTGTTATTGTTAATTTATTTGTTAATAAATCCACACCCCACACAGGGCAGGGGGCAGGCTCTGAATCTACATGGTGGACTTTGAGAGAAGGTTGGAAAAGGTACTAGTCACAGTGTTCTTTTTCGCTTAAAGGTAGTTTGAGTTTTTCTGGGTTTGGGGAAGAGTTTGGCTACCCCACTGCACTTTTTCTTAATCTAAGGGCTTGTCTGTACTTGAAATGCTACAGTTTATATCCTGGAGTTTTAGACAATCTATTAGGTAGGCTACGCCCAGATATGTGAGCACCTTGAAAGTAAGAACCGAGACCGTGAACTGGACTCACTAATCTATGGAAAGTCAATGTAGAGAGCAGAGGACAGGTTTGATGTGCTTACATTAGCCCACATTACTAAAGACTGTGGGGCCACCTTTACACATTTAGGGCTTGGCTACACTTACAAGTTGCAGCGCTGGTGGAGGCTTTCCAGCGCTGCAATTATACCCCGTCCACACTTGCAGGGCACAACCAACGCTGCAACTCCCTGGTTGCAGCGCTGGCTGAAAACCCATCCCGGCAGGGGTATAAGGAGTGCAGCGCTGGTGATCCAGCGCTGCTCAGCAGGTGTGGACACTCACCAGCGCTTTAATTGTCCTCCAGGGAATAAGGAGTTATCCCAGAATTCCTGTTCAGCCACTCTGCTCATCAGTTTGCACTCTACTGCTCTTGCCTCAGGTGACCCGCCCTTTAAATGCCCCGGGAATTAAAAAAATCTCCTTCCTGTTTGCTGCAGCCAGGTGTGTGTGGAGTGCAATCAGTTAATCTTTCCAGGTGACCATGCCTCCACGCGGCAAACGAGCCCCAGCATGGACAATGGTGAGCTGATGGACCTCATCAGTGTTTGGGGGGAGGAATCTGTGCAGGCACAGCTGCGCTCCAGCCGTAGGAATTACGATATCTTTGAGCAGGTATCAAGGTCCATGCTGGATAGGGGCCATGATCGGGACGCACTACAATGCAGGGTGAAAGTTAAAGAGCTGCGGAGTGCCTATTACAAAGCCCGTGAGGGCAATCGCGATCCGGAGCTGCCCCACGACCTGCCGCTTTTACAGGGAGATGGACGCGATACTTGGGGTGACCCCACTGCCAATCCCAGGACAACGTTGGACCCTTCTGAGCCGGCTGGGGGACAGGAGGAGGAGGAGGAGGCGGAGGCGGGGGGGGGGAGGAAACCGCGAGTGAAGCTCCTGGGATGGGGGAAGACACCCCAGAGTGGGCATGCAGCCAGGAGCTCTTCTCAAGCCAGGAGGAAAGTACCCAATCGCAGCAGCCAGCAGTTGCAGAAGGACAAGCAGAGGAGCAGGTTACCGGTAAGCGGCTTTTATTTTCTGGGTGGAAATGTTTCTGGAGAGGAAGGGGGGTTATGGCTGCATGCATGCCAGACTAGATGTGGAATAGCCCGTTGATGTGGTCTATCACGTCGCGGTAATCTGCTTCAGTTATCTCAGCAGAAGTTTCATCCAGAGCGTGGGCAATATGCCTGCGCAGGTTTATAGGCAGAGCCACTGTGTTCCTTGTCCCAGTCACGCTGACGCGTCCGCGCCACTGTGCTGCAGTGGTGGGGACCATTTCTGAACACCGGCAAGCCGCATAGGGTCCCGGGCGGAATCCACATTGCTCTAAAAGAGCCTCCCGCTGTTCCCTAGTGACTCGTAGCAGGGAGACATCTTCCAGGATTAACTCCTGTGAAAAATGTTGGGAGACTCTTTAGTGAAGAGATAGGGAGATAGTGAAGATCACCACTGAGCTGCATCTTCACTCAACCCCTCTATCACTCCAGATTACCCAAGCAACCAGCTCCCTCTATCAATCAAGCCCCATTTCTCCTCTATAAGCACCCCTCACTCACCATTTCGTGGCTTCTGTCGTGTTATGCGTGTGGTAAAGAATGCTAAAGTGAGAACTCCTCAGTGTAACAATTCATGTCTGGAGATAGTGGATACAATGCTGCCCTGTTAAATGTTGTCATTTCTGGTTTCTACAGTGACCTTGACTACTGGACTGAGCAGATGTTCCACAGCACAGAGGCTTCAAAATTTGAGAAAAAATCCCCGAAAGAGCAAAGAGGACATGCTGAAAACTGTTCTTCATCACTCTGCTAGAGAGAGTAAGGAATTGAAGGAGTGGAGAGAGAAGGAAAGCAGGATCCGCAAGAGAAATGCAGTGGCCAAGAGGAAAAGCACAGAGCGGCTGCTAAGCATCCTGTCACGCCAAGCGGACTCTATCGAGTCACTCGTTGCCATGCAAGCAGAGCACTACCGTGCTACTCCCCACCCCGTCCCAAAGCTTTTTGCCTTGTGCCCCAATGTCAGCTCAAACCACCTTTCCCCAGCATTCAGGTTCTTACCACCACCAGCTGCCTCCAACACCTGTACGTTCCCCAACCAGCCCTGATACTACCACCACCCTTACCCTCTGCACTCAACCCCCATCACCATGCAGTATATGCACCCTGAAGTGCAGGATTCATTAAACAGCACTCCAGACAGGACATATGCAAACTTGTGACTGTACAGTTCACCAACCCACACCCCTGCCCTCTTGTGTTCATGAAATGTTGTGTGTCTGTCTGTCAAGGAAGTTTTTTTCTTTTCAATAAAACAATTCTTGGCTTTGAAAACAGTCTTTATTATAGCAGATAGTGAAAGATACCTTAGCCCAGTAAAGAAAGAGGCACTGCAAATCATTTTAGGGGTAATAGAATAACAGTGTAAACAGTGCAATTCACTCCCATGCAAGGCAGCAAACATTACTGTTGGCTTTCAGCCTCAAATTCTTCCCTCAAGGCATCCCTAATCCTTGTAGCCCTGTGCTGGGCCTCTCTATTAGCCCTGCTCTCTGGCTGTGCATATTCAGCCTCCAGGACTTGAACCTCGGTGGTCCATGCCTGACTGAATGTTTCACCCTTCCCTTCACAAATATTATGGAGGGTACAGCAAGCGGATATAACCGCGGGGATGCTGCTTTCCCCCAAGTCTAGCTTCCCATACAGAGATCTCCAGCGAGCTTTTAAACGGCCAAAAGCACACTCCACAGTCATTCGGCACCGGCTCAGCCTGTAGTTGAACCGGTCCTTGCTCCTGTCAAGCTTCCCTGTATAGGGTTTCATGAGCCAAGGCAGTAACGGGTGCGGGGTCTCCAAGGATCACAATGGGCATTGACGTCCCCTACTGTGATCTTCCTGTCTGGGAAAAAGTCCCTGCCTGCATCTTCCTCAACAGGCCACTGTTCCGAAAGATGCGTGCATCATGCACCTTTCCAGGCCAGCCTGTGTAAATGTCAATGAAACGCCCGCGGTGATCCACAAGCGCCTGGAGAACCATAGAGAAATACCCCTTACGATTAACGTACTCTGATGCCAGGTGGGGGGGGGGCAGAATAGGAATATGCGTCCCATCTATCGCCTCCACAGTTAGGGAAACCCATTTGTGCAAAGCCATCCACAATGTCCTGCACGCTCCCCAGAGTCACGGTCTTTCTTAGCAGGATGCGATTAATTGCCTTGCAAACTTGCATCAAAACGATTCCAACGGTCGACTTTCCCACTCCAAACTGGTTCCCGACCGACCGGTAGCTGTCTGGAGTTGCCAGCTTCCAGATTGCAATAGCCACCCGCTTTTCCACCGTCAGGGCAGCTCTCAATCTTGTGTCCTTGCGCCGCAGAGTGGGGGCGAGCTCAGCACACAGTCCCATGAAAGTGGCTTTTCTCATACGAAAGTTCTGCAGCCACTGCTCGTCATCCCAGACTTCCATGACGATGTGATCCCACCACTCAGTGCTTGTTTCCCGAGCCCAAAAGCGGCGTTCAACGGTGCTGAGCATTTCCGTGAATGCCACAAGCACTTTAGTGTCACACGCGGCAGGAGAATCGATATCGATATCATCGTCAGACTCCTCACTGTCACTTTGGAGCTGAAGGAATAGCTCGACTGCCAAACGTGTTGTGCTGGCGACACTCATCAGCACAGTCCTCAGCAGCTCGGGCTCCATTTGCCACAGAAATCGCGATTCACACAGAGAGTAAAACAGAAAGACACAATGGCGCCAAACGTTGCCGGAAAGAGTGAATGCTGGGATGTGAAGCGATGCACCACGGGGCGTTGGCACACAGGAAGCGGAATGACCCGCACACTTCCTTCCCCTTCCCACAATACTCAGCGCCAAAATGGGACGAGGTGCTCTGTGGGATAGCTGCCCACAATGCACCTCTCAATACAGCGCTGGAAAGTGCTGCAAGTGTGGCCACACTCCAGCGCTGGCCCTACACAGCTGCATGACCAGCGCTGTAACTCCCAGCGCTGCAATTTTCAAGTGTAGCCAAGCCCTTAGTTAAGCAGAAAGGGACAGTCCTCCTCCCCTTTTGAATACCACTTAATGTAAATTAAATGGTCATCTGACTGCAAAGTTAGCACCTTAATGAAACAGATGGGTGAAATGCAGACCTCTCAGAACCACTGCTTGAGTCTCTCTGCATATTCAGCCAGACATCTCTGCATCGATTTACTTGCTCGGGGATAGCAGACTGTTGCAACACTCCCCCTGATTTGTTGAGCCTTCATGCTAGTTGCTGATATGAGGAAGGACAATGCAATATACTAAGTGTACTATGGAATTTTTAGCGCCTCGCAGTAGGATCCATGTTCCCACTTAAGTGTGTGGCAGGCTGGTGCGCTTTAGATTTACACCCCATCTTGCCAGACACAAAATTTGTGTAGTCTGACCTGCATAATCACCCCCCCTTCTTTTTTTAAGGCCAAAAGTCTATGAATGAATCATTACTTGGAGTCTTTAAACTGAGATTGAATATCTTTCTGAAGATATGCTCTAGTTCAGCCTCAGGTTATTAGGCCTGATAATCTTAATTTACCTGTCAGAGAAGACTAAATCCCTCCACTGCAGCAATTACTAGATGAAATTCTATGGTCTTTGTCATACAGGAGGTCAGACTAGATTAATATGATTGTATCTTCTGGCCTTAAAAATCTTTAAAAATGTGGCTCCCAGCCAGGAGCCCCGTCCAAGGCAGTGGGGGGTGGGAGCTGGGCTCTAGCTGCCCAGCTTTCTTGTCAGTTTCAGGGCTCCTGCTCTGAAATTGACAAGACAGCCAACAGCTAATGTAAGTAATGCAGTGTCTATGCAGATATTGTGAAACCCTAACTACGCCTCTGGTGGAGGTGGAGTGATTATGTCGGTGTAGTAGGGCATTTACATCAGCAGGAGTGAGGCTGTAGTGTAGACACTGACGGTTGACGTAAGCTGCCTGTGTAGTGTAGACCAGGCCATAGTCTTTAATGTATTTATCTGAACAATACCCCTGGTGAGGTAGGGAAGTGCCATTATCCTCATTTTACAGACGGGGAACTGAGGCACAGAAAAACTAAGTGACTTGCCCAAGGTCACACAGGAAGTCTGTGTCAGAGCAGGGAACCAAACCCGATCTCCCGAGTCCCAGACTAGCACCCTAGCCACTGGGCATCTTCCCCCTTTGCACAGCTAATGCAGTATCTATTGTCCAGAATATAAAGATATATTTCAAAATATTTTCCAGCCTTAACTAATTACAAAAATAGCTTTTCTTGTACTACTGGGTCCGCAGGGCTCAAACTGGAAAGAGCAGGGGAGAGGTACACAGCAACACAGCTCTCACAAGCTGTCATTTTGCACTCAAGAATTTAAGCTTTCATTTTAAAGTTAAAAAAAAATAACCCTCATGGTTGTGAAAGAAATCTTCAAAACGTGAATGTGCCATTGCTTATGTAGGGATGCTTGCCTGAGCATGAAACAATGGCAGAGAGCTGCAAACAGCATTTGTTCATCTCAGTAAGGTGTTAGAACAGATTCTCAAAGATGTCATTTAGGTATTAAAACTGTTAATTATTTCACTGCTGATTAAAGCATATAAAAAGAAGAGGGAAGATCATATTATGAGGATCTGCACAGTCTGCTGTAAATCAAAATACCACCACTTATTTTCCACCTCCCTCCTCAAATCACGGAGTCAAGCCCAAGTACCCTGGATAGAATTCAGTAGAGCGCCTGAGCTCCATTGAGATTGAGGCAAGTCCAAAGAGCCCATAAGAGCATGCATGATCATATTTTGAAGGTCTGCACAACCTATTGTGAGTGGCATCCCATTTTGTCATCTCCAGCATGCACAGTTTAGCTTGTAAGCAGAGCTTGGAAGAACGCACACATTCTCCCCCCCCACACACACACACAATTTAAGTCCTAACCTAGATATAGAGAAGGACACTAAAATCAGAGGTGAAATTATAATGTTTTAAAAGGGGTATCTGATATTGCTATTTGGTTGTCACTATTTAAAGATCAACTATTGAATCAGCAGCCAAAATAGAGCCTTAGCTGGATTCTCAATACAGTTTAGCTGGTTTAAATCTACATATACAAGCTCCCTTACACTAGCATAACGGGCTCCAGCATGATATGACAGCGAATCTCCAAATATTTTGAAGTGATAAACCATCTCTCAGGGTATGGCTACACTTAGAGGTGCACAGCGCTGCGGCGGGAGCGCTCCCCGTGGGGATTAGCTTACAGCGCTGGGAGCCACTGTTTACACTGACGCTTTGCAGCGCTGTAACTTGCTGCACTCAGGGGGGTGTTTTTTCACACCCCTGAGCGAGAAAGTTGCAGCGCTGTAAAGCGCCATTGTAGCCAAGCCCTCAGTAGTTAAGGTTGTGACTAGCTGTTTCCAAAGCACAATTTTGAAACTGCCTTCTCACTCTGCCAAAACTACACCATTCCACTTAAAGCCTATTGTATGCATACAGCTGCCTACGGATATTTTGGGGTGGATAGCAGGACATGACATTGATAGGATATATGACTTTTTATTTAAAAAAAAAAAATCACCACCTGTGTTTCACTTTTTAAAAAAAGGGCTGCTCCAAGAAACTTCAAAATTTGTTACATTCTTTTGTCCTCAGTGAGGCCTGGTGCTTTTTAATATTTCAGCTTATACAGTTGTTTAATCCCCCCCCCCCCCGAATCTCAAGTCCCCATATGCAAAATAATCTCTATCTGCAGGCTCTACCATTAGAATACCTTCACCAGAGCTCAGTAACAAGAGAGGGCTCAGAATGGCATGTGGAGAACAGCATGAGAAGCTGTAAGAAGGAACGGCATCATTCTGATATAATCCCAAGGTTTGGGAGCTAAACTTATTGCCACAACAGGTCTCCTAGCCTTCAGGCTCTCTCTACTTCAAATAGTAAGGACTCAGTCATATCAAGTATCACACATCACTATTTTTAAGGTGTCTCAAAAAAATAAGGAAGTTCCCAAACAAAAGATCTTAATTTACAACAATATTTTAGTCATTTACAAAGCACACCTGAAACTCTGGAAATTCTGAATTAAGCTTTAAAAGAAGCATAAATCAGAAAGCCAACAATTTAGATTGCTATAGTGCAAACAACCTACAGGGTCAGGAAGTCCGCAAATATTTAAAAGGGGTGCCAATGCACATACAATCTTCCGGGGAAATACCACATTAGTCCACCACGATAGCTACAGATTTGCATTAATTGCTGCTGTCAGAGCTCAGAAGGAGGGATTGGAAACTCTCACTCACTGTAGGCCAGATAGAGTTTACAATGGAGCCTACAGCCTGTCCTGCTGCCCCTGGAGAAGCCGAAGATGGAGACTGTGACTTACTGAGTTGCACGCTCTCTCTCTCTCTCTCTCTCCTGTTCTGAGGAAGGAGTAAACTACAACATGTATTGTATGCTCCCCAACATGCCAATATAACTTCATTGCTAGGCATATTGCAGGGGTTGGCAGGGAGAGTCCAGTCTGCCAACATGCACAAGAGGGAACAGTAGTTCTGCAAAGCTTGCTTCCCACCACGTGCAGGAAGTGGTGGCATGGTATAAGAATAGCAGCATACCCATCTACTACCGGGTACTTTGCATAGCCACGCAGGACAGGGTATGAGCTGGCTCTTTATAAACAAGGCTTTAAAACTGACAGAGACCCAGAATGAAGAAATATGGATTGATAATGCACAAGGATGCGTGTGAACTCTGCCTCAGTAAACTTAAATATTTTGAGTTCCTTGAACACCACTTGTACATATTACACTTTACATCAAACCAGAAGAGCCTCAACAATTTTGATTTGAAAATAAAAATTAATTTTGTAACCCAAACAAAAGAAAAGTTTTATTGTATTAGGTCACCTGCAAATTTTCAACACGAGTTCCAAAAATTTCATCCAAAATACTGTGCCTGAATATGAACTAATAATATATATTAAAAAAATGTCTTTACAATAGTACTTTCTATTTTGTGGAGGAAAATGAGTGTTAGAGAGTTTAAATGTCATAAAATCAAAATTTTACATGCCCAGATACATTTTTCACCATTCTGCTACAAATTGGACAACATTTTTAAAACCAGCCTGCAAACATTTATTCATGTTCTTTTGTTCAAAATAATTTAAAGAGGAAGTCACTCTGCTTTTTAGAGAGTGTTTCCTGTAGGGTCAGTTTTCCTCTCTCCTGACATTGAGGAAACGTGTCTCAATCTCACCTGAATCAGAGTAACTTCAGACTGAATGTATATACCAAAATTATAATGACGTCACATTCAATTAATTCAAATGTAAATCCGCAAGATAGTTTTTAAAACAGTAATACCAAAGCTCACCAAGTTCCGGGGTAGAATGTAAAATAAGGGAGGTGCTGATGAGACTGGGAGCCTCTATATAGCTCTTAATCAGAAAGGAGAAGATGCTTACTCCTTATACGTTTGCTAAGTAGATATGCACTTAAGCCAATGTTTAATTGCTCTGCTGAATTTTTGGGCCTAAAAGCCCAAGGGCCCAACCCTGCTCTCATTGAAGTCATTGGGAATGTTGCCATTAACTCCCCTGGGAGCAGGCTCAGTCGAGGTAGCAGAGACATTTGAGTTTATAGGAAAGAATAAATTTTAATTTTCTGCCAGCACAACAGTTTCAAACTTCTTCTATTCCATTTGCTCATTGTTTTTTGTTTATACATATTTTTTTACTGGCTTGTAAGAAACAAACCAGTTAAAGTACTTTCTATGAAGAATTAAAGGAACTTTGCATCATCCTACATGATGTTCCTTATCAGAGAAAATGATTAAAAACCGTAAGGCTTTGACTGATCACATAGGTCTTTGTAAGAGAACAGCTACCAAAAGTTAATTTTTCTTCCAGCAGAAGTGTAGTAGGGAGCTAATATTAACATTAGCAAAGAGTCCTGTGGCACCTTATAGACTAACAGACGTATTGGAGCATGAGCTTTCGTGGGTGAATACTCACTTGGTCGGATGTATTCACCCACAAAAGCTCATGCTCCAATACATCTGTTAGTCTATAAGGTGCCACAGGACTCTTTGTTGCTTTTACAGATCAAGACTAACACGGCTACCCCTCTGATACCTGAATATTAACACTGAATGTTCTTCCATGCAGTGGATTCTAGGATTTCTCTCAATTTTTCCCAATGAAAGAAGTTACTATAGCTCTATTTCAATTTAAAAGAAGCCAGTTTAATGTGAACAAACATCTTACATAATCAACTTAGATTAAACAGAATATGATTTAATAAAAAAAAATCTCTCTCATTAATTGTTTCCAAAGTGTTTCACAAAACAGTAAAATATTTTTCTGGTTGTTCAGACATTGTAGGCCAAATCCTGCAGCCATTATGTTTTCATATGCAATTCTCTCTCTCTCTCAGTACCTTGGATGACATCAGAATATTCCTCTTTCAACAAAACCTTCTGAGTTCTTTTTGTGATTTGAGCCCTTCTTTGTTTCTGAGCAACAGATGTGCATAAATTGAAGCAGCAAGGAAAAAATGCTTTCATGTCATTCACCAGTTTAGCTGATTAAAAACAAAAAACTAGAGAGCAAGCAGCAGCTGACAGGGCCTTTATGCAGCAGACTTGATACGCAGTCAAGCTTTTTAAAACGATAAGTTTACAATCACAGATCAAAACAAAAAAGACAAAAAAAGAATGATTACGCCAGCCTGGTAGCCTGGCAACAGCCAAAAGAACTGTCACACGATGGAAATAATTAGCATGGTATCAGGCTAGGGAGGGGCTGCACTGTTCAACCTCTCTGGCTGCTGGTTGGAGCAGAAAGACCTAGCGCTGGAGGAAACTTGGGTAAGTGAGGTAACAAGCAGGTACAAATCTGAGGGGAGAGTGAACCACATGCGGAAAATACTGGGCAGGCATGGGGGAGCTCCAGAATGACATGCAAAATAAAGTGCTGAGTGCCTAACCACACTTGATTTTGTTTTTAATGAAAAATGCTTCACCTGGCTGTCAATCAGCTTTCTATATATTGTGGGTAAAACCACATATCCTCTTACGAGTGTGTGTTACACTACTGAAAACAATGTGGTTAACAACACCAATAAACCCCCATTTGTTTTCAAACTCGTATTGGGTCAGAAAAATCTGCACCAGACTAACCACATATATCTGTTGACATTTTTATTATTAGCAACACATGGAACAGCCCATACTGCCTTGGCTCTAAGGGCGAGGCAATGTCAGTTATTTTGGTGGGAGCCTAAAGGACCACTTAAGTGACCCAGAAGTGGTGTTTTCTCTCCAGTCAGTACTGAGCCAATAACCCAGCATGGTATTAGGTGGCCACTGAGCTGCTAGAAATGATGTCACTTAGCTGAGGGGGCAAACTTATGTAACTGACCCCTTGTGTGGTCCAAAGGGCCAATCAACACTTGCTACAACAGTAGTGGTGTTAAGCTCGGTCTATCATTCTCCTTGCAGCTCCAACTGCATATAATATTCTTCTTCACTTCCTATCCAGAACTGTGGCCAACTGCTGAACAGCTATTTTCCACCCCCCAGATGGCTGCATTTCAGTAAAGGATGAGTGAGCGCTCTAAAACACTTTGGGATCCTTCAGGATGTAAAGTCCTATAAAAAATGTAAATTTGTCCATGTTGGAAGCACTTTCTGGTAGATAGAGAATAAGAGGTTTGGTTTTATTTAGAATAGTTGTCATTATAAGTTGAGTAAAAAAATTAAAATGTCTATTTAACAATTAAAAATGAATGTATGCACCACAGACTTACACTGCAGAAAATATAAAGGGACAAAGATTAAGATTTATCTTGCATAATCCAAAGGTATAATCTGTACATTCCTTATATAGCTTTATGTGCCAAAATATAAATCACAGTAATAGTGAAATTCTCAGCTGTTTTGGAATGACACAACCCACTCTGAAGTCAGCAGCTGTCTCCAGAATCAATATGGTCAGAAGCCAATTCTCATACAAATAATTCCATATTATTCAGAGAACTCCTAGGAGAAGTCTTAATCCCAGTGATCCTTGCTACAATAGCTTCCTTACTACCAAGTTAAGAAATTTTCACAGAAAGGCAATCCCAGTCTCACACTAACTCTTCACTGCAACCCCTGGACAAATCATTACCTCTGTGCCTCAGTTTTCCAGCATATGAAATGGGAATACCAATGCTTTTCTACCAGAAAGTGCTGCTGTGAGGATTACTATTTATAATACTTTGTAACCAAAGCTGTCCTAAGTACAACTGCACAGCAATTTCTGTACTACATTAGCTACAAGAAAGGTTCCAAACTTATAAGGAGCAGTCCCATAGGGGATACCAGCCCACCTCTACAGGATCACATTATTCTCCCTTGGGAAGTTACTTAACTAGCTGCACCCTTATGTTCTCTGAAAACCACCGGTCTATAGCAACAGGCTGGGAGCAAAGCAAGCAGAAAGAAGAACAGACCCAAACAGAAGTAATAGGGAAGAAACAGACCCAGTAGATTGTGAGGACAGTTGTGGGAGATACACAGGAGGAGGAAAGAGAAAGGGAGATTAAGAGGACCAAGAAGAGAGAAAGGATGAGACTAATGGGAGAAAATAGGGGAAAAAAAGAAGAGAGATGCAACATGTGTCAGGATACGACAAAAGCCGGTATTGGGAGTAAGGTGAAAGGGCTCTCAATAAGATATGGGAACAACTAAACTAGAATGAGGCAATTTATGGCTAAGCCTCTGTATAGCTTTATCAATTAAACTCTGTTCTGGCCTTTTCTCTCTCCCATTTTAACACCACGTGCATTTTATTGTAGACGTGCCAAATACTGTAGTGCTTTTGTCATGTGCACCAATGAGGACTAAGAGAAAACTAACATTCATTTTCCCTTGTGATCCATCTCAGAATATGAACCCAGGTCTCCAAGAATTAAAAATAGCTAGGGCACCAACTCAAGCCTACTCAGCCCTTTTTTTCAAAATCAGACTTCACTTGAGCTATGAGCCTTAGATGCACACAACGGAATCAGTCTCAGCCATAAGGAACATCAGTGCTACTCTGTAAAATCTTGAAACAAAAAAACACCACCACCACCACAAAAGGAGCTGTGTTTCTGAAAGCCAAGCTGTAGCAACAGGGCTTATCCTTCCTCAGTCATGTGCATGTGATTTCTTTGGACCCGCTCAATCTTTTCAGAGTTCAGATCCCAGCAGTTCTCTCAGATGGCTTTTTATGCACTGGGGAGGGAGGAAGGGGAAATAAATTTGTTTTCTATTTTAAAATAAAAATGCCATATTTAAAATTAAGACTCCTACTGGATACCAATTGGTCCCCTTGGTTTTACAATCAATCTGCTGCATTTTTCTCTCCAGCGTGAGCAGTCAGTCAGCATTCATTTCAAACTATAAAATTATGCCATGGCCATGCAGCACTAGGCCAGCAGCAAAGTCACTAAAATTCCCAGAAGCAGCTTGACACATTCTCCAATTGGGGGAGTTAACTTCAACATGCTAGTAGTGCTTGGGGCTCATCAAAACAGGTATAATTGGGGGCCTGCTAGCACAGTAGTCGGCCATGGTTAGGGCAATATCTAACTTCCAACATTTTTTTAAAAATTACTAGTGTAGCTTCTAATAATATGTTATAGAGCAGCAGTGTTAGGTTATTACACTGTCCCTTAACCATATATATTTTAGGGCTAGTTTATATGGGAGAATATTTTAAAACATGGACTCCACTAAATGAGCAATACAGCCAGCATTATATTAGCAGCACAGCTAGGCCCTTAGCAGAGAAAGCTAACGGGAAAGTAGTCGTCTTTGGTCCTTTTACTTTTATCCAAAAAAAAAAACGGTACAGACTCAGAGAACATTCCTAGTCAGTGGGTCTCTTTATGGTAATATCTGATAGGCATAGTGCCCAATACAGCTGCATAACATCACTGCAATTTGGCTGCATTTTACATAACGTTTTTAAAAAACTGGGTTCATCATACTTACCTTGTTATTATTTAATGCATGCAAAAGTCTAGCTAAAACCCCTTACTACCCTTTTAGACATTGTAACTAAGGCTATGTCTACACTAGTACTTTTGTCTGTAAAATTTCTGTCAGTCAGGGGTGTAAAAAAAAAACCTCATGCTCAACCTGACCAACATACGTTGTTTCACCAACAGAAGCACCAGCGTGGAAAGTGCTGTGTCAGCGGGAGACGTAGCTACCACCGCTCATTGGGGTGGTTTAATTATGCCGACAGGAGAGCTCTCTCCCGTCGGCATAGAGCGGCTACACGGGAGACCTTACAGCAGCGCAGCTGCAGCGATACAGCTGTGCCACTGTAAGGTCTGTAGAGTAGACAGAGCCTTAAATTATGAAGAGATTATAGGAAAAACATAGATCAATTGTAGGTTTACGGCAGGGAACACCACTGTCAATAATGCAAAAAACTGCGTGAAGTATCACTGTCAAGAAAAAAATGTTTTGAAGAAATATTTTCATGGTGTTATAAGCACAGTGTCTTAGGTTATTAAATATTTAGGACTAGAGCCTGGAAAGACTCACACATGCTTAACTTTATGTACTGTGAGTAATCCCACTGACTTCTTTGAAGGACTGGGGCCTCACTGTGTAACATTTATGCAGTTTAACTTTTGCACTTTATTTAACTTGGACACATCTATATTTAGTGACATTCAATTACTGAATGTGTGTACTAGCATAATGCTGCAGTACTGGATTTGCAAATCACAGGAAAAAGCAAAATATTTTTACTAAAAACTGACAGCATCATTTGAATATTATTTTTATTCACAAGAATATTCAGGGTTGTGATATTGCAATTGGTCCTAGAAAGGTGTTCAGTTCAATCAAATAGGATTTTTCCCCTTGATATTGGAGAGCTTAGTTGGAATGCATTCAATGCAACATTTACTCATCCTTTCTACAATATTTTTGGTACCCTGCAAGACTGTCTATTCACACAGTGCAGCCAAGAAGACAGGAGCACCATCACTGCCAGGAGGCATTGGAGATGGGTTGGCCATGTGCTTTGGTTGGAAACTGATTCCATCACCAGAAAAGCAATAAGATGGACACCTGAAGGCAAGTGAAAACATGGCGAAGAGCTGTGGAAACTGAGCTGAAAAACCTGGGGCACAGCTGGGGAACCATTGAAAGACTTGCCAGAAACAGACAGGAGTGGAGGAGCTTTGTCACTGCCCTAAACGCCAGAGACATAATGGGAACACGATGATGATGATGATGATGATGATGATGATGCACAATTGACAGTTTTGCTCTCTTTGATTTGACTATGAAAACCTTGGCAGTTTAATTGAAGAGATACCAGCAACTTGAAACCCAGTTAATCACAAAAGACAAAAGTAGTTTCAAGTCTTACACTAGCTCCCTACAATTGTTCCCTGAACAATTTTTGTTGTTTTAATAAATGCATTTTTAAGTGCCTCTCTCCCTGTTGCTGTGTGGAAGAGCCAAACAAATAGGGGAAAGTGACTAATAGGGAAATGTTCAAAGGTGCTGTCAAATGCACAAGTCAAAGTACAAAACAAAGAATTATTTTTGCTAGTCTCTTTCTAATATAGTCCCGTAAGCGTCATTATCAACAAGAGCAAGTAAAAAATTTCAGAAAAAATGAAGTTTTAAGTTGATAGTATCCTTTTAATTGCTAATGTGTTTAGTCTTTTTATTTTTTTAGTATCATCAATACCGTGTCAGGGACAAGATTATATATCTGAGAAAGTCAGGTAAGTAGGTCCCTTCCTAAAGTCACTGTGAAAGGTTTTAGCTCATGAAGACTTCACAATAGCATAACATCTAGTTTACAGTTTATTAAGACAGGAAGAGAATCTTTTGCTGCTGCAGAAGGCAGTTGACTAATCTGAGCAAAGATCTAATGCAGTTCACGCATTTTAAGTTTCCATCCCTTATTGAAGCACGCAACAGATGGTATCTGAATAACACCCCCCCCCACCCCATATTTAACAGAATCATAAAAGTTAGAAATGGAAAAAGACCTATCAGATCAAGCCCTCAGCAGAACAGGATGATGGTACTCTGACATTTCTGTGTTGCTCTTTGGGGATAAATGCTTGAGCAGTCAAGTCTCAGTAATTAAATTACCAGTTTATTGAACAAACAACTAACCAATCCTAATAAAATAAAATCAAAAAAACCCCTTACTAGGATACGCCTGAGACACACATGAGCAGAGAGCCTGGTTCAAGGAGTTTCAGGACTTTCTGAGCCCTGGTCAGGCTATTGTAGCACTTCATTACTCCCCTTTCTCCCTATCAGCTATTGCTTCCGTACAGAGAAAATAGTACATAAATATCCGGTGCACCTGTAGTGGTGCTGTTCTACATAACTTACCCTTTGTACAGAGAAACTTCCTTGGACTCTCAGGAATATATAGGAATAGCTATTGCACTTTGAATTCACACCCTACCTTAATCTGAATTAATTTTCAACAGTAGGCAGTTGGTCTGACTTTCAACAGGAAGGTTAGACCAAAGGTCCCAATACAGAAGAAGATGAACAGACACCTGGGAAGCTAGACATGTGTATAGATTGTTTATTGTTTTAAGATCTGTTGTTCTAAATAAATAACACTTGTTTTAAGAAGGCTGTCTGGTCAATGCATCGCCACTGGTAATAGCTCCCGGAGGGAACAGAACTGCAGGTACTGAACCTAAGGCTGACCTGCTGAGGTACATCATGGTTAGTACCAGGGGACTGCAGCCCAAGGCAGAATTACATGATTCCACGTTGAGAGAGGTGACAGCTTGAGACCTGAAAGGCGGGTGTGTGGGAGGGGGAAGAACAGTTACCTACCTTTTTGTATCTGCTGTTCTTTGAGATGTGCTGCATCCATCAATTCCACTGTGAGTGTGTGTGTGCGTCTCGTGCAGAGAACTTTTTCCCTCAGTATTACCCGTCACCACTTTACAAATGTCTATGATAGGTACTTGCACCAAGAAATGTGCCCATATTGCCTGCGCTGTAGTAGAATGCACCAATCTTCCAGCTGCTGAGGTTATATTAGCCAAATGGTAGTATAAAGGAATGCACAGAGAGATCTATGATGAAATCCTCTGCATGGATACTGATTTGCCTTTACCTCTGTTCACAATCACAACAAACAACTGAGTTGAAGCTCTGAAGGGCTTGAAACGGTCCAGACAGAAAGGGAGACCCTTCTGAGATCCAGCGAATGTAGCCTCTCCTCATCCTTATGAGCATGAGGCTTCGAAAGAAAGTTAGCAAATAGATTGCCTGGTCAAGGTGAAAATTTGCAACTACCTGAGAGAGAAATTTGGATGAAGGTGGAGATAAACCTTATCTCTAGGGAAAACTGTACAGGGAGGGTCTGATAGTAGGGCTTTTAACTCTCCCACCCTTCTAGCAAAGGTAATGGCCACTAGAAATGCTCCTTTCATGGGGAAGTGCAGCAGAGAACAAGTTGTAAGTGGTTCAAAGGGTGGACCCATCAATTTAGCTAGGACCAAGTTCAAATCCCAGGGAGGGATGAGATCAAGCACATGAAGATATAATCTGACCTAACCCTTCATGAATCTGGTCACAGTGGGGATGGGGAAAAAAGGGATCTACTATCTACTAAAATGTGAAAGGCTGAAACGACTGCCCGATGCACTCTAGTAGAGCTAATGAACAAACTCTGTTTTAGGTAAAGGAGATAGTTCAGTACAAGGGTCAGGGGTGCACACGCCGGAGATACACCTTTCCAATGGGACCAAATGGAGAAGTGCTTCCACTTATCCAAGTAACTACTCCTAGCTGAGGGGTTTCTGTTATTCAGAAGCACTTTTTGAATGTCCTTTGAACAAGATCTCTCAAATGGTGTCAACCATGAAGCATTCATGCTGTCAGACGGGGGGCTCAGAGGTTGGGATGGAGCAGCCAACCATAGCCCTGGGAGATGTTATCCGGATCCAACGGGACAGACAGTGGGGACTTGATTGACAAGGCTAGTAGGGGACAAGTACCAGTGTTGACGAGGCAATGCTGCTGCTGCTATAAGGATGAGGTGAGCATTTATCTTGAACAAAACCCTGAGTAGCAATAGGACTGGAGTCAAGGCGTACAGTAGGGAATTCTTCCAAGAGAGGAGAAAGGCATCTGTCAGTAAGCCTGGGCAGAGAGCTCCCCAGGAACAAAACAGAAAATGTCATCAGTTGGCTTTTGTTGCAAACAGATCCACCTGGGGAGTCCGCCAGAGCTGGAAGATAGATTTGGCCACGTCTGGGCATAATGACCACTCATGGTGATCGGAGAACAACCTGCTCAGCTGATCTGCTAACATGTTCTGTTTCCCTGGAAGGTAAGCAGCTCTGAGATGAATTGAGTTGTTTATACAAAAGTCCGAGAGGCAAATTGCCACCTGGCATAGTTGGGTCGACTGCACTCCTCCCTGTCTGTTTATGTAAAAGAGCTGTGTGTTAGAATTAATAAATTCTTTCCTACTATTTGTGGGAGAGAGGTCAAGCAGGTGAAATGCACCACTGTTAACTCCCTGACATCTGTATGGCTCTTTAGATCTTAAGATGACCTGAGATCTTGAGTCTGCAGAGATCCCAGATGAACTCCCCAATCCAGCGATGATGCATCTGTGACGAGAGTGGGGGTGGTAGTGGAGGAACAAAGAGGACCCCCATGCAAACTTTCAGAGGATTCATCCACCAATCCAGAGATGACAAAACCAAACACTGGCACTCACACTGCCCTGTCCACATAAAGACAACTTAGAACATACACCAAAGCTAGCCATGCCTGCAGCCTTCTGAGCTGCAGGTTGGCATAACAGACTACATGGATACCACACTGCCATGTGACCAAGAAGCCTGAGGCAGCTGCGTGCCATGGTGAGAGGGTATGCTTTCAAACTGCAGTACTATGTCCCATAATGTTTCGAACCTGGATTGAGATAGTAAGGCCTTGGCTTTTGAAGAGTCTAAGACTGCCCTAACAAACTCTACTCTCTGAACTGTTTTTAGGATTGATTTGTCTTGATTTACTAGAAGTTCTACTGCCAAACGTGGACCAGACTGTCAATACACTGGCTAATGCTTGGGCCTCAGACCAACCTCTGATCAAATAGTCTTCCAGGTACGGGAACACATGGACTTCTAATTTTTGTAGATGCACTGCCAACACAGTCATGCATTTTGTGAACACCAAGGAGCGGCTGAAAGACTGAATCAAAGCACCACAAACTGGTAATGGCACCCATTCACCACAAAGCGGAGAATCTTCCAATGGTTGTGGTGAATCACAACATGGACGTGAGCATCCTTTATGTCAAGGGCAGTGTAACAGTCCTGTGTTCCAAGGACAGATAGGGTAACCATGAGGAATTTTATTTTCTTCCAGAATTTGTTCAAACCTCTTAGATCTAAAATAGGCCTGAGACTCAATTATGCTTTGGAAATGAGGAAATAATGGGAATAGAAGCCATTCCCTCCGAGAACAATGGGATTTCCTCTACAGTGGCAAACTGAAGAAGAGAATGGACTTCCTGTTGGAGGACAATCTCAACAGAATGGTAGCTGAAGAGGATCTCTCACAGACCACGCCCAGGACAGCAGCCCACTCCTATACTGAGGGGTCTCCAGCTTGAGCATCTTTCCTCATCTCAACTGTTTTAGTATGTCACAGGGAGAGGGGAAATCTCTCCAGCCCCAAACCCTATTATCACATAAGAGAAGAGGCCAGCTGGGATCACTCATGGTGACAGCAGCGGACAGAAATAATGAAGCAACTCAAATCCAGGAGCAGTGGAAAAGAAGCTGCTGCTCTTGGGCTGCCTGCAGTTGAGGAACGTGGAAGAGTAAAGAAGCTTTTCCACCCCCAAAACCATTCATTTACAGCAGAAAATTAAGACAAGCAACCTCACCCCAAAGATACTCCCTTATGATGAAAACACAAGCAACAGTGGCAATTTGATAAATGATGGATGGTGATACATGAACTCTATCCTTTTTTATGGGTGGTGGAGGCTTCCAAGCAGAAACAACCCTCCTCCAAATATGCTGGACCACCAAGGATGTCCAGAAAGAGGAAACAAAACTATGAAGAATTTAATCTGCTTGATCTTTTTGCAGATATCTTTAAACATTCTCTCTGGGATGGTCTTTTCTTTTGCACATACTGCATTAACTTCACTTGTTACTCAACTCACTGGCTGGTCAAGAGTGGGGGGTGGAGAATACTAGCCCATTTTTTACTGAAATGACATAAATTAGTCATACTGGTTCACTGCGTGCAACAGTTTCCAACATCCCACTTTTTCCAGTGAGCTGTTTAGACGGTTCAGACTTCCCTTTAAAACATTGAGTGTTCTGGAGACATGATATTTTCTGCTATTTACAAATATTTCTGTAAACTCAATTTTTACAGACAGACAGATACATAAAATCAGTGGTAAAGAGCAAACAGCATATAGAAAAGCCATAGATATTGAGGAAATCTTTAGATTTGTGTTAGAAAATACTTTTGTTTAGTAAAACAATGTAAGATATGACCACCAAAAATTAACTGCAATACTTTGTCGTGCCTAAACATGGTAAGAACTAGTGTTTCAGGTTCTGCGCCCTACTCTACAGGAAGTTGTAAAAGCAGTTCCTCAGCCTGAGTGAAGCTAGATGTTTAATCCAGGTTAACTCAAAGACTGGGGGATGGCAGAAATCTAATTTATCATCATGTAGAAATTAAGCTGTAGCGTGAGTATGGAAAAAATGACTGATTTGGTTAATATTTTTAAAATGTAGAGGATACCTTTGACTACAGTTAAATGACAGAGGCAATACACAAACAATACCCAAAGTTGCCCATTGAATGGGCGCATACTATAATTTTTTATCTTGTGTTATATGGAGCAAGGGCTTGAAATGTATTAAGTCCTGGATTCAGAGAGGTGCCTTTGGTTGTTGCTGTGAAAATTCACCCAGATATTGGCCATTTATAAGCCTCTGAAAATGACAACTTGCACTTGCCCTGTAAAGCTTGTCACAGACTTGCTGCTAAAATCTCTGAACATTCCATCTGCACTGAGCATGTTCCCATGCTCACTGGCCCACTATCTGCACTGAGCACGCTCCCAGTCACCACCATATTTGAACTTTAGATCGGATATAGACACAGGCCTAGAAGCAGCATTCCCACCTGCACCCATTTTGGCATAGAGGCTGTCATGCTGGAATGGAAGCCAGGAAGAGACTATGAGTTCTAATCAGAGATGGAAATAGAACGCAGTCTCTCTTATGGAAGACCCAAGTCCAATCAACCACTCTGTCTTTCTGAAAGAATGTACCAAATTTATGTGCTTGGCTGTGCTGTCTGTCACCGCTGGACTCCCCTCCAGAACGAGGAACAGAACCCATGACTCTTGATTCCCACAGCTTCCTAGCTGTTTTGCAAATAGCAATATAAGCCAAAGGCAACGTGTATGTCACACAGACCTTCAGTGGCTGGCCCACATAAAAAAATGCAGTGGTGAAGGGTTGTGCCATGGATCTCATGGTCCTAGGTTCAAACCCTGATGATGACCCATGCACAGGGTCAGCATGGTTCCACATTGAAAAAAACAAAGTTTCTTTGTTTGCTTTAATAAAACCTAGGAACTTACATACAAATACCTACATTCAAAGGGCATTAAGGTTGCAAAGTCAACCACTCAAAAGTCAGAAAATGCAAGAATTAAGGTTACCCATGCAACCTTTAAAAAAATCAACTCAAAGAGTGTTATGGTTTAGCCCAACTTAACTGGTACAGTCAGATAATATTTAGATAAAATCCTCATATTTCAATAAGGTCAATAGAAATGTTCAAAGAAGCCTTAGACAATTATATGGGGAAATAGTGGAAAATCATAATTAAGTCAGCAGGGCTCTCCACGGGCACAGGGGTTAATCCACACAGCTAGTAGGACCATGGTCTTAGTTGCCCTCAGTATAGTTCTCGGTACTTTTTTGTTTACATATCCGTTTTTATCTTTAATTGCATTTCAATTTATTTTTATTTAGTGTTTCTATATTTGTGAACTTTTGTATTTTTAGACTACAGTAGAGAAGATTCCACAAGTCCAATCATATCACCCATTACAGCAACTTCTTTAACTTCTGTTTATTTTTATTTTTTTTAAAAACCACTTTCCTGCTACATTCTGTTCATTTCAGATTTTTTTTAAACTTTAATTTGCAGTATTCATGTCAGAATTCTCTCTTACTAAGAAAAAAACCTGATCAGATTAACACATAATCCTTCTGCCCTACCCCAGCATTTTACAATTTGCATTTTTTTTTTTTAAACAAATCCCACTCTCTGTGAACTGTATCAACATGAGTCTTTTTACACCAGCTAAACTTCAGACAAATTACTCAGGGTAACACTTTTTAAAGAATAAGTTTAGAAGAGGCAAGCTGTAACACCATGTTTAGATGCCAAAACAGTTTTTGAAAAGTGATAAAATTTGAGTTGGACTAGTCCATGAGTTGGAATGCTGATGTAAGGCGTAAACAACTGTATAAATCATAGCTATTCGATCTGAGCATGACCATTTTTAAACATATGTAATAATATGGCACAGAAAGCATAAAGAAGTTTCAACAAAGTATTATTACAAATTCCAATTTCAGAAGTACATAAATTAAAAATGGTACATGGATAAACTCTTTCAATATACAGTCTGTTGCATCTTACACACATTTAACATGCGCGATTTGAGCTTTACGCTGTCGGCAAAAACAAAAACAGAGAAAAATAATTTTAATACTGTACCTATAGTGCGGGCGATTCCGCCCATCATTACACTCAATGTAATTTTGACTATACGCAATTTTCGCTTTACGTGCTGACCGCAGAACGTAACCCCAGTGTAAGATGCAACAGACCTGTATAGTTCATTACAATTATACATTATGGCAAATAAATATTAGTATAAGATTCTTTACACTTGCTGTCTGTGGGTGAATACCCACTTCTTCGGGTGCAAGTAGTGGAAATTTCCAGGGGCAGGTTTATATATGCAAGCAAGAAGCAAGCTAGAGATAACGAGGTTTAGATTTAATAGATTTAAGTCCATTTAAATTTTCAGAAAGTCATTCTGAACAAATAGATTAAATGCTGTCGGGTCACCACAATGTCCGCAGGTAGATGATGTATTTATTTATATTCTCCATTACAACAGAGAGGCAACATTATTGGAGAAGAAACAACTTCCTCAAAGGTCTAGCTCTGGATAATATATTTATTTAAACACACATTGGCCTTTACCCCCTTTCATCTGAAAATCCATGTAATTTTTCATAGGTTTTTTTTTTAATTTAATTTTCTATTGCACTATAACACAAGCAGCACAGTCCGAACAACGCTTCAATGACAAACCAGTGTGTGCACTAGATATGGCAGGGGTTGGCAAACTTTTTGGCCCGAGGGCCACGTCTTGGTATGAAAATTGTACGGTGGGCCATGAATGCTCATGTAATTGGGGTTGGGGTGCAGGCTCTGGTGTGGGGCCAGAAATGAGGAGTTCAGGTGCAGGAGGGGGCTCTGGGCTGGTGCATGGGGTTGAGGCACGGGGGGGTGAGGGCTCTGGCTAGGGTGCGGGCTCTGGGGTGGGGCCAGAAATGAAGAGTTTAGGGTACAGAAGGGGGTTCCAGCCTGGGGAAAGGGGTTGGGATGCGGGAGGGGGGTCAGGGGTGCAGGCTCCGGGCAGTGCTTACCTCAAGCAGTTCCTGGAAGCAGCGGCATGTCCCCCCTCTGGTTCCTATGTGGAGGTGCGGCCAGGCGGCTCTGCATGCTGCCCTGTCCGCAGGCACTGCCCCTGCAGCTCCCATTAGCTGCAGTTCCCAACCAATGGGAGCTGCGGGGGTGGCGGTTGAGGTGGAGGCAGCCCCGTGGCTGCCCCTAAGTGTAGGAGCCGGAGTGGGAACATGCTGCTGCTTCCGGAAGCCTTGGCATGCGTGTGCAGTGACCTCAGACCCTCTTCACACTACAGTTTATAAACAAGGACCGTGATTACACAGTACATAAGCACTTGATTGGAGCACTTTGGGCACTACTGCAATATAATTAATAAATAACAAGATGGTACCTACTAAAGCATTCAATAATTCAGGATAACAAGGTTGAGCGATAACCATAACTCTCAATTTGTTGAGGTTAGCAGTGCATGCAGAGAAGTCATTGGAAATCCCTGTTTCCTTCACTTCCCCTAGTGCTGGGACACAGGGATATATATTTAGTACAAAAGAGCCCAATTCTTACTGAGGCCCTTAGATTAGCATTTTTCAAACTTCAGGTCCCGTTGGCGGTGCTGCCCAGCTAAGGCAGGCTACTGCCTACCTGTTTCGACACCGCGCTGTGCCCTGGAAGCGGCCAGCAGCGGCTCCGGCTTCTAGGTAGGGGGTCCATGGGGCTCCATGCACTGCCCCCGCCCCAAGCACGGGCTCCGCACCGGGGGGAAGGGGGTCTGTGGGTGAGAGTCGCATGCCTCCGCCTAGGAGCTGGTCCTGCCGCTGGCCGCTTCCAGGGAACAGCGCGGTCCATGGTGCAAGGACAGGTGGGAAGCCTGCCTCTGCACACTGCTGCCCAGGAGCTGCCAGAGGTAAGTCCGTGCCCCAACCCCAGCCCTGAGCCCCCCCAAACCTGGAACCCCTTCCTGCACCCCGAATCCCTCATCCCTGACCCTACCCCAGAGCCTGCACCCCCACCCCAGACCCCCTCCTACACCCAACCCCCTGCCCCATCCCAGAGCCCCCTCCCACACCCTGAACCCCTCATTCCCAGCTCCGTTGGGTCATGAGTATCAACAATTTTCTTCAACTGGGTCCGCAGACAAAAAAGTTTGAAAACCACTGCCTTAGATGCTGTCATAATATAAATAAATTGTGCTAGAGGCTTCAATTCTGCATCCCACCCAGCAATGCGCCCCCCACATCCCACTTGCCATCCGACTGGGCAAAGCACACACACGCACGCACACACACACACGCCTAGTTAGGAGTTTCTTGTTTAGCCCTCACGCTGTGCTGGGCGCTGCACAAGACACAGAATCAAGCGAGTCCCGGCACGGAGATCCTCGCAGCGCTCGGGAGCCGCTGGGCGGGGTGGGAAGCAGGCGAAGGCTGCGGCCAGACATGGGCCCAGCCCCAGGACAACCCCTCAGAGGCCAACCAAGCGTGAGCTCGGGGGAAGTCGGGCTCCGCGGGAGGCCGGCGCGGCTGGGCGGGAGGGAGAAGACGAGCAGCCACCCCAGGACCTGCCGCGCGCCCCAGCGGGCCCGGAGCGGGCTCGGCACAGCCCCAGCCCCAGCCCGGGGAAGGGGCAGGAACAAGGGAAGTTTCTCTCACCCACTTGCAGCAGGAGACTCTCGGGGTCGCCGCCTCTCTCCCTCCCCAGCTGCTCGGGCGGGGTGTTGCCGGGGGCTCGGCGCCCTCCGGGGCTCGGCTCCCCGCCTCCGCGGGTTATTGTTGCCGGGGCAGCTTCTCCCCTTGGGCCGCGCTGGGCTTGGAGTTTCCTGCCTGAGTCACTCGCCCAGCAGGGAACCGCGCAAGGAAACACCCTTCCTGCCGCTCCAGCGGCTCCTCCTCCTCCCGCTGCCCCCGGCGGCCTCCCGGCCCTGCCTCCCCGCACCCTGCAGGGCTCCTCCTACCCCGGCTGACACGCCGGAGCCGCGGCTGGCTGCCCCTGCTGCGGGGCAATGGCACTGATCTGCCCGGGGGCTGGATTCCCGGGCAGCGGGGGCACAGGCCCTCGCTGCTTTGCTACAGCCAAAGTCCCGCACGGGGGGAGCAGGAGGCGATACGAAAAATGGAGCTCTTACTCTACCACTGAGGTGGGCTGATAGCAATACCTTCAGAGGGACTTATTAGAAATGCAAAAACAACGAGGAGTCCGGTGGCACCTTAACGACTAACAGATTTATTTGGGCATAAGTTTTCGGGGGGGGGGGCGGAAACCACTCCGTGCATCTGCAGAAGTGGGGTTTTTTACTCGCGAAAGCTTATGCCCAAATAAATCTGTTAGTCTTTAAGGTGCCACCAGACTCCTCGTTGTTTTTGTGGCTATACACTAACTCAGCTACCCCTCTGATATTAGAAATGCAGATAATCAGTATCTAAACCGTAATAGAGGAACGGAATCTGGGGCCATAGCTACACTAGTGAGCTTACAGTGGCACAGGCTCAACTGTACCGATGCAGCTGTTCCGCTGTGAGCTCTCTGGTGTAAGCTGCTGTATGCCCGCAGGAGAGAGCTTTCCCATTGACATGATTTAACCACTCCCAAGGAGGAACAGTACCTATGGCTTTCCCACCGACATAGTGCTGTCCACACCAGGGCTTCTGTTGGTGATTTTGTACAGAGGGGTGTTTTTCCACACCCCTGAGCGATATAATTGTGAGTGTAGACATAGCCTTAGGGCATGTCTACACTGTCAGAGTTACCGCACTGGCAATTACAGCTCTGCTTGGAGAGTGCTGAAGGGAAACCGCTGTTGTGTGTTCATACTGTCAGCTGCCTGCACAATAACGTGTTCACACTTGCAGTGGTATTTGGAGTGGTGCACTCTGGGCAGCTATCCCACAGAGCATCTCTTCCTCTTCTGACATTAAGACTTGTGGGAAGGCAGAGTGGGTTGCAGGGCATCTTGAGTCCTGTCCCAATGATCTGTGATGCATTGCTTCACATCTAAGCAATCTCTGTGCTTCCATCTGCATTTGGCACCGTCTTTCAGTGGTTTGTGTACTGCATGCCCTGCCTCTTTGGGCTGCAGGAATGGATCCCAAACTCCTGACCAGTATGCTGCTCGCTCTGACCAGCATGTCATGAGTGGCAGTGGAGTTATTCCTTAAACTACAAAGACAAGAGGAGTGTGACATTGATCTCGCCACACGTACTAGCTACGACATGAGATTGCTTGTGGACTGTGGAAGCTGGCTACTCCAGACTGCTACTGATCAGTCACTAACCAGTTCAGAGTGGAAAAGTTGACCACTGAACTCATGTTGATGTAAGTGTGCAGGGCCATTAATCGCATCCTGCTCCAAAAGACCGTGACTCTGGGCAACGGGTGTGATATTGTGGATGGCTTTGCACAAATGGACTTCCCTAACTGCGGAGGGGTGATAGATGGCATGCATATTCCAATTCTGGCACCAGACCACCTAGCCACCAAGTACATTAGGTGAATCACCATAGGCATTTCACAGACATTAACACAGGCTGGTCCGGAAAGGTGCATGATGCACGCATCTTTCGGAACACTGGCTTGTTCAGGAAGCTGCAAGCAGGGACTTTCTTCCCAGACCAGAAGATCACCATAGGGGAAGTCAAAATGCCCATTGTGATCCTGTGAGACCCTTCCTACCCCTTAATGCCATGGCTTATGAAGCCATACATAGGGCAACTTGACAGCAGCAAGGAGCGGTTCAACAACAGGCTGAGCAAGTGCAGAATGACTGTTGAGTGTGCTTTTGGCTGTTTAAAAGCCCACTGGTGATGCCTGTATGGGAAGCTGGACCTGGACAATGACAATATTCCTATGCTTATAACCGCGTGCTGTACGCTTCATAATATTTGTGAAAGGAAGGGTAAAATCTTCACTCAGGGCTGGACCGCAGAGGCTCAGCACCTGGAGGCTGAGTTTGAACAGCCAGAGACCAGGGCTATTAGAGGAGTGCAGCACAGTGCGGGGCCATAAGGATCAGGGATGCCTTGAGGCAGCAATTTGAAGCTGAAAGCCACTAATATTTGTTGTTATGCTCTGGAGTGCAGTGTTTGTAATGCTAGAAGGTGATTGGTGCAGATGATGTACTATGAAGGTTTAACATAATTGTCTGTTGCTCTGCAGGGCTCTGTTTGCTTTCAGTTAATAAAGACTCCTTTCAAAGCAACACAATTCTTTTATTAAAAAACAACAACCAGAGGAGAGAGTCAAACAAAAAAGAACATCTGTAATACCAAGATAGAACAATACCCAGGGTCTAAACTTATCAATTTTTGGAGAGAATTCCCCCTCCCTTCTTTCTCAGTAAAAGCAATAACAGTACAGAATTAAAGAAATTCTATAGCAAAACACAGAATTGCAAATACAGAAATAAAAGTATAAGAATACTAGTTCCTTGCTAATACTCACTAACTTGAATAGAAGAATTTATTGCAGAAACCTGGGAGGACTTGATTAAGATGTCTGTACTCCCTTAACTCCCAAGAGAGACTCTCTAAAAACAAAGAACAGAAAAAAAAAACTTCCCTCCACAGGGATTTGAAAATATCTTGTCCCTGATTGGTCCTCTGGTCAGGTGTTCACAGGTACTGCTTGTTAACCCTTTACAGGTAGAAAAAAAAAACTTAACCCTTAACTAACTGTTTATGACACGCCCCCCAAATCGCCAACAGTGGGAACCACTGGCGGTGATTTCCTCCTAGAACTGTAAAATAAAGAGATTAATAAAACACATGCAGTATTACATATACTACTAAGCATGTAAACATGTGAAGAACACTTTTTAACCACTTGATTCTGGGAAACTTTCACGAGAGAGTGCATCAGCAACTTTGTTGGAAGCTGCTGAAATGTGTTGAATTTCAAAATCAAAGTTTTGGAGAGCTAAGCTGCAGCGGAGAAGTTTCTTGTTGTTTTCCTTGTTAGTATGAAGCCACTTTAGCGCAGCATGGTCAGTTTGTAGCTGGAACCGCCGTCCCCAAACGTATGGGCATAGCTTTTCCAGGGCATACACAATGGCGTAACATTCTTAGGTCTCACCCCCACTTAGAGCTGTTGGGTTCCAAAATGGGGACCTGCATGGACTCCCCTAAACTAAAATCCTAGTTTAGATCTGGTAAAAGCTGCCACCATCCAATAATGTACATGTATTGGGACACAGTCCTTCCCCAAAATCCTTGGGGATCCCAAGAGCCCCAAATCCATGGAGTTCTTACACCTAGGAGAAATAAACCATTCCCCCCTGCTTCCTCCCCCCTCCCTTTTCCTAGGAGAGATACCGGGATCCAACTACAGAGGGATGCCTCCCTCCTCCCCTTTCCCTGAGAATTTACCCAAGGAAAGATCAACCAAGTCCTTAACAGAAAAGATTTATTAAAGAGTAAAAAGAAAGTAACTGTCTCTGTAATACCAAGATAGAACAATACCCAGGGTCTAAACTTATCAATTTTTGGAGAGAATTCCCCCTCCCTTCTTTCTCAGTAAAAGCAATAACAGTACAGAATTAAACAACCCTCCCGCCCCCAACAACTCACTTCAGTGATTCCCAAAATCAAATCTACTTACTAGGAGCCTCCTCTCCTGGGGTAGAAAAGAACTCCTGGCTTCATGCATCTCTGACCTCCAAGTCATCCTCTGCCTCTGGGTCCTTCCTCCACCTCCACATCCTTGTCCAAGATTTCCTCCTGGCTTGGTCCACTGTTTACTAGCACAGGAGTCAATGAAGTATCCACAGGGGGCTTCACAGTGGAGGTGGGGTCACCACCGAGTATGACATCCATCTCTTTGTAGAACCGGCAGCTCATGGGCACAGCACTGGAGTGGCGGTTTGCCTCCCACACCTTGTGGTAAGCGTTCTGCAGCTCCTTCACTTTGACCTTGAACTGCAGTGTATTCCAGTTCATGGCCCCTTTCTGTCATGCATCGTGATATCTGTCCATAGGTATCATAGTTCCTACGGCTGGAGCGCAGCTGGGACTGGACAGTCTCCTTTCCCCAAATGTTGATGAGGTCCAGCAGCTCGGCATTGCTCCAAGCGGGGGATTGCCTGCTGTGTGGAGCAGGCATAGTCACCTGGAAAGATGCACTGTGGGATGCACGCATCACTGAGCAAACAGGAAGGGGACTTTCAAAATTCCATAGGAATTTATGGGGTGGGGATGACGGTTGGTCACCTGAGGGCAGGGTAGTAGAGTTCAAACCGATAACCAGGGAGGTGAGAACAGGCATTGTGGGACACCTCCCGGAGGCTAATCGCAGCGCTGTGCTCAACCAGGGTGTCTATATGGGCACAGCAGCACTGTAGCCCTGGCACAGAAAGCTCTACGCCTCTCATCGGGGTGATTTTTTTACAGCGCTGTAACTGCGCAGTTTCTGCGCACTAAGTGGCTTGGCAGTGTGTATAACTCAGGAGTTACAGCACAGAAAGCTGCTTTACTGTGCAGAAACTTGCCAGTGTAGAGAGGGCCTAAGTCTCTCCTGTGGACATAGCATTGTCCACACCAAGGCTTCTGTCAGTGATGTTTTTTCACACCCCTGAGTGACATACTTGTGAGTGTAAACATAGCCATTTCTCTATTTTCACTTCCATTTCTCTATTACGATTTAGATATTGATTATCTGCATTTCTGACTAACTCACCCTGCTCACTCTGGGATCATAATGATGATGTAAAACAGGTAAATGTCATTCTGGGGTGTATTAACAGGAGTGGCAGATGTAAGATGTGGGATATAATTGTTCCACTCTACTGGGCACTGGTGAGGACTCAGCTGGAGTCCTGTGTCCAGTTCTGGGTGCCATACTTTAAAAAAGATGTGAATGAGCAGGAGAGAGTCCAAAAGAAAGCATGACCTAAGAGAAAAGATCAACAGAATTGGGCATATGAGAAATTGACGCTTCAGACCCAAGCAGCAGGACTCAGGCTGTCTACCCGTTCTCCTGATTATCCAAATTTTTGATTAGCTGATCTGGCCCTGGTCCCAGTTAGATTGGATAAACAGGGTTCCACTGTATTTAAGGGCTTTGCTGGATCAGGACCTAAAATAGCACACAATCCCATTCTATTTTTCTGAATTGTGTATAAATTCTAATATGTCCTGACATTTCTAGTCCAAGTAGAAAGTGACCCCCCAGACTCAGGCTGGATATACCTCTTTGGGGACTACAAACTGGTGGTCACTATTGAAAGGCAGGACAAGAATCTTGAAAAACTCAGGGAAAGGCACAAAGGGGCACTTGCCTTAAAGAGCTGGACATTCCCCTTGCATAGAGGAATCTCATGATTTTTGGGGGAGAAAAGGGTGTGGTTAATGCACCAGCAATCTGGGCAATTGCAAGCAGATCCTATTGGCACCAAGACCAGAAATGTAAAAAAAGGGCACCTCCATCCTCCATCTTGATCCTCGTTCCCTCTCTACACATGTACAGCTAGACTAGAATCAAGGATGTGGGCTAGTATCTTTAAAGAATCATACTTTAAATAAAAACATTTAATATGCATTGCCTCTAGGTAGTGCTAATATGTGTCTTTTTTACTTCTGAACTATCACTGATTCTTTGGAAGGTATAAAAGTAAGTTCTGTATTCAATGTATGTTTGGAACCACTGATATTAAATATTTTATTTTTCTAAAAATCCAATATACACAGACAAATACATTCACCTGTTCATTTTAAAATGCTCTGATAATTAACCTTTTCTGACAACGCTTTTTCCTACTTTGAGTGTTTATAATGAAGCTGATAACTAGGGTGACCAGATGTCCCAGTTTTATAGGGACAGTCCTGATTTTTGGGTCTTTTTTTATATATGCTCCTATTATCCCCCACCCCTATCCCGATTTTTCACACTTGCTGTCTGGTCACCCTACTCAAAACTCACCTAATGAACCAAGTTATGCAATATTGTAACATGAAGGGAAATTACTGTCTCTTTATTAATAAACCTATTTTAATTTATTTTTATCCACTATTGATCAGATGCTTTAATTGATCCATATGTACACATTTTTCCTCAGAGGTTACACTTAATTCAGAATCCATCAGTGTACACTCAATTTTTAATTATTCCTTCCAGTGCCTATTGTTATGTATTGGTCTATGTAAAGCATAATCTGAGATTTTATCTGCTTCTACTCATCCTCCTGGAATTCCTCAGCTCTAGTCCTTTGGTCTTATGAGCCAGCATAATATTTTGTAGCAAGCAATTTTTAGTATCTCTGTTCCTAAAACACCACCTACTAACCTCTTTTGCTGAGAACTGACCATTTATTCATATTCTTGACCAAGGTTTGTTGTTCCCCCCGCCAACCAGATTTCCACTCTTCTAAGTTTCCTTAAATAACTCTTCTGTGAAAGACTTTGGAAAGTCTAAATTATCTATATATTAACCAGTTCTCCTCATTCTCAAATATTTCATTAATGGGGTCAAAGATGTCCAACAGCTTAAAGAGACATCTCCTTTCAGAAACCATGCTTGTTTCTCATATTACAGGCATATCTATATGCTTCTAAACTGTTTTTCTGGTGCTGAAATAAGATTTACAGGTCCACAATCTGTCAGGGACTGCCTCAGAAGAGCTTTTTTCCTAAGAAGCTACCAATATGGAAGTCTTTATAAGGCAGTTGCTGAGGTAAAGAAGACTTAGATCTTGTTTTTCATGAAGGCTTTTGCACAATCTCTATGTAGACTTAAAGGAAAACACGAGCACTGGAAAGTTTTCATAGCTACTATCACCACACTGATGTTATTTCATTTTTAATTTATTTTAAAGGTAACAACCAATTATTCTCTCAATTTAGGTTTATTATGGATCTTGGACATCCTGACTTCATTTACACTGAAATGCAGATATATTTTTATTTATGATCTACTACCACAGAGCTCTCTGGTCCACCTGAATCTGACTTGGATGTAAGATCTAGATAATAGCTGTTTTTTTCTGGATATTAAAATACTGGGAATGTAATGATGGCAGGGGGGAATTACAGGCATCTCTGAAAATTCTATACATTAGCCTCTATTTTTCTCAACTTTTCTATTGTTTCACTGATTTTTTTAAATTGGAGATATACCAATCTCCTAGAACTGGAAGGGACCTTGAAAGATCATTGAGTCCAGCCCCCTGCCTTCACTAGCAGGACCAATTTTTGCTCCAGATCCTTAAGTAGTCCTCTCAAGGATTGAACTCACAACCCTGGGTTTAGTAGGCCAATGCTCAAACCACTGAGCTATCCCTCCTTTTTGAGCAGCCTTTCTCTAATCTCTTGAATTGCTTCTTCAATGTCTTACTTCCTACTTCCACTTCTTGCTCCTTTTACTTTGGTCAGTGTCCCACAGGGTTCCATCTTGGGGCCCTCCTCTCTTTCTACATCTTATCCCTGAGTGGCCTCATCCACTTTTCTGTCTTCAGTTATCTCTGTGCTGACCTCTTCCCCTCTGTTCAATCTCACATTTAAATTACTTAAACTCAAGATTAAACCCTTGTCTATCCAAAATCTGTCTGCCACCCCAACCATAGCAGTCCTCCTTTACAAGACTCTTTACTGCTTCACGCTTCTTTAAACCTCAGTTTCCAATACTTTGTCCTCATTTTCCAGGCCCCAGATAGACCTACTTGTGCATACATCTTATTTCTGGGTGCCTGTCATTCTACTATTTTGACTCTATACTCAGCCAGTTCCCTCTCCTCTATAATCCTTTCCCCTCCCAATTCTCAGAACAACCTCTCTGGACCTATAAATCTCCTTCTCCTCCTCAACTTACATTTTCTCAGTCATTTACACCCTGATCTTTTCACTGTAAACTATATGTAGTTTATCTTTTTAGAGTGGAAGCTTTTCAGAAGGGAGATGTCTTTTCTCGTGTTTTTAAAACAGTAACCAAGGCATTATTAAAACAATAGCCTTGGACTACTCCTGAGAGGATTAACTGATCAGTAATAGCAAGTTCAGGAAATCTGAAATCCTTCCATCTAGTGGAATTTCCTGGAACAGAGAGAGTTTCAAATCACACATCACCTTGTGAAAGTTTGGAGTGTTCTGCAGAACTTTCCCTTCTCTAAACCAGACCTTTTATCAGATGGGGTGTGTCATAATAATTAGGCCTCTGCATTTATCCCATTCTGTGCTTAACGGTGGTAAACTAAAAAGAAGTTTACGAAGTGTTTCAATAACCTATTAAAACAATAATTGTTGGTGGGAAAAGATGCAAAAGAGGGACTAATTTAAATAAGACGACCTATTGATGTAACTCAAGAACTGCATTAAACTAATGCCTGGTAAACAAGAGTAGGGCGAGAGAAATCAGTGAACCAAAACTGGTGTGTCACTAACTAGACTTATTTGTGGACAAAATAATGAGCTCATTATTGGGCTTTTTAAAAAGACAACTTTTGGTGGAAAATTAAAAGAAGCTGTCTGAGACACCAATGGGCCTTCATCAGCTGGATGGCAAAAGGTGTCCTGAACAGATTAGTCCAAAAAAAAAAGGGGACCTACATGACATCACCATCTCCACTGACTCTGGCTGAAACCCAATGACCTGGGATGTGAGACTTTGACACATCTTCCTCCGCTTGTGTATCCTTTTCCTATCCCTCTCCTTTTGCCTTCTGTCTAATAATAGAAGGCAAAAGACTATATATTTTGGAACAATGCCATGAGCCTGTAAGTAAAGAGGAAGTTAATAGCAATGTTCTTAACACACCAATGCTGGTACAAATTTGCCAGGTCTCAGAGTGGCCAATAAAATGTTGCATTGTGCCTTTGTTTCTCCAGCATGAGGCTGCAAGTCAGAGTCAACAGCAGAGATTGAAGCAGCATTTTCTATCTTTACTGATTTTTTTCCCCCTCTCCCCTCTTATACATGTTTATCTTTTTTTGTCTTCTTGGAAACTGGACTGGATTTTAACAGCAGCAATCACCAGTGCTCCAGCCTATCTCATCTAACTTCTTTGGGAAAAAGAGAAAGGACAGTTAACACCCTCTAATACCCTCTAAGAGACCATCAGACAGCAGGGTTTCATTCTAAAAACTCTACAGCAAAGGGAAAGGGGAAAAGAGTATTGGTTATAATGAAAGCCTTACTTAATATCTTGCATTTCAAATGCTTTAACTTTTTTTCCCTCTTTTCTGTATCTTCAATAACAGGTTACAGAGATTTTTAGTAGTGTTTGGGCCCTGGTACTACACTGAGGTCGTGTACCAAACCTGAACCTTTTTTAAAACTTTAGCGTTGGACAATAAAAGGGCTATGTAAATAGTTGACTCTGGGCCCATATATTCCAACTACATTAATACAACAGAAGCCAGCCTGAGACAGATCCCTTTTCATTATCAGAGAGAAAGTGAACACACATACGCATGCTCAACTGCTCTCCCCCTTAAAACATAATCAGCTCTAGTTTTTCCATGACTAGAGCTGTCCTGTCTGAAATCCTATTTGAAGGGGGCATGGAGGAACCCAGCATAACAAAAGGTCCTCATCCTGAAAGGGAAAAGGGCCACAGAGACAATGAATCAACTAAAGCAGGGGGCAACAAATTATGACAGTGGGGCTTACAAGTGTAAATCAAGGGACCCCGATAGGGACAACGAGCAGAAGACCCTGCACAACACCCACCACTCTGCAAAGGAGTGGAGATTTTGGCAGAGGTAGGGTTCCACAAAGCAGCCACTATCCACCATGTGCTCCTAGGCTGCTCCCACAGAATTTCCAAGTGAAGTTAGTGCTGACAGTAGCAGCTGTGGAGGGGACTCACAAGAAGTTAATGCTGCATCAAATGTGGCAGGTATTTTGGTTTTGTTCAGCCACTTAGCTAAATGTAATACTGAAAGCCCGTTGAGAGAAAAGACAGTTGGGTGGAGCTAGGAGTAACCAATGTATATAAAAAAACCACCACCAATCTTATCAGTCAAGTTTTTAAAGTACAGAAAGCAAAGTATACAACTACTTGGTATGTAGCCAAACAGCATATGAATATACCTGAACCAGTCCAAGCAACTCCTGGACCTTAGCTCCCAAGTACAGCATGCTAAGGTTAGTGCTGTTAAACTGGACAAGCAGCAAGTATTTATAGATACAGTATATCAAATAGAGGTACACTATAGAGCATGGTATATCATGATGATGGGAAGAGACCACAGTGGAATGAAGGTACAAATGACCTTTGATGACACCTCATCTTCAAAAGAGGTCCCCCCAGGAGTCTGAGACATAGTAGTAAAAGGGAAGCTGTGGTAATATGGTATAGATCAGGGGTCGGCAACCTTTCAGAAGTGGTGTGCCGACTCTTCGTTTATTCACTCTAATTTAAGGTTTCGTGTGCCGGTAATACATTTTAATGTTTTTAGGTCTCTTTCTATAAGTCTATATTATATTACTTTACATACAATAGTTTAGTTAACAAGGTTTTCAAAATGTTTAAGCAGCATCATTTAAAATTAAATTAAAGTGCTGAACTTATGCCACGGGCCTGCTCAGCTCGCTACCAGCCTGGGGTTCTGTTCACCTAGGCCGGCAGCGGGCTGAGCAGGGCCTGCTGCCGGGACCCCAGACCTGGGTGGAGGGATTTCAGGGGTCAGGGTAGAGGGCTGGGGGAGGGGTTCAGGGATCAGGGCTGGAGTGTGGGGGGTCAAAAGTCAGGGCAAAGGGCTGGGTGTGTGGAGAGGTGCACGGCAGAAGGCTGAGTGTGTGGGGGGGTGTGCAGGGCAGAGGGCTGGGGCTGTGGGGATGCAGGGCAGAAGGCTGGGTGAGGGGGTATGGGGGCTGCAGGGCAGAAGGCTGAGTGTGTGTGGGGGGGTCAGGGCAGAAGGCTGTGTGAGGGGCTTCAAGGGTCAGAGCAGAAGGCTGAGGTGTGTGGGGGGTGTAGGGCAGAAGGCTGGGTGTGTGGGGGGGTCAAGGGTCAGGACAGAGGGCTGGGTGTGTGGGGGGGTGCACGGCCGAAGGCTGAGAGTGGAGGGGGTCAGGGCAGAGGGCATAGGACAGAAGACTGGGTGTGTCAAGGATCAAGGCAGAGGGTGCAGGGGAGAAGGCTGGGGGGGGGTGGGGGGTTCAAGGGTCCGGGCAGAGGGTTGGGGGGTATGGGAGCTGCAGGGCAGAAAGCTGAGTGTGGGGAGGTCAGAGCAGAGGGCATAGGACAGAAGACTGGGTGTGTGGGGGGGGTCAGGGCAGAGGACTAGGGGTGTGGGGGGGGTCAGGGAAGAGGGCTGGGGTGCTCAGCTCGTAGGGGTGCTCCCAGCCCCCTGCCCTGAGCGTCTCATGGCAGGGGGCTGGAAGGGAGGTCCCCTGTTCCACCCTCTTCCCCAAGGCTCCTTCCCTACCTCTCTCTGTCTCCTCTATGAGCTGAGCTGCGTGCACACTGCGGCTCTTCCCCCTCCCCCTTGCTACGGCCATCAGCTGATTGGCGCAAGGAAGGAGAGGGGGCGGGACAGGAAAGCACCATGCTGGGGGAAGAAGTGGAGGAGGGGGAAGCTTGGCTGCCACAGAACCAAGCTTCTGCCTCCTGCCCCCACAGGGGAGAGCGGTGGGCAGGGAGCTGGGGGCCAGGACTGCGGCAGGCAGCTGCGTGCTGCTCAAAATAGGCTCGCCTGCCGTGCCGCAGGTTGCCGACCCCTGGTATACATTTTGCTTAGACAACATCCTAAAATAAGCTACAAACTGACATGGAACATACTAGAGGGCACCAGCAGTTTGCCTGTGTATGATACACCAGTGTTGCCAGTTTTCTCCTGATTTGGTATTGCTCTTAAAGCCCCTACTCTTGGAATCATGTGATTACATTAAAATCTCAGCTTTTATTTAAAAAAACCTGAGGTTTCTAGCCCCCATGGTTGCAGAGGAAAGCTTGGAAATATGAAGCCTAAAGACTTAGGGTTGGCAGACTGTTGACCTGAGCTCAGACAGCCAAAAAACTTTTATAACTTACAAAGTTCATGACTGTATTTCAGCAGAAGTACAGATGCAAAAGTAGCATTTCAGTCACTCTCTACAGGCTCTTTTTATTATTTATTTAAAACAGGTGACAGGACAAGTCCCAGGATTAGAGACTGTTTCTTTGCAGGTGGTAAGAAGGAACTGAGTGGCAGTTCAATACACGCCATCTTCTCTGTAGTAACATAAGGATATGCAGGGCACATGTGTGATCCCAAAGAACACAGCTGGTTAAAAGATTCTGATTTGTTGTGCATGCAGCACATACACACCAAGAGTGAGATCCACATTTACAGACACTTGAAGAACAACCAATATTAGAGACTGGGTTGCAAGAACTAGGAAGCTGGAGAAGGGACAGATCACCTGTGCTGTGGATGGGACTGGAAGAACCAGGGAAGGGTAAGGAGCTGAGAACAGGTATTCTTGTACTCCGCATTTTCACAGTTATAGTATATTCTACATATGTGCTTTTGATCCTAGTTAAAAATAGCAAGTATTTAATATTTCTTGCAAAATTAATTGAAACTATTTTAAAGACTTAGTCAGCAAATACTCTATTTCACAAAATAGTGAATAATTCCTTCACAAGAAGAAACATTTCATGTATCTTCAAATCAGCTACTTTTACAAGACAGTATGAATCTGATGTTATAGCATACTAACACGCAGGAAAAAAATACAGCCACAACTAATACTCATTAAATACTGTACATCACCATTTACAGTTTCAAACAGTCACTGAAAGGAAATAGCAACTGCCGTTTATCTACATATACATGGATTTCAGTATAAAATGCTCATTTTGAATAAATAATGTTGCAGATGAATGCTGCAGGAGTTCGGTTCTTGAGTAGTTCAATACACTCTGGTCTTTTGTTAACTTTGTTCCATGCCAGCCATGAGTGACACAGCTAAAGACTCCACTGTGAATCAAAACAGATAAAAAAAATTAAACATTTTAAATATTCTTGGTTACACCACTCTGCAAAGGTTTACTGAAACTGTCAGTTTTATCACTTACGAGTCAGATGAGATATCTTATTATTCAAAGTACAAATAACAATATCTGAGGGTTTAAGTCCCTGCAGCAGGCATTTTCAATTTTATCAATTTCATTACCTGAAATATCTGAAATAATGAGGGGCCAATTGAGGAGAGTTAATTTACTTTCACATGTAGGTGTGAAACCTTATCCTTAGCAAAAGGTGCAAAACTGAATAAATGTATCTTTATCCTTTGTAAATAAACAGTATTAATACATCTACACTGAAAATAACCCCACCAGCCAAAAGATCTAATATAGGACAAAATCTGCTTTCATTTAGATCAGTGCAAATACAGAGTAAATTCTCTTGAAACAGTAGACCTAATCTATGTTCTGCTCTGCTTCCATATTTATGCTTTTGAAATTACAACCAAGGCTTAGTTTTGTATGCCCTGTCACTGTGACAAGCCAGTATAATTTAAGATAAACAAATTGGTGTTATTCTTGCACCACTACCCACATCATCACATTTATTCCATTCAAAGAAGCACCGGTTTCTTAGGCAAATATTTTATTGCTAACTTTAGAAATATTTAGTGGGTGTAACGTTTGACTCTCATACTTTTTCAGTATATAGTTAAAGGTCTGTGACACTGCTGCATAGAGATGATGTTCTCACAATCAGTTGAAGGGTTTAAGAATAGTGAGGTTCTACCAAAGTTTGTGGCATGTTAAAATTGTCAGGGCCAATATAAAATGGAACTTTTGACTCCTAACGTATGTAACCATTAAAATGTAAATTACTCAGGCAGGCACTGCCTTCATTTGCCAATTAAACACCATACAGGACTCTAATGCTGCATAAAACATAAACCACCACTAAAAACCATTGAATTGTTAAAATAGAGCATGGAATCTTATGTCATCCATTTTAGGTTGTCCATTCTGATGTCATAAAACAATAAATGTAGCAATTCTGCTTGGCCTACACCAGGCAATACATCTGAATAAAAGAAAATAATATGTTTAACAGTGACTAGCTCTGACTGCAAATCATCTTTTCATCACAAATTCAACACCAGCCATTTTAAGTGATGTGTAGTCAAATAACTGATCACCAAATACTTTAAGTGGTATGTGAATTCCTTTGGCAAAGTTAGGATTTATGCTATATGCCAATCATCATTTGCATGTCCCTCCCTCAGGGCATTAGGCAAAATGAAGGAAGTTTTGCTGTTCATAAATGAAGTGAGGCACAAATGCTCTAAAATTTTTGTTAAATTGTTTTATTAAAAGGGAATAGAAAATGCTTTGCCAATCTCTCTCTATGGACACACACCTTACGCTTGTTCTTACACAGGATAAAATTCAATTTAAAACATATTAAACATTAAAACAGCCTCACTCCTACAAACCCAGAAAAGCCTACTTGCCGAAAGAAGCTTATAAATTAAGTGTCAATATAGGAAAAGCCTATTGTTTTAAAATTGTTCTGTATACTCACAATGAGGAAAAGAGCCTCTACAGACTGCTTTATTTAGAACTGTTACAAGAAACATGTGACAATTTTTAAAATCTGATTCCATCTTCTCTATGGATTCCATCCTAAGAAAGAAGTGCAGTTTAATTTAAACAAATATAAAACGGTTAAATAACTACATGGCTAGTCCTATATAAGATGACATATCCTTTCTTTCTAATAATGAATAAAAAGAAGGCAGAGATCATCTTTCAGTTGTGTGTGTACAGAGTTCCTAGCACAACAGGGCCCCAATCCTTGACAGGGGTTTCTAGACACTATCACAACACAAATAATTAATAGTGAGCTAACTCCTCCTTCTGGTATGCATCTAACAACTATTAGGAAGAGCTACTGATCCTATGTGGAGTAAAGTGACTGTTCCGGTCTAGGAAACCTATCTTATGTGATGTGCTCTAAAGCTCCATACTGCTTCAAAGCCTAGAGCTAGGGAGCTACCTGATGACTTGCTCCTCTTTTTCCCTGACATGGGGGATGGGTTCCACAGGCAAAATCAGAAACACTTGCCCAGGAGATGGATACCTAGAGCAGGATAACTCATATATACACCAGTACCAAAAACAGTCTTGAAAGTTAGGGGGTGGATTGGGATTTCAATAGGAACAGTTAGGCCAGCACTGAGCACTCCTGAAAATCCTGCCTTAGAGAAATTTCTCATTTTGTGCCTAAGAATACACAGGAGGTATAAAGGAAAAAAACAACAGAATACAATAATTTTAGGTTATCCTCATGTAACGCAACTACTCTGCTTAGAAGTTTATCAGACTTAATACTTTTGATACAATGTGAGTCCTGAACTTTCTGGGTGAAACCCTGGCTCCGCTGAACTCAAAGGCAAAACTTGTATTGACTTTAACAGAACCAGGATTTCACCTTCTGAGACACAAGACAAGGTTACTATCACTAGCAGTCTACATCAAAAAGGAAGATTTACCGAGGAGCAAACAACAAAGGAAGTTTAACTTTTCCTCTCTTCTCCTGCCTTTTTACCAGACCAGAATGAGTCCTTATTGGTTAAGCCTACAGTTCTCATAAACCAAGTAAATGAATGTTAGCTTAAAATCACAGGCACTGGAAACTAAGTCTCAGAAAAAAATGTAAGTACAAGCATGACCATTGAACCTTTCATTTTATTAGTTTATAAGAACACATGATGAGAAATAAAAAAGTACTTCCATTTGTTGTTAACCCACTACAGTCTTACAATTTTTATTTTAAATGTACCGGCCACCTTTTTCACTGAGAAACACATTCTGATTATACAACCAACAGGTGCCTGCAGCTGATAAAATTCAATTGAGTTGAAGCTTAACTTCGTTAAAAAAAGGTCACATTAGTCTCCCATTAAACATGCAAAGTAAAAAGATATATACCTCAAATACAACACTGGAGCTGTGAAATGATCACATTATAAAACATTATGACATATTACTTACCTCCAAGCTCCCAAACCAGCCTGCCAACGATCTGCAAACATCAGCACTAAATTCAGCACTTTCATTATAGCTTCTTTCACAAAACTAACCTAAGATGATAATGGGGAAAAATATAAGTAGTCTAGTCAGGAATTTATTTTTAAATTCAATAAGTACTCTGGCAGGCAACACTCCATGATGTTTAAATTAAGGTTTCAATTAAAACAACCTTCAGGATACACTGCAATTCTCCCAGTTACAATATGTGCTTTGTTTACTGGATTAACTGTTCAATTAATTCTGTGGTTGGCTATTTTGACAATACCTAATGTATCTAGTATTTGGGACAAAGTACTACAGTGCTACCCCATATACCAAGTGTATCACCTCTGAAGTTCCAAAGTTTCAAACGAATTTTGACATTTAAAACATCACACAAATCGCAGATGAAATATTTCTTGTCCCTATTTATATTTTGTATACATCAGTGCATCACCCTAGTTGCTTTCCCACCACTGGAGGAACTTTTAATTCAGGTTAATGTAGATTATACAATCTGGTATATTTTATCACTGCATTTAAACCTGAAATTACTATTTAAAATACACTACCGATATTAGCCACAGCTATTGCAAACTGGTACAGCACAGGCTGCCTCTACAACAGGGTTTTCAACCTTTTTTTCATTTGTGGACCCCTAGAAAATTTCTAATGAAGGTGTGGACCCCTTAGACATAGTCTGCAGACCCTAGGGGTCTGCAGACCACAAGTTGAAAATCACTGTTCTAAAATACAATTCAACAACATGACAGAGCTCTGGAATGGGTGGCACCTTCCTTTAGCTCCCCCCCCCACTTCATGCTACCCCAGTAGAAATAATCTTAAATATATTTTTAGACACATTTCAAACAGCTTGTTTGAATCCCCTAAAATTTGGGGGGGAGGAACCCGAATAAATGGTTACTCACCCTGTGCAGTAACTGTGGGTCTTTGAGATGTGTCTCCCTATGGGTGCTCCACTCTAGGTGTACTTGCATCCTCTGCACCTTTGACTGGAGATTTCTCATAGCAGTGTCTGTTCAGCCGGTGTATGCGTGTTGCTCCCTACTGTTATATATCAGCACACAGGTAAACCACCCTTAGTTTCTTCTCTACTGTGTAGCAGAGACCTCCAAACAGAGGGGAAGGACAGTGGGTAGTGGAGAAACCACAGGGACCCACATCTTGAAGAATTACAGTTACTGCACAGTGTGAGTGACCATGTCTTCTTGAAGTAGTGTCCCTATGGGTGCTCCACTGTAGGTGACTACTGAGCATTCCCTTTAAGGAGGAAGGGCCTTCAGAGCTGAGTCCAGTATTGAAGAAAGCATAGCTGAGCCACACACAGCGTCAGAAGCCAAGTCATGAGTTATTGCACAGCACTTGGCAAAAGTACATACAGAGGTCCAAGTTGCAGCTCTACTTATTTCACTGATGTGAACATTTTTGCAAAAGGTTGTAGAAGTGGAAACTGATCTTGTAGAGTGAGTTCATATGCCTGAGTGTGCTTGGAGATTACAAGATTGGTAGCAACAGCTAACACAATCAGATATCCACTTGGGAAGTCTTTGTTTAGAGACTGCAGACCCTTTTGATGTATCTGCAATCAAGACAAATAATTTGGGAGTCTTTCTGAACGCTTTAGTCCTGTCAAGATAGAAGGCCAGGGTTCTCCTGACATCAAGTGGGTGTGACAACACCTCCTTTTTGTCTAGGTGAGGTTTAGGGTGGAAGATTGGGAGATGAATGGGTTAGTTAATATGGAACTTGGAAGATATTTTTGGTAAAAACTTGGGGTGTGGTCTTAATGTTAACTTGTCTTTGAAAAGTTATGTGAAAGGAGGGTATGCCATAAGGGCCCCTATATTCCTAACTCTTCATGCTGATGTGATGGCTACCAGAAATGGTGTTTTCAATGGAGAAATGGAGGAGTGAGCAGGTAGTCATTGGTTCAAACAGAGAATCCTGTAAGATATTTAAGAACCAGATTTAGGTCTCAAACCAGAGTAGAATGTTTGACTGGTGGAAATAGATTTCCGAGGCCCTTCAGGATCCTCCTCGTCACTGGCTGGGTGAATACAGAATAACATTCGATTGAAGAATGGAAAGAAATGGTTATTTATGACAACTGTGGTTCTCTGAAATATGATGCAGACATGTATTCCACCTAGGTGTGTACACACGCAGCACACCAGAGCCAGAGAATTTTGCTTAGCAGTATCCATAGAGGGGTGGCAGTCACGCCTAATGACCAGCCCCATCTCTGGCAACATGAAGCAGAGTCTCCCTGACCTCCCCTTAGTTGCTTTACACAGAGACTAGACTCCAATGCAGCAGATGGAGGTCGGGTCATGGAATACAGATCTGCATCTCATCTCAAAGAACCACAGTAGAAGAAGAAATGGTTACTCACTGTAAGTAAATGCAGCCATGTATTCCACTTATATGACTCACAAGTAGTACCCACCCCAGGAGGTGGGGCTCAGAGTCTACCTAAACAAGGATTGCAGGACTGCCTACCAAAACTTGCATCCGCCCTAGAAGGTGCGGTTACTGCATAATGGTTCATAAATATATGTATGGACAACCATGTAGCAGCCCTGCAAATCTCCAATATTGAGACGTCACTGAGGAAGGCTATTGACATTGCTTGCACGCTCACAGAGTGAGCTCACACCTGATGAGGAGGCATAGACTAAGCTATTTCATATGAAGTCTTGATACAGGATGTTATTCATTTAGAAATCATCTGTGAAGAGACTACTTTCCCCGTCACATGATTTGCATATGACATGAACAGGCGAGGTGAGGCACAAAACAGTTTAGTCCTGTCCAGACAGAAGGCTAGACATTGCCTGACATCTAATGGATGGAGATGCTGCTCCTCCGGAGATGAATGCAGCTTAGGAAAGAACACAGATAAATATACCACCTGGTTCAAACAGAACCGAGAAACCACTTTAGACAAAAATTTGGTGTATGGTTGTAAATTCACTTTGGCCTTGGAGAATTGTATATAAAGGAGGCTCTGCCATTAGAGCATGCAACTCTCATTCTCTTCTTGCAGATGTTATCTGCTACGAGGAATGCAGTTCTCTGACACAAGTGGAAAGGTACAAGATGCCAGTGGTTTGAATGGAGGCCCCATTAAAACTGCTAGGACCATGGTAAGGTCCCAAAGAGGAACAGCTCTTGGACCAGAGGATAGAGATGAAGACGCCCTTTTAAGAATTTTGCTACCACAGTTATTGGAGAAGACTGATCTTCCCTTAACGGGGGATGAAATGCCGTTATCACTGCCAGATACACTCTCAATGAGCTACGTGCAATTCCCAACAACTAAAGGTGCAGCAAGTACTCCAGGAGGTTCTGGAAGGAAGCCAGTGTTGGTTGAATTCTGTGGGCCAATCACCACACCAAAAACCGCTTCCATTTTGCTGAATAGGCCTACTGCTGACTAGGACCTGTGGAACAGCTGCTGAACACTGCTCCTCATTTAGCCAAGCAGCAGCCATGCCATGAGATGCAGGGAACTGAGTGTGGAATGCAAGGTGTGTCCGTGATTCTCTGCGAGTAGGTTGCGATGAAGAGGAAAGAGGTATGGGATGCTGAATTGATAACGTGAGAAGGTTGGAGAACCAGCATTGCCTTGGCCACACTGCGGCAATGAGAATAATCTGTGGGATGGTCAGGAGCAGGGGGGAAGTGTAAAGGAGAGCAGACTACTAGCTGAGATGGAAACCATTGGATAGGGATTCCGGACTGAGGATCCCTCTAGAGCAGAACAGATTTACATTTCCTGTTGTCCCTAATGGCAAACAGGTCAATCGTTGGAATGCCCCAAACTCCAAAGGTGACCCAGAGGACATTTGTTTTCAAAGACCACTCATGGCTCAGGGAAAAATTCCTGCTGATAACAGTCTGTGAGATGATTCTAGATTCTGGGCAAGTGGTTGGCTATCAGAGTGATACTCTCCTCAATGCAGAACTGCCACAACCTGATTGCCTCTTGGCAGAGCACCCTGGAGTGTTCTCCCCCTTGCCTGTTCACATAATACATCGTGATGATATTGTCGGTAAATATGTGAACCACTGAGCCCCCGATATGGTCCAGAAAAGTGTGATATACACTGTAGATGGCCCAAAACTCCAGCACTTCAATATGCAGTGAGGGCTACAGCTCTGATCACAGACCTTGAACTTTCAGCAATTCCAGATGGGCTCACCAGCCCATCTTGGAGGCATCAGAGACAGACCTGGATGGTATGGGCTGGATGAAGGGAGCACCCTGACAAATGTTCTCCAGGAGCATCCACTCCAGCAAGGAATCCTGGACCAATGGAGGGAGATAGACCAATCTCTCCAAGGAGTGAAGAGTCAGATTGTAAACTGCCCTGAGCCACATCTGATGGAGGCAAAGACACAACCTTGCGAACTGGACCACCTGCATGCCAGCAGACATGTAGCCCAAGAGCCTGAGATACATCCAATGCATCATGGAAAGCTGAGATTGCAGACTAAGGGAAAGGTAGCGAATGACTGAAAATGGTCTGTCAGCAGAAATGCTCTCAAACTCTGAGAGTCTGTTAGGGCCCCAATGAACTCTATTTTTTGAGTGGGAACCAAAATTGACTTTTCAGTGTTTAGAATGAAACCCAGATGGTTGAGCAGGCACAGTGTAATACTGATGTCCCCTCTGGACTTGCCTCTCAGTATAGCCAGTCGTCCAGATATAGGAAGATGTTGATTCCTTTCTTCCTGAGGTATGCTGTCTCCAAGACCATGCATTTGGTAAAAACCCAAGAGGAAGAAGAGAGGTCAAAGGGCAATACCATATACTGAAGATGGAGCTCTGCTATGATGAATCAAAGGAACTTTCTGTGGCCCAATAGGTGTCCTGAAGGTCCAGGGCAGCAAATCAGTCATTCTGAGACAACGTAGAGAGGATAGTTAATAGAGTGACCATTTGGAACCTCTTGTATCAGATATATTTGTTAAGGCCTCGAAGGTCAAAAATGAGTCTTATCCCTCCCTCGGATTTGGCAATAGAAGCCATGACCCTGGTGTTCCAGCAAAACCTCCTCCACCACTCCCAAAGCCAAAGAGTGAACCTGCTCAAGGAGCAGTACCTGGTGAGAGGGGTTCCTGAAGAGGGACAGGGAGGGATGGACAGGGACTGGACGGCATAGCCAGATTTGACAGCGCCTAGGACCCAGCTGTCAGTGGCGATCGAATCCCATGCATTGTGAAAGAAGGCTGTCCTGTCCCCAAATGGAAGGGACGGGGAGGAAAGGAATGATGACTGGAACACTGCTCTGGACCAAGGAGTCAAAATGGATGCTTAACTGTGCCAGGGAGGGCACATGGACTGGCCAAACCCCACACAAGACTGCCTCCCTCTATGGGATCTATGCCCCTTTCTGCCATAGTCCTGCTGTCTTGGGGGAGGGAACGGCTGCCCAAATGTGCGCTGTGGACGATACTGCTGCTGTTGACAACCACAGTGGTGCCTCTGCACTGTTGGTGTATATTCTCCCAAGGGCTGTTGGGTAGCTCTAGCGTCCTTGAAGAAGTGCAAAGTCTCATTTGTCTTATCCCAAAACTGCGTTTGGCCAAAGGGCAAATCCTCTACGGCCTACTGCACATTGAGAGTTATGCCCAAATTCTGCAGCCAGGAAGCCCTTCTCATGGCCACTGCTGTGGTCATCACTCTGGCCGAAGATTCCAGCACAGACTGCAACGAAGTAATAGTCACCAAGCAGCCTTTGATGACAAATGCCCGAAATGCCTCTCTTAAGGCTTATGGCAGCTGGTCTGCAAATTTAGACATAGCCATCCAATTCACAAAAGTCATACTTGAACAGCAGTGCTTGCTGGTTAGCAATCTGCATCTGCAAGGAAGAGGAGGTATAAATCTTCCTGCCCATCAGGTACATTCATTTAGAGTCCTTATCCTTGGCAGTGGGCTTGTACCTGCCCTGATAGTCTCTATCATTCACCACAGTTACAACCAGGGAACGTGGGGCCTGATGGGAGTAAAAACCCTCACATCCCTCCACCAGAACGAAGTAGCGCTTTTCCTTTTGCTTTGCTGCAGGCGGTACCAAAGCCAGCATGCTCCAGAGGACCGTAGCAAGCTCAAGGAGTGCATCGTTAACAGGGAGGGAGACTCTCCCAGGGATAGATGGCTGCAGATAAGCACTAACTTATGGGTGTTCTTTTGAAAGAACTCCGTTTGAATACCCTGCAAAGCAGCCACACGCTGCAAAAGGTCCTAGTATGCCTTGAAATCCTCCAGTACTGAAGGGGAGGAAGAGCCAGGCACCGCTGAATCATCCAGGGATGAAGATGAAATGGTTAACTGTGCCAGAACCAGACCTTGCTCCAGGACTGATGAACCTGGATGGGACGACCATGGAGGCTCTGCGAGGGGAAGGCTCATTGGTGCCTGGGCCTGTAGTAGATCAATGATACCACCATAGACCTGGTCGGTTATCTCACCTTCAAGTGAGACGAGGAGTGGGACCACCATGACTAAGAAGTGTCTGACGGATTTCATGGAGGCCACTGGTATGGATAAGGCATGGTGGCCAGCAGACGCAAGGCCAGGTGGCCCTGTCCCAAATGTGAGATGAACACCAATCCTAGTACCCATAGCACTCCATAAATGGTCCCCCAATGTGGGTCAGGTGATGGCCAGCGAGAGATGGAAGAGCCCAACCTGGATGCTGAAGAGTAGTGGGCTTCAGGGGATAAAGGTGAAACCATCCGTCAGGGTGCAAGCAACTGGTCTGACTAATCCATAGCCCAAAATGAAGGGAGCGAGTGCCAACAGCAGAAATGGTACCAGCAGCACCAGTATGCCTCCTTCGTTTCTGGTGCAAGAAGCAGTGTTGACGCCAAAGTTGGCAGCAGTACCAAGGTAACTGATGATGCTGAAGTGGAGGGCAATGAGTGCCGACAGGGTAACGCTGGCGACGCCAGGTGCAGGGGTGCCAAAGACACTCCCGGTGCTGGAGAGGTCCTTCACACCAAGCCCAGCAGCAGCCCCCATTTCACTGACTGTGAATGAGAAACAACAGAGTACGGTGCTGACAGACCCACAGGTTCAGCAGCCTGCCCAGCCAATAGGAAGATGAAGGAAGCAGCCCTGGCAAAGTCTTGGACCATGGGCAAGGTCGGGACAGAAAAGCAGAAGTCGTCCATTGCTACCAGATGCACCACCAGCGTGGAAAGAGACAGTGCCAGTATTGCCCTCATCAGTACCGGACTCAAAGGATATCCTGGAGCTGGAACCAGAGACAACAGTACAGGGTCCCTGACCTCCTTGTGTGGTACCAGGGAATGGTTGATGGGATTTCCTCCATCCTGTGTACCGGCATTCACCCCGGCCTAATCCATGCTCCTTCTGAAGGAGGGAGACGAGTCCCCATGCAACATGGAATGACCTGAGTCAGTCTTATGCGACCTTTTCCTCAGTGCACTTGATGGGGAAAAACTCCTTCATCTCTTTGGAGAGGCACCAGATCCAGGAAGCAAAGCAGAAGCATGCTCAGGACGGGAGAGCAACATCCGATCTGACGAGGGCCTCAGTGCCGAAGCAAGCCGCATGGCCTGTTTGAGCACCTAGTGCTTCAAACGAAGATCCCTCACCCACCTGAGTCCTTTTGTTTAACGATCTATAAATGGGAAACCACTCCTTACTGTGGGCTTCGTGTAGGCACAAGCAGCACCTATGTGGGGATTTTTCTTGGGGATTGCTCCCCCTCATGACGGACAATTTTTAACCCCTGGTAAGGGCAATACTAGGAAAACACAAATTATAACTAACTACAGCAACACTAACTAACTAACGCTATACTTAGGGTACTAATTTCTAGTTATATTTAGTTAAAGTCACTAAAAATAGAGGGATTGTGAGGTGAAAACCATGCAGAGCTCCAACTCCAGGCACAGGCAGTAAGAAGAAACTGATGGACGTCATGGCGGCACTGTCTCATATAGCCAGAGGAGGGGCTGTGGGCACAAGTGCCACCCCTCTACAGGTATTGCTTGGCAAAATTCTCTGGTTCCTGTGTGCTAGGTGTGTACACACCTAAGTGGAATACACAGCTGACATCTACTCAAAGAAGCCATCATGATGGCTGTCAGGTGGACTCTAATGGAAATTAGTGACAGTTCCAAGTTTCTAAAGTAGTAGAATGTAGTCCACTATATCTGACAGTGATGAGATTGTGAGTGGAATGTGTTTGAGGACACACCAGCAGGCAAATCTTGTCCATTTTTGCAAGTGTAGCATGTAGGTGGTTTTCTGCTGGAGAACAGGCATATCTGACTGCTCTGAGTTCCATGGAGTTGATGTGCAGAGTGGTTTCCAGAGCTGTCCATGTGTCCCGGGCCATGTGGGTGTCTAGATGTGCTCCCCACCCCAACAGGAATGCGATAACTGCAGGGGGAGGGCAGCTGAAAGGGACTCCTGCACAAACTTTGTGAGGGTATTTCCCCGAATTGAGAGATTCCTTTATGAAAGCAGGTATCAAAAGTAGTATAGTTAGACTGTGTCTGTTCAGGGAATTAACAGTCCTGAACCACTCTTGAAGGCATCCCATTCACAGTCTTGCATGGTATATAATGAAAGTATCAGCTGCCATAGGCCCCAACAGCTGAAAACAGTTCTTGACCAGGGTTTGAGGGCTGATCTGGACTGTACTGACTATGATGGATAGAGTCACGAATCTGTGCATTGAGAGGTAGGCTCTTGCCCCTATTAAATTGAGATGAACTCATATTCTAACTTTTGCACAGGGATTAAGGTGGATTTTTGAATGTTCAATTGCAGATTGAATTGGAGAAAAAGAGGTCTATGGCTTCACAAGTTGCTTCCTGAGCTTTCAGAAGCCAATTGTCTAGGTAAGGGAACACCATAATTCCCTTCTGCGGAGATGTCCTGCTACTACTGACATGGCCTTTGGGTTGGGGCGGGGGGGGGGGGGGAGAAGAGAAGAGTCCTTCAACATTTGCAGAGTTTGTGCTTTCAGGAAACAGTTTGGTGCCATCAAAAGGAAGGTCTTGGCCATATTCTGGACCTCCTTGGGAAACCCTGAGAGCAGAAGCCAGAAGGCTCTTATAACTACAACCGTGGAAATCAAATGAGTGACAGTATCACCAGAGCCAAAAGAGGCCTACAAAAATATGTTCAGGTGAGCAGTTGGCCTTCTGCAATAATTGCCTGGAATTGCTCTCTATGTTCTGCTGGTAGATACTCAATAAAGGAGTTCAGCTTGGTATAATTTATATAGTTATACTTCACCATTAATGCCTGGTAGTTGGCGATTCTCAATTGTAAATGGCTGACAAATATCCTTTTCTACCAAACATGTTGAGGTGTTTATGATCTGTATCACAGAGCATAGATATAGCATGGTGCTGACTTCACTGTTTATTAACCCCCTTGACCATTAAGGAGTTAGGAAAGGAATGGGAAAATAAAAATGGAGTCCTCAGAGGTGACAAGATATTTTTGTCTGCACTCTTACACGTGGGCAGAATTGACGCTGGGGTATGCCAAATAACCTTTGCAGGATCCAGAAGGGCCTCGTTAACAGTTAGGGTAATTCGGGCAGATGAAACTGTCTGAAGGATGCCAAGTAGTTTATGATGTGGTTCTTTAACCTCCTCAAGATAGATCTGCAAACAACTTACAACCTTCTTGATAAGGTCCTGCCACTTTACAATTCGGAATTGCCAACTCTCAGGCATCAAATTATACCAAGCTCAACTCCTTTATTGAGTATGTACCAGCAGAACTTGGTAGTCTTTAGTTTTAACCATATTCTGAGTACCTGAGGAACCAGCAACCTGATGGGTTGAAGAGAAGTAGAGGCTGAAGTCACTAAAGTCATTGGAGACTGCGACTTCTTTGAGGTAGGTTCCCTACCTGGAAAACTCGAGGGATGGTCTCTGGGAATCTTACGAAAGGAATCGTGCCCTCAAGGAGTACGGTTCGGAGAGAGTGGAGGCAGAGGACTTACTCAGAGGCCAACATACAGAGGAGGTCCCCTGACCACTGTCAGAGGCTGGGCATAGTGAGCTCTCCATTGTGAGGAGTCAGTTAGAGCTCCCTGTTTTTTGATGGCTCTAGATTTTAATGCAGACAGAAGTTGCACTTTTAGAAAATATGAGACTCCCCGAGGCAACAGATGCACGAGGTGTGTCAGTCAGTCACTGGGAATGCCCGCTGGCACAACAGGCAGAGTCTGAAACCAGGAGAACTTAGTATGTCCTCCCAATAAAGTAAAAACTCCCAGAAGAGGAGAAATTATCTAAAAGCCATATATATATATATATATATATATATAAAATTTTCTTTTAAAAAAAGCCGAAACAGCTAAAATTACTACTAAGTACTAACTATACTAAGAACAACTATAATAAACTAAGTTCTAAAAGAGCTAAGGCGACACAGTTGGGGTAAAACAATGCAGACCACTGATAAGGCTTTGTCCCAGGCCAATGCGGGTTAGAAAGAACTGAGGGTTGTTTCCCCATGCAGTGCTATCTAACAGCACAAAGCACGAGACTGAGTAACACACTTGCATGGGCCAAATGGACACTGCTCTGAGAAATCTCCAATCAAAGGCACAGGGGGCACAAGAGCACCTGAAGTGGAGCACCTATAGGGACAGTACTCAAAGAATCAGCATAAAATTCCCATATCTTCTAGCCACAGCTGACCCATGTACAATCTGAAGAAGAACTGAACTGTATAACTAAGGAAATGATTCTGAGTGGGAAGTAACTGCAGGTTTACAAGGAAAATGAGTCTCAATTGTAACTCTGGAAAGGCTACTGCCTCTCCACAATATCTATAATTACCATATGTAAAAATCCAACATATACTGAATGATTTGTAATGACAAACATTTTCTCCCTTGTTGAGTTGAAAATACCACGTATTCAGTTTTACTTAACACATACCTTTTCTCTCAGCAGGCAGCGATCATGGATTGTAGACAAATATCTATAATGAATTTTAATCAGTTGATCTAAATCTTTGGCTTCTTCTACCTGATGCTGAAACTCCAAACCTGTACTGTGAAGAATCTTTAAAAGAGAAAGCAAGGAGTATTAACATGAATACCACCTCTATGACTGGAATCCCCATAGTTCTTTTCTCTACACTTCCCTGGGGAGTTCTTTTTATCAGGGATTTGGAGCAATCAAATTTTTGAATTGCTCCGCTCCGGCTCTGCTCCAGCTCCGGGCAAAAACCTACTGGTCCGCGCTCCAGCTCCGCTCCAAAGTCCTGCTTTTTATAGTCTGAACCTCAATTATTCCCTCACTCCTCCCCTCTTCTATCACTACCTTTGAGATTCAGTCTTATGGCCACCATCCATATAACCAAAACCTGAACTCCTTCCAACTTGTCAATGATATTCTTTAATTTGATAGAGCAGCGGTTCTCAAACTTCATTGCACTAAGACTCCCTTCTGACAAAAATTACTATGCAACCCTGGGCGAGGGCCGGAGCCCAAGTCCTGCTGCCCCAGGGCCAAAGCCCTCAGACTTCAGATTCAGCCCCGAGCCCTAGCAAATCTAACACTGGCCTTGGTGACCCCATTCAAATGGGGTCACGAGTCACTTTGGGGTCACAACCCACAGTTTGAGAACCACAGTGACAGAGGCTGCTCTTGTACCATGGACTGAATATGCTACTTCTGTAGGTGTTGATTCAGGGCATGATACCATCATTAGAAATCTCAGATCCTGAAGGCCTAAGAATCAAGAGACTGGGACTGGAAATAGAACTCAGAACCTCTTGCATAACACAGAGCATCATCATCAAGAAAGTGGGCCAGCTTCCATCTATTCTCCTTTCAAAAAGAGTGTATTAACACAGAATGGCAATTCATATACAGTAGTAGGGTAAGTAAATCTACACAAGTTCCTGCTCCATTTAAGAGAATATAAACTTTTGGAAATGGACATTAGTTAACTCCCAGAGGCACACATGTAAAGACACAACGTTTTCAGTAATGCTATTAGGAGTGCAGAATAACAGCAGCTTACTGAAATCTATTGTTTCTTTTGACATTAACGTCCTTTCTTTGTAAAACTTTGGGGTGAAAAGTTAGTCTGAAGAAAAGTGTTACTAATATCAAGGAATTATGTACATTAAAAACTCCTAAAAGTTTTTTAATATTTACTGATTTAAGATTTCTTACTTAAAATTCAAACAAACAACCAGCATGAATATTTTCAATATACATTCCTTTTTAGTTCAGGACTTAAAAACTGAACAAAACAGACATTACATGAAGACATTACTTATTTGCACATGTTTAGTCAGAAGTTGTTTTGAATTATTAGCTATATTATGACTACTGTTAGAAATTCCTACAATACGTAAGATTATTGTAAAAGGACGAACCCGGGTCATGATGTAGTTGTGCAAGCTGTTAACAAAATGCATGAGTTTCACTCTTAAGAGGAACATGCGGTGAATTTGTTGTTTTATAAGTTCTGTTTGTGATCCAAACTGAGGAACTGTCTCTTGTTCTAATTGAGGTCCTTCTTTAAGCTGTGGTTTTTCGGTAGCATTTACTAGTTCTAAAAATGGAGAGGAAAAAGTTTGGGTGAATATTTATAATATAAATAGGTATTAACTGCATTTAAATATTAATTAAAACTAAAACATATCCTTTTTATTAAAGTTATCAGAACAATAATATACTGAAATAGCTTTTGTCCTTTAATTCAGATACTTATCAGTATCTACATAACAATCATATATTAAAATAGTAACTGGGAGGTGATATTATGATGCAATTAATTGTTTGCTACATATTAAAGTGCCAAGGTTGATATATTACAATATTAAAAAAATTACATGAACATAAACTTATCTCCACAAAGGGGAGAACACTTCAAAGCCCAGTTATACCCTTACAAATTAAAACTCATTTTAGCAAATTAGAAAGTACAGTTCTCAATACCTTCAGTGACACAACGATCCAATACAGTTATAAAAGCCTTTAGGTGAAACCTGAGCCCAACCACTCAAACTCTCTGGATGACACAGTTATTTATTTTCAAAAGTTAACCAGGGTGAACTACTTTATATAAAACTCTTAATAGTATGAACACCAAAAGGCCACTGAAGTGGAATATTGGAAAAATCCCTGACCCTCCTCCCCAACAGTCCCACACGCCCTACTGATCTTGACCACACAGTTAAAGAGCCCACAGACTTCCTGCCAACACAGGAAAATTAAACTCCCAAGTACACATTCTGATCTATATACCTTTACTTTGTAGTTTATAAAGGGTAAGTAACTATTTTCACAATCACTTAGGACAGGAAGTAATGTTACTGGTAAAATCATGGCTGTATTTGCATTAGGATATGATGCACAGGACTTCCTTCAGTAGCTATGGCTGAAGAATGACCTAGCAACAAATCTCAGAGATTTGAAAAAACAAACAAATCAAACAAAAAAAACTAACTGTAGCTGAATTAAGGTATGGTAGGGGTCCTTTGCAGACAAAGTAGGACTGACCAATTCTGTATTTGGTGCCTAGATACCATACCACAGTGATTGTTGCAAAAGAAATGCCTCAATAAATATAGCCAGCTATATTCAATAGGTGTGTTAAATGAGACAGACATATAAATTCTGTAAAGCCATTAAGGATCCAACTAGTTTATAATCTCTTATCCTGGATGCTTATACACCCATTACCACAAATGAGAGAAATTTGCCATCAAGATGGATGGATATTGCCCCCAGCAATGTCAATTTTACTTCAAAACTTGACTTCCAAAATCATATAACTGCATACATATCAGGAAAGGATTCTCATCATGGGCCTTATTCGAACACCAATGAAGTCAATGGAAAGATTCCAATTCATTTCAGTGGGTTTAGATGAGGTTCCATGTGACTTTCACACTGCTCTGCTGAGCAAAATTAATTTAGCAACTATCTTTCCCAGCACCTTGTAAATGCTACGAACAGGAGCTATTATGCTGCAATACTGACTTTTCAAAAAGGCTACTGTAATACTGGGTGTATTCAAACAACTGTCACTAGCATGGATACCAATATGCCATAAAATAAGACCTTATACAGTCCTCGGGAGACAAAAAAATCTTACCGCGTTATAGGTGAAACCGCGTTATATTGAACTTGATTTGATCCACCGGAGTGCGCAGCCCTGCCCAGAGTGCTGCTTTACCGCATTATATCCGAATTCGTATTATAGTGGGTGGCGTTATAATGGGGTAGAGGTGTATTTTCAGTGATACAGATTTAAGATTAACAAGAAATATTTCAAGAAATTTCTTACCATCAAATCGTAAAACATCTAAGCTATACTTGGCCCACTTTATTTGTAATAAGAGAAGAAACACCTGATTGTAAATTTTTTGACATTCTAAACTTATAACTATATCCACAGGCCAAGGGACCTAAAGAGGAAAAAAACACAAAAAAAACCCCTTAATTTGATGGAGCAATTTGCTGTTACTTCAAATGTTTTTTAAAATTAAAGCAAAAGAAACATTATTATATTTTACCTTATAGCTCAATGTTAAGCCATCTAAGGTATGGACAGGGAGTTTCTTCTTTGCTGTATCGATACTTTCAAAAGATATAGACAGCCTACAAAAAGAAACAAATACTCTAGTTGCCAATGGTTTGCACTAAGCCAGTGGTTATCTTAAAATGTTTTGTTTTAATCTGTCATTACTAAATATTAAGGATCAGATTTAACCTGGTAGGGAAAGATTTGTAAAGATACCTCTGCTCCGAGCTTTGTAAAAAGACTGTATAACATAGGGGTGGCCAACCTGTGGCTCCGGAGCCACATGCGGCTCTTCAGAAGTTAATATGCAGCTCCTTGTATAGGCACCGACTCCGGGACTGGAGCTACAGGTGCCAACTTTCCAATGTGCCAGGGGGTGCTCACTGCTCAACCCGTGGCTTTACCATGGGCCCATCCCCCACTCCACTCCTTTCCGCCCCCTCCCCTGAGCCTGCCTTGGCTCCTCCCCATCCCAGAGCCTCCTGCATGCCACGAAACCGCTGATCAGGAGATGCGGGGAGGGAGGGGGAGGCATTGATTGGCAGGGCTGCCAGTGGACGGGAGGCGCTGGGAGCGGAGGGCAGGAGGGAGGGGAGCTGAGGGGGGGCTGCTGACATATTACTGTGGCTCTTTGGCAATGTACATTGGTAAATTCTGGCTTCTTCTCAGGCTCAGGTTGGCCACCCTGGTATAACAGAATTACTAATGAAGACACTATTGCAAGTGAATATATAAGGGAACTTATTGTGGAAGAAAACAAAAACAAATGTCTACAGGTAAAATTTAGTTCTAGAGAACAGATTAATTAATGCTCTCATATTTTAAGTAGATAACAATCATATGTTTATTTCCACCATACTGCATTCTATAAATGCACGCAATAGTTTCTAACACAAAACACAGTGACAGAATGACTCAAAGTGGTTGAACTTACAGCTATACTGATGACTAAGACCACAACAGAGCCTAATATTTATGTATTTCATAAACCTATCATTTCAACAGGAAGAGAGAAGGAAATTGAAAGGAAAAAAAAGTCATTTTTACTCTAAACTTAATTCCATGCATTTTACCTTGAACTGTCCTCTGGGTAACGTTGTCCAACTGCTTCCTGGAGTTGGACATTTAGAAATGATACATTCTGCCAAGTTTCCTTTTCTCTTATTTTATCAAAAATAGATGTGTAGAAATCATACATAGTATCCCCAGCTTCAAGCAAAAAAAAGTTTCGCATTGCCTGCAAGTACTCTACCAGCCTGAACAGGGAATACAAATATACAAACATCTCTTCAATCTGCATTATATTCCTTTAACATAAAATGTCACATAATGTAATGCGAACCTTGAAAAGTCTCATCATCACAAGAACTCCCAACTGAATACTCCAGTGAAGTCTACTATACATTATTTTTTTCACATAAACATCGCTTAGGCCCAGATGTAGCAAAATACTTAACCATGTGCGTAGCTCAAACAATTGAAAGTAGTGCCACTGACTTCAGTAGGACTAGTCATGTACTCAAGCAGTTTTCTGGATCAGGCCCTCAGTTCAAGAACAGCTTTATGGGGAGAAAAATTGTGCATCTCGGGACCGACTGGCTAAGCAGCAGTTCTGCAGAAAAGGACCTGGGGATTACAGTGGACGAGAAGCTGGATATGAGTCAGCAGTGTGCCCTCGTTGCCAAGAAGACCAATGGCATATTGGGCTGAATTAGTAGGAGCACTGCCAGCAGATCGAAGGAAGTGATTATTCCCCTCTATTCGGCTCTGGTGAGGCCACACCTGGAGTATTGTGTCCAGTTTTGGTCCCGCCACTACAGAAGGGATGTGGACAAATTGGAGAGTTTCCAGCAGAGGGCAACGCAAATGATTAGGGGCTGGGGCACATGACTTACGAGGAGAGGCTGAGGGAACTGGGGTTATGTAGTCTGCAGAAGAGAAGAGTGAGGGGGGATTTAATAGCAGCCTTCAACTACCTGAAAGGGGGTTCCCAAAGAGGATGGATCTAGACTGTTCTCAGTGGTAGCAGATGACAGAACAAGAAGCAATGGTCTCAAGTTGCAGTGGGGTACGTCTAGGTTGGATATTAGGAAACACTATTTCCCTAGGAGGGTGGTAAAGCACTGGAATGGGTTACTGAGGGAGGTGATGGAATCTCCATCCGTAGAGATTTTTAAAGCCCGGCTTGACAAAGCCCTGGCTGGGATGATTTAGTTGGTGTTGGTCCTGCTTTGAGCAGGGGATTGGACTAGATGATCTCCTGAGGTCTCTTCCAACCCTAATATTCTATGATCTATCTAACTGCAGAACCTGAAAAAAATTCCAACGTCATTGGGAGTTTCACCTAAGTAAGGGCTCCAATATCAGTTCCTTATCTGTTAAAAAAGGGGAAGAAGGGGTAGTAGTACTTCCCTATTTCACACAGGTGCTGCGAGGATGGATACAATTAAAGACTGTAAGGCAATTACTATGGTGATGGGGGCCACATGAGTACCTTAAATAGAAAGACTGTGACTTAGGACCAGGTCAGAGGTCATGAGATCAGGTCACTTTACTCAACTCAGCATGACAATATCACATAATTAGTGGTAGTGTAATGGCCAAATTCAAATTTAGATAATCATATTCTGTCTTCCTAAAATTTCTCCTATATTTTCAGCTGACTGGGTGAAAGCCTGGTTCCACTGAAGTCAATAATAGCTTTGACATTGACTTAATTGGGGCTAGGATTTTACGCATTGTTCTTTCTAGGAATATTTATATTTGTCAATTTTTAACTGTTTTCATACTTCTCTACCCAAAAGTACTTAATACCATAATCTAGTGTATTAATTAAGACGTGTGTTTACCTTTAAACATTATTTAATTAAAGCAAATGTAGTAAAATACTACGTTTTTATCAAGCTGCTTACACTTTACTTTTTCTTTGATTATCATTATTTGTATTACAATACTGGTTAGAGACCCAGTCTGAAACTGGACACCCACTGTGCCTCATGATGTATAAATATACAGTAAGAAACAGTTCCTTCAAAAAAGACCTTACAAACTAAGGGCTTGTTTACATTTAAAATGCTACAGTGGCACCGTAGTGCAGCTGCACTTCAGTGTAGGTAGCACCTACACTGACTGGAGGAATTCTCCCATCAGTGCACGTAATCCACTTCACCGAAAGGCGATAGCTAGGTCCTCCGTTGACCTAGCGCTGCCTACATGGGGACTTAGATCAGCTTGACTATGCTACTCAGGGATGTGAATTTATAATACCCAAATGATGCAGTTATGCCAACATAATTTTCTATTGTAGACTAGGCGTAAGTAGGTAATACAGACAAAGGGATAGAACATAAAAGAACAATGAATAGAGTGATGGTTGGAAAATATTATGTTAATTCCGCATATTATTAGTGCTTTTGTTATTGTTTATCACAGCAGAATTAGAAGAGAAGATTAAACAGTTTGTAAAAGATTTCAACTACAAATCAATTTTCTTAAAATAATTGGTGCTTTTACAGTATAATATACCAATGATAATGGAATATGCTTTTTAAGTAGGATCTAATTTCATTTCTTACCTGTAATCCTTCTTTAAAGTTTGCATTAGGTTGCCACAGCATTCCAGATATTGCTTATCTATGTGAGGATAAAGGCAAGACCTCAGTGTCAGTTCAAATGTCTGGCATGTCACTGATTCAGAGGATCTATCCACGCAAACATCACCACCAGTAAATTTCTCATGAAAGTCACTTTGCTCCAAATACAGCCTTCAAAATTAAAAAAAAAAATTGCTTAGCTGGAAAGGAATTGATCCATATACCACCTAACAGAATGTGTCATATATTTAAAACTTTGTGGTCTCATTTAGCTTTCTGCTTAAAAAAAAATAAGGCATTGAAAAAGTAGTAAAAAGTTCATTCCAGTACTGGTAACTCAATGGATATTAGTGACTTAACTCAGACAAGCCCGTTATTTTGAGCGACTCTTCATACAACCTTTGTATAAGAAGGTAGAAGAGTACTAGTTTGGATGATGTGCTATACCACCTAATCACTCACTGTGTTTATGCCAGTTTTTGTTGTAGTTCTGAGAAGCAATACCAGTACAAATACTGTAGACCTCAATAAATAAGAAAAAATATTTGTTTTATATGATCTTTTAGGGCTAGACTGTGATGTAAGGCCTACACAAGGGGTTATCAGTTTTCATATATTCCAAGCCAGAAAGGACCACTGTGGTTGTCGAGTTTGTCCTCCTGTATAACACGTCACAGAATTTCCCCAAAATAATTTCTACAAAATATATTTTAGAAAAACATCAACCTTGATTTAAAAATTGCCAGTAATGGAAAATCCACTCTGACCCTCAGTGAATTGTTCAACTGGTTAGTTACCATCACTTAAATATTTACACCTTATTTCCAGTCTAAATTTATCTAGCTTCAACTTTCAGCCACTGGATGCAGCTATACCTTTCTCTGCTAGACTGAAGAGTCCATTATCAAGTACTTGTTCCCCCTGTAGGCACTCGGATGGTAATCAAGTCATCCCTTAACACTCTCTTTGTTAAGCCAAATAGATGGAGCTTCCTGAGTCTACCATTATTAAAGCATGTTTTCTAATCCTTTAATCATTCTTGTGGCTCTTTTCTGAACACGCTTCAATTTATCAACATCCTTCCTGAATTGTGAACACTAGAACTGGACACAGCATTCCAGCAGAAGTTGCAAAAGTGCCAAATATAGATTTGGGTAGCCTGCGTATGGCTATAAGAGGGGGATCTTACTTCAATGCATAGTCACATAGCTCAACTCATAATCTCTCTCTTAATGAGATAAGACAAACCTTGGAAGTCAGGAGAACTCCAGCCCTAGGTAGGGGTAGAAATACGTTACTGGAGCCAGCTATTGGATCTCTAGAAGACAGGTAATAATGTGTGTTGGGGGGTGGGGAGAAAACACAGCCACTCTCCCTCCCAACCCTCACCAGAAGGTGGGTGTTTCCTTGCTCCATATGGTGTCCTCCAGTGGAGGACATGGGTCACTGGGACGACCGGAGAGAATCATAGATTATTAGGGTTGGAAGGGACCTCAAGAGATCATCTAGTCCAACCCCCTGCTCAAAGCAGGACCAATCCCCAAATGGCCCCCTCAAGTATTGAACTCACAACCCTGGGTTTAGCAGGCCAATGCTCAAACCACTGAGCTATCCCTCTCCCCACAAGGGGGAGCCCAATGTGTCTTTCTTCTCTTTCCTTTCCCACCACCCTGCTACAGCAGCTATAGCAGCAACCTGGAGTTCCTAATAAATCACATGCTGCTGCCTGCTGTGGCAGCAATGGCAGCTTGGCCTTAAAATTTTCCTGTCCAATTATTACTTTGGCACACTGTCAACAACATTTCCCAGAGAAACTAGTAAGAGAAAGTAAATGGCAATTTGTAACAGTATATATCTCAGCAAAAGCTGGACAGAATTTAATCGGACAAAGAAAAGGTGCTCTGGTAGCCTGAAGGCTTTCCCCCACTGAATATCCAAGGTCAATTGCAAACAAAGGGATAAGAGTCTCAAAAATAAGATTGCAAAAAAAATTTTTTTTTGAGTGAAAAGTGTTAGGCAACTTAAATATAGTGGTCACTACTAAGGGCTGCTCTACACTAGAAAATTAGATCAACCCATCTCCTTCCCTATTCAGGCAGTGCTAGGCTCACCGAAGAATTCCAGACTCTTGAGGTGGTGGATTAACTACGCCAAAGGGAGAGCCCTTCCCACTGGCATAGGTAGTGTCTGTTGTGCTGAAGTGCTACAGTAGTGCACTAACTCTCCTTATAATATTATTACTGTTGGAAAATCTTTGGGTCAGACATTTAACACTTAGGGTATGTCTATATGTACAGAACTGCAGTGGCTTAGCTGTACTGATAACACCTGTGCCGCTGCAGTGTGTCTGGTGAAGACACTCTATGCCAACAGGAGAGAGCTCTCCTGACAGCATAAAAAACCCCACCTCTGCAAGCAGCATAAGCTATGTCAATGGGAGAAGCTCTCCCACAGACACAATGCTGTGCACACGAACACTTATGTTGCTGTAACCTATGTCACTCGGGGGTGGAATATTCACATCCCTGCGCAACATAAATTTTGCAGACATAGGCTATAGTGTCGACATAGCATTAGTAAGCCAAAGCCAATTAGTTTATCAGAGTAGGGTAAAAATCATCATTACAATACAGCAAAAGCTATCAACAACAGGTAAAATCATTGTAGTGCAAGTCTGGTTTCCACCATTTCAGAGCAGAGATTGTCTTGATTGACAAAAGGACTGAGTTAACCAGCCTATCAACTTTTAAGAGAATATTCTCATCCACTGAGAGAGATTATGTACACAGCTCAACTATTAATTACAATATTCTTATAATACATTGTATTACCTGTTAAACTGTAAGGTTAACTTCACAATGAAGGCTTTTAAATACAACCAAGAACTAAAGGCACCATTGTTACATTAGAACTCTTTTTTGAGAAGCCGGAACACCGATCTACCTATTGGTACGCAAGAGAAATAAATAGCTAACATTCTCACCACTAATTATTACGACCCATGTAAGACTGTTAAAATCAATGTGTTGCTGCTCTGCTAGTTTCCTCACATTACCCTATCACAAAGGAACAATTATTTTTGTGGCAATTAACCTTTTTCCTGAAATGTTTGTTTTAAACTACTATAAGTATCACAGTAGAATTTTGCAAGATACATCTTTGTGATGATCAGCCAAAGAGAAACATGTTGATTCAAATGAAAGACATTTTACATAATGTGCCACGCACACACATTAAAAATATTACATTTTTCTACAGCATTTGTTCTATCATAATTCATTTGAGAAATTATATCTAATTTTTTGTAATAAAATTTTCTATGCTAGAGACAGTTCCTATTTTCTATACTAAAAACATTTAAGTCCTGCTAGATGTAGCAGGCATATACAGAACCGTTCTTGAATACTCATTTTAATAATTTATATTTTTAATTAATCTTTGGCCAATCATAAGCTGCCTGGGACAATGCTTAGCCATGTTCCCCTTTAGGCTTGTTCCTGAGCTTGTCTGTTTTAAGCAGCAAGAGCAAAAGTTTATACCTTGTGGCTTCTGACAACACAGTAGTGACATTGGTATCTTTCAGGTGTTCAATTACCTAGCAAAGTTAATAGCCAGCAATGGATCACGAACATCATCCAGTTCTAAGTGTCTCTCTGCTATAGACTGCATCTTTATCAAACTCTGCTTTGTAGCTTGTTGTTCTGTAATAATATCTGGAACAGATTCTTCCCCATGCCGCAGACGGGACTGCACAGACTCCAGAAATAGTGTGTACAAACTCTTTCTTTCTGCATCTGAAGTGCATAGTAAAATATATGGTAAATTATTATTCTAAGAAACAGTGTTGATTACAGGTCTGTTGCCTCTTATGCGCATTTAACATGCGCGATTTCAGCTTTACGTGGTCGGCAAAAACAAAAAAAAGAAAAACAATTTTAATACTGTACCTGTAGTGCAGGCGATTCTGCCCGCCATTCAACTCAATGTAATTTTGACTATATGAGGTTTTCGCTTTATGCGCTAACCGTGGAATGGAATCCCCGCATAAGACGAGACTTGCTTGTATACTAGAACAACTAAGTTAAGGAGATTAACATAAACCCAGTTTTGCTTGCTGTATTTCCATGTGCAGCATCAATAGTATCTAGGCTGTGATTCACAAGGTACATAAGCACATATCTAAACTTTAAATATTTATATGAATAGGCCTATTTATATGCTTAATGTTGGGTACATACTGAAATATCTTGCTGAACTGAGACCTAAAATATGAAATTAATATTTCTGAAAATATTAAACCCTTAAAGACAGTGGGTATAAAGTAACTGTCAGCCATTAATACAAAACTTGTTTTCAATGAGTTTCTCCTCCCATGCCAAAAGGGATAACACAGATATAAAAAGCGGTCGCAAAACAGTTCAAAGCCACCTTACTCTACATTTAAATAGAAAGGATTTGTATAACCTACAAATAGCTAATTTATATTGACCCATGTGAAGACAACAGACATCACAGCTCCCACTACTGTCCTTTGTGTATTATAACTCATGCTGGTTACTCCAAATATTCAGCATGCTTATAGTTGTATCAAGCTCTTTGGGCAGATCACCAACAGGCTTTCCTCAAATCAGGAATCCTATTTATTACCGATCATCCCTAAACCAATGAACTACTCAGTAATGGGAACCAACTGATTAATCACGTAATACGAAAATAGTTTTATGGTTTGAATAAAGATCTTAAATAGTACAAACTAACAAGAGAGAATATAAAATAATATTCAAGAGCAACTTAAAACTGAGACAAGCGAAGAAATTCTGAATTAGGTAAAAATTCAGTTCTTCTCACATTGTTGTGTGTGTTGCACGTGTCAGGGGTCTTGGAACAGAACCAGTTTCAAATCAGACGTGAAGTTACAAACCACACAGTGCAAGCATAACAAGGAGAGTTATATACTAAACAGTGGATTATAATGGAAACACGAATACACCCTAAATATACAAATGCTGTTAGATACAGAGAAGAAGATTTTACACAACTTATTTTCACCTCTTGATGCAGCTTGCCGTGGAGAATCATCTTTGGATTGTAGGTTCTTCAACAATTGCATGGACTTTCCAGCCATGATGATTTGTTTTAGTACTGGTTTCAGAAAGGAGACCATTGTGTGCTGCCTACTTGAGGGAGCGTGATCACTGCCAGAGCTGGCACTGGCATTATCACTCATTTTCTCTTCATTCTCCATCTTTTCTGACACACTATATAATGTGTAGGTAGCATACCAAAAATCCCTGTGATTAACTGGGACATTTTTGTTTCTACAACGGAGAGAGAAAATCGTTACACTTTATCCTTTTAAAAAGATAAATCTTGCCTATTGAAATAATAATATAAATCTTTCATTTATATTTCACCTTCTATTTGGAATGATTCCAACGCACTATAGAAATGACAGAATCATAGAAATGTAGAACTGGAAGAGACCTCGAGAAGTCACCAAGTCTAGCCCCTGCACTGAGGCAAGATGAAGTCAACCTCCAGTCTAGACCATCCCTGACAGGTGTTTGTCCAACCTGTTCTTTAAAACCTCCAATGATGGGGATTCCACAACCTCACTTGGAAGCCTATTCTAGAGCTAAATGACCCTTATAATTAGAAAAGTTTTCCTAACAGCTAACCTAAATCTCTCTTGCTGCACATTAAGCCCATTACTTCTTGTCCTATATTGCAGACTTGGAGAACAACTGATAAGTCTTCTTTGTAAAAGCCCTGAACATATCTGAAGACTCATCAGGTCTCCACTCAGTCTTCTTTTCTGAAGACTAAACATGCCAAATTTTAAATCTTCCATCATGGAAAGATGGAAGATCTTCTTCATTAGAAAACCTGGCCTATCATTTTTGATACTCTCCTCTGGGCTCTCTCCAATTTGTCCACATCTTTCCTAAAGTATGACATCCAGAACTGAACACAGTACTCCAGATGAGGCCTCACAAACACCAAGTAGAACAGGACAATTAGCTTCTGAATCTTGCATACGATGCTCCTGTTCAGCCACTCCAGAATGTCATTAGCCTCTTCCGCAACAGTGTCATGTTGCTGACTCAGTCAATTTGTGATTCACTATAACTCCCAAATCCTTTTCAGCAGTACTACCACCTAGCCAATTACTCCCCATTTTGTATTTGGGCATTTGATTTTTTTTCCTTTCTAAGTGAAGAACTTTGCAACTATCTTTATTGAATAACACACACAAAGTAATAATTTAACCTATGACTGACACACAGCCATCTCTAGAATGATGGTAACTTTAACATTGCACAGAATCATTGCACAATAGATTATTAGAACAAGAAACATGAGACTACTTGTGACAGGGTGGATTAGTGTCCTGACACACCCATCCCAAGAAAGGAGCAGAACAGTAGTCCTTCAAGCAGCCTAGAGTAGCTGTAGGGGAAGCAGCCAATCAGGGCCCAGGAGGGCCATATAAATGGAGTAGCAGAGCCAGAGACAGTCGGTTCCTTCCTGGAGCTGGAGGAGTACATATAGTGCTCCTGGCCAGCCAAAGGGAACTGCAGCACCATAGACAGCTCAGAGCTGGCTCCTGAGCCTGAACTTAGATAAGCCCTGAGGTAAGGGTGAAGCTTTGGTGAAAGTGGGGCCATGGGGTAGTGGCCCTTGGAATTGAAGGCAGTTTTGCTAAAGGGACATGGTGGCACATGGCTGCTATTCTTAGGGTCCCTGGGCTGAGACCCAGGGTAGTGGGTGGGCCTGGGTTCCCTGCATAGGCCACTGGGGAACTGGCACACAATCAGACAGTGATAAACCCCGAGAAGGGGAACTGAACTACTTAGTGGCCCAGCTGGAGAGCTGAGACCAAGATAGATCAAGAGGGCAAAACCATTGCCTCCAGAGAGAAAGCCCTGGTGGTATAGCCCAATACCAGGGCTCAAACTATTTAAAGATCAGAGATCCACTAGCCCAGAAGGGGTGCTTGTGTGCGATGGGTGCCATGCCCTTACACTATTATATACAACTGAAATCCAGGAGAAATGTAGGTAACCAGACCAAAACCTCAAACTGGAATTTATCCAAGAGATTAATTATTCAAAGTGCCATGGAACTTTAATTACAAATGATTGATGCTTTTAGGTTTATTTAATAAATAAAATAGAAAAACCTACATCACTATGTAGGAGTCTCCATACAAATAACTAAAGTGAAACTGAATACCACACAATGCACATATGTCTGAAATACCTCAAAATTTAATACCCAACAGATGCACTACAATACTTTAATAGCTTCTGTTTTAGCACTTCCCAGTAAAAAAAATAGGTAAAACAATTCTCCTGGGAAGTTAAATTTATAGATAAGGTTTCCTACTCAACTACTGTTAGTTAACTGATAAAAATAATCTAACTGTACATTAATGCCATCCCAAATAGGCGAGAGCCCTGTTTTAATTGAAAGTCTTAGACCCAAAGGAAAAGAAATACAATAGGACACAATAACATTATTAAGGTAAAAGTTCTGGTGCCAGCACTTCATCTTTTTCCACAGTAAACAAAATCTGTTTCCCCACAGGTCATTCAAAGTGCTTAGTTTTTTTAACCAATTGCCATTACTTGTTGAACAGCTAGAAATAAGCTTGAATAATATTACACAACGCAAAACAGCTTAATAGCTATAGACAGCTATAACACAAAATTTTAGTACTTCTGCATTTTTCTATTTTAAACTACTATACTGTAAAAAAGTGATCATGAAAATGTAATGTGCAAACAGAACTAATTCTTCTAACTGATGCTGAAAGGAGTATGCAAATAACTCAAGACATTGTTTTATCTTATGTTTCTATTCCAAATAGCAATAGGTTTATATCACTATCTTGCCATGCATTAGGAAAAATCAATTTTATTTTATTATGGGTATATTAATTTAGGAAAATAATTGATTAATTTTTTTAAAAAACGGAATATTTGTGGTTTGGTGGCCAACTTCATATTTTTAATTTTGCATTTTTCCAAATTAACTCATTTCTATACCATATCAACAACTACTGGGGTCACGGTCTCACTACCTCATGTTATTTCTCCCATGTAGACTAGAAATGGATAAAAAAAGTAGGATTTTTTAAAAAACAGATTATTTCTAGCTGTTTTCTCAAATGAAATTATTGTCATGCCACCATCCACTTTGTCTCTTCTTCAACAGCTATAATGTTTATGTAGGCCACAATGTTTTGACCTGTTCATCATCATCATCCATACCTCTGAATGATAAATTCCTTAGCAGGATCAAACAAGTTACCATGGACAATCCACTCATCCACTGTCTGCAAATATGGCCTTACTGTTTCAACCCAGAGAGAGAAGAGGAGGGATACCTGAAATGAAGAGTAAACACCAGTTGTTGTGGGATTTTATAAATGCTGGGCAAAATTACACATACTATCTCAAATAAAATAGCTACTATACACTGCAGAGAAGCCAATCCAAAGAATTGTACAAATATATATTTACAGTATGCACATGTACATACAATTTTTTTTTTTAAACTTGACCAGGAATTATGTTGAACTAAAAGCAATGTTGTGCAGTTAATTAAATGTAAGCAGACCCCTGCAACCTTCTCCACACTGCTTTCTCAATGCCCTTCAGTCCTAACCAGCAACCTTCATTATTTCCAGTCCTAAGTCTCTTTTGAGCACAAAGTGCCAGCCATAGCAGATTGTGTCGTTTATAATGTAGATAACTGGAGAATTAGGATGAGACCATAACATGTACTTCATTTGTGACCTAACCGACTTATAAATCAATTCTTCAGTGGTAAAAAGCTTCACATAAAAACTTGTTAAACAATATTTTAGTTACTGTGTTTCATAATAAAGTAAAAAGTTAGATTTGACATACTGTTTGCTCAGATGCTTCTCCAACGTTGTCATATTCAAGAATAGCTTTGTAGAGTGTATTAAGCAAATGAGATGCTCTTACAACATTTCGAGTGTCAGGTGGTACTTGTGGTACTTCTGCTATCCCTGTGCTGAAAACTTTGTGAAGTACCTTAAGCTGTGCCAGTCGAGGTGACAACTTATCTACTACTATTGAAAGAGTGACTGTTTTGTCTGCAAAACCAAAAATATACAAAGATAACCATTTTAGCAAGTTTATATATTTTTAAAATATTGTATAGTATTTTATACAACAATTTTCATAGTTTAAACTTATTTGTACAATATATTATTCTCACATTTTCCTATTATAAATTAAATATCCCCTATACTGTACCTTTGTTGATTATGCATTTCTCAATTTCAGTAAGCTCTTCTTTGAAACTAATGAAGTACTTGTACAAGGCCCACATAAAAGCTTGGTAGGTTCTAAATGGGGGTTCTGTAGTTTTCTTGGGAGTGGAAATGGTTCCAGGTATTACACTTTCTGAGCTGTGCCCCATCACTTCATCAATGAACTTCTGCAGCCTAAACACAACTTGTCCATATGCTGCTATCTGCTCCAACACTGATCTTAAGCAGTTCTACAAAATAAGGTTTTCCAGAATAATATCATGAATATTAATCCTTTTACACAACCAGAAACCACAAGATATATAAAAGGTAAAATGAAAGTGACTGTTGAATTTAAGAGATAAACATAACATAATTTCACTGTCACTGAATTATAATCTCTTATGGCATCTGCCCACTCAGTTTTGTTTTATTAAATCCAAATATGTGTTGCTTAAGTTAAAAACAGATGTGGAAGCATTATTATTTTTCCACAGGAAGTTTAGTTTCCTATCCCCCAAATATTCAAGCCCTCTAAATACAGGCATATTAAATTATGATCTGAATAAAATCAACTCAGGTTGATCAAATAACTTACATGGGTCAAATGAGTTACAATAATGTCATTTCTCACAGTCACCTTTCCCTCATTCAGCTGAAATATAAAGAGCTTTTTCACCCCTGAAAGAAGCCTGGAAAGCAAGAAAAGGTGAGCATTCTTAAAAACAAATTCATCATAATTATATGGATTAGAAAATATATATGTCAAATCATTAAGAGGAAAATTTAGTTTTGCTTATCTGAAAATTTCCTTTCTTAGAGTAGGTCTACACTTTTGAGCTGGATGTGTGATTCCCAGCTCCAGCAGACAAACGCATGTTAGCTCTGATCAAATTAGTGTGCTAAAAACAGAATATAGTCGCAGTGGTACGAGCAGCCCGAAGTCCATGTCTAGCATCTTGAATGGGATCATCCTAAGGGCAGCTAACCCTTCTCGCTGCTCATACCAGTGTGGCTACACACTATATTTAATGTGATAGTTCAGTCAGGGCTAGCATGGGTATGTCTCCTCAAGCTGGGAATCATCCCCCACTCAAAGTGTAGACATACCCTTAGAGTCAGAGTTTAAGGCAAGAGGGAAACACCAGATCATCCAGTCTTAACTCCTGTAAAATCACAGGCCACTAAACACTACCCAGCCTCTGCCAAGCTCAACAACCAGAATTAGACCAAAGTACTATAGCCTTCAGGAAACAACAGTTGTGTGCCACAAGTAGAGAACAGGATAGACCAAGGTGCCCCAATAACTGAGGCTTTTGCACTGGCAAAGAAATGATGTAGTTATATAAGCCCAGATGATCCTAGCAAGTGACCCATGTTGCAAAGGAAGGTGAAAACCCTCCCCGCGGTGTCCCTCCCTATCTACTCTGGGGGGAAATCCCTTTCTGATCCCACATATAGTGACCAGTTAGACCCTGAGCATGTGAGCCACACCCACCAGCCAGGCACCCTAAGGGCTTGGCTACACTTGAAAGTTGCAGCACTGGTGAAGGCTTTCCAGCGCTGCAATTAGTAACTGTCCACACCTGCAAGGCACATCCAGCGCTGCAACTCCCTGGCTGCAGCGTTGGCTGAACACCTGGTCTGGTTGGGGTGCAGCGATTGCAGCGCTGGTGATCCAGCGCTGCTCGTCAAGTGTGGACACACACCAGCGCTGTTATTGGCCTCCAGGGTATTAGCAGATATCCCAGAATGCTTTTATAAATTACTCTTTGTTTTGTTATGCAGCCTCTCTTTGTTTTGTTGTGAACTCGGAGCTCCGTTGATCCTCGAGCTGCTTATCTACAAACACAGCTCCTGTTTGCTGTGATCAATCTGTGAACAATCAAATGAGATAATGAGGCAGGCAGGGAGTGAGTGTTTGCTTGACAGAAATGGGGTAGAGGGGAGAGAGGGAGTCCGTTGGCTGCAGGCTGTTTGCAGTTAAGAGTTAAGGGTAAGGGATCGGGAACATGTTCTGATTTTTCAAGGCAGGAAGGTAACACACAGTGTTGGCTCCAAAAATCCACTCTCTCTCTCTCTCTCGCCCGCTCCCTGTCACACTACGCCCCACCCCACCCCCCTCTTTTGAAAAGCACGTTGCTGCCACTTGAACGCTGGGATAGCTGCCCATAATGCATCACTCCCAACAGCGCTGCAAATGCTGCAAATGTGGCCACACACCAGCGCTGGTAGTTGTGAGTGTGGCCACACACCAGCGTTGTTTCTACACAGCTGGATGACCAGCACTGTAACTCCCAGCGCTGCAACTTTCAAGTGTAGCCAAGCCCTAAGAAAGAGAATTCCCCATACCACCTCAGGGCATCAGTCCCCCCCCCCCCCCATCCAGTGTTCCATCTCCAGCAATGGACATTTTTCTTCAAAGTAATAAGATCCACAGATTCTTTCAATGGTACTTCCGCCTGCTTGCAGTCTGGGAACAGAACTAGACCTGTCAGTCACTGGCAGCCTGGGAATACCCAAGTATACTTTGAGGAAAAAACAGAACATTTTAAATTCCACAATGAAAACAAACCCAAATCCTTGGATGACAATTTCCATCTCTAATCTGGATGATCCATTTGTCTCCACGGTCAGCCAGATCTGTGAATCATATTATATTCTCAAAAAAAGGATATTTTCAGCTAAGCAAGGGTAAATTTTCCTGTTCTTCTTCATGCTAAAATCCACAGATACGTTACAATGGGATTTTCATAGCAGTGTTCTTCCAGAATGGAAAGTAGGACCATTCTTTAAATATGGACATCCAAAACTAGGTAGATAATACATAAATATCTCAATGCAGGAGAAATAACTACTTTGTCTTGAGATTGCCAATGCTCCTAAAGACAGGACTTTGATGCTCAACAAGAGGAGGAATATTTCTTGAACTTACCTAGGGAATGACAATTTGAGGACTACTTGGCTGAATTAAAAGTACAATACTGTTCTCATTAGAGAAATCTCCTAACTTCAAATAAAATAAAGCCCCATCTGATTGGAGATTATAACCTGAAACCAGGTTAAATTTTGATTGGGAAAACTGAGGAACCTTCTGGCATCATAAAATGAATGACAGAAAAGGTTCTGCCCCCAAGTTGCAAGCATGTTGAAGTATCACTGTAAGAGACCTGTGGACCTTATTACAAAGAATGGAACATCATGTTAAATTTTTGTCTTAACAAGTATAATGTTGGGAATTACTTTCTGTAAGACTTAAAATTCTAAAATTCATTTAAGATAACTTACATTATAATACATAAATATTTATAAATTGGATTTCCAGCCTGACAACTGAGTCCCTAACAACAATTATAGCAAAAATATTGAATTACAAATCATTAAAACATCCTCAAATCCTGTCAGTGGCAAACCTATAAGATAAGAAAAAAACTGGACCAAAAAAAACCTCTTCAATTTCTCAACAAACCCACGTCTGATATCAAGTATCAGAGAGGTAGCCGTGTTAGTCTGGATCTGTAAAAAGCAACAAAGACTCCTGTGGCACCTTACAGACTAACAGACGTATTGGAGCATAAGCTTTCGTGGGTGAATACCCACTTCATCAGAGGCAACACCACATCTGGTAGATTGTTAAAGGAAGAAAGTTTCAAATATGTGGGCCCTCCGGTGCACATCACAATGTCAGCCATATCTTTAGCATTTAACATCAAGAACCGATGGATTGTTACTGGTGTGTTAAGACACCGCATAAGAGGGGCAAACCCTCAGCTGGCCATATAAAGTTTATTAAATTGCAACCTATATCTTAAATTGCACTTGGAAGCCAACAAAGTTCTGAAGCAGCAACTAGTCATACTCAAGAGATGCCAGCATTTTTTATTAGCTGAAACTTCCAGTACCTCTAAAAGGTGGCTCTCAGTAGAGCGTAATGTAGAAATCTAGCATTGATACTGAAAAGGAGTGGATCACTGTGACAATGTAAACATCAGAGAAAAATGGTTGCAGCCAGTAGGCCAGCTTTGGATGAATAGAGGGCATGGTAGCATGACTATGTGGCACTACTGTCACCTGGGAATCAGAGAGCAATAATGGGTCCATTGTGACCCAGAGACTGTAAATGATTTTGCTGAAAATCAGAAATACATTTCAACAGAACAGAGAGTCATGGTCTCAGCTCTTTCTTTTAGAGGTTTCCTCCCACCTCTCAACTGAATTGAGCTTAAAAGTATTTTTAATAGTAAGAAAAATAAAATGACATTGACTTTTTACTCAACAAATCTGCTCATGGTGCATTGAGTCCTTTCACTTTAAGTGACAAAACTAAGTTTTTTGTACTGCACAGGCAATACAGTTATGAAAGAGTGAGCTGGCTTATTTTCTGACTTGTGCATTAAAACTATTAAGAATGCTATTACAGAATCTTCACTACTGGTGATGGTGCACAGATTAGAAAGAAAGGACACATCGATATTTCTTTTCCGACACTGAAAGCCAACTGCAAATCTGTCTCCTAGGACCAATAACACTATGATGCAAGATTCTTTTATCATTTTAATATTAAATAAATTTCATATACAAATATTTCAGGGATTCCTGCTTACCAGAGAGTTTCCCGGATAATCTGTGTTTCAGTTACAAGAGTTCTTTCTTCTGGCATATATAAGGGATCACTGCTGTACAAGTGTTGGTCCCTAAAAGAAGAAAATGTACTATTAATTAAAAAAAACTGAAATCACAGCTGAAGCATTTATAAATAAGAATCAAGCAATAATCTTAAGGCTCATTTCTCCCCTAATTTATACCTTTGACTTCCATGAAGCTCTACAGGCTGTAAACAAGAACAGAGTTTGACTCTAAACCTTTTTAAAGGCAAAAAAAGATGAAAAGCCACCAAAATATTATCCAGTCAAAGCCCAACAACCATTAACTAGCAAATATTTGAAATTAGTTTTAGTATTCCAACTCTCAAATGTTTAATTACTTCATATCCAATAACATACACAGTAATGTGATGAATCCACTTTTTTGACTCAATGATTATCAAATAGAACATGTAGCTGTTTTAAATACATTAAAGTCAAGAGTAAACATAAATTTGGATCACAAATAACCCCTAAATCCCACCCCACCTCAACGTAACACATGCCATCTCGAAAACTTACAAAAGGAATGGAAATTCCTTCACCTCTAAATATGAACACAAGATCATAGGAAAAAGTTCTACAATTATTCATAGACCTTCCATGATTTCTTTATTGGTAGAGTAAAAGATTTTAGTGTAGTATGTTAGGATTACTGAAGTTTTTAGTATTTAAATTCATTTTTATCACTGATAGTACTAGTTATTTATACAATTTCTTAGCTCAAAATTCAACCAAGCCAAATATGTTCACTGACAGTGAATGTGTGCACAAACCAAAACACAATTTGGTATTGCCCTACACATGCTAAATTTGTCCAAACTGAGATTTGGAATTTGTGATGGACACAACAGCACTTGCTTTGTTTTAAATTCTGACATTGGGAAGGACAGTAACACACAAGACATTTTATGCATTTTTACTGGGGTGGGAGAACTTCGACTGTTCAGCACAATAAGCAAAAATTATAATTATACTGGCTCATTTTGTTCAATTTCCACTTAGTTTGCAATATATAAATATATTTTAAACTATATCAGTAACAAATGCTAACTACATATTTTGGAAGAGCACACACATTTTACACTTTAACAGTATCACAGCTTAATGTAAATCATTAATAGTTCATTAAACCATTATCTGGCTTTATTTAATATCAGCAGTGAACATGTAAGTGATTTTTTTTCTTACCAGACAGCAGCTAAATTGGAATGTAGGTGAAAACTGTGAGAAAAACGAGGAGCTCTTCCTGTCCAATATTGAGGAACCACATGCTGTTCCAGCCAGCTGCGCGCATCAGGCTCACCCACTGGTAAGACATTTGATAGTCAGTGAAGGATTTTCATTTATGTAGGGAAGGCTTATAAAAGACAAAAAAGTCTCACCAATAAGCATCCCAACAATGAATTAGCTTCAGGATATAGCTGCATTCAATTAACTGGCTAATTACGCCTGTCTGTTTGCACTTTATTGCATATACAATCATGGTGATTGCATGTATAAGTTAGTTTACACACACAGGTACCTGACCTTTTGAAAAATCAGGCCCTAAAAATAAGACAGAGATATATTAATATTTATATATCTTTCCATCTTAAGGAAATGTACTTTATTTTAGACATTTGTTGAAACAATACATACAAAACCTATATTAAAGGTAACTTAAAAAAGTAAGGTGCCAAATACCAGTAAGCTCACCCTATAGTCAGGGTGTCCCTAATACTAGGCACTCAGTACATTACCTAAAAAAATTTTCTCCTAGTTCTAACCCCTATGACACCTAGCCTCACAGATAACCAGCTTCTATTGTAGGTGCAATATCCTACTGTGCGCTCTCCTATAATTTCACAGCTGTCAGGGAAACTGACTGAAACCAATCTGAAGGGGAGCCATTACTGTCACATTTATTACAAGCGTTTTCATTCATTGAATTATACTATACCCAAGCGCACACAAATGTTTTTCTTAATACCTGCTTTTATTTCAGTGTTAACATTTAATAACACAAGCTTTGTATTATGTCTAGATATATTTAAGTTGTGTTTATCTGATGTACAATTATCCCTAGAGCAGCATCGGTGTGCATACTCCCATAGGAATAAATGGAAGTCTTTCCATTGACTTTAATGGAAATTAGATCAAACCTTCATTACACACAAATGAGGCACTATCATTTTACTCTGTTAAAGAGTAACTATAATACATAACCAAACTCACAACCTTAACTATACTGACAATACCAGAGTACTTTAATATAGAACAATAACTATGGAAGAGTTAGGTAGCTACATACGAGTGAGAATCATTTATTAGAAATCCATTTGTTATGAGATCCCTCCATGAAGAGAATTTTGAATAACCAACCTTTCCATGTGACCTGAGACACTGTTTTCTTGTTTTGGTCTTGTTCTTCTTGTGGTGTCCTGTCTACTTGAATGCCAGAATCTTCCCTGCTCAGAGGTTGTTGAGCATCCTCCTCCTCTTCACTTTCTTCAGACCAATCCTGTCAAATATGACAAGACCAAGTAAATTTTTAGTGCAATGTACATGAGGGAAGGAAGTATACTCAGTCCTTCTTGGCAGGGAAAGTCAGTGTAACATGTCTACTTTGTTTTCTACTAAAAAAAAAGGCATGAGGGAAACTAAAAGGAACCCTGAAAATCATTTGATTTTTTTCCCCCAAATTTTTCTTTCAATAAATATTGTCTGTAAGAACACAGTCAGTCACTTTTAAGATATTACTTACTGGTGTGTCTATGTCAGGACCAAAATAAATTTCTTCACCTTCCATCAAGTACTTTCCCCAGTCAAATTCTTCTTCCTTTTCTAAAAGGAATACAAATGAGACTCAATATTTTTGTGCTTATTTCCAACTTCCTCTCTAACAAGACTTGGAAATGTTTCTAAAGGTGCAGACTGACAAGAGATACTCTCTTCCATTCAAAACTGTCACTTTCTTTAGCAATTATATAAAATTTTCACTGAAGATTTAAGTGGTCTGATGAATTATCTTCCTGTTTCTTTCTCTACCTATATACATTTCTTTGGAAGTGCTTCTCTGATTCTGAGTTTTAGACTCACACAAATTTGCAATATGGTGTACTGTCATCCCATTTGCCTGATTTCACTTCTTCCTGCATCATGTCATATTTATCTTAGGCCTCAATCCTGCAAAAGACTTGCAAGAGTGCATATCTTTACGCACTGTGAGTAATCCCATTTGCTTCAATGGAACTACTCCCAGTGCATAAAAATGGTCTACATTCCAAAGAAAAACCTGCAGCACTGAGTGTCAGAGCCTGGATGAACTGACTTGGGCTGATGGGGCTAGACATTCCCGCTTTGGCTGGAGTTCAGGCTCTGAAACCTGGTGAGGGTCTCAGAACCCAGGCTCCAGTCTGAGTCAGAATGTCTGCACTGCTATTTTTAAGTACTACTAGCCCAAATGACTTGGGCTCTGTGACTCAGTGCCATGGGTTTTTCTTTGGTGCGTAGACTTACCAAAAGTAACACATGGACAAGTCTTTGCAGGATCAGGAACCCAGACTGTAAATTACTGAGAGCAGGGAACTTGTCTTTCCTTCTGTGTAAAAGAATATGTACAACCATAGTGCTATAGATAAATATTTTTAAATAAAATAATAAATCACACAAACAATATAAAATAATATACTTTAATCTGGTAGGAAGGTTACTCACCTGTAACTGGAATTTTCTGAGATAACCTCTGCATGTTCACACTTTTGGGATGTGCTGACAATGCAGTCCAAGCTGCGTAACCAGTGCATTCCAAGAGTGGAAATGTGCAGAGGCCACTCTAAAAAGAATTTTAAGATACGAGGCTTCTTCCCCCCCCACCCAGTTTCTAGACTAAAATGTTGTTTCAAACCATTTTTTTTTAATGGCTATTTTTCAGCATTGCAAATGAATACCACAAGGATGTGTGGTATCCCAAACACATTTTTCTCAGGTGTTCCATTCTTCTCATCCTTTTATTCTCGATCCATTGGGGACTGTCAATTTAGCACCATTTGTTCGTAATCAGAAACAAAGGGAAATTGTACGATACACCTCTACCTCGATATAACGCTGTCCTCAGGAGCCAAACCGCGTTATATCGAACTTGCTTTGATCCATCGGAGTGCGCAGCACCCCCTCCCCCCGTGCACTGCTTTACCGTGTTATATCCGAATTTGTGTTATATTGGGTCGCATTATATCGGGGTAGAGGTGTACTACTACAAAACCAGGAGACTACGTAAAATTAACTCTTGGTAAGTTAAGGTGGATAACTAGATGTTGCCAAGTTAAAACTGGTTATAACAGAAAAGCAATATTTTTAATTTAAAATGAAAAGATTACAGAAATAACCAAACTCCATTATGTCAAGTTACTGCATAACTTTCCTATGTGAAATTACATGTTAAGTTACTAGTTTTAGATAGATTTTATGTGTGTTTTTGGCTCAGTTCGGTGTAATGAAATGGTCAGGATAGACAATGTTAGAAAGTGAAGTCCTTTATTTACTCACGCAGCAGATACAGCAGTAATGCAAACTTCCTCCAGGCTTACCAATATGCATCAAACCTCACGTGGCGGTTCCACACGTGACATAATATTTCACTCACTGACCCCTCTCTGCTGAGAGGGTATTAACTGTGACAGTCATTTAACACTTGTTCCCACTTACGGGAACAGAACAGAGCTCACAGGCTCATTTAAACACAACACACCAAATGGCCCTCAGATAGCAACCAACGGGGGTGGATTTGAATGAGCAACCCGGATGAGAAAGTCATAACATTAATCTTTTCCCCCACCCACAAACCTTCTAGTTTCCAGTGTGTCTTAGATGTATAGGTTAATTAGATACAAGATTAAAAACCCACAAAAGATAACCAGTAGAGGATCTTGAAATGAATTAAGACATGATGTTATAAGACTGCAAAGGGGAAAAAAAGTCCTATCAGATAGTCACTCGACTGTGTTTTTCATTTCAAATAAGAAGATCTTGTAACCTACCCACTTCTTTATCTCTTGGCTTTTCCACATAGTTGGTGTTGGAAGGAGAATCGGACAAGCACAGTAGGAGAGATAGTATGGCGTAATGAGCATCTGTCTTTAAAAATACACAAAAGAAAAAAATCAATAAATGGAATAAAATGGTTTAAAAGACTTTAGGAAATGAACAGACTAGAATGTTGTATGCCAGAGTGTGTAGTATTAGCCCTCTCAGCTCATCTCAAGTAATGGATATCCTAATTTACTTATTTTTTTCCCCAATACAAACCGAAAATATAGTCATCTAAAATTCTTGTTTAAATTATGTGAAACGTGACAAAGCAAAGCACGTCAACTAGAAGTCTACATGAGGGTTTAAGGACTCCTCATCCATTTACTCTAAATGACTTTCGCAAAGTCATTTATTCTATACAGCCAACGGTTACAGTTATGCAGGACTATTAACAGGTCACTCACCCTTCGTGAATGGAACCATTTAATGATTCTGACATCTACATATTTTGACCTTTTTATTTTAAAAAATACTTTTTAAAAGCTGTTTCAGGACTAGAAGGAAACCATGCACTTCTATTAAAGTCATAAATTTTACGGCCAGAAGATACCACTGGACCATTTAGTTTGACCTCCTATGCATCACCACCAGCACTACCCAGATATCTGCACAATAAACCCAACAACTAAAATTAGACCGAAATACTACAACCCTCAGGAGACTAAACTATTGCGTGCCACAGGCAAAGAATAGGAGGGAAAAAATAATATAATCAAATTAGTAGAAAAGCAGTCTGGCACTCATCAGGCTGTACTACAATATCATAGCCCTTTTTAAGGCTAATACCATTCTCCTTACAAGGATCTGCCAAAGTACTTTATTTACAGAATCATCTTTGAGACGGACAAGTTCCACAGAGCCAGGCAGCAAGACACCCAAGTTCACTCATCAACAAGAGCAACTGCTAAAGGTCACCGCAATTACCTTATACAACACTGCTTGAGTGCTAAATACAACCTGACATTTCTGAGCATGTAGACTGGCTCACACTTTAATCACAAAAACCAACATAGCTAAAAGTAGATATATGTTGAAAATCCCGGGGATGGGGGGGAGTATAGCAATTCAGGATGCATTTGCATTGCTACTGTATAGTCACAGTTCAGTTAAATTAGAAATGAAGTTAAGGTTCTAAGCACAGGCATTAGGAAAAGAACACACAGCCCTACTAAATAGCATGACATCATAGAGAGTGCCTCTACCCAGCAGCTTTCAGTCTTCAAAGGTCAACTAGAACAGGTTCAGAACAACCACACTGGAACCAAAGTGACATGGTCCAAGAGAGAGCACAGAGTTTTAATCCATCAGAAGCCTTAAACGCAACAGTTTTCCAACTGAAAACTATGAAATCCTATTTTCTTAAGATGACCAGCTAGATTCCCCCCGTCCTATCAAAAATGTTAATGCAACACAGAATGTGGAGCTCTATGCCTCTTATCTGCAATGTTAATGATATAATTTAAGCCATGAAAAGTGAACCCAGAGACCAGGGTGATGGATGCCCAATAAATACATATTTTAATAATAGGGAGATGGTAGGTTATAATTTAAAAAATCAGCTCACAGAGTAGCAATCATGTAGCTTAGGCCTTGGCTACACTGGCGCTTTACAGCGCTGCAACTTTCTCGCTCAGGGGTGTGAAAAAACACCCCCCTGAGCGCAGCAAGTTACAGCGCTGTAAAGCACCAGTGTAAACACTGCCCCAGCACTGGCGCTGTGACCACACACACACTTCAAAGCGCTGCCGCGAGAGTGCTCCCGCAACAGCGCTGTGCGGCTGCAAGTGTAGCGATACCCTTTGTAGTAATGTAACTCATTTGTATTTTCTGGTCTAAAACTGTTACAAAGTGACCAGCATCAGGATAAATGCAAAGAAATTAGAACAAAGAAGAAAATGTTACACACCTTTGTTTCTTCAGTGCTCGGAAGTGGTGAGTTCAGAAACTTTTCTATTAGTCTTTTCCAGCTTGCGGCTTTACTGAGGTCTGAATGAACAATCAGCTTTTCATAAATTCTGATTTAAAAATAAATAAATCTTATCAATGAATGCTTCAAATTAACAGACTTAATCAACATAGTAAAAATAAGACAAACTTACCCCTCTATTGTCCTCTCTACTTTGTGACTGCTTACATCAAGAAACCGATGAAATCTAGATGAGAAATTAAAACAGAATACAGTTTTTGCATTATGCAAGGAAATGTTTGGGATCAGCAGGGATCGGCAACCTTTGGTATGCAGCCCATCAGGGAAATCCACTGGCGGGTCGGGACAGTTTGTTTACCTGCAGCAACACCAGCAACAGTCAGGAGGCTGGAGAAAAGGTTGAGTAGCACCCATCCGTACTATTCACATTACACATGCTAAACAGAAGGCTCTGAGGTGGGCAGGGAGCAAGAGAAAGCAGAGATCCACAAACATAATCCAGGAACAGTATCCTATTAAGAATACCAGCACCCTTCCCAGCAGCTGGTGATGGGTTGGGCTTCTTACCAGGGGCATTGTACCTAAACCATGTTGATGCACCCCGCTGCCACATTTATTTTTGCCTCAGACTAGTAGATGTTTGATAACTATTTGAAGAGACATATTATTTGAGCAGATAAAGAAGTACTGTGCTTGCAATCTGGATCTGCAATGCACGGCTAATGCTTACTTACAAATATTAGATTTACACAAACAATAAGAAGCCTCACTTGTAAACATCTACACTACACAGCAGTTGCTACATGACAAACATTTTAGCAGGTATCATCTCATTTGAGGTCATATTTAATAATGGTAACTGTTAACTTTTAAATAAGCCCGTTAAATTGTTTCTCACATCATTACCACCAAAGACACTATCACAAGAACTGCCTATCAGTTTGATAATGAACATATTGTAAGAAGTTCATATGTAAGATAAAAAGTTAACTCAGGGGTGGCCAATCTGAGCTTGAGAAGGAGCCAGAATTTACCAATGTACATTGCCAAAGAGAGACAGTAATACGTCAGCAGCCCCCCATCGGCTCACCCCACTCCCAGCCCCTCCCACCCACCGATCAGCACCTCTCTCTCCCTCCCCACACCTCACAATCTGCTGTTTTGTGGCATGCAGGAGGCTCTGGGGGGAGAAGAGCGAGGGCACAGCAGGCTCAGGGGAGGGGGCAGAAAGGGGTGGAGTGGTGGCAGAGCCACGGGTTGAGCAGTGAGCACCCCCCGGCACATTGGAAAATTGGCACCTGTAGCTCCAGCCCCGGAGTCGGTGCCTATACAAGGAGCCGCATATTAACTTCTGAAGAGCCGCATGTGGCTCCAGAGCCACAGGTTGGCCACCCCTGAGTTAACTTCAGTACACTCCCAAAAAAGCTGAACGAATTGTAGGTTTCAATCCATAGCTATGTATGATTACTATGGTTTTCATCCTTAAAACACATATCTACTTCATTAGACAGATAGTAGACTCATACTAATGTTCCTAGTAATGCTGAAATTTTATTTTTTTTAGAAGTCTACTCCTCACTGATGTTTATAGGATCTTTTCAACAAGGGAGAAACTGAGCTGCTCCAAATTCTACAAGGACATAGACGTGCTTAATTTTATGCACTGTATGTACTCCCAGTGACTTCAAATGGAGCTACTCAGAGTGCATTAAGTTACGCACATGCATAAATCTTTGCAGAATCAAGGACTAGTTGACAATGCAGGGGAAAAGAGTGAAATTGACTACATAAAAGTGCTGTCAATTGGGGGTGGGGGAAATCCCTGTTAAGATTACAATAATTTGAAGAGGTTACATGCCATTTGTAACAATTTGTAAAACACTTCAGATGGAAAAGTTGACTATGCCTTTATAATTTTTTTAAATTACAGATTAATAAAGATTATGTTGAACTCATTTCACATGCATTAAGGTCAAAAGCATGTCTGTCTTTTGGAGAGAAATGTACACTTATTGAGGCAGATCTTGACTGCTCATTTTTGTGACATTGCTCAATTTGAAATATTTGCTCATTTCACTAGCTGTTTTCTTCCCTAACGTGATGCCTTGAACATCATGTTGAGAGTTCTCTCCGAAGTCACTAAAAAGCAGTTTATTTTATGCCAACAGACTAATATTGTAACACAGCAGACAGCAAGAGATTTATAGCTGCCAGGACGGCAGCCACTGCTCCTCTGATAAGCACCTGTAACTAAGTCCCTGATGGTAATGCTGAGCCCGGATCTTTTTTAATGGAGAAAACGCTGATGTTCTCACTGGCGTGTGCCATGTTGCAACAGACAGCTGTTACTTATTGAGCTGTCAGGAGGGCCACGGTGTCACAGGAACATGTGTGCGTGTGTGTGTGTAAGGCTGCAGCTCAGATGGGCCTGGCCAGGGTGTGTGAGAGTGTGGGTGTGTGCAGCGCAGACAGGCCTGGCTTGGGGGTGGGGTGTAGCTCAGACAGGCCTGGCCTGTGGGGGGTGTGAGTGTGCAGCTCAGACAGGCCTGGCCAGGGGGTGTGGGTGTGTGCAGCTCAGACAGGCCTGGCCAGGGGGTGTGTGAGAGTGTGAGTGTGTGGAGCTCAGACAGGCCTGGCCAGGGGGTGTGTGAGAGTGTGGAACTCAGACAGGCCTGGCCAGGGGGTGTGTGGGTGTGTGTGTGCAGCTCAGACAGGCCTGGCCAGGGGGTGTGTGGGTGTGTGTGTGCAGCTCAGACAGGCCTGGCCAGGGTGTGTGTGGGTGTGTGTGTGCAGCTCAGACAGGCCTGGCCAGGGTGTGTGTGGGTGTGTGCACGCAGCTCAGACAGGCCTGGCCAGGGGGTGTGTGTGTGTGCACGCAGCTCAGACAGGCCTGGCCAGGGGGTGTGTGTGTGTGCACGCAGCTCAGACAGGCCTGGCCAGGGGGTGTGTGTGTGTGCACGCAGCTCAGACAGGCCTGGCCAGGGGGTGGGTGGGTGTGCTCGCAGCTCAGACAGGCCTGGCCAGGGGTGGGTGGTGTGCACGCAGCTCAGACTGGCCTGGCCAGGGGGTGGGTGGGTGTGCACGCAGCTCAGACAGGCCTGGCCAGGGGGTGGGTGGGTGTGTGCAGCTCAGACAGGCCTGGCCAGGGGGTGGGTGGGTGTGTGCAGCTCAGACTGGCGTGGCGAGGGGTGGGGGGGTGTGTGCAGCTCAGACAGGCCTGGCCAGGGGTGGTGGGTGTGCAGCTCAGACAGGCCTGGCCTGGGGGTGGGTGGGTGCAGCTCAGACAGGCCTGGCCAGGGGGTGGGTGGGTGTGTGCAGCTCAGACCGGCCTGGCCAGGGGGTGGGTGGGTGTGCAGCTCAGACAGGCCTGGCCAGGGGTGTGTGTGGTGTGGTGTGCACGCAGCTCAGACAGGCCTGGCCAGGGGTGGGTGTGCACGCAGCTCAGACAGGCCTGGCCAGGGGGTGGGTGGGTGTGCAGCTCAGACAGGCCTGGCCAGGGGTGGGTGGGTGTGTGCAGCTCAGACAGGCCGGGCCCGGGGGTGGGTGGGTGTGTGCAGCTCAGACAGGCCTGGTCAGGGGGTGGGTGGGTGTGTGCAGCTCAGACAGGCCTGGCCAGGGGGTGGGTGGGTGCAGCTCAGACAGGCCTGGCCAGGGGGTGGGTGGGTGTGTGCAGCTCAGACAGGCCTGGCCAGAGGGTGGGTGGGTGTGTGCAGCTCAGACAGGCCTGGCCAGGGGGTGGGTGGGTGGGTGCAGCTCAGACAGGCCTGGCCAGGGTGGGTGGGTGCAGCTCAGACAGGCCTGGCCAGGGGGTGTGTGTGGGTGGGTGCAGCACAGACAGGCCTGGCCGGGGGGTGGGGGGGTGCAGCTCAGACAGGCCTGGCCGGGGGGTGGGGTGTGCAGCTCAGACAGGCCTGGCCGGGGTGGGTGTGTGCAGCTCAGACAGGCCTGGCCAGGGGGTGTGTGTGGGTGGGTGCAGCTCAGACAGGCCTGGCCTGGGGGTGTGGGTGCAGCTCAGACAGGCCTGGCCAGGGGGTGTGTGTGGGTGGGTGCAGCTCAGACAGGCCTGGCCTGGGGGTGTGGGTGGGTGGGTGCAGCTCAGACAGGCCTGGCCTGGGGGTGTGGGTGGGTGGGTGCAGCTCAGACAGGCCTGGCCAGAGGGTGGGTGGGTGTGTGCAGCTCAGACAGGCCTGGCCAGAGGGTGGGTGTGTGTGCAGCTCAGACAGGCCTGGCCGGGGTGGGTGCAGCACAGACAGGCCTGGCCGGGGGTGGGTGCAGCTCAGACAGGCCTGGCCGGGGGTGGGGTGCAGCTCAGACAGGCCTGGCCGGGGGTGGGGGTGCAGCTCAGACAGGCCTGGCCGGGAGACAGGCCTGGCCGGGGGGTGGGGGTGTGCAGCTCAGACAGGCCTGGCCGGGGGGTGGGGGGTGGGGGGGTGCAGCTCAGACCGGCCTGGCACGTGCCAGTGTGTGAAGGCGGCAGCGCAGGCGCGTTGGACCCGCCCCCACCTCCCCGGACTGCCGCAGCCCGAGTGACCCGGTGCCGGAGCCAGCAGCCAGGCCAGGCCCCGGGCGCGGCGCACTGAGGGAAGCCGCCCAGCCCCGGGGGCAGCGAGACCCGGAGCGCGCGGCCCCTGACCTGAAGTTGGACCAGGCGAAGATCAGCGCCGTCTGGAAGCGGCCGCCGGGCTCCTCCCCGCCCTGCGCCTCGCGGAGGCCGGTCAGGCGCCGGATCAGCGCCCGGACGTCGCGGTCCTGCTGCTGCTCGAGGGGGCTCCAGCGCGCGGGCTGAGCGGCCATTGCCCGAGAGCGCGCGCGGGGGGGGGGGAGAGGCGGCGGCGCGCCTCAACCGCTGCCCTTTGTTTGTGTCACCGCCGCGCCGTCCCGCAGCACGTCTCGCGACACTTTCCCTCCTAGTCTCACGAGATTCCCCACAGTAGTAAAACCCGCCTGTTTCTAAAGGAAGGGCTGCGGCGCTGGAGTTGTGCGCATGCGCGCGTTGGAAGTGTTCTAGAAGTAGAAAGTAGCGCGCGCTGGTGGGTGGGGTTAAATATCATGTGACTCCGTAGCGAGCCTTGATTGGCCACAGTGCTGGGCTGAGGGGCGTGGGGACAGAGAGAGCAGGTCTGGGAGAGGCAGCTCCTGGCTCCATTGCAAGTGCTCAGTGTGTGACCCTGAGCGTGTTTCTCAGCCTGCCTCTGTCTCCCCAGCCACCTTTCCAAGGGGGCAGTGACAGGGAGCTGGCCTTGAGCCTCTCTGGTGGAAGGAGCTGGGTTGGATCAGGTCAAAGTATTGTTATTGTGAATGACAAACATAAATAGGAGCTGGGTGGCAGCCTGCTCCGTTTTGTATATAGCAAATGGCCTGTATTTCAAGCTTCTGTTTGCTTGTAAGGCCCCAATCCTACAATGCATTGTATGTGGGCTGGCCCCTGTGCTGGAATGGTGCACCATTGACTTCAACAGGCTCCATGCAGCCCAGGGCTCAGCCTATGCACAACACATTGCAGGACTGGGGCCTATGCATTTTGGGGCAGCGCTATCTCTGTTTACGGATTGGATGGACCCAAGCATATGATATGTTTTAAAATAACACCAAGTAATAAGTATAAACTGCTGTGAGGAAAAGTGAAAGGTAAAAAACATCTATGAGCTTTTACAAGCACTACTAACATGTTTTAAGTTTCCTGGGGGGTTGTTTTATTTTTTTGCAGAAGCAAGAAAAGTGGTAAAAGACTAAGGAATCTCTGTTTACACAGTTCCTTTGCACACATCTTGAGTTTAAATTTAGGCCTTAACCTTAGTGCAGTGGTCCCCTCCCCAAACTTGTCCACGCCCGCCCAGAGCCAGGGCTGGGAGCTGGGCCATGGTTTGGTGGGAAATGCAGGCATGGTAAGAGGACCAAGAGTGGGGCCACAGCTGGGAGCAGAGACCCAGGCATGGGATCAGCAGCCAGGGGCCTGGCCAGGGTCTGAGGACAGCAGCTGGGGTGTGGGGTTGGTAGCTGGGGCTCTGGGCAGACCTGGGTGGTGCTCCCTCCCTGCCTCCCCATCAGGGCTGGACCAGGTCCCATCCATGTCCCCCCACTGAATGTTCCTCTGTGCCCCCCTAGGGGGTATGCCCTACAGTTTGGGGACCTCTGCCTTAGTGTGATGGGGTCCACTCACCGCTGGTGGCACCTTCTCCTGGCCATCCTGAGGATTATCTCTGTCAGGTGTTGCACCCTCCTCTGGCCGTGTCCTCTCCCATCCTGTCTTGCCCTGCAGCCCCTCTCACTCCAGGAACTGCAGCCTCCTCTTTGTGACTCAGGCCTCCGGCCAGGTCACCATGCATGTTCCCCTTCCAGGGGTGGGGAAACGAAGTCTTTCAAGGACAAACTGTCCCACCCAGTCTGCTGTCCTCTGCCTGGCCTGTGTCACAGCCCCTGTGGCTCATTGAGGAACCTGGGTCTGCCCTCCGGGTTCCAGGTCAGGGGCCCTCTGGTCAGCAGCTAAAGTCTGCACTGTCCAATCTTGCTGCTTTTCCCCTGAGCCTTTTTATACCTTCCTGGTTTCCCCCTCTCTGGGTTCACAGCCTCCCAACTCCCTCCTCTCAGGTAGTAACCATGGACTACCCTCTCAGAGGTTCTCAAACTGGGGAGCATGAGAAACTTTAGGGAAAAAAAACTGTGCACATTCAGAACTGGGCTGCTGGAGAGCAGCAGCTGCTGGCTGGTGCCCAGCTCTGAAGGCAGCACCATTGCCAGCAGCAGCAGCATAGAAGTAAGCGTGGCAATACCATACTATGCCACCCTTACTTCTGCACTGCTGCTGGCGGCTACACTGCCTTCAGAGCTGGGTACCTGGCCAGCAGCTGCTACTCTCTGTTCTGCCTTCAGAGCTGGGCAGGCAGAGAGCACAGATACAAAGAAGGGGGGTATGATCAAATAAGTTTGAGAACCACTGCTGTAGTCCCTAAGGTATCTCCCTTCTCTCATGGAGTGACTGCAGCCCCCTTCTTCTCTCTATTCCTGGGATTTTACAGGCCCCTCCTATTCCTGGCTAGCTAAACTTCATTTAATCAACCCCTGCTCTCTGGTTCCTCCTCCAGGTGCAGCCCGGGGAGTTAATTGGCCTACCTGGCCACCTTAACCCCTTCCAGTCCTGTGTGCTGTGGACACCCCATCACACTTAGGAACAAGATCAACCCTAAGCATAACCAAGATGAACAACTGCTTGATGCCCAGCTCTTTGAATAACTTTAGTAACTCATTTCCTAATAAACCCCACCCATCACTTGAACCAGAGGACAAGGAATGTAAACTACAATTTCACCCTGAATTGTTAAGTCCAACCAGTACAGACATGGGATCACCTTAAATATGCCCCATTTCAATTACTCCTAAATAAATGCTTATAGATTTTACATACCTTTACTGTTTTTCTTACAGTTCACATCAGTTCAAAACTTCATTGCAGATGCACAGCTGTATGTTTGTAATGTTTGGAAAAGTTCCAACGTAAAATCATTTCAAATTTCTGCAGTTGTTTCATTTTTAGTTCAGGAAAGAAACAAATTGTCTATGTGCAGTACATGGAACAATATTTTAAGAGAATGGATAAAACATCTGTTGCAGTGTTTTAATAGTAGTTAATGTAAAAATGTGATAGTAAAACAAATGTGGGGCCTACATGCAATAGTAAAGGACTGTGCTTGGTATTAAATGATTGGAGTTATGGGTTGTCTATGTAAAGGTTAGTAATCACACAAGCAGCCATGTCAGCAAAAGCAACAGGATGATCATAACAGGAAGGAGATCATATGATAACATTCTACTACGGGTTTCAGAGTAGCAGCGATATTAGTCTGTATCCACAAAAAGAACAGGAGTACTTGTGGCACCTTAGAGACTAACAAATTTATTTGAGCATAAGCTTTTGTGGGCTACAGCCCACTTCATCAGATGAGTATGGCTACTTCCATCTTTTCATGTTCTCTGTATGTATATATATTTCTTAGTATATGGCTACACTACACAATTCAGCGCTGCAGCAGGGGGTGCAACAACACTCTCTCTGCAGCGCTGCTGCGCAGCGCCAAAAAACAAAGCAAGTACCAAAAGCCTGCAGCGAGCGCCCCCCAGCGTGTCCCGTTCCCCCACAGGGGCTGGAGAGGGACAGCGCTGGGAAGCTTCCCCAGCGCTGGCGCTGACTACACTACACTTACGCTCGCGCTGTGCGTCCGGCGGCGCGCGGCGCGCTTGAAGTTTAAGTGTAGCCATAGCCTAAAGTATATGTTCCATTCTATGCATCTGATGAAGTGGGCTGTAGCCCACGAAAGCTTATGCTCAAATAAATGTGTTAGTCTCTAAGGTACCACAAGTACTCCTATTCTGCTACAGTAACTTTTGCAGCACATCGTTTTGCTGTCTTAGGAGTGACCTTTTTTTACTATTAGAGGTTGATCTAAGTTTGCAGATGACACTAAACTGGGAGGAGTGGTAGACATGCTGGAGGGTAGGGATAGGATACAGAGGGACCTAGACAAATTAGAGGATTGAGCCAAAAGAAATCTGACAATGAGATTCCTGCACTTAGAACAGAAGAATCCCATGCACTGCTACAGACTAGGGACCGAATGGCTAGGCAGCAGTTCTGCAGAAAAGGACCTATGGGTTAGAGTTGGCGAGAAGCTGGATATGAGTTGACAGTGTGCCCTTGTTGCCAAGAAGGCTAACAGCATTTTGGGCTGTATAAGTAAGGGCATTGCCAGCAGATCGAGGGACGTGATAATTCCCCTCTATTCGACATTGGTGAGGCCTCATCTGGAGTACTGTGTCCAGTTTTGGGCCCCACACTACAAGAAGGATGTGGAAAAATTGGAAAGAGTCCAGCGGAGGGCAACAAAAATGGGGGCTGGAACACATGACTTCTGAGGAGAGGCTGAGGGAACTGGGATTGTTTAGTCTGCAGAAGAGAAGAATGAGGTGGGATTTGATAGCTCCTTTCAACTACCTGAAAGGGGGTTCTAAAGAGGATGGATCTAGGCTGTTCTCAGTGGTAGCAGATGACAGAACAAGGAGTAATGGTCTCAAGTTGCAGTGGGGGAGGTTTAGATTGGATATTAGAAAAAACGTTTTCATTAGGAGGGTGGTGAAGCACTGGAATGGGTTACCTAGGGAGGTGGTGGAATCTCCTTCCTTAGAGGTTTTTAAGGTCAGGCGTGACAAGCCCTGGCTGGGATGATTTAGTTGGGGATTGGTCCTGCTTTGAGCAGGGGGTTGGACTAGATGACCTCCTGAGGTCCCTTCCAACTCTGATATTCTATGATGATCTGGCAGCTCTTGGGAGTATCATGGTGGTGTTTCAGCAATGAATACATTATGGGACAGTTTCAAAGTGGGTTCAATTGACTTCTTTTTTTTGTGCCAGGCATTTGCAATAATTTTCACTTACTGCTAGCTAATTGTCTAAATCAGTGACTCTCAACCTTTCCAGACTACTGTACCCCTTTCAGGAATCTGATTAGTCTTGCGTACCCCAAGTTTTACCTCACTTAAAAACTACTTGCTTACAAAATCAGACATAAAAATACTGAAGTGTCACATCACTCTATTACTGAAAAATTGCTTACTTTCTCATTTTTAAATATCGTACTTACATTTTAGTGTATAGTATATAGAGTAATATAAACAAGTAATTGTATGAAATTTTAGTTTGTACATAGTCTGTTGTAAAACGAGGCAAATATCTAGATGAGCTGATGTACCCCATGGAAGACTTCTGCATACCCCTAGCGGTATATGTACTCCTGGTTGAGAACCACTGGTCTAAATAACCATTTTGGGGCACTAATTAGCGATTCACTAACTGCAGGTCCAATGGAACTGTGACAGGTTCCCCCTGGGGTGCCACTTGAAAGTGGGGTACCACTGAACCCACCTGACCCACCAGCCCGGGCTCCCTTTAAACTAAGGCAAACCAGCCAAGCCCTCGCTCAGGCTTCAGACTGCACTTACCCAGCAAACATATAGATAGGGAGACACCCAACTGCAGGTATACACACAGATGCTGAGATCACCTCTGCATGGGTAGGCTCAGCTAAGGAACTACAATACTCAAGTGCACACCCCCATCTGGAGTGTAAACCCAAAAATATACTGTCTTGCACTGCACAGGGAACTGTACAGTGTAAGTTCATAAAATTTGCCCCCTCCCTCAATGTGGAGAGAGATATGCAACAGCTTTCTGCCCCAAGTTATAATTTCCACGCACTGGGGGTGAAGGCTCTGGGCTGGGGGTGTGGGCTCTGGGGTGAGGCCAGAGATTAGGGGTTTGGAGTGCAGGAGGGGGCTATGGGCTGAGGGCAAGGGGTTCAGAGTGTGGGAAGGGGCTCCAAGCTGGGGCAGAGAGTTGGGGTGTGGGAGGGGGTACGGGCTCTGGGCTGGGGGTGCAGGCTCTGTGGTAGGGCCAGGGATGAGGGGTTTGGGTGCAGGAGGAGGCTCCGGGCTGGGGTAGGGGGTTGGAGCATGGGAAGGGGTTTGGAGTGCAGGCTCCAGGTGGCGCTTACCTCAGGCGGCTCCCAGGAAGCTGCTGTCATCTCCCTCTGTCTCCTAGGCAGAGGTGCGGCCAGGCAGCTCTGCACACTGCCCCTGCCTGAAGGCGCCACCCCCACAGCTCCCATTGGCCATGGTTCTTGGCCAATGGGAGCTGCGGAGCTGGCACTGGTGGGAGGAGCAGTGTGCAGAGCCCCCATGGCCATTTCTAAGCCTAGGAGCCAGAGGGAGATGCCAGCAGCTTTTTGGGAGCCATGCGGAGCCGGACAGGCACCTTGCCTGCCCTGCTGTGGGCAGCCATCCAGACTTTTAACGGCCGCCAGGGTCCCTTTTCAACCAGGCGTTCCAGCTGAAAACTGGACACCTGGCAACCCTAGACAGCTATGCATATTTCTTTGCTGTGTAGACATACCCTAGTGGTCTGGGACCTGGAGTCTTGCAGAGAGGATTGGGCAAGGCTCCTCTCTCACCCAGCCAGAAAGGCAGTGTTCCCAAACTTTCCTCTGCCACAGCACAACTGGATATTTTAACCTATTTAGAGACACACCACCAAATTGTCTCCAAATGATCTCACGAATATTCATGAGCCAATCCAGAACAGGGCTAGTAGGGTCAAAATCAAAACAACCATGGTGGTTAACATTAGATTGTGATCTGTCTTTTGTGCCAGAATTAACATTTTCAGCAGTGGAAACTAACAAACATCAAAGCTAAATATAAGAACTCTGGACAAAAGCATGCTCAGTGGAGAAAGTGACATGCATTTGAGAATAATATTTTTGGATGATAAGCACTTAATAATTAAACATTTCTTCTCATTCCTAAAATAGTCTTCCCAAGTGTGTGTAATTCTCTCAACTGTTTTTAAATGCAATATAATTAATTAAGTCCCACTCAGAGTATTGCCAACCTCAAGAGATCAAAAAATAAATGAGTCAGACCCCAACAAGTCAGGGGATTGTCCTCCAAAACATGAGGTTATTTACAAAGAGACTTTTTCATTCTAACGCTTGCTGAACTGCCCCTGCCCATTCCCAGAGAGAGAGTGTGTTAGTGATGCCCATGCTCCAAAATGTATTGGCTATGAGGATTTTGGCCCTGTTGCAGGAGTTTTCACCCCCACATCATTCCATCTCTGCCCAGAAATGAATTCTGCCCTGTTATATCCTTGGGGGCAGCCAGTTTAGGAAGAAATCACTTGAGGCCAGAGAGCAGACAGCTAACAAAACCACCATTTTATTTACAGACCATAATACTCTAACTCAGTTGCCATAGCAACAGAAACCATGACAACCAAATACACAACATATTCCTCCCCCTCTAATAAGAACATCCCCTAAATAAAAACAAACAAACACACACTAGACTAGAGAAGGAGGGTAGACTGCCTCCATTCCCGGCTAAACCCTGGGGATTATTTTGCCCCATAACCGTGGGTTCGCCCTAGCTAGAGATCCAGCCGATGAGGAGGCCTTCTGTCTCTAGGTGGATTACGGCGAACTTCTGGTGTTATTGCACCCGAAAGCACTAGGGGCTCAGGGTCCGCAGCACGAACGGGTGAGGAGGTGGTATCAGCTCGTGCTGGGCAAAGGGGTATCTCAGCCGCCGGCAGTAATGGAGGAGAACAGTCAGGAACAGGTGACTCGTGATTCGGTGCCTCACCAGAAGAGGTGAAGTCAGACCCCTCAACTGCAGATGGGTCCTGAGGACTGGCATGACCTGGCAACAGCTGATCTACATGTCGCCTCCAGGTAACATTCTCTGCAGTCCGGACTGTGTAGGAAACAGGTCCTGTTTGAGTGATGACTGTGGCTGGGACCCATTTAGCTCTGGAAGTATAATTCCGAGCCAAAACTGGCTGTCCCGGGCTAAAGGTTCGGTCTTTTGCTCTGGGTGCCCGTCTGATGACTTGATATTGCTGCTGATGTTGCACAGTTTGTCGGGGTTCAGAAGGTTTCAGCAGATCAAAGCAAGTGCGCAGCTGTCGTCCCAACATTAGAAAGGCTGGGGATGCCTGGGTCGTAGCATGAGGGGTGTTTCTGTAGGAAAGTAAGAAGATATCAAGACGCTTTTGAATGGAGTGTTGTCCCCTTGCTGATTTCAAAGCGTTTTTCAATGTCTGCACAAATCTTTCAGCTAATCCGTTGGTGGACGGATGATATGGTGCTGACGTGATGTGGTGTATCCCATTTGCCTTCATAAAATTTTGAAACTCCTGAGAAACGAACTGCGGTCCGTTGTCGCTCACAAGTTGTTCTGGCAGACCAAAAAGACTAAAGAATCCTCGTAGTTTTTGGATAGTACTCTCTGCAGAAGTGGACTGCATTATAGAGACTTCTGGCCATTTAGAATGGGCATCTATTGCCACCAAGAACATGCTTCCTTCAAGGGGGCCAGCAAAGTCAACGTGAATACGTTGCCACGGGTTTTCAGGCCAGTGCCATGGGTGTAGGGGTGCCCACTGGGGTGCATTCCTCACACCCTGACATGACATACAAGCTTTTGCCTTCTCTTCAATAGCGCTGTCCAATCCAGGCCACCAAAAATAGCTTCGTGCAATTTCCTTCATGCACACTATTCCACAGTGACCGGAATGTAGCTGTTCTAACATCTGTGATCTCAGTGGTGGTGGAATAATGACACGTCTCCCCCACAACAAACAACCAGATTGGACCGATAACTCCATCCGTTTGGACATGTAGGGAACAAGGTCGGATGAGACCGGAGAGGTTTGTCGAGATTTTCCATGCATCACCAGGTCCATAACTTGGGACAATACTGGGTCAACGCAAGTTGCTTTCTTTATCTGAGTACCAGTGATGGGTGTATTCTCTACCTGTTCAAAGTAGAAGATTTCCTTTTGGGCGCTATCTTGATGTTTGACCGGCAAAGGCAACCTCGAGAGGCCATCTGCATTGCCGTGCAGAGTGGATTTCCGATATTTAATTTCATATGTGTGTGCTGAAAGTAACAATGCCCAACGTTGCATACGACTAGCAGCTAATGGGGGAATGCCTGTGTAGGGTCCAAAAATTGATGTCAGAGGTCGATGGTCTGTAAGAAGAGTAAACTTTCGCCCAAAGAGGTACTGATGAAACTTCTGAATTCCAAAAACAATTCCTAATGCCTCCCGTTCGATTTGGGCGTAGTTAGTTTCTGCTTTGCTTAGAGTGCGTGAAGCAAAAGCAATAGGTCTCTCTTCTCCCGAAGGCATAATGTGTGACACGACTGCTCCCACTCCATAAGGGGAGGCATCGCAGGCCAATTGCAGGGGTAAGGATGGATCAAAGTGCGTTAGAACTTCAGAATTTAACAATGCATCCTTAGCTTTGTTAAATGCAACATCACAGGCTTCAGTCCACTTCCAGGCCTTGTTCTGTCCAAGGAGCTCGTGAAGTGGTTTTAGCAGTGTGGCTAACTGTGAGATGAACTTTCCATAATAGTTCAGTAGTCCTAGAAACGAGCGCAGCTGGCTTACATTTCGTGGTGGGGGAGCCTCCACAATAGCTTTAACTTTGCAGGGGCCTTATGAAGACCTGCAGAATCGATGATGTGTCCCAAATATTCAACGGAGGGCTTGAAGAATTCACACTTGTCTTTGCGAACTCGTAGGCCATACTCTTCCAATCTTTGTAGGGTAGCCTCTAAATTCTTTAAGTGATCCTCTTCATTTCTTCCAGTGACCAGGATGTCATCCAGATAGCACTGAACTCCTGACAAGCCACACAAGATCTGGTCCATAGCTCTCTGGAACAGGGCGGAGCCGATGTTATTCGAAGGGTAGGCGACAGTATCGATAAAGCCCCTTATGAGTCACAATAGTCAACAGCTCTTGGGACTTTTCATCGACGTGCATCTGTAAATATGCTTGACTCAGATCAATCTTACTGAACTTTTGTCCCCCAGCCAGGCCTGCGAAGAGGTCATCGATGCGGGGAAGCGGGTATTGCTCTGCACACAACACTGGGTTGACAGTGACTTTAAAATCACCGCAAATCCGGAGAGAGCCATCTTTCTTCACGATTGGAACGATAGGAGTGGCCCATGAGCTATGGGTAACTGGTATTAGGACTCCATTGGTGACCAGGCGCTCCAGGTCTGCTTCAACCTTTGGCCTGATGGCATATGGCACAGTTCGGGCTTTCAGATATTTTGGTGGACTGCCAGGTTTAATGTTCAATGTCACAGTGATTCCCTTCATACTTCCCAAATCATCTCTAAAAACAGCAGCATGTTTCCTTAGTATTGGGGTTAGACTGGTTTCTTCTTTAGTCATCCGGTGCACTTCTGCCCAATTCAGTTGAATCTTCCCAAGCCAAGACCTACCCATTAAGGCTGGGTAGTTACCTCTCACCACAAACAGTGGCAATCTAGCGGCCTGTCCATTGAGCTCCACCTTAACATCAATAGTGCCGACCATGGGCACAGCTTCTCCCGTATAATGCCTTCAGAACAGTTTTTGTTGCCTTAAGCGGAAGATGCTGTAGCTTTTCTTTATACACAGTCTCAGAGACCAGCGAGACAGCTGCACCGGTGTCCAGTTCCATGCGTATAGGTTTGCCCTCCAATAAGGGGGTTACCCAGTATTCATGTGAGCCCGCTGCCAAAGACAAAACATGCAGTGGCACTTCCTCTTGTGATGAGGTGTCTCCTTGATCATCCTGGGTCTGCTCTAGAGTATGCAAGGTTCCTCTTTTTGTCGGCCAGACCACAGGCCTCTTTTTCTTTTGTTTACAGGCACACTCAATGTGTCCCTTTGCCACAGTGTCGACACACCAGGTCCTTACACCAGCATTCTGATGCCTGGTGTCCTGGCTTACCACAGCGGTAACATTCTTGACTCTGCACAGTTTTGTGGGTCGGTTCTTGTGACACTTTTTGCACCCTAGGGGGTGCACCGATGTATTGTGCCTCCCTTGTAGCCAGTTCCATGGAGACAGCAATATCAACAGCCTTCTGTAAGGTAAGCTGAGCCTCTGTCAGTAGGCGCTTCCGTATAGCTTCACTGTACAGGCCACACACTAACCTGTCACGCAGGGCATCATGTAACATTTCTTTAAATTCACAGTGTTCTGCTAGCTTTTTTAGAATGGCTACAAATTGTACAACTGTTTCATCTTCCTTTTGGTCTCTTTTGTGGAACCTATATCTTTCAGCAATTACCAGTGGTTTTGGGGAAAAATGGGACCCCAGGATTTCCACAATGTCACTGTAAGGTTTAGTTGCTGGCTTAACAGGGTGTAGTAAGCTGTGTAGCAGGGAGTAGGTTTTAGCTCCTACAACACTTAAGAATATTGGCACCTTCTTTGCTTCTGTAATGTCATTTGCAATACAAAAAAGCTCAAAACGCTCAGTATACACATGCCACTGCTCTGTATTCTCATCAAAAGGCTCCAGAGGCCTGGTCAGAGTAGCCATGATTTTAGTTTCACTTTCACAGTCAGTGCAAAGAAGCAGCTTTTTTGTTTGTTTGTTCTTTACCTTGACTTCTACTTCCTTCTGTTACTGGAGCAGCACCGGAATCCCATCCTCGTCGCCACTGTTATATCCTTGGGGGCAGCCAGTTTAGGAAGAAATCACTTGAGGCCAGAGAGCAGACAGCTAACAAAACCACCATTTTATTTACAGACCATAATACTCTAACTCAGTTGCCATAGCAACAGAAACCATGACAACCAAATACACAACATGCCCCCCAACCTCCAAATCAATCTTGTGCCTCATCTCTCATCAGTTCTGTTCTCACGCTCCACCAGTCCAGCCCCCACCTCACTCAATTCTGCCCCACGCAGGCCCCACCAGTTCTGCCCCCATCCCCACCCAGCCCCCACCTCACACCAGTTCTGCCCCCCACCAGTTTGCCCCCCCAGCTTCCCACCCCTCACCTCTGCTTCTCCGGGGGTTCTTCCCCCTTCCCTACCCTGCGGGGCTGAAGTGGGGTCCCTACTCCTCTTCCAGGCTTGGGGGTGGCTCCAGGGGCTTACATTTTAGCATAGGAGGGACGGAGCAGAGCCAACCTGTTGCTCACAGAAGTGGAGTGGGGAAGGAGAGGGAGATTGAGCTCTGGTTGGCTGTTCTGCCCCTGGAGGAGGCAGGGCAGTGAGGCAGAAGGCAGCTTTCCCCCCTTCCTTCACCCTCCCCTGCCTTTACTCGGCAGAACTGAAATTTGCTATCTTAACCTCGCTTTGAGGAATGGAATGTGACATATGCATAATATTTGAGAGGGGCCTCGTCCTGGAGAGCAAAAGAACAGAATGTGATCTGGCTCCAACACTTATTAAAATGCAAGGGAAGGTTTTCTTTGTTCTCAAATGTAGCTTCTCAAAAAATCTGCTGCACACTGATTGAGAAACACTGCAATAAGGAATGAGTTGGGAGAAGGGAGGGGCCAGCATGCTGGTCTCCTACATAGCAGGGCAGATGCCTGCAGACACTGTAAGGCATAAGAAAGCTCATGCAGTATGCAGTCCCTGACTTAGTAAGGAGCAGACACCAGTAGGAGAAGGCAGCCAAATCCTCTGAGCCTAAGGAGTAACTGGGGTCAGCGGAGGGAAATAAATTGCAACCCAGCGCCAGGAAGAGAGCTGGTGACTCCTGATAAGGAGGTGGATAATAATTGTTTGAATTACCTGCCACCAGGAGGAGAGCTGGGCATACTGCCATATGGAGAAGATACAGAGAGAAACTGCCACCCAGCTCCAGAAAGCAAGATAGGTGATAATAATTGTTTGAACTACACAGATCCAGGCGGAGAACTGGGGCTTCTGCCATGAGGAGGATTTAAAGACAGAGAGAAAATGAGGGGACTGGGCACTGAGTGTAAGGAGCACACTTCAAAGTAACCATGAGAGATAGAAGTATCTTTTATTTATTTGCGACTTTTTGTAGGATTTTGTAGGATTGTTGTAATAACCAAGCCATAAGGAGAGTATTATTGAATCAAGTATGCCTGAATTATGGCTCCCGGAGAAAGGAAATTGAGATAGGGTGTACTGCAGCATCATCCTAATCCAGCAGGAGACTTTACAGTCAGGTATGGCCTACAACAGTGGGATAGGTGCAACAGTCCACAGCAGTTGCAGGAATTGCTGCATGTGAACATGGTGCACCTGAAATATGCTGTCTAATGTGCACCATTACAGCTTTCTACAGTGCAAATTGTACTTTGTATTCCTAGTGTAGATAAGTTTTAACTGATTTGTGGAAATCAAAGGAAAAAATGACATTGCCCCCTTCAGCTCCAGCAAATAGCACAATTCTGACCATCTCCATTACCCCTAAACTGCAATGTCTTCCCTGCTTCTTAGTGAATGGATTTTGGAACCAGAACTGAGATGCAACAGTTGTGTTCCACATCCTCCTGGGTGTTCTTTTTCCTCTCTACATAGAAGTAAGGAGGGTGGCAGAACGTAGTCTAGAGCTGTTGTATATCAGCTCTCTGTCCTCTTTATATTGGGGGAATACCCCAAGGGCTGGATTCACCAGGTTTATAGTACCTTTGCTCTGGCAGAACCAGCATAAAGGGGCTGTAGCTTGACCATAAATCATATGCACTGAGTCTTCCAAGGTAGAGAAGACTTAAACTACTAATCTAAAAAATAAGAAGAACCCTATACATATACATTCTGTTTGTGGAAAAAAGAGCCTTCACAAATCATAAGTTAACAAAAAGAGGAACAAACACATTTCCCCCCTCTTTGCAGATTGCTTATAAGTGAGAGTTAGAAAGCAGATGTAATTATTGGGGGTTGCTCAGTACTGGAGTACAACAAACCCTTACAGTGCCAGGACCTGTACCCGGTGCTGTGACTCAGAGGCAGGGCTGGCCTTACCATGAGGCGAACTGAGGCAGCCACCTCTGGTGTCAGACTGTGGGGGGGCGAAACTAGGCCCCAGAGTGTAGAAAATTGTGTCTGCTGCTGGTGCATATGTATTCTCTCTGCTCTAGATGCACAGAGATGGTGGAGTGCTGTGCTGGAGGAAGGAGGGCACAAGAGACATAACAGGCAGGCAGGAGAAAAGGTGAGAGGGAATAACAGAAAGCAGCAGGAGCTGCAGGGAGAGAGAGGAGGAGGAGCCTCTATTTACCTCTCTAGCACCCCCAGGAGCCTGGACTGATTAACACCAGCTTCTCAGGGAGCTTCCTGTTTCCTGCTGCTTCCCTGAAGCCACTTGAGGAGAACAGGCAGTCCACTGAAGTAGTAGTGTAGGAGCCAGTTAGGCCCTTAAGACACTGATATCCTCCCTCACTCAGGCCCTGCTACCAGCCTGCTTATTTGTCCCCTTCAACTGAGTGTTGAGAGCCACTATAGCTGGCACAGAACAGCAGTCATGAGTGAAAGAAGAAAATGAAAGAAAGCAAAGGAAGCTTTTCTAGCTAAGCAGGAAGGAGCTCTCCTGAGATACATAGACACAAATGTTCATGGTGAGCCTTCTGGCCCCAGTGAGGATGTGAGTGGTGAGGAGATGCCTGATCTTCCAGTTAGTCAGCCTGCAGGTGACCTGGCAGCTACTGCAGCATCCATATCTCCATCTGAAATGGATGTAACCATGCACATTCCTGAAGAAAAGTGTAGATCAGAGAAGAGTGTGGTGAAGGCACAAGAAACAGCTGGTGCTGAGTTTAGTTCCTTAAGTCTAGATGATCCAGGACTGTGGACCCACTTGAGCAGTAGCCCAAGGGACTTCCTTGTACTGCATGGGCCACAGCAAGTAAAAAACTTCATGTTCCCTAAAGACAATGAAAATAGAAGTTTCCATCCAACACGTTACTGGCATGAAATCCCCAATGGTAACAAAGTGGAGAAGCCATGGCTTATGTACTCAAAAACCCAGAATGCTGCATACTGTTTTTGTTGCAAACTCTTCCAGTCTAATGTTCCAGCCACATCGGGTTCTACAGGAACAAAGGACTAGAAAAATCTGGCTAGAAATCTGGCATGACATGAGAAGGCAGCAAATCACCAGAGAGCATTCCATAGGTGGAAAGAGCTTGAGATGAGACTAAGGTTAAAGGCTACCACAGATGATCAGCATCAAGAGAAGATTGCATGAGAGTCTCTTTACTGGCAAAATGTTCTGAAAAGGCTCATTGCCATTGTACTTGCTTCCCAAAACCTAGCACTGCATGGCGCTTCAGATCAGCTGTATGTGCCAAACAATGGAAACTTCCTTAAAATTGTGGAGCTGATGGCTGAGTTTGATGCCGTACTCCAGGAGCATCTAAGAAGAGTCACCACCCAAGAAATGTACACATACCACTACCTTGGAAAAACAATTTAAAATGAGATCATACAGTTACTGGCAACAAAAATCAAACAGAAGATTGTGGCAGATCTGAAGTCAGCAAGATATTACTTGGTTATTCTGGACTGCACACCTGACATCAGCCATATGGAACAAATGATTTTAATGGTGCGTTTTGTAACAACAACAGAACCTAGTGAAAATGTCCCTGCAATGGTGACTGTCAGAGAGCATTTTCTAGAATTTATTGACATTGATGATACTACAGGAGCTGGTATGACAAATGTGCTTCTTAAAAATCTGGAAGATATGGGAATTGCCATAGCTGACATGAGAGGTCAGGGCTATGATAATGGTGCCAACATGAGAGGAAAGAACAGAGGAGTGCAGACACGGATCCGAGAGTTAAGTCCTAGAGCTTTTTTTTCCCCATTCAGTTCTCATTCATTGAACTTGGTGGTCAGTGATGCAGCATTAGCTTCTAGTGAGGCGGCTGAATTTTTTAATTTAATTCAAAGCATCTATGTATTTTTCTCTGCATCAACTCATCAATGGCAAATTTTGAAGTAACATCTGGGAACATTCTCTCTGACACTGAAACCACTGAGTGCCACACGATGGGAAAGTTGAGTGGAGGCGATAAAGCCTATCAAACACCAAATTGGGAAGATAGATAATGCCATAGTTGCCATTATGGAGGATAATGCTATGACAGGAACTGTTTGTGGAAGAACAGTGTCAGAGGGAAATGGAATCACCAGAAACATACATAACTTCAAATTTCTATGTGGCTTAGTGTTGTGGCATGACATACTGTTTGAAATAAATGTTGTAAGCAAGAGACTCCAAGGTGTTGACCTTGATATATCTGGAGCAATGGAACAACTGGACAATGCAAAGTCATACCTACAGTCTTACCGGTTAGATGAGAGATTTCAGAATGTTCTGAAGAGTTCACAGAAGTTGGCAGAGGAACTTCACACTGAAGCTATTTTCCCACCCATTCAAGAATACAAGAGTCACCGAAGAAGAAGACATTTTGATTACGAGGAATGGGATAATCCTATAAGAGACCTCAAACAACAATTCAAAGTTGAATTCTTTAACCAGGTGCTAGATTGTGCAATACAGTCAGTTGAAGAATGTTTCATGCAGCTCAAGGAACACAGCAGTATATTTGGGATGTTATATGATATTCCAAAACTCCTCACTATACCTGAAGAAGACCTACACCAGCAATGCAGGGCACTAGAGACAGTGTTGACACATGATGACATGCGCAATATTGATGCGAGTGATTTAGGTGATGAACTGAAAGTCCTTTCAAGATACATTTCAGCAGGATCAACTCCAATGGCTGTTCTGGAATATATGTTCACAAATAAGATGATCACCCTCTTTCCAACTGCTTTTTGTTGCTCTGCGCATACTTCTAACACTTCCTGTAACAGTTGCCAGTGGAGAACGCAGCTTCTCCAAGATGAAGTTAATAAAAACACATCTACGCTCCACAATGACACAGGAGAGGCTGGTTGGCCTTGCAACCATCTCAATAGAGCATGAGCTGGCCCAGACTGTAGACCTTCAGGAAGCAGTTCAAATCTTTGCAGCCAAGAAGGCACAGAAAGCATCACTTTGATTATTCAAACAGATAAAAATGCCAGTGTTTACTATGCAGACAAGAAAAGTTACATTTGCTGTTCAGGCGTTTTAAAGTTAAGTGTTACTTAAAATTTGAACAAGGCTTTTTAAGTTGTTAGTACTCCTTTATTGTGGTAGATAGCAGAGCAGTACCATGAGACGAGTAGAACGGGAAGAAGGCAGAATTGAGACCTTTCAAAGTTTTGACCCAAGTGAGGGAGCATGGGGGCATCATTTGAGCTCCCTGCCTCAGGTGCTAAAATGCTGTGGGGCGGGCCCTGCTCAGAGGCAAGCTCTAAAGATGCTTCAGCAGCTAGACCTTGGTAGGCACTATCCCTCATGGACCCTAATAACCACTCAGACACCTGGCTAAGGGAAAGGGTATTATACTAGGTCTGGCAAAGAAGATTGCAGATACTCTCGTGTGACAATTTCTTGGGGTGCCTAGGACTGTGAGTCACCTTGTTATCCCCCGGTCTCCAAGGAGAGAGAGAGACTTGCTGGTGCTTAACTAGGTTTCAGCTCCATGATACCTCCAGTCGGCCACCCAAACAATGTCCTCTGAGCTCTTACTTTGCTTCGCATGTTAACAATAGGTGTACCCTAGTCCTTGAATCCCTTTGAAGCATTCTCCTGTGATATCCAGCCCATCACTGGCTACTTACAGAAATACCAGGTTTGCTATCTCCAAGGGGACAGTGCATACACCAGACTGTTTGATTCAGCTGAGGATCAGCTCTTATATATCATCACAGCACTGAGAGATATTTATAGTGAAAACAATCATACGTTTATTATCAAAAGTTAAGATTTAAGAAATAGTGAGTAAGGAGAATGGAAACAGAAAGATGACATATAAAACAAAATCCATACACTCTTTCTGGAGACTAAACTTAATTTTAATAAGGTAACCCAGAGGTTCTCAAACTGGGTCTCAAAGTGGGTCGTGATCCTGTTTTAATGGAGTCACCAGGGGTGGCATTAGACTTGCTGGGGTGGAAGCTTCAGCCCTGGGTGGTGGGGCTCAGGTTACAGTCTCCTCCACCTGGGGCTGAAGCCCTCGGGCTTCGGCTTTGTCCTCTTGCCCAAGGTGGAGGGGCTTTGGCTTTGGCGGGGCTCAGGCTGGCTTTGGCGGGGCTCAGGCAGGCTATGGCTTCGGCCCCCTTCCTGGGGTTGTGTAGTAATTTTTGTTGTCAGAAGGGGGTCGCGGAGCAATGAAGTTTGAGAACCTCTGGGCTAACCATCCATCTAAAGCAGTCTATTCTTACCCAAAACCTTCTTGCAGTGTTTCCAACTAAGGTTGTTTGGGATACCTTTTTCACAAATGTAATCACACTGCCCATTTATTTCCTCAGGTGCAGGGTAAATAAGTGTCCTTTTGCTTTCTTCGTATATTCCCCAAAATCCATTGTTTGTCCCCGGAGTTAGCATGATCCCCTCACACCGCCACCCAGGGTTTATTCCCTGGTGTGCTGACTTCATGTTGACTTGACATGTAAACAGAGCTTCCATTGTGTTGGCTTACAATGCTTAATTTACATGTGAACTGAGGCACACAGGTGAATAGACATCCTTTGGCTGGCAACCCTGCCTCCTGTCAACATAATAAAACCACTTCCGTGAGCAGCAGAAGCTATGTTGGCAGAAGTTCTTGCTGACATAGCGCTCGCCACACCCGCACTTATGTTGGTGTAACTTATGTTACTGAGTATTTTATTCACACCTCTGAGCAACATAAATTATGCTGCAGAGTGATATAGCCTTAGGCAAATTTTAGCACATGTTGGGGGTGGGTGAGTTGCTACAACTTATAGATGTCTTCTTTTTCCACTCAATCCTTTCTAGATACATCAATTTTGGTCTTTAACTGTCTTAAATGTTCTGTTCATTGTAAACCCTCTGGCTCGTTTCCGAAGCTCCTTTCTCTGGAAGCGTTCTTTTTTCTGTTCCCTGTTCATAAGATGACACAATTTGTACAATAATGTTTGGCTTTCCAGACTGAAATAATGTGCAATGTATTTATTAACAGGAGATCTAAAGAAACCACTGCGGGCAGAGCATTTCCCTGAGTGACTCACCTCTTTCCCCTTCACAGAATAAAGTTTCCTATTTCAGGGTTGTTTCCTGCTGGGATTTCCAGACTAAAAAAACACCATTTCTGTCCTCAGATTTAGAGAGAGACAAGGTGGGTGAGGTAATATCAAACTTATATTCAGGACTCCTCTATTTTACAAGTAAACCTGGACATCTAAGCTTCCTCTAGCAACTGACAGAGCAGCTCCTCTTAATGGGTATCAACTGATAAATTGTATATGTACACTGTTAGCCCTTGGACCAAATCAGTCAGCCCTGGAACTGTGTGTTGACCTCAGAAGGGGCTAAGTTCAGGTTCTCCACACCCGACCACATCTAGTCATTGGCCCATTTAGGTGGTGAGACAAGACGTGACTGGTTGGTAAGGAAGGTACAAGCAGGTGGGTTTATTAACTGAATACAGGTGTACAAGTAAACAAGACCCCCAACTTAACGAAAACAGTACAAAACAGGCTCAGTTGTCAATGGATGGAATATGGCATAAAGCCAGAAACCGAAAGGCCCTTACAGAAATAAGGGATCCACAATAAGAGTAATGAGAGTAACCACACTACCATGTCTCATTGACAGCAGAAGATAGGCAGACCCCAAGGAAAGCAGGATTCAAGCTGACAGGATGCAGGATCAGGAACCACGCAGGTGAACAGGTAAGTCGTCGGTGTTTCGCTGATCTTCTATCTTCTATCTTCCACTCTTGACCCGTGGTCATGTGTGTAGTATGTGAACCTACAGTTGATGATTGTGTGTGTGTGCGAGGTCTGGATGGAATAAGTTTGAGTTCTGCAGACCTGGTCTGTCTTGGGGATTTCTAGCAGCCGTGCTCTTGTGCGGGTCACTGGACTGCTCCTCAGCTCAGTAGCAGAGGTCCCAGTCAGGCTACTACCTCTGGCAGCCCTGAGGCAACAAGCAGTAAGTGGCGAGTAGCCCTGAAGGGCGGATGAACATCCCTTAAGTAACTTCATTGTTACTAGGCAGGCTTTGAGTCACCTGACTCTCCCATTTTCCTGCACTTTAGAAAAGGGCACCAACTGTGGCATAAAGAAGGGTACCAAACATGGAGGCCAAGAACAACAAAGTAGAAACCAGTATGGCCAACATAAAACCATAGTTGGAAATTCTTCCTCAACAGCACATTCATTTCTCCTGATATTGACAGCTGGGATTCCATAGGCTCCCTCCATCCCACCAGATTTTACAGTTCATTACTGGTACTGTAGCACTGTATATTAGAGTATATATCTTAGCAGAAAATGCCTTGCTAGTCACAGGGGAGAAAAAGACCAAAGGGCAGATCCTCAGCTGGTATAATTTGTCATAGCTCCATTAACTAGATCGAAACTATGATATTTTATACCAGCTAAGGATCTGCCCACAAATCCTTTTCTGGCTTCTTCAGTAATTAGGACATTGAGAAAGATTTTGGAATTGTCTGCACTAAAATAAATCTTTAAAAAAAGAAGTAGTTAGGGCCTGATCCTCAAATGTGCTGCTAGGGACTCACAATTCCTATTGAAACCAATGGTAATGCTCAGTCCCACTCAGGCATAAGACCTAGGGCCTGATTCTCCACTGCCTTCTGCTTTTGGTTAGTCATTTACACCAATGCAAAGTGAGTGCGAAAGGAACAAATCCCTTGATTTGAATGGTGCAGAATTAGGTGCAAAAAGAGCAGGAAATAAAAGCTACAAAGATAGATTTAATTTAAAAAATTCAAACTGGTACAAATAAATATTGAACTTCAAGTGAAGAAAGCCAATTTAAAAGAGTAACAAACAGATGTGTCCTCTTCATAATACCCAGCTGTTGTCTCCCACTCCATGACAATATCAGAAGTTTTCCGCACTGTTGTTCTCCCATGTGGTTCTGTTTGAAAGAATCCTTTTCCTGGCTCACAGGAGGAGCCCAAATAGATTTGAACAAATTCCAAAGAGCATGATCTAATGCCTCTTTTACTGTTACTTGTAGGTGCAGGCAATCAGCAAACGTGAAGTCAATTCAGAAACCGTACTGGTGTGAAAATTGTCTTGTCTATTGTTGTGGAGACATTTCTAATGTCACATTGTGACAACAGAGAATAATACAGTAGGACTTTTCTGTACAGTAGAATCACAGTGTCTAGCTGGGGCCCCAGTGCTTCTATTTTTTAAACTAATTTCCAGTTTAATATATTTCCATATATTGTCAGTAGGGCTGTCAAGCGATTACAAAAATTAATCTCGATTAATCGCGCAATCAATCGCGCTGTTAAACAATAATAGAATACCATTTATTTAAATATTTGTTGATGTTTTCTACATTTTCAAATATATTGATTTCAGTTACAACACAGAATACAAAGTGTACAGTGCTCACTTTATATTTATTTTTTATTACAAATATTTGCACAGTAAAAAGAAAAGAAATAGTATTTTTCAATTCCCCCATTACAAGTACTGTAGTGCAATCTCATTATAATGCAGGTCGAACATACAAATGTAGAATTATCTACAAAAAAATAACTGCATTAAAAAATAAAACGATGTAAAACTTTAAAGCCTACAAGTCTAATCAGTCCTACTTCAGCCAATCGCTCAGACAAACAAGTTTGGTTACAATTTGCTGGAGATAATGCTGCCCACTTCTTGTTTACAATGTCACCTGAAAGTGAGAACAGGCATTTGCATGGCACCGTTGTAGCCGGCATCGCAAGATATTTATATGCCAGATGTGCTAAAGATTCCTATGTCCCTTCATGCTTCAACACCATTCCAGAGGACATACATCCATGCTGATGATGGATTCTACTCAATAACGATCCAAAGCAAAGCGGACCGACGCTTGTTCATTTTCATCATCTGAGTCAGATGCCACCAGCAGAAGGTTGAGTTTTCTTTTTTGATGTTTCAGGTTCTGTTAAGGCTCTTTTAAGACTTCTGAAAGCATACTCCATAACTCATCCCTCTCAGATTTTGAATGGCACTTCAGATTCTTAAACCTTGGGTCGAGTGCTGTAGCTATTTTTAGAAATCTCACCTTGGTATCTTCTTTGCGTTTTGTCAAATCTGCTGTGAAAGTGTTCTTAAAACGAACATGTGCTGGGTCATCATCCGAGACTGCTATAACATGAAATATATGGCAGAATGTGTGTAAAACAGAACAGGAGACATACAATTCTCCCCCAAGGAGTTCAGTCTCAAATTTAATTAACACATTATTTTTTTAATGAGTGTCATCACCATGGAAGCATGTCCTCTGGAATGGTGGCCAAAACATGAAGGGGCATACGAATTTTTAGCATATCCGGAACGTAAATATCTTGCAACGCTGGCTACAAAAGTGCATTGTGAATGCCTGTACTCACTTTCAGGTAACATTGTAAATAAGAAGCAGGCAGCAGTATCTCCCATAAATGTAAAGACTTGTTTGTCTTAGTGATTGGCTGAACAAGAAGCAGGACTGAGTGGACTTGTAGGCTCTAAAGTTTTTCATTGTTTTGTTTTTGAGTGCAGTTATGTAACAAAAGAAAAATCTACATTTGTAAATTACACTTTCACAATAAAGAGATTGCACTACAGTACTTGTATGAGGTGAGTTGAAAAATACTATTTTAAAATCATTTTTACAGTGAAAATATTTGTAATAAAAATAATATAAAGTGAGTACTGTATACTGTATTCTGTGTTGTAATAGAAATCAATATATTTGAAAATGTAGAACAGCCAAAAAGATTTAATAAATTTCAATTGGTATAATATTGTTTAACAGTGCGATTAATTGTGATTAATTTTTTAATCATGATTAATTTTTTTGAGTTAATCACATGAGTTAACTGTGATTAAGTGCCAGCCCTAATTGTCAGGATATTAAATAATTACAGTCAAGAAAAAAAGAAGTATCAGAGATTAGTTTGAGTTTGTCAACATGATAACAATTGCTAGTGAACCCCTAGCTAGTGACACAACTGGTGTGTAATAGGTTAAATTGTGCAACTATTTGGTTTATGAAACCTCCACTGATTTAATGTCATTCAAACATTGGGGCCAAATTCTACACCTACATCCTGAAAATCCCTTTTGAAATCAATGAGGATGAAGTCAAAGGATTTACAAAGAATGCAGTTTAGCAAAGAATTTGGCCCCCAGACTATCTATCAGTAGAAAATACTTATTCTTTGCATCTTACTTTTAAAGAAATATTTTTAATGTAACAAGCGACGAAGGTGCCACAGGATTCTTTGTTGCTTTTTACAGATCCAGACTAACATGGCTACCCCTCTGATACTTTAAACGTAACGTGACTGTCATTGCATTCGATTCTGCACAAACTGATTTTTAATTTAATTATTAGTGGACTGATCCTGCAAATACTGCCAAACATAGTGCTTACAACTGTAGCAGTTTCATTACCACTAGGGGGAGTACTCAGTAGTAAAGCACCATGTTGGAAGTATAACCCTTTGAAAGATTTGGCCCTAAAACAGTAGGAACTTTTATTCATCTAAATTTGATTACTTACAATTGAATTATAATGTCACTGATTGATAATGCCTCATGGTGGTACCATTTACATAATATATTAAGATATAAAATTCAAAACATAACAAATTATAGTAAAAAATGTACTGGCAAAGTAGAATACAAAGGTCTTGACATATAGGAAAAAATGTCCAAAGAGAAATGTAAGTATTTCTTCTGCATTTGGTTATTCTGAAATCTGAGTTGATTAAGTAAATGGATTTTTTTCTTGTGATAGTGACGATTTTATTGATCCAGTGTGATGTAATAGTGCTCAGTAATTACAGCCAGAATGTGAACTATATTATACAACATATCAATATTTCCACTTTAATCGTGTGAATGAGCTGTCTGTATAAATTCTTTCTCTGACAGCAGCTCTGTGTGTTTCCTACTGTGCTTTACTATTTATATACAGTTTGGATTCAGTCCTTCAAGGTGCTGAGCACTCTGACCCTGTTCCCTTAAAGCATTTAAACATGTGCTTGACTGAATTGAGTTCAGAGTGCTTAGCCCCCTGTAGAATTGAGCCCTTTTCAAGGTCCTTTTATGTTAACCTTCCTCACACCAGTAATCTTTACTTGCACAAAGAGTCCCTGTGATGTCAGTGGGAGCACTCCAATACATGGGCGGCAGGTATTATAGGCCTGCAGCTGCTGCCATGTGACACTAGGCTGGGGCTGCTTGGGGTGTGAGTTGGTTGCCTGGCTGGGGCTGGCCTGGGGCTCCTCTGGTAGCAGTGTGGGGGAGGGGTGGAGTGGTGTGGAGGCTGAGGATGAGTAGTTTGGGGTGCAGGCAGGCTGCCCCCAGCTAGGGCCAGAGAGGACTCTCCCCCTCCCCCCAGCAGCACACTCACCTCGCACCACTGTCACTACACGTGCTCCTAGGGCCCCTCTCAGGTCCAGGAAGCCCCCTCGCCTCCCCGGTGGTGCGGGCGGGGTTGCCATCACATGCGTCTCCTCCCCTGCTGCTCCCCCTCACTGTAGCCTCACTGGGGGTGGGGGATGGGGCTGCCCCTTGCCCAGCGTGGGGCAGAAGAGCTGACTGCGGGTGTGGGGGAGGGCCCTGTGCTGGTGGAGGGTCCCGCTGGAAAAGGGAAGGGTCCATCCATCCAAGGCGGAAGGGCTAGGTCATCCTGCCCAGGCACTAGTGGTGGGGGGTGTTAAGACTCTGTGGTGGCAGTTGATGCTGGGAGTTGGCAGAGCAGAGCGCAATGCAGAGCTGCAGGGGGCAGCCACCAGCTGCCCAGGGCACAGGCGGGGACTCTCGGGGGAGGCGCGTGGGGGTGGCAGGATGGCCCAGGGGAGAGACTTGGCCCCGAACAATGGTGGAGCTGGGCCCCCGGGCCCTGAATATTGCTGGAGCACAGGCACAAAGGGCCCATATAACTCACCACCCCTGCTTCTACCCCTTCTCCACAAAAGCTCACACAAGTAGAAAATTCATCTGGAGAAAGGCCTGTTTTGTCCTTCTCAGTGACACAGTACAGGCTTCATTTTGATCTCCCTTATACCTATGTAACTTCACCAATTTCAATGGGGTATTCCTGGTTTATAACAGTGAGATCAGAATCAAGCCCTAGATACCGTTTTAGAGGGGAATCTACATCCTGTGCCCTCATGTCCTCCTACAGTCTCTTACCCTCCTCTCAAGCTTGTCATCATACTGCCTATTTAGTTTTATTTTCGTACTCGAATTTCAGTGCCTTTTATGTCAACCTATTTGCCTGAAAGTCCCCTTCCCACACTAACCTATGAAAAATAGCTTAGACAGAGGAACTCATGCCATTTATATAGTTCCCTATGAGTCAGAGATCATCTGAGCTGACAAGACAAACCCATATGGAGGAGTTAAAAAAAAACAACCCTCTCATCTGCCCATGATTATTGTTAGGATGCAACATATAATTGCTGAGAAATGTACAGCTACATAAACTGCTTTTCTCCTAGATGAAATGGGCATGCAGACAACATGTATTTATTTTAGTGTTGTTCAGGGATTTAATGTGTGAGATTCAAGTTTGTTTGTTTTTTAAATGCAGCTGGCGAGGCTATCCCTGAGCACACATGACCCTGTGACTGTAGGAGGACTATAATTCCCACCAGAAAAGGATCTTAGTGTTGTTTGTAATTTTCACGGTCTTGTGAAAAAAGGAAGGGCATTTGTTTCAATGTTTGCAGAGGACTCTTAATTACAGGCAAACCACTCAGGCAGATGTTAATGCCAGCCATCTCGGACTAACAGCTGAGCTGACAAAGCAACCATCAAATCTATTCCCATTATTTCTGTAAGGGGAACACCAAATTTGGGTGTGTGGGTGTGTGATTCCATATCCCTTACAGATATGAATGTTGGGAAAGAGAAAGGAAGAAAAGGGGAGTTTATGTTCCAGTGTTTCTTTGTATGCCCTTTAGTTCTGAGTGCTTTAAGCCTTGAGAGATCCACAACACCTGGTGCAAATACTTCAAGGAAATATCTCACTGGAAAAAAGTCAGTTTATCTTCTTGGTACTTCCACCTCTTCAAACACAGGTACAATAATCAACATGTCTCTGAGCAATTTGGGGTATTCTTTTTCCTATCAGTTCATCTGGTTGATGTAAATTTCCCTATCTTGTGGTTAGCAATTCTTTTAATTCATATTCTCTAATTGCACATACATTTTCAAATGAAAATCTTGTAATCAGTGCAGCACTGGTTCAAAGAGGAAATTGAAGGGGGAGGGTAAGCGGGAACTGCAAGACAGTGTGAACTTCCTGCTGTTTGTGATAAGTGCTCTGTAACCATCATCTTTAGAGAAAGGGAGAAAAAGGTGACTGTGTGCAGCTTGACTTTGTCAAATTAACATTTAACCTCTTCTTTACTTTCCTGGCACATTCAAGACCGAAGGGCATGGGCAGCGGGTGAACCAGCAGTTGGGGAAGGCTAGCTCTCTCCCTCTCCGCCCAAGGCCCCTCTCCTCCCCTTTTGCCCCCTCCCCTGATGGAGCCCAGAGTGGCAGAGCCCCACCATGGCCGCTGGCCCCCCTACCCCAGGCCAGCGCCCCCAGCCCCGGAGCACCGGGCAGGTGGCACCACCGCAGTACCCTGACCCCAGCCAAACGGATGGCGCCACTGCAATGCCCCTGACCGGAGCGTCAGGTGGGCACCACCCCTAGCATCCCCAAGTCCTGGCAGCAGGCCATCCGACCCAAGCCCCAGCCTGGGCCACAAAAGAGCGGGAACTCACAGGCACTCCTGGGGGCGAAGCGTGGGCAGGGCACGCCAGGTTGTTTGGGGAAGCTCAGCCTCCCCCAGCTTATGATACCCACCGCCCACGCAGGAGGGACCTGATTCTCCACCCTTTTACCAAGGTTGACATCAGCATAATCCCATCCACTTCAATGGAGTTACGCTGGTGTAAAACTGAAGTGAAAGAGTGGAGAATAATGCCCATATCTTTACTTGTGTCAGGTATTTCAGGAAACAATCCTGCACTACCAGGAGAATGAACTAGATGATCTATTCTAACAGACCTTTTTATTTGGCTATTCAGCATAAGTCCTGCTTCATTTCTACCTTTTCCGATTAAAATACCATACTATTTCCTCCCATCCCCCAGCCAAGATAAATGCTCTCGAGAGCTAAATAATGGCAGCCCCAGTATGAGTATATTGGTGGTGAGAGTGTACAAGGAGCTCCTGTCCTCCAGGGCGCCTGAGCAGCACTTTCCAAGCACATTGAATATGAGAAGGGAGAAGAGACTGGAGAGACCCCGATGGCCAGAGGAGGCATGTGTGGGTAATATTACTGTGATTCACATGTGCACAGGAGGGTTGGGTGGGGAGTAGAGATTGTCTGAAAAATTCTGATGAAAGCATATCCTGTCAGAACATGTGGTTCTGTTGAAATAAAAATGCTTTGCAAAATAAGCTTGATTTTGCCAGAATTTAGTTTTAGAAAGGAAACTGGGTGGGTGGGGGGAAGTTCCAACATTGTTGATATGTCCAATTTTGAAGTTTTTGGAATGAAGCATTTTGATTTTGTTTTGAAAGGACTTATTCTGCGTTATAATATAATGCAACATTTAAAAAAAATCAAAATCAAAACAAGATGGGTGAGGTTAATTTTTTATTGGATCAGCTTCTATTGGCAAGAGAGACAAGCTTTGGAGCCACACAGAACCCTTCTTCAGGTCTGGGAAAGGAACTCCCAGCATCACAGCAAAATGCAAGGTGGAGCAGATTGTTTAGCATAAGTAGTAAGCACATATTGTAGGGGATCATTCAAGGCAAAGTGGGCTGTTAACACCTCTGCAGTCACAGAACAAAAAGGGAGGATTTACAGACTATTGTAATAAGCCATAATCCAGTCTTTCTGTTCAGTCCATGATTTTTAGTGTTAAGCAGAATTATGAATTTAAGTTTCCAGGCTCGTCTTTTGAAAGTGGTGTGCATGTTTCCTTTGAGGAGGAGGACTGATAGATCTGACAGAGTGATTGCTTTGAAAAAAGTGTTCACCCACAGGTGATAAGTATTTTTTTGTCTTTTATCATTTTCCTGTGTGAGTTTGAGAACGAGGGTTTTTTTGGTCTTTTAGCATTTTCCTGTGTGAGTTTGAGAGCATAGTGATTGACTGGTTTCACCCACATAGTTGTTGTTGGGGCATTTAGTGCACTGGATGGAGGTATTACCTCATCCACTTTGTCTCGCTTCCTGGGCCCAACAGTGCTACAACTGCAGAACCACTGCTTGTAGACTCAAGGCTGAGCTAAATGCAGTTGCAAGAGAATGTGAAAAATGGCTGCTGATTCCCTGCTCAGTTAGAAGCAAAATATACCCCCCAGCTCCACATCATTCTTCATCTTCCAGTGGGGAATGTCCTGTGCTTGGAACAGATGTGAAAGATGGTGGTCATGTTTACTACTTTGCAGCTGCAATGAGCTCAGCCATGCACTCATGTTACTAAACCCTCTCCACACACCACAATTTGGCTGGTACTACTTGGCATTTTTCTCTGCTTCCCTAAGACAGCTGAATTTGAGCTGCTGGCTTAAAGCACCTCTGAAAATTGACTGCTAGGTGTCTTAAGTTAAGTACCCAAAAACTAAGATGCCAAAAATCAGTTTTGAAAATGTTGGCATAAGTGATTTGCCCAAATCAGTGGTAGAGCCCATAAGTAGAAGTCAGGAGTCCTGAATCCCAGCCCCATAACCCTCTTGAAACATGCAGTCCTGGTCTCATTCCTGAAGTCTCATTATTCACTTTTATTTTATGAAGAACTGTTTGGCAATGGTTAGCAACTCATCTTTCAAATTAAATCCAGTTCAATAAATAGTTCAAAGTTAAAGCAGTCAAGGTCCAGTGTGCCTTATACTACACAGAAACCCTATACTTGATTAACAGATTAAAATGAGAGAGACTTAAAAAATTCTTGCAGCACAGCGGAACATAACTGAGTAGTATCAAAGTCAGCCACAGGGCCCTGCAGTTCTTGTCAAATTCAATTCCCAGGTGTCTCTCTTAAAAGCAGGTCTTCCTATGGTGTTAGTTTTCATGATCCTGTGACAAGTGTAAAGGCCCCTATTTTGACATTTGCAGGGGGTCCTATATTATTGCTATTATTTGTGTTACTGTACCACTCTAAGGTCTGTCTACATTGCAATGTAAGCCCAGGCTTAGCTCAAGCCAACCCCTGTCTCCTTCTGCCTACACACAAATGGAGGTGTGGAAGGTGATCAGGAACAGTCAGCATGGATTCACCAAGGGCAAGTCATGCCTGACCAACCTGATCACCTTCTATGATGAGATAACTGGCTCTATGGATATGAGGAGAGCTGTGGATGTGATATACCTTGACTTTAGCAAAGCTTATATTACTGTCTCCCACAGTATTCTTGCCAGCAAGGACTTTACCCAGTCAGGGCCGGTGCAACCATTTAGGCAAACTAGGCGGCCGCCTAGGGTGCCTAGTGGTTGGGGGCACCTAAAAGCCCACTCAGGCGAGGAGGTGGAGTGGAGGTGAGCTGGGGCGGGGCAGGGGGGAGCCGCCCGAAGTAACAAGGGTGGGGGGGCGCACAGAGGAACCGCTCCCCGCCCCAGATCACCTCCACTCTGCCTCCTCCGCTGAGCACACAGCCCCTGCTCTAATTCTCCTCCAATCGGCACTGCACGCCTGGGAGGGAAGGAGATTTAGAGTGATGCTGGCGTGCTCAGTGGAGGAGGCGGAGCCGAGGTGAGGTAGGGTGGGCTCCCCAGGCAGGGTAAGCTGCCACGGCGCGGTGTGGGGGGGAAGTCTCCCCAGGCGGGATTAGCTGCCGCGGGGGCGAGGGGGAGCTACTGCGGGGGCTCCCAGGCGGGGTTGGCGGGCTCCCCGGCTGGGGGCTGGGTTAGTTGCTGTGGGGAGGGCGGGGTTAGCTGGGTGTGAGGGTGGCGCAAGGTGGAAGTTTCACGCCCCAGGCAAAACTTCCTTGCACTGGCTCTGTACCCAGTCCTTAAGAGATCTACCCATCCAGGCTGACGTTGAACCCTTTGCGTAAGCTTCTCTATCCCCAAAAGTCCTCCAGTCTTGTTGTTGTATAAGACCTTCAGAATCTCAGATACCAATCCTCTTGGGACCACTAGTTGAGTGTAATGACCCATGTTCTCCACTGCCTTTGAGTGCTTAACCAGAAGCCCTTGCTCTAGGTGTAAGTCAGGCCAGGCTTCTCTGTATTGGCATATACCTGGGTCTGCCTGTACCTCTTCTGGCAGATCTGACAGTCTTTCTTCCTTCCAGTATTAACTGTTCCTTGTCCTTTCTATCCCAAGACCAGCCAATCCACTCCCAGGAAATGGAAGCAACCACCCTGATTCAAGTACAGCTGCTTGGCATTTAACACTTCCATTTTATTCTGACCACCAAGCTGTAAACAGAGTGAACTCTCTCCTGCATAGTCTTTTGCAAAACACAGTGAGATCTGGTCATGAGTCTATAACAATACACCTATGTTCTTAAGTCTAAATTAAATTAGTGTAGGTTATTTAAAATGTGACATATTTCAAACCTCCCTACATATAAATATATATTCCTTCAGGGAGTCATCAAGTAAATGCTGCCTTTCTTTTTTTGGCACATCTTGTTCTTTTATTAGTGACAAGACTACGTGGTCATATGATCACAAAGTTCTGTTTAGAATATTAATAAAAGAAATATATTAGGCTAAAATTGTACCCAGGCCTACAAGATATGTTCTATCCAGGATGCAAGATGTGTGCTGAGTCCTTGCGAGTTGCTGAGAATCTTTAACTTTCACAAAAACAAAAGAGGGGGAGTTGAGATTAGGCCGCTAAGCCTTTGAAAGATTACATACATTGTGTAGCAGCAATAAGATATTGATATTACTAAAATCTAAAGACTCAGTTAAAAAATGCCAGGAATATCATTGCACAAGTATTTTAATATTTATACAAACAACCAGAGCACTGTGAGCCAAATTTGCATTTCACAGCTAAAAATCAATGTCTCTCTGCACAGATATGAGAACACATCAGAATAACAATGAGATACTTTGGCATATTCATATATTTTTAAAACATTATGTAAAACCATTACTTTTTCAGGTGAAATCTTGTAGAGCCAGCTCTCCATTTATGCTGGTTAAGCCTGTCACATATCTCCTATAAATCTCTCTCTACTAATTACAAAGCTGCACTGAGTGAGGATTTTAACATTTATTATTTAATTTAATATTTCAATGTAATTACTAATGCAGATCCCCAATGCAGCGGACTGATCTGCAAGCTGCATCTGTACCTGGGTGGAACTACATTGACTTTTGATGGGTCTCTGCTTGCATGGATCAACTTGCAGGATCAGGGCCTTAATTATTGCCACAGTGCATTGTAGTAACTGAGGCCTCAAAATTATGGGTTATGACTATTTTAAGACTTGCCCAGGTATCAAGGCCCATTGAAAAATATAGAACAGAGCACTGAGAGAATAAAAAACTAAGGTCTAACAGCTAGATTCCTTCAATAAGTCTGAGGAAACTCAGAGTTTATTGCAGTCTTTTGCAAGAGTGTACTGCTGGTGCTTCTAAAGAGACTTCCTGTTTTTACCTCTCTTTGAATGAATTAATTAAAAATCATATTACATTAATATCTAACATTGATATTGGATGTGCCAGATGCTTAGTAAAATGGGAATCAATATTAATTAAAATGTGTATAAAAGGGAAGTCAACTATAAGTGATACAGCTTTGGACAATATATTGTAAACTTTAATGACAGGGTTTACCTCATGGGCAGTCCTGGTGAGAGGGTGTTAAAGAAGACTTTATTTTTGATAAAGTGAAGAAGTATGGCTAATGTTTGCAATCAAGCGTGCTTATGCTATCAATTGAGTAAAATATGTCTATGTTGAAAGAGGCAGTAAATAAAAATAACTGAAACTAAATAGTGTATTTATAAGGACACTTGACCACAGAGTGGAATAAACAGAAATATAACTGGTTAATAATGCCTGGACTCAGCTCAGCTTACATACCAAGGTCTTACCAATATTGTTAAAACAAGGAGAACACAAATGGAAGATTTATATACCTGTTTGGGCTTGCTGCAGAACAGTTCTTGAAGTGACTTTGCATTATATAATGGACTGTTAAAACAAGTTTAAAGAGCATCAAAGAATTTGGAGGGACTTCGTATCAATAATATGAACTTTAAACTGGACATTTTGAAAGCTAGCAGGGTTGATGGAGACCCTGCAACTTGAGCAAGCACACAGAGCCTACGGAAAGTGATTTTCAGAGGTAAATTGCTGACCAGAGCAAACCAGCCTGTGTTCAAGGTATGTCCCAAGATGGTTGTACCAACAGTTATGGCCTAACTTGTCCTACACAGGCTGGTGTGTTACATAAAGAGACTGGACATTTTCAGTCCCAGTTGCAAAAATGCAAAAGTTGATATCTTGTTTTCTGTTGGGATGGTGAGAGAGGACTATTTTCATTTTGGTTGAACATTTCAAATCTTTGGAAGAAGCATGGGTCACCATCTGATTGGTCCCTGCTAGGACATCCAAGAAGAGGAACCAAGTTGAGGAACCCGGCAGAAACAGAATAAAACAGCCTGTCTCCTTCAGCACATTGCTTCCCAAAAGTCAGAGATACCCAGAAAGGAGAAGACTGAGGTCCTTGACCATCCACCTTGGAGTCCTCCTGGTGACATCAAGTACCCATCTCGGGTAGACACCTTTAACTGCCTTTCTATTTTCTAGCACTGGGTTGCCTGCTAGTGCACTGCAAAAAGACTTGTCTGTCCTGCACTCTACTTGTGACCAATAACTGAGCTGAACGCTGATGGCTGAGCAAAGATCTGGTGATAAGTAACACACAGACTTTCCCTTGGGTGATAACACAAATCAGTCAATTGACCACTTCGTGAAACTGGGTACTTAATTAGTAGGGAAGTATAGATGCTTGTGTACGTATTTAAAGATTGTCACAGAAGTGTCTTTTTTCTGTAACAGATTCCAATCAAGATTGTTGTAAGGTAGCTTTAAAACTGAACAAGTTACCGTTGTTAACTAAGGGCTGGTCTACACTGGGGGGGGGGGTATTGATCTAAGATACGCAACTTCAGCTACGTGAATAGCGTAGCTGAAGTCGAAGTATCTTAGATCGATTTACCTCGGGTCCTCACAGTGTGGGATCAACGTCCGCAGTTCCCCGTGTCGACTCCGCTACTGCCGCTCACTCCGGTGGAGTTCTGGAGTCGATGGGAGCACGTTTGGGGATCGATATATTGCGTCTAGGTGAGACGCGATATATTGATCCCTGAAAAATCGATCGCTACCCGCCGATACGGCGGGTAGTCTGGACGTACCCTAAGATTGTAGAATGCTGTACTTGTGTCTACCATCGTTTATGGTTTCATACTTTCTTTCAAGTTCTAGATGATATAGACATAAAATGAGACCAAGTGTAGAAGCATTTTGAACTGCATTCAGTCTGTCATAACTGTAAGAATTCACATTAGATAGTTAGGAGTGTCAGTCAGATCCTGGGGCTCTGTCTTTCACAGGCAAATTGATTAAAAGGGTTGACTACTATACATCTATTGGGTAGGAGACTTTAGTGAATTGGAATGTAAATAATTGACCAAAATCGTTTTGTGATCTATCTTTGGGTTGTTTTTCATCCGTTGTGTTAGCAACACCAGAATTGATAACCAACTGACACAAGTAAGGCCCTATTCTGAGGGACTCAGTCAAAAATCTAAACAGAATTACCTTCCCAAGGTAATTATTGAGTGTGTTATTTTCTTTTGTTATATAATTAGATTCTGAAAACCAAATGTTTCTATCAACCAACTTTTTAATTCATGTAGCCAAATCTTAGTCCAATATAGTTTTTGCCTTTTTATATTCTATACTGGTATTTGCGATGAAGGATTTCAACTCTGGTGTCCCAAGCAATTGAAATTAAAAAACCCTAAAACAGATTATCAGCTAAAGCAGTTGCTTTAAGGTTTGTTTTATACCCTATCTTTCCTATAGTATGCTAAGTATAGTTATCCATATGTGTGTGTGAGGAGCATAGCTTGTGTGGGTATATATACACACCTTATTTAAAAATGTATATGGTTAAATGGGTTTAATCTTGATGAACTTTAAAGTAACTTTTCTCTACTAAATTTTGGATTTTAGAAGGTAAGCTGTCTGACCAACAGCCCAGTTCAAAAATAGAAAGATTACTATGATTACCTTGTTTGCAAGAAGAAGATTAGTCTGAGTTTAGATTAGTAGAGGAAAAAGTGACAATGACAAAATTTATTATAAATCTGAATTTATTTTTAGTTTGCTGATGAATGAGTGATTTTGTTTTGTTGGTGTACTAGGGTTTTTCCCATTAGCTATTTTTATAGGTGGGTTATATTTAACTTTCCATGACCCAGATAAGACTGTCCTATCTTACTCAAAAGTAGTATAAAGTATCTTGATTTTTTTTTATCTAGACCACCATTCACTGACATGTAAAATACTGAATACTTTTTAAATTGCCTGCTTAAGTGTGACTTTTTCCAAGTTGGTGCTCACTAACAAGGACCTATTCAGACTTGATTGAACCAAGTTGTATGGCTCCAAAGTGAGCCTCACACCTGATTTGTCTGCAGATCTCAGAGGGGGTCGCTGAGAAGTGGAGTGAGCAAAATTCATAAACTGTAAGAATCAAGAGTAAGGTTGAGAAGCCTCCCCTTACAGGTCAACAAGCCATTAGAGGGGAGACTGACTTACCAGAATCTCCAAGACAGACAACAAACAGGCCATGCCAGCTTTTGAACCATTTCCCCCTGTACCTGAAGGTTGTCTGCTAACGAGAATGTAGGGCTGTGTTAGCATATCATTGCCATCTGTCTCCTTGACTGCAATTCTAGCTCCAACTCTACAAAAGTCAGGAAGACAAAAAGCTAAAGTGTTGGTGAACCCTGTGTCTTATTTTTTCTCTCTCTAATTTACGTCTTTTGTTTTTATTAGCTGGAGATTTCTCAACCGTTTTCTCTCTCTTTATTTTCAGGATGTGGAAGTAAAAGTGTGGCTATGTGCATGCATATGTGGGAGCTCTCATAAATTCCACATGGGGAAGGCGCCAGAAAGAAAAGTTCCAAGTTTAAACAGCCCTAAATATTGTCTAAAAAGACACTTGTTAAAGTGTGTTCTGTGTCTAAAAGTCCTGAGAACCTTGAGATTGTCATTTGTCTTTTCTGGTAAATAAGAGTTGTTAAACTGCTTCTTATCAAGAGTGTACTATTAAACTTTGTTTTATAATATGTTTACTGGGGGCATTGGCAGAGTGGGAGTGGGTTAGCGACCCTGTAGTACTGAAGTCCAGGAAGGCAGTTTCTAATTGGCTCTGACATTAGGTAATAATTTGGTTTCAGTGTTAAGGTACTTAACTAGATTCCAAGTATAGGTTTGTGTAATTTGGTAAAATTCTTTAATTGGGATTTTTAAACCTCATGGGCAGCAAGCGTCTTAGAATTTATATAGGGACTGATTATTTTTTGTATTAATTTGATGAATTAACTCCAATCCAGTGTGCAGACTAACTTGAAACTTGGTTTACCGTAATTTGATAAGTAAAAATAACACTTAGTATTATGAATAGCTTAGGTCTGGTGATATGTTTTCTTTAATTTATTTTAATTTGAGTTTTAATAACATTTATAAGCCAGAAACCAATAATGAGTCACATTTTTTTCAGTAGGCCACATGGGTCCAAAAGCTTTTAGGGTCTGGGGTGGCTACCACCCAGTCAACCTGGAAGCCCAACTAGTTCCCTCTAATAAGTCTATGGTTCTCACAGAATTGGTGCCTGAACAAGAAGGGAAAGCTGATTTATGTATCTGTAATGATTTGGGGAATCTTCTATGTACTGCTTACGAATTCTCCAGTTTGATATTTGAACTGCCTGTATCCTTATGGCTGTCTTTCACTGCATTCTTACATCATAACCCGTGTGCTGAGGAGGGAAGGGACAGACATGTGTCTGGCTTTTAATAGGATGATTGGTAAAAGTTAAGAACCTGAATAGATTCATTTAGACCATCACAGTGGATGGTAGTATACTCAGTGGAGTAGCTGCAATCTGGATGGAACAAGTTCTGCCCAGCTTGTCTAGAGGGCTAGTGTTTGGAGGAGTGGATTTCCCCCAGAAGCATGACCCAAAAAAGGGTACTGATACTAACCTTTAAAACCACAGAGATTGGATGGATCAGAAAGTGAGACAAAGGAAGCCTGGGTGGGCGAGGAACAGAGGGCATGTTTTCATAGCAGAGGGACCAGCCAACAAAGAAGAAAACTGGCTGCACAGGAAAGAGAGACTCCATGGTTCAGAGGAGAAATTGTGTGCAGAAGGGGTCAGGGATCCTGGACTCCTTAGAGGATTCTGACGTAAGCCCAAAGAATACTCAAGAGTCCCGAGAAGACTGGGGCAGGGAGATGCGTACAGGTGTTACTGTTTTATCTGAATCGATATACTTCCTGTGCTAGCTAATGTAAAAAGTGACTGGTTTGGAAGAACCCTAACAATCCCTGTGTGTCTATTATGTGCTTCCACTATGAAGTGTCCCTCAAGAAGTGAACTGTAAACCCCTAGTGCCCACAAGGTTAGAGCTCTGGGAAAGGGTCTGATAAGCTATTAGAGAATCTGGGGGTTAGCGCTGGTCCTGGGGACCTAGGACAGCTGAGCCCTGGGATACCATTTCCACAAAGGAGTAACAGACAGAAAGCCTGTGCCTAGAAAGTGTGCTACAGGGGCCAAGGAGAGAGGCAGGGCTGTAGCCTACTCAGACCCAGGGAAGCTTAAGAGGACATGGGCCCAGTGTGGTGGGACACAAACACAGCAACCTGGTGAGTGTTCCGGGGAGGGAGCACTACCAGGGTTGTGCACATTGATTAGCCTTATTGGAACTGAATTGTTTTTGAATTGTTATTTGTCTGGAGTCTGTCCTTGGAATCCAAAGACTGTTACAGCAAGTAGTACTGTGGAAAGCAGAACTAGCGCTAGCCGTGGGGCTGCCGTTGTGCAAACAGGAAGTACCCGTTCGTTAGTGACAAAGACAGAATGAGAAACTGCTGTGGATTTTTTCCAAATTGCTTTATTGATTATCTACATTATATTCTTGAATTTCAATGGAAGGACAAGCCTCCCAGCTTGATTGACTGACTAACTGTATTTAAATAGTGGTTTGCAGTTTCGTTTGTGATGGGTCCTGAATTGAAACAGACAAGTGTGTTCTGCATTTTAAAGGAGTTTCCCACTTTTTATATTTTTGCCTTTGCCTTCATGTGCATATCAACAAGCTTCGGATTACAATGAAAACCTGTAAGGTCCTTCAAGAGAGAAGCTAACTGCCTTATTCATGAAGCGGAGAGCTTGTAGATGTACTGCTAGAGAGTCTACTTCAAAAAGTACAGAATTTTGTTAGTTTTCTTGAATCTCCTCTCCACCTAGTGATAACACATCCCCAACATCACACAACAAATTTATATGACTTTGCCAGCTTCACTCTAATAATGAGTTAGCCAGTTCAGTATTGCTGGAGGTGATAGCAACCCAGAGGATCACCCCTATTTTAATAAGTTATATATTATAATATGGAGATTGCACCTTTTATATTCGGGCATCTAGCTAAGAAAGTAGTGGGGTTTTACCCAGTAAACTGGGAGGGGTGGGACTCAGAAGTTGCAGGAAACTCTTATTTGGGTTGGGAAGGAAAGGAGAACTGGTGCCATAACACAAACTGAGATAACATTGCATATGGTTTAGCATTGTTAAGTCAGGTATTGTGTTAGGAACAGTTTAAAGAGAAACCCAATGTTCAGGCTTTGCAGAAGGACAAAGAGAAACTAATTCTGCAGAAGCTGAACATTGGGTTTCTCTTTAAACCACTCCTGACTCTAGGTGAAAGACTGAGGTTTGGATCAGTTAAGGGAATTATTTGAGTCAGCTGAGCAAATTGGCAAATGTGACCCTTGTAAGAAGGGGGCACGAATCCAAGAGCTTATTGCCATGGTTAGGACTTCTAAGGCCTTTTGGAAATATTGCAAAAGCTGATAGAGTTCAGCTTGAATTTGGCTTGATACCCTTCCCCCTGAAGTGAATGGAGAATGAAATATTGTATCAGGAATTAATTACTCATTATTATATAGAAGTGATAAGCCCTCCTGCTCTTATCCGTACAGAAATTAACTTTGTAGTTAATCACCCCTATCTTAATAAGTTATATTCGAGAAGTTACCAGTTTTTGTGAGACAGAGGATAAAGGAAAATTGTCACCTTCAGTCAGAAAGCATAGTTGCCCAAAGGGTCTTCACTGGAAGGCAGGGGGAAGAGACCGCCCGGCGCGGCGCGGGCGCGCCGCCGCGCTGCTTGGGGCAGCCCGATTTCTAGAGCCGCCCCTGCATCTAGTGGCTTGGTAGATAGCATCTATGCTCTTGATTCTGGAAGTGCTGAACTAGTGTTAGAGGGTAGAGAATTATCTTCCCTAGGAAGGTGAAGTGTAAAGGCCAGGTATTAGGAACCCAACACACAAGAAGGCTGTTGAAAGATAAAAATTCAGGCTGTAAGACTTGGGATAAGAGTTAAAAAATAAAAACAGCTTAAGGATGAGGGGTTTGAGACTAAGCAGCTTGTCAGAGCATTGGACAATAAACTGGATGAAGCTGGGAGGGTTGCAAGTGCTTTGGAGGATAGGATTAAAATTCAAAATTATCTGGACAAACTGGAGAAATGGTCTGAAGTAAATTGGATGAAATTCAATAAGAACAAATGGAAAGTACTCCATGTAGGAAGCAACAATCAGTTGCACAGATACAAAATGGGAAATGACTGCCTAGGAAGGAGTACTGTGGAAAGCGATCTGAGGCTCATAGTGGATCACAAACTAAATATGAGTGAACGGTGTAACGCTGTTGCAAAAAAAAAAAAGCAAACATAATTCTGGGATGTATTAGCAGGAGTGTTGTAAGCAAGACACGAGAAGTAATTCATCTGCTCTACTCTGTGCTGATTAGGCCTCAACTGGAATATTGTGTCCAGTTCAGGGCGCCACGTTTCAGGAAACATGTGGATAAATTGGAGAAAGTCCAGAGGAAAGCAACAAAAATGATGAAAGAACTAGAAACTATGACCTATGAGGAAAAAATGAAGAAAAAAAAAGTTGTTTTTTGTCTGGAGAAGAGATGACTAAGAGGGGTACGTGGTAACAGTTTTCAAGTACATAAAAGGTTGTTACAAAGAGGAGGGAGAAAAATTGTTCTCGTTCATCTCTCAGACAAAGACAAGAAACAATGGTCTTAAATTGCAGAAAGGGTGATTTAGGTTGGACATTAAGAAAAACTTCTTAACTGTGAGGGTGCTTAAGCACTGGAATAAATTGCCCAGGGAGGTTGTGGAATCTCCTTCATTGGAGGTATTTAGGAGCATGTTAGACAATCACCTATCAGGATGGTCTAGATAATATTTAGGCCTGTCTTGAGAGCAGGGGACTGGGCTAGATGATCTCTCAAGGTCTCTTCCAGTCTTATGATTCTATGATTCTGTGTCCTTTATGACTCACCAGGCCACAAGTAGTGTGACAGCTGCGGCAGGGCAGGAAAGTTCTGGGTCTGGATTGTCTTCTCTGGAGCTGTGCACCTCAGAGCTGACTAGAGTGGAGCCTAATATGGATTAGGAACTAGCCTCTTCTCAGTTTTTTTCATAAAGGTTTCTAAGAGCAATACATTGAGTAATTTATTATTTTGGAATTACATGAAATTGAGAGAAATGTAATCCAAAGAATTGATGTAAATTGTTTTCCTGCTCAGTGAAGATAAACAAGTGTTTAGGTCCAAGAGTAGACTAAGGACAGAACATTATTTTAATCATCTTGCAACAGTCAGTGAAACAAAATCCTTAAACATACAAAGAATATGAGGAAAAACAGTGGTAGTGATTTAAAAAAAAGGAATTATTATTATAATAAAAATTGTACTGATTCTATTTTCTTGAACAAAACTTTCATTATCTAAATATTTTTTTAAATCCAACTCATTACCCAGGATTAATATAAAAGCACTACTCACACATGCTCTCTCCCCCAAGATTTTTGGAATTACTGTATTTGATTTATAAGCCACAATTCTCCTCATTTTCACCTGCCAAAGCACCTCAAAGCACTGTAAAATAATTTATCAATTATTTATAAAAAACTATACAAACACCTTCAATATTGCAAACAAACAAGAGAGATCCTACCTAGAAAACAGAGAGAAGGGGCAAGCTTCTGAATAACAGGGGTAACAGTGGTTATTATAAAGAATATCTTTGAAAAAAGTGTGTTTAAGAGAAGAGAAGGAGAAGATTAGATGGATTTCAAGGTGGAGTTCCACATACTAGGGACCATCATGGCAAGGGCATAAGAGATTGCCAACCTAGGCCATAGTGGTGGAAAGAAAGGTACACAAATATCCACCAGGACCAAGTTCAAGAATGCAACTCTAAAATATAGAATCATAGACGATTAGGGTTGGAAGAGACCTCAGGACCTAGATGAGCAATAACCTTCACAGTTAAGGGGTTAAAAAAAACAACACATCAGGGACAATTTAGTCTGGAAGGAAGAGAAGCCAGCCAAGAAAGGATTCATTAATCTAAAAGAAATAAATAAAAAGCAGAAGTTTGGAAATTTAAAATGCACTGTTTTTGAATGTGGACATTTCCTTGGAACAAGGTCAAAGTATGGAGGTGTAACGCTTGGGAAAAGAGTCTATCAGGATAGAAAATGAGATTGAAAGCATCCCAGACTAAACCAGATTTATATTTTTAAATGTATATATTTTTTAAATATAGCTTTGAAGTAAACTATATCCACTCCAGCCAAACTGAAGAAAATGCTTTGACTGATGAACTGGGACCAGTTAGGGGTTCAAGATGCTAGGTCACATCATTGTCAGGACACTGATTTATTTCAGGTGGATCTATTATTTTTGAGTGACGGTAAAGTATATTTTGAAGACTTTCTCGCAAGGGGCCAGAGTCGAAATGTGAGAGTGCAAGATGTTATGTGTCTAGCCCTCCCAGTTCCAGGAGCAGAAGTAACTCTTATGGCAGAGAAGGTACGTGTATATGGGCTTGCCTACTGCGTACGTTGATGTAAATTACATCGCTCAGAGATGTGAAAAAAATAAGCCCTCAGGGACATAATTTACACTGACTTAACACAGTATGCACAGCGCAGTATGTCAATGGGAGATGCTCTCCCGCTGACTTAGCTTCCATCTCTTGTTGAGGTGGATTAATTACATCAATGGGAGAGCCATAGTGGAGGTAGATTTTTAAGGCCCCCCCACAAATCCACCACTGTCCGCCCCTTGCCCCCCCAGCAGCACAAGGTTTAGGGAGGCTTAGTTTCCCCTAGTCTCAATGGTATTTAGCTACTCTGGAACAGTATCAAGAGGAGAGACTGAGAGAGAGCCATACATCAGAGTATACCATAGCTCAGTGTTTAGAGTTCTCTCCTGAGAGGAAGGCGATCCCTATTTAAGTGGATTTGGGACTCTGAAGATGAATCTAGGTAACTAGTAAAAACTGGCCTTTTCCTTTAACAATACACCTGGAATACAATCCCAGCTTTTAGGTACATCAGTGCTCCTAAAGAGCTCAGCATGTTTCTTTGTAAATCTATGACTGATTGTAAAAGAGGAACTCTCAACGCCAGAGCTGCCTAAGGCTCAGGCATTAGTGCAGCAGGTGATCACCCTTTTTCAGTTATAATCCTGTCCTTCAGCTTCCCCAAGGGCTTTGGGGCTTTCACATTAGTATGGGGACTCTGGGATCTAGAACAGTCGGGGTCCTCCCCAGCTGGACCCTCTGGCAAGATGCATGGTTCTGTTGAAAGAACAGGAGTACTTGTGGCACCTTAGAGACGAAAAAATTTATTTGAGCATAAGCTTTTGTGGGCTACAGCCCACTTCTTTAGATGCATAGAATGGAACATATAGTAAGGAGATATAGAGATATATAGATAGATAGATATACAGAATGTGAAAAGGTGGAAGTAGCCATATCAACTCTAAGAGGCTACTCTGGAACCTGTCATGGTTCTGTTGATGTCCAATCTTTTGGGAGTGGGTAGGGGAGTCCAGGCCCACCCTGTCATCAGGCTCTGATCCAGGGACTGATGGTGGGCAGCTATGTTCTGTACCCTGGGGTGCTACACAGCTGCCCCCCATAACACCTCCTACCCAAGTTTCCCTTCTCCCCACAAAGTTAAATTACAGAATCACTATTAAAGTCTCTGACTTTCTCAATCAGTTAACAGTCTCTCCTTTGTAGGTCCTATCAGGTCTCTTTTTCCAGGTCTCAGGCCATAACAGCTCCTGAGCAATACTTCCCCAGAGCAAAGGTCTGTTCCCTTTCCACTGCCATCCCTCTTCTGAGCAGCTCTGCTTCCCCTTTTAAACCCACCTCCAGCTTGTGCAGGCTTTGCAGGTGTGGCTGTGTAGGACCATCTGGATCCAGAGCTGCTCCTTAACTCCTTTTTCTCTAGCATGGGGTTTGTGCACCCTGCCACACTGATGCAAATGTGAGAGGGAACCCAATATAAGTAGATGATGTGCTAATTAAGACTCTCTCCTGTGAAGAAACTGAGAAGTTAAGATGTGTTATCTCAGTTGGATCAGGCTGGAGCTTAGGTTTCATTGACAAAAGGGCAATGGAGCAGAAAGGGAATACAATATTTGGGAGGGCAGTTGAGTCCCATGGGGGTTTGCCCTCCAATTAACAGCATGCAGGCAATTCAGGTGACCTTTCAACCACCCCGAAAGAGCTTAGAAATTTTCTAGATTGTAACTCCTCATGGCAGTTCATTAGTAAGTATGCAAATTATTTAGCCACGTCTTAGGCCCGGTCTACACTACCAAGTTAGGTCGCCATAAGCCGCGTTTGGTTTATTTAATAATATATGTGTCTACGCTATCAAGTCCCTTCCGCCAACCTAAGTGGCCTGTAAAGTCGACTTCTGTACTCCGCCTCCGCCAAAGGCATAGTGCTTGATTCGACATGCAGGGGTTAACATGGGGATAGTGTAGGCCAGCGGTTCTCAAACTGTGGGTTGTGACCCCATTTTAATGGGGTTGCCAGGGCTGGTGTTAGACTTTCTGGAATTCGGGGCTGAAGCCCTCAAGCTTTGGCACTCCCCAGGGCTGGGGCTTTGGTCCCCTAGCCCTGCAGGGGGGAACTCAGGCTTTGGTCCCCCTTCCCAGGATCGTGTAGTAATTTTTGTTGTCAGAAGGAGGTCGCGGTGCAATGAAGTTTGAGAACCCCTGCTGTAGGCACTGCGTTGGAGAGCATGCAGGGAACAAGAGCTTGCCATGCAGGAAGAGATGCTGTGGATTATGAAGGAGCAATCAGACATGTTGAGGCATCTGGTTGAGGTGGGGCATGGGGAGAAGAGCTACACCAGGGACATGCATGGTGGATGCTAGGATCCCTCTGCAGCCTATGCTGAACCTGCTGCCATCAAGTTCCACATCCTCCTCCCACAAATGTCCTATGAGGCGGGACGGGGGGAGGTGTGTGGGGGGGAAGGGAAGTTCAGTATCCCTTGCACTGAACACCAGGGGAGGGTACAAGGACCAGAAGACACCCATTCCCTGCCCTGACATTCAGAAAATCAACATTGCTGTGAGGGAAATTACATAACATGTTATGTAAGTGTTTGAAACCTTGGATCAGAGCCTGGAAAAGGTGTTGATCCACATTTAATCAAACCAGTTAGAAATAGAAACTTATATAAGACTTTATAAATAAGTAATCTCATTTCTTTGGTTAAAAATAACCTTTGTAGAATACAGTCTGTGGCTTTAATGAAAGTGTCAATTGTCCCTCATTATGAAATGCAGCATTTGTTTTAGAACCAAATTTCTCTTCATCTCACACAAACCTAGTGTTATCTTACTGTTTATTCCTGTAAATTGTTTTCATTAGATATTCTGTGTCTATAAAATGAGGTTCTACAAAACTCTATAGGACCAATATGCAAACACAGGTGCAATGAGTAAACCTGCAAAATTTTCATTTGTGCATGTAAATAGTTCAGGGATTGGCAGCCGTTGGCACGCGGCTCTCCAGGTAAAGACCCCGGTGGGCTGGGCTGGTTTGTTTACCTGCCACATCCACAGGTTTGGCCGATCGCGGCTCCCACTGGCCACAGTTTGCCGCTCCAGGCCAATGGGGGCTGTGGGAAGCGGCGTGGGCCAATGGATGTGCTGGCCGCTGCTTCTCACCACCCCCATTGGCCTGGAGCAGTGAGCTGCGGCCAGTGGGAGCCGTGATTGGCCGAACCTGCTGACACGGCAGATAAACAAACCGGCCCAGCCTGCCAAGGGGCTTACCCTGGTGGGCCGTGGGCCAAAGGTTGCCGATCCCCAAAATAGGGATTTGTGCATAAAAGCCTAGATGATTACAAATGCAAATAGACACTCATTCAGAAAGTTTAGTGCCTACAAACACTGTTTTTTGCTGACACAATTGATCTGTGTTCATTTTTGTGGCCACACTCATTGCACAGTTTTTTGTAACCCATTGCTCGGTCTGTTGTTGCTCTGTGTATGTTAAAGAAAATAATCCTGTAACAGAGTGGCTGGCCCTTTGATGGGATATCGGTCTGAGCCCCACCTGTGATTAGGGTTCCCACCTGGCTGGTTTTTGTATTGCCTTATTGAATAAAAGATTTAATGTGCTGGGTTGTTTTTTCACTTGGGACTTGTTAGTGCTTTCTATAATTCTTGCCTCTGTAGTCCGGACTGCAGTGCCATGTTCGGATACAGTAAGAAAAATGACACAATAACACAAAAATACACATTTGTGTGTGTGTGTGTGTGTGTGTGTGTGTGTGTGTGTGTGTGTGTAAAATGGTTCTCTAAAAATGTTTAGTATTAATTAGCTGTGGGTGGCATTATAACCCTTTTTGTTGCTGTGGGGAGAGGTAGCCAGTGGCCAATTTTTCTGGGTCTTGGAAGTGGCAACCGTACCTGTGACCCAGTTAACTCATCTTACAACATAGGGAAAATGGATTGTGTAACCCAATCAGGCATCGGGATAAATAAGAGAGAGGCCTAGGTAGTGGGAGAGGGAAGCAAAGACAGCAGAAAAGCCAGCTAGCTAGTCTGCCCTGGGAGTTGCTTCCCACTAGAGAGCTGGGAGCACCCCAAAGGAGCCTAGGAGAGGCTGAAAAGAGCCCAGAAAGAGCTGAAAGCTGACAAGCTCTGGGAAAGAGGGACCGTGGAGCCAAAGGGTCTGTAGTTGATAAAAGACTGAACAAAAAAGATCCCACAAAAGGGACACTTATTGTAAGGATTCATGTGCATATCAACACACTTCGGATTACAATGAAAACGTGTAAGGTCCTTCAAGAGAGAAGCCAACTGCCTTATTCATGAAGCAGAGAGCTTGTAGATGTACTGCTAGAGAGTCTACTTCAAAAAGTACAGAATTTTGTTAGTTTTCTTAAATCCCCTCTCCACCTAGTGATAACACATTCCTAACATCACACAACAAATGTATATAACTTGATTTGGTGCCAGCTTAACTCTAATAATGAGTTAGCCAGTTCAGTATTGCTGGAGGTGACAGCAACCCAGAGGATCACCTAAGGTGACCAGATGTCCCGATTTTATAGGGACAGTCCTGATTTTTGGGTCTTTTTCTTATATAGGCTCCTATTACCCCCCACCCCCATTCCGATTTTTCACATTTGCTGTCTGGTCACCCTATACCCCTATTTTAATAAGTTATATATTATAATATGGAGGTTGCACCTTTTATATTTGTTCACTTATTGTAAGGATTCTGACTTTAGAGTCAGTAATTGCAAAGAACCTGAGAGGGAACTGAGGGCAGGGTACTTGAAAGGCGATCCCACACCACAAGGGGGTGCTTTGGAGGCAGTAGCCCTGTTACAAATCCCAAGTAATTTCAAAATATATTCCTCCATTTTTGCTGAGTTCTTTATTTAAACTTTGTAACGTGTGATGAAATCCATATAGCAGACTGAGAGCAATGAATGAGGCAAATTGTGTCAGTAGGTGAACAAACTAAGGCTTTCAGCAGAGGTAGGGGGCAGAAGGTTAAGATGAATTGTGCCAAAGTTCCAGAGGTGGTAATAGGGAGACATGCATGCACAGATTAAGTATCAAGAAGGATTGAAGATTTTTAGCCTTGAGAGAAAAGCTAAAGTCTGAGTTAAGAGTAAAAGTGGAGATGGAGTCTGGGGATCTGAGATTACTTTTTACCAAGAAGGAGGACTTGAGTATTTAAGTACAAATGAAAACAGGACTCACTGCACATGATAATCTTTTTTTTTTGCTTGGCTGAGCTGTAAATGGTTATTCCTCTATAGGCTTTAATTTGCGGAGTTCCAAAAGCACAGTGTTATTTGTAATCTGCTTCTTTAACTTGGTAACTGTGATCTTGTGACAATGGAAGGAAACAGAAAAAGATGGTTCCTGCTGATAAAATCAATTTATTTGGCCCATCAAGCATTTTAATGTCATTTTAATGTCAGGCTAGCTGCTCATAGCTAGAGCTGCGAGACCTTGAAAGCCATCTCTGGCGAGGAAATATTCTTTTGTTCACAAACTCTGAGACCTAGAGAGAGCTTAAAGTATTGGCTGTTAGATTAAAATATGCCGGTTCCTATCTTAAGAGGTAGATACATCACTGAGGTGTTAAGGAATGAGTTGATACATTCTAAAGTGAAAATCTTATGTACTTTGAGCTAGATTTATTCCTGGGGTACCACCACTGATTTCAAAGTTACACGAGGGAAGAATTTGATCCATTGAGCCAAATCCGGACTCCCTAATTGGTCTGCCTGCCCTGTCAATCAGGCTGACTTGGAGCGTTAGCCTCTGCCCATTGGCCCTGGGAACTGTCAGTCTTGGGGTCTAGATTTCTCATTGGCCCTTCTCCTTTCTGTCGGTACTGGGAGAGTGCCAACCAAAAAACCCTACTAGGTTCAGGTAAGGGGCCAACAATCCCCTTACAATAAGCTAAGCCTATATAGGCTCCACGGCATGTTACTTATTTACAGCGCATCATTTACAGATTTCAAAAATTGTTTTTAAAAATTGCCTGTATTACTGTAGCATGAATGTATTTCTGGCCATGCATATCTGGGGGTTTGAAGATCTCATTAACCACAACCTTTGGCCTGAATCTGCTGCTGAATATGCATGTAATTATGACGCCTGTTTAATAGACAGGATGTTTGAGGGATGTGCCTTCTAAAACACATTTAGTTTGAGTTAACCAATTCTTTTTAATCACACAGTGTCCTTTGTGTCAGTGACAGCAGACAAGACACTAAAGAGTGATAAAAGAGACAACTAATTCTATTAAAACCTCTCATGAGGGAAATACAAATGATCCTGAGATCCACAACATTGTACCAACATGTGCCTGTGTTCTTCTTAACTGTTAGGCAAATGGTTAGAGAAGAAGAGAAAATTTTCAGTTTAAACAGATAATACACAGGAAGCCAATGCTGTGTTAGACAAAAACAGACAGTCTCTTTGGTAACAAACTTGGAAATGAGAATGGAAATACTGCTATTTTCAACTATGCAGAACACGTGCTTAAAATAATGTTGCCTTACCCCTTCATAACTCTATTTTTTTTAATTTATTTTATCACCTAAAAACTGTTACAAGCCAGACCAGGGCAAACACTCAGATTGTTTAGCATATCAGTGAGGAGAAATCTCAGCGGATTTTTCTGTATATTGAATTCTTATGCCCTTGGAGTTAAGTGCAGAGGATCATCTTGCATCTGTGAATGTTTCTATGTTTTCTGGAAATCATAATTTTGTTCGGTGTCTAGCACAATAGAGTCCTGGTTCATGATTAGGGCTCCTAGTCATACAGTAATACAAATAATAATAAAATAAAAAAATCTCTCAGCTCTTAGGGTTCAAGGCAAAGAGTGAATCAGCATGGTATGGACAAAGAGAGAGTTTTCTACTGAAAAGCTAAAGCTGTTCCCCTTTCCCTACAATAATAGACCAGTAATCTCAAGGCCAAGTGACAAGATCTGATATTTCAAGTGATCCTCTGTGAAAGCTGGAACTAAAATATTTCCATTACACCCAAACTACCTGATAATTCATAAGACTAAGTGACACGTATTCCAAGACTTGTTCTTTCCAGGGAAACCACAAAATAAAAATCAAAAGGACACTGCAGGCTAGTCTTGCATTGGTAGAACCGTTCACATGGAGAGGCTGTACCAAACTGGTCTGTTGGGGTAAATTATTCTGAAAAATTCTTGGGGGAATTCTGCGCCACTGCACATGTGCAGAATTTATGTACCCTGAAAATTTCTTTGCTTCCTCACAGAAAAATGACTTTCCAACGGGGAAGCAAAGGGAAGCCAAAAGAGCGGTCATGCAACCCTGCCCAGCAGTATGTTTCAGGTGCTCAGAGCAGCCACCAGAGAGGTAAATCACTGTGGGGCAAGGGGCGGAACTGGGGAAGACCCGGCTGGTGGCTCCTACCCTATACCGAGCTCAGCTGCTAGTCCCGGCTGGATGGGGGAGGATGGGACTTCCTCTGCTCCTGCACAGCATCCGGGGCTGAGTCACACCCACCCCCAGATTTCTACCCCAGCTGCAGGAAGCTCTGAAAACTCCCCGCTCCCCCAGCTTCCTGCACCCATCACTCCTCAGCTGCAGGGGGGAGGGATTCCTGTACAGCGAGTTGCTCCCCCATCCACCCAAGCCCTGTGCATCCAGACCCCCTCATACCCAAACCCTCCCACAGAGCCTCGCCCCTGATGAGCTCCACTCCCCCAGCATCTGGATTCCCCACTGAGCCCCCCACACCCAGACCCCCCTGCTGATCTCTGTTCCCCCACACTCAGACAGACCCCTACCCCCACTCAGCTCCAACCACCTTCACCTGGACCCCCCTGCAGCATCCCATTACTGTTTCACCTAGAACCCCCCAAATAAGCCCCTGTGCATCCAAATCCCCCTTGCACTCAGATCCCCCACTGAGCTGCCCACACCCAGATTGCCCCCACACAGAACCCTCTCCACCCAGACCTGCATCCCTCCACACTTGGATCCTGTCTTGCTGAGCCTGGCGGCCCACACCTGACATGGAGGGGCAGGGCCCTGGGGTGTTTCTGGGGCAGGCCTGGTCCTTGTGCTGTGTCAGGGGAGCTGATAGAGTGGGATAGAGTGATTACAATTATTCTGTGTTTGTTGACCGTTGCAGCTACCATTTTTAATTGAAGAACCTTATATTTTCTGTCCTTGAGCTCATTCCTTGCCCCCATCAAATACCCTAATATTTGTCCCTGCTTGACACCTCCCTACAAAGCATGGTAGATCTTCCAAAGCTGCCTACCACCATCTGGTATAGCCCCTCTCTGGCTAATTGACACCTTGACACTTCAATTCCCATTCTCATAGTCCATCTCTCTCTCTCTAATAAAACAAACTTATTTGTTTAATTGAGTCTGTTTCTTCATGTATCCTGGTCCCTGAAATGTAGCTATTGTTCCCCATTTCCAGACTGTCTTAGCACTTAGCAGATATTGCATCAGATTCTACTTTGTGATACACATGTATCACCTCTGCAATCAGCAACATTACACTCATATACAGATAGTGGAGTTTGACCCATTATGTAGATATTACAAACAACTTTATGTATAAACTGTAATCTGCTGTGAAGTATTTTGTCTGTTTCTGTAGGAATTATATTAAACAAAACTATTACACTTTGTGTGTGTGTGTGTGTGTGTGTGTGTGTGTATATATATATATATATATATATATAGTATAATATGTGATTAACAAAACTATTAAGAAGTGGAGTCAAAACAAAGAACACATGCTTTTGTTCTGTCAGTGAGACAGAAGTCTGGTCCTCAGCAGCCTTCCCCTGACCTGTATCAGGAAAGTGTTAAAGTGATAACATCTTGCACTTTTAGGGAGTGTTGAATGACAGGACTGCAGCAAACAAGACTTGCAGACCACTAACCAAGATGGAGGGTGGGGGTGGCAGCAGCATTCAAGAAGGAGTCCATTTGCTATATGCATTCCATTGTTTTTATTTGTTATTATTGCTGAGTTTAATAAACCCTATGGGTAAAATCCTGGCCCAAATGAAATCAATGTGAGTTTTTGCCATTGATTTCAGTAGGACCAGGGTTTCACCCTAGATTACAATAACCTACAAATAAAAAAAAAAAAGTATGAGAGAGCGATAACTATAATACAGACCTGCTGGAATTACTGAACCATAGAGTGAAGAGACAGTCTGTAAGCCCATCTGGCATGCTGAAGTGACATCTGTGGGTTAACTGTCCTCTGTGATATGAATGTGCAAAAGAATCCTATTAAACAGGATTTAGTAAGACTGACTTCTCTAGAGGTGATCCAAGAAATATAAACATGACCAGGTAAATACCAGGTTGCAGGGTTTACATTCCACTAACACAAATACCAGTGCTGACAGAGCAAGTAGAGCCGTAAAAGCTGACCAGACAGTTTAAACAGATGAGATCTGAACATACTAGACATGTAGCTGAAAACATTTAGCATCTGATTGGTTTCTATAACAAGCGTCATAGTTGGAGAACTGAGTATGAAGACTAACCATCAACCTACACAAAACCGCAAAAGGACGCTGGATAGCCATCTGTGTAAACAAAATTAAAGCCAGCCTAAAGAGAATGGAAACATTTTACAAAATAAGGCCTACCAAACTAAATTGGAAACTATAGACATAAAAATAAGTACACCTTATACAGAAAATTTATCAGGTAATAAAAGCTACAAGATCCTATGGCAATTATTTCAAGAAACAATAAGACATACAAATTACTTTTACATATTACATGTGGGAAAAAAGTACCATATGGTAAAGTACTACTACTGAGGGCATTCTGCACCCAAAAATAAAATAAAATAATTAATTCTGTGCACAATATTTTAAAATTCTGCCAATTTTATTTGTCAAATAGTGTGGAGGCTCCAGCATGGCATTGGGGAGCACAGGCCACTGGCTGCACAAAGGTGGGAGATCACTGTGCAGCTCCCCTCTGGGAGCACAATAATTACAATAATTATTCAATTTTCAGATAGAAATATTATTTTAATTACCCCTCCCCCACACCTTATCTACTTCTGTACATCCTATGTAGCGGATCCTGTGAGCTAGAAAGCTTGTCTCAGGATTTGAACTTTCTGCAAGTTTGCAGTAGGTTTGGATCTGAGGTTCCAGATTAGGCCCTTCACTACTCTAAGGGTATCAATTTTGTATCAGAAAATTTTGCATCCCATTTTTGTGGAGGTTTTAAATCAACCCAGCACCTTTCCGCAGAACCCCTGGACCTTCCAAAATGATTTCTGGTGAGTGTGTGATTCCTCTCTCTCGGTTCATTGATAGATCATCACCCCCTCACTAGTAAAAAGGCCACCACTGCAGACCAGTCTCTCTACTGGGTAGAGCTGCAGAAGAAAGGGCAAGTTCAGTGGCACTGGCACAATTTGTATAGTGGTGCTGAAAGCCACTGAACAAAATTATAAACCCTCCCTGCTTAGGAGTGAAACCACTTCAAGACAGCAGCCCTGGTCTGGTTCCAGAAAGAGGCCACTGAAGGTTGCAGCCTGATGGGGAGGAAGAGGCGACTCCTCGGCCAGCAGGGGCAGTTGTCTGTCTGTGGGGAGCTTCAGCAGCTGGCTATGGGAAAGGAAGGCGGGGGCAGCAGCCTCTTTGGTGTTCTAGCCGCGGAGTCTCCGGCACCTGGGCGTGTTTTTCCAGACGGGGAGGGACCCACGGAGCCAACACCCCCAGGCGCCGCCTCCGCCCTCCTCCTCCAAGTTTGATCGCTTTCCAACAGGCAGGACTCTCCCTGCTGCTGCGGCGGCTCAGCCAGAGCCCAAGCGCAGGGCGGGCGGCGGCGACTGGCTGCGGACGCCGCTGCCCGGCAGCAGAGCGCGGCGGGGCGATGAAGGGGCGGCGGTGGCGCTGGCAGCACCGCCGCCTCGCCCTGCTGCTGGTGCTCTACACGCTGCTGCTGCTGCTCCTGGTGCCCTACGTGCAGGACTACGGGGCCAGGCGGGGGCGCGGGGCGGAGGAGGCGCCGCTGCAGCCCCGCTGCCCCAGCCTGCAGGAGGCGCTGGGCGAGTGGGGCTGGGAGGAGGAGCAGGAGGAGGAGCAGTCGCCGGAGGGCGAGGGGGCGGCGGCTGAGGGGAGCGAGGCCGGCGGCGGCGGCGGGAAGCGGCACATCTACCTGCACGCCACCTGGCGCACGGGCTCCTCCTTCCTGGGGGAGCTGTTCAACCAGCACCCGGACGTCTTCTACCTGTACGAGCCCATGTGGCACCTGTGGCAGGCCCTGTACCCGGCCGACGCGCTCAGCCTGCAGGGCGCCCTGCGCGACATGCTCCGCTCGCTCTTCCGCTGCGACTTCTCCGTGCTGCGCCTCTACGCCGCCCCGCCCGCGCCCCGGGACCCGCTGGCCCCTCCGGCCCCGGGCGGCGGCGGCGCCGCCAACCTCACCACGGCCGGCCTCTTCGGCTGGCGGACCAACAGGGTGATCTGCTCGGCCCCGCTCTGCCCGGCCGCCCCCCGGGCCCGCCACGAGATCGGCCTGATCGACGGCGCCGCCTGCGAGCGGAGCTGCCCGCCGCGGGGGCTGCGGGAGCTGGAGGCCGAGTGCCGCAAGTACCCGGTGGTGGTGATCAAGGACGTGCGGCTGCTGGAGCTGGGCGCGCTGCTGCCGCTGCTGCGGGAGCCCGGCCTCAACCTGCGGGTCATCCAGCTCTTCCGCGACCCCCGCGCCGTGCACAACTCCCGCCTCAAGGCCAAGCAGGCGCTGCTGCGGGAGAGCATCCAGGTGCTGCGGAGCCGGCACCGCGCCGAGCCCCGGGGACTCCCCCGCCGGCAGCTCCTGCCCGCGGCCGGGGTGGGCGGCGGCGGGATGCGGGCGCAGCAGCAGCACCGGGCCGAGTTCTTCCTGAGCGGCGCGCTGGAGGTGATCTGCCAGGCCTGGCTCCGCGACCTGCTCTTCTCCCGCCGCGCCCCGGCCTGGCTGCGCCGCCGCTACACCCAGCTGCGCTACGAGGACCTGGTGCGGGAGCCCCGCGCCCAGCTGCGCCGCCTGCTGCGCTTCGCCGGCCTGCCCGTGCTGCCCGCCATGGAGAGCTTCGTGCTCAACATGACCCGCGGCGCCGCCTACTCCTCCGACCGGCCCTTCCTCATCTCCGCCCGGGACGCGCGGGAGGCCATCCACGCCTGGAGGGAGCGGCTCAGCCAGGAGCAGGTGCGCCAGGTGGAGGCCGCCTGCGGCGAAGCCATGAGCCTCTTGTCCTACCCGCCCAGCGCCGAGCCCGGCGGCGGAGCCCGGGAGGGGGACAGCAGGTAGCAGCTGCCGTGGACGGGACACGCAGGTAACAACACGCTTAACATAAGAACATAAGAAAGGCCATACCGGGTCAGACCAAAGGTCCATCTAGCCCAGTATCTGTCTACCGACAGTGGCCAATGCCAGGTGCCCCAGAGGGAGTGAAACTAACAGGCAATGATCAAGTGATCTCTCTCCTGCCATCCATCGCCACCCTCTGACAAACAGAGGCTAGGGACACCATTCTTTACCCATCCTGGCTAATAGCCATTTATGGACTTAGCCACCATGAATTTATCCAGTTCTCTTTTAAACATTGTTATAGTCCTAGCCTTCACAACCTCTTCAGGCAAGGAGTTCCACAAGTTGACTATGCGCTGCGTGAAGAACTTCCTTTTATTTGTTTTAAACCTGCTGCCTATTAATTTCATTTGGTGACCCCTAGTTCTTGTATTGTGGGAATAAGTAAATAACTTTTCCTTATCCACTTTCTCAACATCACTCATGATTTATATACCTCTATCATGTCCCCCCTTAGTCTTCTCTTTTCCAAGCTGAAGAGTCCTAGCCTCCTTAATCTTTCCTCATATGGGACCCTCTCTAAACCCCTAATCATTTTAGTTGCCCTTTTCTGAACCTTTTCTAGTGCTAGAAAAGGTTCCCTCACGCTTCCCTCATCTTTCTACCTGCGGGGCCTGGGCAGAAATGCAGCAGCCTTTCCTTGAGAGAGGGGAGAGCCCGAGGGAGAGGGCGACAGACAGGTGGGATCCCGCTTCTAGGGATAGGAACGGGGTGGGGGTGAAAGTCTGGCTCTGTTGAAGTCAGTGGGACTTTTGCTACTGGATAGCTCTACACTTTGAGATGGAGATGTAATTTCTGGCTGGAGGCCAAACACCCTTGCTAGCTCTGATTGAACTAGTGGGATGAAACTGATGAGGTCTACCCAGCAACTAGACACTGGCCTGTGCCAGCTGACTTCTGGGGTAGGTAGCTGTTTCATTGCTGTGTAGATGTCAAGGCTTGGGTAGGAGCCCGGGACTCAAGGATGTGTAGCTGTCAGGGCTTGGGTAGGAACCCGGGGCTCAAGGACCCTGCGGGGTTGGAGGGTCCCAGAGCCTGAGTTTGCAAGTCTACATAGCAATGAAACAGGCTCATAAGCCCCAGTCAGCTGGAGTGGGCCAGCTGTAGGTTTTTCTTTGCTGTGTAGACATACCCTGAAAGTGTAGCTGTGGCCATGCAAGTGGTGGGATAGGTTAGCTGCTGGAGTAAGATCCCACCTGCTCATACTTAGGAAGCCAGCTTCTGCTACTACTGGGGCCCATCCTGACTACGCTTACATTTTTAGTGCCCAAGTTCAGTCAGGGCTAGTGTGGGTCTGGCTCCCCAAAACGGAAATCATGCCTCCACCTCAAAGGATTTCATCCTTAATGCATTGGGCTGGAGGTGGGTATCACCCCCTCACTGTGTTGAGAACTGGGTTAGATTTTAATTAAGATAAGTGGGCCAGAGTTATGAAGTTACTCTCCTGCTACACTGGACTTTACTCCCCACTGCTGACCTTGGGACTGTCACATACCTAGTTGCACACATTCAAATGAGGCCTGGACATCTGGCTTTAAAATTGTCACTGTTAAGCTTCAGAGTTAGTGAGTGCACTGTTGAGATTAATAGGGACAGTTACTGTTCCTATAATGCTGTTGTTTCAGGCCAGGCGCAATACTTCTGTCCATCATTACAAGGTTATTTTTGCAACAGAGTTGGAACCTTTTTTTTTTTTTTAAGTGAAAGCTCTTTCTGCAACATTATATTGGTCAGAAAAATGCAGCAGTTGGGTTAGGAATGTGACATCCTTAGACTACAAGCAAAGGAGTTGGGGTGCAGGAAGACATTACAGTGTACCCTCCCCACATCTGATGGGAGCAGATCTAGTTAGATCTCTGTTCCTCAGGGCTTTAGCAAACCTAGTCCTAAAATGTTCCAAGAATTGGTGCTTTCACTCCTTCCTCTTGAGACTTTCCCTTGATGGGTTTGTGACTGGGCCACATCTGACGTTAAAGGCACACTGTCAATTGAGAAATCCCAGTAAAAGCAAACTAATACTTTTACGAGACGCAAGGAGAGTATCATCTTAAGTTAAAACTGAAAAGGCTTTAAAATAACTTACCTAATTTTCTTGTTTTGTCTTGGATAGTGAAAACGGGTAAGTAACTGGCACTTCATGGTTCTGTGGAATTAGAAAGCATTGTACATTGAAGGGATGATGTCAAGCCTAATTTATCCTTACATCTACATCATGTAAAAGCAGGCTCTTATTAAAAACCTAAAGCTAACCAGTGTTTCTAGAATTTTTAAAAGTTCTCATGGGAACAATCATTAAACATTCCAGATAGTATGAAACTGAAGTACTGTATACAAAACTGTAACTCCTTTGATTCTTTTCATTGCTCAGATTAAGAGAAATGCAAAGAATAAATACACAGCCTAAGCAAATCATATCTTCATTTTTTTATCTTAATTTTAAGGTAAGGTGTTAATGTTTCTTTTATCATACGATTCCTTAAGACTACAAATGTTAAGTAGAATTTAAACTATTTTCATAAGAACACTTACACAAAACAGGTTAAGCCTTGAATTTATATTCTGTATTAAGTTCTGTAAAGCCTAACAGACCTTTTAACTGCTTGGGGTGCACGTTTATAATGGAGAAAGGTGTCTTCACCTGAGAAGGGCTTTGCTTCCATTCACACTAACCTAATAACCTACTGACTGGGCTGGAGATAATCTTTCTCTGTGTAGATTATAGTACAGCACTGCTAATACCATATGTTGGAGACGCATGAAGTCAAAGGAAGGAGAGCTATTTCCACTTCCTTGTATTTGACACTAGAACTGTAGATGGTGATCACAGGAATGGAGTAAGCACTTGGCTACAGCAAGGAGTTTGAAGATGTTTGTTTAATCAGAACTCTGACATTCTTTTTACAAAATTCCTAATGTAGGAATGTTTTAAAGTTGGTTTGTCATATCTAATGTGACTCAGACATTCTTCTGGCTATCTTGTAAAAAATTCTGAGAATGAAAAGTGAATACTTAATATTTCAACTCTGGTTCTCTGCACTAACTGAGATAACATTTTACTTTCCTAACTTCCTGCCTGACACAGGGTGCTCCAATGCACAGGATTTTGTCCGTCACATCCTATCCCAACAATAACATCCTCTCAGCTGGTAAATTTGCACCCAAACAATTTAAAAATATTTCCTATCAAGGTTAAGACAAACCAATATTGGAAAGGTCTACCTATCCTGAAGTTTGTTTAAAATTTTTAGGATTCAGTTTGAGTTTTAAGATACTGGTTTCAGTTGAATTTCCTGGAACTTGCATATTAGGGTATATTTTCATTTGGGGGGAGAGGAGGGAAGTTGTATTTCAGAGAAGTGGATCTTTAAATTGTTAGACTCTTTTTCTTTTTTTAATCTGATGACATTTAGACAAAGCTGCAAGGGCATTCAAGGTTATACTCAAATTTATCTGTAACCCTCAGATATAAAATGAGACTATGAACTTCAAATCGGGGATAATCCTGGATCAAGAATAAAACTATACATGTAAAGTGCTGAAAATAAAGGCAGTTCAAAAGAAATGTTTTACAGCTACTGTTACTGGAGGGGCATTTGAATTAATTACATTATAGGTTTTGGTGACTGGTGTGTTGCACGGGAAAGAATTGCTTAATACACTTTTGCAGGGGAAGATATAACCTTAATACTAGTATTAGTGGCAGAAGCATGCTTCTAGGGGAGACTATATCCCTAAAAATGTTCTTGAGAAATTATTTAATTTCACTCTGTCGAGCAAGTTTTGAGTGTTTTTTTTTTTAAACTCTTTTTGTACTGAAATGACCTATTTTATAGCCTAAGGGCCATTTCTGTGTTCTCGTGCAGCCTTATGCGGTCAGGTTGCATAGAGTGTGCGAACAGAATTTGTTTAAGTGGCATTTTACCTTTTATTAGAGGAACAGTACTCATATTAAGTCACCTCACTCTAAAACTTTACCATGTATATACCCTACCTAACTTGTACTGATGTGCTTGAGAAGAAACTGGTGAGACTTTATTGCATACTGAAAGATCAAAAAAAGGATTTCTGTCTTTCCATCAAAAACCCCAGCAATTTTGAGCTTGATTCATTTGTAACAAATTCAACCTGGGATCTTCACCTTGCAATATCAGAATACTCAGTTCTCCTGGGGCAACTGAGTGTGCTTAGCACCTTGCAGGATCAAGTTGTAAAAACCTGAGCCGAGTGCTACACCACTGTTGTGAATGAACACATAAAATTTCACTTTCTCTAAAGTCACTCTGACTAAGACTGAAGCATAATCTGCCTGGTCATTCAGCTTAATTTGTTGCATCCACTAGAAAAATAGATAACATTCATAAACTGTTTAATTTTAACTCAAACACCTATTGCAGGATTTCTCAAATAGAGGTCGCCGCTTGTGTAGGGAAAGCCCCTGGCAGGCCAGGCCGGTGTGTTTACCTGCCCCGTCCGCAGGTCCGGCCAATCGCGGCTCCCACTGGCGGCGGATCACTGCTCCGGGCCAATTAAACACACTGGCCTGGCCCGCCAGGGGCTTTCCCTACACAAGTGGCGACCTCTGTTTGAGAAACCCTGACCTGTTGAGTTTAGCATAAATTCAAGTATCTGACTTGCCCTCAATATCAAAGTCCTTTCTACATCCTCAGTTGAATTTGTTCATTAACACCACTGCTCCTTATTTTATTAGTGATCAGTTTAAATGTATTTTCCTGCCCTTATACTTTATCTGATATTTATGTATTCTTTTCACAGTGGAGGGAAAAAAAACGACAGAGTCTGTCCTGCAAGATTTCTGCTGTGTAACTATATGAGCTATTAACATTCCACCTTTAGAGTAATTTACATTTTAAAAAAAAATAATTAAAAACAGAAATGTCCTGAACCCAATACTAGGCAATACACATAACTGAAGAAAGTTTGCAGAGTTCAAAATCTTAAGAGTGGGATTTTCAAAAGTATCTAGGTCACATTAAAAAACAAGTCACATTCAGAGACCATAAGACTTGTGCATCTTCAGGGTCTAGATTTTAAAGGTATTTGGCTGTTGCTCCACTTAGTGTTGCAATGCCTAACTGAGTTAGGAGCTGAACTCTTATTGAAAAAAATAACATAGGCATTTAGGACCCTTAGTATCATTGACTTCCAGGAGATATAGACTCATAAGTTAGGCATTGCAATGCTCAGTGAAGCAATCCCTAAATACTTCTTAAAATCTGGGCCCTAAATCACTTAAAGTGCTTTTGAAAACTTCATCATCAATGCATTTAAGGCTGACAGCAAATTAATGTGAATTTTTCCCTTGAAGATGTATTGCAGGGGTAGGCAACCTATGGCACACGTGCCGAAGGTGGCATGCAAACTGATTTTCAGTGGTACTCACACTGCCCAGGTCCTGGCCACCGGTTCGGGGGGCTCTGCATTTTAATTTATTTTTAAATGAAGCTTCTTAAACATTTTAAAAACCTTATTTACTTTTCACACAACAGTTGTTTAGTTATATATTATAGATTTAGAGAGAGAGCCCTTCTAAAAACATTAAAATGTATTACTGGCACGCAAAACCTTAAATTAGAGTGAATAAGTGAAGACTCGGCACACCACTTCTGAAAGGTTGCCGACCCCTGATGTATTGTCTTTTAGCCTGTTTGCAACATACTCTCCTCAGTCTGGAAACTTACCTATTGAGTGTGGAGCACAAAAATATAGTGTCAACTAACAAAGAATATTGATATTTATCTACTCTGTTGTAGGAGATTAAGAACAAATCTTAAATCAGGACTAGCGCTGTACAGTTTTAGTATGTGAGAGCTTTTGCATTAAGCAGAAGCAGATCTTGTTGAAAGTGAGATGGTGAGAAACTACGGTTAAATTGCATTCTGAGAACAGCTGAGAATTACTGCTGAGACACTTTGTTTTGCACCATTTTAGCTCTTCATAGGAGAGATTTTACTTTCATTTTTTTTTAAAAAAAAGCAAAATCCCAATTCTAGTGCATGGGGTGGTTAAACAAAAAGTACAATTGATCATTAAGATGGCGGGGCAGCACCATAAACACTTTTCATAGCTGAGCTAAATGCCACAGGTTTAGAAAGGATAGATCGGTGCCAAAAATTCATGAGATTTTTAGCAGTTTAGGCTGAGATTTGGAACAACATACTTGCATTCCATCCTGTGTAATGATGTAACAGCTTCTATATACAGTTTCATGGGAAAACAGGAACAAAGCTGATAAATGTTTCAAAGGATAATTTGTATCATCTGCTTTAATGATTAGCTGTCATGCAGTTACCTTCAGATATGTAGGAACTCGAGCAGTATAGCTGTTGGTAAAATATTACATTATACTTATTTTACTCCAAATCTGAGACTTCAGATCTAGACTGATTCATATGCATTAATACAATCCATATATCTGCACACTTAAACTGACAGTCTAGGTACTGTGTGATTTTGCTGTACTGATACACATTTGCACAAACAATGAATGTCCAATGACAGCAGTATTTACCCCTCGTTTTACTTTGTTTTAATTTGGCACTTCATAGATCAATATTCAGGTGGCAGTTGTAGAAATTCATGCAATATGCTGGTGTATTTCAAGTACAGAGGAAACAGTCTTAATATTTCAGGAGTATTTTTATATTTTTCCCGATAAATGCAAAGATGTACACATTTATGATAGTGATTTCCTCTGAAAAGGGTTAAACAACAGTGGACTTTCTCATTTCTTAATGGTTTTCATATTGCATGTGTTCACTAAACAGTTAAAGATCTTATTTTTTTTCCCTGTCAACCCTGCAAGTTCAAAGAAAGGCCCAGAGTCAAACTAAGTTCTTTCCTTTTCTCAGATATCAACACTAAAAGTTTCAGCAGGCCAAATTATGCCCTCAGACACTTATGCAAACTTGTTGCAATGGAACTATATTTCAGAAGGGGAAAAATTATGCTAAAAAATAAACAGAATATGTTCTGAGATGCATTGGCTCTGTAACCCTAACAAGAATACAAAGAATTAAAAACTTGTGACTAAAGCTGGCTGATAGGGACAGTAAGGCCTGAGTTACACTAGTGGGGAAGGGGGGGTTGAACTAAGATACACAACTTCAGCTAAGCGAAGTATCTTACTTCAACTTACCTGGCTGTCCTCACAGAGGCGAGTCAACCGCCGCAGCTCCCCCGTCGACTCCACTTACTCCTCCTGCCGAGGTGGAGTACAGGTGTCGATTCGGGGATCGATTTACAGCATCTAGATGAGATGCGATAAATTGATCCCCAATACATCGAACACTACCCGCCGATCTGGCGGGTAGTATAGACGTACCCTAAGTATAGTATGTGATATTTTGAAATAGGGTATGTCCACCAGGGGTAAAAAAAAAACACATGGCTGATCTGGATCAGCTGACTTGGGCTTCTGGGGCTTCAGCTCAAGGTTGAAAAATTGTTGTGTAGATGTTCTGGCACAGGCTGGAGCCCTATCTCTGGGACCCGGAGAGGGTGGAGGGTCCCAGAGCTCAAACTCGAGCCTGATCATCTAACATGGCAATTTTTAGTTCGGCAAACCCAAGTAAGCTGACAGCCATGGCTGTGCTGCGGGTTTCTATCCCTGTGTAGACATACCCATTATCATTTTTTCAGAATAAAGCCACGTGCTGTATTAAATGTTGGTTTGCCACTTGCATTAAACTTGACAGAGTGCTACCATTTTAGAGAAGGAGATAGGAAGAACAAGACTGTCAGTGAAAGATTTGACTTGACAGACATTTTCAAGATCCTACTTGTGTTAATCCTGGTCTTTCAGTTTGAGATTCTCTTGACCCGGATCATTTAATGTGCAGTTTAAATTGATAGCCCTTTTTAATCAATTAAAAGCCTCCTGATGTAATGTTTTTTAAGAGTGGGAGATCCATCACTCTTCTGTTTTAGAGGGATATATCTGGCAGCCTTGGCTCCAGCAACAGGCCAAAGAGAGAATAACTTCTCAGTACTGAGAGTGTGATTATCTTTGTATTTAGTGCCAAGAAACTCTAGCTGTCGGTACTGGTGTGTTAAGCTGTGACAGTGACCTATTTTACCACTGTACTGGGTTCTGACCCTTCACAGCCAGGTTTATCTTGCATTGCTTGACTGAAATGAAGATGATGATATTCTAGATGGCGTTAACAGCACACATTAAGGTTGCCGGACATTTCCTCTTATAAGAAAGACCCTGTTTTCAGCTACTTATAGTGTTGTCAAACTTCAACCACTTGGGCTGAAATGTTCCATTCTAGGAGTGTGGGTGAGTGGTATGGAGCCGGGGTGGGGAAGAGACAGGACTGAGACAGGGACAGGTTGGAGGGGGTGGGGGCACAAGGTTTCAGTCTTGAGGGAAACAAGCAGACTTTTCTGACCACTAGAACATAGGCTCCTCCAGAGCCTAGGATGGAACCTGAGATTCCTGAATCTCATAATTCCTCTGCTGTCAGCAAATATCTATGAAACCCACTGGCAAACTGTCTCTTCTCCCCCTTCTAGTTCTAGTCCACACATGGTAACCTACTACTGCTATCGGTTACTCTGTTAGCTTAAGTGGCAGGGGTCTGTGTGGTGGAGATAAACGTTCCAGTCATCTTGATGAACCACATGGGTATCAATGTGATGCCACATGATGGAATTTTTCTTTTTCAGTTTGCTTTTTTAAAAACCTAGGTTAATGTGACTAATGACACTGTGTACAGCTTTTACTGTTTAAAATGCTATCGGGTACAAGCCTGAAGAGGCTCCAGTCTAATTCTATTTTTGAGAGGGGTGGTATGTGTGAATTGATAAGAAGATATCAAAATGTGCATATATATATATATATATAATAGTACTGGACACAAATTATGTTAAAAGAACATTATGCAAAGTCAAGCACTCAAAAGTTAGAAAAAGCCAGAATTAAGATTGTGCAATCTTAACTCAGCCCCTTTCTGTGTATGCTTGTTTTTTTCCACGGGACCCCTGACTCATTCAGTACACAGATTGGACCTGCTCTGGGGGTGAATCAGGGTTGTGTGGTGAAGGAGACTGTTGTCTGTAGTACCCCTGCTTCATTTGTTGCAGAAGTCGAAAAATGTGTAGCAAATGAGGCAGGGGATTGCAGAAAGGGAAGGATGGGCTCATGGTTGAGGCAGGTGAATGCTATCTTGGAGAACTGAATTCTATTGCTGCCTCTGCCACAGCATTACTGTGTGATACTTGGCAAAACACTTAAACTAAACTTTTCCCAGGTGGTCACTGATGAACTGGTACTCCTCTTCTGGGTGCCCAGCTTGACACTGTGGTCTGATTAGCAGACATGCAGAGCACTCAGCAGTGAAACTGAAATCAGTGGGAGCTGTGGTTGAGTATATAAAGCACTGTATCATGGTAAGTACTCTGGAAAATCTGCATTTTAGTCGTCTCAAATTGGGCACCCAAAAGGAATAGATACTTCTCTATAAAATGGGAATGATTACCAGCCCCTCGTCTCACAGGGGTTTGAGAAGATAGATTGATTAAAGCATGTGACTCATTTGAATACTATAGTGCTGAGTGTTACAGAAAAGCCCACAAGAAAATTAATAATTCTGTGTTCAGAGCAGGGTGTGAACAGCGTGTAGTAAATAAGGCCAATAGCCACAGATTCAACAATAAGGAGAAAATAAAATATTGAACAACTACCTACTCATTAACTGTGCACTATCAATCCTGTGTACTGACAGAGGCAGGTGTCCTATGGGAGAAAAATGGTATGTGATCAGGTAATTAATGTGCTCCCTCTAGTGCATCTATCTTTAATGATACAAGAGGCAAGCTTATTTCTGGCATTTCCTAACTTTGGAGTGCTTAATTTTGAAACCTTAAATGTTCTTTTAATGTACCGTATGGATATTTCTGAAAAATAAATAAGATGCCTAAGCTATGTTGGCAAGAGAGTTGAGATTCTTCCTTCACTCTTCCCAACTGATGCAGCTGCTGCTTTGAGAGGGATGACCTGAGTGAACACTCCTTTTCAGAAGCTGTTTCTGAACTATTTACAGTATATAACTACATTTGATGTGAAATGTATGATCAGACTAACTGTAAGGTGTGCCCTTCTGGGGGAAATATTATATTATGATGTAACTGGAAAACAATCTATTAGCAATCTTCTGATTGACGGCTCTAATTTTAGCAAAGTCTCTTTAAATATTTCAGTTCTTGTTTTGACCAAGTATTTAATTCTATTTAGTTCAGTCACTTACTATGACAGTATAGTATTTCATGAAACTTAAGCCTTGGAGAGATATTGAGTTAAAATAAGAACTGTCTTAACAGTTTCTCAGAACTCAATAAGTATCGTAAGGGTTTGTATGAGCCAATTTCCTCTCTGAAAAGAGGTGTTTGCTATAGGACTGAGCTTCTTGCTTAAAGCTGATTTTCACTGTTTCACAAAGGCAGAAGGCAGTACCAGCCCATTGGGCAGGGGCGGCTCTACCGTTTTGGCCGCCCGCCCCCCAAGCAGTCAGCGCGGCGCGCGCGGAGCGAGGCTGGGCAGCGGACCTCTCGCTGGTGGGTGGGCTGGCGGCCCCGCGCGGCGCGCGCGGCGCAGCGCCGCAGTCATGTCGCGGGAGGCGCGAGAGAGCAGCAGCGCGCCCCGCCCCCCGCATGCATGCGTGCCGGTCGGGGGTTGTGTCGCGCCCGGGTGACTCCCCGCAGGCATGAGCATGGCGGCAGTCGCTGCCAGCCCTGCCGCCCCCTACATTTGGCCGCCCTAGGCACCAGCTTGTTTTGCTGGTGCCTAGAGCCGCCCCTGCATTGGGGGTTCTAAGCAGGAATACTTTTGGGGTCTCCCCCCCACCAACACAATAAGAAGTGAATAGGGGGCCTGTTGAGCTGCTTGGGCCCCTAAGCAATTGCTTAGTCTGCTTATGCCTAGCACTGGCTCTACACAAAGGTTTCTGTGTCTTTAACAAAGATGAAGACTTCTACAAAATGGACACAAGTGACTTAGGACTACTTTCAGGTCATCTACATGCAAAATGCTTGTTGTACTTAACAATAAGCAGAGAATCTTCAGTCATAGGTTTCATTTTAGATCACAAACTTGTTAATTTAAAGTTAAGCCTTCCAATAAACTCCTTGATTAAAATATAAGTAATATTTGCCTTAGTCAAAATTCTCCTCTAAGAGCTTAACATTTAAGCTCTAATTATTGAGTCATTCACAGTCTGTATTACTGATACTGTAGATTGAATCTTTTGCTTGTGGTCTAGATCTGTTTCAGTAGCTGTAAAGCCACAAAGCCTCTGTTACTGTTGTACTGTCAGACCCTGGGCTGCTTTTGATTTTCCTTAATATATAGTGCTCTTGACTTAGGGCTAAACGAGTATGTAATTACTAATAAGCCATTTTAAGACTGTCAACAGTCTGGGCTTACTTTGAAACTGACGTTTGCTTGGAGTTATTCCAACATGTTCCCTCATGCCTGTATCTAACTCTTAAAAATTCCTACCATGAGTTCTGGTTTTAGGAATCAGACACCCTGAAGGCTGCTGTGGGAACATTCTTGAATGACTGAGGATTTGGAGACCAGATGTTGTTGGAAACATAGCCATTCCTCGGCCAGTAAGCGGGTTGGGCTATGTGGATGTCACAGTTGGCCCGTGGTTCTGAATGGCTGGGCTGAACTTGCAATAAAAGAAAATGTATTTTGTAATCTCTTCTGTTGGAAACAATGAGCCAAGCATGCAGGGTACAGGCTGCCTTTGGTGGGAGAAAAGAATCCTTATTTAGTATTTTATTATGAAGCAGCTAGAATCATTTTCAGTTAAGGGGTATGGTTAACAGATGCAAACGTTTGATCATGTACTGCCACTTGGAACTCTGGACATTGGAAAAAGCAGAGATCCTGCCCTAAAACAGCTTTTCAATGAGCATATGCATGGGTTCTTAATGGCTCTTCCATGGAAGATACTATCTTAATTTCCGGATAAGCCGGAGATGACTGCAGTTCAGGTTGAGTACATAAATGTTTAAGTGTAAAAATGTTCAGAGATATTGTAATTATTCCAAAACCAAGCATTATAACACCCTAGACTTTTTTGGTATGGGTTACACTTGAAAAGAAATTGAAACATGCTAAGATGCCCATTCACCCTTAACTCTGCCTGTAGTGACACTATGCAATAACCATACGTTAGTACAGGGGTCGGCAACCTTTCAGAAGTGGTGTGCCGAGTCTTCATTTGTTCACTTAAAGGTTTCGTGTGCCGGTAATACATTCTAATGTTTTTTAGAAGGTCTCTCTCTATAAGTCTATATATTATATAACTAAACTATTGTTGTATTGTAAAATAAACAAGGTTTTCAAAATGTTTAAGAAGCTTCATTTAAAATTAAATTAAAATTTTGATCTTACGCCGCCAGCCCGCTGCTGGTCTGGGGTTCTGTTCACCTAGGCCGGCAGTGGGCTGAGCAGGGTCTGCGGCCGGGACCCTGGCTGGCAAGGGTCTGGCAGCCAGAATCTCAGACCAGCAGTGGTCTGTGCGGGGCCGGAGGCCGGGACCCCAAACCGGCATTGGGCTGAGTGGCTCAGCCCACTGCCGCTCCAGGGTTCCATTCACCGGCTCCTGCCAGCTGGGATCCCGGCTGCTGGACCCGCTCAGCCCGCTGCCAGTCTGGGGTCCCGGCCCTGCCCACATACAGTAGTACCTACCTTCTCCCTGGTTCTGGCCCATTCTCTTCCTCTCTCTGCACTAAGCTGAGGGTGGGAGTGCACTGAGCACAGGGCTGGGTGTGAAGGGTCTGGCCAGGAGCTAGAATGAGGGAGGGGGCTCAGGTTTGGGGCAGGAGGTTTGGGTGTGGGGCACTTAGCTGGGCAGCTCCCATTTGGTGCGAGGGGTGCAGGTGGGAATGTGTGTGGGGGTGCAGGAGCTCCCATTTGGTGCTCAGGGTGGGGGTGGGGATGTGGGGGGTGCATGGGGCGTGGGGGAGCTGGGTGTGTGTGAGGGTGCTGGTCAGGGCTGGGGTTGTGGAGGGTGTGTGAAGGAGTCAAGCAGAGGGCTGGGTGTGTATGAGGGGGGTGCAGGGGCCTGAGGTGTGTGTGGGGCTGAGGGCTGGGTGTAGTGGGAGGGGTCAGGGCAGAGGGCTGGAGGGGATATTAAAAAGCGGCTCGTGTGCTGTCTTTGGCACATGTGCCATAGGTTGCCGACCCCTGCTTTAGTATATAATACATTGATGTGTCATCCCAGATTAAACTAAGGACATTCATTCCCCCCCCCTCCCCTTCCAATGGTTGTTTGGATACCTTGAGGTATGAAAATGCATAGTTAACACATTTGGATTTCTTAAGTTTAACCTTAACTCTGGATTTCCTCAAGCAAAATTCCCAATGTACATCTCAAGGAGTTTTACTTGTGTAAGGACTGTACTTGGGTCTGATGTGGATTCCACTTAGATGGTAAAACACTAAGAATCTTTAGACCAGTTTGGCTGAATCATGAGGCAGGTTAATAGTTCTGAGTATCTGAACATTGCCCAAGAGAAGCTTTAATTTAGCTTTGTCTACAGTAGAATGTGTTTGCTGGTACAGCTATACCAGCAGATTCTCATAGCGGAGACACAGCGTATACTGGCAAAATAACTCTTCCCAATATGTCTTATGCTTGCACCCCAGACTGAATAAGCTGTACCAGCTAAGTGACTTTTTTGCTGGTATAACTGCATCTACACTAGGGCTTTTGCTGGCATAGTTATGTCAATCAGATTTGGGGGAGTGGGAGAAATCACACCTCTGATGTAGCTATACTGGCAAAAGTTTTCAGTATAGACTGTAGGGTACAGACAGCCTGTACCTTTCCTTGTATGGTAGCTGCATTATAGAGGGAGTGCTACTATGAATAGCTGAAGTTGCTTAGGCATGTGCATAATGACCCCCCATTCTCAGTTGTTTAAAGCTTCCTGAAACATTCACCATCCTTGTTTGTGCAGAGCCGAAGCATGATTTTATTTGTTTTTAAAGCTGGAGAAAAAAATGGTTCAGCAATAGTCTCGCTCTGCCCATGAAAAAACTTGTAATTTTATTCTAAAAGAAGCCTAGTTCTGAGCAGGGTGTGGTATAAAGTGGAAATTTGGCAGAAAAGCTGGCATTGACGGAAGAGAGGTGCCTTTTAGAGCATGTTGACTATGCTTTGAGCTAGGGGTATAATTCCAAGCTTGAGTAGAAGTACAAATGCTAGCTCTGATCATCCTAGCATGCTAAAAAAAGCAGTGTAGCCATGGCAGAGTGAGCGGAGGGGCTAGCCTCCCTGCGTTTTATGTGCTGAGTGTACTGGGGGCGTACGTAATTGGGGGGGCTAGCCCCTCCTGCCGCTCACTCCTCTGAGACTATGCTCTATTTTTAGTGCACTAGCTCAGTTAGAGCTTGTGTGTGTGTGTGTGTGTTTCCCAAGCTAGGAATCACACCCCCAGCTCGAAGCGTAGATGTACCCTGAGTATTAGGGTAAAAAAAAAAAAAGATTTAGCTGAATTAGGGGTTGGCATATGCTGCCTTTACCTACCTCCCAGTATTCTGAGTGACATGAGCTGCTGTGTGTCTGTGTCTGTCTGTGTCTAAATACAGGAGTAGGGAAAATGTAGTGAATGTGTGTGTTTTCTATGCAAGTAATTTAGGTGCAGCAAGTAACCTCATTTACTGCACCCCTTGCAGCACTATGAAATTAGTGTGCAACAAATGTTAGACAACTGCTTATTGGTTATTTCTTACTGATGACTGTGCAGTGAAATATGTAAGGCCTGGTTACTGCCTGCCCCAAAGATTCTGCACACCACACCCTTTGCAGAAGCACTTGCTTCCACCACTGACTTCTCTGCATGAAGCCATGGGAGCATAGAGCCATTAACAATTCATCCATAGAACACAGTATTTTCAACAAAATGGCATTGGCATTCTTATGGTGTGTAGGCAAATAGCAGTGAAAATATTCCTTAAACCCTATGGAAAGATAATGTTAGTTTTGCAAAGTGAAACAATTGAAAGCCAGGAAATAGAAAAGCTGATGTTACATGCACAACTTCAGCTGTGCTCCCTTGTATGTGTTACAGTGTGGACTTGAATGACATGATCCGAGATTACTGTTGTTATGCAGCATGCCTGCCTCACTCCTTGTGAAAGTTGGACAGGATCTCTGCCTCATGCTTGGTCCAATTCTGTTTGTAATTCCAAATATAAGCCCAAAGCAACTATTAAAAGCAGTGGAGTTACCACTGTAACACAGTAAGTCCTTATGTGGATGGTGCATAGTGAATGAGACATAACAAAGGCCATACTGGGTCAGACCAATGGTCCATCTAACCCAGTATCCTGTCTTCTGACAGTGGCCAGTGCCAGATGCTTCAGAGGAAATGAACAGAACAAGGTAATTATAGAAGTCAGTTTTAGGGACAGCAAGAGCATGGGGTTGAATCCCTGACCATCTTGGCTAAGAGCCATTGTAGTAATGACAAGGCCTCCTCCCTCATTCTTAAGGCCCTTCGTTTTTGGTTTTTATTTTATTTAATTTTTCCTGGGAATTTATTATTACAACAACAAAACCAGGTGAAAATTTGTGGAAAAATCTATTTTTGGGGGGTAAATATCAGGGTTTATTTTGGTGGATGGAAGGATGGGGGGAAAGTATTCAGATTAATACTTTGATGAATGGAATTCAGTGTGATTTGCTGCAGAACTGAAACAGAATTCAAAACACAATGCCCCCTCTAAATTTAAGAAAACACTATATCCCTAATTCCCAAATAAAACTTTTCATTTGAATAAACAGTTTACTGTTGTAGACTTTGAATGACTAGCTCAGGGGTAGGCACCCTATGGCATGGGCGCCGAAGGCGGCACACAAGCTGATTTTCAGTGGCACTCACACTGCCTGGGTCCTGGCCACCGGTCCGGGGGCTCTGCATTTTAATTTAATTTTAAATGAAGCTTCTTAAACATTTAAAAAACCTTATTTACTTTACATACAGCAATAGTTTAGTTATATATTATAGACTTATAGAAAGAGACCTTCTAAAAATGTTAAAATGTATTACTGGCACGTGAAACCTTAAATTAGAGTGAATAAATGAAGACTCAGCACAGCACTTCTGAAAGGTTGCCAACCCCTGGACTAACCTATAAATATTTACATTTAATAATTGGGCCACACCATTTGCAGGGCATACACTCAATTTCATCCTTTTTCTCCTGTTTCTGTTTTTTAAAATGTTTGAATACGTGTTTATGTCCTGAAACATATTCTGATACAGGCTTTAGTTTTCTTACCATTATAGTGTCAGATCTTTAAACTTATCTGCTAACAGCTTGAAATGTGTACGTGGTGGGCGTGAGATTCATGAGCGCATTCAGATGGGCACACACTTCAGAGCTTGCGTGCATGCCTGTTTGTTGTGTGCATCTTCTAGATTAATACATAGCCTTACTTCAACAAGCAGCTTTACATATACACACAAACTGTTATATTATTGTAATACATATATCTCATTGCAATGTATTGCATTTTCCTAATAAAACAAGTTATTTTTTATATATTTGAATGGTACAAAGGTAGGGTGAAAATGAGGGAAAAATGAATAATACTTTTTGTAAAACCTGGGATTTTTTTCAGTAAAGTCGGTTTAAACTGAAAATGAAAGGGCTTACTCATTCAGAATGAAGTTTGGACAGGGCTGGCAATATAGCTGATAAAGTTGTGAGAGGAGGGGTCCTATGACCTGGGCAGGGCTTATTTAAATTTGCAGTGGGTTCTGCTTAGTGCTTTACATGTCCTGTTTACAGAATTTTTTAAAGTATTCAGTTGACAGAATAGCAAGCTCTCTGTCTTTGTGTATAGCCAAGAACGGTAATTTTTTTTCTAACTTGGTGCACTTGTTTAGCATATCTACACATTAAATTCAAAGCATACGTTCCCCTTCAATTCTTACCTACTATAGTACGAAATTTCTGTGAAACAAAGAGCAATTTTAAATGTTCTGTTTCTCATTCCACAGAGACTCATTCTTGTTTCAATATTAAAATGAAAACAGTAGAATCAATGTCTGTATTCAGTTTTATTTAAATCTTCAAGTTAATAGTGAACCAGAACACAAACCTTGTATTTAAAAAAAAATTCACATTTTCAAACCATCACACTACACAAAAATCATAATGAGATCTAAAGTTTTATAATAAAGACTTTGTCATGTAGACAATTTCTCTTCAAGCCTGACTCCGAACACATTGGTTATTTTGTTACTTCAAGCATATTGCAGTAACCTCTTTCTCTTTGCAAGGGGTTAAAATAGTAGTTACCCAGAATGTTCTAGACACTTAATGGAAAAGGTTAGGGAACTAGATTAACAAATACAACTTCATTGAGACTATTGTATTCTCAGTCCAAAACAAATGCTGCCCTCTCCTGCAGCAAGAACTAGTCTATTTGATAAAAACTTACGGGTTCCCCTGAAGGCTGCTTCAAAAGGATATTGGGACTTTATCGTTAAAATATTTTTTTTTCTATTTTGGAGGCAGGGGGAAAGACTGACTATGGAATTTCTACAACTAGGTTCCACTAAAAACTATTCTGTGGGTTCTTTGCCACTGTCCACAGGATGACTTGCATCCATCTCCTATTGGAATTAGTTAAGTAGAGGATATTAGTGTACTGAAAATGTAGCGTCTGAGGCTGGGGGGAGAGAGCCCTTTGAAACTGGTCTTCAATCACCCACAGAGAACTTGTGAGAAGAGAGTTCTTAAACCTTTGTTGTAAAAGGCATACTGTGTTCCTTTATTATTAAGGCATTTGAGAACAAGTGAGGCACAGGGTCAATTTATTTGGCTTATATATAGCTTCTGAAAGTAGCCATGTTAAGTGATGTGGTCAATTTTTGCATTTCCTAAGCATAGATATTTCTCTCTCTCTCTAGACTTAGATGGAAGGTACTTGCATAAGTAACAGAAAGTGACAATTTTCCAACAGGATGGATTCAGTAATACATTGCAGTGTTATCGGAGTAGAGCGCCTTCTGCAAGTTCTAATGCTCTTCATTAAGCTACAGATTTGCACTAAGTAAAATTAAGTATTGCCAGCTGAATAAGAATTTGCAAGACCTTTTACTTCTATGCCCTCTCTGCCCCTACTCATCCCCCAAAAGATAAAACCTGTTAGCACAAGGATTATCTAACCCCTTGCTCTGTCATGGTAGGCTCTCATCTCTAGAGTGGTGATTTTGATAGCGGGATCTCCTTTTCAGACTCCTCCTGTCCTTCCTCTCTGTCTGTAAGCCTGACATCAGTGAAAAGGACGGATAGCTCACAGTGGGAGAGCTACAGTAGCTGCTGTTACTGTCCAGAGAGGTACATGCATTACTGCTTGTGGCTAAAAACTGGCATTCCTTTGAACCAGTTTAAGATTAAAATAACTAATGTTTACGCAAACAACTTCAAGCACACAGATGCTACTTCCTTTGGACAGCTTTACAGGTATGAAAATTCTAAGGCCATTCCTTTCAGAATCCAGTAATTAACCCCTCTTCCCCCCCCCCCACCAAAACCCTTCATCCATAGGCCAGGGCAGACCTAATACAGTCCATGAATTGATTACAGTATAACCCAGAGCTACCTTCCTCTTTAATACAGAGGGGCAGCCCTGAGACTACAAATCACAGGAAGACTTATTTTTACTTTGATTGAAGCTGCAGCATAGCATGCTCAGACCTGTAGTGTCAATGGCTCGCACACCTCTGTTTAAACAAGTAGGGTGACTGCAGTCTTCCTTCATTTTATAGAAAACCATTGTGACCTGTCAGCTCTTTCCAAGTTGTCAGTATGGCCCTCATTTGAGCAAAATTTGGAGGTATCTTACTGAAGGGGGAAGACACTGAGTGATGAGGCCCCGATCCTACAGTGTTGAAGTCAGTAGCAGCATTATTGCCATTTATTTCACCGAGCATAAAGATCTCAAGCCCTAAGTGAAAAACGAAAGTATTTATTCCTGAGCCATGCTGGCCACAGCCCTGTCCCTGATGCATTCTGATAGCATAAAAATGGATAAGACGTATGACAAAATGAAAATAAGTTTTGATTTGAAAAGACCAATTTGCATTGTAAGTTTCAAACTCTTTCTGGAGCAGCTCCTAGAAGTATTTTAGTAAATCCTGTAAATGGTGCTTGTGAGCTTGTCTGACACTAACTGTGCAAGCTTACTAAAAAGAACTGCAAAAGGTAGGCTATAATAAAGTATGACAATGTTAAAGTAAGTCGAAACCTAACACAAGGCTCAAAAGTATTTTCATATGCACTGGACTAAAAAGACACTTGTTACAAATGAGAATTCATAGCAATTTAATACTTAGCTTCCCTGAGGGCTGCTGCTGTAGCAGCTTTTGTGTCTGACTCTAGTTTTTCCACAATGCTCATGAACAGAAAAAGTGGGAAAGGCAAATCAGCCTCCAGAGTAAAGCTACTTTATTACAGAGCCTTACATCAGAGACTAGCCAAGTGATGTATGATAGTAGCGGCTCTGCAATGCAACATGGACGCCCTGGAATAGTAAATCCTGTTTGATGGCAGTTTTGAAAATGATGTTCCACTGAAAGTAAAAAGTGTCCCATTAAGAGACCATCTATAACAAAAGCCCAGCTGAAGGGTTAATACCTGTATTTAGTGAGAATCAGAACAAACTTTTTGTTTCATAAAACTTACTGAATAATAGGAGTACACATAAAAGAGTTCATGGTGCCAAGGTCCCACTGCATTATATGTAGGGTAATATTAGGCCACTGGAAGAATGCATCGTGTGCTAAGGGTTCCTGCTGTCATATACTTTATTCAAGCTAAGTTTTAAAATACTTTTCTTCTTTGGTAAATAAGTGAGTTTTTGGAAGAGGGTGGGGAAGGGACTAGAAAGCTTTAACTTTAAGTATGCAGTCATTTGAAATTTAGTTGTGTAACAATTACGCTAGTCAGACTTAATATGGGTTTGACTGTGCCTTTACAAGATAGTCCATGAAAAGGTACCAGTTGAAGTATGTCTGTCTGTCATTTGCAGTGTAAATCCTGTTAAACAATACTAAGTACCCAGAGAAGTATACTATATCAATGCTAAAGTAGTGATGCTAATTTGACATATTGATAATATAATTTGACATTTGTTGGTAACATTCTCATGGAATGCAAAAAACACAGTGGGTCTGGAATATGCAAATTTAATTAAATTAGTGCAGGATTTGTATTATTTTCAGTGGAGCTGAATGACTTGAGAGGCCTGACTTACTATGTCCAGGAAATATTATTAAAAATGAATCAAATTTACAAGATAGACATGCTGCTGGATTGTGATCAAATTAGGGTTGTAATGTTTATACACTGTATAGAATGTTTACATACCATTGTTTTTCCATCACTGCTGCATAACGCTGCCAGGTAATAGTTTATCTGTCACAGGACAAAATTCAGTTCTCTATATATTCAGTCTATAAAGTACTTATCATTTGACAATGAGTGCAAGGCCTGTTTGCAAATGAATAAATGTAAATGATTAAAGTACAGGTAAATCCATTGGTGTATTTGTCCATTTATGCGTACTTGTTCATACTCCTCCTGGTCTGTATTTTGTTAAAATAATATCTTACTGATCCACTGAGAGGTCTTGTACTGTTGTTAGATATTTGAAAAGGGATGAGTGGCTGCAGTTTTGCATGTATGAACAAGCTAATTTGAGCCCTGAGGTTATTATTAAAACGGATATCGCTAAATCCATCTGTTAGAAAAACCTTGTCAGTATGTAAGTATGCACACAGCAACAATAATTTTTCTGCTTTTATTCAGAGCATACTATTAGCTTTCACATTGTTTTATTGTAACTTGATTTCTTCTCTTCTGCCATCTCCATTTAAAATTTTTATAGTGCTGCATATTTTACTGACAATTTATTGCTACTTAATATAGTTACAATACTGAGCTTGAGCTACAAGCTTAAAATTCCTAGTTTTAAAAAAAAGTTCACACTGTTTTCTTAACATGCCTTCTATTGTTGAGAATAGTGAAGCTGCTAATTGCAGAAAAAATGTTCTAATGCAGTATTACTTTTCCCTCCCTCCCATAGCTTGAATTGCAGACGTTGGAAGGATGCGTTACTGTAACAGCCAAGGACTGAAGAAAAAATCATCCCTGAAGAGACTACATTCCACATCCTTTCAGAACTTCAGTTTATGCTAACAACTGTACAGTTTTGCATAGCAGAACAAATTCTAATCACCTAAAACAGGTGGACACGACGACTTCATTTCCAGTAAGGATATGACGGTGCAATATGGACAACAATGAACCTCCAATATGGAGTGGTTTATTTTACAATTTGAAGCTGCCAGTCTATGGTCAATTGTAGGTGCTTTTTATGGCAACAAGGACACTTAAATTTTTAAAGTTACTGACAATACTTGGACAAATCATCTACCATTGCAAAAACTCTGTATTTGCAAGCGTAGTAGTTTACACTTCAGTATTGTAGCAAAGTTTTCACAGATCTAGGTGGTGAGTTTTTCTAAGTGCTCTGCTTCCCCACCCTGTAACTGGGAATTATTTTATCCTAATACCAGGACTGTGTTTTTAGAGTTCTGAATACAGTAAATTATATAGTAAGTTGTGAGTTTGATTATACAACCAACCCCCCCCCCTCCTAGGGGGGGGGCGAACAGTTGAAGTGGTGCTTCCGTTTCTACTGCATTGTGACCTAATTCACAGAAAGCACTGTAACACCACACCATACTCTTACAAGAAACTACACAGAAACCTCTGTTTGTTTGGGAGGGGAAAAAGTTCAGGGCTGATCACTGGTGTCAGTTGGCATAGCTGAGGTTCTGACCCCTTATGTTAAGCTCTTACTGAAATGCCAAGCTAAAATCCACTTCAAGTTTGCCTATAACGCATACCTTAAATAACCCTTTGGTGCTGAGAGCTGGGATTTCCACAGTGCTCATTGTTAATGTACTGTATAGACCTTTTAAAAGAATGCTAAGGCTATGGGGCATTTGTTCAATGTGATCTGGGTTTAATTTAGCTCCAGATTTAAGTCTTACAAGGAGCTTGTTTTACAAAAGCTAGGACTAATAGAATAGAATTCCCATAGAAAGCTGATGAATTAGCCATTCCCTATACAGCTGGAAATCCTTTCATTGCAGCTTTGTTATGGAATGCAAAGCTGAAATGGACATTTGCATTTCTCTCAGTTTGGACAAGCAGGCCAGGTCTACATTAGAAATGTTTACCCGCATAGCAGTGCCTGTTAAGGCTGTGGATTTTTTGACACATTTCCATGCCTGCAAAAGCCTTAGTGTAGACAGTTGTATCGGCATAAGTGCTTTTGCTGCTCTAGCTTATTTCAGTCACTGAACCTGTACATATGTATCAGCAAAGTGCAGACTAGGCCTCAGTCACTCTTACTGCTCTCTGTTAGAAGTTCAGCTACTTACCAGTAGACTTAAAATCTTAAGTGGTGGTAATAGACAAGGAATGTTAAAAAAGATTAGCCGGACAGCATACCATGGAACTGTCCTTTTGTGCCTAGATGCTTGTGGACAGGAGTCGCACTCAGTCATGAGTTTGATTGTTACAAACATCAGTGCTCAGTGACATCAGTATAGATTAGTCAGTAGATCAAATAGAGTAACTTGCAGAGGAAACAGCATGGTGGCATGCACTATGGATTTAAATGTGTCCAGCCTTGATATGCACTGTGTGCACACAACAGTGTTTTGAAAGATTCCGTAAATAGATGCACACTCACCAGACTAAGATTAGCAAATCAGCAGTCATCATTCCATAGTAAATACTGACTACTTTAAGAGTTTGGTTTGTCTAGCTTTGGGCAGCTGTTCTTTGAACTCTTCAGAAACAATCTGCAGTGTAATTAAAGCCACTTTCTTAACTCTGACATGTAAATGTGAGCCACTGTTGAAGTTTACATTTTTTCTATTTTATTTCTTACATCAAGTGGTGGAAGGGGAAGAGTTGGTACTGAAAGTAAATTCCTCACGTTGTCCCCTTAATGTATTTTGGATCCTGCAGTCCTTCCCCTGGCAAAAAATGTATTGAAGGTCAATGGGAATTCTGCTGAATTTAGGACTTCAGCTTTAAGCACAGCATGACTGTTTCCGGCAGTATTTCTGTATTAAAACTGCATGTCTAAGCCATTTATTTGGCTTTATAATTTACCAGTTCCTTCAAAGTTTCCCTCTTTTGGGATGTAGGCTTATTTTTTCTATATTTTATTTTACAAAATGGCATTAAAACCCCATCTTAGAGGCATTTGGATTTTTATCAGATGGAATCTTAAACTTTCTTCCACAAGCTTAAAACTTACAATACAATGAAAGGATATTAAGCTACTTCACATTGAAAATACTGTTTTAGTAAGACAGGGTTGCAAATACAAGAACAAATCCTCTTTCTAAATGTCCTCTGGCCCTACAAAGTACACTGGATATATGAGAACCGTGCTCTTGTTACTGAGCTGTTCTGGTCTGCTTCACTCCCCTGAACTTTGAACTGGATCTTTCTAAGATGTGATATTGCCTTCCTTGGATTCCCCCTCCCACCCTCTTCTTTCTGTTCTCTGGGACTTTAGTCCATATACATGAAGGGTATTACTCCCACTACTCACATCCCACTGAGCCTCCCTGGCCTGTAAGCTGAATGTTTTGAGAAAGTAAATGGCTACTAGATGACTCATTGAATACTGATTTCGCTCTGACAGGCCTTTTTCCTATCTTACAAGCTTAACTTCTCATGCTTTAACTTTTTTTTTCATTCAAGCACTTAAATTCCATTCTCACTCATGTGCAGAAGCAGGAATTCTGCCAAAATGGAGTTGGAGCAAGTTATTAGTGGTGTTACAACTTCAAAACAAAAGTTCCAAAAGGCAACACTGAACCTTTCTCTGAAGGGCATTAGAATGAGTGTAGTGTTCTCAGGTTTACTGTGCAGAATCAGCCTCCTGTAACCAAGACACTGGATTTTTTTAAATGAATAACTACTTCTCTGATTATTAGAGTCTGAAGCAAGATTGCAGGTTTTGTTAAATTGAAATTATGTTTCAATGGGGCTATGTGCATGTGTAAGCTTACAGAACTGAGCTCTGCGGTGGTTATAAGTAGAGCTGGTGGCACCACCTATTAAGGTTACCCAACGCTTCCCATTATAAGACCCTGTTTTTAATTATCTTTTGCCAAAAGGTAAGCATGTAGGCTAAAATGTTCCATGCTGGGCATCTACCTCAGTTTGAAATCTTTTTAGAAAATTTCACCATGATGGTTCAGCTGTTTTAGAGAATGACATTGGGAGGGGGGGAAATACATTTTTCACTATTCAAAATTCTAGTGACCTCTTGGAGAAATTAGAGCCCCCATCCTGTGGAGCAAGGACTTTAAATTGGGCAGAGGCTGGGCCTTTGTATTGGGCTGTGCCTTTTACCATCCCCATGAAAGTTTGTCCAAAGGTAACCAAGTTATATACACCTTTCAAAAATGGCAGTTAGCACATGCTCATACTTAAATTTTAGCTGCTAAAATCTAAAGATTCTCTCCTTGCTTAGCATGTTTGAGCCTCTCACAGCCCCTAACATCCTGGTCAATCCCCACAAAGCATGCTCCCTCCCCCTCACACTACATGGCAAAGGCAGATATTTCCTTGTAACTGCTGCTCCTGCCTGTTCTAGGCTAGGCACTGGAACTGGGGGAAATCTGTCTTTCCTTTACTCTGTGACCCCTCTGCTGGTACCCAGGCAGCATGCAGGAGGAAGCACTCACCTGCGTGAAGTCAGTCAATGGGAGCTGTACTTTGAACAACTAAATTGCTAATATAATAGGAAGTACTCTGACATATCAGATTATGAGTGTCAAACTAGGCACCCACAAAAGGGGAACTGAGATTTTAAGTAACCACGATCTGTGAAACTGGGTTCAAAGCTAATGTGCTAAGGTTTTGTGACGCACTCATTCTAGCAATAAGTGCCACAGAAATGTCTATGAGGAAATTATTTTTTTGTCCTCAGAGCCAGGTTCCATAGTGTGCATTAAATCAGACATAGGGCCACACACTGTACAATGTGGATAAAATAAAATACTGAGTGCACTGAACGAGACACAGGTCCCATAGAAAAAGTGATAATTAAACTAGCAATGCCTACACACAAGGGGGTCAAATTAAGGTCACAGGAACCTTAATTGTAGCATCTCTTTTCACAAGAGCTTGTCTTTGCAATTTTAATGATCTTAACATATATGTGGATCACATGCAAACAAAATCTAAGTTCCACTCGTAAGTGACGTACATAAGACTAAGAGGTAGTTGTGCAGGAGAGATAGAAAAGATTTTTTTTTTGTCCAGGAGTATCAACAAATTAGTTTCACATCTACTAGCACTGGGGCAAAGAAACGAGCATAGTCCATATTAAAATCAGAAGTTTGAAAATTTATTTATTTAGTTACATCCTTCCACCTGACCCCACTGAAAGCACTTCCATAATTTTTCAGCAGACACATGAGCACACCAAGCAAGGTTTAGCTGTGTTCTGAGACGGTTCAGGTACTATGATTGGGTAATTGTACTACACTGGCTTTTCCAGGATTGAGTGAATGTTAACATCCTGTATAAAAATCTTTAAGTAGCTGCAAAACAGCTTTCCAAACACAATTGGTACATTAGCTTCTGTGGAGTGTTAAAGACTATTATAGTCTTAACTGTGTCGATCTCATTTAGGACAAAGCTCATGCTGACTCAAAGTACTAAACCTAATTTTGTTTTAATAGCTAGAGAGGTAAAGCAGTTTTTGTCAGTAAGCTCAGTTCTTAAGCAAATTCCATACTCCATTCCTTGAACCACAGGGTACACTGACTTTTGGTAAGCCATAGTTTAAATATTGAATTGACATTAATATCTTAACATTACACTACTGCTATGAAGGCATAATGCACAGGCAGATGTCAGTCACATCCTTGATACAGGTATCAGCCAATGAAGTGATCTTACATATTGTAGACTGACTGACTCAGCAACTCACACCTGGTAGGAGGAAGACCATCTCTTAAATTTCATTCTGATCTGACTAAGATATTAACATAGAGGGGTTGCCGTATTGCTCATCACAGTCTTAAACTATGATTCCATTCAGAGACTCAGAGCAAGCTGGAGGGGGAAAAAAATACAGGAATTTCCGTAACTTTCCATAGTTTTATTACTACATCTATTTGTATGTCTAAGTCAAGCTCTAGCCTAACCAACCCAACCTCAGTACTGGCATGAAGTTAAAATTCATCACACTGTTCCACGAAAAGGATTTTCACATTTAGAGCAAAATTTCAGTACAAAGTAAATTGGAAGAGCACATGAACCACAAAGGAGAAGAAAAAAATCAGCACCAGCTGAAAATGTAAAACATGCCATGCTAAAGAGCAGATATTTCTTGTGAGTTTTTAGTAAAGAAATCCTATTAAAGGGTAATTTTCTGTAACGGTTAATGATTTCTATAGTAACAAGTGGTTGGTGCTGTTAGTTCATTTAGCTTTGATTCATTCTGAAGTCTAAACTGGGAAGAAAGGTTGAAGTCAAAACTGATGAAGTGAAAGACCCATGTTCATTTCATTGTTTTAAAGCAGTGGCTCTGAACCCTTTCAGACTATTGTACCTCTTTCAGGAAGTTGATTTGTCTTGCATACCCCCAAGTTTCACCTCACTTAAACTACGTGCTTACAAAAATCAAACATAAAAATACACGTGTCACAGCACACTTATTGAAAAATTGTGTACTTTCTCATTTTTACCATATAATTATAAAATCAATTGGAATATAAATATTACTTACATTTTAGTGTATATTATATAGAGAGGTATAAACCAGTCATTGTCTATATGAAATTTTAGTTTGTACTGACTTTGCTAGTGCTTTTTATGTAGCCTGTTCTAAACTAGGCAAGTATCTAGAAGAGGTGATGTGCCCCCTGGAAGACCTCTGCATAACCCCTGGGGTACGTGTACCCCTGATTGAGAACCACTATTTTAAAGCATAATTTATAATTAAAGCCCCTTCCGTTTTAAGGGATAACAAAGACATTATTCCTCAGTCTGACATTCAGATAACTCTGTACTAGACAACTTTGCTGCAAGATGACTTTTTACATTCGTTTTTAAAGTTAAAGGCTAAGGAATGAAACACTAAGAGGAAAGGTACTAGGCCCCTCTTTCAGGGTTAGCATTTCAGATTTAACTCCATTTTAAGTATGTGTAGTCTTAACTCTGCTATTGGAAGCATTCTGGTACAGGATGGTGCTAAAACTTGGAGTGAGTCTTGCAGTAGAAAACGGTAATTTTGAAAAGTCTCTGTCTCTGGCACTTCGTTAAGCATTTTTGAGAGAGAAAATACTTAGTCCTAAATGCTTTGAGCCAATATAGTTTTTCTTGTATGCAGTGTTGTTGTAGCCTTGTAGATCCCAGGATATTAGAGATACAAGGTGGGTGAGGTAATATCTTTTACTGGACCAACTTCCGTTGGTGAGAGAGGCAAGTTTGTTGAAGTTGGTTCAATAAAAGATACTACCTCACCCAACCCTGTCTCTTGAATAGTCTTTGACAGCTTTCAGCCTGTCTTGAATTGCATATAAAGCTTTGCCTGACTCCAGAGATGGGCAAGTCCACCTGATTTGGACAGGTTCTGCTCTCTAAAATCTGAAAAGCAGTTTGCACCACTTGAGGTTGGCTAATGATTTAAGTTTTTACAAAAGGAAAAGTCTGACATTATTAGGATTTATCACTCCAAATGTGGAATTCAGCAGGCCCTAAAGAGTTAAAGTTATCAAAAGTAAACTTCATCATTTTCATCGCTCCAAAAGAAGCAATTTCCTCCAGGGTAGTATTTAAGCAGCAAGTCCTGGAATAGCAGAGCTGGTGAGTGCTCACACACGATGCTGTCCATTCTAATCCTGGGAACAGAGTGCCAGACAGTTTACGTGGTCTGTTGCTTGAAGTGCTCTCAGCAGGATGCTTGAACTTTCCATCTCTGAGCTACTCAAGAATGGAGCAGATGGACTGTGTGACCTTTCCAGTTCCACCACAGAGGTGGCAGGTCTAGCTTTAGAAATCTTTTACTGCCTTGCCCCACGATGCAGTCATTAATTTGATTCTTTCAGACAGATCAATATTTTGTCTTAAAGAGGGAAGAAGTAGGAGGTAGATCACTGTATTTAAAATAAACCAAACTAGACAATCTAAGTGCTGCTGTGCAATTGGAACTTGTAATTTTAAAGTTAGCCCATTGTTTAGTTGAACCGGTCACTTAAGGAAAAACACAGAATGGATTTTTATTCATAGATACATTTTATGGGAAGGGAACAAACTGAAGTGGCAGGTAAAAAAAATGCACTTTAGCAAACTGATATTACATTTTAATAGTGGGCCACAAAATGCCAGTTTAAAAAACAACAACATTTTCTAAACCATTTTGAGCCATGAAAGTAAAACTGGACCCCATTTTAAAGCATGCTTTCAGTAGCTGAGCTTCTGTTTAGGAGGTAATAGATTTCAACTATTTGCTTTAATACACCAGAGGTGACTAATAGCTACTGAGCTGGGAATTAAAAAGCCCTTAAGCACTAAGTTAAAGCAAGTCTACATGAACATGGGCCAAGTACTAAGCAAAGACATTTTTCCCTTTTCACATTTCAGATGGGACTAGAGCGTGTATGCCACTTGCACAGTTCATATATTGTGCAGTGCCTCGCTGAAAGTTCACATGTACTCTGCAAAAGAGAATGAATATAAACACCTTTCTTCAGATGTAATAACCACAAATGGTTAAATTTATAGTATTATCTTCCCCTTTTGAAGTAAAAACATTTGCAGTGTAAACCATCACACCTAACAGGCAATCAAAGCAGATTCCAGGGATACTTCCCATCTCAATATGGAACCTTTTGGTTTCATATATGTTCAAAAACTGCTTTCCAGATTCACTGTAAGTAATACCACTATCTGCTCTATCTCCCATCAAAAAAACTGGGTTCCAGCTTCCTTCGTCTGATTTTTAACAAACCTAATGAGAGAACAAGTGGGTTTTTTTTAAATCACAGAGCCTAGATAAGGGCTTGAGTCAGTCATTTCAGTCTTGGACACTAAGAAGTTCTCTTGTGATGTGCTAGAAGATATGTGAACAGTAATACTCAAGTTGTCCAAAGCTAGGGGACTAAACAACATTCACTGCCTCCCTCTTTAAATACTGAATTATTCTAAACTGTACCTACTATATGTTGCCAGTGAGGAAGTTGTGCTGTTTTCCCTTTTTCCTGAAGTAATTCAGTGCAGTTTGTCATATAGTAACAAATCCCAGAAAAATGTTGCATTCATGCACCTGTACTCCTAGTACATACTGTTCCCTTTTATACATAGTTTCAAGTTTTCTAGAGAGCAATTTAACACTGGCCCACCCGAAAAATCAGACATGCACCCATACCTGTAAGTCTCAGAATAACTAGACTTTTGTTTGGGTTTCCCCTCCATCATTCCCAAACCAAGCTAGAACTCCCCCCAGCCTGAATTAGCTTGGGTCTGGGTGGGTAACATTTTCACATACCTCTTCTCAGAAAGGTGCTGCAGCTGAATGAGAGAATTGCAGGAGGCTAATTCTACTTAGATTCAGTATGCAGTTTTGTGAGAAGAGACTGACCAATTTCCCCATTTCTCTAGTTTAGACATTTAAAAACCCACTGTCAGCATCTTGAGTTAAAAAAAAAGTCAAGGTTGGTGTCTTCAGACTTTAGTAAAACCACTTATAAACAGACAGGTTAGTTCAATTCTGTAAGCATTCCCGCCTCAAGTGACACTGGGGCCTGCAGTCTTCCTTGATCCATCCACGGGGCTACAGCTGTATTTTTACTGAGGCAGTAGTCATGCACTGTCTTCCAAAGGAAATACTAGTCGGGTGCCCCTGCTTGTAACTTCATTATCTCCCATTCCCAGATCATGTTCCAATGCCTCCTCTGAACTACTTTTTGTTTTCCTGCCATCAAGGCTAGTGGTAGCAGTGCGGGAGCCAGAAGAGCCATTAGCAGTTATTGTCGTATCACCATATGTCAGAGTGAGGTCACCATCATTCAGAATAAAATCTGAATCCTCCTCTCTAAGCTGCTCCTGATTCTGAAAAAAAGAGCATCCAGTAACACTTGGTTAATAGTTTCTTTTCATTGTCATAAAATAGCTGAACAAAGGGGTCTACACTTACCAGTCAATACATAAAAGAGAGTTAACAGTCAAGATATACTAGAAAAACCTGAACTACTAAATTCTTGAAGTCTAGCCTAAGTAAGTAAAGCTAAAACTTTAAACCAAGTGGTTAAACATCACCTTACTGTTCCCTGTAAAACTACTGCTATAAATGTAGGGATTTTTTTTTTAAGTTTAAAACCCTGAGACATGGAGCAACTATGGTTGGTTCTTAGCACTGAAGAGTCACTACAAAATAGTATTATGGAAGAAAGCTAATAGTACAAGAGTCTAAAAATCTAGGCTAACTTTTTGCAGGCCAATATGCTAAATTGTAAAGTGGGCTGTAAAGTCTAAAGAAAAAAGAGCAAGCCAAGATTACCAAGGAGAACAAAGAATAACAAAGCACTTACAAATATTAAGCTTCACAACACACATGATAGGTAAGTACTACTATTTCCATTTTACAGATAGAAATGCAAACATGTGAAGTGACTTGTTCAACATTACACAGGAATCAGTCATTAACACAAAAGATGGAGATACTTACTCCAGGCACTGTTGAGAGAGAGAGAGAGAGAGTGTGTGTGTGTGTGTGTGTGTAAAAGGAGGGATGTGCAAACTGATAAAGATTAACAAGTCACCAACACCAGATGCTGTACATCCAAGAGTTCTTAAAGAAATTTAAGAATGAGGTGACTCAGTAAGAAAAATATGAACATATTAAAACCAGCTACCAGACTGGAAAGCAGGGCATGTGTGTGTTAGTGTGAGTGAGGTTAAAGAGCACTGAGGGCAATCCTGAGAATGAAGCCAGTATAGCCTAATAGAGCACAAGGTAAATTAATTTAACTGATATTAAAAAAACAAAAAAAAGATCATGATAGCAGCTCATATAAACTTCAAGTTCTTCTGACTTCCATAAATCCTTTAAGAAATTGATTCACAAGAGGCTATGAATACACTCAGTCATCATTGGGTGAGATGCAATGAACTGCTAGGGAAAACAGAAAATAGGAATAATGGCTAATTTCCAATGCAGCAAAATGGGGCAAGGGACCACAAAGTTCTGTGTTAAAACCAGTGTTCAGTAGGATATTGGAAAAGAGTGAACAGTACAGCTGGTCAGAAAACAGCAACCTCCCCCCACCCATGCACCCCCTTCCCCCCAAAAATTGAATTTTTTTAAACAAAACCAAATTTCCCCCCCATGAAATTTCTGTAGAAAATTGACATGTTGGTGAAATATTTCAGCTGAAAAACAAATTATTTTGATTTAAATGGTGCTGTGGTGTCTCATGGTACTTAGAATAGAATATCAGGGTTGGAAGGGACCTCAGGAGGTCATCTAGTCCAACCCCCTGTTCAAAGCAGGACCAATCCCCAGACAGATCCTTAAATGGCCCCTTCAAGGATTGAACTTACTACCCTGGGTTTAGCAGGCCAATGCTTAACATTCAGATGTCTTATACTCCTATTCTCCTTTATGGACTGGGCTCTCTGACAGACTACATTTTCCATGATGCACCATGGTCAGGGACTCCTATGATACACCTCCCCCAATCACTAAGAAGAGAGAAAGTAGTGCATTCAAACTGGAACCACAGTGCCTCATGGAAGTTGTAGTTCAAGTGTCTTATGCTCCCATTCTCCACTGTAGGCTAGGCTGACTATTAGACTATATCTCCCATCAGGCACCACTTTCTCCACTTCTGGTGATGGGAGGTGGTGTGTCATAGAAGTCATGGGCTGTAGTGCATCATGTGTAAGGATATGATTTCATCACAGAGGTCCCGGATTCCATGACTAACAGACCTTGGACTTCTTTTGGTTCAGCTGCATGGCAGGGCTCAAGCTGTCAGTCCCTGGGCTTCTGTGAATTTTTGTTTATTGCCCGTGACCTGTCAGTGACTTTTACTAAAAATAACTGTGACAAAATCTTAACCTTAATCATGTGATCTGTAGTTCAGCAAGAGAGTCCTCAATGGAGAGGAGAATGGGAGCATAGAACTGTTGCATTGGGGCTCTATTTTTAATGGAAATACCCAAATTTTACACAGGAAGATACTACACCAAAAATTTCATCTAGCTTAAAATTTTCCACTGAAAAAACATTAGATGGAGAATGGTCTGCTAGCCCAGGTGAATGGTGAGGTAGCAAAACTTCAGATGATACAAAATATAGGTTAGTCAGGACTGGAGAAGGATGTGATTAATTAATTATTTAGGCGAGGTAAGCAAGACACTCCTATTTACCATGTTGTATAATTAAGGCTGCGAGATTGTCACGGATTCCATGACTTTCCCTGACTTCTGCAGCAGCCAATGCAGCTGGCTATGGGGAAGCTCAGGCAGCCCCTGCACCAAGTGCACCAGCCACTGTTGGGGCAGTCTTGGGCCACTGTACCCCCCCAGCCCTCCCTCAGCAGCAGAATTTGGGTGTGGGAGGGGGAAAGGGACTGGGTCATGAGATGGGGTGAGGCAGGCTCTGGATGGCACTTACCTGGGGCCTCTCCAGAAGCAGCAACATTCCCCTTGCTCAGCTGCTAAGCAGAGGCATGGCCAGGCTGCTCTGGGTGCTGCCTCCACCCAGAGTGTTGGCTTCACAGCTCCCACTGGCTGGGAACCATGACCAATGGGAGCTGTGGGTATGGTGCCTGCAGGCGGAGGAAGCACACAGAGCTCCCTGGTCATGCCTCCGCCTAGGACCTGAGTTGCAGCTTCTGGGGAGCTCCCCAGGTAAGCGCTGCTCAGAGCCTGCCTCACCCCACCTTGTGCCCCAACCCCCTGCCCCCTCCCACACACAAACTCTGCTACTAAGGGGGCAGGAGGTGTAGAGCGTGGTAGGGAGCCTGCCCCAGCGGAGGTCCCAGGCCATCTGCCGTCCCCTCCCCAGCACCCAGGCTGCCCTCCCCCAGCACCTGTGTGGCCCCAAGGAAGCCCCCCCCCAAAGTTTTATTCACTAGTATTTTTAGTAAAAGTCATGCACAGGTTATGGGCCATGAATTTTTGTTTACTGCCCATGACGTGTCCATGATTTTTACTAAAAATACCCATGACTAAAACGTAGCCTTATGTATAATATAAGAGGATAAAATCAATGATGCTGCAAGACAGAAGATTTAAGACTAAAGTATCAGAGACTAATATAGAAGAACTTGATGTCTGTATGAATAAGAACATCCAATTAGACTGAATAGAGTAAAATAGATTTTCAGAAGGTATATAAATGCTTATATTGACCAATAAATGAGGATTGTGAAGAAAACAATAAGTCATTTAACAAATTATCTACTATAAAGCTTCTTGCCTCTTGATAGGGAAAATATCCCCCCCTTCCCCGCTTATAGGCCCAGAATTGAGCGTACCTTAACCCCCTTGTCTCGCAGGCCCAAGGCCTGTAGCTAGAACAATTGCTATATAAGAGCAAAAGGTTTAAACTTCTGCTAAACTTGTTTATCTGTACAAGGGGCACTGGGAAAGCAAGAAACCAGGAAAAGGGAAACTAGGGAGAGGGACAAAGGAGGGCCCCATATGTGCCAGCTCAGCTTGTGACAATGAAAATGTGGCAAGAGCCTTTGCACAATGTTACCACAAAGTAGGGGTTGTTAGGACAGTCAGACCACCAACTTGACTGCCAAACAACAACAGGAAAAACCTAAAATGAAAAATGGTGAGGTGGCTTGCTTGTTTGCAAATATTACTTCCAAATAAGGCAATGTATCGAATTATAGTTTGTGGTTTTAGCCTTTATAAGCTTAATAAAATTTGTAAAGGGCAGAGCAACAGCCTGCCTCCTGTGTAAGGTCCATGCGGTCTCTCCCTGCATATATGATTGTATGAAATAAAGGTGCCTCAGGCTGTCTGATCTAAAATCAAATGTGTGGTTAATTTTCCACAACAATTTGGGGGCTCGTCCGGGATCCACAGATGACTTCCCTGGATCGGAGGACCGCGGACAGTTCCCTTCCAACCCCCAGGCCCGTTTGAGAGGTAAGAGACCTTTTGAAATCTCTATAGGGGTCTGGGAGAGGACTGGTCCGTAGGCTCCTGCTTGGGGTAAGTCACGAGCTGGATCTGAACTTTTATCCACCGGACAGGCCTGACGCACTTTCTTGGGGAATTGATTCGAGTTCGATTATCTGGATTTTGATCCAGATCTTGTTGGTCCAGTTTCAGCCTGGACTCGTTCAGTTTCAGTCCGGACGTGGGTGGTTCAGCTTCAGTCTGAACCTGGTTGTGCCGGCCACCCAGGCCTCGGACCGCGCTCCTTTGGGTCCGGAGGAAATCCTGATCACCCATGTGGGGGTCCCGTTCCGCCAGTTTGGTCAGGACCAGGGCAGGTTTCTAGCCCTGGCATCTGTGCCAGGAACGTGCCTGTATGTGTGTGAAGGCTGTGCGGCCAGTGTGAGTGACGGTCGTGGGAAGACGCCCCGAGCCTCCTGCGAAGCGAAGAGCTCGTTTCCGGGAGTGTCTCGAAAGCAAGCCCCGCAACCTTGCTTGAAGAGAGACTGTGGAGCTTCCCCGACTGGCAGGCCTTGGTAAGGGGCTAACCAGTTGAGGTGCGTGCATGCCCCTCTTGTCCCTTTGCCCTTTTCCCTTTCCATGTTCCCCATGACCCTGTGACCGCTCTTCGAGTACTGTCTTTCCCTAAGACCGCAGGGTCCCTTCTCGTCCCCACGGAGCCACAAGCTCCCAGAAGGGAAGCCCCGGGAAAACCGCGCCATCAGCTCGGAAGCTGCTGAGGCACCGTTGGCTTGAAGGCTGGTGCTCAGGGCTGAAGAAAGACATGCGGGGACCACGGGCTTTTCCCTAAGCCCGACCCCCCTTAACCACTTTCCTTGTAGGTTCGTTGTGGTCGTGCAGGCTGGCCTCGGAACCTATTCCCTTTTCCCCGCCAAGGGCAGGTTTAAAAGGCCATCGGTGGTAGAACCGTGGTAACCCGAATAAGCGTTCCTTGTGTGACAGGCTTGAGCGAAAGCGAGCTGTGGTAAGCATGGGGGCCCGGGAGTCAAAAGACCTTCCAGTCCCACCAAAAGGCACGCCTGCTGCTTATATGTATATGAATTATGGTCCATCGACGTGTAAATACTTGGAAAAATTGAATTGGTATACTAGGGATGATCCGAAACTGCAGTTTCCCCTAGAGGGAAGTTTCGACCTTGACAGGATTGTGCACGTGCAGGGTGCGCTTCTTGCCAATGCCGTACCCCAGGGACAGTTCGATGCGTATTTTCAGTGGCATAATGAGATGGGGGAAAAGGCGCCAAGAGTCTCAGGTCAGGAGTCTGAAGGACTCCCAGGAAAAGCTTAAGCAAAAACTTAAGGAAACAAGAAAAATTGAGCCTCATTCGAGGCCCTTCGGACCAGCTAACTGCTGGCCCGAATCCGTTCCTTTTTCCTGTTTGCTCCTTCCAGGTGGCTACAGCCCCTTGTCCTGCCCCATCGGCCCCGTCCACGGACTTGATCGATCTGTTCGTTGAATGTATGCAGTGGCCCTCCCCGGCCACGGCCCCTGATGGGGCGGGGGAGGACGCATCACCCTTGAGGGATGCCTCTAATTACTCGGGCACCCCTTCTTATTCATCTTCCTCTACCCATACTCCAGCATCAACCTCTGGGGAACTGACCTCTGGCCAGACTTCCCCGGAGGAACAACTCGCAGATCTGTCTCGACGAGTTGATCAGGTGATAGCAGAGGCAGGCATTGCAGGCTCTGACTCTGATGATAACCCAGCGCGGCGGTTATCAGACCATTTTAAAAGCTTAAGGGAGTATGTACTCTCGCCCGATTCGCCCCCGGCCTTCTGCACTCGTTATAGAACCCTCTGAAAGGAATTTCAAAATACCACAGGTAATAAGGACAAGGAGTTGTTGCTTCCCCTGAGGCAGCTGCCCGGCGGCGGCCAGGGGGAGTTGGTAACTGTACACGCTCCTTGGTCGCCAGCAGATTTGTATAATTTAATAAGTTCCCAAAAATCCGGTAAAGTTTCAGGAGCAGTTACAGATGGTCATACAATGCTACAACCCATCCTGGGCCAACATGAATCAACTCCTAAGAGCCATGCTGCCCAGGGAGACACTTAATCGTCTCTACCAAAAGGCTAATTGGCCAGATTCTGGTGTGAACCTTGCCCATAATAGGCTGGTCCAACTTCGAAATGATTTAGTTAAGGAAGTCCTCTCAGTATGCCCTAAAAAGACTGATTGGACTAAAATAAATGCTTGTAAGCAACAAAAGGGAGAAAATCCCGCCTATTATATAGAACGCCTTAAGCAGGTATTCGAAAGATATTCAGGCATCGATAGGGCAGAGGACACATCCAAGCAGGCTGTGGTGGCAGCTTTCATTCAGGAACTCCTTCCCAAGATCAGCGAACCATTAAAACTCGGGATCGTTGATTGGAAAGGCAAAGATGTGGAGGGAATTTTAGCTGCCGCCCAGCATTTTCATCAACAACTCGAAAAGAAAAAGGATGAAAAAGAAACTAAACTTATGGCCCTTCAAATTCAGACCCTGAAGGGTTCTCATGATAAATTCCCCAAACGAAAACAGGGTAAGGAAGCACTCAGGGCGAGTCCCCGCCCTAACCCCAATGCCTGTTTTTCGTGCGGGCAAGAGGGGCACTGGAGAGCTGAATGCCCCCACCCACAACATTGCGCCTACTGTAAGCAAAAAGGTCACACCATAAGAGAGTGCCCTACGCGGCCCAAACGACCCCGTCCCGGACAAGTACAGGAGCAAAGCCCTTTTCCAACCTTCCAGTCTTTCCCTAACCCACCCCCTCAGCAGCTAGGCTGCTAGGAAGGCCAGGAGACTAGTAACATCATTGCCTCGCTTCTCTCTGTTGACCAAACTGGTCCAACTGTTTTTTGTGTAATAAACGGTGTTCCCACCCTGTTTGATAGATACTGGAGCCTCACGTTCCACCCTTAGGGCACAGGAGTTTCCGTCCGTGCCCCTTTCTTCGGACATTGTCACTGCAGTAGGTGTGGGAAACGCTCCCATTCCCCACCCCGTAACGTCTCCTTTATCTGTCTCTATCGGTCCTCTATCTGACCGCCATGCATTTCTCCTTAGTCCATGTTCCCCTGTCAACTTATTGGGAAAGATAATTTTGCTATTGTTGCTGCAGGGCGTGCTGTTCCCACCCTACACCTGCTTTGTATACCCCACCTCACCAAGTGGCCCTTGTTCCCTTAAGGGAATTAGACCCCTGTCTGCCCAATTCCCCGACATATGAAACCCTGGAAATACCCCATAAAAATGGGGCTACAAGTTCTGAAATCCAGAATTTAATGAACATTCAGATCTAAGGGAGTTGATGCCAAAAAGATGGCATCAAAAGGAGAGAATGATAGGGAAAAATATCTCCTCTTCCCCCCCCCCCCCACCCCCGCTTATAGGCCCAGAATTGAGCGTACCTTAACCCCCCTTGCCTCGCAGGCCCAAGGCCTGTAACTAGAACAATTGCTATATAAGAGCAAAAGGTTTAAACTTCTGCTAAACTTGTTTATCTGTACAAGGGGCACTGGGAAAGCAAGAAACCAGGAAAAGGGAAACTAGGGAGAGGGACAAAGGAGGGCCCCATATGTGCCAGCTCAGCTTGTGACAATGAAAATGTGGCAAGAGCCTTTGCACAATGTAACCGCAAGGTAGGGGTCGTTAAGACAGTCAGGCCACCAACTTGACTGCCAAAGAACAATAACAGGAAAAACCTAAAATGAAAAATGGTGAGGTGGCTTGCTTGTTTGCAAATATTAATTCCAAATAAGGCAATGTATCGAATTATAGTTTGTGGTTTTAGCCTTTATAAGCTTAATAAAATTTGTAAAGGGCAGAGCAGCAGCCTGCCTCCTGCGTAAGGTCCATGCTGTCTCTCCCGGCATATATGCTTGTATAAAATAAAAGTGCCTCCGACTGTCTGATCTAAAATCAACCGTGTGGTCAATTTTCCACAACAATCTTCCCCTGAAGCATCCAGTGTTGGCCACTTCTGGAGACTGACTAGGTGGACCACGTGTGTCTGATCCAGCTTGGCAGTTCCTGCATTGCTTTTGGCTGTCATCCTATGATTCTGCCGTAAGACTATACTTACGAACTTATAAATGTGATCAATTTTAGGGCAAACAAATGAATTTTTGCCACATATTTAAGAAGCACCACCTTCTATAACCCAAGAGACTCTTGTATTTATCCCACCTCTGTGATTAGCATTTGCAACCAATAGGCCATTTAATTTAAATGTTTTTTTCTGAACAATCCAGGCTTCTATGAAAGTTGCTTCACAAATGATGAAATTTGTTTTCACAGAACATGTACTCTAACAATTATGTTTAATATGTAAATCTGTGATTGCATATTCCCAAGCAGAAAGGATGTGTGAATGAACCTACTGTGCTTCAGAAGGATCCCAGGCAACATGAAGAATTCTTTTGAGAAAGACGGGAAATGTATCCAAGTGGATCCCTGGGGACTTGAAATTCTTCCAAGAATAACCTTAAATTGGCCTCTCTAATCCCCTATCATTCTGTGAAAGGAGCAGTTTGAAGTAACTCAAGAAATCCATATTTTCCTTCACTGTTAACTCATTCAATTTGTCAGTTACACACACACACACACACACACACACACCAATTCTGCCCTGATCTATACACTGCAATGCAGTCACTTCAATGAATTTCACACGCGGTAAGTCACGGTAAAACTTGGCTCTTAAGACTATCACACTCCTGGGAAAGGATGCTGGGGTTACTAGTGGTTAAAAGATTAGAACCTATTTAAGATCACTAATTACACAGGCAATCTCCTCTGCTATCTACTAGAAAAGAACTGGGAGTGTGAAAGACATGTACATGTCACTGTTTGTATGGTTTTTGTACTAATAGCTGCGGTTTAATTGTAACTACTATCACCACTTTTTACCAGCACAAACAGTAGGTGTAATTTAAATGACCACTTCTGATGCCAAGTTTTCAACTGTAACAAACAATATCAAGTAGTATGAGCACAAAAATCTGTGCTACCTTAAATTTGGTGGGGAATGCACTCTGTCTTAAAGATTTCTATGAAATAATCAAGCAAAGTTCTGTACACCATCATGGAGCAAATGCATGCAAGTCTGGTATAAAAACAAGCCAATAAAAACATGGGGGGGACTGAGAATTTCTGCATAATTTTATTCCTGTTTGTCAAAATTTCAAGGAAAAAAGACTTTCCAAATTTTGAAATGTGAAAACATTTGACCAGCTGTAGTAAAAACCTATCGCCAGGTTTTCATTACCCTGAAAAGTAATTTAGCTCCCTCTGCTGGTTTTACACCAGAGCAGTGCTCTGTTCCTAACACATCCTGACATCAAAAGTATGAGTGCCCAATCAAGCAAGCTGTTAACAGAAATCCTTTGATAAATGTAGCTTCATTAGGATGAGCAGACAATAGCATGTAGCTGTGTTTTCAAATAGAAGAAAAAAAGATTTGGTAGGATAAGCCAGTTTAAAGTAACAGCAAATATTATAAACTTTTATAGAGATATTTTTAAAGACTTAAAAGGCAAACACCAGGGTTATTGTATGGGCTATTTATTTATTTTTAAAATAATCAGCTTCAGTGTGGGAGGTATAACAAAGTTCTTTTAAAATTACAATTTGTTCCATTACTCCCACTTGTGTTAGTAAACCAGCATTTGAGGAAGTGAGGATTAAAGTTTCTGGGTGGGGTTTCCAGAAGAAATCAATGTTGGCTTACTTCTCCTTCACTGGAGTCAATGGGAGAACTTCAGTGAGAGCAGAAGTAGGCCAGTGCTGACTGCTTTTGAAAAATATCAAATATCTACGTACCAAGGTTTGCTGCCTCAGCACCTCACATCCAAACCACTTGAATTCAAGTGGTAAGGAGGCCAGTAAATATCAACGTTGGAAGCCATTATTTGTATTCCACATACAAATGGAGTTGCTTGACTGCCAGCAAGGTATTTGATCCCTTTTCATCTAATTAAAATGCATTCAGTGCACAATGGGAAGCATCCACAATGTGAAAATAGCAAGGTAATTTTAAAACCAGCTATGGAAAGGGGAGGCTGCTTAAGTTCCCTCTAAGCTGCGCCTATCAAGGGCCACGCAGGCGGGGAGAAGCACCTCTCCCCCGTCCCCAGCCTTGGAGCTGCTGCCACCAGGGGAGAGGCACCTCCCCCCTGGCCCCAGGCTGCTGTGCAAGAGAGCGCTAGAGGGAGTCCTCTCTCCCCACTGCAGCCCCAGGGCAGCCTGGACCCCAAACCCCTCATCCCCAGCCCACCCCACCCCAGCCTGAGCCCTCATTTCCCCCACCCTCTGCCCCAGCCCTGAGCCCCCTTCCACACTCCGAACCCCTTGGGCCCACCCCTGCCACACATTGCCTCCACATTGGTGTGCATAACAAAATTCATTCCGCACATGGATGTAAAAAAAAAAAAATTTTTTTTAAATGAGAGGTAACATTGGCACTGTCTGCCCATTACTTCAGAGAAGGAATACTGACAAAAGGTTGTCAAGTATCAGAGGGGTAGCCATGTTAGTCTGGATCTGTAAAAGCAGAAAAGAGTCCTGTGGCACCTTACAGACTAACAGATGTATTGGGGCATGAGCTTTTGTGGGTGAATACCCACTTCGTCGGATGCAAGGGTTGAAGGGTAAAAGCAATGTGCTCATGCATGGTCTTCTCACCACAACCTGCAGATCATGATCTCCTCAGGCAAAGGCCTACAGGAGATCTCAGAACTGGACCTAATATTAGTAAGTAGCTTTACTTCTTCCTTTTGGAACTAAGTTTTTGGCTGTGTTAGTAATGCATTTTTAGATAAGTCATTTATTTTATTCTTTAATCCTCTCAACTGTACTATTTAAGTGTGCTAAACTGAGGGCACCATCACAAAAGCATATGCATTATGGGCTGATCTCTTTGTTCCACAACAGACAGGACTCTGTTTCAATTGAATCCCCTGCACCTGGTAGGGAAGGGAGAAAAACGTCCTCTGGTTTGAAGCGTATGACAAACTGGAGAGCTTACACAGCTGTCGCAGAACCAGTCACCTCCTGAAAGTTGTAGTATAAGGATAAGTATAGAACAACTCTGGGGTTCAGAGCTCTGGCAGAGATGCCAGTGTATAAAAGGTTAAGGTTATTAGGTTTTTTCTAAATCTAAATTTAGGAACACTCCAAGGCTACATCTGTACCACCTACCACTGTACAAGAGTGAAAAGCACTGCAGTGAAAAAGCACACCGCGTCCACACGGCTGTGTGTAGCAATGCAAGTCAGTGAAAGGCTCTAGCAGAGGGGAGGCAATGGGGAAAGGCTGAACCTTTCACTGCTGTGAGACCCTTTTCCTGTTGCTAGTCTTTTTCCACTCTGGGGAAAGGCTCCAGCCTCAGGGGGGTGACAGAGCCTTTCCCCACTGCTGTCTGGGGAAGGGCTCTGGCAACTGGGAAAGGCTCTAGCAGTGGGGAGGCTAAGGGTATGTCTACATTACCCACCAGATCGGCAGGTAGCGATCGGTTTATTGGGGATCAATATATCGCATCACATCTAGACGCAATATATCGATCCCCAAACGCGCTCCTGTCGACTCCGGAACTCCACCAGGGTGAGCAGCAGTAGCGGAGTTGACAGGGGGAGCCGTGGCCGTCGATCCTGCGCCGTGAGGATGGGAGGTAAGTCGGAATAAGATACTTCGACTTCAGGTACGCTATTCTCGTAGCTGAAGTTGCGTATCTTGCATTGACCTCACCCCCTAGTGTAGACCAGGCCTAAGAACAGCAGTATAGATGAGAAAGCACGGGTCGGGCTCAGAAAGAGCTGTGTAGAGAATGTATTTGAGTACATACCCATGCCTTTCAGAGTGTCTTTACTCCCCTAAGCTGTGCCTCATGGTCTACTCTGCTATTTATATCCGTGTGATGGGGGCTACGTGGGTACGTTCACTACATGCCACCACAGAAGCAAGCAGAGAAAAAGGGACAGAAAGAGTGATAGTTTCACAGTACAAGAGTTACATAGCTGAGCAATTTGGCTTACAGATCAAAAGTTGCATCCTCATGAGAGTTTTTGATATACAAACAGTAAATCATCAGCTGATTAGGTTAATGCCCCAAGAGGAAAACCAAAAAACTGTGCTGATTCAAATATACTACTAGCTACTTACTATTTTAATTAGAAGTTTAAATTATGTAAAATAATAAGAGTAGAAAATAAAGCCAGACTAGAGCTAAATGAAATCCAAGACCTGCATGCTCAACTAGTTAAATCCTTAGTTAACGGATAAAAGGTGAAGCTGAACTATAATCATCTTTGGGATAATAAAAGGGCTGCTGACAGTATGCTAATTGGTTTGATGGCAGCCTTCCAGCCTAAAACTTATTTTAAGATTCCTAATGGCATGCCTATGATGGGAACAATGCCACTTTTAATGCCTACTGACAGAGAACAATTAGTGTCATGGGAATTCACAAACTTTTTTAGGTCTAAAGTTTGACTTTGAAATGAAAAATGAGTTTCTAATGTGTGCAGAGACGGTGGAAGAAAGTTTTTCAAAACTTCTGCTGGAGGGTTATACATCTTTACTAGAAACAGGAGAGTTCTTAACAGTCTGCGTCAAGAGTACGTAGCACGACACCCCCATTTAAACACCAAAGAACCTAAAAGTTTGAAATTTGGTCACATTTAATATTAAGGTTCCATTTATAAAGCATTAACAGATGTTCTAAGCAAATTCAACTTGAGGAGTATGAGTCAGATTGTTGCAAGAGCATCAGTAGAAGGGGCTGGTTATTTTAAAAGTTATGAAAGCAGCATACTGACCTGTTGGTCTATCAATCTATAAACATTATGAACAATTCATGAATTATTAATAAACAGAACCTTACTGAAGTGCGGGAATGAGGAGAAGGAAGTGTTTTACCAAGTTCTGCAGATTGCCTGCGGAAGGTGGATCATTTGGCTCTCCTAAGAGACACTAAAATGCAACCCCAAAAATAATGAACAGAAATCTTGGTCTTGTCTTAATCATTTTGTATTTAAAACCAGAAGAGATACTTTTAAGGGACTGAACAGTAGATAGATTGTTGACTGGGCTTCATGGCCTCCTAATATCATGAAATGTAAATACTATTTGCGTATGACTTGAAAACATCATAGGCTAGATTCTCAGCTGGTGTAAGTCAGTGAAGCCATTGGAGTGACTCTGATTTATACCAGCAAACGATATTGCCCTATGGATTGGGTCTCAAACCTTTTGCTACCATAACTTAGCACGATGTAGCACTTGCAACATCTTTCAAGTTATGTAATTTGCCCTGTAAAGAAAACTTTTTAGTGGAATGTAGAAAAACAAAGTTAATATTTTGCTGTCATACTTACATCATAAACCTGTGGAGTAGTCAAACAGCGGGCCAGCAGACCACAGCAACTTGGAAGGGTTGTAGTTAGCGGAGGGCCACTATGCGTGAGAATGGGCTTTAAATAACTTTTAAAAAACAATTAAGGAAAACATATGTGTGCTTGAAAACCACTGTAAAAACAAGACATTGTAATATAAACATTCCAGTCATTGATGCACAGTCGGTTCAAGTACTCTGTGTAAACTGATTACACTAACAATCTTTTTTTGTTTTGGTTTTTTTACTTAAAAAAATTAAGACACACCAAAATGGAAAAAGACTTTTCCCTTTAGTGAGTTTTCCCCATGATCCTGTTAGAATCTTTGCCCCTCCCACATACTTCCAGCAGAGGACTGGACTACTCTCCATATCTGGGCACCATCTGGAACGGACAGACGAGAAAAGCGTGCACATCTGGAAGAGCTTTAGTTTTCTGTGTTGGCAGGCTAGGGACATTTCTGCAGAGGGGCTCAGGAAGGACAGACACATTCTCCCACAATCTGCAATGAAACAATTTCTAGAGTGGCTCAGTTTAGTATGGCACTAAGAACTAAGCAATAAAGGCAGCACTGGTGCTCATCGCTGACTGAGAACGAGCGAGGGCAGGAAGCAGACCTTGAACCTTGCCAGTAAAATGGCATCCCAAATTCCTTAAATCCTAAAAACTACTACAAAGACAACAAAAATACAAAACAGTCTTTTATCCGTGTTTTCTAAAACATCACAAGGGACGAGAGAACAACAGAGGCTCCGACTCAGACCATGCAGTGGTGAGAAGGAACTGAGGGTGCGGTTGGTCTGCCCCGCCCTTTATCGCCTGGGACAAAACCATGAGATGGAGCCAGGCTGCATGCATGGACCAACAGACACTAGTACTTTCAAAATCTCTGACTCCAAATGCAAGGTGTATGCATATAACTAGAGGTCTACTTAAATCATAGAGAAGTCTCATGATTTTCACGGGTTGGTCATAGAATAAATAGCAGATTTTGTGGAGGTGTTACACAACCATGAAATTTGCTATTTATGCTGACCAACCCATGCACAAGGTGTGATTTCTCCACAGCATTTCTCAAACTAGACGCCCAGACCCAAAAGCGGGTCACAAGCCTATTAGGGGGCCGTGGTATTGCCACCCTTACTTCTGCACTGCCTGTACCTGAAGTTGGGGTGGTGGGAGAGTGGTGGCTGCTGCCCAGCATGTTATTGCCACCCTTACTTCTCTATAGCTGCTGGTGGGTAGAGCTGGGCTCCAGGCCAGCAGCTGCCACTCTCCCTCCAGAGCTGGGTGGTGGTGGACCAGGGTAGACCATATTTCATGGTCCATGACACGATTTCCATGGCCGCAAATTTGGAGGACGCCTATGTGTAACCCCTCAGTGGAATACAATAGGGACCATCACTCAAAGAAGAAGAATCTCCTTTTTACTTGTGAAACAATCGAACAAATTTCATTTGTTGAGAGAGCTATCCTGCGACTACTTGAAACTTGGGATTCAGAGGTGACAGGCTCAGGGCCGCTCAGAAGATTCAGAGGGCCTGGGGCCAAGCGGGGGGAGCTGCGGCACTTGTACTCACCCGGTGGCAGTCTGGGTCTTCGGCAGCATTTCAGAAGCGGGGGGGGGGGGGGCCTTCAGTCGCTCCACTTCTTCGGCAGCACTGAATGGCCCCCCGCCGCCAAAATGCCACCGAAGACCCGGACCGCCGCCAGGCCAGGGCTCACGGGGCCTCTGCGGGGCCCGGGGCAAATTGCCCCCTCTCCACCCCCCTGCCCCAGGCAGCCCTGGACAGGCTTCTAAGTGAGCTCAGTGTATTAAGCAACTCCAATAAGCAGATAACATTTGTACTGAACTGCACTCACCAGAAACCAATTGCTCCCTACCCAGTCATTGTTGCTGAAGAGCACATTTTAACCATGCTCTTTGTGAAACTAAAAAGAGCCAATAGCAATAAGAAATTCTATTTCTGGATTCCAATGTTTCATCAGCACAAAGCCTGCAAAGATCTTTCCCCAGCCCACTAGCTGCTACTGAGAAAAGAAGTGCATTAGAAGCCAATCTCACATTCAAAATTCAACTGTAATAGAGTGAACAAAGCTGCTTTAAATTAATGCTCTTCCCTCTCCTGCACCTGCTGGGGACTGTGCTTGTGCCAGGGTCAGACAAGAGGAAATAAACACTGCCAGCCAACCCTGAAGGGGGAGGGTAGTTTAGTCAGCTCTGCTTCCTTCTTAAAAGGCAGCTAATCACTACCACATACTCTGAATTATTTCCCAGCTCTCTTCACCATGAGTCTCACAAAAGAGTGCTAAGTAGCAGCACTATCAAAGCCATTTGGCCTAAAAATTGACCTACTGATACTTTGACAGAGGCTCCAACCACTTGAAAATTGTCTCTTAAGGATTACAAACATTTACAAGTATTTCAACAAATCAGTGTACGTGCTCCCTTAGGTTACGTCTACACATCAATGTAAGCCTGGGCTTGAGCCCAACTTATCTTGCAGCCACACCCCAATTGTGCTAACATAGCATCCTGGGACCGTAGGTCCGAACCCTGCAGAGCCCGAGCCCCTGTTACACAGGGTCCAAGTCCTGTTGCTTTCCTGGGTGCACACGGCCCCAGCTTGACTCGGGTCCGGGAAGTTCTCCAGATGTATCCCAGAGCTCCCGGCAGCAGAGGAGCAGCGCTGCAGGCAGCTCCTGCCTGGCTGAGCACGCATCCCGTTCCTGCTCCTCTCACGGTGGTGACAGCTCCTGCTCCGGCTCCTCCTCACTGCTGCACAGAGCTTGCCTGGAGCAGGGAGCAAAGCTGACAAATGGGAGGCAGCTCCTGGCTGCCAGGGCGTTGGGAGTCAGCCCTCTCCCAGCCGTGCTGAGCCGGGAGCTCTGCCACTCCCCCTCCCTGTAGGGCAGCCGCTTGGTCCCACTCTGTTCTCTGTCCCTTGCTCCTAGCCTCCCCTGACCCCCCTGGGGCTGCGTGTACAGAGTGTGCACTGTGAGGGCGCTGGGTGGGAGCCAGCCCCAAAGCTTCCCGGGGATCCCTTAGTCCTGCCTTCCAGGGTGCAGTGGAGGCAGAGATAAGGGGTTCCTGGGGGGTGCTGGAGCACACTGCACCTCATGCCCTGGGATGCACTTCACCACTCCGCAGCTGGCAGCAGCCAAGGTATGTGTGTGTGTGGGGGGGTGTTTTCCCTCTGAAACCTTCATTTTATATCAAACTTCAAAACAGACAAAAATAAATAAATAAATAAAACCAACCAAACCCCTTCCTTGAACAGCCCAGTGTAAAAATTAAGAATCGCAAAGTTTCATGTTAATAGTTTGACAGCCCTGGACATTGACATCCTAATTACAGGGGCACATGGAGGGGAAGAGTCAATTCTCAGATTAGATGGCAGATCAGTATAAAGCCTTCTCAAACTGCAGCCATTCCACTCAGACAGCCAGAAAAGGAGCTAACTGTACGCTTTATGCAGTCGGTTGCACCCATCCATCTCACCGTCAGTTAGGAAACCAGGGTGGGCAGTAGAGTTTTCCCCCCACAGTGCAACACATTTGTAGGGCCAAAGTGTTAACACTGAGGAGGGAAGGTGTGCTAGGCACTCCGGGACAGGATTACTTTGACTCGGGTCTGCACTGCAGTGGGGATGCCAGCACCCTAGGTTTGACAGGTCAGAAAATCCCTTAAACTAAGGTTAAAATGCAGTGTAGATACTGAAGTCCAAAGTTCCCTGACATGGTCAGCTGACCCAAGTCTCACAAACCCTCGGCTTTACATTGCTGTGTAGATATATCCTTTGGTACTTATTTTGGCCCCACTCATATTGTCTGAGCACTTCAAAATCATGTACAGATCTTATCCTCACCCAAAAGGGAAGTGCCATTATCCCTGTTTTGTAGCTCAGGAACTGAGGCACAGAGGCTAAGTGACTTGCCCAAGGTCACACAAGGAATCTGTGGCAGAACAGGAACTGAACCTAGGTCTCCCAGGTCCCAATCAAGTGCAAGCCACACAGCTATCCTGGCTATTTCTTAATGTATCTGGACACAAGGTCATTCCCTCACCCCACCTCTCTGCTTAAAAAATGGACTCACTGTGTTAAGTATAGCAAGTGCCCAGGGCATCTATCACAGGAACTGGAAAGGAGGAGAGACAGGAGAGCTAAGCTCCAACTGTGGGGTATCCCTTTTACATGGAAGAAAAACAAGACCACACAAATAGCATAGTGAAGGGTGTTTTAGAAAGGTGTGTAACACACATAGGGGTCAAATTCTGTGTCTGGTACACAAAAGGAATTTTGGGTTGCACATGTTGGAGGGCAGGAGTTGACTCGTGTGTTTTCAATCTTCAGTATAAGCTCTCCACATGGGATGTGACCCAAGAGCAGAGACAGCTATTTAGAAGCCTAGGCCAAGACTTTCCAACCCTGAGTGTCTAGAGTTAGGCTCCTAAATTCATATTTAGACTCCTAAATAAGTGGCCTGATTTTTCAGAAGTGCTGGGCTCCCAGAGGCTCCCACTGGCTTCCGTGGAAGCTGCTGTATGTTCTAACTATGCGTGTGCCACCCCTCCATTTCCTCCCCTCCCCCCAAACTTCTTCTGCTTGGACAAAGTGTGAGAGAGTAGCCACGGACTTTTTTGGAGGGTGGATGAGTCAGACTGAACTTCTGAGTCCTAGACAGCTCATATCTACAGAGTAACCCATAAGAGCTCCATCCTAATGAAGCAGTATGGCTATTCAAAGCAAAGTAACTGAGCTGGAGAACAGAGGTTCCGGAAGAACTAGACTGCTAGTTTGGTCTCTGGGCATTAGCAAAAATGAGAATTGTTTTGCAAAATGGATCACTGACTTTCTGGACCTAGAACATTTGATCTGTTTCCCGATCATTGCTCTTGATGCAGAATTCCTTTTCTGAGTAAAGCTCTTCTCTCCCCACACAAGGGTGAAATACCAGATGCCATAATGAACTGCAAGTTCAAGTTTCTGCCCTGTGCCCCAAATCTATAATGCCCTCTGCTGAATGACCTTTATAAAACCCCATCTTCAAATCCATAAATCCAGAGAGTAATAAATGGCAAAGAAATTGAACATTATATTAGCTTCCATATCTTTAAGCTAAGCAATGCTTGTTAAAAGGATACTTGTGATCAAAGCTATACCATAGCCTGAAGAGCCAAGCACTTTCCTGCTTTGTCCGGTTTCCTCTTTCAGAATCTGGACCATCCTGAGAATGAAAGGACAAAATGCACTCTGTTATTTCTGGAAACACAAACACACACTTCCACCCAAAAATTCCACTGAAATTATAGACATAAATGTAATCCCCATTGAAATGAGTAACACCACACTTACATGGGATTTTGTGGGGGCAGGGGAACAATTTAAAAAAGAGTTAGGAACACTGTGGTGCTGAGAAAATGCCCTACCCTACTCAGATCAGTGAGGGGCCATTCCGCTTGGTTCGGCGCAGAAGACGTATGCTGCATGTCATGGGTCCCTCTGCACTGGAGTGAAATTCACCCTTAATTACTTTAATGATAAAAAACATTCCTTGTCCTAAGACTAGTTAAATCACCCATGACTGACTGCGTACCTTGGGGAAAAGTCACTTCACCTCTTGTGACTCAGCTGATGCAGCAGTAGCATTGGGTAAAAATCTAAAGCTAAAAACCGGATGTTGCACCAGAGAGCTACACCTTCCTGGATAAACATTAGACCCTAAGGTTTGAAAGTTTTTACTGAATAAAATGGACTGGAACATTTCCAGATTTGTTCCTATTCATCTCAACTTTGGCTTCCTTTACTCTGGGTTTATTTGATATCTTTGCCTTAAGCTTCTTGTTTCATGGTCAGAACAAGAGGCTTTACCACACCTGATGAATTTCAGGATAAAATTATGTATTGTCAATCAGCATTAGAAGAAATAGGCTCATCAGTGAATCCATGTAAGCTTGATACATTATATTTGGGTGAGGCTGTGAAGGATTTTGTAAGTGCCGGATCAGACTAAGTCTCAGAAGTGTTAAAGCATTAAACAGGGGCGGTGCCCAGGGGGTGAGGGAGCTTGCTTTCCACCCCAAAACTTGCTTTAGCCCCCTCCATAGCCACCCCTCCCAGCGCGAAGGTCAAACCTCACGCAGATACTTCTCCGCTGCCTTCAGAGCTGGGCGCCTGGCCAGCAGCCACTGCTCTCCAGCCACCCAGCTCTGATGGCAGCGCCGCCGCCAGCAGCAGCAGATAAGTAAGCCCAGGAGGGGGCCAGGGAGCCAGGGTGCACCACCAAGGGCAGGTGGAGGGTCCAGAGCTCCCCAGAGCAGCCTGGACTGACCCGCCCCAGACTGGGATACTGGGCCCCATCCCTCTGCAGTTGCTGTCCCCCCTGAGGGCTCTGCCGGCTCAAGAGTCGGGTCCCCCCAGCCTGGGTAGCTCTTACAGGCTGCGAGCAGTCAAAGGGTGGAAAGGAGCTGAGGAGCATACACAGCCCTGGGGCTTTAAGCAACAGGAGTAGGAGATGGGGAAGCGTTACGACCACTCGGACCATGGCACTAGCCAGCACATCCGCACTGCCCGGCTCCAGCTTCTGGCCTCCAACGTGGCCATGGGGCGGGGCCTCAGGGGAGGAGGCAGGGCTGGCACTTGACTGAGGAGCAGGGGGTGGGGTCTTGTGGTGGGGGGCACAGCCCCCCCAATTTTCTGTCTAAGCCACATCAACCCTTGCACTGAGAAGGGTCCCTGGCATTAAATATAAGCCTTTTCATGTAATAGCAGCAGCACAAGTGATCGACCAGATGGCGTTCAGCTGCATTTGTTTTTACTTTTGTAACCGCTTTTTCTTTTGGCTAGAAGCTGCCAAAGCTAGGTCAGAGAAACCAATGAAGTAAGAACACTCATGAAACAAATCTTCAAATCATTGGAGAAATAATGCTGGAGTCATTCTACCACCTCCATGTGCTTCCATGCCAACCTAGAAAAGGGCTAGCATCACCACAGAAAGCCAGACTTCTCAACAAACAGCTCACTGGTCCCTCCCAAATGATAAATCTATTCTGTTGTAATTGCGACCTGCTCCTGATCTTGGGCCTGTAAAATAGGGGGAGAAATCCCACAGAAACTATAACTAATGGCTTTTGTTAAGGATAGAATACACACAATGAAACAGAAACACAGTTCAGATAAATGCTTTACATTTCTGTGGGACAGAATATAGACCAAATGACTAGCTTCTAATTTCCTCACAAATATTGTCAATGCGAATATTATACCTTGTTTTTTCTAATTTTTCCTGCTGCAAGCAGTTCCTCAGATATGGCTCAGTCTAGTCTGAACTGGCTGAGACCATTACATCATTGCACTGCCATCTAACCTTGGATCTTACCCTGCTTCCACTGTCTTCCTTGGGACTGGGTATGACATACAGAGATTAGGAAAGGCAGAAAGAGACTTCTGTCACTGGACTGGGCCTATTCTAAGATCTTCCAGACACAAAAGGCCAAATTCATCCTTTGTGTTACCTTATCCCCACAGTCTTAGAAATTACATATAACATGCTGTTGACTTCAGTGAAGTTATACCAAGCATGGATTTGACCCAATATCTGCAAGGAGCTCAATACAGATGTGTAGCTCAGTTCCTGCAATAAAGAAAGATGCTCCCTGAACAAGTTATTTTTAATCGTCATTTGCTTACAAGAGGAACAGCAAGCTAACAGCAAGGAGATACAGCTAACAGAAACTTCACTCCAAATGCAGTCAGTGATGTGTGTATTCTGTTGGTGTTCTGTACCCTGAATTTCATGGAACTGAGAAACTAGAGCCCTGTGCATCTTCTGGGTAGAACTCTATTAATGTTTTATGTTGTGCGTTTTGTTTCCCCCTTTAACAGGTTAATTTCTGTAGGTGATTAACTGCTCTACTGAATCTGTTTAGCATGAACTAGTACTGAGGGCCTGGCAACTTCAGCTCTGAGTTAAGGGTTGGAGTGGAGCTCAAATGATGCTGATGGCTCTGTGCAGAGGCAACTATCAATCAAGAAGCTAGAGAACAAACATTTTCCTCCCATTCCCAATACTCACTGCAAGGGAACTTGGATGGATGTCATTTGGAAGTGACATATTTTCTGTATTTATGGACAAAGAAATCTGGAAACGTTTTTTATTTTATTGAAAAGGTGATTATTTCAATATTGGTGCCTAGCTATCACAGTGAATGTTACACTAGAAATTCACAGATATATGGTATCCATGATAAAAAGTGTATTTGTGACATTCACTTGGTCTTGCAGTGGTGATCGGCAATACAGGGGTGAGGTGAAACTGTGCTGGTGTACTCTGTAAAATAGTGAGGGTGCGCATTAATGTAGTGGTGAGCACAAGGGAACTTTTAATTTGTGCTGGCAGGGTCTACCTGTGCTGTTAGCATGCAACACATTGGTGCACCTTCAAAATCATTGCCCTCTAGTGCACATTAATGTAGATGAGACCAAAGCAGCTACTTTACACAGTTAAAAGTGCAGTATTTGGTAGCAGTCACTGAACAGAAGCCAAGAGGACTTTTCTCTATCCATTGCTCCTAAAAAGAACTGGTTATGGTTTAGAACATTTAAAGAATCCCTACTGGAAAAATAAAAAAGCAAGCCATTAGACGTCATGCAAAAAACACAGATCTGGGGAATTTTCTGGTACTCTTACAAAAGATCCAAATTTGAATTACAAAATTTAGAAGCACATATCAAGATGGTGTATTCTGTGACCTGAAAATGTTCCCATCAGCCACCACAGGTATCAATCAGCAAATAAAATGCATCTGTCACTACAGAAAATATTCACCAATGTCACATACCCTTCACGTTCCTTTGGATTATCTCATTTTATATTAGCTCACCAGCTTAGTAAGGAAGTTATCTAATTACTTACTCCTTGTAAGACTTGAAAGCTGTCATTGCTGGGTGGGGGATCCTGATCTGGGTCAACACCAACCCTATAGAAACATTAGGAAAACAAACAATGCAAAAGCAAACGGTTATCAGATGGTCATAAACACCATAAGCAGATGAGAATGCAAGAAGCTGAAGTGGTTAGTTCAACAGCATTCCACATGCTTATTATAGAATCATAGAATATTAGGGTTGGAAGGGACCTCAGGAGGTCATCTAGTCCAACCCCCTCCTCAAAGCAGGACCAATCCCCAGACAGAATTTTTACCCCAGTTCCCTAAATGGCCTCCTCAAGGATTGAACTCACAACCCTGGGTTTAGCAGGCCAATGCTCAAACCACTGAACTATCCCTCCCCTCCATTTTAGGAAGAGTTTTTCTTTATTCCATCATGGTTACATAGACACATTACAAAGAAGTTCCTTTTTCAATCAACCAGAATCCTTCTCCGGGCAGCAGATTTTCATTTACAACTCACCACCTTCTTCCTTGGCTGGCTGCCATCCCTGCTGGGTCTTTTAGAACCATACCACTTCGTGCATGGACTAGCAGAGTTGTGGCTAGCCTCTTGTGCTGCAGGGAACATGCCTCCTATGTGGCAGACTGTGTACACAGGAGTACTGTGAAGCTAGACAGGCCTCAAAATGGCGTAAGCATATACGATCATTTACACTTTTTAAATATACTTCCTAAAAAAGGATCAGCAAAAGAGTTTCTAAAGCTAGTTCTTCACTGCCCCCCAGTTTGGATTACAGTAGTGTGAACAGCAGAGTGTACCAAAGTGCTATGCTGTAACTCCCCCCTGAGGATGCTGCGGGAGTGAACTAAAAGGTTCCTAGTTCACATGAATGTAATCCTGTTTGAAGAGGACTATGTTAACGCAAACTGGGAACCTATTAGTTTGCATCCACACAGGACTTACAGCACTGGACTTTGATGCAGACTGCTAGTCACACCCCTGTAGTCTGAACTGCCCGGGAATTCATGATCTTAGTTTTCTCTCTCTTTTGGGAAGTGTCATTATCCTAAATAACATGGGAATTGCCACACTGGATCAGACTAGTAATCCCTCTAGTCCAGTCTGCTCTCTCTTAAAGTGATCAGAACCAGCTGCTTCAGAGGAAGGAGCAAGAAACCAGACAGCAGGCAATTACAGACTAGCATGCCCATAATGAAATTTCCTTGCTATAGTTATTCAGTTAGTGATTGTCTTATGCCTGAAGCATCCCTTTCAAACATCTATTTAATCTTATCTAACGTAACCAGGCCCGCGAATTTGCCCCAGGCCCTGCAGGGCCCCCCCCCGAGAGTTTGTTGGGGTCCCTGGAGCAGGGTCCTTCACTTGCTCTGGGGGCCCTGGAGCTTCTTCCACTCCAGGTCTTCGGCAGCGGGGGGTCCCGCTTCGGAGGTAATTCGGCAGCGGGGGGCCCCCGCCGCAGGTCTTTGGGGCACTTCAGCAGCGGATCCCGGAGCGAAAGGACCCCCTGCCCCTGAATTACCGCTGAAGCGGGGGCCCCCCACCGCCAAAGACCCCCTGAATCCTCTGGGCGGCCCTGAACATAACTCAATATTTCTGTTATCCTTATAGTTGTCAAGTCCTTCTGAAATCCTATTAAGCCCTTGCTCTCCAGGATCTCCTGTGGCACCAAATTCCACAGATTAATTGTGCATTCCACAAGAGAATGGTTTATCAGTGTTAAATTTATTGTCTTTCAATTTTATTGAATGTCTCCTTGTATTAAGAGTAAGGGAAAAATAGGAATAAATTACACACTCATGTTGTGTAACAATCATGTTCTCCCTTATTTGTTTATTTTTTGGAGAAAACGGACTGTTCAGTTTACTCTCCTCATATAGAAGATTGTCCAGGCCACTCGTTACACATCTAGAACTCTCCTCTATTTTGGCTACATCCTTTTAGAGATGGGATAACCAGAATTGAACAGAAAATCCCAGGCGAGGGCCCTATCCATGGTGGACAGAAGGGACATGATAAAATTACAATGAATGAGACAGAGAAGGTAGATTGGACATTACTGTTCCCCTCTTATCATAAAAAAAAAAAGAGGGCATCAATGAAACTGAAAGGGAACAAGCTTTAAATTGATACAGAAATACTTCTATGTTGTGCCTCTTAAAAGCACAGCACAAAGAGGAGAATGGGGGCATGAGGCACTTGAACTACAACTCCCATGAAGCACTACGGCAGCACTTCCAAAACAGAATTATTTTGGGTTTTGGCTGAAATTTTTCAGTATTCAAATTTCTGCTCCAAACTGAAATTTTCTGTGGAAAATTTAGATGCAAAAACTTTTAAAGTTTTCATTGCAATTTTTTGTGGAGAAAAAATCCTCATTTCTATTGATTTCCCTTTGTAGAAGTCAGACGAGTTATTTCCTATCATATGTTTACCTTAGTGTTCTTCAGTCCTATTTTTGACTTGTTTCAGCCAATTAACAGAGTACCAAAATAGGGCTTACTGGTTTGAATTATTAGTCTCACCTTTCAGCATTTTTTTTAAACATGTACAATATTTGATGTCCTCCAGTATAGTAGCTGATTTTTAATGCAAGTGTTTATTTTTCTTAGCAGCTCAGCCACTTCATTCTTAGGCTTGTACTAACTGGGTGACTTTTTGCCTTTTATCAATTTGTTCTAGCAGCTCTTCTTTGAGACCATAATCTCAGACAGTACGTCATTTTATTACCAGAAAAAAGGATAAGTATCTCCCTAATATGTTCTGTGGTGAAGGCAGATGCAAAGAAAATATTTAGTGTCAATGTCCTTCTCCTCCTTAATTGGTTCCTTTGCTCCGTTAGTCCATACTCACCAGTCCCTCAAAGTCTTTGGTGTTTTACCCTCCTTGCTTCCCAACTTCAGTACAACCTCACTTCATATCTTCATATAAAACAGTCTTTCCAAAAAAAAAAAAACTCTTTGTTTAATGTCTTTGATTATTTGCTCTTCAAATTCTCTTATCCCTCATAATTCCCATTTTACCTGCTGTAATTTATAGGCTTTTCTATTGGCTTCACTTGGCCTGGATTTCCATTTTCTGACACACATCTGTGAGTCTCAAATAACCTCTTGCATCTTAACACTTAGCCAAGCTAACTTTTTTCTTGCCTGTCTGCTTCTTTTTTGTTTAGGGGGTATGTATGCCTGATGTGTCTATTATGGAATGTTTATTAATAGTCTTCATGCAAAGTCTAAGGATTTTTAGTTCTTCGCTTAACTTCAGGGTCTTTTTGACTAGGTCTCTCCCGTAAATAAGTCCCTTTTCTAAAATTGAAATGTTTGAGTGCTAGTTTTTGTTAATATTACTCCTACAAGGATGTTGACCACTAGTTATTAAGCAATCACCAAATAATTAATAATCCTTAACTACAATTCATGACAAATGCTACTATTCCCACCATCAAAATTTAGTGCAGAGAATGTAATCAAATATTATAGTTCACTTTGGAGTCAAGACAGAGTTCCAGTTCAGTTCAAGAAAAGCTCTTGATGTTGGAGAAAAGTCTCTCAAAGCAAAGTGGTTTCCCTTTACTTGCATGCTTCATAAGCAGTTACAAAGATCAATTGCTATAAAAGTCAATATTTGTTCCTGTTGACTTGAATTGTACTGAAGTACAAAATTGTTCTGGGCTGGATTGATGTACTTGGATTAGCTCTTATACACTAGGTGCACAGGGACCATAGTAAGCCCAATCGTCTTGGAATTTCACTGAAATAGTCTACTGGAAAGCCAGGTAAACAAACATATGTTGGGCTAAGCACTGACCGGATTATGTGACTTGAAGGGCATGTCAGCTGCAATGCAGCCAAGAACATGGCAGTGCAGACCCAGCAACCACCACTATTTTCTGTGCTCTCCACTCTGACAATCCATAGCTGCAACATATGGTTTCTCGGATTGCACAGATGAAGTGTTTGATTTGGCAACAAAATTATTTACATAACACTTGGCTGAGGGATAACAGTATATGAGAAAAATTATGTGAAAAAATTTTCTGTTGTGACTGGATAAAAAAGTCTGAAATCGGCCAATTAGAAATGCATTTCTCCTTTCAGCATCAATTCACTATTTTATTATTTAGAGCCAGATGACTACAAACTGTCTTAGTAAAAATACTGTTTAGTCACCATTTTCATTCTGGTCTTGGGACAGTCAGTGGAATTTATACAGACACAACAAAGTAACAGTATCTAGAGCAGAAAACAAGCTCACTGAAGTGAAGGTGTAACCCCTTATGAAAATAATTCTCTATTTTTCAGAATATAACAGCTTATCTTTAAGATATGTTTTAATGGTAAATGGATTATCACTGAGCTTGTAACTTTATCTGCCAACTGAGTTCCTTAGCTACCAACCTTTCCCTGTCAACACTATTTCCTTAACCAATTTGGTTTGGAAGGGATCTAGAATTCCAGTAGAATTCCAGCCTCACTCTTGGTGCCATAGTAACTATTCAGATGTACCACCTGTGATCCAAAAGCTGAGCACTGGCATCACTGTAGCTAGGCAGACTCCTCCCCACGTTGCATGCACATGTTCATGAGCCCAGTCCCTGTGACAATGGTGCTACTGTCATTGTGACTTCTGCCAACACACACGAAAACAAACTCAAAGGGAAAGTTTACATGAAAAAAAAAGTTGGCAAAAAACACTTTTAAAAGCCCGACTGATTCTCACTTTGAGAAACTCCACACTGGGCCATAGAAAGCAGAGCAGCTCTAATTCCTGGTGATATTGCCCAAGTCCAGCCTTCCCAAAGCCTGAAATGGAGGACAGGAATTCACCATCGGCGGCATGTCTAAGCATGTACAGTTACTGTGGTAACAGCCCTGAATGCTGGCAGTACTTTAACTATTCTGGTTCTCAATGCAGCTTGTTTTGGTGTTGGCCTATTTGTGGTTCTAAAAACTAATTGCTTGGTTGGGACTTCTGTGATACAACAGGGTGCATTAAAGATGCACCAAAGGAATGTAATTATTACACTATACACAACTTCAACAGCCTACACCAGGCCTTGTGTACCAGTTCACTGGTTTTGGAAACTGATCTTGACTCCTCTCCCACTAAAAACTCAATGGATCAGCGCCGATCAGCACCTTTTTTGGGAGGGTTACAATTTGGGACAGTCGTGCAACCGTGGTGGGAGTCAATCTTACTCTTCTGCGTAACTCCTTGGAAGTCACAGACTACTTGCATGAATAAAGATTATAGGATCAAATCCATGATTTCCCAACTCACAGAAGTCAGATGAGGCTTTTATTTTTATTATTTTTTTACAATAAAAGAACTGTTTTACTTTTTTTCCCTAAGCATGTGGTGAGGTAGAAGGGGTCTGTTATCCAGATTTTAAGGGGAACAACAACAAAAAATTGGAAAAACAACCAGTGAAAGCCCTGCCTGCGGGAACCACACCCTTTCAGCTCACAGGAACTAAACTGATTCAGAATTATGGAAATTGTACAGTCCCTCATTTGAAAAGAAGCAGCATGCCGTAAGGTAGAAAGAGAACACATACTTTGGGTTAGAAAGGTGAAGAAAGCCAAGCACCAGGTTAATTTTATACTGAGGAAACCAGTGTCACCTGAAGTACAGCCAGCGGCTTTCATTTATCTCTTCCACCGATGGAGCATGATCACCAACTCTGGTACAGCACAAGAATGGAATGTAAGTAACAGAAAATGTTTGTGAGCTGGTATCTTTAGCCAAGCTCAAAATAAAAACAAACCAAAACCAACAACAGGAACACACACACAAAATAAAAATGGAATACAAAATAAAAAAAAACAAAAAATAACAATGACAACACTGTATGATAAACATTTGCTAATAACATCCCTATCACCTCCAAGAAAAGGAGATCCAACCATGTTACCACAGAACCTTTATATGACAAAGTACATGTAACTATTAGTTCTAGCAATTATTACAAGGTGGACAAAATTACTATAAGGTGGGTGCCTAACTGGTTGAAAGACCATACTCAAAGAGAAGTTATCAGTGGGTCACTGTCAAACGGGGAGGGTGTATTTAGTGGGGTCTTGCAAGGGTCAGTCCTGGGTCTGGTACTATTCGGTATTTTCATTAATGACTTGGATAATGTAGTGGCAAATATAGCTATAAAATCTGCAGATGACACCATGCTGGGAAGGGTTGCAAGCACTTCAGAGGACAGGATTAGAATTCAAAATGACTTCGACAAATTGGAGAATTTGTCTAAATTCAACAAGAAGAAATTCAGTAAAGATAAGTGCAAAGTACTACATTTTGGAAGTAAAAATCAAATGTACAACTACAAAATGGGGAACGGTACTGCTGAAAAGGATCTGGGAGTTATAGTGGATCACAGATTGAATACGAGTCAACAATGTGATCCAGTTTTTAAAAAGGTTAATATCATTCTAGGGTGTATTAAAAGGAGTATCGTACCGAAGTCACAGAAGGTGATCGTCCAACACTACTCTGCACTAGTGAGGCCTCAGCTGGAATAGTGTCCAATTCTGGGTTCCACACTTTAGGAAAGATGTGGACAACCTGGCGTGAATCCAAAGGACAGCCACAAACATGAGAAAAGCTTTAGTAAACCTGATCTACAAGGAAAGATTAAAACACCTGGCCATGTTAAATCTTGAGAAAAGAAGACAGAGGGACTTAATAAATATCTTCAGATACGCTAACGGCTGTTATCAAGTGGACTGTGATCAATTGTTCTCCATGTCCACTGAAGGTAGGACAAGTAGTAACTGGCTTAATCTGCAGCAAGGGAGGTTTTAAGGTAGATATTAGCAAAAACTTTTCAGCTAGAAGAGCAGTTAAGTTCTGGAACAGACTTCCAAGGGAGGTTGTGGAATCCCCCTCAATGGAGGTTTTTAAGAACAGGCTGGACAAACACCTGTCAGAGATGGTCTAGGTTTACTTTCTCCTGCTTCAGTGCAGGGGCTGGACTAGATGACCTCTCAAGGTCCCTTCCAGCCCTACATTTCTATGATTGGCTACACATATACATATAAGATATAGCTATAATATAGATATATATTCGAGACAGAGATTGTGTGCATATGTATACGAGATATGGCCAATTCATATACACACAAATATATATTTTAAAAAAACATTAAAGGTTGCAAAGTTGAGCATTCTAAAATTAGCATGTTCCAGAATTAAGGTTACCTTGTGCAGGTAGTGACACCTACAGTTAAGGTTGCCTGAGTCTTTCCATTCTAAGATTCTCTTTTCAGTTGCTTAGAACTGTCAAACTAACAGGTTGATATTTTCCATGGCGTATGTCGGTCTCAGCTATTTTTGGAAAATTACAGCAAAACCTGTTCAGCTTTTTCCTCAGAATGAGTTTAGGGAAAAATACATTTTTACTGATGTTAAAATATCCCTCCAACCATTCTGTTGAGACGCTCTAGTGCCTCCATACTTTGGAGCCGGGACTTCATATCTAGCAGGAGGGCACCCTGGTGTCAGGGATGTGCCTTTTGGCATCCCCCCCCAATAACCCACCCTAATTTAACCACATTACAAGCCCCTAAAAATTCCAGTTTGCACATGCTCAGCAGACACTTCCTGGAGTTTTCCCACTAAATTTTCCTGAAGAGTCCATCTGCTCTGAGCATGCTCTGGCCCTGGGATGCAGGGACAGAGCAGGATTAACTGCTCTTTCCTAGTACTGGAGGCCACAGTGGCACCAGCACAGGCACTGAGAGCAGGAAGCCCAGCTCTCCAGGCAGAGCAGAGGAGGGACTTGGACAGAGAACCTGGAGGAAGAGAAGACTGGGATGAGGAGCCAGGGTTTAGGAAGGGGGTTAAATAGGTTTCAACCCAGCTGATGACCCATGTGGGTGTCAGTATGATGGAATTTCTGCCTGTGCAATCTTAATTCAGACCCTTGGGTTCATGTAACTAAAAGCTGACTTACAATCTGCACATTTTCTCCACAGGACACCTGCCTCATTCAGTGCACTGGATGGTGCTCACTGAATGAGTTCGCTATTAAATATTTTGTTTTATTCTCATGGGTCAGTATCTGGCCCCATGCCTCATTTACTGCACATCACTCAATTTCTCATTGCTTAAATTTTAAAGCTCAGTTGTACATTGTGCAATTTTACTTCCATATAGTTAAAACATTCAATAAGTCTTTGTCTCTGAATAAGCTTGACAACAGGACTTCAAATAAAAATCCTGCTATTTCAATAGTAACCATGTCATTATGCATCACTTAAGTAGCAAAAAACCAGAAAAAGTTAGTATTGGAAATCAAAACCTCTCCCCCTAGCAAGAACAGTGCTTAATTATATCTTTATCACAAGCTATTTTACAGTTCCTAAAATTCACAAATAAAGTTTACTAATTAAAATTCATGTTTTGAAATTAATTAATCTCAGTTACTTGTAGTGACTATTCCCACCCACCCAGTTTGAAACAACAAATTCTGAACAAAAAGGGGAGGACATTAGTCAGCATTTTGCTTCAATGGAACATTCAGTACTAAACTGGAAAAAGGAAGCACTGCCCCAATGGGTCACCCATTCCTAATGAACAATGACAGACCCTTATTTTGAGATATAAACGCAAGAGTTCCCTTTCTCTGTGAGAAGTACAAGTGAAATCTTGTCAGCCACTCTAGAGAGGAACTTTGACAATGTTTCTGATTTATTGGCCTGTCAGATCTCTCTGAAGTTTGTTAGCAACTTCAGGCAGGAAAAATATTTCTTGGCTTTAACCACCGCACGGGAGCAGACTGGATTTTTAAACTCCCCCACCCCCCAACACACACTAGATTATCCAAGCTAAACTGTATTTTCCAAACAAAAACAAACTCACTCCTCCAAGAATATAGCCCTTTACCATTCAGGTACTTAAATGTAATCTTCCAAAGACATCTATGAGATCCAAGAAACTCAAGCATCTGACATGATGGGAATGAAAAATTATTACTGATGTTTAAATTTTTAACATGTTTAGTTTCCAGTGGCTGAATGTAAAATGGACATAACTTCCCAAACAAGGCAAGCATGGAAGAATTTTATTAGTTTTAGCTGGACTTTTGGTTTTTTCTTTTATAAACTCGTTAAACTAATGGCTCAAGAATTAAATTGAAGTTTAAGGTTAAAACCACTCTGAATTTCACAGGGTACAAGTGGCCTTTTTTGTCTGCAACTTCTGAATTATAGGTCCAGTTCATGAAGTGCATCATTGCCCCCCTCTCCCACTTCATCTAGTAAATGAACAACAAGCAGTGGTAACCTTTAATCTAATTATACAGGATACTTTAACAGAAAAGAATCCTGTATAATTAAACACTTCTCAACTTTCAACCTCTCACACTTTATTTATTACAATCTAATTTAAAGGGCATAAGTGCCAGGGGCCCAGGCATCATCCATGTAAAGAAACAGTGAATACCCTGAATTTCATACTGCACTTCAGCTGAGCCCTATATTCCATGCTATTGCTTCTGTTTGAGATGCAGTATAAACATAGAACTAAAGGGAGTCTGTATTTTCTGATGCCTCACACCCTACCCAAAAGGACAAGAACTAGCATGTTAAACTCTTCTGAGTTTCACTAGGAAGCTGTAATCTCTATCCCTCTGCTACCCTCCTATAACAAAGGGGGCGTTTTACTTCTCAGTGGCTGGCACTGTATCATGACAAATGACCACTAACCAGTGTTTGAGTTTCTAACTCTTATTCAGCTGCACATGGCTGCCACCTCCTGGTTTAAGTAAGTTTAATTTTACGTGGCCTCTGGGAAGACAAACTGCAGCAATTCCAGTGAACACTGTACAAGGGTCAGTCAAATACTGCATTTCCTAATCAGTATGCTACAAACAGATCTACATAAGGATACAGATGAGAGGTTAACCATTTTGTTCTGTTCAACCAAGCCAAAAAGGTAGTGATTTCTTTTCACTTCCAAACAGGGGGTGCTGTTATGCCTCCAACACACGATTTAATATCTGTAGGTATGTCAATCTGCCCTGCTGTGACATTACAGTTGTCTTTTGAAAGCTACTGTATTCCAGGAGTGGTATCACAGCACTGGTCAACTAGTGTTTTCACCTGTGCTGCTTCATGGCCTACCGATGGAGCAAAACTATTGAAGTGGCCCTAACATCAACAAAACAATCTGTCAGAAAAACCAATGTCCTCCCTCAAATGCCTCCAGAAATGTTCATGTCACCTCAGGTTCCTAGGCTGGACCACCAAAAAAGGAATCATCACTGCAAGAGGAGAGGTACACCTCATCCTCAAATTGCAAAAAATAATGACAGGCCTGTGATATGAGTAATATTTCCAGCTGTCCCAACTAAGCCCAAACCAAACACTCAAGAATGTACCCAGCTGTTTGAGTTTAACCGCCAGCCATCTGGAATGACCCCAAGGTCATCACGGTGAGGTGAGAATCTAAGAAGTTGGGGGTGGATAATGCCTGAGCGTCTTTGCTAGCCATAGCTAGACTGTCTTCTGAGAATTTGCCTAGAAAATTCTAGAGGAAAACAAGTCAGTGTGCGGGATTCCCAGAAGTGCTCAGCACTGGCCTGTTTCTGCATCCATTGATTGCATTTGGTTCAACTTCCACTGATTTCCAATGGGAGCAGTTAGGCCAATTCCAAGTGCTTTTGGAAATCCCATCTGCTCCAGGTCATTTCTTAACTGAACCTAGGAAATACATATCAGCTGGCAATTTCCTCTCTTTGTCCAACTACAGGGGTGGTCCCTAACCTGCTAATTTTAGCAAAGATAAATAGAGCCTGTTACCTCAGCATCTGCAGTTTTCCCTGGTGCTTACCTGTACTCTACTACAGGACCTTCGATATTGCAAATTCTGGTGAACACACTTAGTATTGAAGGCAATCAGCACGTTGTAAGGGCCACACAGCTATGTGTACAGTACGCCAAAACCCTAATATAGCAGGAGCATACCCGCTAAATAACCGTTGATGGATTCATGATTCTCTACTAGGGCTTTTGCTTCCCACGATAAGTAGCTTCAAAAAATATATATGCCTACAACCGTAGAGCATCTGTATATTGGCAGTATGACTAAGTTGTTATGATTACATACCATAACCATAATCTTTATGCTGGCCATGTCCTCAAGCAGTACAGTAAGATCTTGTCAAGTATCAGAGGGGTAGCCGTGTTAGTCTGGTTCTGTAGAAGCAGCAAAGAATCCTGTGGCACCTTATAGACTAACAGAAGTTTTGCAGCATGAGCTTTCGTGGGTGAATACCCACTTCTTCGGATGCAAGCAGTCAAGCAAGCAGATCTTGATTGTTCTAACAGTCCAGGAAATACCATTTTTGTTTGGATAACAGCCTGTTTAGATCCAGTTCCCACTGAAACCATGCAAAGTTCCCATTGAATTCAGTGGGATCAGGGCTATTATCAGGGGCCAATAGATGGGGACTGGTGTTAGTTCATTGCTATAGAAGTTGGGATACAGGGCCCTATTGTCTCCTAGTAGGATGCGAACAATTTCCATTCAAGTCAATAGATGTTACTTCTATCCTGCTAAGGAGTTCAGGCCTCCAGGTGTTTTGGTTAATAGGGATCCTACTGTACTATACACTCATAGTGTCAACGAAAGTAACTTCTTATTTAGTATCCTTACCAATACATCTGTACCCCTTAAGATCTAGAGATGCCTAACAAGCATCACACCGGTGGTTTTAGTGTATCAGCGACTAGCACAGTACAGTGTTGTTGTTTTTTTAAAGACTATAACATTGCCCAATGTTTGGATGTGTACTGACCTAATGTTCAGCCATGACAGCATGGGTGTTGTGCCTCCACCAATAATCCAGACAGTGAAAAAGACAATAAGAAGGGTTGTTGAGAACATCATTTGATGGGAGTAAGTAGCAGTGTCTCGTATGGCCAGAGCAAATGCCATGGCTCCTCTAAGACCTGCACAGAAAGAAAGGAATGAACTAGGTGAACTTCTTAAGTACCAGTGACAGTTTTCACAGCACTTCCTTAAACATTCATCCAGTCTAAAAACAAAACCCCAAGATAGCGTGTAGGAGCCAAAAGAAGGGACTCCCCACTGTATCAGCTTCTTAAAATAACCAGACACCATGAAACCACCACCTGATCTGGCCCATTAAGATGTGCAACATCAGCACTGCACTGCCCTGCACAAATCCCCACTCACCTCAGGCACGGGGGCTATGTTATGATAGCGAGGGGGCATGGTGAGAGTGTTCTGTGCTCCAGCTATGCTCAGCTGGCTATGGTTCCTTACAAAGGAGAGTCAGCAGGCATAAGTTAGAGCAGCTCTTAGACTGCTCTAACCTATGCCATGGTTCAGGACAGAGCATATCTGCCCTGAAAATGAGGAAGCAGTAACAAGGTACCTGACAGCTTCATTCTCTGCCACAGCATTTTCTTTAACATGGTTATGAGTCCAAAGGTAAGTGTTGTGGCAAAGTACCTGCTTCTCCTTGGCTGGCTCAGTCCCTTTTTGCCTTGGAGAGACAGGCTTGGGCAAAGCAAAGTCCTTCCCAGTCATGTAGGGTCTGACTGATCCTTTTCTCAGTCAGTCCCTTGCTGTTTTTCTCCCCTTCTGGGGACAGAGTGCAGTCTTCCTTGCTGGAAGAGGTCAGAGTCTTGCTGCACCTACTCGCTGGCAGCTTCTCTCACTGCCCCCTCCTCCCCATTTCCCTGCCAGGGAGGGTTTAAAAGGGTCTCCAGCAATTGGGGGCAGCTGAACCTAATTAGTTCCCTGGTAACCCCTGTTCCAGCTGAACCTAATTTCTCCCTGGCTATCTCTCCTCAATGGATAGGGAGAGGCCTTTTAACCCCCCTGGGACTAATTCCTACCCCTCCCTTTGTAGCCATTTGTCCTGGGTTTGCCACAGTGTATAAATAATAGGGACAAATATTTCCAGAAAAGCTTGTGGAAAGAAGTTGCCTGCTGACTGAAGTAAAAATACATTTTAGAAATTAAGAAGCTCCCTGCATCCAGAAAGAGCATGCAAACCCCTTTCAATTTGTTCCCACAGCTCTAACACCAGTGTTGCTATAAAAGAGCTGAGAGCTTGGAGAATTCTGGGTAATAACATGCTTCTAAGCACAAACACACATCCCAGTGGGTTTCAGAATTCCAGCAGCAAGGCCTACCCAGACAGGCAGCCATGGACTTATTTGTAACAGTAAAAACACTCAGTAATTTGGTTTTACTAGCAAGGAAGCATGAACATTAGCAGCTCACTTGTGGGACAGAGAAAGCAAACAAAAATACTCCCCTCTCCTTTTCTTTACTTTAACTCTAGCTCTAGGTCGTTTTTACACACTTATATATTTCTGACAGCATTGGTTCTGCTCCTGTCATTCCCTAAAGCAAAAATTGGGGCGGGGAGGGGAAGAAATATTGCAACATTTCTGTTCGCAAAATTTCAAAACATGAACATTTTGACCAATCTTAGTCATAACCATGCAGGGATCATCCAGCTTCCAGAGGCCAGAAACTGTCACTCCTGTCAGAATCATGACAGATTCTGATCTGTCTGTAAAGAACTGAAGTTAAGGAATAGGAGACAGACACTGTATAAAGATACTATGCTAAGTCAATTGCTACAGAATTATTATTTTTTTAATTAAAAACACCCCCCCCCACACACTACCCTTCTCCCGTTTAGAAATTGCACATCAGTTATAAAAAGGAGGATTTTCATGAGAGGATTATTTAGATTTATGTAAAACAGAATTATTGCTTCACCAAACACTTTTACCTGAAAACATCATCATGTGCTGAAAGTTCCAACTGATCTTGTGCCTTCTGCCCAGATTCAAGAAGAAAGAGAGAGGGTAGATGTGTGCAGCTCTGCCCAGAAAGATTGCAATCTGATCACAGTTGAGCGTTAAAGATCCACTGGTCTTAAGATAAATACACAGTCGCTGACATCTGCTCCATCATCATGCTACTGGAAACTTAACACAACCTACTCACTGGAGCAAAAAGTACATTATTTTTCCTCCTATAAGTGACTTAGAAATGTACACTGACAGTAAAAAGGTCTTCTTACTCATTAGGCTGATTACTTTATACCTTATTGCAGTATATACATTTGACACTGAATATATAAATCAAGGCTATTTGATGCAGACTGAAATATTTAAAAATTGAAGGATGCAGACAAACACCTTCAAATATTAACAACTAACAGACCTCAGCACAAGAACTTAAACTCTGCTTTTTAAAACCGAAGAGGATTCCCCAGACCCATTTATTTGTTCTGAATCAGTTTGTTGAGGGGAGAGGGATGGATGAGAAGAAGGAAGATACAGCCTCCTCCAAAGCACTTTTAAAATACAATATGGTACACAAAAACCTCATTGGTTGCCCATATGTTTAGCTCACACAACAGCGAAACACTTTATATGCAGTACTTTGCTATAGTATGTGGAATTTGAAAAGGCCACATATTAGGCAGGATGAGAGAACAGCAGAGGAAGGAGAATATGACATTAAAATACACTAGTGGAAAGCACCTTTAAAAAAAATATATCAAAACCATCCATCCAAAACTCAGTAGACTAGGCACATTGGGAAGGGGACACCTTCCATGAATCTTGCCATCAAGTTTAACTATGTCATTCCCTCAGACAGGTTTATATTTTATCATGATGAAGGCTGCAAAAATCCATGCACATTGTTCAGTTGGGGAGTGAGATAAAACAACCTCCTTATAAACAATATTCTTACCTAGCCCATCCCAGATGTGTTTTGATGTGCAGATGATATAAAACTACTTAAGATAGTTAAGTCCCAGGCAGTCTGTGAAGAGCTACAAAAGGATCTCTCAAAACTGGGTGACTGGGCAACAAAATGGCATGTGAAATTCAATGTTGATAAATGCAAGTAATGCACATTGGAAAACATAATCCCAACTATATATATATATAAAATGATGGGGTCTATATTAGATGTTACTATGCAAATAAGAGATCTTGGAATCATTGTGAATAGTTTTCTGAAAACATCCACTCAATGTGCAGCGGCAGTCAAAAAGGTGAACAGAATGTTGGGAATAATTAGGAAATGGTTAGATAATAAGACAGAAAATATCATGTTGCCTCTATGGTACGTTCACATCTTGAAAACTGTGTGCAGATGTGGTTGCCCCATCTCAAAAAAAAGATATATTTGAATTGGAAAAGATTCAGAAAATGGCAACAAAAATGATTAGGGACATGGAACAGCTTCTGTATGAGGCAAGAATAATAAGACTGTGACTTTTCATCTTGGAAAAGAGAAGACTAAGCAGGGTAGAATACGACAGAAGTCTATAAAATCATGACTAGCGTGAAGAAAGTGTTACTTACTCCTCATAACATAAGAACTAGGCGTCACCCAATGAAATTAATAGGCAGGAGGTTTAAAACAAACAAAAGGAAATATTTCTTCATACAAGGCACTGTCAACCTATGGAACTCTTTGCCAGAGGATGTTGTGAAGGCCAAGACTATAACAGGGTTCAAAAAAGAACTAGATAAGTTCATGGAGGAAAGGTCCATCAGTCCCTAGCATCTGTTTGCCAGAAGCTGGGAATGGTGACAGGGGATGGATCACTTGATGATTACCTGTTCTTTTCATTCCCTCTGGGGCACCTGGCATTGGCCACTGTCAGAAGACAGGATAGACCAGTGGTTTGACGTGTGTGTGAGTGTGAGTGAGAACATGAACACCACCACAAAACCCCAGAACCCTAATTTCATCTGGTTTTATTGCGCCATCGCTGTTCACAGAAAGTTAGTACTCTCTTATATGGACTCTGGCATGGTAGGTTTTCTCAGTTATTTACTCTCAGCTACTCCATTTTCCAGGTATATGCAAAGGAGTGTCTAAGGGCATGTTTCCACTACAAATAAGTCCATGTAAGGCAGCTTACATCAACCTAACTATGTAAACGTACACACTACAGTGTTCCTCCTGTCGCTGTAATCTGCCCGCTACGCAGACCTAGTAAATCCATCTCGATTGGGCTGATGTAGCAGCTTAGGCTGATGTAGGTTGGGCAAGGCAGTATCTGTATAGGCTCCAGCTGGGAGATCTGTGGGGAGTTGGGAGCACGGGCAGCAGCCAGGCTCCAGCTGGGAGCATGGTGCTAAGCTAAGAGCCTGGGCTCTCAGCCCACACACTGCCCCTCTTAAGTTGGTGCAAGTGCTTTTGGTGAGGACACGCACCACTGACAGAAGGAAAGTAGCATGGACATGAACAAACGCAGTAATTATTGCTGTGGCTGTAAGTCAGTCTAACATAGGTCAACTTAACTGTGTAGCGTAGACATGGCCTAACTAATGCAAGATTTGTGTATGCTGATTTGAGCAGACAACATAGGGTATTCTTCCCCTATCCTTTAATTCTGAAGCATCTTTTCCACCCTGAATATTTGAAGCTTTTTGTTCTGTTATAGCTGCAGGGAGTGTAGTTGTCTCCAGCATATGTGCTGTTGAGCACATAAACCAATGATACACAGCTCTTAGAAGCTGTTCAGGTACATGAGGGCCATGCATGCCATAAGGTCCTTAGCTCTGCAAGGGCAGATGAAGGTTGTTTTCAAAAGATTATTGGATCAGCAGCATATTGCAGGAAAGCACAAGTCAAAAAACATCTCTTTGAGATGCATCAGTGGCTGAGAGAAGGCAAAAAGGCCTGGCAAGTTTTCAGGTACCTAAAATAAATAACTTGTTAGATGAAAAGCAAGAAAGGATACAAAAGCTCCAATGATGAAAACTGGGCTGAATATGTGTTTCTGGAAAGTAAAAAGGGCTAAACCCATGTATGAAAATATGAAGTTTTCAGCCAGGAAGTGCAGTACCTCAAAGAGCTGGGGAGAAAAACATTCACAATGAAGAATTATATAATAAAACTGACAGTCTTATTTTTATATTTAAAAAAAAAAACCCAACCCAACCCAACACTACACCACTTGGGAAGTGAAAAATAGGGTCTCACCTGCTTAGTTCGGCTCCTTGACTCAACTGACAAATTGTTGTATGTATAATGAGCCTGTGTAATTCCACAGAAGAGAACCGCCACCACACCTGCCAGTAGATTCACAAACACAAACAGAGCTGGATGATAAAGTTCTTTGCTTACCATCTTAAATCCAGTATAAACATAATTACTTGATTCTCCTGATTGCCTTATTTATTATTTGTATGACCATTGCACCAAGGAGCTCTGGTCATGGAAAAGGATCCGACTGTTCGAGGTGCTATACCAACACAGAACAAAGACAGTCGCTTGCTTTGCTTATACTCATGGTTTAACACATTGTTCTTTAGTTCTTGAGGTTTTATTCCTCAGAGTAAAGGGAAGTTTATATGATGTTTTTGTTAACCAACCATTTCTTTAAGACTATTAAATTCAAATTTTAGAGCTCTCCAAATGGTCTTCAACAAAATAAATGAGTGGCATGGCTTGGACACACTGCTGGTAACAGACAGCAGAAGTCACTTCAATACCTAGGTTTAGGTAACTCGGTGCAGTAGACTGAATATCTTCACTGAGAAGATTCACTAGGAGAGGAGAGCTGCCCTTGATTTAAGTCCAAAAGAGAAGATTTGATGTACATTATGTTTAGCTGGGGATTTGGGGAACCATTACCAAGCTGTATCTGAAGCTAAGGCGTCTCAAGTTGCATAATACAGAGGTGACAATGAGGTGCAAATAGAATTATTTAGCTTTAGAGCTACAGTGTGAAGTAGCAACTAAAAACAGAAAGCCAGCTCCCTTGGTAATCAGTGTGGGAATTACGGTCAACACAAAATTAACAATCAAGATTAACATTTCTTGCTTCGAGTCAAGTTCTAACATGCACAGACTTTGACAGGTAATAAGAAAAGCCCACATTTTCCAGGAGCTGTTTTCCAGTGTAGTTTTACCAGTAAGGAAAGTGAAAACATTATAGCACCAAAATCATGTGTCTTATCTGAAGTGCTGTTAAAACAGATTTAATTCGGTAAGTGAAAAAAAGAGATGGACAGAAGTTTGATCTCTCTGTGCTTGACTCCAAAACATCTCACCTGTAAACCCACAAGCTTCAGCTAGCAAGAAAGTGCTCCAGGACATCAGGAAGAAGAGAGCTGTCTCCAGCAGGGGGAAGCAATGCAGTTTGGTAAACTTGGTCACATAAATACGTTGTTAAGGGATCAACAAATACCTGGTGATTTTGGCTGAATGTTAGTACAATTACACCTAATGTTTATAAAAAAGCCTTTTTGTTTGCATTAGTGCAAAGTGTCAATCCAAACCAAGACAATTTCAACATTAAATGCAACAACTCATTTATGTCAAGGCTGAAATATCAGACACTCAAGAATGAGGAAGTTTAAGGTTTCTTTTGCAACAGTAACCTGGCCTCTGATATACAGTACATTAGTAACACAAATATATCAAGGTTTTACATTTAACCAGACAGACATGACTAGAAATGGCTACTACTACTAATACCCAAGTCTTACCTAGTGCTATTCATCAGTAGATCTCAGAATGCTTTACAACTGAGGTCAATAACTTTACATATGGGGATGGCTATAGTGCACTAGCCTACATTGTCTCCCTATGTGCAATAAATGTTTGTTAACATTGTGAGAAGCCCTAACCATTTTAAATCTCTCTATTCTGAGTACTCCACTTCTCAGATTTGATACTGAATTAGTGCTTGTTTCTGAATTAAAGCTCTTCCTGGGGTGTTTGTTTTTTTAATTAATTTTTTTTAAAAGTCCAGAATCATTTTAGTTTATAGCACACACAGCCAGAGATGACCAGCTGTCTTTTACCAAGGCATCTTTGAAATCTGAATGGAAAAAGGTCTGATATGTATGCTCCAGTATGCCACCTTTATAACTTTGAAACTACTGAATCAGTTTTCTTCAAAATTTGGCTTGTAGCCTTTGAGACAAAAAAAAAATCTCAGCTTCAATGAAGCTATATTTTTTCACGTCCATATAAAACTTAGAAACAAACTAGCTGAACCAATTTAACGCAGTCTTTCAGGAAAAAAAGATTCATCTGTGGCACAAGAGCAAGCCCAGATAATGTCAGCACAAAAGGAATTTTTTTGAGAAGTTCACAGAGCTACTGAAAGATGGGAGATAGAATGGAAGTTGAATTAAACCTTTAAAATAGCACCTGCTTTATACCTCAAAATAGTTATGATAGAAAAAACTGATTGCTTCTTTCATATTAATGTTTTAGTCAGTTTCCAGTTTCTGTGCTGACATCAAACACTTCTAGGCATTCAGGACACCTCAGACAGTTGATTGTGTCTGAAATGAATATGGGTCCTATGCATCTTTAAGCTATACTAGGCAAAATGAAACAAAAGAGCTACTAGCAGCAGCAAAAAGATCCTTAATTTGCTGAAGGGTATGGGAGAGGCTGTTCTGGCTACTGCGTGGTTCTTCTTTTCTCACGTCCACAGAAGCCCCTCTTCACAGTTGGAAACCATTGGGTTGAGCTGCTGTCAGGTGAGCATACGTAGAACCAGGATGCAGCAAGTGTATGCAGCGTGCTCCCCCTCAGATTCCAGCTGACATCTACATGGGTTTGTCAGTGCCTCATTAATACCCACTCTTCACTACCATTATTACTGTTACACAATGGCAACATGCCTGCTGAGGAGCCATGGTCCAGTGGTTGAGGCGGAGGTTGAGGAGCACTAATAAGGAATGACAATTCCTTCCTCTAGAGAGCCACAAGGTTTGGAGACCATGCTCCTTGCCTCTCCCATCGCCTCACAAGAGAAGCAGTCATCCCTGGAAACTCTGCTGCTCTCCTGTGGGCTTTACCACAGAATTCCATGATCATGATGGGGCCATAAGTGATTAACCATGGAACACCACAGGTGGCTAAATTAATGAGAACACTGTATTTCAATTAAAATCCCTTCAGCATTAAGTAGTCCCATTACTTTTATCTCTCAAAGTTATTATATTGTTATTATTGAAAGGCAAGGATGGAGTCTGCAGCATAATTTGGCTGGAGTTAGAGTTAGATAAGACCAGCTTCAGATGATGAAGGCCATTCATTGATGGTGACATTACACCAAAGAGTAAGACTGGTATTTTGGCTATTACCTTATTTTTCATATTACTCCCTTCCCTGACCAAAGCCCACAATATTGTAGAGAGGGCACTGTACTGTGCTTGTATGCACAACAAGCAGGCAGACTGCACTTGCAAGGAAATATTATGTACAATACTCTTACAATATTTAAAAAAAAAAATCACATAGTTGAGTGTAGCAATACTGACCAGCTATCAGTGCCTGGATATCTTACCAAAAACCAAAAGAACAAAAGCAAGTTATTTGCATAATTATTAGAAACAATCAAAACGATTTTAAAATGGGTAATGCATGACTAAACTTCCCCTATTTAATCGACCCTCAATGACAAAGAGGTGCAGAGGCAGGCAAAGTGTCAGTACTGGGGAAAAATCAGTCAGAAGCAGAAGTTTATGAAGCTTGTGTGTGACTTAATAGTAACGTGTTACTGTTCTTTTATAGCAGTGTTTCTCAAACAGGGGTCGCCGCTTGTGTAGGGAAAGCCCCTGGCGGGCCGGGCTGGTGTGTTTACCTGCCCTGTCCGCAGGTCCGGCCGACTGCGGCTCCCACTGGCGGCGGTTCACTACTCCAGGCCAATGGGAGCTGCTGGAAGTGGCACGGGCCGAGGGACTTACTGGCTGCCGCTTCCAGCGGCCCCTATTGGCCTGCAGTGGCGAACCGCGGACAGTGAGAGCTGCAATCGTACTGATCTGCAGACAGGGCAGGTAAACAAACCGGCCTGGCCCGCCAGGGGCTTTGCCTACACGAGCGGCAACCCCAATTTGAGAAACACTGTTTTATAGCTAATTAAAACCTTTCTTTTCAGTATTATACTTGGATACAATTAAATTATTTTTTGATGTGAATCTCACTTTTAAAAGAAAGAGTTTAGAGTTTCATATCCAACTGAGGATTCCAGTGCATCTATGGTAAAGCAAAGTCTCAAGCTTTTTCTTAACAGATGTTATCTTGTGAACAACCTTCCTTTCCATTCCCTCACTGGCCACTCTGCCTCCCATTCATCAGCAAGTAATATCCCTGTGTCAGCTAGGGCAAATGCTAAAATGGATGTGTCATGTTACAACTATTTATGTATTTTAGCTGTATTTTAAATACAAGTTGGTAGTTGAATATAAATTGAAATCGCAGCAACATGTGACCAACCAGCTCCATATGGACCATTGGCAGACCAGAGACCAGTTTGAGAAGCATTGTATTAACATCATGTTAATGATCACTCAAACCTGAGAAGTCTAAAAATTCAGACTGTAAAAGGTACCACGGCATCTTCTCTCTCTTAATGCCTTAAGCATTTTCATTATGCAGGACATGGGCGGGGTGAGGGCAGGGAGAGCAGTCAGATAGCCTGGACTATGGGAACATGTAATGAGACACACTTTGGGGGAAATGTTGTCCAAAATGAAACGTCATGGATTTATGATTTTAAAAATATTTATCACCTTCCACTCCTTTGAGGTCAGTTTTCTGATGCACACATGCATCAAAGTAAGACAGACTGTGTTTGAGTAAGAGTCCATCAGCATATCTAGAAGAAAAGGCTGTGAGTTTGATGAAGCATCATGACCTCTTACTCTGGTCAAGCTTTTGGCCCAGTGCCCCAGTCCTGCAACCAGATCCAGAGACTGATGATTGTACCTGTATACAACACTCCACTGCAGATCCAATAGTAGAATTGGGACATAGGCTTGAAAATAATGGAAAAAATTCATGTGAAGTGGGTCGTATTATATCAATACTGATAGGACAGAATCGAGTTTTATTTGAACAACATCTGAGATGAGACTCCTGCAGAAAATATAAGACCCATAGCAAGAGCCCAATAGTGTCTGAAAGGGTTATTAATGACTCAAGTGGTTAAGGCATTGGAACAGTGAATATGAACCACCAAGTTGCCTTCCAAGTGTTAAAACTACTTCTTTTTAAGGGTAGGTCTCCACTACAATTACAATCTATATGTAAGTCTCGCTAGTGTAGCTATGTGTAGCTATGTCACTTAGGGATGTGTAATTTTTACCGATATTGTTATACAAGTAAAATCCTGAGTGTGGAAAGAGTTATACCACTATGAAGGTGGTGTAGAGGGGTGGCAGGCCTCTCAGGAGCTTCCCCTTGGCAGAGTGCATATGCAAGCCCTTTTTCTCCCTGTAGTCCTCCTTGGGCTAAGGACCTTAATTAGTCCCGTAGTCTTTAAATGGCCTCAACCCTGGTATCAAGCCGTACTCCAAGGCAATTTCCCTGAAGGCAATGTCCATATCCTCTGTAGGCCTTTCTGTCCCCAGCTCTCCTCCTGGGCTACTAAAAGGGTTCAGTTCCCCTTCTGAGGTGTATCAAAGTCCAGGTCACTTCCTGGGTCCTCCCCATTGGCAACTGGGGCCCACCCACTACTCTGGGTCCCAGCCCAGAGACCCTATAATAGCAGCCATCCACTCTGTCCCTTTAGCTATGCTGAGTCGCTGCTATGATTTCCTGGGCCACTTCCCCACAGGCCCAGCACATTCTTCACCCTTACCTCAGGGTCTTGTCCTGGTTGAGTCCCAGCAGCCAGCCAGGAGCTCCTTCTTGCTCCCCCCGGTCTCTGCCAGCACTGCTCTGTCTAAGGTCCTGTAGCTTCATCAGCCAGCCAGGCACACCATCCATGCTCCTCCACCTCCAGCAAGGAACTGAACTCACACTGGCCCTCCAGCTCTTTTATACTAACCTGCTGAGCCCTGATTGGCTGCCTCCCCTGCAGCCTCTCTAGGCCACTTTGCGGACTCCACTTTACTGCCTTTTTCTGGGGCAGGATGTGGTAAGACCACAGGGCCCTCCAGAGGGCCTCAAAGTGTCTGGTACACCCCGTCACAGGTGATTATACAGCTATTCCCCATGCCGTATGGGTGACTAAGGCCTGATCTACACTTAAAAATTTTTCTGGCAGAGCTGTATAGGTTAGGAGCATGAAAAAAAAAAAAGTTGCCCTCCAGACGCACACAGCTATGCTAGCAAAAGTCCCAACGTAGATGCAGTTATACCAATAGTAATGTCCTTTTGTGAACATAGCTTATTTTGTTTGGGGAACTGGTATAACCTACACGAGCAAGAGTTCTTTTGCCAGTATAAGCTGTGTCTCCCCGTGTTTTGCTATTATAGCTACATCAGCAAACTCTTCCTAGCAGAGACAAGGCCTAAGATGACATGATACTTATCACGATTTTACAGTAAATCAATGTAGACTACGGCAAGTTGTGTTCAGCAATGTGTTGACTAATAATGATTGAAACTTGCTGGAGTCAGCATGCAGGATCAGGGCTGTGTTTAATGCTAACACATCTGCACTTTGGAAGAGTTAAACACAAGAAAGGATATCAGAGCTGTCACAACCCCTGTCACTGCTCCCATCATGAAAGAGCCACTGAATATTCCAAGGAAAACTCCAACTGATTTGAAAAATGCTGCGGCATCAAACGCATGGGTGTTTTCACCTGTTGGCTGATAGGCAACTATTGATCTAGGGAGAAAAAAAAAAGAGTCAGATGACAATGGAGGAGTTAGTGATGGCAACCAAGTCTTTTATGCCAGATCATTAATCAAAGGGATACTGTATTCTGCTAGATTCAGATTCTAAATGCCAATTCTCTTCTGACTGATTCATTACACACCTCTGTAGCATAGACAAAAACGACAGCAACATTTATCAATTCAGTTCACAAGGCAGAATCCATTTAGAAAAAGAAATGTGGAGATTAAGTTTTTAGAAAAATAATAGGATTCATAGCTACCACTTAAACCACAAGAAATAGAAAATTTCACATAGCGGAAGCCTGAATTGTTACTTACGAAGACAATACAATGGCAACAGCATCATTTAGAACACTCTCTCCAAACAGAAGGGCATAGAGATCGACATCAGCATGCAGCTCATTAAATATTGCCAGCACGGTAACTATAAAAATAAGAAGAAAGAACATGTATGTTAGTTTATTGTGAGTCCTTGTGAGCTGGAAGGAGCAGACATTTTCCAATTTGCCTAAAGAATCAGAAACCATAGACTGTGGAACAATTTCAAACCAAAATGGGAAAGACTTTAGTCATATTTAATTAAGGGTCATACTCAGGGCCGGCTCCAGACCCTAGCGCGCCAAGCAGGCGCGTGGGGCGGCATTGTCCCGGCAGGGTGGCATTTGGCTCCGGCGGACCTTCCGCAGTCATGCCTGTGGGAGGTTCACCGGAGCCCCGGGACGAACGGACCTGCCGCAGGCATGACTGCGGAGGGTCCCCTCTTCCCGCGGCTCCGCTTGAGCTCCCGCAGTCATGCCTGCGGATGCTCCACCGGAGCCGGGACCAGCGCACCTGCCACAGACACTTCTGCCCCGGCCGCGGGACACTTCTGCCCCGGCTGCTTGGGGCGGTGTAATTTCTAGAGCCGCCCCTGGTCATACTGTACAGGTAAATTGATTGTTGGAGGTGAAATGACAGTTTTAAGGCAGTCTTGTTCCAAAACGGGTCTGGCTCACTTGCTGTCTCTCACACAGACAAGAAATTTCTCTAGGAAGTCTTCCCAAACATTGGACACAAATAGACAACAGTTCCACTTTGCCAGAATCCTACTATTTTTTAAACAATACATCCAAGTTCCACAATCAAATAGCCAGAATTGTTACTTACGAAAAAAATTGTGGACTGGTAAACAATAGAAGGCTTTTACAATCTTTTCACACAAATCTTTAGTATTTCAGTTCTTTAAAAAAAAAAAAAAACTAAAACAAAGAACAAAAAAACCAACCAACCAAGAAAAAAACCACATAAAATCATTCGTAAGTACCTTGTCCAAAAATACACTCTATGTTATAAATGGGGGGAGGGATAGCTCAGTGGTTTGAGCATTGGCCTGCTAAACCCAGCGTTGTGAGTTCAATCCTTGCAGGGGCCATTTAGGGATCTGGGGCAAAAATCTGCTTGGGGACTAGTCCTGCTTTGAGGAGGGGATTGGACTAGATGACCTCCTGAAGACCCTTCCAACCCTGATATTCTATGATATTTGCAAACAAAAGTTGAGAAAGACAAGACTAGTAATTATTCAAAGCAATACTTTCAAACAATAACTTCAGTCTGATATTGAGGAAGAAGGTCCTGGAGACTCACCCCATGTGTATCTTATTTTCACTCATCATATGCCAGTTTCCATATAAAAGGAAGCAGAAGTGAATCCAACTACCAGCAGTCCATCTCAACTGCTGGCTGCCACTTCCCATTTTCCCAGAAACAGATATTGAATATGTAAAAATGTGTGTTTTAAAATATAGTTCCTGCTTTGTATTTCAGACAGACAGACAGACACACACATATATATGCACAACAGTTCTCCAGAGATGTTGGGTTTCCAAAACTTAGACAACTGTATAGGTCTGTAGGACTTTGAAATTTGAAGACACAATTTCAAAAAAAGTTAAACAGTTGGCTATATAAAAAAAAGTGTCCTTATAGTTGAAATATTAAAATATATTAAAATAAAAAAACCTTAAAATTTCAAAACAAATTGTGCCTATTTTATAAAAAGTAATACTACATTTCAAGCAGTGAATCTATAAAAGGGATAGCCAGGCTCTCCAGAAAATGAAAAGATTACATTCATTCAACTGAATTAAAGTTTATATTCATAAAAGGAAAACTCTATTAAGGAAAACATCAGAAGAGTCAACCAGTACATTTTGTTTCTAAATGTGTCGTCTCGCCAGATACCAGCAGTCTTTGCCAGATACCAACTGTCCTGATGCCCAATATATACATCATACAGTACAACACAGAGTTACCATTGTAATGTAACTGAAAAGAAAAAAAAAATGTTAGAATTGTCAGCTATACATCCTCAATGTGTTATCAATGGAATAATTTAAGTAACTGCAGTACCTGGATCAGTAGCAGATATGACAGCTCCGAAGAGGAGACAGTCTGTATAGTAAAATGTATCAGAGAGTTGTCCCACCAGCTTCATTAGTTTTACAACACCATACATGAGATTCCTGCAGTAAAAGAGGATAAAGCAGTGTTTATCAAAACAGGGAGGGTGGGGTGGTCTTTGTGAGGCTCTGAAGAGTATAGGAAAGACAAAATCCTCTCATCACTGCTCAGGTAGGCCTTGCCACACTAAGGGGGGGAGGAGGCAAGGGGATTACCTACACTTGAAATGCTACAGCTTTGGTGTAGGTAGTGTCTACACTGATGGGAGGGGTTCTCCCATCGGCCTAGGTCAGTGGTTTTCAAACTTTTTTTCTGGTGACCCAGTTGAAGAAAACTGTTGATGCCCACAACCCAAGGGAGCTGGGAATGAGGGGTTTGGGAGGGGCTCAGGGCTGGGGCAGAAGGTTGGGGTGCGGGGATGAGGGCTGCAGGGAGGGGGCTCTGAGCTAGGGGTGCAGGCTCTGGGGTGGGGCTGGAGATGAGGGGTTTGGGGTGCAGGAAGGGGCTCAAGGTTTGGGGAAGGTTCAGGGCTGGAGCAGGAGATTGGGGCACGGGCTTACCTCCGGCCGTTCCCGATCAGTGTTGCAACAGGGTTGCTAAGGCAGGCTTCCTGCCTGTCCTGGCACCGTGAACTGCACTGTGCCCCGGAAGCGGCCAGCAGCAGGTCCAGCTCCTAGGCCGATGCGCGCAAGCAGCTCTGCGCGGCTGTTGCCCGCAGGCACTGCCCCCGCACCCAGCTCCCATTGGCCGGGACGTGGCCAATGGGAATGCGGAGCCAGTGCTCGGGCAGCGTGCGGAGCCCTGTGTCCCCCCCGCCTAGGAGCTAGACCTGCTGCTGGCCGCTTCCAGGGCGTAGCGAGGTGTTGGAACAGGTAGGAACTAGCCTGCCTTAGCCGGGCAGCACCACTGACGGGACTTTTAACGGCCTGGTCGGCAGTGCTGACCAGAGCTGCTGCGACCCAGTGCCTTACATTCCGTGACCCAGTTCTGGGTTGCGACCCGCAGTTTGAAAACCACTGGTCTAGTACTATACCTCCTTGAGAAGCAGTAACTAGGTCGATGGAAGAATTCTTCCGTCGATCTAGCGCTGTCCACACAGGGATTCAGGTCATCTTAACGCCTTTCAGGGGTATGGATTTTTCACACCCCTGACTGACGTAATTAAACTGTCCTAATTTTCTAGTGATGCCCAGGCCCAGAGTTCAGTATCGAACAGTGAGAGTGGAACTCTAATCTCTCAACAGTTGTTTCCTCATCATCCGAGTCCAGAGTGTGATATGACCCAACACAGGTCATTTAGCACCCAGGAAGTCAGACATGTAGTCTGTCCTCATTAAAAAACACAATCCAACAATTTCCCCTAATGAATTGTGTAGTACTTAGGGAAGGAACTTTGCACTGTAACAGCTATTAAATTATTTTTATCTCTGCAGTGAAATTCCCTCAAGGTAGTAGATGCAATAAAGCAGCTACTGAGTATACATACATTAAAGCTCTTATTAAAGTCCACATGCTGAAAAGATGCAACATTGGTAACAGAGTAAGTATTCACAATCAAAACCATTTTGCTTATGTGTCTTATTTTTAAATAGGTGAAAAAGGATGCTTCTAAAAGCTGATAGTCAAGATTCTTGGTTAGCAGTTGCCTCTATTCTCTGGATTAATGTATCTTCATTAGAAATAGAGACCAATTCATGTAGAATCAAGTATTTTGTAAAGTTTTGTTTTCATAACTAATTAATTGAACCAACAGAACCTTGAATCTCTAGGACTGTAGGGTTGGACAATAGCAGTGACCACCACAGAACTGAATTGTTTGGACAAAAACTTCATGGTCTGTTTATGGCAACTCTGTCTGAAAGCAAAACCCTATCTGAAGTCAACCAAATTCTAGCATAATTTTAGAGGCTGAATTTTGCCCAAAGGACACACCAATAAAACCCTAACCGAAAATTTACAGTTACTATTCTAATCACTAGAAATCAGAAGTTTAGGGAGATACGGCATTTATTTCATCAACATAAAACTAGCACATAAAAGTTGCACAATCTCACAAAACTCACTCACCCGATAATAAAACAAGAGACTGCAGTTCCTAAAAAGGCATAAGCCAGAATAGACCCCAGATTCCTGAAAAAGTGTCTCTGTATGAGAAAAAAAAAAAGATATTATAGCTCAGCTATGTGAAAACTCAGACATCAACATGTTAGCAATATAAGGAAAGAGCCTTCTACTCTGGGAGGAAATAATATTTTCAATCTTACTATGTAAATCTTCTGTAATATTTAAACCAATTTAATGTAAGTCCCACGTGAATCACATTTAAAACCTTGCGGAGCTTGTTGAGACCCAGCTTTATAACCAGATGCTTGTGTGACTAATGTAACAGAGGGCCAAGAGTTTAAAAGGAAACTGTAGGTGATGACCCCAAGTCACAAAATGCAGTCCTGAATTCCCATCCCCCAATATTCAGAGGTGTTCAGATCGCAGTTTAGGTTTGGGCTCATCTCTCTAAAAGTAATTCACTGAATGCATACAATGCAGAGGAAAACCAGACAATTCACTGGGATATATTGTTTATCTTGCTTATTCAATAGCAATGTTCAGGGGTAAATAATGTAAGATAGCAAAGAATCCTGTGGCACCTTATAGACTAACAGACGTTTTGCAGCATGAGCTTTCGTGGGTGAATACCTACTTCGTCGGATGCAAGTAGTGGAAATTTCCAGGGGCAGGTATATATAAGCAAGCAAGAAGCAAGCTAGAGATAACGAGGTTAGTTCAATCAGGGAGGATAAGGCCCTGTTCTAGCAGTTGAGGTGTGAAAACCAAGGGAGGAGAAACTGGTTCTGTAGTTGGCAAGCCATTTACAGTATTTGTTTAATCCTGAGATGATGGTGTCAAATTTGCAGATGAACTGAAGCTCAGCAGTTTCTCTTTGAAGTCTGGTCCTGAAGTTTTTTTGCTGCAGGATGGCCACCTTAAGATCTGCTATTGTGTGGCCAGGGAGGTTGAAGTGTTCTCCTACAGGTTTTTGTATATTGGCATTCCAGACAGCACGTAATTAAAATAGCATTCTATATATTTGGTAGTAAAATAATAAACTCTCTCTTAAAACAATCTAACTGTTTAGAAACAATGGATGAGACTTTCTAACTTTGCAAGAGGCACCACCAAAGAGACACTTGTGCTCAGGACTGCGGCACTAATGGAGATTGTACTCTAGCGGTTAGTGATGCAGCATTAGGCCGAAAGTGTCATGGTTACCTTCGCAGAAAGTGCTTCCGCTTACCTTCTTCAAGCTGTACCCAGCATGGAAAATAATAGGAGGTAACAGAATGTTGAAGAAAACTTCTGGGTCAAATGTTACCTTTAAAAAAATGTAAAAGCCTATTTAAAAACAAAAAAAGAACAGAGTACACAGACAGCGGTTGCCAATAAAATCCTTACAATTTTACCATTGGAAGTAGTTAATGTTAACAAACAATTTGCTAGGTATTTTCTCTACTACCCATGAAGTAACATTATATATGTGCAAAGGCAAAGAAGATTTTAATAGAGACCACTGTATTTGGAGAACTTTGGTATAACAATATATTCAGGGTTTTTCTAAAGTTTAACAGTCCCAACTGGCAGCCCCCTCTGTGAACTAGAAACACAGAAATTTAGATTCAAAAAGTGCTGTATAAAGCCCCTTATCATGGTATCAACCATGATATTTCTGCAGAATTCTGGTTCTTATTTGTAGCGCCAACACTATTTACACCTTTTAAAAATACATCTTTTGCATATAGTTGCCATATAAGTAAGTCACCCAAACCACAGGTGTGTACACACACACACTTTCTTCAGTAGAAGTTGTAAGTGTCAAGTCCCAATGAAAGCCAGGCCAAACTATTCAAGGCAGCAAAAGAATTTAAAATTAAAGATACACCAGCAATTGTAAAAAGTCAGTGATCAGTACTACTAGAAAACTGTTTTGTCTAACTTAGGGTTCGTATGTAAACTCCCAGTTTCAGATATTTTACATTTGATGGAAGGGGGGGAGAAATGAAACCAGTTTTTCCTTGAACATAACAGAACTAAAAAAATAGAGAAGAAAAATCAAAGATGCTAAGTGTAGAAAACTCCCTATACTATAGGACTGAGTTGGACCTCAGTAGCAATTAGTGTCTTGACGTCGCTCCATAAATGTTAGCTAATTATACAGAAGTGGCTTTGGTTATACTGAGCATACATTAATTCTTGAACTGTTATGAAACGACACGTGAACACTATGATACAAAGAAGATACAATTTTGCCAATGAATGCTATACAGAGGACACTTTTGAATTAGTTTAAATAATTTAGTTCTATTACATCTGGAAATACAATACTTAATATCATACCACACACTCAGTTTGGAGGAGAAGAAGGGAAATGTGGGTAAAAAGAGCAGTGTTAAACAGGAAATGACACCTATGCAGCAGTCATTCACAAAATCTCAACTATCCTTACCTTTCGCAACATGTCATTCTGTTCCACATTGTGTATTTTTCCAGGGCTTATTTCTCCTTTAAGGGTGTACTCAAAAAACTTTCCACTGACATTGACCAACAGCGTTGTAAATGGTCGGTCCTCCTGGGAGCAACTGAATGGCTTGTCATGGCCACTGCTGGAGGGAGAACCGTATCTCAAGATCACGCCAACAATGAGTCCTGAAAGATAAAATGTTTTTAAGAGTCTGTAATAACATGACTCTAACAGAAGCGGAGAGTTGCTAGATTCAAGTATCACTCAGTGCACAATACATGGAAGGGTACCTTGTGGCTACACACATACCATGCACATATTTTGTAGTGACCGACTGTTGTTATTGCTGTTTCTAAATTAGGGATACTCAAAGAAGGTCAGGATTAAAGATGCTGGTTTCAATTTAACTGAATAGCAACATTAAAAAAGTGAAATCGTTCCTATTTCTTTCTATGTACTCCTCTATCATGGGGAATTATTCTGAATTGTGCTGAAAGCCATATAATTGTAAAATTCAGAAAATAAACCATTTTACATTGGCAACATCCCACAGATATACCAATGCTAACAAATACCAGTTTTAAAATACTTTGCAAGTTATTTAATTGAAACATACTGTGGCAAAATAGATATATTTTTCACTTATAGAATAACATGAAAGCATCACTGCTATACTTCTGCAACCAGCATCAGAGAGAGAAAGAGGGAGACATTCAGTGCATTGCAAATTTAGCAACCAATCATCCAGACAATATGCACCAGAAGCTCGCTGCACTTCAGCAAGGCCATTTGCTAAAAGGATTTCCATTTCAGTTAAGAACACGTCTCCATCTTTCACAAAGATGAAAATAAACACAGTAAGATGGTGCATTGCTCATATAATACGTGGAAGGGAACGTGAAAGCTGCTCTAAAGCTTTAGAGGAAGACAAATTACTCAGATAGCCCAAAGAAAACAAAAACTATTACTAGGGAAAGATATATAATAGTACAAAGCAGGAATGATTTGTACCTTCTCAAAATATAGTGTAAGGGAAGGCTCATGCAAGGAGGTTGGATAAGCACAGAATGGGATTGTGATAGTGGATAGGGATGGAGCACAATCTTTTATGCTCTAAAAGAATGAGATTTTAATCTAGCACTGAGAATCCACAGGAACGATCTCAGTATGAACTGTAGTCAGCAAAACCAACCTAAAAATATAAAATCACCACTACTCATGTCACGGGAAAACGAACAAATTGCCAAGCCTTTGGTCAAGGTGGTTATTTCTAATATCACTTGTGTCTAGCCACTGTTCCAGGTGCCAACTGCAAGGTGAAGATGAAGATAGAATGTATTGATAAAAAAGGGTGCTTTTGTCAAAAGTAGTAAGAAACTGAATGGCAACCTCAGGTCATCTTTGCTCACTGTGGGCCTGATCCTCCCTTTCCCTGCCCCACAGAAGTTTGTTTCCCCTAGACTGCAGCCAACTGAAGTAAATAAAAAATAACAGCCAAAGGAAGGATGAGATAACAGAGAAGCTTTTTATTTTTACGGCATCAATCTTTCAAAAGGTTAAAAAGCAAAGAACCTTGTCCTCTTAAATTCATAGTAGAAACGCCAGATTTCAGTTAGCAACAGATAGCATACCAGATCACTGGAATAAGTCTCAAATGCCTGTACACACAGAGTCACACATGAATAGCATAGAGCATAGTCAGCCTCGCAGCCCACTGTTTTCATAATCAACAGAAAGTGTCGGCAACTGAGAAATTGAAAGGCATTGATAGAGGTTATTAATTGTATTTTCCAGGCTTCTTTTGCCTGGCATCCAGAAAAAGAGAAGAATTTATATTGAAAATTTGCTATTGTACAAGCAAAACAAGCTGGTGTTGTGATCTAGCAGCAATTAACTGTTATTGAAAAATTCCAAAAAGAGTCACAAAAATTCATGAGACTGATTTCTTATCAACACCAAAACATTCAGGCAATTATATTTCACATTTATATTGAACTCTTAATCCCCAATTATCCCAAAGCATTTTACAAACTACAAAGAGGACACAAGAGAAATGTGGGGCGGATGGCTATGGTCAGTCAACATACAGCACCCTACACAACAGTTCAGGCACGGGAAATTCGGCCAAGCTTAATGGTGAAAATTCTCATAGCTTTACACTGTTATCTCTCCTCACACTTGTAGAAAACTGTGTGGATAGAATATTTTGTTTTATTTCATTTTCTGAGAGGATGATTTTCAACATTGATAAATAATTGTTCTAGATCAAGATAGCGGAAATGAACTGCAGCCTCACTTATTGTTTACTAAATTTTAATAGATGCAATTTTATACAGCCTCCAGCAAAGAGGAGGACTGTGACTACAGCTAGACTGAGGCTTCAACTTGGAAGACTGTTTGTATTTGATTTTTGTCTGAGATGTGGAGATGAAGCTTCCCTCTTTTAGCTAGACCTGGAAAGTACCATCATCTGCTTAGCTCTCTACACACAGAAGTTGGAAATTCCCCTTGCTATTGCATTAGTCAGTCCTAGTGCAGTGTTGTACATAATCTTATTATAGAATTGGACCCAATCCTGTAATCAAACTAAGGCAGTTCATTTAAAAGTTTTAGGTGAGATCTATTTATAACTAATATGCCTCTTTTAATGATTAAACAAAGTATGTTTAATTTGTATATAAATAAAAAATGCAATGCAATAATTAAAGCAGCCACCTGGAAAGTACCCGAAAACATGCATGTATTTTTTCTGTACTAATGTAACACCAATGCTCAGCTGCAGCTGAACGGGGATTCACACAATATAGCCACGTCTGGAGCCACTCTCCTCACAGCACTGAGTCTGGCAACAGTAGGCAATATCAGAAACCAAGTTCTCCAAATGTCCACCCCTGCTTAAAAAGTTGCTTTTCATTTCTTATCTCTGGGTTTCCATTACCTGACGGGTGGGTGGTCAGGAGAAGCAACACAGAATGACAGAGGGAGAGTGCAGACAGACGGGGTGCAGATTGAGGAGAGTGTCATAAATAAGGGCTAGTCTACACTAGAAGCACTACATCAGTATAGCAGCACCAATGCAGCTGTGCCGCCGGAGTGCATCTGGTGAAGATGCTCTCTGCTGATGGCATAATGAAACCACCTCTGCCAGAGGCAGTAGCTATGTTGGTGGGAGAAGCTCTATTCACACCAGAGGATAGATCTGGGTAATTTACGCTGCTCAGGGGGGTGACTTATTCACACCCCACAGCAACATAAATTATACCGAAGTAAGTGGTAGTGTAGACCTTGCCTACATGGAAATGGGCATAAATGAGGAAGAGACATGGATAGGGCCTCTCCTATCATTTCATAAGATCTATGGCTAGCTGCATCAAAATTACTAGCATAAGTGATTAATCTACTGGGGGTTTAAATAGACCAGCTAAAAGAGGGGGGCGGGGAATCTGATCTTATCTTGCAAAGAGATATTTAGAAATAGTTTGGACCCAAGACACAGGTTTTGTAAATAAAAACCTACGTTAAATACCTATATACCTGCATCACGGCAAAAAACAGACAATCCCACACAATGTGGACAAGGTTATACTTTAATCTTTGAAATGGCAGCCATCAAAGCCCCGAGAGGCAACAACAGAAGCTAGTAAGGAACACTTTATTTGAATAGTGGGAAGCCAGGGAAATTCCATCCCCTTAATTATACAAGAGGTGGAAATTACTAGGCAGAGCTAGGCAGAAACCAGCTTTTTTCCATAAGAAATTCTGGTATGTCAAACTTTGTCCAGTTCCAAAATAGAATGAAAAACATTTTTTCCAAATTTTCCATTAAATGAAATTTAAAAAACCCCACAAAACCCATTTTAGATCAAAATGTTTTGTTTTAGTTTTGCCATATCAAAATGTTTGAGATATAAAATTTCAAAATGAAAAGTTGTTTTAAAACAAAAATATCCAGCTGTTTCACTTTGGAAAATGTTGAAACAAAATGTTTCAACAGCATCAAAGTATTTGTCTCCTGCCCCCTACCTCCCACAAAGACAAAATTTTGTCAAAATCAACACATTTATGTGAAACATTTTGTTTACAAAAAAATGGGCATTTTTGTCAGAAAATGTCTGGCCTGCTCTAAAAGGTACATGTGCTTTGCCGTATCAGTTCAGAAGATGGATGGGCTTGTTACCAAAGCACAGAAATGGGCTCTATTTTAGGCTCTGCCACACAGTTTTAATATGACCTTGAGAAAGTTATTTAACTCTTAGTACATCTGTGAAGTAGATGTATTTTACCAATCAAGAAAGTGAGGTGCATAAAGGATGAATTCATTAACACTTATCCAGCATTTTGAGATCCTCTGGTGGAAAATGTAGAAGTATTTTATTTTCTGCTACATATTCAACCTTCTACATGCCCTGGTCTGGCTTAGAGACCTTTGTGTTGCTTTCACATCTCCCTTCAGACATATGACAAATAAATCAACTCTGAAAAGATGCCACATGCCATTAAGTTTACTTGCTTGTGATAGGGCTGCATGCATACAAAACTTTAGAGATACTTACTTTTAGGTAGACTGATCATTTTGATTTATAACAACATCAGAGAGGCTGGATTTGCAAGCCCAGCGCTGAAATTTATATATCACAAGGAATACAAATTCATCTTTTACACAATATATGGCTTAACCAATTCCAGAAAAAGTGTGACAGAAAAAGAAGCCAGATTTAGCATTGCTTGATGGACAAGTTGAGTAATCCTGGTTTACTTCAGCATTAATTGCTGACATGTTATCACTAAGCATAAATCCACTAGAGCTTGGATGCCATTACTCTGTTAGATAAAGCCTTAAGGATTCTAAAAGTAATTTTAAAAAAGAGTCTATGCAGCAAATTGCAGAATATGTAGTGATTCTGTTTCCTCATTATGAGGAATCTTTGGTGGAGAGTTAATTAAGAACCAGAATCAATACAGAAAATACTTATCTGGAGGTCTTTAGGAGGAGATTTTACCTCATAAAAAGAGCCAGGAGCCTCTAGGCTAGGGTCTCAAGTACAGTATTGAATTTTGGCTACGTTTACACTGCACAATTCACTCAGGTGATTGGCACCCAGGTCACCCGAGCTTGGGGTGTGAGCAAAGCCCTGCCCACATTATCCTCATTCACCCATTCATGTTTGGGGGCCAATCCTTTGTGCTAAGATGCTCAGGAGAACTTGTCTGTCCTTCAAGGGATGGGATGGATGGCGGGGGGGGGGGGGGAAATCGTGGAAAGGCACTGGAGGACTATCAGCACTCGAGTAATTTAGCCTGCATTCTCACTGCAGAGTGGGTGGATTCCAGCCTGAGTTCAAGCTGAGCCCAGCAGAGTAAACTAGCCCAGGCTTAAAGCACCTCCACAGCTGGGTCAGAAGGTATTCTGTGTAGATGGTCAGAGGGTTTGGGTTGAAACCACTAAGTGCCTGAGTTAATTGTGCAGTATAGACCTACCTTTCCAGTGCTCCTAACCTCAGGGGTCAAATAAGGAACCATTGCAAGAGGAATCTCTTCTGTAAAACTGCTGGAAAGAAGCTAAGACATTTCTTGTATTGAACTCAGGGGAAAATGGTTTGACCCAAGACGCTGAAAAAACTAACTGGCCAGAGGGCATATTTGTGTTACCAGACACAGCAAACTGAGGTCTTGTCCATACTACACTGTTAAGTCGACATAAGGCAGCTTATATCAATCTAAGTGTGGAGACGTACATACTGCAATGCCTGTCCTGCCGATTTAAGTCTGCTGCTACACCAATATATCAAAACCACCTCGATGAGAGGTGTAGAGCTTATGGCAACAAAGTTAGAGCAATGCAGTGTCAGTGTGGACACTGCATTGCTTATGTCACCCTAAGTGGCCTCCAGAAAGCGTCCCACAATGCCCATTGTGACTGCTCTGGTCACCAGTTTGAACTCTGCTACCCTGCAGCCAGGTATACAGGCATGTGTTCCTCCCCCTTTACAGTCCCAGGAATTTTTGAAATTCCTCTTCCTGTTTGCTCAGCATGGAGAGCTCACCGTTCAACTACAAATGGTGATTCCTATACATATACAGTGACAATTGGTGCATCTGCATTATAAAATTAACGTATATACAGCAATCATTACTACAGCACAAGAAAACAAACAATGCCTGGGACAGACATTACTGGAGCTTGTTGTCAAAATGCTCCTTCAGAGCCTCCCTGATTTGAATAGCCCCCCCATTGCCCTCCAACAACCCTAGTATCTGGCTGCTCAAAAGCAGCAGCCCAGCCAATCCACCCCAATGTTCCACCTTTGCGGAAACGTCTCCCCCTTAGTTTCACAAATGTTATGCAGAGCACAGAAGGCTGCTATTATCATGAAAATATTTTCCTCACTGAGGTCTAACCTGCCAAAAAGGCAGTGCCAGTGACCCTTTAATCAGCCATTTGTCCTTATTGAATTTCATCCTATTTACTTCAGGCCATTTCTCCAGTTTGTCCAGATCATTTTGAATTTTAATCCTATCCTCCAAAGCGCTTGCAACCCCTCCCAGCTTGGTATCATCCACAAACTTTATAAGGGTACGTCTACACTACGGGATTATTCCGATTTTAAAGAAACTGGTTTAGTAAAACAGATTGTATAAAATCGAGTGCACGCGGCCACACTAAGCACATTAATTCGGTGGTGTGCGTCCACGGTCCGAGGCTAGCATCTATTTCTGGAGCGTTGCACTGTGGGTAGCTATTCCGTAGCTATCCCATAGTTCCTGCAGTCTCCCCCGCCCCTTGGAATTCTGGGTTGAGATCCCAATGCATGATGGGACAAAAATCATTGTCGCGGGTGGTTCTGGGTAGATGTCGTCAGTCACTCCTTCCTCTGGGAAAGCAACGGCAGACAATCATTTTGCGCCCTTTTTCCCTGGATTGCCCTGGCAGACGCCATAGCATGGCAACCATGGAGCCTGTTTTGCCTTTTGTCACTGCCACCGTATGTGTACTAGATGCCACTGACAGAGGCGATTCAGCAGCGCTACACAGCAGCATTCATTTGCTTTTGCACGATAACAGAGATGGTTATCAGCCGTTCTGTACCATCTGCTTCCATTGTAAGTTGGCAATGAGATGACGGTTACCAGTCCTTCTGTACTGTACTCTCTGCTGCTGTCATGGGTGCCCCTGGCTGAGGTCGGCCGGGGGCGCAAAAGACAAAAATGGGAATGACTCCCCGAGTCAATCCCTCCTTTTTGATATTTAAAAATAGAATCAGCCCTGCCTAGAATATGGGGCAAGTGTACTAGAGAACCAGTGTATCAGAGAACCAGAGAGCACAGCTGCTCCGTGTCAGATCCCGCAGAAATGATGAGCTGCATGCTATTCACAGGGGGTGCCCCTGCAACAACCCCACCTGTTACTTCCCTCCCCCCCAGCCTTCCTGGGCTACCATTGCAGTGTCCCCCAATTTGTGTGATGAAGTAATAAAGAATGCAGGAATAAGAAACAGTGACTTGTTAGTGAGAGAAAATGAGGGGAAGGCAGCCTCCAGCTGCTATGATAGTCCAGACAGGACAGAATCTTTTCTTTACACATGAAGGGTGGGGGCTGATGGAGCTCAGCCCCCTGTTGCTATGATGAAGATGGTTACCAGCCATTCTGTACCATTTACTGGGAAGTAGTAGCGCTCATGGGCTGATGATGAGGACGGATACCAGTCTTTCTGTACTGTACCATCTGCCACAAGGCTGATGATGACGATGGATATCAGTCATATTGTACCATCAGCCACCAAGGAAGGGGGGCAAGGATGCTACAGTTCACTGCCGCAGCATCGCGTCTACCAGCAGCATTCAGTACACATAGGGGGGGTGACATTTAAAAGAGTCAAGAGACGATTTTTTCCCTTTTCCTTCTGGGGGTGAGGGGTAAATTGACGAGCTATGCCCTGAACCACCCCGGACAATGTGTTTGACCCTACAGGCATTGGGAGCTCAGCCAAGAATGCAAATGCTTTTCGGAGACTGCAGGAACTGTGCGATAGCTTGAGTCCTCAGTCCCCCCTCCCTCCCTCCATGAGCGTCCATTTGATTCTTTGGCTTTCCGTTACGCTTGTCACGCAGCAGTGTGCCGAGTCCCTGCTGTGGCCTCTGTCTGGAGATTTTTTAAAAATGCTTTGGAATTTTGTCTTCTGTAACAGAGCTCTGATAGAACAGATTTGTCTGCCCATACAGCAATCACATCTGTACGGTCAATGCTGGAGCTCTTTTCGGATTTGGGACTGCATCGCCACCCATGCTGATCGGAGCTCCACGCTGGGCAAACAGGAAATGATATTCAAAAGTTCTCGGGTCTTTTCCTTTCTACCTGGCCACTGCATCCGAGTTCAGATTGCTGTCCAGAGCGGTCACAGTGGTGCACTGTGGGATACCGCCTGGAGGCCAATACCGTCGATTTGCGGCCACACTAACCCTAATCCGATATGGTAATACCGATATTAGCGCTACTCCTCTCGTTGGGGAGGAGTACAGAAACCGGTTTAAAGAGCCCTTTATATCGATATAAAGGGCCTCTTAGTGTGGACGGGTGCGGCGTTAAATCAGTTTAACGCTCCTAAAAATCGGTTTAAACGCGTAGTGTAGACCAGGCCTAAGTGTACTCTGTATGCCATTATTTAAATGGCTGATGAAGATATTGAGGAGAACCGGACCCAGAACTGATCCCTGCGGGACCCCACTCATTATGCCCTTCCAGATGACTGTGAACCACTGATCGGTTCCCAGAGAGTAGTTTTTTCCAACCAGTTTTGTGCCCACCTTATAGTAGCTCCATCTAGGTTGCATTTCCCAAGTTTGTTTATGAGAAGGTCATGCAAGACAGTATCAAAAGCTTTACTAAAGTCAAGATATACCATGTCTACTGCTAGACAGCTATCAGGCTGGTTTGACATGATTTGTTCTTGACAAATCCATGCTGACTGTTACTTATCACCTTATCTTCTAGATGTTTGCAAACTGATTGCTTAATTATTTGCTCCATTATCTCTCTGGGTACAGAAGTTAAACTGAGCGGTCCGTAATTCCCTTGGTTGTCCTTATTTCCCTTTTTATAGAGGGCACTATATTTGCCCTTTTCCAGTCTTCTGGAAACTCTCCCATCTTCTGTTACTTTTCAAAGATAAATCACTAATGTCTCCGATATCTCCTCAGTCAGCTCCTTGAGTATTCTAGGATGCATTTCATCGGGCCCTGGTGACTTGAAGACATCTAATTTGTCCAAGTAACTTTTAACTTGTTCTTTCCCTAATTTAGCTTCTTCTGTTCCTACCTCATTTTCACTGGCATTCACTACATTAGATGTCCAATCACCACCAACCTTCTTGGTGAAAACCGAAACAAGTCATTAAGCACCTCTGCCATTTCTGTTATTATTCCCCCCCACCCACCCCTTTCAGTAACGGACTTACCCTGTCCTTGGTCTTCCTTTTGCTTATAATGTATTTGTAGAATGTTTTCTTGTTACCCTTTATGTCTCTAGCTAGTTTGATCTCCTTTTGTGCCTTGCCCTTTTTAATTTTGTCCCTACATACTTGTGTTATTTGTTTATAATTCATCCTTTGTAATTTGACCTAGTTTCCACTTTTTGTAGGACTCTTATTTTAGATCAATGAAGATCTCCTGGTTAAGCCAGGCTGATCTCTTGCCATACTTCTTATTTTTCCTACGCAGTGATAAAATGATAACTTATAATTATTATAAGAGTCAAACATAATTTCTGAAATTTTTTTTTAGAATTTACTAGGTGCAAGATGCTTTCCAGAGTAGCAATGTTCAACTTAATTCTCTGATAGCTTTTACACTGGCGCCTCACTAAGGCTACAATTTTTTCATGGAGATCACCGAATCTGTGACTTTCAAAGATGTCTATGACTTCAACCCCGGTGGCTGGGAGCTGCAGGGTCCCATCACCTGTTCCAGTGGCAGAGAGCTGTGAGTTACGCCCACTGCCTGAGGCAGCAGGCCCCCAAGCTCAAAGCCACCATGGGCAGCGGGGGTACCCCGCAGCTCCCCGGCTGCCGGGATGGGGGTAGGGGATCCCTGGCAGTTCCCCGGCTGTGGGCAGGGGGATCCGTGCAGCTCCCCGGCCCCACAGGAGACAGGGGGACCCTGGAGCTCTGAGTCCCCATAAGTGGCAGGGGCCCAGGAGCTCCCAGCCACCCCACAGCTGCCCCAGCCCCTTCCCATTTTATCATGGATATTTTTAGTGAAAGTCACGCAATGGTCACGGGCAGTAAAGAGAAATTCATGGAAGCCCTTGACCTGTCCATGACTTTTACTAAAAATATCCATGACAAAAATCTTTGCCTTATTCCTCACACGCAGAAACATACAATTGAAAATTAGAACAAAAAGGCACCTCAACATTGTACATACAAGACGCCAATAGGAGACTGAGAAGTGCAACTGTAGCACATCTTTCTTTACAACCATTTTCTGAGGAAGAGATCTTTGGCCTGGTATATATATTTGCAAAATAACAACAAAAATTAATGTGCACTTTGAATAGTCTGCACATGTCATTCAATCTAGATAATACTATGCAGTAAACCTTTGGTATATGTGTAAAGTAAGTGCCAGAAAATATTAACGATAAAGTAAAGTTTGTTGTAATTATAACATACTTTCCTCCCGTTTCTTCACACACACTTGGAAAGGCATTCCCTACAGCCCACCATAAGCTCTTAAATTACTCTTGTTCTCATCATTAGACAGCAGGGATGAGGCACAAGAGAGTTAAGACTTCAAAAATGAAGAGAGTGTGAAAATAAGGAATAAAACTTTAAAATGGTAACTGGATGTTTCTGAACTGTGAATCATATTAATGGTTGCAAAGGATCAGCTATTAAAGAAATACCTGCAAGTCAGCAGGACTGGACAAGCTACAGCAAAGACCTTGACAAGAAATGAGGAAGAAAACTGCTGAAAAGGTAGTAATCATTTCTGATAAGTCTTCGGGAACAGGTGAGGTGTGACACAACTAAAGAAAGGCAAATACAGTGCCAGTCTTTAAAACTTGAGACTCAGACTTATACCCAGCTGTACTGTAATAACCACATAATTGCATTTAAGAAATAACAAGAGGATCTGTGTCAACACTTGAAGGAATCCAGCGTGCAGTAATTAGATTTAATGGGTTTATGGGTTCATAAGATATACCAGACAAGCCAGCTCAAATCTTAAATTTGGAGACATCCAGGAGGTTATGCCACACCATCTCCTTCCCATCTCTTCTAGCCAATGCTTAATGAAAGAAAATAAGATTGAGCATACCAAAACTTTCTTTTTTGCAGGATCTAGGAAGAATCTCTTCATCATTCGAATACTGACCCAGAGAATTTTTATTTTTTTAAGATGTTACAGATTAGGGGGACTCAGGGAACACAGTGGACAAAAATTATCTTGATTTCAGCAGGACTTTTGAAGCAATTTTATAAAAAACTTGAGAAGTTAAAAAGATACCTCAAGACTATAAACAGCATAGTACAAAATATATCCTGACTTACCATCGTATGTCTTATAGTATTCTACAAAGGCAGTATAATATTTTCCATTTTATATGACATATGAACTATTGTGTACAGTAGATTAGTTACATACTACAATGTAGTTTAAAAGATGCTTGACAGATACAAGCAGAAAGTAGTAAAAAAGAGTGCATTTTCATTCGGACCAATAGAAAAATGGTGGGTGAAAGAGTGTGATCAAACACCCAGCAAAAATCAGCCCTGGAATTTGCACTTTTTATTTTAAATAGTCAGCAATCTGGAGAACATTGTTCATTCCAGCGTGACTGGACTACCACAGTTATAAAGCATCAGAAAAAAAACCATTAAAAACACCGGAAAAGGATCAAAATTGCATACCCATTATGGCAAATGTAGAGAGATGAAAAGATAAAGGGATGCTAGCCACCAAAGTATAGTAATATCTATGGGGTCAAAATGATAGCCGGTAGTTATACAACTGGACTCTGCTATTTAGAAAAAAAAGTAAAGCAGAAAATATATATATATTATATATGCTACAGTGCAGTGGTTTTCAGACTGGGGTATGTGTACCATAGGGGTACGCGAACTCTCGTCAGGGTGTACATGAGAAAAATCCTGTAATGGCAGACAGCATGTTTTATTTTAGTACAGAGGTTTTCAAACTAGCGGGCATGGAGGAACACTCGGAGGTGTGAACTGAGCCCTGCCTTGGAGTTACTATTTTTGCTTGCACCCTTCCACAGCCCACGCTTGCTGGATGGCCCGCTGAGGTGAGTCAGGGGTTGCAGGTGGCGCTCCCTCCCTGAGCCCTGCTGCACAGGGCTGGCCTGAGCCACCGGGTGTGGTCACCTCCCCCCGAATGTTCCTCTGCACCCCCCTACAGAAAACCTCCAGAAGCTCTTGCTAAATGGATGGCAGAAATCGGGGGGGGGGAAGAGGGGGTTGGGGAAGTTACCCCTCATGCACCCGCTGCGTGTTGCCTATTCAGATTGGGGAACTCAGTAGACTACATTATTTGGAAAGGGGTACGCAGCCTAAAAAGTTTGAAAACCACTGCTATCGAGTATAGGAAGTTGAAGACTTACAATACAAGAGACATGTGGTGTACTGGTACAAGCACGGAACTGTGAGTCAGGGCTCCTGAACTGGTCACTACTGACTCACCAGAAGAACTTGGACAAATGACCTCACTTAAAGAGACACCATCAACTTACAGGGGGCAGAGAAAGTGGGAAAATCAGAATGTTTTGTCAGAAAACATTTTTATTTATTTTTATTACAAGTAACACCAAAGATTTCTGTAAGTGAAATACATTTGAGAAATACCTACTTTTTCTGTTTGTATACTTTGTAAAGCAGTTTGTGTTTACTCAATGGTTCCCCTGTATAGCAAATTCTCCCTGTTCATAAGAATCCTCCACACAGGAAAAGGGTAAGCAAAAATAGGAATGGGATTCTGAAGACAACGTTTATCAGGAAGGTTCAGGGGCAAAGGTAGTACCTGAAACTACTTTTAACTGGCTTTCTGAAGTTTACTAACTTTGAAGTTGACAGTGTCACTGTAACCTCGATATCGGTTTACCCATTTGAAGAAGAATGATTGTCATGATTAACAAACATGAGTGGGAACTAAGGGATCTGGGTTCTAATTTCAACTCTGCCACACAGACTTCCTGTATAATCTTAGGCGAATCTACCTCAGTTTTCCCACGGGTAAAATGGAGATAATACTTCACTTTTAAAGCACTGAGATCCTGGGACAAAAGGTGGTATTGGACCAACTCCTTCTACCTTTATTAGTTCTCATTAAAATTCATGCAAGTTTTTGTATGAGTGAGGAGTGCAGGAGTTGGCCCAGTTATTCCCTTCCATCTAAGAGGAGGGAATAATGCTATTCACCCAACCTTAGTACAACCACACTTTGAATATTGTTCTTTTTAGGGCCCCCCATGGCCACACTCAGTACGGTCTAGCTTTTCAAAGACTAACACTAGATAGTAGCAAAATCTGGAGAATGTGACAGAAGTTTATTTAGCACAGAGGAGAAAAAGAGAGTCAAAAAGAGGAAGGTTCAATAGGGTAACCATGTACAACAAATCTGGAGAGTGATTAATAAGATAGGACAGAGCCTTTTCTTCCAAGAGTGAGCAAAATGGCCAAACTATAGAATAAATAATGTTACAGATTGTGAACATTTGGTGCATCTCAGCCATGGAAATAGATAAATACACCACATTTATATAACTCTAGAGACCATTATTTCTGGGGCGGGGCGGGGGAGAGAGAATTTGGTACTGTACCTTTAAATTTCTGGAGACTGCTTTCTGCACATACAGGTAGCCATTTTGTGTGGGGGACATACACATTTTAGTTTAAGAGAACAGCCAAACATAGAAAAACAATCTTAAACAAACAAGGTAATCCTTCCTAAAATTCCAGTAGCTCTCTGTATTATAGGAAAACATTACAGGTACCTGCATGGGACACAGTCAAAAACAAAGATCCCTGTGGGATTAGTGCAGAAAAGAACCTGCTAAACCTAACTAGTCTTGGAAAGTCTCCCATGGGCCAGCCACTCCATTATTTATTATTGTGAGATAATTTTACATTTAGAAGAATTTCCTACTAGCAAGTTTTGACAGTTCATTGGCTCCAGTTGAGAACATGTAAGCCACAGCTTGGAAAGTAATTAGAAAATTAATGTCAGAATCTGGTAACGTTTTATCTGACAACTATGCTTTTCCTCCAGCCATTCCCATACACAAGAGTAGGTCCAAAAAATAAATATGCCATGTTTAAGATCCAACTGAAAAGTAATAATCAACTAAGTGGAAGTAGTCAAAACTGCAACTGCTTACAAAAAAATATTTGATGACACTAACCTTTTACGCAAACCTAAAGCTTTACAACACAAAATCGCTCTGCTAAAAATAGGCTGCTTCCCTTGCTCCCAATTAAATACTGAATTCAGCAATTGTGAAGTTTTATCCCTTCAGTATGCAAGTCTCTTCCTTCGTTCTGAATGTACTGAGAGGTCACTCAAGGGGGATGATTCAGTAGAATTCTTAGGCTTGGATTTCATCCCTTTTCTGCTAAATTTATCAGCTCTATTTGGCACATAATAGAAATAAAATAGCAGATCCAAATGATCATTCAGCGTTTGTTCCAAGAAAAGCTATTGCCATTCTTAAGTGCTTTACTAAATAGCTGGATTATGAGGCAGTGAGGGTGGATTCAGAAGTTGGGACACGAGTTTAGGTTTCCATACTCCCAGCTGAAAGGTATTATCAGAAGCAGCATTAACTTTATTTCCTTGCTTTGGGTATTTATGTGTGACAATTAGTGTGTGACAATTAGTGTATCAGACACACATGTTTACTGTTCTTTAATTCAAGGAAACAGCAATACCATTCCATTCATTTGAATGGATCAGTATTATAATGTTATGAAATTCTGGTCTGCTTATGAAAACAAACTAAGCCTTGTGTCATGAACAGTAATACTCTGCAGTTCTCTATTGCTCCTTTGACCAGAGAAACTCAAAGCTCTTGACAAAGAACTCACGCCTCTTGTTCTTAATTTGAAAGATCAGTATATCATCTGTTACTATTTTGAGTTTACAAAACATGAAATGCATTAGTTCATTTAGGATTTCAGTCTAATGCCTCACAAAAGATTTAAAAACTAAAATTAATGTTTTGCTTGCTACTCAAGTCAAGGGCAATCTAATTACAATAGACCAATCGCACCCAGCTGAAAATATCTTTCACGTTTCAGACTTCATAATACATCAGGAGTTTCATTATTATTTGTACTAGAGAAGTGCTTTAGGTTCCAGCTGAGATCAGTGCCCCATTATACAAGCTACTGTAAAGATTCATGTTCAGAAATAATCTCTGCCCTAAAGATCTTACAATCTTTGGCCCAATTCTCGATTTTGATTCATGCAATCACAAAACTGAATTGGGATCCAAACAGACAAGAGACGTAGACAGGAAGCATTATCTCCATTTCACAGAAGGGAAACAGAGGCACCGAGAGATTAAGTGACTTGCCCCAGATAATCTAGGCCAGGGATCAGCAACCTTTCAGAAGTGCTGAGCCAAGTCTTCATTTATTCACTCTAATTTAAGGTCTCGCGTGCCAGTAATACATTTTAACGTTTTTAGAAGGGCTCTTTCTACAAGTCTATAATATATAACTAAACTATTGTTGTATGTAAAGTAAATAAGGTTTTTAAAATGTTTAAGAAGCTTCATTTAAAATTAAATTAAAATGCAGAGCCCCCTGGACCGGTGGCCAGGACCCAGGCAGTGTGAGTGCCACTGAAAATCAGCTCGCGTGCCACCTTCGGCACCCGTGCCATAGGTTGCCTACCCCTGATCTAGGATGTCTGTGGAAGAGATCTGTGAACTGAGCCCAGATCTCCTAAATCCCAGTCTTGTACGTTCGCCACAAGACCGTTCTTGGAAACTGGGTTATATAATAGAAATCTCCAATCCTTCATTACTCATACTGTTCTAGAGATAATATATATTATATACTTAATCATATCTAATCAGCTAATGTGTATGCTATTGAGTGAACATCACTAGCTTTTATGTACCAGCATCAGAGAGGTTTGATTGCAAGTACTTCGGAAGCAGAATTGATTGCTCTTGTGATGCTTTTCAAGGCTAAAATTAGTCTCCTCTATTTCCCCAAAGCTAAAGACCACATTGGTTTAAAATAAAAGTTTTGCAGGTTGAAATTGCTTCCCATAATAGATAAATATAAACTTAAAAAAACACTTTTAAAGCTATTTCATACTACACTGTTACTTTAGATTTCAAAAAGACCTAGCTATTGAGTTCTACAATTCTGAGGAGATATTTAAAAGTTATGTGATCAATGAAACAGAATTAAGACCCACTTACAGAGGTTTGGGTTTTTTTTTTTTAATATAAAAACCATGTAAGAAGTCTCTGCAGTCTGATGAACTGAGTTATTTCTTCTGACAGATGAAGCCCTAAGCATGGAAGGACTGTGACGTGTGGGTATGTCTACACTGCAGCAGAAAGCATGCCTCCCAGTCCGAGCAGACGGACATGCACTAGCTCCACTCGAGCTGGTGCACTAAAAATAGCAGTGCAGACATTGCAGCACTTGGGCTGGCCACCAAAGCTCAGAAGAACCCAAGCCCCTGGGTCCTAGGCTGGGTGTCTAGCCCAAGCTGCTGCCCAGGCCACAATGTCCACACTGCTATTTTAGCACACTAGCTCCAGCGGAGCTGGGCCATATCTGTCTACCCAGAACAGAGGTGGACAAACTACGGCCCGGGGGCCATATCCGGCCCTCAAGATGTTTTCATCCGGCCCTTGAGCTCCCACCGGGGTGCAGTATCCGGGGCTTGCCCCACTCCGCGCAGCTCCCGGAAGCAGCAGCATGTTCCCTATCCAGCTCCTATGAATATGGGCAGCCAGAGGACTCCACACACTGCCCCTGTCCCAAGTGCTGCCCCCACAGCTCCCACTGGATGGGAACCATGTCCAATGGGAGCTGCCGGGGTGGCGCCTATGGAGGTGGGAGCATGCAGAGCCACCTGGCTGCACCTCCACGTAGGAAACAGAAGGGGGACATAAGGCTGCTTCTAGGAGCTGCTTGAGGTAAGCACCGCCTAGAGCCTGCACCCCTAACCCCTCCCATGCTCCACCCCCACCCCACCCCAATCCCTCTCCCACCCTCCAAACCCCTCAGTCCCAACCCAGAGCACCCTCTTGAACCCGCAACCCCTCATCCGCAACCCCACCCCAGAGTCCACACCCCCACCGCACTCTGACCCCTGCCCCAGCCTGGAGTCCCCTCCCATACCCTGAACTCCTCATTTCTGGCCCCACCCCAGAGCCCACACCCCCAGCCAGAGCCCACACCCCCACCCAAAACCCAACCCCCAATTTTGTGAGCATTCATGGCCCACCATACAATTTCCATACCCAGATGTGGCTCTCGGGCCAAAAAGTTTGCCCACCCCTGACCCAGAGGCTCCCAGCTGCAGAGTAGACCTATCCTAATCTTCTGCAGAATAAGCACAGCCTATCTGCTTGTTCATTTCAACTCTAGTGATCAATTTACAATTTCAAGGCTATCTTCACAAGGAAAGGTTATACAGACTTAAAAAAAAAAAAAAAAGCTGAGATTCTCCTTCACAAGATGCCAACAGTAGTTCTGTTACCAAAAGGCTTGCATGGCCACCCTCCAATTTAACATAAGTAGGAAAGGCGGGAGGGAGGAGGGAGAATTAAGCAGGACTGCGCATTGGGTGGAGTCTTGGGGAGATTTCTGGGTAATACCTTTGTCAAGGCTGGACAGTTTTGTAATTTTTCCTTACTTATTTGTCCACTTTTTTATATGTACTACAAGCTCCGGGTTGGGATACTTCAGTAAGGAGGAAAATAAAAGGTTCCTTTAAAAAAAAAAAAAAAGGCATATCCTTTAAGAATCTGAGGGACCCAACTTGGTTTTCTCATAGCAAGCTTCACGGTAATACCATGTGGCCCCTCAGATATTAGCAAGAGAAAAGTTTACTTTAAAAGAAATAGAAATGATTTAAGATTTTTTCTTTCACTTTTTCAAAACATAAGCCATAAAACTTCAATAAAGGCTTCAGAGTAACAACAGTAGCGTAATACCTGAATGTTAGCCTGAAATTAAATAAACTAAACAATGAGATTCAATGAGGAGAAGCAATCTCTTCTCTTACCAGCTAACATTATTGCAATGCTTATTCCAAGGGCTCTACACATAGAAAAATATTCATCTCTCCACGGTTTTGGCTTCAGAGAATTCACGATAGTTAAAGGAAGAGCTGTTTACTAGAGATAAGGATTCTGCTAATCTTCAAGCTTTAAAAATATATATATTTAATCTCCAAGTCCAGGCCTTCATTCACTTGATAAGCTTCTATCACTGTTTAGAGTCTTGTATGTTAAATAAAATACCCCAAATCCATTCATTCTAAATCAATAAACCCTTCTGTGAGTTGCAGTGAGCCCAGTAAAAATGAGGGGGAAAGTTTAGACTTTGCATAGTGCTATTAAGTGTCTTGTCCATAGAGTAATTCGAAAGAGCAAAAGATGGAAAGAAGCTGTAAGAAGGCACAAGTGAACTAGAGTCTGATTAAGACTTAAACAGAAAATGGATTTTCAATTGTCTTCAAGACAGAATCCCCAGTTCCCATCTCTTCCCCATTTTTTTTCTCCTTGACCTTTACTGCTCCAAGCAAGTAACCCTTTGTCATCAACTAACCGCAGGTATCCTACAGTCAGAGCTCTCAAGTTTAGCAGATTTTGCAAGATGTTCCACATTCTAGCTGAATCAAGCTCCCTGTTCTGGAGCAAAGGGGAGGGGAAAGAGGGAGACTCCCCATCAAAACACCTTGTAGCCTAGGGGAAGGTGCACTGTTCCAAGAGCCAGGAAATGGTGGAATTCTAATCTCACCTTGGTTGCTGCCATTTACATTGGGGTGCTCCTCATAGCTCTTATTACTGACCAAGGCCTCACACCCCAACCCTAGAAGGTAGGTAATTATTTATTAGTCCATCCCAAAGTTAACAGAGAGATTACACAAGTCTCTCCATGCAGAACTGGGAATAGAATTTAGGTCTCTAATATGGCACACCCAAGTGTATTCCACTTAGCTTTTCAGACAGAATGTGCTAAATAGTTGCACTCTGGCTGTCCATTCCCCTCCCAGACACTGGAACAGAACACAGAATACTTGATCTCTAATATTCTACTGCTGTTTAACAAATAGCTGTATAACACGCTGGCACTACATGTGTCTATCATGTACCTGTCTCATCTCTCTCACTCACACACTTCAATTGCAAAACAAAGAAAAGAAAACCGAGAAGCATTTCTTTTGTCTAGCAGTACAGAAAGGGATTGAGTAGGACAAAAGCAAGGTCAGCTGTCTGGCTCAGAAGGCTACCTTTTTTGTGCCTTATTTATAGCAGATATTTTAAGTGATTGCTTTGGTAAAAATAGTGTATTAAAAAGAGCTAGGAAAAATATTACTGTAAAATGATTTTTGTTGAAGTTTGAAATAGAAGAGCAATTTTATGGAATTTCAAAGTTTCTGATGAATTCGCATGAACTCCAGGGGGAGATGGTGCTTACAGTCACACAGCCAGTCGCAAGGCCAAAGAACACCGTCTCTAGCGAGTAGCATCCAGAGTTCCTCGTTATCTAGAATCCCCACACAGCCCTACAGCGCCAGGTGAGGCCAAGTAAAAAAAATCAACAGACTCAGTCATATCTGTATCACAGATATCTGCTCCTGCTCAGCAGAAAGATCTGGCAGCTGATACATACTGCAGCTGCCAACATCTCAGTGACTCAGCTTGCCCTTGGTGTTGACTGGACTATGGTGTGGGAATACTGAGGTGCAGGAACTGTTACACATCCCTCTCCCATTCTTGGGGTGGAAGCATCGTAAATCTACCCCCTGGCCATTTCTGTCCCTGCCTGACATTTTAAGTGTGTATAACTGTCTACGCATTTACTTAATCTCGTGCTTTCTCCCTTGTACCAAGCAAGTGAGATTTAAAGGATGCAAAAATTGTAAAAAGTGAATGGGTAGGTTTCCATGTGAAAACGTTCACCAGTTTTGCCAAACAAGCAGGAACTAATCCCCACAGGTAAGGGACAAACAGCTAGGAGGAGAGTTTCTCTCCCTTTTTCCCCCGTAAGTAATGGACATGGAGTATGTTGCTAGGGCCAAAAGCACCTCCATATTTACACTTCCACAGCCTCAAGATCTTGCTTCACACAGATACTTCTCTTCTAGCACTAGCTCTTAAACACTAACCAAGACTGCCTCAAAAAATCTGTCACCGCCATTTCTTGTGATTTGGCTTGCACCAGCAAAAGCACAACAGTGTGACTACTTATAATCAGTTCTGTTATGCTGGTTTAACTATACAATGTAAAACTGTACTGATGCAACTTGTGTGTAGACAAGGCCTTAGAAAACTACAGGGTATGTGCAAGTCATCAACCAGGAACATGAAACACTCCCACTTCCTGCTAACCCAAGGAACAATAAACTGGGACTCACTCAAACCTACATCTTTTGTACAGCAGAGCATTATTAGACCGTGACGCCAATTCCTGTTACTCTCATTGTATAATCAAGTTGTTTTGCTTATTTGAATACCCTTTTCAACTTTGCGGTTTGATATAACAACACCGCATTACTGCCAAAGCACCACTTTCAACATGATCTTGTTTTACCTGTTCGTTTAGGTTTTCCAAACTAAATAACATCCACATACACATGTTTTTAGCCAGCTTAAAGAAGTGTTCTTTGCATCAAAACTTCTAACAAAACAATTGACAGTGCGATACACATACTAGAGTTAAACTTAATTTTCATATACAATATGTTTTAGCCATTTTCTCTAACCTACATCTGCCAATATCAGCCTTAGTCATAAAAAATCCTTACTGTAAGAACATTTCTTTTTAAAAGTCTGTTCTAAGAAGTTATCTAATACAAGAATATAAACACAATTATTGTTTCATATAGCTATCAGGTTGTATCACACTGCATCACATGTTGAGATAACCTAAATCTGTCAACACTGTTCACCAAGAGACAGTTATCCTGAGGGAATGTGTGAGTCATTACAATGAGTTTTTATTTTTAAGTCATGTGCTAGTGATGGTGTTCTATAAGAAAGCCTAAAAAATTGCTTTCCAAATGTCCAACTAGTCCTTGAAGTCTAATTTCATTTTTAAGTAGAACTTGATGCAAAATATGTTACAATGTAGCTGTTTGAGAGAGGGGATGGTCTTCTTGGGTGTGTATAGGTGGAACCATCACAGAAATAGATTTGTTCTGGTGTTTGAATCAAACACCAAATATTTTGACAAATTTGTTCACAAATTTAAGAAAAAAAACTCCAAACAAAACTCCATTCAGTATTGTCCATTCACTGGACAATTCCCCAGGGTGAACAGATGGTTCTCACCTGCCCTAAGACATAGCTCCTCTATGCTTCTTGTAGAGTCAGATCTCATCCCTGTCCTAGGGTGTGACTTTATTAAATAACAAATGATAAAGCAACACAACATCCAGTCCAAGCAGATGCTTGGCTTCCCCTAAGATTCCTAGTTAAATCCTAGCTCTGAACCAAGATCTGAAGCCTGCTTCATCATTTTTTTATTCTCTCCATATTTGGCATTTCCAGCATGCATTGTAGGGTGAGGCCAACTGCCAGTGGTCTCCAGAATCCATTCCTACCCTGCAGGACCCGTGTGGAGTTTGCCCACTTGTCACATTACAAAAAGTTTTAAGGCAGACCAAATTTTAGTCCTGAAGTACTAGACAGGCCAACTGAAACCAGCTTTGGGTCAGACCTAGGGTTGTGTGAAATCTGTAGAAGTTTTTAAAAAGTAAGTTAAATTGGGCTGAAACTTATTTGCAGAGAAGCCTGTGAAGACTTGAAAAGCCACTTAATATGAAAATTATACTTGAGAATTTTGAAAGCTCCAGCAGATTTAAGCGATGCCTTCCACACCACATAGTTTAGAACAGTGTTGCTCCATCTTTTCAGGATGCTAACTCCTTATCTGAAGTTAAAACATTTTCATGACCTCCCTTACATTTACAAATAGAGTGTGTGCGCATGTGTGTTTGTGCGCGTTTCTTATTATAGTGACCCTGTTTTCAGTTTATGAAGTCTGGCATTTGGGGGTGAGTTTTTCCATGCCTGCTTCAGGATGAAAATTTTTTGAAAATTTTCAGCCAGAAGATTAGCCTTGTTTTAAGAAATGGCTGAGAGAAAATATTTTGTTTTGTCCAGGTTAAGATATTCTGGCAACCTTTATATGAAAAGCTCAGGTGTCCACATGCTCTGTAACAGGGACTTGAAATGTGTGTCAGGGATGTGCCTTTTCCCATCCCTGTGAAAATCTACCCAAATTACAAACCTTTGAAAAAACTCCAGTTCACACATGCCCAGGCGATTCATAGATTATAAAGCCAGAAGGAACCATTGTGATCATCTAGTTTGACCACCTATGTAATACAGGCCACAGGACTCCTCAGAATGAATTCCTGTTTGAACTAGAGGGGAGATAGACAGACAGACTGGAGGTGGGAGTACATTGGGACAGGGTGCCTGGGAGTGAAGGCTGGCAGGGCAGATGGAAACTGGGACTGGCTGGGCCAAGATACAAAGATACAAAGTTGCGGGGGGGCGGGAAGGGAATGAGGGTGTGGATGGGGATCAGAAAAAGAGCCAGGAGGAAGATTGGGACAAGGAGCTGGGTGTGAGGGGCAGGGGAAACGCTGGGATTGTACAAGGAGGCAAGAGAGGTAGACTGGGACTGGAGCCAGTGGGGAAGAGACTGGAAATGGCTACACAATGATACTGGGAATGGTTAGAAGATTAGAGCCCTGCAAATCTGCGGACCATTTTTGCAGATCGGATGCAGATATAAATTTGTCTCTGCGCAGGGCTCTATAGATGAGGATGATGGGACGAGAGACAGGACTGGGACAGGTTGGAACGGATGGACAAAAGGGATTAATGGGGGAAATGGACAGAAGTATCCATGCCCACTCAACAACTCTCCCCTCCAGAGCCTGAAATGAAACCCAAGATTCCCATGTCTCACCATTCCTCTGCTGTCAGCAAATGTCTGTGAAATGCACTGGCCAAGTGTCCCATTCCCCTCTAGGGCTGCTCTACATAGAGGAGGAATATTTACTAATGTTATCAGTTGTTCCATTAGCTCAAGAGGCAGAGGCCTGTGAGGTGGCTCTGTCTAAAGGTTCTAGTCCTGCTGATGAACCATGTGGGTGTCACTATGATGGAATTTGGGTTTTTTGAGCTTGCTTGTTAAAAATATATATAAGAAATAACACACCCAAAACTACATCAAAAGAACATTAAGGATGCTAAGTCAAGCACTCAAAATTTATGAAATGCCAGAATTCTTGTCTCATTCAGTACACAGGATGGACCTGCTCTGGACATGGCTTACAGCTGTAGAGCGAAGGAGACTGTTGCCTGCAGGACCCCTGCTTCATTCACTGTAGAAGTTGGAAAATGTGTAGTGAATGAGGCAGGGAATTGCAGGAAGAACAAAGAGCCTCATGGTTAAGTCAGACAAATGTTAGAATCCATTTCTCCAGTGTATCTCTGCCTCTGCCACAAAATTCCTGTGTGATACTGGGCAAGTCACTTAAACCAAACTTTTCACAGGTGGCCACTAATTGCATCTTCCTCATTTTCTGGATGCCTGACTTGAAATGCTATGGTCTGATTTGCAGACACACTGAGCACTCACAGCTGCAACCAAAGTCAATGGGAGCTGTATAATGTAGAACGCCTAGTATTCTAAATTATTAAATTCTTGATGTCTCAAATTAGGCATCCAAAATTCATGGATACTTTTTACCTTAATGTCTCTGAGCTTTACTTCCTCACCTGTAAAATGGTAACACCACCCCTTCGCAGGGATACTGTTAAGATTAATTACTGTTTGTGAAAGACTCAGATATTGTAGTGATGAGCTTCACAGAAGAGCCCATGAGGAAATTAATAATTCTGTCCTCAGAGCATGGTTTGAATAGTGGCAGTAAATAAGGCATGGAGCCACACATTGAACTAGGATAAAATAAAATATGGAATAGCTGTTCATTGGAGCACTGTGAAGTTTGTCATCATGTAATTAAAAAGACTATCATAATGCATATGCAGAAAGGGCAAAATTAAGGTTCACAGAAAATGTCAGAATCAAGGTTAACTAACACAAGTGTTTGACTTTGCAATCTTAATGTTCTTTTAAAATAGGGATTTTTTAAAAATATAATATACTACTATATTGTTCCTGAAGGAGTGTGACATAGCACAATTTCTCTTTTAACAAAGTCCTGGAGTTTGCAACTTTTCTTGCCAATAATATATTATTCTTTACTTGTATTACAGTAAATGCCTAGAGCCCTAGTCATGGACCAAGACCCCATTGTGCTAGGTGCTGTACAAAGAACAAAATGACTGTCCTATAAACTTAGCAAGTTCTTACATTTTACCTTTTCAAAGTATTGATACTTGTTTAACATTTCTCTGTCAAGACTGAATAAGATCTCCATGGCTTATGAGAGATATATCTATTTGCACTAGCACAAAAATATCTGGAATGGTCACATGTTATGTTGTAGGGCAGCAGCTGTCCAGAGACTTAGTGTTTCTTCCTAGACATCACTGTAATTACATGTGACTAAGAACACTGAGGATAGAGCCACTAAACTGCTTTATCAGTATACTGTGTAAAGGTTTTAACTTCTTACTGACCCCCAACTACAGGGTGAGCATATATAACAAAGATGCAACACAAAGTGGAATTTAAATGCATAACATTGTGGTACTATTTTTTTAACTTGTGAACATAAGGTTCAGGGATAATTTCAGGCTGCAGCAGGGCATGTAATCCTGATCCAAAATTGCAAATGTTTTCCTTTTTTAATTGTCCTAGGACAGCATGATACACTTTCCCATGAGGAAACGCTCATAGCACTATTTGCATTTGATGAGAGAAGTGTGGCTAGCATTGGACCCTTGAACTACTAATACCTAATTTAGAAGCTCTTTTCGGGAGGAAGAAAGATGCGATCACACAGAAGAAGATGGGAAAAAAAGACAAAAAAGAATGTAATACTACAACAGAAGACAAAGATAGTTTATCCCAATCCTGGACAAGAAAATAAAATTTGGGCATCAGGTAGCCTAACGAGCAATAGGGGAATAGAAAGGCCATATAAATTAGTCTATGCTAAGGAAGGGAAAGAGTGTTATAATCATTGCTGTTAAGTATCTGAGCCCCATTTTCTGTCATCAGTGGGACACTGTCCAATTGCAATGTATTTCTAAGTGAAGTATGACAAAATTAATTCTTAATATTGTTTATATTCTAAGATAGTTAAGGAAAGAGGATACAAGTCATAAATGTGGTAGGGAATCACATAGGTAAAGATCTCTGGAAGGCTGAATTGAATCTTCAAGAAAATGTAGAGTATGACAAAGGGTATAAGGAAGAAATCAGGTTTTCATTCAGCCACCACATTTCCTCTACCATAAGTAAAGGACTAGAACAAGTTCATTCTAGAGCAGGGGTGCCCAACCTGTGGCTCGGAGCCACATGCGGCTCTTCAGAAGTTAATATGCGGCTCCTTGTATAGGCACCGACTCCGGGGCTGGAGCTACAAGTGCCAACTTTCCAATGTGCCAGAGGGTGCTCACTGCTCAACCCCTGCCCCAGGCCCTGCCCCCACTCCACCCCTTCCTGCCCCCTCTTGTGAGCCTGCAATACCCTCGCTTCTACCCCCAAGAGCCTCCTGCATGCCATGAAACAGCTGATTGCGAGGTGTGGGGGAGGGAGCGGGAGGCGCTGATCAGCAGGGCTGCTGGTGGGCGGGAGGCGCTGGAAGCCAGGAGGGAGCTGCTGACATATTACTGTGGCTCTTTGGCAATGTACATTGGTAAATTCTGGCTCCTTCTCAGGCTCAGGTTGGCCACCCCTGCTCTAGAGTATGGAGGATTAGAACTTCTGTTTATACATAGATTGAGCTATGCCACCCCATGGTTAGGACACTGCTAACCGTTTTCATTGAACATAAAAGGCACCATTAATGCAACTGGCATTAGAAAGGCAGTATAATCAGAGCCTGGAAACCAAGAACTCCTCAGCTCAAATGCTCATTCTGCCACTGGCACTGCTATCTTGGACAAGCCATTCTCTCCATTACAGAAGCGCCGGGGGAGGGGGTGGATGGATACGTCTCTAAAAAGAAAGGAAGACAGGAAAGGGGAACCAATGAGAGAAACTGACAAGGACAACATTCTGAACACCGACATCTCCACTGCATATAGAGTTATGTGTGTATTACCAACGCCATTCCCCGCTACCAATTGGGAGGGATGAGGTGGGGAAGAGGATACCATAATGTTAAAACAATTTCATGGGAAATTAAGTCTGACTGGCCTAGATTTCTCTCTTATAAATCCACACTATGGTTTCAATGTTGAAGTGCCCATTTACAGTAAAAAACAAAAACAAAAAACCAACAAACCAGGTAACGTAAGACAGGAAGGTACAGCCCACTTCAGAGTCTACATATGTCCCTCTAGGCTTTTGTTAAAACTCTGCTTCACATGGCTCTTCTGATACCAACTGAAATCATTCATGGCTAGATTTATTATTATTCATTTGACAAAAATCCAGCACCGGAACACTCCCCTCTTTCCTATTTCTTTCCCAGAACTCTTTATGCTCTCAGTAAAACTGAAACACACTACTCCTAAAGCCAGCACAAACACATCACAAGATACTGCCAACTAAACAAATGTACTGAACAATCCATTCACTCATCCACATTGGAGTTCATCATTCCAACTTGCTCTTCATACTTCACAGATGTTGTTGTTCTTATGAATGCAAGCTTTCTTCCTTTGGCTCTCACAAAAGCAGTGATAGCAGTACAATCAAGGGAAATCGAAGCTTTCAGGAAACATTTCAGAAATTTGCTGCCCAATAGAGTGCTTGTCCAAAAAAACATGCTCATTTTAAATAAACAGAAATCAAAATAATGATTTGAACTTAGGAAGTTTAAAAATATATGGAGTCCTGAATTTTTACTATGAAATCATTTGATCATTTGGACTGCCGTTATTTAAAAAACGTTGTATTACAGTAAATTGTAAGACCCTTCTGCTTTGAATTAAGTATTTTTTCCTTTCTGTTGAGTTCTTGTTTTTTTACCCTACCTCGTGAATGACTTTCTTCTGTGATTAAGGTAGAGCAAGGACAAATTTTTTTAGGCTCAACAAAGGAACTACTATAATTTGAAGGTGACCTGCAAACAAAATTGGGTTGATGCTCCTTTATGATTTATGAAATGATTTGGGGGTCAAAAGTCAAATTTAGTGGTCAAATTCTAGGGTGCAATATAGACCAGTGAGTGGCTGTGTCACTGCTTGCCCTGTAACCCTAAGTGCTTTAAATATTCTGTTGCTGCAGCTCCTTGCTTGGGATGCTCACGGTAAGCAATGAGCATGCACTCTTTCTGTGTATGTTGTGCAACCCTGATCCAGTACTCTGGCATCAGTAGCTTGCCTCCTGCAGCAGTCACTGCCTGGTTTCCACCAACTCTGATTACAAGATGACCCCAACAAACCCCAGTCCCAAATTTTCCCAAAACCACGTGCTTGGCAATGTTCAGCCCTTTCTTGGATCATTCAGAGGAATAATAAAGTTCATTTACTCCTCTAAAGAAACAAAATAAACAGCTTATCAGTGTCACTGAAGTAAACAATCAATTCAGTTCAAACACAGCACTGGGTTGCTTTAGATTAAAAGTAAAACAAGTTATTAAACTTTTAAGTGATGCCAAAAGAGGAGTAAAGTTAGCAAGGAGTACAAACCAAAGTAAAAATACACTGCCTAGTGAGTACGGCATAACAAAACTACAGTCTTGGTTCAAGGTAAGATTCTTGCCACACTTCCTTTCAGCAAGATGGCTCACCACCCCTTTGGTTAGGATCTCCCACAAAGCCTAGAGCAGGGGTCAGCAACCTTTCAGAGGCGGTGTGCCGAATCTTCATTTATTCACTCTAATTTAAGGTTTTGTGTCCCAGTAATACATTTTAACATTCTTAGAAGGTCTCTTTCTATAAAGTCTATAACATATAACTAAACTATTGTTGTATGTAAAGTAAATAAAGTTTTTAAAATGTTTAAGAAGCTTCATTTAAAATTAAATTAAAATGCAGAGCTCCCCAGACCGGTGGCCAGGACCCAGGCAGTGTGAGTGCCACTGAAAATTTGCTCGTATGCCGCCTTCGGCACGTGTGCCATAGGTTGCCTACCCCTGGCCTAGAGTGTTCAGTTCTCATTTTCTTAGGAGAAAGATAACTTAGGGTTCTTTGTCCTTCTCTTGTATAGTCCAGGGGAACCTCTGAAATGGATTCTTCTGAAGGTTCACCTCCAAAATAAAATTTCTTCAAGCCGTGAGGAAGGAGACATAGAGACTGGTGGTAAAGGAAGCTCCATGCTGTTTTTTTCCCGTGCTGGTGTTCAGCGTTGCCATCTTAATGACTATGTCACTAGATTTAGTAACTTTTTGGTTTCCTTTGCAAGAAAGTAAGTATCAAAGTGACCAGTGACAAATCTAGCAACTTTCAATGTCAATTATAGTGATATTCAGAGAAAGAAGTCATCAATATTTATAGTCACAAAATCACTCACAAGCAGCTCAATAGTGTTAATAAAATCCATTCCATGCTCTTCTTACTACATTCTGCTGGACAAGTCAATGTCCTCACATCTCAATTGAGCATGTCCTCAGAAGGAATCACATTCCAGGGCTTCTTGGGCTAAGATCACTATAATCTACAGGCGAGGAAAAGAAGTTTGTGGAGGCTAATTGAATACTTAGTTAAAGCCAGGCGCACTTGGAGAGAGCTTCACATTAGCCAGAGCTTGTTTTTACCCAAATGTGTTCTCTCTTGCTGCTCTGTAGTACGTAGCACACCCTGTGATACAGGGAAAGATGGCTAATGAGGCGGGCAGGGCAGAGAGGTTTGCCAGCGAGGAGAACCGCACAGATGGAAGGTGGGGTGGGATGAGACAGGGGCACTGTGGCTCCAGGAATTAAGCTCTCACTATAGGATTAAAGGTGGAGCTAGCTTGATTTCAGTTCTCCTTTACTCCTTTCCCTGGCTTGGCCTGGGGTGAGCTGCCCAGCTGTTTTCAGAAATGAAACCCTGGAAATGGGGGTAGGGGGAAGGGATTCGGGTAGCAGATTTTTGTTTTAAAATCTACTTTCTTGGCTCCCTGAAGCGCCGAGCTCAGGTCAGGTGAATGCCCTCCTCACTCTGGCTCTGGGCTCTCCCTTTCACCCACCTGTCGGCTCAAATCCAGGCTGGCAAGAGAGGGAGACTCAGCTGAAATTAACCAACCCCAGCCAACCTGGGCTGCAGTGTACAGAGCACACTTCCCAATGAGTAGAGGGCTACAGTTTCCCTCCCAATGAGCAGAAGCCGCCCCCCTGATGATGACAGTGTATGGTTGTAGTTGCTTCTGGTGTGCCACAGAATGTAGTAAGAAGAGCATGGAATAGATTTTATTAACACTATTGAGCTGCTTGTGAATGATTTTGTGACTATACTCACTTGTGTGTCTCTGTGTAATTCTCTGTTGAATTCTCTGGAAATTTTGTTCGGTGACATTTTTTACTCCTTTTGAGTGCTTATACTGCTACATCTAGTGACTTTTCAGGGTTTGTCTGGTGACTTCCTGCTACACGGAATTGGCAACACTGCTGGTGTTTGCTAAAATGCAAATTGATCTGTTCCTGCCCCTCTAATGCAAAGGAACAGCCACTTAACATCTGATTGCCAATCAACTCTGATTACATCTGGCTGGAGGCATCAGCTTGTCCTGTGTTTGGGGGAAACCTGTTTGCTCACTTCACAGACTTGTCTGGTAAACACATTTGTATGGTCCCTTGGGCATTGATCGTACCTATACCATGCAAGAATATTAATAATCAGTGTGTTGTTAGTTTTCCAAGAATACCTTACATGACATATCAGATATAGTTTATGACATTAAATGAATTGGAGTACACTGAACTGATCCGGCCAGCTGAAACGCTACCAGATATCAGGGAGTCCCTTGCCCTCCAGCACTGGGATACTCTAAGGCTACATTGGTCCTGCTGGAAGGTGTGTTGCAGCTATCAGAAACAGACATGGCCAGAAATACAGTCCACACTACAAACTTTGGCTGACATAAGTTACATTGGCATAAAACCACTGCAGTTAGTACATCACTTCTGCAGATGGATAGTTAGCTTCTTGCATTTGCACTCCAGGTACTCACCAGGAGTGAGTGAGTCGATGCACACTGTGGTGGACCATGGGTAGGTATCCCACCATGTAACTTGCCTCCATCCAGCACACTCTCTTTTGGGAAGTTTTGGCAATGTATGGTGAGGCAGAAACAAGTTGCACAGGTGTGAATGGAGAGCAAGGGGTCAACTTCCCAGCATGCAGCTTTCTCCATCCCATAATACCATTCATATTGCATAATTTTTCAAATTTTTAAAAAAATCCTGTGAACCCCTGTCCACCATCTGACAGAAGCATGGAAACGGGACAACTACATACAGTAACTCCTTGCTTAACGTTGTAGTTATGTTCCTGAAAATGCTATTTTAAGTGAAACAATGTTAAGTGTTTTCCCCATAAGAATTAATGTAAACGGGGGGTTGGGTGATCATAGGTTCCAGGGAAATTTTTTTCACCAAACAGAAGACTATATATAATATGTATGTATGTATGTGTGTATGTATGTATGTATGTTTGAGATGAGAATTGCCCCTTTAAGTATGTTGACCCTACTCTAAGTATATTGCCTTTTTAAGTAGATCAGCAAGTTGAGACAGCAGCTGCTGCCAGCAAGCTCTCTCCACCCTGAGCCCTGTCTTGTCCTGTCCCCCCACTCTGTGGAGATGGCGCCAAGGAGGTACAGAAGCAGGGTGAGGGGGACACCTTGACATTAGCACCCCTCTTTCCCTCCTACACAGCAAGCAGGAGGCTTCTGGAGCAGCTCCAAGGCAGAGGGCAGGAGCAGCACATGGCAGTGAGGGGAGGAACACCTGAACTGCCTGACAGTTGATAGCCTGCTGGGCGGCTGCCGCACTGGGAAATTAGGGAGTGGGGAGTTGATAGGAGGCTGCCAGTCCACCCTGGTTCCAAGCCCCCAGCAGCTAGCTGTAATGGGCTCTTTCTGCAAGCAAGTGGACAAAGCAGATGGCTGCCAAACAACTTTGTAAGAGAGCATTGCTTAACTTTAAATGAGCCTGTTCCCTAATTGATCAATAATGTAACAATGAAACAATGTTAACCAGGATGACTCTAAGTGAGGAGTTACTGTACTACTGTCATGAGCGTTGCAAGCACAGGATACAAGATTCTCTGGTATTTGCAGAGTCGCAGGAAGAACCACAGCAGCAGCAGCAGGGGAAATGACAATTTCCTGGAGGGAAGACTGCTGTGGGACATAGTGAAAACCAACTGAAGATTGCTGGTGGTGTTCTCTGAGCAGCTGTAGACAGTAGAGAGCCACTTCTGGGCTTGAGAAACAAGAACTGACTGGTGGGATCACACTGTAATGCAGGTTTGGGATGCTGAGCAGTGGCTGCAGAACTGTTGGATGCAAAAAGCCACATTTCTGGATCTGTGAGCTGAGCTCATCCCACCCCTCCAGCACCGGGACACCAGAATGAGTGCTACACTGACAGCTGAGAAGTGAGCAGTGATAGCACTGTGGAAACTTGCAATGCAGATTTCTACTGGTCAGTGGAAAATCATTTTGAAGTTGGAAAATCCACTGTGGGGGCCATTGTCATGCAAGTGTGCAGGGCCATTAATCATCTCTTGCTATGCAGGACTGTGACTCTCGAGAATGTGTAGGACATAGATTGATTTGCAGCAGTGGGGTTCTGGACCTGCAGTGAAGCGATAAACATCACATATATCCCTGTTGTGGCACCAGACCACCTTGCCACTGGGTACACCAACAGAAAGGTTTATTTTTCTATAGTTATGCAAGTGCTGGTGAATCACCACGTATGCTTCACCATCAATATGGGCTGGTCAAGAAAGGTGCATGACACTCATAACTTTAAGTACATAGGACTGTTCAGAAAGCAACAATCAGGGACTCTCTATCCTGACTGGCAGATTACCACCGGGAATGTTGAAATGCAAAATAGTGATCCTGGGGGACCCAGCCTACCTCTTACTCTCTTGGCTCATGAAGCACCTCGACAGCAGCAAGGAAAGATTCAGCTACAAGCTCAGGAGGTGCAGAATGACAGCTGGATACACTTATGATAGATTGAAGAGATGCTGGTATTGTTTACTCCCAAGATTGGACCTCAGTGAAAAAAATAACCCAATGGCTGCAGCTGCCTGCTGTGTCCTGCATAATATCTGTGAGACAAAAGAGGAAAATAGCCACCGGGGTAGAGATGGAGCAGCTGTCTGCTGAGTTTGAACAGCCAAACAAGGGCTATTAACATTGCTCAATGTGAAGGTCTGTAACTTGGGGAGGCCTTGAAAGAGTACTTTAACAGAAAGCCACAGTAATGCATTGTGGTGGATGATGCTCTACCTGGTCCTGCAGTTTGGGGGCCTGCTAGGAATTGAGCAGTGCTTGGCACACATTTATGATTTTAACACTGTCACTGCAGCTATTAATTTTGTGGTGCTCAATGTACATTTATGATTACACTGTGTTTGTCACGGTTCCTATGAGTTATGTCACAATGTACTTAAATAAGTAGATGCTTTCAGTCCCGTCAGGCATTCTACATTACATACTGCATGATATGTCGGGAACGAATAAAGTTTAACTACTTTCCCCAAAACAAAATTTTACTGAATAACAAAACCAATGCAAAAAACATTATGTGCAAGTTACAAAATAGCGCATTAAAAACGTATATTAATAGAACAGAAGTTAACGGGGCAAAAGAACATTCATGTCCATTTTGGCTACACCTACAGCAACTGTGGCTCTCGCATGTCACTGTGTATGAAGCTGTGGAGTGGTAGCAGAGCATAAGCAAACTAAGCAATTTCTTAGGGCCCTGAGCAGCTCAAGTGGGCTCCCTATTTGCTTTTTAGTATTTGCTTAGTTGTGTGTGGGGAAGCCCCCCAAAATATTCCTGCTTAGGGTCCCCAAAGGTCTAGCGCGGCCTCTGAGTGGCAGGGGTAAGTAGGTGGCCCCTGAGGTCATGTGGAATGTTGAGGGGATCTGTAGGTAGGCGCTGAAATGGAGTTCTCCATGGCCTGCAAAGGGAGGTGCCCCCATGACTGTTGACCCTATAGGTCCACCAGAGTCTGCAGTATCTGTGTTTGCTGCCAAAGAAGCCCCATTATGTCCTAGTACATCTCTCTCTCCTTTTCCTGCTAGGCCTCCTGGGCCTCCTCCTGTTCACTCCTTTCTTCTCCATATAGCCAACAATATTCATCCTCCAGGCCTTCTGCTTGAGGGCTGATGCAGGTTTGGCTTGCAGCATCTTGCTGCACATGTCATCCTGAGTCCTATTCTTTCTCCTCCTTATCTGGCTCAGGCATTCCATGGGTATGGAAGGGGAACCCCTCAAGGCCACAATGGCAGCAGATAGCGATAAAACACTCAGAGGTATCATTGTCAGTACAGTCACAACAGAAAATGAAAGTTAAGATTCAGACTTCCCTTCCCTAGCTCCACAAAATAAGCATGTCTTGTGTAAAACTTAACACTTCTGCCTCAGAGCACTTGTGCGGGGCACCACTCACAAGCATCAGCCATAGTGAATACAGCCCACCAAGGATAACAGAAATGAAGAGGGAATTGCTCAATTGCATGAAACTATGAGGATAGGACAATGGCACTGAATACTGGCACCATTTTCCACAGGTGGCAGTGATTTTAGCTAATATCTCACTCCTGAGGATACCAAAAGCACGGACTGCACAGCTGCTGCTGGCATCCCAAAGCTGCCTGGGCCTATATGCTGCTAGCCTGAGTACTACAATGGTGCTTGCCGACCTTATCGCCAAATGGCATGGGACGGTGTCCTACCGTGAAGGAAGAAATATGGCAGCCCTCCCTAGAAACCTTCAGGAGAGGATTGCAGAGTGCCCCGAGATCTCTCAAGAGATTCAAGATTTAAGGAGCAGCCCTGTGCAGACAAACAAATGGCTTTGCATGGCCCCCTCTGCCTAACTCTACAGGGGAATGAAAAGCAGATAACAAGTCTACCTCTTCGCTGAACTGCTACCTCTTCTAGCACAAGTAAATTAATGAAAAGTCAATAGGTGTGTTCTATGAAGTTGGGGGCATCATCAGTACAGCACTGTAATAGGAAATACATTTACACACATACCAAAGATTCCTTCCCCCACATGAGGATCACCCATGCTCAACTGCCGGGACTGAATGGATTGCAGTGGAGTCTCAAAATACGTCCTGGCTTGCTGCACAGCTGGACCCCTCAGCCTCCTCCTCTTCCACTTCCAACTCATCCTTGCTGTTCATGGCAGGGGTCTGCGTCTCAGGCTTCTTGGAAGTATCCACAGAAGTCTGCTGGGTGGCAGTGGGGACTCTGCCAAGTTGTAAAAGTGGCAGGTCTGTGGCTCAACACCGGATCAAGAGTTGGCCTCCCTGGCCTTCTGATACACCTGCCTCAGCTCCTTCACTTTCATGCAGCACTGCTGCTGGCCCCTGATATACCCCTTCTTCCGTATGCCCCATGCGATCTGCTCGTAGATGTCCACGTTTCTATAGCCACTCCCTAGCTGTGCCTGCACAGCCTCCTCTTCTCTCTAGCCCAAGAGATCCAATACCTCCTGTCTCCTCCAGGCAGGAGTGTGTCTGGAGCATGTAGCCAGCATGGTCAGCTGGGCAGTGGCACACAGCAAGGGAGAGCTGCTAGGCGTGCTCGTCAAGCTGGGCAATCAGGAAAAGGCATTTCAAAAATGTACTGGGTTTTAAAAGGGGGTGGTGGTAGTGACTTCCAGTCTCTGCAACCTCTTTGCAGTGGAGTACACAGTTGTGACCTAAGTGGCCAGTGTCGGCCATTGTGAGACAGCTGCTGGAGGACTGTTAGGGTCAACATAGGTAATGCAGTGTCTATATTTGCACTGCATCGACCTCCATGCACTGACTACGGCTCTACGCTGCTTGGGGAGGTAGTATTACCATGTCTCTGTACCAAGGTGCTACCATCAATGGGGGACCAATTTAAGTGCAGACACATGCACATCCAGGTCAACGCGAAGTGGCTTATGTTGACCTCATCTTTTAGTGTAGAGCAGGCCTCTGATCTTAATTGAAGAAATGGAAGTGTTTAATTTTAAAAACATCCTTTCTCCTCAGTTTAAGTTGAGTATTATCATAACCATGACACGTTTTGAACAGTCTGAATAAAAACCACTCCCCCTCACTCCTGTTTCAATTCCACAGTGCTTGATGATCTAATCGCTTCTCCTGTCATCCTAGTCCTCCAGGGTCAACAAGATCTGAAGTTCTAAAATTGTTAACGTGTTTGACCACCTTTCAGACCTTAATTATACAATCACAGATCAGCAAAGGGGCACAAAACCCACTTAAGCTTTTTCACTTTTAACACATTGCAAAAACACCCAAACACTGCTGAACAACTTGCAGAAACTCCACTGAATAGCTATAAAGGTTTTCATGCCAGAGACGCCTCTGGCTCCCTATTCCTGTCACTCCACATGAGCAGGTGTTCAAGACATGCTGGCAAGAGATTCTGAAACCCACATACACTAGCGCTTACACCCTTCCCAGTGTTGGTGCTGTTCCACTATTGCTGGAAGACTGCAACACACATTCGCCTGATATAGACAAGGCAGAGGAATCACAAACTCATCTCCCAGGTGAAGTTATGCAGACCTTTATCTAAAAGACTAATGCAACTTCTCCTATCTAGTCTTCCTAATGCCCACTTTCTTCCTTGGGTCCATTTAAAAAAAAAAACTGTTGCTAAGCTCATCTTCCTGACATAACATTGTGACCACATCACCCTCTCTCAAATTCCCTCCATTGACTAATTCTCTAAACCACAACCAATTCAATCTTTTCGTTCCCACCTAACGTCCTTCACAATTCTTCCCCTCCCTACTTATCGTCTCTGGTATCTGACTATATTGCTTCTACTATGCCAATTATGGAATTACTTCCATCACCCATTTCCCAACAACACTTCTTTCACAAAAACCTTCAAGCTTTCCACCATCCTGCCTCACATACATAAAACATCTTCATTGAACTTAGTCCATAAAGTTATTAACTCTGTCCTCACATCCCATTTCCACCAGCCTACTGGAAGCTGCCAAATTATAATGGCTAAGTAGAAGGCCAATAGAGACTACTTCTCACTCACACTCACCCCTTTAGTAATATAAACTGAATGTCCTAGGTGAATATTTAAGGGAGCATTTTAATAACAGCAATTTCAGAGTTACCCTTCTCCACGCCAACAGGTCCACGAAGTACAGAACCAACCAGGCTTTAATTATCTTTAAAAAAAAAAAAAAAAAAGATACAAAATTTGCTAGACTTCAAAATTCAGTAACCTGTGGCATGCATCTGTGAGGTTTGACTGCAAAATACTTTTTCATGCAGGGTAGTCCGCCTATGGCGCACAGACTGCCAGAGAATCAGTTGATTTTATTACCGGGGACAGGTTATAGTTATGATTAGGTATGTCGGTTAAGGTAAGAGTAATCAAACTGCATATGTACAAGGCATTATATAATGACTACAAGAGAAAGGAATTCATGCACACACAACTTTGGCTGCACTATGGCAGAGGAGGTGCACATCTGTAAGTAGCCACTTCCATAATCTCTTGTGGTTGAATGCACAGAACTGATGCAAGAGACCTGGGTTTTACTTCCAACTCTGCCACAGACTTCCTGTCTGAGCTTGGGCACCTTAGTTCCGTCTCTGGAACATGGAGACAATATTTCCCTATTTCACAGAAGTGTTGTGAGGGCCACTTCAATAATGCTGTAAAGTGCTCAGATACAAAGATAAGGGCCAGAAGTATATAGGTAGGATAAGAGACAGATTCTGGTTTAAATTTATCAAGTCTCCTGATGTGTTTTTATGCACTCAGTCTGAGATAACATACGAGTACTTCAAAAATATTCCTGGATTTTTTTCCTTTAAGGTAAGACTTGAGTCAGGCCAGATCTATACCAAAAAGTTGGGTCAATCCAGCTACATCACCCAGAGGACTGAAATATCCACACCTGTGAGCAAAACTGTTAAACCGACCAAACCCGTGGAGTAGACAGCACTAAAATGATGGAATAATTATTTTGTCAACTTCGCTACCTCCACTGAGGGTGGTGGCTTAACTACAGTAGAACCTCAGAATTATGAGCACATCGTGAATGGAGGTTGTCCATAACTCTGAAGAGTTCGTAACTCTGAACAAAACGTTATGGTTGTTCTTTCAAAAGTTTACTACTGAACATTGACTTAATACAGCTTTGAAACTTTGCTATGAAGAAGAAAAAACTGTTTTCCTTTCCCCCTTTTTTTTTTTTTAAAGTAGTTTACGTTTAACACAGTACTGTATTCTTTTTTTTTTTTTTTGGTCTCTGCTGCTGCTTGATTGTGTACTTCCGATTCCAAATGAGGTGTGTAGCTGACTGGCCAGTTTGTAAGTCTGGTGTTCGTAACGCTAACGTTCTACTGTACAGAAACAGGACAACCGCTCCTGTCACTGTAGAAAGTATCTACACAGAAGCACTGTAGCGTTTCTAGTGAAGTCATAGCCTCAGACTGTGCTCCCCTTTTGATTAGTTATCTACTTTTAGGCTACAGACACTGACTCAGAAAAGCCATCTGTACAACTCTTCATCCTTCATTTTGCTTTGATTTATTTTTTGAACAGCATACAAATACCAATTTATGCTAAACTATTAAGAAAAGCCCTTAATGCTCAACTCTGCACTAAACTGATGTCTCTTTACACTCAAAAGTAAATTTTGCTTTCTGTTTCTAACACTGAAAAATATAGTCTTTAAATGAAGTAACTGAATATGGAAGGCAATAGGAAAGCTAACTTGTCATAGTACACTGTGTACACATTTTAAGAACAAGAAACAAAACTAAATCACACTGTAAGCTACATGCTCATATCAGAAGCCTAAACCAAAGCACAGTAAGTCCTAGCTTACATACTACGCTACTGAATGGCAAACAGTGGTTTCCAAACGTGAAGCCCACATACAAACAGGTAACTAAATTTAGGGCACATCAGCAAGTTTCTTGAAGTCATTATAATGAAACAAAATGTTGTTAACCAGTAGCCAAGAACAGTTTATTTTAAATGTAACTTCCCTTGGCTTTGAAAACTAAAACTCCAGTAGCATTATAACATTATGGAAAACAGTTTTGCTCCCAACATATGTTTAGCAAATACAGTAGGTTCTTTCCCAGTAATCTAGATCTTTAAAAAGCCCAGGGTGAGCTGACTGACAGCATGACTGTTCCTACAAACAATTTTATCAAATCCAGATTTGTTTGGTTTTTTTTAGGGGGGGCGTTGGGGAGAGGAGAGAGAATAGTATTGCTCAACCAGCAGCAATATACGGTATATTCCCCAATTCAGCCCCCATTACAAAATGACTGTCAAAAGAACAGCCTTGTAGATAATGCAGATCTTCCGTACTACTTCATGGTATTCTATATTCTTCACTTCTATTGTCCTGTGACCTTTGATAAAATAGAAGAGTCCCAACAATTTCCCTTAGTTGACAGGTCTTGTACATGTATAGAAAATAACACCAATACATTCAAAAGTGAAGTTTTGCTTTCCTGTACAACTCCAGAATACATTAAAAACTGTATTTTCCCCCTGGATGCCAGTGGAGCTCCTGAAATAATGCTGCTTCTCTGTATTCAGAGAGGATATTACAATAATAAACCTCTCTGTAGTAAGTTAATAATTCAGAATATTTAAAAAAACAACACACAACATGCATTTAAGCCAGACGTATTATCAACCTTAGAATTTTTACAATCTCATGGTGTCTGGAGAATAGCATCTGGATTCCAAGTATCTTAATTCAGCCACCTTGTACCCAGGGTAACAAAAGTAGCCAGTTTAGTATGCTCTCCTCATCCTCCCTCCCAATCAGCCCCCTCCCCTTCATAAGGCCCAAATCATGCATAGCCTTCCCAGAGCTATGCATGATCTTATCTCTACTATGCATAGACAAGTGAATTCAAGAGTCATATGGTCTTTAGCACTGAAAATGCATTCAGTCCAATACTGACCAAATGAAGAAAGGTTAAATTCCTCACCAATAATTCAAGAAGGTAACAAAAAAAGCCAGTGCTTAATTTGTAATGAAAGAAGTGCCGGGGCTCAAGCAATTTTTTTACATTCATAACTGATGCAGTAAGTGCAAAGGTGCTGGCGAAGTGTTGCCAGGTGTCTGCTTTTCAACCGGAAAGTTCGGTCAAAAAGGGAATCTGGCAGTGTCTGGTCAGCAGTGCTAACCGGCCACTAAAAGTCCGGTTATCTGCAGTAACTGGCCTCCACCACCACAGGGCGGGAAGCGCAGCAGCTGCAACTGGAGCCTGAAGAAGCTTCTCTCTGCTCAGCTGCTCATGGAGAGAAGTGGCTGGCTCCAGCCCTTCCGGCAGATAGGTTCGGGGGAGGGGGGAATCCTGTCAGACCCCACCCGCCCAGGGGTGAAAGTAACTTACAGGATTTACCGGTACTGCCGGATTCCTGAGGGGGGCATGGCCTCATCCGGAAGAGGCATGGCCTCTCAAGATTTAAAGGTCCTGGAGCACCAGCTGTGGCTGGGAGACCCAGAGCCTTTAAATCAACCAGGGGCGCCCAGCTGCCGAGGTGGCTGGGAGCCCCCCGGGGCTCCGGGGCAAATTAAAGGGCCCGGGGCTCTGGCCGCCAGGGGGAACCCCGAGCTTTGCGGGGCTGGGGCAGGGATTTAAAGGGCCCAGAGCTCTTGCTGCTGAGGGAAGCCCGGAGCCCTTTAAATCCTGGCTCCAGCCCAGCCGCCAGAGCCATGGCCGGGATTCAAAGGGCTCTGGGCTACCTGCAGCGGCAGGGAGCTCTGAGCCCTTTAAATCCCAGCCACGGCTGGGATTCAAAGGGCTCTGGGCTGCCCGCAGCTGCGGGGAGCTCTGAGCCCTTTAAATCCCCGCCGTGGAGTTGATGCGGTCCAGCACGGCGTACTAGCTCTTGCCGGTACGCCGTACCTGACCGCACCAGCTTACTTTCACCTCTGCGCCCGCCCCAATTTCTCCACCCTGGCCCTTTGCTCCAGGGACTGATACCACACCCCCCCCATGCCCCGATTGGGCAGGCAGGTGCCACGTCAGCTCCTCCCAGCCCAGCTCTGCAGGTGGCAGATGAATCCCAGGATGGAGGGAGCAAACAATGGGGCGGGGGGGAGACGCAAGAAGGGGCTGGGGCCTGGGGCCTGGGAAAGAGACAGGACCGGGGGTGGGGCCTCGGGGGAAGGGTGTCCCATTTTCAGCAGTTAGAAAGTTGGCAACCCTAGTGCTGGGGCTATGAACTGCCCAACCTAGAGGTGCTGGGGCTCAGCTCTGACAAAAATTAAGCACTGAAAAAAAGCCCTAAGATGTTGGGTAAGAAGCTAAAGCTTCTCACATACAGAGCAGGATCAACAAGACTAATAGTTCAGCTGGTCCAAGTCTTCTTCTAAATATGAAGTTATTTGCTCTTAGGTGCCTTTCATCCACATCCTGAAGTCCTTACAAACTTTAAACCTCACAATATAGAGTTTTCAGTGAACACATCCCACACACAATTCTTTAAATCAAAAGATCAGGGAGCAGACAATAAAAGCAAAGAGTAACACATCTGCAACTCAAATATCAAACAGTGGTTTAAACCATTTAAAAGAGAATAAAATATTTCTACCCAGGGAGAATTGTGTCCTTCCCTTTTATGGTGTTTGGTGCAGAGACATACGGTACACCAAGCAATGAATTTAAGAATGTGGCCCTTTGTTTTGTTTTTGCATGCTTATTTCAGTTGCAGGCATTTTGGAAGAAAAGTGAGAGCAAAGGAAGACGCATACAATGCCAAACCATTCAACATTTAATATTTTTATAAATAGACTCAACATTGCGGAGGCCTCTTTACCTACCTTAAATGGAAAAACACAAATCGGCAACTGTATGGTTTTTAATTCTTACCTCAATAAACAAGTCTTTTTAAAAAAAATGCAATTTTCTGGTTAGCCAGTTTTTAAATATATATCGTTTTTGAATGCAGGCCTCCCTAAGTCATCAATTTCTGCCTTTGCTCTGCCAGTGCTGGCAGCTGACATCTTCAGCAAGTACTTTCACCCTTTCCACCCCCTGCTTCATTGGAAAATCTTCCAATCAAAATCCCTAAAGTCACCACCTTTATCCTCCTTCAAGTTTCTCCTTAAAACGTACCTCTTCTATAATGCATGAAGTAAAAAGCAACCTGATAACAGTGAGGCAAGTGGCAAGTTGTGATGACTGCCCCCAACTGGATAAAAGTGTAATACATTATATTTTTGTTATCCTATCTTCCACCCCAACCTTCTTCTTTGTCTGATCCTCTTAATATGTCTTGTCCTTTAGTCTGCAAGCTCTTTGGGGTCGGGACTGTCATTTAGTATATGTTTGTACAGCACCTGGTTAGTCTTAAGGCTACAGCAATACAAGTGTTAAATAACAGTTGGATTGTGTTTACGTGTCCTGTTTTCTACAGAGTGGCTGCTTACATGCTGTAAAATTTCTGGAGCAGGGACTGTGTATACAGTGCCTAGCATACCTGGGCAGATACATTACCACAGTACATAAATCATGACTGTGAGCACAAATATTTGATGCAGTCAGAAGCTTATGGTGTGTGTATGTTTAAACTGTAAAGATACAGGAATCAATTCTGCATTTTAAGAACATAAGAATGGCCATACTGGGTCAGACAAAAGGTCCATCTAGCCCAGCATCCTGTCTTTCAACAGTGGCCAATGCCAGGTGCCCCAGAGGGAATGAACAGAACAGGTAATCATCAGGTGATCCATTCTGTCACCCATCCCCAGCTTGTGGCAAACAGAGGCTAGGGACGCCATCCCTGCCCATCCTGGCTAATAGCCATTTAATGTTGGAGAAGAGCTTAAAAAACACCAGGAATCAAGTGAATTAAAGTAAATACATTCCAACATTTGTCAGCAAGGTCAACAAATTTGATCTTTACTTGAGGCAAATATCCTTTTAACAATCATAAAACACAAAAAGTATAAGATATCAATATAGGGTCTACATTAATGGTTCTCATTTTTTCCATGTTACATGTGTTATGCTGAAGTAGACCAAATTTAAATAAACAAAGGAACATCTGCGGTATGAAAACTGTCTACAAAAGCCTCCGATCATAAATTTTGCTGGAGAAAGTTTGCATTGGTGTTGGTTTCTGCAAAATTCCATTGCTATAATTAAACGAAGGGCCTTATTCCCTTGACTCTTGGGCAACTAAAGAGTCTCATGTAGATGTTCTGCAGAGACTGCCTCTAACAGATTTACACTTGGAAGAACCAAAAGCTTTGGAGCTTAAAGGTTGAAGCCAAAGTTTCAAAGTCAAGCTAAAACAGAAGAATTATAGTTCCCCATTAAGTTCCTCAAGCCTAAAGATGAAAGTTTTTAAGCAAAAGACCAACATACTGTACTGTCTTAAAATAAAGTTCCACAGAATTAACCTCTCTCTCTGTGCCTTCCAACAGATTCACTTTTTTAAATTTCTAGCCTCAAGCTGATGTGCAACCACTCTGGTGAGCTATTACAGTTGCGAAAGCAACAGTCACAAGGCTACATTTTGAAAAGCTTGTACACGTGCACAAATGCCCATGTGAGAGCATATTCTGCCATGAAGGGTCTCTCAGTAAGAACACCATGACTCTAATGACCTCACATCTTCAAGACAACCAGAAATAAAGTAGAAGCCAGGGGAGATTGTGACACACAGCCATAATGTGCTCTCTGCAAAAAAACTATTTAGTATGAGGAACAGCTGCATTCTGTACTACCTGACGTTTCAGAGTCGTTTCCATGTATAGCCCCGTGTAGAGTATAATCCTGTAATACAAGCTAGAAGTAAGAGAGGCCCATAGGACTGGGGCAAGATTGGCATCCAGAAGAAGAAGTGATCACATTCTCCTCACCAAGGGAGAGGAGAGTGGGAAAAGCATCCTTGGTCATCCACTACTTTCTAGATATACAAAAGCTGTCTAAAATCCAACCAGAACCCCAAATTGCAGACTCCAGGGATGAAAAATGGTCAGATTTACTGCTGCCATTTCCTCCAACTAGTTATGCCAACATAAAGGCCCTTTATCTTTTCTCCTTCCAATTTATTCATTACACACACACACACACACACTCACACTCTGAGGCCAGCTTCAGCCACCCACTGATCTACTTCTTCCACAAATGCCTTCACAATTTTCTCCAGACTATATAGGGAACATCCTTCCTTGGTGAGACCGTTACAATCTCCATTCAAATCCCTCCTCCAAGACACTACTTCTGCCACAACATCTAAAAGAAACACAACAATGTTTAAAAGGCAAGGCGAAAGGTAACTGGGTAAAGTTGATATTTATTGAGAGGATTACAAAAAAAAATAATATTTTTACAGATGTGCAAGTACATATGGTCTCTCCTCTCCCCACCCCTCTGCATGCTACTCACATTCTTAGCCTGTCATGGAATACATCTTCCTGGACACTCAACATATCTACCATACAGCACCCACCCTGATAGTGATGTAATGAAGATCACAGCCTCTGGCCACCGCTATTATATAAAATAAAGCCGCCGCCGCCGCCACCATCGTCCTCCACCAATCTTGTCTGGATTGAACCTCTGCAAGCTAGCTCTCATGCAAGCCTCTCTCTCACCTACAGACTGGGCAAGGTGAAGTCCTGAGATTGCAAGCAAAACCTCTATTTTAAAATGGTTTTCGGCTTTTCCATGGGCATTTAAGACACCTAATGATTTGGCCCATAATTTGTACATACTTTTGGAGGTGGGAAGAATTGTTACAAGACCTGTGTGTGCTGTAGAACAAACATACACTACCTTGTTGGGGTTTTTTAAACATACACAATGATTCACAGGTCATAGATAAGACAACTTCCCTGGCAAAGATGTTACATTCTAGCTACGAGACACCGTATAGGACAGTTCAGGAGTGGGAGGGCATGGGGGCTAACTTACTGTCAGTAGTACAGAGGGTGTTCTTCCTGAAAGGGATATTTCAAGGAAGAGTGAACAAATGCTTGGTGAGTAAAGGCAGGGCAGCAGCTCCAAGAATAAGGGGCAACAAGATAGCAGGCACTAAAGCAAAGAATGGGAGAAAGAGCTGAAGGCAGGAGTAAAGCAACAGGATTGTGATGAGTAGAGGCAATAAACGAAAGCAGAGATGTAGGTGATGTTAAGATTATGTAGGCAAGGATGAGAAACTTGAATTTTATGCGATAAGAATCCGAAATCAAGACAGAGATTTAAAGAGGATATGGGGGTCACATGGTAGAATTTTATTAAATAGTTGGGAGGAGGTTTCTCAGCAAAAAGAGTTGAGATAGAATTTAATTCTTGTAGTTATTTGTGATTACACACAATTTAATCAATCAGATACTATCAGTTCTGCTTGTTTCATGTGTAAGTCAAAAGCTGTCTCTAAAGGAAGCTGACCATTTTAACTACTATGGCACTACTGCTAACTGTCAGCCATCCCTCAGTTAACACCAGTTCCTTTTGTTTTAACAGCCTATGGGCCAGCTGCACAAAAGGAAGAAAAGTTTAATGAATCAGAAGTATTTAGGTACTAGTCTACTCTTCATCTCCCCACTGATACCCAAAAAATGATCAAGACCGAATTAAAAACATGGATTTTGTAATAAATTACTTTGGGACGTGTGTGTGTGTGTGTGTGTGTGTGTGTGTGTGTGTGTGTGTGTGTGTGCGTGCGTGTGTGCGTGCGCGCGCGCGCCATGGAGGAGCAAGAAGGGAAGGGCTGGTATGGAAAAGGCAGGGCCTCAGTTCTGGCACTGGTGGTCCCCCCATTTTTAGCAACTTTCAGCTGCTCCTGCTTCGGGACTGTAATTAATTATGTTATATAGTGTATGTTATGGAATGATGTGCATACAGTCTGAAGATGAGATTCCAGTAATTTTTTACTAGATGCTGATGTCTTAACCAGTGCCTCATTACAATTCTTTCAGCAAAATAAACAAAGCTGATAATCAATACCACTGAACCTCTTCTTTCCCCCCCGCCTCAATAATAGCAAACCAAATGGAAGCACTCTTTCCATTTACATAATCTGTAACATTAAAAAAAATTAGGCAGGTATCCTGTTTCGAGCATTAAATGATAACACAGTACTGTCAGTTGAGAGCCACCATTCAATTTTGTGAGGGCTGCATGTCTGACAAGCCAGTGTTTAAAGTATAATTTACATATCTATCTACAGAATTGTTTTAGGTTTGTCACGTTTGGTACCTGTGTGTTCATAGGAGAAATGGCTTTCTAAGGATATGTAACTTGACCCATTTCCGACCTCACTATATTAAGAAAATTTCCACCAACCAGAGGACCTGAAACTGGGAGCAGTGAGTCCCTTCCTCTTCTTCCCCCATCCCACCCGGCCACACGGCAGAGGGTGACACCATTGAAATTAGGATTCTGTAGATTTTTACAAATCAAATGACACCTTTCTGTCATTAACTTGCCCACGGAATTACACATGCTCCTAGACTATTTTGGTGGCACCCAGAGGCCATATTCAGGCTTGTGGTTACATTATGAAGGTATGGTACAGGCATTAATGCAAACTCCTCCCCAAATAGCGTATACTCTAAAACAGCAAGAGGGAGGTAAGAGATGCAATCAAATAGATACAGTTTTTATGCACATTGTAGTTCTCATAATTATAAGTGTAAGAAGTTCCAAATATCCCCATTGGCCCTTCAAACCATTATTAGTTGACAGATTTCTTACAGACATTGCACCAGAGATGGGTCTTGAGAGATCTGAAGGCTGAGCAAGTAGTGACCTTACCCAGAAGAGTCTGAGACATTTAACAGGAAGAAGAAAAAGAGCCCACACATTTGAGAATTAAGGTTTGGGATTTCCAGGGGGAACCACACAACTCTCCCGGCTAAAGAGCACAATTAGTCTTATTACATTTTCCACTCCTCATCCACAATTATTCTTTCCTGATAAAACCAATTTTTCCATCTCAGCTTTTAGGGCGCTTTAGGCTTTTCTAACGTAAAGTGAATTATCAGATTTCAGTGCATGAAGAAGCAATTTTATATCATTTTTATTATACTGTATTCTTGCACAGCCAGTTAATTGCATTCTGCAGTCACCTTCTACTGGGGAAAAAAAAAAAAAAAGCTAATGAGTATGAGCTAAATTACCCATTTCCTGATAGAAAAGGTCTGATATGTATGAAATATTTAGCAGCTTTTAGCATAATTAATAAAAATACTCTCAAGATGCATGTTCTTCTTAAACGAAATTATTTGTTTCTCATCCTCCCAATACTGATGCCATACAATCTCAAGGAAGAAAAAAAATGTATCTCCACAGATTTATTCTTAGTTAAATATGGTTAGACTGATAAACTCAGAATCCAGATTAAGCGTGGGAGTTTGAAGAGTGCCTAGATCACTTGTAAAGTCAATAAGACTTGTACCTCTAAGTCACTTAGGCATTTTTGAAAACCCCACCCTAAAGCTTACATGGAGAAAGAAATTGATTGGGAAGTGCTAGGATTCCCCAACCTGCCTATCATCTGATCACCAAAAAAATTTTTTTTAAAGTGCATAGTATAGAAGAAACATCCAGAAATTCCAGGTGGAGCCAGAGGACCACCATAGATAGATCTTTAACTACTTAATTGGAAAGAGCGCATCCAAATTCAGTCAGACAGGGATGAATGACATCGCTCGGTAGAACAGAGACCTGATCGCATGTAAGTTATTATTTACACATTTGTCAGCATGGCCGGTTAAGAGAATTCCTATTAAATTTCAATTACCATCCATAAAAACAAGTGGCAACCACACCTTGATACATATAATGTCTGAAGGCTTACCACTGGCAACATGGACACTTGTTCTTCACCTAGGAGAAGAAACAGGTCACGTTTCTATTTTGTTTTGCAATAACAAGGACCTTTGGTACACGACAGCTGTTTTATTCATATGTTCATAGATTTTAACACCAGAAGGGATCATTAGATCATCTACTCTGACTCCTGTATAACACAGGTGAAAGAATTTCACCCAGTAACCCCATATTGAGGCCAGTACTTAGTAGTTGACTAAAGCACATCTTCCAGAAAGGTATCAGTCTTGATTTGAAGACATCAAGAGATGGGGAATCCATCATTTCCCTTCGTACTTTGTCGCAGTTGTTAATCACCTCCACAAGTAAAAATCTGCTTCAACCTCCAGCTATTCATTCTTATTATACTTGTCTCTGTTAGATTAAAAAGCTCTTTAGAACCTGGTATTTTCCCCCCCACAAGAAAGTTCTTATGCACAGGAATCAGTCACTTCTCAGACTTCTTTTTGAAGAGATTGAGCTCACAGACTGATCTCTCACTGCAAGGCATTTTTCAGCCTTTAAATCATTTTTGTGGCTCTTCACTGCACCGTCCCCAATTTTTCAACTTTCTTTTTCAGCTGTTGACACTGAAACTGGAATATTGCATCCAGTTCTTGTTCCACCAATTCCACACAGAAAGGTAAAAATTGTCTCTCTACTCCTAAGTATCTTTTTATCTCCCTCTCTTCAAGACAGTCAGCCAGCATTGGTTCCCCAAATTAAATCCAAATTATAGTTGCATTTTAATCAAATGATTTAAGAAACGTTTTTTGTCTAGAAGGAGGTTATGAAAAGCCTCACTTGAACAGTCTAAGAGATTTCATTACAAAGGTTAAAGAAGACCACACAATAGCTCAGAGCTTGTTGATGTTTGTACAACACTACACCATACAATAGCTCAGATTTTGAAGTGTGGGTGATGTCATGTAGGGATACCTAACAAGGAAGAAGAGGTGGATGAAGCTTTTTTTAAACAACTAACAAAATCATCCAAAACAGAGGACTTGGTGGTGAGGAGGGACTTCAACTACCCAAACATCTGTTCGGAAAATACAGCAGGGCACAGATTATCCAACGAGTTCTTGGAAGCCCTGGAGACAACTTTTTATCACAGATGGTGGACAAAGCATCTAGGAGAGAGGCTGTTCTAGATTTGGTTTTGACAAATAGGGAGGAATTGGTTCAGAATTTGAAGGTGGAAGGCAGCTTGGTTGAAAGTAATCATGAAATGATGAGTCCATGATTCTAAGGAATGGTAGGAGGGAAAACAGAATAAAGACCATGGACTTCAAAAAGACAGACTTCAGCAAACTCAGAGAACTGGTAGGTGAGATCCCATGGGAAGCAAGTCTAAGGGAAAAAAAGAATTCAGGAGAGTTGACAGGTTTTTTTAAGAAAGATTAATGGCACGAGAGCAAACTATCCCAATGTATACAAAACCATACTTTCTATCCAAGAGACCACCCTGGCTTAACCAGGAGCTCTTCAAGGACCAGAAATTCAAAAAAAAAAAAAAAAAAAAGTCATTCAAAAAGTGGAAACAAGGTCAAATTATGAAGTATGAATATTAAAAACACCACCACCACAAGTATGTAGGGACAAAACTAGAAAGGCAAAGACACAAAACAAGATTAAATTAGCTAGGAACACGAATGGTAACAAGAAAACACTTTACAAATAAATTAGTAGCAACAGGAAGACCAAGGACAGGATAAGCCTGTTACTTAATGATGAGGGAAAGACAACAACAGAAAACATGGCAATGGCTGAAGTGATAAATGCCCTTTTTGTTTCAGTTTTCACCAAAAAGAGTTAGCAGTGATCAGATGACTAACTTAGAGAACATCAGTGAAAATGGAGTAGGATCTAAGGCTACTAAAGGGAAAGAATAAATTAAGAATTACTTAGACAAATTAGATGTCTTAAGTCAGCAGCGCCTGACAAAGTACATCCTAGAATACTTAAGGAACTAGCGATTATTTTTGAGAACTAATGGAGGAGAGGATAGATCCCAGAGGACTGGAAAGGGCAAATACAGTACCTGTCTATAAAAGGGGGAATAAGGACAACCCAAGGAATTATAGACCTGTCATCTTAACTTAATTACCCAGAAAGATAACAGAACAAATAATCAAACAATCAATTTGTAAGCACCTAGAAGACAATAAGGTGATAAGTAACAGTCAGCATCGATTTGTCAAGAACAGACCATGTCAAACCAAACGAATATCCTTCTTTGATGGGGTAACAAGCCTTTGTGGGAAAGCAGCAGATGTGATGTAGCTTGACTTTAGTAAAGGTTTTGATGCTGTTTCACATGACCATCTCATAAACAGCCTAGGGAAATATAGCCTAGACAAATCTATTATAAAGTGGGTGCAACTGATTGGAAAATGGTTATCAGTGGTACACAGTCAAGCTGGAAGGGCATATCGAGCGGGGTCCCACAGGGACCAATCCTCATCCGGTTCTATTCAATATCTTCATAAATGATTTGAATGACAGCATAGAGAGTACACTTATAAAGTGCGTGGATTATACCAAGTTAGGAGGGGTTGCAAGTGCTTTGAATGACATGATTAGAATTTAAAATGATCTTGCCAAACTGGAGAAATGGTCTGAAATAGATTGGATGAAATTCAAAAAGGACAAATGCAAAGTACTACACTTAGGAAGGAATAATCAAATGCACAAATACAAAGTGGGAAATGACTGTCTAGGAAGGAATATTGCAGAAAAGGATCTCGGGGTTAACAGTGGATCACTAACTAAATATGAGTCAACAATGTAATACTGTTGCAAAAAATAAATAAATAAATAAAAAGCAAACATAATTCTGGGATATATTAGCAAAAGCATGCTAACCAAGACATGAGAAGTAATTCTTCCACTCTGCTCAGCACTGATAAGGCCTCAGCTGGATTACTGTGTCCAGTTCTGGCCACTGCACTTTACAAAAGCTGTGGACAAATTGGAGAAAGTTCAGATGAGAGCAACAAAAATTATCAAAAGGTCTAGAAAATATACAAGGAAAATTTGAAAAAAAAATGCATTTGTTTTATCTAGAATAGAGCACATTGATCGGGGACATGATAACAGTTTTCAAGTATGTAAAAGGTCGCAATGAAGAGGAGGGTGATAAATTGTTCGCCTTATCTACTAAGGACAGGACAAGAAGCAATGGGCTTAAATTGCAGCAAGGAAGAGTTAGACATTAGGAAAAGCTTCCTAACAGTAAGGGTAGTTAAGCACAGGTACAAATTACCCAAAGAGGTTGTGGAATCTCTGTCACCAGAGATTTTTAAGAATAGTCGGACAAACACCAGCCAAAGATGGTCTAGATCAGGGGTCGGCAACCTGCGGCATGCATGCCAAAGGCGGCATGCAAACCGATTTTTACTGGCACGCTGCTGCCAGCCGAGGTCCTAGCCACCGGCCCCGCTCTGCCCACTGCCGGCCTGGGTGAACGGAACCCCCGGCCAGCAACAGGCTGAGTGGGGCCGGCGGCCAGGACCCCGGCTGGCAGGAGCTGGCAGACGGAACCCCAGACCAGCAGTGGGCCAAGCCGCTCAGCCCGCCGCTGGTCTGGGGTTCTGTCCGCCTGCCCCGCTCAGCCCGCTGATGATCTGGAGTTCCAGCCACTGACCCATTGCCAGCTGGGGTCTCGGCCACTGGCCCCACTCAGCCCACTGCTGGCCTGAGTAACAGAACCCCCGGCTAGGAGCAGCTGAGCAGGGCTGGCAGCTGGAACCCCAGACCGGCAGCAGGCTGAGTGGCTCAGCCCACTGCTGATCTGGGGTCCCGGCCATTGGCCCCGCTCAGCCTGCTGTCAGCCTGGGATACCAGCCACCAGCCCTGCTCACCTCGCTGCTGGTCTGGGGTTCCAGTCACCCAACCCCCTGCCAGCTGGGGTCCAGACCTCCGGCCCTGCTCAGCCCTCCTGCTGGTACCAGCAGCCAGCCCAGGGCTTTGCTCCTGGCCTGGTCCCAGCGCTCTGCAGCCCTTATAGAAATTACACTACAATTAACTTAAAAAACTTAAAAACTTTGTATATTACAGTAATCGTTAAAAATGTATAATGTTCATAAATACACAGGTTTGATTAAACAGAGTAGTTGTACTTATGTGCCTGTGCTTAGTTTGTGTTTTCGATGATTTACCTTCTAAAAAAAAAATCTTGCATGTCTGAAACCCCCAGAAAGGGCATCTCACACCCCCAGGGGGTGCATGCACCCCAGGTTAAGAAACCACTGCACTAAACTAAGATCTGCATTTTAATTTAATTTTAAATGAAGCGTCTTACACATTTTAAAAACCTTGTTTACTTTATATACAACAATAGTTTAGTTATATAATATAGACTTATAGAGAGAGACCTTCTAAAAACATTAAAATGTATTACTGGCACGTGAAACCTTAAATGAGAGTGAATAAATAAAGACTCGGCACACCATTGCTGAAAGGTTGCCAACCCGTGGTCTAGATAGTACCTAGTTCTGCCTCAGTGCTGGAGACTGGAGTAGAAGGAACCTTGAGATGTCATCTAGTCCTACATTACTACAATTCTATGTATCAATCCAGTTGGCTCTCAAAGGCCATTTCTTTTCCTTCTCTAATTCTCCAGAGGACGTCAGTGTATATTATTCCTGAGGCCGTGTGTGAAGGTAACAAAAGCCCTCATTAACCAGAAAGAGGATTGACATAATGGCTAATAGTGTTGTTGTAGCCGTGTTGGTCCCAGGACATTAGAGAGACATTAGGAGCGTAAAACCGATTTAACGCCACACCCATCCACACTGAGAGGCCCTTTATATCGATATAAAGGGCTCTTTAAATTGATTTCTGTACTCCTCCCTAACGAGAGGAGTAGCGCTAGTATCGGAATTACCATATCGGATTAGGCTTAGTGTGGCCGCAGATCGACGGTATTGGCCTCCGGGTGGTATCCCACAGTGCACCACTGACCGCTCTGGACAGCAATCTGAACTCGGATGCAGTGGCCAGGTAGACAGGAAAAGCCCCGCGAACTTTTGAATATTTCCTGTTTGCCCAGCGTGGAGCTCCGATCAGCATGTGTGGCGATGCAGTTAAAAATCAAAATAAAGAAAGAGCTCCAGCATGGACCATGCAGATGTGATTGCTGTAAGGGCAGGCAAATCTGTTCTATCAGCGCTCCGTTACAGAAGACGAAATTCAAAATCATTTTTTTAAAATCTCCAGACAGACGCCATAGCAGGGACTCAGTGCACTGCTGCGTGACAAGCGTAACGGAAAGCCAAAGAATCAAATGGACGCTCATGGACTGGAGGACTCAAGCTATCCCACAGTTCCTGCAGTCTCCGAAAAGCATTTGCATTCTTGGCTGAGCTCCAAATGCTTCTAGGGTCAAACACAGTGTCCGCGGTGGGTCAGGGCATAGCTCGGCAATTTACGCACCCACCCCACCCACCCCCAGAAGTGAAAGGGAAAACAATCCTCTCTTGACTCTTTTACATGTCACCCTATCTTTACTGAATGCTGCAGATAGACGTGATGCTGCAGCTCTCAACACCAACATCCTTGCTCCCCCCCCCCACCATGGGTGGCTGATGGTACAATATGGCTGATATCCATCGTCATCATCAGCCTATTGGCACATGGGGCAGTGCAAAAGGACTGGTAACCATGCCAACTAGCATCAGTGAGGTCAATCAAGGGCGCCTGGTCCTAATTTTTCCTGGTAGATGGTGCAGTATGGCTGGTAACCGTCTTCTACATAGCAACAGGGGGCTGAGCTTCATCAGCCCCCACCCTTCATATGTAAAGAAAAGATTCAATTGCCCCTGGACTAGCAGCGGGATGCTGGGCTCCTCTCCTCCACACTGCTTAATATCCTGTCTGGACTATCATAGCAGCTGGAGGCTGCCTTCCACTCATTTCTCACTAACAAGTCATTGTGTCTTATTCCTGCATTCTTTATTACTTCATCACACAAGTGGGGGGACAATGCTACGGTAGCCCAGGAAGGCTGGGGGAAGAACGGAATCAACAGGTGGGGTTGTTGCAGGAGCACCCCCTATGAATAGCATACAGCTCATAATTTCAGCAGAATCTGACACAGAGCAGCTGTGCTCTCTGGTTCTCTGATACAGTGGTTCTCTAGTACACTTGCCCATATTCTAGGCAGGACTGATTCTATTTTTAGATACCAAAAAGGAGGGATTGACTCTGGGAGTCATTCCCAATTTTGGCTTTTGCGCCCCTAGCTGATCTCAGCCAGGGGCACTTATGACAGCAGCAAATGGTGCAGTGCAAAAGGACTGGTAACCATGATCATCTTATTACCAATTTATGGATTGGTAGATGGTACAATATGGCTGGTAACCATCTCTGCTGTCATGCAAAAGCAAAAGCATGCTGCTGTGTAGCGCTGCTGAATCGCCTCTGTCAGCGGCATCTAGTACACATACGGTGACAGTCACAAAAGGCAAAACAGGCTCCATGATTGCCATGCTATGGCATCTGCCAGGGCAATCCAGGGAAAAAAGGCGCGAAATGCTTGTCTGCCGTTGCTTTCCCAGAGGAAGGAGTGACTGACGACATTTACCCAGAACCACCCGCGACAATGATTTTTGCCCCATCAGGCACTGGGATCTCAACCTGGAAATTCCAAGGAGCGGGGGAGGCTGCGGGAACTATGGGATAGCTACGGAATAGCTACCCACAGTGCAACGCTCCAGAAATCTATGCTAGCCTCAGACCGTGGACGCACACCACCGATTTAATGTGTTTAGTGTGGCCGCGCGCACTCGATTTTATACAATCTGTTTTGCTAAACTGGTTTATGTAAATTCGGAATAATCCCGTAGTGTAGACGTACCCCAAGACACAGATTTAAAATGCAGCTAGTGGTTATGGGTGTCCAACACTAGACACCTTAAAGTGGCTTGATTTTCAGAAAGTGCAGAGCACCCACCCACTCAGTCTCAGATCCTTTCATGTTGGACACCCAGAACTTGTGGCACTGAAATCAATAGCTATTTTTGGAAGAAGAAAAAAAAAAGTTCCTAAAGCCTTTCCTAAACTTCAAAGGTCACTTTTTCCAGCCCTGGTAGGTGTAAGCCAGATGAAAAAGATCCCCTTCCCCGTCATCACTTTCAAGGAGTGTTTTCACAAGCAATAGTTTGATAACTCAGTCTTTAAAAATGAATATTGGATCTCTTAACAGTTCTAACACTTCCCCAAAGGAGTCTTCCCATATAGAAAAGACAAATTTCATAAAGACACGTAGAACATAACTCATTAAGTACAGGCTTTCCCCACACACACACACAGATGAGAACAAAGTTATAATATTTGGCATAGTCTGATCAAACACCTTGTTTGAAACAGAAACTTCCAAAAACAAAAGTCATGCAATACCCTATGCTCATTGCTAATGAAACTGAGTCACCATAGTGCCTGCTGTGACAGAGTTGGTCTCTACAGACATTTTATCATAGCTATCTGGCTGCATTCCTCCACACTGTCTGCAGTACAGTTTGGAAATGGGGAAGTAGGCTTGTGACAGCGATGGACTCAATCATCTTATCTCAAAACATGGGATTGGCCTGTGACTGGGTTTGACCTTCAGCTCAGAGAGCAAACTCTGAGGACGGACAATTGGAAATCTGAGCATCACAGTTCCTATAGGGCAAGCAATATAGTTGCCCTCTATTGTGTGGCTTAACAATATGCAGAAGGTCCAGGTTGCTAAAGAGAGCATCACGTTTTCAAAACTAGGCTGACTAAAGTTATGCTCCTAAATCCCTGTTGTAAATCTGTAAATTGTAAATCCTAAATCTGTATTTAAACATTTAAGTAAGCGTAGCCTTTTTACACGGTTGTTAAGCACCTGTAACACCCATTGATTCTGATAGCAGCATGGAGATTCCTAATGTTATTTCCACCATATCTGAAGGTCAATCTTGTCACACTGAGCACAGAGGTGGGAAAACAGAAATGAGCCCTTCTTTCACATTTACAACAGGGATTGAGGAGCCTAACTTTAGGAACCCAAGATTGAAATTTTAGCCACACACATTCATCTGTGACAGTTGGAGAACTGAAAAATTTCTCTTTTCTACAGTCAGACATCAGGAAGGTAAAATTTGCACATCTGTTAATTAGACATTGGTTTCCATTTTTCTTGTATGTTGTTTCTGTACATTTGATACTCTCAGTAAATAAATCTCCTGTTTTACATTTCCCAAGGGGAGTGTTGTTTTCAAATAACGGTACAGCAAAGGGTCTTATTACCTAGATGGGTCCACACGATATAAAAAGAGATATTTGAGGCGATTCAGAGGGAGACTTTTCCCCGCAGGAGGCAACATTAGAGGGGTTTGATAGCTACGATCAATAAGAGAAATCCAAATAAATGTCTTATGATGACAATATGAACAGAGATCAATTAAGTTATAAGGGTGATCATTATCAGGAAATATATTGGTCACTATGCATCAAATGCAGGATTCAGATCAATGTCAAGAAAAAATGAACTTCCACCACCCCAACTGCTGTCACAAGTTTGTATGCTTGTGTCAGGGAGGACCTGCTTCTGTACCTGCTCCATACGTGGTACTTTCATTGACTTCAAGAGCAGTACCACAAGCAGGGCAGCTGAAGAAGTGGGTCTTACATGATTACTGAACATTTATATTGTGTTAGCACCTAGATGCCTCAAAAAGGTCAGTGCCCAATTGTGTTCTGCATTTTACAAACCATATACTAAATGGCATCGCCTGCCCCAAAGGGCTTATAATTAAGGCTACAATTTAATGACGGTTATTTTTAGTAAAAGTCATGGACACGGGCAACAAACAAAAAATCCCAGCCCATGACCTGTCCATGATTTATACCATACATACCTGATTGAATCGGGGGGAGGAGGGGTACACTGGGGAGGGGGAGCCCACGGGGCATGCAGTACCAGCTGCTGGGCCGGGAGTGGGGGAGCCCCGGGTCACCAGTGGCTGCTCCAGCCGCCCCAGGACCACGGCTCAGGCAGTCCCCAGGGCCAGCCACATCAACTGCTGCTTGGGCAGCCCTGGAGTCAACCACACTGGCCGCTGCAGAAGTCACGGAGGTTGCAGGAAGTCACGGAATCCATGAATTCTGCAACCTCTGTAACAAACAAGGAGCCCTACTTATAATTTAAGAGATGTGTAAGCAGGGTCTGCATGACCTCCACCACATCTAGTGATGAGCAGGGGAAAGACTGCAGGAACAGACCATGTTTGCATTGACACCCCAACTCTGCCTAGATACATACCATGATGGAGCTTCTTCGCCAAAACAATCACTTTCGGGCTACAAAGCACTTTAGCATTGAGCACAGGGGTTATGAAATGTTGTTATCAGTACTGTAAGAGTAAAGGGCAGCAGAACTGCACTTAGCTAGCCTTGATTGAGGGGGTCACCCTAATCTGAATCTTACTTGCTAAGCAGGGTGTAAGGATGCCCCATCCCAGTGAAGGCGAGTGGGGGGTGGGCACAGGTGTTCCTGCCTGGTGGAGTGGCCTCTGCCCAGAGTCCTAGATACTATCTGACCTTCCCCTCTCCACCTTTTAAAGACAGAGCTAATTAGGCTCAATTGAGATCCATTGTTTCTGTTCAGTGATTACCAGAGCTGAATCACTGACAAGCAGGTCAAGGGGCTATGTCTTAGACATTGATGAAAGGAAAGATAATGCAGAGCCTGCCCTGGCAGTGAGGTTCCCTGAAACCAGTGAAATCATAAAGAGCAAAAATCACTAAAGATCTGGGTTCAGCGGTAGAACCTCAGAACACAGCATCACAGACGTGGCAGCGAGCATCCAATAGCAGCAGCACGTGACCAGTGGCAGCAGAGAAAAGTGGTGGTAGCAAGCGACCAACTGTGGCAGAAAAAAGCGGTGGCAGCAGCGGCAAACAGCCATTTGCAGAGGCATGCAGTGACCACGGAGACATTGCTCGACGTCCCCTCCCCCCATCTTTTCCAGGATGGGAGGGGGGAACCCTTGCAAACACGTCTCTACACTCAGGTCTTGGCTAACCAAGGACAGCCAACTGTGCATGGGATGCAGCGGAGGGAGACAGGAGTGATGTGTTAAAGGGACATTCATTCATCGGACTTTCCCTCCACAAGGTGAGAAACTGAGGCAAAGGACAGTGCCCAATGCACTGTGGGGTCAGGTTTCTTTATGGTAACATGTTTTTGAATGTGGTTGTGGTGTTTCCCCAAACTAATGCTTGGTTCCCTTTCCCTTTTATTAAAAGTTCTCTTTTGTTATACACAGACTTCGTGTGTGGAAGACGGGAACTATTGCCTCTTAGAGGCTCCCAGATGTGGTATTATGTTTTCCCACATCACTGGGTGTGAGCTCAAGCCAGTTCTGTTTTGTATTGTTAAGAGGAAACCCTAGCTCAGTGATACTCAGACTGAGGCGCATGAGCCACAAGTGCCTCTTTAATAGGTCACCTGCATCTCTCTGCAGCACATATTAAAACAGTGTGGTTTTTATTAACCTAAGTTTTTAACCAATCAGGATGCTTTTACTATGTTATTAACCAATTGTAGTTGGTAAAATAATAATTAGTCATTTTGCATTAAGTATAATATAAAATATTTTGAGTCATACAGTTTAAATATGAATATACAGTACTAGTAAATGAAATCATGAATTCACACTACTGTGGCTCTTTTGGGTAATGTTGATCGCTAATTTGGCTCCTGAACCCCTGAGGTCTGAGTATCACTGCCCTAAATACTGAACCCAACCCTTGTGGCTGCCCATGCCACCTGGCAGAAGGATTACAGGTGTAACTGCAGAACTGTAATTGATTAACAACGTCTATTAGCCATCTGAAATTAAATGTAATGCACATTGTTAGAGTATTTTTCAAAGCCTGTCAAAAAAGACCTCCAGTACTTGTGGGAGATGTCCAGGATTCAACACATATTGCTTAATCTTAAAGAAGATTATAAATTACAGGTGTGAAAATAGGGAAATATTTGTATTTCCTTATTATTACGGTACATGTCTCAGTGGGTTTGTTTACGATGGGTTATTTGCTATGGAGTTAGATCAAAAGGGTTGGTAAAGGAACCAAGCTGGAAAGACAGCATAAGACATCCCAACAAACACAACAGCTAGGTTCATAGCTGTGAAGAAGCAACTCCTCAACACCAGGTGACATAGCTGTTTTGCCAAGGCTGAAAAGAGAGATTAAAGGGGTTGAATGAGTGGCCAGAGGCTTCTCAGAAAGCCAGCAAGAGCTGACAGGCTGGCAAGGAACACACCAAGACACAGAAAGAGCAGGTGGCAAGCAGGACCATCTGCTTCTCCCAACCAGACATGGAAGTTAGCTGGGCTGAGGAGAACTTTCCAAACCTGGCAAGGAAAGATTATGGTGCAAATTCTACACATAAAGGCCTTTGATAGTTTTCACCCTTTGTTGTATATGCTTTGAACCATCAGAGGAATTAATAACTAATACTTTGTTTTGAAGACACTGTTTTTGAGTTTCTTTAATAACTTGTTGGACACAGGTCCCCAGAGGAAAAGGGGTGACAGGTACCAAACCAGTCGGTAAGCAGGGGGGCTGCAGCCCAGAGATCCACTTTAAGAATGACTGGAGTGCATGGTTCCACCCAGCGTGATGTTAAGAAAGCCAGGTCTGTCATCTAAGGGCTGCGCTCAAGAGGGACTATAAGGGATCTAAGGTGCAGTTCATGCTGCAACTGTGACAATAGGTTATGAAAAATATGGCTTACAGAATGAAGAGTGATGTATGAAATCTCAAATATCTCAATAATACAAAGTTTTTAGAGAGCATATTTAATCAGAACCTATTACAGATAGATGAGTGGTGATAGCTTCCATTGAGGAGGTTGTGACAGAGCAGGGAATTTATAAGTGTTGTAGGACTGCACAATGGTGCTTGGTATTCTGGAATCAAGTCAGTGATTAATGTAAAGTTATGGAAAAAGGGCAAATCTGGGCATAGCAGTGGCCTTATCAGACATGGATTCTATACCAGGGTTTCTCAAACTGGGGTCGCTGCTAGTGTAGGGAAAGCCCCTGGCGGGCTGGGCTGGTTTGTTTACCTGCACCGTCCGCAGGTTTGGCCAATCGCGGCTTCCACTGGCCACGGTTCGCTGCTCCGGGCCAATGGGATCTGCAATCCATGGCCAGTAGCAGCTCCCATTGGCCCAGAGCAGCGATCCGCGGCCAGTGGGAGCCACGATCAGCCGGACTTGCGGACGGGGCAGGTAAACAAACCTGGCCCGGCCCGCCAGGGGCTTTCCCTACACAAGCAGCGACCCAAGTTTGAGAAACCCTGTTCTATACAGGCCTCAAAGAACTTAGCTCTTGTGGACAAACTTGTTCTTTGAAGCATAAGCAGCAATGATGGCCAACAGTCTGGAGGTTAGTGTTCCTATGAGTAAAAAAGTAACTCAGTGTTGGAGAATGCAAATCTGCTTCTTTTATAAATGTACTTAGATAGCATAAGCAACTACTCTTGTACAGCCACCTGGGACTTTGGAGTGCTTCTTTCCTTACTGAAATTAAATTTGATGGGGAACCTATCTTGTCTTGAACTGAAACTTAGTGCACATAGTACTATTATCTATTATGCACTGTTTAGAACCTAGATTGATAAAAAAAACCACATGCATCTTTATGGTTCATTTGGTATTATATGTTTATATTGCATTGAAACCCAGAAATCCAAGTAAGAATCAGAACTCTTTGTTAGATATTTGTTTTCCTAGACTGTAAAGTCTCCAATGGCCGTGTGTGCAAAGCAGTACATGACAATGGAGAAGATATTAAATTTTATATACATATATAGATTTGCTTCTGTTTTGTTTTATATTCCTTAAATAACCAAGTATCATCTTTCACCAAACGCCTCTCAGCTTAGCCACCATTCTTTGTGTGAATGTTTGTGCAAAAGGAAGAAAGAAGCTGCTATACGAATGATGTAACTTTGATATAGCACATGTGCTGTATGTAATATCAGAAATGTAACAAATCTAGCTTGTTTTGTTCTATAGGAAGCCTGCAATATTTTTAAATAATGTGAGACAGACCCTGCCATTGCTTTATTGGCATGAAGACTAACATCTGGGGGAAAAAAAACACCCGCAAACTCATTTAAATATTTCTCCCCAGAGGACTGCTGTGTCATGGCAAGAGGGTGTTCTAAGCAAACATCATATATTATAATCTTGGGACAAAGAGGCTCATCTATGCATTCCAAATATTAAATCTTTTTAGAGTTGCTGTTTGAAAACATGTAATAATTGTAACAATAGCCATATTTTCCTCAAGCACCAGGATCATGTAATAACTAAATGTTTTGACATTTCCCCTGACATTTTTGCATTCACAACAAGAAAGCCTACAATACTATATTTCCTGAGATTTATGAATACAGAATTTTCACTTTTCTGTCAAAGATCAGAAGCTAGGGAACCATCTTAAGTATCAAGGCCTAAAAGTTACAGTAAATTTATTGCATTTAATTAAAATCCAAGATTTTTCCAATTGAAGTATTTCACATTTTGTGTCAAAATGCATCTCAAGAGGTAAGAATTATACATTCAAATACCCTTGGTGTCCTATAAAATAAATGGTGTGCGTATTTTAGAAATGTAGTAAACGCACACCACTATCAATAGGTATTTTTAAGCCCTTGGCGTACATAAAACTTTCATAGACAATGAAAAGAAAAAACACTTAAGTCTAGAATACTGTGCTGTTTTTAAACACTCCCAACCTGAAGCAATTCTGAAGATGACTACATTAAGGCAATAACAAAGTAACATGCATGATATGATCCTAATCTTTCCTTTCTAATTAATGTTTGTACTGTGCTTTATGCCTCCAAAGTGTTATTTGAGTGCTAAGTAATACTATGCTAGTAGATAATTCGCCAATCTTTTTAACCTTTATGTTTGCAGCAGAGAGAGAGAGAGAGAGAGTGTGTAAAATGAAATGCACAGCAATGCAGCAAGAGACCAGTGAGTAAGAAGAGACTGGGATGGGTTAAGAAAAATATCAGCAGAGGAAAATTCCACTGCTTTAACAAGCGATCGGATCTTTGGATAAGTTAGTACTCATCCGGGAAGAAAAAGTTAATTTTTCCTTTGTGTAGAATTTCTAAATCTGTGCTTATCACATGCAAATTTCAAGTAGGTGTTTTACATTATGATGCAAGAGCTGGTTTACCTAAAGAAAGAAAAGAAGTTCCACTAGCAGTAATAGTTACCAATCAGAGACAGACATGTCATTTTTTAAATGGATGACATCTTATGGTCAAAATTATGTTCTCTAAGAGAGAGAGAGAGTGTGTGTGTGTAAGTAAAAGCCATCAGCACAGGTTTACCTGCAGGCCTCTGCACCACTCATTAATTATAGCAGACTGTGGGACTAAGCATATCTGAATTAACAGCTACACAGAGTGCAGGTGTGAACATCTGTTCTGTTGTGTCATTTATTTTTGTCCTACAGCTGGATTTTTTATTTTTTATTTTTTTTAAAAGAACATGCTCTGTTTCATTGCCTATTCAACCAAGAGGGCTTAAGATGCACTGTGTAAACATTTCCTGGTATCTAATTTCGTTGCAATCAATTGCTAGCCAATAAGTACTGGGTGCCAGAGACAAGAAAATAGCAGCTCTTTGGCAGTCAGTTACCAGGACAGAGCACATGAACATTTAATGATGTTTCTTTTCATCTTCTGAAATACTCACCATGGCAGCAATGTTTAAGTTACATTTCAAAGTAATGATGGAGATGATCTGTGTGCACATAGTACAAGAAATATAGAATAAATTCTCTTAGCAATCTAGCTTCCTAATATCAGAGAATTTGGTTGAAAAGCCAAAGCCCTTTTCATATTGTATTATGGCATTAGAGTGTACAACGATGCAAGTGGGACAGAGCACAGCTACCCCAAATATACATAATGGAGGAAAACTGTTCATCTCAGATACTATACCCCACATATGAACTCGTAGGCATAATGGGTGTTTTCTTCTTCGCTATGATCCAGAGCAAGTCTCCAAGCTAAGCTGCCTGAAAACCTGTCACCAAAGACAAGTTATACAATAGGGGGCTTTATTGGCCTGACATGGAGTTTACAGGTCTTGTCACTTACCACAAAAAGGCAGCTTGCTCTTATTTGATTTTTTTAAAAACACATTCCTGGATCTCCTAGCCGTTTGACAAGGCAGCATGATGTAAAAACCAGAACTCAACCACATGCATATTTGGAGGATGTCTGCTGTCTTCATCAGAATAAAACAGCACGTTTAAGAAAGAAGCAGACACGAACGAACACACACACGATGGTTTCCTCCGCCACCCCCACCGCCTTCCTTCTTTCCATCACTGCGCGACTGAACCTCAGCAGAGTGGCACCGAAACACCTGGCTACTCCGCTTCCCTCACACCGACCAATCACGGCCTGGGCCCATTTAATGGGAAATCAGAACTGCCCCTCCAATCCATCACCCCTACCCCCACGACAGGCCGGGGAAGGGGAAGCGCAGCGCAGCCGGGTCGCCCCCCAAGGGCCTCGCAATAAAGACAGAGGTCAAGAGGAAAGTGTGTCAGAGGCATTACGTACTAGAGCCGGCGTCTCGTTATAAGCGGTGCGGTCCCTGAGCTCACGGGAAGGCGCGTTTACACGGGGAAAGGAAAGTGAAAAGGAACCAGGGGGAGGAGGACAAGGGGGGCTCCTCCCCAACAGCGCGGGTCATTCCCCCGCCCCCGGCTCGGACCGCTGCGGAGATCACAGGAACCGCCCCCCGGGAGACACTGGACCGGCGGGGGCAGCAGCAGCAGCCCGGCTCCAGCTCACCATAGATCATGGCCAGGCCGGTCTCGTGGAGGAAGCGCACCCGGCGGTGCTTGAAGAGCCAGATGGTGAGGATGGTGAGGGTGAGCAGCAGGATGAAGGTCAGGAGGCTCACGCTGTCCTGCCGGTGACTCTCCTCCGCCTCCTTCTCCGTGGTGATCTCCTCCATGGCGCTGCTGCTCCGCTCCCCGGCCCGCAGCCCGCTGGCCCGCAGCAGGAGCAGGAGCAGCAGCCGGGAGCGCACGGGGAGCTGCATGGCTGGAAGCAGCCGCCGCCTCCGCCCGCCGCGCCACGCAGCAGCTGATCCCGGGCTGCCCGAGAGCCCTGGGCTGCGGCGGCTGCTGCTGCTGCTGTCTGCGCGCAGCCTGTCAAGCAGGGCGCAGCTCCAGTGCGCAGGATCCCCCAGCGCACACGGGACGCGCCGCCAGCCAGCCGGCCGCCCCCTCTCCTGCCCAGCCTCTTAAAGGCGTAGGCCTCCTCCCCACCTCCCGAGGCCCAAACCCGGACGGGGTGGGTGGCAAAGCCCTCGCGTTGGGTTGGAGCTATCCCGCCTGATGCCGTGGTGCTCTGCAGGGGCAGCCTGGAAGCCGGCAGGGTGAGAGTCAGCTGGCCTTTGCCTTTGTGCTAGACTGTGCAGAGTCATGTCTGATGACTGGCTGGTCCAGGTGTGATGGCTAGCTAGGGTAGCTATTAGATTGTCCGATTAACCCACCATTTCCCCAGCTGAAGATTTGTCTCTCCCTGTACAAAATCCAAACGCTGTGAGGACCTGGTTCTCTACCCTCATGCCCTTTGTGTAGTCATTGACAGCTGTGCAAAGTGGCAATACAACACTATCCATGCACACTGGTGGGGTAACATCTTGTACAGGTGCAAAGCATGAAGTGCTTCGTTTCTGCAGCAGGATCTGGTTTTCCACATTATTGTAAAGGGACACTATACACCATAATGGTTAGAATAAGGCAATATTTTAAGAAAAACTGCATTGCCTGTGATATTGACATTGCTTTATGGTTTTAAAACTAAGAATTTTTGGGGTGGGGAAATCATCTTACTTTACTTTTTTCAATTGACTCACTTTGGATGATAAAATACACTGCTCAGTGCCACTTAACCTGCTCAGTTTCAGTTATATCTTAGCATTCTGTTGTAACCTTCAGTTTGTAGACACAGCAGAGGAATCCAAATCCAAATAAGTTTCTGTTTTCATGTATTACTTTTAAACATTTGAATAATACAGTTTTATTAACATTCAGTTCTATAAACTGCATTGGGGGGCAGTGACCCTCCTAGTATTTTTTTAGTCACCATCCATAGCAATCAATATCAGAAGTACCTAGGAATTATGGTAACAAAGCAGCCTCCCATCATGGCCTAGGATGACGCTTTAGATAGCCTGCCTCCGTTTCCTCCTTGGACTAATCAAATAAACATCACTTCAGGCTGTCTTGATAAAAAAAAATACCCCTCCTTGGGGACTAAGTTTATCAATATAAAATAAACCATAATTAAAACTCAGAACCTCAAAATGGAATTCATTCTTAAATTCACAGAACAGTTTCTCTTCCTTCTCCCAGGCCTTCCTGGCTAGGGCCTTTATAGTCCTTCTGTTTGGATAGAGTCTATCCCAGGCATCCCTGCTCGGTCAGGGTCTCTCCCAGGGCTCCCTGCAGACACTACCATAACATCCTAGACTTTGCCCACTTCACTGCGATTTCCTGCTCTTTTACACTGGAATCATCTGATTACCTTTTAACCAGGGTTGGCTTAGCCCCAAGGTCTCCAGGCCCTGGGGCAAGCCACCCTGTTACAGATGCCATTTCAAAGGCATTAGCAGCATTAGGGAGCAGGTTTTATACTTTCCATCTTACAAACTACTAATCTATTTAGTAATAATCATAGAAATGTAGAGCTAGAAGGGACCTCAAAAGGTCATTGAGTCCAGCCCCCTGTACTGAGGCAGGATCAAGTAAGCCTGTGCCATTCCCGACAGGTGTTTGTCTAACCTGTTCTTAAAAATCTCCCATGATGGGGATTCCACAACCTCCCTTGGAAGCCTATTCCAGTATGTAACTAGTGTTATAGCTAGAAAGATTTTCCTGACATCTAACCTAAATCTCCCTTGCTGAAGATTTAATAAATCTTTTTAATAAAATCCCTTAACATATTTCAAGACTGTTATCAGATTCCCCACTTATTTGCTCAAGTCTAATCATACCCAGATTTTTTAACCTTTTCTCATAGGTCAGGCTGTCTAAACCTTTTATCATTTTTGTTGCTCTCCTTTGGACTCTCCAATTTGTCCACATCTTTCTCATAGTGTAGTGCCCAGAATTGGACACAGTATTCCAGCGGAGGCCTCACCAATGCTGAGTAGACCAGGACAATTACCTTCTGTGTCTTACATATGATACTTCATTTAATACACCCCATAATTATATTAGTCTTTTTTTGCAGCTGCATCACATTGTTGGTTCATATTCAGTTGTGATCCATTATAATCTCCAGATCCTTTTCAACAGTACTACTGCCTAGCCAGTTATTCCCCATTTTGTAGCTGTGTATTTGACTTTTCCTTCCATACTTTGCACTTGTCATTATTGAATTTCATCTTGTGGATTTCAGACCAATTCTCCAATTTGTCAAGGTAATTTTGACTTCTAAATCTGTCCTCCAAAGTGTGCAACCCCTTCCATCTTGGTGTCATCCACAAAATGTATAAACATGCTCTCTACTCCATTGTCCAAGTTATTAATTAAAATATTGAATAGTATCAAACCCAGGACAGACTCTCCTGGGATCTCACTAGATATGTCCTTCCAGTTTGACAGAGAACCATTGACAACTACTCTGTGAGTATGGTCTTTCAACCAGGTATGTACCCACTTTATACTAATTTAATCTAGATCACATTTTCCTAGTTTATGAGAATTTCATGTGGGGCTATGTCAACAGCCTTACTAAAATAAGATATATTCAGACCAACTGCTTCCCGCCACCCATTCACTTGGCCAGTAACTCTGTCAAAGAAGGAGATTAGACTTGTTTTGTTCTTGGTAAATCCATGCTGGATAACCCTTAGAATCCTGTTATCCTCTAGGTGCTTACAAATTGTTGGTTTAATAATTTGTTCCAGTATCTTTCCAGGTATCAAAATTAAGATGTCTGGTCTATAATTTCCCAGATCCTCTTTGTTCCTCTTTTAAAGATATGAACTATGTTTGACCTTCTCCAGTCCTCTGGGTCCTCATCTGTCCCCCATGAGCACTGGGAGCTAGGGGGAGAAGCGGGGACGTGGCATGCTCAGGGGAGGAGGTGGAGGTGGAATGGAGGTGAACTGGGGGGGGCAGGGCAGGGAGCCCCGTGGGTGCTCCAGCTGCGGAGCACCCACAGAGTCGGCGCCTACGGTTTTGGATATTTCTGTTAATTGTTCTAGAAATGCCTTATCCCAGTAGCGCTGGAACAGGGGAGGCTAGGGGGTCATGCACCCCCCACTTTTTACTGGCCATAAGGGTGAGTGATGGGAATGGGGGTGCGGAGACGAGTGAATGGGAGGCAAGTTCTTGGGGGAAAGAGGCAGCATGGGGACAGGGACAGGGTTCAGGCACCATTTGCCCATACACGCACACAAACGTTTAGGGACCTTCTGCTGCTCCTGCCTCATCTACCTCCTCTTCCTGGTTTGGTGGTTCTGTAGTAGATCCCTACGTTGATGTTGCCCCTGTTTCCCCCCCACACACACACCTTTTATCTTCACCAAGAGACTTTCAGTTGGTCTGCCTCTCACTCTCACCTCCTTCTTGACCTCAGAACAAGTGTATATATTTTTGATGTATAATGCAACACCTCCTTGCTTTTTTCCCTGCCTGTCCTTCCTGAACAAACTCTATCCCTCTGTACCAGTATTCCAGTCATGAGATTTATCCCACCAAGTCTCAGTGATTCCAATTAAGTAAACATTTCTTTTATGTATTAAGATGTCTAGTTCTCCGTGTTTAATCCCCAGACTCCTTGCATTTGTGTGTAGGCATAGGTATATATTATAAGAATAACTGTTGTGAAATGTTGTAAGGCCCAGTCATGTAGTCCTTATTCAGGCAAATCTCCCACAGCTCTTTTGGCTGAGTAAGGATTGGGCCTTAAGAGTTATCCACTGTATCACCTTGACAGTTTTTGATATAGAAAGAGACAGTGCTTTCGCTCTGTCCTTACAGGAACAGATTATGCTAGGCAGCTGAAATGAGAGAGGTTGCAAGAATCTTTCTCTCCAGTTTGCAAACTCTCTACAGTATAAGATTAATTGCTGTCTCCATGCCCTACTGAGTGTAGGGACTACTCCCTCCTTGTGTGCCACAGGTTGCAAGCCATCTTGAAGGGGATAGGAAGGCAGTAGTGAAATAGCCCCACCTCTAGTCACATTAGACTGCTGAGCTGGTAAGGAGTATTTTGAGGGATGCTGATGCTGCAGGTGGCATGCTACTCCTGCATATCTGTGTGTCTGGGAGAACTCAATCTCTCTGGAGCATTCGCAGTAGAGGTGCAACTCCACACTACCCACAACATAAGGTTGAGCCTGTCAAGCACCAGTGGCCCACAGTCTTTTGCTCAGCACTCCAATTTGATCCCAACGACTTTCCTAGACATACAAGAGTCTTTTTTAGCTACTGTGAGTCCCACAAAGGGTAATACACATGCACACTTCTTCACCTTGAATAAGTGAGCTATGTCATATGGTAGTTTTGTTTCTGGAAATAGAAGGAAGGTACTCAGAGTATAAATATGTTCACCAGTAACTCATACTGTTAATAAATCGGGGAGAGTTTCAAAAGTCCCTACGGGATTTAGAAGCATCTGGATCCCTTAGGTGCTTTTGAACACCTCCCCCATATGTTTATTAACAAATATGTATTGAATGCGTATTTATAGGTGCACTTCCCTTGGACCAAAGAGGTATACACATGGCAGAAAAACATACAAAATAAAAATGGAGTTAACATTTAATGGCTCTAACTAAGACTTTCCATTCAGATGCCTTTTGTGCTATCTTGGAAATTTGGTTCCAGGAAGTAAAACAGTTAAACTAAACTTCAGAAATAGATAGTAATTTATCTGCTGTTTCCTCAAGGTGAGAAACACGATGAGGGCTTGATGCTGTTTTCGGTGAAATGTAAAGTAGAACTGGTCAACTTTTTTCATTTGATTTTTTTTATTAAAAAGTAGCCTTTTCTGAAAACGAATGTTTTGCCAGAAAATGTTTGTTGTTTTTATACTCTCCAATTTTTCAATTTGGGGGGGGGGGTTTCCCCTTTCCACTCCCTTGTTTCTTTTTTCAGTGGCAAAATGGAACTGGAAAAGGTGGGGAGGGGAAGAAGAGGAGGAGACAACAGGGGGAAACCCAGAAATGAAAAATGTTTGGCTTTTCAGGCTATGGGGAGGGGGGGTGGTAAAAAAATCTGAACATTTAGAATTTTTTCATGAAACATTTCAGAAAACAAAATTTAAAAAATAGTAAAATGTGCCATTTTTTCACCAGCTCTGGTAAGCAGCTCTGGAGCAGGCTTTGACCTTGACTATGGCTAGAACTGTTCCACATTTCCCCTTTTGGTGGGAGTTATGTACCTAGATAACCCAGCATAAACATGGGCATGTTATTTTGGATCACAATTCCTAGTAAATTTATTCTGTCTGTAATATTGTACTAAAAAAACCCTCAAAGCCTTTGGCCACACATGTTTAATTAACCGTGTTGGGGGATCCTGGTTCTCTCAGTGCTGCTGTTTGACCTTTTGTGCAGGTGTTGTCAGCTACTCTATTTGAAAATCTTGTCCTGTTGTAAAAGTGTACCTGCTCCTCCAACTCTTCTTTTCTCTCCTTCATATTATCTTATCACATATGCTCTGATGAGTTGGGTTGGAAAATATACTGTATATAATTGGAATATTCTATCTTTTCTGTACTGTATTTGTACAATACCATTCCTCAAACCAGTACAAAATCCTTGTAAATTAGTAAAAATTAACTCTCTCCTTCTCTTGATGTTTTTCCTCTCCCAGTTCTCTAATACTTTGGCTGTCATCCCTGCAAGGTCTTGAAATTAATTTAGCTTTAGTCCACACTGTATCCTATTTCAAAACATAACCTCACCCAGAATTCAGTTAACCATTAACAGACATTTCAAGACATTAACAGTTTTAAGTAATCACTCTTACCACACCTAAGGTTTTTATCTGGAGTCCTTTTAAATGTGTAGACTCCTTGAGTTTGAACAGCCTTGAAATTGCAGTCTTCTCATGTGCAATTACCTGTAAATATTTGATCATGTACCAGTGAGACTAGTCAGACTGATGCCGCCTGCATTTGCAAACATTTTAACAGATTAGTTCAGTGCTTAAGATCTGTTCCTTAAAAGTTACCTTAACAATTAAAGGTTAACTTCTTCAGACTGTCTGATGTCGCACATTCTCATTAATTATTTTGGTATACTGTGAGCATTATATGTTTAAATATTTAAGTTATAACATCCTTCACGCCTCGCACCAGAATATGGCCTTACATCCATTGGTGACAGGCTTGCCCTCTGCACAGGAGTCAAATTTAATCCAGAATTGGCCCCATTGAAGTCAATGCATGAGCAGTGATTTGCCCAAAGTACTTTATTATATACCAACTTTATATACCCCAGTTATATACACATAAATCTGACACAAATCACCCTTATCATGGGTGTGCATGTGATAAGATGTCTGCATTGAATTGCTAGTGGGAATTTGATTGTTTGTGTCCCTTTAGAAGTTTCATGTGGGATGTAATTAAGTCAGCGTCACGTGATCGGCTTGTCTAATGGGAATACACTGCCAAGGAATTTACTGTGCACTGCCGACACAGTGTGTTTGATCACAGAGACTGAGCTGGCCACCCTCATTGTCAGTGAGTAGAACAATACTGCACGAATAATCCCACTGATCTCAGTGGGATTACTTGCAGAGTAAGGTACTACTCAACATGAAAAAGGTATCAGAATTTGGCATTATATGAGCCTTCTACCTGGAAAAGTTTGGGAATGTCCTATTTTGATTGTTCTTTTATACTCTGTCAGCACAGAATTTTCCTTTTGCCTATGAGATTCAACAGCATTATTTTTATTTACTGATTTATAAAAAATACATCCGTCATGATACCTCTGCAGTATGGTTAGTGATTTAGCAGGTGGTAGTCTTCTCTTTGAAACAATGCTATTCTGTGCAGATAGAGAGTACTGTGGTACAGAAGCTACTGCTGTCCTTCAGGTGAGGTGCAAAAGTAAGGCATGACCACCTGTGATTCTTAACATTCTGATACCACTATCTCTAAGAACAGGTGTGTTAGCCTGGGGTCCCAGCCAAATTCCAATTAAAATACTTAGATTCTCTCCATCAAAATTTCCTCTTCAGTTCCATTTTGTGATGGAGTGTCCAACCCACACAATAGAGAGCAGTTTAAATTAAATCAATTAATCTTGTGTTCTGCACCTGGAGGCGAGCCAGGGTGCAATAAAGCTGAATGGAAGATGAAGGCACAGGCTGGACTTGTATAAAGGGATGAAGCCAAGAACAGAAAGGGGCTGCAGGGAAAGTAGTCTGCAGTCACTTTCGGAGAGAAGGGAAGTTTGTTTGGGGGCTAAAGTGTCTGCCAAGAAGTCAGAGAGGGGAAGTAGTCTACAGTCGTTCCCTGGGAAGCAGATGTTTGGGCTGATAAACCCTGTGGGGGAAGGGGTAGAAGATAGAGAAGGGAAGTAGGAGGGAGTCCAGGGAAATAGCACCAGGGTCTGGGAGCAACCAGACCATAATTGCTGGACATAAGGTCCCTGGACTGAAACCCAGAATAGTGGGTAGGCCTGGGTTCCCCTGTCAGCTGCTGGGAAAGTGGCCCAGGACTTGGCTTTGGATTGGAAGTCTGTCTTAAATAGCATGCAGACAGCTGATCCAGTGGGACTTTGATACCCCAGAGGGGAAGGACTACTGCAATGACCTGGCCGAAGGGCTGAGTCACGAAGAGGGAGCTCTGGGAGTCTCTAGGCTTGCCAACTTTCTAATTGCATAAATCCGAGCACCCTAGCCCTGCCCTTCCCTGAGGCCCCAGCTCCCACTCACCACATTCCCCCTCCCTTGGCAGCTCGCTCTACCCACCCTCACGCCCTTGCATGGGGCTGGAAAAGGGGGTTGGGGTGTGGGAGGGGGTGAGGGTTCCAGTTGGGGGTGCAGGCTCTGGGGTGGGGCTGGGGATGAGGATGCAGGAGTGGGCTCCAGGCTGGGGGGTGGGGCCAAGGGATTCGGAATGTGGGAGGGGGCTCCCCCACCTAGGAGCCAGACCTGCTGGCTGCTTCCAGGGTGTAGCGTGGTGCCAGGACAGGTAGAGGCTAGCCTGCCTTAGACCCGCAGCACCGCCGACCGGACTTTTAATGGCCCAGTCGACAGTGCTGACTGGAGCCAAGGTAAGGGTGAGCAACGGGGGGATGGGGCAGAGAGGAGTGAGTGGGGGGCGGAAGGTCTTGGGGGAAAGAGGTGGCGTGGAAGTAGGCCCTTGGGGGAAGAGGTGGTGTGAGGGCCGGGACGTGGGGGAAATGGATGGCACAAGGGCAGGCAGGGCCATCCCTAGCCATTTGGGTGCCCTACGCAGCCCCCGGGGCTGTGTGGGCCATAGGCCTCCGCCCCCCACAGTCTGAGAGGCAGGAGCTGTGGGGGGCCACTTTTGGGGGCCCCGCAGTCCCAGAGTGGCCCAGGGGATTAGCAGAGGGCCTGGAGCAGCCCATTCCGCTTCCCTCACCCCGGCCCCAGCCTTGTTGCTTGGGGGAGGGGACTTGGGGGAAGGGATCCCCCCACTTACCGGCAGCGACAGGAAGCGGAGCAGCCTGGCCCCAGCCCGCTGTACTCCGCCAGCTCCCAACCGCGGCGCTCCGCTTCCCACTGCCGGTGAGAGATGGGGGCGGTCCTTTCCCCAACCCGAGCGACATGGCTGGGGCCGGGGCAAGGGAAGCAGAGAGGGCTGGGGCCGTGTCTCTCTGCTTCCCGCACTCACCAGCGGTGGGAAGTGGAGCACCACGGCTGGGAGCTGACAGCATAGAGCGGGCTGGGGCCCGGTTGCTCCGTGTCCCGTCACTGCCAGTGAGTGCGGGATCACACTCACACCTTTGACCCTTCCCAAAATGCCCTGCAATGCTTGCAACAGCGTTAGCAATATACAGTGCTGACCTGCCTCCCCCAGGGGGACCCCTTGAGGGAGGGGGCCATTGGGGTGTGACAGGTGAAATGGGGGCAGGCCAGGGGCGGAGCAGGGGGGAAGGGTAAGAGACAGGGTGGAGGGAGTTGTCTGAGGCCCCACACACCCCCTAGGGACGGCCCTGCCCCTTGCAGTGGGGGAGCGGACGAGGGATAGGGCTGGTCACCGGGGCTGGTGCTGCTGTTTATGCAGCACGCAGCTGCCTAGGGCAACATGAAACTTGGGGCAATTTGGTGCCCCAAATTTCATGGTGCCCTACACAGCTGCATATGCCTAAGGACAGCCCTGAGGGCAGGGTGTTGGGGGTGCGGCATGGCACGGGAGGGGTTGGACCCACTGTTTGGGCAACTGTGGGTCCCCCCACACTTTTAGGGTGCTTCCATGGCTCCTTGTCTGATCTCCACCCAAGAGGGGACATGCAGGGGAAAAGCAGGTCCTATCCCATCCCAGCCCAGCCAGGACGAGAAGCTAGGAGCCTCTGGCTGGGGCGCTCCCAGAAGCACAGGGGAGATCATCTCCACCTCCTGGAGTCTCCTCTGGCTGCCCAGCTCTGAAAGCAGCACAGAAGTGAGGGTGGCAATCCCGCAACCCCCCTACAACAGCTTTGCAACCCCCCACATTCCTGTTTTGTGTCGGGACCATCACGGTTACAACACCTTGACATTTCAGATGTAAAAATCTGAAAACTTGAAATTTACTAATTTTCAAATCCTATGGCCATTAAATTGACCAGAATGGACTGTGAATTTGGTAGGGTCTTATATGAAACTGGGGAAGCACTGAGTATGTGCAATGCCTTGCAGGATCCATGCCAGGGCAGGTTCCTCCTTGGCTGGTTAAAATCTGAGAATATGAATAGGCTGGCTGTATTACCCCAAGAGAGAGATCTCATCTGACAGCTCTGAAACAGTGTTATATGGGCCCAAATCGACTAGGGGAGTGAGGAAACACAGCTCAGTGCATGATCCATCCTCACAATACACCAATTTGTCTTCTTTTTTTTAGCCTTGCCTGGTGCCTCTCTCCCCCATAGACGCTGTGCAGGGGTTACTCTGCAGCTCCAGTGACATATGAGAGGGACTAAGATCCATGCAAGGCTACTCAGGGAGGAATGGCCATAGACCTCCTTTTCATTAGGTCCCAGCCCTTTCCCAATACCCATTTCCTCTCCAAACAGCTCTGTACCTGGTTCCCATAGCATGGCTGTGCATGCCCTCCTCTCCCTGTGTCAGGATCAATCAGCCTCTAGGATACAGGTGGATTAAATGGAGGGTGCATACCTCTCATGGTATCACAGAACTCCGTCAGGATTTGGTTTTAGAAACATTAAAACCAATACTTTGCCTACAGGTATCTCAGATGAAGGTGGTTCCACACATAGGATTAGCCTAGATTGTACCTCTTCTGTATAAATGTCCACATTCCAGTACTGTATTTTCTTTATTTCCTCTCTACCCAGCTATATAAATATGTTTATTTCCAGTTTTTATTTCTGGATTATTTCCCCCCCTGAGGATTTTTGCTTCTTAGGTCTGTCATAGTCTGAGGCTGTTGGCAATGAGCACTAATATGATCAATACTGGGCAGCTGAGGGAACAGTTTATTATAATACACTGAGTTGAAAGCAAGCTTTAGGGTTCAGATGCTTCAAATTATTAATTGCTTAAATATTTGCTGTGTCATCTTCTGTATTTACAGAGTCCCCTGTTGTTCTGTGTTATCAACAAGTGGAATAATTTATTCCACAGAGACCCATAGTGACATAGCAATATTTGCAAAAACAGTATGTTTGTTTATCACATAGTCTGCTGATAGAGAAAATCTAAGCAGAATCTCACATTTATGTAATTTAATAGCATCATTTTATTATAAATTACCATTTGAAATATCTAGTTTTGGTGTAGTCCACTGGCTTAATGGTAGTCCTGCTATATCTGAGGCTCTGTCTTATTTTTCATCTTGAGCTGTTGCCTCCCTGATCAATATGGACTGAGTGTGCTGTAAACCTGCCTGTGTGGCCAAATTGTGCATGGATGTAGGCACTGCATAATCTCTTGAAGTTAATGTAATGGAGCATAGTTGATAGAGTGTGCTGGTAACAAAATAAAGAAAAGACGGTTACTTACCTTTGTAACTGTTGTTCTTCGAGATGTGTTGCTCATATCTATTCCAATTAGGTGTGCGCTCGCCGCGTGCACGTTCGTCGGAAGATTTTTACCCTAGCAAAACTCGCTGGGTTGGCTGGGCGCCCCCTGGAGTGGCGCCGCCATGGCGCTGGATATATACCCCTGCCGACCCAAACATCCCTCAGTTCCTTCTTGCCGGATACTCCGACAGTGGGGAAGGAGGACGGGTTTGGAATGGATATGAGCAACACATCTCGAAGAACAACAGTTACAAAGGTAAGTAACTGTCTTTTCTTCTTCGAGTGCTTGCTCATATCGATTCCAATTAGGTGATTCCCAAGCCTTACCTAGGCGGTGGGGTCGGAGTGAGATGTTGCAGAATGTAAAACTGCTGAGCCAAAGGCTGCATCATCTCTGGACTGTTGAACGAGAGCATAATGTGAGGCAAAGGTGTGGACCGAAGACCAGGTAGCTGCACAACATATCTCCTGGATAGGTACACGAACCAGGAAGGCGGCAGATGAAGCCTGAGCCCTGGTAGAATGCGCGGTGATGTGGCTTGGAGAAATATGAGCCAAACCATAGCAAGTGCGGATGCACGACGTCACCCAAGATGAGATCCTCTGAGAGGAAACAGGAAGGCCTTTCATGCGGTCTGCTATCGCGACAAAGAGTTGGGGCGTTTTCCGAAAGGATTTTGTCCGCTCGATATAAAAAGCGAGCGCCCTACGGACGTCCAGGGAGTGTAATTGCCGCTCCCGTCATGTTGAGTGTGGCTTCGGGGAGAAGACCGGGAGAAAGATGTCCTGGTTAACATGAAAGGCCGAGACCACCTTAGGGAGGAATGCCGGGTGTGGTCACAACTGCACCTTGTCCTTGTGGAACACAGTGTACGGGTGGTCTACCGTAAGAGCCCGAAGCTCGGAGACTCGTCTGGCCGATGTAATGGCTACAAGGAAGGCTGTCTTCCAAGACAGGTAGAGCAGCGAGCAGGTTGCTAACGGCTCGAATGGGGGAGACATCAGTTTGGTTAAGACCAGGTTCAGGTCCCAGGTCAGGGCCGGGCGGCGTACTTGGGGGTACAAGCGCTCCAAGCCCTTGAGGAACCTTGAAACAATAGGGTGTGAAAACACGGAACGGCCCCCTTCCCCTGGGTGGAAGGTAGAGATGGCTGCCAGGTGTACCCTCAGCGATGATACTGCTAGGCCCTGCTGTTTGAGAGACCAGAGGTAGTCCAAAATAGAGGGGATCGAGACCTCAGCGGGAGTAAGATTATGTGTTTCGCACCGGCAGGAGAAACGCTTCCACTTGGCCAGATACGTTGACCGGGTGGAAGGTTTTCTGCTACCCAGGAGAACTTGGGCTATGGCTACACTTGCACTTCAAAGCGCTGCCGCGGCAGCGCTTTGAAGCGCTAAGTGTAGTCAAAGCGCCAGCGCTGGGAGAGAGCTCTCCCAGCGCTGTCCGTACTCCACCTCCCTGTGGGGAATAACGTACAGCGCTGGGAGCCGCGCTCCCAGCGCTGGGGCTTTGACCACACTGGCGCTTTGCAGCGCCGCAATTTGCAGCACTGGAGAGGGTGTGTTTTCACACCCTGCTGCAGCGCTGCAAATTTGCAAGTGTAGCCATGGCTTTGGTGTACTGGCGCAGAGCAACGCAACTCTGACTGGTTTAGCCACGCAGCAGCCACGCCATGAGGTGTAGGGCCTGCAGGTCCGGGTGACGAAGTCTGCCGTGGTTCTGAGTGATGAGGTCTGGGTGGAGTGGCAGGGCAATTGGGTTGGCTATCGAGAGGTCGAGCAGCGTGGTGAACCAATGCTGCCTGGGCCACACTGGAGCAATCATGATAAGGTATGCTCTGTCCCTGCGGAGTTTTAGCAGGACCCTGTGAATCAGCGGGAATGGCGGCAAGGCATAAAGGAGCTGGCCCTTCCACGGCATCAGGAAAGCCTGAAAGCGCGGCTGTGGCAAGCAGGATCTGGCTAGATTGGAGTCCAGGATAGCTCCTATGAATTCCAGCCTCTCCGTGGGAACCAGAGTGGATTTTCCCACATTGATCATCAGGCCTAAGCGGGCGAATAGGTCCTTGACAATGCCCAGATGCTGAGTAACTCGCGTCTCAGAGGGCCCTCGGATGAGCCAATCGTCCAGATACGGAAACACGTGTATCCGATGTCGGCGGAGGTAAGCGGCAACTACGACCATACACTTCGTAAAGACCCTTGGGGCTGTAGAAAGGCCAAACGGCAGGACCGTAAACTGGAAGTGCTGACGGTTGGCTACGAAGCGAAGAAATCTCCTGTGCGGAGGAAAAATGGCGATGTGAAAGTACGTGTCCTTCATATCGAGGGCGGCGTACCAGTCTCCAGGATACAAGGACGGGATAATGGTCCCCAGGGATACCATGCGGAACTTCAACTTTACCATAAACTGGTTGAGTCCTCGCAGGTCTAGAATAGGTCTGAGACCTCCCTTCGACTTGGGGATTAGGAAATAATGGGAGTAAAACCCTTGCGGGATACTGAACGACGCCGTGAGTGCGACCGGTACCGATGAGGAGAACGGTGCCAGGACTGCGAGCGGCGTCGGGAGCGGGAGCACCGGCGGGACCGTGATCGGGAACGGTGCCGCTCTGGTGTGCCAACAGAGGATGGTCATATCAAGGCAGGCTTGCCGATCGACTGGATTACCCGCACCGGCGGTGCCGGGGGACGAGGCAGCATCGACTCTGTCATGGCAATCAAATCGCGCGCCGTTGAGATTGTCTCCGGTGTGGATGGAATCGTAAGCTTGGTACCTTGGCTCATATACATAGCCTGCCAGGGGCTTTCCCTGCACAAGTGGCGGAACAAATTTGGGAACCACTGACATAAGCTCATGCTTAACTTTAAGTAGGTACTTAACTTTTAGCATGTGCTTAAGTCCCAGGGAAATCAATGTACTTACGTTTTTTCCTGATTCATTGCCATGGTTTCTTGAGTTGCTGTACCAATAAGGTAAAATAACTGGTCCATATATTTTATTTTTATTACGTGATACTTGGATATAACATTAAACAGAAGACTCTTCTGCCTTTCTCAGGTAGTTGTTCGGGGGAATTTAAAGATGACACAACCCTTTTCAGCAAAGTGTGCAGGATAATACCTGCATTGTGGCCAACCCTCTTGCTCTCAACAAAACAGGTTTTAGTATGCTTTAGAATTTCTGTGAATTATATTATTACATGGAGAGCATTGTCTTATTTACTTTTCAAAGCTACCCATAGCTTCATGTAATGCCCGTTATGAGTTATTTTAAATTATGATTTTTCTCCTCCCAATCCCTAGGCTTTCACATCTGTAATATCCTGTATGGAGCTCTCATAGACGCATAGACTTTAAGGTCAGAAGGGACCATTATGATCATCTAGTCTGACCTCCTGCACAATGCAGGCCACAGAATCTCACCCACCCACTCCTGTAACAAACCCCTAACCTATGTCTGAGTTATTGAAGTCCTCAAATTGTGGTTTGAAGACCTCAAGCTGCAGAGAATCCTCCAGCAAGTGACCTGTGCCCCATGCTGCAGAGGAAGGCGAAAAACCTCCAGGGCCTCTGCCAATCTGCCCTGGAGGAAAATTCCTTCCCGACCCCAAATATGGCGATCAGTTAAACCCTCTCCATATTCCTGTCTAGAATGCTGGAACACCAGAAATAGAAAAAGACTTTTAGGGATCATTTCTTTTTCTGCAAGGAACCAATGCAGGTTGGGAAAGTTTGGAAGATCACTTTTGGGTAAACCACTGGCAAATCTGGACTGTTCAGTATTACAGTTAGTTTTTTACATTAACATAGCAAATTAATTAGAACTTCTCTGTAACCTGGGACACAAGAGTACATCTGTGCACTGTCCCCTATTTTAAATTACCCCACCATCAAAGCCATCTTCATAGTCAACATCCTCTCAGCTGAGGGCTACCACAAAAGACACACTCTTTTGCTGGTCAAAGGGATTATGGTTGAACAAAGTTAGCATGATATCAAATCACAAACATTGTCCCAGATTCATTGTAGGGTCCATGTTGGCTTCTCTTGCTGTATGTCTTGGCAGAGGCCTCTCTCATTAGAAGGTCTGTAGAGAGATCAGAAAAGGGCCGGTCTGATCCCAAAGTGTTGGGCACTGGTTGAGTAGGGGGCAGGGCTATGGTGGTTGTGGAATGTGCTTTTTCAGCACCTCTCCAATCTGCCTCCCTAAAGTAGGCTCCTGTTTAGATCCAGACGCAATTTAAAGATATCTTCCCCAAGCTGAAATTCAGAGAATGAGCAGGGCAGTGGCAATACCACCTACCCTCTCTTGGAACAAGTACTCCCTGGAGCACAGGAGACCAAGCAAACAATGCAGGTGTAATTTACATCTCCCTGCACCAACTTGGATGGATCTAAATCCATATGAGATTAATTTTCAATGAATTGTATCAATTTCAGCTAAAACCCTAAAATTTAAAAGATCAGCCTGAAGCATGCAAAAATCATAACAGGGCCAGAAAATAATGAGATTTTTAAAGTACCGGTAATAAACTTGGGGTTCTTTTTATTTGCCTTCTGGGTTTTGAGAAGCGGCCTGCTGGACACAGCTCTGCTTGGTCTGGTGCGGAGCCTAGTGCCAAGAGCTCCATTACATCCCTTCAGCTCGTGTCTTTTGTTTTCTGCTTTAGGAATGTGCAACTGCATTGCTCACTCTGCCACAAAAACTAGCAGTCAACTGGAACGCCCAGCAGGGAGAAATAGGATGATGAGAACCAAAGTGTCCAATTGGGCCTAATTTTTCTCATTCCTTCTCTCCAAGGCTTGTCTACACTGGAATGAATTAATCTCGACTAGCTAAAATTACTGTGCCTTTGTCTGCACTGGAATGTTCAATTATATTAAAACCCAATTGTTAACTCAGGTATAGACTAGTCCTACAGCACTGGTATGTAGGTTTGACCACAGCTAATCAACACACCCACTGGTGGCTGGAGAACAAATAAAATAGCAAGTCCTAAGCAATGTGTCTCATTCATCATTTTCCCATGCCCCCACCCGCCAACAACCACAACAAACCAACATAGTCTTCTCTAGTCTCCCCCTGGGCTAGCTGGCTGCCTTCTGGCCCATTTTTTGCTATCCTTTTTTGCTATCAACCTGAAAGTTTAGGTTTTCCAGGCTCTCTTGGGCGCCTAAATGCTAGTAGGGTCAGGGTCAGGTTGTTGCTCTGCTGCAACCCTGCACTGTCTTTTCCTGCTGACTGACTCGCACATCTCCCATGCCCATGTGCCGATCCCTCCTGGCTGAAAAAAGGTGATCGGGCTTGGCGGCTCGCCGCTTCGGCTTCACAGCCCAGCCATGCACTGAGTTGAAGACTTCTTCTTTTCCAGGCTAAAAGTCTCTGTTAACTCTATTGTTGGCGTTTCTGTAGCAAGCTGATTTTTACAGGGTGGAGTTGCTAGCCCCACGCCCAACCCTCCTCCTTTACCCTGACTTGGGACAGGCAGATGGCCCCAAAGGACCTCTCTGGTGGAGTTTAAGCAATGTGTGCCAAGTGTCTATCATGCAGCTTCACACACACTCGAAAGGAACACCTACAAAACTCAGGAGATGGTGCTCTAGGAGTGAAAATCCACAAGTACTACGACTACCTTGAGTTCATAAGCAGTCACTTCTGAGTATTCTGAGTAAAGCTGTTTTGAAAGGACCCCTAGTATATTAATGTTTTTGTTTGTTGAGTATCACTCTTAGAATTAGGTTTCTAGTGTGAAAACACTCACATTTATGAATTCAAAATTCACTTGCCACAAATATTCTCCATTATTTGCTTAAAATTTCTGTGTCAAGCAACATTAGGCTCCCACATAGGCTTTAACTCAACCATCCTGGGAGACTGGGTGAAAAGTACAAACTGCCTTGTCTGCACTAGGATTTTATCTTGAGTTAGCTAACTTACTCGAGTAGATTTCTCACCTTTTTCCTGCTGAAGACAAGGGCAGTGAAGGCAGCTTGGAAATACAGCACAACTAACCCCAAGGGGTTTTCCCTGACCCTTTGCTGAGCTGAGAAGAGCTTGTGAGAAAAACATCCTATATAAGGAGAGAATTAAAAAGTGTGGGAAGACAGACTGAGGGAAAGAGGAGAGAGCTTAGAGATGAAAAGAGAGACAAGGGGTGGGGGGAATAAGGACAGAAACAGAGACAAAAGGGAGTGGAGAGAAAAGGAGGAGGGAGAGGGGAAGTGACAAAGGAAAAAACAAAGAAGAGCCCTCAGAGATAGAGAGGACAGGAGGAGAGAGGAGAGAAGAGAGACAGGGAGGGGTAAAGTCTTTGGAGGGAGGTCAGAGAGAGGAGAGGCAGAGGGAAGGGGAGAGGGAGATTGGCAGAGAGGCGGGGAATGTACTGGTACTATTTTTCATATCCTTTAGCCTGTAAAGTGAGGTGTCTTAGGCCTTGTCTTCACTACCAAGTCTTGTCAACAAAGGTGATGTCGACATTCAAAAATCGGCATAGTGAAAATCGGAATGTCATGTTCCCACTCACTCCCTCTGTTGGCACTATCATCGACAGTGTGAGCAATGCACTGTGGGTACCTATCCCACAGTCCAGCTTGACACCTTCTGTCGCTATGTGTTGTGGGAAGGTGGAGCAGATCACGGCACATCTTGGGACTGGGCTCAATGTCCCGTGATGCATTGCTTTCTGTCCCAGCACTCCATGGGCTTCTGGCTTTCTTTCACAGCATTTTTCAACAGCCCTTCTTTGCTGTGCACCCTGGCATCTTTGTGAGAAGGGATGGATCCCTCACTGCTCTCCTATGCTCTCTTAACTGTCATGAATACATCGTGGATGGCAGTGCAATTAATCATGAAGTTCCTAACTGAAGAAGACTCCTAGGTGCCTGACATGCTATGTGATACGGATAGGAGCAACTTTTGCTTTTGGCATTCACAGAATAGCTGCATAGGGTAGACCATTGCTTTTGGGTTCAGGAAACAAGCACTGAATGGTGGGATCGTATTGTCATGCAGGTCTGGGATGATGAGCAGTGGCTACAGAACTTTCATATGCAGAAAGCCACCTTCCTGGAACTGTGTCCGGAGCTTGCCCCAGCACTATGGTGCAAGAACACCAGAATGGGAGCTGCCCTATTGGTAGAGAAGTGTGTGGCAATCGCTGTGTGGAAGCTGGTGACTCCAGTCGGTCACAAATCAATTTGGAGTGGGGAAGTCGATCGTTGGGACTGAGTTAATGCAAGTGTGCAGGGCAATGAATAGCATCCTGCTACGAAAGACCGTGGCTCTGGGAAATGTGCATGAAATAGTGAATGGGTTTGCAGAATTGGGTTTCCCTAACTGTGGAGGGGCGATAGATGGCACACATATTTCAATTTTGGCACCAGACCACCTTGTGATGGAGTACATCAATAGGAAGGGGTACTTCTCCATGGTGTTGCAGGCGCTTGTGGATACGGGGGGAGTTTCACTGACATCAACGTGTGGTGGTCTAAAAAGGTGCATGACGCACGCATGTTCAGGAACACTGGCTTGTACAGAAAGCTACAAGCGAGGACTTTCTTTCCAAACCAGAAGATTACAGTGGGGGATGTTGAAATGCCCATAGTGATCCTGGGAGACCTGGCGTAACCCTTACAGCCGTGGCTCATGAAACCTTACATGGGACACCTGGACAGCAGTAGGGAGTGGTTCAACAACAGGCTGAATAGGTGCTGGATGACAGTTGAATGTGCCTTTGGCAGATTAAAGATGCACTGGGGATACCTGTATGGCAGGTTAGACCTCAATGAGGATAATATTCCCATGGTCAAAATCGAGTGTTATACATTGCATAATCTCTGTGAAGCTAAGGGTGAAAAGTTTGCTCGGGAGTGGAGTGTTGAGGCAGATGGCTTGGCTGCTGATTTTGAGCAGCCAGATACCAGGGCTATCAGAGAAGCCCTGAGGGAGGTAATTTGAATCAGGGAGGCTTTGAGGCAACACTTTGAAAATGAGAACCAGTAATGTGTATCTCTATGATTGATACTGCAATGTTACATTACATGTAGTTTTCCTAGGAAGTGATGGTGACATTTGGGGCCTTACATTCCAGTAAGAAAATGATTTAAACTGCCTGTGTATGTATTGGTAGTGCCTGATATTTCAATTTGTAGGAACCAAATAAAGATGAGTTACCATTCAAAAACTTAGCTTTTATTGCACAAGAAACAGCACACACACACACACACACAAACTCACAAAGATGCTTGGAGGGAAAGGAGGAACCAGGGAAGGGCAGACTTTCACAGCTCTGTGTAGATACAGCTGTCATTTTGAAAGTTGTCTGAGAGGGCGGAGTGAAGGGGAAACCGAGAAGCCGCAGAAAGCGGAAAGGACTATGCGGGTGGAGTTTGGGTTGGGGGATAGAAAAGAGTTCTGAATGTGCTGCAGGGGAGAGCTCTGCTCAGTCTGCAAAATTATTAAGGACTTCAGCATCTGCGCTTCCATGACTTTAATCATCCGCTCAGTTGCGTCCTTAACAAACTCCTGATTCTCTTTTCTGTCCTGCTGTTTGGCTTCCCAGCACTCCTTCTGTTCCCTTTTCTCTGCATTGGAGCAGTGCAGTACCTCCCGAAACATGTCTTCTTTGCTGCATCTTGGGCACTCTCTAATCTGGCAGACTTGCCTGGCTGGGGTGTGTGGGGTGTTCCTGAAGACCACATCTGCCGAAGCACAAGGGACAATGCACAGAAGTGGGATTGTTAAATTCACGCACAGCATTGAAACATTTCAGTTAAATACACCTTTTGCAACATAACAATCATTTTCTCACTGACCCTTGGCAGTAACACATCTCTGCGAACAGCCAAAGCATGGTGAGTGTTGGCTGAGGAGGGGGTGCTCTACATGGGGAAAAGAGCACACAGTCTGCAAGGGTCATGGTGCAGCTGACCAGAGAAAAATTCTAAAATTCTCCCGCACTTTTCCACATTCTAGCAGATATCTCACTGCTAAGGGTAAGCAGGGAAATGAGGGTATATCTGGTCCAAGTTTGTGGCTTCCGCCCTGCACCTTATGCTGCTCACCTATGTGCTGCTTTGGTCCCTGTACAAGTAATTGCTGAATGCAGCGGGAAAGTTTCCTACAATGGGGGAAGGAACAAAGCTGCTCTGCCATGGAACCTTTGGCAGAGGATTGACAAGTACCTCCAGGAAACTTTCCTAGAGATCTCTCTGGAGGATTCCCGTGAGATCTTGGTGTGCATCAACACCCTGTTCTGCTGTACTGATTAGTACACAGAGAAATGTCCAGCTCACAGAAACACAGCCAGCCTTGTACATTTCTATACCCTGAACCCACACCGTCGCACTACACAAACCACAGCCACTTACAAGTGTCTCCTCTCCTGCTTCTTGCTCACCAGAGAGCAACTGCTTAGATTGGCTAGACAACTCTGGAGTGGAGAACAGTTCCTGGCTGCCTGCCCCACCGGGTGACCCCGCCAGGAACTCCACATCGTCGTCTAACTCCACCTCTTCATCAATAACTTCATCCTCTGGGTTTGGTCCTCTTTTGGCCACCTCCAGGCCCACCAAAGTATCCACGGGGCTCTTGGCGGTGGAGGTGGCGTCGCCACCAAGGATAGCATCTGGCTCCTTATAGAGCCGGCAGGCCTTAGGTGAAGCACTGGAGTGATAGTTTGCCTCTCTTGCTTTATGGTACACCTGCCTCAGTTCCTTTATCTTTGCTCTGCACTGCAGCGTGTTCCGATCATAGCCCTTTTTGCACAAGCCTAGAGAAATGTGCCCATAGGTATCCCAATTCCTACAACTGTGATTGCACAGTCTCCTCTCCTCAAATACTGATCAGATCCAACAACTCTGCAGTGGTCCACACAGGAGAGCGTTTGGTGCGATAACCCACCATGGTCACCTGGGAAGATGCGATGAGACCTCTCCATTCCGAGCCAGCAGGAAATGGAATTTAAAAAATTCCTGGGGCTTCTAAGGGGGAGGAAGGGATGATTGTTTACTTGGCTTCAGGGCAGTGGAGTTCAAACTGCTGACCAGAACGGTCACAATGGGCATTGTGGGAGACCTCCTGGAGACCAATTAAAGCGATGATGTCTACACTGGCACTTTGTTAAGAAAAATTTAGAGGAAAAAGTTGTATGTCTCTTATCAGGATGGTTGTATTTTTTCACCAAAACCAGCCATTTTTCCAGACAAAAGTCACATCACAGTGTGTACACATTCATTGTTTTGTCGACAAAAACTGCCTTTTGTCGACAAACCTTGATAGTGTAGACAAGACTTTAAAATCATGAGTCTAACATCAAAAGATTGAGATAGAAAATAAACTAGATACATTTTTAGAGGCTTCTTACAAAAAATGTTCAAATAGCTTTCCCTACACAAAGATATCCTTATTTTAAGGCCTGATATCTTATAATTCATCAGGGTTGCAGCTAAGTGCTATGTCCTACTGGAAAGGGGATATGTGTTATTAATAGGCCATATTTAGGCCTGGTGGGTTGTAACTAAGGTCCCAGTCCCGTGACTTTTTGTACATGTTTTAGCACAAGCACTGCAGTCCACCCACCAGTTAGAAGTTGTAGGGCTGGGACTTCAGACTGTTACAGCCATAACTTCCATGACAAACAGCATGACTTTCAGGGGGTTCCCATGAAAAGTCATAGTCTTTTTGATGCTAGCCAGCCTACTATTAAGACAGACTTCTCGGTCCATCTCCCACAGTCTGTCTATGGCCAGTCTGCCCACAGGGAGGGAGCCCCCCAGGAGTGAACCTAACAGGCCTCTCTCTGCCATCCTCCTCCATCCATCTCCATCCATCCTCCCACATCCATCCTTCTACCACACCACCATAGGGATCCCATTCTTATGGACTTAGCCACCATTTATTCCAGCCCCTTTAAAAACATTGTTATAGTATAGCCCTTTAGCCCTCCAGGTAGAGTTCCCTCCTCAAGAAGGCTCAGCGCTCAGTGAGAAGAAGAAGAATTTTTTTTTTAAACCTTTTGCCTTTTTTTTTAATTATTTATTTATGGTGACCCCTATTATGGTTATTGTATAATAAAAATATAACTTTATCTCATCCACTGTCTCAACATCACTCATGATTTATCCTCTATCATGTCCCCCCTTCTCTTCTCTTTTCCAAACCTTCTCTCTGCCTCTAGCCTCTCCTCTCTCCTCCCTCCCTCTCTCTAAACCCTCTAATCATTTTAGTTCTTCTTTTTCTTTTTTCTAGTTTTAGAATATCTTTTTTGAGATGAGATTGATTTGACTGTACACAGTATCGGAGATGTGGGCGATACCATGGATTTATATAATATAAATAATATATTCTCTATCTTATCTATCCCTTTTCCCTATATTCCATCCTGTTTTTTTTTTTTTTGCCTCTGCTCACTGCGACTGCACAGACATCTTTAGAGAACACACACACACACACACTTTTTTTTGACTTTTTTCCTGAGTTAGCCCCCATCCATCATGTTGTATAGTATGTATAGTTTTTTTTTCCAATTTTTTATTTTATTTTATTTTCATTAAATGCATTTCATTTTTTTTTTTGTTGCCCATTCATTTTTTTTTCTTTTTTGAAGTTTTCTTTTCTCCTCTTTCTGGTCTTATCTTCTTAGTTTAGTTAGTAACTATCTTGAGTCTTTTGCTTTTACTGTTACCACTTTCCCTTTACCTTTCATTATAAATTGAATAAATTGTCCCAGGACTGACCCCTGACTGACACCACTACTTTACCACCCTCCATTCTGAGATATTAGATTAATATTCCATTAATTTGTTCCCTGTCCCTGTCCATTAACCCCTCCCCTCAATCCATGAAAGGACCTTTCTTTTGACATGACAACATTTTTGAAGAGCCTGGAGAGGGACCTGAGGACCTCCTCTTCAGAGCTTCCAAAGTACACAATCATCCGGATCCCCCCCCCCTTGTGTTTTTGTTTGTTTCCCCTTCACTGAACTCTAATTAGTTAGTATAGATTTATTTCCCAGACAGAAACCATGTTGATTGCTCAATGTTTTATTTTTTTTTTTGTGTCTGATCTTTTTATTTTTTTATTATTGTTATTACTATTCAACTAATTACGGTACTGACGGGTAGACTGGTCTGTTGTAATTGGATCCCCCTAGAGCCCTTTTTAAATATTGGCGTTACATTAGCTAACTTCCAGTCATTGAGTACCGAAGCCGATTTAAAGGACAGGTTACAAACCTTAGTTAATAGTTCCGCAACTTCACATTTGAGTTCTTTCAGAACTCTTGGGTGAACTCCAAATGTTTTTTCCAGATTTAACTGTATTTATTTATATGTAGGGTGATGGAGTGTGGGTTTTTGAATAGTCTTTCATTATTAAATTATTTTAAAATGGTTTAAAGCATTTTTATTGTAAAATAAAGATACAGTTCCCAGCTGCATTTAGGCCCTGAATGTGGATTTTAAGTCCTGCCTACATATCACAAGGGAAGGCAGGAGAAGGAGTGAAGAAGGGCCACACTGGAGCATGAGCCACAATGCGGCAAGAACCTCCAGGAGTAATTCTAGTTGATTCAGACAGGCTTCCTAGAGTTTTTGAGTAGTGCATATTGCAGATGAAATTCAGCCACTCTTTCAGTAACTGCAGTGTGTGTATCCCCCTTCCCACAGCCTACCCAGCTAGCTCCATTGCCCATTGCGGAGGAATAGAGCCATGGTCTTTCCCTCACTAACATCACCCCACCTTCCCTCTTTCATGTACATAGCAGCCCTCGGATGGAATTGTGGACTTAAATATAGAGGTGAAAAATTATGTAGCACTTTAGCAATCCCTGAGCCAGCCAGCCAGCCTCTCTTCCGTTCTTATTTTAAAACACTGATAGTTTTTTATTTATAAGAATAACATTTTTTAGATGTAAGGAATAATTTTATGTGGTAAATGTTATTTAATAATAATGTTATGCAATAACTATAACTGTCTTACTACTAAATTGTTATCTTGCATTTACAATATAGTTTATAGAGCACTTTTCATTACAAAGGACTTTATACTGTAGATGATATGTACAGAAATTATTTCCTCCAGTACTGAAATACAGCCAACTCTGGAGTGGAAATGCATTCACCCAGTTAGTATGGGAAACGCCACACAAAGGTGTTTTAATGGGGAAGTGAAGAACAACTTATTCATTTGAAACAAAGACCAAATTACGGAACAATTTAATTAGCTGTGCTGGAAGTTTTCCATGGTGTTATGGCTAAAATTTCTTGCAAAAAGTGCTATGGAATTTGTAATGGCCACCAGTGGTCAGGATCTTGGTGTTACCTTTCATGCAAAATACATTTGCTCAGTGCCCCTTGCCACCACACTAAGAAGGCAGCATGCCACTTACTGAGAAATCATAAGTAATTTTTCAGCATTTAGTTTCCTATCTAAATACTAACAAGGCCAAGCCCTGCTTATGAGTTGAGACTTGATAAAATTGTAGCCTGAAGTACAGTAGCAGTATGATTGCAGTAATAACTCAGTTACTACCAGCCATTTACTATACTTACTTTTAATTTAAACAAACTGTTGTAATTAGGCACTTCCCTCCTAACAGTGTTGTGAAAATTAATGAATGTTTATCCTGAACTTAGATCTTCAGATGGCAGGTGCTGGGTAAGTGCAATGTAAAAAAACCCAATCTTTTCTACACTGTAAAGTTCTACTAAAACGCTGGGCACAACTATGTCTGGTAGGTACGTAAAAAGAGGTGATGCAGAATCATAGAGGCAGGACTTGGATGTGTGCTATTTCTCTTAGAGGGTTCAGCTTACTCCCTGTGCAGCTGGTTTGACCAGGGCTTAGATTCTGGCTTCTCTTTCCCATTTGGCACTCTGTGTGACTTCAAGGGCATAAGGAGGAAGTAGGCCCTGTGCACCCCTAAGTACAAAAACAGGAATTGTTTCCACGCATGTCTACATATGTGCACACAAACTCTGCACCTGTGTATAAGCACGAAGCAGAATCTGGCACCGTATATATTGTTGGTAACTCTCCAAAACACACAGCTATATTTCCTCAGTGCTGATAACCCTCAGAATTTTATTGTGAGCTTATGATATTTGGTGTTTTTCTTAGAGCCCCAGCCGCTGGAATCATGTGATTATGACAAAATCGGCCTTTTGTTTTTTTTAAAAGGAAGTTTTAGTTCTGATGAACATAGAGAAAAGCTTGAAGATGTGAACCCTAAACCAGCAGCTTTGTTCTAAATATTATAGGAGGTGGCAACTGCAGAACAATTCCTCTCCCCATGGATCTTGCTGTGCACTGTCCTGTTTGTAGGAGTGTTGAAGGATTTTCAATCAATGGTGCCCCATTTTCAACCTGGTTCTGTCAGGCATTTTGCTGTGGCAGCAGATGCCTGGTGGTTGGCCGAGGCTTTTAACCCTGGCTCCTAAAGCTGGGTGACATGTTTTTAATGTTGAAATTTCTATGAAATTCCAGAATTAAAAATTCCCAAAAAGAAAAAAATCAGGATTTATTTTGACCGACAGGGGGGTGGCACATCCACGGGGGCGGCTGCTGTTGGTTGTTGTTAGAAACAGGGCCAAACTTGTAACAATTGTTTTTTTAACTTCAAAGCTGCCAGACGGGAACTAACGAAGCAGGCGGGGGCGGGCACAGAAGAAGAGGGAGCGGGGATTTGTTTATTTTTTTGCTTCCCTCTTTCCCCCGGCAGGGGCAGGGGAGGAGGCGGGGCCAGGCAAAACACGGCGCCTGTCTCTTTAAAAGCGTCTCGAGCCCGGCGCCCTGGCGGCCGGCGAGGCTGATTAGCGGAGCCGCGCCGCCATTGGGTGCAGGTAGAGGGGGCGGGGCCGCGGTATCCAAGGGAGACGGGTGTGGGAGAAGTCGGAAGCGGCGGCGGCGCGCGGGGAGAGGCCAGGGCGGGGTCGCTACGTCGGTGCGGGCGGGCGCGCGGCGGGTGCCTGGGTGTCGGGAGGCGCCTCGGGGCGCGCGGCGGGGCCATGGGCTGCTGCTTCGGAAAGAGGCGGAAAGAGGCGAAGGGGGGCGCGCAGGGCGGGGGGGGCCAGGACCCCCCGGCCGCGGACGAGGAGAAGCCGCCGCCGCCGCAGTACAGCTGGGCCCCGCGTGCCAAGGTACCGCCCCGCCCCATCCCCCTCCTCCCTGCAGCGGCCCCCAGGGGCAGAGCCTCCGCGGCAGCCCCCCCCCCCCCAGCCTGGCGAGCTGGTCTCCTCCCGCTACCCCCCCTCTTTTCTTTCCCCTCCGGTGGGTTGGGGTTTGTTTTAGATTTGGTGGAGGCCGCTGCTGACCCCTGGGCTCTCTAGAAAGCTAAATTATCTCCCCCCCCCCTCCAAATTGCACCCTCAGGTTACAGCTAACAAACACCCTGGGCAGTAGTGTTGCTTGATTTTTTTTTTATAATAAAAAAAATTCTCTGTGCAGTCTCTGGGGGGGGTTCCCATCCCGGGCAGATAGTATTAAATTCTATTTTCCAGTTCCGTTTCTTGTTTTTATACTTGCCACGAAGTGGTAGCATACCCTGAATGCTAGGAGACGTGATCTCTAGCATTTCACCAGAGGGTGAGAAATGAATTTCAGAGCTGAGGACCTCCCGTGGAGAATGCCCTGCCAGCAACCCATAGAAACAGGAAGCTTTGTCGGTTGAGTAGCTTTACTAATTGCAAATTAGGTGGTGTCACTTATGGAAAGATTCAGTCTTATGTAGCAATGTCCCAGCCTATTAAAGTCTTATAAATTAAAAGTTTAAAACCAACCCATTTGTTTTAGGGTGGAATGTAACAGGCAACTGGGGAAAACTATCCCTCTTTGCAAGGCACTGCTTACTAGCTGGGTAGCCACATTCTGCCAGCCTTCAATGTAAAGTGTAATCCATGTAAAACATGTTATAGTAGAATGAGGCTGTTTTTTCTCTCTCCTATTTCATTCCTAGTTTGCTCCTTTTTTGGCACTAAGTTAGATGGTGACTGTGAACTATATGTGAAGTAGTGGCAGACAGAGCAGAACTGAGTTTGTACTTTTTATTTCTATTAATCCCTTGGCTTTCTAAGCATAATTAAAAGGGGGTGGATGTCCTGGGGCACTCCAGACACAAGTTAGAAAAACAAGTACAATTCAACAGCAGCTACAGAACCAAACAGCCTTCTTGACTTAAGTGCCTCTTTACCCATGCACAGGTAAACTTCATCAGGCCCTAGCTATTATGATGTGTCAAGGATGTGTGGAGTGTTTTTTTAAAACTTGCATGTTATAGTCTCTTAGGCAGTATTTTATATTCCTGAAACTTCTTCCTTTTATTTGCTGGAAGTTGTTTTGGAGGCTGAGAGGAGTTCAGCTCATAAAGTGGCAGGATCTTTGCTAAGGATTCTCCTTCAACTGGTTGAGAGGCCATTGAGAGAGAGGCTGTGATGTTGCACTCTATCTGATTTTATGAAAATATGCTAATATGCTTCATGCAAAAGGTCTCTTGTAAGGTATTAGAAAATTTATAATCTGAGTGTGTTCATCCTATTTGTATGAATGTATCATTCTTGTATCTGAAACTAGAAATCTGAAATATAACTGAGGGCCTATTGTAATGATGTAAAGTGTGGGCCATTAGTGGTGGTTTGGAATCTTGAGGGCTCCCATTAACCAGGACAATTGTCTGTAGATGGCTCTGTTTTACTTGCCAGCACACATGTATACAGGAAGACTTACAAGTGGGTAATGAAGTCTTACAGTAACATGTGATCATGTCACCTGAACTGGAATCCGTCTTTAACATGCTGCTTTTCCATTTAGAGGGGCACACCCAGAGAGATAAGATTCCTGCCTTGTACCAAAGCTATATAATGGGGTGGAGCAGAACAAAGGGGGCTGCAGTCATGAGAAATGCCCTAGCTACCACCTGAGCTGGAACAAGGGCTGTACAGGGGAAAGGATTGGGCCCAGACTAGGAAGGCATCCAGTCTGGGAAGGAAACTTATTGAAACATCTCTGAGGGTGAGATTTTATCTGTATTCAGTTTCTTACTGTATTAGACATAGACTTGTGTATTCTATTCTATTTTATTTTGCTTGGTAATTCACTTTGTTCTGTCTGCTACTACTTGGAACCACTTACATCCTACTTTCTGTATTTAATAAAATCGCTTTTTACTTATTATTTAACCCCAAGTATGTATTAATACGGGGGACGGGGGAACAAACAGTTGTGCACCTCTATCAGTGTTATAGAGGGCAAACAACTTGAGTTTACCCTGTATGAGCTTTATACAAGGTAAAATGGATTTATTTGGGGTTTGGACCCCACTGACAATTGAGCATCTGAGTGTTAAAGACAGGAACACTTCTTAAGTTGCTTTCAGTTGAGTCTGCAGCTTTGGGGCATATAGTTCAGATCTTGGGTCTGTGTTGGAACAGACTGGCGTGTCTGGCTCAACAAGACAGGGTGCTGGAGTCCCAAGATGTGCCAAGACTACTTCTGCCCCTCCTTTCCCTACATCAGTTGGCAGGGTTTCTGTGATCCAACCCATCACAGAGGTCCCTAAACAAAAAAGAATTTGAATAAAAATCCTTCTCCTTTTCACTCGCCGCTTCATGTTTCACTTCCTTGGTACTTCTCCAGTTCTCCATAGACTTTCTTGAAAAAAATAGAGCATACTAGAATTTCAGTTTGTGTGTGAAAACCAAACTGAGACCACGTTTACAAGCCATAAAGCAGGGGTAGGCAACCTGAAGGCAGCATGCTGAAGGCGGCATGTGAGTGCCACTGAAAATCAGCTCGCATTACCTGGGTCCTGGCCACTGGTCCGGAGGGCTCTGCATTTTATTTAATGTTAAATGAAGCTTCTTAAACACTTTAAAAACCTTATTTACTTTACATACAACAATAGTTTAGTTATGTTATAGACTTATAGAAAGAGACCTTCTAAGAACGTTAAAATGTATTACTGGCATGCAAAACCTTAAATTAGAGTGAATGAATGAAGACTCGGCACACCACTTCTGAAAGGTTGCCGACCCCTGCCATAAAGGGAGAAACAGTTTAAACTTATTTTTTGCAGGCTTGTATTCTTATTTAAACATGGCCAGATGCCCTGGTGTGACACCTAAAGCTCTCTAGTGGATTAAGCTAAAATATGGGGTTACGTCTGTACAAAGATTGTAGGGTAAGGACCAAGGAGGCTGCTTCATGTCAGACTTGATACTTTGATTTCCTAGACCTAGGGAATACTTAGGGCACATCTTGCCTAATACAGTGCTTGCAAAGGGAGGAGGCAGACCATGTTACTTGTATAGCTGTTACTCTCTTGCCACAGTGTTAACTTTATCAGTTACTGGGTTTTTTTAAACATAGTCAGAATGGTTCTTCTCTTTTACAATGAGATTATTACAGAAGCCTCCCAAACACTAATTTCATTAAAGTTAAAGCAGTTAAATTAGTAAACTACATTTTTGTGAACCTGTCATATCTAGCCACAGGGATAAGTTTAATATAAAATGATAGCTACAGTTACTTCCTAACCCAGAGGAAGGAAGAAAGTCAAAACAAGTCATTGGGGGAAAACTTGACACTTTTCTCTCCTCCCCATCCCCCTTCAGTGTTTAGGTGAGCTTCTTTTGCAGGAGGTGAATGTATTAACAACACATTAGGAGCAGTCAGTGTCTCAGACATTAGAATAGACTACATTTAGGGTTAACTTTCCTAATAGATTATACAAAGGCTTAAACAATTCTCTGTATGAAAGAGAATCTCATACTTAAATATTAAGTTGTTGCACATAGTGTCTGTAGCCAGTTGTGCAAAGGCTTCCTCTTTCCAAACATCATGTGTAATGATTCCTGGCTTTTGAGTTCAGCAGACCATACTGAAAACAGGGTTAAATATTTAATTTTTGAATGTCTCAAGAAAAGATGTATAGAAACTGTTTCAAACATTCATCACCCTTTCCTCTTTATCTTTTTGTATTGGCTGCCCAGTGTACTCAATGCTACTGTTTTTGTGTTGTGTTGAAGTTGAGAAATAGTAGTAAATGACTGTGGGGAAAAAAATAGTTTGACATTTAGGGTACCAACATGCATGAAGTGGAACTGACAAGCTTTAAAGGGGCCCAAACTCAAAATGTAAGTTCCTTTTTAAAAAAAAGTAGCTTTAGATACTGTCCCTAGGTTTTCTGTCATTATGCTGTCTTTAATGTTGTCCTCTCCCTCATTGCTGGGTGAAAGGACGAAACAAATATGAAAACTGACTGTATGAACTGTTGTCAAATGCACACAGTAAAGCAGAACATGTACAAGATACCTAGGTCTATTTTGTGCAAAAGCACACATGAAAATACATAGTAACAAAACCCCCAAAACCTCAGCTTTATAAATAGTTTCACTAGGTGTCTTCTGGCATTCATTTTTGGTCACTTTTAATAGTGTGGGTTGTTAACACACTGCTTTGGGTGGGGAAATTCACATTTACTGGATACTGTTTCTAACTTCAGTCTGTTAGGTCAGTAAGACCACTTTTATTGTAGGTAATGCTGTCTGTCCGCTGTAGGAGTTGCCAGTTATTTTAAAGAAAAAAATTTATACGTCTAAAAATGTGTAGAAATATCTACGCATGTGTACCTGAATCTTTCTGCTTAGACTTTAGTTGCCTTCCTGTGAACTAAGTTGAATAGAGCTTTCTGTTTTCAAAAACTGACATCACAAGGCTCAAATACTGTAAAAGCCATTTTTACTGCGTTCTAGACAGTGCTGTAGATACAGAATCTAGTCACAGTGACTGAAGTGTGAAAACTGAAGGTTGATTTTTTTTCCCCTCTGTCACTGTAAGTTGTATGGTTTTGTTTAGTGTAATGTTTTCAGATCTTAAAAATGAGATTTTTCCAATATTTTTCTTAGTGTAGGGCTGAGCTAAAGTCAATAGCCGCACTGTCAGATTTACTTTTTTTTCATAATCAGCATTGCAGTAATGACAACTCAGTAAAACAGATTGCACTTCAGTTCTAAATCCTTAGTTTGTCATCTTAATGTTACCAAATATTGTTTCTGTATAACAATTTCTTGTGCATTGACTCTGTATAGAAACTTGGGGGACAATGTCAGACAGAAATCTAGTCAGTTTGGGGGGAAAAAAACCCCCAAACTGACGGTACTACCCTTTTTTTTTCTGGATCCTCCTGCTAACATTTGTAGTTTTACATCCATGCTTTCCTAATGCTTAAAGATGTATTTTCTCTCATTTGGTGAGAAGGCCACACAGAAAACAAACTAGAAAAACCAAAAATATTTTCTGATATTTCAGTTATAAAGAATCTTAGGTTTTACTTATAACAATTAATACTCAAAAAGCATGCTAAATTTCAGTGACCCTTTAAAAGTCTGTATTAGCATCAGATGAAGAAGAGAGATTTGATGATCCTGAGTCAAGCTATTGCTTATAGATACTTTTTGGCATGCCTGCAAAGCAGTCACTACAGAGATGCTGAGTTTTTTTGTTTGTCTTAAACTGTCATGTTTTGTATTAGTTAGAGGATGATTGACTACTTCTGAAATATAGCAGGTTGTTGGTTTGGGCAGAAGATGGTACTGGAACTTGGCGGGGCGAGAAGATGATACAAGAACGTAATTGTATAATGGTTAGGTGGTAACAGCATGTGGACATAGCTGTTAAAAGCTTCTGCATTGTGTAGTGCTGTATTCAACCAGTTTGCTTTTATCAAGATTCAAACAACGTAAGTGGTTTTTTTTTTTTTTAAATGTGTATGTTGCAGGATAACTAATGTGTTATGGAGAGATTTAGTATCTCCATATTTAGTATTACATTACATCAAACCATACTTTAAATACCTTGTGGTAGATGTGAAAACACATTCTGATCAGAACCAAAATTACTACATCCTTTATGGTGGTAAGGACTTAACTTTCAGTTAAGTATAAGACATACCTAAATGGTTTTTAAAAAAAAAAAAGAGAGAGAGAGAGAAATTGTAGTTTCTCGTGTTAAATGGCATCCAGGTTCCTGGTCTTAACCAACTGACTGAGCCCATTGCTGAAGTTTCAGCACTGTTGGCACAGCACAAAGACCGCTGGATCTCTCCAGGTCTACCTAATCTGATGCCAGAGTTCTGGCATTGTTGACTCTAGTGAACTGGTAGTGGTTCAGTGACCTCTAAGTGGTACCAAGGTCCCTGCAGTCATCTAGATCAACAGAGTCCAGTGCCTAGTATTTGTCATTAAAGTGGCCTGCAGCACACTATGTTGAGTATTAATGTCCCCATATCAGTATGGGTCATCTTTGTCTGGGTACCAGGATTTTAATACCTTTGACTATTGTATGCACTTGCTTGAAGTGGTCTAAGTGAAGTGGCATTCAGTCTCCAGGCCTCTGACAATCTGGTGCTGAGAATCCAGCACAACTGTTTGTCGTGGGCCACTTGCTTGAACTGATTGGTGCACAGATGTCTCTAGTTTCCCCCAGTGTCAAAAATCCAGCATCAGTGACTGGTGAACCACTAGTTTGAGGTTTTGTACTCAAGTGACAGTGGGATCATAGGATCCATCTGAGTCAACATAGCTAGCTGCCAAAGATACACCAGCAATAACTTGGGTAAACCATTTGTCAAAGTGGCTCACTACTACTAGACACACATATCCAGGTCTTTGGGTTTGCGGACAGTCAACAGCACTGAATCCAGCTGACAGTCTCTGAAATGTCACTTAGTAAAGTGGTGTTATCCCCATCATGACTGTCACCAAGTTCCCTGACTTGCAAACACTCAAGTGCTGAAGTGCCAGCTCCCTTGATTTTTGTGGAACTATCAACTCTGGGCTTAGCAGTCGAATGCTAAGAATTTAGCACTGCGGGATCAGGAAAATTGCATGCTGTGAATCTGTCTGGCATAAGTGGCTGATAGCCCTGGGGACTATCTAGATTGAGTCAGGTGCTGAGAACCTGGCACTGCTGATTGCTGTTCTTATGGGTGGCACCAGAGTCACCTGGTCTGCTGGGGACTGAGTTGGCACTTAAAAACTGGGTTTTCTGTCCCAGAGTGTTTTTGGTATCAGATGCTTAACCTCTGAGTAGTGTTTACATGAGACCATGTCAACAATAGCTTTCTCCCAGAACCTGCAGGGATAATTGGCTGAGGCTCTAGGGCAGAGGTGGGCAAGCTACGGCCTGCAGGCCACATCTGGCCCATGGGACCCTCCTGCCCAGCCCCTGAGCTCCTGGCCCAGGAGGCTAGCCCCGACCCCTCCCCTGCTGTTTCTTCCCCAGCCTCAGCTCACTCTGCTGCCAGTGTAGCACTCTGGGTGGCGAGGCTGTGAGCTCTTGCCGGGCAGCACAGCTGCAGAGCTATGGCCTGACTCAGTGCTCTGTGCTGTGTGGTGGCACGGCTGGCTCCAGCTGGGCGGCACGGCTGGCTGACCTGGTGCTCTGGGTGGCGGGGCTGTAATGCCAACAGCCACTGGCACTCCAGGCAGCATGGTAAGGAGTCAGGGGAGTTTGGGGTGGTGGTTGGGGCAGGGGTGTGGATAGGGGGTGGAGTGGGGAACAGAGTGGTTGAATGGGGGCAGGTGTCCCGGGGGGCAGTCAGGAAGGAGGAGAGGGGGTTGGATGGGGGGACAGGGGTTCTGGGGGCAGTCAAGGAGAAGGGGTGGTTGGATGGGGCAGGGGTCCTGGGGGGGGCAGTCAGAAAGGAGAGGAGGGGTTGGATGGGGCAGCAGGGGGCAGTCAAGAGTGGTGGTGGTCAGGGGACAGGGAGGTGTGGATGGGGCAGGAGTCCTGGGGGACCATCAGGGGGGCAAGAAGTAGGGGGGGGGGTTGGATAGGGGGCAGGGGCTGGGCCATGCCTGGTTGTTTGGGGAGGCACAGCCTCCCGTAACCGGCCCGCCATACAATTTCAGAAACCTGATGTGGCCCTCAGGCCAGAAAGTTTGTCCGCTCCTGCTCTAGGGCCTAGACATTCCTTTTGTGGGAGGTCCTCCAGATGAAATCAGTAGAACACTTTCTAGTTCCTGGCCAGAATTATGAGGCGTACCCAGAACTGCTGCCTTAGGCTCCCAGAACCCCTCAACGGGATTCCCTAACCAAAGTGTCCTTGAGTGCTGAAACATCCCCAGCACTGAAATCTTGTAAACCATTCCCAGACTCAAATTGAAGTTCTTTCTCGGATCTGCTCCAATGTCATCTACAGAGGCTGGATTTGCATGCTTCTATTTATGTGCAATCTACTAAAATTGACATCCCCCAAGCTTCCTGGGAGCAACTCCTTTCAAAATAAAAACATAAGCAGTCACTGTTGGGACTACACTTCCTTGATATTGGAAGCCTCTGTTGCAACTTGGTTGGGCCTTCTGGTGTCACATCTCTGATGGTTCAGTCCTGGAGCCTGTTCTGCTGCAGTGCCAGGAAGATATAGGACTTTCTTCCTTCATCTTTCTGTAGCAGCTAATCTGTTTCTAGTGCAGATGCCTCAGAAGTGTTTTCATGTTTTAAATTTACCTGACCCTGGACACTCAAGTAGCGACAATGCCCACTTAACTTGTAGATCTGATATTTTCAGATGAGATTAAGAACACCTATTCCTTGGTTCCACAGTACATTAAAATTGCTACATTGTTACTAAAATTTGTCCAGTGAGAAGAGGCAATTTGCCAATTAAAGTCCTGTTACTGGCCAACTGACTAAGTATCTATGGGATGCCATCCTTTAAGCTGGAAAGTTGGTACCTGACCTTCTCCTACTGTTGGGTCTGAGTGTATCCTTGTCTCTGTCTAGACTCTAGTCCACAGAGAGGTTCCACGACAGTGTAATTAGGTAATGCCTTTATCTATAAAACTAATTACAAAGATACAACACTTTTGATGCTATTTACACCTGAACCACATATATTTCAGGTCACTGAAAACACTCATCAGGGAGTTCAGTTGTCACCTGCTTTACCATATATACCAGAGGAGGGCAAAGTACAGCCTGCAGGCCACATCCAGCCCACAGGACCATTCTGCCTGGCCCCTGTGCTCCTGCCCCGGGAGGCTAGCGCCCCCGCCCCCCGCAGTCTCAGCTCACTGTGCTGCGGGCACAATGTTCTGGGCAGCAGGGCTGTGAGCTCCTGGGGTAGCGCAGCTGGAGAGCCCGGCCTGACCCAGTGCTCTGTGCTGCGTGGCTGGCTCCAGCCGGGTGGTGCAGCTGTAGCTTTGTCAGCCACCGGTGCCCCAGGCAACGTGGTAAGGGTGTTGGATAGAGGGCAGGGAGGTTTGGGGGTGGTCAGCGGCCAGAGGTGTGGATAGAGGTGGGGGTGGTCAGAGGGCAGGGAACAGGGGGATTGAATGGGGGCAGTCAGGAAGGAGAGGAAGGGTTGGATGGAGCGGTGGGGGGCAGTCAGGGGTGGGGGGTTCTGGTCGCAGTCAGGGAGTGGGGGGATGGAGCAGGGGGTGGGGGCACAGCCTCCCCTAACCGGCCCGCCATACAATTTCTGAAACCTGATGTGGCCCTCGAGCCAAAAAGTTTGCCCACCCCTGATGTATACTGTAATATTTCCAGGTGGAGAGACTGGGATCTTCACCTTGTTTTCCAGTCTTTTTAAGGTTTGTGGACTCTGTAGGAGATGAACACTAAACATCAGGGTTATTGATTTTTTTTTTTGAGCTGTTTGTCTAGTCTGAGACTTTCCCCTGTGTCTAGGAAGATTCTTTGAACAGAGTTCTTGTATACAACAGCACAAATGTGTCTTCAGTTTTCTGTCTTACCTGTTCTGCAAGGGCAGAAAATCCTGACTAGGTGATTTTATTACCAAGGAGAGAGACTCATCAGTTCTCCTTCAGGGTCATAGAATTGGTGTTGGCATATTCCCTTTTCTTGGACTGGAATCAAGAATTCCTCCGTTCATTCTGCTTCCTTTATTTCAGGAGATCTGTTGGTAGTGGAGCCAAGATATCTCCAGTAGTCCTAATCAGTCTTGTCTTCAGATGTCCTAGGTCTGATGTTAGCACCACTTTGCAGTTTACTGGGTCTGTATCTTCAGGTTCTGGTAGGAGTATCCACTGGAGCTTGGATCTTCTCAGTTGACATCCTGACTTCTGGATTGCTGAGATGCTTGAGTGTTCTGCAGAAGTCTAGTAGAACTATTGAAAAGCAAGAGCTTTTCAAAAAACAAATCTCCCTTACTTCTAATGTTGCTGTCTGCTACACGTTAAACATTAAGAACTGTGGAGTTCTACCAGGCTGCTTTGTGGCCTTAGCTTTCACCCTCATATTTGGGCACCTGTCCCTACTTTATAATAGCCTAGTTCAAAGACACCATTTAATGTCAGTAGTTTGGGGTAGGAAGCCCATTCAATTCTGGCATCCTGGGTAAACAGGAGCCAGCCATGATCCATTGAGACTTGCAGTGGTTACTAGTCCACAGTGATGCATCATGATGGGCTGAGTTGTAAAACTTGCTAGTTTGATGGGACAGGCAAAGACTAGGCATGCTGGCACAAGCTATTTTAGGAAAGTTCAGGTAGCTGTTCAAATCTTTGGTCATCCTGGGAACACTTACCATTTTGAAAAGTTGAGACCCTGGCTTTTTTGCTTTTGTACTTACTAATTTTTCACTTTTTTTTTTTCCTGGAAACTCTCAACATTAGGATTTTTACCAAACTCTAAAAACAGCTTCAAATATTGTTAAAGCTAAAGGGCTTCTCAGTAACTGTGAAGGAGGGTGGAGGGGGAAACATAGCACGCCTTTTAAAATATCCTGTCTAAACACTGATAGGTAACATACATGAGAATTATTCAGCCACAAACTTGCTTGATAACTGAATTCTGACACATACTTCTCCCAGGGGTGTAGAAACTCTTGCTATGGAATTTCTAGCATACATGGTTAGGTAAAGAATCTTTGAGTAAAGAACTGCATGTAGACGCAGTGATTTCTTTGAGGAATCCATTGGTTGTAGGCTTGTCTGTCTTAATGTAGCAAACAGCAGGCTATCAAACTGAACTAGTTAAGCAACTAGGGATAAACTGTAACGAAGGTGTATTTAACCACTTAAGCACACAGCTCCCATAACAAATTGGTATTAAATCCCTAAGGCTCACTTCTAAGTTAAATCCTGTTTGCCCTACTGTCTGAATAGAGAGCTGCAAAGAAATTGAATTATGTATGAACTTCTGTACTGACTATCTCAATAGTAGCTGCATTCAGTGCAGAAGTTCTTAAAGGAACATTGACCTAAACTTTATTCTGAAAATGACTGACTTCATGCAATTACAAGTAACACTTAACTCTTCTGTTGTAGTCATCTTTAACAGGGGAAAAGATTTTTGCTTTCATTTGCCTCTTGCTTTTGACAATACAGAAACTCAGTGTTTTCCCCTGTATTTCCTGGCTGTCAGATTCTTTTACTGAAAAGACCTTATGAATAACAGGGGTGCTGTTAACTCTTCCTAATTTTTAAAAATTAGGGAATCTTTAATAAAAAAAAAAGTACTGTAGCAGAAACTGAATTTTGGAAGTCAGTTGAAATAAACCTCAAGTGGACAGGGTCTCTCTACCAATATTTTAACACTCTGCCCCCTTCCTTCTCGCAAAACACATACAAGATTTAGGGCATGTTTACAGTGGCAAAGTTACAGTGCCGGTCAGAAAGCTCAGAAGGAAAACCTGCTGTTGTGTGTGCACACTGACAGCTGCCTGCACAATAGTGTATTCACACTTGTGGCACTTGCAGCGTTATTCAGAGCGGTGCGCTCTGAGCAACTTTCCTACAGAGCACTTCTTTCTCTTTTGCCACTAAGACTTGTGGGAAGGCGGAGGGGGTCGCAGGACATCCTGGGTCCAGTCCCAATGCCCCGTGATGCATTGCTTCGCATCCCAGCAATCTCTGTACTTCTGTCTGCATTTGGAGACATCTTTCAACAGTTTGTGTACTGCATGCCCTGCCTCTTTTGGGCTGCAGGAATGGATCCCAAACTTCTGATCAGTATGCTGCTCACTCTGACCAACACGTCATGAGTGGCAGTGGAATTATTCCTTAAACTACAAAGGCAAGAGGAGTGCAACATTGATCTTGCCACGCGTAGTAGCTGGGACACAAGATTGCTTGTGTCTTTCACGGAGGTGCTGACCACAGTGGAACTCCACTTTTGAGCTCAGGAAACAAGCATTGAGTGATGGGATCACATTGTGACGCATGTCTGGGATGATTAGCAGTGGCTGCACAACTTTCAGATGAGGAAAGTCGCAAGGACACGAGAATGAGAGCTGCCCTATCGCTGGAGAAGTGCATGGCAATCGCACCGTGGAAGCTGGCTACTCCAGACTGCTACCGATCGGTCACTAACCAGTTCAGAGTGGGAAAGTCGACTGTTGGAGTCATGTTGCTGGAAGTGTGCAGGGCCATTAATCACATCCTGCTCCAAAAGACCGTGACTCTGGGCGATGTGCATGACATTGTGGATGGCTTTGCACAGATAGGCTTCCCTAACTGCGGAGGGGCAATAGATGGCATGCACATTCAATTCTGGCACCAAACCACCTAGCCACAGTAAATTAATTGCAAGGGGTATTTCTCAATGATTCTCCAGGTGCTTGTGGGTCACCATGGACGTTTCACTGACATTAATGCAGGCTGGTCTGGAAAGGTGCATGATGCGCACATCTTTCGGAACACTGGCCTGTTCAAAAAGCTGCAAGCAGGGACTTTCTTCCTGGACCAGAAGATCACCAAAGGGGAAGACAAAATGCCCATTGATCTTAGGAGACCCCGCCTACCCCTTAATGCCATGGCTTATGAAGCCATACACTGGACAACTTGACAGCAGCAAGGAGTGGTTCAACAGGCTGAGCAAGTGCAGAATGAGTGTGGATTTGGCTGTTTAAAAGCCCGCTGGCAGTACCTGTATGGGAAGCTGGACCTGGCTGATGACCATATTCCTGTGCTTATAGCCGCATGCTGTATGCTCCATAATATTTGTGAAGGGAAGGGTGAAAACTTCACTCAGGGTTGGACCGCAGAGGCTCACCGCATGGAGGCTGAGTTTGAACATCCAGAGACCAGGGCTATTAGAGGGGCACAGCGTGGGGCCATATGGATCAGGGATGCCTTGAGGCAACAATTTGAAGCTGAAAGCCACTAATATTTGTTGCTATTCTTGGGATTGCAATGCATGTAATGCTAGGAGGGGACTGGTGCACATGATGCAAGAAGGGGCTTTAACATAATTGTATGTTGCTTTGCAGTGCTTTCTTTGCTTTCACTTAATAGAATAAAGATTGCTTTCAAATCATCACAATTCTTTTTTATTAAAAAATAACCACCGGAGGAGAGAGTCAAATGACAAATACATCAGCAAGGAGGGGGATGGGGGAAGGGAAGGTCTCAGGAGGAGGGGTCCTGGGACAGCTACAGATTTGTGTATGTCCAAGGATCATACCCAACCTTCTCCTTTGGAGTACAGTGCTCCTAGTGCTATACTTCAAGGCCAAACTACAGAGGGATGGGTATTGACTGCAGTGGGTAGTGGGAGTCCACACAGCTGGACTGTGAGGAGGGAGGAGTGGAAAGCTGCAGATAGAGAGTGGAGCTGGTATGTTAGTGGTTGTGGAGGGGGGGTGCATGGAAAAGAGTTTGGCGACAGCGGCTGCAGGAGAGGGCAGGCACAGAGCTGCTCAGTTTGAAAAGCTAGTATCGCCTGGAGCATGTCCACTTGGCGCTCCATAATGTTTAAGAGCCACCCCGTGGCTTCTTTCTGGTGTGCCACATTCTCCTTTCGGTCCCTCTTCTTGCTGTCCCGCCACTCCTTCAATTCCTGTTTCTTGGCAGCAGAGTGCATCATAACCTCACGGAGAAAGTCCTCCTTAGTTCTCCTTGGTCACTTTCTAATTCTGCGCAGCCTTTCTGCTGCTGATAACAAAGAGGGAGGCTGGGCTCCCAAGGTCATCTCTGAAGTTTAAATGCAACATTTTACAGAAGCAGTATTGTTTGCAACACAGAGAACACTGATTCAGTGCTTTAAAACACAGCCCGCACTCGCTCACCTGTCACTAACTGGCTGACCCAGGCAAGAGCACATGAGCCACAAGACCCTCAAAATGGTGAGTACCTGCAGAAGCAGGGTAAATCATTCTTCCCGGACCCTGCTGTACACTGGGCACAGGGCTTTTGGGGGCCTGATAATCATTCCTGTCCCCATACTTTGCACAGGATGTGATCATTATGGAAGATATTGCGCTGCTGAGGGTGAGCAGGGAATCAAGGGAGGGTCTTCTCCAAGCCTGCAGCTTCTGTCCCATTCCCTATGTGGCTCGCCTCTGTGCAGCAATGCCCCCCCAGTGACTTGCAAAGTAGCGTGAGAAGGTTACATTAATGGGGCAAAAAACAAAGCAGCTCTGCTGAGGAACCTGCGGCAGCAGATTGTCCAGTATCTCCACGAGCGTTTCCTGGAGATCTGAAGGAGATTCCTGCGAAGTGAGGGAGTGTATCAATAGCCTGTTCCACTGTTCAGACTAGGCATGTGGTGGGAGACAAGCCTGCTTTCTCCAACCCTCCTGCCCCCAACAACTCGCTTCAGCAATTCCCCAAATCAGATCCACTTACCAAGGCCTCCTCTCCTGTTTATGCTTTGCCAAGATCCGATTGCTGTGACTGGCTAGGCTCCTCCTGGATAGAAAAGAGCTCCTGACTGCATGCATCTCTGACCTCAGTCATCCTCTGCCTCTGGGTCCCCCTCACCCTCTTCGTCCAAGGCCTGGTCTACACTACGGGGGGGGGGGTGTCGAACTAAGGTACGCGACTTCAGCTACGCAAATAGCGTAGCTGAAGTCTAACTACCTTAGTTTGAATTTCCTACCTGTCCAGACGCCGCGGGATCGAACTCTGCGGCTCCCCCGTCGACTCCGCCACCGCCATTCGCGGTGGTGGAGTTCCGGAGTCGATGGGAGCGAGTTCGGAGTTCGAACTATCGCGTCTAGATTAGACGCGATAGTTCGAACTCTGAGAAGTCGAACTCTCCGTGTTGACCCGGCGGGTAAGTATGGACCTACCCTAAGATTTCCTCCTCCTGGCTTAATCCACTCTCAACTGGCATGTGAGCCAACAAAGTACACAGGGGCCTTCCCAGTAGAGGTTGGGGTCGCTACTGAGTATCGCGTCCAGCTCTTTGTAGAACCGGCAGCTCATGGGCGCAGCACTGGAGTGGTGGTTTGCCTCCCACGCGTTGTGGTAGGCATTCCGCAGCTCCTTCATTTTTACCCTGCACGGCAGTGTGTCCTGGTCATGGCCCCTTTCTATCATGCACTGTGAAATCTGTCCATAGGTATCATAATTCCTACAGCTGGAGAGCAGCTGGGACTGCACAGCCTCCTCTCCCCAAATGCTGATGAGGTCCAGCAGTTCGGCATTGCTCCAAGTGGGGGATCGCCTGGTGCGTGGAGCAGGCATGGCCATCTGGAAAGATGCGTTGAGACCACTGCACGCATCACCGAGCAAACAGGAAGGGGACTTTCAAATTTGCAAAGGAATGTATGGGGTGGGGATGACGGTTGGTGCCCTGAAGGCAGGGCAGTAGAGTTCAAACTGATGACCAGAGAGGTGAAAACAGGCATTGTGAGACACCTCCCGGAGGCCAGTTGCAGTGGTGTAATCACCATGGTGTCTACACTGGCTCCGCAGTGCTGTAGTCCTGGCGCAGAAAGCTCTATGCCTCTCGTTGGGGTGGTTTTTTATTTTTATTCTCTTAGAGCGCTACAACTGCGCAGTTTCTGTGCACTAAGTGGCTTGGCAGTGTGTACACCTCTGGAGTTCCAGCGCGGAAAGCTGCTTTACTGCGCAGAAACTTGCCAATGTAGATGGGGGCGGGGGGGCCTTAGTTCTCAGCATGCATACTTTTGACATTACTGGCGCTGTTGCACTCCAGACTGTCTTCAGTGAATCAGAAAGCACCAAGGGAATTTCGTGAGGAAAATTAATATTTTTGGGACGTTTAAAAGCACTTCTGTGCAACTTGAGTCTTCCACCCGAATTTCAGTTAACTTGGTCTTCATTTTTTGCTTTGCAATTTTCCTATAAAGGAAATTGACAAACTTCATGTTGCAACACAAATTAGCTTCCTTGATTTTATTGTGTCACAACAATGCTTCTTTTACATTTAACAATGTGCTCTCTCTGGCATGTGAAATATTAAAAAGCACAATTGAGCGCTCAGTTCAGGAAGTCACAAGATGACTGTTCATTCAGTCCTAACACACATGGAAGGGTGCTTGATTATGAGTAAGTGAGTCAGGAACACTTGTTTCCACTAAGTCACTGTCACTTGAGATTGAACTACAAATTAGATTAAGCTTTATTGACTGACACACAGGTTTTTAAGGAAAAAAAAAAAGTAAAACTAGAAAACTAATTGTACTGAAATATGGTATGTCTACGTGACTTCCTAAAGATTTCTGAACCAGCATTATTTAAGTCTTTTAATGTATATTTTTTTTAAAAAGACAAGCATATATTTATGCTGAACAGTGGAAGTCATAACTTCCTTAAACTTCCATCTTCCCCTTTCTTGGAGAGATCTTATCCTTTTGTTTCCACACTTCATTGTAGCAGTAATAGTTTATCCCAAGACTATCCAAATTATTCCCTTGAAGTCTTCTATTAAATCCTTGCAATAAATATGAGCAAATGTGTGTTGTGTGTTTTACTTCAGGTTCTCTGAATGCATTCTGTGAGACCTGCCACTGCTCTCTAGTCCACTTAAGGTCAAATCACAATAACATTTGTACCATTCCTGCCCAAAACAACTGTAAGAGAGGCTTACAGCACCACAGAGTGTAGTTCATGGAGTCCCCCTGGCTCTGTACTGCCCCTTTCTTGAAAGTCTCTGGAATGGTCACCGGTATTCAGGACGGGTGCAAGGATGTTTTGTGCCCTAGGTGAAACTTCCACCTTGCGCCTCCACCCTCCCCGAGCTGTTTGGCAGCTCTCTGCCTCCTCCCCGAGCATGCCGTCGCTGCTCCACTTCTCCCACCTCCCAGGCTTGTGGTGCCAATCAGCTGTTTCCCTCCCAGGCTTGCGGCACCAGAGAAGCAGAGTGGGGCTGCGTGCTCAGGAGAGGAGGCAGAGCAGAGGTGAGCTGGGGCGGGGAGTGGTTTCCCTGTGTGCTGCGCCCCCCTCTTACTTGCTGCAGGCGGCCCTCCCCGCACCCCCCTGCCCCAGGTCCCTCTGCCTAAATGCTGACAACGACCGGGGCGGCCAAAGATGCGATCGCCACCAAAGGACCCGAAATGCTAGCACCCTAGGTGACCACCTAGGTCACCTAATGGGTTGCTCTGGCCCTGACAGTATTCCCCTGCTTTTCTCTTCTTGGCTTCCAGTTGTGGGGTAGTCTGGAGTGGTGTGCATTTATGGGGAGAGTCCTGAAATTTGGTCTCTGTAATCATAACTGTTCTTTCTTTACTGATGACAGTGTTTTCTTAATACTTATTAAACTTGTATGATGTTGTCAGGGACTCAAACCCCGACAGCAAAGTTCGTTGTCTGACCGCAGAGAGACAGGCAACACCAGCAAGGTCCGATCAAAAGCTCTTTATTGACAAGTGCACGCATCAATAGAGAGCAGCTCGGCTTCAGAGAGAACCAGCCCCCCTTTACAGCTTAGTATTAGCCTATATAGACAGTTTTATTACGTCATAGATCATTCACTTGAGCAACCCACCCCCCTTTGTCTAACAACTAGAAATTAGACACCTTTTAATATATACGCATGCCTAGTCTCTACAGTATTAAATTGTTAATATCTTAACAAGCGCCAAAAGTTAGGAATGTAAGGGAGTTAAACACACCGAAAACTAAACCGGGGAGTTAGTCAGAACTGTGGGATAGTGTTTCTTATCAGTTCTTCAAACACTGTTCCTAACATAACACAGCTGGTACCAACCCCTCACTTATCTCACTCTTTCCCAGGGCTTTGTGAGACAATGCTGCTTCTCAGTATTTCCACTCTGGGATTACCCAGAAACCTCTGTTATGCCAACTTGACTGAAGTCAGGCTAACTGGTTTTGTGCTACATCTTTCTTCAGGCCTAACAATGTGATAATGTCTAGAGTTCAGTTGCATTTGGTCCCATTATTCTAGGCACTGTATGGACATAGAAAACAGTCTATGCCCCAAAGAGGTGGCAGTAGTCTCAAAGCTAAGCTCTTTTCCTTGTTACGGGGCTGTCTTTCTTAAGGCCTGCCAGCACAGTTTAAGGAGACTGGCCAACCTGAGTTTTCGAGGAAAAGGGAACAAAACTTTAGAAAGAACACTCCTCAGTGGCAGCATGTAGCACTCCATCACACTAACTTTCTCTCTCTAGCTATCTACCATGTAAAAAATGAATAATCTTTTCAAGAAAAATGTAACTTCCTTACTGAAGTCTTCAGTTTCAACATCTATTTTGGATAAATCACTTCTAGGATTTCCAGAGTGAGGAAGGATATTCTGGCAAGAGGCATTTCTGGATCTCGGCTCACTCGTGTCTATACCATTTTTCCTGCATTATCTGTGTAACCTAAAATTGCATAGAGGGAGGTTATTCCTTTTGGAAAAATGAGATGTATTACTCCTAAATCTGACTATATAAAGTTGCTTTCCTACTAGCTTTTAGAATTACTAACAGCTTGGCAAATGCTCCAAGGCTATCAGGCTGACACTGGATATAGTAGGCAGTTGAATGCCAGGCTTTTGAAGTGACCTCATGTAAGAATATCATACACTTTCAAGTGTTAAGTGATCAACTACTGTAAGATGCCATTTTAACACATACACATGAGGGCAGAATGGAAGCTGCTGTAACACTTACAGTTTTTGCTACATAAGAGTAAAGAAAGTTTAACCTCAGTTATCTTGCAATATAGCATTTGTTTCTCTCTAAGTTCACTTCTAAACCATAAATTGTAATTGGCTGACAATTAGTCATTCTCTTAATTGGATGAAGAGTCCTGTTTTAATGAACTTCCTTCATGGCCCTCTTGAACGAGAGAGTAATGTCAGGAGACAGAGGCTATAAGGCTGACTTTGTGCCAGCCCAGCCAATGTTTGTCCACAGTCTCAATTTAAAAAAATAAATGCAGATTTTCTATTAGCTGTTGACCATACAGTATAGAGTAACAGTTTCTTGCCTTGTGACATTGCAGGCTAGAGAGGGATGCATTTGTTAACTTTTTAACATATGCTAATCAAAATATTGCCCAAAGCTTCCTTGCCAGGGATCAGTCAGAGAGGTAGTGCAAGAAAAAGACAAAAGCTGAAAAGCACAAAAACCCATGAGATGTGGGTATGCTGACCAGTATCTGATATATTTCTATTTCAGCAGCACCTAGGGTACATTGTACAGTGTGCAAACTACTGTATAAAAACACTGGCAAAGGGATTGTGCGCTCTTTGTAAGACAATCCATAGACCAGGTAGAGAAAGGGAGGGAGAAGGAAAAGATTGCCATTGCATTGTATAGCTGAGGCACTGAAACATGTTTTCCCCAAGATCATACAGGAAATCTGTGGTAGAGTCAGGAACTGAATCCAGATCTTTTAATGAAGGCACTGGCAGACCATCCTTCTGCCTCCCATCACCTTGACAAAATCCCAGTCAAAAGTCTCTTCTGGACAGTTCCATGACCCTCAATCTCTGATTGAATTTAGCTTGTTCCGGTTTCTCTGCTTGTTTTTAATACCAGGTATTGCTTTTGTCACTTTTAAAACTATTATGTTATGTGTTTGTGTTTTTTCTAGGTTGATCCCAAAGACTACACGTTTTCTGGACTTAAGGACGAAACTGTGGGTCGTTTACCTGGAAAAGTTGCAGGGCAACAATTTGTCATTCAGGACTGTGAGAACTGTAATATCTACATTTTTGACCATTCTGCTACAATCACTATTGATGATTGTACAAGCTGCCGAATCTTTCTAGGACCCGTAAAAGGCAGTGTGTTTTTCCGTGACTGCAAAGATTGTAAATGCGTAGTGGCGTGCCAACAATTTCGCACCCGGGACTGCAGAAAGTTGGAAGTATTCTTGTGCTGTGCCACCCAACCCATTATTGAGTCATCCACAGGTATGAAATTTGGCTGTTTCCAGTACTACTATCCAGAGCTGGCTTTACAATTCAAAGATGCTGGACTGAGTATCTTCAATAACACATGGAGCAACATCCATGACTTTACACCAGTGTCAGGAGAAAACAATTGGAGTCTTCTACCTGAAGATGCCACAGTTCAGGATTATGTCCCCTTACCTACATCTGAGGAACTAAAAGTAATCAGAATTTCTACAGATACCATGAAGAGCATAATTCCAATAACCCGGGGTGGGAGGCAGAAGAGCAGTGAAGAATCATGTCTGGCAGTTTTCTTCGCTGGAGACTACACAACTGCAAATGCTAGAAAGTTAATTGATGAGGTAAGACACCTTTTTTTCTATTTCCAGCTTCTTGACTTTCCAATTTCATATATTTTGGAAATTCTCATAGCTTACTGAAGTGAAGATACTGAAGTTCAAACTGGCTTGCTTCTGGATGTCTACAAAAACACTTTTCAGTATCTAGTTTTGGTGTGTTTGAAAAAAATGTGACACTATTACCCCCAAACTTGTTTTTCATGATGCATTTTCTTGCATTGATTTGGGTATTTATAATGTACCCATAACTGCCATCAGAACATGAGCTGAGATTGTTCAATCTTATTCTGATACCTATCGAACTTGAGGGATATATGGGAGCTCTAAAAGTTACTTTTAGAGTGATATTTTACATGCACAAGTAATTTATTTTTACTTGGGTAAGAGTCCAGTTGAAAGCTTTCTTGAAAGTGTGGATATATCTTTACATAGCTTCTCCGTACAGAGAAGTTTTTCCTTTTTAGAACTAAAACCATAAACTTGTGGATGGCTTTAAAAAAAATCTTGACTAGTAGATAAAAGCCAAATGCTGCAGTTGTGGGTTAGAGAGGGGCCTGATCCAGGTTTGGTGTCCGTTGCAGCTAAAGAAATGCTAATGGGCAGTTTGCAAGTCGGGCAGTTACCTTCAGTAGCATATGTAGATGTACATGTACACTTTTTTAATTTGAAGCTACTAGAAAAATCTTTAGTTTCAGGCAGGGGAATAGAACAGAAGCAAGGATTGGATGGAATGAAAAGAAACAAAATGAATGAAATTGGATGAATGGAATAAAAAGAGAACAATCAGAAAAAACTGCTTTCCCTTTGTAAACTAGGGAAGACTAGAATAAATTGAGAAGTTTGCCTTGTGGTTTAATATTCAGAGGGGAAAACTGTATTATACTCCCATGTACTTTATTTGGACTTCTGCTTTCAGAAAAGCCAAACATCTGTCCTCACTATATATCAGTGATATTAACAGCTGTTTTTAACATGGGTACCCTTGTTTATTAATAGATGACTGGCAAAGGCTTTTTGTTGGTTCAGACTAAGGAAGTTTCAATGAAAGCAGAGGATGCTCAAAGAGTGTTCCAGCAGAGTGCATCTGACTTCATCCCTTTGCTTGAAAAAGGTAAGGCTTCTTAAAATATCACTTAAAAGGTCTCTTCTCTCCCCCTGCCCCCCCTTCTGACATGTAAAACTTAGTTTCTAGTCCATCTTAGTTAGTGTATTCCCTCTGGCTGAAGATAATCCTTCAAAAGAAGGGGGGAAATAGCTTGAGCTGTAGGAGCAGTACAATCTCTAGCTCACAGAAATCAATGGGAGGTCTTTCTATTTTCTTCAGTAGGCTTTGGATCAGGCCCTGAATGAAGTGGTGAATTCCTTCCTGATCCCTCCAGGCAATGCTCCAAAGGGGATCTAACCCAGTGTGGTTGCCTTCTAGTGACAGGACCACATGGGTCTAAGATGTTTAGGTGCCATAGCCTAACAGACCTCGTTCTCTTAGCTTGGGAAACAAATTCATGCTTTTAGATCCAAATCTTGCATGTTCTGTCCCTGCTGCTGGCAAACCACGAAGGTATTGTATTAAATCTGTAATTCAAAAAGAAAAAAGCTAGAACTTGGCATGGCAGACCAAAACAGAATACCAGTTTGTCATTAGCCATGATTCGCTACCGTTAAAGGATTTAAAACTGAAGAGAATTCTGTTGAAGACCACTAGCTTCAAAGTTAGTGTTTGTATTTGTAAGTGGTGAAGAAGTCCCATTGTATACGTTCTTTGGAGAAATCAGATACAGCCATAGTGAGCAGTTAAGCATAGATTTTAGTCTTCATAATGCTCAGCATACGAACAGCTTTGTCTTCTGCAAACATAGACTAGCAAAAGCTAAATAGCAAATTTCTGAAGGACTGGGTCCCAATCCTAATGAACTTTGAGCCATCTCACAGCTGTCCATCAGTCAGTACTGAGACTCTTATTCATGCTATAAGACTTTCCTTCATTTTCGGATCCTTTTATGACCAACTGCTTTTCAAGAAATTCAACCGGAAATCTGCATTGTTCAGTTCTTTCTACAGCAGCTGTTTTTCAAATATGGAATTGCAGATATGTTTTCCTTTGAGCACATTTTTTTCCCTCCCCCCAGAGAACTTTTGTATTTTCACAGCTCCATTACTAATCCTTATCCTGAAGGATGATGGTTGCAATAGGAACTCTGAGGCTTTATGTGAACAAGACTCAGGGCTCTGAAAGGGATAAAGAAAACGGCAAATCTCTAATGTTCCATTTAAGATGGAAATCTAAACATTACAGGTGAAACTCTTTTTGCAGGTCCTGTTGTCGCTTTGGAGTTTAATGGAGATGGTGCCGTAGAAGGATGTCGAAACATTATAAATGATGTCTTCAGTGGAACTAAGGTGAGCTATGTTTTCTCTTGAGGAAATAATTACTATGACCAGAATCTGCCTGAAAAACATTTCATGATCTAGAAACCTTATTTTTCATTTGCTAAGGTTGTGTCACTCAGCAAGACCTGAAAATATCTCTTAATTTTTTGAAACTCACATAAAGCTTAATTTACTCCAAAGAAAAGTACACTCACCAGTGGGAAGTAGGAAACTTTCCCTGCCAAGTGAAGAGGGGATGCTAAATCATCAATTTCTGAAGAACTTAAGCTTTCTATTTAAAACTTGTGGTTGCAAAAATAACTTACCTAATGTACAGTAAGGCAGGTCTGTGTTCTGGGACTTACAATGTAGACCACACTGGAGCAATCTGCTCTTAATTCTTGGCTGAGAAGTAGGATGTTTTTTCTGAAGAGTGATCAGTAGATATCTCTCAAGGTTCTACTGTATTTGTAAGACAGTCATGGTGGTGAGCTAAAGATGTACTAAGGTTTTTCCCTATAACCTAAACGTCCTCATAGTTTAGCTTTCTCACACTACATTACCATTTTTCAGATAGCTTCCTCTTAATTTGTTCTAATAGTGCTTTTCCTGGGATAGTGTTTGTAGTTTTGCCTGAGTTCTTAATACATGAACATTTCAAAGGAGATGCATCATGATGCAGCAAGAAACTGGATAATATCCCAATAACCTTTAATCTGTTCGCTTAGCTTTTTTTTTATACCTCTTTAGGGCATATATTAAGCTAAGGGTATGTCTACACTGCAAACCTAAGTCAACCTATATTAGGTTGACTTACAACCACTGCAGTAATTACATATGCATGTCCACACTACCCTCCTTGGGTCAGTGTTGCACATCCTCACGAGGAGTGCTTCCACTGAACTAAGATGGGCAGTGTGGGGAGCGGAGAACCTGGTCTCTCAGCTGCTGCCCCACAGGTTCCTGGTGGGTGCCCCCAGCCCCCATTCCCCACCAGGAACCAAGAGAAGACACCCGGGGCTTCCTGTCCCTGGGGAGTGGGGTTCAGCTGCCCTGGTTTGTTGGGGGGGAGGCCCTGCCCGGCTCCCAACCTGGGGGCGGGAGCAGTAGTGGGGAAGCTGCTGGGGCTGCTTGCCCCAGCTGGGAGCAGGGTCCAGCTGCCCAGCTCTCCAGTGAGTTGGGGACAGCTGGGCTCTAGCTGGCCTGATTTTCTTGTCAGTTTCATGGCTCCTGCCCTGAAATTGACAAGACAGCCAAAATTGGATGTAATGTTTACACAGACACTGATACCTCTTGTGGAGGTGGAGTAGTTATATTGGTGTAGTAGGGCACTTAGGGCTTGGCTACACTTACAAATTTGCAGCGCTGCAGCAGGGTGTGAAAACACACCCTCTGCAGCGCTGCAAATTGCGGCGCTACAAAGCGCCAGTGTAGTCAAAGCCCCAGCGCTGGGAGCCATGCTCCCAGCGCTGTCCGTTATTCCCCACAGGGAGGTGGAGTACGGACAGCGCTGGGAGAGTTTTCTCCCAGCGCTGGCGCTTTGACTACACTTAGCGCTTCAAAGCGCTGCCGCGGCAGCGCTTTGAAGTTTAAGTGTAGCCATAGCCTTACATGGACAGGAGGAAATCTGTAGTGTAGACACTTGACACAATTAGGTTGACATAAGGTCGCTTATGTCAATCTAACCGTGTAGTGTACACCAGCCCTAAGGTTCCCCAAACTACTCCTTAGTTTCCCTCAAAAAAACCAACTCCTTGACTTATTCAGTTTGTCCAGTCTTTTGTTAGTGGCCTTTAAGTTTTTATCATGAGAAGATGCCAACTTTTCAAGACTGTTTTTCTTTATCCATTGTCCTGAGCAATGTTCCCTCTAATTTTTTTCCATCAGTGTGGGAATGAATTTTATGTACACCAATATCAAGGTAATGTGTGGATGTGTGCCACCAGTAGAAACAAAAAACCTGCATATAATTTTGTTTTAAAAGTTACCGTAGAGATAATTACTCCAGCCAGGACAGGTTGGGCATTTTAGAACTCACTGTTCAAAGAATTAAATTTAAGCATAAGAGAAATAAAATTATGAAATGCACTGACCAGTCAAAACACTAAAATAACACTTTAGACGAATAAAATTACAGAGAATATATGAGCATTGCAGGAAGTACCAAGAAGTAACACAAGTATGTGTTGGGAGGGGTGTGTGTTGCTGTCTCTTTAAGCACAGTGGCACTCATCCGAAGACTCGCTCAGACCTCAGCAGCTCCATCCTGCTCCTGAGTCCTGTCCCCCACCATCTCCACTCTGCAGAGATGGGCTACATGGGTGGAGTTGCGAAGGGGGATACCCTGACATTAGCCCCCCCTCCACTCTGCACAGCAAGCAGGAGGGTCCTGGGAACAGCTGGCCAGGGGCTCCAAGGCAGAGGGCAGGAGCAATGTGGCTGCAGAGCAGCAGGGGGAGGGACACCTGAACACATACCGCCAGATGTGCGTGGCTCTGCTAATCAAGTGCACGGCACTTCAGTGATTCTTGGGTGGCTGCACAACTTAGACGGAACATAAGTCATGAGATCAACCATAGCATAGCCAGGCCTAAAACCAAACCAACATAGGTCAATGAGACTAGAGAAATCCAGATAGTTCTGATGTAGCCTTGCTACAACTTTATTGACTTTACCCAAAGAGGAAGATGCCTTATGAATTTCTTAGCATACTGTTGCTTGAGCAGTGCTCTAAAAATTGCTTCTTTGAGATGCTGGCATGCTTTTCTCAGGAAATGAGTAAGTTGGTTGGCTATTCCCAGTTCCTTATTCTAGGTTACAGTTCCTTTATTCAAAGGCTGAAGTTGTTTCAGTTACCATTATCAAATGGGTTTTTTATACTTTCCATATCATTTTTAGAAGTGGGTGTGGCCATGGACAGAGTATTAAAGTCCCCTTCCCCAACACTGTGTTGTGTATTGTTCAAATTCTGATTAGATAACTAATTTAACATGTCACTTTTTAGTAGGAAACATAACTTTTTAATTATGGAAATAACCAACTTCAGACTTGTTTCTGCAAGGAGATATTATCCACTTCAGAAATGGTTCTAGCACCACTCTGCTGGACTTCACCAACCAGCTGGGGCATGGATTAGTTTACATCTCTTGCTCAGGGGTATGCAGAATGTGCCACTGACTGAAACTCTATCGGGGAAAACTCACCACCTCCATACACCAATCTAATACCATGGAGAGCACGCTTGGATTCTAAACAGGCTATTTTATCTGCTAGATTTGAAGAGTGCTGTTAGAAATGCTTAATTTGGTCACTGGGTGTAAACAACTGTGATTAACTAGATTCTTCACCTGAAACAACTCTGGTCACCACTCTGGATGTTGGTAGGGGTGAAGAAGCAATTCACTAGTTGCACAGCCACAGTTCACACTTACAAAAACTGGTAAGTGGACGTTAGACTGAAATTTCTCCCATAGGTGCATTATTAACTTCTTCCAGTGTGAACTGTTAAGGTATTGGACTTCACTCAGTTCAGTTACTGGCTCTACCATAGGCTTCCTTTGTGGTGATGGACAGTTACTTAATCTCTCTGTCGAAGATTGCCATTTTACAGATGGGGGTTATACTGCTCCGCAGTCTTTTGTCTTGATACAAAGCTTTTGCAGTCTGTCTGAAAACCATGATGTCCTGTGAGGATGTGTGTGTGTGTGGGGAAACTGTCTTAAAGAGCCATTTTATTCATGGCCAAAAATGGATCATGATATCCAGCCAAAGCATTAATAGATCTATTAGATATTAATCCTTATTGGGTGTCAGAGGGCTCCACATTTCACTGGACTCTGAAAGTGGATCATCAAAACAGGCCTTTTGCTCTGACAGGAGAGGTGTTTATCCTGATATCAAAATGAAGGAGGGTAGTGGTTGTTCCAATACAAGGACACAAACCCTTCTCTCCTATCTCATCTCAAAGCTAAGATTGAGAACTGGAGTTGAGCTTGATGTTAGCTGGGACAGTGTTATGTTTTGGTATGGTGATCCTGAGAGGCTGAGCTTACATGATCAGCAAGAACTATCAGTCTCTAACTTTGATACCTTGGATAACTCAGTTAACTGAAGTACTCAGTCACTGTACATTGTCATTTAGTCGCATCTTAAATTCCTCCTGGGATGTATAAAATAGACTCTCTAAAATTCAGCTTTGGGTTGGAAGACAAACGTGCTCTTTAAGGCTAGATATAAACTGCCAAAGCATTTCCCTGATACATCTAAAACAATGCAATGTAAGTTATCTTGGCTGCCTGATGGATGCAGGCAGGGCTAGTTAATTTACTAAAATCAATATTTTTTTCAACTATTTTCAAGGACATCTACTTTGCACAATTGGAGTTTTTAAAAATTTTAAATATTAAACAATTTGGATGTTGGCAAAAAGTGGAAGCCACTTTTGCTGAGAGTGTACTTCTGAAATTTTGAAAATATACCTGAGGAGGTGTATGTGGGAGAAGAGGAGAGAAATGCCTTTCTCAGTTTTGTGTGGCTTGGGAGGGAGGGGAAAGTGGTGGAGTACTTGCTCTGCTTCCTTAAGTGAGTTTGATGGTACCTAATAGCTTTTCTTCCCCCTACAGGATGATGGTTGAAGTGACTTTTAAATAGTCTAGTCCAAAATTTTAAAACTGTTTTAGGATTGACTGCTTAAACAGGAGCTATTTTCTATAAGCGAAAGATAGTTTTGCTCGACAAATGAAGTCTCGAATTTCTTTGCTCCATATACTGAGTCCTGAAACTATTTTGATTTCCTTTCAAAAATGAATTCTGCCTTTGTTATATGAATAAATCTCTAGAAAGACAAACATTTCTGTAATGTAAGGCTCTTGAATGAGCACAGATGACTTGCATTTGTATATATCAGTGACAAGTAACTACTTCCTCGTTTAAAATATATAGGTTTTTGTATCGGAGAACAAAGCATCGGCCTCTCAAGACGTAGACAGCTTCTACAACTTTGCTGACATGCAGATGGGAATGTGAAATGTGACTTGAAGATGTTCTTCTGCATGGCCTGTCTCACCACTTGGATATAGCTTTGGTTTGACTGTATAATGCTGCATTAGCGGCAAAGGTTTTTTGGTTTTTTTTCCCCCGATTGACCTTTGTATTGCATATGTTTTTATAAAAGGAATTGGTAAATTTAATACTGCATCACGTGAATTACAACGATCAATGTAGCTTCACATGTACATGTGATACTTATGTACCACTTAAACAACACACTTTCTAGTAATTTATGATTATAGTGAAATTAATTATATTCTGATGTGAACATTCCTCAAATCTTTTAATTTGTAGGATTTTTAGAAAGTAGGTACAATGCTAGACCACATTTTATGTATCTTTTTTTTTTTTTAAAGTAATTTCTTAACTGAAACACATTGCTGCCGGTATGTGTCAATGGTACATTAGAGAAGGTAACTTGTAGAATTCACAGTACTTTCCCATATGCAAAATTATCTTAATCAGGAAAAATGTCATTGCTAACTGATCTAAAGTTTCTTAAATTGTTTTCTCTTTTAAATAGCATGCTTTCACAGTTGACTTTACTCTGCTTCAGTCTTTGTATTCATAAAAATATTAATTGCGCCAAGTGTTCTATACCAAATAGTCTTAAGTGTTAATGTACTATATTAACATTAATTTTAATTACATTAAAAATAGTGTAAAGAGCCTGGGAGTTATGCTGCAGATGCTTCGTGCCCTCTTTCCCAGCCCCCCATTTAGGAGTGTCTCCAGTGGTATATGGCTCCTCTCTCATCCCTCTCTTGGGCTAGTGTAGAAGATAAGTCTGAGGCTTCCTTACAACCCAGTTGCCATAATAGGTCTCTGACAACTGCCATTGTTTAGACCACACCACAGCCTAGAATCAGGGAGATTAGTTTTAAAGCCATGTTTGGATGCATGCACCTCTGAGTGTGCTCCTCCATCATGACGAAGGATATGGACACACAGTCTCTGGTGGCTGCAGATAATTGACTGACTGTAAAACTAACATTAGTCAGTTACTTCTAGAAGCAGACCAAGAAAGCATTAATTTGAAACTAAAGGAATGTAACTTTTTAAAATATAGTTGTCTGAGTTGTAGTTTTTTTTAATAGATGAGCTATATAGTATTCCTGGTGGCCTTTACTAGATACATCATTTCAGCATAAGAATGTTCACTACAATGTAATGCATTTTAATGCATACACATGAGAATATTGGATCCTCAACATGCAGATTGAGTTTCTGCAAGGTCTTACAAGAATTCAGATTAGGGTTCCATAGGCCCTCTGTTCAGACAGCAGAAATTTAGCTTCATTGTGTCACAAATTTACTGGACTTATCAACTGACTGCTCTCATATCATATGAGGTGCAAACCCACAACTCTTCAGATTAGATGCGACTTGCTGGTGTAAACATAAACTTCCCAGTACCATTTAATGTAAAATGCTATGTTGTGATTTCCTTAAACAAAAAAACTCTGACTTTATATAGTCTGGTAGTTTATCCTCCAGCCACCTTGCATATAGAGCAGGAAATGACTATCTCGATAGTTGGTCAGTGCTGTGGCTTCAGAATGCCAAAGGAGGCTGGTTGAAATACTTCGAGATTGGTGAAGGAAAGAAAGGGGTATGTCTGTCTGCATTACTCCCAGCCTTTGCAAGGTCCATAATGTAAATAAGAGTATATGTAGGTTCTGAAGTCTGCCATTTTGCTGTCACTAGATAAATGCATGCTTTTAACTCCACTTTTTTTAAATAGAAGGAAGGTGCACAAATTGAAAGGAAACTTGCGCCTTCTCTAGAGAGAGAATTATGAGCTGACTAATTTGCAAACTGTGCTGATGCTCAAAAATCTGTCATGGATATGGTAGGGTTGTTTTGATTTGACAGGTCAAATCAAGATTATTCTGCCATTAAGTACTAGTTGGTAGTAGAAATTAGTACATTTTTCTATTTGGAAGTAGTCATTCAAATTTTCATTCCAGTATACTGCATCTGCCTTGCTGAAATTTGGGTGGAGAGTAAAACTTGTTTCAGTAAATGGAGTGGAAATGATACTGAACAGGCAACAGATGTGTTTGTCCTGATGTATGTTTCTGTCCTGACACTCACTATGCTTTAGAATGCTGCATGCTATATATTTCAAACCTGTCTTCATGTAATGAAGTGTCTAAATATAATTGGTCATCCGATTCTTAAACCCTTTTGTGATCAGTAAATTAAGCCATGTTCTATATGTAAATGAGGATTTAGTCATCTCTTCTCCCCCCCCCCACCTGTAACAATTTCTGCTTGTTAATCAGGCTGAAGTTCTGTTTTTAATTGTCTCTACAGGAGTGAGTAACTATTTCTGATTAACTTTCATATGACAAACAGATTTAGGTTTGAAATATTGGGGAAATTTCCCGTGACTTAAGGAAAATGCTGTTTTTACAAGTGGTAGATAACTAAACTGTCAAATGCAATTAAAGGGTTTTTCTTTTTATAGCACTCTTGTTTCTTTTGTAATATTTAAATACCTAATGGAATTATAACTGCTTGATAACAGCATATTTCTGAATCTTTGAACTTTATTTACTAAACCTTACTGCTAATAAATATTAGGAACACTTCTATTCCAAATGAAGTAAGCTCACCTCAGTTGTTATATGTATAGTGTAACAGTATGTGCTTCATGCAGCTTTTTGTATATTTTTGGTAGTTTTTGTATGTAATTTGTCTAGTAGTTATGAAATGTGACTTACAATAAAAATTGTTCAAAATAAACAGCTCATTTCATAAGAATTTAAAATACTCTATGCATTAGTAGCTAAAACTGTATTTTAAAATGTTAACTGATAGTAGTTAAAGGGAGGAATTTTTAACTCTCAAATTACTTACTACTTAGCGGAGAACGCACTGAGCTGGTTTTTGTAGTCAGCTCATCTCAAAAGATGAGTGTTTTTGTTTATCCAACCATTTATGTAGTAAATATAGCAATGAGTTGCTACTGAGGAACAGTAGCTAGGCTGGGGAAAGAACATGAGAATGGTCTGACCCAGTATAGCCAATGATCCATCTAGCACAGTATCCTGTCTTCCAACAGTGGCCAATGCCAAGTGCTTCAGAGGGAATGAACAGAGCAAGCAATTATCAAGTGATCCATCACCTGTTGCCCATTTCTAGCTTCGGGGAAACAGAGGCTAGGAGACACTTCAGAGCATGGTTTTGCATCCCTGCCTATCCTGGCTAATAGCCATTGATGGACTTATCTTCCATGAGTGTATAGAGTGGGGTGTTTTGTTTAGTCTTGGCCTGCACAACATCCTCTGGCAAAGAGTTCCACAGGTTGACTGTGAGTTGTGTGAAGAAATATTTCCTTTTGTTTGTTTTTTTAAACCTGCAGCCTGTTCATTTTCATTTGGTGACCCCTAGTTCTTGTGTTATGAGGAGTAAATAACATTTCCTTATTTACTTTTTCTACACCAGTCATGATTTTATGGACCTCTATTATATTCCCCCTTAGTTGTCTCTTTTCCAAGATTAGAAGTCCCAATCTTATTAGTCTCTCCTCCATAGGGAAACTGTCCCATACTCCTAATCATGCCCCCCCAACCCCTTTTCTGTGCCTTTTTCCAGTTCCAATAGATCTCTTTTGAGATGATCAGATCTGCATGCAGTATTCAAGATGTGGGCGTACCCTGAGTTTATATAGAGGCAATATATTTTCTTATCTATCCCTTTCCTGATGATTCCTTTTTTTGACTGCCGCTGCACATTGACCAGACATTTTCAGAGAACTATCCACGATGACTCCCAAGATCTGTTTCTTGAGTGGCAACACCTAATTTAGACACCATCTTATATGTATAGTTGGGATTACGTTTTCCAGTGTGCATCACTGAATTTCATCTGCCATTTTGTTGCCCAGCCATCGTTTTGTGAGATCCCTTTGTAATTCTTAAGTCACAGACTGCAATCTTGAGTAGTTTTTGTATCACCTGTCAATTTTGCCAGCTCATCATTTACCCCCTTTTTTCAGATCATTTATGAATAAGTTGAACAGTAATAGTTCCAGTACAGACCCCTGAGAGACACAAGTGTGATATTAGCAATGGGATAAAAATCTTAAATTGATAAGAAAAGGCAGAGATACAATAATGCCCTTTACAAAAATGGAGAAATCTACCCATGCCTGGGCTAAAACTGTAGAAGTGAGGCAAAAGGAACATAGCTTTAGAAATTCAGATACTAAGCTTTCTGCAAGGCTATCTAGAATATCAGTAATATTTAACAATTGAGCTAGCCTTTTTACATATGATTTCTCTTATTGCTAAAGCTGATGGGAGTGTATTTTGGAAGGATTATTGAACTGGTCATGCAGCAAAGAATCCTGTGGCACCTTATAGACTAACAGACGTTTTGCAGCATGAGCTTTCGTGGGTGAATACCCACTTCGTCGGATGCAAGTAGTGGAAATTTCCAGGGGCAGGGGTGTGTGTGTGTGTGTGTGTGTGTATATATATATATATATATATATATGCAAGCAAGAAGCAAGCTAGAGATAACGAGGTTAGTTCAATCAGGGAGGATGAGGCCCTGTTCTAGCAGTTGAGGTGTGAAAACCAAGGGAGGAGAAACTGGTTCTGTAGTTAAACTTCTCCCTTCTCAAAGCATTGGAGTCATGCAAAACTTTCCCAGAAATGTTCTGCCTTGCAGTAGTTGAATGACAATTCCATTAGATTATTTTCAGAAACATTATGGCATGACTAATGTGCAAATAGGAGCTATTTACTGTTTTGTTTCCTATTCAATTAAACAAAGTCCAGGTGCTGGAGTTACATGTGTAGGCCCCGTACAATCAAGTTTGTACCTACTTTACCAAAAAGACCCTGCAAAACCACAATGCATTATTAAATTGTGTATATTCATCTTTGGACATGTGTAAGAAGCAAATTATTTTCATGATGTAAGTATTTTATTAATCTGAGTTAATAACTGTAGTAGTACAAACTGAGACCTAGTTCTTCTAGTAAACAAATGTTGTGCTTGTTTAATACATGAGACTTAAAGGCTAGGAGTAGCTCTTGAAAAGCAGCATCCCAACTCTCCTTGTGTAGAGAGACTTGTAGAAGATTGTAATTTAGAGATGCTCCCTTATAAGGGACAGTATTATGAACACAAATTTAGAGATGTGCCTTAGAGAAAGGGACTGGGAACACCACATGGCTGTGGGCAGTAGCTCACTCGAGATGCTCTCCAGTTTGAGAAAGGAATAAAACTTTAAATAAGCCAGTGAATGTTTTATTAATGAGCCCCAAGATTGTTACATGGTGGCAGAAATGCTGAATGAGAAGGAAACTGCAGTCCTTTTTAACTCCAGTGTTTGCAAATAAAAGCAGACACAAAGGGAAGCACCTGAGAACAGAACATAAAGCACCAGGCACTGAGGCTTTTGCATGCATTTGGCAAGCAATATAGTAGCTTGACTAGCTTAAGAAGGGAGGAAAAGCCAAAAATAGATGTGTTGCAACATCCGTCCATCCAGTCTGCAATTATCAGACAATGTTGCAGAGAACTGGAAAAATTTCAGACACAGATTTGAATTGTGTTTAGCAGCCCTAGAGCCAAAGGAGAAAAATGATCAAGTGAAATCTTTTTTTTCCCCCCATGTTTTGGGGGGGGGGGGGGAAAGAAGCATTGGATATTTATAACAACTTTAAGTTTGAAAAAGGTGAAAGCATGAAGTTAAGTAAAATACTGACTAAATTTGAAGAACATTGTGTGCCAAAAAGGAATAAAACATGACATGTTTTTACATGCTTTGCAAAAATAATTTTTTTTTTAAAAAAAGACACCATAAAGCAGTAAGTCTGAGAATTAAGGAAACTCAGTAAAACTTGTGACTTTGGTGAGCTGACAGAGTCTCTGGTCAGAGCCAGAATCATTTGGCGTGTTAAAGATGATGTGTTGAGAGAGCAAGACCACTCTGTGAACACTTCACTTTAGAAAAAGTTCTCCAAAGATTTAGGGTAGCAGAAACTGTGAAAGCCCGAGCCAAAGAACTGAATTAACCAGAAGAGGTTATCCATGTACTAAGTACAAAAGAATATAGCCTGAATAGGTCAAATCAAAGAGTGGAACCACTTGCTATGAAAACCACTTCTAGGGGGAAGATTGGGCACAGATGGTCATGTGGAAGGTGTGGATCACAGCATGGCCCCAAACTGTGTTGGCTTTGGGAAACTCTGTCAAAAATGTGGGGAAAATAATCATTTTGCAAAATGCTGCAGATCCCAAATACAGAAAAGTCAAGTGTATTCAATTAAAAACCAGCTGGTTGAGGAGTTTTTCATGGATGTACTGGGATTTATCCTGCTGAGAAGGACTGGATACTGCCTATGACAGTGAATGGAATTCCACTGAAACTTGACTCAGGAGCTCAGGTTAGTGTTATCTCTGAACAAGATTTAGAGACTATAAATAAGACCAAAACTGGGAGCAACATAAATAAATAACTGGTTATTCTAGAACAAATAAACCAGTGAAGGGGTGGTGCATTGCTAGCATCAACCATAAAAACACCATGTACAAGCAGGCTCCCTTTCATTATAGTGCCCAAAGGAAGTGACACCAATTTTAGGCCTGGCTGCCTATGAGAAACTCAATCTGGGTGCTCTCACTACAAGATCATATTGAACTTGGCTATAAGGCACTCTTTTGGGAATACCATGACATGTTTCAAGGGTTGGGTTGCTCACAGGATGAACATACAATCCAGATGAACATGCAGGTCCTTCCAGTTATTCATCCATGTAGAAAGGTGCCATTGGCACTCCGTGATAAACTCAAGGCTGAGCTTGCAAGGATGGAAGCAATGCAAGTAGCACAAAAAATTGAGGAGACTGGATGAGCTCCCTAGTTGTCATGGAGAAAAGTAATAGCCAGCTACGCCTATGCTTAGATCCCAGAGATCTCAACAAGTCTATAAAAAGAGAACATTTCAAATGGCCAACCAGAAAAGAGATTATGGCTCAATTTGCAAATACTCAACATTCTTCTTCTTCGAGTGATTGCTCATACTGATTCCAATTAGGGTGTGTGTGGGCCATGTGCACAATTGTTGGAAAGTTTTCCCTGAGTAGCTCCCATTGGATTGGGTGTGGAGCCCCCTGGAGTGGCATCTTCATGGTGCTGAATATATGCCCCTGCCGACCCAGCCCCATCTCAGTTCCTTCTTACTGCCAGTGGTAGCTCTGCCAAAGTGCCCCCAGTGCTGGGCGGGCAGCGTGGTCCCAGTGCCAGGAGGATGGGGTGGCATGGCACAGCCCCAGGGGCACACTGTGGCCCCCAGCCTGCATGGCCAAGTCTCTGGCACAAAAGGAACAGCAGGCAGGATGGAACCTGGGGGGGAGGAGCATGGGCAGAGCCTTCCCATGCCTACACTACCTGCTTCTCATGCTGAACGGCATCCTCATACTTCACTACTTATAATACAAATAATATTTTAGTAGCCCTTGCTAATAAACAGGGACAAAGTTATTCTTTGAGATATTTAAGACTATTAGCTCTGAATATTTAGGTATGTATTTTACTTGTCTTAAATGTTTCCATGTCTGTAAGTACTTAGGTTTCATTAATGTAGCTTTCTTTTTCATGCATGCATCTTCACTGTAATGGTGGTCACAACCATATGTCTTTAAACTGGTGAAGGTCCACCTTTTAGTATGGGTTTTTGAAGGGATTTTATAAAGCTTGCAGGTGATATTGGTGTGAATTTTTTAAGAAACACCAGAATGCCACAGATACATATTTCATAAAGTGTGCATGTCTCAGATGTATATTTTAAAACCTTTCCCTTTATCACTAAACTCCTGTGCCATTCTTGCTGCTCCTAATTATTGAGCAGGCTTTCCAAATCTACAAGAATTACTGTGAAATTTAGGAGGTCAGCAGCAACAGGAAGTCCAGTGCACACTTTAAATTACACATTTTGTTTGTGTCCAATATGACTAAACGTTCATCTTGGGGGATTAACGAAAAAAGTGCTAATCAGACGTTGCATTGTATCCTGGAGCTCTATGAGCACAAGGTCTGATAGTCCACCAAAGGTAGTTAATTCCAGAGTGGGGACTTGCTGTGTGCTGGCCGAAGAGTTTTATCCCTAAGAAATTGTAAAAAGTATCTCATCTGATTTCTACTACCATAATGATGCAGAAATCGAGTCAATTTGATAAAAGACTGAGAGATATTTAACTTCTTTCAGAAGGAGTGTCAAATTTGATGCAAAGCACTATACCAAGTACCATTGAAATAAGTGGGAATTCTGTGCAAGGGGTGTTTAAGACTGGGCTTGAGGTCTGTATTTCATAGAACTATAGGGCTGAAAGGGACCTCAAGAGGTCATCTAGTCCATTCCCCTGCACTGTGGCAGGAATAAGTATACTTAGACATCCCTGGCAGGTGTTTGTCTAACCTGTTCTACAGTGATGGGGAGTTCTCAGCCTCCCTAAGTAACCTGTGTCAGTGCGTAATGATCCTTTTTTTCTAACATAAATCTCCCTTGCCACAAACTAAGAAAATTACTTCTTGTCCTTGGTATCCTCTTCTCCCTTGGTGGATGTGGAGAACAATTGATCACCATCTTCTCTGTAACATATTTTATGTATTTGAAGGCTGTTATCGGGTCCCTCCTCAGTTGTCTTTTTGCAAGTTTTTTTTAACCTTTCCTCATAGGTCAGGTTTTCTAAAATTCTTTTTGTTGCTCATCTCTAATTTGTCCACATCTTTAAGTGTGGTGCCCAAAACTGGACACACTACTCCAGCTGAGGCTTCACCAGTGCCACATAGAGCAGAACAGTTACCTCCTGTGTCTTACATATGACACTTCTGTTAAATATACCTCAGAATGACACTTCCCTTTTTTGCAACAGCCTCATACGGTTGACTTGTATTCCATTTGTGATCCACTATAACCCCCAGATTATTTTCTGCAGTACTACTGCCCAGTCAGTTATTCCCCATTTTCTGTTGTGCATTTGATTTTTCCCTAAGTGTAGTACTTTGTACTTGTCTTTATTGCATCTTGTTGATTTCAGACCAATTCTCCAATTTATTAAGATCACTTTGAATTCTAATCCTGTCCTCCAAAGTGCTTGCAACCCTTCCAGCTTGATATTAGCAAATTTTATAAGCATACTCTCTTCTGCATTGTCCAAGTTATTAATGAAAATACTGAATTGTGCCAAACTCTGGAGGTATCCCTGCAGTACCCTACTTGATGTGTCCTCCCAGTATGACAGTAAATCATGCACTAGTAATTACTGAGTTTTTATTTTGAACTAGTTGTGCCCCAACCTTATAGCAATTGCATCTAGACCATATTTCTCTGGTTTTCTTATGATAATGTCATGTCGGACTGTGTCAAAAGCCTTACTAAACGCTCTACACATTACTCCCAGGTCAAGGCTTCTCTCCCCCCACCAGATAAAATATTTGAAAGTCCCTCAGTTTTATTTAGTCAGCACATGCACTTGCTACCAGAGCATTACTGGTGCACTCTTGGGCCTGTTCAAAAGACCATTATATAAATATCAGCGGGGATAGAAAAGAGAACATTTTAAAGGAACTTAACAGAAACTGGGAAACTTATTTCAGTAGTTCCTCTCTGAGAAGAGTTACACTGTTTCATTAACAGGGGAGTACTCTTTTTAGCATGTCTGGACACACAGATCCTGTTCAGAACTGAGTCCCCCCACCCAACATCACTTTTGAGAGACTTCATGCACTGGGAGTTTTTTGAAGCACGCTTCTGACTAAACTGAGGGGCTGCCCTAATAACCTGTGGGCACCTTTTGGAGAGCTGCACCAAAGGCACTAAAGCTGCTGGATTCAGCTTTGGGATAGAAGATCATCTTGAAGTTTGAGGTTCTTCTTTGAGTGGTGTCCCGTGGGTGCTCCATTCTAGGTGTCAGTGTGTTCCTGCGCCGGAGAGCGGAGATTTTTCGCAGCAGTACTCAGTAGGGGTAAGGGCGCGCACAGGGGTCGTCTTGTGCAGCCATTGGTGCCTCCTGTAGTGTGCACTCTGACGGCCACACATCCTGCATCTGCTGTCTGGGAGAAACTCGTATCTCTTAGAAGCAGCAAAGAATCCTGTGGCACCTTATAGACTAACAGACGTTTTGCAGCATGAGCTTTCGTGGGTGAATACCCACTTCTTCGGATGCAAGCAGTGGAAATTCGTATCTCTCAGAAATGCATACATTGCACCAACTTGACAACAAGAGCAAGACGTGATAGGGGTCTCCGCTTGAAAATAATTCTGCTGGAGAAATCCCTCCAACCTCTGCAAGAGACGTCCTCTGGGGAGTCTCATAAAACGAGATCCCTGAGCTCTGATAAGGCTCCAACTTCCAAAACTCAGGAAGTGATCCTCCACCTCTCCAGCAAGGGTGTCTCAGAAAAAGAGAGCTTCCCCAGCGAGGTCTTTACCCTCAGTGCTCCACTCATCCAGAGTGAGCACTTATGAGGCACCGGGCTCCTCCGGCACCGTCCCTCAGCGGACCTCTGCTGAGCCCCAATGTGCAGCACAAGAATTGAGACGTCAAGTCTCCTCCACGGCACTGACTACCCCGGTGCCGAACGTGGCACAGGCAGCGGCACCACGATCAATGCTGCTGCCACCAGCACCGACCCAAGACTTGATGCCAGCTAACAAGTCAAATACGGTACCAGTCAGCACTCCAACAGTCAACCACAACCCTAAGGCGGGACCAGCGCCACTCCTGCATCCTATGACTTAGCGCTTTCTTTGGCACCGCAGTCACTGCTGCTCGGCACCAAACACGCTTTACACCATACCAGAGGTCATGAGACACCCCATTTAACCATCAACAACCACGATACTTTGCTCAGAACAGACCCAAACAACAGGCTCAGAGATGACGAGCTCCACAGAACCAGGCCTCGTCCACCTGTCCATCTACATCTAAGCCACAATTCTGAAGTATTGGTCAAGGGTATGCATGACCTCCCCACACCTCTAGTGCCAACAGATACCCCATCCCACAATTTTGGTCACCACCTATGCCCATTTTACCGTGCCTGGGCTGCGATAACCACAGATCAATGGTTTTGGAGATCATACAATCTGGCAACACCATTCCTTTCACAACCATCCTCCTTCCCCTTCCCCGTCCCTCCTCAGGGACCCCTCTCATGAGCACCTTCTGCAACAGGAAGTAGACCACCTCCTACTGCTGGGTGCTGTAGAACCAGTACCACATCAATACCGAGGGAGAGGTTTTTATTCCAAATATTTCCTGACAGAAAAGAGAGGACGGGGATGGAGACCAATCTTAGATCTCCGAAAACTCAACAGGTTCGTACGCAACCACAGGTTCAAAATGGTCACTCTGGCCACAATAATCACAGTGCTAGACGGGGGGACTGGTTTGCAGTCCTCGACCTTCAAGATGCATACTTCCATATTACAATACATCCTGCCCACAGACCATTCCCGCGGTTCACGGTAAGACCCAACCACTACCAATACAGGGTCCTTCTCTTCGGACTGTCCACTGCTCCCCGAATATTCTCAAAAATGCTTACAGTAGTAGCAGCACATTTATGATGCAAAGGAGTTATAATCTTCCCCTATTTAGCCGACTGCCTTCTCAAGGGTACCAACCAACAAGAAACTGCAGGCATGCTGAAGACCATAATAGACCTGTTTCACCGGCTAGGTCTGCAGATAAACTAAAAGGAATCCACCCTGGAACCAACCCAGCAATTGGAGTTTATCAGCGCTGACCTAGACTCCATACAAGCCAAGGCAATATTACCAAACCACAGATTCACTACATTGACCAATCTTATTTCCACGGTGACCATCAGCCCACAAACTTCAGTGAGGACATGCCTTCAGATTCTGGGACATATGGCAGCTACAACTTTTGTAGTAAAGTATGCCAGACTCCATATGCGCTGTCTACAGCACTGATTGAGCACGGTCTATGCACCCAGCAAACACTCTCTGAACAGACGCATGACACTACTACCAAGGGTTATCCTCTCCCTACAATGGTGGACACAACCAGGGAATGTATGCTCCGGGATTCCCTTTCAACAAGACCTCCCATCAGTGACTATTACAACAGATGCCTCCCTGATAGGTTGGGGTGCCCACTTGGGTCACCACAATGTAAAAGGCACGTGGTCCGCAACGGAAACCCGACTGCATATCAATTTCCTGGAACTACGCACGGTACACAATGCATGCCAACACTTCCTCCCACTCATATGAGAAACCTCAATCTCTATTCTCACCGACAATGTGGTGTACATGTTTTACATCAGTCTCCAAGGGGGAGCCAGGTCTCACTCGCTATGCGTAGAAGCCATGAACTTATGGAACTTGTGCATCTGCAACATAGAAACATCACAGCATCATACCTACCAGGATGCCAAAACACTACAGCCAACAACCTCAGCAGGCACTTCTCACAGGAACACGAGTGGGAAATCCACAACACTGTTCTCTGCACAATATTCCAAAAATGGGGTCACCCAGTAATCCATCTTTTTGCTTCAGTGACAAATCACAAATGTCCACTATTTTTTTGCTCCAGGGCAGGCCTGGCACCAGGATCATTAAGGGATGCCTTCCTCATCCTGTGGAATGAATTGCTCATGTACACCTTCCTGCTGATCCAACAGGTCATCTGCAAGATACAACTCGACAAAGCATATATCATCCTCATTGTCCCCACATGGCCCAGACAGACTTGGTTTCCGTACCTCTCACGTCTAGTGGTCTGTGCCTCACAACAGCTGCCTTTACAGATGGACCTCCTGTCCCAGAACAAGGGCCTGACGCTCCAACCAGACCCAGCAAAGCTCCATCTCAAAGCATGGCTCCTGTGTGGTTCCAACATGGGGAACTGAACTGTTCAGAGAAAGTGAAACAGGTATTACTAAATAGCCGTTGCCTCACCACTAGAAATACTGCCGCAAGTGGTGTCAGCAAAAAAGCTGGATGCGACCAAAGCGCCTCTATCTATGATCCTAGATGTGGAAGTAGAGCAAGAACTGAGCGGGATTTGAAGGGGATTTCAATGCAAACAGTCCCCTCTGTGAGCAAGAGTCAGGCTAGCTGTAACCCTCATAACATGAGACTTGTAGAAGCGAGAATTGTGTGAGGTGAGTGGGAAAGAACTGTGTGAAAAGTTGTTGTGAACTTGTATTAGATAAAGTATGGAATGTAGACTATAGTCTAAACAGAAGTGAGAAAAATAAGATATCAAGATGACCTATGTATAAACAAAATGCAGCTATTACTCATTATTGTATGTAACAAAAGGTATAAATACTTGCTGTAATTGTTTACCTGGAGAGAGCCCTGTTTAGCGCTCTCCCTCCACACAATTGCTAGAGATGATAAAATATCTGACTTGCTGCACCCAGAGAGTGAGAACTCTGTTTTTCTCCAACATAGACTACCTGTTAGAACTGAAGGAAATGGGGTTAGCCATAAGTTCTATTAAAGTACACCTGGCTGCCATCACGGCCTTCCACGAACAGATAGAAGGGGCTTCAATATTCACTCATCTGATTACATGATGCTTTCTAGCAGGTATACAGAACATGTACTCAGAAGTACGCCAACCTGCACCACCATGGGATCTCAATCTTGTGCTCAAATGTTTCACAAGACCACCCTTCGAACCTCTAGCAACCTGCTCTCTCTTGCGTATGTCAATGAAGGTCGCATTCCTAGTAGCAATCACGTCTGTAAGACGTGTCAGAAAAATAGGAGCATTGATGGCTGAACCGCCGTACACTGTATTTACCAAAGACAAAATCATGTTACGTCCTCACCCAAAATTGTGCCCAAAGTGGTTACAAACGTTTATATTAGCCATACCATACACTTACTGTAAGGATTTTTATCTTTCTTAGGCCGATCTGATCAGAAGAGTTCGGGGAGCCTTACAGTTTACCTCCCGCTGAGTCCCCCCATTAAGCCCATCTATCAGACTTGGATTCCAATAAACCACACACACACATGAATGTAGACAAACAACAACACTTTATTTACTAAGGGACAAGGGAAAAGGAAAGAAAGGGGGGTGGATTAATGATTTTGGAGATTCGGGATAACACAAGCACACATTCATACACTCTAAAACACAAAGATGTTCTTCTACCTTTTCACATGTCAGTGATGGAGAGGCTGCAGGATCTGGATGACCAAAGCCAGTGATGGACACTGATCGTGGATGGCAGATGGAACAGATAGGTATGTATCCCTATCTTAACTCCCACCGTATCTAACTAATCGGACCAAGTCCGTGTGTGTAAGTTTGCTTTCCCAAAATAACAAACAAATAAACCCAACTTAATTAGTAAGTAACTATTGCAGGCCAATAGCCAATGCCAAGATTGTACCGCACTATGAGAGAGAACTGGACACTTGAACCTCTGACTGCTCAAAAGCTCAAGAGCGCCTGGCTCCTCCCCTCATCTGTCTTTATAGGAAGCTGTTGCCGGGCAAGGTCAGATTCCCACTCTTCCTATTTTCCCGCTTTTTTTGGTATAGAGGAACAAGAACCTAACACAAAATGGAGGCTACCTTGTTCTTTTACTAAACCAAGATGGCCTTTGATTTATAGAACTTACTTTAACTATATTTACATCAATAATTTGGCAAGATTAAACAAGGTTTAAACTGGAACTAACATTACCTGCCTTCTATCCCAAGCCACATAAGGACTCTCGAGAAGCAACGTTACACATGCTAGATATCAGATGGGTCCTTCCCCCGACCGAGTACTATCTCTGGCGCAGGGACGCACTAACACCTAGAGTGGAGCACCCACAGGGACACACATCTCGAAGAACCATCATTACTGCACAAGGTGAGTAACTTCTTTCTTTGCTTCATTGCTAATATTGAATGTCACACAAACTTAAAATTTCAGCCACAAAAAGATTGTAGTTTACATGACTTTTCATTAAGATTTTACTTTGCATCAACCTCTTCCCAGAAGAAACCTACAGCAGTCATTAGATTTTAATTGCCAGGTAATTTTTCTCTACTATAACATTCCAATGATATAAAAAAGTAAATAAGAGAGGCAGTGAAAACATGGGGAAGTGGGGTACCTTTCCTACTTTTTTATAATACCTGTCAATGCTGATTCATCAGTTTGAAGGGTACTGCATTAAGGTTCCACCAACTGCATCAACTCTTACCAGTGAATAAAAAATTTGGCGGTCTTCAGAATTGGCGTCAATGCTCTTGAAGGAAGGAGGTATGCTGAGCTTTGACATAATATTTGTGAATTTCTGTTCTCAGTTCAGGTGACAGATCCTGTGACATTTGTACCTCACAGACGCCTGATCACCTGTGACACTTTTGCACATGGACCATAGGGTTGGTAGAAAATGTCCCCCTGCTTCCCAAAATTGGTCACTGAAATACTTCCAGGCTTCCAGATTATACATCCTTTCCCCAGTTCCATTCATGCTAAACTCTGAATGACCTTATTTCTCAGATGTTAAACATTTCAAAGTAACCTTGTTATTGGTTTAATATACTGTGTGGAGCCTACTCTATACAGCTGAATAATTACTCATTTCAGCCCTAGTATGGTATACATATATACATTTTATCCTGCCCATCTCTTTTCTATTTTCAGTTTCCAGAGTGTTCTTCCCTAGGGATGATTTTTCAGTGTTTGTGCTATATTTTATTGGCATGTTAACATCTGGGCCTGCAAATTCCTCATATTCTCTAGATGTCTGGAGCATCTATAGTTCATCCTTTCAGCTAGAACATGGAAACTGCTTTGACATCTCTGAAAATACCACCACCATATCTGCTTTATATTTGTTCATCTTGTCGCATTTCCTAGGAATAGATTGAGAATGTTATTGTAATTCTTTCTTCCATAGTATAGATTTTATATGTAGGACCAGATCATGAAATCCTGGCTCACACTGGAAAGCAGTTATTGAAATGTGTAGTCCTATTGACTTTGTGTCCTCATATCTGCCATGTCAATTGTCTCCTGTACCTCAGCCCACTGTGCTGTATATGCAACAAAGTTCATTAAAAATTTATCATAGAAACGTTTGTTTTTAAATGTGAATTAGTATTATTTGTCACATTCATCCTCTGTAAAGACTGGATCCAGGGTTGGTGGAACAATTTGTATAGTGGGGATGTTGAGAGCCATTGAATCAAACTGTAAACCCTGTATATAATGGAAACCACTTCAAGTCAGGGGGTGCTGTAGCACCCCCAGTTCTAGCACCTATGACTGGCTCTCTAAACACTACAAATCCAAGTATATGGGCCTGAAAAGTGATTGGAATTAGCATGTCCATATTTAACTGACATAATGCAATTTTTAAGGTCTAATAACTGAGGAACCAACTGGGGCTAAAATCCATCATATATTCCCCTAAATCTAATTCTATCCGTTAAGTCTCTAGATCTTGAACCCTAAACTTGTCACTAGTCTAGCAATAAATATTGCCCATCCTGATCCCCAGGCCATTGTAACTTGGTGTAAGAAACTCTGCAAGTGATGGAACAGAAGGAAAAATGTTCTTGGCATTTTATTCCAAGTTGTGGGTGTCTAAAGAGGTATGACATGTGATGGTGCACTCCATATGATGTTATGAAAATATGAGTATGACTATAATGTAACTGGAATATGCTTCATGCAAAAGGTCTCTTGTAAGGTATCATTAGAAAGCTTATAATCTACTGAGTGTGGTCATCCTATTTGTATAAATGTATCACTCTTGTATCTGAAACTAGACATATAAAATAAAACCGAGGTCCTACTGTAATTATGCAAAGTGTGGGACATTAATGGTGGCTTGGAATCTTGATGGCTCCCATTAACTAGGACAATTGACTGTAGATGGCTCCGTTTACGTGTAAGTCTTCCTGTATACCTGTGTGCTGGCAAGTAGGCTTGGAGTCTTACAGTGACATGTGATCATGTCACCTGAACTGGAATCCATCTTTAACCTAGTGCTTTTCCATTTAGAAGGAGGGGGTAGGAACCCAGAGGATTCCTGCCTTGTGCAAAAAATATATAAGGGGGTGGAACAGAACAAAGGGGGCTGCAGTCATGGGAAATCCTCTAGCTACCACCTGAGCTGGAACAAGGACTGTACCAGGGGAAAGGATTGGGCCCAGACTAGAAGGCTAGTCCGTCAAAGAAGCTTATTGGAACATCTCTAAGGGTGAGATTTACCTGCATTTAGTTTTACTGTATTAGGCTTAGACTTGTGTGTTTTATTTTATTTTGCTTGGTAATTTGCTTTGTTCTGTCTGTTATTACTTGGAACCACTTAAATCCTACTTCTTGTATTTAATAAAATCACTTTTTACTTATTATTTGACCCAGAGTATGTATTAATACCTCGCAGGGCAAACAGCTGTGCATATCTCTCTATCAGTGTTATAGAGGGCGAACAATTTGAGTTTACCCCGTATAAGCTTTATACAGGGTAAAACGGATTTATTTGGGGTTTGGACCCCATTGGGAACTGGGTATCTAAGTGCTGGAGACGGGAACACTTCTTAAGCTGTTTTCAGTTAAACATGCAGCTTTTGGGGGACGTGGTTCATACCTGGGTCTGTGTTTGTAGCAGGCTAGCATGTCTGGCTTAAACCGGGCAAGGCACTGAAGTCCCAAGCTGGCAGGGAAAACAGGCTCAGAGGTAGTCTAAGCACATCAGGTGGCAGTCCCAAAGGGATTTCTGTGATCCAACCCATCACAACATGCTAGCATTTGTTCTGGGAAACATACAATAATGGACAGAATACAGAATGGTACATGGAAAAAAAATGACCACATAGTTATCATCACAATTTTAATGTGGTTTCTGTCTAATCAAATCTTTTATTAAAAATATAGCCTATGCTATGCAAAAGTTAACTAAAGGTTCTGTTTTGCCACCCGTCTTGTTCATTGTGTACATAAGGTCCTTGTGGAAGATTGTGAGACTTTCTGGGGTGCAGTCATCACACTATGCTCTTCATCCCCTTCTTATTCTACCCATATTATACAGCTTCACTATCTTCCTAGTGGCTAGCTGAGGAAGGATGGTCTAGTTCAGTGTTTCTCAAACTGGGGTCCACAGGCCGTGCTGATCAACTCCTCCCTCTCCCTCCCAGCATCTCCTGCACGCCGAGGAACAGCTGTGCAGCAGCCTGCAGGAGGCACTGGGAGGGAAGGGGAGGAGTGAGGAGGGGGTGGAATCGTATCTGGGGCCACTGGCCCTGCTGATCAGCTCCTCCCAGTGCCTCCTGCATGGTGCAGAACAGCTGTTCAGTGGTGTGCAGGAGGTGCTGGAAGGGAGAGGAAGGAGCAGGGATGGGGCATGCTCAGGGGAGGGGAGGGGATGGGAAGAGGAGGGGCAGGGGTGGACCAGGGCCAGGAAGTGGTGCGGGAGGGCTTGGGGGAAGGGGTGGAGTTGAAGCAGGGCCTGGGGCTGATAGGAGGGCTTAAGGGTCCGTGAAAATTTTTAAATCAAAATGGGGGTCCTTGGGTTGCTAAAGTTTGAGAACAGCTGATAGCATTTAGGGTTCTAGCCTAGCACATGGCTACAGGCTTCCTGCATGACCTTGGGTGAACTTCGCCTCCCATCTGTGAAACGGGAATAGCAGTACCTCCCTACCTCACAGGATGGTGAGGATATATCCATTAAGGATTGTGAAGTATTCACATACTATGGGTGATGGAGGTGATGGAGGCTATATAAGTACCTAAGATAGATGTGTTTTATTTGCCTCCAAACCGATCTATGACATAACTGATACTTGGCATAAGGAATTATCTGGGGGTGAAGTCTGCACCTATTATTGAAGGTGTTTTGTTGATCTTTTGCCAAAAACATTTGCAATCTGATGGCCTACTGAAGCCATCACTGCTCTTTGATTCTCAGGTAACAGTGGTGGCCCATAGAAATTTTTGTCATCCTTTGTTTCAATTGCATATTTTACTGTAATGTTTCTCAGAGCAATGGATGAGGGCTTTTTATTTGAAATAGGTCACAATAGGTAAAACCCGAAGCTGGTCACTGGACAGACTTTACATGTGGCCATCCATTGCTTTTTTATCACTTAAGAGACCAATCTATACTTTGATACAGGTGCAGCATGCAACTGTCTATTTTGTAAGGATAGTGGGCTGGAGATTGTAAATTTAGGCCCTAATCTTGCACTTTTATCAGTAACTATACAAGTAGCCCCATTTACTCATGTGCATAAAGTTATTCCCATATCTATCTGCAAGATCAGTACCTCAGAGAGTAAATTCTTTGAGACAGATATTATGTTTTACTCTAAGCTGGAATTTATCACATGGAAATGTAACTAATAATGTGTACTTAAAAATCAGACCAACTCTCTGAACTTGTTTCCTATTAATTTCTGGGTGCAATTCAGCGTGCTGAAGTCCTGAAGTTTCAGGGGCTCAGGTAAATGCTTTATAAAAAGCACCACTTACCTTACATCCATTGATGTAGGTGAAATCAGATTGATTTTTTTTTTTTTTTAAAGATAAAATGTGCCAGCATGGTGGCTGAGCCTTCTCTTTGATGGTCTGCCGAAGTTCAGGGCATGAGGTAATTCTCATTTGTTTTGGTTAGTTTTATTTGAATTGGGTTTGTTTTCTGTTTTGTTCAGGTTTTGGTTGTCAATTAGGCCATTTTGTATTTTGCACAAAGGTCTACTGAGGCATGCTTCTTTCAGACAGGGCAGCGGCAGCCAGAGTGGCATGCCACCACTTGTTAAAGAGGGCAAATATAATTCATACATGTCAAGTACTGGGAATTAAAGTGCTCTGAGATGGCACTAAGTGCTATTTAAAAACAAACCACTTTCTGACGTAGTAAAGTTATGATCCCACAAACGCTTCCACATGTGAGTAACCCCATGAAGTTCAGTGGGCTGTTGTGCGTGTCAGTGGGTGCCGGAGCAGGGCCAAGGTGCCCAAGGATGGTTAAAAACAGCCCAGCAGCTGCTTTCCGCAGGCCTGAGGCTGGCAGTCCCGAGCTCGAGTCGTGCCTCTTGCCGGGTGGGGGGGGGGTGCGCCTGAGCCAGCTCCCGTCTCCGCTTCGGCTTCCCCTTCTGCCACCTGCTCCGTTGTTCGAGGGCGGCCCTTGTGCGCTGGCTGGGGAGGGGGATGGATCCGAACAGCCTCCGCCCTTGTGGCACAGCCAAGGAGCCGACGGTGGGTGGGTGGCACCGAGGGGGTCCCCGTGCCCCGCTACCCGCCCCGCGGGCGGCGTGTAGGACCCCATCCCCCGGCGGGCTCGGGCAAGGGGCGGCGGGGGGGAGGCCGCTCTGCTCTGCTCTGCTCTGCTCTGCGCAGCGGCGGCGGCGGGACGCGCCGGCCGGGCCGGGAAGGGGCGGGGCCTGGCGCCGCGGCGGCCCTGGTACAATAGGGCTCCTGTGTGCGGCCTCCGCCGCCTGCCAGCGCCAGCAGCGAGCCGCGGGGCCGGCATGAGCGGGGCGGCCGGGGCCTAGGCGCGCGCGGCCGGGGACCGGGGAGGCGGCAGCGGCAGCGGCAGCGGGGACGCCCCGGCCGGGGAGGGCGATGAGCGGCGGGGAGCGGCCCTGAGCGCCCCGGAGCCGCTGCGGCCGCACACGCCGGGGGACGCGGGCGCGGCCAGAAGGTGAGCGGGGCCCTGCGGGCCGGAGCCTCGTGGGGCAGTTGGCGCCAAGGCCGCGGGGGCTGCGCGGCTCCCTCTCCCGGCAGGGCCGGGGGCAGCGGCGGCGGCGGGGGCTGCAGGGCGCCGAGCGGGGCTCGTCTCCCCAGGCGGCTCCGGGGCACTGGCCCCGGCCCGGGACCTGAGGCAGCATTTGGGGCGGGGGCGCCAGCGACCGGGGCGAGGGCAGCCGCGCCTGGCGGCGGCGCAGCATCGGGGTGCGGGGTGGGTGGGAGCCGGATCCTGTGGGGTGAGCCTGGGGCTGACTCGCTCGGCAGCTCCTCGCAGAGCTTTTCTCTGCCTTTCGGCCCCCACGTGTGCCGACAAAGGGGCAATAACAAGTGCACGAGCTGCAAGCGTCCCTTTGATTTCTCTCGCTCTCGGCTCCCGCATTGTGTGCTGGATCAAGGCGCTCGCGGGCAGGGGTGCTGCCACTTTAGGCCTTGTCAGTTCCAGAAAGTTGCACCAGTTTCAGTAGCATTGTGATCTTTTAAAACCGATTTTAGTTAAACCCGTGCAAAACCCTGTGGGGGCGCAGTTATTTCTGTTGAGAGTGGCTTATTTTGATGTAGCTTAAATTGATTAGTGGATGTAAGAAAAAAATGCCCCCCTGCACGAAAATGTAATTTGTGTAGATGAGCCCCTTGTGCTAATCAAGCTGAAAGCAAAGGTGATTTGTGGATGGCCTCACCAGGTCAGCATGCACTTACTTATTTTTTTATTATGATCTCTTGGCACTTAAACTATAAATACTGTGATAATGCCAAAAGAACCGATCAGGGCCTTGTTACACCATGCTCTGCGCATACGCCTAATAAGAGAAGTCCATGCTGAAATGTTCTTTGTTCACTGCAGATAGATGCGAAGACTTGTTAGTTTCTGCACTAGTCTGCTTAATCACATGAAAGAGTGCATTTGGGCGTGGTGGGAGGTTAGCCTAGTATGCAAAATGAGTATTGCCTTTGGAATAAATGAAGACATATTCCGCCACGAGGAATAAAGTCAGACTGAAAAGTATGCAGTTTATGTGGAAGAGTTGTCTTAATGCCTTTATAGGATGTGTTGGCAGTATTTCTCACTTGATGAGTGCAGGTAAATCAGACAGATTTTTTTATGAATCTGAAATACTGGATCTTTTAGCTTTAAAAACTTCTTACTAGATAGTAGTTTAGCTAAAATAATACATACTTGCTTAATCTTTACATGTACACAGTGTTAGAAGTACATTAATCATAGCCTAGTGTGACGCAGGTAAGTAGTATCATTACTTTACAGTGGGGAATCTGACAGAGTGCCAAATGTCACATTTATGCCTGCATCTGTAACTTTCACTCCATGCATCTGAAGAAATGGGGTTTTTCTACCCACAAAAGCTTATGCCCAAATAAATCTGTTAGCTAAGGTGCCACCGGACTCCTCATTGTTTTTGTGGGTATAGACTAACACGGCTACCCCTCTGATAAATGTCACATTAGGGCTGGAATTAGAAAGTGGAGGTTTCTATTGCTGGTGTTCCAGAAAACACCTTTCAGTACCCTTCATATTGTATTTGGTTAATGTTGTCATGACAGGCCTGTCTTATTTTACAGTTGCAGAGCTCCCAACACAATGAGTAGGTGTTACTGTAATACAAATAATAATGCTTACAAATCAACTATATTGTATGACAAGCTATGGAAGAGTGTTAAAATATTGTGGTGCAGCTAGAGATATTTAATCCTCCATTTTCATATTATTTAAATACTGCACTTTCTTTAAAACATAATTTCTGAGAGTCATGCATTTTTGGTGTTGTGAAAAGGTTAACTATACATAATTCAGAACTCAGGGTGGAAGCATCTTTCTAGGTGATTGAGTTTTAAATTTAGTCCAATGATACTTTAGGTTTAAACAGAGACTGGGAATGGTTGGGTCATTACACTAATTGAATCTATTTCCCCATGTTAAGTTCTCCTCACACCTTCTATGGGTCATCTCAATTATCACTTCAAAAGTGTTTTTTTTCTCCTGATGATGATAGCTCATCTCAATTGATTAAACTCTACCTGCTGGTATGCATACTTCCACCTTTTCATGTTCTCTGTATGTATAAATATCTCCTGTCTGTGTGTTCCATCCTATGCATCTGAAGAAGTGAGCTGTAGCTCACAAAAGCTTATGCTGAAATAAATTTGTTAGTCTCTAAGGTGCCACAAGTACTCTTGTTTTTTTAGAGATTAGAGAGCTGTTCTTTATAGTTTTTCTTCATGCATTTTAAAGCAGTTTGTGTATGATAAGATTCACTGTTTTGTTGATCAGTTGCAGGTCTTACATCATGTAGGTGACACACCATTGATATGCTGTTTTGTGGGGAGCTCAGTTGCATCTACTGTTTCCAAACAATACACAAGGATATTTTCAATTTCAGCTCTGATTAAGCTAGAATGCTGGGGGCATGGTCATGTGCACAGAGAAAAACAGGAAGATCTGAGCATGCTTGGTAGTGTAACTTTAGGGCTGCCCAGAAGACCCTTAAAAATTATAAACTGGAAATCAAAAATACCTTACAAGTTTTGTTTTTTTTAAGTAAGTGATATTGAAAGGCTGTTCTAGTAGAAAAATGAGTTTTCAAATGAGTTGATTTTAAAAAAAAATTATTTCACAGTAGGGTGTGCTCTAAAATGATTTGGGTCTTTTTTGTGTGAACTTCTGACTTCTAGTCAGACTAGACATGACATGCCTTATATTTTTAAGTCTGAAGGAAAGCAGGGGGAACAAAACTTTTGCAGAGGTGTGAAAATCTTTTTCAGTTTTTATGTGGACTATAAATCACCAAAAAAGCTATAACCCCTCTTCTCCCCCTTTATTTTTTAGGTCACCTTTACAAAAACTGCTCCCTTAAGATTCTGAGAAATCTGAGCAGCTGTTTTCCTTGTTTTCTTTCTAGAGTGAGCGAGTAATATAGCAGGTACCTGAAACAAAGATTTGCAAAGGAGATGACACATGAACACCTGTAGTGGTGTTGAAACTTATTGCCAGGTCAGGGGTCTATTGAAATCAATAGAATCTTTTGTGAGTATAAGTGTCTACATTAGGGGGCCTATGGGCAGGATTGGGGTTAAACCCTCTTTCCCTTTCTACCTGTTGCTTGTGAACTCACTCTGACAGAGAAACTAGAAAGTTTGTGTCTCGTTTCTTGAGATCTCAGAAGCTGTCATCCTTGTTGTTTTAATAAGGTAAAATTTAAATTATATTTTTTTAATCTTAAATCTTGCCATTTTTAAAAATGGCAGTTTACCCGTAAGTTACTCAACAGCTTTTTGAAAGCATACTTTAGTTCTTTATTGCTGAACTTCTACTCTTGTGGAGAGTGTTGAGTGCATTTTGCTCTTAGCAGTTCTTTAAAATATTTATGGTTGTGGCTTCAATAGGAGAGATTGAGACCTGCCCCCAAATACCCCTAGTCCAGCGACCCAAATTAAAGATCCAGCGCTCGGGGGGTTGGACTAGATGATCGCCTGAGGTCCCTTCCAACCCTGATATTCTATGAAATCTCCATGAAACCCTGGTCTCCCAAGGTCTTGGTGAGTACGCCAACCATTGTGCTAAAGGTTACTGGGAAGGAGGGGGTGGTATGACTACCACTTCTTGTATCTGTTGTGTAGATTTAGGGGTGCTCAGAACTTGTCTCCTGAATTGGGCCCCAGGGCAAGATAGGCGTGGAATGCTTCATTTGAGAATCCCACTGGGGCGTAGGTGGGTGTGATTTAGGCACCAAGTTGGTGGGCAGTGTCATCACTGAGCTGACTTTGCACATGCCCAGCTGTCAAAATGTAGGCACCGTAGGAGCTTTTCTGGTGCAGACTTTAGGTTTCTACAGGGTTAGGAAGCAGCAGAGCAATCACTTTTTGTGAATGTCATTGATGCCTAAGTCCCCCTTGTAAGTTTCATCCTTAGTGCCTATATTATAAAAGGGATAGAGTCAACTTGAAATCGAGCCAATTTAAAAAATGAGTTAAAAGTAGTTTGAGATCCTGTTACTGCCCCTGAGGCCCCTACCATTAGCTTTGGTTTTACATTTGCATTTTCCTATAAGTTAAATGGTGTTTCTGATCCCTTGTTGGCATGATAGCAGCCGCTTGGTTACAATAATTAATTTAATTTTAATGTGTTCTGTTGATTTAAAAGAATAATAAATATGAGATCTAAAATAAGATGTCTGTTTAAAACTCACTATTTCTGTAGGTAAGAATCTAAACTATATGTAAACAATCTTTGGAAACTTCATGCCCACTTGATCATGCTGCCTAGAGTCTGGAGGCTTGGATTTTAGTCACACCTATACAATTAACTCATTGTGTATGATTTGCTGAAGGGTACAACTTTCCTTTATATGTTCTTACTATGCATCTATCTTAAATTATGGAGATGTGATTACCAATTCTATAGCTAAATGTGCATTGAATCTTAAAGTGGGGTTTTAGTCACTTTGTTGCTGACAAATGGTGGTCATAGCCAAATTTGCCACTTAGTCTTGTGGTAAAGATTTAGTTTTCTGGACAGTTATAGGTGAATAATTTCAATACTTTTGGAATTTTTTAAAGAGAAAAATGACTCCATTCTACAATTTTATGTTTGGTGTATCTCTTTGCCCTCTCAATTTTAAAATACACCTGTACCCTGATATAATGCGACCCGATATAAGGTGGGTTCACATACAAGGCGGTAAAGCTCTGACATGCTGCTCTGAGCAGCATGTTAAGGGTGCCAGGCCAGGCTGAGGGTTTCGGGGGTGGTCAGGGGCTCCCCCCACCCAAGGGCTGGGGGGCAGGAGCTGTGGGAGGGCACTTTTGGGGGGCCTGCAGTCCCAGAGTGGCCCGGGGGATTAGTGGGGGGCTGTGAGCAGTCCACTCTGCTTCCCTCGCCCCAGCCGTGTCGCTTGGGGGAAGGGATTCCCCTCGCACTTACCAGCAGTAGCGGAAGTGGAGCAGCCCAGCTCCACTCCGCCAGCTCGCAGCCGTGGCATTCCACTTCCTGCCGCAGGTGAGTGCAGGACCTTTCCCCAGCTGCCCCCCAGCGACACGGCTGGGGCCGTGGCAAGGAAAGCTGAGCAGGCTGGGGCTGCGTCGCTCCACTTCCCTCCGCAGGTGAGTGCGGGGGGCCATCCTTTCCCCAACCTCCCTGCACTCGCCGATGGCGGGAAGCCGAGTGCCACAGCTGGGATCTGGCGGAGTGGAGTGGACTGGGGCTGGGCTGCTCCACTTCTACCACTGCTGGTGAGTGCGGGTGGGTGGGGGAGGGCTGGGCTTCCCGCCGCTGCCAGTGAGCGCCTGTCAGGGGCGGGGGTGGATAGGGGTCGGAGCAGTCCGGGGGCAGGCGGGGTGGGGTACGGGGTGGCGTCCTGGGGGTGATTAGGGACGGGGGTCTCTGGAGGGGGCGGTCAGGGAACAAGGAACGAGGGGCAAAGCAAGTTTGATATAACGTGGTCTCACCTATAACATGGTGAGATTTTTTTGTCTCCAGAGGACCGTGTTATATCGGTAGAGGTGTAATTGTGTAATAATTAGGAATTTAACCCTTTCTTTGTTTAGCAAGTTCACAAACTAATGTTTGATGTTTTGGAATGTGTTAGCTATTTGTAAGTATTGAACAAATAATTTCAAGGAAGAAATCTCAGTGTATGGATTGTTCATGAAATGTTCAGTTCCTTGTTGTTTGTAGTAAGTGGTTAGTCATGTGGTATTGTTTAATCTCCCTGATTGAATGATGGAAACTTTTAAAACATGAAAATAATGAATATGGTAACTCTGTTACAAACTTCCAGACTGATAATGGTTTGTGCAAAAATTAGGGGGATAGACTGAATAGACCCCTCTCTGTCTCTTTGTCTCTCACGCAGAATCCTAATGAACTGAATTTAGGGCTTTCATTCATGAAAACGTTCACAAGTTTACTTTTTAAATGATTTGACAGGCTTCAAATGTAAATGAGGTAACTTAAATTGTAAGCAATTTATTGTTCCAGTACACCAAATATTTTACATACACACCACCTAGCATATATTGCAAAATAAGTGGCAATATTTTCTCTCCTCTCCCCACCCCCATTGCTTCACACCAGTTCTTTCCAGATTTTAAATGACCACATACAAAAGCGATAATGAACCAGGAAGGTGTATACTCCCGACAAGGAAAAGCATTACAAGTCCTTGGTGGGATCATTGTGACTTATTTTTATTCTCCTTTAACAGCTTGTTGTTTCTTATTTTTCTTTTTAATATCATTCTAGCATTAACTTGCATACCTTAATATCAAATTGATTCCAACTGGATTTATCACCCACTATGGTGACATAGTGTGGGGAAATCCCATCCAGATTTGGGCCTGATCACAAAAGTTTTTTCCTGGGCATGTGCTTTCCATTCAGCAGAATGTGAGTTTCATTTTGTGGCTCGTTAGGAGAGCTCTAAGGAACAGCAGAGGCAGGCACAGAAATTATTCATTGAGGAGGCAGCTCCAAGATAGAAGATGGGAGGGCAAGAGTAGAGAATAGATCTTCCACATCTGCAGCACCAAGGAGAGGAGAAACAGAGAGGCTCCTTTCCCTTAAATAACTGAATGGAATGAAGTAATCAAAACAAATGATGATTTTAAAATGAAATGTAAACATTGATAAACAGCCAGATAGGTTAAATTTGTGGTCATCTCAAAAGTAGAGCTGGCCATAATGCAGGATTACTGGATTGTGGGAAATTGTGGTTTTGAAATTTGGTTTTGTTTCAGTCAGAAAGAATCCAATACTTTTTAAGCCCTGTGAACTGGAAATCTGGGTGGGGTGCGGGTGGGGAGAGGGTTTCCCCTTGAAACATGGTGTTTCCAAAACAAAATCTGCTCCCTGGACCCCAACGGCTTGAAATTTACTCAGCAGCTGCCAGGGCTTTCAGACTCTGGGAAATCAGTCAGGACCCTCCCCCCCCCCCCCCTTTTTTTTGACCATCTCTGCTCAAGAAGTGCAGAAAATCAGTTTTTCTGATTCTTAAAAAGCAAATGTGCCACTGAATAAAATTTCACTGTTGGACAGGAAGAGCAGAACACTGAGCTTCAACCGGCAAGTGAGACTTTTGATGGTTTGGTCAGCATTGCTATTATGCTGTAATAATTTAAGCCACTGTTTTGGACATTCCGTCAGCTCTTCGACATCCTGCTTTGTTCAACAACAGCCTGTTTGTCTCTCAAATAAATGGTAAAGATCAAACTAGCGATTATCATTTAAAAGACAGAGACTTGAATTTGATAATGAAGTTGCAATCTTATCTTATGCTAACATTATAATCACCTTCAGTGTAGCATGAAATGAGCATTGTAAAGAGGCAAGTGAAGCACCTTGCCCTGCATGTTTCTACTTTAGACAAATTTGAACTCTGTTTCACATCTAAATGTGGTAAAAGTGAATCAAATTAAAGGAAGAACTGAAAGAATCAACACTGATATTAACACTAAATGGTTGGAAAAATGTGAGTGATCTAATAATGGCTCCAAGCATACATACATGGAGCAAATGCATTCTTGTTTAATGCTGTTGATACTTCGGGGAAATGGCAGAATATTGTGTCCAATTTGCTGAAGATACTTTTCTCTACAATTTTTTTGGTTGGCCTTAAAAAAAAGATCTTGTTTTCTTTCTAGAGTGAGCGAGTAATATAGCAGGTACCTGAAACAAAGATTTGCAAAGGAGATGACACATGAACACCTGTAGTGGTGTTGAAACTTATTGCCAGGTCAGGGGTCTATTGAAATCAATAGAATCTTTTGTGAGTATAAGTGTCTACATTAGGGGGCCTATGGGCAGGATTGGGGTTAAACCCTCTTTCCCTTTCTACCTGTTGCTTGTGAACTCACTCTGACAGAGAAACTAGAAAGTTTGTGTCTCGTTTCTTGAGATCTCAGAAGCTGTCATCCTTGTTGTTTTAATAAGGTAAAATTTAAATTATATTTTTTTAATCTTAAATCTTGCCATTTTTAAAAATGGCAGTTTACCCGTAAGTTACTCAACAGCTTTTTGAAAGCATACTTTAGTTCTTTATTGCTGAACTTCTACTCTTGTGGAGAGTGTTGAGTGCATTTTGCTCTTAGCAGTTCTTTAAAATATTTATGGTTGTGGCTTCAATAGGAGAGATTGAGACCTGCCCCCAAATACCCCTAGTCCAGCGACCCAAATTAAAGATCCAGCGCTCGGGGGGTTGGACTAGATGATCGCCTGAGGTCCCTTCCAACCCTGATATTCTATGAAATCTCCATGAAACCCTGGTCTCCCAAGGTCTTGGTGAGTACGCCAACCATTGTGCTAAAGGTTACTGGGAAGGAGGGGTGGTATGACTACCACTTCTTGTATCTGTTGTGTAGATTTAGGGGTGCTCAGAACTTGTCTCCTGAATTGGGCCCCAGGGCAAGATAGGCGTGGAATGCTTCATTTGAGAATCCCACTGGGGCGTAGGTGGGTGTGATTTAGGCACCAAGTTGGTGGGCAGTGTCATCACTGAGCTGACTTTGCACATGCCCAGCTGTCAAAATGTAGGCACCGTAGGAGCTTTTCTGGTGCAGACTTTAGGTTTCTACAGGGTTAGGAAGCAGCAGAGCAATCACTTTTTGTGAATGTCATTGATGCCTAAGTCCCCCTTGTAAGTTTCATCCTTAGTGCCTATATTATAAAAGGGATAGAGTCAACTTGAAATCGAGCCAATTTAAAAAATGAGTTAAAAGTAGTTTGAGATCCTGTTACTGCCCCTGAGGCCCCTACCATTAGCTTTGGTTTTACATTTGCATTTTCCTATAAGTTAAATGGTGTTTCTGATCCCTTGTTGGCATGATAGCAGCTTGGTTACAATAATTAATTTAATTTTAATGTGTTCTGTTGATTTAAAAGAATAATAAATATGAGATCTAAAATAAGATGTCTGTTTAAAACTCACTATTTCTGTAGGTAAGAATCTAAACTATATGTAAACAATCTTTGGAAACTTCATGCCCACTTGATCATGCTGCCTAGAGTCTGGAGGCTTGGATTTTAGTCACACCTATACAATTAACTCATTGTGTATGATTTGCTGAAGGGTACAACTTTCCTTTATATGTTCTTACTATGCATCTATCTTAAATTATGGAGATGTGATTACCAATTCTATAGCTAAATGTGCATTGAATCTTAAAGTGGGGTTTTAGTCACTTTGTTGCTGACAAATGGTGGTCATAGCCAAATTTGCCACTTAGTCTTGTGGTAAAGATTTAGTTTTCTGGACAGTTATAGGTGAATAATTTCAATACTTTTGGAATTTTTTAAAGAGAAAAATGACTCCATTCTACAATTTTATGTTTGGTGTATCTCTTTGCCCTCTCAATTTTAAAATACACCTGTACCCTGATATAATGCGACCCGATATAAGGTGGGTTCACATACAAGGCGGTAAAGCTCTGACATGCTGCTCTGAGCTGCATGTTAAGGGTGCCAGGCCAGGCTGAGGGTTTCGGGGGTGGTCAGGGGCTCCCCCCACCCAAGGGCTGGGGGGCAGGAGCTGTGGGAGGGCACTTTTGGGGGGCCTGCAGTCCCAGAGTGGCCCGGGGGATTAGTGGGGGGCTGTGAGCAGTCCACTCTGCTTCCCTCGCCCCAGCCGTGTCGCTTGGGGGAAGGGATTCCCCTCGCACTTACCAGCAGTAGCGGAAGTGGAGCAGCCCAGCTCCACTCCGCCAGCTCGCAGCCGTGGCATTCCACTTCCTGCCGCAGGTGAGTGCAGGACCTTTCCCCAGCTGCCCCCCAGCGACACGGCTGGGGCCGTGGCAAGGAAAGCTGAGCAGGCTGGGGCTGCGTCGGTCCACTTCCCTCCGCAGGTGAGTGCGGGGGGCCATCCTTTCCCCAACCTCCCTGCACTCACCGATGGCGGGAAGCCGAGTGCCACAGCTGGGATCTGGCGGAGTGGAGTGGACTGGGGCTGGGCTGCTCCACTTCTACCACTGCTGGTGAGTGCGGGTGGGTGGGGGAGGGCTGGGCTTCCCGCCGCTGCCAGTGAGCGCCTGTCAGGGGCGGGGGTGGATAGGGGTCGGAGCAGTCAGGGGACAGGCGGGGTTGGGTAAGGGGTGGCGTCCTGGGGGTGATTAGGGACGGGGGTCTCTGGAGGGGGCGGTCAGGGAACAAGGAACGAGGGGGCAAAGCAAGTTTGATATAACGTGGTCTCACCTATAACATGGTGAGATTTTTTTGTCTCCAGAGGACCGTGTTATATCGGGGTAGAGGTGTAATTGTGTAATAATTAGGAATTTAACCCTTTCTTTGTTTAGCAAGTTCACAAACTAATGTTTGATGTTTTGGAATGTGTTAGCTATTTGTAAGTATTGAACAAATAATTTCAAGGAAGAAATCTCAGTGTATGGATTGTTCATGAAATGTTCAGTTCCTTGTTGTTTGTAGTAAGTGGTTAGTCATGTGGTATTGTTTAATCTCCCTGATTGAATGATGGAAACTTTTAAAACATGAAAATAATGAATATGGTAACTCTGTTACAAACTTCCAGACTGATAATGGTTTGTGCAAAAATTAGGGGGATAGACTGAATAGACCCCTCTCTGTCTCTTTGTCTCTCACGCAGAATCCTAATGAACTGAATTTAGGGCTTTCATTCATGAAAACGTTCACAAGTTTACTTTTTAAATGATTTGACAGGCTTCAAATGTAAATGAGGTAACTTAAATTGTAAGCAATTTATTGTTCCAGTACACCAAATATTTTACATACACACCACCTAGCATATATTGCAAAATAAGTGGCAATATTTTCTCTCCTCTCCCCACCCCCATTGCTTCACACCAGTTCTTTCCAGATTTTAAATGACCACATACAAAAGCGATAATGAACCAGGAAGGTGTATACTCCCGACAAGGAAAAGCATTACAAGTCCTTGGTGGGATCATTGTGACTTATTTTTATTCTCCTTTAACAGCTTGTTGTTTCTTATTTTTCTTTTTAATATCATTCTAGCATTAACTTGCATACCTTAATATCAAATTGATTCCAACTGGATTTATCACCCACTATGGTGACATAGTGTGGGGAAATCCCATCCAGATTTGGGCCTGATCACAAAAGTTTTTTCCTGGGCATGTGCTTTCCATTCAGCAGAATGTGAGTTTCATTTTGTGGCTCGTTAGGAGAGCTCTAAGGAACAGCAGAGGCAGGCACAGAAATTATTCATTGAGGAGGCAGCTCCAAGATAGAAGATGGGAGGGCAAGAGTAGAGAATAGATCTTCCACATCTGCAGCACCAAGGAGAGGAGAAACAGAGAGGCTCCTTTCCCTTAAATAACTGAATGGAATGAAGTAATCAAAACAAATGATGATTTTAAAATGAAATGTAAACATTGATAAACAGCCAGATAGGTTAAATTTGTGGTCATCTCAAAAGTAGAGCTGGCCATAATGCAGGATTACTGGATTGTGGGAAATTGTGGTTTTGAAATTTGGTTTTGTTTCAGTCAGAAAGAATCCAATACTTTTTAAGCCCTGTGAACTGGAAATCTGGGTGGGGTGCGGGTGGGGAGAGGGTTTCCCCTTGAAACATGGTGTTTCCAAAACAAAATCTGCTCCCTGGACCCCAACGGCTTGAAATTTACTCAGCAGCTGCCAGGGCTTTCAGACTCTGGGAAATCAGTCAGGACCCTCCCCCCCCCCCTTTTTTTTTGACCATCTCTGCTCAAGAAGTGCAGAAAATCAGTTTTTCTGATTCTTAAAAAGCAAATGTGCCACTGAATAAAATTTCACTGTTGGACAGGAAGAGCAGAACACTGAGCTTCAACCGGCAAGTGAGACTTTTGATGGTTTGGTCAGCATTGCTATTATGCTGTAATAATTTAAGCCACTGTTTTGGACATTCCGTCAGCTCTTCGACATCCTGCTTTGTTCAACAACAGCCTGTTTGTCTCTCAAATAAATGGTAAAGATCAAACTAGCGATTATCATTTAAAAGACAGAGACTTGAATTTGATAATGAAGTTGCAATCTTATCTTATGCTAACATTATAATCACCTTCAGTGTAGCATGAAATGAGCATTGTAAAGAGGCAAGTGAAGCACCTTGCCCTGCATGTTTCTACTTTAGACAAATTTGAACTCTGTTTCACATCTAAATGTGGTAAAAGTGAATCAAATTAAAGGAAGAACTGAAAGAATCAACACTGATATTAACACTAAATGGTTGGAAAAATGTGAGTGATCTAATAATGGCTCCAAGCATACATACATGGAGCAAATGCATTCTTGTTTAATGCTGTTGATACTTCGGGGGGGGGGGGGGGGGGGAAATGGCAGAATATTGTGTCCAATTTGCTGAAGATACTTTTCTCTACAATTTTTTTGGTTGGCCTTTTTCCATCTACTCAGACAACAGAAATAAAAAGAACAAGTTAGAAATTTTGTGGGTGAAGTCATCCTAAAATTTTGACATATGGGTGTTCATCATACTTACTTAAACCTTACTTCTTTATAAGACCTAGTAACTCTGAAACACAATACAAATGATTTTTATTTTTTTTAATTTCCAGCACTTTCATTAATGAAACACGCGATTGGTGTCTTAAACGGGCTTTAAAGTAGCTTCCCAATGATACTTCGTCACAGTCTCTGGAAAATTCTCTATTTTCATCCAGCTACCATAAGTGTATTGAAATTTGCACTGAGCATGAGAGAGACTTGAATCAAAATACAGCATCTTAGACAACAAGGCTGTCTACAGAGACGCTGAATTTACAATGGCAGTTGAAAGAGGTTTCCAAGGGAATAGGTGGATGGATGTTGATGATGCTACTCTTGCATTCTCAGTGGAAATCTGGCTTGATCTAATTAAACAGAAATGGGCCACACAGAGATAAAATAAAACTATTCAGAGAAACTGTGGAATATTTGTGGTGTTGAGCTAATATGATTTACCAAATATAAAGCTCATGGGTTGAGCCAGCACAAGAGGAAGAGGTTAAATCCTTAGTTTATGCCTTCTCCTATAGAGTTTACAACTGAATATCCATATTTCTACCCTAAATCTGGTTTGTGAATAAGGTAGTGTCAGATTGTGGCCAAAAAATGGCAGAAAACTATGGAAGTAAAATCATGGAAAACAGGATGGCTGAATTCTGAAGTTTTTTAAAAGGCTGCCAACTAAGCATCAACCAGACTGCCTGGGCATCTAATTGCTTTTGACGGTACTATTTCACTGCCTTAAAAAAAGCGATTAAATTATCATTCTAGTCTTCTCATCTCTTTCCAGGGCTTGCTGCATTTTTTTAACCAAAATCGAACCACTTTAAGTGCTGACATGGGAGGGGGGGGAATAGGATAAATCAAATGTCAAAGGTATTTAAAAACCCTTGAATGCGTTGTCTTTTATGTCCCATTTACCTTTCCAACCATGCATTTGACACTTGCAGTTCTTCCATTTGTTGTTTTTACCTTCTAACATCTTGATGCTGATTTTTCCAAATTATTTTATAATGATTCTAGAAAGTCACCTCTTTCCCCACCCCCCTTTTTTTTTTTTTGGCACTGCCAAACAGTTTGCTCAGATACCATGTAAATCATCTGGATCAGATTTATCTTTACCCCAGAGCTGTACTCCAGCAAGTGAATTTTTCCAGGTTTTGTTTGTAATAAGCCTGCAAACATTCCAGCACCTCTGTCAGCTCTTTTTTTGGATGGACTTAATGGAAATGCTTTAGGTCAGGTAGAAGATTGTCTGTCTGTTAGTGGTATAATTTCCTGGCAGACACACAAGTGGAGTATACAGTACCATCTACTTAAAGTTGCTGTCTGGTCAGTTAGCATACATGGAAATCATATAAAAGACAAGGTGGTGAGGCAATCTTTATTGGACCAACTTCTGTTGGTGAGAGTTTTTTTTTATTAAATTAAGTGAGAGAAGAAATGTTCTCACTCTGACTGTGCTCTGTGTGTGTGTATATATGTGTGTGTGTGTGTGTGTATATATATATATATATATATACACACAATGTATGTGAGAACGCACTTCAGGTGACACATATAAAAGATGTAGATCATAATTCTGCTTCCATGTAAGTAGGTGGTCTTGTTCTATTTTGTTTTTCAATTGTCATAGAACTTGTGTGTGGACACATTTATATATACATCTGTATATTTGTAACTGACCTTCCTACTAGATCTTTCTGTCGTACTCTTATTACTAATTTTTTATTGGCATTTACAGCTATATGTGGCTTTGAGTGATTACTAATTCTGGTTTTGCTCTGTTGCAGGAAAAATAAAAGCTCAAAGGGACCATATCAACTTGAGGTCTAGTTAATTTCCAAATGTTTAAAATTAGCTTCAGATACTACACTTTTTCCCAAATGCCTTTTTACTAGGTCTTGTGGTTTTTATAATTTTTCTATTTGTAAAATGTTTTGTTGCTTTTTGGAAGAACTATACAAAAGGAGAAAATGGTATAAGCTAAATTGGTTTTAGAAGAATTTATACAGCCTCAGGTCTGTCTAAGGGTTTGGACTGATGTAGCTAAATCAACTTAGTTACACTGATATACATGTTTTAATATAGAAATGGCTTTACTCTCAGCCTATCATGCTGTGACATGGTTCCTACAGTGAAAGTCAAACTGGCTTCTTTATCAGGCATTGTCATCAGTAATAAGTTTCTTCAGGTCTAATTATGCCGTAAGGCGTATCTGGGCCACCTTATTGTACTCAGATAATGCTGTCAATGACTCCTGTGCAACCTTTTTTTCCTTTAATTAGTTAGCATAGTTGTAACTGATCAGAATTTTGAATTTTAGCTATGGTGATGGTTCACTAGAGAGCAGAATTCAGCTCTGGTTCTTACGTTACTGTTAGCTTTGCAGGGCTATCAAGAGTAAAACAGTGAAAGCTAATTTTTGTCATTAAAATAAGCAGATACAATACCCAGTGAACAGATATCTTAATGTGCTTTTTAAATCACTTTTCAGAATAATTCTTCACTTTTAATGTCATCTGTTTGTTTTAAATGCAAAGTTTTTAGACATGGAAGATTTGGTACAAAGCTTCTCTATTGTAATTTCAATGGGTGTACAATTTCTCTTGAACATGGCTCCTACAGTAAGCATAAATGATCTCTTAATCATTGTATTACTGCTGTTTCTTTTTGAGGGGAGATATTATGTATTTTAGTTCTCAGAATTGATGGTACTATCTCTATGTTGAGACTGAGAAATTGATAAATTATCCCAGTTACTGCAATATCACTGAAACACAGTGGTAGGCATCACTTCTGCATTTATTTACATTTCTACTTTAATCCTTTCTGAACTCCAGTGGAAGCCATGCTTGCTTTAAGATGTTTGCTTTATATGTCAGTCTCTCAAAACTGTTCCTGTAACTTTTTTTAAGCTAATGGAGGGAGACTATGAAGACCTTGAAATTTTTAGACTATTTTAAGTCATAATTTTACTCTTCATAATACTGCTTCCTACTAGAGTCAACCTCTACAAACAAAGGCTTTTATATTCTAATTTGATTTAAGTCTTTGTTGGCTTGGGACACAGCAAAGCTAAGTACGTCTTAAAAAGCAAATCTCATTGGTGTCTTTTTTAGATTTCTGCTAGGAGCTAGCGAAGTCAGTAGATTGCAAAATCTTGAACCCATTGAAGTCAGTGGCAGAACTCCTGCTAACTTCAGTGGTGCCAGGATTACACTTCTTGTTTCTTAGAACTCCATGTTAATTCTGTCAGACTGATGTGGAGCATGAAAGGAGTGTTAGGGAAGCCTCATCTAACATTTCATAGTAGTAAGGGACACTAACAATTTAAATAATCTTTAAGGAATAATTATTTTCTGGGTACTGCCATGAAATATGTAGCCACAGAGGTGAGGCTATTTAGGTCTAGTTTACTGTGTGTAGGCGCTCTGTCTCTACTTCCAGAATTATTACCTTCTTGATTGTATTCCACACCTTATTTTGAGGCCAAAATGGAAGTCTCTTTTCTGACTTCTGGGTAAATGTCAGGGGTTCCTTCTGTGGATAAAGGTAGTGCACAGTTCATAAGTGCTAGTGCTGAAAATCATAACTGGGCCAGTGGGTCTTCGAATAAAGATAAGGGGCAGTTACTTCTGTAGTCATAAAAATAGTTATGAACTGAGTAGTTTTAGCACCTGTCATACATAATTTTGTTTTCTTCATGATAACATCATTGTGGTGTTTAAAACAGACCTTTCTTTTTCTTCCCTACTCCCTCTTCTCCTGTGGGGTTGCCTAACAGCATGTTGAATACTGGCTAAATTGTTGCTATGGAGGGGTGCCTCTTTGAGATGAGCTGGTGGTGGTGATGTCATTTTCTGTGGAGCTGTTCTAAGGCAGTGGTCACCAACTGGTTGATTGTGATTGATTGGTCGATCCTGGAGCCTCTGCCAGTCGATCGTGGTCTCTGGCCTCTAAAAGTCTGGTGATGCAATGGGGCTAAGGCAGGCTCCCGGCCTGCTCTGGTCCTGCGCCACTCCTGGAAGCAGCCAGCACGCCCCTGAGGCCCTGGGGGAGGGCAGGCAAGGGGGCTCTGCATGCTGTTCCTGCTTGCAAGCACTGCCCCCGTAGCTCCCATTGGGAGGAATGGGGAACTGCAGCCAATGGTAGCTGTGGGGGCAGTGCCTGCAGAGAGGAGCAGTGTGCAGAGCCATGTGCCACCCTTTTTCCCCCCAGGGGCCGCAGGTGTGGGGGCGTGCTAGCTGCTTCTGGGAGCAGTGTGGGGCTAGGGCAGGCAGTGAGCCTGCCTTAGCCCTGCTGTGCCACCAACCGGGAGCTGCCTGAGGTAAGTGGTGCCCGGCAGGAGCTTGAACCCCCTTCTGTATCCCAGCCCAAAGCCCCCTTCTGCACCCCAACCACCTGTCCTGAGCCCCCACCTGGAGTCAGCACCCCATACCCCCTCCTGCAGCCCAACACTCTGTCCCAGCCCGGAGCCCCCTCCTGCACCCAAACTCCCTCCCAGAGCTTACACCTGTCACCTCCTCCTACACCCCAACCCCCTGCACCAGGCTCAGCCCTGAGCCCTCTCCCACACTCTGAACCCCTCAGCCCCAGCCCAGAGCCCACATCCTCTCCTGCAGCCCAGCCCCCTGCCCTAGCCTGGTGTGAGTGAGTGAGGGTGGGGGAGAGCGAGCGACGGAGGGAGGATGGAGTAAGCAGGGTGGGGCTTCGGGGAAGGGGTGGGGTAGATCCTGGGTTGCACTTAAATTCAAAAAGTGATCTTGTGCATAAAAAAAAAAAAAAGGTGGAGACCATTTTTCACATCCTAGAAGGGAGAGACCAGGAAGAAAAGATTGTTTCTGTGGTATTGTCAAATATATTAATTTAATTAATGTCAGAATGATTAGCTAAATGGGACTATTAAAAACTTTTTTGTTTTTAAGTAATCATTAAGTCTCAAAGTAAAAAGTTTGGAGTTCCATCTTGGCATTGATTTTTTTTGTTTTGTTCCAATGCTTAGATAAAAAGGTGATAAGCATGTTCGCTAGAGTCAAGGTATTTTTAAATGGTCTTGTTTATAGATTTCTATGGAGAGTATGGCTGAAGAAACTTTAAAAAGTGTGAGGTTTTTATATTCAAATGTCTGGAATTGCAGTTGTTGACAGTCACTGAGAGCACTTCCAGCATGCTAAGTGCTTTCCCTACTAAAGTGAGGGTAGGTCCTTTGCTTAAGGAGCTCACAGCCTAAAGACAGGGCAGGGCACAACATATTAGTGGTCAATGTGATAGTTGGCCACATCTTGGTATATAAGGTTGCATTTACAAAGTCTCTTCACCACCATACTTCAAACAGGTTGTATAAGTTATTCCTAACTACTACTCTAGCCCTGGTCTACACTACGAGTTTAGGTTGAATTTAGCAGCGTTACCTCAATTTAACCCTGCACCCGTCCACACGATGAAGCTGTTTTTTTGGACGTAAAGGGCGCTTAAAATCGATTTCTGTACTCCTCCCCCGACGAGGGGATTAGCACTGAAATTGACCTGGCCGGGTCAAATTTGGGGTAGTGTGGTCGCAATTTGACGGTATTGGCCTCCGGGAGCTATCCCAGAGTGTTCCATTGTGACCGCTCTGGACAGCGCTCTCAACTCAGATGCACTGGCCAGGTAGACAGGAAAAGGCCCGAGAACTTTTGAATTTCATTTCCTCTTTGGCCAGCATGGCAATCTGCAGGTGAGTCCAGATCTCATCAACAGAGGTGACCATGATGGAGTCCCATAATAGCAAAAGAGCTCCAGCATGGACCGAACGGGAGGTTTGGGGTCTGATCGCTGTATGGGAAAGACAAATCCATGCTATCAGAACTCCATTCCAAAAGATGAAATGCCCAAACATTTGAAAAAAATCTCCAAGGGCATGAAGGACAGAGGCTATAACAGGGACCCGCTGCAGTGCCACATGAAACTTAAGGCGCTGAGGCAAGCCTACCAAAAAACCAGAGAGGCAAACAGCTGCTCCATGTCAGAGCCCCAGACGTGCCACTTCTATGATGAGCTGCATGCCATTCTAGGAGGTGCAGGCACCGCTACCCCAGTACTGTGCTTTGACTCTGCCAGTGGAGTAGCATACAACAGAGGGTTTTGGGGATGAGGAAGATGATAGCTCACAGCAAACAAGGGGAGAAACCGTTTTCCCCGACAGCCAGGAACTGTTTCTCACCCTGGACCTGGAGCCAGTACACCCCGAACCCACCCAGGGCTGCCTTCCAGACCCGCCAGGAAAAGAAGGGAGCTCTGGTGAGTGTACCTTTGTAAATATTATATGTGGTTTAAAAGCAGGTGTGTTTAATGGTTAATTTGCCCTGGCATTCGTGGCCAGTACAGCTACTGAAAAAGTCTGTTAACATGTTTGGGGATGGAGTGGAAATCCTCCAGGGACATCTCCATAAAGCTCTCCTGGATGTACTCTCAAAGCCTTTGCAAAAGGTTTCTGGGGAGGGCAGCCTTATTCCGTCCTCCATGGTAGGACACTTTACCACGCCAGCTCAGTAGCACGTAGTCTGGAATCATTGCATAACACAGCGTGTGGTCCTGGTGTTTGCTGGCATTCAAACAACATCCATTTTTGCTCTCTCTCTCTGTGTTATCCTCAGGAGAGTGATATCATTCATGGTCACCTGGTTGAAATAGGGTGATTTTATTAAGCGGACATTCAGAGGTGCCCGTTCCTGCTGGGCTGTTTGCCTGTGGCTGAACAGAAATCATCCCCACTGTTAGCCACGTGGTGGGGGGAGGGGGTGAAGCAATCATCCCAGAGAATTGTGTGTGTGGTGGGGGGAGGGGGTGAGTTAGTTGGGTTTGTGCTGCACGTTAACCCGAAAACCGCAGCCCCTGCTTTTAAATGGCCAACCCAATGACTGCTTGGTATGGGACATGAGGGTGCTGCTGTTTGAAACCATTCCCACATGTTATGAAGGTTAAAGAAGCCAAAAGACTGTATCTTACCATGGCTGCCTGCAGGCCAAATTCTGTTGCCTGGCCCTGCGTGAGTGATCTCTCACATCAAACCGGCATGCCGTCAATAAGAGGCAAAATGTGACCTTTTCGCGAAAGCACATATGCTATGTAATGTTAACAGCAAGGTTTACCATGAAAGAGTCTACCCATTGTTCTCTAAAATGTCTCTTTAACTACCACTCTCCCCCCCTTTTTTTTTCCTCCACCAGCTGCAAATGTTTCAACGCTCACACTGTCTTCTCCTTCCCAGAGGCTAGCGAAGATTAAAAGGCAAAAAAAATGCACTTGCAATTAAATGTTCTGAGCTTATGCAGCCTTCCCACACTGACAGAGCACAGCAGAATGCTTGGAGGCAGACAATGTCAGAGTCCAGGAAAGCACAATATGAACGCGAGGACAGGTGGCGGGCTGAAGATGATAGGTGGCGTCAGCTTGGTGACAGAAAGCAAGATGCAATGCTGAGGCTACTGGAGGAACAAACTGATATGCTCCGGCGTATGGTTGAGGTTCGGGAAAGGCAGCATGAGCACAGACCGCCGCTACAGCCCCTGTGTAACCAACCGCCCTCCTCCCCAAGCTCCATAGCCTCCTCACCCAGACGCCCAAGAATGTGGTGGGGGGGCCTCCGGGCACCCAACCACTCCATCCCAGAGGATTGCCCAAGCAACAGAAAGCTGGCATTCAATAAGTCTTTTTTAAGTGCAGTGTGGCCTTGTCCTTCCCTCATCCCCCACCCCACCTGGTGCTTCCCTCCTCTCCCGGGCTACCTTGGCAGTTATCTGCCTATTTGTGTGATGAATTAATAAAGAATGCATGAATGTGAAGCAACAATGACTTTATTGCCTCTGCAAGTGGTGATCGAAGGTGGGAGGGGTTAGCTTACAGGGAAGTAGAGTGAACCAAGGGGTGGGGGTGGGGGTGGGCGGGGATTCATCAAGGAGGAAGAAACAGAACTTTCACACCATAGCCTGGCCGGTCATGAAACTGGTTTTCAAAGCTTCTCTGATGTGCACCGTGCCCTCCTTTACTCTGCTAACTGCCCTGGTGTCTGGCTGTGCGTAATCAGCAGCCAGGCAATTTGCCTCAACCTCCCACCCTGCCATAAACGTCTTTCCCCCTTACTCTCACAGAGATTGTGGAGAGCACAGCAAGCAGTAATAGCAATGGGAATATTGGTTTTGCTGAGGTCTATCAGAGTCAGTAAACTGTGCCAGCTTTTAAACGTCCAAATGCACATTCTACCACCATTCTGCACTTGCTCAGCCTATAGTTGAACAGCTCCTGACTACTGTCCAGGCTGCCTGTGTATGGCTTCATGAGCCATGGCATTAAGGGGTAGGCTGGGTCCCCAAGGATAACTATAGGCATTTCAACATCCCTGATGGTTATTTTCTGGTCTGGGAAGAAAGTCCCTTGCTGCAGCTTTTGAAACAGACTAGAGTTCCTGAAGATGCGAGTGTCATGTACCTTTCCCGGCCATTCCATGTTGATGCTGGTGAAATGTCCCTTATGATCCAGCACCATTGAAAAGTACCCCTTTCAGTTTATGTACTCGCTGCCTTGGTGCTCCAGTGCCAAGATAGGGATATGGGTACTGTCTATCGCCCCACCACAGTTAAGGAATCCCATTGCAGCAAAGCCATCCACTATGACCTGCACATTTCCCAGAGTCAGCAGCTCTTTGCGTTGGCTACTTGGATCACAGCAGCCCCCACAGAAGATTTGCCCACTCCAACTGATGCCTGACTAACCGGTAGCAGTTTGGCGTTGCAAGCTTCCACAGGGCTATCGCCACTCGCTTGTGAGCTGTGAGGGCTGCTCTCATCTTGGTATTCTTGCACTTCAGAGCAGGTGAAAGCAAGTCACAAAGTTCCATGAAAGTGCTCTTACGCATACAATAGTTTCGCAGCCACTGGTAATCATCCCAGACATGCAACACTGTACGGTCCCACCAGTCTGTGCTTATTTCCTGGGCCCAGAATCGGCATTCCACAGCATGAACCTGCCCCATTAACACTATGATGTCCACATTGCTGGGGTCCGTACTTTGAGAGAAGTCTGTGTCCATGTCCTCATCACTCTCGTCACTGCGCTGCCATCGCCGCCTCCACCTGGTTTTGCTTTTGCAGGTTCTGGTTCTGCATATACTGCAGGATAATGCACGTGGTGTTTACAGTGCTCATAATTGCCACAGTGATCTGAGCGGGCTCCATGCTTGCCGTGCTATGGCGTCTGCGCTGAAAAAAGGTGCGAAACGATTGTCTGCTGTTGCTCTGACGGAGGGAGGGGTGACTAATGACATGGCTTACAGAGTTGGCTTACAGGGAATTAAAATCAACAAAAGGGGTGGGTTTGCATCAAGGAGAAACACACACAACTGTCACACAGAATGTGGGCTATTTTGTGAACAGGTCTCCCTCAATCTCTTCTGTTGAACTGTATATAAATATGCCGTGGGTCAGAGAGACCATGAGAGTGACTTTCTAATCCAGGGGTTAGAGCACCCTCCTAAAATGTAGGCGATCTAAGTTCAAATCCCTTCTCCACATAAGTAAGGAAGAAGGAGTGGGAAACTGAAGCTGGGTCTCCCACATACTAGGTGAGTGCCTTAACAACTTGGCTAAAAGTTATTGGGGGGGGGGGGGATAATTGCCACCAACTCCAGCCTTTTTTATGCGGGTTTAGACATGCTCAGAGCATGTCTATCAGATTGGGCACCAAAGGCAAGTTAAGCAGGGTAACATCTAGCTTGTGAATTCTGCTGGGGCTTACGGGTGATTTAAGCGCAGAGTTGCTGGCTGATGTAATGATTGAGGTGACTGTGCACTTGCTCACCTGCCAAAATATTGGCACTTCAGGGACTTTACGGGTCGAAACTTAGGTGCCTGTTGACTTATGTCACATAGCAGTCACTTGCAAGGCTGAGCAGGTGTTTTTGTGAATGCCACTGACACCTAAATTTTGGACTTGGATGCCTGAAAGAGCATATATGTGCCTGAGTCCTTGTGAGTATAGCACTTAGTGTTTGGGGATCCATGAAAAAGCAGTGTGTGTTTTTAGCAGTTGTGACTCCCCTGTGCTTGTTCTGGGGTCGTGAGACTTTCTGTAGGGTGTATGAGAATAGCATGGCTGTGCTGTTACCAGCATAACATTTGTTACCACATTTTAGATGTTCTCACACTTTCAGAACCATTTTTTGGTTTTTATTTTCAGTGCCCAATTAAAATGTATATAAATGTGCACAAATATATGCACTCTAAATAGCAGAGATCAGAGATGGGAAAAGATGCCTTGGCTCATGTAGTGCACCCTTTTTTATTTTTAAAAAAATACAAGGGCTTTGTCCAGTCCTTATTTGCATGTTTAGAGCAGTAGCTTTTACCACTTCCTTTGGGGACACAGCCTAATAGCTCTTATTCTCAGGAAGTCTTATCCTAATATTCAGCCTAAATTCTTGCTTTTTAATCTCGCACATTACTTTTAGTTACTGTCTTTTGCACCCTACTTCCTCTCCTACATTGGTATTAATAGCCTACGAATAAAAAGATATGCAGTCACCTCTCTCCACAGACTTTTGCTCAGTAAAGTTTAGTGTATATTTTGTTCCTTTGGCTCTTCCCTTGTAAGCCAGTCACTTCTGCCCCAGTCACTTTTTACTGTTTTGATTTAAGAAATCGTGAGATCTGTAGTTTCTCAAGTAAAGTGGTGGAAGCCACATCACTTTGGACACTTATAAATTACACTAGACCAGTGGTTCTTAAAGTTGGTCCGCCGCTTGTTCAGGGAAAGCCCCTGGCTGGCTGGGCTGGTTTGTTTACCTGCCGCATTTGTTTACCTGCCATGTCCACAGGTTCGGCCGATCGCCAGGGGCTTTCCCTGAACAAGTGGCGGACCAACCTTGAGAACCACTGCACTAGACCACTAGACCAAGCACTAGCAAGTACACTGTAGAGAAAAATCCTGCGCCTGGAGGTGATAATGAGGTGACTTCCTCCTGTCTGTCTTCTGTGTGTTTTATCTCCAAATATGGATTGCTCATATTGTCTTGAACTGTGTATACAGTCCATGTAGTAGCTTGTCTGAAATCAAGCACTCCAATTGTGTGTTTGGATAAAAGTTTTGTATGTGTTCAAATACTGTAGATCTAGTTTCTGTGCAGTTTTGTGACTGAGTTTAATTTATTTTCTTAAGCAGGGAAAACTATTTCTGTACTTTGCATGGACATATATTGAAGTGAATTTTCTCCACTGATTCCTCTTCTGGAAATGTAGCCTTAAAGGGTTAAAATACAAAGTCTCTGCTCTGAGGACCTGGTGTCCTCAATGATCTGCCAGTATCTAATTAGTGGCAGCACCTGTAACTAATTATTCATTTTCAAGCAGTCCTGTATAATTGAGGGGGGAAGGGGGGTTTCCTCTCAGTTGTATCTGTGTATGTAGGACTGTAAAATCGTACCCTGACAAAGTACTGCTTTAGCTCTACTTTGTTTGATGCGGGAAAAGGAAGTTGGTGTTTAGCCACTGTCTGCAGCCTGGAGGTATGGGGAGCGGCAGAAAAGAGATGTAGCCTTCTGTATTTCAGGGCTACTAGTTCAAAGTGCTGAGGTTCAAAGTGTGCTTCTGTTTTGGATTATGAAATGGTGTTGACCCAATTATTTCTATATAAATTATGCCCATTTTAGTCTTTAATTACCATTTCTACAAACGCAAGCTGAGCTCTGAGAATAGTTATCTTCCTTTTGTGCATCACCCAAAGTTCTGCAACAAAATTATATTCTTGTATACTTTTGTGCAATTCCACTGTTTTGAGAGTTTGCAGAGATATAATCGGCTGGAATTTAATAAGCAATGATGCTGCTGCAAAAGAATAATTTAATCTATCCTCTTAGCTGGGCTGACTACAGTGTTAACAGGAATAAAATGCAGTAAGTTTTTCGTCACTGAAGTCAGAAGACCTGACCTTGAAAACATATGGGGAGATGATCTGATTAATAAGATGCCACTTGTAATAGTTCAGCATCTCAGATTAGGGCCACACTTGTAATTGCTCTCCAAGTGAGTGTTTAAACTTGGTTGTCTTTTTGGAAATAGGAATTCATCTCATTAGCTGTTGCAATCAGAAAAATAGCAGTGCACATTGACTGTATATTCTGAATTGTTTCCCTAAGTGGGAAGAAACAAACTCCAAATCTGTCGTGAAAATGTTTGAGTTTGAGATAATAGACACGTAATATCTCACTGGGGAATAGCATGCCAATTATCAAAACCTGGGTGAATGGAAATATAATTCCTAGAGGAAACAAGGTGTCATGGACTCTTGAACTGTGGGCCTGTAACAGCATAGTTAGTTGTTTATAGCAGTCCCCAAAAATTAAAGGAATTAAATATTCCCAGAGTGAGAGCCTTGGAGAAAAACAAGGAGGAATAAGTAAGAGGATCTAAAATTAAAAAAAAATGTTTTGTTTACCCATCTGTCACTAAGCAAAACCTTGCATTGATATTTTTTTAAGTTACCGTATAAGCACCTTTTGTTTCCTAAAACCCTTAACTATAAAACTTACTGTATTTAACTAATAGTCTTGAATTTGGAGATTTGAAAGGTTTTTTGAGTCTAGGGAATCCTTGTTATGCACATCCTCTCAGTTTGGAACTGACCCTACATTTTCTGTGTGTGTTCTGTAATATTATCTCTTTCACTTAGTGGAAATCCGTCTGAAACAAGTGGAGAGTAGAATAAAAACCTTTTCATTGCAAATATGTATCTTGGCATAAAATGTGTGGGAGATTCACGATAATTTGGTGTGACTATGGGAAGTGGGAATGTAGTTATATATAATATGGCTTGCCTAGTCTTGGGACATTGGCTCTCACATCTGATCCTTTAACGTACAGTGCTCCCAGCAGTAGAACTGCCTGGTCATGAGACATCACCTGCCATGGAGTATATCAGCATGCTGAACCCACACCTGTTTTTACAGGATTTGTTACATCCTTTGGGTAGGATTTCAATACTGTTTTCCTACACTTGAAGATCCTGCTGTTCACCTGCCCTCCCACTCACTGTCTAGTGCTTCTCTTCAAGATGTTTCTGCCCACTTCCTTCAGCGGGAACCCAGGCCATTTCTGAGATACTCAGGAAAATGGAGCTCTGACTCCACTGGTGCTTTATCAGTATTGCTTTCTCTTCCTGACCATTCTGTAGGATGAGTTCTCATTCTCAAATCTATTAAATATCTTTGGCAAATGGAGGAATCTCTGTGAAGGCTCAGATTGACTCCAAATAGGTTCCCATGGTGGGGGATCCATGAGGATTACCGTTTAGCAGCCTTCTCCTTTCCGAACTCAATTTCTCCCTGCCACTAATGATCCTGGCCTGATGGGTGATCGCAGTTCTTGCACAGATGTTCTGGAAAGCAATAGCCTCTACTCAGGCTAAATAAAAACAAGTCCTTTCAGGTGTTCTGAAGACTATAGTGGGTACTTAGAATTACTTATCATAAGCCTTTGGAAGTAGTGTCTTAGTTTTTACAGCCTGTAATACCCCTGATGGAATCTGGGAATGATGAAGGTAAAACTTCCCTGAACTTGGCATTCTTGAAGTAAGTCAGCTCAGTGACACTAGTACAGGGATTGGCAACCTTTGGCATGCGGCTCGCCAGGATAAGCACCCTGGCGGGCCGGGCCGGTTTGTTTACCTGCCGCGTCCACCGGTTCAGCCGATCGCAGCTCCCACTGGCCGCGGTTCACCACTCCGAGCCAGTGGGGGCCGCAGGAAGCGGCACGGGCCGAGGGATGTGCTGGCCGCCACTGTGTACTGAAGGCTGAGGCTCTCCATGGGCAGATCTGATCTTTGCTAGTACTGAGAAGCTAGGCAAAGTTCTCAGAGTACATAAATCTCTCCAGGAGATGATGGATGAAGAATGGGATGTCTATGATAGGAAATCCTCTTTAACTTGTCTGTTCTGGAAACTTTTTGTCATTCAGAATGTGTCAAATGTCATGCTACGATTTCTCCTTTGGTAGAACCTTATAAAGCTGGGCTGATACCTTGCAAGAAGGTAAAGTGTCCCTAATGGACTCTATGAAAAATACATTCTACCTTTAGTGTAGATTGCTTCAACAGAATTGACAGCCCCGGGGGAGAGGGGTGACTTGGGGTGGAGAAACTGCATTTGCTATAGAGTAGATGTAGTGGCCCATAACTGTTCCCTGGAATTCAGGCCTTTTTCTCTGTGACCATTTTTCTTATTTAGCAGAAATGGGCAGTGGCAGGAGTAATGGAAGGCTGTAAATTCAGGGCCACATCCCCATGTTGATGACTGGCTAGCTAACACTCACTCTGAATTAAAAGCCCTGGTAGCAATAGCAAGTGTCTGGGTGTGTACTTTGAAGGCAGTGAGTATAATTATGCACAAAATGATCATCTTGATTCCTTCCTTGGTGGATTTACTAATGTATCCAAATGGACAAGGTGTTTCTATCTGGCACCAGAGTGGTGAAAAGCTGGGACCATATTTCAGCCTCTTATCCAGCGTGGTCTTAGCGTAGCAGTCTTCACATATTCTGGGTGTTAAAACATCTTGCCTGGACTATTTCTGTGTGTATACTTTCACGGTACCATTCAATCATTTTGTTTCTGAGCTGGTGGTCTTTACAAGACTATTCCATGGATCTCTCCTGAGGAGGAATGATGAAAACTTGGGAGTGAGGGTTCCCCACAACCCTCTCCCCTCCTACTCTAAACATACACTGGACAGTAATAACATGGTATCCTGCAAGGCTGAGAAATTTGTTGGAGCACCACTGTGCTCCAAGGATGTACGGCCTGTTATGGAGAGAGTTTAGTCAACAGTCTCACTCTCCTGCCTTTGTGCAGGGTCTAATACTTGCTTAGCACCTTGCTTTACCTGTGTTCATGGTATGACATTTGAGAGGGAGAACTTCATTGAGTTGCTCTTTCCATGTGAAACTATTGCAGTGTACCATACTCAGAGGACATTTGTGGGCTAGTATAGAGAGGAAAACCCTAATGCATTGCCACATTCAGGTATGAATTAACTTCCTTTTTCAGGAGGGCCTTGCGAAGGGGTTGAGTTAATTTCCTTGAATCTGAGAAGCAGGCACTCAGTAGTAAAGGATCTGACTCAGTTTCTTTTCAAAGGGATTGGGAAGCATTGGGTTTTCTGGGTTTGTTCCGCTGACACATTGCCTCCTTGGTTCATGGAACTTTAGCCTGCTGTTGAATGATTTGATAGCTCAGCCATTTGAAACTTGGGTTCCCGTTTGGTTCCTTACTCTAAAGACAAAGTTCTTGGCAACTGTTTTTTTTGAGGAGAGCTGCAGGGTTTTTTTGTTTAATGGAGGGACCCTTTTGTTTTCTGTGTAGACGGGGAAGTGGCTAAGCTGTTCTCCCAGCCTGCTCCCCAGAAGTTAGTTACTTTTAGATCTCAAGAACCATACTTATTTGAATCCTAAAGTGTGTGTGACTCTGGCACCCTCTTCCTAGTGGCCTAAATATCCAGGAGACTTGCTTGACAAGATGAGACCACCACATTTTTGGGATGAAAGCTTACTCTTCTATGACACCGTTAGCCTTCTGGTTGGCAAGAGCAGAATGTCTTTCATACAAGTTGTGCAGGGCAGCGACTTGCGCTTTTCTGCATACTTTAGTGTAGCAATACAAATTGTATTTAAACACATCTTCTGATGCAGTGTTTGGACTGCCATTCTGAGATTGCTCTGCACTCACACATTTGATCTTGGAACTGATTTGGTGGTCTCACTCTGTGGGGCTCACATAGGATAACCTTCAAGGAGGATTACTCCTAGAAACTGACTTCCTCAGAGGACAATCCATGTACTATAACTTGAATTATAGAGGAGCTGAACAGATGTTTAGCATCATCCTGGTGGGACCCTTTTTGGTTTTATATTGTATCTGGGAATGGGCAACAGGGCATGGATTACTTGGTGATTACCTGTTCTGTTCATTCCCTCTGGGGCACCTGGCATTGGCCACTATAGGAAGACAGGATACTGGGCTAGATGGACCTTTGGTCTGACCCAGTATGGCTGTTCTTATGTTCTTAATACCCTGGCGTAAAAATGTATGGAACTTCTGACCTGTTAGATGCCTTTCAGTCTGTTACCATATGGGTGAAACATCCAAGCTATGTTAGTGGTGTAAAATTTTTTGCTCATGGCTACTGTATTTACAGTTATTGCTGGACTCAGACTGGAATATAACAATATTGTTAACTTAAGGATGTTGTCCTTTGAGCAATGAGTTGGTTTTTTTTTTTCCCCCTCTACAGGCTGGAACAGAGGTGTAAATCCACTGTCTGAGCTATTGTAAGAAAGCTCCAAGAAACCTAATTAATAGGTTAAAAAAACAACCCCATTTTAACTATGGAATTGTTTTCATAGTTGTGCTAAACACTTTAGAGCTTAGCTGCTTTCTTTCCTTTCTCTATATCTGTAAATGAAAGTAGCTATTATGTTGGCCATTCCAGCTCATATCTCTCTGTATAAGCCATAATTAAGTTTGGCATCTCCTGTCTACCAACAATCTTTGCCAAATGCAGACTAGGCTTTGTGTACTATTTCTATTATAGTGCTGTCCCTTGACATGTTTATCCCCTTCAGGCAAATGTTTATGTTGCACTCTTTAAACAGCTGAGTTCATAGCACATAAAACAAGGCAGTTCTATCACAGTGTAGATTTATAACTGATCCCAAACTTTCAGCACCTTTAACAATTGCTTAAAAAACTCAACTGACTATAAAAACAAAACCAGCAGCAACCACTCAAACCATCTATTAAAAAGCAAATGAGGAATAGTACCCTATGCACACCCAAGAAGTAGCCCTCCAGCAGTGTCCCTCTTTGCAACATATCCAGAAAGTCAACAGATTAGATCTATTTCAAACCAAGGGGGAGCAAGCTTCAAAGCCAGGAGAGCACCCTGTTGTAGAGAAAGCCAGCCCTTTTATACTGAGGGGATTTTGGCTTGAACATCTCTGGTGATTTTTGTCTGCTACGGTATGGCATGAGGTGACATGTGAGTACCAAGCCATTTAGGGCTTTGTTGGTCAAACCTTAAACTTCAGTCTTAGGGAAGACCACGATAATCTTCATCAGCAACTATCACATCGCCAACAGCTAACCCTAAGGGCACATCTTCACTAGTAACTTTAAAGTGCTGTTGAGGCAGTGCTTTAACGTGGCTGTGTAGTCGCGGCATCTCCACGAGGGGAGTCGCTACCAGTGCGGGAGCGCTGTCTACACTGCCGTGTTACGGCGCCGAAACTTGCAGCGGTCAGGGGTGTGTTTTTTCACACCCCTGAGCGAGAAAGTTGCAGCGCTGTAAAGTGGCAGTGTAGATGAGGCCTAAGTCTAATACCCCTACAAACACACTGCCCCAGAAACTTATTTAAAGTGGAACCCCTCCAACTCTAACACTTTTGGAGTTCTTCAGAGTCTCATGCCCAAAAGGATTCATATAACAGTTCATTGGTTTGATGCTAGCCCACTCTATGCTTATTTTCTATGTGTAGTTGAAATTCTGCAGGGCTGGAAAATGTGAGGAAGATCTCCTATTGGGACACAAGCTTAAGCTGGGGTGTGGCTGCTTTGTTTCTACAAAGCTGCTTCAGTGTGGGAAGAGTCACTATTTCAGTTATTAGCTTCAGATGAATCTTGCATAGTAAGGGCCAAGTTAAGACTAAAATAGCCATAGATGTGATAATTGTTTTCTTTTCTTGTATAGTTCAGTTCATAAGTTTAGGATTATATTACCCATTGTACACATTACATTAACGTTATTAGCAGTTGTTTTACTTTAGCGTGTATTAAAACAAACTTGGCAACACTGTCTCCTGCACAAACTTACACAAATGCCACCTCAGCCAAAAAAGACTTCAGTAGAATAGATGTCCTCACACAAAGAATTTTGAAGTCTTAACTTTAATAATGCAGTTTTTCCCCTCAATTTCTCTGTGTATAAATCTTTCTCTTTAGAGGAAGGACATCAAAGGTATGCTTTAAACATAAATTTGCTATTAAGATTACATTCTGTAAATTCAAGCCTGTAAAAATGCCTAGCCGTCCCTCCCTGTCAATCTCGGAAGGAGTCCACGCTCCCTTGTCTCGTTCCGCTAGAAGCAGTCTGGAACAATGGGAAATTAGCTCTCTCGGGTGTCCAGGCCCTCTGAGGGGGCTGGGCAGTCATCAGGCTCTGGGGCTCAAGCCCTCAGGCAAGGGGGAGCTCCAAATAGTCTAGGGCTCTGGCAGAGCAGTGAATAGTCTACTCTCAGGCAGGGCGGACACCAAGCAGTCTAAGGTTCAGGTCTGCGGGCAGGGCAGAGCCATTAATAATCTAGCCTCCTAGCTCTGGTGGACAGTAGACTAACACAGGCCTCCTGGCCTAAGGTAGGGTGGCAGGAGGATCCGGCACCACCCAGCAATCTGCCCAGGGCCCGAATAGTGACAGGGTGTTTTGCTACTGGGTCAGTGGGGAATCCAGCCACAACATGCTGACCTGTCTTCAGGCAGCACTGCAGCCAGACTACTATCAGCTGTTCCTGGGCTACTCCCATCCCCCCCCCCCCTCCCCCGGTGTACCTGCATCCAGGGGTCATCCTCCATCTCCTCAGGAAATACCGCCGATGCTAGTACCAGCAGCTTCTTGGGATCTGGAGTGGTGGGGCACTCTGGAAGCTCAGGCAAGTCCTTGGGACAGCAGAGGTCCTCCTTGGCATCCCGCTCCAGCAGTAGGGGAGAAGCGTCTGTCTCCCTTGGCAGCTCCAGCCCGACTGAGCTGCAGGGTCAGCCTTTTATACTTCCTGTACTACTGTCCTCCTTCCGGGGGTGCAGGCCTGGCTTCACCCACCAGGGTGTAAGTGGCCGTCCCTGCCTGTCGTGCTTGGAAGGAGGCCACACCCCTTTTGCTGCAGAGCCCTCTATTGGTTTTCAATTTGAGATTTCGAGTAATTTAACAATTCCACTAGAATTCAAAGCCTTCTGAAAGGCTCCCTGTATTGGAAATTCTGTTTATTCCAAGGACTTTGGGTAATCTCAAGAACCATTGATAAGTGTTTAATACAAACTTTTCTAGTCTTTTTTTAGCAGTTTTTATAGGAAGGAAGTTTTCATTTCATTCATACCAGCTTACGGTATGGACAAGCAATTCTGGTACAGCAAACACTTTAATGTGGTGCTGCTGCCTTTCAGTCAAGCATGGTGAGGAATTGGGATACAGAGGTGCAGAAACCCAGTTTAGATGTCCAAGATCCCTTAATTTTGTGAGAAGGCTATCACTTTAATTAGTCAACTATTAATTTTTTATTACACTGTCACTGGGGCATATAGACTTGTAAAATGTGTTTGGATTGATGCTGACACTTTTTGATTGGACTGTCAGATATTTTAAATGATTCTCTTTTTTTTCTTTTGGCTCAAATTTTCCTTCCTCTCTCTTCTTGTCTTCTAAACTTTTAAAAATAGCAGCCTAAAAAATTTTGGATTATGAAACCAATGATGCAGTCATAGAATTGTTATTGACACTGTCACTTTTCAGACTTTTGAAAGGGCACTTCTGCTATCTAAGCTTTTCTTTTAAATAAAGCTCTGGTCTAACTATTTAAATTACGATTCTTCAGTGTTTGTCTGAATACCCTCAATATAAAATATACCCTTACATGTTCACACAACCCTCTTTTCTTTTTTCTAAAGGTTTGTACTTATATCTGTCTCCCTGTCTTAGTCTATTGCCATCTTATTTCTGTGCTTCTGCCCACTCCACTAGCAACTGCCACCATGGCAACTCTTCCTTTAGCTGAGCAGATGGGATATAGAAAGCAACCAGTGTTGAGCAGGTTGAACTTGCTTCTAAGAAAAGTTTGAAGGGGACATTTTGTTTGTGATTAACTCTAAGAATATTAAATCTCATAAATAGAGTTCGGTGTGTCAGGCCACTACATTTTGTTTGTGATTAACTATTGCTAGATCACCAGATATTTACATACTTGAAAAAACTCTTCAGAGAAATCCTGCTTTGTGTGCGACTAGCCTGCCGTGAACCAGCAGGATCCACAGAGACTTTGGACATGTCTGCACTGCCCCGCAGTTTGGATTACGTTGGTGTGAATAGCAGTGTGCACCAAAGTGCTGCATGGTAACTCCCCTGTGTGAATGCTGCAGATGTGAACTAAAAGGTTCCTATTTTTCATTTAATGTTGTCATTTTAAAACAGGACTAATTGAGGCAAATTAGGAACTTCTTAGTTTGCGCCCGCAGCATCACACGGAAAAGTTACAGTGCAGCAGCTTGGTATGCGCTGCTATTCACACCCCCATAGTCCAAACTGCAGGGGAAGTGTGTAAGCAAGTTCTTTGATTGTCTGGTGGAATGGATGGTATCAACTTTCTTTCTGTCTTTAGGATGCGTCAGGATGAAACGCCACAGACATCTAAGCACCAGTGACAGTTCAGACAATGAGAGTAAGTAGTATGCATTAATCTTTCCTTGCATTATCACCCTCTTGTGGTTTCCTCCTGTGGTTTGAGGGCAAACTGTTTTACCTCTTTTGTATAACAAAAAACAAGTTTTATTTCCTTTCCTTTTTTGCTTTTCTCCAGACTTCAAAATACTGAAATCTATTATCTTAGAGATGAAATTACAAAACCCTGATAATTTCAGGAAGAGAATTTGAATCTTGTGCAGAATTTGAACATAATGTGTACATCTTTCCTTTGCAGAGAAAATTCCATAATGCAGGAGAGCGTGCGCTCTCAAGAGGAAAATTGGATGTAGTCAGAAGTGTGTGTGTGTGTGTGTGTATGTCTGTGTATATGTATATAAAATATTTTTTGAGCCATGTGTTTGTTATGAGGCCCTAATTCTGTAAGTTGATCCATGTGAATGATTGTCTATCCCTGTGCAGAGCCTCAGTGGAAAAATTGTAATTGTAGGGGTAGAGAACAGTTTGTGGGAGAATATATATGTATCTGAAAATACTTCACTTAGGATGTGTTTTTACACTCATGTTAAGTGTGCCTAGAGATGAATAGGACATCCTTTTTAGCATTTATATAAATGGCAATTGGGCTCCACGGGGGTTCAGGATTCTACCCATGCAGATCAGCTTGCAGGATTGAGATTGAAATGGAAAAGATATCTACCAAATGTCTTAAACCTTGTCTTAATTTTCTTGGCACTCTTTTGGTTTATATTTTTGTCTTTCCCTTTGAGATACTGAGTTGTGGATCTAGAGGCCCTGGATCAAATTGTGTAAACTCTTCAGGGCAGTGACTGATCTGTTTTTATTAAGCATTGCATAAATCTATGACACTATAAGCAGCTGATGTTGCATTTGAGTCACACAGACATGATAAATTGCATCACAGATTGAGCCAGTATCATCTTAAAAACTTGCAGTGCAGTGACCAGGGGCGGCTCTAGCTTTTTTGCCGCCCCAAGCACAGTACCCACCGCCGACTCTGTGGGACCGGTGGACCTCCTGCAGGCAAGCCGCCGAAGGCTGCCTGACTGCTGCCCTTGCAGGGACCAGCAGGGCGCCCCCCGCGGCTTGCCGCCCCAGGCACGCACTTCGAGCGCTGGTGCCTGGAGCCGCCGCTGGCAGTGACAGTGATTTTTGTGCATCTCTGCACTTTAGTTTAACACTATCTTGATTCTCTAGTCTCCCTCAGTCCTCCTGTACTCTTGCTCCCTTCAGTATTGCCTCCATTGGGTGGAAAGCTAAGTTCCCTGTAAGCTGCGTGGCTGCATAGCAGGCTCTCAAGGGCCATGCAGGCAGGGAGAGGTGCCCCTCCCCTGGACTGGCCCTGGCGGAGCTGCTGGGGAGAGGAGAGGTGCCACTCCCCCATCCCCGAGCTGCTGTGGCAAGAGAGGGGTGGGGGGAGTTCTCTCTCCCCACTGCAGCCCTGGGGCAGCCTACACCCCAAGCCCCTCATCTCTGGTTCCACCCCAGAGCCTGCACCCCCTGCATCCCAACCCTCTGCCACAGCCCTGAGCCCCCTCCTGAACCCTTCATCCCCAGCCCCGCTCCAGAGTCCACACCTCCAGCCAGAGCCCTCAACCCTCTGCCCTAGCCCTGAGCCCCTCCTGCACCCCAATCCCCTCGTCCCCGGCCCCACCTGGGAGCCCTGAGCCCCCTCCAGAGCCTTCAACCTCTGCACTTCAACCCTCTGTCCCCAGCCCTGAGCCCCCTCTCACACTCCAAACCCCTCAGCCACACCCTCACCACAGATCACCTCCATATGGGTGCACATAACAAAATTGATTCCGCACATGGATGTAAAAAAATTAGAGGGAACTTTGCTGGTGGAAGGGAAGGAATCTGCATAATCTTGTCCTCTCTGCTCTCATCTGGTGTGTATCAGACAGATCAGGGAATATTCTGATCACTGTTTAACTTATTCTTTCTGAAACTACACATATTGAGAAGAGGCTGTGGTCAGACCTACAGACTTCATGAGAGTTCCTGTTTGGGTACAGCTGACCCAGAAAGATGATTCAAGTCTATAGTGCCTTGTAATATATTGAGGAATTATGTGAAATTCAGTGGGTTACAACTAAACTCTGGTATTTTTTTTTTAAAATAGGTCCTTCCACTTCCTTTTCTTCTTGTTCCAAATACAGGAGTAAATCAAAAACTCCAGCAAATGAACAAAAGAAACCTGCTGAGGTGAGAACAATGGTTAAAGTTTAGATTGTGGTAATCTGATTATTTTGTAATGTACATATTTTGTCTCTAAGCTTTGAACTATGGGTTTTGGGGGAGAGAGGCGATGCTGTTAACTGTAAAATCTTTCAAATGAAACTGCATGCTCCCAGTCCACAAATAGGATGTTTGGATAGTAGTATGGAAGTAGTGGTAGTTGGGGCCCAAATTGGCTGCTGGGGCTGCAGAGAACAAGGTGACCCGCATGATCTTCTCCCGTGAAGGTTGATCCTATTTTGAAAGTGAAATACTTACATTTTGGTGGGTTTTTTGGGAGTATAAGGCTGGCTGGTAAGGGGCAGGGGTGCCCTCTTTAGAATGGAACATGGGGACACTTAAAAGGGCAGGATAGGAAAGGACTGTATTTACTCTGTCGTCTCCTCACTCTTTTTAATTCCAGCCTCATCCCTTCAAATCTAGCTGTTAACTCTGCCATGTGCCCCTGCTGCCTCACCCTTTCTACACGCCTGTCACCAATTGGTTCCACTCCCCTATGCTTGACCATGTCAACCTAGTCCATCCCCCGGCTGGCTGAGAACCTCCCTAAGACCGCTCAGCTCCCTCCCGCCCATCTCTCACCTTCTCAGGAATATCGAACATCTATGCTTATGGGCTGAGTACACTTCCACTTTCTTAACCTCTTACCCTACTTCCCCAGCATCAGGACATGCCCCACTCCACTGCGCACACATGTACCCCAACCTCTGCAGGTGAGAAAATCCATCTTTAAACACAGAACTCTTCCCTCTCCTATCTGGCTCAGAACTCTATTCCCTAATTCAAATCTGCACTTTCTACCAATGATTGGACCTGGAGAAGCAGGAGCATACACTGTAGGGAGCCCTCTGTAGGGCTGAAGAGAATTGACACCATAGAAACCTGTATTCCCTGGTCTCTGCTTTCTCCCTCTGTTAGGTAGGGTGACCAGATAGCAAGTGTGAAAAATCAGGATGGAGGAGGGAGTAATAGGTTGCCTATATAACACAAAGACTCTAATATCTGGATGGTCCCGATAATATCAAGACATCTGGTCACCCTACTGTCATCCGAGGTCTACATGCTGGAGGACCAGACTGCATAATTGCCAGAGGCTAGAGCAGCTTCAGGCACACTAGCCCACAAGTGATAATGCAGTATGAGAGTCATTCTACAAGTATTTACCGTGAAAGCTGTGCCATTAAATGTGGGGCTTAGCCCCTATGGCCTGCTTTCCCCTGTTTGGAAGCATTACTAAGTCTGACATTCTTTCTTAGGGGCTGAAGTAAACTAATCATTCCTGTGAGGGAACTATTTTTCTGTTCACTTGTTGCCAATCTTGTGCCACCTCCACCCCCTTAATCCCTTCCAAAAAAAACCCCTGAAAAACCACAAATGCTAATATGTGCTGGTGTGACTATTGATAGCTGAGGGAAGTGTGAACTGACAGCATGGGGAAAATGTTTTAATTCTTTAGAACTTAAACCAGAGATTCATGGCTCAAGGTAACAATGTATGCTGTACAAAATGATAGGCTTCTTAGCCACTTACTGTGATGGGAGTAGTATAAATGTCTAGATTGGGTTCATCCAGGAAAACATATGCAGCAAAATTCCTCTATATTTGCAGGGGAGCACACACAGTGAAATGCTGACTACATTTTGTGAATGGACAGTGATTGTCTGTCCTTGTGAGAATTCAAGAGCAGGTGGAAGTCCCTTAATTAAATGCTGCTTACTGGCTTAATGTATTTGGTTTGGTGGGAAAGGGCAGTGTTTAAAATGTGTATCTTGTTCTCCCAAAGTTAGTTTTTTAGCAAGTGTTAATTAAGTTCCCCAATGTTAGTATATGTTTTAAAAGAGAAACTGAACAATTGTTCTGAAGCATGGCGGAAGATTGACGAACAGTATATGTAGTGGCCTGTCATTTGCACTGCCAAGAAAAAGTCTGTCTTTTTTTGGTAAAATGTTTCCTTATGAAATCACACCCTTCAATAATATGCTTAGATTCTAGTTTTAACTACTGAAATCTTGCTAAGGATTTGCTATGTACAGTAATTCAGCCTTCTTACCAGAAAGGCGAATATGAACTGCAATGAATGAGAATATTAATGTCTGCCACTATTTTAAAAATTCTGTAGCATTATCCCTTTACCCCAGGCATGCTCTTACCACCCAGATCCCCTGGTTCCTTAAGCTGTGACTCTCCCATGTCTTCCTGCAGAGGGACTCTCCTATCTCTGCTGTTTTTGCTCCAACTCCCTTCCATCTATTTTTATACACATGTACATATGAACAACAATAAATATGAAGACTCATCAAATGTATAGCTGTATGTAATAGCTATTGGAAGCTAAAATTAGGCACGTGTCTCTCATACTTCAGTTTCCTTTATATGTTACATTTTCTCTCTCTTAACTGTGAGTACGTATCTTTAGCCCAAAAACATGCACTCAGTCTTATTGGCAAACCAAACCATGTTCCAAGTATGAATCTCCTTTTTCAATGAAGCTAGAGCAGAGGTAGGCACGCAAGCTGATTTTCAGTGGCACTCACACTGCCCGGGTCCTGGCCACCAGTCTGGGAGCTCTGCATTTTAATTTAATTTTAAATGAAGCTTCTTAAACATTTTAAAAACCGTATTTACTTTACACACAACAATAGTTTAGTTATGTAGTATTGACTTATAGAAAGGGACCTTCTAAAACCATTAAAATGTATTACCGGCACACGAAATCTTAAATTAGAGTGAATAAATGAAGACTCGGCACCCCACTTCTGAAAGGTTGCCGACCCCTGAGCTAGAATGTAGTCTGATGAAAAAGAACTGAGTGTCTGAACTTCATCAGACCAACTGTTCTAATAGTGCTTGAAATCCTGCTTTCCTGCTATAATGTTTAAAGGGACATTCGCAACTTGATTTAAAAAAAAAAAAAATCTCAAGGTCAAAAATACAATGTTCTTGTAGAATGTCCTGATTTTTCATTTCTTTTTTTAAACCCTCCTTAAGGGAATATTACCAAAATGCTTGGGTCCAACCTCAACCCTTTCCCCCCGCTTTCTCTCTATGCATGTGACTTTCAGTTGTCTCATAGACTTCAAGGCCAGAAAGGACCATCATGATCATCTAGTCTGACCTCCTGAACAATTCAGGCCACAGAACCTCACCCACTCACGCCTGAAATAGACCCCTAACTGCTGGCTGAGTTACTGAAGTTCTCAAATCATGATTTAAAGACTTCAAGTTACAGAGAATCTTCCACTTACACTAGTGACCCATGCCTCATGCTGCAGGGGAAGGCAACAAACCCCCAGGGTCTCTACCAATCTGACCCAGGGGGAACATTTCTTCATGACCCCAAATATGGCCATCAGTTAGAGCCTGAGCATGTGGACAAGACCCAGCAGCCAGACACCTGGGAAAGAATTCTCTGTAGTAACTCAGAGCTGTGTCCCGTCACCGGCCGTTGGAGATATTTGCTGCCAGCTGTTGCAGATTGGCTGCATGCCATTATCATACCATATCCTTATCATACCATAAACTTATCAAGCTCAGTCTTCAAAACAGTTCAATTTTTTGGCCCCCACTATTCCCTCAAAGGCTGTAGAAGAACTTCAGTCCTTGTTAGAAACTGTCATCTAATTTCAAGCCTAAACTTACCGATAACCAGTTTATATTAATTTTTTCTTGTGTCAACATTGGTGCTTCACTTAAATACCAGAGAGGGGGAGGAGTTATTTACCCTCTGATGTATTTATAGAGAACAAGCATCTCCCCTCAGCCTTCTTTTGATTAGGCTAAATAAGCCAAGCTCTTTGAGTCTCTTCTCATAAGGTAGGTTTTCCGTTCCTCTGATGATCCTAATAACCCTTCTCTGTACCTGTTCCAGTCTGAATGTGTCTTTCTTAAACATGGGAGACGAGAATTGCGTGCAATATTCCAGATACAGTCTCACCAGTGCCTTGTATAATGATACTAACACTTCCCTGTCTGTACGGAAAATCTCTCACCTGATGTATCCTAGGACTGCATTAGCCTTTTTCATGGCCACATTGCATTGGCAGCTCATAGTCATTCCATGTTCAACAAATATACCAGGTCTTTCTCCTCTGTCACTTCCAACTGATAAATCCCCACATTATAGCAAAAATTCTTGTTGCTAATCTCTAAATGCATGACTTTGCACTGTTAAATTTCATCCCATTTTTATTACTCCAGTTTACAAACTCATCCAAATCTTGTATGATATCCTCTGTATTTGCAATATCTCTCAACTTTGTGTCATCTGCAAATTTTATTATAACGCTCCCACTTTTCGTGCCAAGTCATTAATAAACATGTTAAATAAGGCAGGTCCCAAGACTGATCCCGAGGGAACTCCACTAGTAATCTCCCTCCAGCCTCACAGTTCACCTTTCAGTATGAGCTGTTGTCGTCTCTGCCTCCTCAAACAAGGAGAGCAGGTTGGTCTGGCAGGGTCTACCTTTTGTAAAACCATATTGTATTTTGTCCCAATTACCAATAACTTCTATTTCCTTAACTATTTTCTCTTTCAAAATTTGTTCCAAGACCTTGCATGCAATTAAGATCTAATTTGGGGGAGAGAGGCGATCCTGTTAACTGTAAAATCTTTCAAATGAAACTGCATGCTCCCAGTCCACAAATAGGATGCTTGGATAGTAGTATGGAAGTAGTGTGGAATAGGCCTGTAGTTGCCCAGATCACCTCTTTCCTTTCTTGAAACTAGGGACTGTATTAGCAATTCTTCTGTCATAGGGTACAACCCTCAAGTTTACAGATTCATTAGAAATTCATGCTATTGGGCTTGGAATTTCATGTGCCCGTTCCTTTAATATATTTGGATGGAGATTATCTGGGCCCCCCGATTTAGTTTCGTTAAAATGTAAATTTGACGTCCACCTCAGATGTGGTAATTTCTACTTCATTATCCTCATTTCCATTAGCCACCCTGCCACTATAAGATCCTAATTTTCCTTATTAAAAACTGAGGCCAAGCATTTGTTTAGGTGTTGGGGCATGCCTAGATTATCTTTAATCTCCACCCCATCCTCAGTGTTTAGTGGTCCAACTTTTTCTTTGTTTTCTTTCTATTTATGTGGCTATTGAACTGTTACTATTGGTTCTAATCTCCTTTGCAAGGTCCGGCTCTGCTTGGGTTTTGACAGTTCTCACTTTATCCCTATGTTTTCTGACCTGCAAGAGGTAGCTTTCCTTGCTATCTATCCCATCTTCCAGTCCTTGTAGGCTTTCTCTTAATCTGTATGAGATGCGTGCTCATCCAGATTGGTCTGCAATTCTTCTCTACCAATTTTTCCCCTTGCTTGGGATGCAGGCTTCAGATAGTTTCTGCAATTTTGACTTAAAGTAATTCCAAGCCCTTTCCACATTCAGATCCTTGTGTTTTTCAGGCCAGTCCACTTCCCTAACTAATCTCCTCCTTAATATTTTCAAGTTTTCCCTTTTGAAATCAAGGCCCCCAGTTACAGATCTAAACACTGAGGATGGGGTGGAGATTAAAGATAATCTAGGCAGCCAAGAACTTGCCGGAAGCCTGGAGGGACAAAGTGGCTGACCGGGGTTGCCAGAGGACAGGAGACAGGAGGGGCACTGTGCCAAGGAGGAATCACCCAAGAAAGACAAACCAGAGCTGGACCCGGTATATCTGTTGCTTAGTGCTGTATGGGGCTGAGAGTACTGGGACTGGTAACTTTGCATTGGGAATAAGAAGGGAAGCTGTAGCTAGCTAAGTGGGAGGTTTTCACTCTGTGTGGATTTTCAGACAGTGGCAGAAGAGGGCACCAGAGGGGTTTGTTAGGGAAAGTTTAATGGCACCAAAGATGACTAGGAGCACCTGAGACTCACTGCCAGACTGGAACTTTGCCCAAAACTCTTAGTGTAGACACACTGCTCGGTATCTGCCCTTTCGTATTGTGGTACCACTGGGCCTGTGGGACCTCGTGTTGGATGTAATCCTGTTTTACTGCTCCCCCTATATTCCCCCCCCTTGGTTTTTTTCTCCTCCATTCATCCCTCTGTAAACAAATATTTCCCTTTCCTATATTTATTCTACTATTCCAATGTGTACGTTTACTCCAGGGGGGTTGGAACAGGTGCCCTTAGGGTGGAAGGTAGTTTCCCTGCTGCATTCCTGCGCAAACCTTTTCTTGGCCAAAACTGCCTGCAGAAAGGACTCCATCTTGGAAATGAAGGCACTAAATTTACACACAGTATTTCATATGGACATATCTGACTCTGGTACGCTGAGATGCTTTGTTGCCATACCAACCTTTGCTCTTTTCATGCAAGTTACCCAGTTTCATAACCTGGACATATGAAGCTTTTATGTAGAGTGATATTGGGAGAATTACCTGCCACATGAAATCATAGGGCCTGATTTTGCAAGCTGTTGATCACTGTCTGCAAGCGTTTGTGCACCTTTCAAGATCAGACTCTGAATGAGAAGTTGGGCATGATTCCCTTGAGAACTTATAAACCTCTTGTGGGTTCCATGTATGAATGGGCAGTGTGATGGCATATTAAATTAAATGTTGATAAAAGCAAATTAATGCACAGTGAAGGAAAAAACTTCCAGCTTAAGTGTATTAATTCAGGAAGGCAACCTGGGCTTAGATAACTCAATGAAGACTTCTGCTCAGGATGCAGCTGTGGTCAAAAACACAGTGTTGGGATACATAAGAAATGGGATGGTGACTAATATGGAGACTGTTATAATTCTTTTGTGTAAATCTGGGTGACCAGTCACAGTACTGCACAATTTTCCAAATGAGGCTGCACCACTATCGCAAGAAGGATACTGTAGAACTACTAGATGGAGGTTCAGAGACGGGTGATGAGAATGATCAAAGGCCAAGGAAGAACTCTCATCTGAGGAGATGAGATGAATAAGAGGGGACATGATACAAGTATAAAAGAATGAATGGTCTACAGAAGGTATTTTTAGAGCTTCTGTTCTTCCTGTCTCATAATATAAGAACAAGGGGATATTAAATGAAATTAAAAGGGAGGACATTCAAAACTGATAAAATTATTTTTCCATGCTACATGTAATTAGACTGTGGAACTAATTGCTGTAGGATGTGGTTGACACTAAGAACTTAGCAAGATTCAGAAAGGATTTGGACTGAAGCCAGTCTTTAATTACTAGAGGCCATGATGGGCCCTAGGGTGGAGGACTGATTACCATATATCTATCTACTCTCAGGCTCTTGCACCTTCTTTGAAGCATCTGGTAATGGTCACTATCAGTGATGGGGTACTGGACTAGACTGATCTTGAGTTTGGTCCAGCATGGCAATTCCTATGTTCCTATAAAGAAGACGATAAAGCAGCAATAGCCACTTCTCCAAAACTAGAATCTTATCAATTATAGTCAAGAATAAAATTAAGTATTTTATGGATGAATAAGGGAGGATTATGAGTTTCCTTGGAACATCATTTTGGGGCAGAGTTCATGGTACTTCGGGTGCCTTGTTTGAGAAGTGCAAACTTAACACAGCATTTCCTGGGTTTTTAGCTTTCTTAAACCCTTTTAGAGTTGTAAGTCAAACCACTGAACCACAACTTCAATATTGAAGCAGTTTTTATGTGGGAATTGCTTTGTGTCTTTAGACTCTGAACACTTAAGTGTCACAATCCAGAAACCATGTATCTGGTTCACTTCAAATTTGGTAGAAAAATTCTACTTTGGCTCTAGAGATAACCCACCAATTTGAATGATTTTATGTAAACTTAAGTGGGGGCAAAACTGGTCCTCTAATTGAAATTTATCACTTAAATACCAAGATGCCAAGAGCCTTTGAAACATGAGACAGATATTAAAGGACATAGACATCTGGTCTGTGCAGAATTATAGTGTGAAAAGAGCCCACTGCTGGGCCATGCATGCTTTGCAGCTGTCCATAATGTGCAATTGGATGATACAAACACAATTTTTGGTAATGCATATATGTAGTTCCTTGGGAAGCCTTCATCTCAGAGCAGTATGGTCCCTACAGAGCCTCAAACCTTAGTAAACAAGCAATCTTTGGCTGTGTCTATTGGAGAGCATATCTTATACAAGGATTAGAAATGTTCAAAACATTAATATGTGGGAATATTATGTTCGATATTCTTATTACAGGATAATTGTTTTAATTTCTAAGTAAATAGGTAAAAAGTAACAAGAAATATCAAACTAGGGAAGATAAATTGTGATATAAATAGGTTGCACCCTCTCTTCCTGAGGGTGAGGGTTAATGTAATAAAAATGAATATTTTGCCTAGGCTTCTAAGTGTATATTCTAAGTGGTCTTTTGGTACATATCCCTTCATCTTATTTTAAAAGGTTTAATAGCGTTATTAGAGCCTTCCTGTGGGGCCCTGATCAACACCCAGGATTATTGTGTTTTGTTGTTTTGTTTTAAACAACACAAACCTCCAATTCCCTGTATGCAGGGGGTGAGGTGGGTGGGTTGGGCTCCTAAACCTACATAATTACTATTATGCTTTTATCATGTCACAGATAATGTGGTGGAACCAATTTGACACCTTTGTATCTATGTGGGTGGAAACTGAATGTACATTAATGCATCCAATTCCCCCCGTGGACCTCCGCAGTTCCTCTTTTTGTCCAGTGGAGAAAAATAAGGTGTCTTCAGTGGTGGCTGAGATATAGATCTGGGCTAGCCTAAGAGGGATCAATTTCATCCTTGCTGTCAAAAACACCTATTTGAGGGAACCCAGAGTTGCAAATTGGGAACAGACTTATAATTTGGAAGAACTGGCTGGGCAGAGGCATCCTTTGGATTTCCCAGATAGTCAGTGTTGAGGGCTGTCCCTTTCCTAATGCTAAAGCAATGTCATGACCTGCTACCCTCAGTGAAGTGGCAGTAGTTACAATGAAGACGCTTGCTGAAATATCAGTTTGAGGTCTCTGGGCCAGAACTAGTGGGTACCCTGGAAATGCTTCATAAACTCCCCAGGCCCATGTCCACTGTGTATACTTTGTTAATGAAGAGAAATTCCTTTGGTTTGGAGTTTTGTGAAAATGCAGGAAAGAGATTTGAGTCCTTAAAAAAATCTGTGTGGCAGAGCATATTACATAATGTTAAAAATGCCTCCGTCTTAGGCTATGTTTGGTACAACAAACAATTTTACTCAAAATGGATTGGACACCACAGAGATTGCACAAGATAAAGGCCTTATCCTCTTTGCTGGCACTTTAACAAAGAAAAAGGAACCTTGATGCTTATGCTATGGGATTGTCCAACAGTCAGGCAGCTGTGGATAGAGATGGACATGAATTAAAATGGTGCTTGGTTTCAGCTGCAAAACCTCTGCTGAAAAGTATATCCTGGGTTATGTACCTGCTACGCTGGGTTTAACCCCACGACAGACTTTAGTCCTTGGGTGTGGCAATGATCACTAAGCACAGGATTTTACAAAAGGTTCTGCAGGGGAATGTGCTTTTAGTAGTTAGACTTCAGCCCCTCTTCCTCCCCAGCCTCTTTGTTCTCCTCCCCATGTCCCCCTCCTTGTTTCTTACCCTTCTGCATTCCAGTATGGCTGCTCTTTTCTCTTCCTCCTCAGTGCCTAGGTGCCATTCTCTTGTGTGCTGAATAATTTTGGAAGCTATCGTCTCAATATTGGTGCCTGCCAGCACAGTGAATCCCCCACTACTGGAAGGAGCAGGTGCAGGGAAAGTCTTACTCCTCCTGTAGCCCTAGGATTGAACATACTCATTTGCTTTGTGGGTTGTCGCCTGTGCAGTTCGTTCCCCACATAAGTGCAGCAAAAAAAAAAATTCTGCGCACAATGTTTTAAAATTCTGCAAATTTTTTGTCAAAATCACACTATATAATCATGCCAGTTTGAATTATTTTGGTAATTTATTTCAAAATGCCTGTCAGCAAGTATGTCTGCAACAATACAGAGACACACAAAATCTCCCCCCGCCCCCCTCCCCAGGAGAAGAGAGTTAAAGAAACGCCTATGACAACCCAGTTCCTGTTTCTGTCTACCTCCCCTCTCCCCGCCCAGCCAGGGAGCCAGACACCCACAACCCCTCCCCCTCAGAGCCCAGCTGCATATGCCTCAGAGCCCAGGGATCCAGAGGGAGAAACAGCCTGATGCTCAGTCCCAGGCTTGCATGGAGTTTCCTGTGTGTGCACTGCCCTCTCCTTCCCTCAAGGCATGCGTGGAACTGCAGCTGCTGGTAACCCTCTAGCTCCCTTCTTCCCCCCCCCAGCAGTATCTTGTGTGCGAGAGCCAGGCTCTGCTAAGTCCAGCGGCCCCTAGTGGCAGCCAGCAGCACTGAAGACCATTTCTGTGGGGGGAAGGAAATTCTGCATGCACATTAATTTCTGCAAAATTCTGCATTGCGCAGTAGCACAGAATTCCCCCAGGAGTAATGTGCAAACTGATTTTCAGAGTCTTATAACTTGGACAGACATGGGCAAACTTTCACTGGGATGGTAAAAGGCACAACCCTGACACCAGAGCTGTTCCCTCTTAACGAATTTCAAATCCCTGTTCCAAAATATGGAAATGCAAGAGCATCTCATAGTTGTACTAAACTTTTTACCCAAGCAAATGTATTTTCTCCCCTAACCCCATTCTGAGAAACCACTGAAACATAAAAAAAACAGCCTCAGGTGCAGGCACCTGGCATTGAAAACTTCAGTCCATATTTTGTTATAAGCAACTAACAGGGTCTGTAACAAGAAGTGTCCAGCAACCTTAACTATGGGTGGCTCCCCTGCGACCCTGCTCCTGGCCCTAGCTCAGAGGTAAAGCGGATGGGGGAGGGGACGTGAGATCAAAAGTTTGGGGACCATTGGGCTAAGGTTTCATTGAGGTTTGCATGTAAAGCAGGACTAAAATCCCTCCCTTCATGCTTTGAGTCCCTACAAACTTTCATTCTTTTACTAATTTCACTTCTCTTACAGAGTGCTCTGGGTATAAATACGGATTTATTTTTTTTGTCCAGTAACACACTGATCTGTTTCTAATTACTGTAATTTTAAACTTATGTGCTACAATAGCAAATTGTGGGCATGTGTGTTATAAATAAGATCATCTCATCTTTCAGGAGACTTGTAAGAGGCAGACAACTGTGTTTATTACCTTCAGCAGTTTGGCAAGACAAGCATGTGTCTATTTAAGAATAAAAGGCATAGATTTGCCTTTGGCATTAAGCAACCTTTCAGGATGTTATGCTATATTGTAATCTTTGTTTCATGCATAGAATATCAAATGAATGACTAAACTGGGGGCTGCTGAAGCACTTGCAGAGCTGCTGTGTGGCTTTGCCCGATAGTGAATGAGATTGATACTGGAGAACTTGTTCCTATAAGGCTACCTAGGATGACTAGCCAAATACTACTACCACAAGGGATCACAGACAGTGGTTGTGGAACAGCTTTGTGGGAAGGACAGTCTAATGAAAAGGCAAGGTTAGCAGAAAGGATGGGAGGAATTCTATAATTATCTATATGGAGAATATACAATGAAGTGTATACAGTGATTTGAGCATGTAAAGTGTTATGAAAGAGCTTGTTAGTGGAGCACAAACACAGCCTTGTTTTCCCCACTCTTCTAACTGACACTTTCTAATTTAGATTTATTTTATTTTATTTATTTATTTTTATTTGTCTAGTAAAATGGCTTCTTGAAACAACCACATCAGCATAGCAGCTGCTTCTGTTTCCAATTGAGTTGACTGGTATTTGTGGCTCTGGTTAGACTATTCTGTATATTTTCCTTACTAAAATAAACAAAAATAGTACTTGATTTTGAGCTTGCCTTTCTTTCAGGTAGGGAGGTGCTTAACTATAACAACAGTTAAGGACATGCTTTACAAAAGATATTTCATTAATGAGATATGACCACATGAAGATTTTTATTGAATATTTTCTTGTTGTTACTGTTTGTTTTTTATTTTTTTGGTGTAGGAAAGTAGTGCTCCTGTTTACCAAGTAAAACAGCACTTTGTGTCAATTTGTCTTAGTATCTTGCTTAGTAAACACAGGATCTAGGTTTTACAGATAGCACATTCTAGAAGTTGTTCTGAAATGTTTTCTTCCTCTTCTGACCTGTGCCTTCAACCCTTCCGCTTAGGAAAGGTTAGGTCCAGGAGCCAGACTGCATACACTGGCTCCCCCAAGGAACCCCTATAAACCTCAGCTGTCTGCTCTGTTCTTCTTGCTCGGCAGGACTACAATAGGAAGAAGAGTAAGGGTTCTAGGAGACCTCTGACCCAATCCTCGTCTGTGTCCATGCCTGCTCCCTCTCTCTCCTCCTCCCCCACACCCCTGGACACTTGACAGGGTCCCAGCAGGCCTTTTGATGGGATGCTCAGGGCAATTTACTAGGCTGCAGTATGGATCCAGATTCCCCAGTTTTTGTGAACTGTTTATTCCATTTTTATCGGGCATGGGCCCACATTACCTTGGACAGGTGGCTGCTACGCATGATAGCAGTGGGATAACAGCCTTCAGTTCAGTTGTTACTCTCCTTTCCACCCTCTCTCCCTGTATCTCTTCAGGGACCCTTTTCACGAGAAACTACTTTTTCAAGAGGTGCAGTTGCTCCTAAGATTTGGAGCTGTGGAGGAGATTCCACAGGATCTATGGGGCTGGGGGATTCTACTCCCATTATTTCCTAATCCCAAAGGCCAGTGGCACACTCAGACTGATTCTGGACCTGCAGAAGCTCAACCAGTTCATGCAGAACTTTGGTTTCTTCATGATCTCTTTAGTCTCCATCATTCCCTCCCTGGATCCAGGGGACTGGTACGCTGCCCTTGATTTGAAGGACACATATTTTCACAATCTTTCAGGGACACAGAAGGTTGCTCAGATTAATCGTGAACCATAGAAACGTAGGATTAGAGAGGACATGGAGAGGTCATCTAGTCCAATCCCCTGCACTCAAGGCAGGACTAAGTACTATCTAGACCATCTCTCACAGGTGTTTGTCTAACCTGCTCTTAAAAATCTCCAGTGGTGGAGATTCCACAACCTCCCTAGCCAATTTATTCCTGTGCTTAACCACCCTGACAGTTAGAAAGTTTTTCCTAATGTTCAACCTAAACCTCCCTTGCTGGAATTTAAGCCCTTTGCTTCTTGTTCTATCTTCAAAAGTTAAGGGGAAAAAAATTTCTCCCTCCTCCTTGTAACAACCTTTTATGTAGAGTAACTCCTCACTTAATGTCATCCAGGTTAACGTTGTTTTGTTATGTCACTGATCTATTAGAGAACATACTCATTTAAAGTTGCACAATGTTTGATTGTAGCGTTGTTTGGCCTTGGGGGCTTGGAACCAGGGTGGGCTGGCAGCCCCCCATCAGCTCCACTCCACCACCACCGCCTCCTGCCCGCCGACGGCCCTGTGGATCAGCAGCTTTGTCCTCCCTCCCTGCACCTCCCGCCTGCAGCAATCAGCTGTTTCAGTGTTCAGGAGGCTGGGGAGAGGAGTGAGGATGCGGCGTGCAGCCTCTCCCCCCTCCCCTCCCAGCCTCCTGAACACCCCGAAACAGCTGATTGCTGAGAGTGGGAGGCATGGGGAAGGAGGGGGGAGACTGGGCACTGCAGCCTCGCTCTCCCCCCCCCCCCCCCTGAGCCTCCTAAATGCCACAAAACAGCTGATTGCTGCAGGCAGGAGGTGCGCAGCCTTCCCCCTCCATCCCTGTGCCTCCAGCCCACAGCAATCAGCTGTTTCATGGCATTCAGGAGACTCTGGAGAGGAGAGGAGTAGGGACCTGGTGTGCTCTGGGGGAGGGGGTGGAGCAAGGGCAGGAAGAGGTGGGGCAGGAGTGGCGCCTTGAGGGAAGGGGTGGAGTGGGGGTGGGCCTGGGGCAGAGCTGGGGGTTGAGCACCCCCTGGCACTTTGGAAAGAACAAAAAGAGAAGCAGCTGGACGATCTGCCTTCATTCACCCTTGCAGACAGGATGAAAGGCCTTTCAGTCTTGGCCAGAGAATCTCATCGTGGATCACTTCCTATATCCTTACATGCTATGACCCAACAAAGGTCCTCCTGCCCTAACGGTGCATTCTACCAGGGCTCAAGCATCTTTCGCTGCGTTCGTAGCTCAAGGTCCTATCCAGGACATCTGTAGAGCAGCAACATGGTAGTCAGTCCATACCTTGGCATCTCACTATGCCATCACCCAGCATGCTAGACACGATGTGGGTTTTGGCCAAGCAGTATTACAATCAGTATGCCAATGAACTCTGAACCCTCTACCGCTGCAACTGTTTGGGAGTCACCTATATTGAAATGGACATGAGCAAGCACTCAAATTAAAAATGGTTAGTAAACTTCCATAACTATTCTTCGAGATGTGTTGAGCATGTCCATTCCAACTCCCCTCCCCGCCACCAGCCCATCTGTCGGAGTTAGGATATGGATATTGAGTAGCCAATTAGAATTCAGCATGTTCTTAACCTAAGAAATAAGGAGAACATCCTTTTATTCATAAGTACTCCTTTTCCATATAGCTTTCAGTAACTATATGAAATTGGCTTTTTAAAGTGTTACTTGGGAACACTGGATTTGTTTGTAAGACATACCTGAATATTTATTTATATTAGAAGTAATTATGTCCTGCAAATGTATACTGGGAAATAATAAACATTCCCAACTTCCTGTCTTACTGACAAGTTTCATCTTCAGGATTCTGGATTGTCATATAATCATTTAAAGTCTCTGCTTTGTATCAGGACCATATTGAAATTACTTTGACTCACATGCAGCTACTGTACTATTTTCAGATTAGCTTGCATCTTAAATGTGCATAGAGGTTACATATGCAAGTGACTTTTTGAGGTCTTTTTTTCTACAGACTTCATATTTTAGGATCTAAAGTGATTTTTGGTAAACTTGCAGTCCCTTGGGATGACTCAGGTTTGATGGTTATATTTTCTGTTTTAGATAGGAAGTGAAGGCAGTGATCTCTAAGAGTATGTCTACATTACCCGCCGGATTGGCGGGTAGTGATAGATCAATCGGAGATCAATGTATCACGTCTCATCTAGACGTGATACATCAATCTCCGAATGCGCTCCCCGTCGACTCTGGAACTCCACCAGGGCGAGAGATGGAAGTGGAGTCGATGGGGGAGCCACGGCCATTGATCCCGTGCTGCGAGGACATGAAGTAAGTCAATCTAAGATACGTCGACTTCAGCTATGCTATTCTCGTAGCTGAAGTTGCGTATCTTAGATCGATGTCGCCGACACACACCCACACCCACACACCCCCTCCCCAGTGTAGACCAGGCCTAAGAGTGCAGCTAGAACACAATCCCTTGGAATCACTACTGCTCTAAAGATCTGGTCAACGAGGGGGAATTTTAAGACTGCTCCAAAATATATACAACTATAAGGAAAGCTAGATTTCCAGACACTGTTCCCTTTTGAAAGAGGTCCATTCTTTGCCAAATCTGTTTGGCATAGTGACACTATTGAAGACAAATGCTGAAAATAATGTAACTGAATTAATAACTTAATAATATTGAATTAATTCTCCTACTTGCAACAGGTCTTGTAGTAGCAAAGAATTGTAAGGTGACTAATATTCGATACATGTTTTTGTTCTCTGAGTGAGAGCTTTTAACTGTTTGAAGAGGCTGCTTAGTCAAAGGTGAAAAACCAGGTTTGTGGCTGATGGAAAGAACTATAGATAGCTTTGTAACAATGGCAAGACCTCTGAAAGAAAAGCTAAGTTACAGCATTTCTGTAACTATGGAAGAAAACTATGTGTACCAAGGAAACTTTGGTCAGGTGTTGGGCTCCTTATGATTTAGAGTGGGGTAGTCAATTATTTTTTGTCAAGGTCCAAATTTCTTGGTCAATGTATAGTCAAGGTCCAGACTCCAGAGAAAATAACAATAATGATAAATAAAAAGATTTTAGGGTCCGTTCAAAAGCATCTGGTGGTGTGGAATAGGTGTGCCTATTGACTACCCCTGCTTTAGAGCCCCTATATAAGAACATAAGAACATAAGAAAGGCCGTACCGGGTCAGACCAAAGGTCCATCTAGCCCAGTATCTGTCTACCGACAGTGGCCAATGCCAGGTGCCCCTGAGGGAGTGAACCTAACAGGCAATGATCAAGTGATCTCTCTCCTGCCATCCATCTCCATCCTCTGACGAACAGAGGCTAGGGACACCATTCTTACCCATCCTGGCTAATAGCCATTTATGGACTTAGCCACCATGAATTTATCCAGTCCCCTTTTAAACATTGTTATAGTCCTAGCCTTCACAACCTCCTCAGGTAAGGAGTTCCACAAGTTGACTGTGCACTGCGTGAAGAAGAACTTCCTTTTATTTGTTTTAAACCTGCTGCCTATTAATTTCATTTGGTGACCCCTAGTTCTTGTATTATGGGAATAAGTAAATAACTTTTCCTTATCCACTTTCTCAACATCACTCATGATTTTATATACCTCTATCATGTCCCCCCTTAGTCTCCTCTTTTCCAAACTGAAGAGTCCTAGCCTCTTTAATCTTTCCTCATATGGGACCCTCTCTAAACCCCTGAAGCATATGCCTAATAATTACATCTGATTGATTGGCCACTAGTGATACCTCTACTGTAAATCTATTTTAGTGTCTGAAGCAGAGTACTTGGTACTTAATATTGCTGAGCACAGACCGTGTGGTTGGTACTGTGCAACAAAGAAAAAAAATAGTCCAGGTCCCAAGGGACTTCTGTTCTAAAAATATAGATGACACAACTCTAATATATAATGGATGATGAGAAGATGAACTCACCTTAAAGCTGTGCTGTGAGAAAACTGTGACTTCTCTAATATCAGAGGGGTATCCGTGTTAATCTGGTTCTGTAAAAGCAGCAAAGAATCCTGTGGCACCTTATAGACTAACAGATGTTTTGCAGCATGAGCTTTCGTGGGTGAATACCCACTTCTTCGGATGGCATCCGAAGAAGTGGGTATTCACCCACGAAAGCTCATGCTGCAAAACGTCTGTTAGTCTATAAGGTGCCACAGGATTCTTTGCTGACTTCTCTAATAACGCTTTCATTGCTAGTACTAGTAAAATCACTCTGTTTGAATGAAGTCTTCTGCGGTTTTAGTTTCAGCCAGTACTTAAAAGTGGTAGTGTGTAAAGCACTGCCTCAAATAACATTAAATAGTGTCTTCTCAAATAATTAAGCCAGTAACTGCTGTTCTTAAATATATTGTTGAGTTTTTCCAGGACTCTTCAGAAGTGTGCCATGTTAGTATTTCTTATACATTTTTTTTTCCCCCAGTCCTCTTCCATGGTAAAGATGGAAATCATGTGGGTTTGAATTGGTATAAAACACTTTCAATTTTATTTATTATATTACACAGCTTAGAAAAATTGGGTGTTTCAACAGATTTCAGTTTTTCACTGCAGTGTTCTCACTCCAGTATAGGGAAACTTCAGAGCTAGTTGTTGCCAGTATGCTTCTAATCAACAATGATATAGCTAGGGCAAGCTTTAACAACATGTCTGGGGCCAGTGATTTAATTGGTTATAAATTACTTCTCCAAAGTTTGACTTTAAAGTTAGTATTTAGCTTCTAAAGGTTTGGTTACTTGAGAATCTTACAACAGAAGACTTCTGTAAACCGAGTGCTCTAATATAAGGACATTAGGTGGTGGAGATTCTGGGGTCTGTCATAGTTCATCTGTTTTTGTTACACTTCTGTTTAATGTGTGCTCCTCCTATGTATAAAATCAACTGGTGTGGTATTATAAGCTGCCATTTCTGCCCCAGATTACTGGCAGCCTATCTTAATAAGACAGACATGATTGTGTTCATTTTAAAATAATTAACACAAACATGTTTGTATACTAATGAAACTGTCTGCCTGATTGATTTAAAATGGAGTTTTAATAACCAGACCCAATTTAAACATATTTAAAGTTTAAAGTTTGCTAGATCACTCTTTTTCCAGTAGGCCCATGGTTAGAAATGCTCAGATTCTTTTTACAATGAGTTTGCAAAAAAGCATGTTTAGCTGTACCGTCCTACACAGCTTCAAAATCTGTTTCACACTGAGGGTGCAGGCCAATAAAATTCTGAAGAGGATTCTAAACCAATCTTAAAATGGCTAATACCATCAGATTGAAGAGGATAAAAGGAGCTGTGAATCTGAAACCTCTAATTTCTGTCTTTATCTGACATTATCTCAATGTTACCAAGAGTTCCACCAATCCATCAGAGATAACTTTCCCTTCTTTTGATTTTTGCCATTAGATCACTTTTGGCTTACAGGGTTTTTTTGTTTTATTGAGCATGATCAGCCATGACGTCCACCTGAGGCCAGTTTCTTTGAAACAAGCCATGGTAACTGCTTTTGCTCATTGTATAAATACATTTGTAGTTTACCAGTGCATTTATTAACTTCTAGCTAATTCACACTGTAAATGTGCCCTTCACTTAAATCACTCTGCTAAATTGTGTGTACCTACCTTTTTGAAGAGACAAACTAGAGGAGGCAGTCTCTGGAGGTTATTCCGTTAAAACAACATGTGTTTAGTTTTAAGAAACTTAAGTCCTTTTTTAAACCATATCAGTGCAAAAAGAACTTAGTGTGATTACTCAGTGTTTGTGATTTTTTTTTTTTAGAAAGCGTGTATTGCATTATACGGCTTGTACTGAATGATGCTGAACAGGATTGTGTGGTTGCTGTCGTAAGACGCATAGAATCCTGAATATAGTATTGAGCGTTGTAAAGTCTTTAGTTTAACTTTAATCCTTAAGATACTGTCTAGTTTCAGTGTCTTATACACTGACGACAGACCAGTGTCTGGAGGGTGTTGGGTAGGTTGGGGAGGCTGAGGTAGGAGAAGAGTGTCTGTGGCCACCAAGGCAGAGGTGAGTAGGGACTGTTGCCTAGGGTTCTGAGTGACCCACTTCACCACCCCTGAGGGGGATGATTACCTACACTCTGCCTCCCCTAGTTGCTGCTAATTGACCACTCCTTCAGTCTGGAGCAAGCAGCGGGAAGATAGTAAACCTCAAGATAGAGGGAAATGGGTATAAAGTAGGGCTGTTGATTAATTGCAGTTAACTCTCTCAATTAACTCAAAATGTAATTGCCATTTAAAAAATTAGCCAACCCCCCCCCAAGATAGATATGTAAAAATGGAAATTTTTTATAACCCATTCATTAGCCAACCCTATAATTCAGGGGTCAGCAAACTTTGGCTCCCAGGCCATCAGGATAAGCCGTTGGGGGGCCGAGATGGTTTGTTTAACTCGAGCATCCGCAGGCACAGAGGTTAACCTAAGTAAACAAAGTGTCCCGGCGCACCAGCTGCTTACCCTGACGGACCAGGACACCAACTGGTGGGGAAATGTTTTGGTGGGGAGAAGCTAGGAGTCAGGGAGTAACCCCTGTGACCACACACTCTCCCCTTCCCATCCCTTCCCACCTTACCTGGGGAGGGCCAGGGGAGGATGTCTCTGACCTGGCTGGAACTGCTCCGGCAGGCTGGGCGGCACGACCACAGCATGTTCCAGTGGGCTGGGCCCGGTGGCATGGCCGCAGCGTGCTCTGGGGGGTGGGGCTGAGCGGCACAGCTGCAGCCTGCCAGCCCTGGAGCTGCAGCTGCTTTGGAGGCTTGGGGGAGAGCAGCGTGGCCAAAAGCAGAGAGATTCTGGCCCCACCACTTCCCTTCTCACTGTGCTGCCTCTCCTTGCCCCCTCTCTTGGGGGCAGGGGCTGTGTCCCACCTCTCCCTCTCTATACCCGTTCATAAGCCGACCCCCTTCTCTGGTGCTTCCCTTTTTTATTAAAAATTCTGCTTATGAATGAGTATATACAGTAATCGCAGTTCATTGCAGTTTTAATCGCACTGTTAACCAACAGAATACCAATTGAAATGCATTAAATATTTTGGATGTTTTTCTACATTTTCATATTTATTGTATTCTGTGTTGTAATTGAAATCAAAGTGTATGTTTTTTATTATAAATTGCACTGTAAAAATGATAAAAAATGTATTTTTCAATTCACCTCATACAAGTACTGTGGAGCAGTCTTTGTCATGAAAGTGCAACTTACAAATGTAGATTTTTTTTTTTGTTACATAACTGCACTCAAAAACAAAACAACGTAAAACTTCAGAGCCTACAAGTCCACTCAGTCCTACTTCTTGTTCAGCCAGTCACTAAGACGAACAAGTTTGTTTACATGTACAGGACATAATGCGGCCCTCACTTTCTGGTGACATTGTAAATAAGAAGAGAAGAGGCATTTGCATGGCACTTTTGTAGCCAGCATTGCAAGGTATTTACGTGCCAGATATGCTAAACATTCATATGCCCCTTCATGCTTTGTCCACCATTCCAGAGGACATGTTTCCATGCTGATGACGCTGGTTAAAAAAATAACGCATTAATTAAATTTGTGCCTGAACTCCTTGGGGGAGAATTGTATATCCCCCTGCTCTGTTTTACCTGCATTCTGCCATATATTTCATGTTATAGCAGTCTCGGACGATGATGACCGAGAACACTTTCACTGCAGATTTGGCAAAAACACAAAGAAGGTACCAATGTGAGATTTCTAAAGATAGTTACAGCATTTGACCCAACATTTAAGAATCTTAAGTGCCTTCCAAAATCAGAGAGGGACGAGGTGTGGAGCATGCTTTCAGAAGCCTTAAAAAAGGAACACTCTGATGTGGAAACCACAGAACCCGAACAACCAAAAAAGAAAATTAACCTTCTGCTGGAGACATCTGACTCAGATAATGAAAATGAACATGCATCGGTCAACACTGCTTTGTACTGTTATCGAGCAGAAACCGTTATCAGCATGGACACACATCCTCTGGAATGGCGGTTGAAACATGAAGGGACATATGAATCTTTCGCGCATCTAGCACGTAAATATCTTGCGACACTGGCTGCAACAGTGCCATGAGAATGCCTGTTCTCACTTTCAGGTGACATTGTAAACAAGAAGTGGGCAGCATTATCTCCTGAAAATTTAAACAAACTTGTTTGTCTGAGCAATTGGCTGAACAAGAAGTATGACTGAGTGGACTTGCAGACTCTAAAATGTTAGTTTTATTTTTGAATGCAGCTTTTTCGTTCATGATAATTATGTAAGTTGAACTTACAAATGTAGAAAGACATTGCACTGCAGTACTTGTATTAAGTGAATTGAAAAATAGTATTTCTTTTGTTTTTTTTACTGTGAAAATACTAGTAATCAAAATTAAATATAAAGTGAGCACTGTACACTTTGTATTCGGTGTTGTAATTGAAATCAATATATTTTAAAATGTAGAAAACATGCACAAATATTTAAATAAATGGTATTCTATTATTGTTTAACAGTGTGATTGATTATGCTATTAATCATGATTTTTTTAAATCATTTGACAGCCCTAGTATAAAGCCCACAGTGGCTTTCTGTGAAGAAATGGGACTAATGTCTCAGAGGAGATGGACTAGCAATGTGAGGCTCCCAGTCTGGTGAGGGTGGGATCTCCTGGTGCTCAATGGGATTGGGGAGGCCTCAGGAGGCAGAAAGGCTCTTGTGTGAGGGGAGGAGGAGTAGGGAAGGACACATAGCTTCTGCTGTGAGACAGTGAACAAGGGGTGTGTGGGGCAGTGGGTTGAAATATTACAATTTATAAAGACTTTTTAAAGAATATTTGACAAGTTATTGACCACATTAAATGTGTTAACAGGTTGGTTATTGTGTTAGGGGAAGGGAGAATGATTAAGACTCCATTTAATACACCTGCCTTCTCTCAAATAGGATATCTGGGTTTTCTTTGCAGGTGTTCCGGAAGGACCTCATTAGTGCCATGAAACTCCCAGACTCTCACCATGTTAACCCTGATGAATATTACCTCTTTGCGGACACATGGAAACAAGAATGGGAAAAGGGTGTTCAGGTCCCAGCCAGTCCCGACACGATTCCACAGCCTTCTCTCAGGTAATTAGTCTTAAACACTGAATGTGCTTGGTACTGGACAAAACATAAAATGAGTCTGTCTCAAGGATTTACAATCTAATTGCAGCTAATGCTTGCTTGTTTTGTATACTTAAACCTGTTGTACAACTGCCTCCCAAGTCCAAAAATCTTTTAAAATTAAAATATTATGTATTTGGAGACGTCAGTGGTACTTGGGGCTGGGAGGCAGATCTGAACTGAAGGCAGAAAGCAAACATGCACTACTCATAACTAGGATCAAACTGAAAAACAAAAAGAAAAATGCTTTCTTTGAGCATTTGGTGCACTGCATAAAATGGTCATCTAACTTCTTGTGACCAATCAAATACAATTCCAAACAGTATTCTGTTGCATCGGTTATATTACATAAATCTACCCATAAAAACAGGACAACATAAATTGTAATAATGCAGCAAACACTTAATCCACCTCAGACGGGATCTAGTTTCCAGCAGTGACTGATATCTGTCAAAGCTTCAGAGGACAGTAAGAACATCCTAGAATCATTTTGGGGGGGCATGAGCATCCTTCCTAGCCATCTCCAGTAACCTGTTTCTGCCCTGACATAAGCGGCTGAGAACTTTCACTGTAAAATAAATATATTACAGTCAAAATGTGTATATAGATATAGATGGAAATGCTATTCATTCTCCTAAACTCTCTACCACCTCATTTTCCTTCTATTTTCCAGTCTAATGCTCTTGATCCTGCAATTAGTTTTGCATTGGTGGACCTCTGTGCACTAGCAGAGCCTCTTTGACTTTGGGGCTTAAATAATTAGTCTTCAGTAATAACTTGTGAGCCCCTCCAAGAAGACCTCTAACCACTTCCCCTTTTTGAAATGTGATGACTGACACTTTGGGGATCACCCAGACCAGTAAGGGATTCTGTCACCACCTGCCCTGTAACCTGGGGTCTTTTATGCAGTATCTCTGGTTCAGATCTCTGACACCAGTAGCCAACCCACAAGCAGAAAGTCTCACCCTGCTCTCTCAGCCTAGTTATCCTTGCAAGGTGATACCAACAGCCCTTGCAGTCTCAAGTCTCCCCAAATCCATTCTCTGAGTTTTTAAGTACCAGACAATCAGACTGGTCCCCTCTGGTTTGTCACCTCCGAAGGCATGAAACTAGACCCCCGCCCAGATACCAGCTTTCTTTGGCATACACATTCTGTGTAGTTTGCACAACAGAGACCTACTTGAGGTATAAATAAACCAACAGTTTATTTAATAGAAAAAAACACCGATTCAAAGATAAAATAGTAAGGGAAAGTGAACATAAAGATGCAACCTCAGGCTTTATTCTTCCCTTTTAGATAAAACAATACAAGTTACTTGTCACCTTCTATCAGGGATCTACAACCCATCCTGGACAATGATCCCACACTTTCACAGGCCTTGGGTGGCAGGCCAGTCCTCGCCCACAGACAACCTGCCAACCTGAAGCATATTCTCACCAGCAACTGCACACCGCACCATAGTAACTCTAGCTCAGGAACCAATCCATGCAACAAACCTCGATGCCAACTCTGCCCACATATCTACACCAGCAACACCATCACAGGACCTAACCAGATCAGCCACACCATCACCGGTTCATCCACCTGCACGTCCACCAATGTAATATATGCCATCATATGCCAGCAATGCCCCTCTGCTATGTACATCGGCCAAACTGGACAGTCTCTAAGGAAAAGGATAAATGGACACAAATCAGACATTAGGAATGGCAATATACAAAAACCTGTAGGAGAACACTTCAACCTCCCTGGCCACACAATAGCAGATCTTAAGGTGGCCATCCTGCAGCAAAAAAACTTTAGGACAAGACTTCTAAGAGAAACTGCTGAGCTCCAGTTCATCTGCAAATTTGACACCATCAGCTCAGGATTAAACAAAGACTGTGAATGGCTTGCCAACTACAGAACCAGTTTCTCCTCCCTTGGTCTTCACACCTCAACTGCTAGAACAGGGCCTCATCCTCCCTGATTGATCTAACCTCGTTATCTCTAGCTTGCTTCTTGCTTGCATATATAAACCTGCCCCTGGAAATTTCCACTACTTGCATCCGAAGAAGTGGGTATTCACCCACGAAAGCTCATGCTGCAAAACGTCTGTTAGTCTATAAGGTGCCACAGGATTCTTTGCTGCTTCTACAGAACCAGACTAACACGGCTACCCCTCTGATACTTGACACCTTCTAACAGCTTTCCAGTGTACCCCCAGCTATAGGGGGAGATTCAGCATTCATGGACAGCGTCCCACTTAGACTATCCAGTTTCTGGATAAAAACTCAGTTCCAAGCCTGCTTTTAAAAGGCTTTTTTTTTTTCCCCCCCTCTCTCTCTTTGACCACAGTGACTTCATGGTTCAGGTTAAGATTTTGTCTGGTTATTTTTAGGAAAAGTTATGGACAGGTCATGGGCAGTAAACAAGAATTCATGGAAGCCGCAGCCCCCCGACCCAGGGAGGTGGACAGCTGGAGTCCTGAAGTCACAGAGGTCACAAATAATCACGGAATCTGTGACCTCTGTGACAACTCGTAGCCTTATGTATGGTTATTCAGGGTGGGGGAACCCCCTCTTGACTTGGTATCCTGGGGGTGGGATGTCTCAGTATTTTCTCATGAAGTCTAATGGTACATCATTGTGTTTTCCTGGGCTGGACAGTGGACTGGTTACGTGAAACAGGATTCAAGTAAACACTGGCTTGGGAGGGGCCCTCCCTGCTTGACTGCTCACTGCCCTGCTGTGAAGTGTAGCTGAAGTTGTAGTACAGTTTGAACACAGTTTTGGTATACATAAATACATAGATTCTTAACCATAGTTTATATACATATCTCATAATGACCATCACATTCAGAACATTACAAGCTTTCATAAGATCTTACTCAGTATACTTTTGTAGTACAATAATACAGTATGCAATCAGTTGGTTCAACTGCTCATTCCAACTGGAATGTAATATTTGAGATGGAGATATGCAAATAAAAGTGAATTTTGACATAGTTCAAAATTTTCAACATTTTAAGAACCAATAGGTGAGATTTTCAAAAAAGCCTAAGTAATTTCAGAGCACAAGTTCCACTGAAGTCAGTAGGACTTGTGTTCTCAAGTCACTTAAGCACTTTCAAAAATCCTACTTTTAGGTGCCTAAATTTAGGTTTTTGACCATAATTTCATTTTAATGCAGCACAGTTGAGTGTCCTAATTCTGTTTTGTTTTTAACTCTTTAGCTGAATATAATCTCTTTACTGAAGTACTATGAAAATCAATTAATTCAGAATCCATCAGTAAGAAACATTTCTTGTTCTGTATTATGTATGGTCTTTACTATTTAGTTAAATTTAATCCATCTGTCTGCTCAGTTCCTCAGGCTGAGTAGAGTTGTTACACTTCTGTGTAGTTTAGTTTCTTGTCAGCCTTCTCTTTCTTACCACCTAACCTCACCTCAAGATAGCTGCTGCGAAGATTAGGAAAGGGTAAACTCTTCTGACCTTAAACAAACACTGTTGTTGATGGTGTGGTTTGTGCTTTTTTAAATTAACCAGGGATGGATGAAAAATATCGATGCTAAGTCCACACTAGAAAAGATTTGCCAGTATAGTTGTGCTGGCAAACCCTCCTAGTGTAGGCATGGTCTATACCAGGGGTCCCCAATCCCCGGGCAGCGGACCGGTACCAGTCCATGGCCTGTTAGGAACCGGGCCGCGAACCGAGCCTTAACACATCAAGCGGCGTGTCTCCAGCGGGGCCCCTGAGCCCCGCCCCCTCAGAGCCGCGTGGTGAGGGGGCGGGGCTGCGATCTCCGGGCTGAGCTCAGCTGCCTCAGCTCGGCGTGGAGCTCCCAGCCCCGCCCCCTCCCCACGTGGCTCTGAGCGGGACGGAGCTCAGGCCCCGCCGGAGACATGCTGCAGCTGTTCAGCGAGGCGCTGAGGCTCCAGGTGAGGAGGGAGCTGGGGGTAAGAGGCTGGGGCCGGGGGGTTGGCTAAGGGGCAGGGAGTCCTGGGGACAGTCAGGGCACAGGGAGGGGGTGGAGGTTGGGGGCTGTCAGGGGCAGGGAATGGGGGTTGGATTGTGGGCGTTCGGGGGGGTGGATAGGGGTTGGGGCAGACAGGGAGCAGGGGTGGGGTCCCTGGGTGGTGGTGGGGGGGGGGGTCTCTGGGGGATGGTGAGGGGACAAGGAGCAGGATGGGTCGGGGATTCTGAGGGGGGCGGGCAGTCGGGGGGGCAGGAAGTGGGTGGGGGTCAGATAGGGAGCAGGGCCAGGCTGTTTGGGAGGCACAGCCTTCCCTACCCTAAAGCTCATTCAGCAGTTTGAGGCTTGCAGAAGAGCCAAGCTGTTAGCTTTCCATTAGGGCTACCATCCCTTTCACTTCTCAAATGCCAAATTATAGTCTATATGTAATTTCAGTGCTATAGGGAGATTTATGTCAGGGGAGGGTAGCTTCATTTAAAATTAGCCACTGGGGGGAAGGATCACATGAGACGAGCATTATCCTTCCCAACCCTACCAAGGGAGACCCCCCTCCCCTGCATTCCCTGAGGCTTCAGAGGGGTTAATTCAGTGGTTCTCAAACTTTTGTCCTGGTGACCCTTTCACATAGCAAACCTCTGATGCGACCCCCGCCTTTATAAATTGAAAACTCTTTTTTATATATTTAACACTACTTATAAATGCTGGAGGCAAAGCGGGGTTTGAGGTGGAGGCTGACGGCTCACGACCCCCAGTAATAACCTCGTGACCCCCTGAGGGGTCCTGGCCTCCAGTTTGAGAACCCCTGGATTAATTTAATTTTAGCACCCTGTGTCCATTCACATGCATGTGCTATTTTGAGCATTTCAGTTTTGACAACATAGGCTCATCCCATATTCTGGAACAAGCTCAAATGCTCACTTCATGGAGTATGTACATAAGCTATAGTAAAGAAAAACCCAAAGTAACCGTCTCCAGTTTGTGAGGGACCACATGGAGCCAGTCTCTAGGAAACAGATAAATGCATGACGATTAAGTCCATTAATGGCTATTAGCCAGGATGGGTAAGGAATGGTGTTCCTAGCCTCTGTTTTTCAGAGAGTGGAGATGGATGGCAGGAGCGAGATCACTTGATCATTACCTGATAGGTTCACTCCCTCTGGGGCACTTGGCATTGGCCATTGTCAGTAGACAGGATACTGGGCAGAATGGCCTTTGGTTTGACCCAGTATGGCTGTTCTTATGTTCTAACCTAAATGAACCCAAAGTTATGGAGACAGATATGAGTCAAGGAAGCCAGCAGAGTATCAGAAACCTGGAAAAATCTCTGCCTGGATGGGCTCAGGTGTTTGGTTACAAGCTGAGGTGGTTCAAAAGTTTTGGATTTTTTTTTAAGCAGATTTTTTTTATTGTTTAAAGAAACAATCAAATACAGCAAGCAGCAAATATTGTCCGTGATTTTTTTCTGCTTTTTAAAAAGCCCTAGTTTTCAATCCAGAAAAAGTTTTGATGGAAAATATTTGTCCAACCCTTTTAATGAGCTTTAGTGCCTCTTAGCACTAACTGATGCTGAGAACCAGTGATATCTTGTAAAGAAGTTTTCTCAAAACTGGGTTTGTGCCGAAATGCGGAAGGTTTATTTTTCCCAGGGACGCCTGTGGAAGGGAGCAAGTGGGGCAATTTGCCGTGGGCCCCGCAAGGGCCCCCAGGAGAATATAGTATTGCAATTTTTTTATAGAAGGGGCACCCAAAATTTCTTTGCCCCAGGCCTCCTGAATTCTCTGGGCAGCCCTGCTCCCCGTCGCTCGCATTACTGCCTGAGCTCCGCCTTCTGTCAGATGTTAGATTCTCATAGGAGCGCGAACCCTACTGTAAACTGTGCATGCGATGGAGGGAGTTTTGCACTCCTTATGAGAATCTAATGCCTGATGATCTGAGGTGGAGCTGAGGCCATGATGCTAGCGCTGAGGAGCGGCTGCAAAAACAGATTACATTAGCAGAGATTTCACTGCACAGAGACCATAATAAATCAATCGCTTGCAGATTAATATCAGAACCCTATCAGTGAGTGGCAAGTGACAATTAAGCTGCATCTGGTGGCAGGCTTTATAGTGGCAAGTGAGTTGATGTACTTCAATTGTACAGCTGCATCTGGTGGCAGGCTTTAAGTCAGAATCCGACACTTATATTAGTCCGCACGTGGCCCGCCCATTATTTTATTTACCACTTCCATCCGTGCCTCTTTCCCGCACAGTTTTGGTAAGCCCACAAGCTAACCCTGGCCAAAATGAGTAAAAAACAAACGTCGCTGCAAAGCTTCTTTGAAAAGGGGGAAAGACCCAATGATGAGACAGCAGAAGACTCTAAGACGGCCAACAAAAAGAAAGCTGCATTTAAAAGAAAATACCAAGAGTCCTACTTAAATTACGGGTTCATTGCAACAGGTGACTCACATTCTCCACGCCCGCTTTGTATAATATGTGGTGACCGGCTATCCAACGAAGCCATGAAACCTTCAAAATTGCTTCGTCACATGGAGACCAAGCACCCTGCATTAAAAGACAAGCCTTTGGAGTTTTTCAAAAGAAAAAAACGTGAACACGAAGAACAGAAGCAATTACTGAAGGCCACCACTTCATCAAATGTGTCTGCACTGAAAGCATCATTCTTAGTGGCTAACCGCATTGCTAAAGCTAAGAAGCCCTTTACTATTGGTGAAGAGTTGATCCTGCCTGCTGCTAAGGACATTTGTCGTGAACTTTTAGGAGAGGCTGTAGTTCAAAAGGTGGCACGTGTTCCTCTTTCGGCTAGCACCATAACTAGACGAATTGATGAAATAGCAGAGGATATTGAGGCACAATTGTTAGAGAGGGTGAATGAGTCACCGTGGTACGCAATCCAGGTTGACGAGTCTACCGATGTTGACAACAAGGCAACAATGCTTGTTTTTGTGCGATATATTTTTCAGGAGGATGTGCATGAGGATATGTTATGTGCACTTTTGTTGCCAACCAACACCACAGCTGCAGAACTATTCAAGTCTTTGAATGATTACATGTCAGGAAAACTGAATTGGTCATTTTGTGTCTCTATATGCACGGACGGAGCAGCTGCCATGACTGGGCGGCTTTCTGGTTTCACTACTCGGGTCAAGGAGGTCGCTTCTGAATGTGAGTCTACGCACTGTCATCCATAGAGAAATGCTAGCTAGCCGAAAAATGTCATCTGAACTTAACAAAGTTTTGCAGGATGTGATTAAAATTATCAACCACATTAAAGTACATGCCCTTAACTCACATCTGTTCGCGCAGCTCTGTGAGGAGATGGACGCAGAGCACATACGTCTTCTCTTATACACAGAAGTGAGATGGCTTTCTAAAGGTAGATCACTGGCCAGAGTTTTTGAGTTACGAGAGCCGCTCCAGAGATTTCTTTTAGAAAAACAGTCACCACGGGCAGCGCACTTCAGTGACACAGAATGGGTCATAAAACTTGCTTACTTGTGTGACATATTCAACTGCTCAACGGACTCGATCTGTCACTTCAGGGGAAAACGACAACTGTGTTCAAGTCGGCAGATAAAGTGGCTGCATTCAAAGCCAAACTAGAATTTTGGGGGCGACGAGTGAACATTGGGATTTTTGACATGTTTCAAACATTAGCAGAGATTTTGAAAGAGACTGAGCCAGGGCCGCCTTTTTCCCAGCTGGTGCATGATCACCTATCTCAGCTTTCAAAAGAGTTTGAGCATTACTTCCCAACCACAAAAGACCCCCAAACTGGGAAGGAATGGATCCGCGACCCATTTGTGAATAAGCCAGGTGAATCGACTTTATCCGTGCTAGAAGAGGATCAACTGCTTGAGATCACAAATGACGGTGGCCTTAAAAGTATGTTTGAGACGACTTCAAATCTCCATACGTTCTGGATTAAAGTCAAGGCGGAATATCCTGAGATTTCCACAAAAGCACTGAAAAGCTTACTTCCATTTTCAACATCCTATCTTTGTGAAGCAGGGTCTTCTGCAGTGATAGCAACCAAAACGAGATTACGGAGTAGACTGGACATAAGCAACACACTTCGGGTGTCACTGTCTCCCATCACCCCCAGATGGGACCGTCTAGTTGCAGGGAAACAAGCTCAGGGCTCCCACTAATTCTGCATTATGGTCAGTTGTATAATTATTTCATTATATATTACAATAATAATAGAAATAAAAGTACAAAAATAAATGTAATGCGCTTGAATCGTCCGAAAACCATCCCACAGGTCCGCGGAAATTTTTTTTTCTACGAAACCGGTCCCTGGTGCCAAAAAGGTTGGGGACCGCTGGTCTATACTACCAGAAAAATGCTTTTACTAGTATAGTTTATACTTGCTCCTGTGCTAAACAAGTGCTTTTGACAACATAGTTTATCTTGGTATAACTGTATTTAGCTAGGGCTTTTGCGAGTACAGAAATGTAAAAAAACAAAACAAAAAAACCCCCCACTCCTAACTGGAGCTATTATACCATAGCAGTTTCTAGAAAAAGGAGGAGGGGGGAAAGAAACAGCACACTGAGGCCTGGTCTACACTAGGCGTTTAAATCGGTTTTACGAGCGTAAAACCGATTTAACGCCACAACCGTCCACACTAGGAGGCACCATATATCGATTTTAATGGCTCTTTAAACCGGTTTCTGTACTCCTCATTAACGAGAGGAGTAACGCTAGTATCGGTATTAACATATCGGATTAGGGTTAGTGTGGACGCTGATCGACGGTATTGGCCTCCGGGAGCTATCCCACAGTGCACCACTGACCGCTCTGGACAGCAATCTGAGCTCGGATGCAGTGGCCAGGTAGACAGGAAAAGCCCCGCGAACTTTTGAATATTTCCTGTTTGCCTAGCGTGGAGCTCCGATCAGCACGGGTGGCGATGCAGTTAAAAATCAAAATAAAGAAAGAGCTCCCGCATGGACCATGCGGATGTGATCGCTGTAAGGGCAGGCAAATCTGTTCTATCAGCGCTCCGTTACAGAAGACGAAATTCAAAATCATTTTTAAAAATCTCCAGACAGACGCCATAGCAGGGCTCAGCGCACTGCTGCGTGACAAACGTAACTGAAAGCCCAAGAATCAATTGGACGCTAATGGACTGGAGGACTCAAGCTAGACCTCAGGTCCTGCAGTCGCCGTAAAGTATTTGCATTCTTGGCTGAGCTCCAAATGCTTCTAGGGTCAAACACAGTGTCCGCGGTGGGTCAGGGCATAGCTCGGCAATTTACGCACCCCCCTACCCACCCCAGAAGTGAAAGGGAAAACAATCCTCTCTTGACTCTTTAACATGTCACCCTATCTTTACTGAATGCTGCAGATAGACCCGATGCTGCAGCACTCAACACCAACATCCTTGCTTCGCCCCGCCATGGGTGGCTGATGGTGCAATACGACTGGTACCCGTCCTCATCATCAGCCTATTGGCAAAAGGGGCAGTGCAAAAGGACTGGTAACCATGATGACCAGCATCTGTTAGGTCGATCAAGGGTGCCTGGTCCTAATTTTTCATGGTAGATGGTGCAATATGGCTGATAACCATCATCGTCATAGAAACAGGGGGCTGAGCTCCATCAGCCCCCACCCTTCATGTGTAAAGAAAAGATTCAAGTGCCCCTGAACTAGCAGAGGGATGCTGGGCTCCTCTCCTACACACTCCTTACTGTCCTGTCTGGACTATCATAGCAGCTGGAGGCTGCCTTCCACTCATATCTCACTAACAAATCACTGTGTCTTATTCCTGCATTCTTTATTACTTCATCACACAAGTGGGGGGACAATGCTATGGAAGGCTGAGGGAAGAACGGAATCAACAGGTGGGGTTGTTGCAGGAGCACCCCCTGTGAATAGCATACAGCTCATAATTTCTGCAGGATCTGACACAGAGCAGCTGTGCTCTCTGGTTCTCTGATACAGTGGTTCTCTAGTACACTTGCCCATATTCTAGGCAGGACTAGGGGACTTGCCCATATTCTAGGGGACTTGCCCATATTCTAGGCAGGACTGATTCTATTTTTAGATACCAAAAAGGAGGGATTGACTCAGGGAGTCATTCCCAATTTTGGCTTTTGCGCCCCTGGCTAAGAGCAGCCAGGGGCACTTATGACAGCAGCAAATGGAACAGTGCAAAAGGACTGGTAGCCACAATCATCTTATTACCAATTTATGGTATGGTAGATGGTGCAATATGGCTGATAACCATCCCTGCTATCATGCAAAAGCAAAAGCATGCTGCTGTGTAGCGCTGCTGAATCGCCTCTGTGAGCGGCATCTAGTCCACATACGGTGACAGTCACAAAAGGCTACACAGGCTCCATGATTGCCATGCTATGGCATCTGCCAGGGCAATCCAGGGAAAAAAGGCATGAAATGCTTGTCTGCCGTTGCTTTCCCAGCGGAAGGAGTGACTGACGACATTTACCCAGAACCACCTGCGACAATGAATTTCTCAACCCGGAAATTCAAAGGGGCGGGGGAGGGGAGGCGGGGGAGGCTGCGGGAACTATGGGATAGCTACGGAGTAGCTACCCACAGTGCAATGCTCCAGAAATCGACGCTAGCCTCGGACCGTGGACGCACACCACCGATTTAATGTGTTTAGTGTGGCCACGCACACTCGATTTTATAAAATCTGTTTTACAAAACCGGTTTATGCAAATTCGGAATAGTCCCGTAGTGTAGACGTACCCTGAGGAGGAGAAGCAACAGAAAGGGCAGGAAAACAGTACTTGTGCAAACACTGGTAACTCACGTTGCCCAATAAGAATTGTCGGTCATCAGAGTTCAGAGAAATAACCCAAATATCTATTTTGATAATTTGCTAGACTACCACATAAATGTACTCTCCTCCTTTCACAAAAATGTTCTTCTTTTGGCTTGCCTAAGTCTACCAAGCACAATGCATTTCACATATGGAAGTGTTCAGTTTCCCACTGCAGCCCTTTCATGTGTAGACCCTCTTGCATTAAATACAGAGAGAAACTGACTTTGTGTCTAAGATTAGTTTTTCCTTTCACATAAGGCACTTTACAGTGGGACAAAGGGCTTCATTACTGAAGCATCTGGTGGGACTAAAGGACCCATAGGTCAACATTCTCCCTCGCTACCTGGTTATTTTAGCTATGTTCTTTCTCCTTCAGTGTCCACTTAGCAACAGAATTCTTCTTACATACCCAAAATAATACTATAAGCATTGGCTTTTATAAGGTGTCGTTTGAAAAAATATAAATAGGAACTATTTATCTAAAATGTGGAGCATGCATCTGTTTTCTCCCCCTTCCATTGCCAAACAAAATTCTATTGAAAGACCAGTTATCTGCTAGATTATCAATCAGTCTAATTGTCATGAAGACTTAATATTACAGTTTAGAAGAAGGCTTGAACAAAGGAGAAGTACATAAAATTTCAATAATGTATTCTACAATTTCATAAACAATTCCAAAATGGTCCAGTTGAAGGCATATGTTTGTCAAATTTCAAAATTTAATTAAAAATTAAAATTGATTTTGATTTCAAATTAAGACCATATTAAAAAAAAAATTGGAGATATACCAATCTCCTAGAACTGGAAAGGACCTTGAAAGGTTATCGAGTCCAACCCCCTGCCTTCATTAGCAGGACCAAATACTGATTTTTGCCCCAGATTCCTAAGTGGCCTCCTCAAGGATTGAACTCACAACCCTGGGTTTAGCAGGCCAATGCTCAAACCACTGAGCTATCCCACTGTATTATATAATTTATATAAATATATACAGTATTATATAATTTAGAAAACTATTCAACATACAGAATGAATCTTGCTCTTTTTTTTTTTCCAATAACTTTTCATGTATGGAAGCGACATTTACAAAGTAGTCTTGAAACATGAGTTGTCTGGTCAATACGGTACGATCTAAAGACTTTCTGATAACCAATCCTCTAGTTCATGAGGGCTCAGTAGGAACCAAAACTCCACTTGTTAGCTAGTGACCTTAACAGAGTTCCAGAACAGACTTTTTCATTGCAAAACCACCACCCTGGTGCTCTTGTCAGTCATTGAGCCATTGGATGTCAATGGAAACGGAGGGCATTTTGCACCTGATACCAGACACTTAACATCTTGCAGAATTATAGCTAACCATGCCATTTCTCTTAATTTTACATTTAGGGTTGTAGCAGAAAAGGTGAAGGAAGTACTGTATACGCGACCTAGGAAGTACATCCATTGTTCCAGCCAAGAGCCTACAGAACCTGGTTACATCAATATTCTAGAACTGGCAGAATCTGTGTGTCGCTATGACTTGGATGACATGGATATCTTTTGGCTTCAAGAATTAAATGAGGAACTTACAGAAATGGGTAACTTTACAATACAATTTAATTATTAAAAATGTTGGGAATTCAGTAAATGGTCTTGGGTATTTGTAGAGATGAGTTTAGAAGAAAAATGTTAGGGAAAAATAACTTTAGAATTCTGTCAAGAAAGCGTTTACAGAAGTCATTTGCTACATTAGCTTAATTTGAAAGATTTACAAATTGTGGCTAAGAACTTTTTTCTTCATATCCTTCATGATTACATGCAGCTTTTGCAGACTCAAAACAAATATCAAGTGGGTTAGAAACCATTTTTTAAGTCCCTAAAACTTGAAATTCCCCTTGTGTATAAGAAAAAAGCTTGTATTTTCATTCCTTATAAATATGCACAGTATCTCTACAAAATGTGTACTTGTAGTTTGACTTTGAGGAAGAGACAGTCTCTGCCTCCTGGAGCTTGCATTCTAAATACAAAACACTCAGGATGTTGTGACAATGTGATCTTAGCATGGCAGAGCCTTTTAAAACAGGCTTCTCTTACAGTGGATTTACATTAATCTGAGTGGACCAAGTGTGTTTGTTGTTTAAGGAAGAATGTGAATGAAGACAGGGTGATATGGACAAAACCCAGATTTGTACATAACTGCTTGATAGCGTATTCATTTACCATTTTATTAAAAATGAATTTTTCCCAGCCATCATGCTAATCACTCTGGCAGTATACTAGATGTGTTGGTTTTGGAATATTTTGTGAGATTTTATAGCAAGATATAAATTTTCTTTGATAGAAAATTACTCTTGGGAGCAAATGACTTTTTTTGAAAAGTACAGTGTACCACATGGCATTGTTGCGGTTTCTCTTCCACATGTTGCTCTAGTTGTGGTCTTAAAGAAAAGTTACTGTAGTTCAGCTTTTTCTCCAAGATTTGGTTTGTTTATTATTTTGTTGTAGTTTTGAAGTTAGCCAGTGAACTTTATTAAACCAAATGTAACTAGTGGAGAATAAACATTTTGTAAATAAACATTTTGTGTCAGGATTTACATAAAGATGAAAAAGTGGGCTCTGTTTCCTTTATTAGTTGATAGAAGTGTATTTCTCTTTTGTGTTTTCCTGTGTCCTATCTTTACTCATAGATTGTATATGCATTCTAATCCCTTCCCCTCTTGCAGGATGTGGGCCCCTTGATGAGAACACAATGGAGAAGACAGTAGAAGTCCTGGAACGGCAATGTCATGAGAATATGAACCATGCTATTGAAACTGAGGAAGGGCTGGGCATAGAATACGATGAAAATGTGATCTGTGACGTGTGCCGGTCCCCTGACAGTGAAGATGGGAATGATATGGTGTTTTGTGACAAGTGTAATGTTTGTGTCCATCAGGTTTGTGTTAGAGATGTTGAAATTGTTTGTTTCTGGGTGTGTAATTTGAACGAGCTTTAAATAGCCGTTTGGAGGGCTTTTAAGATCTTCTAGGCATGGAGATTGCTACTGCTTGAAGGTCGACTTTTGTATTCCTACAAATAGACTTGATTATGCTGTCTAGCACAATGAATATCGAAGTCATGTGGTCTGAGGACAGGGGGAATGCAGGTCTAATCCCAGCTCTGGCAAGCACTTCTCTGTGGCCCAGCGCAAATTCTTTTCCCCATCTTTAAAATGATAGTTTCCAACGTCAGAGGTATATTGTAAGGATGAATTAGTATTTTAAGGTGCTTTGAAGGTAGAAAGATGCTAAGAACTATAGAGCCTTCATTAAGGAACTGACTGGGGTTTTCCATCCTTGTTTGGCCAGGTAATTGGGGCCAGAACCTGACTGCTTAAAGCGGGGCATCTAAGCCAAATTTAGGCACCTAAAGTAAGTGGACTGATTTTTTCAAAAGTGTTAGCAAGCTTGTTCCAGGTGCCTGTTAGCCAGGGATATTTCTTATTATGACATTGCAAACATTAATTTGATCTTGAAACTGGATGAGTTCAGTGGGGCACCACATAAATACAGGGATTCCTACTCGTAGAACAGACTGCAGGGTTCTGATTTCTACAGAGTCCTTCTTTGGAAAAGATGATGCTGTAAATTTTTTTGAAATTAGACTAAGACTTTTCATATTTTGTGACAATTATAATTGAACACTCAGTGAACATAACTTACATAGGCCTCTTAAAATCATTCATTGTTGTGCTGGACATTAGTGTTAGTGGGATTAGCCTAGTAACTGTTATCAAGTTTTTTCCCCAGTGTGTTTTTTATTTTTTTTTGTGGTGGTTTATTTTTTTTTTGGTACCTCTAACTTAGCAAAGCTCTGAGTGAATGCATTGACTTTGTTAGTCACCACATTCACAGACTCCAGTGGTGTAATATAGCATCTTTTGTAGTTTACCCGTCTAGATAGCACAAAGAAAAATGTAACAGTTTCTTTAGTTTATTGCATTAACAAAAAAACCTAAAGTCACTTTTCAAAAAGTCAGTTTTTCTTACCCCAGGTCTACACTACACACTTACATTGGTATAACTGCATCACACAGGGCGATGCAGTTATATCAACCTAACTCCCAGTGTAGACAGTGCTATATCTACAGCAAACATAGCTACCGCCTCTCAGGGAGGTGGCTTAACAATGCCGATGGGAGATGCTCTCCCATTGGTGTAGTAGCGTCTTCACTAAAGCGCTTCAGCTGTGCCAATGCAGCTTTAAGTATAGACCTTCACTTAGTTTAGGCTTCCCAGAGTAGGAAATGAAGGCATTAACTAGAAAATGCTGAATCAAAGGAATTTGAAATTGGACTTAAGCTACTAAAGCTGTTGTAAACTGAGTCGTAGTAGCAGTAAAAATCTAAGTGTGAACTTAACATAAGAATGGCCATACAGGGTCAGACCAAAGGTCCATCTAGCCCAGTATCCTGTCTTCTGACAGTGGCCAATGCCAGGTGCCCCAGAGGGAATGAACAGAACAGGTAATCATCATTCCCAGCTTCTGGCAAATAGAGGTTAGGGACACCATCCCGGACTGTCCTGGCTAATAGCCATTGATGGACCTGCAGGAACTTACCTAGTTCTTTTCTGAATCCTGTTACAAACTTGGCCTTCACAGCATCCTCTGGCAAAGAGTTCCACAGGTTGACTGTGCATTGTGGGAAGCATTGCTTCCTTTTGTTTGTTTTAAACCTGCCTATTAATTTCATTGGGTGACCTCTACTTTTTGTGTTATAAGGAGTAAATATCACTTCCTTATTTACTTTTTCCACACCAGTCATGATTTTACAGACCTCTCTCATGTCCCCTCCTTAGTTGTCTCTTTTCCAAGATGAACAGTCCCAGTCTTATTAATCTCTCCTCATATGAAAGCTGTTCCATTCCCCTAATTTTTGTTGCCTCGTTCTGTACCTTTTCCTATTCCAACTTAAAATATCACATAAAATGAAAAGCTGACTTGCTAAATCATTTCTTAGGCAAGAGCTCCCTCTATTGAGTTTTTTTTAAAAAGTACTGTTACATTTTTTTGATCTTGCCACTCAGATTTTTTTTTTAAATGTTTACAGTGTTGAGAGAGAGTTTGATTTTGGTGCTTATTATAAGTATTCTGACAGATTCAAAAGAATTTTGTCTTCCTCATTTTGCTGCTCTTTGTATTCTTATGCTTAATTTTGATACTGAAATCTTGCAGTCAAAAAGCCAGCATGAGAATATGCATTTTTTCAGAACAATAAGGATAGACTTTCTCATAAGGGAATATTTTAAAAATCTGGATTTTTATCTAACGGGAAAATGTCTACTACAACTTTAATAGTCCAGATTGGAAAATTCACTTTCCGTAGCCACTGTATCTCAGCATCCTTGCAGGTATTATTTTGTTACTGTATGTTCTATCTAATGCCTAAGTGTATGTGTGATATTCCTGAGATGAGCTGAGTTGCTGTGTGAACTTAGAATTTTCAGATGTTTCTGTGATTATAATTTGAGATGTCAACATGTGTATTGCATTAGTCTAGAAACACTAACTCTGTGAAGTCTATTGAGTGCCTTGAGGCACTAGAATCCTTAGGGTTGGTTGACATTTGGGGGAATTAAATTAAAAACAAAAAATCTATCAGTAGTGTTGCGGGCCCTAGTGTAGACAGGCTTCTGCTTCTTTAAGCTCTGTGTCCTCTAGTGCTCCTCAGAGAATCTCTAATAAATTGAGTTTTAAAACCGTAGCTGCAGCTTGGCCCATCTAAAAGTAGGGCTTTCGACATTGCTAACCCTAAAGCAGACATGGTAGAAAACTTCTGACAAACATCTATTAATAAACAGGACCTTAGAGTAGCCATGTGGAATCAGACATTTGTGGAAACTAGTAGTTTGAGACTTTCAGCACATATATATATTAAAAATGAGTATCAGGATATCTATTTCCATTTCTCAAACTTTGGAAAGCATGCATTCCTCAGAGCCGGAAATGGTGGACACAGAGAAGATTCTAAGATGTTTCCACAATTTTTGCTACACTCTGTAATACTTGAAAAATTCTAAGCTTCCATTTAGGGGAAAAAAGCTATTTCAGTTGGCAGGATACAACCAACATAGTTATGCACTGTTGTTGTAATCCAACCTGACACAAAACAATCTCCAGCCAAACAGCTGTAACAAAGGTGTGAAGATGGGGGGAACCCTCAGTGACCTTCAAAACATATACCTGGAACCATTGTAAATGGTATTATTAATCACAGGAAATTGCTATTTTTTTCCATATAATTTTTTAAAAATTAATTTCGATTAAATATCCAGAGCTACCATTGTAGAAAGACAAATGCAAAAGTAAGCATCCTTCAGCACCATGTTTTACATGTTGTGTATATTTTAACATAAATTTTACAAAGAAAAGGGAAAATAATTTGTTGTAGGCACCATAACTTTTGCATCCCCTGACTTTGTTTTAACTGTAATCGTAACTTTTTATGGAGAGATTATCAAAGATACAAAGGACAGTTAGTGCCCACCTTTTATTGGCTTTCAATGGTAGTTGGGTACCCAACTGCTCTCTCTGCCTCTGAAAGCCACCCACCCCATTACATTTAACATTTAATTTGTATCCATTCTGATTGGTGTTTTTTTATAAGGAGGTACTAATTACATCCAAGAGAAAGTGTTGTTGTGTTTGGATAAGATTTGTAGAGTGTAATTTTTAAAAAATATAATAGTCATTGATGTAAGCCTCTGATATTGTCTCACCTATACGCTGAAGCAGAGAGAATTTTCCTTTGTCCCAAGGCATGTTACGGAATCTTAAAGGTTCCCGAAGGCAGCTGGCTGTGTCGCACTTGTGTTCTGGGAATACATCCTCAGTGTCTCCTGTGTCCAAAGAGAGGAGGTGCCATGAAAGCTACTAGGACAGGGACCAAGTGGGCACATGTGAGCTGTGCCCTCTGGATTCCAGAGGTAAAACTAATTTATGTACCTTTTTTACACATTCTTTTTCTCATCATTATCCTTACCGCTTACTGTGCCTCATCTTAATGTTGAGTTAAGGGGATAATATAGTATTAAGTTATGTTATTCTGATGAGGTTTGCATGATTTATAAAAATTGGACTGTCCAAGTCATGTACAGCTAAGAATAGCATTCTTTTCCTTCCTTTGATTGTAGTAAGCACTTTTTGCTATGTTACAAGCATCTGAGTGACTTACATGGAAGCATTACTATTGCAAGCCATTAGTTTGTGAGGTGCCACTACAATTTATAGACAACTACTTATTTCGTTTTCCTTCCCTTTTACTTACACGCTTGACTTATTTCCTGATAAAATAGCACGTGCATCCTCAGTGTAATTAATAGATACAGAGCAACAGTTTTCATTGAGTGATTTGAATTTCTCTGTTCTCTGTTTAATATCTTTAACAGTTGCTGTGTACTTTACCTGGTTTCACAAAGTTGCATAGTGACTTAGTGATTGTTCTGAAATGAGAACATCATTGAAATTAATGCAGTATGTGCAAAGTGTATGTTCAGATCAGTGGACAGTAATTTTTAAATTCCTGTTAATGTAATTTTCTGAGAATTTCTGTATTATCTTGGTTAAAAAGAATTTAATCACTGCTAAAGTAGCTTTACAAATTCAGCCAGAGTGTAACAATGTTTTATCTTTCAAAGTAGCATCTTTCAAAGTATCCTAAATCTCTTAATGAAAGAGAAAATTAGAGCATTTATAAAATGGGCTATATAGTCAGAAATATATGTAAGGAGATGGATTATAAATCAGGAATTTCAGTAATAGGAAGGAATATAGATTTCATAATTGTAATGTGATGGGAATGACCCCAAAATTGTGGTGCTGGATGGATCGAGATTAATATTGAACCATAGGCTAAGCTCTGTGTGCATTCCTACCTGCTGGACTCTGCAGGGTCCCAAGCTCTAAACTCCTTCAAGTCCCCGCTTTCTATCACTGCTTTTCACGTTTCTTTGCCAGTTTACCAGATGCTGTAGCAATGTAGTTTGATTTTACTGGAGGTATTTATTTTCTTACTAATGTACTAAAAGGTAGAACTTTTTTTTAAATTGTCCTGATAAATGCTTCCTGCACTATTGTTGTTTGCAGGTTAGCATTGCTTGCCCAGAAAGGATGGAACCAATCACAAAAGTGTCTCACATTCCGCCAAGTCGATGGGCTTTAGTCTGTAGCTTATGCAAACTTAAAACTGGTGCTTGCATTCAGGTATGTACCAGTTCTGCAATGACTTCTATCTGTCTGAGCATGAAAAATAGAATTTGGATTTAAATAGCATTTTTCACATTCCTAATGCTCCATAATGGCAGTGACTGTTTGCAAACATGGCAGCTGCCATGCTCTTAGCAACAGCTCATTAAACAGTCTTGGACATTAGGAAACTTTTGAGCTAGAGCAGAGACTTTCAAAGTGTGTGTGAGGGGGAGTGATTATCAGGGGGTGGGAGCATGTGGACCTGACTGGGCTGAGATCAGCAGGGGGCTCTGTCTAGCAGAGGAAGGGGACAGGGCTCTGTGCAGGCTTTCTCAGCTACTGGGACCAGTCTCCTTGTCCATCTTGCTCTTTCACTGCTGCTGCAGCAGCCACCAACCGGCAGTTACCCTTCTCTGCTAAGGAGGCTGGCAGGGGACCAGAAGGGTGTCCCTGGGTAGTACTGCCCCTCCTGAGCCCATTGAAGGGCTCACAGGGTCAGGAGGGGGCTGGGTCAGTACTCACCAGATGCAGTCTTCCACTCCCTGGCTGACCCTAGCCCTTCAGTGCGGCCCTGTTCAATTCCTTTGTGTGGGGAGGAGCAAGAAAGGCACCTCCTGCCTTTGGTCTCCTGGGTACCAGGCACACCCTCCTGCCCTATCTCTTAGAAAGAGGGGGGTGTGCATGGACCTGAATCTCCGAAGAGGGCTCAGGAAAAAAAAAAAAGGGAACTCCTGAGCTAGTGCCCTGGTCAAGACAAAGAACTGCCTTTGAATAAAGCTATGGGATATTTAACTACCAAGTGGACAATTGCCAGAGATGGACAGAAGTGTCTTCAATTTAACATCTTACTGACAGAAGAAGAAAAGTTCTAAACTTACATTCCTTTTGAAAGAGGATGTAATTATAGGTTCTGTGAAATCAGAGGCGGAAAATACTGGAACTGTTAGCCAGATAACCTAGTTCCACTCAGATTTGGTTTTGTCATCTACTCAGATCTAAGATGTACTAAATATTTATAAATTTGAATTTCCCTACTTAAGATTAAATTGCAGTTTCTATTATAACACATTTATTATTTATGGGATTTTAATGTGGAAGAATTGACTTGCTTTGGGATGAAACTTAACATTCAGTTTCTCAGCTGAGGAGTACCTAAGACTCTCTAATTTTTTTAAGTATAACATGGAAAAGTGTATTTAAAGGGGTGGGTTTTATGTAATTAAAGTATTCCTTGGTCCTTTTTCTCCTTTCATTGCTACTATTGCCTGACTCTAGTGTTTCACTCATAGTGCTCTGTGAAAAGCTGCATCACTGCCTTTCATGTCACCTGTGCCTTTGAGCATAGCCTAGAGATGAAGGCCATTTTGGACGATGGGGATGAGGTCAAGTTCAAGTCGTACTGCCTAAAGCATAGCAAAAACAAGCAGAATTCGGTGCCTGACGTTGATGAGAACCCCAAGAGCATGGCAGACCAGAAGCAAACAGAGAGTGAGAAAACTAGTTTGCGTGCTCAGAAACTGAGAGAGCTGGAGGAGGAGTTCTACTCATTAGTTAAAGTGGAAGACGTTGCAGCAGAACTGGGCCTTCCTAAAATTGCTGTGGACTTCATTTATAATTACTGGAAATTAAAGCGGAAAAGTAACCTTAACAAACCATTGTTTCCTCCCAAGGAGGATGAAGAAAACGCCTTGGTGCAGCCAAAAGAAGACAGCATTCATACCCGCATGAGGATGTTCATGCACTTGAGACAGGATCTAGAAAGGGTAAGAGTGGGTGGTAAAGATTTTTTGACTACAAACCTATAGGTGAGCGAGGTTCTTGCCTTAAATGCTATGCTTAAAATTTCCCGTAATGCTTTTTTCAACTTTATTCTGATGAAATCAGAAGTATATTACGTCCAGCTCTGTCTGAAAAGTCCCTTGACATCAGAGTCTGAGAACTAATGTGTAAACTTCCATCAGAAACAACTGTGGTGTTGATTTCAGCACAAGTTTACAATTTTATTTTATTTTTACAGGAAAACTCTTCACAATGAATTTTTTGAATGTGGTGACATTTTGAAATGTCTGAAATGAGAACTAAATTTTCTGAACTTATTGACAGTTTTTGTGTAATATTTCAACTTTTTGTCTCATTTTGGGATTAAGACAAATGTTGGAATTTCTTATAGGACAAATTCTGATTTTATTTTTTTTTTTGAACAGGTCTAATTGTGTGCCATGGGGAACACTCAGCAAATAGGCTGTCTGTGTTCCACAAAATTTTTGACACTTTATCAATAGATTTAGCACCTGGTTCTGCTACCATTATACTGAGTGGAAATATTGCTATTAATGTAAATGAGTGAGTGAAAGCAGAGGGTTCTAACCCCTGAAATAGTTTTAACCCCCCCCCCCAAAAAAAAAACGATTAAAGTGATTATCCAAAAGGACCGATTCCGAAAAGCCTTTCAAAATTGGCAAAATTGTGTGGGAACTGAGAGCATCATTTTAAAGGTGACCTGTAAGTCACTGTGTCAAATTTCAGCAATATGAGAGCTAAGTGGCCTAATAGCCCAACTGACTCGGGGGCCATCCTTAACTTGAATCTTAAGTAAGATTCATGGAATCCCCATGTCAGTATGGTTCCTAGCATGGTAAGTGTGCTGTTAAGAAAAACAAACTATTGTATGTTTTTGTACAATGTATTACTATATAAAATTGCAGTAGCTTCAAAAAAAAAAACAACCCACCAATATGGCTGTATTTAAAAAAAAAAAAAAAAGAGTACTGATCAGCCTTCCCGCAGGTTGATCCCACACAAGTGCTGTACCAGCTGGAGTAATGTACCAGAGTAGCAGCTGGTGATCCAAATGGACTATGTGGTGTGGGATTTAAGAGAGAAAAATGTGAGTTCTAAAATCTGCTTGATGGCTCTTCATATAACCTGCTTATTTGTTCACTTGTTGCTAATATAGATGGGAATTTGACCAACTGATTTACAGATTGCTTTTAGCATCTTCTTTAATTATTTTTTTTAAATCCTTGTAATTAAAAATACTTGGCTTATAGTTGCATATGATTCTATAAAATTCACCATGGAGCTTTTCTATTATAGGGCTTTACGTGTGTGAAGATGCTTTGTTCAAGAATTGAAATGTTAATGTAATATTCTTGACCACTTTTTTAAAAAAGAGAAAATTCTAAAATCTCTGGGTGTTTTTACTGTAGGTAAGGAATCTCTGCTACATGGTGAGCAGAAGAGAGAAACTGAAATTGTCCCACAGTAAAGTACACGAACAAGTCTTCAATTTGCAAGTCCAGCTCATTAATCAGGAAATTGCTGCAGGTAATCTATACATACAAAATAACAATAATTGTATCTGCTAAAGATTCTGACTCTGGGTATGTCTGGCCCATGTCACTGTTGGTATTTTAAACACTGTAAACCTGTGTTTTTAATGAGTTTTTCTGAGTATGCACTCTCCTTGCCAGCTTTCTTAATTAGCAGCACATGCACAGCATTTTCATCTTCTCCAGAGTCATACTTTGGTATTCCATCCTATCCTAGATATTTATGGGGTGCAATATACAGATGAGATACCAATCACTGTAGCATCTAGGCACCACAGCTGTATTACTGGTATCTGCATCAGGTAGGTTGTGGGATTCTCTCTTTGGGTTACTGTTCTATACTACCATTTTCCCCACAGTGGCTATATATTGCACACTTTTATTGGTCTCTCCCCAGTTGAAGGAGAATTGCTAACTTGTTAATTTCCTTCAGACAGAGATGGGGAGAATAATTGACACATTCACACTATTCTCATGTCTCCTTTCATATGTCATGAATGTTTCAAACAAGTTTCTCAGTTTGAGATTTGTCATTTTTGTCAACCCCACATAATGTTTTATTAAGTTTAAAAGTGGATAGTAGCTGCCTTGGAATGCTAATGTTCCAAAAACAACTTTGTACCTTATTTTTCTAGTGAATGTCATGAAACAATGATTGAAGCTTCTGGAATGAGGAAGACTATGTACTCTGTATGATTATTTTAAACTGAATACAGGGGCTGTGTATTTATATAATACAGTCTGTAGTATATTGGGTGAAAAACATTTTAAAAAATACATAGCTTCAAACTATAAATTTGAAGAAAAAATTGTCCTTAAAGAATAGAAATATTAAAATGCTTATATAAATTCTGTTTGGTGCTTTGGAACAATTTAATTTTTAGTTAATGGCTTCTCCTTAACATCCTAAATGCATCTCAGTAGTAATTGTTAGACTAATTGAAAATGCCCCTTAATGTGTGCGTGCTTTTTATAGGTAGGAAAACTATTAACTAAGTTTAATGAAAGTCTTACCACCTTTTAAATACATCTTTTCTGTTTTCTCTCTCAGGCCATTCTCTGACAAGTGCACTAGAGAACACACTGTTCTACCCACCTCCCAGAATCACCTTGAAATTAAAAATGCCCAAGTCAGCGCTGGGTGACTGCAGAAATAACTCACTGAAAACTGGCAACAGACCCCTGTCTCCAGACAACACCACAGTTTACAACAAAAGGAATGTGCAGATGTCAAAGGAGTCATTTGAAATTAAAGCAAAATCATACTCTAGGTATCAGCATGACAACCGAAGTAATGGGTTATTGGTAGGGATTGGCAAGACTAGGAATGAAACAAAAGTTTCTGGACCTGCACAGTCACCAGAGTTTCATCGTGGGCAGTCATCTGGTAAACCATTAGCACTTCAAGCTGCATTGCATGGGCAGTCTTCCATTGGGAATGGAAAAATGCAGCAAGAGAACTCAAGACTTACAAAATCCAATGGTTTAATGGGCAGGGCTGGAGATGTAACTCAGAGAGACAGGTCCAGCCAGACACCATATGAACAAGAATCTGTGCTCACTGCTCATTTGGCTAGTCAAAGCAATTTTAGAAAATCTACAATAGAACATTTTAGCAGGTCCTTTAAAGAGGCTACCAACAGTTTGGTGAGGACCACAGAAGATCTGAGGTGCTGTGAAAAGCCAACAAGGAGGCTTTCTACAAAAGAACGTTTGTGGAGTAAACAGACTCTTGAATTCCAGACAGGAGGCGCTCCATACCAGGATAATGACGGGTATTGCCCTGATTTGGAGCTAAGTGACTCTGAAGCGGAAAGTGATGAGAATAAAGAACAAGTCAGATTAAGGAGAAGCAGCTCAGAGAGAGAAAGCCAAAGTAAGGACTTTGGTAGAGATTGTCACAATAGAAACAAAAAAAATATTATTTCTCACAGTTCAGTACAAAGGTGATTATAAACCCTAAGGGGTAACTCAGCCTTTACATAATCCAGTGTATCGGTGCAAACCTAGGCATCAGAGGGTTTCAGAAAACAGTGCAGGACCTACATTAGGAAGAAATGCAGTGAAAAAGAAGAGAGAGTAGTTTTCAGTAGTGAATTGGCCTGCGATTTTAAAGGGATAGTCAAGGTTGTGTAGAAATCAATATGATTTATTACAGGTTAACATCTGGGAGAGTATGGAGCTGTTAATCTTTGCATAACTCCAGGAGCTGCTTCCTTTTTACCTGCCTTTTGTGTAAGGCATTGTTAAAAATGTCAATTTTGTGCTGCTGGACCAGGTATTAAAGGAATCCTTGCATTGCTCTGTAACATGCTGTAAAAGATTAATGCAGACACTAAAACTGCATTCCTGTTGCACCTGCAATATGACCCTGATCAGCAAAAACTTAAGCATGTGCTTAAAACTTTAAGCGCATGACTAGTTCCATTGACTCCAGTGGGAGTACTCACACACTTTAAATTTAAAGCACGTGTTTAAGTTCTCTGTCGGATTGTGGTCTAAGTGACTACTAAATGGGGATCCTGTTCTGCAGAAAGGTTAGAACTCCAGTGATGCTTGTAAACCCTCTCTGCAGGGTAGAAGCAAGTATCACAAATGCTGCTGAACTCACTGACCTCTAGATGTGCCCCCATACTTTGCTCCGGCTAAAGGTTGTGTTTCTCTTGACAGTAATTCACTTTATTTTGTAAATATTCAACTTCTAGTACTTCAGTTTTTTTATCTTTGTACATAGTTGCTTGTTGTGGGATGCACTTGTAAATATTTTACCCAGCTAACAAGTAAAGATGACTAAATTTGTGGATAGTGTTTACAAAAGTAGATGTACTACTTCAAAGAAAAATGCTATTTGACACTTAAATTTTAGGCAATCACCGAGGATGCTAGGTTCCTTTTGAAACTTGAGGTTTCACATCTGGAGGCATTTATACCTGGTATGTTAAAAAAAAAAAAAAAGCTTGAACTAAAAATCATTTTGTCTGACCTTTTTTATATAGGCTAAAATTTCCAAGCCTAGGTGACTAAATAGGGGTTTAGGAGCTTAACTTTAGGAACATAGGTTTGAAAAAATTTAGCCAGTCATCATTTGAAGCACATTTTTATTGCTAGATAAATCTGGAAGCATATGTAAGACGTATGACTACATTAAGCTGCTTAGCCACCTCTAATTAGTTTCTATTTCCCAAACTAAAAGTGCTTTGCACAAGTTTTAAAAGTTGCAAATGCTAATATGCTAGCTTTCACCCAACCTCAGAAAAAAGTCCCATTTTATTCTTTACTTCACATGGTTTCTTTTGTCTGAATAAAAAAAACACCCTTATTTTCATAAGTTCTGTTAACCAAGAGTAATTCTGTTGTGTCTGATGAAACGACATTTCAGTCATAAATGGACAACACCCACTGTCCCATATCAAGGACTGAAATGGAGCATAGGTATTGCAGAGGGTCTTGCTTTATAGTTTCCTTTGCTTTTGGTGAATTTCATCCAAAAGGAAAACATTAAACTCCCAATAGAAAGATGTTTAGCAGAATACAAATGACAGCTTGATTTTCTTCAACGCCTTAATTTATTTTATTGCTCTTAGTTTGGGAAAGTACAACAAAATAATTTAGATGATTAAACTTTGAAATATTCCTCACAATAGTTACTGGTCAGGGGCTAGAGAACACTTCAGTGGTGAAATACAAAATAAACCTTGCAGTTCTGTGCTCTTTGTTTCATGAATCCTTAATTTTCTTTCACTTCCTGATTTTCTGTATATTTGTGTAATTTGTCTTTCTAGAGATGTATTTTCAAATTTTCTTTTGGTGTAAATATGCAGTAGCATTTTTAGGTTTCCATATATTTTATTTTAATGGGAAGTACTTTTTGTTCCTAAGCAATGGGTCATTCAGAATGAGTAAACAAATATCCACTCATTTGTATTCTAGCTCTGATTCTTAGTTCTCCTTCAATATTTATTATTCATTCTTTTTCTGTCCATAAAATTATGTGGAGCTTATCTTGGCAGGGCAGTCATGTTTCAGGCCCAGCTGCATATGAAAAAGATGAGGGGAGGGAAATGGTGCTTCAGCAAAAATCCAAATTATTGCTTCATTGGGGATGTAACTCTTTCCAGTGTGGGCAATAGGTTTGCTCATGATTTTAATAGATACATGAAGGAGCCTTTGGTTATGTAGTTCTTAAATATAGTCCCCAAAGTGTACTTGCTAGTTTTTATTGTGTGTTCGGTGGCTAACTGTTTGAAGTATTACCTCTTAACCTTATTTGTTAATTTTGTTTTTTGCATTTTGTTTTTTTATATATATATATACACACACATGCGCGCACACACAATTTTCCAAGATGGAATCAGTCTTTTACAGATGTCCCCTTTTTACAAGTACTTTTTCATTAAATTATGAAACTGCTAACAGTATTTTCATTTGTTGTTATTTATTCAGGGATTTATCCTTTGTGTGGTAGGTTGCTAAACCAATCAATTTAACAAAAGTGATTCCACACCTGTCACGTGCAAATTAATATTTTTGCATACTCAGAAGCATTTTAACAAGTTGGCGCTTTAGCAAAACTCTTTCCCGCACAACATCCTGAAAAAGAAACTCCGGAGATGGTGATTGGACAGGATACTTTGAATACTGACCTCATCCAGGCTTATCTGGTAAACAGTTAAATTTTTTGTTTTATATTACTGGCCATCAAGGTAAACATACAGGCAGCTTACCACACAAGCCTTACTTTAACACTTGTGTTCCTCCTTCACTGTAGAAAGTGACCTGCATTTTTTTCCTGGCTGGGTACAACTAAATATGGAGAAAAAAATATAAATGGGCCATGTACACTTGTTCACACACAGACGTGGTGCTGTGGCACAGTACAAATGAGGTGGATGGTTGTTAGGGATTAATGGAGCTAAGCCACATCTCTGTGGGTTTTTTTCCTTAAGTACAACACCCTGAAGTACCACCTGCTGCCACTGCTTGGAGCCACAGTACACCTGTCTACTGTTGAGTCACTTCTGGCTCTTCAGGAAATTTCATGCAGCAAAGGCACAGAACAGGAATGCAGTTTCCAAGGGGCTAGCCCCTCAAAGGAAAAGAGATGGGCTGTTTGCTTCTTAAAGGGATGCGTCCTGAAAATAGTCACCAGTCCATTCCTTCTCTCTCTCTCTCTAAGGTGGAAAAGATTTTTCATTTGTTCTCCCCTGAACTGGAAGAGCCAATATACCAAAATATTCCAACCTCTCCACTCCCTACTCCGCAGTCACAATTCAGATTCCCTAGCTGGGGTTTTCCAACTTCAGTCCTCCAGGGTCTTAACCCCAGCATATGTAGCTTCACTGTCCCCACATTTGGAAGTACACCTCTACCCCAATATAACGCGGACCTCGGGAGACAAAAAATCTCACCACGTTATAGGTGAGACCGCGTTATATCAAACTTGCTTTGCCCCCTCCCCGTTCTTTGTTCCCTGACCGCACCCTCCAGAGACCCCCCATCCCTAATCACCCCCAGGATCCCAACCCCCCTGTCCCTTGACTGCTCCGACCTCTATCCACTCACCCCTCCCTTCCTACCCCCTGACAGGCACTCACCAGCAGCGGCGGGAAGTGGAGCAGCCTGGCCCCAGCCCGCTCCATCCTGCCAGCTCCCAGCCATGGCACTACGCTTCCTGCCATCGGTGAGTGCAGGGAGGTTGGGGAAAGGATGCCCCCCCGCACTCACCTGCGGCGGGAAGGGAAGCGATGCGGCCCCAGCCTGCTCCGCTTTCCTTGCCCCGGCCCCAGCTGTGTCACTGGGGGGTGCCTAGGGAAAGGTCCCGCACTCACCTGCGGCGGGAAGTGGAGCACCACGGCTGGGAGCTGGCAGAGTGGAGCTGGCTGGGGCTGGGCTGCTCCGCTTCCTGCTGCCGGTGAGTGCAGGGAGGTTGGAGAAAGGATGCCCTCTGCACTCACTGGCGGCAGGAAGCAGAGCGATGCAGCCCCAGCCCGCTCCACTCTGCCACCTCCCAGCCGCGGCGCTCTGCTTCCCACTGCAGGTGGGTGCAGGGAGGTTGGGGAAAGGATACCCCCCCCCCCGTACTCACCTGTGGCAGGAAGCGGAGCGCTGCAGCTGCGAGCTGGTGGAGTAGAGCGGGCTGGGGCCGGGATGCTCCGCTTCCACCGCTGCTGGTGAGTGCGGGGAAGATCCCTTCCCCCAAGCCCCCTCCCCTGAACAACAAGGCTGGGGCCGGGGCGAGGGAAGCAGAGCAGGCTGCTCCGGCCCCCGCTAATCCGGGCCACTCTGGGACTGCGGGGCCCCCAAAAGTGCCCTCCTACAGCTCCTGCCCCCCCAGACCCTGGGGGGGAGCCCCTGACCACCCCCGAGACCCTCTGCCCCTTATCAAGCCCCTCAGCCCTGGCCCGGCACCCTTAACACACTGCTCAGAGCAGCGTGTCAGAGCTTTACTGCTTTGTATGCAAACCTGCATTCTATCAGGGTAGAGGTGTAGATAGCTAGCAGCTTCCAACCTTTGATTTGCTCCCCTCCCAAAGACATGGACTGTTTTTTATCTGGTCTTGACTGGCACCAGATGCTGCTTTCTTCAGAAGCCACAAAAGATTTGTTGAGGATTAAATCAGGACAATTAGCCCCTGTCTTTTCTAGACAAATGGTGGTTAAGGCAACTCAACTGATTTCTAAATGTCAGGAATCTGCTTGTTTTGATTCCCAAAAGAGAGCTGGAAAGGGAAAATCCCAAAACAAGTTAATACTCCTTCCTACTCCATCTGTATCACATTCACTGATTTAATCATAGCACATATATATGTGTTTTATTTTTATTTTTTACTGATGACAGAAACCTTCCCTAAAGTACATACCCCACAAAGCACCAGACTGCCCTGTCACTGCTCAGACTTCCTTCTAGTTTTGCCCTGCTTTTCCAGACTCAGGAAGAATTTTGAGTGTGTTAGGGAGCGGGGGGGGGGGACGGACAGTGTATTCTTAGCATGAGTGTTTGGTTGGAGGACTTCAGAGCTGAGAGGTGGTTCTGACCTGTGGAGAAGCTGGAGGATGAGTACTACCACCAAGCAGGTGGGAGTTGAGTTAAGGAAGCCTGAAGTTTCTAAGCTGGGGCCTGGTCTACACTAGGCGTTTAAATCGGTTTTAGGAGCGTAAAACCGATTTAACGCCACAACCGTCCACACTAGGAGGCACCTTATATCGATTTTAATGGCTCTTTAAATCGGTTTCTGTACTCCTGCCCGACGAGAGGAGTAGCGCTAATATCGGTATTAACATATCGGAATAGGGTTAGTGTGGCCGCAATCGACGGTATTGGCCTCCGGGCGGTATCCCACAGTGCACCACTGACCGCTCTGGACAGCATTCTCAACTCGGATGCACTGGCCAGGTAGACAGGAAAAGCCCCGCGAACTTTTGAAATTCATTTCCTGCTTCGACAGCGTGGAGAGCTCATCATCACAGGTGACCACGCACAGCTCATCAGCACAGTTAACAATGCTGTCTCCTGAGAATCGAAAAAGAGCCCCAGCATGGACCGCTCAGGAGGTAATGGATCTGATCGCTATATGGGGAGAGGATTCAGTGCTAACAGAACTGCGTTCCAAAAGACGAAATGAAAAAGTATTTGAAAGAATTTCTAAGGCTATGACGGCTAAAGGCCACAGCAGGGACTCCGTGCAGTGCAGAGTGAAAGTTAAGGAGCTCAGACAAGCCTACCAGAAAACCAAAGAAGCAAACGGAAGGTCCGGGGCAGGTCGAAAAACATGCCGCTTCTATGAGGAGCTGCATGCAATTTTAGGGGGCTGCGCCACAAGTACCCCACCCCTGACCGTGGATTCCGAGGTGGGGGTTGTAATCTCTGCCATGTCTGAGGATTATGCAGACGGGGAAGATGAAGAGGAAGAAGAAGAGGAAGACCTGCAGAGCACACAGCACTCCGTGACCCCCAGCAGCCAGGAGCTTTTTATCACCCTGACGGAATTACCCTGCTCCCAGCCCTCACAAGCAACTATTCCAGAGAATGACGCCCTGGAAGGGAGCTCTGGTGAGTGTACCTTTGCAAATAGCAAACAGTGTTTTTTAAGCAAGCCTTTTTTAATGATTGATTTGCCCAGAGGACTTGGGATGCATTCGCAGACAGTATAGTTACTTAGAAAAGTTTGTTAACATGTCCGGGGATTGAGAGGAAATCCTCCAGGGACATCTCGATGAAGCGCTCCTGTAGGTACTCCAGAAGCCTTTGCAGAAGGTTTCTGGGCAAGGCATCCTTGTTCCGCCCACCATGGTAGGACACTTTACCATGCCATGCATGTAGCAAGTAATCAGGTATCATTGCGTGGCAAAGCATAGCGGCGTATGGTCCCGGTGACTGCTGGCATTCAAGAAGCATCCGCTCTTTATCTTGTTCTGTTATCCTCAGCAAAGTGATATCGTTCAGGATAACCTGGTTAAAAATCAGGAATTTAAGTAAGGGGGGTGGCCATTTTTCTACTGGGTTCGTGGAATGCAGCAGCTTAAAAAAAACACTTTCCTGCACGTAGCGGGGGGGAGGGGAGGAGTGCAAGGCCGATGATCTTGTCTGTTTGGTCACCGGCGAGCTTCCCCAAGCTCCCAGACAAGCAGTGGGTGGGGGGGAGGGGGAAGGTTGTTGATTAGCAGGGAGCTAGCGTGGTATTAGCCATGCGTTGGGGGGGGGGAGGGGTAAATCACTGAGACAGTGGCTTACCATGGCCGCATGCAAGCTGAATCCTGATGCCTGGACCTGTGTCTGAGATCTGTAACCCCAGAGATGCAAGCAGTCACTATTAAGATGAAAAATGCGACCTTGTAGGGAAATCACATGTGCTGTGTAAGGTGAATAGTGCTTTTCACTGTGAAAGAGTATAACCATTGTTCTGTAAAATGTATCTTTCTAAATATTTATCTCCCTCATGCAGCTGCAAATTTTTCAAGCGTCCCTCCTCCATCCCAAAGGCTAGCACAGATAAGGCGGAGGAAAAAGAAGACGCGAGATGAGATGTTCTCGGATATTATGGAAGTTACACGCAATGAAAGAGCTCATCTGAATGAATGGGAGGACGTGGTTTCAAATTACAGGAAAGAGGCCAGTGAACGTGAGGACAGGAGGGATGAACGTGAGGACAGGAGGGACAACCGAGATGAGAGGTGGCGGCAGGAAGACCGGCAGGAAAATCAGCGGTGGCGGCAGGAAGATCAGCGGTGGCGGGATGCAACTCTGGGGCTGCTGCGTGATCAAACTGACATGCTCCGGCGTCTTGTGGAGCTTCAGGAACGGCAGCAGGATCACAGAGTGCCGCTGCAGCCCATGTATAACCACCCTCCCCCCTCACCATGTTCCTTAGCCTCCTCACCCAGACGTGTAAGAACGCGTGGGGGGAGGCTCCGTGCACCCGCCCACTCCACCCCCGTGGACAGCCCAACCAGAAGGATGCCGTTACTCTGAATTTTTTTTTAATGGCCTTCTCCATCCCTCCTTTCCTCCTCCCAAAGCACACCCTTACTTCTCTCCCTCTTTTTATAATGAATCAATAAAGAATTCATGCTTTTTAAATGAGAGTGACTTTATTTGCATAAGTAAGCTGTACTCGAAGGGGGAGGGGGAGTTGCTTACAGGGACTGAGTCAATCAAAGGGTTGGGTGTTCATCAACAAACACAGCAGTCACACTGTACCCTGGCCATTGATGAAGCTCGTTTTCAAAGCTTCTCTGATGCGCACCGCTTCCTGGTGTGCTCTTCTAATCTCCCTGGTGTCTGGCTGCGCGTAATCAGCGGCCAGGTGATTTGCCTCAGCCTCCCACCCCGCCATAAAGGTCTCCCCTTACTCTCACAGAGATTGTGGAGAATACAGCAAGCAGCAATAACATAGGGGACATTGGTTTGGCTGAGGTCTGAGCGAGTCAGTAATGTGCGCCAGCGCGCTTTAAACGGCCAAATGCACATTCCACCACCATTCTGCACTTGCTCAGCCTGTAATTGAACAGATCCTGACCACTGTCCAGGCTGCCTGTGTATGGCTTCATGAGCCATGGCATCAAGGGTAGGCTGGGTCCCCAGGATAACGACAGGCATTTCAACATCCCCAACTGTTATTTTCTGGTCTGGGAAGTAAGTCCCTTGCTGCAGCCGTTTAAAACAGAGTAGTGCTTCTGAATACGCGAGCGTCATGAACCCTCCCTGGCCATCCCACATGGATGTTTGTGAAACGTCCCTTGTGATCCACCAGTGCTTGCAGCACCATTGAAAAGTACCCTTCCGGTTTACGTACTGGGTGCCCTGGTGCTGCGGTGCCAAGATAGGGATATGGGTTCCATCTATCGCCCCACAGTTAGGGAATCCCATTGCAGCAAAGCCATCCACTATGGCCTGCACGTTTCCCAGAGTCACCTTTCGTAGCAGCAGCTTAGTGATTGCTTTGGCTACTTGCATCACAGCAGCCCCCACAGTAGATTTTCCAACTCCAAATTGATTCCCGACTGACCGGTAGCTGTCTGGCGTTGCAAGCTTCCACAGGGCTATCGCCACTCGCTTCTCTACTGTGAGGGCTGCTCTCATCTTGGTATTATGGCGTTTCAGGGCAGGGGCAAGCAAGTCACAAAGTTCCATGAAAGTGCCCTTACGCATGCGAAAGTTTCGCAGCCACTGGGAATCGTCCCACACCTGCAACACAATGCGGTCCCACCAGTCAGTGCTTGTTTCCCAAAATCGGCGTTCAATGGATAGAATCTGCCCCATTACCATCAGGATCTCCAAAGCGCCGGGCCCGCGGTTTGAGATAATTCTGTGTCCACGCCTCATCACTGTCATCGCCGCTGCCGTATCCGCCTCTTACTCGCCTCGGTTCGAAGGTCCTGGTTCAGCATATACTGCACGAGAGTTCGCGAGGTGTTTAAAACATCCACGATTGCGGTATGGAGCTGAGCAGGGTCCATGCTTGCTGTGCTATGGCGTCTGCACGGTTCACCAAGCAAAAAAGGCGCGAAACGGTTGTCTGCCGCTGTCAGGGAGGGAGGGAGGGGTGAGGCTGTACCCAGAACCACCCGCGAAAATGATTTTTGCCCCATCAGGCACTGGGATCTCAACCCGGAAATGCCAAGGGGCGGGGGAGGCTGCGGGAACTATGGGATAGCTACGGGATAGCTACCCACAGTGCAACGCTCCAGAAATCGACGCTAGCCTCGGACCATGGACGCACACCACCGATTTAATGTGTTTAGTGTGGCCGCGCGCACTCGATTTTATAAAATCTGTTTTACAAAACCGGTTTATGCAAATTCGGAATAGTCCCGTAGTGTAGACGTACCTTGGGAGGGGGATGGGTTGAGTGCAATGAGGTAAGAGTTGATTAGTGGGAGACAGCCCATGTCTCCTTAGTTGATAAGGAGACATGGGCTGAGTTGGAAGGTGCACCCCTTTTGCTACCCAATTCCTCACCTTATCCCCAGCAAAGGGCTTCCAGTGACGCCTTTGACCAGTGTCCTCATGTTCACTTTGAAAATATAGTCAAACTTCCAGGATAGGGTGTAGGGAAGGGTTGAAGATTGCTACCTGCACCCCAGTACTTATTCTGGGCACCACCACTGTTAAGAATATGGGTTTTATCAATATGGGATGGGTACATTGGTTTCACCACTTATGCTTACAAGTGAGTTAACCCAGATTATCCTAAACGAGTGCCAATAAAATCTGTACCCTACCCCCACAGCATTATGTATCTTGGCTATGCCCCCCTATTTACAGAGGGAACAATTCAGTGTTTCACAACTATTATTGATTCTGTTTATCTTGGCACTTATAATGTCAGGGTCCCTATGCACCATGCATCCCAAACCTCAGAGGGAGAGAAATTCTAAATGTTAATTTCTAAAAATGACCCCAAATATCTTTTTTTATACTTAAGTTTTGATTTTGATTTCTGATCCCTCTGTTAGGAGAGAGAGGTAAACACAATGTATCTTTTAAAAGGGGGAGGGGTGGAGAGAACCTCAGGGAATTACAGACCAGTTGTCTAACTTTGGTACCTGGGAAAATACTGGAACAAATTATTAATCATTTATAATCACCTAGAAGATAACAGGATATTAAGTAATAACCAGCATGGATTTGTCAAGAACAAATCATGCCAAGCTGGTCTAATTTCTTTCTTTGACTGTTACTGGCCTATTGGATGAGGGAAGCTGTCAATGTGATACTAGTAAGGTTTCTGACACAGTACTATGTGACTTTCTCATAAGGAAACTAGGGAAATCAGGTCTAGATGAAATTACCCTAAGGTGGGTGCAAACCTAGTTGAAAGACCATACTTGGGATAGTTATAAACAGTTTGCTGTCAAACTGGAGGGATGTATCTATTGGGGTCCCATAGTGGTCTGTTCTGGCTTCAATACTAGTGAATATTTTCACAAATGACTTGGAGTAGAGCATATGCTTATAAAATTTGTGGATGGCACCAAATTGGGAAGGGGTCTTAGCACTTCGGAGGACAAGACTAGAATTCAAAATTACCTTGACAAATTAGGGTGACCAGACAGCAAATGTGAAAAATTGGGATGGGGTGGTGAGTAATAGGAGCCTATATAAGAAAAAGACCCAAAAATCAGGACTGTCCCTATAAAATCGGGACATCTGGTCACCCTATGACAGTCAGTATGTGTAAAGTACTACACTTAAGAGGGAAAAATAAAATGCACAAATACAAAATGGGGAATAACTGGCTCGGAGGCAGTACTGAAGGATCTGGGAATTATAGAAGATCACAAATTGAATATGAGCCAATAATGTGATGCAGCTGCAAAAAGGGCTAGCGTCATGATGGGTATATTAACAGGAGTGTTGTATGTAAGACCAGGGAGGTAATTTTCCTGATCTACTTGACACTTGAAGTACTGTGTCCAGTTCTGGGCACTACACTTTAAGAAAGATGTGAACAAATGAGAGAGTCCAAAGGTTAGCAACAAAACATAAATGTAGAAAACGTGACCTGTGAGGAAAGATTTAAAAAAAAAAAACTGGGCATGTTTAGTCTAAGAAAAAAAAGATTGGAAGGGGGCCTCATAAGTCTTCAGATACATTAAATGAGAGGAGAGATTGGTTGGCAAAACACAGGAGATGTGATCAAAGTGCTGAACTGAATGCATCACATGGATATCACTTCCACACAAATACAGGGGTATGTATATTTAAAAACATACTATTAATCTTTTTTGTTGTGGGCAGGCAATTCCTACACAAAGAACTGAAGAGTTAATTCTTCTTTGAGTAGATGCAGCCACTTAGGTGTGTGCACACCCAGCATGCCAGGACTGGAGAATTTTACTTAGCAGTACCCATGGAGGGGGTGGGGGGGAGTATGCTCACACCTCATGGCTTTAGCCTCTCCCCTGCCTATATGAGGTGGTGCTGCCCTGACCCCTACCCCTACCCCCCTCAGGTCCTTCTTACCACCAGTGGCTGGAGTTGGAGCTCTGAGGTTTTCAACCTTACAATCCTCTCTATTCAGTGACAACTTTTCTAGTTGTATGTAGTTCATTAGTATCCCTAGTAAAGTGTGTGTTAGACTTAGTTTAAGTGTTCCCTGGTGATGCCCTCACCAGGATTTCAACATTATTTGTTGTGTGGGGGAATGATCCCCAACAACAATCCCCACACATGACGCTTGTTATGCTTATGCGAAGCCCACGGCAAAGAGTGGTGGTTGATTTGCAGATTGTTCATAAAACAGACTCCAGTGGTGGGGATCTTCATCTGAAACAACACCTGCTCTAACAGGCCATGTAGCCCTCATCAGACTGCAGGTCGCCCTCAGATTTGGAGAGTGCTGCTGCTTTGCATCCTGGAGCTGGAATTGTTCCTCATCAAGTGCACCGAGGAAAAAGTCACATAAGACAAACGGAGGCTGATCCAGGTCCTATGGGGACTCATCTTCCCCCCTCCAGAAAACATGTGGATCAGCACGGGGTGAATACTGGTGTGTAGGATAGAGCAGGACCAGTCACCCACTCCCCAGTACTGTGCACAGAGGCCAGACACCCTGTACCGTTGAGTCCAGTTCCAGCCCTGGGCGTCCGTTGAGTCTAGTACTGATGAGGGCGATGCCAGCACCAGCTGCTTCCATGCCGGTGGTGTATCAGGCAGCAGCAGACCACCTCTACTTGTCTGTCCCAACCTCTCCCTTGGTTGAAGACTTCGGCAGCGCTGTGCCCTTTATGGCCCCCATTGGCTGGGTGTGGGCTGCTGAACTTATGGATCTGTTGCTGCTGCACCCCGATATTTCCCTTCTATACACAGTGGAAATGGGGTTGGTACTGTACTTGGCACGAGGGACCTCCTCAGCACCTAGAACATCTTTGGTACCCTCCCCTCCACTGTGGCTGGAAATGCCAATGTTGCCATAGCAACAGTTACCACTTTCCACTTTGGCACCATTAGTTACTTCGGTACTGATGACGACTTCAGGATCAACATTGTTCCAGCACTGGAAACAACAGAGGCATACTCAATGCTGGTGCTATCGTTTCCATCATCAGTGCCAGCCCCCTCACCATTCCGGGCTATGGACAAGTTGGACTGGCTGCTTGCACTCTCAGGGCTGGCCCCACTGCTATCTCCCAGGTCTCCTCGGCGTCTGAGGTTGAATCTTATTCCTCTGCTTTCCATGGCCTGAGTGAGGGGCGTTCATGGAGTGCTATGGGTATCAAGATTGGTGGTTGTCTCGTGGTTGGAATGGGGCCCTGCTCCGGAACCTACTGGCTACCAGTGCCCTAACCATAGCAATGGCCTCCAGGGGTCACTGCTCGGACATATAGATCCCACTCCTCATGCCGCTTGAAGTCGAGATCATTGATCAGGTCTGTAGCAGTGACCATCGATCTGCCACAAGTCTTGGTACCAGTGAACCTTCCCCTTGAGGAGCCTCCAGATTCATCCTGCCTGGGCCTGTTAGCCTTGGAGCAGGATTCAGCTCTGGCACAATTAACTGCCTCATTCTCATCCCTGGACAATTCCACGGTGTCAGGCTCTTCCTCCCCTTCAGTACCACAGGATTTCAAGGTGCACTAGGACCTGTTGTGGTGCATGGCCGTTTCCCTGGGTATTCAAACGGCATTCCTGTGGGAGAACACTCATAGACTCTAAGGTCAGAAGGGACCATTATGATCATCTAGTCCAACCTCCTGCACAATGCAGGCCACAGAATCTCACCCATCTACTTCAATAACAAACCCTTAACCTATGTCTGAGTTACTGAAATCCTCAAATGGTGGTTTGAAGACCTCAAACTGCAGAGAATCCCCCAGCAAGTGACCCATGCCCCATGCTGCAGAGGAAGGCGAAAAACCTCCAGGGCCTCTGTCAATCTGCCCTGGAGGAAAATTCCTTCCCGACTCCAAATATGGCGATCAGTTAAACCCTGAGCATGTGAGCAAGACTCACCAGCCAGCACCCAAGAAAGAATTCTCTATAGTAACTCAGATCCCATCCCATCTAACATCCCATCTAACATCCCATCACAGACCACTGGGCATACGTACCTGCTGATAATCAAAGATCAATTGCCAAATTAATTGCCAAAATTAGGTTATCATACCATCCTCTCCATAAACTTATCAAGCTTAGTCTTTTGCCCCCACTACTCCCCTTGGAAGGCTGTTCCAGAACTTCACTCCTCTAATAGTTAGAAACCTTCGTCTAATTTCAAGTCTAAACTTCCTAGTGTCCAGTTTGTATCCATTTGTTCTTGTGTCCACATTGGTACTAAGCTTAAATAATTCCTCTCCTTCCCTAATATTTATCCCTCTGATATATTTATAAAGAGCAATCATATCCCCCCTCAACCTTCTTTTGGTGGATATCCTACAGCCATCTGCCCCTGGGAGAGTCGCCTTCTTTATTAATGATACACTCTTTGAGCCTGCTAAGGTCCTTTGGAGCATCCTGGCTTGGCTAATGCCCATAGCTAACCACATGGAAAAGCGCTACTTTATTCCTATGCATGGATTTGTGGGTTTTTATTCTCATCAAGCCCCAAATTCCTCAGCAATAACTGTGGTGAATGATGGAGCCTGATAGGGCAGGTTTAAGTCCACTCCCATGAAGAAGGGTTCTAAGTGACTGGGAGGGGTGTTGGAACATTTGGTACAGTGTGGGTGCTGAGAGCCATTGAGCCAAACAGTAAATCCTGCATATGATAGAAACCACTTCAAGCCAGGGGGTGTGGCAGCCCCCTTAGTTCCAGTACCTATGGTGACTGGACCTGATGGTCAGGCAGATTTACACCTCCTCTTCCTTGCAAATTGCTAATTAGCAGGCACAACTGTCAAAGTACAACTTTGTCACCTGGATGAATGTCTAAATTCACAGATCAGTTGCCTGAGACCTAGAGGGGGGGCATTCAGGCATTTGTCACCAGCAGGGTTCCAGTTGTCACTCCTTTCCACCCTATCGCTTCCATGTGAGGCCAGGCTGGTCTGCTTTCACAACGTTTGGGGTTTTACCACCACCAATAGCTGGGTCCTAAGCACCATCGATCAGGCGGTGCCATCTAGTTCCTTTCTACTCCTCTCTCTCTATCCCTATTCAGGGACCCCTCTCACAAGATACTGCTCCTTGAGTTCCATTGGATCGCCAGTGTCAGGGTTTCTGTTTCTGGTACTTTCTGGTGCCCAAATCCAAGGTAGGAGTAAGACCTTTCTCAACATTTACATCAGATACCTGAGGCTCCGAATGGTCACTCCATTGACTATCCTCCCGCCGTTGTCTCAGAACAATTGGTTTGCTGTCCTGGACCTTCAGGATGCCTACTTTCATATGGCAATTTTGCCAAACCACAGAAAATTCCTTTGATTTGTCATAGCGGAGAGCCATTTCCAGTGTACAGTGCTTCTCTTTGGCTTCTTTTCTTCCCCTCAGATTTTTACCAAATGGCCATCGTCATGGCATATCTCAAGAAGAAAGGGATCCACATCTTCCTGTAACTAGTGACTGGTTACTGAGGGGCAGATCCAGATAGGAACTCATTTCTCATATTAGCTCCACCCTGTGCTTGTTCAACCCTCTTGTCTTATCCTAAACAATGGAAAGTCAACTTTGGTTCTCACTCAGAAAATGGAGTTCATTGGGGTCCTAATAGACTCTACCAATTCGAGAGCACTTCTGCTGACCAACAATTTTCAGGCATTTGCCACTTCTGCCTCAGTCTGCAATCTCAGCCCTCCATGACAGTTTGGATGTGCCTGGGACTTTTGAACTGCATGTCTGCTTGCATGCAGATGGTCCAGTTCACATGGCTGCATCTTCACCCTCTCCAAATGTGGCTCAGGACAGTTTACCACCACTCTTCACTCCTTGAACAGATTTGGCCATCTTCCTCCACTGGTCCTGGATTCCTTACAGAGTGGACACGTCTTGAGAATGTTTGTTTGTCAGGGCATTCTTTTTGTCTGGCCCTTACGAACCAGGACTGTTGTCACCAATGCCTCCCTGATGGGCAGGGGAGCACATCTGGGGTCGCTGAAAGTATAAGGTCTAGTCAAAGCAGAGTCCTCTCTGAATATCAATGTGCTGGAGCGTCAGGCCATTTACAACGTGTGTCATGCTTTTCGGGCCCATATTAGGGGTGCAGTGGTTCATATTTACCAACAATACCACTACAATGTACTATGTGAATAAACAAGGAGAAGCACATTCAAAAGTGCTCTGCCAAGAGGCAATCAGGTTGCAGCAGTTTTGCATTGAGGAGAGTATCGCTCCGATGGGTGACCACTTGGCACAGGGTCTAGAATCATCTCACGGACCATCTCTGCAGGAATTTTTTTGCTGAGTCACGAGTAGTCTCTGAAGACAGCATCCTCCACCCTATCTTTGCAACCTGGAGTGTTCAATGATCGGCCTGTTTGCTATAAGGGACAACAGAAATGTCACCTGTTCTGTTCTCAAGGGTGCCTCAGATTGGGTTCCCTGTCCGATGCCATGCATCTCGGCTTGCAGGTAGCTCTCTTCTGTGCTTCTAGTCGTTTTATAAGAGAAATCAGACTTTCGAGGCTGATTTTACATTATTTAATGTATCTTAGCAATCATTCAGTGCAGTGGTCCCTAGAGAAGGTGTTTTCAAACTTCCCCCACTTGGGACTCCAAAACCTGGTGCAACTTCTTATGATCCAGTCTCACAATCCCTTGTGGTCGCAGGAGAAAATGGTGGCTGATTTGGGGCTAGGGGTGCTAGATGGAGTGACTTTCTACTGGCTGTGGTGTGGATCATGAGGCAAGTGCTGGTTGGGTTGAGGATCCATCTTTGGGTTGGGAGGCCACATGTATTTGAGTTTGCTATTAGGGTTGCCAAAAATTCAGTGTCTTATCATTGCCAATCACATCAGCTGAGCAGTGAAACTTGGTAGTGAATTTTCTGTTTCTGTATTAATGTGAAATGTTGACCTTATAGTAGTATAACCATGTTAGAAATGTGAGCTTAATTTGATGTGGCATCAAGTCTACCCACAGGCATAAGCCTTTGTTATTCCATCTAAACATGTTTAGCTCCTTAGGGAAGGATTTTTGTAAAGTGGGTATACATTGTTCAGGACAGACTGTCCGCATGAAAACTTATGTTGAAACGTGATTATGATACAGACTAGTAAATGGAAAATCAAAGAGACTTGTAGAAATTTGATCTCTCCTTGGTCTACTTGCCACCTACTAATGTAAGTGTGATCAAAAAGCATCTGCTTCAATGTTCGTGCTAGGAACCATTGTTGCTAAAAGCAACTTCTTAGCAGTGCTGATTCCTGCTCTATAGCCAGCTGACTATAGGTACTGATAATATACTATCTAAATTACATCTAACAGCTAGACTAGTTAATTTTTTTCTAAAGTAGGATATTGACTACGATGGGCAAATTCCTAAGAGTAGACAGCTATTAATGGTTGCAACAGTATTAAACAAACATGACTCTTGCTCTTTAAAACAGATATTGCCAAGGGAGGAAGAGTTAAATGTGAAAAAGGCATACTGATCCAAATTTTCAAATATAATAGGTTGGTTCTGAAAAGCAAGTGATGCCCAAGGAAGATCAGAAAACATTTTTCTTCTGTTAGGGTTGGTGCAAACAAATCTGGGTCTTCAGCCATGAGCCCTAATACCCAGCCTGCCACCTCCGACTTCTTCTGGCTCCAAATTACTGTGCCATTGCTTAGGGTGGAGAATGTTCAGAACTGGTGAAGGAGGGTGGCTCAGAGGATTTAGTAGGCTTTCCATTAAACAAAAGGAGAGGAAAACTTTTGATACGTCCTGCTTGAGACAAAGGGTGAGGTATTCTGACATTTCGGTAGTCGAGAGCTCTCAGCTAGTATGCATCAGTGTGTGCTCCATACCTCTTGGAATTAGTGTGTGTGCAGTAAACATACTAGCACTGCAACCAGTCTGTCCAGTGGGATCACTTGTCTGGTGAAGCCCCCTTGCAGCTCATTGTTTGGCAGCTTGTCTGAACCATCCCTCTAAGCTTCTATCGGCAAAAATCCTCCATGGTGAATCTTTGTTAGTTTAAAGCATCAGCAGCTAGCATGAATGAAAACCTCAAAGCACACAGGAGAAAATGCAAAATCTCAGAGGGTGGATCTACCCTAGGTACTCCCCTCTGTGCTTCCATAGGCAAACGTCCTCAGTGGTGAATCTTTTTTAGTTTAAAGTACCTTAATTTTTCATTTATCCATTTAACATTTGTATTTAACATTAAAGAACCAGTAAATTACATCCTTTGTTTCATAATTAAAAGTCTTGTATTAGCATTTTATAACCACAACTACTGATGCAGGAAAAATGTTTAGTATCATGCTGGCTAACCACAGTTCAGAGTTCAAAATATTTGATGTGGGAGCTAGAAAAAGACAGCCCTAGTGTTGTAGTTCAGTAGAGCATAGAAGAGCTGTTAATTTTCTCTTAGGCTATGCCCTAACTGTAGCTTGTTTTAATGTTTACAAGCCATGCTAAAGAAAAAAAGCAGCAAGAGCTGAATAAAAATCCAAACTGCAAGGAATAAAGAAACTGACCAGATTGATTCAAGGTGCAGCTATCTCCTACTAAAGAACTTTTGCACGCTGTAATTTTATCCACATTTCATGATTGGCAAATTTGTGGGATTCACGTTTTGCAAGAAAAGGGGAACAGCAGCCAAAGCCCGGTTGGGGCTGCTGTGAAATCACTACTGGGTCATGAGCAGTCATTCACTACATGGCAGTTACTCTACCCTTGTTAACACATCCAGCTGAACTCCCTTCTTGTCTATATTTCTCCTCTCCTTTGCATAAGCTATACAAAGCAAGCTTTACTATCGAGGCACTTTTCACTTAGCTACAGGCTTCCTCTCTGTCTATTCAGTCACACAGATCCTCTGCACCTGCGCCCTGGCACAGAATCTAAAACAGTGGCTCTGAAACTTTTTTTACTGGTGACCCCTTTCAGATAGCAAGCCTCTGAGTGTGACACCCCCCCCCCCGATAAATATATTAAAAAAATGTTTTTAATTTAACATTATAAATGCTGGAGGCAAAGCAGGATTTGGGGTGGAGGCTGACCACTCGCGACCCCCTGAGGGGTCCCGAACCCCAGTTTGAGAACCCCGATCTAAAACAAGGTGATCTCTAAGAGGAAATCCAGTAGGTGTTTAGAGGACAGACTTGTGGGAAAGGGTGGAGTGGGGGAGAGTTTCATTCCTGAACACTATAACAAAGTTAAATTTAAAATAAAGTCTACAATGATATTTGAATCCAAGTCGAGGTACTTGATGGTGGAATGCTAATGAGAGAGAACTGCCCTTGCCCAAACAGGCACTGGAGCTCAGCAAAGTTAAAATGTTCTTTGTTTTGTCGCTTGCTAACTTCTCAAGCCTGAGAGATTTAGCAGCTGGTATATAGTGACCAGTATGGAAAAGGAACATGATGGAGAATTACAGGCAGAAATGTGTTGTTAATTGGGTGTCTTAATGCAGGAGGATAGCAAGGTTCAAAACTGAGGAGGAGGAGGCTGCAGTGAACTGAAATCCACAGAATCAAGACAAAACAAAACATCACAGTATTTAGAAAAAGAATCCCATGACTGATGCAGGAGGAGAGCATGAAGGCTCAGTACTGATGTGAATCATCAGGAGAAAATTCAAAATCTCAGCAGGTGGATCTATCCTATGTACTTATCTTCACCCCTCATGAGGCAATGAAGCATTAATATTATAACGGTTTTATACATGGGGAAACAGAGGCAGAGAGAGAGAGTGGTTTGCCCAAGGTCATACAAGAAGTCTGGCAGGAGCAAGCTCTATTAAGTCCTGGTTCAGTGCCTCAACCAGAAGCCTACATTCTTCTCTCTTTCTAAAACTTCAGAAGGGGAATAGAGGAATAAAGTTACCAGAAATCACGAACCTCAATTGTTCATAATCACTTGCAACTACTTTCAAATAGTAAATCAAGTAGGTCTACAGACATAGGTGTTACTACTTCTTTGCGTGATGGTCCCAACATGCATTCCACACATGGAATAACATGGGAGGTGGCACAAGACAGGAGGCCCAAAAGAGCGGGGTTCTGACCTTCGACCAGGTACGACTGGCCAAGAAATAGGTGCCACCCTATGCCATGGGGCCCTCCTCTGTCAGTTGATCCATTCTCCTGGCAATAATGGGGTAGTGGGAGGCCTACCATAGACACCCAGGATTGGTGCAGGAGTCCTACTTGCCATTGCCTGTACACTCACAATAGGCCCTGTAAGAATATTCAGAAGGGAAAGGTGAGCCTGATCTGCTAGTTCTGGGAGCAATCTCGTCTTCACCAGCTGAGGTGGTTACTCTCTTTTCTGTCTCTGCCAAATGACTTTTTAAACAAAATCAAGAGCTCATGCACAGAGTTGCTTCGGAGCTACAGATTGAGCTGAGGAAGTCTAGGAGCCTCAGCACAATTTACTAGACATTCTGTAGTTTTCCAGTCCCAGTCCAGTGGCCTTCCCCCATCAACATCCATGGACACAACAAAGACAGTTTGGCGCATACCTACTTTTTGTGCTCCTGCCCCAAGAGCAGGGGCGGCTCTAGGCACCAGCAAAACAAGCTGGTGCCTAGGGCGGCAACATCTAGGGGGCGTCCCCTGCGGCCGCGGGGGGCAGTGGGCTGGGTCGGCTGTCCTGCCGCAGTCATGCCTGCGGGAGGTCCACCGGAGCCCCGGGACGACTGGACCTGCCGCAGGCATGACTGCGGAGGGGGCGCTCGTCCCGCGGCTCGGCTGGACCTCCCGCAGGCATGACTGCGGCAGCTCAAGCGGAGCCGCCGGACCCGCGAGCCGCCCGCAGCTGCGGGAGGTGCAGCCGAGCCACGCGGGACCAGCGGTCCCTCTGCAGTCATGCCCGCGGGAGGTCCGCTGCTCCCGCGGCTCCGGGGCGCCTCCCGCGCATGACTGCTTGGGGCGGCCAAAAAGCTAGAGCCGCCCCTGCCCAAGAGGGTCAAAAATGGTTATTTTCTTGCATCCAAAGGCATAAAGTTTTTGTTCTCTTACCCAAGACCCTAACTTTTTGATGGTACAGGCAGCTATAGAACAGTCCAAGCAACAGCACTCAAAGACTCTGATAAGGGACACAACCAACTTGACTTTCAAGGGAGAATGGTCTTCTCTTCCACTTCCCTGCAGTTCAGAGTCTCAAATTATCAGGCCCTCTTGACCAAATATGATTTTACAAATTATAATAAGTTGTTGGAATTTAAGGACAAGCACCCTGAGGAGGATAGGGCCTGCTTCCAGGCCTTAGTGGACGAGGGCAGATTGGTGACCAAAACTTCCCTTCTAGCTGCGGTGGACATGGAAAATATTGCTTCTAGGGGGATGGCTATGGTCACTGTTATGAGGAGACGCTGGTGTTTACAATCTTCAGGTTTACCTAGAGAGGTGCAAAGTGCCATCCAAGATCTGACCTTTGATACTATCAACCTATTAAGTAAGAAGACAGATGAGTCTCTTCACTCCTCAAAGGCTTGAAAACAATGCTTCATTCACTGAGAATTTATGCCCCTCCCTCAAATAGAAAACACCATAGAAAGGGGTATAAAGTAAGACTGCTGCCTCAGCCATTTTACCACCAGCATCCTCAGCAGCACCACACAACTCTAACCCCAACCAAAAAAGTTTTTTTGGATAGAACAGTAAAGACCTGCGTCTCTTTATTGATGTTTCTTCATTCCCCTCCTCTGATACATACAAGAAGATCAGTTGTCAAGGTCATCCAGGAGTAATAGAAATGGGGTGAAATTTAATAGTGAAAAATGGAAGGTCATGCACTTCGGGACTAACAACAAGAATTTTTGCTATAAGCTGGGGATTTATCAGTTGGATGTTATAGAGGAGAAAAACCTATCCTCCCTATATTGGTTGAACATAAGGATGACTATGAGCTGTCAATGCAGCCATGAAAAAGGCTAATGCAGTCTTAGGATGCATCAGGTGAGGCATTAACAGTAAAGGCAGGGAAGTACTAGTACCATTATACAAGGCACTGGTGAGACCACATCTGGAATACTGTGTGCAATTTTGGTCTCCCATGTTTACGAAAGATTGAATTCAAACTGGAACAGGTGCAGAGAAAGGGCTACTAGGATGATCAGAGGAATGGAAAACCTACCTTCTGAGAGGAGACTCAAAGAGCTTTGCTTGCTTAGCCTAACCAAAAGAAGGCTGAAGGGAGATACGATTGCTCTCTATAAATACACCAGAGGGATAAATACCAGGGAGGGAGAGGAGTTATTTCAGTTAAGCACCAATGTGGACACAAGAACAAATGGATATAAACTGGCCACCAACAAATTTAGGCTTGAAATTGCATGAAGATTTCTAATCATCAGAGGAGTGAAGTTCTGGAATAGCCTTCCCAAGGGAGCTGTAGGGGCAAAAAACCTAACTGGCTTCAAGACTTAGCTTGGTAAGTTTATGGAGGGGATGGTATGTTGAGACTCCCTACAGTGGCATATAGCCAATCTGCAACTGCTAGTAGCAAATATCTCCAATGGCTGGTGATGGGACACTAGGTGGGGAGGGCTCTGAGTTACTACAGAGAATTCTTTTCCAGGTGTCTGGCAGCTGGGTCTTCCCCACCTGTTCAGGGTCTAACTGATCACCGTATTTGGGGTTGGGAAGGAATTCCCCCCCGGGTAAGATTGGCAGAGAATCCTGCGGGGGAGGGGTTTCACCTTCCTCTGCAACACAGGGCTCAGGTAACTTGTAGGTTTAAACTAGTGTAAATGGTCAATTCTCTGTAACATGAAGTCTTTAAATCATGATTTGAGGACTTTAGTAACTCAGCCAGAGGTCCTGGGTCTATTACAGGAGAGGGTTGGTGAAGTTCTGTGACCTGCAATGTGTAGGAGGTCAGACTTGAAGGCCAGAAGGGGCCATCATGATCATCAAGTCTATATGGAGGCCGCCTTATCCGATTTGCCAAGAACAGAGGGCCATAGCTATAGACAAATGGGTCTTATAGTTTATTTATGGTAGCTTTCTGATGCCTCCTACCCACAAACCTCCTTCCTAGTTCCTTTTCAGGGATCACTCTGATGAGATTCTACAACACGAGATGAACTCCCTTCTCCTCAGGGGAGCCGTAGAAAGGCTGCCAGGGACAGGGCTGAGCGTGCTGAAGGGGGCAGGTGCAGCAGCAGAACACAAAGCTGTGTCTGTAGGCCCAGGCCTGTGCAAAGTATGGTTCATGCTTCATACAAGGAGGCGTGGACAGGCCACCACCCAGTTTCTTCTGAACTGACTGCAGCTTGAGATGGAGTGATTACATGTCTGCTGTTTCTCAGCTTCCTGACTTTCTTAACACATGACAAGTACAATACCCACCTGCTGAAGTGAAAAAACAGACTGACAGAGCCAGAAGAGTACCCAGAAGCCACCTACTAAAGGACAGGCCCAACAAAGAAAATAACAGAACGCCACTAGCCATCGCCTACAGCCCCCAACTAAAACCTCTCCAGCGCATCATCAAAGATCTACAACCTATCCTGAAAGATGATCCCACACTCTCAGAGATCTTGGGAGACAGCCCAGTCCTTGCTTACAGACAGCCCCTCAACCTGAAGCAAATACTCACCAGCAACCACACACCATACAACATAAACACTAACCCAGGAACCTATCCTTGCAAGAAAGCCCGATGCCAGCTCTGTCCACATATCTATTCAAGTGACACCATCATAGGACCCAATCACATCAGCCATGCCATCAGGGGCTCGTTCACCTGCACATCTACCGTGATATATGCCATCATGTGCCAGCAATGCCCCTCTGCCATGTACATTGGCCAAACCGGACAGTCTCTACGCAAAAGAATAAATGGACACAAATCTGACATCAGGAAACATAACATTCAAAAACCAGTGGGAGAACACTTCAATCTCTCTAACCACTCAGTGACAGACTTGAAGGTGGCAATTTTGCAACAAAAAAACTTCAAAAACAGACTCCAAAGAGAGACTGTTGAACTCGAATTAATATGCAAATTAGATACAGTTAACTTAGGTTTAAACAGAGACTGGGAATGGTTGGGTCATTACACTAACTGAATCTATTTCCCCATGTTAAGTTCTTCTCACACCTTCTATAGGTCATCTCGATTATCACTTCAAAGGTTTTTCTTCTCCTGCTGATGATAGCTCATTTCAATTGATTGGACTCTTCCAGTTGGTATGCGTACTTCCACCTTTTCATGTTCTCTGTATGTATAAATATCTCCTGTCTGTGTGTTCCATTCTATGCATCCGAAGAAGTGAGCTGTAGCCCACGAAAGCTTATGCTGAAATAAATTTGTTAGTCTCTAAGGTGCCACAAGTACTCCTGTTCTTTTTCCTTAACATAGCGATTTATAGTTTTTCCTCCATTTATTTATTTATCTTCTTTCTTTTTCTTTCAGTCCTCTGTTTTTGGTTCATGGAGAGTGTAACGCTTTCCTCTGGGAACCTAAACCCGTGAGCCATGGTTACACCTCTCTGCCTTAGCAAGAGACCTTTGCTGGAGCTTAGACGGCACCACCAAAGTCCTTGAGACCCTGTTACCTGCAAAGCAAGGTTAAGAAAGGCAATCAGTGAACCCCAGTTCCTGAGTTCCTCAGGATCATCTCGCTGTACCATTCAGCCCTTCTCACAGGGCCTTCACAGAAATTAAGTTGGCTGTCTCCAAAAAGACCGTACTTACACCACTCTGTTAGTTTAGCTGAGGTCCTATACATTAATATACAGCACTGATATGGTTTTGTAATAAAACAGAAATAGGTTTACTAATAAAGAACACAGATTTAAGTGACACCCAGTAAGAATAAAAGAGAAAAAGGTTACAAACAAAATAAAAATAACATGCTTTCTGGAGCTTAAAATTAATTTCTTTGCCTAAAGCAGTTTCTTACATCAAGCTACTATCATCTCCTGCCCTCCATCCAGGAGGCGCCAACATTTACAAAATCAGAGAGTGTTGTCCCCATTTTCCCCTAAATTATAGATAAGCAGACTGGGAAACAGAAGGGGAACAAAAAAGACAAAAGTCCATTGTCATTGCCTCAAGAGCCAGGAATACTTCTTGGGGGTTCAGACTCTTCTGTGTCCCAGGTGTGCTCACCAGGCTGTTTCCTCCACTGCTTGTTAGCTTAATTGCTTTGTTTTCCTTATATGTAAATGTAATTTCATTATCTATGGTTTACAACCCTTGACACAGACAGGTAAATCCACATTCCTTTGTCTAAGGCATGCTTGTTTGTTCACTGCCTCCAAAACATACTTTAAGAACATATTATTAGAGTGTGTGCACACACAATTCTCTTTACATAACCCATACGTACTTCAAACAATGATATTCATGCCCAGTGGGTCACCAGGTTTTATATGATACCTTACAAGTGGGTTTGTCAATTTCTTTCATTAGCTCAGTCCTCCACCAGGGAATTGGGATTGGATTGGGAAAAGAAGTGCAATCTTCCCTGAGAGACAATCGTGTTTACAACCTTCAGGTTTCCCTAGAGAGGTGCAAAGTACCATCCAAGATCTGCCCTTTGATACTATCAATCTATTACACAAGAAGATGGATGAGTCTGTTCACTGAAAATTGCCTTACCAATCAACAAGGCTTTGTTATCACCTGCTTGCATAGTCTGGCAAACATCTGCCACTAGCCAGCCCTCCTGTAAGCAGACAGATAAAATACTATATTCCAGCCCAGAGAATAGAGCATTCCTTATAAATATTCTGACAACACCCTCAAATGGAGCTTAGTTCACATCTATAGCTATAGTCAAAGATATTCCCATAACAGAAATGTGTAGGACTGCAACTTGGTCTTCTATTCATATCTTTGCCATGCATTATATCGTCTTACCTGCTTGCCAGGATGATGCTACCTTTGGTGTCACAGTCCTTCAAAACCATCTTGGACTTGCCTCCTCAGCATCCACCTCCTTGTTGAATTAGTGGTTGGGAATCTCCTATGGTAGAGCACCCATGGGGCAGATTCTTGAAGAAGTAAAGGTAACCTTACAGCAACTTGAGTTCCTTGAGATTTTTTGCCCCCCCCAGGTGCACTCTAGCCGGAGGTATCACTTGGGATATCAAGGATAAAGTCTAATTGTTGGCATCCTTTCATCTACGAGAGATGGTAGGAATTGCAGCCTATGATGTAGGTGGTTTGCAATGTCTCAAGTGACTGAATAGTCCAATGATTCCCCAAATTTTATCATATTGTGTCAGCTGTGTGAAATAACTGGAATCAGGGGCTGATATGGAGGAGGCAAGAGGTAGAGTTTAGAGGCTGGATATCTAGGGATGTGGAGTGGGGTTGAGCAGTTTGGGGGGAAAGAGTCACTACCACTGAGGTGAGACAGCAGTAGGGCAACTGTTGAGGAGCTGGCTGGGGCATGGGGAAGGGCCTTACTGGATCCAATCCTAAAACATGAAGTTGAATTGGTGGGTGGGACTGGCACTTTTCTGCATCATCCACCCTACTATGCACAGGTGCCCCCACGGAGCCAGGCTGGACCCTTTGTTCCAGCAGATGCCTGGTATTGAGTCAGCCTGGCCCCACCTCATTCTGCCTCAGGTGTTACTAAGGCCTTGGCTACACTTGCAAATTTGCAGCGCTGCAGCAGGGTGTGAAAACACACCCTCTCCGGCGCTGCAAATTGCGGCGCTACAAAGCGCCAGTGTGGTCAAAGCCCCAGCGCTGGGAGCGCGGCTCCCAGCGCTGTACGTTATTCCCCACAGGGAGGTGGAGTACGGACAGCGCTGGGAGAGCTCTCTCCCAGCGCTGGTGCTTTGACTACACTTAGCGCTTCAAAGCGCTGCCAGTGTAGCCAAAGCCTAAGTGATGGTGACAGAGTTCTGGCTCCTGGGTGGGGCCTGTGCAGGCTCTGAAGTAAAAAAAGGCCTGGCAGAGGCAATGCTGTTTCCAGGCTGCCACCCCCCTGGAGCCAGTACCTACACAGCCAGCTCCTCAGCATCCCTTCTCCCACACAGCCAGCTCCACATCCTAAGTTGGCATCTCCTCTACAGGCAGCATGGGGGGAGCCCCACCTATGAGGCAGTGCTGCCCCTGCCAGCTGGCACCATTAACACACTTCCCTCCTCTGTTGCTGCATTTTCTTTATGGGCAGGGGGAGATCTGCCAGCTCGGCAACACTCTACCTCTGAGGCTGGAGTAGCACTACTAGCCGGGGGACACATGTTACTGAATGTGGTGGGAGTGAGGTGAGAGGGCTAAGGTCTTTGCCCCTCTCTGTCTCCCACCTTCTCCTTGGGGTGCCCCTGGCTTTACCTCCTGTCCTCCTTCCCCTGGGCTCTGGAGGCTCTACTTCGCGTCAGGGAGGAATGGAGTGGAGGTGCGTCTGGGCCTCCTTATATGCCCTTTTTGGAGGCATGGGATGCTGCTCTGTGCAGGCCTGCAGACACCACTTTGCCCAGGGGTGTGTCTGTCCTCCGGCCTGGCATCCCTAGGCCCAAACCCTCTGGAAGAACTCAAGTTAGCGTGAGGTGAGTAGTAACGTGTCCTTGCTGCCCCGACCAGGGAAGGGCAAAGAAAGCAAAAAGCAGGTGAGAGGGAGGAGTCCAACCCCTGGCTAAGAATCAGTGTGGCTGGGAGCAGAGGGGTGAAGAAGGTAGGAAGATCGGAGCTGCCCTGACACCGGGCTGGGTCATGCCCTGCAGAATGCCAGGGGGGCTGTCTGCACCCACACAGCCCGGCCAGCGGGGGTGCTCACTCATCACTGACCCCCCCACCCCCCGCTCCTCTGTATCTGGCCCCGGTTGCGGGCTTCCACCTCTGGCTGCAGAGGCACTAGCTCAGCCGCTGCAAGGCCCGGCCTCGCCTTCCACGCTCCCCGCAGGCAGCGCAGACGCGGCGGCGGCCCAGCGCCCCTGTACCCGGGCTCCGCGCGGCCCCGCGGGGGGGGAGGGGCGCCGCGTGCACGCACTAGGGACCATCTCGGGGGCGCGCGCGCACCTCTCGGTCCGGGCACGGGCGTGGGTGGAGAAGCCTCGTGCGGAGCGCGCGCCCTTGGGAGGCGCTTGCAGGGGCTGCTGCTGGGGGCGGCTCACCTCAGCCCACCCCCGCCTGCAGGGCGCGGACCGGCCGGCTCTGCCCTGCACCGGCCTGGGACAAGCGCCGAGCCGACCCGCTGCCCCCAGGGCGGGGAGTAGCAAAATGCAGCGAGTGACTCGCGTTAACCAGTAACAGAGTCAGGGGCTATAAGTGCTTAGTCCTGGCTGAGGCTGCAGCCAGCGCCGGAGCAAAGAAACCCACCCAGTGCTTGTGTCTGCCTCCGACGCAGGTACCGGGGGGAAGGGGGCTGGGAAGGGGCCGATCCCTAGCCCAGGGCTCCTTCAGACGGGGGGTTTGAGTGCAGCAGGCAGCGTGCTTGGCCAAGGCAGAGCGACCGCATTCGTGTGCGTGTTTCCCCCAAGGGACTTCTTCACTTGAACGGGCTGTTGTTTCGCGGGACTGGGGTTAAAATGCGAGCCGTGGCTGGGTGGAAGTTAATCTTACAAGTGCCTCAGATGCTGGGCGTTTAGTAAATGGAAAGGTGAACGGGGAAGCCAGCCGTGTGCCGCCGGAATGCGGTGACTACTGTTTGCAGGGCTTTGCCTAGCAGTGAGTTGGAAAGATATTAAATGTTGTATTCAGAGTTAGGACATAAAACGTTGCCTCTCTGAAACATGTCTGAAACTTTAGTATTTTCCTTTGCCAGCTTCTCTCTTATCTGATTTGCCTTGGCAACTTTTGAGACCTTGAAACATAGAAGACTTATCTTATGCAAATATTGTGCTACAGATTCTCCTGCTGTGGCTGAAACATAATTTCAAAAGATAAACATATGTCTAGACATTTATATAGCTATGTAGAGAAAATGAGCCAGCTGGTCTCACGATCTCTGGTAGTGGCTTAAATGCCCGAAATACGGTGTTCGCTACGGAATCTTGGTTTTCTAATTCATGAAAGATATAACCCACTTTGATATGAAGTAAAATGACTCCATGGCTACTTTCAGCAAGTCAGCTGCTGATGTTTATTTATGTAGGCACCAGTATAGTACCTAACATATTTACATAAGGGTGGTTTTTGCCATGAGGGGGAGAAGAGTTGCTGTGAATTGTGTACAATTAGATGAACAAGGAAAAATTCATGCCCATAAATAAATTCTGAAGTTACTGTATTGCACAGATGTTCTGTATATATGTAGAAATCTGATCCTGCAAACACTTGCATGTGTGCTTATCACTAGTTATATTAGTAGTATCAGTAATCCTGAAAACCGAATACAAGTGTGTAGGTGACTAGTGGGATTTAGAGGACTAAAGTTCATTAGAGAATATTTGAAAATAAACGATACAAAGTGTTTGAAGCATCAGTTATAAACATCATGAACTCCTTGGGGTCTGACTATGCTCTGAGGTGTAAGCTTTAAAAAAAAAAAAAAAAAAAGAGAACCCCATGGGGGGAAGTAAAATCAAAGCACGGTGTATGAGTAACTCAGACTTAAAGGCCTAAATTGTCCGAAATGAAAACTTTTTCAATTGTGTAGGAAGAACCTAATAGTGGAGTCCTCAGCTGAATCAGTCATTTAGGCTTTTACCATGCTTCTGTGAATCTGTCTTAGCCCAGGTCTACACTAGTGGGGGGGAGGGGGTGTCAACCTAAGATATGCAAGTCATTTGGTGATAGTTGTCCTGGTGAAAATGTGTGTGGCAACATTGTATGTAAAGATATAGGATTCCACTGTAGGATATGATGAAAGACATGTTCTGGAGATCAGTCACACAGATAAGTTCCTCATAGACAAAAGGCTAGCCAACACCTTAGCCAGGTGTCCGTGAAATCAAATAGACCATCACCTGATTAAGTGGCCACTCTTTGGCAGGAGAGGGTGTGGCGAAAATCTACATTTTGACAAAGAAGCAGTTTAAGGTTTCTGGACACACAGGCTTTCTGTCTCTGGAACATCAGCTGGAGATTCTTGTGCAAGAGAAAGAGGAGAGGGCAGACACCCTCAAATCATTTCTCTCCCTTGTTTTCTACCCATATCATCATCAACCCCTGCAGAAGAAAAGAAGCAACATTGGACTTGTGGAGAGATCCTGACTAAAAGAGTTTCAGCCAGTAAGACCACTGGAACATCTAGGGCAGAGGTGGGCAAACTACAGCCCGTGGACTGTTCTGCCCAGCCCCTGAGCTCCTGGCCCGTGAGGTTAGCCCCTGGCCCCTCCCCCGCTGTCCTCCCTCCCCCGCAGCCTCAGCACGCAATGCTCTGGGCAGTGGGGCTGCAAGCTCCTGGGGCAGCGCAGCTGCAAAGCCCGGCCTGACCTGGTGCTCTGTGCTGCGCGGGGTGTGGCTGGCTCTAGCTGGGCGGCGCCGCACCGGTGCTCCAGGCAGCGTGGTAAGGGGGCAGGGAGTGGGAGAGGGCGAGGGCGGTTGGATAGAGGGCAGGGGAGTTTGGGGGTGGTGGTCAGGGGCCAGGAGTGTGGATAGGGGTGGGGGCGGTCAGAAGGCGGGGAACAGGGGGGTTGAATGGGAGCGGGGGTTCCGGGCGGTCAGGGAGAAGGGGTGGTTGGATGGGGCAGGGGTGCTGGGGGCAGTCAGGAAGGAGAGGGGAGGTTAGAATGGGGCAGTTAGGGGTTGGGGGGAGCTGGGTGTGTTCAGGGTCATGATGTGGTTGGAGGGGGCTGAGATTCCAGGGGTGCAGTCAGGAAGGAGGTGGGGGTTGGATGGGGCGGCAGCGGGCAGTTGGGGCGGGGCGTCTGGGGGCGGTCAGGACAGAGAGCGGGGGGGGGGGTGGATGGGGCAGGGCCCCAGAGGGGGGGCATTGGGGCGAGAAGCAGGGGATCAGATAGGGGGTGATGGCCGGGCCACGCCTGGCTGTTTCGGGAGGCACAGCCTTCCCTAACTGGCCCTCCATACAATTTCTGAAACCCGATGCGGCCCTCAGGCCAAAAAGTTTGCCCGCCCCTGATCTAGGGGGAGAGACCTTTCCTTTGCATTCATCTAGCTCAGAGGTCCCCAAAGTCTGGGGTGTGCCCCTCTAGGGGGGCAGGGAGGAACATTTGGGGTGGCGTGGCAGGCCCGGGTCAGCCCCCATGGTCTCTGGCCTCGCTCCCAGCCTCGCACCTGGCCCTGCTCCCAACTGTTGCTCCACTCCCAGGCTCCGGCCCCCTAACCCCTGCCCGCCTCCCCTCTCCAGGAGCCACAGCCCTGCTCCCAGCTCAGGGAAGGGGGGGCATGGACAGGCGTAAGGGGCAAGTGAGCCTGAAAAGTTTGGGGATCACTGATCTAGTTTAAGTTAGTTGTGTTTTACCCTTTATTTCCCTGTAACTAATTCTGATTTAGTGTGCCTCATTACTTGTAGTTACTTAAAATCTATCTTTCTGTAGATAATGTGTTTTGTTGTTTTATCTAAATGAGTGTGTTTGGATTGAAGTGTTTTGGAAACTCCATTTGGGATAAGAAGATTTATGCATATAATTTTCTATTAAGAAATGGCAGACTTTATATGAGGTTGTATTGTCCAGGAGGGGGCTGGACTGTACAAGATGCACATTTCTGGGGGGAAGCCTGGGACTGGGAGTTTGCTGGTGTTGCCCTGAAGTGTAAGGCTATAGTACTCATACCCTACTGTTGGGAGTGATTTACATGCTGGAGGCTGTGTGAGAGCAGACCAGGAGTGGTTGCTCTCACAACGAAGCAGTGAAAATTAAAAAGCACCCCAGGTTGGGGAACTGAGGGTACCCTCGGTAGAGTCACACTTTTACCAATTAATTTGCTTTTTCAGCAGCTGTCCTATTTTCCTGAGGGTAAACCTCTTCTATGTGACTTCAATACCTAAAATCAGGGTTAAGTTGATTTTTGTTTCTGCCTCCTGATTTTAGGATGGTAATCAGAAGTCACTGTCTACTTCATTTGCTTATTATGAGGGAAGAATAGCAGCAACTTGATAATCTCCAAAATAGGTACAGAGCAGCCTGCATTGCCATGTTCAAAGCATAAAGGGGAAAAAATAAACATTAATATTGTTTTACATTCAATTTCAGCTGATTTCCTTTTACACATTCATGTTTTGCTTTGCTGATTTTGAATTCTTTTTCTCTCAGGAAATGTCATCAGTTAAGATTGAGTGTGTTGTCAATGAGAATTGCAAAATTGGAGAATCTCCGGTCTGGGAAGAAAAGGAAAGCTCACTTATATATGTGGATATAAGCGGTAAAAAGATTTGCCGATGGAATTCATTCACCAAGCAAGTGCAAAGTGTTTCTGTGGGTAAGAAGCTGCTTTTAAAAGATGCCATGGATTGCCAAAATGTAAATCTTGTAGTGTAATTTTTTTTCTTTGGATTGATACATATGCCTTTACATAAAGCTCAGACTCATGTGCATAAAGAAATTAAAAGTGCATAAATACTGAATAATTCCATGTTATTTAGTGTTAGGGGAAGAAAGAACATTCACTACAATTCATGCCCACGCTCCTTTGGAGAAAAGGAGTGGGCTTTGCAGTGTGTCTTGAAGACCAGTAAACTCATGATTGACTGGACCCAGTCCTAAGCATTATTTTTTTTTCTGCTTTGTTCCATTTAATATTTAGTTACACATAGTTTATAGTTACATATAGCTATTTGGTGGTTACATATAGTTGATCCTGTCTTTTGAATTTTGTAGTATGCAGTGGAGGCTTGCAGGTAAACTGAGCTATCTGCAGTTAATTGTCATAGTCAATGGGTGCCATCAAGAGTCTAAACCACCATTAATGCCTCACACTTTACATAATTACAATAGGATCTCAGAGTTATATTTCATATTCCTAATTTCAGATACAAGAATAATACAGTCATACAAATAGGACGAACACACTCAGTAGATTTTAAGCTTTGTAACGATACCTTACAAGAGACCTTTTGCGTGAAGCATATTCGTTACATTATATTCACATGTATTAGCATATTTCCATGAACACATGGAGTGCAATGTCACAATAGCAACTCCTTTTTATATATCTAGTCATTTTTCCACTTCAAGTATTTTTACAGGAACTCTGTGGTTATCACCTCTGACTCTTTATTGGAACCCTAACAGCCTTAAGATCTTTAAGCCTGACCTATTTTTAAAAACATTTTAGTTACAGTTAGTGGATTTTAGCTGTAAGCTCCATGTTGTCCTCGAGATCATGTCAGTTGAATAGCCTAATGAGGTGAGAATCCCTTTTGCTATCCTAATTTTTCTAAAAAATTTTGAGAGCTTTTTTTGTGCTGCAGGCCCGTTTTGGCTTCTGTCTGTGTTCCACGTTTCTCTTTATGTAAGTAGCTCATTCTTTTCCCCAGCTTCCCAGGGTAGGCTTGTGACACAATTTCTCCAGTCGTCTTTAATCTCTGTTTGTAGCCATTTCAAGCCATGTGAACACAAGTTGCTGTTTTATAATAATGAAGCGTTCTCTCTTGTAAAATTAAACTGGGGCAGTGAGTTTAGGCTTACTTACACCTTAAAACTGTCATCCCGTGTCATGATTAAGGCTATGTTTCAGTCACAGGTATTTTTAGTAAAAGTCATGGACAGGTCACGGGCAGTAAACAAAAATTCCTGGCCCTGGCCCTTGACCTGTCCATGACTTGTACTATATACTCCTGACTAAATTTTGGGCGCTCTGGGGCAGGGAGTGGCCTGGGGGCGCCACGGGTGCTCTGGGGTAGGGAGCATAATACGGGGTAATCTGGGCAAAAAATCATGTTAGGTTTAGTTAAATGTAGTAACAGTATTTGGATGTTCTCACACACAGTTAGCTTCCAACTTATTACAGAAATAGTTCTTAAAATGAGCATCTGAATTGTCTTGCCTTCTCATTTTGTATATCTATTTTTATGTACTGTGTTATGTTTAGCTATCTAAACATGCCCATCAGTTTAGTAGCAACTAGCTGTATTATGTTAATGAAAACTCAGTACATATCTTACCTTGCACATTTATCTTTTTTATTATTATTCTGGTAAACTCAGTTTCACACTACGATAAACATGGTGGATTGAGTTAAATCAAAGCAATTTAAATCACGGTTAAAATTGTGATTTAAAGTCAACAACCGGGAAATCTTATTTAAATAATTGATTTTAATCTTGTTTTACATTTATACTTTTTAGCTATGTTCCTAAAGAAAGGATGATTCTCAGTGGTTGATAATAACGTGTGCACCTATATAGTGTATCCTACTGATTGGCAAAAAGTACCACATTATATCAACCACTGAGAATCATCCTTTCTTTAGGAACATAGCTAAAAAGTATAAATGTAAAACAAGATTAAAATCAATTATTTAAATAAGATTTCCCGATCAGTAGGATACACGATATAGGTGCACACGTTATTTAAGCATTTACATAGCTTAACATGCATTTATTCACAGTCTTAATTTTTACTTTTTTTTATTGTTAAAAATGATGAATGGCTCATTTCTTATTTACTTAGATTTTTTTTTAACTCATGATTTGTGTCAAGCTGCATTTGTATAGAAATTGGAATTCAGTTTAAGTGCACAAAAACAGCATTTTAAAATATTCTTAGTTAAATAAAACTAACTTACATGTACTGGATACTTACATAAAAAAAAAATAAAAGTGTGTATTCACCCACAAAAGCTTATGCTCCAATACGTCTGTTAGTCTATAAGGTGCCACAGGACTCTTTGTTGCTTTTTACAGGTCCAGACTAACACGGCTACCCCTCTGATACATAAAAAATCAGGTTTATTGAAACATGTTTTGCGTTTAAAACTAGCTCATTATATTAAAGAAAGGAAGTGTTATCTGTAGTTATTGTGTTCAAGTGACTGTTTCTGGTCACCACATTCTTCCAAGATTTTAGAATGAGTAGTTTTCATTTTTTCACACCTGATTTTTTTTTCATAGAGTGGAAGAGGAAAACAAGCATTCTTGCTTTAAGAAAATTTCAATTCTCAACTTTGACTGAGCTAGTCATTGAGCTGAACTAGTTGAATAAATTTGAAATTAAGAAAATATTCTCTGTACACCTGCAAAAGAGGCTACTGCTCTCAAAAGCTGGTTTAGCACTTCAGTGAACTCTAGTTCCAAGTGCTCTGTCAGCCACTTTCACTAATTCAGTGGTTTGACTTTCTTTTAAAACTTTTAGCAGAGAACATGTACTTCTTGAATATTATCTTTTTATAATTAATTTATGTGATTTTAGTAGATTATAGTTAGTTTGTTATAATTTTAAACAGGGTTTATTTTTAAAAGAGAAATCTTTTTAATTGAAATAAAATTTAATTTAAAAAATTGATTTTTATGCATCCTGATTGTCTGCCAATCCCTGTGCTGTAAACAATGTTTGGCACGTGGCCTGTCAGGGTAAGCCGCCTGGCGGGCCGGGCCGGTTTGTTTACCTGCCGCGTCCACAGGTTCAGCCGATCGCAGATCCCACTGGCCACGGTTCGCTGTTCCAGGCCAGTGGGGGCGGCGGGAAGTGGCGCGGGCTGAGGGATGTGCTGGCCTCCGCTTCCCGCCGCCCCCATTGGCCTGGAGCAGCAAACCATGGCCAGGGAGCCGTGATTGGCCGAACCTGTGGACGGCAGGTAAACAAACCGGCCCGGCCTGCCAAACGTTGCCAATCCCTGTTATAGCATATCTGATCAACTCTTCGTTTTTCATATAAGCTTTGTGTTCTGTGCCTAGCACAATGGGGTCCTGTTCAGGACTGGGGCTTCTAGGGTCTACTGCAATATAAATAAACAATAATAACAATATTATTAGCAGTATTGTAGTAGCCCCCAAAGGCTCTGCTAGTTTGTTGTTACCATAGATTCTTAGCACCACACAATCTGTAATGCATTTATCTTCACAACACCCTGGTGAGATAAGTACTATTATCCCCATTGTACAGCACTGTACAGAACTGAGGCACAGAGAGAGGAGATGACTTACTCAGGGTCACACAGGAAGTCTGTGCCAGGGCAGGGAGTTGAACCCAGGTCACTCAAGACCAAGGCTAGTGCCCTAACCATTGAATTATCCTTCCTTGCTAGGTACTTCTATAGCTATACAGGACAATATGATGCCTTCCCCAAGGAGCTTGCAGTCTGTACATTAATTCAATATATAATTTGAATAGTTTTGTGTGTGCAGTATTAGTTCATAGTTCTCACTAATGGAATTCCATAAGTGTGCACAAGCATGTACATACAATACAAGCTTCTTGTGTGTCGTGATAAATGCTACTTGGCTCGTGAATGCTAGATGGACCATGTCATCCAGGAAGGCCCAGATTAATTAAAATGAGATTAATTATCAATTATTATTCGTGCTTGTGCTTGAGCAGTACTTGTCCAAAACCATTACCAATAGAAACGTAGCATCTGGATATGAATGAAATATTTGTCAACCTTGATTATGAATGTGATGAGCAATCATATGTTGGTTACAGGTGGCTGATTGCTTTTATCTACGGTTATAGTATTTTACTTGTCCCCTCACCCCCATTTTTTTATGTTGTCTCTAGATGCTCCTGTTAGCAGCATAGCCCTTCGGAAATCTGGGGATTATGTTGTTACCCTAGGAACCAGGTTTGCTGCTGTAAAATGGAAAGACCAGTCAGTAACCACCATTGTTCATGTTGACAAGGATAAACCAAACAACAGATTCAATGATGGGAAAGTGGACCCTGCAGGGAGGTTTTTTGCAGGTATGCTGGACATAGTTCCCAGTCCTCTTCAGTAAATTTTTCCCAAGATTTTAGGGACAATTTGTAAAGAACCCTGGCAGATGCACCAAGTGTCTGTCGTTCAAGTTGTGGTAGTCTTCTTACTTCCAAACCACACCAAATCTACTTCTAAATGCAATATTGATTTAAAAAATGTATCACCCCAGAGCACTATTCTATTAATTTTTTTTTAAGGGACGTTCTTATTTAGAACTTGCTTAGTATAAAAATTATTATCTTGTCTCAGATGTTGGCACGCATGACTTGTTTTGAATGCACTTGGAAAATACCAGTGCAAATATGTTTACAGTGGAAAACTTGCCATGCCAAGCAGGGGCAGCTCTAGGATTTCCGTCGCCCCAAGCAGGGCGGCACGCCGCGGGGGGCGCTCTGGCGGTCGTCGGTCCCGCGGCTGCGGTGGACCTCCTGCAGACGTGCCTGCGGAGGGTCCGCTGGTCCCGCGGCTCCGGTGGACCTCCCGCAGGCACGTCTGCGGGAGGTCCACCGGAGCCGCGGGACCAGCGGACCGTCTGCAGGCACGTCTGCGGGAGGTCCACCGGAGCTGCCTGCCGCCCTCCCGCGGGACGCCGCCCCAAGCGTGCGCTTGGTGCGCTGGGGTCTGGAGCCGGTCCTGATGCCAAGTTATTGTTTGTTTCCCATACACTGAATATAGATATTTGTAAAAACAATTTAAGCATACAGCAAAGTGTTTTCAAACCAGGGAGAGTGTCTGAAGTTAAACCTTGAAATTTCAAACATATATTAATTTTCTCTTACTGACCCCCCCCCCCGCCCCCAGTTATCTCTATATTTGTGGTATAACTTGTCATTTAAGATTTTGAGACTTCTGTAGCCCTGATTCTAAAGTTAGTGCAGTTTTTTCCTATGTTTGTGGGTTTTTCGGGGAGGAAGGGCATTAAATTGTGATGACCATCTTAATGTTTGAAAACACTAGATAATTAACAATGATTGCCTTCAACTCCTTTGCAGCCACAATTTAAAAAAAAAATCTTTAATTTTATTTGTCATCTTCTGGTAAATGCACACAATCAAATTTGCCTTCTCCCTTTTGGTTTTAACTAAATCTCTTTTTTGAATGTTTTAAGAAGAAAACCTAGTCAAAGTTAGAGGGAATTTTATGTCAGAGGCAGTCATCGCCACTGTATAAGGAGTGCATTTGGTTTCTGTGGAGCTGTGCTTTCTAATGAATGACCCTCTCATTCTTGTAGGTACCATGGCTGAGGAGATTCGACCTGCTGTGCTAGAGAGACACCAAGGTGCTCTGTATACACTCTTCCCTGATCATTCTGTAGTGAAGCACTTTGATCAGGTGGACATCTCTAATGGCTTGGATTGGTCACTGGATCACAAGACTTTCTTTTACATTGATAGCCTGTCCTACTCTGTGGATGCCTTTGATTATGACCTGCAAACAGGAAAAATTTGTACGAATTCTTTTCTTATGCTAAAATATTTGAAAGTTACTTTCTGTGCAGTTTTTTCTTTCAACTATTAAGCAAAAAATCAATTGTGACCCAGGCCCTACTTATGCCTGTGGTCCTAGAACATTATTTTTTGAGTTAGTTTAAATGTGGTTTGGCTTCATCCATGCTGGACATCAAAACTCTGTTTAAAACAAGTTAGCAGAAACTGGGTTAAAAAAACAGCTCATCTAAGTAGGTTCCTGGCTCAGAGTAATTAGATGGGTTGGTTCATATTAGGACATTATTGAATTATATATCAGGGTTTAAATAATTAACCTGAATAATTGTTAAAATTCATTTTATCTATTGCAGTCTATGCTGAGCCTGTACATTGTACATTCATTGATTATACACTCTCAATTCACATCTAATGTTCCTGTGTTACCAAGTATGAAGCATTTTTGCCTCATTATACTCCAATGGCTATGCTGTCTGTTATTATGAAATAGTAGGTGAATTAGCAGAGAATTTTGTAGTGCATCTTTTCAAAGTATAAAACATGCTACACTTTTATAGTGTGTGCATTCATATTGTTTTAAAATAGAAATCCCTAAATGAAGAAGATCCTAGAGAGCCAACCAACTGCTGAAAACTAGTAACTCAAACAGCATCTTCCCCCATTTATGGGGGCGGGAGGGAACCCAACACCACAACCGAAGGTCTTTTCACAGGCGTGGGCAAATGAAAAAAACTCCTCCAACTTGGACTCTTAACAATTTGATTTAAAGTGACATGAGCCATAATAATTCGTTTTAAAGAGATGCCATCAGTTTGAAATCTGGTCAGTTTTAAAATTGAGTTTAAGTAGTTTTAGGTATGATGTCTGCCCCAAGTCCCATTGCTATATTGGTGGTTTACAATCACATTTTTCTATTTTAAAAAGCCCCATGCAGGCAGAAGAAACGTATGAACAAACTGACTCTGACAGTCAATTGTCAAAACGCAGAATAAACAAGCTAGAACAGTTGGATTTTCTTTTGTTAATATCTTGTAATAATAGTGGGTGGCAGAATGTTCATATAAATTGCAGGTTTTTTTAAACTGACAGTGTCTCTTTGAGTTAATGGTTTTCCCAACTTTGAATGTCAGCTTTCTGTTGGAACAATTGGTGGTGTGTTCTGGGACTCCCTTTATTGAGATGGCTCCAGTTCTCAGTTTGATTGAAAAAATCCATTTATGAAATGGCCAAGACAGCGTATAAAATGTTGTACAGGTGCAAAAGAGTCAGATTTGGAATACACAAATTATTAATTACTATAATATATTCAATCATTCCCTAATTTGTAGTTGGGGGGGAAAAATGGTTGACACATCAGAAGAGAGCACCAAAAATAATTGTTGTGTTTTTGACAGTCAAACTGACTTGCAGGCTGTCAAGCTGAATAATAACCATCTGCAGAAACAAACTGATCTTATATACTCTCTCATCTGCAAGAGTGCAGGGAGCTGGATTCAGTGCAGCATTAGAAAATCATCCTTCTTAGCTATTTCTAGGAGTATGACTTAGGAAAATGTTAACTCACAATAACTTAATATCTCACTTAGTGTACGATGCCTGTTGATTTCCTTTTGCAGCCAATCGCAGGAGTATGTACAAGCTAGAAAAGGAAGAAAGCATCCCTGATGGAATGTGTATTGACATAGAAGGCAAACTCTGGGTAGCCTGTTATGATGGAGGGAGAGTGATCCGTCTAGACCCTGAGACAGGTAAGTCCTCACCGAGGATGAATTGAAATTTTGCATTAAATAAGCTAAGGGGGAGTTGAATAATGTGCTTTTCTGGAAGTGTGTTTGTACTCATCTACTGTGGATGAACAGCTCTTATGTTAAATGCTCATTCCAACACGAATTTTGTAAATATATCAACATCTTCTTTGATAATGGCTACAAAAAATGATGTGGGATGATTTAAGAGGAAGAACTTTAAATGAAAAGTTATTCTTGTCATGGATATGTAATCTTTGTGATCAGCATGCTAGCTTCTGCTAAACATATACAAATGTGTACCCACTGAAGAGTTCTGATAGCAACCAAATTTGATGGGTTTGAGATGGCTTTTACATATTCATTAAGTATAGAAGCTGCTCAAGTATTTTTCCAGCTTGGCCATTAGATGGTAGTGTAGCTGAACTGTTTCTATAATTCCCCACTTTTGTTGGCCTTTGATTATTACATTTGTTTGAATTAGAAGTGTCTTTCATTTTTTTTCAGTCTGAGACCAGTGTTTAATATACAGTAACTCCTCGCTTAACATTGTAGTTACGTTCCTGAAAAATGCTACTTTAAGGGAAACGATGTTAAGCGAATCCAATTTCCCCATAAGAATTAAAGTAAATGGGGGGGATAAGTTCCAGAGAAATTTTTTTTGCCAGACAAAAGACTGGTTTTTTTTTTGTTTGTTTTATATATATATATATATATATATATATATATATATATATGTGCGCTCTCTCTCACTCTATAAGTTTTAAACAATTTAATGCTGTACACAGCAATGATGATTGTGAAGCTTGGTTGAGGTGGTAAAATCAGAGGGTGGAAGTGGGTGGGTTTTTCCCAGGGAATGCCTTGCTGCTAAATGATGAACTAGCACTCGGCTGAGTCCTCAGGGGTTAACACCTGGTTGTTAATGTAGCCTCACACTCTACAAGGCAGCACAAATGGAGGGAGTGGAGACAGCATAGCAGAGAATCATTGAATATTAGGATTGGAAGAGACTTCAAGAGGTCATCCAGTCCAATCCCCTGCTCAAAGCAGGACCAACACCAACTAAATCATCCCAGCCTAGGCTTTGTCAAGCCAGGCCTTAAAAACCTCTAAGGATGGAGATTCCACCACCTCACTAGGTAACCCATTCCAGTGCTTTACCACCCGCCCAGTGAAATAGTGTTTCCTAATATCCAACCTAGACCTCCCCCACTGCAACTTGAGACCATTGCTTCTTTTTCTGTCATCTGCCACCACTGAGAACAGCCTAGCTCCATCCTCTCTGGAACCCTCCTTCAGGTAATTGAAGGCTGCTATCAAATCCCCCATCACTCTTCTCTTCTGCAGACTAAATAACCCCAGTTCCCTCAGCCTCTCCTCGTAAGTCATGTGCCCCAGCCCCCTAATAATTTCCATTGCCCTCCACTGAACTCTCCAATTTGTCCACATCCCTTCTGTAGTGGGTGGGGGGGGGGGGACCAAAACTGGACACACTACTCCAGGTGTGGCCTCACCAGTGCCGAATAGAGGGGAATAATCACTTCCCTCGATCTGCTGGCAATGCTCCTACTAATGCAGCCCAATATACCATCGGCCTTCTTGGCAACAAGGGCACACCGCTGATTCATATCCAGCTTCTTGTCCCCTGTAATCCCAAGGTCCTTTTCTGCAGAACTGCTGCTTAGCCATTCGGCCCCTAGGCTGTAGCAGTGCATGAGATTCGTCCTTCCTAAGTGCAGAACTCTGCACTTGTCCTTGTTGAACTTCATCAGATTTCTTTTTGCCCAATCCTCCAATTTGTCTAGGTCACTCTGGACCCTATCCCGACCCTCCATCGTATCTACCTCTCTCCCCAGCTTAGTGTCATCTGTGAATTTGCTGAGGGTGCAATTAATCCCATCATCCAGATCATTAATAAAGATGTTGAACAAAACCAGCCCCAGGACCGACCTCTGGGACACTCCGCTTGATACCGGCTGCCAACTAGACATCGAGCCATTGACAATCTAGCTAGCTTTCTATCCACCTTATAGTCCATTCATCAAATCCAAACTTTTTTTAACTTGTTGGTAAGAATACTATGGGAGAGCATATCAAAAGCTTTGCTAAAGTCAAGATATATCACATCCACCGCTTCCCCCATATCCACAGAGCCAGTTATCTCATCATAGAAGGCAATTAGATTGGTCAGGCATGACTTGCCCTTGGTGAATCCATGTTGACTGTTCCTGATTACCTTCCTCTCCTCCAAGTGCTTCAAAATGGATTCCTTGAGGACCCGCTCCATGATTTTGCTGGGACTGAAGTGATGCTGACTGGTCTGTAGTTCCCCGGGTTCTCTTTTTTTCCCCTTTTTTTAAAATATGGGCACTATATTTGCCTTTTTCCAATCATCCGGGACCTCCCCCGATTGCCACAAATTTTCAAAGATAATGGCCAATGGCTCTGCAATCACATCAGCCAAATCCCTCAGCACCTTTGGATACATTAGATCTGGACCCATGGACTTGTGCACGTCCAGCTTTTCTAAATAGTCCTTAACCTGTTCTTTCACCACTGAGGGCTGCTCACCTACTCCCCATGCTGTGTTGCCCAGTGCAGCAGTCTGGGAGCTGCCCTTGTCTGTGAAGACTGAGGCAAAAAAAGCACTGAGTACTTCGCCTTTTCCACATCATCTATCACTAGGTTGCCTCCCCCATTCAGTAAGGGTCCCACACTTTCTCTGACCACCTTCTTGTTGCTAACATACCTGTAGAAACCCTTCTTGTCACCCTTCACATCCCTTGCTAGCTGCAACTCCAGTTGTGCCTTGGCCTTCCTGATTACACCCTGGAATGCTCTAGCAATATTTTTATACTCCTCCCTAGTCATCTGTCCAAATTTCCACTTCTTGTAAGCTTCCTTTTTGAGTTTAACTGCACCGAAGATTTCACTGTTAAGCCAAGCTGGTCGCCTGCCGTATTTGCTGTTCTTTCTGCACATCGGGATGGTTTGTTCCCGAGGGACAGACACACACTGTGTGTGTGTGTGTGTGTGTGTGTGTGTGTGTGTGTGTGTGTGTGTGTGTGTGTGAGAGAGAGAGAGAGATGCATTGCCCCTCTAAGTACGCTGACCCCACTGTAAGTACACTGCCTTTTTAAGTAGATCAGCAAGTTGAGACAGCAGCTGCTGCCAGCAGGCTCCCGCCGTTCTGAGCCCTGTCGTGTCCTGCCCTCCCCCCGCTCTATGGAGGTGCTGGAGTGGGGGGAGGGTGGCACCCTGACAGCCCTCGCTTTCCCCCCCCCCCCCCCAGCACAGCAAGCAGGAGTCTCGGGGAGCAGCTCCAAGGCAGAGGGCAGGAGCAGCACATGGCAGTGGGGGGAGGGACAGCTGAACTGTCAGCAATTGATAGCCGGCTGGGAGGCTGCTGCACAGAGAACTTAAGGTAGCGGGGAGTTAATGGAGGCTGGAGGCTGCCGGTCCACCCTGGTTCCAAGGCCCCACCAGCTAGCTCCAATGGGCTGCTCTTTCTGCAAGCCGTGGACAAAGTGGGCAGCTTCCAAACAACATTATAAGGGACCATCGCGCAACTTTAAACGAGCATGTTCTCGAATTGATCAGCAACGTAACAATGTTAACTGGGATGACTTTAAGTAAGGAGTTACTGTATTGGTAAATGGTCTGGAAGAAGGGGTAAGCAGTGAAGTGGCAAAAATGATTGATGACACAAATGTATTTAGATAGTGCCCCATTTTGACATATGTACAAAGGTTACCTATGTTCCACTCACTCTTATTGTTTAAATTATTTATACCATAAATATAGAATCATGGAACAGAAGTTATAAAGTTCTTTAAAGAGTCCCACAGCATTTTAACTTTCCAGCATGAATAATTCATGCGTGCACACTCAGGTATTTGCTTCCCTCATTTTGAATATTTGTCACATGTAACTTCCCACATTTGAGACTTGGTAGGTTGAGAGGTATAATTAAGTTAGTCAAGCCCAGAAAAGACTGTAAGGAACTACAGAGAGACCTAACAAAGCTAAGTGAATGGGCAGCATGAAGGCCTATGAAATTCTGTTTTGACAGAGACAAGGTAGTACGTATTTTAATGGAATATTTTAATTGCAAAATTTATCTATACATATTGCTTGATTCTAAATTAACTGACTACTTACGAAGAAGATCTGAGCATTATTGTGGACACCTCCATGAAAACTTATCTGTCTAATGCACAATAGCTGTCAAAAATGCAAACCGAATGTGAATGCACAGGAAATAGAATAGAAAATAATACTGAAAATGTTAATAAAAATCATTGGCACACATGTGCAATAGTGTATTCTGTTCTGTTCAAACTATGTTAAAAATAGCAGAAGTAAAAACCATTCAGTGATGTGTGATGAAGACAATTAAAAGTAATGAAGAGATTGAAAAGATTGGGGTTGTTTACCGAAGGGATGAATAAGAGGGGTCATGGTAGAGGTGTACAAAACAATGACTGGTATAGAAAAAGTAAGTTGGCTGCTCCTGTTTACCCTTTCTTATAACACAAGTACAAGGGATTTTCAATGAAAATGGAAAGTAACATATTGAAAGCTGAGAAAAGCTACCTAAACACAACCTGTGAAACTCTCTGACATGAGATAGAATTGAGTCCAAGAGCAGAATGGATTAAACATATAGATAGGAGGCTTCCTTTTTAATAAGGAGAGTAAAACTTCACACATAAGAGCATAAGGAAACCACTAACTGATGGGTTTTAGGAAGAAACTTCCCCTTTTAGTAGGTTATTCCACAATTATCCATTATAGTGTTTCTTGCACTTTCTTCTGCAGTATCCGGTGCTGTGCATTGTTGGAGGCAGGATATCAGACTAGATGCCACTGTGATCTAGAGTGGCAATTCCTATGTTTTTCTTCTCTGGAGAAAGTTATAGGGTGTTTAGGTCAATGGAGAACTGGAGTCAAAATGTTCTTGGCTGATGTGGGCTTGGACATTTGACACTTGACAATATGTTTGTGTGTGGTTCATTTTTGTTCTGAGGGTTTTTCACTCCATTGTAGAGTTTCGTTTTCTTGCTCTCTCTCTTTGAATAGATGCTCCCCACTATTTGTCCTTCTCAGTGAAAGGAGTATGGTGTTACTGTCTTATTCAGACTACACATTTGAAAGCCCAGGGATTTAACCTGATATATTTAGTCTGTACATATCACTTAGTTTATTTTTGATTACTAATATTCTCACCTTTGTCGGTTTGGACTAAGCAAAGATATATTTCGCTTCTATGGTTTGGGTGGTCAATGGCCACTTCACTTGATGGCTTTTTATTTGCAAACTGGCTGATGCAAAAGTCTATGGCTTATATTATTTTTAGCCAGTGGCAGAAAAAAATCATGAAACAATTCAGCTAAGGTGAAGATAGGACATTTTTAGAAAGGGGATTTTCAGGTTTTATTCAGTGAAATTTGGATTTGGGAGCACTTGGGTGGGGGTGGATAGACAAGGAAACTTGTTTATCTGGCATCTTTTTTTAAGCAATTCTTGGAGATAACTGGATTACATAGTGGTGAGATGGCCCTTGGGATTATAGTATATGCAAGCGCAAACCAAAAGAGATCTAGTTTGCATAGTTCAGACAAAATAGGAACCTTTAGTTTGCACTTGCAGTTACAGCGCAGCACAGTAGAGTGTGCTGCATTTCACACCCCCATAGTTGAACTGTGGGGATGTGTAGACATGCCCTCAGTTTTCAGTTTGTTTTAGGTATCGTAAAAATGTAAGATGCTATTTATTATATAGATACAGGGAACCCAAGATGCTTCTCAAACCACATGGACTATTCAGGATATACACGGGAATCTTTTTTTGTCCGTTACTGAAGCAGACTTATCTTTGTGGGATTAATTTTAAAGCAGTTTTTAAATGCATCTAACTCTTGTGACAAGAAATTTAAGTGTTTCAATGAGACATGGAAAAATCTCACTCATCCTTTTTTTGAAATCTCATTTAAGGACTTGATTATCAAACATGGACCAAGTAACCATTGTTGTTTGTGCTGGTACTTCATTTAGAAAAGGAAATCAGAGTAGCTTGTGGGGTGAGGCAAAAATGTTTTGTTGGCAACTAAAATAGTAAACAAAATTATCTGTTCATTTAAAACACAAAGGTGAAATCTTGGCCTGGTAAAGTCATGGCAAAACTCCTTTTGACTACAGTGGAGCTAGGAGTTTTCACTCCTGAAGTATTACAACATTTTATGGTGAATTTTAAACTTTCAGTACATCATTACATTGTTTCTATCCGCAAGGATTACCAACATAAAGGAGGGAGAGAGAGAGGAAATGTATTTAAAGAAAACACAAGACCTTAGCAGAATTCAAGAAAAGTATGAAATATCTATGTGATAAATAGGATAAAATATCTAATGGGTATAAATCCTCATGATTCAGGGCCTAAGACAAGTACTTACTGCTTGTAATTAAAAAGAATTTCCCCCTGTATACATGTTGTTATGAAGTTTTTGAAACTTCTTTTGAAGCATTTGGTACTGGCCACTGCCAGAAACCGTATACTTGGGCTAAATGGACCACTGGTGTGTCAGTATCCTGAGTCTCTGTAATAATTATATAGACATCTGGGTGTTTTACAAAGTTCAGATGAGCGTTATCATCCCTGTTTTATGTGGGGCTGATCCAAAGCCCATTGAAGCCTATTGTTGCATGTTTGAATTTAATAATAAGATGTCAAAATAACAGGCTTAGATGCAATTATTTAAAGATTATCAAAGATTAATACAGCACTATGCAGAATACAGAAGCAAAGTGTAAGTGGTGGAATGCTGGCAGTTTTCATTTGCAATCTAACTCTCAGAATCTTTCCTTTTATAGGATGTGAGACAAAGAAATTCCTTTTTGGAGTGAAAAATTACTTTCTCACAATGTGTACAGTTTGATATCTCAGTTTACCTCATTACTTATATAATGTCTTTTTATGGTATCTCAGTCTTGATTGATAACCCAAAGGGATTTTTGACCCAGTTGTTATTACTGACAGCTGTGGCCACAGGTAGTTGCTAATGAATTAAAACTTAAAACCTCTTACCAATCACAGAACTTAATTGGATCATAAGAACCCCTTATCAAATACCCAGTCTTGTTTATTATAACATTTACTTCTGTAGAGTCCCTTCATTAATTTTGAGGGGTACCTTCCTGATCATCTGGACACTCTCAGACTGAGAGATTCAGGGAATAATTAGGTACATCCCAATATTTAATTAGATACATTCCTGAGAATTGCTCACCTACTGTTAGGTTCTATGGGGGCTGTAGGCCCTCCCCAGGTGCTCTGCAAGAACGAGGCCCACACACACTGTGCGTTATTGGCTTTAATGAAGGTAAAGTGACACACCCGCAATGGGGACTCCAAGCGTTGCTGTCACGGAGGCAGGGAACCCAGCGCCCTGGAGCTCGGCCTGGTACGGAGTCCAAAAGCAAACACAAAGCATGCTCATATTTATACAAACAGCAGCAAGCCAGCTCATACATAATGCAATAGGGACTTTCCACCCTCCGGGGCCGCCCCTTTGGCCACCAGCCTAGGGGCTTTCCACGCAGCAGTTCCAACCGGTTACGGCAGTGACCGGGCGCTGAGAAAGCGGAACTGCCTAAGCTAGGCCATAACAAAATCTTCCGTGGTTCCCTGTCCTCCTACACCTACTAAGTTCAGTTTAAGGATACAATTTTTCACCTTCATAGGTACAGGGGACTGCATTTATAGGCACACAACATAAAAAGGATTTTGGGTAACAGATAACAGAATTATGAGAGTTTAACATACAAAAATAATGAAAGGCTAATATTTATTAACACAATGGAAAAAGACGCCTACTGACTTCAGTATGCTTTGGATCAGGCCCCATTTAAGGGCACAGAGATTAAGTGACTTGCCAAAGGCTATACTGAGACTAAGTGAGAGAATAAGAGTGGAACTCAGAATTCTTCCTAACCTTACACTCAGCCTGCTAATTTACAAGTCCTCCTTTTCCCTTCACCCCAAACCCTGTATTTCTGTGCAACATAGGTTCTATGCTGGTTACTGGCAATTTTGTTAGCTTTTTGTCGGTTTATTTTCTACAAAGAATTTATTTTTTCCCCCTCCAGGAAAAAGAATCCAGACTGTGAAGCTACCTGTTGACAAGACAACTTCCTGCTGCTTTGGTGGAAAGGATTATTCAGAAATGTATGTGACTTCTGCCTGTCAAGGAATGGATGATGAATCGTTTTCACGGCAACCACAGGCTGGTGGTATTTTCAAGGTGATTTGAATTATTTCCTTTCTTTTAAAAGGCCAGAAAGAATTTTCTTATGCATTTTGATTTGAAGTTGGGGGGGGGGGGGTTCAGTCTGAACATACCATATCACTTAAAACTATTGTTCTTGGTTTTTTGACTTTCAGTTTTTTGGTCCCTACTGCTGTATTTAGAAAATTGCTGAGTCTTTTCATGTTTACCTGGTAGACTGGTTCTAAACTTGTAACAATACTGACATAGCTAATGTCTTGTACAGTCAGCATTTTCTGTACCAAAAAACCTCTACTTTAAAAAAAATTCCCAACTTTAGCAGGGCAAAAACTTGTAGAGAATTTTTGTTTTAATCAGTGACACTGTGTTATCTACCAAACAGTTATTTATAACTTAGTTTGCTAGTTTGTTTTTTTAATTGGTGACTGGCATAGGGCACACATGCCTTGTAGTGCCCTCTGCTCACCAAGTGTGGTGCTGCGCATGCCCCCTGCCTCAATTGCCTCTCCCCTAAGTTTTCTGTTTCTCCCAGAGATTCATGTGACTCAGCTCTGCGGCTGGGTCACTCTGAGTTCAGCCCCCTTCTGGCAAAACAGAAGCCCAAACAAAGTTCTTTTGCCCTGCTTGGGCTCTTCTTCGGCCTATCCTCTGGGCTCAGTTCCCAGCCCCTTCTGGGCCACCTTTAAGTCTCTGCTGTGGGATAGCGCACTGACTCCCAGGCTGCTTTCCCTGGAGCCCCCCTCACAGACTCAGCCCCTCTGGGCTACCTTCCAACCTTCCCTGCCCTAGGATAGAGGGCTGAATCCCTTGTTTCTTCCAGACCCTACTTCAGGGCCTTTCACAGGAGCCCATCTTGCTCCCTGTGGTTCCTTCCCCAAACTGAGTTTTCTCAGTCCTTTTATGGGTCCCAGGTGTTTCAGCCTTGTCCCCTGTTGCAATGAGTCCTTAGCCTGGCAGGCAGCTAATTGTTGCACAGGCAGGGCTGATTGAACAAGGTTGGCTAGCCCCAGGCCTCCTGGCTCTTGCAGGGGCTGGCCAGCCTGTTGCACAGACCTTGTGGATTAAAAGCCCTGATCCTGCAATTGACTGTATGCAGGCACACCCCTGTAGCCGTACACAATTACAGAATCAGAGAATATCAGGGTTGGAAGGGACCTCAGGAGATCATCTAGTCCAACCCCCTGCTCAAAGCAGGACCAATCTCCTGACAGATTTTTGCCCCAGATCCCTAAATGGCCCCCTCAAAGATTGAACTCTCAACCCTGGGTTTAGCAGGCCAATGCTCAAACCACTGAAGTGTGTTTGAAAGAGGATTGTCAAGAGAATGGACCATGGCTTAGATATTACAGTTCTTTGGAAACAGCAGTGGGTTGAAATTAATATCTGGTGATGGGCTGTAATGTAGAAAATTGCAGGATATCAAGTCAGTCGCAGTCTTCTAAAACAAATTACTCTGTGGAAAGATACGTGAATCATCACAATTATCTTCTCTCTCTCCCTTATTTTTAAATAGATAACTGGACTTGGGGTGAAAGGAGTCCCACCGCATTCATTTGCAGGTTAAATATTCACTCTTCAGAACAAAGTACATCTCCAAAAGCAGGAACAGATTAAGCAAGAAACATATTAAAGAAGTATTTTAGCTGGAATTCTGCATCTCCTGCATTTGAAACCACAGCTTTGTGGGTAGACTTCTGGCAGAAATGGATAAATGAGGCAACTTTTGAAATGCATCAAATTTTTTCAAAATTCTTTGTTTTCTTGGACTCCTGTGTAACTTTAAATATCTCTTGTAATTTTCTATAACACTAAAATCACTCTCATCTTAATAAACTTTGGAATATAACTTGAACAGTTGTACTTTTTTGCCTTTAACATATTTTTTTCATCTTGTTTGCTCTACCATCCCCTTTCTATTTGTAGCTTATAGTTAGGCCAAGTTTCTGTCAGGGACATTTTTAGTAAAAGTCAGGGACAGGTCGTGGGCAATAAACAAAAATTCATGGAAGCCTGTGACCTGTCCCTGACTTTTACTAAAAATATACCTGACAAAATAGGGAGGCAGGTTCAGCATCCACTGCTGCTGGGGCTCCCAGGTCCCCCATTGCTGTGGTCAATGGGAGCTCCGGGGTCCCCCACTGTTGTGGGGAGTGGGAACTACAGGGTCCTCCTGCCCCTAGGGCTGGGCGGCTGCGGGTCTTCTCACTCCTGAGGTGGCTGGGCGCTCATGGGGATCATCCGCCGCAGCTGGGAGCTGCAGGGTCCCCCAACTGCCTGCCACAGCTTGGCAGCTGCAGGATCTGCCGGCCACCAACTACAGCTGGGCAGCTGCATGGTTACCCCCACCAGTGCAGGGTCTGGGAGCTACAGGGGGGAGAGCTGTTTGGGAGCTCCAGCCCGGTGGTAGAAAATGTCACGGAGGTGAGTGGAAGTCACAGATTCCGGGACATAATCGTAGCCTTACTTATACCGTATTGAGTCACTGATTAAACATTTTTTTACATTCATTTGCTTTCAAAGCTTCACATAAATTATCCAGTGTACATTCACAGTAAAGAAAATATTTGTTACTGTAATACAACTTAGCCCGGTTGTTTAATTTTAAACAGCTTGTTTTATATAGTTGGTTTTTAACTTAGACTTTTTTATTGTTAAATTAGTGCCTATGAAAGGTGTCTACTAACTGCATTAGCTAACATAGCCATCCCTGTAACTTCAGACTAGGACCAGTAACTAGAGTGGGCAATGCAAACTTGCTTGCACTATCCAGGCAATATAGCCCTTCACCTTCAAGAACCTGGTTTCATACATCTCCCATGTCCGTCCATCTCACGCGAGTTCACCTGTAAAAGCATTGGGGGTGAAGGGGTTGTGCTTTTCTTAGCCTCAGAGCAGTAAAGAGGAGAGGAGCTGTCTTCCTCTCAAGTTCCTTGTTTATGTTCTGAGGCATTAATATAGTTCACCTGCACAAACAGCTGATCTTGTTTTTTTCCATTCAACAATGAAATCTATCTTATCCACTTAAGGTTTTATACAGTACCGATCACGGTTCTTCCTAACTGCTGCACTGACAGGTGACCAGAAAAAAAAAAAAAGTGGATTTCAGTTTTTCAATAAAAATTCAAATACAGGAAAACTTTGAAAACTGTAAAATTTCAATTTGGAAATGCTGTCACAGTGACTCATACTCCTCCCCGCCACTCCCCCCCCCCCCCATACGCTAGGCATCTTGGTCAGACTATATCTCCCACGAGGCACTATGGTCTCCCCGTTGGAGAGTCCCGGGCCAACGTGTATCATGGGAGATGTAGTCTGACAAAAGAGCCTGGCCTATAGAGGAGAATGGGGACATACGGCAAACAAACTAAAACTCCCATGAAGCTCCATGGCAGCATTTCCAAATTGTAATATTTAGTTTTTTGGCTTTTTAGCTTTTGATGAAAAATCAAAATTTTCCCCAGAAAGCCAACACTTCTTGCATGAAAAATTTTAGTTGAAAACCTCAGTTTTAATCAAAAACAATTTTGACCAAAACTTTCTGAAGGAGCATAAAAGTCCCCTTAAAATGCTGCATGTTCCAGGGCAACTGGGGTACAGAAATTGACTATATCAGGATTACTGGGAGCTTATCATAAATATGTGAGACTAACAGATTTTATCCGTAGAAGGCTTGGAGGAATTTGAGATACTGTGTTGAATGGACATTGCTGTAAGAACCTGGATAGATAAGAGGATAATCTAGAATATTTGGAGCACTATTTTTAAAGATGAACCGCTGGCATAGTGTCCCATAAGGATTGGGTATTGAAATTTCCCCATTTGGGTTAACAACAGCATCTGTTTTGGAAGCAATCTGTTTTATTCCAGATAGGCTACAGATTTTAATGGCAGTCAGGGAGGAAGGACAGTAATTATTACTTGCTTCAGATCCGGGAGAAGGGACAATAATTATTACTTGCTTCATTTTTCAGGAGCCCAACAATATTTTGCAATGAAGAAGGCCGACCAAACTTGTAAGTGGCAGAATGAAATGTGCGTGTCTCTTTCCAGATAATTGCACACCAGCTGTGTATTTACAGGATGCCAGTCGCTATGGTTTGGGGCTACCAAACTACCGGAAAGGATTACATGTCTGAGTTTCTCAATCTCCTGACCAATTACAAGAACAGAAGATTTTAACATCAAAATCGGATGTTATGAGAATACAGTGAAGCTGATACTATTCAGTTTCTTATCTATTAAACTACCAGCAATCAATACAACAATTGATGCCTGCAGTGTGAATTTGTAGTCAAAGATATTTTTTTTTGTTCAGTAGAGTTAAGGTATAAGTTAACTGGTTTTGTGTGCTGTGTTTTTTTTTTTTTTTTACCTTATGCAGGTTATAACATCTGAACACTAACTAGCAGAAAACAGTGGCTCTTATTATGCATCTCTCTCCATTATAAATGTAGTAAGATGAGGCCTTTGACACCGGTAGCTACTGACAACAGTAGAGCTAGCTGCACATCTATCCCTCTTTCAGTATCATCTGAAGGGATGCGCTGAGGCAGGGCTCTTGCCCTTACCTGACTTGGGGTGGAATCTCGCTATCCTTCAACTCTTAGCATGGGACCTGAGTATGCTACTCCTGTGTGTGTATATACACCAACCACGTAGCAGCCTGCAGACCAGACTGGGTTTGAACATCTGCACTTTTTTCCTTCAGGAACCTGTGACCAGTGATAAAATGACCAACAGCCTTCTTAAAACAAAGGATTTTTGTTTAGTAGTTGGAGTAAAGCGTTAGAGGGGATTTCAAAGCAACAGCATGCATGTATATTTAGTCTCATCTAATCTTACACTTCAGTACAAGCTAAATTGGATGAGCTTTCCTCTTAAATTACAGCGACAGAACTGAATCAACTAGTGTCTGAGATGCAGAAAAACCAGCCGTAAGTCACTCCCTCACCAACAAAACGGGTCTTAGTGCTGACTACAGTTACTCATTACTAAAATGTTTGAGAACCATTTTACACAAAAAAAGCCCTACAATATGTGTACGTTTATCATTTTTCTTACCTTAGCCTAAGACAGTGTCACAGTCTGGATTATGGAGATGTGTATCAGAGTGCTCTAACGTGTCCCCTCCCAAGTAGGGGAAAAAACCCGTCACATTAAATCTTTTAAGTAGCCAGACAGAATGAAAAATGCCCAGGTGGCAACCCTAATTTGAGGGGGTGTCAGTCTAGTGTTTCCTGTTAGCTCTGGGCTAACCACCTTTGACCCCTCCAGCTCTCCTTGAGTGCACCCTCTCTCAGGCCTCGGGCCTGTCACCTCTCTGAGTGGGATCACACAATTCTGCTCTCAGACCAAGATGTGGGCTGCAGTCTTCTGTGCATGAACTGTGATGACTTCAGCCAGGCCTGCCTAAGACTCTATACATGCAGTGCTGCTCCTTCTGGGAGCCATGACCAGTGGTTAATACAGTGCCCAGGCAGCCTTCTTAAAGCACAGTATTATTTTAGAACCAAAACATATCAGAGAAAACAGATCTTAAAACAATAAACAGGCTGTTTGTTTGCTTATCTTTTCCTAAGGCAAGCATTCTCTGAGACCAGGAAGGGCCCAGCTGCTTTCAGACACTCCAGCCGGTCCTCTGTCTCTGTTCCATCCCAGCCTGGTCTCCCCAGGAAGAGCACACCCCACTCACACACACTTGCCAATGCTGAAATAGGCCAGACCTCCAGAAAACCCTAGCATCATGGCACCCTGCTTTTACATGCAATAGAGGTATCCATGATGAATATGCCATGGTACTCTACAAGGACCTGCATAACCCTGGAGGAGTATCCTTTCGTGTGAATGTGCTTGCTTGCTTGAAATGGGTGCATAGGATGGGTATTGATCACACCTGCATAGCTCAGGAACCCCATCCATTCAAACCCCACAATTAAAGAAATTTGTCCAATTTTTAAAACCTTGGAAGACAGCACAGCATTAATTGCTTCACAAACCTCCATGGCCACTGTGCCAATCATGGATTTGCCTACCATGAACACATTACCAACAGGTTGGTAACAGTCTGGGGTTGTGAGCTTCCACAGTGCTCTGCATCATGCTGCTAGAGTGGTTATGAGCTCTCTCCTCAGATGTTTTGCTACTCAAGATAAACTCCTCCCACAGCTCCAGGTGGACCCTGGCTTTTCCCACAAAAGTCCTGGACCCGCTGTTTATCATCCCATGTTTCCAGCACAACGTGGTTCCACCAGTGTGTGCTCGTGGTCCTTGGTCCAGAAGCAGTGGCCACAGAAAAACATCATCAGCTCGGTCCGTGCCTCCATCTCCCTACAGTCCCCTTCTGTTCTTGTGCTTCTGTTTGTAATCCCCTGCCTCCATCTTCTCCAGGCTAAAAGCAGCCTCTGAAACACACACCACTGTCTCTTTGCAGCAACTTCTTCAGAGGCATGAAAAAACTTCTCCATAAAAAACAGCAGCTGTCGGTTATTAGAGTGAGCAGGATCCGTATCTTCCACATATCACACAATACCAAGGGGTCTGCCAGAAAATGGATTTCCTGGCCCCAGACCGTTTCCTCCTACAATCCTTAGAATAGGCAGACGAGTTGCCTCTCAGCACCCTGTGAACATGAACATGAGTTGTTGCAATGAATCTTGGGACTATTTGCCCAGATAACTGTATTGCTTATCATCCTCAAATACAATGGTGGTGTGTTTATTTTGACAATGGTTGTGCTGCAGTGGGTGAGGCTCCTGAATACATTCACTAACCTGCAACTGCTTAACCAATGGTTAGCATGCAGTGATGACCTCGGTGGGTAGGTTCTGCCATCCAGTCTGCCACTCTAGTGTGATGTATCCATTCTGTTACATAGTACAGAACAGGCCGTGGCAGTCGTCATTATAAAAAGTACTCAATTTTTGGCAAAGCATACATGTGTTTCTTCAAGAAGTCCTGCTTTAAAGTGTGCAAATGTGAAAAGTTACTTCACTCCCTAATTCAGTTTTTTTAAATAAAATTAAAATTCAGCAGCAAATTTGCAGTTTTTTTAATAGCAAGTGAATTATTAAGAGAAGGAATGTTCATCAACATTTATGCTTTCCTTTCAGAAATAACAGTTGAGTTTATGATCCCTCGTAACAAAGCATTTTGTTTTTGCTGATCCTAGCCAAAAGCAGAAGGAAGGGTGTCAGCAGTCACGTTATGTGACAGATGATTTGACAAAGTTGGTCAGGAACTTAAACACTTTTGTGGCAGTAGATTGGTGCTGTGTTGTGAAAGATGCTTTGCAACATTTGTTTGTGGAGGAGCTGGTGGTAATAGGCTGACATTAAGCTATTTTTCTGTCTGATAAATGCTAAGATTCAGGATGCAGCCAATTGCCGAATGAGTTGGATTTGACAGGGAACCCTTCAGCAAAATCTGGGTAATCTTGATAATTGTGTTTAGTTACAGCACAAAATTAAGGTTTTTGTGTCCTGTGCTTAATGTTCTTGGTTTGCTGCTGTATTTATAACTGCTGTTTTTGCATAATAGCTCATTTTTATGTGTTGGGAACAGAATAGTGTTTCTTTGCTGCCAGTATGAACATAGGGCAAGCATTTTGCCCCATTGAAATACCTGACTGGAGACTAATACTTGATATGTTGCTAATTGTTGATTTTAGTTTTTGGAATTAATTTTTGTATTTTGATTTTCAAATATATTTTTCCTATTTTCATTTTTGTTGTTTTTCAGCTTTGCCTTCAGCTTTGTTGTTTTATGCTTTTGTTTTGTCTATTTTGTCAAAGTTAATTATTGGTGATGACACATGCTTGTGAAAGGATTACGTGCTTGTGTCTTCAATCTTCTTTCTCATGTTCAAGAATTAAAATTTTCAATAGCAAGTCTTGCAAAGCGTGTGTGTGTGTGTGTTACACTTTGGACTATTTATTATAATGATGCAGCTCACCCTTTGTCCAGGTTTTATATGATCCAAATTCTTACATAGTACAGGATCTCTACCGTTCTTAACAACCATCCTCACCAAGTCTCCCCCCAAAACCCCGTAAACGAACCAACCAACAAAAAAATCTAGCATATAGCTTGGGTTTAGTTTACATCTAACCTTCTGAATTTGGCCAGCATGTTAACTTATGTATATGTACAAGTCAGCATTCTGGTCCTAAAAGTATATTTCCATAGACTAAAAATTATGTATTTGAAACCTTAATGCTCCAGGCTGGTTTAATCCAGGTTTTTGTCTCCTGTTAGTTTTATCCCTGTCACTTTTTTCAGTTGAGTATGTTTAAAAAAAAAAAAAAAAAAAAAAAAAATCAACGGTTAGCTCTTTAGGAGTCTTTATCCCAGCAGAGGGCGCTGGAGTCAGTCAGATGAGGCTATTGGTTGGGTAAGGTAACACCTTGCTCTGTGTATTTGTTACCTCCATGTTCGCTATGCACACACGACTAGGGTTTATATTTCTTAAAACACAGTTTTTTAATACTGGATTAGAAGTACAGTAGGAAATGTTCCTGTCGCTAGCCATGGCTGTCAGCAGTGAGTCCTCCTGAAAGGATGTTGAAAATGGTTTAATTTGTATGCGTTATTTTCCACTTAAAACCAGTACATTTGGTCTCATGCTAACTAAGGCATCTGGCCTTACAGGTGGAGGGATACAAATTATAGTACCCCAATATACATATTTTTAACTCTCTCTAAAATAGCTTTTTGATAACATGCAGCATAGTGGTTTTCAACCTTTTTCATTTATGAATCCCTAAAAAATTTTGAATGGAGGTGTGGACACGTTTGGAAATTGTTAGACATAATCCATGGATTATGGTTAAAACCCCTATTCTATGATCACAACAACCTTTTGTGGATCCCTTATGTAGTCTGCAGACCCCAGATTGAAAACCATCGATGTAGCACAGGGGTCGGCAACCTTTTGGAAGTGGTGTGCCGAGTTTTCATGTATTCACTCTAATTTAAGGTTTTGCGTGCCAGTAATACAGTTTAACGTTTTTAGAAGGTCTCTTTCTATAACTATAATATATAACGAAACTATTGTTGTACGTAAAGTAAAGAAGCTTCTTAAACATTTTAAAAACCTTAATTTAAAATTAAATTAAAATGCAGAGCCCCTTGGACTGGTGGTCAGGACCTGGGCAGTGTGAGTGCCACTGAAAATCAGCTTGCGTGCCGCCTTCGGCACCTGTGCCATAGGTTGCCTACTCCTGATGTGGCATATATGGGCTAACCTGATGGTGTCGGATAGTAAATGTTTTTATCAGCACTTGTTTGGGATGACTTATGAACCATCTGGCCATCCCAAACTCAGGTCAATTATACCTTGATGTCATGCCACACCAAATTTGGTTGAATAATTAGGAACTGAAGTACAGTATTTGACCAGTACTGTAAATCATTGTACCTATTGTAGTCCTGGCTTGACATAAGAAACTTGCCTCATTTCTTAGTGGGCATGACTGAGAATGTGAATGGAAGATTAAGCTGGAAATAGGGGCTTTGCAAGCAGTATGCCAGAGTCAGGATGTCTGTGCTAGCTAAAATACGCAGCAACACCCGGATGTTAGGGACAATGGACAAGATAAACCTGGAATGTAAAGATCAGGTTCCATATGGACAGAGCATGCTGTACAAGGATTGGTTCCTGCAAAGTAACCAATCCAATCTGAAAGTGTGTAATGTACTGTATATAAAGAAAACTGTTTCTGTGTAACTTTGGATGTGTGGTATGCCCTGGCCAGGGGCGTCTCTAGGTATTTTGCCACCCTAAGCATGGCAGGCAGGCTGCCTTCAGCGGCACACCTGCGGGAGGTCCGCCGAAGCAGCAGGACCAGCGCACCCTCCGCAGGCGTGCCGCCGAAGGCAACTTGCCTGCCGCCCTTGCGGTGACCGGCAGAGCGCCCCCTGTGGCTTGCCGCCCCAGGCATGCGCTTGGTGTGCTGGTGCCTGGAGCCGGCCCTGGCCCTGGCCTATACCTACACTTGAATCTGATCAAACCAGAATAGCTTTACTGTATGCCAAATAAAGGAACCTGAATGATGAAATCTGGAGTCAAACTGAGTGTTTTGAATCCCAGAGAACCGGCTGAAGTGTTCTCCCAGAACAGGACAAGCTGTTCTGGTTTAAGCCAAGTGGAAAAGGTCTCAGAGAGAATCCCAACACCCATCATTGTGGTTTACCCTTATAATTGATGAGAGCTGGTGAAACTGTTCTCGATATGCATTGAGAATTTAGCCCCTTTTTTGGTGTAGTGAATCATTTTCAAACTAATTCTGATTTTCTCTGGATATAGTTTTTGTTTACAAGTATTCATTGAACCGTGTGGACAAATAACTTTCAGCCTATGACTGCCGTTGACTTATTTGCACTGTGGTTTGTAAGCTGTCATGTAATGTTTCTCTTCCTTCACTGCATGTCTGAAATTTTTTAAATAGGGAAATGTCAAATATTAAATTGCACCAATCTGTACATATTTCTGTTGAATAATCATTCATGATAAGAAAAAAAATGGAACTACAGCAATTCATGAACATTTTCATAAGTATTTGGTGGGTTTTGTGAGTGTGAATATCTGGAATAATCCCACTCTGTGTGAACATGAACACACTATTAAGACTTTTATGTTTCTTGCTCTTTCTATTAACAGCAATCATGGCAGCAAATTTCTGTCCATAGGGGCTTTGAGTAAATGTACATCTTGTTAAAGTTTCACCCAAATGCAGCAAACTAGGAACTTAAAAAACCTCAGGAGTTCAGGGTGTAACAACAATAGTGTATGTGACTGTTGGGAATAGGGTTGTAGTTGACTTTAATTTTGTGATGGAGCATGTGAAAAATTAAGGTCCAAAAAAATAGCTGTGGAGTAAGCAGGTGAAGCTCCAGTGAAGACAGTAGAACCTACTGACAGTAGGGCTGAATTTGGCCCTGAATCTTGGTATTGCAAGATCTGGTAGACAGCAAGCATGTCCAAACTGGGTTCTGAGACCAGACGGTTGTTTCTAGGTACAGGAATCCTGAAAACCCAACAAACTAATACATCTACAGCCTAATATCAGGGGGAGGAGCCGGGCTAGGAGGGGCCTATAAAAGCGGCCGCCCAGCCAGGCAGCGGCACAGCTGCGAGCAGCGGCACAGGAGGCAGCTAACAGGGCTGCCAACAGGGGAGTTAGCGTGGGAGTTGCCATTGGAGGAGCAGGTGAGTGTCTTTGCGTCTGTTTGTGTAGTGTTTGTATCTCGCTGTAGAGGCCCAGAGGGGCAGGCTGCTGAAGGGGCAGCTGAGCCAGGATTGGCTGAGCCCTGAGTAGGGGGAGGAGCCGGGCTAGGAGGGGCCTATAAAAGCGGCCGCCCAGCCAGGCAGCGGCACAGCTGCGAGCAGCGGCACAGGAGGCAGCCAACAGGGGAGTTAGCGTGGGAGTTGGGAGGTGGAAGGGGAGGCCCCGCACCCCCTAGGAAAGAACACCAAGCAGAGCCAAGAAAGCAGCAGCCATGAGCCAAGCAGCAGAGGACACACCAAGGATGAGAGCATGCAGCAGCTGCGGTATGTACCTGGTCCTAGCGGGGGACCCAGAACAGTACTATGTATGCATGAAGTGTCGCCTAATAGAGCTGCTGGAGGAAAAGATCCAGGGCCTAGAGCTGCAGGTGGAAACCCTGATAGAGAATAGAAGGGGGTTTGAGAGGCTGATGGAGCAATGGCAAGCAGTAACTGAGGGGGAACGCCCAGGGGCACAGGGGGGAGCAGGGGCTGAGGCCAAGGAAGGGGGACCACCAGAGGAGGGAGATGGGCGGTGGAAGCATGTGACCGTGAGAAGCAGGCCAAGGAAAAGGAGAGCCAGTGAGGGGGAAATTGAGCTAAGGAACAGGTTTGAAGGTTTGGAGAATGAGGAAGGGGTACAGCAAGTGGTAACTGACAGTGAGAGGCCAAAGAAAAAGAGGCGAGCGGCCAGTCCCATAGATAAAGGGGAGGAGTCGATGGAAGTAGCACCAAGTTTGGGCCCAGGGAAGATACAGGATGGCTTAAGGGGAACCACAAGGGATGATAGGAATGGAAGGAGCTTGCAACCAGGGGGAACGGGGGATAGGTTAGAGGACCGTGCTGTCCCCAGGCGAAGGCAGGTCTACGTGATTGGGGATTCCATACTGCGAAGGTTGGACAGGCCTGTGACCAGGGCCGATCCGGAGAACAGAAGGGTGTGCTGTCTACCGGGTGCTAAAATACGGGATGTGGACCTGAGGTTGAAAAGGATCCTAAGAGGAGCGGGTAAGAACCCTTTGATCATCCTTCATGTGGGAACGAATGACACAGCTAGATTCTCGCTAGAGAGGATCAAGGGAGACTATGCCAGGTTGGGTAAGACGCTCAAGGAACTTGAGGCTCAGGTGATCTTCAGTGGGATTCTACCTGTCCCTAGGGAAGGGCGCCAAAGGGGAGAGAGGATCGTGATGATTAATAGTTGGCTGAGGGAGTGGTGTTACAAGGAGGGCTTTGGGATGTATGGGCACTGGGAGGCTTTTGGGGACAGACAACTGTTCTCAAGGGATGGGCTCCACCTAAGTAGGGAAGGAAGTAGACTTCTAGGAGGGAGGCTGGCTCATCTGATTAAAAGAGCTTTAAACTAGACACTGGGGGGAGACGGTCGGGAGAGGTCCTAGTGCTCTCCACGCCAAATTTTCACATTGGGAGTGAGGACAACAAGATAACAGATATAGCCAGAGGGGGGCGGTTAAGTGTAAGGAGGACGGGGGGGACAGATTCTAGATCTACAAGTCATACTGGAAGTACTGTGTCCCTACCGAGTTGGGTGAAAAGAGTGAGAGGAGCCCAACAGGAAAAATTAGGATGTATGTTCACCAATGCGAGAAGCTTAGGTAACAAAATGGAGGAACTGGAGCTCCTGGTCCGGGAATTGAAACCGGATATCGTAGGAATAACAGAAACATGGTGGAACGGTAGCCATGACTGGAGTACAGGTATGGAAGGGTATGTGCTGTTTAGGAAAGACCGATGCAAAGGTAAAGGTGGGGGAGTAGCACTGTATATCAATAATGAGGTAAAATGTAATGAGATAACTAGCGCTGCAATGGACAATACGGAGTCTGTTTGGGCAATGGTCACATTGGGGAAGAAAACTACCAGAGCCTCATCCAGGATAGTGATTGGGGTGTGCTATAGACCGCCGGGATCTAGCTTAGAGATGGATAGAGAACTCTTTAATGTTTTTAAGGAGGTAAACACTAATAGGAACTGCTTGATCATGGGGGACTTTAACTTCCCGGATATAGATTGGGAAACAAATGCTAGTAATAATAATAGGGCTCAGCTTTTCCTAGACGTGATAGCTAATGAATTCCTTCATCAAGTGGTTGCTGAACCGACGAGGGGGGATGCCATTTTAGATTTGATTTTGGTGAGTAACGAGGACCTAGTTGAGGACATTGTTGTAGGGGACAACCTTGGCTCGAGTGATCATGAGCTAATTCGTTTCCAAATAAATGGGAGGATAATCAATAGTGCATCTGAGACTAGGGTGTATGATTTCAAAAGGGCTAATTTTACTAAATTAAGGCGACTAGTTAGGGAAGTGGACTGGGCTAACATATTTAGGGATCTAAGGGCAGATGACGCCTGGGATTACTTCAAGTTGAAGTTGCAGGAGTTGTCAGAGGCATGTATCCCGAGAAGGGGGAAACGGCTCGTAGGTAGCAGTTTTAGACCGAGCTGGATGAGCAAGCGTCTTAGAGGGGTCATTAAGAAAAAGCAGAAAGCGTACCGGGAGTGGAAAATGGGAGGGATCAGCAAGGAAACCTACCTTATTGAGGTCAGAGGGTGCAGGGAAGCTGTGAGAAAGGCAAAGCGACGAGTGGAGATGGATCTAGCGAAGGGGATTAAAACCAATAGCAAACGGTTTTTTAGCCATATAAATAGGAAGAAAACCAAGAAAGAAGAAGTGGGACCGCTTAAAACTTTAAATGGAGTGGAGATTAGGGATAATCTTGGAATGGCACAATATCTGAACGAATACTTTGCCTCGGTCTTTAATGAGGCTAATGAAGGGCTAAGGAATAGCGATAGAGGGACCGATGGGAATGAAGATATGGGGGTAGACATTACGGTAGTTGAGGTAGAAGCCAAACTGGAACAGCTTAACGGAAGTAAATCGGGGGGCCCGGATAATCTTCATCCTAGAATATTAAGGGAATTGGCGAGGGATATTGCTAGCCCGTTAGCGATAATCTTTAATAAATCCCTAAATTCGGGGATTGTACCGACTGACTGGAGATTAGCTAATGTAGTTCCTATATTCAAGAAGGGGAAAAAAAGTGACCCAGGGAATTATAGGCCTGTTAGTCTAACATCTGTAGTATGCAAAGTAATGGAAAAAATCTTAAAAGAGAGAGTGGTTCCGGAGCATGAGGCCGATGGCAACTGGGATAGATTACAGCATGGATTTACGAAAGGTAGATCGTGCCAAACCAACTTGATCTCCTTCTTTGAGAGAGTAACAGATTTTTTAGACAAGGGAAATGCGGTGGATCTCATATATCTGGATTTCAGTAAGGCGTTTGATACGGTACCGCATGAAGAATTACTGGTTAAATTGGAAAAGATGGGGATCGAAGTGAAAATCCAGAGGTGGATAAGGAGCTGGTTAAAGGGGAGACTGCAGAGGGTAGTATTGAAGGGGGAACTGTCCGGTTGGAGGGGGGTTACCAGTGGGGTTCCTCAAGGCTCGGTTTTGGGTCCGATTTTATTCAATCTATTTATTGCTGACCTGGGAACCAAGAGTAGGAGTGGGCTGATAAAGTTTGTGGATGACACCAAGTTGGGGGGTATTGTCAATTCGGAAGAGGATCGGGATATTCTCCAGGGAGATTTAGATGACCTTGTAAACTGGAGTATTAGTAACAGGATGAAATTCAATAGTGAGAAGTGTAAGGTTATGCATTTAGGGTTGTCTAACAAGAACTTTAGTTATAAGCTGGGGACGCACCAGTTGGAAGTAACGGAGGAGGAGAAGGACCTAGGAGTCCTGGTTGATCGCAGGATGACTATGAGTAGGCAATGTGATGTGGCCGTTAAAAAAGCTAATGCGGTCTTGGGTTGCATTAGGCGAGGTATTTCTAGTAGGGATAAGGAGGTGCTAGTCCCGTTATATAAGGCGCTGGTGAGACCTCATTTGGAGTATTGTGTGCAGTTTTGGTCTCCCATGTTTAAGAAGGATGAATTCAAACTAGAACAGGTACAAAGAAGGGCCACTAGAATGATCCGAGGAATGGAAGGCCTTTCGTATGAAAGGAGACTTGAGGAGCTCGGTTTGTTTTCCTTAACCAAAAGAAGGATGAGAGGAGATATGATTACACTCTTTAAATATATCAGAGGGATAAATACCAGGGAAGGAGAAGAATTATTTCAGCTCAGTGCTAATGTGGACACGAGGACGAACGGATATAAACTGTCAGTCAGGAAATTCAGGCTTGAAATTAGACGAAGGTTTCTAACCATCAGGGGAGTGCAATACTGGAACAGTCTACCGAGGGAAACAGTGGGGGCGAAGGACCTCCATGACTTTAAGATTAAGCTAGATAAGTTTATGGAGGGGATGGTATGATAGGATAACGGGCTTAGTCAATAGGTCAATTATGTGCCTGGTATGATATAACCTTTCCAGAGGGTTTGGCTGGAGAGTCTTGCCCGCATGCTCGGGGTTCAGCTGACCGCCATATTTGGGGTCGGGAAGGAATTTTCCTCCAGGGAAGATTGGCTATGGCCCTGGAGGTTTTTCGCCTTCCTCCGAAGCATGGGGCAGGGTTCACTTGCTAAGGAGTGGGTGGATCGGCTTATGTGGCCTGCATCTTGCAGGAGGTCAGACTAGATGATCATAATGGTCCCTTCTGATCTTGAATTCTATGATTCTATGATTCTATGATAATAAATCGTTCTCAGGAACACTCTTTTTATGGAGCATTTTACAAGTAAATTCAAAGCAACCCTGTATCTTTGGCATCACACTAATGTATCTAACAATCCCCCTGAAGAAGTGCTCTGTGTAAGCTTGTCTTTCTCCACAGAGAAGTTGGTCCAATAAAAGATATTACCTCACCCACCTTGTCTCTCTAATATCCTGGGACCAACATGGCTACTACAACACTGCATATAATAATCCCACATTTTGTTAAATGAGAGAAACTTTGTACGGCCAGCCTTATTTAAACTGAGGCAACTTTACCCACAGAATCATAGAAGATTAGGGTTGGAAGAGACCTCAGGAGGTCATCTAGTCCAACCCCCTGCTCAAAGCAGGAGTAAACCCAGCTATATCATCCCAGCCAGGGCTTTGTCAAGCCGGGCCTTAAAAACCTCTAAGGATGGAGATTCCACCACCTCCCTAGGTAACTCATTCCAGTGCTTCACCACCTTCCTAGTGAAATAGTTTTTCCTAATATCCAACCTAGACCTCCCCCACTGCAACTTGAGACCATTGCACCTTGTTCTGTCATCTGCCACCACTGAGAACAGCCTAGCTCCATCCTCTTTGGAACCCCCCTTCAGGCTGCTGTCAAATCCTCCCTCACTCTTCTCTTCTGCAGACTAAATAAACCCAGTTCCCTCAGCCTCTCCTCATAAGTCATGTACCCCAGCCCCCTAATCATTTTCGTTTCCCTCTGCTGGCCACTCTCCAATTTGTTCACATCCTTTCTGTAGTGGGGGGCCCAAAATTGGATGCAATACTCCAGGTGTGGCCTCACCTATGCCAAATAGAGGGGAATAATTATTCCCTTGATCTACTGGCAATGCTCCTACTAACGCAGACCATGCCTTTGTCTCTTCCTCTATTCTCCCATCTTTCTCGTTACTTTTCCCTCTTCTTTCCTCTACCTTTCTGTAGCTGTTTCTTCTCCATCTCTTGGTTCCTTTGTCTGTTCCTTCCTTTGTCTCAACACTTCTGTTTAGTAGCCTCTTTCCTCCCACCTGCTCCTGTCCTCCGTCCTGTCTTACTCTATCATGCATCTGAGGGGGATTAAAAAATTAGCTGAAAAAATAATGCAGATCTTGAGCGCAAGAGGGAGAGGATGCCAGATGGGGTTAGTGTTGCACTGTGCTTCATCACTGCATAGCAACAACACTCTTCTCTCTCTTACCTGTCCTACAAGACTTCTCTGGTTTGTGCTAGAGCTAGGAATGCAGAAATGTCAGCTGAATTGACCATGATGTTGACCGAGACAAACGCAAGTTCGAGCAAGTATTTAATTGAGAGAGGAAAATCAAAATGTGACAGATTGAAATTTCAAACCACGTGGCCATTTATTAACAAGGGATAAGTTACAACTTGGGCCGGGGGGAGGTAATTTATCAACTAGAAATACTATCAAGATAAAACGCACATGACTTGAAAACAGTCTATTTGCATCTAACAAGAACTAAATGATCTATGATCAACCGCTCACTAAAATCCAAAATAGACACGTAAACTGAGTAAGCTGTGCATGCATTAACCGAATGTTGTGAAATACACAACAGTAATCAATACAACAATTTGATTCTCATATACTGTATACACAACTTTGCACCAAATAAGGGAGGAAAAAAGAAAAAAAAAAAAGGAAGAGGCTAAGCAAACAAAGTGTTTACAGAAATTAAAATGCACATACCACACTCCAGGCGCAGCTGATCAGTAGTACAGACACAGAGTGTACAGTCCCAATCCATGATAATACATAACCTTTTCATTTAGTTCAATGAACTCCAAAGAGACTTAAATTTAGTTCAATAAGGTTTCTTTCAAGGATATTGCTGGAGGTCTCATGCTGACAGTACTAAAACATCCTTAGAATGCTTCTGTGCTGGCTTCAACACTTTTTGAGTTAGGAAATTGTCATCTATTATGTCTAGAAATTCCATCTTAGACCTTGGCCTGGCAGATAAAGAGGAACTGATCACAGAACTAAAAATTAATGGTAGCTTTGGTACAAATTACCATAATTTGGTCATACTTATAATGTGCAAGCAGAATGAAATCCAGACCAGTAATATATGTACTTGGTGCTTTAATAGGGCCAATTTCTCAAATATGAAAACAATTATGAGAAAAATCAGATGGGAGGAAGAATTCAGTTAGAAAAATGTGAATGATAATGGGGAATCATTTAATAATACCTTACCTGATACCCTAAAGCAACAATCTCACAATTGAGGAAGAATGCTGTGCTTAGATGGGAAGTGAAAGCAGCTGTAAAAAATAATATATAACGAATGGAAGAGGGGGAAGTTGATAATAATGAATATAGATGAGAAGTTAAGAATCACAAAAAATTGATAAAGGAAGCCAGCAGACACAAGGAGAAATAGAGGGCCAACAGAGTTAACAACAATAAAAGGACTTTTAAAAATATATTAGGAAGAAAAAGAATCCTGACAATGGTATTGGTCCATTACGAGAAGGAAATGGTAGATTTATTCATAAAAATGCAGAAAAGGCAGAAGAGTTCAATAAATATTTTTGTTCTGTATTTGAAGGAAAAAACAAATGATATAGTCTCATCATATGGTGAAGATAACACTCTTTCCATTCCACTAATCTTTCTGGAGCATGTTAAACAGAAGCTACTAAAGTTAGAGATGTTTAAACGAGCAGGTTCAGATAGCTTGCATCCAAGAGTTTTAAAAGAGCTGGCTGAGGAACGTGCTGGATTATTAATGTTGATTTTCAATAAGTTTTGGAGCAAATTCAAGAAGACTAGAAGAAAGCTAACTTTTTGCCAATTTTTATAAAGGTGGGGATTTTTTTATAATTTTTTTTATAAAAAATGGGATGATCTGCATAATTATAGGTCTGTCAACCTGACCTCAATCCTGGGCAAGATAATGGAGTGGCTGATATGACACTTGATTAATAAAGAACTAGAGGAGGGTAATGTACTTAATGCAAATGAACATGAGTTTATGGAAAATAGATCCTGTCAAACTGTGGATATCTTTTTTTTTTTTAAGAGATTACAAATTTGGGTGATAAAGGTGATAGTGTTGATGTAATATATTTAGACTTCTGTAAGACATTTGACTTGGTGCCACATGATATTTTGATTAAAAAACTAGAACAATATAAATGAACATAACATGGTGCACATTAAATGGATTAAAAACTGGCTAACTGATAGGTCTCAAACTGTTACTATAAGCAAGGAATCATAAGTGGGGTCCTGCAGGGATCAGTTCTTGGCCTTATTACTATTTAACATGTTTATCAATGACCTGGAAGAAAACATGAAATTATCACTGGTAAAGTTTGCAAATGCCACAAAAATTGGGGCAGTGGTAAACAATGAAGAGGACTGGTCACTGATTCAGCACAATCTAAATTGCTAGGTAAACTGGGTGCAAGCAAACAATATGCTAAAGGTAAATGTATACATCTAGAAACACAGAATGTACGCTACACTTACAGGATGGGAAACGCTATCTTGGGAAGCGGTGACTGAAAATGATTTGGGGGTGTTGATGAATAATCAGCTGCACATGAGTGCCCAGTGTGAGACTCAGGCCAAAAGAGCAAATGCGATTCTGAGATGCATAAACAGAGGAATCTTGAGTAGAAGTAGAGAGGTTATTTTACCTCTGTTTTTGGCACCATTGGAATACTGTGCCCAGTTCCAGTGACAATTCTAAAAGGATGTTGATAAACTGGAGAGGGTTCACAGAAGAGCCACAAGAATGATTAAAGGATTAAAAAACATATCTTATAGTGATAGACTCAAGGAGCTCAATCTACTTAGCTTAACAAAGAAAAGGTTAAGGTGTGACTTGATTACAGTTGATAAGTACCTATATGGGGAATAAATATTAAATAATGGGCTCTTCAACCTAGTAGAGAAAGATATAACACAATCCAATCGCTGCAATTTGAAGTTAGACAAATTCACACTGGAAATAAGGTGTACATTTTAATGGTGAAAGTAGTTCACCACTGGAACAATTTACCAAGGGGTTGTAGTGGATTCTCCATCACTGACAATTTTAAAATCAAGATTGTTTTTCTAAAAGACATGCTCTAGGAATTATTTTGGGAAAGTTCTATGGCCTGTGTTACACAGGAGGTCAAACTAAATGATCCTAATGGTCCCTTCTGGCCTTAGAATCTATGAAATTGCTGTGTCTGTCACAACTGTGATAATTGTTGTGTGTGCCTATGACTTTGGCTTCTTTTGGCTTCTCTAAAAGAGCTGTTGGTGATTTTGCTCTGAGACTTGGCTTTGATCTGTTCAAAACACACTCTATAGATGCCCAACCCACTGTATGAGAACTTGGCTAATGAATTCTTTTCTTAGTGTCTGACTATTAGAAGTCTGTCTAGCTCTCTTTGCTCCTCCAGTGGTACTATGTGTCCATATTAACCATCCTGGTTTCTGTAAACTTGTGCAGCGCATCCACAAGCAGCACATTCTCCATCCTGAGCTTTGTGGTATGTCGTAAAGCTCCTGGATAAGGTACACAACATGGGAGCAGGTGCCTATATACATAAAAGAATACATATTTGCAGTTCAACATATTAGTATATTTGATTTCGTCAAAGATTGCTTCTAGCCGTTTTGTCCTGACCACAATGCCATGTATGTGTCATGATGGGAAGGAGCTATGCCCTCAACAAATACTTCCAGATGCCCTGACATAAAGCCCTAAACAGCTTCTATGCCCAAAGCCTGCTAGACCCTGGGCTTGCGGTTCACAAAGGTGAGCACTGCTACTTGGTATTAATATTGGCAAGGTAATAGAAACAGGCATGGAGACGTGCCTGTGTTCAACATTATTAAAATATGGTGGACCAGATGAACTTCAGTGAAGGAATCAGTGGAAAATGAGGAATCATTTGCTAAAAAATGCATCCACTTGCCTGGTGTAAGGTGCTGTGGGAATGTTGTATTACCTCAACCTCAAATCCCACCCAGAGGACCTGGCTGCTTCTTTCATTTCAGCTCCCAAACCTTGTCCAGTGGGGAATAGCTGCCTGGTAGATTTTTATGCATGAGGTATGGTGAATACCCATCCCTTAAATGGAACTTCTCAACTTCTTCAAACAGATGTTTTTCAATTCATATTTGAAAGAAAGAACAGCAGTCACCTCCCCCTGTCGTTTCCTCCCTGCTGCCATTCATCCAGTGTAGTGGAATTTCTTCACGTTTGTTTTAATGCATTTATTTGTTGCTATGTCCTGAACAGAGACTTACTTGCATTGATTTCAGGTAGGGTTGGGCAAGAACTTAACAACAGGAAAAGCCATATCAGGAGGAGCAGCTGCTGTGCCCTGAAGGTTTTTTCACTCATGTTCTAAATCTATAGTCACGGGTGAGTGTATTTATTTCCAACTGATCTGGGAAAATCAAAGTACTCTTTTACCTGAGAAATTGTTTCTATTGAAATAAGCAATAAAGTAATTACTGCCTTGGGATCCAAAATCTTCCTGATCCAAGTTTTATTCAACAGGGATTCTTTTGAAAGAGAAGGAAGTTACATGAAGATAACTTTTCAGTTGACTTTTGGAAAACATTGCTAATGGGATACCACAAAGGTCAGTAGTGGCATTTATGCCTGTTTATTAACAGTGTAAATGCAAACAAGTTTGTTTTTGGCTCTGAAAGGGGGGAGAATGGCAAATACTAAGGAGGACAGAGTCAAACTGTAAAATGCAGGTTACATCTAAAAAGAGGAGATTCTAGTAGGTGTAAAATTGGATACCTAGAGGGAAGAAGTGGGGCAGTTAAGAGGAAAGGAGTGAGCTAGAGAGAGAATTAGTAAATATTTGTAATGCCATATTGACAGACCCAATGTTGTTCTCTGGTGTGTGTAATATGTAAATAAAATGTGTGTGTGTGTGTGTATTTATAATAGTATATGAATCTCATGCAGAGAAGTAATAGTGCCTTAGTATAGCAATTCAGTGTCTTAACTATCACATTCCGTTTAGGAAAACTAGAAGTAAAAGAACTTAACAGCCATTGCATAAGGACTTTTAGGGTAAGATATCAGGAGAGACGAAACAATCTGTATGTGTGTGTGTAATCTTGGTGTTGGGGGCAGGGGGAAATACTATCACGGAACAAGGAACCCACAGGTGGTGTTGCAGAGGGATATAATCATGATCTATGAATACCATTAGGTTGACAATTTCAATAGAGAAATTTTCTATTTCACAGAACAATAGGACAAGAAGCAAATTAACTGAAGATAAAGACAGAAAAGTTGAGGTAAACTTTTACTGCATGTGTGTGTGTGTGCACGCTTGCGCTTGCGTAATTGTGGGTTCAATTGTTTTTATAGATACAGTCCTGTTTTGGTGGGGATGGGGGAGAGATGCACCACCCTGGGAGAATTTCTGAGATTTAATGGGTAAAACATGCATCTCACTGCATGCTGGGTTACCTTTGCTGGCTGGTGCATATGAGTGGCAAGCCTGGGCCCTGCTTTGGAGTATCTTGCACCTCGAGGGGCACATTGCAGAAGTACTTCATGTGCTTTGGGGAGCACAGGGACAGCAACTGTGCCTGGCTGTTGGGCAGGGTGAAGATGTTTTTCACAGCCTCCTTCCCCCATGTTTGCATGTTCACAGAGCATTTATCATCTAGCTCTATGTGAGTTGTAATTTTTCATTGTGATGCTGTTTCACAGCTTGGATGACTGACTGACTAATTGCATCCAGATTGCTCTGTGAGAAAACAGTGCATTGATTTTTGTTGTTGTGGTTATTACTTCACTTCTTTGCATTGCTTCATTTCATGTTGGCACTATGGTATTAAATTTTATGGCCATACTAGTTTTGGCAACAGAAAAGTAGTGCTGGTTGGGAAATGTGTTTTTCCCATGAAAATTTCTTGATGAAAATGGATTTTTGGAGGCTTGTTTAAAATATGACAATTTTTGTTTCAGTTTTTGACCAACAGAAATGAACAATTCTTTTGGTTTTCACTTTTTTGATGAAAACAGAATTTTTTTCCCCCAAAAACTTCCATTTAGTCAAAAAAAGCATTTTTATTTAATAGCAAAAAAATTTGGAGAAAATTTTTCAGTCAGCTTGCTGTAAGAAAGAAAGGCCGGTAGGCTCCATGCTGTGAAATGGAGCCTGGCACAAACGCTCGTGAAACACACAAACACAAAAATTCTGCGGCTCCCCTGTTTGGGTCTGATGACAAAACACTGATTTAGCTTATGTCATTAGGGGAGGTGGTGGTGTTTGTGACGGGTTTGGTCACAAAGATTCCCTTGGGACTGTCACCTGATGTGCTGAAATTATCTCCAAGCCCGTTTTCCCTGCAAGCTTGGGACTTCCAGAACCCTGTCTTGTTGAGCCAGACATGCTAGCCTGCTGCAACACAGACCCAGGGTCTGGTCCATGCCCTCAAAGCTCAGACTTAACTGAAAACAGTTCAGCAAGTTACCTGCCTCCAGCACCCAGACACCCAGTGTCCAATGGGAGCCAAACCCCAAATAAATCTGTTTTACTCTGTATAAAGCTATACAGGGTAAATTCATAAATTGTTTGTGCTCTATATTACCTATAGAGAGAGATGTTTGCTTCCTCAGGTATTAATCACTTACTCTGGGTTTATTAATAAATAAAAGTGATTTTATTAAGTATAAAAAGTAGGATTTAAGTGGTTTCAAGTAATAACAGACAGAACAAAGTAAGTCACCAAGCAAAATAAAGCAAAAATGTGCAAGTCTAAGCCTAATACATTAAGAAACTGATTACAGGTAATCTCTCACCCTCAGAGATGTTCCAATAAGCTTCTTTCACAGACTAGACTCCTTCCTAGTCTGGGCCCAATCTGTTCCTCTGGTACAGTCTTTGTTAGATCCAGCAGACATCTCAGGTGGTAAGCAGGGGTTTTCTCATGATTGGCAGCCTCCTTTGTCCTGCTCCACCCTCTTTTATAGCTTTAGCACAAGGTGGGAATCTTTTGTCTGTGCTTATCCCCACCCCTGCCTCATCAATGGAAAAGTACAAGGATTAAGATGGATTCCAGTATCATGTGACATGATCACATGTCGCTGTTAGACCCCGAGTCTCCATTCTTCCTGGGTTGGCACACACATGCACAAGAAGGTTTGCAGGTAAATAAACCATTTACAACCAATTGTCCTAGTCAATGGGAGCCATCAAGATTCTAAACCTTACAAGAAATTTTTTCATAACGCATATTCCAGTTACATCATATTCACACTTATAAGCATATTTCCATAAAACATATGGAGTGCAACCTCACAGTGTTATGCTGACAGAAAAACTCCTTTTGTGGGCATATACTACACAAGGGTGGTCTGCCACTATAGTTGTGCTGGCTAAGTGTTTATAGTGTTGACATGGCTTTTTAACCACCATTTTAAAAAACCCAGTATCTTACACACACGACTATCCTTCCTTGAGGTCTCACATGACATTGTACTACAAAATCCTTTCCCCCCTCATTTTATCCCTCCAGTCATTTGTGTCTAAATTTAAAAAGTCTGGGCTAGTCATTGGGGGATATGAATGGTGAAATATCTGGATTTTCCTCCTTTGCTCCAAATGAGAACTCAGAGAAAAATGCTGAGCAAGACTTTTCCACTTCTCAGATTGTCCTGATGCTGCTGGCAATGTGAAACAGACCATTTTCAGGGCCTTGTTTCATGCCTCATCATTCATGTGACTGCTGACTGCACAGAAAATGTAAACAGCTAACTGCTAAGTATAGATAACATCAACTATTACACATTTTTAATCTCTGAAATTGCTGACAGTTTTACTGGGTCAGCATAGGAAAGAAGACACCAACACAGTTCTTGGATTCAGCTGCTGGAGCTGTGTTCTTTACTTAGTCCTTATTAGCTGAATAGTATCACATTTCCTCTTTGTGTCCCATAGCTTGGTTTGAATATTCTGCCTTTTTGTCTGTGTTAAAACTGCAGTGTTGTTTAAATTGTGCGTGTTCCCAAAATTACTTAATTATCTTTCACAGACTATTGTTCAGTTGGACAGAAACTTAAAGGATCAGTTGTTACCTTGTTCAAGATTTCAATCTGAAGTTGAAATTGAGAGTGTGTGAGAGAGAGAAAGAGATGGACAAGGACACTTAGTAGCCAGTGGTTAATATAGATTCTTTGGATATATCTAATAGATACTGAAGTCACAAATTTTGCTACAACAATGATTTTTAAAGACACAAAATATTTAAAATTCAGAAATACTATTTTAAGAGAACTCTTGGAAAGAGATTTTTAATTATACAGTTTCTTTTTTACATCAGAATGGATGTTTTGATGTCATATGGCTTTTAGTTCCTAAACAGAAATACTTCTTGCCTCCTCAAAGCAATGGTAACTTTGAGATGTTTCAATATGCAAAGGATTTTGATGATACATGTTGGCCACGTCTGCTCTGAAAGTGGCTGAGGCATGATTTCAAGAGACTAAAATGTCAATATAATTATGTATAATGCCTTCATAAAAAGTGAACCAGATGTTGTTATTTTCATGAAAGTATGTTAGGATTCACTGGTTTCTCTTTGGAATGTTAACTTTCCTGATTATTCACCTCAGGGGTGATCCATATGAGGGATTTAGTAAATAATGTCTGTGGAATGCTGTACAAAACACAGAGGAATACATAAAGGGGAAAACTTTAAAAAAACACAAATGACTTTCAATGATCGTTAGGCACCTAATTGCCATTTGTGCTTTTGAGATTCTCCCGCATAACTAAGACTAGGCATGTTAAATGTGAAACCCTTTGGAAAATGAGATGTATGGAGACCTCTAGGGGTATGTCTACACAGCCTACTGCCTGCCTGGCAAACTGCTGGAGCACCCCAGCTTTCAAGTTCCCAGCGCCTCATCAGGCCATCAGGTGGGCTGATGAGGAGCCGGGAGCCCGGAAGCCCTGAGAGCCCTAGCTCCCAGCCTTGAGGCTTCTTGGTAGCACAGGCCTCCAGGATCCGCTGCTCCAGGATAGTCTGCCAAGTGGGGTCTCTCGGAGTTGGGGCTCTTGTGGCTTACAAACTGCCCCAGAGTCCAGGCTCCCGTAGAGCTGGGAGGAGAACAGTAATTCCATTTTCACAGAGAATGTCAAACTTTTTCTGAATTGGAACAAGACCAAGTTTCAAAATCCTCTGCAAAACATTCTCTTCCCAGCTGTAGTCACTGTGATACCCCACAATGGAGCTTCATTTTTTTTCAGTTTGCTTTTTTAAAAAGCGAGGAAATTACACACAAAAAATATGTTACAAGAACCTTATTCAGGTTGCAAAGTCAAGCACTATGTGTCACTCTGAAGCCTGGAATGTCTGTTGAGTCATTGTGAAGTGATAGAAAGAGCTACAAGCATATCACCAGGTTCAGTCATCCCTGGGGTCCACAGTCTGTTACTGTCCAATTTTAAAGTTTTCAGCCATTTTCAGCTTTACAAACTGCATCTGTGCAACATTAAGGCATGTATCTGTGCCACGCCAAAAGCCTAGACCACTGTGGGACCAGAGGTTACTCAGCCAATCACCATCCTTACTCTGTAGCTAATTTGTATGCAACCATTTAATTGGTTGTATGAGGGAGACTACAAAAATGGCAGATTACTTGGCCCCACTTCCAAACCACATAACCAGCACACACAATAACCCCAAACACACACAGCCTCTCACCGCAGCACACACTCCTTATTCACCACCTGCACAAATAAACAGAAATCTCCCAGCACAACTCCCTCTAGAAACGAATCAACACAATCAGCATACATAATAATACCAAACACACACAGCCCCTCACCACAATACACTCCTCTCATTTGCCACCCACACAATCTTCCAGCACAACCAACCACCCCAGACACAAATCAACACTATCACCCAGACAGCAACACAACCAGCACACACAATAACCCCAAACACGCACAGCACCTCACCTCACTATAAACCCCTTATTTGCCACCCATCGAAATCCATACAACTCTCCCTGCCCAACACAAGCCCCCCCCCCAACAACACAGCCAGCATACACAATAACTCCAAACACACAGAACCCCTCATGGTAGTGTACACCCCTCATTTGCCACCTGAACAAATCAAAACAAATCTCCCAGCACAACCTTCCTAGACCCAAATCAACACAACCACCCACACAACCAGCACACACAATAACCCCAAACATCACTCTGAAGCCTAGATGCCTGTTTTGTCAGTGTGCAGCAAGAGAAACAGCTATAAGCATGGTTGCAAGCTCTTTTTGTTCAGAATATCATCAGGTTGAATCATCACTGGGTTTCACAGTCTGCTACCATCCCTCTTTTAAGTTCTTAGCCATTTTTGGCTTTTTTACCACGACTTTACATATTACACCTGTGTGATAGTGCAGGCTTTCATCTACTGGTAGATGGATGAAGCTACTATAAGGTGGGCGCATACATAAGATCCCTTTCATTAATATATATATTAATTGATAATTAATGAGAGGGATCTTATGTTCTTGAAATACTATTTTTACCTATTACCTTTTAAACACTGCTCCCCTGACCAGGGGCGGCTCTAGAAATTGGGCTGCCCCAAGCAGCGCGGAGCGCTGCGCTGCCCTTCCCCGGTCCCGCGGCGGGTCCCCTCTTCCCGCGGCTCCGGTTGAGCTCCTGCCGGCATGCCTGCGGCAGGTCCACCGGAGCCCGGGACGAGCGGACCTGCCGCAGTCATGCCTGCGGGAGCTCAACCGGAGCCGCGGGAAGACGGGACCCGCCGCAGTCATGCCTGCGGCAGGTCCGCTCGTCCCGGGCTCCGGTGGACCTGCCGCAGGCATGCCGGCGGGAGCTCCACCGGAGCCAAATGCCGCCCCCCCGGGAAACGGCCGCCCCAAGCGCCTGCTTGGCGCGCTGGTGCCTAGAGCCGCCCCTGCCCCTGACTCCTACACTACAATCACCTTCATATCTGTATGTGATGAGTGGACAATCCCAACTTAAAATTTGGCTCAAATATTGAATTAACGCTTGGCAACACCACAAAAATATTAAACCCATGTCCTAGAATTTGGGGGAAGGACGGATTACTCCAGGGAAACATCAGAAAATACATGTAGAAAAATGAATGTTAATGATAAAGTTTGTATGCAGTGTAGCTGTAGCTATGTTGGTCCCAGGATATTAAAGAGACAAGGTGGGTGAGGTAACATATTTTACTGGACCAACTTCTGTTGGTGAGAGAGACAAGCTTTCGAGCTCTGTGTAAGGTCAAAAACTTGTCTTTCTCTCCAACAGATGTTGGTCCAATAAAAGATATCACCTCACTCACCTAGTCTAACTATAAAGTTTAGCTCTTTTTCATGTTTGGCTCCCCCCTCACCCCTCATTTTTTGTTTATTCCCTATTTTCCCTTTCTCTTTCCAGAAGCCTGTTTAGCAAATACGAGGCTTGAAAATATCACCTTGAGTTTTTATCAAGTTTTAGCATAAGGTAATTTGTCCAGTTATAAATCTGGGATCCTCACACTGTAAGTCTCAATATTCAAATCCTAGATTGTGAGGTGCTAAGATAAGATAATAATGGGACCCATATAAGTACCAGAGACTAGATGTATTGGATTCCCCAAATATTCACTAATCTTATGTGGCAGCTATGGGACCATATAGTTCCCTAATTCCTGCTCTAAATATGATGTTTCTATAAAAATTCAATACAATAAGCCTTCTTTTGTTAAAATGAATTTTTCATGTGGTTCATCTTTTGCTCTCCTCCTCTCAGGCCATGTGTTCTATTAAGATTGAGTCTGTTGTGAAGGAGAAGAACAGGATGGGAGAGTGCCCAGTATGGGAAGAAAGGGAAAATGCACTTGTATATGTGGATATTAATTCACAGAAAGTTTGCCGCTGGAACTCAGTCACCAATGAAGTGCACAGTGTGTCTGTGGGTAAGACAGTGCCACGTTAAGTCTTAAAACTTGTTTGCTACTTTCTTTCTGTACCTTTTAGGTTGTTTTCCCCCCTGTGTTATAGTTGATCTATTTCTGCTGATATCGTTTGTATGCATTGGCATTGTAGCCACGTACCCAGGTTAGTAGTTTGTCAGTTAGTAGTGTCATGCTGCCTAGTATTGGACACAGCTAAGGCATGGGGCCAGGCAGGGCCACTGGCAGCTGGGAGCGCTGGGAGTGTACCCCACCGCTGGAGTGCAGTACACACAGCGGCAGCACTTGCCAGAGCTTCCAGAGAGGTCTTAGCTAGGCACCACTCCTGCAGTGAGTTGCATTGCACTATTGGGGAAGGCTTTGAAGGCTATTCCCGGGAAGTGTTTGTGGGAAGCCCGCCATGCGGTGGTATTGTTTCCATTTTGCATTTTCACAGCGCCAGCAGCGTTCTTTCTCATTGTCTTTGTCTTTACTCTAGTCTCGCGTCTGTGTTGTGTGGCAAATGGAGGGTGTGCTCTGGATCCTCTTAATTTCTGTGTCACTGCTGACTGACACCAGCAGCGAGTGTCATTCAGCACAGCTCCAAAGTGAGTCGAGAGGTCCCAGTGATGATAATCATAGTGGATTGATCGAGTGCTAGTGGAGTGACAGTGCATGTGGCATTCCAATGCTCAGCACCGTTGAGCGCCGACGTGGCTTTGGCTCGGAAACAGGTGGGCTGATCACATCAATTGGGGCAACTCTGTGGTGGAGAGCAGTGACTGCAGAAGTCTGGTGTGGCGAGAGAAGCGAGCAGTGGAGAACTGTGCGCTGAGACTTCCACCCACTGGCTGCTGGACTAAAGATTGAGCCTGCCACAAAAGACACAAGAACTGAAGCTGGCTGCCTCTCTGGGTGCAGCTGGAGCAAATCAAGACGGCAGTTTGGGAGGTGAAAAGGTGCCGTGGGACCGTGGGAATGGAAAGAATTTTTTTGCGGCAAAAGGCAAATTTGAATGATGCAAGTTTGCAAGGCAATTAATCGTGAGTGTGCTAAGGTGACTCTGGATGGCTTTGCACAAATTGTGGATGGGACTGATGGGGGCGATAGATGGACTCTGCCCCCTATTCTGATGCTGCCCATTCCTATTCTGCCCCCACCTGGCATATGGTTCCTTTCTCTGTAGGCTCATTTCTCTTGGCATTGGCATTTACACAGGCTTCCTGCGGGCGGCCTGATGGCTTGCAGATGATGCATGCGAAGATGCATGATGCATGATTCAGGAGATTTTCCCAGACAGGAAAGAACAGGAAGGGATTTTTAGGGGGATACAGGATCCTCACAGGGGATGGCCACCACCTGCCCTTGCTGTGCCTTGGAACTGCCTGAGAAGCTTGACAGCTGCAACCACCCCCAGGACAGGGACCTGAGGAACTACAGAGCTGGTTCATGTCAGTGGTTGTGTTGGGTGTTTTGCTCTGTGAGCTGTTTTTTGGGGCTGTGTTTGGTTGAGGAGATGGGGGGTGAGCAAGTGGGAAGCTTGGCTTAAGCTATCCCCGCTGCTATAACATTGGGAAGGGTGAAATATTCAGGATGAGGGTGAAGGAAACATTCAGTGAGGGGAGGCTCAGGGAGCCACAAGAGAGCAGGGCTGAGAGGCAGAGAGAGCAGAGCTACAAGGAGCAGCAGAGGAGAGAGGCAAGGAGGCTTGAGGCTTGAGGGAAGAGGTTGAGGCTGAAAGGAAGAATTAATATTGTGCCCCTGCATATGTTGTGATATTCCACATACACACTGTTATTTTGCTCTTTCTAATTCTATGCTGAATTCTTTCTTCACTATTACTCTATTAATTTCTTATATCTGCTCTCTATCTGCTTTTACTTTTTATAAAATGTTTTATTTGAAAAGAAAACACAACACACAGACAGACAGACACACAACAACACAGACACACAACATTTCATTGGGGAAGTTGGACACACAGGGTGTGTTGGTGATTGTTACACAAGTTGATTCTGGGGGTGCTCATTAATGAATCCTGCACTTCACACTTCATATGCTGGGTGGGGTGGGGGGTGGAAGGGTAGGGTGGGGTTGGGGAAGGGTACAGGGTGTGGTTGTGGCTGGTAAGGGCTGGTTGCTGGTGGTGGTGGTGGGTGCTGACTGGATGCTGTGGTAGGAAAGGGGCATTGGGGGGAAAGGCACAAAGGGCAAAGCAGGTGGCAGTGGGAGACGGACTGGAGTGCTGCATTGAGTGGGTGACTCTATAGGAACAGCCATGCCCATCCTCCAGGCCAGCTTCCTCCTTTTTCTCTTGCCTCCTCTGCTTTCTCCTGCTCTCTCTTTCTTCTTCTTTCTTCCACTCCTTTTTCTCTTCTTCTCTTCTCTCTTAGCAGAAAGATGAATTTTCTCTTTTTCTTTGCTTTTTTCATTTTTTTTTTCTTTGATTTTTTCTTTCTGTGATGTTGAACATCTCTGGGCAGTGTAGTAAGAGACAGAAGTAGAAACAGAAATGACAACATTGTATCCACTATCCATTGCATGCAGCATTGCACCAGTTCTTACACTCACTTTGATCCCAGATCATAAATACACCAAAAGGAAAGAACCAAAAAAACAAGTGAGGAAGATGGTGAGTGAGTATAGAGATAGGAGGGGGATTGGAGGGGAGAGGGCTGGAGAGCTAGGGGGAGGCTGTTGAAGGAGGGAGGGAGTGAGAGGAAGAGTGATGCAGTGGTGATCAAGATCTCCTATCTATCTTGAGTCTCCCAAAACATTTTCCAGGACTTAATCCTGGGTTCTGTTTTCATGAGATCAAGTCACTAGGGAACACTAGGGGCTCTTTAGAGCAATTTAGAGCACGCCCGGGACGTGCGGCGGGCTGCGCGTCAATGGTGTTCCCCCACCACTGGCAGAAGGGTGGAAGACTGGCGCCGACAGTCGCCACCACTGGGGACAGAGGACACATGCCTACCTATTCATAAACCTGCGCAGAGGCATGCCCAACCTGCCTGCTGAACTGCAGATTAAGAGACTTGTGATACGAGATAGCGCGACAGGCTACCACAACACATCTAGAGGCTGGCATGGGCTCATCGCATGCATCCATAACTAAGCATGCTCTCCAGAACAGAAAAAAAAGCTAACAAAACGCCAACCAATAAAAGCTGTCCTGCTCTGCACCTGCTCTGCTGCATTGGCTACTTCTGCTGGGCTTCCTGGCTGCTGAGAAGAGCTTCTCCTTCCTGGCTTGAGGTTTCTTCCCCCATTCCAGGCTTCCCCTCGGTCCCTTCCCTCCCCCCGCTCTCTCCTCCTCTCCCTCCCCCTCTCCTCCTCCCCTCCTCCTGTCCATCCTTATCCTGGGATTGGCAGTGGGGCCCTCCCAAATATATCTCATCCATCAGTATATCATCCATCTCCGGAGAGCAAAGGATCGCCTCCGGATCGCTGATTGCGCTTTTTGCCTCTCTCGGCTTTGCTCTTTACACTCTCACTCTTTAACTAGTGCCCTGCATTGGCCCGCCCCCGCGCCTGGCCCGATCCCTCATGGCCTGATATAAGATATCCCTCTATCGGGCGCAGCGCTGAACAGACGGCCGGCCTCACCCCAACCAACAATGGTCCCACAATTCACACTCACCAGTGCTCCCCAGTGCTCTGCTTGCATGGTGGTGGGATGGTTTGTGTAACCACCTGTACTGTAAAACTGATACTGATCCACTGATTGGCAGCCACAGGGAAGGAGATTTTAAATTATTTTTATTTTTTTTTAAATTTCGTCGGCTGACAGAAGGCAAGAGCAGTAGAGTGCAGAGAGTGTGCAGAGAGGAATTCTGGAATGGCTCCCCAGGAATCCTGGAGGAGGACAGCGCTGGTGTAAGTGTCCAGCTGAGCAGCGCTGGATCACCAGGCTGGATCTCCACTGCACCTGCCCCCCCGGCCGGATTCAGCCAGCGCCAGCGCTGAGTTGGTTGCAGCGCGCTGGTTGCTGCTGCAAGTGGTGACGGGGTGTTGTTGCAGCGCTGGAAAGCCTCCACCAGCGCTGCAACTTGTAAGTGTAGCCAAGCCCTAAGAATGCCAATCTCAGGTCAGACTGCCATAAAACAGGGCATGTTCCCCAAACTGGTGGTATAGTGTATTATAAGCTTTCACTAAGCCAGTAACAAATGTGTACTTCCAAACTGCTATACTAGTTGTTATGTAGCCACAGACAGTCCCATTCAGGCCCTCTAGCCCCTCATGCACCATCCAGACAAACCAGAATTATGTGATAAATGATTATTAAAATCAAGAATCACATCTATTAGATTCTTCTCATTCCAAGGGAACCAGACGCACACCCCAGGTCAAAATATACTTCAGATCTTACCCCCAAAGCACGCTGTAGCCAATCCTTTAGTTCCTAAAAACTAAAAGTTTATTAATTTATAATATAATATAATATAATATAATATAATATAATATAATATAATATATAAAGGAAGAGTGTTATTAAGAGGTTATTATGAATCATATCCATTACAGTTGATTTCAAAGTTTGTAGATCAGGATAATAGCAGTGATGTTAAATCTGCCAGTTTGTAATAAATCTCTCTGTTCCATCTCAAATATTGGGGTCCTCAGTCCATTGTTCAAAGCTCTTCTTTTTTAGAAATCATAATTCAGAGATGTGGAGCAGGAAAGAAGCAAGGGGATGATGTCATACTCTCCCATTGATAGCCCCCACCCCTCCAACCCATGTGTATGGAAAGTTACTGTCTCAAACATGGAGTCAGAGATCACATGTTCTATGTGCCCTTGCTGAGTCATGAGGCATCCATTGTCTACATGCTCTCGGAGGCATCCTCAAGAGGGGTCCACTGGAAGAGCTGATTCTTTTTAATGGCCCATCAACCATGGCTGGCTGGTCTTGATGTAAATCTGTCCTGTGGGTGTTACCTAGGAACACAACATGTTCAAGATACAAACACACAGCAAAGATCCATAACTTCATACACGATGATAATAAATATAAACAGGATAACTTTGTTCAACAAATCACAACCTTTCCAATGATACCTTACAAGGCATACTTTGCATAAGATTTATTGCAATTGTGCAACAGTGATGCTACATCAGTGGTGATATCTTAGTATACATATGGTCATCTTTATTCCTATACAGAGCCACAAGTAGTTTATAGTATTTCATGCCATCCTTTTACTTTCTGTTGAAACCAGTGAACTGCACTCCTACAATCAATTGTTTAGTAGGTGGCCCAAGTCAACAAGACACAGAATTATAGTTATCAAGGTGGCGGTTTGAAATGCAAGGATCACTGTGTCTAAGTCCAAAGTCAACAGGAAAGGGCACAGTTTTCCCGGCAGTGGCAGGTGAAATGGATTTTCTTCTTGGCTCTGGGTGCTTGAGTGTTCAGAAATAGTGAGGAGCCTAGGAGAACACTCAGGCCTGGTCTACACTAGGGTGGGGGGTCGAACTAAGGTACGCGATTTCAGCTACGCAAATAGCGTAGCTGAAGTCGAACTACCTTAGTTCGAACTTCTTACCTGTCCAGACGCCGCGGGATCGAAGTCCGCGGCTCCCCCGTCGACTCCGCCACCGCCGTTCGTGGTGGTGGAGTTCCGGAGTCGACGGGAGCGCGTTCAGAGTTCGAACTATCGCGTCTGACGCGATAGTTCGAACTCCGAGAAGTCGAACGCTACGCGTCGACCCGGCAGGTAAGTATAGACCTACCCTACGACTACAAGCTATGTTAATGATCTGAATGGAAGGTAATGTTATAGCTGTGGTAAGTTCTTCAGAGTGCCTCACTCCTCCTACTCACATTATCTCAGTCTTTCCTGGATTCAGCTTCAACCAGTTTTTCTCCATCCAGTTACTGATCTCAGCCATGTCCTTAGAGAGCTAAGAAATGGCACTGCACATCTAGTGAGAAGGTGATGTCAAGGTGGATATAGAGCCTATGAAATAACATGATCTGACACTCACTGAATATCTCCCATTCCCCCTCTCTCTCATTTGCAGATGCTCGCGTTGGCTCAGTGGCCCTTCGAAAGTGCGGGGGTTATGTCATTGCCTTGGGAACCAGATTTGCCTTTTTAAACTGGGAAACGGAGTCAGTAACCACTATTGCGGAACTTGAACAGGATAAGCCAAACAACAGGTTCAATGATGGCAAAGTGGATCCAAAGGGGAGGTTTTTTGCTGGTATGTTTCTGACAGGATTTTCACTCTCAATGAAGTAGGACTATTTCTAATGTGTATTGTACTTTTATTCTCTGGGAACTTGATTCTTCAGCTGAGCTTCACTCAGCAATAGGTGAAGTGTGTGAGAATTGGTACTTCTATTACTGCAGAAGCATGGACTTGGAAAGTGGTGTTTGGATGCCTCTGATTGTGAGACAGGTCAGGAGTTGGGACTCACAGTCTAAAGTGAGGCTGGCCTGGACGTAGCAGGGGCAGACAGGTAGCCTGGTCTGTCTGGTAAGTGGCCTATGTTTTTGTTGGCTGGACATGTTTTTTAAATTGTGCCTAGCCAGGCAAAAATACAAGCCATTTACTAGACATGTAAAGAGGCCAGTGAGTGATTTGTATTGGTTGTTGGGTGAAATCTTGGGTCCTTTTGAAGTCAATGGGAGTTTTGCCATTGACTTCAATGGAGCCAGGATTTCATGCATTGGTTCCCGCCCCGCCTCAGATTTACATTATAGATTCAAATTAAAGGCCTGATTCTACAAACACTTGATACCAAACACAGCAATTACTACTGGGAGCAGATCCACCGAGTTGTGACAGTAATTTCTATGCTTGGCAGTGGTTCCAGAAACAGGTCCAAATGTGTTATGTCAACTATAGTCTGTCAGTTTATTATTCAATATTTATCAACAATAGTTACTCTAATTTCAGACTGGAGTTTACTATATTAAGGGTTGATGTGGTGTTAACTTTATTCTTATTTCCTTGTCTTGCAGCAGCCTAAAGTTAGAAAAATGAAAGAGAAATATTATTTTTGTATATATGCTGTTCATATCTGTATGTGATGAGAGGACAATCCCAACTTAAAATTTGGCTCAAATATTGTAAAACAAGCTTTTATAAAATTTAAGACCAATAGAAGGATTTCCACAAATTAAAAACAAAACTTAAATATTCTCCTGGGGCATTAAAAACTCAATTATTGCAGCAACTTTAAAGTGACTGTAAAAAAAAATAAAAAAATCCACAGCCACACCACCACCAAAACCTCAAGCAAACAGTGAAACTGGCTTCACTTTCATTTTTCAAGTGGAGACATGCAAAAAGTAAACAAGTGAAAGAGCTTTAATGGTGACATGTAAATTGGATTTATAAAAATCTTTCATTTCTGTTATTCTAAGTCTTAATTAATAATCTAGGTAACAATACGTTTACGGTACAACTCTACCCCGATATAACGCTGTCCTCGGGAGCCAAAAAAATCTTACTGCATTGTAGGTGAAACCACGTTATATTGAGAAACATGAGGGTGTGTGCCATTTGCCCTCAAGTTTGCTTTAACTACCAGAGGATTGTGGGTAGAACCTCATCTCTTTGCTATATTATTGTGATCTTCTAAGGGCTGTGTCTGAGCTTTAAACCACATTAGATTAGTGGACGCTTGTAAGGTGGTAAATCGGAATCACTTCCCCAAGATAGAACTGCTTCTGACCTGATCCTTCTTCAACCTTCCCTCAGGCTGAGAGTACCTCTTCTCTTTCTGTTCCTAGTGTAATTTTTTTCCCTCCCCTTTCCTCCATCTAGCTGCTTTTTCCTACGTCTTCACCTCAGTCACAGGACCTGATTTTACAATCCCTCCATGCATGGAACATCCACTGAGTTCAGTGGGAGCTTCATATACCCCAAGGAGAACATGAGGAGGTCATTAGTGTAGTTACCAGGGTGTAAAGATTCTCCAGGCTGCTGTACTTTCCAACCACTTATCCCATTATCCTTTTAGGTACCATGGCTGAGGAGACAGAACCTGGTGTGCGAGCGAGACGCCAAGGTGCCCTCTACACGCTCTTTCCTGATTATTTCGTAGTGAAGCAGTTAGACCAGGTGGACATCTCTAATGGATTGGATTGGTCACTGGATCACAGAACCTTCTTTCACATTGATAGCCTGGCGTATGCTGTCCATGCCTTTGACTATGATGTGCACACAGGAAAAATCGGTACAGATGCTTTTCTTAAATCAGTTAAATCAATGTAGTTTGATTTCCTTCAGCAAGAGCTGGGTGTGTAATTGTCAGTGAAGTAGATGACAAATTATAAATTTTTCTGTTCACAAATTGTCAATAGAAAAAGAAATTCACAATCTGACACAAAATTATTTGGTGAACATTTCTTGGATTCTAGCATGTTAATGAACAGTTCATTGTGAGAATTCAGAATCTGTTTTGATTGGACAGCTAGGTCAAGTTAAGAGCTGATGTTAAGAGTTGCACAACGGAAGCTGTTTTCAGTGCACAATCACAACAGATTGTATCTATCCTACAAAACCCATAAACATTGCTACATATTCTTGAGTGCCATCTACTGGCACACTTTCTATTAACTCTCAAAAGATCATACCATATGTTTCTCTTCCCTGATTACAGAAGCATATTTTTAAAATCAGGTTTCCAGGAGGAATGCTCACAAGTATAAATTTACAATTCTCCACAAATGTTCTGTAGCATTCATGTAAAATCCATGGCTTGGGCAAATATTCCTTGCTTACTATAGTCATTGCAGAAAGGAGACTGGAGTGTGAGTACAACTGACACAAATTCATTTAAAGACTTGAACAAACATTCATTGAAACTTTTTTTGGACCATCTCACATAGCAGCAATTCAACTGAGACTAATTATGTCATGTCAGTTGTGATTCAAATGACTGAATTGGTTCCCTTTGTACACTAGTCTGTGTAGACTTTATGCATATATAAATGAAGTATTTAAAAGTGGAATACAACTAGGTAGATTCCCTCTGCCTATTTTTATAAATTTTTTGTTAGAAGATTTTTTCATGACACCTATCTTTCCAAAATATGAAAGCACTGTCAGCCTGAATCTCCTTTCACCCTGATTTTATACTGGCAAATCTCCATTATGGCTGCAAACTAGGGTCCTGGTCTTACATTAGAATCCAAACAGGTGTACTGCTGCACCTGGGAAGAGCCCCATTGACTTCACTGGGTCAACGGGACACCATGTGGGCACAGCAGTCTGCACAGAACACCACACTGGATTGTGGTTTAAGCATGTAATTATCTGTGTTTAGTTTTGACAATCATGTCCTTGGTGTCCAAAGCCCAATTAAATGATGAGTTCTTAGTTGGTCAACAAGAAGCCAGTATCTCTTTGTATTAAAGTGGCTTCTTGGTCGTTGTTTGGGAGAGATTATGTATTACCTACATTTAAATTAAGTAGTTCTGTGATTTGCATATGAAAAAAACACACAGGCAGAGATCAGTGGTGAGTACCTAAAGTAAAGTCATTGTGCCTGTGATAGTCCTAAACTGGCCTAGGGCTCATATGTTGAGCAATATGGATAGAACAAATTCTTCAACAGCAAAGATCTGTACTCCATGCTTTGTAAAAGCACAGGCATTTGAATGCAGTATAGCCTCAGACAACAGTTCTAATGGCTGTTTATTTATATCAGTCTAATTGTGCCCCATCAGCCATCTCTAGGCACATGTGCAAATCAAAATTTTGTTGTCTACCTTCATCACAAAAATGAGCTGATTTGTTTGTAAGAGCGTTTAGGAGACTGTGGAAGATGTTCAATGAAATTGTTAAATTAGTATATGGTATAGTGTCCGGGCTAACCTATCACACTCAGTGCTGACTTCATAATTCCTTTTACAGCCTGCTGTAAAGTTTTGTACCAATTAGAAAAGGAGGAACAAATGCCTGATGGAATGTGTATTGACGCAGAAGGGAAACTATGGGTGGCCTGTATTGATGGAGGGAGAGTGATCCGTATAGATCCGGAGACAGGTAAGCCCTCACAAAGGTGAACTGGAATTCTGTATTAAATAACCCAATTTCAGGCTGGGAATTACCTGTGCCCAGGGGTGAAAGTAACTTAAAGGACTTACCGGTACTCTGGAGTCTTTAGGAGGGGGCGGGGCCTCAACTGGAAGAGGCGGGGCCTTTAAATCCCCAGGCACTTTAAATCAGGATTTAAAGAGCTCGGGGTTGGGGTTGTGGAAGCAGCAGCTGGGAGATCTGGGCCCTTTAAATTGCCCCCGGAGCTACCAGCTGCAGAGGCGGCTGGGAGCCGCAGAGGTAATTTAAAGGGCCCGGGGCTCCAGCTGCTGCTACCGCAGTGGATCCCCGGGTCCTTTAAATCACCATCGGAGAGGGCCCCAGCCTCTGGTGGAGCTTTAAAGGGCTCGGGGCTCCACTGCAGTAGCGGCAGCTGGGAGCCCCTGACCCTTTAAATCTGCTACCCCAGGGCTCCAGCAGCGGGGCTTGGGTGGTGATTTAAAGAGCCCCGGAGGGTAGCTGCAGTGGGAGCCCCAAGCCTTTTAAATCGCCACCCGAGCCGTGCTGCCGGAGCCCTGGGGTAGCAGCAGCAGCCAGGGACTCGGGCAGTGATTTAAAAGGCCCATGGCTCTGGCTGCCGCTACCACCCCAGGCCCTTTAAATTGTCCCCGAAGCCCTGCTGCCAGAGCCTTGGGGAGGCAGCAGCGGGGCTCCTGTGGCTATTTTAAGGGCCGGGGCGGTAACGTCTGCCGCAACCCCGGATCTTTTAAATAACCACCGGAGCCCCGCCACCACTACCCCAGGGCTCTGGGGACAATTTAAAGGGCCTGGGGCAGTAGCTGCGGCAGGCTCCCCAGGCCCTTTAAATCGCTGCCCGAGCCCTGCCGCTTCCCCAGGGCTCTGGCGGCAGGGCTCTAGTGGCAGTTTAAAGGGCCCGGGGCTCCAGCCACTGCTGGGAGCCCCAGGCCCTTTAAATTGCTGCCAGGAGAAGACGATCCGCCTTGGTACGGCGCACCGGCTCTTGCTGGTACGTCGTACTGGGGCATACCGGCTTACTTTCACCTCTGCCTGTGCCACATGCATTGCTTGAGGCAGGCTCCCTCTGTTCTATTGGGGTTGGCTTATTTTGTATTAAGTGTTCTGTCTGTGGCCTACTCTGATAACAGATTGCTTTCCCTGGGGAGTAGGCACAAGAAAATGGCAACAACCATAAACTCATAATCAACCTGTCAACATCCACAAATCTAACTCATTATCCTCCTTCGAACCCCTCCTTAAAATTCTCCTTTGCCATAATGTCTACAAAAAACACTTGGCAACAGTTAGACTGCTGATGTGCTGAGTCCATAGCTGATCATGCTGACCAACAGCATCTCATTGTTTCCTCGTACTCCCCGCTCTGTTTGTCTCCATCTGCAGGGCCAGCTCCAGGCACCAGCCAAGGAAGCAGGTTTTTGGGGCGGCCAATGGAAAGGGGCGGCACGTCCAGGTCTTCGGCAGCAATTTGGTGGTGGGTCCCTCAGTCCCTCTCGAAGTGAAGGACCTGCCACCAAATTGCCACTGAAAAATGAAGCAGCACAGCAGAACTGCTGCCGAAGTGCCGCCGATCGCGGCTTTATCTTTTTTTTTTTTTTTGCTTTGCCACTTGGGGTGGCAAAAAAGCTGGAGCCGGCCATTTCCATCTCTTGTCTTATAGTACATGCAGTTCTGGTCACCTCATCTCAAAAAAGATATATTTGAATTAGAAGAGGTACAGAGAAGGGCAAAAAAAATTATTAGGGGTCTGGAACAGCTTCCATAGGAGAAGACATTAAAAAGACTGGGACTGTTCAGCTTGGAAAAAAGAAGACTGAGGGGGATAGGAGTGAGGTCTATAAAATCATTAATGGTTTGGAAAAAGTGAATAAGGAAGTGTTATTTATCCCTTCATATGGCACAAGAACAGGAGTTACCCGATGAAATTAAAAGGCATCAGGTTTAAAACAAACAAACAAACGGAAGTATTTCTTCACACAACGCACATCAACGTGTGGAACTCATTGCCAGGGGATGTTGTGAAGGCCAAAAGTATAACTGGGTTCAAAAAGAATTAGATAAGTTCATGGAGGATAGGCCTATCAGTGGCTATTAATCCAGATGGTCAGGGATGCAACCCTGTGCTAAGGGGGCCCCTAAACCTAACTGCCAGAAGATGGGATGACAGGCCCTGTTCTGTTCATTCCCTCTGAAGCATCTGGCACTGGCCACTGTCAGAAGACAGGATAGTGGGCCAGATGGACAATTGATCTGAACCAGTGTGGCCATTCTTAAGTTCTTATATTGATGTAAGCTTTTTGGGGGAGGGATTGTTCTGTGTTTGTACAGCACCTAGTACAGCGGGATCCTGGTCCATGATTGGGGTTTCTAGATGCTATGATAATACAAATAATGAATAGTAAGAATGAATAATAACAACAAGTAAAATGTGGAATCCTTCCAGCCCAAGTTCAGTTGTGCCATGGATACAATGCTGTATTTTCAGTTTGCAAACAATGAATGTTGGGTGTGATTGTAGAAGAAGATGGGAAACTGGATAAAGGCCATGATTTAGCAAAGCTCTCACGTATGTGCTTCAAGTTGAGTACGTACTTAAGTGCTTTGTTGAATTTGGACCAAAGCAATTGGAGTTTGTAAAATTTTGCTTTAAATGAGAAATTTTGGAAATTGAACCTTAATTATCTGTGAATGGCACAAAGGTTTTGTGGTGGCTTCCAAAGACCATGAGAAAATACTGAAATCATGAAGCAGGTTGAAAAGGTAAAAATGAAGCTTGGCTCCATGAAAGACAAGTTTAGAATTGAGAAGCTGAGGCTGGTGGGATATTCTGAAGAGTTTGGAATGTTGGTGTTGCAGTACCCAAGGGATTTGAAGAGATCATCTGCATGAACTGAGGTTTGGGATGAATGTTTCCTTTCCGTCACGCACAATTACTTTTTGTTACTCTGGCACAATCCACCACTCTCCTGTCTTCTGACATTCCAAGTCCCTCCTAAAAACTCACAGGAAGGGAATAAAATCAAACCTTAAATAAAAAAGTCTAAGTTACACTTTTTCCAGGCCTGAACAATCCTGTCTTCCTTCTGCTTATTATATGGTAAACTGTTGAAGGTACTAGGGGGACTGTAGCCATCTTGGAAATCACTGGACTTTAGGAATCTAAATACCTTTGTGGATCTGGGTCCTTGTGCATTGTCAAGAACTAAGAACATTGCCAGCGCTTAATAAATAATAGTACACTTCTACCCCAATATAACACGGTCCTCTGGAGCCAAAAAATCTTACTGTGCTATAGGTGAGACCACATTATATCAAACTTGCTTTGGCCCCCCCTGCTCCTTGTCCCCTGACCGCCCCCTCCAAAGATCCCCCATCCCTAATCACCCCCAGGACCCCACCCAACACCCTTGCTCCCTGTCCCCTGACTTCCCCAACCCCTATCCACACCCCCCGCCCCCTGACAGGCACTCACCGGCAGCGGCGGGAAGCGGAGCAGCCCGGCCCCAGCCTGCTCCACTCTGCCAGCTCCCAGCCGCAGCGCTCCGCTTCCTGCTGCCGGTGAGTACAGGGGGGCATCCTTTCCCCAACCTCCTAGCACTCACCAGTGGTGGGAAGCAGAGCACCCCGGCTGGGAGCTGGCATGCTGGTCTGCTGGAGCGCTGATTTACCATGTTGTATGTGAACCCGTGTTATATCAGGGTAGAGGTACTATCACTGCTAATTGGATACTGAGTTAAACATCTTGGATCAAGCCCTCAGCTGGTGTAAATTGGCACAGCTCCATTGACTTCTGGGAGCTATATGATTTACACCAGCTGAGAATTCTGATTCCATATGTGTTTGATTACTTGCCAGTATAACTCTGTTTCTCTATGGGCATGTCTACACAGGGATAAAAAACCCACAGTGGTCCAGGGCAGCTGACTTGCCTTTGTGGGGCTTGGGCTGAAAAACTGCTGTTTAGACATCCAGGCTTGGCCTGCAGCCCAAGCTCTGGGACCTTACAAGGGTGGAGGGTCCCATGGCTCAGGTTCCAGTCTACACAGCAATTTTTAGCTCTGGAGCCCAAATCAGCTGACCTGGGGCAGCCATGGCCAGGCTGCGAGCTTTTTATCCCTGTGTAGACGTACCCTTGGTCACTTAGAATATCAGGCTTGGAAGGGACCTCCTGAGGTCATCTAGTCCAACCCCCTGCTCAAAGCAGGACCAATCCCCAACTATTTTTTTTTTTTTTTGCCCCAGATCCCTTAATGGCCCCCTGAAGGATTGAACTCACAACCCTGGGTTTAGCAGGCTAGTGCTCAAGCCACTGAGCTACCCCTCCCCCCATAAGGTCACTTTTCCCTGATGGGGAATCAAACCCAGGCTGTGGCACTGAGATTGCCAAATCCTAACCCGTAGATCACCAGGGATGTGGTGATGTAATGCAGAGTTAAGAGAAACAGAACCATTGGGCCAAAGTCAGAAATGATGCAGATGGTTAAATTTCAGTAAGATGGCATAATCTATGTGCCAACGGGGCAGACTGGTGGGATTGCTGCAGGAAAGGCAACCAGCAGGAGACTATAAGAAGGTGTGAGGAAAAAGCAGACTCACCTCCTTTATTTTCTGTTTGTTGCTTCTCCTGCTGCAAACCCCACCCTCCAAGCCCCTTGGCAAATAAGTTACACTCACTCACTTGCTCATGCTGATTTACTGATGTGTAACATCCACTTCCCATTTATTCCCCCTCTGAGTTTGACCCAATTGTTGGGTGCTCTATGGTACAGACCATTATGTTTGCTTTTTAAACTTGCAATTGATTTAAGAGTCTCTTCAGTGCTTGAAACACCTTCATGACATGCTGTTTCAAGACTAGTGCTTCAGTCAACACGTGGCCTGCCTGTTTCTGATCTCACTGCCTCACACACTCTAGTATTGCCTGCATGTGAAAAAGGAAATGGAGCAGCGTGGAGACAGAGGACAGAAGCTTTGCTAAAAGTAAAATGTAAGAGATGATGCCGTCAAATCAATTCAGCACATTTCCCCATGGACAGTCCTTACGGAAACTGCTTCTTTCTGATGGGGAAACACTATATTCATATTGTAAAAGGCTCAGTCTGACAATCACAGTACTGGCTGTCTAGTTGGTTAACAGAAAATTACATGTTACATTTTCCCCAGAAAGTTTAAAGTAAGTAAATATATTTTCCTCTAGGGAAAAGAATCCAGACTGTGAAGCTGCCTGCTTCAAGGATCACCTCCTGCTGCTTTGGTGGAAAAGATTATTCAGAAATGTACGTGACTTCTGCCTATGATGGGCTAGACAAGGCAGCTTTGGCAAAGGAACCTCGGGCAGGGGAGATTTTCAAGGTGATTGGATTTTGTTTCTTTCAGTTAAAAGATTTAAACATTCTAGGTTGGTTAGTGCTGGTTCAAACCTGGCACCTCTGCCCTCAGATTTAAACACAGCTGTGATCCTTATGATTCTGGACTTTTATGTCCTTTATAGTTGTTTGTTCAACCTTTTGGCCCTTATTTCTTATTATATGTTGTATCAGTTTTGCAAACATCACCCTTTTTGTCTATTGTACTGTCATCAATTATGTTAGGTCTCTCATTTTGAATTGTCCCAGGATAGCTACATTTTTATAAGACAATTAAAACTTTTTTATTAAAACCCAATGACAGCAGGGCAAAAACTTATTAAGAAATGTTTGTTTAGTCCCTTACAAGTGAGTGACATGTTTCAGCTAATTAATTATTATATTTCTAGCTATAGCTAGTGAATTCAAAACTACTCTCTCTTTGTTGGTCATTTTGTTTCACCTTCAGATGTATTGAAAAAATATTTGCTGGGAGAATAGAACACAATTCACAGATTGCAGTCAGAGTCAACCCTTAGACCTTGCCAATGCTTGCAGTGGCATGTAGGTTACATGTAGCTACATGCCACAGTAAAAGGTAGGCTGCATCCAAATTCACTAAGATGTGTAGCTACACGTGGCAGTGAAAGGCGCTGAAAGGCAGCACGGAAAGCCTTGTCCTGCTAGGGCCAGCCTAAGGGAAAATGGCACCCTGGGCGAACTTGTATTTTGGTACCCCGGCCCCCGCTGCCTCCCCATCCATTCCTCCATTGCCCCTGGCCCGCATTGCCTCCCCAGGCTCCTGACCCATCCCCTCTGGCCCCTGCTTCCTCCCCGTGCTCCCCATCCATCCCCTCTATCCCCGATGCCTCCCTGGGCTCCCCACCATGCACCCCCATTACCCTTGGCTTCTGCTGCTTGCCTGGGCTCCTCCTTATCGTCCCTAGGCTCCTCTGCCTCCCGCACCATTGCCCAGAGCTCCCTCCCATGGCCTCGCACCCCAGACTCTTCTCCTGCCCTGTTCCATGCCTCTTGATCACAGTGTCTTCCCCCCCCCCCCCAAAAAAAAATCACAGCACCCTGGACAGTCACCAATGTCACCCACCCCTAAGGCCAGCCCTGTCTTCCACTGCCAGAGCCCTTCACTGTGGACAGGAAAGTCTTTGGCAGTGGGACACTACACTGCTAACAATAGTGGTGTAGATGGGGAGGCACAGCTTGGGTGTGCAGAGAGCTGTGTAGGATATGTACCCTACTATTCAGGCGGGTCTGTACTGTGCTCACCTAAGCAGTGCCTCCCCATCTACACTGCTATGTATACCCATGCTAGGTGGAGACGCAGTATCTGTACTCTACGCACCACCACAAATGTAGACCTACCCTTAGAGAACGACAATAGCATGAAATGAAAGGGTAGTTACTGTGCTATAGTGGGTCAAATAAAAGTATATCATCAGTCTAGAGACACTTCGGAAGGATAGTCCAGTGGTTAGGACATGAATCTAGGATACCAGAAACCCACATTCAATTCCCTGCCCTACCACAACCTTCCTGTGTGATTTGGAACAAGTCACTTAGCCCCTCTGTGCCTCAATTCTCCAACTGTAAAACTGAGATGGTACTTTTCTACCACATAGGGGTGTTGTGAGAATAAATACAGTAAAAAGAGTGCCAAGCACTCAGACCCTATGGTAATGGGGGCCATACGAACCCTAAGACAGATAGTTTGTAGAACGGGAGAATTACTGAGTTGTGTTCTATGATCTGGAATCAACCTTAGGGTTTTGTACTGCTGCCAATCACTGTGATCAATATTAGCAATTGTAAAGTCCCTCCTGAACTTAATGCAGTCAGGTGGTTCTTCTCCCTTTTCAGCTTATAGTGAGCTCTACTTGGGAGTAGAGTTTAATAAATTATAATGTGTGTTCTGATTGCATGAGATATGAATGCGTCCAAAGCAATCAGTTAGAGATTGACCTTTTTTCTTTTTTCTTTTTAAACAGATAACGGGCCTGGGTGTGAAAGGAATCCCACAATATTCATATGCTGCTTAAATATTAACACTTTATAGCAAACAAAATAAATGCATGGTCCGTGCAGGAGCAGTTTTGAACAGGAACCATTTATTGAATTGCAAAACTATCTATCTGAAGAGGCTTCTGTGCACCTTTTGGAGCTTAGAACTCATTTTTAATTCTCCATGTTTGTCTCTACAGCATGGTACCAGAGTGGAACTTTAGCAGAAGCAGATAAATGAGGTAACATTAGAAATGAAAATAGATTTTCAGAATGCGTAGGCTTGTAAAATTTCTTATGCTCTTGCATAAGCCTTCTTTATTATTTAGTCCAGCATTCCTAGTTTAAAACAAAAATTCTTATGGCCAGTTCTGCCCTGGCCTACTTATGTAGTTCTGAACGCAGAATTTGATTTATGTTTTCATGTTACAATGATGTCACTGTAATGAGATATGCTCTGATTTACTTTACTTTTTCATATGTGCTGACTTGAACCTGACAGTTCTTCTGCTTTTGGATTTCCCATAAGGGTCTATTTTTGGCAGTCATACTTCTCCATTTTTAGTTATTTGTTTTGCCCTACTGAACCTTTTGTCCTTTCACTGACTTTATTTCTGTCTTGTCTTTTTAGTTGAGGCCAAATTCTGTGCAGTTGAAAATAAACTGTGATCATGTTACAAAGTGTGTTTTGAAAAAGTTCTTTTGAAACAAAAATGATCCTGGGAATGCTGTATGAATGTGAACACACACAGTCCGCGTACACTCAGGCCTTGAGATACAGGCTTACCCTATTATATTGCTGGCTGATGCTCTATACAATCTCTCTGGTATAGAGAGAGGGAAGAAGGTTAGAATAATTGAATATCAGGGTTGGAAGGGACCTCAGGAGGTCATCTAGTCCAACCCCCTGCTCAAAGCAGGACCAATCCCCAACTAAATCATCCCAGCCAGGGCTTTGTCAAGCCGGGCCTTATAAATCTCTAAGGAAGGAGATTCCACCACCTCACTAGGTAACCCATTCCAGTGCTTCACCACCCTCCTAGTGAAAAAGTTTTTCCTAATATCCAATGTAAACCTCCCCCACTGCAACTTGAGACCATTGCTCCTTGTTCTGCCATCTGCTACCACTGAGAAAAGCCTAGCTCCATCCTCTTTGGAACCCCCTTTCAGGTAGTTGAAAGCAGCTATCAAATCCTCCCTCATTCTTCTTTTCTGCAGAATAAATAATCCCAGTTCCCTCAGCCTCTCCTCATAAGTCATGTGCTCCAGCCCTCTAGTCATTTTTGTTGTCCTCCGCTGGACTCTTTCCAATTTTTCCACATCCATGGATGGCGACAGACAGACACACACACATTTCATTGCTTTTGCTACACTTTCTTTCCCTCCCTTCACTCCTGTTGCAGATGTGGCACCTCTTTTCCTCCATTGCTTAGTGTCTATTCCTTCATCCCAACATTCCATGTTCTTTCTTTCTTTCTCTTGTGCCTTGTTATCTTCCTCCTGCCTTCTCTCTCTCTCCATTCCACTAATTTTGCTCTTTTACAATTCCTCTGTCTCTCTTTAAAGGATCCTCATCACATTGTATATTGAGTTTGAAGTTCTTGTCCTTGTTTATAAGGCTCTATATCTCTGCCCAGGTCTCTCACTGCACTACCCCAGCCTCTTCACTCTCTTAAAGTTGACTGATTTCTCCCTGTTTCTCCCACACAAACATCGCTGTGCCTTATTCTATGCCACCACCTACGCCTGGAATGCTCTCCCAGAATCTGACCTCATTAAAATCCCTCCTAAAATCTTGCCCCTGCCACAAGGCATAAGGAAAAAGGAGGAGAGAAGAATAATTGTCTGTACGAAGTCTGCTTCAGGTACCTGACTCATGGCATAATCTTATTTATTTAATGCTGTCCAACTGGCTCCTAGCCCACTGTTGTTTGTTCTCACCCTCACCTGTTATGTTATGTCTTAATTGTAGGTTGTAAGATCCTTGAGACAAGAACCTTGTTTAATTAAATGTCGCTGTGAGGAACCTATTATGTAAGTGGGCACCATACAAAGAATAAATAACAATTCCCCCAGTCCGTCCCTCAGACTGCTACTCATCACAGAAAGGACGGTTGGGGACTTGGAAACTCAGCACCAGGAGTCTTGGGAGTGGGGCTGGGAACAGAGAGGGGTCTCTTCCATATTGGAAATCCATATCAATAAAATGTGGGTCAGATTTTTTTTTCTCTTCTTCCCGTGGATGAGAGGGACTTCTGGATTCTTCACTCTATCCCCAGTGATGGCTGTCAAGGACCAGAGATGATGGACTGAGCAGTGGATTTCTCTTTCCATGCAGGCAAAGGCTCAGCCCTCAGCCTCCCTGGAGTGAGCAGGGCATGTGTGCAGGAGCAGCATGCCTTTTTTTTCCTGCATGTGCTTCCATTGCCGGGATTGCAAAGGGAGGGAATGGGGAAGTAATGCACATTCAGTCAGACTGTCAGGAAGTGTGAGGGAGTCAGGGCCCTGCACCCCCCCACTTCCTGCAATTCACCGTGGCTCTCAGCCAGCCAGTAAAACAGAAGGTTTATTAGACAACAGGAACATAGTCCAAAACAGAGCTTGTAGGTACAGACAACAGGACCCCTCAGTCAGGTCCATCTTGGGGGGCAGGGAGCTTAGACCCCAGCCCTGGGGCTCCCTCCATTTCCCCAGGCAGCTCCAAACTGAAACCCGCTCCAGCAGTCTCACCCAGCCTCTCCCCGGCTCCTCCTTCAGCCTTTGTCCAGTTTTCTGGGCAAAGGTGTCACCTGGCCCCAATCTCTCTCCTGGGCTCAGGTTACATGCTCAGGTATCGTCCCTCAAGTGAAGTCACACCCTGATATCCCCATCACCAATGCAGACAGTCCCCGTAAAACTCACGCAACATTCACAGGTCAATCCACCCCACTCCCTAGAAAATCAATCCGCTCATCAGCCTGGCTGCCTGGTGTCCCAACCTGGGCTTGGGTGAATTACAAACACTTGATTGTGCTATTGTATCACTTTTCCATTCCCAAATGTGCATCAAAATGTCATGATATAATAATTCATTATACATAGCACAGATATTGAAGTGATGTTTTGCTATGAAGTTGACTGACCTTGTTTGTCATGAGCTATTTCAAGGCCCTCTCACGCCCATCAAAGCACCATGGTACAAAAATCTGTACTCACTCATTAATACAAAGCCACCACTGGATGACACCATTTCTTGTTCTCAGCAGGTCTTACTCGTTGTGAAAGAATGTTGATTGTTTTCTCTGGCACTGCTATAGTGTAGCATTAGCCGAGGGCTCCCAGGATTCCATAAATTGTGAATTGCACCCCAGGAGTGTCAGGCTGGTGAAATGCACCCAGGAAAATTCTGGCAGCTGGAATACTGTAACACAAATGATAGCAACCCAAGGGATTCTCTTGGCCCTTCCTGACATCAGATGGCTTTTTATATGTTCCATCCAAGAGAAGAACCTATCCTTCTCTCCCACAGTTACACTACAGTCAACTCTCCTAGATGCAGGATCTAGTCATACCGCCATGGTACAGGAAATACAATGCCAAAAAAAAAAAAAAGTTAAGTAAAGACCAGCTGTGCCTATTAGTCATAATTTTTTATATGTACTAATAATTTTGGACCAGATTGTGCCCACTGGGCTCTGGCCCACAGTAGGGGGCAGTGTAGAGCTGTGTGGTCTCAGGAGAAGCGCCAGCTGCTATTTGAAGAGGTATCTGGCACACAAGGAAAACTTGCCACTATACCACGCCTTAAGGGCAACAGCAAGCGCTTGCCTCTACTACTAATTGGTCTGTTCGCTGGTACAGGGGCTGTTGGGACACAGACCATCATTCCGCCCCCGGATATAGCTGTTTGCACCCTCCCCAGTTTGTGTATGTATGCAAGGGCCACCATATTTCAAAATACTTTATGTAATCGCAGTTGAGAAATAAAATCTTCAGCCCCTTCATAACGTTTGGTCAGCAAGGTGGTCGGTGTTCTGTCCAGCAATAATTCCAATGTTAAGTAATCTGCTGCGAATACTAATGAAGCTAAAGTGTTACATGCCTTGTGGCATAGGGCATATGCAAAGATGCAATAAAGTGCATTGAAAATTATGCAAGGATTCCTGCTTACCTAGTTTGAAAAAGAATGCTAGGGCAGGGCATTCAGAGTCCAATCAGCGTCCGGCATCCTCAATTTAAAACACAAATTGGTGTGATGTTTAGTAAAATGGTCATGATAGGATTGAGTTAGTTACACAGAGTATTATGGGCTGGAGCCATGCCCCACCCCTCACTTCCTGTTTTGTAACATAGAGTCTCCTCCCCAACTCTGTTGTGATCCAGTTGAATCAAGCACTGAGGGTGAGCTCCACAAAAGTACTTAGGCTCCCCAGCGATCCAGAAAACTCCTGCTGAACCTTGTAACTCATTTGGCACCCATGTTCTCAATGTAAAAGTTCCCTCAGCACTTATGTTTCTGCCTCTGGGCATGCATAGTTCCACCTCATTCTAGGGCCAGTGTCCTGATACCTTTCTCCTGCCTAAGTCTAAGCACAATTAATGAATCAGGGAAAGACAGGCATTTGTCCACCTAAGTTGAGTGTGGGACCCGATCTGGCAGGCACACCAGGTCCTATTCAAAATCTGGCCCATTTTGTAAATTTAATCACAGAATCATAGAAGAACAGGGTTGGAAGAGACCTCAGGAGGTCATCTAGTCCAACCCCAACTATATCATCCCAACCAAGGCTTTGTCAAGCCGGGCCTTAAAAACCTCTAAGGATGGAGATTCCACCACCTCACTAGGTAACCCATTCCAGTGCTTCACCATCTGCCCAGTGAAATAGTTTTTTCTAATATCCAACCTAGACCTCCTCCACTGCAACTTGAGAGCATTGATCCTTGTTCTGACATCTGCCACCACTGAGAACAGCTGAGCTCCATCCCCTTTGGAACCCCCCTTCAGGTAGTTGAAGGCTGCTATCAAATCCCCCCTCACTCTTCTCTTCTGCAGACTAAATAAACCCAGTTCCCTCAGCCTCTCCTCATAAGTCATGTGCTCCAGTCCCCTAGTCATTTTTGTTGTCCTCCACTGGACTCTCTCCAATTTGTTCACATCCTTTCTGTAGTGGGGAGCCCAAAATTAGACACAACACTCCAGATGTGGCCTCACCAGTGCTGAATAGAGGGGAATAATCACTTCCCTCGATCTGCTGGCAATGCTCCTACTAATGCTGCCCAATATGCATTAGCCTTCTTGGCAACAAGGGCACACTGCTGACTTGTATCCAGCTTTTGATCCACTGTAATCCCTAGGTCTTTTTCTGCAGAACTGCTGCTTAGCCAGTCGGTCCCCAGCCTGTAGCGGTGCATGGGATTCTTCTGTTCTAAGTACAGGACTCTGCACTTGTCCTTGTTGAACCTCATCAGATTTCTTCTGGCCCAATCCTCCAATTTGTCTAGGTCACTCTGGACCCTATCCCTACCCTCCAGCATATCTACCTCTCCCCACAGCTTAGTATCATCCACAAATTTGCTGAGGGTGCAATTCATCCCATCATCCAGATCATTAATGAAGATGTTGAACAAAATCAGCCCCAGGACCAACCCCTGGGGCACTCCGCTTGATACTGGCTGCCAACTAGACTTTGCACCGTTGATCACTACCCACTGAACCTGACGATCTAGGCAACTTTCTATCCACCTTACCGTCCGTTCATCCAATCCATACTTCTTTAACTTGCTGGCAAGAATACTGTGGGAGACCATACCAATCCTGTGATTAGCGCACTCACCTGGGGTGTGTGAGACCCAGGTTCATTTCCCCCTCTCTGCTTGACACGGAGTTAAGTGCTCTCACCTGTGAGCTATGGGATATTCTGATGTGAGACTCCCTCAGTCTGTCCTGTTGAAGCCCTTCTCCGGTGGATAAATACTTAAATAGTCTTAGGCCAAAAACAGTGAGAGAGTGTAGGAATGACTCTGTAGCCTGGTGATTATAGCACCCACCTGGGAAGTAGGAGACCCGTGAGACAGCCCCCCTGCCCCTATCACTCTTTCATTAGTTATCCATAGTGGAACAGCTTCAACAGGACAGACTGAGGGAGCCCCACATCAGAATAGCCCATTGTGCAGTGGTTAGAGTACTCTCCTGAGACATGGGAGACCCCTGTTCAAATCCTTTACCCCATCCCCCCATGGCAGAGCGGTGGGATTGAACTCAGGTCAGTGCTCTGACCGCTAAGCTAAAAGTTATAAGATGGGCACTAGCAATCACTACCACTGGCCATCTTGTATGGAATGAGACAGGGGCCTAATTCATTCCCGTAAGAAACTACTTAGGTGCCTAATCCTCCTGACTCTAGGTCAGGGGTTCACATTCATGGATCGCTAAGCAAGGGTAGCAGCCTGGTCATGACCCCGCAGCCTGGATTTAGGTGCCTATCTCTGTGAGAGGGGTGAGTCTTTAGGACACACGCCTTGTGTCAGCATTTCCCATTGGTTAGTTTAGGCAGATCCCTGTCTAGTGTGCTGGCTTTTGTGGACCACAGTCTAATGTGCCTGTCTCTCTCCCTGCATCATATAGGAGCCATGGGACCTAACTTAGGCCTTGTGGATTGCAGTGTTGTTCCTGTGATTTTTTTTTTTTTTTTTTTTAGGTGCCACAACACTCAACACTGCAACGCCGAAGTCGTTTTGTGGATCCAGGCCTAAGTTCCCAGCTTTCATCCTGTGAGTAAAGTGTAATTTTTGTTGAACTGAGTGGACTTTTGCAAAATGAAGTGAGTTAAGGCACTGTACATAGTAATTAATAATCAGTGAAATACAACATTTCCTGAGCAAGAAAAGTAGATAAAGGCTAATTTATTTAAGGGTTTCGTATGCACAAGGGAAATGAGTTGATCTGAAATTACCAAATTATCAAAAACACCATGGTACAAAAATCCATACTCACTCATTAATACAAAGCATCACTGGATGTTCTGCTGAACATGGCCTAAGGAGAATCTTTCATTCCAGCTGAAGCTTTCAGTCTAAGTATCTTTTTGAAGCTACTTCCTTATTCCAGTTACTGAACGTATAGCACCTCACGCTTGCTCAGAACTGGCTCATCTTTCTTTTCCGCAAAGTATTGTTACTCATAACGGAGAGAGGTCTTTTAACAAGTTTCCTTTGTTGTTGTTTTTTTTGTGGGAAAGGAACACTGCTCAGTTATGCTTCTTATTTCTTTCAAGACAGTCTAAAACCTTTTATTGTCATTACTGAAAGACTTGTTTATATATGTCCTTATTAAAACCAGTTCACTCTAGTCTCAAGGTCACACCAAATTCAGATAATACAGCTGAAAGTCATAGTTAACTCTCATTTTGTCACTAGAGTTATTCATATGTCTCTCTGCTGTCACAGGCCTGGAAATAGTAAAATTTTGGACTCTTTTTAGGAACAAACATAGAAATTGACAGACTGGATCAGACCTATGCTCCAGCTAGTTCAATCATTATTTTGATTTATACGGTATTACCATAGTACTCAAGAGCCCTAGTCAGAGGAAGGTAGTGAGAAATTGGCTTAAGCTGTGAAGCATAAGGTGTAATATTGCTTCCAAAATTTTTTAGCATTATTATAACTCTGGATTTCTTTTTGATGTAACAGAAGTTTTCTTTCTTTCAAAAAAATCCTTTCATTTTAGAGGGGAAAACAGTTTTATACATCAGATGAACTATAGAAAAGAAAACAATAATACTTACAGGTACATTAGTTATAGATTCATAGCTTTTTAGGGCCAGATGGGATCATTAGATTATTTAGTCTGATCTACTGTATCACACGGGCCAGAGAATTTCACCCAGTTACCCTCCTCTATTGAGCCCAATTGTTTGTTTGGCTAAAGCGTATCTTCCAGAAAGGCATCCAGTCTTGAGCTGAAGACATCAAGAGATGGGGAATTCACCACTTCCCTGGATAGTTTGTTCTAATAGTTAATCACCCTGTTAAAAATGTGTCTCCTATTTCTGATTTGAATGTGTCTGGCTTTGACAGTTGGAATACTGTATTAAAAAATGATAGCAACACTGGCGGTTCTCTTGACTCTTCCTGACATCAGATGGCTTTCTGTAAGCACCATCCAAGAGAAGAATCTATTCTGCTCTTATGTCACTGGCAAACAAGTCCTTCTAGCTGTGTGACACTGTAACTCAGCATTCAAATCCACCTGGTTAACTTTCTTTATTGATTTCAGTTTCTTTTCTTACTGATTAATAGTTATCACTGCTATTGCTGACATTCAAAATACGATTTGCACATAGAAGCTTCACCCAAGATCGAGGCCCCAGTGTGCAAGGCACTGTACAAACACATAATAAGAGACAGTCTCTGCCCCAAAGAGCTAAGTAGGGAAGATAGATAATGGGTGGGAGAAGGGAAGTATCATTATTCCCATTTTACCCATAGAGAACAGAGGCACATAGGGATTAAGTGACCTGTGTAAAACCACACAGAAAATGTGTGGGAGACCTGGGAGGTGAATCCAGATCTGCTGAGTCCCATTCCAGTGTCTTAACCACAGGACCATCTTTCCTCTTAAAATGTCACGTGGTTATTTAAACTTTCGTCTACGACGCTACCTCCAGAACTGATATTCTTCAAGATTTCAGCTAACGTCTATTGGGTTTTGGTAGCACATGTGGATGGCATTTAAAGAGTTAGAGCAAAATGGAGAGGGTGACATAAATGGTGATGTAAATTACACGTCAGTAAATGGATATAGGTAGGAGTAACATATATATTAAGGATACACAAAGGGTGATGCTGCGGAAAAAGCAACTTGCAGGACCCTGTAGAAAACCTCCCTCCTCCTTAGTTTGCTTTTCCTGCTCCACCACGCACCTTCCTGGCGCAATGTGTAATTAGACCAGATTCTATGTGCTTTCACAACAGTGAGCTGGAGTAACTAATACGCCCATTTGTGTTCCCACCTCTTAGTAAAGCTCTATATTGTTATTATTTATACAGCATCACAGGGGTATATACTATACAAATACAGGTTCCTTCCCACAGGAGTGCACAATCCAAACCACACTCCAACTTGTTTATTTGGGAAGCAGGTCATCACCAAAGAACTATTACCTTCTACAGCCTGTCACTAGAGGTCTGTCAGCAGGATAGGCAGGTAAAAACCTTGATTTACTTTAACAAATGCATTTATTTGTAATTTCAAGGCTACACGTGTTCTTGTTATTGATTTAAAGGGACACTTTTAGCTTAAATAACATTTCTAAAAAATTCTTTACCTATATTACTAATAATAACTTAGATTATTAAAAATGGTTGGGTGTTTTATATCTACTATGAGCTTTTTGTTTACTTTGACATTTATCTCTGGAAAATAAAAACAGAGAAGTCCCTTTCATTTGCTGGACCAAATACACTTACAAAATGCTGCAGAAGTTGGGTTGCAAAGACTGCAGGGAATTTTTTTAAAACCAATCTTTCCATAACAGTTGGAAACAAACCCGATCTTCTTAAATTAGACCAGACAGTCACCTTTATGATCTTAAAGGTATGTTTATATTTATTTTCAAAAGGTGTTTCAGTTCACCATTTAAAGAGGTTATCATCCACAAGGTCAGCAAGAGTGGATGGCTGCCATGTCTTAAAACAATTTTCACTGATTATAGCTATGAGAAGTTGTGTCTAATAGTACGGATGGATAAGAGGAGCTTTTTTTATTTTTTAAAAAAGCTGTCTGAGTTTGGTGCTTTTGAAAGTAGAAGATGGGTCAGAGTTGAGGGCTGGCTAGAACCACAATCTGGGCTGCTCTTGTCCCGTTGAAGCCAATAGACTGATTGTGGGTAGATGCTGCATAATCAACTGATCTTCTCTCTGCATCTCTATGAAAACTATGCTGACCTGTGATCTCTCTGATATTCAGTTGCCTGATTTCTCTTGAAGAGAGCCTGAAATATGTGCCAAATTTTGTGGTGAGCAAATGCTCTATATCAGTGGTGGGCAACCTGCAGCCTGTCAGTAATCTGCTGGTGGGTTGCGAGACAGTGTTTACATTGACCGTCTTCAGGCACGGTCCCCTGCAGCTCCCAGTGGCCGCCGTTTGCTATTCCCAGCCAATTATGGGAGCTGCGAGAAGCGGTGGCCAGCACGTCCCTGTGGCCCGTGCCACTTCCCACAGCTTCCATTGGCCGGAAGCAGTGAACTGCGGCCACTGGGAGCTGTGGGGGGCCATGCCTGCGAACAGTCAGTGTAAACGCTGTCTTGCAGCCTGCCAGTGGATTACCCTGACTGGCCATAGTTGCCCACCACTGCTGTATATGGACAAGGATGAATGAGATCACTAAATAATTCTTTCTTGACTCAAAAGCATATATGATACCATTATTAGCTGCACTGTGGAGATTTGAATCTGACCAGCAGCTTCTGCAGCAATTTTCAGCCTTATCATTATGCTGCTGTCCACCAAAGAGAGCTGATTTCCAATTTCACACCATCCAAGTTTGCACTGGAGAATCTCCATGTAGGCTGGGATCTGTCCAAAAGTGAATGGTATCATAAAAATATTATATTAAGGCATTATTATAGCATCGGAAAAAGGCAGATGAGGAGAAAAATGAAAAGCATTCAATTAATGTTATCCACATTAATTTAATTAATCTTAGCTGGAATAGGAGACCCTCTTTGGCATCTGCTCACATGGAAACTGATTATGTGGAAGTTTTCTGTCTAGTAGCGACATCCATTTTTTCACATCTGTCAGCCAAATCAGAAATCTAAATGCAAAATATAGCTCTTGGGAGAATTATATGGATTTAGGACACTCCCTAGAGAAATTTGGACCACTAAGTAATTAATGGATTACAATGAGGCATGAATTAAGCATTTTGATCTGTGACAGCTGTAATCTTTATGTGTGTTATTTAAAGGGAAGCTGGATCCATTTCCCTCAGACTAACCCTCTGGATTTTTTTTTAAAGAAATGCAACAATAAGGAAGAGCTAAATGAGAATAGATTTGATACTTAACTGGGCACCATTGTTGCTTGTGGGAATGGTGTGTTGAGGACTGGATTGGAAACTGGTTAAAAATGACAAACTATCACTTTATGTGTGAGGCTTTCCTAGTTCTGTTTGCAGGCTGGAAAGCTCTGAGAGAAGCTGTCTGGGTTATCTGAGTCAGTCAGCAGACAGGACGTATGGGAGGAGCCAGGTTAAAGCAAGGTGGGTGCCGCTTTGACTTAGGGAGCAGCCTGTTTTGTCTCTCTCTCTGTTTTGGGGTTCTTGTGCATTATTCTGAATTCTAAGAAATAAAGTAGTGTTATGTTGCAACCTTCCAGCAATGGAACAGTCTGGGAAATCCATCCTTCCCCCAACAGAACAGGAAAAACTCAGCAAGGAGAACCTTGTGGAACTTTCCTTCCTCCTGGTTCCCGTCTGTGGATTTTCTGTGGAAGGAGTGGTCTGGAATTAATCATTAACGGGTGCCAAAGTATTGAGCCAATTACCCCCTGCATGATACTATGGGTCTGTCAGGAATGTGGGCCTGCAGCTGGGCCTGGGATCAGCTAGCTAACTGCAGCAGAAACCCCTGCTTGGCCAGATTGTCCGAGTGGTATTGCCAGGACTGCTATTAAGCCCAGCAGTAGCACTTGCCCAACGCTGCTCAACGCTTATGCCCATAGCTGTGATTGCTTCTATGCCTGCTTTATTCCCAGCCTTGTTCTTGCTCTGCTCCTGACCCCGACTCTGACCCTTGACTTGAACTCCTGGTTCCTGAAGCCAAAGCTCCAGCCACTAGACCTGGCTCGCCAGTCTGGACTGCTCACAAACAGTCTCCAGCATGTAAGTTACTCCCAGCTCTGTCTGTGTGTGTGCTGCAGCCAGCCAGCAACACCGTGGCTCTTACTAGCCTTGTAGGATAACCCCAACACACCCCCAGTCCTAGATTTCCCCCTAGAAATATATGTCCTGTACTTCCCTCTCGTGGACAATACAAGCTTATACAAAGTCTGTTTTTACTAATAGAAATGCTATGCACACATCTTGTTACCCCAAATGGAACTGACCAAACACTTCAATTTAAACATACTGGATTATATGAAACAGTAAAATAAGTTTATTAGCTACAAAGAGAGGGATTTTAAGTGAGTACAAGTAGTGAGGCATAAAACTCAGAAATGGTTACAAGAAAAATAAGGATAAAATGCAATTAGTGCCTAACTTAACAAACCATGTTAAATTCAAAGCTAAGTTTTTCTCACCACATGCTCTCAACAGTCTTAGTGGCCAAACTTCTTAGGCCAGGATCCCTTCTTCTGGTCACTGGCTGCTTTCTTTGTCCCTTCTCGTGCATTGAATCGATGGCCAGAGAGAGATGGAGAAGGGAGTGCCTTGGGATGTCTGTCCCTTCTTTTTATTGCCCTGTCCCCCCTTTGAGAAGCTTTTCCAGCTGGGAGCAAGGCAACAGGCAGTCTATGCGGAAGGGAACGCCATGCTGTTTCTTTGCTAAAATGTAGATATTTTGCCCCTGTCCCCTTTCCTGCCAAAGACTGGTCCATCAGCCTTGTTTACACCTGTCTGAGGCACCAGCTTGCTCTTTCTGTCTGAGGATCTGGTTTGGTCACTCCCCAGACTTCTCTTGAAAACAGACTTTTAGTCATGATCTCAGCTTATGTTTATAATGTCACATATGACGCTGCTATGTACATTTTGCCATGATATTATTGATCAGCAAATTATGAGTTTTTAAATGACATTTCACAAGGCATACTTTGCACAGAGATTATTAGAATAGTGGGTAGGATGTGAACACAGTGGTACATTTTGGCACAGCACCTTTCCAGGGTCTCTGGGCTGCTGGGAGGGTCCCTTGCCAAAATCCAACCCCTGAGAAGGCCTTCCCTAAGACTCCGTGGTGCTGTCACTGACACAGGCCCAAACAGACCAACGGTTGTGGTGGAGTCTCCATCACTGACCATTTTAAAATAAAGACTGGCTGTTTTTCTAAAAGATCTGCTCCAGGAATTATTTAGGGAATGTTCTATGGCCTGTGTTATACAGGAGGTCAGAGTGGATGGTCCCTTCTGGTCTTTGAATCTACTAACTCTTCCCAGGTAGTGAACCAGGAGGGCTGATTCCAGGTGGGAGCTGCAGATTGCTTACCCTAGCCAGTGATACTGGGGCAAGACTAGAAATACCTTCCAGTGCTCTTGGGAGGAGAATCCATTCCCTCAATCCCGAACCCTCACAGGGGCAAAAAAGGAGCCCACTTGGAAGATGCCTGGACTCTATTCCCCACTGACCAGTCATATATTTTTGAGATACCCATCCAGTTTTCAGACTCATGGAGCCAGTGACTGAGGTCAGTGATTCTCCTCGCATGAGTAAGGGCTTCAGGATCTGGCTATCAGTGTGGTAGTGTATTTACAGGGAGCTCTGAATGTTTAGGGGTAATTAATTAGTTGAGCTGAGAAATACATTACTGTCCTACTCTGATTCCAATGGACTAATTATACAAAAATACTTTATAAGCAAAATAGTGAAAGATGGGTGTGCCATCGGCACATCTTCTATTCATATCCAGGGAACTAGAAAAACTTGCCCTTCAGCTTGTTATGTTTGGCCTTATTGTAGCTCCTCACATGTGCCAGTATAAAAGCATAACACGTGCTGACATGTTCATTTAAATCAGTATTATTATTGCCTATGTTCTGAATTGTCAGTTGCTTGCTTATTGTTTGCGTTTAGTTTTGCCAATTAAAACTTTATAATGAATATTGCCAAGGCACTTTGCACTTTGAATAGATGTAGATGTATGAACAAATGATCTTTCCCCAGTATAACTCAAAAGTCAGGAAAAATGTGATCAGGTTTTTCCAGAATAGAAAATGAAATCATTCTATCATCTATATATAAATTATCATCTAGGATTAAATTTATTTATAAACAATACCCATTGTTATCAGAATGTGGTGAAATCTATCCAGTGAAGAAATCTTCCCGGTACTACAGGAAAAGGATGGAATGCTCAGAAACTCCTTTGTATTGTACAGATCAGTCCAATTAAAAGGCAAGTGTCTGGGAAAGTTAATTTGTTAGAGCGAATAAATATGATAGACTCAGGTGGTGTCTGTTGAACCTATGCAGATTTGTGTGTAATGAACACTAGCGTGTAAACCCACTGTACAGGAACAGAACAGGGATATGGATATGAAGTTAAGAGAGAGCATGTGGGAAAAAGTGAGGAGGAAATCTGTAAAATCTTGTGGCTCACTAGATTTAACATGCATATTTCTTATCTGCATTATCTAATTTTAATATATGTGCAAATACTTAAGTCATTAGAGCTATGCTACAAAGTTTTGCAAAGTGTGCAAAATGCTGACAATGAGCAGTTTTTGTAAGACCTCTTCTAATAACACACACAACCAGAATTGGGCATTTAGTGTTTGCGTTGAAAGAACAGTGGTATCATTTTTACGACTGTTGCTGAATACACAGTATATGTAGGAGACGGAGCATGAGTCAGTCAGATGTCTGTGCACATTGATTTCTGTCCCTTAGCTCGTCTCCCAGTCACTTGGGCTGAGTTCAAGCTGGGGTGCAAGTGTCTGCTCCTAGCTATGACCCCGGTGGTGCTGGAACAGTTTTTATAGTGGGGGTTCTGATGGCAGAAACCATGTATTTGGGTTGTTATTACTACTTCAAGCCAGGTACCCCTTGTTCCAGCACCTGTATGACCCCCCCATGGTATATAGAACAACTGCAGCTTCTTTTAGTGGACTTTTCCCCATAGTACTTGAATAATGGGAGAACTGTTCATGGCTTATTTAATAGATTTTGCTTAGTGCAAGAGACACTATGCCACATCTAGGCATCAGTACAGTCAAAATAAAAGCCAGCCTGAAACTTCAAACAAAACTTGAAATGAACCTGTTTTATGGCTTAAAAATGTCAACTGTATTTTTTTTAATGCCGTATCTTGAAGCAGTGAAGCTGGAAATAGCATGTGAGTTCCTGTGTACTTGTTCAATTTTCTGCCCAACTTTGCATGCCCATAAATTTTCAATAAGTATTAGGGATGTGAAAAATTAATGATTTCTGGATTATTCTGGATACTAATTACAGTTCTTTTCCGTCACATAATGAATACTAATTGGGAACATCAATAGCATCTATGTCAAGAACAGCACAGAAAGACTGACTGGTTCTAAGCCAGGGGTTCTCCACCACAATTTTTTTGGTGTCCTTCGAGTGCGGCCACCAAATCTTGCTGGTGGCCGCTATGACAATTTCCCCTAAAATAATTAATTTAGGAAAAACAAATAAATATGCACATATACATGGCCAAAAGTTATGTATGTAGGGTTTTTATTTGCACACTCGTACAATAATGTACAGTTGTCTTTATTCTTTACTGGACCTAAACAGAAATAGAAACACAAATAAGGGGTTTTGCATGTTCTTGTCTTTTTTTGTTGGTGGTGCTTTTTTTGCGTTTTTGGTTGTGCTTTTGGGGGTGTTTTTAGACTTGCTAGCTAGTAAGTCTGCTCTTATGACAGGTGATGTTTGTATATTTGTTAATATCACTTTTCACAGCAGCAGACTTGTTATCTAGTGCTGAGGCAGTGATGAGTGATATTTACAAACATACACATACCACTTTTCACAGCAGACTTACTCACCCCTTGGCAAGCTGGAGGAGGTGAGTAGGGAGACAGTGGGGTCCAAAAGTGATGCGGTGGATTAGTGAGGGGCTGGGGACAGCAGTGGGGCCCAGTGGTGATGAAGGGGGTGGTGAGCCCAGATGCTGGGGAAACAGAGCCCACCACTGCACTGCCAAAACCCAGAGCCCAAGCCCCATGGTCAGAGCCTGTGGCCGGAGCCTGCCACCTGCCACCCGCCACTCCAGGCCTCTAGCTGGAAGTCTGAGCCCCACTGTCCCCGGGAAGGTGGGGAACTCGCTCCAGCTGTCTGCTCCTCTGGCACTTGTGGCTCCAAAAGGGGGCAGGCCCAACCCTGCCTTGCCCCCCAATCATTGCCCAGGAGGCTGTGGCTGCAAGAAAAGCTCTGGGTGGCCACATGTGGCCACAGTGGCCGCATTTGAAAAACACTGTTCTAAGCAATGACCATCCAAACACATAGGCGCCAACTTTTCCCGGCGTCAGTGGTTGCTCGCCCTGGCCCATCCTCAACTCCACCCCTGCCCTGCCCCCTCCTGCCCCTGTTCCAACCCCTTCCTCAAAGTCCCTGCCCCAACTCCGCCCTCTCCCTGCCCCTATTGGACTTCTTCCCAAATCTCGGCCCAGCCTTTTCCTCGAGCACGCCGCATTCTTCCTCCCTCCCAGCACTTGCTGCCGCGAAATAGCTGTTTTGTGTCAGCAAGCGCTGGGAGCTGGGGGGAGAAGTGGGGATGTGGCACGCTCAGGGGAGGAGGCAGAGGTGAGCTGGGGCGGGGCTGGGAGCTTGGCTGCCGGTGGGTGCAGAGCACCCACCAATTTTTCCCCGTGGGTGCTCCAGCTCCAGAGCACTCATGGAGTCGGTGCCTTTGCTGAACATACAAAGTAACATAAACACAGCAGCCTGTAAGTGGTTATATATTGTAAACTACCACTGGATGTCAGTGTAGCAAGTGATACTTTTTCAATCTCCTCATGACTTTCAGAGTGGATTTTGGTGGATACTTTCTTTCCTCTGATTAGCCCTTTATTCTGAGAGACGGAAAGGATCTTCTCTCATGCTGGGTTTCTCTGAAGGATAACCTAGTATCCTAGACTCAGCACATCCTGGATTCAGAACAGGGGATGAAAATGGCTTTATTGGTGCTGATGGATGATGATCTGCTGTGAATGGATAGAGGGCAGACATTCATTCTCATCCCCCGGACCTCTATGCAGCATTCAGTGTTGCTGACTATGAGATACTGCTGTCCCACCTGAGAGAGTGGCAGAGGTCCAGGGGACTATGCCAGAATGGTTTAAGTCCTTCCTGGAAGGACACAATCCATGACTAGTGATAGGAAACTATACCTCCACCACTAGAGCCCTCATTTGTGGAGATCCACAAGGATTAATTCTCTCTCCAGTCCTATTTAACTTCTACAAGCAGGTGAACTGGTCAGGTGACATGGGGTTAAGTACCAGCAATATTCAGGTGACACACAGGTTTACCTGACCTTCATCACGTTTGTCCACACTGCTACCACCAACATGACCCAGTGCTTGCATGAGATCAGCTCTTGGATGAAGAACAGCTAAGTGAAGGTGAGCCCAGTGAAGACAGAGGTACAGCTGGTGGGCAGAGGAAAGTACTTTGAAGAGCTTGCAGCTGTTGGTTGAAGATATACCCCCACAACTGGTCAATTCACTCCAGAGTTTAGGAGTGCTCCTGGGTTCCTCACTGATGCTAAGCTCTCACATAGTAGCATGCACAAGTAATGCTTTCTACCCTTTCCGTTTGGCTAGGAAACTCCATCCCAAACAATGACCTGGCATTGGTTATTTACACCTTTTGGCTGGAACTACGGCAATGCAATATACCTGGGCATGAAGCCACCAGCCTTTAGGAAACTCCAGCTAGTACAGAATGCAGCAGTGCTTCTCCACAGCAACACAGGCTACTGCAAGAACATCAGACCTGTTCTTCATTCTCTACACTGGCTTCCCTGAAAATATTGAGTCAAGCCAGTCCTTATCTTCAAGGCACTCAAGGCCCTGGGCCCAAGATATTTAAACAATTGCCTAAAGCTCCAGATAGAGACCATGGCCAACAGCTCTGCTCCTCAGGCACAATGGAGCTTTCTACCATAAGAATAAAGCTTGGCTGTGCATGAGACAGAGCTTTCTCAGAGGCTGTAGAAAGAGCTCCCACAGGAAGTAAGGACTGTTACAGACCTTCCCACCTTCTCCTCAAGTGTGAGGCACACTTTTTCAACCTTGCCTTCCCTATCAAACCTAGAACAGTGTGTATATTAAAAAACAAAACAAACCTAAAACCAAAACCCCACCAAAACACAACACTATGCTGCACATACAACTCTTCCCCTGGGATTAGAGAAAGAAAGCAGCCCACCTGTGACAGTTGTTAGTCGTGTTGCTTAATGCACTACTTGAAGGTGTTCAGATACTAAAGTGATGAGGGCAGTATAAAAACCAGTATAGACTAGGGGCTTGGCTACACTTGCAGCTGTACAGTGCTGGGAGTTAAAGCTGTCTTCGTACAGCTGTGTAGGGAAAGCGCTGCAGTGTGGCCACACTGACAGCTACCAGCGCTGCAGTGTGGCCACATTTGCAGCGGTGTTGGGAGCAGTGCATTATGGGCAGCTATCCCAGCGTTCAAGTGGCTGCAACGTGCTTTTCAAAAGAGGGGGATGGGGTGGAGTGTGACAGGGAGCGTGGGGGAGACAGAGAGAGTGGATTTTTGGAGCTGATACTGTGTCAGCTCCCTGCCTTGCAAGTTCTAAGGACTTGAAGATACACAGCACCAACCTTCAATCATTTTAAAAGTTTTGACCCTTTTCCCCACCCCTCTTTCATTCACTAAATGCAAATAGCCTTCAGACCAGATAAGCAGCTGCTCCAAAACGGACCCCCACCTCCCCCCACCGGGCTGCTTCTCTCCTCAAGCAAACACTAGCTGTGGACATTCCAAAGGGATCCCTCTGCCTGCCTCTGCTCGAGCAAACAGTAGCTGTGTTTGTTTTTTAGATAAGCAGCTCCGGGAGCCCCGAGTTCACAACAAAACAAAGAGTGTTATCTTTACTTAAAAAGCATTATGGGAAGGTTCCAGAGGTAAGTTACAGCGTAGTAAGATTAATCACTGTTTACAATGGCACCACAGCGCTGCAAGAGCAGCGCTATAGTCGAGTGGAGTACAGTATAGTCGTGGAGTACAGCCAGCGCTGTAGCCAGGGAGATACGGCGCTGTATGTGCCTTGCCAGTGTGGACGGGGAGTAAGTTACAGCACTGTAAAGCCACCACCAGCGCTGTAACTCTCCAGTGTAGCCAAGCCCTAGTAGAACAGAGCTGCTGTGTAAGAAGGGAGAGTCCCACTTCACTGTGACTTCAGAGCTCCTTGATAAGCTACAAAGCTCTGGAAAACAAAAGATCAAGTTGATGCTACTCCCTTAGGCCTAGTGTTTACTTTATCTTATGAGTGAGTGACCTGCCCTCCTCCTCTCCCACTTTGGTTCTCTCCTCCGAGGGCTTGTCTACACTTGAAACACTACAGTGGCACAACTGAAGCACTTCAGTGTAGACAGCGACAAGAGGGGGTTCTCCTGTCAGTGTAGTTAAGCCACTTGCCTGGGAGACAGTAGCTAGGTCAACAGAGGACTTATTCCATCAACCTAGTCCTGTGTACACTGGGGATTAAGATGGCTTAACAACGTCACTCAGGGGTGTGGATTTTTCATATCCCTGAGCAACGTTGCTGGGTCGACTTGACTTTTGAGTGTAGACCTCACCTGAGCCCATCAGCTTTAGTCCAGTGCCTCAGAATACTTTAATTACCAGAACTAGGCCAAGTCAAATGTTAACTGTCAAAGTCAATGTATTTGCTGATATGATGTAGCAATAGCCACTGCTGTCAATGGATATTGATCCCTGCTATATGAGTGGACCATCTGCAGCTCTCTTTTACTAAATCTGGCTACTTGAAAGAACATTGTCCCAATAATGACACAGACGAGTAACCCTTTTTGTGTAATTGTCTCCCCCCGTGATTGCTGGAGGGCTCTGGTCATCAATCTGTTTTCTAGTACTGGAATTGGTAGGGCACCAGCTGTACCTACAACTCAGAGGCAAGTGTTAAAGGTGCTTCAACTGCTGGGCCCAATGAGCTCTAGCACCGATGGGTCCCCCAAAACAGTCCAATAATTACCTCCAAATACCCTTTCCCCTTGGCCCCCAGACGCTGTCTCTGTGACCCACTCCTCACTAACCACCCTCCCAACTGCCACAGAACCTTCCCCCTTCAAAACTCATTGCAGCCAGTACTCTTAGCATCTTAGGGTTACCGCTTCACCTCGGAAGTACTAAGCCATTCATTTATCCCCAGACAAACAAACTATGCTCAGCTGCTTAGGCTTGCAGTTCTAGGATTCACTGATGCGCTAATTCATCAGTTTTCTCTTTCTCTTTTATCGCCAGGTCCTTTAACTCCAAGATTCGCTGATGTTGTTTCTCTTGTTCTGCCACATGCAGTCTCTACATCTCTAGTTTTGCAATTCCATCACTCTAACCCATCCTTCTGCTTTTTCTGTTCCTACGTTCCTTTCCCAAAATAAGCAAACAGAAAGTAACAAACTGGTAACTTTCTCTTTGACTGTTCTCAGCCACCACACTTAAAGTCTCACTTAAAATCTCTACACCACCGTATGAAGAGCAAATCTCACTCAGATCAACAAGCTGTGCATTTCACCCTGCTCGCTGTGCCACTGTGATGGGGTACCTGGGGTGCAACCAGGACTGTGGGAGCACTGAGCCCTCTGTCCCACCAACCTGGGATATCCCTCTCACACTGTGATGTTGCTGTCAAATCACAATCCTCTGACAGGCACTGCACTTGCACAGACATCCACAGGCAGGGATACACCCAACTGAGTTACATGAATGATCTCCCAGCCACTCATGAACCATCAATAGGGAGACTCCAGCTAGTTCCCCCCAGCTCCTCAGCCTTGCATCCCAGAACTATACAGAAGCCTGACCCGTGTACGTTCACCACTCCCTCAGTATGGAGACGACAACACACCAGCCTTTGTCAACTGAGCTGAGATGTCCCAAGCACTTGAACCAAAACACACTGTTTTAGGTAAAATATAAAATAGGGTTTATTAACTACAGAGAGATTTTAAGTGATTATAAGTTGCAAGCACAGAGATCAAAGTTGGTTACTAAAGAAATAAAAATAAATTCACAGTCTAAGTTCTACAAACGAAGCAGGATTGGAATCAAGCAGTGTCTCAGCCTGACAGATGGAACAAACAGCTTACAGATCTTCAATATATGGGCTGGGACTTGCCTTCCAGGCTGGGCCCACCCTTCCCCAGTTCAAAGTGTTTGTCCTCCAAACATTTCTTCCAGGTGTTGAGTTGGGGGCAGGGGGAAGAGAAGCCAAATGATGATGTCACTTTCCCTCATTTATACTTTCTTCCAGCTTGCTGAAAAGATCTTTTGCTATGATGTGGGGATCAGGCAGTCCCCACTGGTCAAGCAGTCTCCATTGTGTATATGTGCTCTCTCTGAGAAGTTTCTGGGATGGCTGTTGTTTTGCGAGTGGATTCCCTTTAATGGGCCATCAGCATGTCTGGCTGGTCCTTTGTTGCAATTAAAAGGTTGGCTGTGGGCGTCTCCCCACTCCAAACATATTTCAGTAACACACTGCAAAACGTCATAACTGCCCATACAAGGGTAGCACATACAATCTAACAGGATATTAATGTTCAACAGCTCAAAACTTCTAAAAAGATACCTCACAAGGCACACTTTGTACAAAACATGTCATACTTGTATGCCAGTGGTGAATATGGGTTCCAGGGTGGTTCTCTGAGGTACAGCATATTACCTAACACAAGCTTTGCAAAACCCAGAACTTCACAGTTAAAGACTGTTTGGATTTTTTAATATTTCATTTCCATACCTTACAGCAGCGGTTCTCAAACTGTGGGTCGGGACCCCAAAGTGGGTTGTGACCCTTTTTCAATGGGGTTACCAGGGCTGGCGTTAGACTTGCTGGGGCCTGGGGATGAAATCAAAAGTCTGAGCTCCACTGCCCAGGCCTGTAGCCAAAGCCTGACAGCTTCAGCCTTGGGCAGTGGGGCTCCGGTTACAGTCTCCACTTGCCCAGGGATGAAGCCTTAAGCTTTGGCTTGATGCCCCCTCCCAGGGGGGGTGGGGCTTGGGCTTCAGCTTTGGTCCCCCTGCCCGGGGTAGAGGGGCTTGGTCTTTGGGGGGTCTCCTTCTTCCTGGGGTTGGGTAGTAATAATCGTTGGCAGAAGGGGGTTGTGATGCAATGAAGTTTGAGCAACCCTGCCTTATAGTATGGAAAAAGGACCATCAATCCTAAACATTTCTTTTAAAAACCTACCCATTGCACCACATCTATTAAAGAGTTGCTTCTTTGCCACTTTTCGCTTAGCTTGACAGTGTCTGAGACAAGATCAATCAGGACAAAAAAAGGTCTCACGCAGCAGCATAATTTATTAAGGGACTCTTTTAAATTACTTTTAACTGGGACAGACTTATTTGTAAAATTTCAGAAAATCCATTCATAATTCAAAGAGTAAGTGGTGCAATGGGGAGGAAAATAAAGTGTATTCTTCACGCACAATAAAATGGTTGAATCCCTGCTCTAAGTGGAAAACTCAAATCAGCTTTAACTATGGAGCCGTGATGGATGCCTACATAACTAACAAAATAGAAACGTTTCACTCAGATACACAGACATAAAGCATCTTTCTGTGTCCATCAACTCACTCTTTGATCCCCTTGTAGCTCCCTGTCTTGTCTGTCAGCGCCATAACTTCCTGTTATTGAATGCTTCAAAAAGTCACCAACTCCTCCTGAGTTCCTTTTTGTCCAGTATTTCTAATTCCACTATTAATCACTTTAATTCAGACATTTTTTGCAACCAAAGCCAAGAATCTGGACTTTTTTCCTCCCACAGCTTCCTCATCTGTAAATCTGCTTATCATGATCTCTGCAATATTACCAGAATTCATCCTTATCTTGACCCTTGCTCTCTTGAAATACTTTGTCGTTGCTTAATCACTTGCTGATTAGTTGCCTATTATTCCTTCTTTTATGGTTGTTCTAAATCCTTAGGGCCAGTTTGTGATCTCACTCATAGCAATTTAAATAGGAGTATCTCCATTGACATCACCAGTGTCACTCCAGAGAGAAGAATTCATGCCCTTTACTTCTTAAATTTGAAAGTGTCCAGACAGCTGTAGCCAGATTTCCTCTAGCATGGAGGAACCTAGCTGTCTATTGCTAATGCACTCATCACAGCCAACTAATTCTCTTCTCACCCATCCTCCATCACCGTGCCTTCCTATGAAGTCTCTGAATCAAATTTAACTTTCTTTTCCTGATTATTAAAACTCTCCACGGACTCTCCTTCCCCCTGTATCGCTGACTTCATATCTCTCTGCGCGCTATACAGTCACCTCCTCCTTTGCCATCTGTCTCCTCTTCCCCTAGTGATTTCTGAGTTTCAAATCTTATTTTAAAAAAATTCCCGTTTGCTTTTGTGCTCGATGGACCCTGCACTACCCTCCCGATTGTTGGGTTCATCTGCTTTCCATCATAAACCCCCCCACTAGTGATAAATTTGGTTAACGGGCTACTGTGGGCAAGGTTGGCCCCTCCTCTCTAGCCTTGTCAGTCATGTCAGGGGTGGAATAACAGTTTAAAAGGCCGTTGTTCAAGACAGTTGTTGGGCAGCTCTGGGAGAAAGCAAACAGCAGCTCTGAAGAGGGGCGCCTGGAAGGCTTCAGAGAAACTGCCCTCGAGAAGCTCACCCACTGATCTCCCCTGCGTCTACAAGCAGACAACAGACGCTGATATACTGGACTGGCAGGATAGGTTCAGCAAGCCTCAGGTGAGCTGTTAAGCAGTCGGTACCACTTTCCTCTACCCCTTCCAGGCAGGGCCGGCTTTAGGAAGTGTGGGGCCCAATTCGAACAGTTTTGACGGGGCCCACACATGTAAAAAAAAACACGTGGGGCTTGTACTCACCGGGCGGTGCTCTGAGTCTTCGGCGGCACTTCGGCAGTGGGTCCTTCACTCGCTCCAGGTCTTTGGCGGCACTGAAGGATCTGCCGCCGAAGACCCAGAGCAAGCGAAGGACCTGCCGAAGTGCTGCTGAAGACCCGAAGTGCCGCCAGGTGAGTAAAAATTAAAAAGGCGCCTCTAGCCAGGGATGGGATTCGCACTGCGCGCGGTGCCCAATTCGGGAGAATTGGTGGAATAGGCCTAAAGCTGGCCCTGCTTCCAGGGGTAGGGAATCTTGGATTGTACTGAAAGGACTTGGAGAGTGGGAGCCAGGAGCCCGGTCCTCTTCAAGTGCAGTCAAACTGTTTGCCTCAATTTTGCATCACAGAGACTCCTGCTTATGCAGATTGGTGAGTGTGTGTGTGGGGGGGGTGGCTATAGGTTTTGCAGCCTCAGACAGCAGGTGGTGCCCATAAGCAACCCAAGAACTGTGACACACTAACTTGTATCTTTACTGCTTTTAAACATTTATTTTTTTTAACTCTTACCCTTCTAACTTCCACTTTCTGCCTTTGATAGCAGGGCTGAAAGTAACATTAAGCACTTACGGGTATGGGAGCCTGGCTCTGGGATCCTGCAAGAGGTGGGGCCTCAGCAGAAGAGGCGGGGCTGGGGGTCAGTCTCCCCCAGGCAGCCCATCAATGCTGCCTGGTTCATGCCCCTCCCCCGGACTCTGTCGGAGGCCTGGGGAGTGGGGAGGGGGTGGGCAAAAGGGGCAACAACATTAAAGTGCTGCTGTGGTAGCACTTTAACTTCAGCTGCATATGGGCTGGTACTGGTGGCCACTTCTTACTGGTACACTGTACCGGCCCATATCGGCCTACTTTCACCCCTGGCTGATAGTCTCCTTACCCAGCTTTAGAAAAGGGCTATGTCTCTGTTCCATGCCTCTGGAGCATTTTGTAATGCTCTGTATAAAGGAAGCTATATAAAAAGAAATGTCATTGTATTAGAACAGTGAAGTAGAGGCACTTTTAGAAATGTGCTTCTAAATTAAAATAACAAAAGCTCTGAATAACTCGTTAAGATCACCTCCCTCATCTGGGGACTAGACATTAAATGTATTTTTTGAATAGGGGAGCTTGCTACTGTATTCACTCCATTGAATACAGCTGATATCGCAGTGTCTCTAGAAATGGTGAGAAACATTTGTAACTAGCATGGTGGTTGCTAAACTTTACTGGTGAATCAAACTGGTTGTCAGTACATGTCATTCACCCACTATCTGTATATAGGTTGTCTATTTAGACAGTAAGTTCTTAGAGCATGGGACCTTCACTTCCTATGGCTGTACAATACCTGGATAAATGATGATAACATACATCCTAAATGTAGACATTGTAGAAGTTGGAGATGGGAAAGGAAATATTAGGTCATCTAGTTCTTCTGCTTGAAATGGAGACTGGAAATGCTGTTGGAAGATAAAGGTGATAATAATTAATAGAAAAAATAATAAAGTTTAGCTCTTATTCAGTCCTTTTCATCCTTACATCTTAAAATGCTGCAAAAAGTTTGTTAAATATTATTACTTTGTGTGCTGCTGGACTTCCTTTCCCTATTCCTTGCATGTACATTAATCATGAAGCAATACAGTGTCTCGTTCTTACATGTTAGACAGCTCCACGAACCTGAGGAACTTTTATTCTTCCTCCTCTCATAAAGCTGGGTGTCACTTGATTTGAGAGTGTGCTGCAGACTTTGACCAATCCCATAGCAGGGAGTGTGCTGTGCTTGTTTGCATTTATTTCCTGCTGTAGTCTCTGAGATTCAGTTCAGTCTTTTCACAGGGGAAGACTAGCTGCTAGAAAAGCGGAAATCATTTTGAAGAAATGAACAGCTGAAATGAAAACCAAATGATTTCATAAGAGTAAGTAAAACTAAAATAATCCCTTTCCCCTTGAGAATAAAAGTATAGTGTAACTAAATCAAAGAGCTGGAATTATTTGAATATATACTTCTTTTAAAAGCAATCTGTGAATTGGATTCTGAATTATTTAGACTCTTTCTAGATGTGGATGCTTTTGCTTGCGTGTTCGAGAGACAATTTATACTTAAGTGGCAGTTCACTTAGTTTATTTAAACATATTTTCCCCAATCACTACAGTATTAGTTTGTTCCTAAGAGGAATGGTGAACTCATGTTCATTGTTTCATCAGGAATTTCACAGGTCGAAGCATATAATATGTACTTCCAATATAAAGTACCCCACACCAGTGAAATGCTGCACCATCTTTTTTGGCCTATTGAATTTAGAAGGCAACGAGCTAAAATTATAATACTCTGTATTATATTTTGGTATGTTTGCATTATTTATTATGTTTTTGGAAATGTATCATGCATATTACAGATGTTTAATACAGATATTAAAATATTAATGAAACTGTCCATTATGTCTATGCAATTGTATACTACCTAGTCACTGGGTTTAATATTTATTATTTTTACTATGGTAACATCCACAAATTGCTTGGCACTGTCCACACCTCTCCTGTCAGACTAGAAATAAGACATTTTTTTATCAGTGAGGGTAACTAACCATTGGAACAACTTATCTAGTGGTGTGATGGATTCTCCATTGCTTTCCAGTCTTTAAGCAAGACTGGATCTCTTTATAAAAGATATGCTCTAGCTCAGGGCTGGCCAACCTGTGTCTCCGGAGCCACATGAAGCTCTTCAGACGTTAATATGAGGCCCCTTGTATAGGCACTGACTCCGGGGCTGGAGCTACAGGCGCCAACTTTCCAATGTGGGGTGTGTGTGTGTGCTCACAGCTCAACCCCTGGCTCTGCCATAGGCCCTGCCCCCACTCCACCCCTTCCTGCCTCCTCCCCTGAGCCTGCCATGCCCTCACTTCTCCCCACCAGCCTCCTGGACACCACAAAACAGCTGATCAGGAGGTTCAGGGAGAGTGGGGAGGCACTGATCGGTGGGGCTGCTGGTGGATGGGAGGCATTGTGAGCAGGGCAGGGGAGCTGATGGGGGGCTGCTGATGTATTACTGTGGCTCTTTGGCAATGTACATTGGTAAATTCTGGCTCCTTCTCAGGCTCAGGTTGGCCACCCCTGCTCTAGCTCAAACAGAGCATATGGGCTCAATGCAGAAATTACTGGGTTAGATTCTATGGTCTGTGTTATATAGGAGGGCAGACTAGATTATAATGTCCCTTCTGGCCTTAAAATCTACAGGAAGACATAATCTCTGCCTCAAAGTTCCTACAATGGAGGAGGGCCCTGATTCTGCCATGTGTTGCTCATGGGCTGACAAACTCCTGCACCTGTGCAAAGTTCCCCTGACTTCAGTGGGATTCTGTACTGCTAGACCCTTATGCAGGATTGTGGTCTAAGAAGACAAGCAACAGAGGAAGCGAGGAAGAGTGAAAACATATGTAATCCTTCTGCCCATCTGAGTTGGCAGCAACAAGGGCTGGGTTCAGTATCTAGGGGTTCCTTTTCAATAACAGAGTGCAAAACCAGCCTGAGCCCCCACCCAGTGATCTGGGACAATTACATACCACCCACCGGGCGCCTCTAAGATACAATACTTCCCCTCTCGCAAGCACAGAGTCTGAGTGTAGCAAAATCTTTTTAATAAAGGAGGGAAACAATGCAGCATTATGTTGGGGAAACACCATAAACAGGATTCATAACACAAACCATGAGCAAAAGACCCCCGCCCCAAGTAAGTTTGGCAGTATCCTTTTCCCCTCAGGGTCTTAAGTCCAGCAACCCCAAAATCACCCAAAAGTCCAACAACCCAAAAGTCTCTGTCCCTGGTCAGTGCAGCCTCAGACTTCAAACGTTTATCTGCAGAGTTTTACCTCCCAGCCCGGGGGGGGGGCGGGAGGGCAGGGCACACAGCAGTGTTAAGGGGCACCTTACGCGGTCCGAGGCTGACTGCCCCGCCTCTCCATGGGGTTCTGCTGCAGCCTTCACCGTGAGCCACTCCACCAGCTGCTCCACTCCACCAGCCATCCCATAAGCCGTTAGAGCTGTTCCGCGAACTGCTCCGCTCTGCCAGCTGTCCCGCAAGCCACTCCAGTCATCCCACAAACTGATCTGCCAGCTGCTCAGCAACATATCTTCAGGGACCCCCACACCATTCAGTGATTTCAGCTCTTTAGTGATTTCAGATTGTAGTAGGGGAGCCTCAGTGCTGGTGCACCATTGGCCCAAAGTGAATTCCGTTCAGCAACCTGTAACTAGACTCCTAATGGAATTAAAATTAGCACTGATATTCCACAGTAGAGAGACGAGGAGGTGCAATTGGTATTTTGGGCCCATACTATTGGGTACAAATACCTGTCCCCAACCTCTCTTAATTCACTGGGTTTTGGAACCCATGTCCCTGGTCTAGCGAGTGCTACTTAGTTGTTGGTGAGTCCCTTTGTCATAAAACAGTTTCATTGTCCTTGAGTCACATAATCAGAGTAACAACACTTTATTCTTCCTGTCCCAATAACAGAGAAACTGGGGATCCCACAGCAGCCCAGGTGGCTGCTGTGGGCTCACGCGGGGTGGGTGTGCCTATGCAAACAAGATCAGCCACTGAAGTTCTTTTCCACAACTTGCAGCTCATCCTGACTCTGCTTACATCCTCCCTCAAGCCGAAAATTTGTCATCAAGACAAATCACACTCCCTATTATACCAACTCACTGGTTCCCCCCAAAGGGCCTCAGGTAGCCCATTTTAGCTTCCACAAGTCTGTGTGCTAAATGTATTGGCTCCTCACTAGTTAGCTCATCCTGACTCTGCTTACACATATAATCAATATTTGTAGTTATTTTTAGGATCAAAATTTCATTGCATTATTTATAGCAGATGAATCTCAGTTTCCATCACAAGCCTGACTTTCACAGGCTTGAGAGAGAGCTGCATCAAGTCCTCCTTGACAGTAGGGAGAGTCGTTGCCACACAAGGGATAGATCCTTAGCTCATGTAAATTGTCATAGCTCTGTTAACTTCAATAGAACTCTGACAATTTCCCCCAGCTGAGGAGCTGCCCCTCGGAGTTTTAGCCATGTGTCAGGGAGGAACACTGAGTGGTGATGTTACAGCATCATCCTAAAGATCTTGAATGTAAATTGCACAGGCAGATTTCATTAGTTAACGTAGCTAATAAGGTTAATTTGGAGACTGGCCTCAAGTTCAGAGGCTGTGCTGCAACTCAGTGGGGTGACACGTGTGTGGAAAAAACTAGCCCAAGAAACCCCTATGAAAAGTGGTGTGGAGTCCAAAACAAAGATTTTCAAAAATGGGTGCCTAAAGTTAGGCCCCATAATCATAATTTAGGTACCTACATAAGTGGCCTGATATTCAGAAGTGCCGCACACCTAGGCGCTTCCACTGGCTGTATAGAAAGGGAAAGAGAGACTATCCAATTTCTTGCAAATGTTTAGCACTTAAAAATATTATTTTAAGCTTACATAGCACCTCTGTTCAATATACAGTACACGCAGCACCACTGAAATGCAGGTACGCTGGGAGAAGAGGGGACCAGCTGACTGACGTACAGAACAATAGTGAAGGGGAAAGAAATGTGACTAGGGATAGTGCAGTGGGATCTTTAATTAGCTTATCAAGCCTGTGCCCTTGCCTGAAAGGCCACACACAGTAAGTTGCATGGTGCTTAGATTATTTACCTCAGAAGGAAAGACTGAGGTGACCCTGCTGGGTTATGAACATGTGGTTCCAAGGAGGATAACGATGCCAAACTTAAACTTTAGAGACCATTAAGACACCTCCTCCAGCTTAGTAGTAAATTGGCTCCTTTTCCAGAGTATAGGGGTCTCAGCCAAAGCTCACTGAAGTTAATGGGATCCTCTCCACTGACTTCAGTGCGCTTGACATCAGGCCCTAGGACTGCAGCTTATCAGGCAGACCAAATGTAAGTTATACAATGGGAGCACGGATCACTCAAACTATTTATAATGTACAAAATACTTCAACTCTTTTCAGAACATCCTGTGAGAACACACTGTTGCAACTAATGGAAGCCACTTCGCAAAGGTCCAGTCATCTGTGCCATGAAAATGGTGACTGGATGTCACACCTGCCAGAAAATCTCTGGGATGTTCCTCTCCATAATTTATCCCTTCCAGGTAAATATTAACATTCTCCTCTAGATATTGATCTTGTTGTCAAAACATTTAAGCATCAGATCCTTGGAGTACCAACAGAGTGGTCAGCGTTTGTGTGATAGAAGAAAATACCATTTATTTTCCAAGGAGCTAATAGTCTAAATAGATTGAGTGGGAGTAACTGAAGGTGCTATCTGTTGGATCAGATGTAAACCAAGATCCTGATCACTTGATTATTAATGATTGCATGACTCTTTTTACAAGAGTCACCAAGGTAGTCCTGCTGTGCTGGTGAATTACAGTGGGAGCGATTACTCTCTGGGACAGATTTATTAGTCTGATTACATAAGAATGGCCATACTGGGTCAGACCAATGGTCCATCTAGCCCAGTATCCTGTCTTCCAACAGTGGTCAATGGCAGAGGCTTCAAAAGGAATAAACAGAACAGGCAATCATCAAGTGATCCATCCCCAGTTGTCCAGTCCCCGCCTTTGGCAGTCAGAGGCATAGAGAGACCCAGGGCATGGGATTGCATCCCTGACAGTCCTGACTAATAGCCACTGATGGACCTATCCTCCACGAATTAATCTACTTCTTTTTTTAACCCAGTTATACTTTTCACAACATCCCCTGGCAATGAGTTCCACAGGTTGACTGTATGTTGTATGAAGAAGTACTTCCTTTATTTTGTTTTACACCTACTGCCTGTTAATTTCATTGGATGACCCCTGGTTCTTGTATTATGTGAAGGAGTAAATAATACTTACTTATTCACTTTCTCCATACCATTCATGATTTTATAGACCTCTATCATACCCCCTCTTAGTCACCTCTTTTCCAAGGCCTGGTCTACACTGCGGGGGGGGGGGGGGTGTCGAACTAAGGTAAGCGACTTCAGCTACGCGAATAGTGTAGCTGAAGTCAAACTACCTTAGTTTGAACTGCCTACCTGTCCAGACGCCGCGGGATCGAAGTCCGCGGCTCCCCCGTCGACTCCGCCACTGCCGTTCGCGGTGGCGGAGTTCCGGAGTCGACGGGAGCGCGTTTGGAGTTCGAACTATCGCATCTAGATTAGACGCAATAGTTCGAACTCCGAGAAGTCGAACTCTACGCGTCGACCCGGCGGGTAAGTATAGACCTACCCCAAGATGAATAGTCCCAGTCTTTTTAATCTCTCCTCATATGGAAGCTGTTCCAGATCCATAATAATTTTTGTTGCCCTTCTCTGTATCTTTTCCAATTCAAATCTCTTTTTTGAGATGAGAAGACCAGAACTGCACACAGTATTCAAGGTGTGGGTGTATGATGGATTTATACAGTAGCATTATGATATTTTCTGTCTTATTATCTATCCCTTTCTTAAGCTTTTTTTTTTTTTTTTTTTACTGCTGCTGCACTTTCAGGGGATGTTTTCAGAGAACTATTCACGATGACCCCAAGATCTTTTTTGAGTGGGAACAATTAATTTAGAACCCATCATTTTGTATGTATAGTTGGGGTTATGTTTTCCAGTATATATTACTTTGCATTTATCAACATTTAATTTCATCTGCCATTTTATTGCCCAGTCACCCACTTTTGTGAGATCCCTTTGATCTTTGCAGTCTGCTTTGGACTTAACTATCTTGAGTAGTTTGTATCATCTGCAGCTGCCACCTTATCCCTTTTTCCAGATAATTTATGAATTTGTTGAGCAGCACTTGTGCCAGTACAGATCCACAAAGGGCAGGACAAGAGGCAAGGGGTTCAAATTACAGCATAGCAGATTTAGATTAAATCTCAGGAAATACTTCCTAACTGTAAGAACAGTAGGACAATGGAACAGACTGCCTAGGGAGGTTGTGGAAGCTCCTTCACAGGAGGTTTTCAAAAGGAGGCTGGATGGCCATCTGTCTTGGACACAACAAATCCTGCATCTTGGTGGGGGTTAGACTAGATGACCATTTCAGTCCCTTCAAACTCTATGGTTCTATGATTCTAAGTCCAAATGCACTATATGGATTGGATCACCCTTGTCCACACGTTTGTTGATCCCCTCAAAGAATTCTAGTAGATCGGTGAAGCATGATTTCCCTTTACAAAAGCCATGTTGACGCTTCCCCAATATATTGTGTTCATCTCCATTCTGAAAACTGACAATTTATTCCTACCACTACCCTTTGTTTTCTGTCTTTTAACCAATTATTGATTCGTGAGAGGACCTTCCCATGATTGCTTACTTTGCTTAAGCATCTTTGGTAAGGGACCTTGTCAAAGGCTTTCTGATTATCATTATGGTTTGGTGGATAGAGGGAATGCAGTGGACATAATATATCTGGACTTCAGCAAGACTTTTGACACAGTCCAACATGACATTCTGATATGTAGGTTGGAGAAATGTGGGATCAGTGGAACTACCATTAAGTGGATGCATAATTGATTAATAATTGTAAACAATGAATAACTATTAATGGAATGATGTCACATTGGAAGGAGGTCTTGAGTAGAGTTCCAAAAGGATCAGAGATTGCAAACACTTTGGAGGATAAAGCTAAAATTCAGAGAGATCTTGATAAATTGGAGAACTGCACTATAGACAACAAAATGAAATTTAACAAAGACAAATGTAAGGTGCTACACTAAGGGAAGAAAAACCAAAAGCACAAATACAGAATGGGGAATCACTGGAATGGCAGCAGCACTGCTGAGAATGATCTGTGTAGTTGTGGTGGATCACATCCTCAACATGAGTCAACAGTGTGATGCTGTTGCAAAACGTGCAAATGCAATTTTAGGGTGCTTTAACAGAGGCATAGCATGCAAATCATAGGAGGTGTTAGTACTGCTCTATTTGTCACAAGTTAGGCCTCAGATGGAGTACTGTGTCCAATTTTGGTCACCAGTGTATAGCAAGGATGTAGAGAAACTGGAAAAGATCCAGAGACAAGTGACAAAGATGACCAAAGTAATGGAATGCAAGCCATGTGAGCAAAGGCTGAAGGAACTGGGTATGTTTAGTTTGGAATAGAGGAGATTAAGGGGGGACATGATAGCAGTCTTCAAATACTTGAAAGGCTGCCATTAAAAAGATCTAGAAAGTTTGTTCTATCTTGCCACAAAGGGCAGGACAAGAGGCAAGGGGTTCAAACTACAGCATAGCAGATTTAGATTAAATCTCAGGAAAAACTTCCTAACTGTAAGAACAGTAGGACAATGGAACAGACTGCCTAGGGAGGCTGTGGAAGCTCCTTCACAGGAGGTTTTCAAAAGGAGGCTGGATGGTCATCTGTCTTGGACACAACAAATCCTGTATCTTGGCAGGGGTTAGACTAGATGACCATTGCAGTCCCTTCTAACCCTATGGTTCTATGATTCTAAGTCCAAATGCACTATATGTATTGGATCGTCCTTGTCCACATGTTTGTTGTCCCCCTCAAAGAATTCTAGTAGATTGGTGAAGCATGATTTCCCTTTACAAAAGCCATGTTGACTCTTCCCCAATATATTGTGTTCATCTAAGTGTGTGATATTTTTTTTCTTTTTTATAGTTTCAACCAATTTGCCTTGTACTGAAGTTAGGCTTACTGGCCTGTAATTGCCAGGATTGCCTCTGTAGACTTTAAAAAAAATTGGTGTCACATTAGCTATCCTCCAGTCATCTGAAGCTGATTTAAGTGATAGGTTACACACCACAGTTAGTAGTTTTGCAATTTCATATTTGAGTTCCTTCAGAACTCTTGGGTGAATACCACCTGATTCTGGTGACTTATTACTCTTTAATTTATCAGTTTGTTCCAGTAATAATAAGTAGCTATTATATAACACTTTTCAGTAGGTTTCAAAGGAGGTCAGTATCATCCCTGTTTTACAGATGGAGAAACGGCGGCAGGTGAGATGACTGCCCAAACTCACCCAGCAGGCCAGTGGCAGAGCTGGGAATAGAATCTAACTTTCCTGAGTCCCAGTACAGTGCTCTATCCACTAGGCCACACTGCTTCTCTTATTAAGATCTATTTTATATCACTATATTGGTTTAGCCCAACAGGCAATAGTTTGAAAAAATATGCAGGAAGGCAAAGAAAGACTCAAGACAAGCTGCCTCTCAGCAAACACTGGAGGGCTCTTACGGGACAATGCCAAAGCTACTAGCTTTGAAGATTTTGCCTCCTCTCCAGCTAACCTACAAAACTGGCTTGAGGCAAAACAGGAAAAGGCTGTGAACACAGGAGCTCAAAAGAATTGTGGCAGGTTTAAAAAGAATGCTCTCTGTCTTTTGAGAAGAGGGAAGTTGTTTGAGAGAACCAGACTGAGCCACACAATACCCTGCTGGGAGTGTTTGAGCCATATGATACCCTGCCTAGGTTACCCTTGGGGGGATGGACAGCCATTAGGTAAGATAGACATGCAGTAGTCCATTTTCAAATCCATTTTCTTTAGATCTTTTGTTCCCACTGTTAAAATAAATACATTGGTTTTAAAAAGGCTGTCTGATCACTGCATGGCACTGGTCACAGATGCTCAAAGTTCATCTGAGCAGGTGACAAACCCACTCAGACTTTCTGGGAAAGCAACACTGATATACAGGGTGCTATATCCCAGAGCTCAGTAAGACTGGACGAATAGTAGAATTCCACCCCAAGAGAGGTAAATGCATCAAGCCAGACTCCTGAAGGGCTGCTCTGACAGAGACCATTAAGGGGACAAATCTTCAGCTAGCCCTGTAACCTTGACACATTCTCCCAGTATTGCCAATCCCCAGCATTTAAAAATCATGAATCAGGCCCCCAAATAATGAGATTTACAAAATAATAAATTTGGGATATTTTTATTAGTCTTTTAGTTTTTGAGCTTTAAGGGTCACATTTTTCAAGTTTTTCTCCATGACCATAATGGCTAAAAACATTTTTTTTGTAAACAAAAGTTGAAATTCTCATATAATCATGGAACTCTAGGTGCTGAGACTTTAAGAAAAACATCAAATATCATGAGACTCTTGATGAGAGTTGGCAACACAGTCTTTCTACATTTCATTTGAATATAGTATGCTTTACTGATGCCATTAACTGCACTCAGCAACACTACACAAAGTTTAAGAATTGCAACTTTTTACCAGAGAGGTGGTTACACTTCATGGTAGGTGAAGAAATTTCAGTCTATTTTGTATTGATGCTGGTTTGCCAGTGATAGTGTAAGAAGGTTAAGGGGTGACTTTATTACAGTCTGTAAGTATCTACATGGGGATAAATATTTAATAATGGGCTCGTCAATTGAGCAGAAAAAGGTATAATACAATCCATTGGCTGGAAGTTGGAGCTAGACAAACTCAGCCTGGAAATAAGGCATACATTTTTAACCGTGAGAGTCATTCACCATTGGAACAATTTATCCATGGTGGTGTTGGATTCTCCATCACTGACAATTTTTAAATCAGGATGGGATGTTTTTTCTAAAAGATCTGCTCTAGGAATTATTTTAGGGAAATTCGATGGCCTGTCTTAGACAGGGGATCAGACTAGATGATCACAACGGTCCCTTCTGGCCTTGAAATCTATGAACTTGTACTGACACCATATGACTAAGTCCACACTAGGAGCTGCACCGATTTAACTATTTTGTAATAGGGTTTGCCTTGCCTAGCTACATCAAGACAAAAATGACAGTGCCTTTTCTCCATTAGGATTGTACATTGAGATAGTGATCTCAAATTAGCTATCTTGGTGTAAAAACACATCTGTTTTTCAGTGAAGACACATGTCTTTTGTCAATACACGTTTATGTTTTCGGGGTAGGTTGGGAGTTAGAAGGTTAGGCATGCATATGTGATATTATTTGCTATCGTGTAATACAAAGGAAAATGGTATTTGAGGTACTAACAAATGATTGAAATAAACTTAACCTTTGTTTTTATTCTACAGGGAGCCATGACACTATGACTTACTGTTTGGATAAAAACTCTGATATAAGTGTCAATGAATCAAAGCTGTTGCAGGTGATAGATAAATGTATGCCCTGCATCATACATCCTATTATTATGAAGTGGTCTATAACACAGGTAACCAATTATCTAACATTCTCAAACTTGAATTAATTGTCTTGTTTGAAATTTGTTACATAGTATTGAATGTTCATACTTTCTTCAATTCAATTAAGGAATACATCGGTGCCTAGATATGTGAATAACATTTTTTGGCAAATTCTAAATACCATAGGTAGAGAAGTAAGACAAAAACATGGTGTACGTACCAAGTTTCTGTTTATGGGGAAGATACTTTTGGTGGGAGAGGCTGATATTTTAGGGATAGAGGATTCATAAATAAAGACAATAGTTAAAGGGACACTGTTAACTAACCCCCCACATACCACTTTCTAATCTGAATTAGTTAAGAATGTAAGAATGACCATACTGTGTCAGAACAATGGCCCATCTAGCCCAGTATCCTGTCTTCCAACAGTGGCCAATGCCAGGTACTTCAGAGGGAATGAACACAACAGGCAATCACCAAGTGATCCATCCCTGTAATCCAATCACAGCTTCTGGCAATCAGAGCATATGGTTGAATCCCTGACCATCTTGCCTAATAGCTATTGATAGACCTATCCTCCAGGAATTTATCTAGTTCTTTTTAGAACCACGTTATAGTTTTGGCCTTCACAACATCCCCTAGCACCTGTGAGGTCCACAGGTTCTGACAGTCTTGACTAATAGCCACTGATGGACCTATCCTCCATGAATTTATTTAATTCTTTTTTGAACCCAGTTATACTTTTCACAACATCCCCTGGCAATGAGTTCTACAGGTTGACTGTATGTTGTGTGAAGAAGAACTTCCTTTTGTTTGTTTTAAATCTGCTGCCTATTAATTTCATTGGGTAACTCCTGGTTCTTGTGTTATGTGAAGGAGTAAACAACACTTCCTTATTCACTTTCTCCACACCAGTAATAATTTTATAGACATATCATATTCCCTCTTAGATGTCTCTTTTCCAAGCTGAATAGTCCCAGTCTTTTCAATCTCTCCTCATATGGAAGCTGTTTCACACCCCTAACCATTTTTGTTGCTCTTCTCTGTACCTTTTCCAATTTTAATATATCTTTTTTGAGATAGGGCAGCCAGAATTGCATGCAGTATTCAAGGTGTGGGAGTACAAAGGATTTGTATAGTGGCATTATGATATTTTCTGTCTTATTAGCTATCCCTCTTCTAATGGTTTTTAATATTCCACTAGCTTTTTGACTGGGGCCGCACATTGGGCAGATGTTTTCAGAGAACTATCCATAATGACTCCTAGATCTCTTTGTTGAGAGGGAACAGCTAATTTATGCCCCATTATTTTGTATAGTTGGGATTATGTTTTCCAATGTACGTTACTTTGCATTGATCAACATTGAATTTTATCTGCCATTTTATTGCCCAGTCACTGAGTTTTGTGAGATCCCTTTGTAACTCTTTGCAGTTCGCTCTGGACTTAACTACCTTGAATAATTTTGTACCATCTTCAAATTTTGCCACCTCCCTGTTTACCTGTTTTTCAAGATCATTTAGGAATATGTTGAATAGGACTGGTCCCAGCACAGACCCCTGGGGGACACCACTATTTACATCTCTCTGTTCTGAAAAATGACCCATGTATTCCTACCCTTTGTTTTCTGCCTTTTTACCATTTACTGATCCATGAGAAGACCTTCCCTCTTATCCCATGACTGCTTAGTTAGATAGGTATGACATTTATTATAGGTAAGACCTCTATCTAGCTGAGGGATCGGCAAGCTTTGGTGTGCAGCCCATCAGGGAAAGCCCCTGGTGGGCTGGGCCGGTTTGTTTACCTCCAGCGTCCGCAGGTTTGGCCGATCGCGGCTCCCACTGACCACGGTTCGCCGTTCCAGGCCAATGGGGGTGGCGGGAAGCGGCGGCCAGCAGATCCCTCAGCCCACACAGCTTCCCGCAGCCCCCCTTGTCCTGGAACGGCAAATCGTGGCCAGTGGGAGCTGCTATTGGCTGAGCCTGCGGACGCTGCAGGTAGACAAACCGTCCCGGCCCACCAGCAGATTTCCCTGACAGGCCATGTGCCAAAGGTTGCCGATCCCTGATCTAGATCAAAATATATGTTTTTTTTAGGCCTTTCACCCCAGAAAGCCACATTCACCAACTGTCCTAGCAGAGTGATTAGGACAAGGCTATGGGAAAGAGTAGATAAGGCCTCTGTCTGTAGGAATTCAGAAACTGATTCAGCCTTCTTAAAGACTTTAATTTTATAAATAAATACATAAAATAAAAATCCAGTATCCATGGGATTATTATTTCTGTTGAGGGAACATGATCAGGGAGCTCCCTAAAGAAAATCGCTGTAAAGTCTTTGATCTGAGGAAAATGAATGCAGACATTTTAAGTTGCTGATCCTGCAACCTTTTCTCATACAAGCAGTCCAGATGACTCCAATAGGAGTATTATTGAACTCAGTATGAATCAGAACTGCTCATGCGTAGGGGTTGAACTTGGGTTGGCTCCTAAGCTTTTATTATGTAGACAATTTGAAGTCCTTTTTAAAAGATCTTAAACTAATATGTTTAGTGTCCACTTCATAAGGAAATAAGAACTCTTCATGTCAGATGTTTCTGTAACTTCAGAGCAAACTGTCAGCACCACACACAAACCTTTCAGCATCATTTTAGAGGTGAAAGATGTAATAGATTTTGTAATCCTAAAAATACGATAAATAAGATTGGACAATTTTATAAGCTTCTTTAGATTTCTTAAAAGAAAGGAACACATGTCCCTTGCAAAAATTTAGGATTCTTTTGTTGTTTTTAACCATTCAGGTACTAAATGTGTCAAAACAACTGGATGCCGGGATTAGATATTTGGATTTTAGGATTGCTCACAAGCCTGATGACTCTTCTATGAATTTGTACTTTGTGCACATGGTGTACACAACGGCTGTAGTAGAGGTATTGTTCTTAAATCTGGAGCATTCAGAAAGGAGTGCTGCTTAATTTTTTTTTAAGGAACCAACAACTACTTCTGAGTAAGAACTGCTTTGGGTGGGGAACACTGACCCCAAGATTTTCTGAACAGGTTATTCTTTCTTCAGTAACATGGAAACTTCCAAATAAGGAATTAAATATACTGCAGGGTTGATTGTTGGAACTAAAATGAATTTCTACAGTTGTCAACGAGGCTTAACCTCCATGCAGCCACCTGTGAGTTGGAATTCTCATCCACTGTTCTCCGTAAAAAAATGATTGCCGTTTTCCAGGGTGTGTTTTGTGATGATCCCAGTATCTCATCTTGAGCCAGCCCATCATTCTGTGATATGGGCACAAAGTGACTGCTTTGAGGAATAAGTGACAGAAAAATAAGATGCGATTTAAAGTGTAATACAGGTACAATGTTTTTCAAGAAAAAATGTATTTATTGAAAAGATAACGACTCAGTCTTTTGGTCTTAAAATGTCACATTTTGATTGGTGTATTCCTGTACTGGCCCGCATGGGGCCTGGCCATGCTGTTAGTTGCATATGACTTCAATGAGATGTAAGTGTCAGCAACTAATGGGATAATAAATGCCTGTCTTGTTATAGCAAGACCATGGGAGTCAGGAGACCTGGGTTGTATCCCTGATTTTACCACTGACTCACTCTTTGACCTTGAACTAGTCCAGAAAAATGGGGATTCTACTTTCCACCTTTGAGATCCTCAGATGAAAGACACTGAAGACGCAAAGCCACTATATACCTTATATACACTGGTATATACGGTGGAGAGCCACAGGTGGTGAAATCAGCATAGCTCTTCTGAATTAAAATCCAAAGGATGGCTTTCCAGCCACTATGAAACTTCCTGCGGAATGTCCCATATTGTCATTCATGATAAAGCTATGCTGATTTGCACCAGCTGAGGGTCTGGCCTATCATAAATCATTAGTTTATGATTTATTTAATTCTCCCTTACCATCAGACAGGCTTTTCTAAGTTGATTTGACTTTACTTTTGTAGGATATTCTGTGGGAAATTTTAAAGTGGTTGCAGGCCCATCCTCAGGAGGTCGTTATCCTTGCCTGCAGGAATTTTGATGGATTGACCAAGGAACTTCATCATCATCTTATCTCCTGCATAAAAAAGATTTTTCATTCTAAACTGTGTCCAAAAGATGTAAGTGCAGACAATTTCTTTTAGAATGATACAGTAGTTCTTTGATTTGTTATATGCTTTACGTTATCATTATGTTCTTTAAAGCTATGGAAACGCACCTGTTCTATTATAAACAACATAAGTGGGAGTCAGTTATTAGAGAGTTATCACATAAGTGATGTCATAGCGTGGAGTGGCCCTCTAAGGGAACTGACTCAGCTCCACCTGTGCTGTGTCATCCAATCCCAAGTAATGGGTTTGGACTTGGGCTTGTGATTGGGTCAGGTGACCAGGCATCCCATGATGGTATCCCAGGAGCAGGGCTTCCTATAAGAATGAGCCTGCTCTGTCAGAGAGGGGAAGACCAGGGAAATACTCTGAAGAAGCCCAGAGTTGGAGGGCAAGCTAAGAGAGAGCTGTGGCTTGCAGCCCTGACACAAGGGTAACTGAAGAGCGAGGTGGTGGGGAGGCTGCTGACCCATGGCCAAAGAGGACTGGGGAGGCCTTTCCATATCATCCAGATGGATGACTGGAGCTACCTGGCATGAGGGTAGAAGCCTTAAGCGGAAGAGGCTTGAGGATATGCTGGGCAGCAGGACCTGGGTTTGGGGGAAAATACTGTTGAGTCCAGCAAGGCGCTGAAGAAACTACGGAGTTGGGGAAAGACTTGTTTTGATTTAATTTGACATTTAAATGTGCTGTCTTAATAAACCAGAACCCAAGAAGGGGTGTTTATTTGACTTGTGTGAGAGCTGTGGGGACAGTTACTGAAAAGCCCAAGAAGGGGAAACTGAGGCAAGAATTAACGGAAGGTTTAGGACATTAGCCTGGAGGCTTGGGAGACTTGGGTTCAATTTCCTGCTGAACTACAGATTTCCTGTGTGACCATAGGCAAGTCACTTAGGCCCAGATCCACAAAAGTACTCAGGCACCTAACCCCCAGATTTAGGAGCTTAAGTCCCAGATTTAGGATCCACCGGGATCTACAAAGCTCCCACTCAGGTCCAATCTAACCCTATGGTGTCATGTCTTAACTCAAGTCTCACTCCACACCTACATTTCCTCTGCAAAAATTCCCTGCCTAAGTCCCAGGATGATCCACAATCCAGGGCCATCTGGTAAGTATGCTCAGACTAGGGGCACCATTTGAGGGCAGCAGAGGGGGCGGTGGGAGCACCCCTGAGTTTTGTACAGGAGGTGTGGGAGCTCCTAGGTGGAGCTCTTAACTACAGCACAGCATGGTGTGAAATGTAAGTTCTGCAGAGGAGAGGTGTCCTTGGGGCAGGGAGTCAGTATTTTGGCAGGGTGATTCAGATAAGAAAGGGCTGCTGATTAAATTAAGTATCTGGAAGTCTAGCCTGTAAAACAGGAATCTTGTGTGTGTGTGTTGTTTTAGAGAGAACATAGGAGACTCAGAAAAAATACAGCCAAGCCCTCTGAGCCAAGGTTACATTCAGAAAAAGGGGGAGATTTGGGGGTGTAGGTGAAAATAAGGGGCCAAAACCAAGGGAAGGGCTAGTCGTGATATAGAAAGTTTCCCACTCTACCTGTGGTACTTATGTGGTCCCATCACTGTAGTATCTGAGCACCTCACAAGGTCTAAACTACTTCTCCTCACAGCCCTCCAGTGAGGTAGAGCAGTGCTGTTATCCCCATTGTACAGATGACGCCATGAGGCACACACAGACCAAAGGCCAGATTTTCAAAGGTATTTAGTCACCTAGTGGGATTTTCAAAAGTGCCTAGAAGGTTTGGTGCTTTGTAAACACCACTAGATGCCAAGCTGCATCTTTGGGTCCCTAAAAGGTTTTGAAATTCTGTCCGTAAGGCACTGGCCTGAGGTCAGACAGGAAGTCCATGGGGGGCGGGGGAGTAGATCGCAGGTCCCTCAGGGCTAGTTCCCTATCCAGCAGACCAGCCTCTCGCTCTGCTATGTGCTGCAAAAAAAAGAGGACTCTGACAGATGGGAACAAAACCAAGGTAGCCAGTTCTCTGAGACTCCAGCAAACAGTCCCAGGAAGTTGGGACGGATGTCATAGTGAGAGCACAGAGATCAGGAAGGATGGAGAATGAGAATCAGATGAGAGGAGATCATTTAACTCCCAAGGGGTGGCAGGTTTTGCCACATGCTGGGCTGTAGAGCAATGGCTGCTGTGCAATTTTACATTTTAACTTAAAACAATTTTGTCGTCATTTTTGGTTCTGAGTTTGAGAAAAGGAAGGAATCAGAAAGTGTCATATAAGTATCAGATGTGTTTATGCCTCAAATTCTTAGGGTTTCAGCTGTATCCAGGCCAATACCAGAACAAAGAACAGAAATTGCATCTACAGAGTCCATAAAGTTGACGATTATTGTCATTATATGTATTATTCACTGGGCGCCATCTATGTGCTCAGCACTGTTCAGAAAATGTAGTCCCTGAGCCAATGTGTATGAAATGTGTAGCCCTGGATAAGATGGCTCGGATATTTAAGTATGAAGTGTACGGTTATTAAGCACATGTTAATATCTGTGAGTGGAGGCGCTGATAGTGATAGAAGTTTTACTTGATTAAGGACTAGAACAGCGGTGTGGGTTCGGGACCCCAAAATGGGTCATGACTCTGTTTTAATGGGGTGGCCAGAGCTGGCATAGACTTGCTGGGTCCCAAGCCCGAGGGCTTCAGGCCTGGGCAGCAGGGCTCAGGTTATAGGTCCCCTGCTGGGGCTGAAGCCCTTGGGCTTTGGCCCCCCGGCCTAGGGAGGTGGGGCTTTGGCTTCCCCTCTGCCTCCCCGGCTGAGGGTGGTGGGGCTTGGGCGGGCTCAGACTCAGGAGGATTTGGGATTGTGGGAGAAGGAGGGGGGCTAGGGGCTGTGGGAGGCTTTTGGGATGGGAGGGCTGGGATCAATGGGTGGGGTTGGGGCTAGAAGGGGAAGGAAAGGCAAGGGAGGCTAGGAGGGGGAGGCTAGGTCTAAGAGGGATGTTTAAAGGGCTTTAAGAGGAGCACTGGGAGACATGGAGGCTGGGTGGGAATGGAGGGAGGTTTACAAGAGACAAGAGGGGGAGCATAAGGGGAGGGGAAGCCAACAGATGTAGATGGGGTAGGGTGGGGAGGGGGAAGAGGAAGAGAAATAGAGAGACGGAAGTACTGTCATGGGTGTGGGACTTAGAAAGAGTAAGGTTAAAAAGAGAGAAAAGGAGAGGAAACAAAATGGAGTTTCAATGAGCTAGGGAGGAAAGGGGAAAAAGATGGTGGGAAAAATGGGGAAGATGGGGGGGAATGGATAAGAGGAAAATAACAGAATGGAAGGATAACTGGGACCAGAGGAAGTACAGGTATGGAAGGTAAAAGGTGGAAGTAGGTGTGTAAAGGTCAAAGCAAAGGTAAAGGTGGGGAGTATAACTGTATATCAATAATGAGGTAAAATGTAATGCGCTGCAATGGACAATACAGAGTCTGTTTGGCAAGGTAAAATGGTGGGAGAATTGGGAGCTGCAATAATGGAGAGTGGATGGATGGGGTGTAGCTTAGCGGGGGAGGGGCTAGCAGGGAGATAGGATAGGGAGATTCTTTTTTTTTTAAGGACTATTTAAACGGGATGATCATGAGAGGGTAATGGGGGGGACTTATACTTGATAGGATATAATAATATAATAAAGCTAATAAATAGCTTTATAGCTACTGATTTCCTAATGAATTCCTTCATCAAGTGGTTGCTGAACCTGGAGGGGTGATGATTTTTTTGATGGATTTTGTGGATGATTTTGGACCTTGTTGAGGACATTTTTTAGAGGACATTTTTGTGTTGAGGACATTGTTTGATGAGAGATGGGATAAAGAAAATTCAGATTTCAATAAGGATAGAGGATAATCAATAGTGCTAATTCTAAGGGGCTAATTTTTACTAAATTAATAATTGACTAAAAGGGGCTATTTTTATTAAATTAAGGGGATATGGCGCAGGGGATCTGGGGGTGAGTTGTTTTGCAGGGTACAGGTTGCAGTCAGTATCAGAGGGAAGTAGAGGAAGAGGTAGCAGTTGAGCATGTAGCGAGAGAGCAAGCGTCTTAGAGTAGGCTGAGAAAGGAAGAGCGTGCAGCAAACAGAAAGAATGGAAGGATCAGCAAAGAAACCTAGGAGGATCAGCAAGGAGGATCAGCAGAGGCTGAATGAGAAGCTGAGAAAGGGAAAAGCTGTGAAGGGAGGGATTAAAAAAGAGGAGGAGCGGTTTTTTAAATTAAAAATGGGAAGAAAACCAAGATAGGAAAAAAACCAGGAAAGAAAAGAAAGAAAAGAAAGAGGGATTATGGGGATAGGGAAAAAATTGGGAATGATACAATATCTATGAATGGCAATTCTTAGCCTCTGTCTCTTTAATGAATAAAGAATGCTAGGCTAGGGAAGGACTAAGGAATAGTGATAGAGGATGGAGGGGAACAGAGACGGTAGCTGAGGTAGAAGTAGTAACAGACTGGAAAAACGGAAGTACAGGGGGGAAGGGGAAAATATATCCTAATATTCTAGAATATTAAGGGGGGGATAAAGGATATGCTATTTAATAAAGTAATAAATAATAAATAATAAATAGAATCGAGGATATTTGCTGGGAGATTAGCTAATGTAGTTCCTATATTCAATATTGAAGGGAAAAAAAGGCCTGTAGATTATAGGCCTGTTAGTCTAAAATTAACATAAAAAAAAAAAAAAGGAAAAATCTAAAAGAGAGAGAATGATGAGGGAGATGGATGATGAGGATAGATTACAGCATGGAACTTGAGATTGATTTGTGCCAGACCAAAACTTTCAGTCCTCTTCTTAAGAGAGTTTTAGATTTTTAGATTTTTTAGACAGGGGGATATATATTTGGATATATATATGATTTGATTTTAGTATGGATGAAGAATTGATGAAAAAATTGAAAAGATGGAGATAAAAGTGAAAGTGAAGAAGGAAATCAGAGAGCTGGTTAAAGAGGAGAAAGAAGGGTAGTAGCAGAGGTAGTGGAGGGGTCCGGTTGGAGGTGGGTGGAGGGTTTTCTTCCTCAAGGCTCGGTTTTGGGTTTGGGAATATTTATTATATTTATATGACCTAGTGACCTGGAGACCAAGGAGTGGAGTGGGCTGATAAAGGGAAAGTTGGAGTAATGAGAGGGTCGGGATATGAAGGGAGAGGATTGGGAGGATATTGATTTGAGGAGTGGGAGTGACAGAAGAGAAAGGATGAAATTCAATTAGGGGAATAGTGTTTTAGTATTTAGTTATATAATGAGGGGTTTTAGGTTGGGGACTTTAGTTAGAAGCTGAGGGGAGGAGGAGGGGAGGAGGAGGAGGAGGAGAGAGAGTGGAATGATGATATGATGATGATGTGTGCAATGTGGATGTAACTAATAAAAAGCTTGTGTTAGGTTCTGTTAGCATATTAAGTAGGTATTTCTAGTAGGGATTAGTAGGATATATAGTGTTATATCATTTGGCTGTGGAGACTTTTTTTGGAGATTGGTATTTTGGTCTCCATGTTTTGTAAAAGAAGAATCAAAACAGAACAGGTACAAAGAAGAAGAGAATGATGAAGAATGATCCGAGAATTCGTATGATGAAAGGAGAAAGGAGGAGAAAGAGTTGTTTTTAAAATGAAAAAGAATGATGAGATAAGAAGGAGATCTTTAAATATATCAGAAGGATAAATACAGGAGAAGAAGAAGAAAGAAGAATAATGGAATGTCAATGGAGCTAAGTGCGGATATAAAACTAAAGTCAGGGTCATCAGGCTTCAAGAAAGGAAGAAGGTTTCTAACCATCATTCTAACAGAGAGCTGGAACAGAACAGAGGGAACGAGGGAAACAGGGAAGGAAAGGACCTTACTTACTTTAAAGATAAGTAGATAAAATAAGATGATGGGATGTATTGATGATATAGGGTCAATAGGTCAATGTCATTATATGGTATATGTTGTGTTTTCCAGGAGAGTTTGGAGAGAGAGAGTGATGGGAGCTGCATGTCTGTTCAAGCCGCCGCCATATGGTTGGGGGAAGGAAATTTCCTCAGGGAAGAATTGGCTATGCTGGAGGTTTTTCGCCCTTCCTCGAAGGGGGGGGGGGGGTTCACTTGGGGAGTAAGTGTGGTGGGGCTTTATGTGCTGCATCTTGCAGGAGGTCAGACTAGATGATCATAATGGTCCCTTCTGATCTTGAATTCTATGATTCTATGATTCTATGATTCTTTCCCCCATCCTGGGGTCCAGACCCTCCCCCTGCCCTGGGTGGTGTGCAGGGGCGGCTCTAGGATTTTCGCCGCCCCAAGCAGGGCGGCGCGCCGCAGGGGGCGCGCTGCTGGTCGCCGGTCCCGTAGCTCCGGGGGACCTCTTGCAGACGTGCCTGCGGAGGGTCCTCTGGTCCCGCGGCTCCGCTGGAGCATCCGCAGGCATGCCTGTGGGAGGTCCACCCGAGCCGCGGGACCAGCGCACCCTCCGCAGTCATGCCTGTGGGAGGTCCACCCGAGCCGCGGGACCAGCGCACCCTCCGCAGTCATGCCTGCGGGAGGTCCGCTGGTCCCGCGGCTCCGGTGGACCTCCCGCAGGCATGACTGCGGAAGGTCCGCCGGAGCCGCCTGCCGCCCTGCCGGCAAAATGCCACCCCAAGCGTGCGCTTGGCGCGCTGGGGTCTAGAGCCGGCCCTGGTGGTGTGCCCCGCAGGGTGGGGACACAGGCTGGGGGCTGCTCTCAGGCCCCCAGGCCCACTGCCCAGGGCAACTGAAGGATCCAGGGTTCCTCTCAGCAGCCCAGGCTCCCTGGGTGGCTCTTACCATGGCCTGGCACTGGCTTCTGGCCTGGTCAGGGAGCAAGGTCTTGGGGGGAAGAGGAGGAGCTGGTCGGGAGAAGAGGAGGGACAGGAGTGGGGCCACTGAGAGGGCAGGGCTTCTGCATGTGTCTCACTTTTGCCTTTTAAAAAGGTGGTCACCCTAGCTCAGTGGTTCTCAACCTACTTATCATTGTGGGCCACAACGTGTTACCTGGGCTGCAGGTTGAGAATCACTGTGCGCCCCTCTCCCCACCAAGGCCCCTATGCCCAGTGCCTGCCCAGAGCCCCCTCCGCAGAATAGGGCCAGGAGTGGACCCCACTGCAGGGCTGGGTGGCAGGGCAGCCCCAGATGCTGCCATGTGGCAAGACAGCAGAGCCTCGGCGGCCCCAGACACCGCAGCGTGGGACAGGTCAGCCCTGGCAGCCCCGGACCCCACCGCCTGGGGCAGGTCAGCTCTGGACCCCGAAGTATGGGGCAGGGTAGGGCAAGGCAGGGCAGCACAGCCTCAGCGGCTCTGGACCCCGCTGCGCCCGGTGGCTCCGGACCTCGCTGTGCAGGGCAGGGCAGGGCAAGGCAGGGCAGTCCCAGTAGCTCCAGACCCCTGCGGCCTCTAGCACACAGCCAGGCATCGTCTGTGTGCTAATTGGGCTGCATGTGGCCCACAGGCTGCACGTTGAGAACTGCTGCCTTAGCTATATGGGTACATACCAGTTATCAACCAGCCTTCATGAAGCAAAATACAAGGAGTACTTGTGGCTACCATGGCTACCACTCGGAAAGCAAAATATATTTATTCTTGAGCTAAAAGCACTACAGAGAGAACATACAGAGGTTCCTGTATGCATACTAAAAGCTTATCAGAGATCACCACCCATCAGTCTTAAGGGCCCTAGTAAGCCCAAGTGTTTCCTACCCTTGCACAAGGGTTGAGGCAGGGCCGGCGCTTCCACTAGGTGACCCTAGGCGGTCGCCTAGGGTGGCAGGATTTGGGGGGCGGCCTTTTGCCACGCTTAGCGGAAATTCGGCTGTGGGCGGTCCTTCTGCTCCGGGTCTTCGATGGAAATTTGGCGCCCTGAAGACGCAGAGCGGAAGGACTCCTGCCGCCGAATGCTCAGAGGAGGAGCGCTGCCAGCTAGGGCGGCAAAAACCCTGGTGCCGCTTCTGGTTGGGGCTGCCAGTGGACAGAGAGCTCTATCCGTTTGCTGAAAAAAATGAAGGCCCTGTGTGACCTGTGTCAGTTCAAGCTGAGCTTTTTATACCAAAAGCCCTTTCTTTGTCTCGGGAAAACCCATTTTAAATCATCACATGCAAACACTCCTTGGGTGGTGCTTATCTAGAGTTGTTTACAATCCTCAGGGTAATCACCCCCTGCTGCTTTTAGTTCCTAGAGGAGCTGTGGTAACCCTCCCCCATGGAGTAAAATACAATCACACATAGATATTGCATGGGATTGCAATATCTGTTACAATTCCATTGAAGGCAATGAGATTATTTGTATGAGTAACTGTTTATCACCATGAGGAAGGAACTCACAATCTGGGCCACAGAAATTAAATGAGATTCTCTAGATATTAATTTAAAACCCTAATAGAATTTAACATTTTTAATTTTTAAGACACTATTAGATTTCATAGCAGGCACAGAAATCGCTTAAGGCTGTGTTTACTCTGCCACTTTCAGCGCTAAAACTTTAGTCGTTCAGCGGTGTGAAAAAACACCCCCCTGAGCGACAAAAGTTTTAGTGCTGAAAAGCGCCAGTATAGACAGCACTTTATTGTCATGAGCCGTGCTCCTGGCGAGAAAGGTTCAGGGTGGTTATTTTTTATCGCCAGGAGAGCTGTCGATAAAGTGTGTCTACGCTGCCCAGGTTACAGTGCTGCTGTGGCCGCACTGTAACATGGGCAGTGTAGACATACTCTTACATTTGATAGGATGGCTTAGAAACACTATAAAGAGTGTATCATTCTCTGTTACTTTCTGTAAGTTAGATACATTTCTGGAGGACTCTTGTTTGGTTTCCTCCTAGTTCAGTTCACTAGAAATTTTTGCAAAAATGGAAAATAGGCTGCATCTATACTAGCAAACTTTAGACCTGTAATTCTCCACCATTGCTACCACTAGCAGAGCTGCATTTTGCTATGGCTAAAAGTTTGCTAATATGGACAAGGCAATAGAGTATATAAATACAGATTTAAAAATATACACTTCTCCTTTTCCTCTCCCCTCCCTTCATGCCTAAAATGGCCCCATGTAAAATCTCTTATTTTGCAGTCCAGTAAAGGGTACATAGGGTGACCAGAGAGCAAATGTGAAAAATTGGGACGGGGTGGGGAGTAATAGGTGCCTATATAAGAAAAAGACCCAAAATTGGGACTGTCCCTATAAAATTGGGACATCTGGTCATCCTGAGGGTACATAAGATGTTTGGTAATTAGGTGAACTTTGTAATTGCACCTGTGAATTTTACTGGCACCTAATAGATTGATTCATACCTGGTTCCTCTGATGGCATTCAAAACAATTCACTCCCCTAGCGTGCCTAGTCAGAGTGATGATGTTAAATGCACTTTTAAGGTAGTACTGGGAATGTCTGTGGAGGTGGTTTTTTTTAGTGAACTTTTAGTGCTAGTGTTCTCCTGACAACTCTGGCCCTAAAGTTCTCTGATAGAATTGATATATAATGGCAGCAGCAGTACAGGCTTCCTTACACTGCTCCACCAATGGATGTCAGCTGTGTTCCAGAGGGACCGTAGTAGGGAATGAGACAGTAGTCTGGTTTGTCTTTTTGATCCTGGACCTCTCTGCTACAACTGCCAACAAGACACTAATTAGTGCTAGTGCTTTTGTGATGTGGGCTTCTCCACTAGGGACTGGACTGGGACCACCTACTGACTTCACACAACAGCCAGCAGGTGGTAATGACATTCTCTATTGAACTTAGGCTGGATTTGACCTGCCAACCTAGAGGTGAGAGAGGCTTGCCATCCTACTCCATTGCTTTGAACCCACCAGCCCTCCAGAAAGGGTTTGATTTAATAATCAGAGATTATTTAATGATTAAATTCTAAGAGTTACAATTTTCAAGTTTTTTTTTTAAACCAGCTACCAGGTACAAGAGCTTTGAGCAGTTAAACAATTAACATTTCAAAGAGGCACATGAACAGTGAGACTTCTCTGGAGACTGGAGGGCTACAATAATGATGGCCCTGTTTACTATTTGAATTAAGTCTTTGAAGTTACTGTATGTAGTGGTAACCATTCAAGATTACCATTTCAAAGAGGTTTATGCAGCAGAGTTAAAATAGAACAATTCTGGGGAAAATCAGATGATCCTCAATATTCAAGGCCTCAGCTGAAAACATGAGTGATATTGTTTTATTTCAGAGTAGCAGCCCTGTTAGTCTGTATCCGCAAAAAGAACAGGAGTACTTGTGGCACCTTAGAGACTAACACATTTATTTGAGTATAAGCTTCCGTGGGCTACAGCCCACTTCATCGGATGCATAAAATCAAAGCACTCTTTGACCTAAAGTCTGGATTAACAGAACCAATATTAGAGAAGGTAATGGAATAGATTACTTGTATTCAGAATGGCCAGCCAGAGTGGGATGAATTAAACTGCCCTCACCACAAAAGGAATATTTGATACAAAATAATAAAGGAACTGGATCGTGATGGGGCTATCATACTGTGCTGTAGCTTTCAGTGCTGGATTCTTGCTTCTACCACTTATGCTGCTGAACCTGACATGTTGCCAGCCCTTAGTTCTGGTAAAATGGTATAAAACTCCTTTTAGTTCTACTGGAGGGGAAGATTTCAAAAATCTCGACTGTGGTGCCAAGTTTGGGATGAGTGACCAAGGTAATTATAGCAGGTGCGGTGTTTGATCTCAACCTGCTTTAAAATTGCACATTTCTTTAGTCCCCTTCTGCCCCCCCAATGGATTCTCTGCCCCTTCCCATTTCAATGATGGTGTAGTGGGGAGATATTCCCTTTCTCTGTGGAGAGCTGGGGAGAGAAGTATGGAGATAGGAAGGTGTTTTCTTTGCTCTGCCCACTGCCCCACCACACTGAAGTTGCTTCAGGGAAGAGCAGGAATGGATTACGTTGCAAACACTGGCAAATCAGGGCGAGGGTAGAAGAATGACACTCTCTAAGCATTCAGGTTCTTAGCATAACAGTCTGAGGTGCATGTGCAGTAGAGCCATGAAACAGACACAGGCTAAATAGCCTTTGAGAATAAGAAATGAGGTAAACATTACTTAAAGAACATGGATGGATCACATCTAGTCTATCAAGGAATCAGAGAGAGGGGCCAATACATTGAAATGATCTCTAAGTAACTGTGACTTTTATGTTTCAAATTACATCCCTTATCGCCTGAAGCATCCCACAAATCATCTTGTTCTTAAGGATAGGTGAACTGGTTCCAATTCATAGGCACTGGAGATTGGGATGATGGGGATTGTGAGAGAGGGGAAGAAGAGGGTCAGGCTGGTGACGAGGGTTCTCCCTGGACAGGTCCAGGAGAGTCGGTCTGGTGAGGGGGTGCTTCCTTGAGGGCTCTGGGAGGGAGTTGTTGTTTGCCGACCCTGCCCCCCACTCTTGCAGTACTATTAGCACCCTTGTCTAGAGCTGGTGTGTGTTTGCGGAAGGCATTCGGGGAATTGTGGTTGCTTTCCTGTTAGAGAGGAGGAAGGAGAACTTGTAATGTGTGCTCTAAATAGAACTGCCAAAAAGATGGAGACTTCCTGATTCCCCAAAGATCTCAAGTTATTATTACCATCACAGAGCTCTCTCAGCTTGAAGCAGCTTCTAATTCACCTGGTGCCAGCCCTTTTTGTTGGCAGGTTTAGCAGCATTGTCTGAGTTGAGCCTGCATCTATTCAGTGGTGAGCTCCAGCTGGTTCGCACCAGTTCGCAGGAACCGGTTGTTAAATTTAGAAGCCTTTTTAGAACCGGTTGTTCCAGGACAACCGGTTCTAAAAAGCTTTTAAATTTAACAAAGGCTCGGGCAGCTGTCCACCCGGTCCCAGCTCACCTCCTCCTCTCCCCTGAACGCTCCGCCCTCCTTCTCCTCCCCCTCCCCTGCTTCCCGCGAATCAAATGTTTGCGGGAAGCCTGAAACAAGGAGCAGGCAGGTAAGCCGGGCGGGGGGGGGATGGCGCGAGTGGCCCAGTCCGGCTCCACCTGAGCGGCTCACCCTGGCCCCAGCTGAGCGCCCCTGGCTCGGACTGGTCCCAGCCAAGCGGCTCCGACCCGGCCCAGCTCGGGACCCGCGGCACTGGTCCCGGTGCCGGACGAGCGGCTCCAGCCTGATCCAGGGAGTCGGGCCCTGCGGCTCCGGCCCCGGTGCTGGCCGAGCGGCTCTGGCCTGGCCTGGGAAGTTGCGCCCCGCGGCTCTGGCCCCAGTGCCGGCTGAGTGGCTCTGGCCCAGCCCGGGGAGTCGGGCTCCACAGCTCCGGTCCCGGTGCTGGCCGAGCGGCTCTGGCCCAGCTGGGCCCGGCCCGGGGAGTCGGGCTCCGCAGCGCCGGTCCTGGTGCCGGCCGAGCGGCTCCGGCCCTGCCCGGCTCGGGGAGTCAGGCTCTTCGGCGCCGGTCCCGGTGCCGGCCGAGCGGCTCCGGCCCTGCCCGGGGAGTCGGTCACCACGGCGCTGGTCGCGGTCCTGGCAGAGTGGACCCGGTTCCGGCCCCAGGCAGTGTGGTAAGGGGGCAGGGAGGGGGTGTTCGGTGGGTTGTGCGGGGGGTGGATAGGGGTCAGGGTGGTCAGAAGGCAGGGAACAGGGTGATTGAATGGGGGCAAGGGTCCTGGTGGGGCAATCAGGAAGGAGCAGGGGTTGGATGAGGTGGTGGGGGCAGTCAGGGGACAGGGAGAAGGGGTGGTTGGATGGGGTAGGGGTCCTGGGGGGCCATCAAGAATGAGAGGAGGGGTTGGATGGGGCGGCAAGGGGCAGTAGGGGACAGGGAAGGGGGGGATGGGTCAGGGGTCCCAGTGGGGGTGTCAAGGAACATGGGGGCTTGGATGGGGCATGACCCCCTGGGGGGGGGCACGACCCCCTCATGAGGTGAGGAGGAGGGAACCTGTTGTTAATATTTTGGCAGCTCATCACTGCATCTATTTCATTTTAGAGCAAGTTCATGTCTTAACATTTGAATTTTTAGAGTTGCCCAGGAGCTACTCATCCAGCTCCTGTCAACTTTAACAGTAGAACTGTCATTCCTTTCAGGTGGTTCCAACGCTACGGAACATGTGGAGATATCGGTACCAGGTTATCATCTCCTATGAGGATGTGACTGAAGTAATGAATCACCGTGAACTATGGCCTGCAATTCCATATTGGTGGGGAAACAAGACTGCAGCCCGAGATCTTATCCAGTATCTGGAACGTATGAAAAAGAATGGGCGCCCAGGTACCTACCACACCCCACTTACAGGCGGGGCCGGATTAACTTTTTGTGAGCCCAGTGCCAAACATATTTGTGGGCCCCCATGGGGCAAAGTGCAGGGGGGTGGGATGGTCAGTCTCGAGAGTGAAAGGCGGGCTGGGGGCAATGAAGCACAGCGCAGTGGGAACAGCCCCACTCTGCACAGCCCAGCAGGAGGGCACTGTTTACAGACCTGCAGCTACCAGACACACACTGGCCTGCCCAGCCCTGTGCTGCCAGCATGCCCCTTCCCCTTGAGAGCAGGCCTGGCCCCCCACCGCGCCCAGTGCCCCACCCTTATGCCCAGTGCCCCCTCGCCCAGAGACCTCCACTAAGATCTCTATGCTCAGCCCCCACCCCTCCCAGAGACCTCCCCTGCTGGCCTCCCACCACAACTGCACAGCACCCTGCACACCACACCGCTCGCCTAGCGCCCCCTGCCTATAGACCTGCCCACCACCTTCCTCACAGTCCCACCATCACAGCTGCACAGCACCCCATATTCCTGAGGGGATTCTGCACCGAAAAATTAAAAATTCACAGTATTTTAAAATTCTGGATTTTATTTGTCAATAAATAAATGTGGAGGCTCCAACATGGCAGTGGGGAGCACAGGCCACTGGTTGCATGGAGATGGGAGATCACTGGGCAGCTCCCCCCTGGACAAGGACTCAGCAGTGAGGCTACACCCGACCCTGACACAGTGCGAGGGCCAGGCCTGCCCCAGAAACATCCTGGGGCCCTGCCTCTCTGTGCCAAACGCACCAGCCCGGCAGCAGGATCCATGTACAGAGGGACTTAGCGTGGAGGTATGAGAGATCTCTGTGGGGCAATCTGGTGCGGGTGGCTCAGTGGGAGATCTGGATGCACAGAAGCTCATTGGGGGGTTCCAGGTGCAGAGGCAATGGGACTCTGCGGGGGATCCAGGTGACGGTGTTTGGGGCTCAGCAGGGGGCAGTCTAGGTGCAGGGGAGGTGGGTTTCATTTAGGTGGGGGTCCAAGTGCAGGTGATGGGGGCATCATTGAGGTGGTACAGATGCAGGGGAGGTGGGGCTTGTCAGGGTGAGGGTTTGATGGGCCTGCTTAACAGGGCAGCCCCAGCTTCTGCCAAGGGGACACTGCATGCTGGACTCCAGTTTCCCCCCAGCCTCCGCTTCCCCCATTCCCTTCTCTTCCCCATCCCATGCCCCTTCCCCACCACTTCATCTCCTCCCCACTGCTCCATCTCGTCTCCACTCCATCCTCTTCCTTCCCCCCATCCCCACTGCTCCATCTCCCCACCTCTTCCTTCCCCCTGCCCCTGCTTCCCCCATCCCTTTCTCTTCCCCATCCCATGCCCCTTCCCCACTGCCCCATCTCCTCCCCACCCCACCCCCTTCGTCCCCACTGCCTCTTTCCCCCAGCCCCTGCTTCCCCTGCCCCCTTCTCTTCCACATTCTATGCCCCTTCCCCACCGCTCCTCCCCAGGCTTGAGGGGAAGAGGGGAACTGCCCCCCAGCACAAGCTGGTGGAGCAGAATGGGTTGGGGCCGGGTTGCTCCACTTCCTGTTGCCCGGTGATTGCAGGGCAGGCCCGACCCCGCACTCATGGGGCAGCGGGAACTGGAATGACCGGCCCCAGCCTGTTCCGCTCTGCTCCCCTGGCTCCTGGACTTTGGGGAAGGGGGGAACTGCCCCCCAGCACTCACTGGCTGTGTGGCTGGGAGCTGGTGGAGCGGAGCGGGCTGGGGTCGGGTGGCTCCACTTCCTGTTGCCTGGTGAGTGCAGGGCAGGCCCGACCCCTGCTGCAGTCCCCCAGGATGTGTAGCTCAGCAGAGGGGGCTTGGGGAGGGTTGGGGGTGGGGCAGGGGTGGGAAGAGGCGGGGTGGGGGTGGAGCAGGAGCGGGGGCAGATTTCCTGGCTGGCTCAGCTGTCTGGGGGATCGGGCTGGCCGGGGCCCCTTCTGACTCTGGGCCTGGCACCATGGTAAACCCAGTACTGCTTACAGGAACTAGGAACACATCCAGGAACAAGAAATGAGTAAACCCCCCAAACTACTTATTGCCAACATATGCATTTGGGCCTGATCCACAAAGATACGTAAGTGCCTAAGTCCCAGTTTTAGGCTCCATGGTGATCCACAAAACTCCTGCTGAACCTTGTAGGCGCCTTAACTTCAGCCTCTGGTCCTGTGCCCTGCTGCCTCTCTAGGCATCTGGATGCTTATCTTGCATATGAGGCCTGATCTGGCAAGTGTGCTCTGAAGCTGCCTACCAGATCAGGTCCCACTTAAAATCTGGCTGGTGGTGGTGGTGTGCATCTTACAACTTTTAACCAAGTGGTCAGAACACTCACGTGGGAGACCCAGGTTTAATTTCCCCATCTCTGCCAGAGGGGGAGAAAGGAGACCTCTGTTTGAATCCTGTGTCTCAGCAGGGAGCTCTAACCACTGGGCTATGGGCTATCCTGAAGAAGGGTGCTCTCAATTTCTCCTGTCAAAGCTGTTCTACTGTGGGTGAAGTGAGAGTGATGGGAGCAGGGGGATTGAACTCTGGGTCTCCCACCTCCCAGGTGGGTGCTCTAACCACCAGTCTGTCTCTCTTTGGCCCAATGACTGTTCTAAACAGGGGATTTGGTGGGTGGGTGGGTTTCTCAACAGTCATTGGGCCAGACCAGAGAGAGTGAAAATGACTCTAGCTGGGTGCTTAGGATACCCACCTTGGAGACCCAGGATCAAGCTCCCCTGCTCTAATCACACTTTCATTCTTTATTCACAGTGGAACATCTTCACCAAGAGAGACTGAGGGAGCCCCACACCAGAATATTCCATAGCTCAGTGATTAGAGCCCTCTCCTGAGGTTTGGGATGCTCTTGTTCAAATTCTTTTGCCGCTGCAGGCAGAAGAGGAATTGAACATGGGTCTCCCACATCTCAGGTGAGTACCCTAGAAGTTAGAATGGTGCCCCCTTCTTCTGTGTGGAGAGAGGCAGATGCCTAACTCAGTCTCATCAGAAACAATGTAGACACCTAACCCCCCTGACTCCACGAGAGGGATTCCTATTCATGGATGGCTAGCAGAGATAGGCTGAAATCCAGGCTGCAGGGAGGGACCAATCTCTGTCAGAACGAGGGGGCTTAGGACACATCCCTTTCATCAGCATCTCCCATTAGCTAGCTTAGGTGGCTTCCTGTGTAGCGTGCTCGCTTTTTGGATCACATTGTAAGGTGCCTATTTCTCTCAATGCATCGTTGTATTGGGACCCTAAGTGCATAACTCAGGCATTGTGGATCCAATTGATATTTTCTAGGTGCCTAAAAGTTAGGTGTTGCTGGGTCCAGGATCACAGTGCTTAAGTCCCTTTATAAATCTGGGCCTTAATGTCCTACTTGTTATACTGTATGCAATAGCTGTTACCTTGCTTTAAATGTCCATGATACTGAATGGGTGTGACCCTACATGGCTGGTTAGATCAGTGTGAAGTTCATCTTCCCTCCATGATGGCTCCAAAAATGGATCAGCTCTCTGCTTCTCTTTTATGTATCAGCTGTTTGCTTAAAGTTGTGACATGAACCTGAATTCTGGGAAGGAAACTAAGGCAGGGAAAAAACAGAAACATGGGTGACTGATATTAAAAGACAGGAGAGGTTTTCACTGATTTTTCAAACCCATTATAAAGTAAACTATCTTTTCTCAGACTCAGCTCACGTCTAAAACTAGCCCTCAGAAGTTGATTTCACTTTCTCATTGTCCATGACTACCCACATGTAAACATGATGACCATCAGCTAACCACATCCCTGTGACACTGAAACTCCTGATCACTTCTCACTGCAAACCCACAAGCCTGCATCAGCACCATTAACTCAGACAGTAAAGTGAAACCTGTAAGCACTTCAGCCGGTCTAAGATTTTTCAAATAGCAGGCAGTGACGCACCCATGTGTATGCAAGCCAGTGCATTACCAACAAAAAGAGGCCTTTCATGTTAGTAAGTGTAGAAATGAGCAAATTCAGTGAATACATATTGAAGCTTAAACTCTCTTTGATATTAGTGAGCGTAGCATAAATGGGTGATTAACATACAATGATGGAAGAATTGTGAAAGTGAAAGCTTTACAGCTTGACTTTATGCTTTGGTGTGTCACAGGAGTGCTGCCGCCTCAACGGAGAAGTGTTTTATCTATCCAATTGATCTCTACAAATTAAGGTGTATCCAAGCATTGTGAGGGGGGTAAAAGTGAGAGAGAGCTATTGTATTCCTGCCCCTCTTTCCCTCTCCCTGCCTTCCACATTCTTTCTTTTCTCACTTTTTGCATTTCATGTAATTAATGGGGGTTAAAAGCCTCAACTCATCTTCTGCATCAATCTGCTTCTCCTCCCTGTTAGTGATGTACTACTTTCATGGAAATTGCCTTCAAATGGCTACCTTTCCTTTAGAGTTGGGCATTATGCCATATATTATGGGGACAATTAACCATTAAAGAACAGGTTAGCCAGCGCAGTTAGTTCAGTAAAACAAAAAAAAGAGGAGGTGGGCACCTAAAGACTAAATTTGTTAGTCTTTAAGGTGCCACAAGTACTCCTGTTTTTTTCATTAAAGAACAGTTAACCCTTGTTATATGCCTCAACTTGTACACCCTCAGTACTGATACAGTTGTAAAAGGAGGCATGTCAGCCTTTCATTTTCTTCCTCAAATAGAGATGCAGGGATGGTGAGTGATGACTGGGGGGAACAATGGGCCATATTAGATAACTGATATTTACAGGGGACTCCTCAATGAAGCCATTGCTTGTTAGCCTGTAGAAGTTGAGGCAACTCTTACGGAGCACCCTATGACTGGATCTTGCCACAGATATTGTGCAATACTGTTCATAAAAAGAAATTGCCAAATCAAGGCACAATATGGCTCTATATCTATACAGAGAACTCCAGTTACTGTTAAGTGACCTACGATATGTCTTCACTACCCGCTGGATCAGCGGGCAGCGATCGATCCAGCAGGGGTTAATTTATCACATCTAGTCTAGACGTGATAAATCGACCACTGAGTGCTCTCCCATCGACTCCTGCATTCGAGGGAGAGGCGCAGGCAGAGTCGACAGGGGAGTGTCAGCAGTCGACTCACCGTGGTGAGGACACCACGGTAAGTCGATCTAAGTACGTCGACTTCAGCAACATTAGTCATGTACCTGAAGTTGCGTAACTTAGATCGATTGCCCCCACCAGCGTAGACCAGGCCCTAGGTTTCACCTTTATGAAAATTTTTCTTGACTGATAGAGATTAGCAAGCAGGAAACATTTTCTTACAAGATGAGTAAATTAAGTGACTATAGTGAAGCATGTGGGCCTGAGATAGGTTAACTGGTTTTAATTGCTCCATATCTGCATAGCATAGCTTATAACTCTAAGAGAAAGTGAGCTGTTGAGACAACTCCAGTTACTGGAAAGGTACCTAATTTTCTGGAGGAAGCTCCTCTGCTAATTATTCAAGAGAAAACACTAGATGTGGGGCTGAGTCTATGCTCAGTAATTACAGATACCAATTTAATGTTTCCTTCTTTTTTTTTTCTTCCAGACTGTTTCTTTGTTGCAGGGATTAACCTTACTTCAGACTTAGAGTACATTCTGGCACATCCATTTGGATCCTTGAAGAAAATGGCCCTTTCTAGCCTTCCATACTTGAAACTCTGGATAAAGCAACAGTATCCAGGACCAAAGAGGGACTGTATCAACATCATTGCTGGAGACTTCATAGGAAATTATGATTTTGTAAAAGACGTGATAGAACTTAACAAGAAAATCATCCCTCCATTACAATACCTTGGTAATGAGACTGAATTAAAGGATGTTTCATGACTTTCAGCTTCATAACCTTGGTATGATTGAATAGCTTTTGATCAGCTCTCACAGGGAAGGCAATTTTCCTGGTTCAGATGCATCATGTGCGTATATAAATGACGTTTCTTCCTCCCAGGGATGTTGTGAAGATTCATTAGTTGACGCTTTCGTACCAAAATGAGACTTTAAAATAGCCAATGCTTATGGCAAGCAAAACTTCCTTTAACTAGGGGAGGGAGAAGAGCAAGAAGGTGTCTCCTTAAGTTTTCTAGAGCCCTTGCCACGTAGGTGTAATTTAGCTGGGAAGAGCATAAATATTGCAGTAACTGGTGTTGGAGAATATCCTAAGAACCTTACTCATCTTTCGCAAAACTTAGAAAATAAATTTGTTTCCTGTTGATTTTTTTCTTTAAATATATTCTTAATTCTTAAATATATTCTTAATATAGTCTTAGTTTTATTTCAATAAAAAATGTTAGTTATGGATTTAAATATCTGTCTGTCTGTGTTTGCAACCTAAACATCTCAGTATGTGCACCAGACAGTGAAACCGATTAGTTTGTTTTCATGGGCCAAGGTGAGTGAAATGTTAAAAGTACACAACATAATTAGCAAACGGAAAATTAGATTTTTAGAATACATTGTTTTGACAATCTAAGGCATTATTATTATGCCTGTAAGTAAATTTATCAAAACTGACTGTTCTTAAAGAATCTTGGCATTATTCTGGAATGTCAAGTTGGTCATCAGGTGGGCATTTTGGCATCTTGGAGGGAAATGGCAATACTGTACCCAAGAGGGTGCTGAACCGATCCTTTAGTGTCTGTCTTATACCCTGGTAAGTCGTTTATTACAATGTTCATCAGCAGTCTCTATGCTAACATACTACTGTTTACTACATATTCCTAAGGCCTGTAATTGCCCCCATTTTATAGTCATGCCAATTCTGACTTCAAGGTAGCACAACTGGACCCTCTGAGTAGATTTTTGCCCATTTAGCTTGAAATGTCTTCAAAGAAGGGGCTGTTATGTCGTGCCCAGTAAAATACAAGCAACATTTTTTAAAATGTTTTTCACACTTCAACTGAACTATAATACGCTATGGACTAAAGTCTACTTTAATTTACACTGATGTAAACCTAGAGCATCTTTAGTAGAGTTCCAAGTTCATAGGACTGGAAGTGACCGCCTGGGTCATCAAGGCCAGTCCTCTACTATTGTAGGCAACCCTTTCATAAATGTATCATGCTCCATTTTAAAACTAGTTATTTCCCCCACTACCCCTAGCAGAAGACTGTTCCAGAACCTCACTCCTTTGATGGTTAGAAATCTTCCAATTTCCAGCCTAAATTATGCTCTACATTAATATTTATATAACTTAAAACAGCCTTTCCCCCTCTTACTTGCACAATATCTGCTTTAGTTGCTATTTTGTTATCTGGACTTATTTGTACATTGCAAATCATGGGTTTTATGCCATGCACGTATTGTTAATACTATTTTTCTGTTTTAGTTTTTGGATAAACTAGGTGCATTTTTATTGACCATGAAAGTGAGGCCCGATCATTGGCAAGAGCCAGGAACAGAGGAGGCAAGTGTTGTATAAACTTCATCATGTAGCATAAGCTTTATTGTGCAGCTCTGTCAGTATACCTCATTCTTTAGATGCACAACACACTTTTTATGCCAGTGGTGTGTTGTTAAGATGAACAAACATCCACTAGAGACAACACGAGACTGAACTCAAATGTTATTTGACCCCAAATCATATTTGAATTCCAGAAATAAATGGCAAAGAAATTGCCTCTTTGTGAAACTTCACACTGATTTATGGGTGGTGTGTCAATGGGAACCCAAACATTGTTTAAAAACAATTTTGTCAGTCTGTCATGGCATTTTTAATCCATGTCCTCTCTGTTTACTGTTAGTATATAGCAGTGAGGTATTTTGTTGGATTTATAAAAGTGTAAATAATTTTTTTCAGTGTGTCATTTGCATAAAATGCTGTATTACATGTATTTAGATATGTTTTTTCTGCACAGTATTATCTTGCCTAGTAAACTTTTCTTCATTTCTATGATACACACAGTTATTTGCCTCACAGTTCTCTCTAGTGTTGCTACATTTTCTGTTTCCTATTCATTCATCTTTTTTTCCTTTCCTTTTTTTTAAATATTACATTCTTCTAAGTTTAAATTTGAGATATAATTTCCTTGGCTTCCTTGTACTGGAATTCTGTGGTTAGCTCATAATAGGCCTACAACATATTGTGCCATCAGGTCTGATGCAGAAATCCCTATTGATGTTTACAGTCAGATGAGTTCTGTCAATAGCTCTGGCCCACACTGCGATATCAATTCTTAAGCAGGAAAGATTTAACTTCACCCTTAACATCTTCTATAATATTTAAAACACAGTATTCAAGGATAGGTAGTAGTTCCTTATTTTGTTTGGAGATCTGTGTTGTAGAAAAGTTTGTTTTTTCTATTTCCTTGCTTAAAACTCCAAAGAAACATGCACTTTTACCCTCATATAATTAACTAAATCCTTTGTACTAACCTTTTAGTAAGCAAAATGCTTAATGAACACAGCAACCTCTATGATTTATAAGATGCTTTAGCAACTGTGTGGTGGCCAGCAATCTCTCTTTTCCCTTTACAGTTTATAATTTCCAATCATGAAATAAAAGTGGCCAGGACCAGCAGTAATAAACAATAATTTATTCTTAAACCTGTTACATAAAATCTAGTATACATGATTTAATAAACTTGGTAATTTGCTGAAATTGAATTTGGTTACCACACAGTGGTTCACAAATCTGCCAAGGCCAGAGTTTAGAGCAGTTGTTTTGTGCAGTTCCAATACACACTGACGAATGCTTCATAGTTTGAAATTAGTGCTTTCCTTGGTGTGTGTTTGTTAATGGAAAGAGGCTGGAGGTCTGTAACGTTTCCATGCACAGGCATTTAGGAAGCACTGACACCATTTCACATAGCTCCAGCTTAAGCTCAATGTCATGTGTCCAAAATACTCAAGTGAGCAGGACTGACACAATCTCTACTGCATATGAACACAGAGATTATTACCTTCATTTCAAATAGCCTTACTGCCAGCTGATTAGTTCTTTTTCCAAAGAGTATTGCACAGAATAAATAACTTGTTATTGTGGGAAAAGTTTTTTGTATTTGCCCAAGGCAGAATTACTTATGATCACCTTCACGTTGGCTGTGCCATTTTCAGGCATAACATCCACTTCCTGAACTGTTGCTTCTTTATACAGCCAACTGAAAAGAAAAACTCATCAGCATCTTACAGGCTTTCAATAATGCACAAAACAAGGCCTTTATTTTACAACAAGTACATGACATTTATATACATTTTAAATGCAAGTAAGTCCACATTTTGAAACAAATAAGCCTAACAAAGGGAAACATTCTTATTTTTGCTCCCAAAATAAGCTACTCCTGTTCTGAAAAGAGGTATAATACTTCACAAAACATCTAAGATTTGTGGTCTTTTATTGGATTTGACTGTGGCTCTAGCTCCAATAGGTTGTTCGTTTGAAAAAATATATATTTGTATGCATATAAATAGTAAATAAAACAATATAGAAGAATCACTTCTCGTATGTCCTCCACAAAAGAACACTTTAAAAAGCAGAATCTAGACTTCTTTGGGAGGCGATATCATTTCATCTGAGTTTGGTCAGACAAAACTTCAAAAGTTGTCTCCCCATTCTTATCACAGATTGAAACCAAAATTAATACAATTTGTCAACTTCTCAGAAAATAAAGTTTATATATATATATATATATATACACACACACACCACTGCTTTCAAAAAGTCTAACTGTAGAAATCACAATTATTTACCTTAGTTGAGGTCCAGCTAAGTTGACTTTAATTGTCAGAATCTTTTTCCCAGTTGTTTTCAAAACTATTCTCTCAATCTCTTCTTTCAGTTCTTCTAATCCATATCCAAGAAGAGCAGAAACAGCTATAGCATTTGTTTCAAGGGACTGATACCTGGAAGACAACAACTGTCAGCTAGAGATGTGACTTAACTGAGACACAGGAATTTAACAACAGATGAGGGGTTGTACCTCTAAAAAGAGTAAAGGCTGGACGTGTTCCAAAAAGACTATTTAGCTGTATATTAGGTTCAGGTGTCTGACTACACAGACATCTTTATCTGCAGATGATAATGAGCTCTGATCTTATTTTACTTCTAAAGACAAGGCTCTCCAGATCCTTATATAAGGAAAGGACTGAGGAACCAGTATCCTAGTAGTGTATACAAAAGGTGTCTGGAAGCTCCTTGCAGGTCTGGAAAACTAGATTCTTTGCAAGTATTTGTAAATACTTGTAAATGCTACAATGCAACTAGGAAACATGAGTTAAAGTGCAATAACAGTTTTAGAACTGTACTTTTCCTCTTACCGTTCTATCAAATCCACTTTGTTATGAACTTCTACAACTGAGTCCAGTAAATGGCTTGGAAGATTAAGATTCTTCAGAACAGACAAAACACTTGCTTTCTGGAGGACAGTTTCTGGATGACTAATGTCCCTCACATGAACGATTAAATCCTAGCAAATATAAGTACACAATATGATTACTGGTGATAATGGCTGTTTTAAAATAATATTTGGCATTTTTTTTCATGAGACACATTCCTTTGTAGTGGAGAGTACACAGACAGGTTAACAAATTAAGCTGTATTTCTGGAACAAATTTCAAATCAAGAACAAATGTTTACTCCAAAGTGGAAGGCTAGAGGTGTATCAGGTCTGTAGCTTGGTCCATAAAGGGTTGCAACTGCCTCATATGGCCTCAAAACAAACCCTCCCAACCAAGTTAGTTATGATTTTCTTAGGTTTCAAGGAGAAATTGGCTCATCCTTCCAAGCCAAGGTTGAGCAAAGACAGGGACTTGAAAAATACAGCGGAAAGAGAGGTAATATCCCTGAAGAAATCCAACACCAAAAAAACCCAAACACTGCTTGTGTAATTTTGGGGAGGTAAAGAAGGAACAACTCAGACCCCACTTCAAAAAGCTTGTAAGACAGGCAGTGATTTTTCTCCTAGCCACCAGAAACTGGGATATTAGGTAACACATGCTTTTTGTAATGTTATAAAACACTCTAGAACTTTATTCTTTCCCGTAGCCTTTAGTACACCTGTGTCAGTGATGGAGAACCTCTGGTATGCAATAAATCTGTTGGCACAAACTGTAAAAACAGTATTAGGCCTTAGTGCACCCATAACCAAAGATGTGGGCAAGAAGCATATTGCAAGTGACACACTACAGGCACCCAAAATATAGCAACCTTTTATTTTTAGCACCTGACTCGAAATAGTTCAGCATCTCGGGTCTATACATTATTGTAAAAATTTCTATACACAGAGGTCCAAAAGTAACATCTTGCATAAACTGCAATAACTAGGCAGAAAAGGACAAAGACAGTTGGAGTCTTAGGCCTGGTCTACACTGGGGGGGGTTCGAACTAAGGTACGCAAGTTCAGCTACGCGAATAGCGTAGCTGAACTTGAAGTACCTTAGTTCGAAGTACTTACCCGTCCTCACGGCACGGTATCGAAGTCCGCGGCTCCCCCGTCGACTCTGCCACCGCCGTTCGGGGTGGTGGAGTTCCGGAGTCGATGGGAGTGCGTTCGGAGTTCGATATATCGCGTCTAGATGAGACGCGATATATCGAACTCCGAGAAGTCGATCGCTACCCGCCGACCCGGGCGGGTAGTATGGACGTACCCTTAGCTTTCAAAATGTCATTGTTGTGAGTTTTATATCTTAACTTGGTGTTTACATATCTGTGGGTGTGTATATGAACTGTATGGCTCTCATGATATTTGAAATTCATTTTAATAGCGAAGTCTTTGGAAAGTATATTTAAATTAATTTCATGATTATTCACACCTACTGGGCTGTTATTTAATGGTACTGAAATAAATTTAATTTTAAAACAAATTTCTAAAAAGTTTCTCCCTACACCTTTCTTTTAAAAAAGCTATTCTCAAAGACCTGTAAATCTCTATCTAGATTTTTACACAATTCTATTGGAACAGACATGGATACTTTGTATACATTTTATTTTTGAAATCTTGCCAAACTTAAAAATACACAAAACATAAAAGTGGAATACCGGCTTATGAAAAGATGTTGTGCAATAGTGACGATAGTATCCACCACCAACCAAATGTTGCAATAAACTAGTCAGATGTGCCACTATAAACAGCAAGCCAGTTAACTCCCACCCCTCTGCAAAGGTGAAGTCTGTCCCAAAGACAATAGTCCAGACATTGATATGTTTTAGAATCAATTACTTACTGAGTAAGCCACATCTTCTAATGTGGCTGAAAAGGACTCAATGAGATCATGAGGCAATTCAGAGAGAAACCCTATAGTGTCAACATAAATAACTGCCAGGTGTGAGGGTAGATAGCCAGCATGAGCTGTAATATCAAGAGTGGCAAACAGTTGATCTTGGGGCTGCAGTCCTTCATCTCCAGTCAATGCCTTGATCAAAGTGGTTTTCCCTAACAGAAATCAGAGCTGAATAAAACACAATTTAAACAGACTGCTTCAAGTAAAATTTACATACATGGCTCAATGGGATACAGGAACTTTTACCCCTAGATCACCAGTGTAAAGCTAGCTCGTGTTGGTACTGACTGAAAATAATTACTATCTGCTGGCTGTCTACAGAAAGTTATAAAGTTAGAATGGAGTCTTAACCTAGTACCCATTTTGACCAGTGATAAGGATACATATTAAGAGGCATAATCTCCCCTTGTACAGTATGCAGAATGCCTACTGACAATAATGGGAAATGAGCAATTATCCAGGGCAAAACATGGCTGTAGAACTCCAGCAGATCTCACTAACAAACAGCAAAATTCTCATTGACATGTATTCATTAGACAATCAGGAAACTAATTAAAATTCTGTAACACAAAGCCCATGCACGTTGAAATGGGATTTTAGCTAGTGCTTCTAATTAAATATTAGAAATGTAAGCTCTTCTGTGTTATAATTTCAGGAGTTTTTTCTTACCACAATTAGTGTAGCCCATTACTGAGATAACTGGAAACTCACGCCTTTCACGCTGAGTTCTGAGTACAGACCTCTTTCGTCTCAGCTTTTCCAAGGCATTCCTAATTTTAAGTTCTTTTTCTTTCAAGAGACGATACTGCATTTCCATGAAAGTCTCACCTAAAGAATATAAACTAATAAGTGGCTGAACAACCAGTAAGAGATGGAAATCAAGCTGTGTTATGAAACTACTTAAAACAGTGATAGAGAACTGACAATACAAATTCAAAGCAGTCTTAAGAATACATGAAATCAATTGCTTAACTAAGAAAGAACCAAGACAAAGTTACAATTGACTTTTAAAGGTGTCATACCAGAGCAACCATATAGGCTGCTCATTGCCCTTTCTGGCAACTAACACTAGGCATTTTAAAAATACTAATAATGTGGTCTGTGTATATGTATATGGTCATGTATGTCATCAGGATCGTCCACTAAGCCCACCGGGTGGTCTCATACTCCCATTTTATAGCTTCTCCCTACCTGAGCTCTGATTGGCTCAATTCTCAAATCGTGAGTATTTATGACTCCACCCACCTGGGTAACTTACTCATGGAAAAATACAGCAATTTATGAATCCAAAATATTTAAGGTAGTTTTGTTTAATAAAAATACATTTTACAGGCTGTTTTATGTGTTTAATTAAATTCTTGTTACCAACCTAATGCAGTTTGACACAAGCCACGAGCAAACAGTTAAATTATCTAGTAAATAAGCAATATATCATGTCACCATTTTCTAACATACTAAAAATATACAATAAGAATCTGAAAATATTAAGCTATATAATTGCTAAACGTATACAGTTATAGTCAGTGTACCTTACTATTTAGTAGAAAAATTACATTTATTTGTGTACTTTTATTTCTATTATTATTGTAATATATAATGAAATAATTATACAACTGACCATAATGATCCTGCTCCTTGTCCCACCACCCCCCCCAAGACCCCCACCACCCTGGGACCCCACCCCTGCTCCCTGTCCCTGCCTTACTAGATAGCAAACAGATGTACCAAATCTAGTATAAAGGCTCTATTTAGTTGTAAATCAACATATTTTAATGTTATATCAGCTAATGAGAATGCACCTTTCTTTAGAAAACAACTGAAGTACAAATGGAAAAGCTGACTAAAATCAATAATTTAAATCAAGACTTTCCACTTGGTGATTTAAATAATTATTTAAATTGATTTAAATAGCCTTTTCTTAAATCAATCCACCCAGGTCACAACTACCACGACTTCCAAAGAGCAATTAAACCTGATCATAGATTATAGAGGATAATCCAACAGTTTACATCAATATTTACACTTTACCTGAACCCATGATGTATCTTGATCCACCTCTTTGCTGATCTAACTGAGACATCTCATTTTTCAGATTTGTTCTGGCAATGGAAGAAGAGTAACATTTGTACCAAAGTTAATATAGTGACTTTAATTAAAGGATCTTAAAATTACTTCACAAACATGGCTAAGTAGTAATAACTTAATATTACAGGTGGGAAAACGGGGGACGCAGAAGTTAGTGACTAGCCCAAGGCCATATGATGGCTAAGTGGCATTGTTGGGAATCCAAATTTCATGGCTCCCCAACAGACAACACAGTTAGCAAATAATAACTGCAGAAAAAATGACTGATCCAAAATTTGAGGGAGTCAATCATACTCTCAGATACACATACATAACTCCCACTGACTTCAGTCAGGTATAGGAATGGTAATTATACAAAATATACCATATACTTTATTAAACCTGCCAGTATTTGATGCGGGATACACACATAAATCAACCAGACTCTAATCTGGTATTCTCAACTCCTCTGTTGAGAGCTAAAATTCTAATCCTATATACTATAAATTTGCCATATATTTTCTAAGAATAAAGTTGCTGTTGCTGTTCCTGGCAGGTTACCGGGATTGGGATGAACTAGAAATTCACACGAGAAATTTATTTGGTAGGGATATCTTGTGAACAGTTTTTTTGTTTTGTTTTTTGCTAGTCAATGGTGAAAAGCTTAAAGCAATGGTATATTCTAATCTGTTCTTGTCAGTTTATGGCATAAAATGCTATAAAGCATATTATATAAAAAAGAACCATTCACTTGCCCCCCTCAAGAATACTAACATTTTAGTGACTGTGAAGGAAATGCCCTTATATTATATCGAAATATTAACATCTGCTATTTGCACAATCGGAGGTACCTGAGAAGCGGGATTTCAGCCAACGCGATCTGAAGTTTTGCCTCCTTAGTCCGAGCATTGCAACGAAAAATATGAAGTACAACTGTGTATCTGTCAAAAACCGTCACTCCCCAAGCATCTTCCAGTTCTTTCTTTAAAAACATAAGATAAGATAACCTGAGAGTTTTTTAGGACAATGTAGGTAAGTCAATTTGCATGCAGCAGGGTGAAGAAATTAAACTGAAGAGCAGCAAGGTGAGTGAGGTATCTCTTTTATTGGACCAATTTCTGTTGGCGAGAGAGACAAACTTGCGATCTTACATAGAGTTCCTTTTCTGCTATAAGCTGGTTCTTCGGCCCTGATTCAGTAAGATGCTTAAGTATGAGTAGTCCCACTGAAGTTCATTGGACTGCTCATGTGCTTAAAGTTACACACATTCTTAAATACCTTGTTGGATCATGGCCACTGTCATGTTAAATTATGTCCAAGATTTAAGTTTGGTAAAACAAGCTTTTACAAAACCTAACATGAATGGAAAGATTTCCACAAATGAGAGGAGGATGATAAACTGGTAAACTTTTGGGAAAAAGGTGTCTTTTTTGTCAAAAAACATGGAACTTAAAATCTTTTCACAAACTCTATCCATAATCATCTAAACACTTTAAATAAAACCAACTTGTAAAGAATAATATTCTATTGCAGAGTTTGCAACCAAAACAGTGCAGGATGCTGCTTACGCATGAGAACTGGAAAGTGACACTATTTTCAGTGCTTTTCTAAAATTGCCTATCACTACAATGTCTAAAGCACAAGTACCAATGGTTTCTATTTCCCTAAATGAAATGCAAAAAATAAAAGCACAGCATAAATAGTGAAAAGCATATTCATTTTTAAATTTTTCCTGTTTTCATCATCTAAGGAATCATTAGTAATTAAGTTAAGGTTTTTTAAAATTTATAAATTGTTACTTCTTAAGTCTGTTTTAAAGGGACACTGGTAAGGGTAAAGAAAAGAAGTACATGAAAATTCAAATATATGGGTAGCTTGCATTTATAACTAATTTCATGTTAAATATTAATGCCTAGCATTTTTACATAGAGCACATTTCATCCCAAAATCCTGAAGTGCTTTACAAAGAAGGCTGTGTTTCCCTGCATTTTACAGATGGAGATATTGAGGCACAAAAGTTAAGTGACTTGTCCAAGATACCAATGAATCAGTGGCAGAGCTGGGAGTAGAACCCAGATTAAAAGACTACCAGGATGTCGGTGAGCCAAATTCAGCCATGAAATAAGAGGCATAATGACTAATAAAGTCAATGGAACTAGGTTTGCTTACACCAGGCATAAATTTGGCCAAATTGCCTTCAAAAAATGTCATGTGCAGCTTTTGAGTCAAAAGTAGGTCTTTACTTTTCAGAGCATCAGTACATTCCAAACACAGTCTTTGGATGTAGAAGAGTGGTGAGCAACCTGTGGCCTGCACGTGGCCCATCAGTGTAATCCACTGGTGGGCCGCCAGACAGTTTGTTTACATTTGCACGGCCACCCGCAGCTCCCAGTGGCTGGATTACCCTGATGGGATTGCCCACCACTGATGTAGAACATAAAAAATACTTATATATTGTTTTTAAAGTTACCTTTGTCAGGGGAGAGAGCCTTTCTATATTCAAGAAGACAGCCGTTATGTGCGGTAATCCTTTAATCTTTTCTAAATAAAGAGGATTGCACTGTGTAATTTTGTAATGGTTCATGCCAAGGTAGAGCAAAAAGGCTATTTTAATTGTATGTTAAAAAGTGAATGCAGTGTTCATGAAATAATAGACTGACAGCACACAAAAGTACACTCTTTGTTCACAGAACAGGCACAGCAGCACGTGCTTTCACATTGTGCGACTATGTGTTTCAACTGTATTCTAAAGGATTACCAAAAGGGATGAGAGGATAAAGTTCTGCTTCCAGGCCCATTCAGTCCATGGATTATGGGCTGTTGAGATTGTCAACAAACATGCTAGGATGCTTCTTGCTGTCACATGGAGACTAAGAAGAGTACTAGGGCCCAGATCCACAAAAGGATTTAGGTGCCTAAGTGTAAAATGTAGGTGAAAATGAAATCCTCAAAATGTCACCTTACCCTGTAGGGGCCCAAACTCCCTCGCTGTACATTTTTGCTGTGAAAGTCCCTTATGCACCTAAATTTCTGCCTCTAGGCATGCACATTGCTGCCTTAGGCAGTGCCTGGACCTTTATCACACCTAAGCCCCAATGCACTCCTCCAACCAGGTGAAGATAGGTGTTCCCCCTCCTATTTTGTACATATAAAATGGCAGCGGGGGCAGTTCTCCCTGATTCTCTAGATAGTAGGCTAAAGGGTACTCACCCAGGATATGGGAGATCCTGGTTCAAGTCCTCCCTCTTCCTGAACAGATGTCTCCCACCTAACCACTGGGCTATAGGATAGTCCGACATTGGTCTCTCTCAATCTCTCCTACTAAGCAAGTCAACTTTGTAGAACTACTTAAATATGCATTGGGCCAGAAAGCATGAGAATGACTCTATAGTCCAGTGGTTAGCACATTCCCTTGAAAGGTGTGAAACCCATATTTACATCCCTTAACTTCATCAGGTGGGGGTGGGAACTGAACCAAGAACTCCCACATCCCAGGTGAGTGCTCTACCCACTGGGCTAAAGGTTCTAAGGGAGAGCCACTTGCACTAGCAATTTTGTGTGGAGTTAGGCATATACAGCCATCATTCTTGCAAGAAACAGCTTAGGTGACTGACTTCAAGAGAGGGTTCACGGCTGTGGATCCCAAGCAGAGATACGTGTCTCCATAGGTGCCAATTCACTGGAGCACCCATGGAAAAAATTAGTGGGTGCTTAGAACCCATCAGCAGCCAATCTTCCCCCCTTCCTCCAGTGCAGGAGGTGGTGGGAGGGAGGGGTGAAGAAGTGGGAGTGCGACCTTAGGGGAAGGGGTGGAGTGGGGGCAGAAGGAGGCAGGGCTTAGGGGAAGGAGGTGAAGTGGGGGTGTGGCCCAGGGGAAAGGATGGAGTGTGAGCAGGCCTGGGCGGAGGGGGGGAGTCAAGCACCCCCTGGGTAGAGAGGAAATTGGTGTTTGTGTGTGTCTCCCTCCAGCCTAGATTGAGGTGCCTAACTCCCTGAGAGGCAGGGCTCAGGACACATTCCTCTTGTTGGCATCTGCTACTGGCTAGTTTGTGGATTCTGCTGAGTAGCTGGGCCCCTAAAAGTTAGGCATTCCAATGCCTATATCCCTTTGTGGATCTGGGCCTAAGAATATGAACTTCACATAGTTTATTGAACAGTCATCAGGTGTTGATCACTACTGACCTGGGTCAAAGGCAACTGTCACCTTTACTTAAGTCAGCCACTTTATTTTATGCATATCTTTACTTAATTTATTTAGAATCATACTATATATCACACATTTAGGGCTTGTATTCACTGTACTGCTAGCTCAAGTTAAAATTAGAGTTTTGACCCATACCCAACTTCCATCCACACACACAAATCTCTAGTTCGACTAAGTGCTTTAGGCTTCAGCTAGCTGGACTGGCAGGGAGGTGGTTTGGAAATCAAGTGCTACTGATGCTCAAGCCAGCAGTGCTGTAGGGATTCAATGGCTGGAGTTATAGCTCATCCAATCATTCTGTAGTGAAAATGTTATTTCACAGCATGATCATTCTCACCTCAGCTAGACTAGGTCCAGCAGAGTAACTTAAGTGTACTAACTCATGTTAGCTGTTGCAGTGAAAACAAGCCCTTACAGCAAGTATTGGTTACTTCCATCTTTCATGTTTTTAATCAACATTTCTGAAGCCTGTTTGTAAACCTGCCTATGGAGTAGACAAAACCTTAGCTCTCTCCTGTCTGCAATAATCATTAATTAGCTTAAGAAGGGTAAAAATATTTCACTTAGTATGATATATTGAATTAAGAAATCTTTGGTTTTCTTCTTACCTGTCAGAATCTGAAAATTTCCTTTGCCAAAAATAAACTTCTTGTCAGGAGTTTTTGTAGACAGAATTATTTTATCTAAAACTGTCCAATTATGAAGGGTGTTTATTAGAGCAACAGCTTCAGCCATCTGTAATTCAGCTTTAGTATTGGAAAAAGAAAAAAGGTTATAGTATACAGTCTTAACGCTGCACACAGATTTCTAACCTTTGCAATAAGAACATAAACAGTGAGGCCTGGTCTACACTTAAAAAAGTTTTGCCAGCATAGCTCTGTTGGTTAGGAATGTGAACAAATTATAGCCCTCACCAACATAGATAGGACAGCAAAAGCCCTAGATTAGATGTAGTTATACCAGCGAAAAAGTCCTTTTCATTTGAGGAATTGGTATAAACTATATTGGCAAAAAATCTGCACAAATTAACAAGGAAATTACATAGTTATTTGCATCAACATTGTATTTCAGTCCTCAAAGGGTTACTATCATATTTTTTGTTTAACCCTACTTACAGAAAGATGGTGGGAAAATTGTGACAGCAAAACAATGTTGTTAACTCCTTACTGCTTTGTAGAAATATTTAAAGAACTTCTAGAGTTGTTCACATTGTTCCTGACATCATCAGTGATGCTGGTTCATTGACAGACCAACAACAGGCAGCCATACTGACTCCTGCTTTACATAAATAGAAACATAAATAGATTTCAAATGGTTCACAACCATCCTCTTTGTCTTTCTGGCTAGACAGAAGGAAGAGAGTGCAAAACTTTCTTTTGTTTGTAACATGAGATGATACAGAAATGGTTGAGAACCACTGTCCCAGTTTGTTTCATGTGTATCTTAGTACAGCTAGTAGTTTTGAAAACAGCACTTCCTAAAACAGTTCACGACACAGGTTGTGGCCAGCAACATTGACAAACTAGAATTAAATTTAGATAAACTTTCTATGAGTGAGATAAATTAAAATCAGGCTGAAGAATAGTCTCCCAAAGAAAGTTGTGGAAATCCCATAATTTGTGCCTTAAAGTTATACTGGACAAAACAGTTTCCTCATCAAATTGGCTGCATTGGTTAAGGCACAAGTCTACTAAAATCGCACTGAAGGGATATCTGAAAATCACTAACAGCTGTTATGACCATATTAGAAACAGTCCCATTAATAAGACTGGTAAAAAAAGAGGACAAGGAATCAAATGCAAATGTAAAATACCCTAAACTATATGATCTCTAGTGATTTCTGTTACAGATTTCTGCAGGACAGGAGCATTTGGAGTGGTGTCACCCAAGACAAAACTCCTTACTATCCCAGAGAGACTGACATGCCTATAGTTAGCTGCAGTGGTGGAGAAATGAAACTAGAGACAACTCAGGATGCCTTATTAAGGCCCCAACCCTGGAAACATGCATTTGCTTAACTTTAAGCACATTAGCGACCCCATGAGACTATTCATGTAGGGGCTTATCTTTAGTACCTTGTTAGCTTGAGGTATAATTTGAGTATTGCCCCTAACTTGACACCTGTGCACACACAAAAATCTGTAGCATGAGTTAAGTGGTGCTTTAGACTTGAACTAACTCGAGTGACGCTGATGTTGAGCTAATAATGTAATGGGGACTCAATTACTCTGTGTGGCTTGAGTGCTGTTTTGCAGCAGATAGCCTAGCATGAGTTGAGTGGTTATGCTGCAATCTCAGTCAACTTGAGTGCAGATAACTAGAGCTAACACTGAAGTGAAGACAAGCCCTGAATAAAGTTGATCATGTCCATAAGAGTTTGTAGAATCAAGACCTAAGTTTGCAACAAATCATTGTCAATGTGGCATTAGGTATTTAAAAGGGGGAACATATATTGATCTACAACTGTTGGCCATTTTGACTTTGTATCTTGATAATTTGAAAGAAACATACAGCAAACTTCTTAAAAAGATAAAATTGTTCTCTGGTTGTTTGCCAAACATTCCTGCTTGCCTCCCAAGTTAAAGTTTATATTTAGAATGATAGAATCATGGACATGTAAGACTAGAAGGGACTTTGAGAGCTCATCATGTCTAGCCCCTTACCTTGAGGCAAGCCTAAGTAAACCTAGATCATCTCTGACAAGTGTTTGTGCAATCTGTTCTTAAAAACCTCCAGTGATGGAGATTCCACAATCTCACTTGAAAGCCCACGCCAGAGCTTAACTACCCTTATAGTTAGATTTTCCTACTATCTAACCTAAATCTCTCATGGCTCAGATTAAGGCCATTACTTCTTGTCCTACCACCAGTAGAGATGGAGGACAATAGCTCATTGTTCTCTTTGTAACAACACTTAACATACTTGAAGCTTTATTTAATTCATAAAGAGCCTGAAGAAGCTTTAAGAGTGAACTGAGCAACAACTGACGGGATAGGAGGGACACACAAGCATTTCTGATTACACAGCGGCTAAATTAGTAAATCTACGGTGCTACAATCTGTCAAGTGTGAGTGTTTGAGTAGTTAGCTTGCGAGAGGTTCCCGTCTCCACTGCAGAAAAAGGCGTGTGTTGTATTTCAAGACAGCTACCTCAGCGTAAAAGCCTCACCAAGACAAGGCACAGGCAGGCTGCACCTTGAGGAAAGGACTCAAGGTAAATCCCAGGTGGGGGAGCGGCGCCCGGGTAACCCTGCCTGTGCCTTCCCGGCACCGGGCTGTTACCCCAAGGAAGCAGCCAGCTCCCTGCGCGGGACCCGGCGGCAGGGAAAGGAGGAGCCAGAGGATTAGGGGCCCGAGGCTGGTGCCCCGATCACCGGGCACCGTGGGGGCGGGGGAGTCCCACGCGCCTCACCTGTGGTGAGTTGGGGCTTTTTCGCCCCCCACTTGACGGCCGGGTGCACCACGAGCAGCCGCTGGGCGCCGGGAGGCGGCCCCGGGGCCAGCAGCTCCTCCGGCTCCTCTTCATCCTCCTCCTCCGCGCCGCGCCCCACGCTCCGGGGCGGCTCCCCCCGGCCCGGCGGCCCCGGCGCGGCGCGGAGGCGCCAGCAGCCCCCAGTGCCGAGGGGCCGGGCGGGGGGCCGGGGGAGCAGCGGGCAGAGCCTCCCGGCCGCTGCGGCGCGGAGCCCCCGGGCGCACAGCGCGGCGGCCCCTCGGAGCAGGAGCCCGGACCCCATCGCCCGCCCCGCTACCGCGAGAGGGGCGGCCCGGCCGGGGGGCGGGGCAGAGCCCGGCGCTCGGGCGCCGTTAGGCCTGCGCGAGGGGCACGTGCTCGCGCCCGCCTCCCACGTAGGTTCTATAGGAAACCACCACGGCCCCCGCCAGACACGATCCGCTGCGCGCCCGCGCCCCAAGCTCCGCCCCCTCCCGGCTTCCTGTGGGCGGGGTCCGTTTCCTGGGTGGGCGGGGTTTTGACTGCCGGGGATGGGCCCGCGGGAAGAGGAACTTTGTAGTGAGAGACGGCTCGGCTGCGTCACGTGATACTCAGCCGCACTCCGGTAGGCCGATTTGGCGCACGCGCTCTCGGGTACCAGTGGCTTGGGGCCCCGTGAGGGGTCGCCGCCGTGTTTGAGGCCGGGGCGTGGGCCGCGCGCCGCGCCCGCGCAGCGTCTGGGGAGCGCGCGGGTGTCTTAGAGCGTCAGGGGTGAGTCCTGTCCTTAATGCTCCCCCCCCCCCCGGGAGTGGGGGCTGCTCGTACCTCCTGCCCCTGCGCTGTGCTGTGCTGTGCTGCGCCTCTCTAGCATCCCACCCCCCTGTGCTACTCTGTACTGCACCCCCGCTTGCATTGCACCTGTGCTGGAGTGTCCTGCGCTGGACCCCTTCTGCTCTGCAACCTCCTGCACTACAGTGCAACCCTTTACCGTATCCGTCTTGCACTGCAAGCCAGCTGTGGCACAGTCTGCACCTTCTACACTGCAGACTACTACTGCGCCCTGTCATGCATTTTGACCCCGGCTTTGCTATGCTGTATTGCACCCTTTCTCACTGCACTGAGGTCCACCTTTACAGTCAGTTGTAACCTTTTCTTTGTATTATATCATTGCAGCCCCAAAATGACTAATTGGTCATGTTATTGGCAATGCCAAAGGATCGTGTCTCATTCAGTGGGGGGATACCTGCATATTTCCTGTGTTCTCTGTAATGGTGCAGTGATAAATATGAACCCTCAGTATGTCCTCTAGTTACCTTTTAAAACCCTGCTTGCTCTGTAGGGCTGGTTCATAGGTAGATGCTACTATCTCCACTTTACCCTCACAATCCATTATTCTTTTATTTCCAAGTTACTACCCTTAAAATGGCTTGCTTTTTTGGCTTGCTTTTTTAACTTGGTTATAGAAGATTTGCCTTGCTAACCTCTAGCCATTCTTTTTCTTGACAGGTTTCTCTGACAAGAATCAAGGAAGTGAAGTTTAGTTTCTGCTGCTCTTATTTAGGGTTACCATAGTCCTGGTTTCCCCAGACAAAGCCTCTTTTTTGAGCCTGCTTTCCCTGACCCAGCGGGGTTTTCAAATAACAGCAAATGTCCCGGATTTTGCAGAGCAGAGAAGCTGCAGTTGAGAAAGAGCCACAATTGATCAGCTTCCCAATTGGTCTATCCCCTGTATCCACTGCTGATTGGGCCATTCCCCTGCATCCGCAGCTGACTGGTCCTTTCCCCTGCAAGTCACAGCTGCTGAATCCTGCCCATCCATGCCCCCTTGCCCTGCTCAGCCCTCGGGAAGGGATCCCATGGGGAGGTGCTGACTGACGACTGTCATTGTGTCCTGGGCTTGTGCCAGCTTCCCTGCCACTGTGACAGGGAGTGACACTGCCCCCCCATCTCCTGTGAGTACCCCTGCTGTAGGTACTCCCCCTTCGGCTTCCCTCCCCTCCCGTTGCCTCCACTTCCTGCAGTGTCTGCTTGTTGGGAACTTGAAATATGGTAACCCTACTCTTCTTCCCATTCCTGGTGATGTTTTCTGAAAGTGGTGTGGATCATGTTAACTTGCTTTTTACTCTGCTGAAATGATGTAACGGAAATGATAGCCAAGCCCAACACAGCCAGTAACCTCCCCAGCCAAAAGTAAGTCTGACAATGAGGAGTTTCTAAAATACTTTGGTATTTTGGTGAATTGCCCTTGTCTAATGACTCCTGCAGTCACTGGGTGGATCCATGATGCATAGCTTTGGGGGATTCTCTCTACTGATTATATACTGTACTAACTCCTACTTTTGTTACCTCATTGATTACATCCTCCTTTCCTTGAAAGATTCAAAGTCTAGTTTGATCTGCCTAAGTTATTCCGTGACTTTTTGCCCTCACTGATTTCAGGCGGAGTCTTCCTGCCCTGAAAATTTGCAGAATCTTGCTCTAAATGATTTGTTCCCTTTATTGTTCCCTAATAAGCAGGCCAAGAAAGAATTTGAGAAGCAACTTGCTAAAGATACACACACTAATATTAAGCGTTTTTTAAAATACACCAGAAGCAGGAAGCCTGTTAAACAGGCAGTGGGGCCACTATACAACTGAGATATTAAGGGAGTACTCAAAGAAGACAAAGTAATTGCAGAGAAGCTAAATGAATTCTTTGCCACAGTGTTTGCTGCAAAAGAGGTGGGAGAAATACTCACATTAAAGCTATGCTTTTTGGGTGACAGATCTGAAGTATTGTCTGACACTGATGTGTCAATAGAAGAGGTTTTAGAACAAATTGATAAATTAAAAATTAATAAATCACCAGGACCAGAGGGTATTCACCACAGAGTGCTCAGAAGGAACTCAAATATGAAATTGCAGAACTGTATTGTTACTAACTGTAATATGTAACCTATCGCTGAAACAAGCCTCTGTGCCAGATGACTGGAAGTTAACTAATGTAATGCTGATTTTTAAAAAGGGCTCCAGTGCAGTCCTGGCAATTACAGGCCTTTGGGTGTAATTTCAGCACCAGATGAAATAATTGATAGGAACTATAGTAAAGAATAGAATTATCATAAACATAGATGAACACAATATGTTGGGGGGAAGAATCAACATGGCTTTTGTAAAGGGAAGTCATGTATCACCAATCTATTAGAATTCTTTGAGGGGTTAAAAAACGTGGACATGGGTGATCTGGTTGGTATAATGTACTTGGATTTTCAGAAGGCCTTTGTCAGGGTCCTTTATCAAAGGCTCTTAAGGAAGCGAAGTAGTCATGGGGTAACAGGAAAGGTCCTTGAATGGATCAGTAACTGATTAAAAGATAGGAAACAAAGGATAGGAATAAATGGTTAATTTTCAGAATGGAGAAAGGGAAATAAGGATCTGCACTGGGTCCTGTGCTGTTCAACATATTCCTTTTCCAGATCATTAATGGAAAGAACAGTAAAGTGGCAAAGTCTGTAGATAATACAAAATTATTCAAGATAGTTAAGTCTGAAGAGCTAGGCTATGTCTACCCTACAAAGTTAAGTCAACTTAAGTTATGTCAACAATCATCTACTGCTGTAATTAAACTACTTTTACACATCCACACAATGCTCCTTGTGATGGTGGAGTGTGTCCACAGTTGGTGCTCTTGCATTGACAGAGACAGCAATGCACCATGGGTACCTATCCCACTGTACAACTCGCCACCATTTGCCCCAGGGTGCCCTGGCACAGGATCACAGTGCCTTAAGGGGGCAGGCTCACTGTCCCATGATGCAGTTTTCTCTGTCCCATCATTCTATGGGCTTCTGACTATGTTTCACGCCACTTTTCAACCACTCCTGTAAACTGCACGCCCGCCATCTCTGTCTCAAAGCATGGATCCTACACTGCTCTGCAGTCTTGTGATAAGTGTTATGAACATAACACATTGATCCTGCAGTATTTCATGAACTGTGAATCTGATAATGACACCGTGGTGTCTGCCCTGCTGCGTGCCATGGAAAGAAACCATCAAGATTTCTGTTGGCATTCACGGAGCAGCTGCACACGGACCATCAGTACTGGGCTTGGGAAACAAACACTGAGTGGTGGCATTGCATTGTGATGTAGGTATGGGATGACAAGCAGTGGCTGCAGAACTTTCAGATGCACAAAGCCACCTTCCTGGAACTGTGTGCGGAGTTCACCCCTGTCCTCCGGCACAGGGACGCTAAAATGAGAGCTGCCCTCAGGGTGGAGAAGTGAGTGGTGATCGCTGTGTGGAAGCTGGCAACTCCAGACTGCTACTGATCAGTCACGAATCAATTTGGAGTTGGAAAGTCCACCGTGGGCGTTGCAGTCATGCAAGTGTGCAGGGTCATTAATCGTCTCCTGCTATGAAAGACTGTGATTCTGGACAATGTGCAGGAAATAGTGGATGGCTTTGCATCAATGGGATTCTCTAACTGTGGTGGGGTGATAGATGGCGCACACATCCCCATTTTGGCCCTAGACCACCTTGTGATGGAGTATATTAACAGAAAGGGTTACTTTCCTATGGTATTGCAAGCGTTGGTGGGTCACCTAGGTCATTTCACTGACATCAATGCAGCGGGTCAGGGAAGGTGCATGGTGCACACATCTTCAGGAATGCTGGCCTATGTAGAAAGCTGAAAGCAGGAACTTTCTTTCCAGACCAGAAGATTCCAATTGGGGATGTGGAAATGCCAGTTGTGATCCTGGGAGACCCAGCCTACCTCTTGTTTCCAATGGCTCATGAAGCCTTGATTGCAGCAAGGAGCACTTCAACAACATGCTCAGCAGGTGCAGAATGTTGAATGTGCCTTTGGCAGATTAAAGGGTCACTGGTGCTGCCTTTTTGGCAGTTTAGACCTCAGGAAAATACACATGGTCATAGCAGCCTGATGTGCTCTGCATAACATTTGTGAAGCTAAGGGGGAAAAGTTTCCGCAGGGGTGGAGCATTGAGGTAGATCAACTGACAGCTGCTTTTGAGCAGCCAAATACCAGAGCTGTTAGAGGGGTTCAGCGGGGGCGGGGGGGCTATTTGAATCAGGGAGACTTTGCAGGAGCATTTTGAGAAGGGGCCCCAGTAATGTGTTTTTCTTTAATGCATTGAGCCAGGCATTGCTTTCTTTCACTGTAGTATGAGCCTTTTAATGATTTCCGTGTGTGCATTAATTGTAGTCTGCTAATGCACCGATTGCCACTGTGTATGAATTTCAGTAGCAACCACCACGTGTTATAGGCAAATAAATATTCATTTTCTTTTTATATGTACATTTTTATACATCAGCTATACAAACATTTCTGTTTTCCACAAGGGACATGATACTGAAGAGCGCTTTTTGAAATGAAGCTCTGACAACTGGGTTTAGGTTCAGCTGTCATTGTGAAACATGTCCCAAAGGGTGGAATGCATGGGATACTGTGACAGCCAAAGAACATGCGAGGAATGTGTGTGTGGAGTTTGGGGAGGGAATGGAAGGAAGTTCTGTATAGGCTGCAGGGGGAGGCGAGCACTTGTGTTCCGCCTGCAGTGTAATCAGGGACCGCAGCATGTCTGTTTGGTCCTCCGGCAGGTGTATCATCTGCTCCTGCCTGTTTCCTCTCCTGGCTATCCATTTTCAGTTTTTCAATCTCTCTCCATGCTCTCTGCTCGCTATAAGTAGCATCAGATGATTGCAACATCTCCCTGAATGTTTTCCTTACTCCTCCTGGTTTGTCTTATCAGAGAGAGCTGCTCAGCCAGTGTGCGGGAGGAGATCCTAAAGGGAACATCTGCAAAAGCTAAAGAAACGATAGACAGAGGCACTGTTGTGAGTGCACTCATAGCCTTGATTCATACAAGTTAGATACACCACTTTCTTTCTTTCTTTCCCTTAGCAGGTACACAGCACGGGAAGAGCCGTAATGATGAGTTTGGCCTGGGGTGGGGGGAAGGGGCAAGCTGGGAGAAAGGGTGGGGTTCACAAGGGTATCAATACAAACACTTAGGGCCACTATTATGAATACTGGCACCATTTTATACAGTCGAGGTTGATAGCAGCTGACACTTCATTCTTGAGGGTAACCAAGGATGCAGCACCTACATGCATGGAACTGCAGACTGGGTCTGTATGCTGCTTGCCTGCATGCTGCTTTGATGCCTGCACAGGTAATTGCTGATTGGCGCAGCAACTTTTCCACTGTGGGGGAAGAAACAAGGCTGCCCTCCCAAGGAACCTTCAGCAGAGGATTGCAAAGTACCTCCAGGAAAGTTGTATTGGTTATTTCTATCCCTCTTCTACCTTGGGGAAAAAAAGCAGAGGGCTACATCATGTCTCCCTGCAGTATCAAAGCACAATGGATACTTACTGGAGCTTCCCTTTTCTGTGTCATGCACACCAGAGCTGGAGTGCTGAGACTGGCTAGACCCCTCCAAAGTTTAAAAAAGAGGCCCTGGCTCCTCATGCCAATGGATGTCCCAGTTGCCTGTCCCATCTCCTCCTCCAGCTCCACTTGATCATACACCACTTCATCCTCAGGGTTCAACCTGCTGGCTGCTGTGTCCAGCCCCCCTACGTATACATGGGGCTCTTGGTGGTGAAGGTGGTGTCACCTCTGAGGACGGCATGCAGCTCCTTGTAAATAAATGGCATGTCTTTGGCAATACTCTAGACCGATAATTGGCCTCCTTTGCCTTCTGGTACGCCTGCCTCAGCTCCTTGATCTTAGCATGGCACTGCTGCATGTCCCTTTCATGCCCCTTCTCCTCCATGCCACGAGCAATCTGCCCATAGGTATCAAAGTTCCTACGGCTGGAGCAGAGCTGTGATTGCAAAGCCGCCTCTCCTCACAGACTCAGCAGATCCAATAACTCCGGTGTACTTCAGACGGGAGAGCGTTTGCTGCGGAAAGCCAGCATGGTCAGCTGGAAAGATGCTATGTGAACTCTCTGTGCTGAACAAACAGGAAGAGGAATTAAATACAATACAAACAAGAGGAAATACTTTTTCACACAATGCACAGCTAACCTATGGAATTCATTGCCATAGAATGTTAAGATGGCCAAAAGTATAACTGGGTTAAAAAAAGAACTAGATAAGTTCATGGAGGATAGATCCATCGATAACTTCATGCTCAGGGTGGCCTAAATCTGACTGCCAAAAGCTGGGAGGAGAAGACGGGAGGCTTTTTCCAAAATTACCCTGTTCTAGATATTCCACCTGAAGCTCTGACTCTGGCCACTGTTGGAGACAGGATATTGGGATAGATGGACCACTGGTTTGACCCAGTATGGCAGTTCTTAGGTTGTTTCATATTACAAGCAACACTTACTGTGTAAGAGAAAATGCAGACTAGATTTGTAACAATATTTACAACCATTACAAACCTTAGTCAGGGAATATATAGGGAATGGATACATGAAACAACAAGACTAAAACAGGCAAAATTGTTTAAATTCAGAAGAAAAACTTTTGTGCAGTTCTTGTGTTTTTTTGCATCTTCACTAAGCTGAACCTAAATTTTAATCAGTTACTTGCTGATCTCACCACCTCCAAAACAAGTCTTCTCCAAGGTGCTGTCATCTCATTTGGGTTCTCCAGGAGCTCGGAGATGCACTACTCATCTCTACCTCTCCTTGATAAGAATTTGAGGTCTTGTTGCCTTCCAGTAAATTCTTGTCTGAAGTAGAAACCTAGGTAGAAATGAATGATAGATATTGTGGGCACTTCAGAAGGTATGGCACATATTATACTTTCATAATATGTCATACCATAATCTGCCCACAGTTACACCTATGCAGCCTCATTGAAATCAATGGGGGTTGCACATGTGTATCTGAGAGGAGATAATCCATTTAGAAGTAACTAGCAAAAGACACAAAAACTAACAGCAAAATGTAACTATCTAATTGGGACCAGGACCAACTCAGAGAATCAAAAATTCAGATAATCAGGAGAATGGGCAAAGAGCTTTCACGCCATTATTTTAAGATGCAGAGTTGTTTTTAAACCAGCTGATCCCTGCCAGAAAAAGCATTAAAACATGCCTCCCCCCTTTAATCTATTTAACAGAATATACAAGCTGTTAGTTCTTACAAACAATGTTTTGTTAATTTATTAACAGGAAAACTGACGTGAATTTTTAACTTGTTGTATTGATCATTTTTACACTCTTTAGTCATTAATCTTGAACATTATAGGGACCATCTACAAAGTCTGTCTAATCTTACACCAGGCACTATTTCTGTTTTGCATGTTTACTCGTAACATCGCAAACAGTACAATTTATAAAAAATGCAAAAATGATAATGACAAAGCATTAAAACATAGCTTCCTTCTTTATTTACTGCCTGCAGTTATTGCTAGTGAAGACTACCCATTTTTAAAAATGCAGAAACGATAAACTCAAGCCTAAAAATATAGCCCCCTTCTTTACAGTGTTTATTAGATGAGAGGTTCTCTTCTTCATTGTGCAATCACAAAGTCGCTTCATTAAACACAGTTCAGTGGGGTCAATACCGGGCTGTTGCATCAAGTACGGAAGGAAGAGGTTTCCTGCTCTTGTAGCATTGCAGTGAGAAATTTTTTCTGTCAATTCTTCCTTGGCAGAATCTTCAGCTTCATAATCTCTGTCTGCCTGTAGTGTACAGTCTGCATGATTTTGGCATCATCCAGTAACTGATAGCCAGGGTCATTAGCATCAATCATTTTCAAGCCAATCTGTAACATCATCTTTGTCAACTTCTGTGCAGCCAGGAAGTCTGTGGAGGAGGTCAACAAATGCATTGGTCTCTTTAGCTTCTAATGTTGCTGTTGCAGCTGCAAGTTCACTGTCCTAAGTGTTAGCAATAACTGCAGGCCACAGATTTTTCCACAATTTTTGTAAGCTTGACCCAGGGATGTCTTTCCAGGCTTCTGCAACCCCGTATATAGCATTCTTGATACTGATTTTTTTTCCAGTGCTGCAACATGTCTTCATTCTCAGATGCTTCATCAGATATCAGTGGTCGATTAAGAAGATACCATTTATAGTGCCATTTTAGACTCTCCAGCACTCCTTGGTCCATAGGCTGCACGAGATGTTATGTTTGGAAGGAGAAAAAAACAGAAGATTGGGTCATCTTGGGAGGTAAGCCCTCCGTTGTCAGGGTGAGCGGGTGTGTTGTCCAGCAGTAAGATAGCTTTTGGTGGGATGTTTTCTTCATTCAGATGAACCCATATGCTTGGTACAAAAGTTTAAAAAAAACAATCACGAAACAGAGAACTGTCCATCCGTGCTTTTCCCTGTGATTTGTAGATGACGGGCAAAGCATCCATGAGTGCATTTTTAAGTGCACATGGATTCTTCGCTTTACCAATGACAGTTAATGGGAGCATGTATGTGCCACTGACATTAGCACAGGCCAGGATTGTTAAACATTCTTTGCTTTGCTTGTAGCCAGGCACAGATCTTTACGTTCTGGCATTAAGTGTTTTTGATGGCAATATCTTCCAATACAAGCCAGTCTCATCACAATTATAAACTTGTTCTGGTGACAAGTTGTGCTTGGCTAAAATATCTTGCAATTTTTTTTTGATAGTCAGAAATAACTCCCAAATCGGCAGACAGCTTTTCCCTGGTGACTGTTAGTTGCCGGGTGTTGTCATGCTTTTTAAACTGACTGAGCCATCCCTGACTAGCAGAGAAACCAGCATCTCCTCCTAAAGCTTGATTAAAGCTCTTAGCCTTCTCACATAGTAAAGGATCACTAATAGGAATGCCCTCCTCTCTCACCACTGATAAAGGGCTTCACCTAGATCAGTGTCCTTCGGTTGCTTCATAGTCTTACAGGATGCAGAGTTCTTCGTGCTGTATTTAAGAATTTGCTTGGCATTGTGTTTAATGGGAGAGAATTTCCAGGCCTCCTTGAAGGATAAAGAAAGGCAGGAAACAGATTAGAGGAGCTTGAACATAGGCTATCATCTTTCTGGAACTAACACCAATCCGTACCTGGTGTATGATGGTGAACACTTACTGTTGCTGTTTAAATGAGAGGGTGTTTTCCTACCTCATCCTGAGGTGTATTCTTTCTGACTTCTGCAGTGGTCAGTTGGCACTCTCCTAATATGACTCATGTGTAAGACTCTCCTTGGGTGTTTTTTGGATGTGTTTTTAAAATTTATCATTTGTATAATGCGTTGAGATCTGTAAGGAGCCTATTGTACATACAAGATAATGGGTCTTTACCCCAAAGAATTTCTAATCTAAATAGAAACCCTACAGATATTAGAAAGGAGGAGGGAAGGAAAAGTATGCAACATGTAATTTGCTCTTGTCAAATTATTTTTTAAAAAACAGAGCAATATGCCCAAAGATACGTTACTGACTCTTTCTAGGTTGGTGGGGTTATGTTACAGCATGGTGCTTTCATTGGCATCACAGTGCAGTGGAAACAGAGGCAACCCAATATTTCAAGTGATCTAAAATGTTGGAGCTTCAGTATTTTTTGCATGGCTGCTCCTCATGGCCTAGTTAGTGGAAGGCCTATGGCACTTTTGTCAAGTAAATGCCATTGGCCAAATTCATCGCTTGTGTAACACTATTGAATTCAGAGATGATTTTCTCATTATGAGCCTTATTTGTAGATCACCTTTCAGGCTTCCCTGAGGTGCCTGGGAAAGATCTGCATGATATAAAGTTCTAGTTGAACTGAATACTAAACAGTTCTTATAAGTAGTAATGCATGCTCAGACAAGACCTGGGCTGAGTTGTCCTACAATGAGATCTTTACTTTTCCCATAATTTAAGAACTGTATTACTTCTGGATTTGATTATAGCAGCTGTGAAATGTGCCTAGCATCTTTGTACCATAGAATGGTACAAATATGTTGATGTACATTCTATGGGAAGAACTGGGGGGCAAGAGTTCAAAATTGTAGTGAGCATTATAACAAGTATTTTAATTGTGACAGTAGGGTTGGGCAAGTAGTGAAGTGATTGGCTATGCCCTGTGGTGGTGTTCTAGTAAAACAGCACAAGTAAGAACGTGTTAGCCTAGCTATGTAATGTTACGCCCAGCTTCAAAACCAAGGGAGAGAGAAATTAATTATGTAGAAGAACAAAACAAAGTACACTATCCTGAATCTTTTTAATTAGTTAGTGGGCTACAAAAGATTAATGTCTGGGAAGATCCGTCTGGGATCAGGAAAAGAGTATGTGCTGGAAGAACAAGTTAAATGTATATTTAGGTTTTTAACTTCTGCAGGTTTGAACTAGAATGGTTTAAACAGCATTTGTCTGAGCCACTTACTGTCTGCAGCTCAGAAAATAATAAAGAGAAACATTTAATAATTCTTGCATGTAGCAGCCTGACTTAGCTATTACCTATAATCCATCTCTCTACAGTCAAACGTCTTCTAAATTAGTAAAATTTACCTAAGATCTTACTCACCCTGGATTCCTGTTTTAGCACTCAATCCTTCAAACGCTTATGTACATTTTTAATTTTACTACACCTTTACCCCGATATAACGCTGTCCTTGGGAGCCAAAAAATCTTACTGCGTTATAGGTGAAACCGCGTTATATCGAACTTGCTTTGATCCGTCGGAGTGCGCAGCCCCGCCCCCCTGGAGCACTGTTTTACCGTGTTCTATCTGAATTTGTGTTATATTGGGTTGTGTTATATCGGGGTTGAAGTGTATGGTGAGATGTCACATAGAAACCAATGTAGCTACACACTTAAGCCCATGCAAAAATGTTTGTAGGACATGGGTGTTATGCAGAATGATACTTAAACTATATGACAGCCATTGAGGTCCTAATTCTCCTGATACTGAGCAGCCCAGTAGGTCCAAAGAAGTAAATTTAAGTGTTTCAACAAAACCTGCCATTTATTATCACCAATAAAATACACTGGACCCTCAATTCTTCAACTGCCTCTATGCAGTTACAGGGGTCTGCTCTGCAGACTGCAGAGTTAGTTGAAGGAGCAGGGAGCAAATTTGCCCCATGTAGGGTTCTAAGGAAATTGATAAGTCAGTAAGCTTCAATGTTGTATTTTATTTCACTTAATACAGGAGTAACTGGATGAAAGTCTGTGGCCCATGTTATACAAGAAGTTAGACTAGATGATTTAATGGTCCTGTCTGGCCTTAAAAATCCATGAATCTTTAAAAATTCAGATACTTTTGATGGGCCTCTTGTCACATATCACTGATAGTGACTGTGTCACTGATGTGATATTCTCCATGAATGTTGTTCCCCATTAAGTAGTCACTTTTCTTAGTTCGCCTTTTTGTTGTGTAGATAGTTTTGAAAAATAATTGGATTCCCTATTCTTTATGATTAAAAGTGAATATCAAATTAGGCATAATTATAGAATGAAAAGTGGTTACCATACCTACTAACTTTTCTCCCATCTTTTCTTGTCTGCTGGTAGGCAATGAGTTCATTTAAGACAGCTTAGAAATGGCCTTTGCTAAAGCATATTGTTCAGTGTGGAAAATGCTGAGAAAAGATGTCATTTCATAGCAGATTAATCAAACGGCTTCAAAGTCCAGCGTGAGGATTATGCAGAGGTAAAAAAGGCCATGAGTAAGCTTTATCTTCCTCCTAAATGTTGACCCCTTAATATTTAACTTCTTGAGCTCTGAAAGCCGCTTGGCCTATTGTGGAGACATTGAAAATCTGTTATTTGGGTGCAGATCAGTTTGTTCACAGGAGAAGTCCTATATACCCTTCAATATTTTCTGTTTATTGTGCTCCAGAGAAAATGCTATCCATGATGAGACTGTGCCTGAGTCCACTGTACAGAGTGGCAGCTGTCTGAGGAATGGCAACTTGCAAACCCCAGTGAGTTCATGCTTTCATTATACAAATTGGTAGCCTGTTACACTGAATAAGAGAAAAGTAGGTGGGATATTGCATGACATTGACAATGGGGATAAAGAGCCTCACATCTCTCGTTCCCTGGCTAGTTTGATCCAAAATTCTGTTGGCATCAGGAGTCACAATCAGGTCACTTTGGGATTAGGATTGCCAACTGTGGTCGGACATATTCCTGGAGTTTTCATCAGATGACATAATCTTTAATTAAAGATTAATTCCTGGAGAGTCCAGGACAATCCTGCAGGGTTGGCAACCCTCTTTGGGATATAAGCTTCCTTAAATGCACAGTATGTGCAGCTGACATTAATGCCAATGCAGTGCTTATCCTGCAAGCAAATAGGCAAGTCTCCATGTTTGTTTACCAAACCCCCATTCAGAAATAACTGTCATTGTTGCCCCATGCCCTTTCAGAGGCAACCACTTGGCAGCTGCTCACCAGTTACACTCTCCTACTTAAAGATGTTCTTGCAAAAGGAATCTTCACCTGGCATATCCTCTTCTTTATCCCATCCCCATACTGCCCTACTTGATAGTTCCTTGCCACTGGCATAGGGTGACCAGATGTCCCTATTTTATAGGGGCAGTCCCGATATTTGGGGCATTTTCTTCTATAGGCGCATATTCCCCCCCCTTTCCGATTTTTCACACTTGCTGTCTGGTCACCCTACACTGGCAGTCAGACAACATTTACACATATCTTCTATGAAATCCTAGGAAAATGTTGTAATGGGAGTAACAGGCACATATTGCTAGAGGATAGAACACTGTACGTCTAGGTAGCCTGCATTTGTCTGGATGGCCATTACTTGTCTTATGGTTACACATCTTCTCTTGAATGATTTTAGAGAGGGAAAAGGAAGGTCCAAGAACAGTGTGCACGCATACGAAGAAATTCTTCCAGGAGCAGGAGAAGGCCAAGCCAGCCGCAGAATGGAGAAGTGGTTGAAGCAGTTACATTGTTTGAAGTGGTCAGCATGGGCAAGAGGGCAATGCAGGTACTTTCAGTTCCTGGACTGAATTGACATTCTACCTGCTGGGAGGGGAAATGGACACACAATGATTTCTGTTAAATACATCTCAAGAATTTCTGGTTTAATTTTGAAATCTGTTGAGTCTTCGTGTAGTCTTTGTTATCCAGTCAACTTGAAAAATGACAGTTGTCTGAAATTTTTTTTGACTCCTAGACTTACAAGTAACAAGGTTACTGTAATTGTGAAAGAAGTGAGTGAGAAAACTTGGGCAGGGATTTCCAACAAAAGGTGCCTAAAGCCAGGCCCCAAAAGCAATATTTAAGCACCTAAAAAGTCATCTGATTTTTTAAAACCTAGTGGTTCCCATTGGCTTCAGTGGAAGCTATTAGGAGCTCAGGGCTCTTGAAAACCAAGCCACTTAAGTGCCTAAATGTGGCTGTAAGAGACTAACTTTAGGCATCCCTTTTAGGAAATCTTGGCTTTCTCCTGCCCTCCCAGTTTCCCCTGCCTTCCCAGTTTGACAGTGTTTTGTAAGTAGTCAGTTTTCCTGTATAGTCAGTAAGTTTCTTCTGTGCTGAAGAAATCGTTATGAAATCAAAGAAGTGCTTCCCCCACACCCTTTTTAATTAATATATATTCTGGACTGTAGGCCCCAGTCTTGCAAGGTGCTTTGTGAAAGTGAACTTCTGTTCCCATGAAGAGCCTCATTAACTTCAGTGGGCGGCTTCAGGCATAGGGTCCACACAGGTTAATCATCTTGCAGAATCAGGGCTTTAGGGTCACCACTTTTTAAATTTACAGTTAGAGCTGGGCAAATAAACTACATTCTGTTCACTGACCTTAGAAAAAATTTGAAAAAGTTTTTGGTTTGGGTTTAACTAAATCTGAAAATTGTGAATTTTTTTGGCAAATCAAAAAAAAAAATCCATTTTGGACCGAAAGACATGTTTATAGCTTTTTCTTAGAGGTCTAGATTCACAAAATGGGGTGGGAAGGTGGTGGTGCTACTTTCCTTATAACTTTCAGCCCAGTGTTTATGTCACTCACCTACGATGTAAGAGACCAGGGTTCAGTTTCCCCCCCTGTCTGATTTGGAGAATGGATTTGAACCTAGATCTGCTACCTCTCAGGTCAGGGCCCTACCCACAGAGCTGTGTGGAAGGGGGTCTCAGTCTCTTCTGTTGAAGCTGTTTCACTGAATGCAGTCCCAGGAATAGGGTTTGGACTTGAGTCTTCCACATCCTAAGTGAGAGTCCTAACCACCAGGCTAAAGCATCATTCTCACTCTCCCTAGCGCAGTGACTCTTCATTGTCATTCATACCAGTGAGAGTAATTTAACCACTGGAAGAAGTTAGCAAGGGTGTTGGTGGATTCTCCATCACTGGCAATTTTAAAATCAAGATTGGATTTATTTTAAGGTAAGCGCTAGTTTAAAAGGAATTATTTTGGGGAAGTTTTATGTCCTGTGTTACACAGGAGGTCAGACTAGATGGTCACAATGGTCCCTTCTGGCCTTGGAATGAATGAAATTAAATGAAAGTAAAACATTTTTTCCTCATCTCTTTCAGTTAAAGTCATCTTAGGTGCTGTCTGTAACAACAACAGGTGGCAAACTTTAGATAGAAGTTTTTGTTTTTTTTAAAAGCTGATGGTTTTTCTTTAATACCAGTGTTTCTAGTATACCCTGTCTCTAATGGCTGATACAGTATATGTAAACTCAAATACATTTTGGTAACCATTTATGTATGATACGAATCTTGTAAAATATTTATGATATTGATTAGTGATGGTGCCCAACTGCCTTTTTTATTTTCTTTTGTTTATGAAACTCTAAGAAAGAATTTTGATATAAACATTGGGGTTTTTGTTGTTTTGAGAGCAGCTATTTTGTTTTGTTCTAGCATAGCCTGAGTTTGTTCTAGTCTGGATATAAGGGAGTGTGCAGTTCTGGGAATAGTGTTCTAACAGTTTACTTTGCTTCAGAAGGAGTTGCGTGCACACATAATGTTGTGGCCATAACCAAATGGTGGACAACTTATTCTGGATATCTATTTTTTATAACTATTAGTGACAGAATAGTGTAAGACATACTATATTAAGAATTATAATAGTGTAAGACATACTATATTAAGAATATTTTTCATGACTGTTCAAATATCACACCTTGTTTAGCCTTTGATCACTTTTTTTTTCTTCTGTAATCTGTTTTAGTCTGTGGTAGATGACTGGGTTGAAGCTTATATCCAAGATCGAGATGTGGCACTTCTAGATCTGATCAACTTCTACATTCAGTGCTCAGGCTGTCAAGGTAATTCGGTATCATATAGGTGTGATGTTCCCCATGTGTTATCTGGACTGGCGATCTGCTAGGTCACTCCAATCATTGACTCTGGGAGCCAGCCTTACCCTGTTCTGCTGTGAGACCCTCCACTCCTGGGCTGTTCACGCACAGCCTCTGGCATGTAAACTGCTTGGATTGTACAACCAAATGACACTAGCCAATATCTCCGGTCCCAGACACAACCCTAGGTATTTCTGTCTTGCAGTGTCCGGTTATGCCTGCTGGACACTGCAAGCTTATGAGTTTGCCAATTTAACAAATAAATTGATATGCACCAGGCTTGTTATCCCCAGGGGAGTCTCTGACATGCCTCAAACCAAATGCACAGCTTCAGGTAGAATAAACAAACAAATGTATTAACTACAAAAGATAGATTTAAAGTGATTATAAGTCAAAGAACAAGAAGTCAGATTTGGTCAAAAGAAATAAAAGCAAAACGCATTATAAACTGATCTTAACACTTTCAATGCCCTTACAAACTTAGATGCTTCTCACCACAGGCTGGCTGGTTGCCCTTCAGCCAGGCTCTCCCCTTCGATCAGCGCATCAGTCTCTTGGTGGTGGTGTCTGTAGATGGAGGTGGAAGAGAGCGGAAGAGCATGGCAAATGTCTCTCCCTTTTATCATGTTCTTTCTTCCCTCTTGGCTTTGCTCCCCCCTTCAGGGTCCAGGTGAGCATTACCTCATCGTAGTCCCTGACTGACCAAGGGAACGGGTGACTCACTCGAGAGTTCAACAGATCCTTTTTTGCTGCCTAGGTCAGTGTCCTTTGTTCCTGTGAGGCTGGGCTGGATTTGTCCCATACTTGCCCTGATGAAGTGTGAACTGCCCCTTTGTTCCTAGAGAGTTTTGCCTGGGCTTGTTTTAAGCCATGAGGACACATTTTCAGCCTCATAACTACATACATGAAATTACAACCTGTAACATAACATTATTATAACAACGATGCTCAGTGCATCATGAGCCTTCTGAAGACACCCAACATGACAAACTTTGCATTGGATACCACACAATCATATTATAAGGATGAACATGGGGATGCAGGGTGTTCCCCTGAGATACAGAGTGTCATAATAGGCATATCCTTTTGCTGGACAGTTATTACCTTTATAATAGATCATAGAATATCTGGGTTGGAAGGGACCTCAGGAGGTCATCTAGTCCAACCCCCTGCTCAAAGCAGGACAAGTCCCCAGTTTTGTTGGCTTTTTTTAACCTCAGTTCCCTAAATGGCCCCCTCAAGGATTGAATTCACAACCCTGGGTTTAGCAGGCCAGTGCTCAAACCACTGAGCTATCCCTCCCCGCAAGATCACTTATACAGAAGTGGATTGTTTGTTTTAATGGGCTCTAGACATATCAAGATTAATGATGGAGGATGTCAATGGCCAAATTCTTCAGCCTTTGGGCACACAACTCCTCTTAACTTCATTGAACATTATATGCATATAATGGCTGCAGGTTCTACCTTCTTGTGTAACAAGCACTCTGATACTCTGAAACATGTCCACACGTCTTTACAGAATCACTGATTTTTGAGAAAAATATTTTTCATGACTGTTCACATTTTTTGTTGATTTCAGAATACTAGTTTGCACTCACCTAATATTTTCATCTGAGGCTCTGAAAGTACTTTACAAGTACTAGCAAATTGAGTCTCACATTTCAGTTGTTTGAGGAACAATGTGTCTCTCTTTCTTCTATCTACTTGCTACAGGGTGATTGTGAGTCTAAGTAATAATTATTTCCAAAGCAGACATAGAGACACCAACTGCTATTAGAGACAACTCGGTAGCTAGCTGAAAGCTTCAGAGTCACAGATCGGAAGTGAAGAAGAATGCAATGTAGAATATAACTTCTGCAGCTGAAATTTCTCCTTGAGCCAGGGACTAATATCCCTGCTCTTATGAAAAGTGACATGGGACCCATGATCATCAATGGATAAGAGTTTCACATCTCATCTGAAATCTAGCACCTTCCACAGCACAGTGTCACCTTATACCATATTGAGGTGTTTCTTCAGCCATGATTCGGAGAGAATGGTGCCATCCATTGAAGCACCAACATTACTTTCTGCAGCACTCAGTTGTTCCTTAGTGATCTCCCTTTCAAGTACTGAATTGTGTGCTTAGTTTCTGGTGCTACGGCTACAGAACAAATGGCAACTTAGTATGTTTCCCATATCCTCTGGATACACAGGTTGGAATCTTGTCGACTTTATCTGCTTCAGTGAACGGAACAAAGTCTGTTCTGTTAAATGGCTTATTAAGCACCTCTGTCATATAATCTTGCCAACTCAGGAATGTAAGGTATACAAGTGGGTGAACAAACAGAAATTGGTGTCAGTTTGACACCAAACTGAATCCGCCCCTCTGCTGAAGCTGAATGTTGGTGCACTGTTATCAGCTGCAAATAACCTATTTATTTGTGAACCTGCACTAATGCCAAAACAAGTAGAACAGTTTGGGTTACTTTTTTTGGCACTTATGGATTTAGGTCAAAGCCACTACTATAGTACGGACTTTATTATTTTTGAAATTTTAATGTATGGTATGGCAAAATATTTCCATTTAATTACCAAATATTTCAATTTCATCTGTCTAGGAATGGTGACAGCTGAGATGTTCCAAAGTTTGTGCAACAGTGATGTCATGCAAAAAATGACGGAGACATTTGATGAGGTAATTGCAACATGAAACGATGACTTCATATGGCTCATTTGAATAAGCAATAGCTATTAATATAAAAATTGGATAGTACGTTGTCTAGTACCTCTCTCTCGCTCATTGAAGCCTACATTCCCTCTTTCTTCCCCTGTAGGAAAGATTTTATGCACATCTGGAATGAGAAGCAGTCGCTGAAACAGAGTATTCCTGTCTTCAGTGTTTTCATACTACTTCCCTGTGTCCTTGCCAAGTCTTGCATCTAGCTCTTTTTCAGTAAAAAAATAAAATAAATTGTGGGCATAGCATAGTATTTTTCCTCTTTAGATGTTCTACTAATGATAAATACAGTCTGGCATGGCTGTGGGTAACATGATGCTTTGGTACCTCATTGATAGGTGTCTTTAAAAATACATAATGTGGATGGATGGGGAGCTGCTGTTGAAACTAGTTGTCAGTTGGAACTTAAACTGTTTTCCCTTCCCATTTTGTTGATATCAATTTACATTGCTGTTCTTTTGATGTGAGAGCAATAATAATATACATTAATGATGTCCGATCATGGTCCAGAGAGGATATTATATTCCCTGAAGTTTATTAGAAAAACTGTATCTTTAAAGTGCCACCTTCACCCCTCACTCTTGCCTGGCTAATGAGGCCAACCTCCACTCTCTTTTGCCACTTATCTCACAGTCCTCGAGTGCCTTTTTCCATGCTTGCTCTCTGAGTTAGTTTGCCACCCTCATCTTATTCGTATCTCTCCTTAAGCCCCTGCTCTGAGATACCAGTAAATTGAAAATTCTGACTTTATCCATCTTGGATTTGAGACCTTTTACTGTCTTGGAGTGAATACTGTGCTTTACTTTATAATAACCCTGATCTGGCAAACACCTAGGCCATGCCTACAAGAGGAACACTTTACCGGTACAGGAATACCAGTATTCTGTCCTGTCAGAACACTCCTAGTTTGGTACAGTTATACCAGCAAAGCTGCACTTTTCACTAATATAGTAATCCCCAACCCCCTTTGGGTGAAACATGCTATACTAGTAAAAGCACAGCTTTGCATTATAGCAACATCTATGACAGAACGACAAAGAGTCCTGTGGCACCTTTAAGACTAACAGACGTATTGTAGCATGAGCTTTCGTGGGTGAATACCCACTTCGTCAGACGCATGGCAGAGGCTTCTGCTGGCACAGCTGTATTGGGGATCACACTTCTTCACGCCCCGACTGACATAGCTATGCCATGTGAAGTCTGTAGTGTACCCATGGCATTACACACATGTTTATCTTTGCTACCTTGAGTAGTCCCATTGAAATGGAGAAAATATTTCAACGTGATAACACATCTGAGGACGAGGACAACGTTAAGCGATTTGTTAAATCACTGAAATGATGGGACTACTAATGGTAGTAAAGTTAAGCATGTGAGCATGTGTTTGCAGGATTAGGGCCAAAATGCTCACTTCCTCTTTCCAGCAAAGTGCTCAGGGGGCTGCCCAGCAACTTCAAAATACAATGTGATTGAAAACATCAAAACAAGTTTAAACCATTTCAGATCCACCACAGATGTGCTTTTCAGTGCAATTTGAAATGCACAATAGTCAATGAGGGTTTTGCCTTGTCTAAAGGACATTGGAATCCAGAGTGTGGCGAATTTTCAAAATTTAATTTAGCTATATTTTTAAAGATGATAATCCCCAAAGAATGCCTAAATTCATGTGAAACTGGGATTGACTGATAAAGCTGTTAGGTTTTTGAAATATGGCTTGCCCTGACTTGAAAACGTGAGCATATTTGCCTACCCTTGAATTGGGACATTTCCTGGGGGTCAGCTATTTCACAATAGCAAATAATTGAATGTTGCAGATTGATATATATTTAAATTTCTAAGGGAGAAGCAGATGCTGTCTCTCAGAATAAACAGTAAAGATTATAGCTTGCACACTTCAGTACATGATGTTTAAATGAAACTTGGCACTGACTACTTGTTATTACAAGAGTACCAGTTTTTAAATAAAAACTGCATTTGTCTTTTACTGAAGTACACATTGGTTTTAGCTAAAACCAAGCCAGATAAAAGGGGATTAGATTGTGTGCATGTGTGTGAGATGTATACAGTCTCAAGTTTAAATGATATCTTAAAACATGATACACAATTGGTACTTTTATGTATGTAAAATCTTTCAGAATCACTTATTCAGTTTCATCAAAAGCTTTTATAATGTTGTCTCTTGCATTCTAGGAAACAGGATTGCAATACAAGAAATTTATGGCCTATCCCTGGATTCTGACTGTTACTTGGCCAGTGGACATGGTAAATAGCTGCATTTCTTGAATATCCTTGAAGTAAAGATTTCAAATGCTGCATATATGTGAAAATTGTACTTAATGGTGCAGTCCAATGGTACAGTGGTGAAAATCAAGTGCAGTGTTGTTGGCTGTGTGACTGCAGCATTGCTTTAAATAAATAAATGTTCTTGATGTATGATGGACCCCATTCAGCAAGAACCTGAGCACACAATGGCTTTACAAGAGTTGAAAGTGCTCAGTATCGTGCAGGATTGAGCCCTATGTGAGATACAGTAGGCATATCATGTTCAAACATCTGTTTGAATGGAATGTGTCGATCTAGAACAGTATCCAACTGTGCTTTCTTCCATCACCCCACTAGCCTACGTGGCTTTACTTATGTGTGTGTTCTTTCCATGCACACCTTTAAAAAATTCTTTTCTTTAGATAATATTTTGGAAGGGCCACTGTCAAGTGAAATTTGGCTCAAAGCTTAGGTTTCATTAAAATAATCTTTTACAAAATTGAAGACTAATAGAGATTTCTGCAACTTTAAAAAGATAATTGCAGTAGGATGTATAAAAACAAAAACTATTTATCTTCAATGTTTGATATCAGAAATAGCTTGCAGCATTGTGCTATATATGTTGTTGTAATGTGTCCATTGCCATAGTGACGTGTACACAGATATTAGCAATTCCGTCCCAAAGGACCAGGCCCTCCATCATCTGTATCTCTTTCTTAGAATTGGTTTTCTTGTTATGTCTCCAGGAAAGATGGTTGTTCAGCAAAGACTTGCATGCACTGTATGCAGAAAGTCTTACATAGTATCCTAACCATGGCATGATTTGTGTTTCTCTGCTCTGCAATGGTAGAGTTCCATAATAGATTGCTACGCCCCTGAGAGTTTTACTCTCTATTAACCACAGTGTCCCTCTTGACTGCCACTATCTACTGGATTGTGGGAAGAATCTGTGACAATCTGTACTCCACGTTCACCACTTTTATAGGGTTATGATATATTGTGTACAAAGTATGCCCTGTAAGGTATAATTTCAAAAATATATAATCTGCTAAATATTATTATCCTATTGAAATGTGTGTAAAATTATGAGATTTTGCTATATGATTGTTACTGAAATATGTTGTTGTTCTGGGTAATGCCCACAAACCATTTTCTCAGAGACAAAGGCCCACTGGCACGCCAACAAGCTGTTAAAAAGCTATGACCTACTTAACTGGCCATTCACCAGCTGGGGAGAACGTATAAACAAGAAACTTGCATTTCATCCCAGAGATGGTACAAATCTTATATACACAGGGGACTCTGTGTCTGCACTCTGGCTGGGGGAGAGGAGGGAAATCCTCAAAGAGAGGAGGCTATAAAAATAAGAGACCGTGACCCCCACATCACCTCTTCCCCTCCATCTCTACTGATGATAGCTAGATCACTTGAAAGACAAAAGAAGCATTATTGCACTCTGGGGAATGTCTCAGTGAGTTCTAAGATGGTCAGGCTGCAGCCCATTGATGGTGTTAAAGGTTAGCATCAGGATTTTCTAGAACATGAGTACCTCCATGTGGCACTGATGAGAATCTCACTTGAAACCAAAGTGAAATTGACATTTCTTCACTGTTTCAGGTGGGAGAAATACAGGTAGTAAACCAGCAGCACAAATGAAAAGTAAACGAGACATTCAGTTTTTATAATTATTTTTTCCTCTAATAAAGGACAATGGAGACTATCCACTCATCAAACCGGGACCCTACTGGAAGAAGTTCAAGGCCAATTTCTGCGAGTTCACTGCAGTGCTAATCCAGCAGTGCCAGTACAGCATCCTCTATGATAGTTACTTGATGGACACGGTCATCTCACTGCTTACAGGGCTAGCAGACTCCAGGGTCAGAGCATTCAGGCACACCAGCACTTTAGCAGGTAAATCCAACTCACGTTGCTGTCTCAGTTTGCATCAGAGATTGTGTGTTTTGGTGACTCGTGTGTTTACAAAACTGATCAAACGTAAAAAGGACTGTAAGCTTTCCAAGGCAGGAATTGTCTTCCTTTGTACATTAACAGTGCTTAGCACATTATGGATGCTACTGTAGTATTAATAATCTCCTTCTGCATATATGTGTTGTTAGAGGGCTTTCCCTTCACCCTCTCCCTTGGTTCTTGTCACACAGACAGAAAGCAGAAGACGGTAAGTCTGAGGTGCAGGCAGTGCGATGTTTATTGGGGTTAGTTCCAAGCAAGCATATCCATCGCTCTACATGCTGGCAGAGTCTGTTTCCCAGTGTTCCATTCCCAGAGCATTTACCCCGTGTCCCCCTTCCCAGCTCTGACGCTGCAGATCCTTGCCTGTCTCTCATTCCCATTCCCTATTCCCACCTCCTCCTCCTCAGCAGGCCCAAATATACCTGCAGTGCACACCCACAGTCCACCCCTTACAATTTATGGTAATATGCCATTTTGGGGGGGTTGCGGGTCTGTGGTCTTCGACCCACCTCTTTTCTATCCCATGGGAGGGGTGAGGAGTGAGATTGTGCTGTGGTCAGGGACAGGCATTTCTTTTGTCTTTTAGTGTTTTATACCTTTCCCCCCACCCCCCTTTGCCCCTCCCAGCTGGTTGTGTAACCTTGCCTTAAAATAGGGGTTTAAACAATCTTAAAGTGTGCTCTTGAGTAACACTTTAACTGCTCTTATCTGTTCCCATTGTACTAATAAACCCATCTGACTAGGTGAAAGCAACATACACAGTCTTTGTCCTTTGTTTACACATAGTAGTATAAAATATAAAAGTATTAAAGGTCAAACCCAAAATTCTATCTAACAAACAAGCCTATATACTAGCATGTGTGAATGTAATTTGGAAGCACTGGACATGGTAGGTATCCTGTTGGCTTTAAGAAAAGCAGAGATATTTAAAATACGTTCAACAGTTTCTCCGGCACCCCAAAATTCTTGCTTGAAGAGGAAGCTTGGAATGTAGATTATCGGTTAAGTAGATTAGTTACATTTTAATATTTAGCAAAATCTTTTGTAACAGCTGAGATAATTAATTTCAGAATTCTGCTGTGTACTGGAAGTTATGCATAAGCAGTAGCTGCTTTTCACTGTTAGTTTTCTGTCACTAATTTTCATTCCACCCCCACTGAGTGAATATAATTAGTATAAAAGGGAGGATCTTAAAACTTATGAGGCCTGTCCTAAGAAACGTGTCATTCAAGAGGTTTTTTATGATACCCCTACTAAAACGAATACCTTTGTAGCTTGCTTACCTCGCACAGCATGACAGTCTCTAAGTGAGTTTATACTTTTTAAAAAGCCAACAGTTGGTCACAGCACAGCCCTCCCCCCTTTTTTTGCCTTTGCCATCCCTGCCCACTGACAAATGGAAATCTAACTGTTGGTCTGAATCCACAAAAGTAGACACACTTTATACTGTTTCATAAAGACCATCAGACTCTGGTTCACGTGGTCTTGAACTCTTGCACTGATTTCGCTATATTTCTTCACATCTGAGGAAGGCACTTATTCCATAGCTCTAGATTGTTGTCCAAAATTAAGGAGGAAATCTGCAACATGCAACATCACCTGGACCAAAGAAGTGTATCACCAGGAGTAGAATAAAACACCTTCTGAAAACCCTTTTGCTTCAAAACCAAGTAGTAAATTTCAATGAAATATTACCCCAACATCTGTCTTTTTGCTGCTCCTACCTTGGATTGTGATCTTACAACCTAAGCAGGGTTGGGGTTTACCAGTAGACTTGTGTGTTTTAACATGTTGAATATACTTACTTAGTTTCTCTTCCTTTTCAGCGGTGAAGCTTCTGACAGCACTTGTAAGAGTAAATCTAAATCTTGATGTCAGCAAATGTAACGCTCAAAGGCTGTACCAAGAGGAGAAGAACAGGATTTCTGTCAAGAGGACCAATCAGAGACTGGACCAGTTAGAGAGAAAAAGGAAAGAGGTGGGTCAGGTTTGTTATTTGGGTTGGGTGAAGATGTAGTAATAGAGGTGGCTCTTTTCTGGCTGCTGACTTACACATGTTTTTCTGACACTTTTGAAATAGGGGGAGGTGGTATTTGCTAAGCATCATCAATGATAGATTGCAAAGCAGTTCTCACTTACAGTTTCGGTGCTACACTGACAAGCACTCCAGATATGCCGCACACAACTGATCTGCGTATTACTACTTGCTGTAGCCATTATGCAGCAGTAGAGTGCGTAGTATTCTTTGAAGTCTCTGTTTTGATGATAGCCTCTCAAAATTGGAGATGTGGCTAGCTGGTGAATTGGCATCTCTTTTGTGCCCATCAGGTAATTTTTTGGTGTCTATTCATACACATACATGCACACACAAAACTGGGCTCCCACAAACCATGAGCCAAATTCTTTGGTCTTTGCTCAGATTGTACTCTGGAATTTGACCAAAGATACTGGAATTTGTTACTGTATGAACAAAGGATTCTTAAAATGCCATGTGACGGCAATTTAAACTATGGCTCATCTCTCCCCTGCTGCCCAGACTCCATTATTCCTTCCCTGTCACCCAAACAGCCTCTTGTGACTCTCCTACTGTCCATGCAGCATCCTGCACCATGGAAAATTATCTTTTAGGTGCTGGCATAGTTTCTTGCTGCACAAATGTGAGAGAGTGTCCCTGCCCCACTGAGCTTGCAACCAAGTGACTCGGATGTAATCTTTGAACTCCCTCATGGGTACAATTGTTGTATTTGTAAGAAGAGGCAAATGGTGAAAGGTGGCTGGGTAGGACAGGAGAGACAGACCAGGGCAAGTGTTAGCTTCCTGATCCCGGTCTCTTGGGCAAATCAGTGGGAAGGAGGGTGGGGTGGGAAGTTACTTGTCACCTTCATGGTATCTTTCTTAAACAGAAATGATAGATTATGACTAAATGATCTATTGTCTCTGAAGACCTCTACCAAGTTTTCAGGGCTTGGTAAACGTGCACACTGGACTACTTCATCCAGAGGTATTCTGGGGGTTTCCCAGCTTCTGACTTTTCTTCTACCACATGTCCAAGTATATTACAAAGACAACTTAGACCTGCACATGCAAACCAGTTGTGTAATGGCATGTATTATTCCTTCTGTGTATTGCTAGAACCAGGTTCTTTTCCTCAACCAATATATTACATGTAGTGTCTTAGTACTTGGATTCATAGTTGAAATCCAGTGACATTTCTTTTTGATGTAGCTGCGCCAAATCAAATCCCTAACGTAGACAGGCTCATTTTTTTTGTACTGATGAATTGTGAAAACATTAGGGGTTTGCACCCAGTGTAACAATGTGAATGTGGTTACCTTGGTATGAATTTCCTGTAATATAAAGGGGATTTGTCATATTCTGTACTTGGAACGTTCAATATTTTTGGTATTTTTAGTATGAACAGAAACCGCTGGAAATAGAGAATATGATGAATGCTATTTTCAAAGGGACATTCTTACAGAGATATCGGTAAGAATATTTATCATTGATTTGCTTTTGAAATAGCACCCACAGTCCTTAATCAAGACTGGACTCTGGTGTGCTGCATATTGTACTAACCCATAGGAGCCCACTGTCCCTTCTCTGATGAGTTGACAATCTAACTTCCCTCGCTGAAAAAAAGAATAGAAAGGAATAAAAATAAGTCTGTACAGCGTACGTGCGGCCCATAAGAAAATCTCATGCAAAGTGTCCAGGTTAAAATCAAGATGAATATCCAAGGGTCAGTGAAATTTGTTCTGAAAAAGCACATCATACTGAATTATTTGAAAGAACCAACCTAGGCTTAGAAAGTAACCCCTTCATTATGTACACTCATTCTCCACTGCTTTGTTTGCTTCCTCCTCCTGGCTACAGAGTAATAAGTTTATGGTTGAAAGGCCTTCCAGACCCTCAAAATAATTGTAATATGGAACTTGTGTAGTTAACAGGGTTTTTTCAACACACTAACAAATTCTTTGTAGGGGATTTGTAGATTAAAGACATGTTTAAAAGTTACTGAATGGATACTTAAGATGCTACTCAGGATTGCATGTATATCTGCAACTCTTGATCTCTTGCTGAGAAAAGCAAATAATTAACCTGATATCTTTTGGGTATTTATAAATGTGTTTATAACACAGTTTTGTAATTTTACAGTGATGTGATTCCTGAGATCAGGGCTATCTGCATTGAAGAACTTGGCAGCTGGATGAAAATATACCCTGATACATTCTTAAATGATAGTTACTTGAAATATATTGGATGGATGCTGTATGATAAGGTGAGGATTTTCTCCTCCTCCTCCCTTTATCTCCCATAGAAGGAAAGTTAGTTGAAGATTTTTAACATTACTCTAAAAGTTAAAACAATTTAGAGTTATATATTCTTACATGGACAAAAAGTCTCCCCTTCTCCAATACTATGTTTTGTTTAAAACTCATCTTACAGCACTAAGTAATAGAGAGCACTTACTTTTAGCCATCCTAAGGGCTTGACTACACTTGAGAGTTGCAGCGCTGGGAGTTTGCAGCGCTGGTCATCCAGCTGTGTAGGAACAGCGCTGGTGTGTGGCCACACTCACAGCTACCAGCGCTGGTGTGTGGCCACATTTGCAGCATTTGCAGAGCTGTTGGGAGTGATGCATTATGGGCAGCTATCCCAGTGTTCAAGTGGCAGCAACGTGCTTTTCAAAAGAGGCGGGTGGGGTGGGGCGTAGTGCGACAGGGAGCTGGGGAGAGAGAGAGAGAGTGGATTTTTGGAGCCAACACTGTGTGTTAGCTTCCTGTCTTGTAAAATCAGAAAATGTTCCCGATCCCTTACCCTTAACTCTTAACTGCAAACAGCCTGCATCCAACGGACTCCCTTTCTCCCCTCTGCCCCCGCTGTTTCTGTCAAGCAAACACTCACTCCCTGCCTGCCTCATTCACAGGGGTTCTCTCATTTGATTGTTCACAGTCAGGTACAGATTGATCACAGCAAACAGGAGGTGTTTGATAAGCAGCTCCCAGAGCACCGGAGCTCGAGTTCACAACAAAACAAAGAGAGGCTGCATAACAAAACAAAGAGAGTAATTTAGTTAAAAGCATTCTGGGATATCTGCTAATACCCTGGAGGCCAATAACAGCGCTGGTGTGTGTCCACACTTGATGAGCAGCGCCGGATCACCAGCGCTGCACTCGCTACACCCCAAGCAGACCAGGTGTTCAGCCAGCGCTGCAGCCAGGGAGTTGCAGCGCTGGATGTGCCTTGCAGGTGTGGACGGTTACTAATTGCAGCGCTGGAAAGCCTCCACCAGCGCTGCAACTCTCAAGTGTAGCCAAGACCTAAGTACAAAGCTGTGTGGAAGTGTGTGGCACTGATCCATGGTGTGTGTATGTACAGCTTTGCTGGTTGTATATGTATGTGACCTCGAGCAATGTTTTACTTTATTGGGTAGATTGACTTTGAAACCTATCCTTGCTAAGTGGTGACATGGATTACATCCTCTATGAGTATGTACAATTTTAGAGGTAGGGTAAACTGTCTTAAGATTGACAATTGTTACTTTGTTAAATTATATTATTTCATAGAGAGAGACAATAATACTCTTTATTTCTGAACTGGAAAACAAGTGGAGCTATAAGAATATTTGGAGAATATTATTTAAAATATCAACTATTTTGTTATAGTTCAGTTTCTTTTAATTACCTCTTATATTCTTAAAATCTTCCAAATAATCTTTCTTTCCCCCGCACCCTCAAGGCTTTTGTCCTCTTCTGTTTAGCAGTTTTCCTGTTTTAGAGCAGAGATGAACGTAGTCTGTCCAACTTTTTATAAAGTTAACCTGTAAACATATTTTTCTCAAATTTACCAGTGTGTGCTTAATAGCTGGCAGAGGCACTATTTGCTGTGAATGGTTTATTACTGGGAATGGTACTTTACCTTTGTAGGGCATCTTTTAAAATAAATAAAATGAGTTTATATAGCTGCTGTATAAATGCCAAGATGTCTTTTCTTTTGCATCAGGATTATATACGATGATGCATAGTTCTTTTAACAGAACTTTAGTTAACTGCAAAGCCAGCAGAGGGCGCACAAATCACGTTGTTTGCTATAACTATAAAGGAAACTAACTTACCAATAACAACCTCGTCTCCCACAAAGACTTTTAGGGCGCATTTAAATTGCAGGATTCTTTTGGCAGCATGTAGTATACATACCCACATAACACCTCTCCCGTGGATATACACAGCAAAGTGAGTAAATGGTGAGACGTGGATTAAGTCAATAGAATAAAGATATGCCTGAAGGGTGTGGGTATGAAGCTGAGTACGTGCCCTACACGTTCCCTACTGGCCCAAGCTCTGCCTTCCATTTACACTGCTTTTTTAGCAGAGTAGTGTCCTGCTGCTGCAGCCTTTCTCCTCCTCAGCAAAAGACTCTGGTAGTGGGGAAAGGCTATGTCAGCTCCCTGCTGCTGAAGCCCTGCTCCACAGAGAGGCAGGGGGCAGTGGAGAAAAGGCTGAAGCCTTTCCCTGCTGCCTCCCCTCTGCTGGATCCTTTCTCTGACATATGTAGCAACACACTGCAGTGTGGACATTTTCCACTGCGGCGTGTAGCTAGATGTGTGCTACAGGGCACTGAAGGTGGTATGTAGTGTAGGTGTAGCCATATAGTCTAGAGAAGTTTCTTAGATCAGATCACAGCAACTTTTTAAAGTATGGCCAGTTAAGAGATCTTTCAAATTACAAACATAGAATTTCCATTTTTTTCTTAGAATTGCGGTCAGTGCAGTACAATATGAAAATTATAGAAATTTGGTGTCTTTGGCTAGAGCATACAACCCATCTGCTGTCTTTTACTTGAGACTGGAAATAGCTGCTTTAAAAAAAAAAGAAGAAAAAAAGAAAATGCTTGCTTGTTAACTGGAAGCAATCATGCAGCAAAAACTAAGTGAGATAAAATGAGAAGGCCTCTGGATTTCACCTCCATCCAGTTGACTATTTACAATACCAATATTGCATTGCGTTACTGGCTTTAAAAAACATACTGCAAGCTATTCCTTCCCATTTTTGTGGGGGAGGGTGTACCCAGATCAGTGTCATTTGGGAATATAGTTCCAGAGACATTTGCCAAATAATTTTAGGGCTCAAATTTGAGCAACCACAAAATTGTTTTAAACTACAGGAAAATGTAGCCCAGATAACCTGTGGCATTCTAAGTATAGACCAAATATTTGGTCTTCAAAGACTTATTGATGCCATTTTGTCATGACATATATTTATAATGCAGATTTAATGCTGGCATAGAAGATATTTTCCAGACCCAACTGGATGCTCCAAATCCATTCCTCTTAGTGGTACTGAGTTCAAAATAAAAAAAATGAAAAGTCTGTTTATGTCCCAGTAAGAATTGTGAAACAATATCCCAAAGGTGTAATTTTCTGCAGGAACAACTTCAGTAGTTAATTATTTCTAGGAGTCAGGAATAAATGTTGCTTTTGTGCATTTTGACACTCAGAGTGGCACTTTGATACCTACAGTGGATGTTTGGCTATCTACGTATTGATCTGAGAAATTAGATGTGGAAGAAAAGAAAGGGTCAGGGAAAAAAAATCCTCTGGGAGGTGAGAGGGACGGAGGCTGAAAAATAGAGATGAGCAGAGGTGGGGTAGGTGAAGGGAGTAGAAAGGATGACTGATTTTCTAAAGAAAATAAAAGGTGTACTACATGCACACATGCTTGGGACATCCACATGTGTCAGCCTCGCTTTTGAGTTGTGTAGGGAGTTGTGTGATGCTTTTATTTTTAGAATGTAGCATTTTCATTAGAAAAAAATGTTACAAAAATCTAATCCCTCTTGGAACAAAATGTGTTCACATGGCAGAAGAAAAGATTCAAGAGTAAAACCAATCTTGTGAGCCTTGCAAAACTGATTTGAGATCCTCTACTGTAAGACGTTAGAGAAGTGCTAAGTAGGTAGATCCCCCTGTACTGTGAAGGAAGCTGAAGCACAGGGATGAAATTATTCTCTTGCAGCTTTTCAAGGGAAACGTGGCAGAGGTGGGAAAAGAGCCCAGATCTCCTGACATCAAGTTCTGGGAGCTAACCACAAGATCATCCTTCTCCTGTCTAATTTCAAATAAGTTTGAGAAGTTGTCCGTGATGGAAGTTTGACCATCTTTCTATGGAAACTGCTCCTTAGATGTCATGACAGTTCACATGTACCTCCTGCAACAGTGTCTCTGTAAAAGTACCATCTTCTTATTCAACATATCTACTCCCTGCATGTATTCTGAGTCCTATTCTCTGACTTCTCTAAAAAAAAAAAAAAAAAAAAAAGTGTTCACTATGTTTTACTTTGGCAGTGCTGTGGGGAGAGTGAGCTGGGTTCTTTTCACAGATCAGCAGTGTTTTAAACTACCGGAAGTTCCTGTTGCAGAATCAGAGAGACTAGAATGGTGATTCTGGTGAGGGAAAAGAAAAGGGGGCTTTATTTGTAGCAAAAAGCTGCTGAGGTCATTTGGGAAGAATTTTAAATAATGGAAAAAGCAGTGGGGGATGAGTAAACACTCACTCGAAGGAACAGGAAAATGGGGCAGGAAATGTGGCTTAAAACAAAGGAGAGAAATGTAAAGAAGACAATAAAAATAAAGGTAGTGAAGGTAAATGGATTGTTCACTTCTAGTTCCTAGCTGTAGTTTCCTTAACACATAAAATACATACAGAGTTAAGACTGAGAGATTTGAGGTGGGAAGGGAGATTAGGAAAGGCAGGTGATATGGTTTTAGGAATTAACTTTTCCTATCTGCAGACCTATGCTCAAATATTGCCTGACTGATAAGCAGGGCCGGCTCCCTCCAGCCAGCAGCGCGAGCAGCGGGGCAGCGCAGCATGCAGAGGCGGCAGGCGGGCGGCTCTGGTGGACCTCCCGCGCAGGCATGACCGCGGAGGGTCCCGCTGGTCCTGGATCTCTGATCTCCGCATGAGGCGGAGGCGCGGGTGGTCCACCTGGTCCCGGCGACTCCCCTCGCGTCGTGCGTGTGCTCCACCGGAGAACCGCGGGACCACCGACGGGCTCCACATCTGCATCTGTCCCAAGTCCCCCGGGAGGGGGACTGGCCGCGGCGCACCGCCAGCGCCGCGCGCGCGTGCTTGGGGTGGCGGAATTCTTAGAGCCGCCCCTGCTGATAAGTGCAAATGACAATGATTTTCCTCTGCTCCAGTCGATATCTGACCATTTGCCACGACCAGCACTACTTAAATTTAGCACAGATGTAGTCTCTATTCAGGATTACACCCCAGGAATGGAATAGTGTGGGTTGGCGCAAGCCAGTATTGAGGTACAATGGTTTTTCTGAGTGTCTTTATAAGTTTGCACAGCTCTTGTCTGTGGTATGCCAGGTAGAAGTCAGCGGTAAGTAACAAGTTTGGTCTCTCATCCTGCAAGAAGCTTCAACAGGTGCAGCAGTCCATCTGTGGAAATAGGGCCTTAAAATTTTACAGAGGTGAGCAAAGTTCAAGAAATGTGCCTGATGAATGTGAAGGTACAGAAGGATAAATTAGACAACTTGAAAATCAGTGTCCGTATTCTTTGGTGATCTTTCATTTTATATTTCTAACTAAAGAGCATCTTACACAGACTCATTAGTCAACGCTTGCTGCTGCATGGCATCATTTGTGTTCCGTCTTAAGTAGGAGAATGGGAAGTTTGCAGTAATGGATAGCCTCCTTGTAGGAGAGCTGCACTGCTTGGGTTTCTTTTATTTTTCTGCCATGTTAGAGGGAGAATGAAAAAAAAAAAGAGCATGAAGGAGATGATAGTGGATACAAGGCAGTAATTTATTGCAGGGGCTCTGCAGACACCCCTTGCCACAAGAGTTCAGTAGAGCTCAGTGAGTTCTGCTTTAGAGCCTCAGAATGACTGTCTTTTAATATTCTTAAAGGTTTTGACCTTTTAAAGTTGCAGCATTACACTTGAGGCATTTCAAAGTCTAGGAAAAGGGCACTCTTTTTATAGAACCATTGTGAATAGTAGTATTGGCTTACAGAGAAACAAATGAGGTAAATCTTTATAAAACCCATAAATATTTTTGGTATAAACCAACTATATTTGTTAGCCAAACACAGAAGGGAGCCTGAGGGCTTGTCTACACTGGAAAATTGTTTCATGTTAGGATACATTTTAACCAACATGAGTTCAGACGTGTTTCAGCACCAGGGTAGGTAAGGACTGTTGTGTTTACCAACATGTCAGCTGGTTGTGGTAATATACCCTAGTAGGGAATAGAGGGGATTCTAGGATTAGTCACAGACAGTCAATGTGATGTGTCAAACAGGACAGCCCATGGCAACTGTGAGTGTTCTTATCCGAAATAATTTCTCAGTGTAGACTTGGCATGAGGGAGTCTAGATGGTGTAACATAAAACTTTCACTGGGTGCCCCAGGGTCAACCCAAACTCCCTCATACTGACTTAGACTTAGACTAGTTTAGTATTGTATAACATGCATACATTTTATCTCTGAATTTGGCCCACTTAGTCTTGGGACTGTAAGAGACTTTAAATTGGTTTAACTAATATCTGAGGAAAGTGTTGCAAGAGAAACAAATAGCAGAAGGATATAAGAAGGCCACCCCCAACTTTTACCTTCTGACACCCTGGGCATTGGAATTACATGATCGTGGACTCCTTGCACTCCCGTTGGTAATTGGTTGTAAGTTCTGTGGGAGTGTAACATGAGCTTAGAGATCACCTCTCAGTTTGGCCCATTGTATGCTATTAGGCATATGTGACATAACTATAGATCTGTCTGGTAATGGAGATTGAGGCAGTTTTTGCTTTTTCTATCGTAGGCATTTATAGGGCTCCAATTACCATAGGATGACCACCAGATCATCAGTAAATAACATCAGTGCCAAAGATTTGTCACTTAGCAGATTCTTCTTTGTTTTATAGCAACCTGAAGTGCGGTTGAAGTGTCTTCTGGGACTGCAAGGAATTTATGACAGAAAAGAGCTGGTATCCAAAATGGATCTCTTTACTAGCAGATTCAAGGTAAATGGAAATACCATTCTCTATTTTTAAAATCTGGTTTGGCTAGCCACACAGGATCTGATATTTTGAGCAGAGTTGGCTCTTGGTCCCTTATATGGGCTAGGATTGTTGGGTGGGGGAGTTTGTGGGATGTTGCTCTTCATTCATGAGAACATTCTGTTTTTGCTTTGGTCAACGAACAAAGCGGTGTTGGCAGGCTCTGCAGACAGCCGTGTCCAGCCTCTTGGCCAGGATTCTTTTGGCAAGGAGTATTGGGCATCCCAAAGCCCCTTGTGTTCCTTTATCCCCCTCAAAACTGGGTTTGTATGTTAGATGTTGAATTGGGTGATTCTGTATAGACTGCTATCAGAATGTACAGCATGACTCTGTGTTGAACCAGCATGACTCTGAATCTTGCAGGCAGTCAGCACTCTACTTTTTAATGTTACCTTTGGTTGTGATTTCATCAACTGTCACTAGCTAGCCAGGGTTGGGCCTTGTCAGTACTTGGATAAGAAAACCCACGGTGCTGCAGGAAGTGGTATTATGACTCCATAGGTGGCACTCTTCCTTTGGAGGACTGAACCAATGCCCCAGTTAGTGCATACTCTTCTGCTGAGGCCTGCAGATACAGTCTTTTGGATGTCATGTAAAACCAAGGATTTGGCTCTTTATAGTAACTAAAAATCCCATGGCACTTTCTGAAAGAGGAGGCCCATAATTCTCATGTTTTAGCCAAGTTTCAATCTGAGTAAATAAATTCTGCCTATCTAAACTCAACCCATATTTTAAACAGTTTTACAGCAGCCCTCTGTACTTCTGCCCTAATCTGTGTAATATTGCTGTGCGTTGTTCAACAGCCATGTGATCCAAAATCTACTTACCTTTTTAGCAGGGTTATGGCTTCCAGAATATTTTCACATTTGAGTAGAGAAATTATTTATGTAACATTGTAGCTTAGAATTTACCCTGATTTAGCAAATTGTTACTAATTGTTCTTCATTTACAAACAAGTGGCCAATCATTCTTAGTTTGTGAGCTGCAGTCAGTTTCTTGTGGAGACATACTTGAATCTACACAAATTTTGTATTAGTCAATTAACTCAAAGAAAAATGTAACATAATGATGGAACAACTTGGTGGTAAGCAAATTCTTACATCTCTTAGGAAATAGTCATTGCAATACAAAGAAGTCTCTTGTTACTAGTGGAGAGGATCTAACTGTAGCAAAATAAATATTTGTCCAGAACAAAAAGTGTTACATCTTTTTATTGTCGTTTTACATCCATTAGGATCGAATTGTGTCCATGACTCTGGACAAGGACCATGAAGTAGCAGTTCAAGCCATGAAACTCTTGATGCTTATGTCACAGTAAATAATTTTTTTTAATGTTCTATATTGTTTTAATGGCAACGAGACCCAGTTGTAACCAGTAGTGGAATCCTCTTATTACTGACGATGTGCTCAGAAACAATTGCCCGCTGCAGGACATGGGTTAAACAGGATAACTGCAAGCTAAAAGTCTGTTGTGAAGTGCATGTGAAGTGGTACTTAAGATGTATGGTTATCCCATTATAACACATTCTGGAGAATCATGTTTATTTTATAAATGGTATTTTTTTAAATGTGGGAATAGGGAGATTTCTTTGTCCCTTTTTGTTTTGTACTTTTTTTAAATTTGTATTAAGATTCTGCATCCCATTGCAGATACTGGTCAGATTTTAAGATCCTGCAGGAGCCAAAGCCTTTGGTGATTCAAGGTATAAGCTGACTCCTGCATGTGGCCAGGGGGAAATGGCTCCCATCCATATACAACATTGCACAGTTGACCAGGTGCCTTGTGGGCTTTGCTTTTCCTCTGAAGCACAAGGTATTGGTCCCTGCTAGAGGAAGGATGTAGAACTTGATGAACCAATAATCTGACCTGGATATGGTAAATCTTACTCTGATTGAACCAGTGACATGAAACCCTGAGTGCTGAATGACTGACTGACTGAATTTGTGACTTGCTGAGGTCAGTCTTCAGAATGAGCAGTGTGTGCAGAAGTTCCATAGGGTTTGTCTGCACTGGGAAACTTACTGAAATAGCAAGTGTAAATATGTCCTTATAAAGCTGCTTTTCCTGTTTCTTCATGTCCGCTCCCCTGTTTGTTGTGTTTCTGATCAGAGCAGTATAAGCCTCGGCCTTCTGCCCAAGGGAGTGAATACCATTCTGGAAAAGGGACTGCGCTTTTTTTCCCTATAAAGTGATCAAGGCTCTTTTGTATCTATATTAATTTAAAGTCAAGAGGGATTTTATTTGTTCATACGTAAAACCACTTCTATATAGGCACATTAGTCCAGTGATTAGGCAAATTTATATTACAACTGTACACCAGGCCCACTGTCAGTATTCCTTCCCCCCCCTCCACTTGTCATTCGTGTGAAAGTAACTGTTGTTCCAGCCTATCTACAGACACTGGTACCTGCAAGCAGTTTTAGGTTAGGGTATGTCTGCATTTGGAGCTATGGGTTTGATTCGCAGCTTGTGTAGACATACTCGCGCCAGCTCTGATCGAGCTAGTGTATTAAAAATAGTAGTGTGGCTGTGGTAGCATAGGCAGTGGGGAGCAGGGGCATGGGCTAGCCACCCGAGTACATACGCATGGGGTCCAGGCTGTTTGTACTTGGGGCAGCTAGCCTCTGCTGCCCCTTGTCACTGCCTGTGATTTCCTGGCTACACTATGTTCAGCATGCTAACTTGATGAGAGCTAGCATGAGTATGTCTGTGCGAGCGAGGAATCACACCCCTAGCTTCGAGGATAGACATATCCACAATTACATGAGGCCATAGAGGTGAAATCTGCATAACTCGGATAGTAACTGTTTAATTTCTGAACCTTTGTTTGCATTACAGTACCAGAATATTCTTGAGCATTGAGGTGCTGCTTTATAATCACAGGAAGTGATTATCTTACTTGACACTTAAGTGGTATTACTTCAGGCGGACACCAGCCTATATATGGGAACAGAATTGGGCTCATTGTATATGTTCATTGTTGATATAACTTGCTTTTTTACAGGCAGTATCATTGTTTAAGTAACACTAATAGTAGGTAGGTTACCACTGCTAATATAAACACAACGACCACTTTGTATGACATTTGCTTCTCCATATTGCATAGATATTGCATTGTACTTTGTTATAGCATCTATGTGCGTAATATGTGTTTGTGCTAGGAAGAGTAGCACACCATTGTTAAAATACAATGACTCTTTAAACCAGTTAAGGTTGCTCTTGTTCTATATCTGAACCAAGAAGTGCTATATTGGCACTGCAGCTGTTTAGCTTCTCTGGCTGTATTGTTGGGTTCATGTTCTCACTAAACTCATGAATGCTAACTATAGTCAAAAAGTTTATCGATTGTCTGTTTTTTTAGGAAAGCCTTGTCTAAACAAAGTTTAAAATTAGATTTCCAGCACTGCGCAGTTCCTCCTAAGAAGTTTTCCAAACAACACTTGTCCATCCTAAAACATATTTCCTTGTAAATAAAATGAGTGCATGTTTTTGTTGATTAAGCCATGGCAGAGGTCCAACAACCGCATACTTGTTGTCTTTGTTTCTGCTCCATCTGTTGCAGAGCCAACAGCCTCCTAGTCACTCTGAGCCCTGCTGATTTGGTTTAATTATTGGGAAGATGAAGATGGGAGTTGGGGACTGAAATGAATTATCCACAAAGCCAACCAAGAATCTTATCTCTTTTGCTTATAAAATTAGCACTGGCCAGTCTATACATTTAGGGTGAAGAATTGAGCTAACCTCTCTCTGATAAGGTTGCTTTAAGAGCCTGTATAAAGATGCCTTTCCAGGAGGGGAGCCATTTCAGAAATGATTACTGTCACTCCAGGAGCAGAAAAGCACTCGGATGGATGGATGTCTGCACTGCAAGTGAAGGTGTGATTGTAGCAAAGGTTGGCATACCCATGCTAGCCTGGGTAACAGTAGCAGTGTAGATGTGGTGACATGGGCTCAGCAAGGGCCAACAACCTGAGCATACCCCTGCTGTGGACCCTGGGTACATGCTTGGACACTAGCCTCTGCTGAAGCCCATGCCACCACATGTACACTACTCTTGTTATCCACGCTAGCTAGATTTAAGATGGCACGGGTATGCCTACTCATGCTACAGTCACACCTTCACTGTATAGACATAGACCCAGGGTGTTGTACCTAGGATAGCATGGGAAGCATATCTTGGCTCATAGACAGTATCTGGTCTTAAGCACTGCAGCTTAATACATGCAGAAACGCACTAGGTGGGGTTGGGAATTGTGAAATTCCTCAAAGCGAGTAATAACAAAAGAACGACTGTAAAGATTAGATTTGTTCAACCAATCTGCTTCCTCTACGTGTTCAGTCATAGTTGCTTGCTTACTTGGCCAAAAAATCTTCACCTCCTTTAGTCAGGCAGTTCCAACTTTTCTGTGGGAGCAGGATTCTCCTCTGGTTTCTTCATCAGCAGAATTTTTCAACTAAGTTCTAACTGGATATACTTCTGGTGAGGCCTAAAAGTCTTTTCAGATACTAGTTTGAGTTTTCAGTGCTGCCAGTAAACCGCTTTCTGCATAACCTTTAAACTACATAAATTTAGTATAGAATTACAGAGTAAGTTAACACCAATCCTCACAATGCCCTTTTTAGAGTATAACTTGAACTGGTCACACACTGGTTTATGAGATGAGGCTTTTTACTGCTTCTTTTCTCTACTCTAATGCAGAACCCTCAAGCTGTGCACATACCTGGCCTGTGTAAATGCATGTTCTTATTATCCTCCTCCCTATTCCTTCAGATGTATATATCCATTTTTGCATATTGTCTTAATTAAATGGTCAGCTCTCTGAGTGAGGGACTTCCTTTGCTGTTTGTACAGCACTGAGCTTGATTGGACCTCTAGGTGCTATAGTAACATAAATGGTGCTACAAAATGTCATGGAATTGCCAGCATTAATGAGGACAGAGCAGTGATACCAAGCTCCTTACATTAGAAATCAAAAGGAAATAAAATGTGAGGAAAAATGTGAGCCACAAAGATTTGGTAGAAGGAAGAAGTGAGAAAACAGTAATTCTGAAAGAGATTTGGGAATCCTAGTGGATGGCAAATAGATATGAGATTGCAATGCGAGATGTCAGTAAAAAGGGCTTTAGGGCATTCTGTTTAGAGGTATAGTGACCAAGGAACAGAATACAATGCTCCCTCATTATAGTGCTTCAGTGAGAGTGGATTAATGTGTTCACTTCTGGCCTCTTCACTACCAGAAAGAGTAGAGAGACTTCAGAGAAGAGGAACAAAAATGATTGATGAGGAAAGGTTAGAAGGGGTGTCCACAAGTCTACAAGTAGCTGGAGGATGTAAATAACAAGGAGGGGGAAAATTATTTTGTCTCATACAAATCTGGTTATAATTAGAAATGATGAGACAGAGGCTATGTCTACAGTACAGAGTTAAGTTGACTTAAGTTACACTGACATCCAACCACTGCTGTAATTAAACTGCTGTTGCATGCCCACACTATGCTCCTGGTGTTGGTGGAGCGCATCCACAGTAGCAGCTCTTGCATCAACACAGAGAGCAGTGCATTGTGGGTAGCTATCCCACTGTGCAACTGGCCGCAGGGTGTTTTGGGAAGGGTTTGCAATGCCACATGGTGCAGGTACAGCGTCTCATGATGCAGTTTTCTCAATCTCATCATTCCATGGGCATCCTACTAGGTTTCCAGCCGCTTTTCAACTGCCCTGGTTACCTGCAAGCCAGCCATCTCTGTCAGAAAGCATGGATCCTGCACTGCTCTTCAGTGCTGTGCGTTATGAACACAAGGCTATAAAAGGAGCTCAGTGGGGGGGAGGGGCTATTCACCACCACCCTGACCTCAGCCCCCTCCTTGTAGAAGTGGCATGTTTGCGGCTCCGCACCAGAGGCGAATATTTGCCTCCCTTGCCTCCTGCTATGCCTGCTGCACCTCTTTGATTTTTACATGGCATTGCTGTGTGTCTCTATCACAGCCCTTCTCCTCCATGCCCTTAGCAAGTTCCTGCTGCTGGAGTGGAGCTGTGACTGCACAGCCTCCTCGCCCCACAGGCCCAGGAGATCCAACAGTTCTGGTGTACTCCAGGCAGGAGGGTATTTGCTGCATGGAGGCGGCATGCTCAGCCGGGCGCAGTTGCTGTGTGAGCTCTCCATGCTGAGCAAACAGCAAGAGCAAGTTCAAAACTTCCCAGGGCTTTAACAGGAGAGGGGCGTTCACTTGTGTACCTGGCTGCAGGGCAGTGGAATTCAAAAGGGTGGCCAGGGTGGGCATTGTGGGACACCTCCTGGAGGCCACTTAGGGCAACGTAAGCAATGCAGTGTCACTGCAATGCATCACTCTAATGCCGCCCTAAACTCTACGCCTCTCATGGAAGTGGTTTTATTATGTCAGAGTAGCAGGCGAGTTAAACTGGTGGGAGGAGAATTGCAGTGTGTAATTAGGACGACGTAAGCTGTCTTGTGTCGACAAAACGGTGTATCGTAGACATGGCCTAAGATCAGAGAGAAAACTTAAGTTTGGCATCAGGAAAAGCTGCTTGTCAATGTGAACTATTAATACTTTGTATTCTTAGTGCCCTCTAATTAAAATACCTTACTGGCTTAATAAATTAAGTAATTCTCACTACAGTCCTGTGAGGTAGGTAAGTAGTGTTTTACAGAGGGAAGCTGAGGCTCAGAAGTTAAGCATCCCTGGTTTCACACACAGTCTTTGGCAGGAGCCAGAAATTAGGTAGAGAGTTCCTACGCTCAGGGCCAGCTCCCAAGTTTTTTGTCGCCCCAAGCAAAAAATTTTTCCCCTGGCCCCCTCGGCCCCACCCCAACTCCGCCCCTTCCCCGCCCCATTCCAACCCCTTCCCCAAATCTCTGGCCCCGCCTCCTCCCCTGGGCGCGCTGCATTTCCCCTCCTACCCCTCGCCTCTGGGAGGGACAGGGGAGAAGCGGAGCGGCTGCGTGCTCGAGGGGGGGCGGAGGTGAGCTGAGGAGCGGAGCTGTTCCTCTGCCCCTCCCAGGGTTACTTCCTGCAGCCCTCCCTGCACCCTCTACTGCCGCAGCTCACCTCTGCTCCGCCTGCTCCCCTGAGTGCGCCGCTGCTGCTCCGCTTCTCGCCCCTCCCTCCCAGGCTTGCTGCGCTCCATTGCGGCAAGCCTTGGAGGGATGGGGGAGAAGCAGAGCGGTGGCACACTCATGGGAGCAGGCGGCAGTGGAGCGGAGGTGAGCTGTGGGGGGGAACCGGGTCCTCTGTCCCTCCCCCCCCCAGGGTTACTTCCTGTGGCCCTCCCCGCGCCCCCCACCGCCGCAGCTCACCTCTGCTCAGGGCTGGCTTCCAGCTTTTTGCGCCCCAAGCAAAAAAAAAAAAAGGGGGTGGGGGGAGCCGGAGTGCTGCCCCTTGGAAAGTGCCGCCCCAAGCACATGCTTGGAGCGCTGGTGCCTAGAGCTGGGCCTGCCTAGGCTTGTGCTTTAAAAACATTCCTGTCCTTCCTGTTTCTCTGTTAGACTGTGAAATTGACTCTAACTGAAGTGGTAGAAGCCTCATTATTTAAGGCACTTCAAAATTAGAACTGGAAAAGCTCTAGTAAATATACCATAGCAAATAATGTCACCTTGGCCGGGAACTGAACTAGTAGGGCTTTTCCATATGTCACTCCTATGCTCTGAAGAAATTGAGATCTGATAGGTGAATGCATTATTTCTAACAAGAAGATCAGGTAAGACACCTGTTAGCAAACCTATGCATACCTATTAGATTATATCTGTTGTTTAAATACTATTGTGAAAAACATTTTCATGTGACTTAGAGGAGATGGGGAAGAGAGAGACATCTTGTATGCAAATAAGGAAATTATCTGCCTTCCTCTAAGTTAGTGGCCCTTAGACTCTTTCCTTTAGGGATATGTGAACCCAGAAGTTTACTTGATTTTCTTTAAATTGCTAAAATTAGATGAAGGGGTTGTGCGTGTCTGTAAAACTTTCTTATTGCTATAAGTTAGCCCAATACATTTTGGATTCTTTCTAATGGATGATGTCTGAGGCTTACAGTTTGGTGGCAGATCATAGAATCATAGATTATTAGGGTTGGAAGGGACCTCAGGAGATCATCTAGTCCAACCACCTGCTCAAAGCTGGACCAATCCCCAACTAAATCCCCAAATGGCCCCCTCAAGGATTGAACTCACAACCTATCCTGCACTAGTGAAAGGGGACAGAGGAGTAGCAGAGTACAATGCAAATTAATGGCGCCTCTGTGATTCTGTTGGGACACCACCATTCACAGGTGCCAACTTTTCCTTTTCCTCAGGGGTGCTCCACCCTGCTCTGCCCTGAGGCTCTGCTCCTACTCTGACCCTTCCCCCAAGGTCCTGCCTTCGCTCTGCCTCTTCCTGCCTCTGCTCTGCCCCCCTCTCCTGAGGCGATGTCCTCGTTCCGCCTCCTCCTCAAGGTCCCGCCATTGCTCTGCCTCTTCCCACCCCCACTCCGTCCCCTCCCCAAGGCCCCTGACCACCGCTCTCTGCCCTCTCCCAGCAGGGCCGGCTCTACAGTTTTCGCTGCCCCAAGCAGTGCGCCGAATTGCCGCCATGGGCGGTGGGCGCAGTCCATGTGTCCTTAGGGCAGCAGGCACGTTTCCACGGCGGTGGCAGTTCCGCGGCAGCTTCTTTGTTTAGCTGAAGCCACCGCGGACAGCTAAACATAGAAGCTGCTGCCGAATTGCCGCCACCGCGGAAACGCGTGTGCCACCCTAAGGGCACATAGACTGCCCCCGCCGTCCGCGGCGGCAATTCGGCGCGCTGCTTGGGAGCAAAACAACAGGGACTGCCGCCCCTTGCAGATTGCTGCCCCAAGCATCAGCTTGGAATGCTGGTGCCTGGAGCCGGCCCTGCTCCCAGGCACCTCCCTGAGCTGCCAAACAGCTGTTTGGCGCTGCTGCCGCCCCCATCAGCTGTTTGGTGGGTGTGCTGTGCTCCCCAGCAGCTGATGAGTGGGGGCGATGAACAGCTGTGGCTGGTGGGTGCTGAGCACTCACTGTTTTTTTTCCATGGGTGCTCCAGCCCCGGAATACCCACGGAGTCAGCACCCATGACACCATTAATGTAGAGATATGAGAATGCTTTGAGATTCCCTGAAGAAAGAATCAAGCCTGTCCAAAACAATGTAAAAGCCAAAGACCCCTCTCCTCCTTCATGATGGTGATGGCATAAGCTAATCACTCCCTCTGTTATCCCTTATATCCTGCAGCCATCTTCCTGCCATCGTGCACCTCTGCTAACCTCTGGCTTCAAAATGCCTGCCAGCCCTAGTCTCTTTCCCTTCTTGAGACCACTTAAAAAGAGAAAAGAGCTTGCTTTCCGCTCCAGTGTGTGCTCTGGAACCAAAACAAACCCATGCTCTTAGTGCTGAAGCCCTTGCCCTTGAGCACCTCTCTAATATTTGACATCTTCCCTGTCCTGTCAGATCATAGATCTTGGGTGAAATCCTGGTCCCATTTGACGTCAATGGCAAAACTCCCACCGACTTCAGTGGGGCCAGGATTTCACCTCTTGTCTTGTGTATGCAGATGACACTTTACTGCCGTGCCAGTATTGACACCAAGAGAGGAAACATATGAAGAAAACAAAAACACCTGCCCTAATAGCCTCAAAAATCAGTTAAATCTAATCTGAGATCACAAACCCTTAAGTGCCTTAATCATTCTTATTGGATGGTGATGCCAAGGGGCAGCATTAAGGTTGTTCATATACCTTAACTCTGCATTGTCATTCTTGCTTGGATTTCTTAAGTGTGATATTTTCTCTGAATTTTCTTCGCATGTAATGTTTGGGTTTGGGATAATTACAACATCCATGTAAGGTGTGTGTTTTTTGTTTTGTTTTTGTTTTTTTACCCTTATGTTACTGATATTTTAATTCTGCTTAGATGTAGTGTTTTTTTAAATCTTGGAATATCAGTAAATTGCACACAAATGAGATGGTGTAGGCAGCCCCTGTTCAATCTCCCCTCTCACGTTGAGAAGGCAGTGGGTGTTCTTCTTCCAAGGTCATCTCATGAAATGTAAAACAAAAGAGAAGACGTGAGATTTCCCAACTAATGTTTGGCATCCAGAACAAATGGAGTCTTTGCTCTCTCCCTGGCATACCCCATCTTCCTTCTTCCTTGCCTGTTCACACTGAAGCGAGGAGAAAATGATATATCATGGCATTGGTATGTGGAAAGCCATGCTTATTTTTAGGCATCTAAATACTGGCAGGCACTTCTGGCTTAACCTTTATCTGTCACTTGGCATTTGAAGGGCTGTAAATTTGCAGCAGTAGTATTGCACTACATAAAGTATTCTTTGAATGTGTGATTATTGGCTTATATGTACAAAAGAAGGAACTCCTTTTATTGAGGAAATACTTCTAAAATCGCCGTTGTAGTAGGTGTAGCTAGGTATTGCCCTCTGTAGAGGTACGTAGTCTCTGAACTGGTCAGGTGTCTTTCAAGTGGAAACCTTGACATCTTACAGTAAGCAACTGCTGACTACTGTGTGAAAGACGAGAGAACAGATGCACATTCAGATCTTCTGTCTGCTTAATTAATGGATTTTTTAAAAAAAGAATGTTATGCCCGCCTGGCAGCTCATATCGGGTAGAGGCGGCTCATTTTTCCCAGCAGAACTCCTGTGCCACCAGAGAGCATTCTGTACAAGGAGCCGAGGTCACACCTTACCTAACACTTCCTTAATGAGGGGAAAACTGAGTACAGGGTAAAATACCTGGGGGAGATTCTGGTCCCTTTGAAGACAGTGACAAAACTGGATTTCACCCCATTTTTAGCCTTTCCCTCCCATGGTTAGAAATAGTTTGTATGAAATCTTGTAACTTGTCCCCAAAGGGAGGCTTTTTATAACTATTCACATATTGCCAAGCACTTCACTTATCAAAGGGGTTTAGAAAAAGAAAGACGTGTTGCAGTGAATGTAATACCTGTCGCTGTCTGTCACCTTGCAATATAGTGAAGAGAGAGAACTGATGTAAAGAACAAGAAATAGCCCCCGTCTCAAAAACTGTGCACATCTCCGTCCACAGGTGTCCCAGACTACAACACTGTCGCTTAGAACTGCCATTTCAGTTTGATCCCGGCTTTTAAAAAGAGGGTGAGAAAGAGTTGCAAATAGGTAGAGAATGTGCATGGGACAGCTTCCTAGAAAAGAAGTGTTTATAGAGGACTTACGCTGTATTGATATTACAGTGAATAAAAATTGGCTTATTTCACTCAGTTCTCCATACCTTTACTGATACAAAGCTGGTTGAGTAACCCTTACTTCTGTAAGTGCCATTTGGTATGTTCAGTTGACACTACTCAGCATGAATATGGGATGCAAAAGTAAATGGAAGGTGAATACCACTCAACTACGTCAGCCCTTGTAATTAAAATTTTAGTCCAGGCTCCACAGGCTACATAGCTGGGTGCTCATATACTGTACAGAACTCCACACAGGAGCTGCTGAAATCATATTTGTATGTAGTTCATTTTAAATGTTTCAAATCAATCACTGAGTAACTTATCCATAAATATATTTTTTTCACTATTTCACCAGTCCTAAAGATAGCTGAATAATAATGTAATATTTATTTGCCACCCCCTCTGTGTCACCCTCCCACACTTGGCATGACATTTATGTAGTGCATAATTACTATTAGACTAGTTCCAGTCAATATTTACTTGGTACATCATCAACATTTTCACTATAAAGACCTGTTTACTGTGCCAGTGATCATTATAAGCAAGTTTACTGAGTGCAACCTAGCAGGAGAGAGAACTTTCATTAAAAATAGCAGGGAACTTTTCAGCAAAAATAAGCACAGGGAAATAATCCATAATGATCAATTTAATACTTTTGAGACCTTGTTGGCTCGCAGAAGTGAAAAGCCAACAGACAGCATGCCCTCTGTTCAAGTACCCTGGGGCTTTCAACCCACTACTGTCCTACTGTTTTAAACCACAGCCAAAGTTTGTAGATTAGTTTATGAGCTGTTTGTCTTTTTTTTTTTGTTATAATCTCCCACAAACCTTTACCCAGTGTTAGTTCAAGTAGTCAGTGAGACACTCCTGCTTAATATTTAACTGGGAGGGACTAGGATTTGAGGGTGCCAGAGGCTTTGTATTTTTAAATTTGGGACTTGTCAAGATGCTAAGAGGTAAGGCAGTGCTGGTGACAAAAGAGCTGGTAGCCATTATAGAAGAGGAGCAATGTGCAACTAGGTTGTCAGTCCCAGCAGCTGCAAAAGTGAGAGCCTTGTTTTTAGTAGTTGTAGTAGGCCACATATATAGACAGAGAGCTGTGCATTAAAGGATGTAACCACTTAGGGGCTGATAGCAGGACTATTAAATAAATAAATAAAAACCCCTACAAGTATAATCTCTACCCCATCATAGTTAGCTCACCTTTCCCCTCCCATACTATGCCAGAAGTAGAAGGGTCTCATTGCTCTTTGTTCTGTTGATAGTGTTATCCAATGGCATGCAAGCATGAGTAGGAGCCTGGAATTTCTAAATTCTCATCTCAGCTTTGATCTTGACTCCCTCTGTAGCCTTGTGCAAGTCACTCAACCTTCTGTGCTTCAGTTTTCTTCTCTGTAAAATGGTGATAATGGTGTGTTGGAGGATTGATTAATATTTACGTGGTGCTCTGAAGGTGTAAAGGGCTATGTAGATGAGAAATGTCATTATTGAGGCTGTATACTTGTTGCAAAAACTGTGACTTTCAGGTTTTTCAAGAAATAGTTCTGGTCTTTGACATGCTGGTCAGCTTCCTATTGAGCACGCTTTTGCCGTGATTTTTAAAATAGGTTTCTATATAAGCTCATTGTAATTGAGTATCCGTTTTAACCTCTTGATTAAATAGCTTTAAACAATTTTATTTAGAAAAATACAGGATATTTGATCTATATTATAATTTTCTGTGGCAAACAATCCAAGTTTAAAAATACTGTGTTTATGACTTTCCTTTTTTGTAACTAATTTGGGAATTCTTTTTTTTTTGCCTTGAGAACCAAACAGCCTTACCCACACTTTTATGTGAATATTTATGCCTGCAAAAAGAGCCTAATTCTTCATTCCTTGTATGTTATGTAGACACTTCCATCTCTACAAGGTGAATACAAAAATGCTACTGCTCTGATTAGGTAGCATATCAAGATTCAATTTGCAGAGGTGTAACTGACTATATGAACTGCAAGGCAGTGGAGAATCAGGTCCAATATTAGGTATAGAATCAGGTCCAATATTAGGATACATATAATCCTTTCTAACTAAATATGCATAATCACTTGTATTATATCTTTGCCTAGGAACTGTGAGGACGCGTTATCATCTGAAGACTGTGAAACCTTATTCCAGTTTGTTTATACCACGCACAGACCTCTAGCAGTAGCAGCTGGGGAATTCCTTTATAAAAGGTATCTCTGCCTGGCTACTTTTTGCATATTCTCATTGTTTCAGAGTGAAAATGGGTTTGTTTAAGAGGGACATTAAACCTTTATTTTCCAATTGGTGGCTTGTCTCTGGCGGATACCAGATGTCCTTTCTTCTGCTGAATAAGTGGAGGGCTGCTCTCTGGGGCTAACTGTTTGTTTAACTTCCCAGCCCCGGCATGTTAAACAAGCATGAGAAAGGTACAAGACTATAATAAAGTATAAAACAACTGACTAGTCCACCAGTATTGTATCATACCAAGGACCATGCAGCCTTCCTTTCTACTTTTTCCCTGTTGCTTTGCTTCCGATGAGCCAGTTGATCACCTGGCATCTGTTGGATTTTTTTTGTAGCTGTTTATGATTAATTGCAAAAGTGGCCTCTTCTCCCCTTGAAAGTTGCCTTATACACTGTAAAAGCTTTTGAATAATGAGAGAGCCCACAGATTAAAAAATCCTCCCAGTTTTCAGTCAGGTTAATGAAATATACAATCTAACTTCCCAGGAGTAACTTTTATAAATGGGCCTTTATGACAATGGATGTGGGCAATGAATGGCACTGCCATGCTACAAAGGGAATTAATAAATATTCTGTATCTACAGCTTGATGAAATTCTGTATTGTGTTTAGCAAAAATGAGTGAAAATACTTTTGGCAAGGCTTTGGAGAGCCAATGTTAAAAGCTGACCATGATTATTCATACCTCTTTGTCCCCTTCCTCCGTTGCTGTCCACACTCACCCAGAAAAATTCTATAAGGCCTAGGATTTGTGGATCCAGGCCCAAAATAGAGGAAAAAAAGAAAAACCCCTTCTCTGATGTGTCCCTAGTCACACCTCCTAGCCCTATCTTGCTTTGTTTTGTAGCTCCCCAACTCTCTGGACTAATGTTGTCATAAATCAGTGATTTATGCCCAGAACAGTGTCACTCTTATCTATTGGTGGTGCTGTCTTGATAAAAATGGGACTTGTAGCATCAGCATCTCATTAATATTCCATTGGAATACAAGCAAATGACTGACTGGGTCAGTGTGAAAAGAGCTGCTGATCTTTGTACTGTTATCAGTGCACAAGGGTCTACATCACATAAACCACCACCACACATGGAACTAGTTGACAACTTTGTTGGCAGAAAAAGCACAGGCTTAAATCTACACCGAGGCTAACCTACCCTCATGCTACTAGTGGCCTCTCCATGTCAGGTTTGAGGAACATAGGCAGGGAGTGTGGTAAACATTTCACTGCTGCATCCCATGCTTTACCTGTGTCTGTGGATAGACCTCCTTGACCATCTCTTCTTGGCACTGGCCAAGATGGCTGACCATCATTCCAGGAGGAGGAATCTTGATGGGAGAGACATTCTAGAATACTCAAGGAGATACTGAGGAGATATCTAAGCCATTAATGATTATCTTTGAAAAGTCATGGAAAGCTGGGAGAGATTCCAGAGGACTGGAAAAGGGCAAATATAGTTCCAAACTGTAAAAAGGGAAATAAGCACAACTGGGGAATTACAGACTAGTCAACTTAACTTCAGTGCCCGGAAAGGTAATGGAGCAAATAATTAAGCAATCAGTTTGCAGACACCTAGAAGATAATAAGGTGATAAGTAGCAGCATGGATTTGTCAAGAACAAATAATGTCAAGCCAACCTGGTAGCTTTCTTTGACAGGGGTTACTTGAGGCTATGGGGGAAGCAGTAGACGTGGTGTATCTTGACTTTGGTAAGGCTTTTGATACTGTCTCACATGATGTCCTCATAAACAAACTCAGGAAATACACCCTAGGTGGAGCTACTGTAATGTGGGTGAATGACTGGTTGGAAAACTGTTCCCAGAGAGTAGTTATTAGTGATTCACAGTCAAGCTGGAAGGGCATATTGAGTGGGGTACTGCAGGGATCAGTTCTGTTCAATATCTTCATTAATGATTTAGATCAGTGGTTCTCAACCAGGAATATGTGTACCCCTTGGGGTGTTCAGAGGTCTTCCAGGAGGTACATCAACTCATCTAGATATTTGCCTAGTTTTACAACAGGCTACATAAAAAGCACTAGCAAAGTCAGTACAGACCAAAAATTAAATATCTTGTTTATACTTCCCTATATACTATACACTGAAATATAAGTACAATATTTATATCCCAATTGATTTATTTTATAATTATATGGTAAAAATGAGAAAGTAAGCAATTTTTCAGTAATAGTGATGTGACACTTTTGTATTTTTATGTCTGATTTTATAAGCAAGTAATTTTTAAATGAGGTGAAACTTGGGGGTATGCAAGACAAATCAGACTCCTGAAAGGGTTACAGCAGTCTGGAAAGGTTGAGAGCCGCCGATTTTTATATCGGCATAGAGAGTACATTTATAAAGTTTGTGGATGATACCAAGCTGGGAGGGGTTGCAAGCACTTTGGAGGATAGAATTAAAATTCAAAATGATCTGGGCAAACTGGAGAAATGGTCTGAAGTAAACAGGATGAAATTCAATAAGGACTAATGCAAAGTACTCCACTTAGGAAGGAGCAATCAGTTGCACACATACAAAATGGGAAATGACTGCCTAGGATGGAGAACTGCGGAAAGGAATCTGGAGATCATAGTGGATCACAAGCTAAATATGAATCACAGTGTAACACTGTTGCAAAAAAAAGTGAACATCATTCTGGGATGTATTAGCCAGGAGTGTTATAAGCAAGACACGAGAAGTAATTCTTCTGCTCTACTCTCTGCTGATTAGGCCTCAATTGGAGTATTGTGTCCAGTTCTAGGCGCCACATTCAGGAAAGATGTGGACAAATTGGAGAAAGTCCAGAGAAGAACAACAGAAAAGGTTTAAAAAACACGCCCTATGATGGAAGATTGAAAAAATTGGGTATATTTCATCTGGAGAAAAGAAGAGTGAGAGGGGACATGATAGTTTTCAAGTACACAAAAGATTATTATAAGGAGGGAGAAAAATTGATCTCCTTGACCTCTGAGGATAGGACAAGAAGCAATGGGTTTGAATTGCAGCAAAGGTGGTTTAAGTTGGACATTAGGAATAACTTCCTGTCAGGGTGGTTAAGCACTGGAATAAATTGCCTAGCGAGATTGTGGAATCTCCATCATTGGAGATTTTTAAGAATGGGTTAGACAAACACCTGTCAGGGATGGTCTAGACCAGTGGTCTCCAAAGTGGGGTGCGCAAGACGATCCATTGGGGGGTGCAGCGGGAGGAGCACCGCCGGAGCAAAAGGGCAGCGCGGCAGGAGGAGCGTTGCCGAGGGAAAAAAAAAAAGGGGGCGGCCCGAGGAGGGAGGGAGGGAGGGAGTGGGGAAGCCTCTCCCCCTCCCCCCCCGGGCCAGGCAGGGCCACCTGGAATGCAGGGGCTTTAAGGGCTGCAGGGCCCTGGGCTAATGGGGCCCCAGGGCCCTGGCCTGCAGCTCTAAAGCCCCTTTCGGAATGCAGCCCTGAGTCCTCCGGCCCCTGGAGGAGCAGGGGCAGCCATGCAGCCAGCGGCGGGAAAGAAGCCGCGCTTTCCCCTTCAAAGCCGGCTGGAGAGAAGCGGGGCTTCGAAGGGGAAAGCGGGGTTTTGAAGGGGAAAGCGGCTTTGAAGGGGAAAGCACCTGCAGCACCTAAAGCCCCTGCGTTCCGGGTGGCCCTGCTGGCGGGGGAGGGAAGGGGGAAGGGGCAGCTCCCAGAGTCACGGCCATGGAGGCGGTGCCACACTGTGCAGAGCCACCTGCACACCCCCTGCACGAAACAGGAGCTGCCCCAGGTAAGTGCTCTGCCCCTCCTGCCTGCCCCAGCCCTGAGCCTCCTCCCGCACCTCCACCCTGAGCACCTTCCTGCACCCTAACTCCCTTCCAGACCCCGCACCTCCACCCTGAGCACTCTCCCACACCCTAAACCTAATCCAGACCTTCGAATCGCTGTATCACAAAGTGTTAAACCAAGATTTTCAGAAATAATGAAGCATATTCAATTACATTGCTTTCACTAAAAATATTAAAAAATTTTTTTTGGTGAGAGAAAAAAGGTTTTTTGCACCTTTAATAAATAAAATAATTATTTAAAAATATTTTTTATTTAATCTTTATCTCATCCTTTTTTAATTTCTATTTTTGTGTATGTTTTATAATGTACATAATATATTAGTACAGTAGTACGAGTATATAATTTATACATAAATATACATATATTGGGGGTGCGTGATCAAAATTTTTTTACTGATGGGGTGCGTGATCAAAAAAGTTTGGAGACCACTGCTCTAGACAATACTTAGCCCTGCCAGGAGTGCAGGGGACTGGACTAGATGACCTTGCGAAGTCGCTTCCAATCCTGCGATTCTATGAGCAATAAATTCACACTAAAAATTTTTTGGAGTGGAGGGAGAAAGTGGAAATTGCAAAGAAATATCATGGCAATGGAGGGAAAACACCTTGTCCAATGTATGTTTCAAGTTGAATAAAACACGTGTTGCAAGAGCATGATCCTATGCTTTCACCAACATCATGTCTGTCTTATGACGAGTTTGACTGGTTCCTGGGCACCACACCCACCTCAGGTCCAACTATGGTGCACAATGACCTGGTCAGGTGCGACAGTACCCTGTTGGCCGCAGAATCCAGCCTGGGGACTGATGGGAACCACCAGCAGGCACTGAGTGAGGATGATGAAATCACTATGTTGCTGAAACTGGTCCCGGAGCGGGTTTTTAAAAAGGATCAGCAGAAAATTCTGGGTCCATGGTCAGAGGAGCTGTTTGATGTACCTCTCTCAGGAACAGCCCACTGCCGAGCCTGCAGCAGACACAGAAGAGGCATAAATCACCTGAGTCTGGTAAGTTTTGGATCCATTTTAATATTTTTTGATACAGTAATGGGAGGATTTTCTGCTCTATAAACCAATACACAAGCAATCAGAGGCCCTGGATAGCAGCATGTATCCATTAATGGTGGATTGTATGATAGCGTCTTAGCATCTCCCCCATCCCCGGTGCAGTTCAAAATGACAACCAGGAAATGCAAGCAGTAAGGAATATTTTTACTGGAAAGGCACAGATTTTTGCTTGTGCCATTCCTGTTTCCTAAAAATAACAACATTACATTCTTGTGACTGTTTTCTGCTCTGTAATCGCTGAACGGTCTATGAAGCCGTCTACAGTGAACTCAGTGCATGTGATTGGGGAAATATGTTCCATTTCCAAATCTAGTCCATTTCAGTTAGAGGCAACTCATGCAGTCCATAGGTGACAAACGCATTTCTCCCAGGAATGACTGGGGTTAGAATTTTTGTCCAAAAATGTGCCGGAGGCAGGGAAGAGGCTGGTTGTGGAGTTCTGCATCTTTGCATGCAGCCATAACACAGTGTAAGCATGTGAAAACTAACACAGTATCCTGTTGATTCTCTCATGAATTCTGACTCAAGCCCAGGTGTGGATAGTTGTAAACTTTTCCTAAAGCAGGAGCTCCACATAGGTAGTCACATTTTGGGGAAGTATTTCCCAGGGCTCAGTAGCTGACCAGCTCACTCCACCAATAGGTGTGTGTTCGGTCACTATACAATTGAATACTGTGGCTGAATACACTGCAGGTTTCCCACCAGCAGCTTGGAATAATATCTCTTTCTGACAATAGGGCATCGCAAGAACAGTTATGTCTTTCCAAAGCATGAAAAGCCTGAAATGATAGAAAAAGCTTTAGTAGCAAGGCCACTAACCAGCCCTTCCCCTCATGCCAAACCCAAGTAGTTATGCAATTTTGGTAAAACAGAAATAACTGGAATTTTTAATTTTTCATTGTCTCTGCACGACTTTAGCTGGGATTAACCAGGCTTTGTCCAGGGAGATTCTGAGACTGAGGCATCCCTCTCACAATATATTGCAGTTCATTTTTTAAATGTAACATTTTATGTCCTTGAAATTCCACAAGAATTATTTCTGCGCTCCTCCACTGAGCTATATGAGACAGTAACACTCTATTTCTTGTCCTGTTGCAGGCCCCTCTACCTCTGCTGGCTGCTGTACTTCCACAGCTCAACCTTATTGCAGAAAGCTTGGCCCAATGTACCTTCATGGACTGTTCCAAGTGGAAGTGATTCCGTGATGAAGTCATGGTTGAAGTTCTTGAGAGGACCAACAAGCAAGTCCAGTACCAGAAGCAGAGGGACGTAAGATTGGAGAAGAGGCATAATGAGAGGCAGGGAAAGGCTGAGGCTGGCCACAGGGTTTCAGCATAGGAGCAGGCACTTGTTATACATTTCCTGGAACAGGAACAGTGGCTAAGGGAAGAGGAGGACAGAGCTCAGCAGAAAACTGTTTGATCAGCTCATCTCAATCACGGTTGCTAGATTACCAGCTCCTGCTGCCTCTCCCACACCATGAGCTGCAACATACCTTCAGGCCAGAAACAGCTTGGAAAACTCCATGTCGGGGTGGTCAGTGCAATTGTGCTGCAGGAGCAGCTGGGCAAGGTAACTAAATCCCATGCAGCCCTCTGTGTTTACCCCACTCTTCTGTGGTTACCTCTATTCCCCTCCCCTGGCACCAAGTGTGCAGAAAACGGGGAAAGAAGGGAAAGGAGAATGGGGGCTAGGCAACATGCAGCAGTAGGGATTTTTGTCATGGTTGCACTTCTTGCTACACTCTTTGTTTCATTTTGGAAATGTTCTTTAGTAACTGGTGATTGGGTGTTGTAATAGCAGCTGGCCTGCTTGGCACTGGGTGACTGTTGTACTGTTTTTTACATGTTTACAAATAAAGCTTTTTATATCATCAAGAAAGGTTATTGTGGTCACTGCATCTCTTCATGCAATCCATTTTTGAAATAATAAAACTAAATACATGATCAGAAACAATTAGGAAATAGTAAGCAAATGCTATTTCTTTCTACAGTTGGATACAGCAATCCACACTTCAGTCATTTCCTTATGTGAATCCATGCTGTGAATCAGCTCCCCCATTTCATAAATCATATTATTCATAAGTACATTACAGGGCAATCACTCCTCCCCAACTGCTGAACACTCCCCCACACCCCAAATCAAAGAACCCCATCCCCACCCACCTCCCACAACCATATTCATAGAGGTACTGTTCCCCCCACCTCCATTGGGCCATGCAAGTCCATAGTGTGGGAACACGAAGCATCCCTGACTTCTGTTGCCCAAGTGCATCCAGCTCCAGCTGTGGTAGCTGCATTTTCTGGCTGAGGGTACTGATTCGGCAGTCCCTCACTGTCATAGGTCCATTCAGGAGGAAATGGCTTACCTTGGCATCACAAAGATTGTGAAGAGCACAGCCACAGTGATGTGCACAGCATTAATGACACGAATCCAAATGGGTCTGTAGCCATCTCCAACGAGACTTCAATCTGCCAAAAGCAAATTTAACAACCATTCTACACCTGCTGAGAATGTAATGAAACTGGTTTTACCACGGCCTCTGAAATCAGGTACTGTTTCATAAGCCAAGGTAAAAGTGGGTATGCCCAGAATAATGGTGTGGACAGCAACTCTGTTTATGATAATATCATTTGGTGTAACTAGTGTCCCAGCCTGTCCATGAATGTAGACTCCCAATCGGTAAAAAACTCGGGCATTAAGACATTTTCCGCTGCAGTCCACATTGACCTCTATGGTTCACAAGGGCCTGCATAACAATGGAGTAGTGCCCTTTGCAGTTTATGTACTCGTGCTCCTTGAGGAAGGCAGACTATGGACACGTGAGTGCCATCAGTGGCTCTTGTGCAGTTTGGAAACCCCATCCTTGCAAAGCCAGCAACTATCTCAGGAATATCTTTTATGCCCACCACACTTGGGTAAACCACACGCCTGATTGCCTCAGAAACCTCGCCACCTCTTTACCCATGGTCGACTTTCCAACACCAGTCTGGTTGGCAACGGACCTGTAGCAGTCTGAGGTATCTAGCTTACAGATGGCTATAGCAGCCTGCTTCTGGGTCTGCCTGGGTGCCCTCAGACATGTCTTTATGCTGGAAGGTCAGGGCAAGCTGCTCACAAAGCTCCAGGAATGTGCCTTTCTTCATGTGAAAGTTGTGGACCCACTGTTGGTCATCCCAGGTCTGCATGATGATGTGATTCCCCCCAGTCTGTGCTTGTGGCCCTGCACTAGAAGTGCCGGTCTACACAGGGGGCCTCAGCGGCTATTCTGAGTGTACTAAGCAGCATCAGCAAGTGTGAGTCTTCCATGTCTGGGTATTCCTCCTCCTCTGCCTTCTCCTGCTCCATCTTAAGCTCTCTTAGGTTCCTTTGATGGGTCAAAAAATGCCACTGAAATGTCCACCAGCGCCTCGCGGAAGCTCTGCCCATTTTCTGACACAGGAGTGAAAGCGGAAGCAAGAGAACTTCTTGAAAAGGGGTCTCCTTCATGTTACTTGGCAGGCTGTGCTGGCAGGCTGTTCTTACTTCTTGTAACGTGCAGGGTGGGTGCACTACAGTGCACCATGGTTAAAGGTCTAGAGTGGCCACATTTTGGGAGGGAGCTAGGGAGTCTGTGATATGATAGGTTTGACTTGGATCTGCATGCTGCAGTGTGGATGCCAGAGCCCCAGGTTTGAGCACAGGCTAGAACATTTATAACATAGGGTAAAGAATTAGTCTCAAGCCCTGAGTTTTCCAACACAGGTCAGTTTACTCGAGTCCCACTAACCCTGGGCTTACATTACAGTATAGACGTACCCTAAGAGCCTGGCTTGGTTTTCAGAGACTAGATGTACCATATTATGAAGTATTGCTGGGCAGTAAGATTTTTATAGGAAGGATATTTCTCTTTTATGATTTTCTCTAAATTACTGTGGGCACCTTTACAGGATAAATAAATGCCTAATGCTTGGTGTACTCACTACCATGGGATCAACGTATGTTGCCCAGACAACTGGTAGGGCCCCAGTATTAGCTGCTGCAGGTAGCCCCTGCTTTCACAGAGAGAACTTCTAGCTAAAAATAATCTAGTGCCTCTCCTTCCAGCTGACAGTAGAACTTGATGTTTGCTGAATGGATGAACAGATTTTAAAAGAAAGAAGCAAAGCTGCCTGAAATCCTGACAGAATCTGTGCTGCTTCACTGAGTAACCTAAAGGTGCACAGCAGAATTGGACTGACTTCTTTTTTCCATTGGCAGGCTCCTTAGTTATCAGGGAACTGAAGAGGAAGTCCCACCCAAAAGAAGAGGGAAGTTTGGGGCTAATACCTGCTACATAAGAAAATTAATAACTTTTTTCTTGGAGAGTGAGGTAAGGCAAATGTAGATTGTGATAGACAAAGAGATGAGGGAGGAGCCTTTTCAAACCAGTGCAGCTGGCTGAGAGTTGGTATTGAGGTGCTGCTGGAAGTTGGAGGGAGAAGTGGGTGGGTAGGAAGGAGACTTCCTTTTGAAAGGTCTTTTTGGTTGCATGCTCAGAACTGTTGCTCTTAGAACTTGATACTTTCTCAACTCTAGGATGAACTTCAGTAAAGTAAATCTGTACATGTGTGTTTGGTTGTACCACGCCTCTTATTCTACAGTTGTATCAATGCAGAGAGGGGGTGTTGAACTGGCTTTCTGAAAAAACTGGGACTGCTCAGCCAGGGATAGCAACTAAAGTGTAACTCTTTTCAAGCTCTTGAATGGGAATGGGCATTTTAGGTGTTACAAACAGCAATCAAATAGCGATATTCAGGACAGCTTTGGGGAGACTAGTCTTTTTAGGAAATCTTTCTTCTGTCTTTTAAGTAACTCTTTTTCTCTTAAAAGCAGCAAAGAATCCTGTGGCACCTTATAGACTAACAGACGTTTTGCAGCATGAGCTTTCGTGGGTGAATGCCCACTTCGTCTCTTGCATCCGACGAAGTGGGTATTCACCCATGAAAGCTCATGCTGCAAAACGTCTGTTAGTCTATAAGGTGCCACAGGATTCTTTGCTGCTTTTACAGAACCAGACTAACACGGCTACCTCTCTGATATCTTTTTCTCTTATGATGTTCCCCATATATCAAACTGAAGAATTATTATTTAGTTTGGGTCTAGTCAAAAAATACACACATTGAAAAAAATATATACACATGTACAGTTCTATAATGAGAGAAAGAGGGTGAAATATGTAATAAGCTGTATTCACATTTCAGTAAACGTTTGATTCTGTAGGCTTATGTTTTTAATCCCTAGCTACATAAACACGTCACGTACCTTGTGGACAGCCTGTGGGATTGGGCAGGCAGTTTGCTGAAGGACTGGGAGTGCATGACCACTCTTTTATTGGAAACTGCTGAAGAAGAAGGTAGGTGAACTAAAACCTTAAGTGTTGCCCAAATTACTCATTTTATTTACTAGAAGAAACTTCCTTCACTTTGAACTATAGCAAGGTCACTTGGAGAGCCTCTTGGTTGCACAGAGCCACCAAACAGTTTTGGCTCAGTGTCCTGCCATGACTCAATGCCCTCAAATATTGATGCAGTATTCCTATGAAGACCTGGGGAAACACTATCCACCACTTATGCCCTAAATATTTATGCCTCTCAGTGACTCCTCCCTCTTATCTTCTTTCTCCCTCCTTCCTGCCTGTCTGCTGGGGGCCAGAGGGTGAAGAATGTTTCTTCTCTTTCTCTCTCGGCTACTCAGAGGGTGAAGAAGGGATTCCAGGGGCCGTAGTGTGTTTGTTCTGTACTATTTCTGCCTCAACAGTCAGGTGTGTGTCAGGCAGCTTTGGGAGCACTTTGGTGAATGGTTCTCTACTTGCTGGAGGAGAGAATCTCCAGTAACATCCCTGGATTGCAAAAGAGGCACATATAGGGCCCTGTGTTGCTATATGTGGTTCTAGAGTCACATTCTGCTAAAGGTTCCCCTGAAGATGAGCCTCAGGTCTGGTGGAAGAGGATGAAATTTCATTGGAGTTAGGTCTGAATTTGGCCTGTTCTCTTCTGGGGAAATGTCATTTCTGCGACACTGAACCTGTTGCTTTATTTGGCAAATGCAGTGAGATCCACTCATAACAAACTTAGGAACATTTATTTTATTCTAAAGTAAATTAAAAATTCCAAATAGTTTCTGTGAATCACAATGTGTGTATTGTAGCGGTGGTTGTAGTGAATCACACCGAATAACTTCACTACAAGGTGAGAAGAAAAAAGATTTCACTACACGAAGGTTCCTTTGTATTCAGAAATCTTAATCTATGTTTTACATTTCAAGGGGCATATTGGTTTTCATGGCTGAGTTAAGGAACCTAAATGTGCCGATCTCATTGAAACAGAGTAGTGTGGAGCTGATATTCACCACTGGAAAGGAAGATGCTGAATTGAATTTAATGCCACTTTCAGAAATCAAATATGTTCAAGGGATTTTCTACATAAAACTAAACCCTCTAACACTGTTTATTGTGGCAGAACTAGAGGCAGTTCTTTGCTGTGGGATCAAAACACGTAGGCCTAGATTTTTAAAGATATTTTTAGGAACCTATCTCCCAATGGTGCCATAGAAGAAATAGTTGCTTTTTTTACTCTGTATAACAGAAAATAATTTCAGTTCACATTCAGGTTGGACTTAGCAAACTTTCAGCAGTTTTAGTTTCAACAGTATCTCTCTCCCTGCCCCTTCAAAGTTGTTTAGAGGAATGAGTCAACTTTCCTCATTAGTCATCCCTGCATCTTCACTTTTCTTTTGTGAGACACTGAAGAGATGATGATTTGCTTACAGCATTGAGTGATGCCCAGGAAAGCGCCCTCATTGAAATAATCTTAGTGACTGTTCGAGAAGCCGCTGAAGGTCACCCTCCTGTGGGCAGAGGAGCAGCCAAGAAGGTCAGTGGGTTTTATTCTGATATATTTATTATGTTGCAATCAAAATGGTCCTCCCTACGTGCTCTGCCAAAAGCACTTTCCTAGCCACAGGTACGTCGGCAGAAAGAGAGTAGCATTTTTTTTTTACAAGACAAACACGATGCCTTTTGACCTTCAGACAAAACATCTTATCAGTGGATATTGAATGAGATGAGCTTTTAGAGGAAGCTCAGCTCTGTGGAAGCATGCTAATGACACACAGCGACCATTTTATCCATCAGTAGATGTCGTTATAAAGCAGCCTACATCCAAACAGTACTCTGGTTGTTCAACATTAACTCAAGTATTTTATTTAAAAAAAAAAAAAAAAGGATGGAAGGGAGAGAAATCCCATGGGGGGAAAAAATCTTTGCCTTAGCCTGGTGGTTTGTGTTAGTTAAAGGTATATTAATATGCAAAGTTAACCTTGGGGTAGGTGTAAAATTCCAACCAACTCCAAGAGTATTTTACAACTGAAGCAGAATGCTTTGTCTGTAGATCCTGTCAGCGAAAGAGAAGAAAATACAATTGGAAGATTGTACCAAAATTACTGAGCACTTTATTGTGGTGCTTCCTCAGCTCTTGGCAAAGGTAACTAGCAGCTGTTCCATGAGCGCCTGTTAAATATTTCATTAAAATTCCTGCAGCACACTCATATCCTGTTTTCCTCTGCAGTATTCAGCAGATGCTGAAAAAGTGGCGAACCTCCTGCAAATTCCCCAGTATTATGATTTAGATGTTTACAGTACTGGACGTCTGGAGAAGGTGAATAGGAATTGGGGCAGTTGGATGTGTGTGAAATATAACAAATTTATGAGACAATTTACAGTGAGACCTTGTTACAGCCAGGAGACTGTTGGGACATGAAGAAATACTTATACCCTGTTTAAACCCTTCATATTTGAACGGAGGCCACCAGGGAAATGCTTTAACATTTGTCTGTATGGATATAGCAAGGTTGGCCTAAGGCCATGGTGGATAGTGGTTTATGGCTTCGTGCAGGAGGCCCAGCTTTGGGAATAAACTACTTCTTGCTTCTTGACCTCTTGTTGGTTTGAGAGGAGGGGAGTTACAACATATATCCAAGTTGGCATCTCCCAGCAGCTTACTGCAGAAAGAAGTTGCATTCTCATTGGAGACTGTTTCCCTTATCAGCTGCTGAGGGAGGGTAGTAACTGCAAAGAGAAGAATGGGGATAGTATATCTGTTTGTGGAGGAGGGGAATTCAGGAATGGAAGGATGAAATCCTTGAAATAGCAAAGCCCATACGTAAATGGAGTGGATTGCTCAAATCAACCCCCCTGTAAATATCCATAACAGGGCAAGGGAAAAATCACATCCATGTACTTCCAGCACAAAAAATTAGCTGAGGGGGCGATAAAGCAGTAGCAATTTGGCAGAAATGGGCTGTTATCTGTTTCTGTTTGTGTAACAATACTGTCAGTGACCCAGTCATGGGAATAAGCCCACCACAGAATGATGGGAGCTCTGAAACATGCTGCATCTTTGTTACTGCAGCAGGCAGCCTTGTGTCTAGAGGGCCTTTTCTTTGCCCTCTTCCCCCTCAGTCTTGTCTACTGTTATTATTTAGAGTCATGTGTATTGCTAGACTTGGGGCTGAAATAGGTAATTAAGGTTTTAGGAAGATATTAAGATATATAACTATACATCCAAAATGATGGGATCTAAATTAGCTGTTGCCACTCAAGAAAGAGATCTTGGAGTCATTGTGGATAGTTCTCTGAAAACATCCACTCAATGTGCAGCAGCTGTCAACAAAGCTAATAGAATGTTAGTGGAATGAAAGGGATAGAAAATAAGACAGAAAATACCTTAATGCCTCTATATAGGTCCAGGATACACACATATCTTTAATACTATGTGCAGTTCTGGTCACCCCATCTCTAAAAAGATGTATTAGAATTGGAAAAAGTATGGAGAAGAGCAACAAAAATGATTAGGGGTATGGAACAGCTTCCATATGAGGAGAGATTAAAAAAACTGGGATTGTTTAGTTTAGAAAAGATATGACGTGCAGAGGTGGGATATAATAATGGTCTATAAAATCTTGACTGGTGTGGAGAAAATTAACAGGGAGTGTTATTTACACCTTCACATAACACAAGAACCGGGGGGGTCACTTCATGAAACTACTAGGCCTCAGGTTTAAAACGAACATAAGGAAGTGCTTCTTCATACAATACACAGTCAACCTATGGAACTTGTGGCCAGGGGATGTTGTGAAGGCCAAAAGTATAATTAGGTTAAAAAAAAAAAGACTTAGATAAGGTGAGGGAGGAATAGTCCATTGTTGGCTCTTAGCCAAGATGGTCAGGAACACAACCCCATGCTCTGGGTGTCCCTAAACCTCTGACTACCAGAAACTGGACTGGATGACAGGGGATGGATTGCTGAATAATTGGTGTTCTGTTCATTCCCTCTGAAGCATCTGGCACTGGCCACTGTTGGGTTAGATGGACCATTGGTCTGACTTGGTATAGCCGTTCTTATGTGACAGTAAAAAAGGTCTGTTATAAGACCTAGAGCAACAAACAAAATCTTGTCCTGTAATCCCTGCCTGTCCTCCCCAAATGGGCATTTATTTTGTTTTCAGTTGTGTAAAGTAAAAAGGCATAAACATAAATAGGCATAACTTTGACTTGACTGTATCATCATGATCACTTGCAGCACGTGGATGCTTTGCTGAGCGTGGTGAAAGGCATTGTAGCCGAACACTCTGACATGGATGTCCTCGAGGCTTGTTCCAGGATGTATTATGTCCTCTGCAATGAAGAACTGGCCATCCACAGGACGGCGGATCTTGCCAGAACTCAGCTGATAGACGAATTGGTGGACAAACTTAATAAGCTGCTGGATGACTCTTGGCATGAGGTGCGTGTGACTGGAAGTAGAAATACATGAAATATTTCAAGATCAAAATGAAATAAATACAAGGGAGAGATGTGAAGACTGGTAATATACTGGTTTTTCTTTGCTTGGGGAGAGCAAAGCTTACAGAGGCAGTCTGAATACTCTGAAAGGGCTGTCTGTGTACATTTTAAAGGAGTGAAAATTGTGTTCTGGCAGGAAGAAGGGGAAGAGAAGGGATGGTATAGTCTATGGCACTACGGAATGGGATTTCTGGGCATGCACTATCATGTGGATTCTTATGTCCGGAGCACCAATGGATATTCTAGCCCTGAGCTACAGAGGGTTAATGTTGCTATTTGAAAATGCCCATCTGAGCGCTAATGAGAAGCACTAGGTGGATCTGTTAGATATAGAGTATTTTAGAGGAGGTATAATTCTACATTTGTACGTATTGGCAGTAATCAAAAAGCTCTTTATAACTTTGCTGCTGTTTTGAGGTTCTTTTTAAAGATAATTCTGTAGGTATTATTAGATTACATTAAAGTAGCTTTTGTGACTTGAAAGTAGCTTTTGCTTTTTGGAAGGAGGACTGCTGTCTCTCTCTCCAAGTTTTTCATTAGTTCTCAAAAGCAGAAACAGCCGGTGGAGATATGAATAGCTTGCTGGCTGATTTCAACAACAGGAGCCTGTAGCTGATGAACTGTGCCGTTGCTAACAGGTGTCATGCCATAGTATGGGAGTTCAGACAAGTGGATTTTTATTGGGAGCTGGGATACTGTAAATGTGTCAGGCCAAAAAAAACCACACTGGATTTATTTTGGTAGTTTAAATAGACATCTATTCCCATGTGTGAGTATTTTTTTAAATTAGAAATAAGCTTTTAAGAGGTCGACTGGGGTTCTTGAACACTTGTGTAGTGTGGACCACAGCTAAATAAAGAGGTTGTCTGATGGAACCCCTCTCTTCTAATTCTTTATTGGAAGGAGTACCTCATTTGCCATTTGTGATTCTGTTGTATCCTTGTGGAAACTACAGCAATTGCATATATGGGAAAGTAATATTAGGAAAGTATTTAACGTATTTTTAGCTGTCTTTGTGACTTGGCAGCTGAAAACAAGAAAAGCCAGCACCATGTGAGCAGCTAGCTCTCTGCAGACCACAAGCAGGTGCTTGATGGGTCAACAGTGACCACACACCACAACGTGAGAACGTCTGCATTAGACTGCTTTGTAGTTTTTATTACCAAGATGCTAGAGGCAGCTGTGGGGTCTTCAGTTATGAGGATGTTATAATGTGAGAGCAGCAGCATGGCATTTCCCAGACATATAACTTCTTTCCATCCCATGTACATTATTCTTTATCTTAGAGAGGGGTCTAGGGAACATAGCCGAGGGGTAAATGGTTCCCGAAACTGGGACAAAGTCTAATTCAAGCCTGTGGTTAGTAGAGGAGCTAGCAGCTGGCCCACAACACCTCTGTTCATTCTGTTCTCTTTCCTAACTCATGTGATTTAGGGAGAAGGTCTTTGCACAGATGAAGAAGGAGTTTGCCGAATATATTCCACTTTGAGAAGAATAGCAGCTTTTCATAAGTGAGATGTTTGTTTACATGATTACTGCCTTCCTCTCCTATACCGTTAGAATACTGTAACCTCACAGAACTGCTATAAAAGCAGGAATTGCTGTTAGTTGACTGGCTAATCAAGTTTACATAAAAGAATCAAAATAGTCACTAGGTGTGATGTTTGTGCATAGAACGGTCCGGTGGAATTCCTTTTATCACAAGTACTTTTTCCTGTCAGTTTCTAGACTCTCCTAAATGTTGGCAGGCTTTCTGAGCAGAGAGTTCTTTTTGAACTTACTAGTAGGGCTTGAGTGGCAGTGATGAAGTCAATCAGAGGTCTGCACGTGGACTGCTTACGGGATTGGGATATCACTGTCTGCATATAGGCCCTTTCCTTTGGGCTGTTTCTGTGTCCTCCCTCTTAGCTGGATACTATTTGAGACACCTTAGTGTCGAGACTGGCAATCAGTGTGTAGGGTAAGAGCACTACGTTTGATAGCAGACACAATATGTTAACTCTAATTTGTCAGGTCTCCATCTCTCAAAGAGCAAGTCTCTGAAGCCCTGCTCTCATGTAGTGCAGAGTCTCTTGCTTGCTCACTAGTGGCCCAGTTCTGCAACCCTTACATACCTTGAATAGGATCTTACCAATGACTTTATTGAGACTCCTCATCAAGTAAGATACTACTGAGTGTGGCAGAATAGGGCTATGGGTTAGGAGTAGCTTTCCCTTCATCTTGCATTGCTGAGATTCTCTGTTGCTCCAAATACTGTTTAAGGCATGAATCCTGAGATCTCTTTTTGGAAGTACAATATAACCTCAGAGTTACGAACACCTCAGGAATGGAGGTTGTTCATAACTCTGAAATGTTCATAACTCTGAACAAAATGTTATGGTGGTTCTTTCAAAAGTTTACAACTGAACATTGACTTAATACAGCTTTGGAGTCCGGTGGCACCTTAAAGACTAACAGATTTAACTAACACGGCTACCCCCTGATACCTAATACAGCTCTGAAGCTTTACTATGCAGAAAAAGAATGCTGCTTTCCCTTTATTTCTTTAGTAGTTTATGTTTAACACAGAACTGTACTGTATTTGCTTTTTGGCTTTTGTCTCTGCTGCTGCCTGAGGGTGTACTTCCAGTTCCAAATGAGTTGTGTGGTTGACTGGTCAGTTCATAACTCTGAGCTTCTACTGGATGAGTGTTTAGAGAGAGCATTCCTGGTTTGTGTGGAAAAAGTGTCGAAGTTCAGTTTCCTTCTGCATATTCTCATTCCTTTGGCTCACGCAAGTTGCATTTTTTGTAGTAGGAACAAGATTCTGTGATAACTACTGAAACAATAGGCTAAAGGCTATAACTAATATTAGGCCATAGTAAACTGTATTTCCCTTTTTCTATCTTTACTGGAAGATTTCAGGTATCTCTTCTTAGCATATTTCATTGTAGAGGAAACAAATCATGACCAGCTTTAACATTTATCATCAAACATTAGGAAGATCCTTGTGCTTTACCTGCCAACATAGAGTCGGCATAGATGGAGGTCGTTTATTTCCAAATTAACTATATGGATCATAGGGCACAAATGGATCCAGCACATGCAAAACTGGTTTAATTTTTGTGTGGAGTGTTTGTCTATTAGTTTTCACTGAAAGTCATTGATATCCATTAGATGCTGGCAAAAAGATTATACATTTTACTTTTTATATTTGTAGGTGAGATTTTTCTTACTTCCCCTAATAAATTCAGGTATCACTGTGAAGGTAATCAGCCTCTCTTCACCAAATAAAAGTATAATCTTTTTGGTAGCTGTGATCATTTCTTTAGGAACAGGTTGCATGTAGGGAGAAATGGGACTGTTAAAAACAGTAGCTTTTATCTCTTCTCTTTATGATTATTTTAGCGTGGTATTTCATTTCCTTTTTGACTGGCAGTGCTCACAATCTCACCAAATGGAATCTCTATGGGAAGACTTCAAAGCTGCTGGTTTTTGAGATGGAGTATGGGAGTTTACCTGTTCAGGTAAATTGATGATACTGAGCACTACTATAAAGCATTTATTTTATCCAAGTACTTTACAATCATTTACTGAACCTTACATTAGAGCCCTGCATGGGACTATTTTTTAATCTTGCTCCTGTCCCACCCCACAGTATCCACTTTCACCCACTCCCACATTGTTTCTTGCATTTTTATCCTGCTCACACCTGCAAAAGCCTTAGATCCTGCAAATCCCACAAGAGAGAGAGACTCCTCCATGCTACTAAAATAAACCCCCAACACAACACAAAAGAAAATGGTCGGTTAATATATTGTGTATAGATAAACAGAATTCAGACACAGTTTTTACCACTAAAAGTATCTTGCTTAAAGCATGTAAAAATACTTTAACTCCTGTTATAATAGACACCAAATCTTTCTATCCCTCACTTAAATTTAAGTATTGAAACCTTTACTTAAAAAAAAAACAAAACAAACAACTTGCTTTACATTGGTGAAATTCCATTTATGACAAACTGACAAGAGATTTAGTGTTTTCCCACAAATTACTGCAGTCTGTTTTTTTCCCCACCTAATCCCACCCACAACAAGATATATTTTACCTGCTCCTGTTATTGAGGCAGCAGGTCCTGTGGGACCCATGGGATCCCAGTCCCGCTTCAGGGTTCTACCTTACAACAGCACCCTGTGAGGGAGATGGATGTAGTTATTCCCATTCCACAGCTTGGGAAACTGAGACACAGAGAGCCAACTTCATCTCTGGTATAACCCTGTTGAAGTCAGTGGAATTAGGACATGGATTAATTTAATGCAAAGATTGTCCAATGCTGTTATTGTCTGAGTCTGGATTAGCTGTTATTGTCTGAGTCTGGATTAGCTGTTTGCTTAGAATCAGAGACAGGATTTCTCTTTCTCAATTGTGCAATGTCGCGCTGAACAAAGAACAAATAATCCAGGGATTTCCTTGTCACTCGCAGATTGAATTTAACCAGAAGTGAAACTATTTCAGACCTGTTACTTGCAAAAATTACTATAGTGAAGCCAATTTGCTTATTAACTATAGTTAAGGCTACGAGTTTGTCATGGAGGTCATGGATTCCGTGACTTTCTGGAACCTCTGTGACTTCTGCAGTGGTTGGTGCGGCTGGCCCAGGGGCTGCCTGAGCAGTCGGGGCAGTCCCTGGCCCAGCTGCACTGGCCACTGCTGGGGCAGTCTCAGGCCACCACACCCCTCTCCCCCAGCAGCAGCAGGAGTTTGGGTGTGAGAGGGGGCTCAGGGCTGAGGATTGGGGCATGGGTGAGGGCTCTGGGTGGCGCTTACCTCGGCGAGGCTCCCTAGAAGTGGCAACATCCGTCCTTGGCAGAGGTGCAGCCAGGGGGCTCTGCATGCTGCCTCTGTCTGCAGGCATCACCCATGAACCTCTCATTGGCTGTGGCTCCCAGCCAATGGGAACAGCGGTGTGCAGAGCTGCCTGGCACGTCTCTGCCTAGGAGCAGAGGGAGAGGGATGTCGCTGCTTCCAGAGAGGTGCGGAGCCAGGTAGGGAGCCTACCAGCGCCTCCAACCCCCCCCCCCAGCACCAGAGGGGGTCCTGGGCTGCACCCCCCATACCTGAGGGGGTCACGGGCTGCCCCTCCCAGCACTTGCGGGGGTCCCGGGCTGCACCCCCGAGCACCCGTGGCGCCCCCGCAGTTCCCCTCCCTCGCAAGATTTAGTCAGGGCGATATAGTACAAGTCATGGACAGATCACCGGCCATGAATTTTTGTTTACTGCCCATGACCGGTCTATGACCTTTACTAAAAATACCCCTGACTAAAAGGTGGCCTTAACTATTGTCTAAACTACAAACCTCAAGCTGTCTGTTCAGCTTTAATGCTGCTGGAGGTAGAAATACTGCTCAGCATTACAGGCTGATAGCCTCCACTGGCCATGATTACCTAGTGCAAGTTTAACAAAGCACTTAAGCGTGTGCTTAGTGTGCATTGAAGTCAATGAGCCTTAATGCTTTACTGAATCAGGAACTTAATCCAGAGATAAAGGTTCTGAGGAAGTCATGCTTAGTTGCCTGCAAACCTCCTGAATCTGGTTTTGGGATCTAAATGTCTCATGCTGCAGAAATACTTGTACAAGCAGCATACAGAATATGAGATGTTGATTCTTTGCTTTCACTACAAAGCCTTTCACATTATTAAAAGATATGTACTTTTATTTGCAGATGATCCTACCAGCTCTACAGTGCACATACTTTGCTCTCTTATGGCAGCTAGCTTCAGTTGTGGAGAGGTCATCTTCCAAGGTTGGCCAGTGCAAATAATTCTGAAACCAAGTGGTGCACTTTAAAGGTTCACATTCACTTGCTGTCCTTTGATGCCTGGGAGAGACAAGCTTTCCCGAAATGATGCTGTGAACATTTTGTTGGAGAAACCAAAGTAGGATTAGGCATTTATCTCTCCTGAGTTTTAATATTGGAGACTTTTTAAAATCTCCGTAAGGGCATAATTAAATTAAATAAGTGCTCATCTGTGTTCAGTGCAAAGTTCTGTGCTTCTGAATCCTGACATATGGTGGAGACAAGGATTGCTTGCTAAACAAAAAACAGTGAAAATACAATATTCAATGAAAACCCTTAGAATTCAGTCTTTACATATATTTGTTTGTGTTTAGTGCACTATGGTATGCATGAAGAATGCCCAGGGAAAGTGTTAGGCAATCTGACCATCACTTTTCTGTTATAATTATTATTTACACAGCACCAAAAGCATGCTAACCATTTCATAGGGTGTTTTCGTTTTAAATTACAAGAATGAGAACTCTCCTACATTTTGATCCATATGCAAATAAAAACAACGGTGTAGTTTCTCTATATAGAGATTTCTGGTTACACTGAGTATTGCTGCTTTCTTCAGTCTGTCCTCTTCCTCTTTTGTATCCCTGTATATAGAAGATACTGACATGGAACTGGCATCTTTTGATGTTTCAGAAGGGTGCTAACCATTTAGAGACTGATTCAATAGATATACATGTCTTGGTGCTCTACTCCTGTCCTTGGCTAGGTGTCCATGCCCATCATTTCTCTAATCTTTGTTTTTTTTCCTTCATAAATTTTTAGGAGACTCTTTTGGCATTGAACAGAGAGTTGAGATTTTTCTGCCAGATTTGTGCATGTTACCTCAGCCATAAAGATCAAGATTTAAGTGAAAAGGTCAGTGGCTCTGTAGGGGCTTGTTTGTTTAATGGTGTGTTTTGCTCACTCCTCCTTTAACTCCTTTTCTTCATTTAGTTTGCTTTCCAAAAGTCTTATTTTAAAATAAGTGGTGTCCTTGTTAATGAGAGCACTGAACTACCACGGCGTGCTGTCCAAGGACTGGAATGCATCTGCATGGAGCCAGTTGCAGGACTGGGGGCTAAGTCTGAGTTGCAGTGTTAATTAAAACTGAACTGAAAATGTAAATAAGATTTTTTTCTCCTCAACAATAACTTGTGCTAAATGCTACCACTAGTAAAATCCTTGAGCGGATGTAGCCAGCTCTTCATTAATAAAATATATTGTAAGGGTTTGCAAAATATTCTTAACTTTTACATGTAAAATAATGATAAGACTACTAAAATGCACAATGTAATATTACTTTCCTCCTCCCCCCACAACTTTCCCAGCCTCTGGGCTACAATGTAGGTCTCTGGCACTGAGGAGGGAAGAAACAGATGATGTCTAGAGGTTTGAGCACAGGACTGGATGCTAGGAACTCCTGAGTTCTAATTGCAGTTCTGCCATTGACTCCCTCAGTCTTTCCATCTGTAAAGCGGAGATAACAAAATTTACCTTGAAGAGGTGTTGTTGGGATGGATTAATATTTGTCAGGTGATTTGAAGACTAAATGTATTAACCTAATTATATAAACTGAGGTCACAGCATGGTATGTGCTGTGGTGTCACCCTGATTGGGAGTTGGCAATCTGTGACTCAAGGAACCTTAAATGGGTGGTGGCAGAGGAAACAAAAGGTTGCTCTTTATGTTGCTGATGTGCTGTGAAGGCTCCTTCTAACTTGGGACGTTGGCAGGGCACTTTCAGCACATATTATTGAAGTGAATTGAATTTTCCTGTTTGCATTTGCAGTTCTTTTAACAGTCACTACACTCACCATTGTTATGAGTGTATTTACGGCTCTCGTTTGTTTATAAATGCCTGAAAAAATGGGTTTAATTGCTGAGAATGTAACTTTGGTCTTGTAGAAATAATAGTTGATAACGGAGATGAAAAAATCTCATTGTTCTGACAGCTTTTCCCCAAATTCCTAAATCCTTGTTTGGCATGTGTGTATGTTACAGGCCTTCATGATACTCTGTGATTTACTGATGATTGTGAGTCACCAATCTTCACGTGACGATGAAGCTGTAGGAGTCCTTCCCAGCGCATCTCTTCAGTCAAAAATGCTCTTGTTTATCCAGGATCATGTTTTCACAGAGGACAAAGAAGAAATCAAAGGTCAGCCACTCTCCTCAGCAAGGAAGTAAACTAACATTTTCTGATGTCATTCATCTGCAGCATTTGACATTGCCAGGCTGAGGGGCTGCTAATTTTTTTTATTTCTTTACAAATAGAGCTGTAGCATATAAATACAAACAAAATGAATCATTTAGTATACACAGGTTTATGTCTGCTGTGGCTTTACCAGAGGAGGTATTGCTAATTGATTTTTATATGGAAGGGGCTGAGGTACATAGTACATTAATAGGTAGCACTGTAAAACCCTGAGATAGATTTTAATGGCTTAGAATTATTCTGTTAACCATGCTCCTGGAGGGATTTTAGGTGAGGAACTGTGGATCAGTTGATGTATAATAGTTCCAAGCCATCAAACTAGGGGTTAGTATATATTATTCGAGTGAGTTTGATTTTGCAGAAAATATTATGGTATTTGCTGCTCTTCTATCATTTTCAAACAGATTTAGAACAGTAATGCAAATATTCGGTTGTGTTGTGAATGGTTTTGAAAAGATGCTGCTAATTCTTTATGGCACCAAGAATGCGGCGATAGGACCTTGACAAATTGGAGAATTGGTCAGAAATCAACAAGATTAAATTCGCTTAGGAAGGAAAAATCAAATGCACAACTACGAAATGGGTTATAAATGGCTAGGTTGTAGTACTGCTGAAAAGGATCTGGGGGTTATAGTGGATCAGGCATTGGGGCCTGCAACAGGGCCAGTCTCTGGGCACTGTACTGAATGCAGCTGGCCTGTCGTAGGCTGCCTTGTTGGCTACACCACTTGATCAGTTGGAAGGGTCAGCAGACGAGCTCTTAAGCCACAGTTCAGTGGCTGCTCAAACCATTTGCCCACAACTGCTATATATAGCTCCTGCTCCCATCTTGATTTCAGTCCTGCTCCTGCCTTGTTCGCAGCCTTATATTATTCCAGCCCTGCTTTTGCCTGGGACCCTGCCTTGGACCCAGCCTTGCCTCACTCCAGGTAACCCGGTTCTAACTCCTCTGATCCGATTTCTTACTGTGGTGTCTGACCTCTGACCCTAGGCACCGACAACTGTTCTAACCATTAGGCCAGACTCCTGGTTGGACCACTAAGCATGCCCACCCACGCCCTGGTCACTGATGATAGTGGATCACAAATTGAGTAAGAGTTGTGAAAAAGGCTAATATCATTCCGAGGTGTATTAACAGGAGTGTTGTACCTAAGACATAGGAGGTAACTGTCCCGCTTTGCTCGGCACTGGGGAGGCCTCAGCTGGAGTACTGCGTCCAGCTTTGGGCACCACACTTTAAGAAACATGTGGACAAACTGGAGAGAGTCCAGAGGAGAGCAACAAAAATGATGAAAGGTTTAGACATCCTGACCTCTGAGGAAAGGTTGAAAAAACGGGGCATGTTTAGTCTTGAGAAAAGAAGACTGAGGGGGGACCTGATAACAGTCTTCAGATATGTTAAGGGCTGTTAAAAAGAGGCCTGTGATCAATTGTTCTCCATGAAGGTAGGACAAGAAGTAATTGGCTTAATCTGCAGCAAGGTAGATTTAGGTTAGATAATAGGAAAATCTTCCTAACTATAAGGGTAGTTAAGGTCTGGAATAGGCTTCTAAGGGAGGTTGTGGAACCCCCTTATTGGAGGTTTTTAGGAACAGGTTAGACAAACACCTCTCAGGGATGGTCTAGGTTTACTTGGTCTGCCTCAGTGCAGAGGGCTGGACTAGCTGACCTTTTGAGGTCCCTTCCAGGCCTACAGTTCTATGATACTCATCCAGTAACTTGCTCTGAGGAATTGAACATGAGGAGAAACATATTTTCAATTCCTCAGTCCTCCCAACAAAGGGTCCCAACTTCCCCCTCCAAACTCACTGTCTTACTGTCTCCCCTACAATAAACTCAACAAACTCCTTCGTCCAGGAGCGATTCCTTGTCTTTTCTCTCCCATGAGCCCATCTGCCTGTGTTATTTGGCAGCTGCCCAATGTCAGTTCTGACCCTGGCAGTCATTTACTCCTGGTCAGCCTACCTGCCTCTCATTGGTTCCTAGGCCAAAGGCTGGGTTTGAGAGGCAGAAACAGGTCATGTGGGATTCCTAGGCCAGAGATCAGGGAAGCTTTCTGGCAGCAAGGAGGGAGAATTCACTCCAGGCAAGAGTCTAACCCTCCCAGGCTTTCCTTCTGCAGGTATCTCTCTCCAAGCACCTCCAGCAACCAGGCTGGCAAAAAATGCAAAAGCAATTGGTTCCCAAATTTATTATTATTTGTACTGAAGTAATCCTGGGGCCCCCAGTTATGGACCAGAACCCCATTGTGTTGGGCACTCTACTTGCAAAGAACAAAATGACCTGCCCTAGAGAGTTTACACGCTAAGTAAATGTCAAATGTCAGTGTTGATAACCACTTGGAAACTTGCAACTGAATTCTTTTCTCACAGGCTGTGCATACTGGTTTGTTTATGTGGAGTTACTCATGCATTGAGTGCTGGGCGCTGGCATTGATTTATTTTAAGGAAAAGATGTTAATATGGTTCGCTGGTCTTTTTCTGTCATGTGTGTTTGGTTTTTGTTCTGTGTTCCGTGTTTTGGTCCTGTCCAGATCCTATAGCCAGGATCTTACAGGGAGATTCTGACTGGTGGAAATATGAAATCCCTACAAAGATCAGAATAGAAAGGATATGCAAATAAGTAGCTTGCACTGTCATCAGCTGTGAGCTTTGAAATGGAAATAAACCTATATCCTTTGGAAAGGATACTGTCTGTTATTTAGAGAGTTGACTGAACAGCTGAGTTTGTGTTGTTCAGGCTAAAGTTGGCCTTAAAAATAAAGTACATTGAGTAAAATGTTAGAACAAAGCCTTAGCATGCTTATTTCCCTAGACTTGACAGAAGAGGAGGAGAGGGAAAAGGAGAGCTACAAATTGAATGATTTGCACAGGAGGCGGAGTCTTCTTGCAGTCTATTGCAAGCTAATCGTGTTTACCGTGGTGGAGATGTCTGCGGCTGCTGAGATCTATAAGCACTATATGAAGGTAACACTTAGCCTTGAAAATGCATTTACTCCTCTAGTGCTTGTGGAAGGTGCTGGATTAGCAACTTTAGAGGCCAGAGTCATCTGTTTATGCACAAAATGGTTGCAGAAATGAACAGTAGCAGTGCAGGCGTCTCCCCAGTGCTCTGCTAATGTACCTCAGAGTAGAATGAATGTTTACTAAGAGACAGGGTAATTTAGTTCCCTGTTCATTAACTCATTGGCTTCTGTACAGACTGCCAGAGAGGTGCCATTTGTGACAGTGACACTTGGTCACTAGGATCACTCTAAACTTGAGTGAAATGAGTGGTTTCAACAGCCATCAGCTGGTGATGACACTTGGTCTCCATGTGGCCAGGGGTGGGTGTGAATCATTGGTTAGGTGAAAAGCTCCATATTCTGTTTCCAACTCACAAATTCAGTCCTCCTGTCAGAACAATACTTAACTATTTTTCATCCATAGATCTCACAGTATTTTACAAAGGAGCATAAATAAAATTATCCTTGTGAAAACATGTACTAAAAGTTCCTTTTAGCAAGATACCTAGGATCTGGAATATTTTATGAATTGTTCAGTTTTTCTTAGCAGTCTCTGTTTTTCCTGTGTATCAGGTGTGTACCCCCAGGTATTGTGTATTCATAAAGCTGTAGTAAGGTAGTGATGTTTCTCTTACGTATTTTTTGCACTAATAGACTTACAATGATTTTGGAGATATAATTAAAGAAACCCTGAGCAGGATGAGGCATAACAACAAAATCCAGAGTGCCAGGACGTTGATTCTCTGTCTGCAGCAGGTAAGAGTAATGCAGAAGGAAAGGGACTCTAATGAAAGCCATCCCCACACTATACTTTTCCATGTACCTTGACATAGTTATTCAAACTAATTTAAATAGGTAGTGAAAAAGTCACTTTCTTGAATTCATGTAAGAGCTTTTCATTGTCAAAGCACCTTTTGAGCCCTTTGGCTTAAGAGTAAAAATGTAATTTTTTTTTGCCAAATACCTGATCTTTTAGGATTGTTAATATTCATGGACTATGGCAAATGTCTTGTGTTGCAAGACTCATATTAAGGGCCTCCGTCTACATGGTGCTGAGTAGCCTCAATTCCCACTGAAATTGGTGGTGGTTGGCATTTCTCCAGAGGTGGGCAGTGCCTTCTGGGATCTGGCCCCCAATGTTTCCATGCTTGACTAGAGAATTTAAATTAGATGTTTATTGAAGAAATTGGACACACATGATGATGCCCCCTGCTCCTCTAGTTACACCAACTTTGCTATAGCAGCATCGAGCCTGATAATCTGTTTTAGAAACTGCTCTAGCCTGGTTTCCTCATGGACATCTGTTCTCCCAGCATCCATGTCATACTCTTAAGTTGCAGAACAGACTCCTCCTAGAGTGGCTGATACATGAGCTCTGCTGACTCCACGACCCAACCCCTGAAATACGAGATAAAGTGAGGGTGAGCTGCATTTGGCCACATATATTCTGCCCACATAGTCAGAAAGCCTGTTACATATCACATAGACAACTGGCCCAGGTTGGTCTTTCGTTGACCTTCAAAATTTGCAGGTTGAAGGGAACAAACTACCTACATGTTCTATTAGAAAAAAAATTAGTAATAAAGTCTGCATCTCTCTGTTGGCTCAGTCCTGCGCTCAACTACATGGGCAAGCATTGCTGCCTCTCTTTCAAAACTAGCCGCTGTGTATCTATGCTGATTTTCTCTAACCGTCAGGGTGAGATTAAGCCCTCTGACCAGATCCACTGATCTCAGTGGGAATTGAAGGCACTCATCACTTTGCAGGACTAGAGGCCTATGGGTGTAGGGAGGGCATCCGACCTGCTAAACAGAGTGACATCCTTTGCAGATATTTCCCTGTGCAGTGCTCAGACCTCTGAGGTTTGTTCCAAGTGAGTGTGTTTTGCGCTTGTCCGTTTCCTTTGCAAAGCTTCTCTCTACACCAGGTAAGTATTGTATGGCTGATGTGTTCTTGTTGTGCTTTTGTTGCCTGGAAGTTTACATGTTGGTGTTTGTGGTTTTGCAGCTGTTTCAGAAACATACAGAAACCCATGGTAGTACCAACAGCATGGATTCTTCTTTCACGAACATTAAAGAACTTGCTCGTCGCTTTTCACTGACATTTGGCTGGGATCAGGTGAAATCCAGAGAATCAGTAGCCATGATACACAAGTATGTGCCACATAACCATATATGGTCCATGGCATTGCCTTTGTTTGTTTTCTCTGTGAAATTACCTTGTCTCTCTTATTTTTTCTCCTCTAATAGAGAAGGGATTGAATTTGCCTTTCAAGGAGCTGCTGGAGTGGAAGGGAAATGCCTGCCTCCAAATTTAAACTTTCTGTTAATCATCAGTGAATTCTCCAATAAGCTACTGAAGCCTGACAAAAGATTAGTGTAAGTTACCTTCATTGCTTATTGTCAGACAAGTGAACTTAGATGATAGTTTTTGTACAGTGTATCTTTGTATAATGGATCGCTTGATCTGCCTTGTTGGAAGAATTGCTCAAGCACTTCTCTGTCTGGTCGACTTTGGAAATCTGTTTGGTTTCCCATCAGAAGTGTGGATGATTGGACACTTTTTCAGTTTTGATTTCTTCTCTATTTCAGTCTATGCTAGCAGTTTTTTGGGGTCATGCATCTACATACCCAATCTAGTTTTTAGCCATAATTACAACTGAATAAAAAACAAAAGGCCCTGAGGGAAAATGGTGTTAACATTATGTATGAGGGAAGGAGGTACATTTGCTGGCAGGCAAATAGAACATTTTTTTAAGGGTGGTCTCAAGTGTTATTTTCAGTTCTGTACTCGAGCAAAGCAGAAGAGGTTGCGATCGAGCTAATACTGTGACAATGGAATGGAAGAAGCCAAAACCACAATCCATATGACTGGGGCAGACTAGCTTCTCTGAGGATTCTGGTACAAAATGTGTCGCATGGAGCTCTTCACTGCAGGAACAATGTCTCGGTGTATCTTTGTAGAGTCCCTGACAGCGTGGGATTCTGGTTCTGATTGGCACCTCTGGATGCTATTGTAAAGTAAATATTAAAAAATAATAATATAACACTAGGCCATTTATTCTTGTGGCTCTGGCTATTTTGTATCGTAGTACAGAGGAACATGATTGTGTCCATTAGGCTTGGTATACACTATCAACTTATGTCTGTATAACTACGTCGTTCAGGGGTGTGGAAAATCCATTCAGAACACCCCTGAGCAACATAGTTGGACTGATCTAACCCCAGTGTAAACAGCGCTATGTTGACAAGAGGGCATCTCTCCTTTCGGGAGGTGGAGTACCTACACGGGAGAAACTCTCCCGTCGACATAGGTAATCTCTTCACTAAATGCTACAGCAGCACTGTTGCAGCGTTTTAAGTGTAGACAAACCCGTAGACTCTGCTTCCTCAGTCTCTGCTCTTCTCTATCTCTGGTACCGCAGGAGCTCCTTCCTCCTTTTTGTCCCTTAGTCAGTGGAACTCCAACTTTGACTTCTGCAGCTGCAGTTTTTTATGCATCTGACTTGTAAAATCAGTAAAAATAAAAGAAACCTCTCTTGCACTTTCAAAGAAGCGAGTATCTTGTAAGGCCTGGTCCACACTGGGGGGCAGTGTCGAGGTAAGATACGCAACTTCAGCTACGGGAATACTGTAGCTGAAGTCGAAGTATCTTATCCCAACTTACCTCCCGTCCTCACCGCTCGGGATCGACGTTGTCGACTCCGCTACCGCCACTCGCTCCGGTGGAGTTCCGGAGTCGACGGGAGCGCGTTCGGGGATCGATATATCGCGTCTAGATGAGACGCGATATATCGATCCCCGCAAAATCGATCGCTACCCGCCGATTCGGCAGGTAGTCTGGACGTACCCTAAGACTTGGATGCTTATGGTTAAATATGAATAAACGATGGTGAATTTCTGGGCAATTTACAATAGTGCCAATAGATAAAGTTTCATGACAGAGAAGAAACCAGGCAGAAAGTAGGAAAAAAAGCATGCTGCCTGCATCCTGCCATGCCCTGTGTAACTTGCTCACTACTGGATTCTTAAGTTTACTGGTTATAGCATCAGCCTGGGTTCAATTAGAACTGATCTTTCATGGAGAGCTTTCAAATGACTCATGTATGCCAAAGATTGAGTGGTAAGATGTTTAACCTCATGCTACTCTTAGTCCGTGACAAACAGAATGTATTCAGGATTCAGTTACACATAGAATGCATATCGAGAAATGAATAAGATATAAAAATGCAATGTGCAGTGTGCAGATTCCCTTTTCTGACCTCTGATTGTGTGATTTAGATCAGTCTATAATTAGTAGTAATTACCCTTTCTATTTTTGCTAGCTAGAATCTCTTGTGTGTACCGCTAGATTGAACCTTCCACAAACTTCTGTTTAACTCCACCATCACAATGTGGACTTGGTTTAAGCAATTGTTGTCTTCCATGTGGTGATCTTTCCCACCCCCAGGTGGATTCCTGTTAATCCATTTCCCAATTTGTATTAGGAGAGTAACTTTTTTTTAAATGATAAAGGAAAATATATTTCATCAGCAGGATGGACAGGCTGCTAAATTTTCATGATGATTTTCCAAGGTTGTGTCTAATTTTTTTTCCAGTGGGTATATTCCAAGACGCAGGAATATCCCTACTACTGGTTTGCTCATCTTTTGACCACTCTTGTGAGGAACCAAGCAAGAAACATTCCTAGAATTTACCTTCAGCTGTCTGACTTGCCCACCTATGTTGGAAATAAATGAAAAACAATAAAGTTCGTAAGGAGGGGAAAATTGCAATTTTATCTACAACTCTACATTCAAGCCATGTTTGTAAAGTAACAGTTTCTATTCTGGGAGGCTCAAAATGCCTTGCAAGATCTGGAGATTATATTTCCTTTTAGAAATATTTAGGTTTAGTTGCACCATAAATTACAGGATGGAATGTTTTAAGTCAACATGAACTTTTGAAAATAAACATCTGGTTATTTTCATTTTTATTATTAATCAGGCACAGGACTGGTGTACAGACCTGCATAACATTTGTGAATGCACCTATAATGCATGATATAGAGAATAAGGACATTTGTTAGAACATGTTGGCTATACTCCTTTCTAAGTATATGGAGTTTAGTGGTAAAATATTTTACTTGTCAGTTGGTGTTTGCCACAAAATATACCTAGAAATAATTTATTACATAAAAAACAGTGCTAAGGTCTTGATCCCTGAAAATAGGAGTGTTTCCATTGACATCAATGGGAGTTGAATTAGACCCTAAAATATTAATTACAATACACACTTGTTTGAAACCAACATATTACATAATCAGCATGTTGAGTCTCCATTGCCTCCAGGATGCATGACTCTAATCATATGAGTTGTCCTCCCAGAACTGTCTTTTTCTTGTTTTGATGAAAGCTCTGATATTTTCCAGGCTGCCTTCTGAATTAGAGTAGTAATAACAATATAAAATTATAATTATTAATATAATTATTATATAATTACTTATATTAAAATTTATAAAATGTTCAGTGTGTGTGTGTTCTAAGGTGAGATCTGGTTTAACAAGGTGTGACGGTGCTGCCCGTGGGAGCTGAGGTCACTCAATTAGGGTGAACTGCAAACAAAATGGGGCAGACAAACCCCAGAAGCTGGTGGTTATTCCAATGCTTAGATTTACCAGCCAGCACAGAACAGCTTCTACAGTACCTCACAGGTTACTTAGAAGTTCAAACACCACAGTTTCTGTAAAGTGCCCAGCCTTAGACCTCTGTCCAGACACACACGTCAGATATGATGCTGATTACTGAAAATCCTATCATCTCCTCATATAAAAGAAAAGGTTCTTCCAATCCCAAAGGATCAGCCACATACTCAGGTCCAATTATAACGTAGATCTTACCCAAAATATGCACTTAGTCAATTCTTATTAACTAAGCTAAAATTTATTAGAAAAGAGAGAGTGTGTTGGTTAAAAGATCAGTATACATACAGACGTGAATTCAATTCTTGAGGTTCAGATACACAGTAGAGATGAGCTTGTAGTTTCCGAAAGTCCTTTTGAAATAGTCCATAGGTTATAGTCCAATGTCCATATTCAGGGTGACTCCAGTCAATGACTGGGGATCTCAATCATTATGGCTTAAGGTTTCCCCTTCTTGAAACTCAAAGCAGATCTGAGATGAAGTAGGATCATGTTTCAGGGTTCTTATACATTTCCAGCAGCCTTTTGGCTTGAGAAAACAATAGGCTTAATTTTTTTTCTCCCAAACATCCTGGCAATTAGCACAGGATAATTTATCCATTAAACAGTTCAGATACAAGTTACCACAACCTTCAAAGAGACACAGACAATAATACTATTTCACTCAAGTATCTTCCTAAATGTTAATATTTCTTTTTGATCTTTGAATTAAAGCCATGGTATAGACAAGACTTATTTGCTTACATCACAAGTCCTGAGCAAACATCTTCCCTTCTACCTCTAACAATGCAGGCTTGCATTTCAAAGCTCTATTCATTTACATATTTTCCTAACAAGTCTCTAAAGTTTGGCCATGGTTCAAGTCAGTCTGTGAGTTAATTAACTCTTTCTGGCCCTGTCATCCTTCAATGAGATATTAGATCAGACTCATAACGTCACACAAGGCTGGGTGGATTGGAAGTGATGAGCTGTAGCTTGAAGGGATCGAGCTCCCCCCCCCCAATTCTGAGTTCTGATGCAACATTTTGTTTTGCTGATAAATCAAAGGGAATGCCTCTTTGGGTTTCCCTCCACTCTGCCGTTGAGGAGGCAGGACTAGACCTTTCAGTTGCTGGGGAGAGGTTATCTTGCAAGAGAACAATCCAGTAAATTGCTTCCTGGCAGCAGCAATAAGCAGTTACTCTCCCTGTGCTAGAGTGTAGGCAATTGTACTAAAAGATGGATGTGGCTCTTTAATTATTGGGAATCAAAAGTTGTTTGTAAAGTTCTGATCAATCTTTCAGCTTCGGAAGCACTTGCACTGATTTGTTTTCCCGGAAGGGGGAGCCAGGCCCTCCCTCTTTCCGTTGCTTGATGGATCTGGTTCTGCCTCCCCAATTGCAGGGCAGAGCAAAACAAACCCAAGTGTAGCCAGGGCCAGCTCCAGCGTTGTGCTGCCCCAAGCGGCGGGAAAAAACAGAAAACCCCCTCGATCAGTGGCATTTTGGTGGGAGCTCAACCGCCGCTGCTTCATTCTTTGGCGGCAATTCGGCAGCAGGTCCTTCCCTCCAAGAGGGACTGAGGGACCCGCTGCCAAATTGCCACCAAAGAGCCGGATGTGCCGCCCCTTTCTGTTGGCCGCCCCAAGCACCTGCTTGCTGTGCTGGTGCCTGGAGCTGGCCCTGAGTGTAGCACCCCTCTCCACCTGGTTACCTCCTTTAATGCCAATCTGCTTACAGGTTTTGATAGACAGGTCTGGGTTCTTTTGGATCCCCCCACCCACTCAGCAGGGTGAATCTTTTCTTTTTTCCTGTGAAATTATTTGGCGGTGCCTCCACCCCCCTCGCTCCTTCCTGGCAGGCTCACCAGGGCAGCTTGGGCGGAAAATCCTAACGACAGAATAATCCCCACTTGCTCGCCAGATAGTTGGAGACTTCCAAGAAATAACACAAACACACAAAAATATATTTAACACAATCATTATATTAAACAGGAGACAAATACAACATAACAGGGTGAAACACTGTTTTTAGGGTCACCGATGCCCACATTGAAAATACCCGTGACTTGATGTAGCAAATGTAAAATTAGTGTCCTGCTGGTACGCGTACTTTGCTGGGGCCCTTGATGACCTATACAATTCTCTGCAGAGGTGTAGCAGTGTGGCTGACTGGGTTCAGTACAGCCCAAAGGACTCACAAGTGGGAGGAGGTGGTAAATCCCTCCAGAGGTGTAATATGTAGCAGGTTATAAAATCCTCAAACCCTTACTCCCTGGCTTGAGGTCACAGTTCAGGGAGTAGGAGGTCGGGGTCCCCAAAACAAATTTCCTGACTAGCTAACTAAAAGCTGGTGCACTCACAAACTCCATGAATGATCCTCAGGTTCGAAGATGACATTGGATGACTCAGTCACTGCACAGGGGCTGCAGTCTGCTGGCAGGGATCCTCCTCAGGCAGGAATCAGGCTGCGTCAGTCCCAGGATTTCCCCTCACCACAAAGGGGTGCAGGGCTCAAGGTGTAGGTTATACAACTACACTAACATCCAAACTGTAGCCTCCTAGCCCAGTCTCCAGTCACACACTCAACAGGCAGCTTCCCTGGACTAGCAGCCAGAGCAGAGCTGACCAGGTGGTGATTGGTCTCCCCTAGGGAGCTGGAGGGTGAAGTCAGCCTGGCTGGGGAAAATTTCCCAGCAAATGTTACAAATTGGGAATCATCAGTGGGGAAGGTTAGACCCAGCTGTGGGATCTACTGTCAGGTCCCTAGAGGCCAGTTCTCAGGGGGAACCCTGCATGCAGGCCTGGGACTCCCCAGCTCCCCACACAGCCAGTCCTGCCCTTACCCTGGTTGGCTCCAGACTGACTCCAAAATGACTTCTCCTTTTTCCTGAACTCCCTGGGAGGGGCATCTCACTCCCTATTGGTTGCTGGGCATACTCTGAATTTGCCTTGGCTCCCCCTCCCTGAGCTGCCAGCAGACACAGCTCCAGGAATCTAGGTAATCTCCTTGGGGGTTGCACAAGTGTAGGAAGGGCTAGCCTAGCCTAGATAGCTACAGAAGAGACTTGATTTTTCTTATACTTCTCATTTTTCTCCAGGTACAGTTACCTGCAAAGGTATATAACAGAGCCAGCATCTTGCAGAGGAGATGAATGGTACCCCTTGGTTTGGTACAGGAACTCTTTGCTGGCAAATGAAGATGAAGAGAATTCTGTTATCAGCAGTTTAAGAGAATGGTCACCCACAAGCAGATCTAAGACATCTTCTTTTAAAAGAAAACTGTCGAATGGTATGAAAGTTCCACCAGCTTGTTAAATCTGATTGGTTGTGTCCTCAGTAAAAATGGATTTCTTAACATATCGCATTAATATACTGCGGTGCATGGGCTGTTGTAGACTTGCCATTCTAAACCCTATATTTTTCCCTTCAGAGTTGTGTTTTTTCCCCGTCATTCACTAGAGAGGGGCTTGGTCCTGTGATCTGGCTCCAAGACATGGGAGCCAGAAACTCTCGCGTTCTGTTCTAGTCCCTGCTGTCATTCACGCCTTCTGTAGCCTTGAGCCAGTCACTTAACCTCCCTGCATCAGTTTCTCCACGTCTACATGGGGATATTATTACTTGACTCCACACAGTGGTATTGTGAGGATTAGATACATTTTATGAAGCCCTATGATAATGAAAAGTTATTTATAGAAGTGCTAAGGATAGATTCTTAGTGTTGCCATTTTTGGGATGTATTCTGTTAGGAGAAACAAAGGGAATCCTCTCCAGAGCATCCTTTAATTCCTCCTTTCTGGCTTACAGCCATTCTCAGGGCTGTGCTTTGCACACCTTCCTTCATCTGAGGAGTTGATGGGACTCACTTCAGAGCCCAGTATCTATGGGGACATCGGGTGTTGCAGCAGCATGTCAAAAAGGTGGTCTGCCTTTCCAGAGGGGCTACATGCACAGTTTGTGCAGCACTGACAGTGCCCACTGGTGTGGAGAGGAAGAGTCAGGGCCAAAATCTAAGCTGGAGGTCTCATGCACGCTGTGCAAAATCAGACACTGATCTGGCCATTATTTTTGTTTAGATTTTATCTGGGTCATTCAACACAGTGGAATTTTAAAATGAATGCTTTGTCTCCATGACTTTAGCTTCCACGACTGCACCCATTGTAACGAATGCTGCTGTTTCCTCTCTCTTGGGCTGTTTGAAGTATTCTTCTCTCAATGTCTCGGAGAGTGAGGATGAAGAATAGTGCTATTGAAAGCCTTTGACAAGGTCCCTCACCAAAGGCTCTTACGTAAATTAAGTTGTCATGAGATAAAAGGGAAGGTCCTTTCATGGATTGAGAACTGGTTAAAAGACCGGGAACAAAGGGTAGGAATAAATGGTCAATTCTCAGAATGGAGAGGGGTAACTAGTGGTGTTCCCCAAGGGTCAGTCCTAGAACCAATCCTATTCAATTTATTCATAAATGATCTGGAGAAAGGGGTAGAAAGTGAGGTGGCAAAGTTTGCGGACAACTATCTTGAGCAGTTTAGTATCAAGACCAAAACAGACTGTGAAGAACTTCAAAAAAATCTCACAAAACTAAGTGATTGGGCAACAAAATGGCAAATGAAATTTAATGTGGATAAATGTAAAGTAATGCACATTGGAAAAAATAACCCCAACTATACATACAATATGATGGGGGCTAATTTAGCTACAACGAGTCAGGAAAAGATCTTGGAGTCATCGTGAATAGTTCTTTGAAGATGTCCATGCAGTGTGCAGAGGCAGTCATAAAAGCAAACAGGATGTTAGGAATCATTAAAAAGGGGATAGAGACTAAGACGGAGAATATATTATTGCCCTTACATAAATCCATGGTACTCCCACATCTTGAATACTGCGTACAGATGTGGGCTCCTCATCTCAGAAAAGATATACTAGTACTAGGAAAGGTTCAGAGAAGGACAACTAAAATGATTAGGGGTTTGGAATGGGTCCCATATGAGGTGAGATTAAAGAGGCTAGGACTCTTCAGCTTGGAAAAGAGGAGACTAAGGGGGGATATAAAATCATGAGTGATGTGGAGAAAGTAGATAAGGAAAAGTTATTTACTTATTCCCATAATACAAGAACTAGGGGTCACCAAATGAAATTAATAGGTAGCAGGTTTAAAATAAATACAAGGAAGTTCCTCACGCAGTGCACAGTCAACTTGTAGAACTCCTTACCTGAGGAGGTTGTGAAGGATAGGACTATAACAGCATTTAAAAGAGAACTGGATAAATTCATGGTGGCTAAGTCCATAAATGGCTATTAGCCAGGATGGGTAAAGAATGGTGTCCCTAGCCTCTGTTTGTCAGAGGGTGGAGATGGATGGCAGGAGAGAGATCACTTGATCATTACCTGTTAGGTTCACTCCCTCTGGGGCATCTGGCATTGGCCACTGTCGGTAGACAGGATACTGGTCTAGATGGACCTTTGGTCTGACCCAGTATGGCCATTCTTATGATTGTCTGTTACAGGGTCCCTGCCTGAAACCAGCCACACTGAGACAACAAACAAGACTCCAGACTTCCTGTGCACTCCAGAATTCACTGCTGCAGCAGGCAAAAGCAGAAAGAAGTTAAAGTCTCAAGATACAAGTCTCCAAGAATGTCTGCCATTCTTTTGTCCAGTTGGACTGAGCAGAAGACATAGGTGAGGGAAAAATGGTTTACAAACCCCTACGAGAGCTGCAAAACTGCGTGTAGTTGCTGCAGTGTCTTACAGTTCCCGCCTTGGGAAACCCCTTGTGTTCTCAGTGCTGCCACAGAGCAGTTGTCTGGGGCCATTCACTCTTCCCGATTCTATCTTCCAACTTCTGTGTTCTCCTCTTGGACCTACATGGAGTGAACAACCCTCCCCCCTACCCACCCAGACTTACCTCATCCTATAGGCAGCTGGAGAAGGAAGAGGAGGCTTCCTGTCTGATTTCTATAGTTCCCAGTCCCATTGAAAGGACTGCAGAGGGAAGAATGGGGCTTTCCAGCTCCCTCACCTCAGATTTGAATCACTCTCCACCCCTTTGTGGAGCGCAAAGGGGGCTTCCTAGGTACCAGTTACTACCCAGCTCTGGGTTTGGGAATGAAGAAGGGTGTTTCGCTATACCACCCGCCCCCAGCTCCTCTTTACTCTTAAGAGAGGAATTGGAGAAGGAGACACCATTTTGGCCTCAGCAGCTTGGCTGCTGTGTTACGGGTGAATTCCTTCCTGCAGGGTCTGAGGCCAGGTGTGTGGGAGCTCCACACAGAACATGACATAATGGAGGAAGTGCCCAACACAGTCAACAGAACAAGGCTTCTGGCTAGACTCTATGTGCCATCCAGTGCACCAAGGAAACAGACAAATAAAGCAATATCTTCTCTGTAATATCTCGGGTACAGAAATCTGAGATGTCACTTGCCAGGTTAAAAGGGAAAAAACAAACTCCAGCCAGAAATGCAATTTTCAGGGTGACAGTGCCCACTCTCTTTAAGTGGATTTACTGGACACACTCAGAGGTGGTTTGTTTTATTTTTATTTTTTTTACACTTTTTGGTTGTTTGATGCCAAGTTGCATGAATCAAAATTCATTTTTATCAGAATATAATGAAACTCTTCCCCCACTTTGGGCCAAAGACTGTATGCAAGAATCCTAAAAGCAACTTGTATCATGTGCATGCAGTCTTTAAAATCTGCCCTCCCTTTTAGCACCGCAAGCAAAACACCTCCTAAGTAGAACCTCCATCGAAGGGAAGTGTGTTTCCAGGCCAGGAACTAAACTGCTCGGCTTTTCATTCCAGCGAAGATGTGATCAAGGCAGAAGACTTCTCAGCTGAGGGTGGAGCAGAAGACTTAGGCGAAGAAGTGGATGTTGTTGGCGCAGACCAGGTAAAGGTCATTTAGTTTAGGCTTATCCAATTTGGCCAGTTGTACTCAGGGGCTGAGGTGTGGATAGGGAGAAAAGTGATGGTACATAACCCAACAAGCCTGTCTGTCAAGCTCATGTCTTCGCTCTACTGTGTACCCTACTCCCCTTTACAGCTGCTAGAAGGGCGGGGCGGGGGGAGGGAAGACTTTGCATTTTTCCCCCAACCCTAGCTTGACATGGGTCCTTCCTTCTCTTGCTTGTCTATGGAGCCTCTCCTGGTAGCATCTAGGCCCTGTTACATACATTAACAGCTGTCAAAGATCTTTCAAGAGAAGGCACTCATTCCCTGCCTACATACTTGGAAGGCACTTGCTTATGAGCAGATGGTTCTTCCTGGTCTACAAAAGGGACACATTTTACCCTTTAGGGCAGCAGAGTAATGTCCAACCAAGCCCCCTAAATATAAACATTGCCTTTCAGAAAATCCCATTTAATCCTATTTCTTTATCAAGATGAATTGAGACTATCAAGTTTCCCATGCTGCAGCTGCTAACCTCACTAACCTCTTGAAGCAGGTCAGAAAACTACCTTCCCTGCCTTGCTTTAAGGCAGTGGTCCCCAAACTTGTGAAGGTTGCATCCCCCCCTTACCCCTGTCTGTGCCCCCCCGCCCTCCAGGGCTGGGAGCGGGGCTGCAGGTCTGAGTGGGGGGTGTGTGGACAGGGGCAAGGGGGCCGGGAGGTGCTCCCTTCCCTCCCCCTGAGGGGGCTGGCCTGGGCCCGCCAGGCCCCCCTAAACATTCCTCTGCACGCTCCTGGGGGAGGGTGCCCCACAGTTTGGTGACTTCTGCTTTAAGGGTTAGTGAGGTCAGCAGGTGTAGAAGATGTGCATTTCCTTTAGGCTGTCATCATTATAACCCTCTTCACCCTACTGGGGCTCCTTTTAGATGCTGTATTGGACAGCATTTTTGGAGGTGGTTCAGGCAGAATTGATTTGTAAATGGCTTTTTTCCATTGTGGTTCTTTCCAGCCTTCACAGATATGTTCATTATGGGACTTTTTGACTTTCAGGTATGTGATGGGGTGTATCAACCCTGCACATGGCCAACAGGTGCTGACCAATCACTGGAGACCACACACCCTCACCCCTGTTACACAGGCTCCAGATGGAGGCGACAGATAAAAGGAGGCAGGGCAGGGCAGTCGAGGCTGGCGGAAGAGAAGGAAGGACGTGTGCTGCTGGCTGCTGCAGAGGAACTGTTGACTCACCAGGCTGTTGGGACCATGGACTCAGACTATGCTGCTGACTAGCTGGCCATGGAGCCTGACCAGGATGCTGAGCCGCTGCCAGCTGAGGATATGCTCGAGATGGACTTTATGGTGGAAAGTGACCCAAGGAATGTGTTAGGAGCCGTGGTTTGAACCCTTAATATGGAGTTTACCGGCTTCACAGGGCCCTGGGTTGGAACCCGGTGGAGTAGGATGGGCCTGGGTTTCCCTAGCCCCGCAGTGACCAGTAGGAGTGGCTACCAGGGACTCCTGATTTAGACTGATTGTTCACTCTGTCCTGCCCAGAGGGTCAGAGCCTCTGACTGTCCTTAACAGTTGAGTCCTGTTAAGAGGACCAAGAAGGGGAGCACTCGATGATAAAAGTCCATGGCCAGTATGGATACCAAAATGGGTGCTGGAAAACCAGCAGCAGTAGGCAACCTAACAGGCCCAGCTTCTGCAGCAGATGGCCAAGCAGCAACAACAGATGGCCCAGCACCAAGAACAGCAGTTCAAGGAGTTAGCAGCACAGCACCAAGTCCAACAGAAGCGCCTGGTTCAGCAGATGGTGGTGCTCTTACAACTATCTGGGCTGCCCAGCGTCACCGCGTCGGGCCGAGGGACAGAGAACACTTGTCAGGGTTACCGTGAGACTTGTCAACATTGGGCTCGGGGATGACCCAGAGGCCTTCTTGGTCATGTTTGAGTGAGTCACCACCATGGTTTGCTGGCCTCCTGAGCACTGGGCTACCCTAGTGGCCCCATACTTGACTGGGACCACACAGACCGCCTACCAGAACCCTAAATCCTACTGATGCACTCGATTAAGCCAAAGTGAAGGCAGTCATCTTGGACCACACCGGAGTTAACCCCAAGACAGTCCATCAGCAATTTCGAAGGGAGAGATACCTTCCCCAGAGCTTGACCTCAGGCAGTGGCTCAGCGATTCAGGGACTACTGCTGGCTATGGTTGGACTCGGAGAAGCTGATGGGAACGTGAGTGTCAGAGGCTGTCATCTTGGAACAGTTTACGCAGATCCTTCCCCCTGTGGGGAAGGAGTTTATACATCGACCCCGTCTGACGACTCTTGCGGAGGCAGTATCTCTGATGGACGATTACTTAGCCGCAGAGGGTCCTGGACTACAGGCACCTAAATCTGGGAGTTGTACGGGTCCCTCCTACAAGAGACAGTACAAATCCAAAAAAGGATTAGATCTGGGCTGCGTATAGTAGCCCCAAACCCTAGCGTGAGACCCTGGGAGGGGGAAACCAGACCCAGCAGGCCTGGACCATCATGACACAACTCTGCAATGGAGACAACAAGGGACAGATGTTCTGAGTGTGGCTAGGAGGGTCACTTCAGATGCGATTGCTCCTTTATGGATTGTAACGACGGCCAAAGCACAGGCCCGTGGACCCGAAGAGAGCCTGCCCGAACTTCTGATCATTGTGCTGGTCAACAGCACTCCAGTAACAGGTCTGGTCAACTCAGGGTACAGCTAGACATCATACAGGCCAACGTAGGGAAGTCACTGGACTGGACAGAGGCCCCTGTATATCTCCAGTGCATGGGGATGTACGGTCATACCTGCCACTAAGGTAAAGCCGGAGGTTGACTGTCACAAGGAAACGTGCCTGGTCGGTCTGGCCATGACAGTAGCATAAACCATGATCCTGGGATGGGACTGGCAATGGTTTGGGAAGGTCATGCATGAGTGGGGAGACCAAATGTCAGCGGAAACAAATGAGAGACCACATTTGAGGGGGCTCCTAGGCCAAAAGGAGACTGGAGGAAGAGCCCCCTGACCAATTGGAAGGCCCTGAATCATACTCCATTGAGACAATGGCTAATTGTTGAAGGAGATTTTATGAGGGAGTAGAGAGAAGACCCCATGTTGAGTCGTGCATGGGAACAAGTGACCAACCCCGAGGAGGAGGGGGCACCAACCAACAGTTACCCCAGGGGCTCTGCTTCGAGGTCCACAATGACCATTTATACTGGATAATCTGAGATCGACAAACCCAATAGTTACTCCAACAGCTGCAGGTATCTGAGAGGTTCCGACGAGGTCTGCTGCAGCTAGCCCACTCATTGCCCTGGGCCAGACATCTGGGACGAGAGAAGACTTTACACAGAATGGCCCTTAGATTCTTTTGGCCTGGCATTCACAAGAAGGTGAGTGATTTTTGTGCTTCGTGTCCGGAATGCCAATGTGCTGGCCCTAAATGAATCCCCAAGGGCACCCCTAATCCGGCTCCCAGGGGTAGGAGTACCTTTTGAGAGGATCAGTATGGGCCTGCTGGGACCTCTGGAGAAAAGTGGGTCAGGGTTCCACCACATATTGGTAGTGGTAGACTTTGTGACTTTTGACCGCAACAGCATGGCTTTGGGGTAAACTACCACACCATAGCAATGGAACTTCTGAAAATATTTGCCTCGGTCATGGTATTGAGGGAGATACTAACATACCAGGGAATCAACTTTTCATTGCAATAAATGGCGGATTTGTGCAGGCTGTTGAACATTCATTCCCTGAAGATCTCTGTCTACCACCCACAAACTGATGGTTTAGTAGAAAGGTTTAACAGGACTTTGAAATCCGTTCTCCTTAAGTTCATCGATGATGACCTGTGAGACCGGGACAAACTGCTACCTGCGTTGTAGTTCGTGGAAGGTGCCCCAAGTATCTACAGGATTTTCTCCATTTGAACTGCTATATGGGAGGCAACTCAGAGGGATCCTGGACCTCCTCTGAGAGCCCTCGGAGGAGTTGTCGTCTCAGATCAGAGGGTCGGTCCTGTAGATATTACAGAAGGCTGAGGATTGGCTCACAAAAACTTGATAAGAGTCCATCAGACTGAGGAGCAATGATACAACTGAAGGACCCATCTCTGGCCCTCAGAACCTGGCAACTGAGTACTATTGTTGCTCTCCAAGTCCAAGCTGTGGGCCAAATGGCAGGGAACATTTGAGGTGACCCAAAGAGTTGGGCCGGTAGACTATGAAGTTCTCTTACCCGGGTGATGACAAAGCACTCGAGTCTACCATGTCAACCTCTTAGTGGCCTGAAAGGCCCAAGAGGGCTTATTGATCATCCCCCTACCCCTCCAAACCAGAATTGGGGCCAATACTGTTGACCCCTCTCCCCCCGAGTCAACAACAATATCCATCAGACGGGAGCTTAGTGGAGAGCAACAGCAGCAGCTGCAACACTTAGTCTAGTCCTCCCCAGCTGTTCTATTGTCTCACCCTGGATGGACGCATCTGACCCACCACCACATAGTTCTAACATCAAGCTTGCATCCTATAGAATGTTTTCTTACTAACGTGACTTATTTGAACATTTTGTTTACATAGAGTTGAGGAGCAGCAGATGGGAGAAATGAAAGATTAAGACTATGTTGCCATTTTCTATGCAAGCTGGACATCTGGTTAGCTGAAAAAACTTTTTTCATCTTTGAATGATGGTCCCTGCATGTATTCCAAGTGTGGGTGTGCGCATGTGCACCAGGTGTCTGAGCTGGAAGGTTTTCTTAGCAGTGTTCATAGAACCGCCCATGTGTCGTGCATCCCCTTGTGCTGGCAGCTGAGGGTATGATAGGTTGTGCAGCTTGATGGGTCTCTAGCTCTCACTTATCACAGCATGGCCTGAGTTGGAACCTCACAGGAGTATTGGAACCTGTATAGAAGTGGAAGGGTTCCCGGCGCCAGAACTGTGGCCCTGCCCCTGCTCTTCCCCCCAGGGCCCTGCTGCCCTGTGCCTCCTCTTCCCCCTGAGGCCCTGTCCAGGCTTGAAGATGGAGCCAGCTGTGGTGGTGGGACCCTATCCCCCCTTCCTGCCACAGAGCTGGTTTGAGCCTATCCTCCCCCCAACAGGGCTGGCCTGAGCCTCACTGTCCCTTTTTGGCAAAACTGGGCATTTGTCTCATTTGCTTTTGCCAATTAATGATCACTGGGTCACTAGATAGAGACTCATCTTCTGAGTTGGAGAATAGATCGTACTCCTGTCATCCAAGGAGTTGCTCCCACCACTCTCCCAGAGACTCCTACTCGATCTAGGCACAGGGGTGCCATTGAGTGCTTGGCGTAAAGGTCATTGGGGACCTATGCCAATGGAGTGGCCCTGTGGGAACACATGGGGTTTCCCCCCAATTTTGGGGTCTTAAAGACACTCCGGTGCAGTAGCCTCCAAAAGAAGAGGACCACTACCCCATTGGCCAGGACGTGATCCAAACTCCAGTACTAAACCCGGTGCCAAATTTCAAGAACCAATCCTGCCAACTGAGAAAGGCTATTCACCCTTATCATGGTCCAAAGGATAGAGTTCAGTGGTGTGGTACTTGATTCTGTCAAACTGGTTCTGCTCAATTACATCCGTAATAAGGTCCCTGCAAGCGCATCTGATCATAACTATACAAGAGTCCAAGTCTCCTGGTCACATGGCATCATGCACATATGTAGTGCAACATGCAAGGCTGTGTCTCAGACCTCTCCAAACCTAGGTAGCCATGGTATACTCCCTCACCTGGATTCAGTGCTCATGGTTCCAGCCCAGGTCTTCAGCTCACTGACATGGTGTCTGGACAGTCACAGGAATGTGCGGGGATACGCTTCTCAAGACCGCAGTTATCCTTGTCCTTAGTATCCGGCCTATCAGCCCTCAGCTGGGGTCCCGGATACTAAGGACAAGGACAGCTAAGGCCACATGCAAATAGGGAAGAGCAGTGTCTTCACTTATTGAATGTTAAACAAGCCCTAGTATCTACATAGAAAGCCCTAGACTATTCCATAAATCCACCCAACTGTTCATAGCTGACAGGATGAAGGGTCTCCCTGTGTCTGCTCAGAGAATTTTGTCCTGGATTACATCATGCATTTGCACATGTTATGATCAGGTTGGTGTTCCGCCACCAGTTAACCTGACTGCTCATTCCATGAGGTCGCAAGCACCATCAGTGGCATTCCTAGCACAGATCCCTATTCAGGACATTTGCAAAGCAGCAACTTGGTCTTCAGTACACACATTCTCTTCTCACTATGCCATCACTCAACAGTCAGGGACGATGCCAAATTTGGTCGAGCTGTTTTACAGTCAGCATGTTCATGAGTTCCAATCCCACCACCTATGCAACTTCTTGGGAGTCACCTACAGTGGAATGCGCATGTGCAATCACTCGAAGAAGAAGAAACAGTTACTAACCTTCCGTAACTGTTTTCTTTGAGATGTGTTGCACATCTCCATTCTATGACCTGCCCTCTTACTCCTCTACATCAGAGTTGGACAGAAAGAAGGAAATAAGGATTGTGGGGTCAGCAGGATGCTTTACACTGGTGCTATGAGTGCATGGCACAAGAGGGTGTTTGAGCTGCCCCAATGGGTACTGCTAATGGAAAAATGTCCAGCGACAGTGCTTGGGGCATGCATACATCTACAGTGGAATAGATTTGTGCAACACATCTTGAAGGATAACAGTTTCAGGTTAATGTCCATTTTTTTTTAACCTGTTGAGACTCAAACCTCCTCCCATGGTGTTCCATGTTTTGGGGGGCCATCTTGCCCTATTTGCCCACAATTTGGGCAAGATCACCATGGACTGTTGGGTACTGGAGATCATCCACCATGAATACGCCTTAGAATTTCTCTTGCCCACATCAGCCCTTCCTCTCACCTGCCCCAGTGGCTCCTTCCCAGCAATGCATTCTCCAGCAAGAAGCAGACTTCCTTCTCGTGAAGGGAGCCATAGAGCAAATACCACCTCCCTACCTGGGATGAGGCTTCTGTTCTCCATACTTCCTCATCCCAAAGGGCAGAAACACTGCCTTATTCTTGACCTTTGACTACTGAACATCTTTATCAGGAAATCCAAATTCTGCATGGTGATGCTGGCATAGTTTATCCCCTCTTTCCCTCAGGGGACCTGGTTCGTGGCTCTCGACATGAAGGATGCCTACGTCCATATTGACATTCATCCAGTCCACTGGAAATTTCTCTGTTTCCATGTAGGACACCACCATTACCAACTCTGGATCATCCCTTTCTGCATAGCAGCAGCTCACGGGGTCTTCGCAAAGGTCCTCACTGTTGTCGTGGCACAGATACACTGCCTCTGTTACTGGTGTACCCCTACCGGGATGACTGGCTCCTTGTTGTGCTATCATGACAAGAACTTATCACTGCCATCCTAGCCCTTCATGCAGTCCTGATGTTTTTAGGTATTTACATCAACAAGGAGAAGTTGGTGCTCATATCTACATAGATGATCAACTTTATTCGGGCACAGCTTGACTCCATCACAGCATGAGCCTGCCTTCTGGCAGACCACTTTGCAATGCTGAGGGCCATGATTACAGACCTACGCCACAATCCATGCATCATGGTTCGCTGTTCTCTCCCTCCTTGGACATACGTCAGCCTGTACCTCCATGACACCGTGTGCACATCTGCACTTGCGTTGCTTCCAAATGTGGCTCCTCTCCATCTACAGTCCCAGCAGGGACTGCTTGGAGGCCAGACTCATTGTGCCGCAGTGCTGGCCTCCCTTGCCTGGTAGACCAACCCCTCCAAGGTCATGGTCGGTACCTCCTTCACCCTTCTACCCCTCATGCCATCACCACCAAAGATGCCTCCTTTGCGAGTTAGGGGCACACCTGGACCATCACGCAGCCCAGGGTGTCTGGATGCCTCAAGAGGTCAGGATTCATATAAACATGCTAGAACTGAGGGCAGTCCTTTTGATTTGCCAGGCATTTCTTCCTCTCCTCCGCTTATGCCATGTTCAATTCCTCTCCGACAACATTGCAGCAGTTGTGTACATCAAAAAGCAGGGTGGCACCAAGTCTCTCTCCCTCTGCTCCGAGTCCATCCACCTGTGGAACTGGTGCATCAAACACCACATAACACTTCAAGCCACCTATCTCTCGGGCACTCAAAATTCCCTGGCCGACACGCTCAGCAGGACTCTCTACCTTAATGATGACTGGGAGCTACATGATGGCGTATTCCAATATCTCTTCCACCAATGGGGCATCCTGTGCTGGGATCTCTTTGCCACTCACAAGAACTGCAAGCTGCCCCTTTATTATTCCAGGGAAGCCTTAGGGAAAGACTTGCAGGGTGATACACTTCTCCTCCCCTGGTCAGATGACCTCAGCTACGCTTTTCCCCCCATTCCTCTCCTTCTGCAAGTACTACACAAGGTCCACCAGGACTGAGCTTCCATAATATCCATATCCCTGTTCTGGCCCCATCAATTTTTGTTTAGAGACCGCTCCACCCGCAGACCACTCTGCCTTTGTCTGCTGCCAGATCTACTCTCACAAATCGGAGGACAATCCACCATCCCAATCTGGGCCCTTTTCATTTCACAATCTGGTATTTGGATGGGGGTGCTCCACCCTGGTTTGGCAGGAGAGTATTCACCAGAGCATGCTACCAAGCTAAATGGAAACACTTCACCTCATGGGCAACCTACATCACCACTGAGTGCAATATCCATACCTCTTATCATTGACTACCTTCTCAATCTCAAAACGTGAGGCCTTGCCCTTGGCACTATACAGGTCCACCTCCCAGTAGATGGCACCTCTGTGTTTACACACTCTACCACTGTCCGTTGCATGAAGGGTCTCCTCAATACTTTCCAGCCAGTATTCAAGCCCACTCCCCCGTGGGACCTTAATCCTGTTCTCTCTGCCCTCACAAAGCCTCCCTTTGAACTGCTGGCAACATGCTCCATCTCTCCATGAAGGTGATGTTCTTGGTTGCCATCATCTCAGCTTGACAGATGGCCATGATGACTGACCCCCCTCCCGCCCTTACACAGTGTTCCACAAGGATAAAGTTTCCTTATGCCTACACCCTAAATTCCTCCAAAAGTAGTGTTGGAGTTCCACCTCAATCAGTCCATCCACCTACCTGTTTTCTGTCCCAAACGACACATCTCCCATGCAGACCGAGTCCTGCATTCCCTCAATGTCTGCCGCACACTAGCATTCTGTCTATGCAGGACTCACTCCTTCCGCACATTGCTGAAACGGTTTCTGGCTACTGCTGATCACTCCAAGGGCCAACCCTTCTCTTCCCAACGAATCTCTAAAGGGGTCCCCAGGTGCATCCGCAAATACTACACACAATCCAATGTGCAGCCACCAGACAGAGTCACTCTCTACAAGCAGCCACATCGGCCTGCCTCGTGGATGTCTCCTGGCAAGCTCTCTGTTGCGCAGCAACATGGCACTCCAGCCACACAGTCACATCCCACTATGCCATCACCCAAGCAGTGGCTGCGGAAGTACACCATGCCGTACGGCAGATGGCACTTCCTACCTCATTCTCGCACCCTGCTCCATACTGATCACTGCTTGCTGTTCACCCACTTTTGGAACACATATGTAGGGCCCATCACTCAAAGAAGAAGTGGTTACTTACCTGTAACTCAGGGTTCTTTGAGATGTGTGGTCCCTATTTGTATTCCAATACCCGCTCTCCATCACTTCTACTGCAGACTGGACTACTCAGTGGTAAGAGGGACACAGAGGTGTCGACCCACACGACCTATTATAGCCTGAGCACGATGGGATGCACAATGCATGTGTGGTTCAGCGAACACTAAGAAAACCTTCTGGCTCAGGTATGAAGCACATATGCGCATCCCCCATGTTTGGAATACAAATAGGGACCACACATCTCAAAAGTACCTCCTCTTCCTGGTACTGGCCTCCAAGTCAACTGGTCCAAGATCTTTGGATACTTAATAGCTAAATAGCAAATGACATCCAAGCCAAATCTCCAGCTTTAGCCATGCAACATGAAGCAGTTGTTACTATGGTAAACCACTCTAGTGTTACTTCTGACATGGCTACTGTGAGGCTTCTGGTAACATGGGAGTTAGGAACTCTGACTGAACTTCACTGATTTCCTCTTTTCTACTTATTAGCTTGGGAATTGTTATAAGACATCAGGCTTGTTTAAATATAGTCACTAAATGCAGAGCTTGTAAGACAATTTTCATCAACATTTTGGGTGGGGCAACATTCTGCTGGGCACTAACTCAGAGTTTTGAGGCACCCAAGTCAATTCCAAAATCCTTTATCCACAAGTGGCAGAATGCGCAATTACTACAGAGGGAACACAACATGCCTACTCCTAGGGATCGTATCCTGCCTTCCTGTTCCAGAAGAAGGTAACTAGTCATGGGGGGTTGGACAGGCATGTGTGAGATGGGGAGAGAGAGGGAAGATGCCAGGAGAACATTTATATGTGCAATGGAATTTGCTGTTTCTCAGATTTGTACTAGAAAAACAGTTGAATACAGTGTAAATGTAGATTATAGACTTTTAAAGAGTAAGGTTTTTTCCACTGAGTATTTAAAATTGTTTTGGTCATTGATGCTATCAGATTTTTTATCTGTTCATTGGAAAGGTGAACTTATCCCTAAAAGGCAGTTTGGGAGATCCAGTTGCTCCTGAACCTTCATAATCTTTCCAGTGCTCTCTAAATTGCACTGTGTTTTTCTGACCAGCTTTGTAAATTTCAGATTTGGTTTTTTCTTGTTTGATTGTTAACAGTAAAAATAAACAGTGTCAAAATCAAACTGGTCCCCGTTTCTTTTTTTAAGTTACAATACTCTTTAAATGAAGCATGTTTGCAGTGGAGAATTAAGTGAACCAGTGCCCAAAGCCTCCGCTCGCCTACTCAACTGCCAAAACCCACTGGCTTGCATCTCCTATTTCTCCCTCCCCCAGAACACTTCTGTAATCAATGCAAGCACCTTAAAATGGAAAATTTAAGGTCAGTAAGATAGAAATTTAAACCTCTGCCCATTGCTGAATGCACCTGCCACTGGCTTTCCAGGGTGCTGCCATGTTCAGCAAGAGCAGGTTAGAACACAGAAGGGCATAGCCCTTCATATAGCCAAATAGCTTAGTTCAAGAATAGGGTGAGTTATACATTTAACTTCTGTCACATTCTCTTCTTCCACACTCTCTTGGGCAACAGGACTTTATTCTTCTCGGATACACATGTAGCTGTAGAAGCCTGCAGAGTCCAAATCCCCATTGTTAGAGGAGGTGTGGGCCACGGATGGCATTTGCTATGACAAGGCTACTCCAGCCAAACCTCTGAAGTAGTGAAACAGCTGCTCAGGCTGTGTAAGTTTAGGAGATAGCAGTTGCTATTCCAAGGTATGTATGAGGAGAAATACAGCTATGGAGATGAGCCGGTTGGTGGTTTTGCCTGTCCCCTTTGGGGCACTGTTTCTAGAGCATATATTTAAGTTTACATAGCAGGACAGGGTGCAGAACAGTCCATTAGCCATTTCTGCAACAAATCTGGAAAATGAGACATTAGCAACCTCAGCATACTACTTTACCCTACAAGTGACACATGTAACCAAAAAGAAAAATTTTTTTTTCAGGCCACCTGTTAACAAGTTGAGTTTTTGTAATTGATGCTTTAGCAAAGGCAAGACTACACTATACACCTAATTACATCTGGCAGGCATTTTGGTATAGTCACCTCACTGATTGCATAGTCCATGCTGGACTTGCTTTCACAAACATGAAAATATCAGCCCAAGACAGATTTACCTTCCTAAGGAAAACACACAGGTGAGTACTATGAGGCAAGTATTTACATAACATCCTTTTGTGCTGGGGCAGTCTTCCATTCTGAGCTGGTGGATCAGGTTCAGTTCAGTAAGAAACATGACCTCACCACAAGTATCTAGCTGATGAACTAGATAATTCACTATAGCTAGAAATAGCACCCTTGCTAGGCCCACCCTGCACAAGACATGTCCAGACACATTTATTGGCAAACTAAAAAGCATCTTTACTGAAAAAGATTTGCATTGTGTGGACTCAGTATCTTATCCCTTCTGTTCATTGTAGCCCTGCAAAGTTTCCATAGCTATAGGACAGTATGCTGACTTTTATTCTGGTTCATATATTATTAGAAATAAGTTCCAACAGTAAGACCAAATTCTACCTTCAGTTACATCTGTATAGACTCATCGAAGAGAATGGGAACTGAGTGTACAAATATAATTAAAAGTAGGATTTGGCCTATAGGAGGAGAGGTTACTTACCCATCCAGTAGTTGGATTTCAAAATACGTTGTCTGTATGGATGTTCACTGTGGCTGTGCCTTCTTGGAGATTTAGTTAGTAGCATCCACATGTCCATGCCAGACAGTATATTGGAAGGGGGGGGACCCATCATCACTCCATTTCCTTCTCAACCACGCAGGCCAAACAGAGGAGGACTCAGAAGCAGAGGGGAAAGGAAGGCAGGTAATGGAGCACCCCAATTATGGAGGTGGATGTTGAGACATTCAGCAGAATTTGGAGAACATCTGCATGAGAGGCTGTATCTGCTCCTGAAGCATGAAGGATAGCATAATGCTAGGAAAAGATATGCAGATGATGAGGTGATAGCTTTGCAAATGTCTGCAATTGGTATGTTCTTAAGTAGGGCTAGAAAGGTGGATTATACCCTCTTGGGATGGGCTATCAGAAGCTTTGTAACATGTTAAGATGCATCCTGATAGAAAATCTATGTGGAAATCAAAGCTCAATTCATTCTTCCTGCAAAGGAGACAGACTCTAGGGGAGGATCTAAAGGGTTTAGTCCTATCAAGATAGAAGGCACATCCACAGTATGGAAACTGGCTTATTTCCTTCACATATGGGTTTGGGGTAAAGACCTGGTAATCCAATGTTTTCGTTGATGTGGAAGTTAGATGAGACTTTAGGTAGGAGTGATAGGCTGTCTGCCCCACACTGGCAGAGAAGGAGTTAATAGAGCGCTGTAGATGCTGTGTGGGAAGCAGCCAATAGGAAAGGGGTTGTGAGGAAGAGCCAATCGGGGCCCAGCAGGCCTACATAAAAAACCATAGGGCAGAGCAGGGCCTGTTCCTGCTGGGAGTCCAGGGAGTAAGGACTGCAACAAAAGAGCGTAAGAATGGCCATACTGGGTCAGACCAAAGGTCCATCTAGCCCAGGTGGCCAATGCCAGATGCCCCAGAGGGAATGAACAGAACACGTAATCATCAAGTGATCCATCCTGTCACTCGTCCCCAGCTTCAGGGGTCCCTAGCCTCAGTTTGCCAGGAGGGCTGAGAGAACTGTAAGCACTTTGGAAAGTGCAGTGGCTGGTTCCTGCAACTGAGCAGCTGAGTGCCCTGAGAAGGGCAAAGAAGGTCCTGGGGCCATGGGGAACTGGCCCAGGGAAATAGAGCAGCATTGACCAAGGTTACAGAGGAGCAGCAGGAGGCAGCAATTTAGAGGGTCCCTGGGTTGGGGCATGGAGTAGTGGGCAGTCCTAGGTCCCCCCCCTTGCCACTGGGGAAGTGGTTAGACTGTTGGACAGATTCCCCCGGAAGGGGGAACACAGATGGCGACCTACCTGGATGGTAGAGTCGAGAAGCGGATGCTGCAGTTTTGGGAGCTGAGAGAAGAGCCATAGGTGAGAGCAGAGACTAAGTGATGGTGTGCAGACCGTGGATGTGGGCATTGGCCTCGAGCTAATCCCCAGCATGACCACGAGGAGGCACCAGTCTGTCAATGAGGACTATACCCTGTGACAGTAGGAAGGAAGGATGGAGATGTAGAATCACTTTGTCATGGTAGAATAATGTGTATGGTGGATCAGCCATAACTGCTCCCAATTCCCATGTTCCTGGCTGAAGTGATAGCATTCAAAACCCCATTTCTTGTAGCCAAGTGTCAGAGAACAATAACCCATGGTTTCAAGGAGAGATTTCCTCAAGGCATTGAGAACTTAAGTTAAGCTCACATGGTCGAGTGGGCTCCCTTACATGAGGAAAAAGGTTGGATAAGCTCTTGGTTAATCTTACAGTGGTGTGATGCAGAAATACTGAAAAAACCTCTTCAACTGGTAGATGAAAGGCTGTAATGGCAGCAAGGTGGATTTTATGTTTAATGACAAATGCAGGTTTTAAGTTCAACAGCCGGTCAAGAAAATAAGAAAGGTGAGACTCAGAAGGAGATTGATTTCTGGAAATGATTCCTCTTTTGCAGGTAAGTTTTTCTTGTGGTAACAATAGAACAATTCCTGTTCTACACCCAAGAGCCATGGCTTTAAAGGATAGGGAGGAAAGATGGGTGGGCTAAGGTGCCTGATTCTTGGGTCAGCAGGTCTACCACCAAAGGAAGGCAAAGGCATGGATTCAGAGACAGGCAAATCGTAGACTTTAAGGTCAGAAGGGACCATCCTGATATAGTCTGATGATCTGCACATTGCAGAAATGATATCTGGAAACCATACCTGCCTTAGCCAGGTTGATGCTATGAGGATAATTACTGCTTTCTCCTGTTCCAGTTTGTTCAGGACCCAGCATAGCAACAGTGTTAGAAGATAAATATTAGTAGAGCTCGAGACCAGGTTTGGGGAAGGTATCAAAAAAAAAAAAAGTTATGCCTGAGACTTTCCCTCAAAGAAAACATCAGCATTTCATGTTGAGTAGCACCGTAAAGAGGTGTATCTTTTGGGGAGCTCCAGGTGAAAGAGCTCCTGAAAGGTAGGATTGCTTAGCTCCCACTCATGATCCTCACTGAAAAATCTGCTCAGGTGGTCTGGAGACCTGGTATGTACATTGCTGAGATGCTGATTTGGTGGGTTATGCTGTAATTCCCAACTTTTATTACCTCTGAACATAAAGATTGGGATCTTGTTTCTCCTTGCTGTCCATCATGCCCCTTATTGAGTGGTCCTTGATCTTGGGTAGGAAATGAACACGTGTACCAAACTGCCCTGACCTCAAGGAGTTTGCTGTGAAGTGACAAGAGCACAAGTGGACTTGCCAGTAGCTAAGTCATAAGCACATAAGAATGGCCATGTTGAGTGTGACCAATGGTCCATCTAGCCCAGTATCCTGTCTTCCAACAGTGGCTAATACCAGATGCTTCAAAGAGAATGAACAGAATATGGCAATCATCAAGTGATCCATTCCTTGTCATCTAGTCCCAGCATCTGGCAGTCAAAGCCTAGGACACCCAAAGCATGGGATCATATCCCTGACAATCTTGGGTAATAGCCATTGATGGACCTGTCCTCAATGAATTTACATAATTCTTTTTTGAACCCAGTGTGGCAGAGCTCTGACCTTGCTCCTGTGGGTCCTGCGCTTCTAGGTGGTTTATGCTAGCCTCAGTGGCTCACTGTGACCCCTCCACATAGCCCTTCTCTCTCTAGGGCCAGGGTGACAGTCTACTCAGCCCTTTTCATCATAGGCCTGCAAGGAGGTAGGTGAGAGAACTCCCCCAGTCTCTGTTCAGCCTCCTGTCCTGACAGGGACCTGACTTCCCCTTCCAGGAGATGTTCCTGTAGTGGTGGGTTGGGGGGAACCCAGGCCCGCCCTCTACTCCAGGTTCCAGCCCAGGGACCCTAATGGTAACAGTTGTTGGCAGCCAACCTTTCACTGCCAGAGTTGCTACATTTCCCTGGGCCACTTCCCCACAGCTCTCCTGCTTCTTCCTTCTTCACCCTTACCTTAGGGCTCCTTTAATGATGGTTTGAGGGTGTCTTCAGTAACCAGCCCTTCAGCCGCACTTCCTCTCCTCTGGCTCCCTGACTGGAGTGAGCCCTTTTTATAGTATCAGCAGGGCCTTAGAGTCAGGTGGTCACATTAACTGAATGGCCTCACCTGACTCTTTACAGGTTAGAGTCAGGTGTTCTCATTAGCCTGGAGCAGCCCCTGCTCTGGTCAGTCAGGGAACAGAAAACTGTTAATCCAGTGGCCAGTGTATCTGCCTTCTGCTATACCCAGCTGGCCTGGGTCTATCACACCAGTTATACTTTTGGCCTTCAACAAGTTCCACAGTTTGGGTGTTGTGTGAAGTACCACCTTTTGTTTGTTTTAAACCTTCTGCCTATTAATTTCATTGGGTGACCTCTGGGGCTTGAGTTACGTGAAGGAGTAAACAACACTTTATTTACTTTCTCCATCTCTATCATATCCTACCTTGGTTGTCTCTTTTTCAAGATGAATAGTCCCAGTCTCTTTAATCTCTCCTCATGTGGAAGCTGTGCCATATCAATCAATTTTTTGCCCTTTCCTGTACCTTTTCCATTTGTAATATTTTTTGATCTCAGGGGATCAGAACTGCACATGGTATTAAAGGTGTGGGCATACCATGGATCTATATAATGTCATGATATTTTCCTCTTATTTTCTATCCCTTTCCTAGCATTCTGTTTGCTTTTTTGATTGCCACTGGAGAGTGAGCAGATGTTTCCAGAGAACTATCCACAATGACTGCAAGATCTTTGAGTGGTAACTCTAATTTATACCCCATCATTGTGTATGTATAGTTGGGATGTTTTCCCGTGAGCATTACTTTGCATTGGTCAACATTGAATTTCATCTGCTTTTTTTTTTTTTCTTCAATCACCACGTATTGTGATTCCTTTGCAACTCTTCACAGTTCGGTTTGGACTTACAAAATCACTCAAGATAGTTATCATCTGCCACTTTGCTATCTCACTGTTTACTCCTTTTTCCAGATCATTCATGAATAATTTTGAATAGCATTGGTCCAAATACGGATCCCAGGACTCTGCTATTTGCTCTCTTGCCTTGATAAGATATGCACAGTATCTACTAATGAATGGTGGGGTTCCTGTATCTTCTCTAGGAGGATCTGTAAAGTCTTAACCACTCTTCCTTAGTTCTTGAAAGACTAAAATCAACTGCATAGTAGGAGAGAATTCATTAGAAAGGGGTGCCTCTTCCTCTGCCTTTAGCTCCTGTTCTACAGAAGCATCTTCCTGGAGAAAAGGGTCCTGCGGTACTCACTGTTCCACTTGATGAGTCCTCTATAGAATTAGTCACCAGGCCACCTCTTCCTGTAGCCCCCATTGGCCTGGAACGGCAAACCACAGCCAGTGGGAGCTGCGATTGGCCAAACCTGCGGACACTGCAGGTAAACAAACCGTCCTGGCCGGCCAGCAGCTTTCCTGATGGGCTGCCTGCCAAAGGTTGCCGATCCCTGATGTAATGTCTGACAGCTAAGCTGCAAGTGGTTAAGAAGGAACTGGAGCAGCAGTATATCTGCCTTACCCCATATACACTCTGTCTGAGGCTGTATAGCGAGCAGGCATGGATCAATAAACACTGCTGATGAAAAAAAATCTCCAATCAAGAGTGCACGTCCCTATGGGTTCTCCACATTAGGTGTGCACACAGCCAAAAACTCAAAGAACCTCGATTACTGGCAGTGAAAGACGACCAGAATGACAGATTCTCTATGTAAAACTGGCCATTTACAAAAATAAAAAAGCCACTGCTGTGAGGTCTAACATAGGAACCTCATACTACTATACTTTGCCACTTCTCAGACTAGAGCTGCACTTTAAGTGTAGGAATAGCAGCTCATGAGGAGAACTAGGCCATTAGAAGCATGCCTACGTTTACAAATGCTTTTACAAGTTGGCTTCTATATAAAGGGAGCCAGGTTGAGGGTTAGGGTTTCAAAGTTGTATCTGAGCATGCACTGTGAAGTCAGCTTACTCACCGCAATGCAAATCACCCTCCATGGTATTCAGGGAGCCATGACGAAGCTTGAAATGAAGTCTGCTGAGAAATTTGGCTTCAGGGTCTGACTTAGTTGGTGACTACAAGGTGTTACAAGACTGCAGAAGTTAGGCCTGGTCTACACTACGCGTTTAAATCAGTTTTAGGAGCATTAAACCGATTTAACGCCACACCCGTCCACACTAAGAGGCCCTTTATATCGATATAAAGGGCTCTTTAAATTGATTTCTGTACTCCTCCCTAATGAGAGGAGTAGCGCTAATATCGGTATTACCATATCGGATTAGGGTTAGTGTGGCCGCAAATCGATGGTATTGGCCTCCAGGCAGTATCCCACAGTGCACCACTGACCGCTCTGGACAGGAATCTGAACTTGGATGCAGTGGCCAGGTAGACAGGAAAAGCCCCGTGAACTTTTGAATATCATTTCCTGTTTGCCCAGCGTGGAGCTCTGATCAGCACGGGTGGCGATGCAGTCCGAAATCAAAATCCAAAAAGAGCTCCAGCATGGACCGTACGGATGTGATCGCTATATGGGCAGGCAAATCTGTTCTATCAGCTCTGTTACAGAAGATGAAAGTCCAAAGCATTTTTAAAAAATCTCCAGACAGACGCCATAGCAGGGACTCAGCACGCTGCTGCATGACAAGCGTAACGGAAAGCCAAAGAATCAAATAGACACTCATGGAGGGAGGGGGGGACTGAGGACTCAAGGTATCCCACAGTTCCTGCAGTCTCCGAAAAGCATTTGCATTCTTGGCTGAGCTCCCAATGCCTGTAGGGTCAAACACACTGTCCGCGGTGGTTCAGGGCATAGCTCGTCAATGTACCCCCACCCCCGGAAGGGGAAGGGAAAAAAATCATCTCTTTTAAATGTCACCCTATGTGTACTGAATGCTGCTGGTAGACGCGATGCTGCGGCACTGAACTGTAGCATCCTCGCCCCCCCTCCTTGGTGGGTGATGGGGCACTATGGCAGATATCTGTCATCATCATCAGCCTTGTGGCAGATGGTGTAGTGCAATATGACTGGTATCCATCCTCGTCATCATCCCATAAGTACTCCTGACTGGCCTCCCGGTCATTCCCAGTAGACAGTACAGAACTGCTGGTAACAGTCTTCATCATAGCAACTGGGGGCTGAGCTCCATCAGCCCCCGCCCTTCATGTGTAAAGAAAAGATTCTGTACTGCCTGGACTATCATAGCAGCTGGAGGCTGCCCTTCCCCTCATTTTATTTCACTAACAAGTCACTGTTTCTTATTCCTGCATTCTTTATTACTTCAGCACACAAACGGGGGGACACTGCAACAGTAGCCCAGGAAGGCTGGGGGAGGAGGGAAGCAACAAGTGGGGTTGTTGCAGGAGCACCCCCTGTGAATGGCATGCAGCTCATCATTCCTGCGGGATCTGACACGGAGTGGGTGTGCTCTCTGGTTCTCTGATACACTGGATCTCTAGTACACTTGCCCGGTATTATAGGCAGGACTGATTCTATTTTTAGATACCCTAAAGGAGGAATTGACTCGGGGAGTCATTCCCATTTTTGTCTTTTGCGCCCCCGGCTGATCTCAGCCAGGGGCATCTATGACAGCAGCAGAAGATATAGTGCAATACGACTGGTAACGATCACCTCATTGCCAATTTACAATGGCATGGTAGACGGTACAGAACGGCTGCTAACCATCTCTGCTGTCATGCAAAAGCAAATGAATGCTGCTGTGTAGCACTGCTGAATCGCCTCTGTCCGCGGCATCCAGTACACTGACAGTGACAAAAGGCAAAACAGGCTCCATGGTTGCCACGCTATGGCGTCTGCCAGGGAAATCCAGGGAAAAAGGGCGCGAAATGATTGTCTGCCGTTGCTTTCCCGAAGGAGTGACTGACGACATTTACCCAGAATCACCCGCAACAATGATTTTTGCCCCATCAGGCACTGGGCTCTCAACCCAGAATTCCAAGGGGCGGGGGAGACTGCGGGAACTATGGGATAGCTACGGAATAGCTACCCACAGTGCAACGCTCCAGAAATCGACGCTAGCCTCGGACTGTGGACGCACACCACCGAATTAATGTGCTTAGTGTGGCCGCGTGCACTCGATTTTATACAATCTGTTTTACTAAACCGGTTTATGTAAATTCGGAATAATCCCGTAGTGTAGACGTACGTGAATTTATGTGAACTTCCACTAGACAAAATGCAAAAGCTTGTAGACTGGGTTCTATTTATAATCCTGATTAAGTGATTAGAATGCTGCTTGCCTTTTCTCTTATTACACGCTGGTACTGGAAATCAACACTGGTGCTCATGTTACAAAAAGGGTATTCTTTCATTATGTGACACTGAGATATAACTTGGGCTACCAAGTATCTTAGATCATCACACAATATCCTGCTTGTTTTGTACAGCAACCTTCCTGCAGTTTAGAAACATATTGCCTTCCTCAAGCAGTGGAAAACTCCTACGGATTTTTTCAGATTTTAGTTCTGAATAAGTATGCCGAACTGATCCAAGCTTACCATTTAAAGAAACGTGTACACACATGGATAACCTGTGGTATTTTTAAAAAGGCATCTTGAAATTAAAGACATTTGCTGTCTGTAACAGGTGAGTACAAGTAGATTACATGTATGAAAATCTTTATTTGAAAATACAAACATGATCCTTTAAACATTTTAAACAGATTTACACCGCAAACAAAAATAATTTACATCTTTTTGTACATTTTACATGAAAATCTGTTTAGCAGTAAAGTATTGCTGAAAACGTTCCATACCTAAATTCTCACTTAGATTTGTACATTTCAAGGCACCACAACCTTATGATTTAATTGAGTAACAAATGTCAACTTGTCTAGTAAGCAATCTCTTGCCATAGGTAGGCAGGTGAGGAGACAATTTCAAGCTGCTGTGACACTATTTGTTTGAATATTTATGGAATGTGTCAATAGCTAACCATTGAAAAGGAGGAACAAACAAAAACATTGAATGCCCACAGATTAGTGCACATCACAGATCAAGTAACATTTATACAAGGATTAAAAAAATTGGTTCCTTCTACATGGAGTAAAATACCCATTTCGGCGTCAAGTATGAACACTAAAACAGACTTTAGTATTTGAGAATGGACATCAATAAAGGACTTGAAGTTTAAAAGGGCAAAGAAAGTTGGGGCAAATAAAATGAGGGGATGGAAAGGAAAGAGGAGAAGCTTGTTTCAGGCATTAAATAGTTTACGTTGTGCACTAATATATTTGGCTTGTCCAATGAAACTACTCAAAAATACTGAGCCAAATCATTCACTCACAGCTACTCTCATTCTCTACCAATGATACAGTTACTAGATTTTTGCCATGAGAGCACAGGCATTCTCCTTATTTCCCATCCTAGCACAGGGACTTCGGTTCACAGATACAGGATGAAGGTGGTCAGTGCACTATGTATCAACTATAGAGAATTATATAGTCATCTCTTAAAACCAACAGATTACTTTAGAGAACTTAAATACGGTTACTCTTCCATTAAGGAATTATGCAACATCTATAAATAAATATTTTAATCTATTTTACAAACTATAAACTACTGAATAAATACAAAAAAGTTGTCATTCCATACAAATGCACTTCATTTTCTTTAAATGATAACCTAATGATTATTTTGTGGCACAAAGAACTAAGTTTACTTTCTCTCAAGACAAATCCACTGAATTTTTATACATGTGTAGCAGACCTGCTGCAGACTGTCCTTTTCCTTCTGCAAGTGTTGATCAGAATTACTCAAAGTCCTCTTCATAATCATAGTCATCCAAGTCTACATCAGCCAGATGGGATGGCATTTCAAAGAAAGGTCTTTTCTCCATCTGAAATTTTAGGACATTGGCCTTCTGATGGTCTACAGGATTCAGCTCTGCCTCATAACTAGGAAACAGACAAGGAATAAAAAGACAAATTAAAGAAGGGCCCAGAATCACAGGGAAGTGCGTAGACATCAGTGTACTAATGATGCACCTGCCTTAAGAGATTTACTTCTGACAAAATTTAAGCAGCACGTAAGTATAGGTAAACTTAGTTTGAATACAGCAACACAAGGAAGTTACCATACCAGTTGTATTGGCTAATTTACTCTCTAGCTCAAATGTTATGTGATTTTATACCCCTTTTCATAAAAATTACACCAGCCATAGTAGGAATTGAATCAATTAAAAGGACTAAAACTCTTAGTGTGCAAGTGGAGTACTTGTAGGTGAGCTAGAGACTGCCAAATGCACCACATACATGTACTTGACAAGAAACAAATTCCCTTCTTTAGAAAGGTAGAAATTAGATTTGGAAACGTATCAAAATATGAAGGATAGTGAGGCTACAATGTTATTAAAAGTGGGCCTAATGAAGAGGAAGCCACAGTAACCCAGTGGTAGAAAGCGAGTGGTAAATCAAACAAAGCAGATGCTAGAAAACAAAAGCCAACTTTTTTCATTAATGACAAATGGCTACTTGATAAATGCTAAAATGTATCCAGATCAAGAGAATGATTTCCATGATTTTGGCAGTATCCAGCAAGATCAATTTCCGCATTGTTGCTTTAACTGGGCATCCCACTCCAAAATTTAGAGAATTTTATGAAGTTTTCTGAATGACCTTCAGTTTCTAGCACCCAGGAAGCAGTGCATCTCATAACCAGTTTAAAAATACCTCATTTATTATGCCTCAGTCATTTTCTGAGCCAGGGTATCTTAGGTTCACATTTGTCATCCAAACTACCACTGAGTGCCATCATTCTGTACAGATGCTGTCTTTCTACAGAAAGTAGCACTTCTGAGCACTTAATAGACAGAGAAACTGTTCTCAGTGCCTCCTCAACAAGGAACAGCAAGGACAAGCTGGTATACAGAGACACTAAAGAGATTCAATCCCCACTGAAGTTAGTGGAAATCTTTCCACTGCTTTCAATGGGCTTTGGATCAGACTCTAAAGTGGCATTATGTGACAAATCACAAGATCATTCTTCTAGCAACTGACAGATCAAAGATTACCCCTCAACCTATACTGTTTATATACCAGGACTCCACTTGGCAACCCTAAAATAAAATGACAATATTAGAGCTAGTTAGAAAAAGTTAGGTGTAATCATTTTCCCCTCAGAGAATTCAGCTTCATCTAAAATGAAATACTGTGAAATTGTGTTGATTTCATTAAAGTGTCATACAGAAGAGAAAACAAAAAAAAGGTTTTCACATTGCCAAAACCTCCCATTTTGACATTTTTGGGACAAAACATTTCAATTTTTCCTTTCAATAGGACTTTGAATTTTAAATTTTGTACCACATTATAATGTCAAAATTGAAATGAAACATTTCAATCAACCCCAAATTAATTTTTATTTCATAATTTTTTTTCCCCCCACAGAGTTTAGAAATTCTAGGTTTCTTAATTGGAATGAAAGAAAATTTCAAAATCCTCCATGAAACAAAATTTCTGTTCTTCACACAACTCTAATAATTATAAATGTTAGCAGAGAGAGATTTCAAGGGCTAGATGGGATTTAGCGACACAACTATGTAAATGTGCCTGTGCTGGAGTGGGAGAGGATAAAGCTTCTACTTTAAACAAATTAAAAATGGAACACACCAGTCAGTTTTCCCTGACAAGCGTGTAAAAGCCTTAAAAACTTAAGTGTAATTTCTCAGATCCACTGATTCTCACTTAAATTAACTGTCTCACAGCAAATGGTGCCAAGACGACAGAATTCACTAACACCTTTTTACATTATGTCCATCTGGTTACAGAACACAGACTAGATCTGTGTGTAAAAATACTCATTTTAAAATATCACTGAACAACTTTAGTTGGGTATCTGAAGGACTGTGCAATTACACAGTCCAGACAGAAAGCTTTAATGGTACTGTTACTATTAACTTCTTTGCAGCCTATTCCAGGATGGGGCTGAAATCCACACTTGCTATTTGACTTACTACTGAACAGTACTTGTCACACGGACACTCTGAATAGGAGCACTGGCCCAGATTTTCACAAGTTTTACAAACACAACTTTGTGCCAGCAATTCTTGCATGGGGGACTGTCTGATCAGCAGAGCTCAGTCCCTCCAAAGAAGCATCCCTTCTCAAAGTTCTTGCTCACAAAATGTATTTGTCTGCTAGCCAGAGTTTGGAAATGCCAATGTGAAAAAGAAGAGGTGAAAAGATAGCCGCCTCCACTTCCCCCAATTCCTTTCCACCATATACTTTGTTGATCAGATAAAGTACAAAGAGCTCAGTTACCCTTCTCCTTCCCTTTGAACACCAGGCTAGTCAGAATCAGCCATGTGGGAGATATAACTTCCTAAGTGGGACAAGATAAAGCACTTTTGTTTTCAGTGGAACAAAAAGTGGAATCTAGAGAAAGACCAAAATCTGTCATTTTGATTCTGAAATACAAGGTAGAACTCCACTGGGAGCCCACAGCACGAAGGTAATTAAAGATGCCCTCCCCTACTGGATAGGCCATGGCTCCACCTGTCCTCCCTGGAGTGAATTTCCAGTAGGCCAGGCTGTCACAGTACAGTACACCAACAAGAGAATCTGGCCACAGAAAAATCCTAACTTTAATGCTGTTACCATTGTTTGTACTTAGGAGCCCAGCAGCCTGGACACACAAGTAGGTGACAGCATGGAAGCTGGCTAGGGAAGACAGAAGCAGAAGTCTTGTAGGAAGTGAACTGGGCTACAGGTCAGAAATGGACTTGTGAGAAGTCTTAAGAGCTGGAAAATTGATTATGACTGCAGTCATTTATACAGAGTGTGTTAAGCAGAGGTGAGATCAGATTTTTTTTCTTGAATTTCTAGGAGACTAGAGCAGGGGTCAGCAACCTTTCAGAAGTGGTGTGCCAAGTCTTCTTTTTTTCACTCTAATTTAAGGTTTCACGTGCCAGTAATACATTTTAATGTTTTTAGAAGATCTCTTTCTATTAGTCTAATATATAAATTATTGTTGTATGTAAAAATAAAGTTTTTAAAATGTTTAAGAAGCTTCTTTAAAATTAAATTAAAATGCAGAGCCCCCCGGACCGGTGGCCAGGACCTGGGCAGTGTGAGTGCCACTGAAAATCAGCTCGCGTGCTGCCTTCGGCACATGTGCCATAGGTTGCCTACCCCTGGAATAGACTTTTGTTTATTTATAGGCTTTTCTATGGCTCTCATCACTAGTATATTTGCCCCTGTCTCAGTGACAATCACTGCCCACACCCACACCCACACACTGTAAAGGATCAGTGCAATATGCTGGTGCCAGTGCTTTAAGTGTGGCCCTTCAACATTTTGTTTGGAGAGGCAGAACAGCTGTGTGATAGTCACTGCCACTATAAAAAAGTAAGAGATGGCACAATTAAAACACAACTGCATTAGTTTTTCAATATGTTGCCAAAAAAACCGCACACACATGATCACAAGATCTCACATCCAAGTTGTTTTGTGCATCCCAGATACTAGAAATTTTGGAATGGGGGCAGCTAGATGCTACCATGGTTACAGGGTCCCAGCTATGTCAATTTAATATAGAGGTGAGAGAATTAGAGACTGAATTCACTGCTAAGATAATATCTGAATGGGTCCACCATGTCTGTCAGGCTCTATCATGAGTTTCAGGTTCCTTCTAAGATTAGGTGAACAGGGACAGTGAATTTAGAAATAAGGATACCTAGTTAAGATTGAGCCTTTTTATACCTTAACCTTGATCACTAAAATCAATGTGGCAAAGTCCTGGATATTTATAAGCATGTAAGAAGAGCTCCACAGCTTGGTGTGTTAAATCAATGGAATGTCCACACTGTGTATGCAGAGTATTCAAATGTTTAGTACTTCGATTCATTCTTTGTAATCAGAATAAATGTTCATACATCAGAATATATTTGTCCCCATTTAAGATTCAGTTGATGGACGTTTTAAATTAAGAAGCTGTTTGAGTTCTAGGGCACAAAATACATCTGAAAAATGTCTGATACTAGACATTTTTTCATATTCAGATAATCCTAAAAAGCAGCCAAACAATCTCTCAAAATTTTCCCAAAATATTAATCACTGGCTGAGAACAAGCATGAGAAACTTCAGTCTAAAGGTTAAATTTTTCACTTATGTTATATGTGCCTGAAAACAAAGGTTTATAATGAAAGTGACTCTTCAGCCATAATTATGGGGTTCCTAACAGACACTATAATTTACAGTCTTCTATACCATTAATTCCTTCTTTTGGAGACCGAAATAAATTCTTCAAAAAAGCAAACATCCAGAATGTACTGTTTGCATTTATGCCACTGTGCACACACTGTGCAGTAAGGAAAGAGGTGGCAACACCTTTTTTCGGTCATAAAGGGTGGCAGCCTATAGATACTGTCCTATATGGTGAAGTTAACCAATTTCTATTCCATGCTAGAAGATACCTGCACTTTGGAAGAGAGTAAGATTTTCATCCTGCACTACCACTCTGTTATTCCTGGTTTAAAGACACCCATGTACTCAAAAGGGTATTTAAACACTCCTTAAGTTGCACATATGCCAGCATTTATGCAGTACTTTGGTTATTTCTTGATTACTAAGGAGCCCAGCCCACACCCCCACTGTATCAGAAGCTTCAGACAGATTTAACGTTTTATAGGTAAAATACTTTAGTCCAGGTCGTTTATTTTTTCCTCTCACTTTCCAAACACTGTTCAAATTAATAGGAATTCTCAATCTAAAAAAGAAAGGTTAAAATCTGTACTGGAATGCCCTGTTTCTAGATATGACTGTACTGAATCCCGTGATGTCAGGAGCTGAGCTTTGCTTAAGTTAGCTGTTCTAATAGACAAGACGGGAGTATCACTATTGATATTCCCAAAGGATTAATTGGAACAAACTTTGCTGAATTTAAAAACAAATTTGGATTTTCAGATAGTTGCATACATCAAGAAAGGCCAACACTACCACTTACAAAACAAAACAAGTGTCCAGGAGGCTAATCAGTTTCTTTATATAATGCAGTAACAGCCATATGCCAATTCAGTCATCTATTGTAAGAAAAAAGATCTTTATTTTAAAATCAGTTTACTCATCACTATTTATAATCTTGCATTCTCTCTTGGCCTCAACAAAAAGTCAAATGAAGTCTGCTTCATTTTCAGGTTATTATTTAACTCAGGGATTGGCAACCTTTCATAAGTGCTGTGCTGAGTCTTCATTTATTCACTCTAATTTAAGGTTTAACGTGCCAGTAATACATGTTAACGTTTTTAGAAGGTCTCTTTCTATAAGTCTATAATATATAACAACTATTGTTGTATGTAAAATAAATAAGGTTCTAGTGTGAGTGCCACTGAAAATCAGCTCGCGTGCTGCCTTTGGTACACGTGCCATAGGTTGCCTACCCCTGATTTAACTGTTTCTTTGGAATATTAAACTTGTAAAAACATTTTTACTGGTCTTGTTTTAACAGCATTTAAACTGTGAGCCAACTTTAAACTGACTACAAAACTTTAAACTGTGAGCCTACTCCTTAAACACTAGTATTTGTTTGCTTTGAGTCTTCTAGAAACTCACTCGCCAACTTCAACCTATTACTGTACACATGGATTTTAGTAGCTGGCCTAGTTTTGATGCATTAGAGCAGTGGTCCCCAACGCGGTGCCTGCGGGGGCATCTTAATGCGCCCGCGTCCTGGCCTCCGGGAGAGCACCCGCCGAAATGCCGCCGAATTTCAGCGGCATTTCGGCAGCGACGTCTCTCGATGACGCCGCTTGCCGTCAACAAGCGATGTCATCGAGAGGTGTCGCCTTTGAAATACCACCGAAATTTGGCGGCATTTCGGTGGGTGCTCCACCGCCGCAGTGGTCCTTCGGCTGGCGCCCGCCCAATAAAGCAAGATCAGTAAGTTATAAATATTGGTAGTTTCAATTGGGGGGGGGTGTCTATTTAAATCAACACAAAAATGGCCATACCAGATCTGACCAATGGTCCACCTAGCCCAGTATCCCGTCTTCTAACAGGGGCCAAAGGCAGATGCTTCACGGGGAATCAACAGAACAGGGCAATCAAGTGATCCATCCCCTGTCATCCAGTCCCCAGCATCTGGCATTCAGAGGCTGAAGGAAATCTAGACCATGTGATTTAAATCATGAAGCAGGAAACCTAGATTTAAGTAATCAGTTTTAATTGTATTTTGCATTTATATATTTTCCTAAAGAAAGACATTCTCTTTGGTTGGTAACCATTAAAATACACTGATTTGCAACTAAATATAGCCTTTATGTTAAATTTGGTGCTTCTTTTTGCTAAACAGGAGTATACACTACATGTACACACATTTAAGAAATTATAGTTTACTTTTTTTACTAGATTAAAAAAGTTAACTTGTGAATTTTGTCAAGGTCTATTTGGATGAAAATTCAAATTCAATTAAACGCATGAAACAGAATTTTTTTTAAAAAAAACCTAGAACTACCTTAAATGTGCTGGACACAAGAAAAAAGTTTATCAAAACATGAGTTGTTAGACAAAGGAAGCTGTAGTTATTGAATTGAACTGATTGTTTCTAGTCACCCTGTCCTTCAAGATTTTAGAACTAGAAGATCTCATACTTTCATACCAAATTTGTATTTATAGATTGGAAGAGGAAAAAAGCTCTCTTGTTTTTGAAACTCCCAACTGGCTTCTTAACTTTGAATTTGCTAGTCACTGATCTGAACTAGTTGAATACATTTGAAATAAAAAAAATTCTCTGCACGCTTGCTGGTTTCTCTGCTCAGCAAAAACTGGCTTAGCACTTTAACAAACTCTGGTTCCAGGGGCTCAGCTAGTGATTTCAACTAGTTCAGTGGTTTGACTCTCTTTTAAAAACTTGGCAGCAAATGTGTACTGCTTAATACTACTTTTTTGGATTTAATTTAAATGATTTTAATAGTTATTTTTAACAGGTTTAGGCCTTAACACATTATCAATTTCTAATGTAATTTTAAACAGATTAAAAAACAAACCTGTATTAAATTTAAATAAAGAAATCTAGTATCTTTTTTTAAAAAAAGACTGTACAAAAAGCAGAGTATTTTATCCACCCTGGCTCCAATCAGACAACAGAAATGCACTGCCTCACTTGAAAGATTAAAATAAATTAGGACACCAGTACAGTAGATTCCGCTTAACAGCAACCTGGGTATTAACTTCAGGTTAACAGCAACATCCCAGTGATTTCAATGTTAATGGGATTCAGCTTTTGGCAATGGCATGCTGCTTATTAAGAATGTTTTTTGGAAGAAAGGCCCCAACTGCAGGCAGCTTTGCAAGGCTGCAACCAGGGAAGAAGTTTTGGGCTATGCTGGTGCTCAACCTGTTCCAGTGCTTCCTTTTGGAGCTGCAACCACAAAACTTGGGGCCACACACAGGAGGTCTGGGGCTACAGGCTGGGAAGGGAGGCTGTGGGCCTGGTACCTCTCCCTGTACCTTCCAGACTGTGCCCTAGCAGGGCTGCACACAGGGAATGCAGTGCTGAGATGTGCTAAGCCCTAACCCCCAGAAAGCAAATGGAGAGGTACTGTGCATCTGTGGGCCCCCTACCACCTCTGCTACCTATAGAAAGCCCCTGCATCCAGGCAGCAGTCCCCTTCCCCACAGGCAGGTTTGCAGCCAGGGAAGGCACATCCTAGTGCTTCCTTCCCTGGCTGTAGTCGCAAAAACTTGCCTTTCACTTATTGGCAACTGCCCGATAATGGCAACTTTTTGCTGGCAACTGAGGCTGGCTGCTAATCAGCAGAATCTACTGTAACTTTAAAACACCCACCTCAATGATTAAAGGGTCAGAAAATTAATCTTAAGGCAATGAGTGGTGCAAGTTATATAGCAAGAAAACACTGAGAAGCAAGACTCTAGAAACACTGGTAAATTATGTTTATAGAAATATTTAGCAAACTTCATAGGGAAACATCAATTAAACCATACTCTAATTACCCTGTCAACTGGGGATGTTGATGCTTAGGAGGAGAGAAGTTAGAAATTAAGAACATTAAACAAACTCAACTCTGGATCTTATGCAAGGATGTGATATTTAGAAACATGCAGCCCTGCACCAGTAGGAACCTCTGGACCTTCTCAAAACAAGCATCCTTACCTTAACATTTCCTTACCCTAGCCCCGGGCAAGGCTAGTAGTCAGAGAAATCAGAATCCCTAAAATTTTACAGAAGGAATGTCAGTGTTCTGCTGATGCAGGTTTTTTTTTTTTCTGGTAAAAACAGAAGAACATAAAACCACTAATAGCTGAATCTGAAGGAACATCTGATTACTTTGCTGTGGCATCATGTTACAGATGCTAGATTTACAAGTATGAAATTAAGCAATATAACCAGTTTCAGTTTAGCTCCATGGTGTTGGGATTTATATTTCCCTTCCATTCTCCAATAGGTATTTACATATAAAGGGTTTGCATTGACTCCTAAAAGCAGACATTCAGGAGACATTTAAGCGATAGTGGTCTTTTAGCCTGGGAATTTGCAAAAAAGTTTACTACTTATGCCTGGACACATCTTTCTAAGAGGCCTCGGACTCAAGCTACTAGAACCTCTTGCACAAACAAGCTCTAGACGCAGAGGCTCGCAGTCTTTTTGGTCCTTTTTAGAGAAGATTTTGCAGGCGCCAGAGCATTTAACTGAATGCCCTTTTCAGAGGCATAAAGGCACTTTTCATGCCCATCTGATATGGAAAATCCAGGAACATCAACACACTATTCTTTCTGACAGATCTTACATCTTGTTGAGGCCAATGGCAACTTCTTAAATTTTTGCCCTTTTTTTTTTAAATAGTGGTCTAAAGCTACAACAGCAAACACAAAACCTGAGTCCTAAACACTTACTATATAAAAGTATTTAGACTATTAAAAACTAGATTTGAAAGACTAGCATGGAGTACAGTAGATGTTGGATTTTGTGATTGCTCTGGCAGTTGGATAGCGAGTAGCTGAGGCATGATTAGATGGGTGGGGTATTTATTAGAGAAGGAAGAAAAATAAAATTGTGTAATAGTTTAAAGTTGTTTCTATCTTACAGCATCCAAAATGGACCTTTTTTTTGGTTTGTTTTTTCACTTTTTTATTCAAACATTTTGTTTATTGAAAACCAGATTTTTCTGTAAATGAAAATTTTTCATGTTTAAATACATTTTGTGAAACTGCTTTTTTAAAAATTGATTTGAAAAAAAAAAACTGACAAAAACTTTGTAAAACTTTAACCAGTTCTAGCACTTATACCTCTGTCATTGGAATGTACTCCTTGAGATGCATGAGGATGCCCTCCTGGGCCCCCTCAATACCCTCTAATCTACTGCTCAAAAAGGTTCCTTGGCCATATAGCTAGATATGGAACTCCTACAGTGGGAGGTCTGAAAGCAAGGTCATGATGGACATCAAAAGGTGTTTAATACGCGATACTCTAATTAGTTTAGCTAACTCATAGTATTAACATTCCCCATATCGTTCTTACCCATCATTCCACTGGTCACTAGCTGCCTCTTCAGCTACCAGGATATCATACTCTTCAGCAGCATATTTCTCCCAGTCAGAAATCTCTTGGCTTTCATTTTCACCATCCTGAACAGAATCAATTTTAACATTTTATTTATGCATTAAATGTATGCATACTGCATGGTATTACATTTTGCATGTTTGTGTTTAACAAGACAAAGTTTTCTTACCCTCAATATAGAAAATTGATCCTTCTGCTCATGGTCAAGGTATTTTTCAATGTTGAAAAAGGTATCAAAGAACACGTTTGCTAACTTACATTTCTTTAAGTCATGGAGAGTAATTTTCTCTGGGAAAAGATTAAGAGATAAGTAGTAAAATATATTTAAAAATATAAACTGATTGAGCTATAATTCATCCCTTCGCTGGAAGTGCAAATGTGTTGAAAATTTAAAAGGAAAAAAGAGTCCCCGTTTTGCTCAAGAACTAAAAATCTATAAGGTTATCAGCACTATTTCAGTTTAAAGTTACAATTTTCAGTAGCCATTTTGATGGAGAGTGATTTGATATGCTCTGGGTGTCTTATATAAAGAAATTATAAACAGGTCCCAATCTGCCTTAAAACTGGTTTAATGATAAACTTGAATATTTAAAACTTCAATTCAACATTTGATCATTGAAGTACAGGTGTCTGCCTGTGCGGGGTCACGTGCAGAATTGAAGCCTATGTTTAGGGTGGTTAACTCCTTAGTTAACATGACACATTCTCTAAACACTTATGGGTTTGAAGGGCTCCTGCTGTTTCAGAACCAGCTGGGAGCAACTTCTCAGCTGGTTTTGTGCTCTCACTGCTGTCTTATTTATTTCCCCCACGTGTACAAAGCGTAGTTCCTTTCCCATGGAGGGCTAACAATGCTCCCTGAACTCCCATGAGGCAAGTCTTCCTGGATGTCAGCGTAGCTTCTGCTGGGGTCCACCTGACCCCAGGATTTTCCCCTGGTCCCTCACCTATTTCTCCATAACAGCTTCCCCTATTATTCTCCTACAATCCCTCTGTCTGCCTCTTCCTCCTCCAGTCCAGTGAACCACATGTTTGGCTTCAGTCCAGCTCTCCTTTCCCACTACCCCTTCCTCAGCCCTCCAGCTTCACCACACACCAACAAAGTGCAAGTGAGTCATTGAATTGTAACTCCCTTGCTGGACAATGGCTGTTGATGGTTATTCAACACCCACCCAGGTGCTGGTTAACTCCCTTGTCCTCGTCTGTGGGGATCTAATATCTGGGCAATTCCGCAACTCTCAGCATATTTTAGTGCTTCAGTCAGTTTCTTTTCGACCGCATTAGAGAAGTTTTGTAACCTTTAAATAGCCCTTAATTTAAGCAAGGAAGGTGGGTGGTGAGTGTGCGACTTCAAAATAATTACTATGTTCAGTGAACAAAAATTATAGGTAGTACAACAGATTCACACTCCAGGAGGCTATTAAAATCCAAGGATGTCTAAGAACTGAGTGCATGACATCTACGTAGCAAGATCACTTTAAATGTCTTAGGAAAAAAAATATGACTACGTATAGATAATACATAAAAAGTGTCAATAAGAAAGTGTTATTGAAATTTAATTCCACAAGAAAAATTAATAGATGCTCTGCAAGATAAGAGAGCTGAGCTACTCATCCTATACCTTTAAAATAAAAAACAGATAGGCCAGGTCTAAATTTATGCTACAATGCCGAGTGCATGCAATGATATTGTGAATACATTATATGTTTGGAACTTCATGTATCTACTCTGCAAATATGTTGGATGGAAACCAATACAAGGCTGGTTGTTACTGAAATAGGTTACAGGAAACCTAACCATAGTCAGACAGACATTTAGACATTACTTTTGGACAGCCTGACTCGTGTAGTGTCAAATATAATGGACTGATGGACTCCAAAGCCTTATCCTGAGCTAGAAGCCAAAGCTTCCAACATGTGGAGCAAATGAAAGTGGCTTGAAGATGTAGGAATAAGAAGAATAAGGGATACAGATTACTGTTGCACACTTCAGTACCTTAAGGAGTTTAGGAAAGACAAGAAAAATTACTTGGATTATGGAAAACCGCAGAATGGATCAGTCACTACAGCCTGATGCTCACTTAATATTTATGAGTTTGTGTCATCAGGAATAACATTTTCTATATTAAACTTGCATTTCTTCTGTAGGTTTCATCAGCTAAGGGTCAAATTTAGGAGTATTAAAATGCAGTAAGCCCCTAATGAATGTTAAGTGACTGAGCTGCTCAACTCTTTTGAAGATCAGGCCACTTTTTAGGTGCCTAAATATGGATTTAGGATACTAACATTTGGCACCAACATTTGAAAATGATTGCCCTTGTCTAAGCCAAGTCATTCCACAGCTGATTAATAGTTCATTTATCTTTTAATCTCTGTCAAACATTAGTTTTCTCATTTCGCTTGTGCTTCTACCAAGAAACCTATAGTTGCAGTATGGAGCCTGTCAGTTAAAGTGAGATAGACAGCCCTGGGTCGCAGTCAGTGATGCAGGATTTCAGTTTTTGAGCACAATCAACTTAGCTATGAGAAGGAGCATCTGGATTCATATAAAGAAAAGCCAAAAAAGTTTTAAAATAGGTCTTCTTGATTTTAATGCGCACAGTAATTCACTCAGCAGACATTTCATTTCACAAGCACAAACATGTTCCAGTGGAAGGACCCCCGTTACAGAACTATTAACCAACATATTTTCTGGTCTATTTTTTTTTGCTGAACTAGTAACGAAGATTAGGCCTAACAATCTGATTCTTACTATAAAAACAGACTGATATTCTAGGCTGATCAGTGAACAGCTACTTCTGCTTAATTAGGAGTATTAAGCTTGATCAACTAGCAAAGGCAGATTCACAACACAGCCCAATGATGACCCCATAGGCCAAGACCAAATTAATCTGAGAGAGCAGAACATAGTTATAGAATGGAAAGAAGCCCCTTACCATCACATTGTGGCTTTACAAGATCCAGCATCTGGCACAGACAGTCTTCAAAAGGTAGAGGTTCAATGGCCATGTTATCCAGTTTTTGGCACTGTTCCTCATAAAAGTACTCCAGTTCATACATAGACAATGCACCATCCCCATCAAGATCCATACAGCGAAACCAGTATTCAATGCTGAAAGAAGTGATAACACTAACTGTTTACTGCCTGAATGAGTCTTGGCAAACATCTACTTAAAAAAACCTTTTACAGACATTGGACAGCTCACAGATCACACTGCATAGCTTTAAGCATACCTAGTAGGGATTTGCATTAAGTCAAGAATGGACTACCATGATACAGCAGACTTCTGCATAAACACTTCTCTCACCAGCTGCTGACTCAGGTACAATACAGGGTAAGCTATATTGTGCATTTTAAAAATACCTGTAAATTAAGTAGGTAGGAGGACCTAATTCCACCTCAGATATTTGGCCACAATTCCCAATGAAGTCAATGGAAAGTGAAGTCATTAAGAGTCAAATTCTGGCTTCCTACAAGAGTTCACACTGAAGGGCTACCTTATATTTCATCAACACCTCATAGTTCTGCTCTGTCATAATGCAGCTCTTACTGAAGTCTTTGATAAATGAAATTCTGCTTTGCAATATGGCATTATTTGCACGCCTATCCCTACTCAGTATTAGGGTGGAATAAAATATAACCCCATAATATAGCAGCACTACTTAGGGCAGGTCTACACTACGGCAGGGATCGACACTCGGAGATTGATCCACCGGCAGTCGATGTAGTGGGTCTAGCAAAGACCTGCCAGATTGACTGTAGATCGTTCTCCAATTGATCCCTGTACTCTACCCCCGACAAGAAGAGTAAGCTAAGTCAACAGGAGATTTTCTCCTGTCGACCCCAGGGTAACTCGACCTAAGGTACATCGACTCCAGCTACATTATTCACGCAGCTGGAGTTGTGTAGCGTAGGTCGACTTATTGAGGTAGTGTAGACGTAGCCTCAGTTAACCATATTCATAGGCATTGAAAGAGTGCTTTGAGGAGGAATTAATGAAGAACCAAAACTGAAAAGAGAATTCTGGCATAAAGAAATTTCTTTAGCCAGCTTCCTTTTACACCCTACTTTTTCTATAGATTGGTATTGGGTTAATAACTTCCTCCTTACCAGTTCAGATTCACTTTGCTTGTGCAGTGACATCTGTCTCACACATTTGGCATTATAACGTCACTATAATGTCAGAATAGAATGAACATGTTCAAGGAAGACCTTGTTTGAAAGTGAGAGCTTTGAAAATTACCAAATCTAGTTAGAAAGAACAATTTTATATGAAGGATGGGTAGATTAAACCTGATATGTTTGAAAACGTTCCTCTAACACAAAACCCCTCTTTAAATGAATCAGACTCAACAGCTGAAAAGAGGCCAAAGAAAATCAAATGAAACATACAGATTAAAAACACTAATTAGAAGTATTCAAATGCAAACTGCTTTGGAATTTAATGGGTCAAGTCAGATAGGTATGTTCTGCCAGTTTATAGTTGGAGGCAGATAAAGCCAGTTTCTATCTAGTTAGGCTCAAGTGTCAGTTAATTCTTACCTAGTTGGAGTCTTTTTGTCCTCTTCAGATATCAAAAACCAGACAAAATCAGCGTAGCTAAGTTTTCCTTCTTTCTGTGCTTTTCTGCTCCTTAAAGACCAATCCAGGTATGGAGATAAATGGAAAACAAGAATACGCAAGTATTTTAAGGCACTGAAATACTGCAACAAAACTGGGACTAGACTTGATCACTAAAAGGGTCATTTTCATTTTGTTCATGTTGATTTTGTTAATTTTAAAATTTACTCAGAAGCTGACATCGTAGTTGAAGTTAGGGAATGCAGCTCTGGCTCAGGATCAGCAACACTCCATGTGCTGTCCCAGCCCTAACACATCCCATATGAAAGAACGGGGAAGTGGATGGCACACCGTACGGTGAGGAGGAATTCTCAGCTGGCTCTTTAAGGCAGCTGATTAGGCCTCAACTGGAGTATTGTGTCCAGTTCTGGGCGCCACATTTCAGGAAAGATGTGGAAAAACTGGAGAAAGTCCAGAGAAGAGCAACAAAAATGATGAAAGCGCTAGAAAATGACCTATGCAGGAAGATTGAAAAAACTGGGTTTGTTTAGTCAAGAGACTGAGGGGTGACATGACAGTTTTCAAGTACATAAAAAGTTGTTACAAGGAGGAGGGAGAAAAATTGTTCTGGTTAACCTCTGAGGATAGGACAATAAGCAATGGGCTTAAATTGCAGTGAGGGCAGTTTAGGTTGGACATTAGGAAAAGCTTCCTAACTGTCAGGGTAGTTAAGCACTGGAATAAATTGCCTAGGGAGGTTGTGGAATCTCCATCACTGGAGATTTTTAAGAGCACGTTAGACAAACACTTGTCAGCGATGGTCTAGACAATACTTAGCCCTAGTCCAGTCACCTGCATTCATGACAGAAGACCTCTTCAGGTCCCTTCCAGTCCTATGATTATGGCTGCTTAGGCAGCAAGTAGGGCTGACAATCTGGTTCACTATTATGTATATATAAAATTTTTAGAATTACATTTGAATTAAAAAAAAAAAAAAAGAGTCCTGTGGCACCTTACAGACTAACAGACGTATTGGAGCATGAGCTTTCGTGGGTGAATACCCACTTCGTCGGATGCATGTTCTGGAAATTTCCACTACATGCATCCGACGAACATGCATCCGACGAAGTGGGTATTCACCCACGAAAGCTCATGCTCCAATACGTCTGTTAGTCTATAAGGTGCCACAGGACTCTTTTCTGCTTTTACAGATCCAGACTAACATTGCTACCCCTCTGATATTTGAATTAAAAATACAAAAAAGTTGCACAGCATTTTGTAGTCTAATCTGAGAGTGCTTGGAAAGCAACAAAGGAAGAGCAACAATGATACTTTTTTGGCAAAACATAATTGTCGCTTTTCCGTTGTTGCTTTCCAAGCACTCTCGGACATATATAGATACAGATAAATATATGAGAATGACTGTCAAGCGATTAAAAAAATTGTGTAATTGCACTGTTAAACAATAGAATACCATTTATTGAAATATTTTTTGATTTTTTCTACATTTTCAAATATATTGATTTCAATTACAACACAGAATACATAGTGTATAGTGCTCACCTTATTTATTTATTACAAATATTTGCACGGTTAAAAAAAGATAGTATTTTTCAAGTCATCTAATACAAGTACTGTAGTGCAATCTGTCATGAAAGTTGAACTTACAAATGTAGAATTATGTACAGAAAATAACTGCATTCAAAATAAAACCATGTAAAACTTTAGAACCTGCAAGTCCACTCAGTCCTACTTCTTGTCAGCCAATTGCAAAGACAAACAAATTTGTTTACATTTGCAGGAGATAATGCTGCCCACTTCTTGTTTACAATGTCACCTGAAAGAGAGAACAGGCACCCCCGTGCTACTGTTGTAGCCGGCATTGCAAGATATTTATGTGCCAGATGTGCTAAAGATTCATATGTCCCTTCATGCTTCAACCACCATTCCACAGGATGTGCATCCATGCTGATAACAGGTTGTACTCTAACACAATCCAAAGCAGTGCGGACCGACGCATGTTCATTTTCATCATCTGAGTCAGATGCCACCAGCAGAAGGTTGATTTTCTTTGATGGTTTGGGTTCTGTAGTTTCCACATCAGACTGTTGCTCTTAAGACTTCTGAAAGCATGCTCCACACCTCATCCCTCTCAGATTTTGGAAGGCACTTCAGAGTCTTAAACCTTGGGTCGAGTGCTGTAGCTATCTTCAGCAATATCACACTGGTAACTTCTTTGCGTTTTGTAAAATCTGCAGTGAAAGTGTTCTTAAAAGGAACAACATGTGCTGGGGCATCATCCAAGACTGCTATAAAATGAAATATATGGCACAATGTGGGTAAAGCAGAGCAGGGGACATGCACTTCTTCTCCAAGGAGTTCAGGCACAAATTTAATTAACACTTTTTTTAAACGAGCGTCATCAGCATGGAAGCGAGTCCTCTGGAATGGTGACCGGAGCATGAAGGGGCATACAAATGTTTAGCATATCTGGCACGTAAATACCTTGTAATGCCAGCTACAAAAGTAACATGCAAATGCCTATTCTCACTTTCTGGTGAAATTGTAAATAGGAAGATGGCAGCATTATTTCCTGTAAATGTAAACCAACTTGTTTGTCTTAGCGATTGGCTGAACAATCCCTCTGCCATGTACACTGGCCAAACCGGACAGTCTCTACACAAAAGAATAAATGGACACAAATCTGACAGCAGGAATCATAACATTCAAAAAACCAGTAGGAGAACACTTCAACCTCACTGGCCATTCAGTAACAGATTTAAAGGTGGCAATTTTGCAACAGAAAAGCTTCAAAAACAGACTCCAACGAGAAACTGCTGAACTTGAATTGATATGCAAACTAGATACAGTCAACTTAGGCTTAAATAGAGACTGGGAATGGCTGAGCCATTACACACACTGAAGCTATTTCCCCATGTTAAGTATCCTCACACCTTGTTAAAAACTGTCTTAAATGGGCCATCTTGATTATCACTACAAAAAAGTTTTTTTTTCTGACAATAGTTCATCTTAATTAGCCTCTTAGAGTTGGTAGGGGAACTCCCGCCTTTTCACGTTCTCTGTATGTATATATATCTCCTCACTATATGTTCCATTCTATGCATCCGATGAAGTGGGCTGTAGCCCACGAAAGCTTATGCTCAGATAAATTTGTTAGTCTATAAGGTGCCACAAGTACTCGTGTTCTTTTTGCAGATACAAACTAATACGGGTGCTACTCTGAAACTTGGCTGAACAAGAAGTAGGACTGAGTGGACTTGGAGGCTCTGAAGTTTTCTATAACTGCACTCAAAAACAAAACAATGTTATGTGACAGGGCAAGGCCAGATGGCTATAGTAAAGTAGTGGAAGACATACATATTATCCACAGGCTAAACAAATCCCTGTTACCAGGATAAGCAAATGGCAGCTGCTCCAGGTCAATTAAGACACCTGGAGCCAATGAAGATCTTTCCAGAAGGCAGGGAGGACAGCTAGGTTGATTGGGACACCTGAAGTCAATCAGGGGCTGGCTGAAACTAGTTAAAAACCTCCCAGTTAGTCAGGTGGGGGTTTGTCAGGCGCTGTAGGAGGAACCCACACTGTTGGAGAGACTGAGCAGTACAAACCATATCAGGCACAAGGAAGGAGGCCCTGAGGTAAGGGTGAAGTGGATACTGAAGAAGTGGGGGCTGCTGTGCAGAAGTGGCCCAGGGAATTGTACGCATCCTGTTTCTAAGAGACCGTGCAAGGAAGGGTAGCTTCTCCTCACCTCCCTTGCTGGCTTATGATGAAAATGGCTCAGTAGGCTGTGACTCTTGCCTCTAGAAAGAGAAGGGCTACATGGAAGGTCACAGTGAGCCTCTGAGGCTAGCAAAATCCTCCAGGAAGTGCAGGACCCACAGAGCCAAGGACAGAGCTTTGTCACAGTAACTTAAAAAAATAAATAAAAATCTACATTTGTAAGCTTCACTTTCACGCAAAGATTGTACTACAGTATTTGTATGAGGTGAATTGAAAAATACTATCATTTTTACAGAGCAAGTATTTGTAATAAAAATATACACTTTGATTTCAATTACAAGACAGAATACAATTATATATGAAAATGTAGAAAAACCATCCAAAATATTTAAAAATTTCAATTGGTATTCTATTGTTTAATAGTGACTAAAACTGTGATTAATCGTGATTAATGTTTTTGAGTTAATCACAGTTAACTCACGTGAAAGACAGCCCACCTATATATACACAAGATACTTCCAGTTTTTTTTTTGATTTCACTTCCGTTTCATTTCTGTTCTTATACTGCACTGATCATTACAGTTTCCAAGCAACTTCCTTTGTGTCCTATACCTTCCAAAAGAGAACTTCGATTTTTACAAAAAACTGACCAATTAAAAAAATAATTCGATAAGCAGCCTTGGCTTAGCACATTGTGAGATTTCTCCTGTAGAGAATTCCTGTTTTTAAGCACCTTTCTGATACCCTGCTGATGTTTAGATCTTTTTGGGAAGTCTGACAGCAGCATCATGAAACATACCCAAGCACATGTCTTCTTCTCTAGGGTTGCCTATTGCCACTTTGGTTTCAGATTTTCTGCTACATTTACTGGTCAAGACCCCTTTGCTAGCCCTCAGGAACAGCATGCATGTGAGATGCCAAAAAGCATTGCATGAGTGTGATGTCGTTCAAGCAGACTGAGAATTGTACAACAACTGGTTTTGGGGTCAAAAAATGCCAATTCATCAAAACTGAATTTTTCACTCCAACTTATTGGTTTTGTCGTGAAGGTTTCACGTATAGGTCAAAATAAGAGAACAGCTTCTCTAGAATAACCACTAGCCCAGTGGCTAGGACACTCATAGGGGATGTACGAGACCAAGATTCAAGTCCCTGCTCTGCCTGGTTCATGCAAGTGCCCTGTCAGGGTTCCCCCCTCACTCGGAACTCTGGGGTAGAGATGTGGAGACCCACGTGAAAGACCCCCTAAACTTATATTTTACCAGCTTAGGTTAAGCTTCTCTAAGGCACTAATTCCTTAGATTGATATTGCTGCCGCCGCCAAGTGATTTACACAAAATATTCAGGGAAGGGTCACTTGGAATCCCTATCCCCCAAAATATCCCCCCAAGTCCCTTCACCCCCTTTCCTGGGGAGGCTTGAGAATAAAATACTAACCAGCTGCCTTAGCAATGTGAGCATAGACCAAACCCTTTGTCTTCAGGACACTGAAATCAATCAGGTTCTTATAAGAAGAACTTTACAAATAAAGAAAAAAGTAATAGAATCACACCTGCAAAATCAGGATGGACGGTAACTTTACAGAATAATAAAATTTTAAACACAGAGGATTCCCCTCTGGACTCAGCTTCACAATTACAAAACAGGAAAGAAACTACCTCTTTAGCATAGGAAAATTCACAAGCCAAAACAAAAAATAACCTAACGCATTTCCTTGACCTACTTACAGTTTCTGTGGTTTTAGTTGAAGTATCCCAGGTATGTTCTGCTGGCTTTTCCCTCCTTCCGGAGAGAGAACAATCTACAGAACAACAAAACAAATCCTCCCCCCCCCCACCCAGATTTGAAAGTATCTTCTTTCCTCATTGGTCCTTCTGGTCAGGTGCCAACTAGATTGCTTGAACTGCTTAACCCTTTACAGGTAAGGCAATCCAGTACAGCTGCCAAGTAGACAAAGGTTGCTACCCTTCCCCCCTATACTCATGACATGCCCTAACCACCAGGCCATAGAGTCAGTCTCTCTCTCTCTCCTCTGTTGGAGCGGGTTCACTTTGTGTAAATCAGTGGTTTTCAACTTGTGGACCCCTGTGGGTCTGCAGACAATGTCTACATTTCCGAAATGGCCCACCCCTCCATTTGCTATTTTGTAGGGGTCCACATCACTGGTGTAAATAGTTACATATTCATTGGGCCAAAGAGAGTGCAAGAGGCAGAATCAGGCAAAGCAGGGATTTGAATCCTGGTCGTCCATATCCCAAGTGAGCACTGGACTACTGGCTATTCTAGCGTGGTGTTCTCTCATTTTTAAACAAAAAAATTTACAGGTCTAGTTTTCATTCTGATGAGGAACTACATGGTAAAACCTCAGTTTTTCACGAAATGGAATTCTTGTTTTCTAGCCAGCCCTAGTCATCATAGCTATTCCATGAGACAGGAAATACATATGACCATCAAAATATATTGAAGCTCCTATACGGTGTAGTCAAATGCACGAAGTACTCACACTTAAGATAAATAAGGTTAATATAACTAAAGTTAGAGAAAAATTATGTGTTATTTGTAACACTAGTAGAAAAAGCTTTCAAATGAAAATTTGAGTTTCCAACTGGAGTTCATTTAAAGTTTTAAATTGGCAAATGGAAAGATAAAATAGCAGAGAAAGCCAGTGATCACTTTTCACTTTCTTCCCAACCCAAATTAGATTTTACAACATTGCTTTACCTTATTTACCAAAATCAAAGACCTTTGCACAGAGTACATTGTGCAGCAGCAATGCAAAAATTCCTGTTGAAACGTAGATTTAAAAATTTGGAGTGACAGTGCTGAATCCTTGAAATTAGCTTTTGATTTTCAGGGGAACTCAACTTTCAATTTTTCACAAACAAGTCTGACCATTAAATTGGATTACCTGTATTTAAAGCAGCATATAAAAAAGTTACCTTGTTACTGCTCCTGAAAATATCCTCTCTATCATCCTGTTTGATATAGCTGCGAAAGAGAAAAAAATATTAGAAGACATTTAAAGGTCATATTTTTGCTTTATATTGTGTTTAGCTGATTAAATATATTTATTGAAAACCACCTAATTATATAAATATAGAGGTATGTAAAACAAAAGATTAGCTCTCATTAATCTTTGAATTCCCATGGATGGGACCATTTGACACATACAGCCTCCAAAACGGGGTCCAAATGGCTTTAAATTCTGACTTGAAGCATGAAGTCTAGGACAATAATTAGATCAGTATTTATTTAACAAGCATTGCCTTAACAAGTAAATCTTGCTTTCAAGGGTCTTTACATTTTAGAAGCCCTATAATTCATCATAGAGCCAACATGGAATTAGGAATTTTAATGTACAAAGATAATACTTAACTATCTCTGACACACAGTTTTGAGATGCATGTTTTTATTTTGTTATCAATGCTGGGGTTTTACTAAAGATGAAGTGTCTTTGGTTAAATGATTGAGTCTTATTTGCATAGTTTTACGGTGCTTTTTACCAGCATACTCTAAGTGTAATTTCTCTACCAGAATACAAAACATATTAAGGAATTAATAGGCTTTAAGAGCTGAATGTTTTACAAAAGATACTTCTATATTTCAAAGTTTAATATTGGAAAAGAGAACCAGAATTGCATCTGATTAACCTAACCATTGAAACCTTTCATTTCAAAGCAAAAAAAACCCCACCAATGCTTCTGTAAAAGGCTAACTAGTCAAACCTTGTCCTGTAGTATATATTTGTTTTTGCTATCACCAAACATTTCATAGATAAGGCTAGAAGGACCACTGAAGTCTAACCTCCTGTATAACACTGGCTATAGGATTTCCTTGAATTAATTCCTGTTTGAACATATCTTGTAGAAAATCATCATAATGATGTTCTAAATCAGTGGTTCTCAACTGCAGGTACACAGAGGTCTTCCAAGGAGTACATCAACTCATCTAGATATTTGCCTAGTTTTACAACAGGTTACATGAAAAGCACTAGCGAAGACAGTACAAACTAAAATTTCATACAATGACTTGTTTCTACTGCTCTATATACTGTATGCTGAAATGTAAGTATAATATTTATATTCCAATCAATTTATTTTATGATATGCTAAACACGAGAAAGAAAGAAATGTTTCAGTAATAGTGTGCTGTGACATTTTTCTATTTGTGTCTGATTTTGTAAGCAAGTAGTTTAAATGAGGTGAAACTTGGGTACACAAGACAAATCAGACTCCTGAAAGGGATACAATAGTCCGTAAAGGTTGAGAATGACTGTTCTAAAGGACACCAGCAACCTATTCACTATTTATTCCCAGAACTGGGTGACATTCAGCTCGTTTGCTTCGGGGGGGAAAAAAGGCATGATACAACTGAAAGCTGAGATCACAAAAATTAGACAGGGAAGAGACCTGTTAGGCTATCGTGTCAATACTCCTTCCACTTCAGTATTTTTCCTTGCAACGTGTATGAGTGCTTGGTCTAGTCTAGTTTTAGACTGACAGCAACGAGGAGACAGCCACACCCTGTGGGAGACGACTGTCGTTGAAGACATACCTCGCTCTACCACCTGCTTTTTAAGTGTAGGGCTAAAATTTTCAAAATGTGTGTCCAAAAGTTAGGCTGTGAAGTCCATATTTAGGCACTTAAGTACCTATTTTCAAGAGTGCTGAGCATGCAGTGTCTCCTTTTGATTTCAACTGATCTTAATGGGAATGGCAGACATGCAGTACTCAAGATCAATCCCTTCAAGCTGCTTGTGCCCGTATTTCCTACTGTTCATGTTTAACAGCTGTTTCTTAACAGGAAGAAAAAGTATGAGGAGGGAGTCATCTATAATATGTGATCAAACTTGCTTTTGCCTTTGCTGGTTCAAATGATCATGACCAGCAGAAAAACAAGAGTGTTCTCCTTCCTGAATGAAATATTGACTAAAAAGTAGTTAGACTTGAATAGAAGCAATCCTAGGGAAAAATATTTCCCTTCCATAGGGCAATCAGAATGATGTCCCAGATCTTTTTCACTATGTGGGAGAGCAGGGCATATCAGATTTTGTTTGTAAGTGATCTTTCCAATCATGAGAGGAATGATTCCTTAAGATGACAATAGAGACACAGCCTCTGACAAAGTACTTCCAGAGCAGCTGCAAGATGTAAAGAGATATTTAAATTAGGTTTTTGGACAAAATGTGCAGGATTACTGAATCCAAAACCACTGCAGACTTTGTGAATGCAGAACAGCGTGTAGCCGCTAGATATTCTTAAAACTACATATGAAGTGTGGTATAGCTTTTCAGTTAACTTTGACTTCTGTTCTTAAAGTTAGACTGTTAAAAGTTGTTCCATGCGTCATACCATGATCATTATGCCGGGCTAAATCCTTTGGATCAATATAGAGGTCATGGTCTGTATCCAGCTCCCAGAATTTGCAATAGATGACGTAGAAGTGCTCATAAGAGAAGTACTCTGTCAGCTGGTTAATATCAGCTTCTTCTTCCAATAATGCCACATTCTATTATCAGGAAAAAGAAAAATCTCATTAAAGAACCTGCAAGATGCCTGTTGGTCACAGCAGCAACTGGAAGGATAAGTGAAAGTTCTCATATTATCAATGAGTATCACTAATATTTAACAGTTTTCCAGTGGAATTATTTTGTCTTCAAAGACCTTATGCACCACATAGCATGCTAAGAGCAGATTTTAATAAACTGAGTTGAAAGCTAAGGTGCCAGAGAAAGCTGCATAGTAAGGACAGCCAACTTACTGCTAAGTGAGAGACAAATATAGCTCTGAACAACATAGTAAGCTAAATTGAAACAGTCTTGTATTAATAATTGCTCCCTTGAGAATCCATGCACTTTAGTCTTCATTGATCTGGGAAGAAGCAAGAACAAATACCATCTTTACTTATGCCCTTTTAAGTATTTAACTTAAAGCTTTTAAGTGAGCAGAAGTTGTATCTACCTTGCAGTTTTACATAAATACCTGCAAAAAGCTGCTTTTCCTGAGTTCATTACACGTGATTCTTCCAGACCAAGACCTATTTACGGTATAAAATATCCTTTGTATAACCTGCAAGAGACAGACAAGTTGAAAGTCTACTTCTAACTATCTGAACTAAACACTGTATTGTTCCAAGTCTTGGTTAAGAGTTTAAAAATACCTGGGTACAAATGCAAACAAAAATATGAAATAAGGTTCTGCAGTCTACTGCTGTATTCAATTCCCATTGTTTATTACTATTGCTCAGTCTGCTGTATTTGGTCATCATTACCCTCAGAGTCTATCTTCCTCCTCTCTCCATCTGTTGAGGCCTGGGTCCATTCCTCCCCCTGCCCTCGTCTTAGTGAGCTCATCCTCCTATTGTTTCAGATACTACCTTTCCAGACATTATTTCCAACTCTCTCTCTACAGATATCACTTAGACATCCCCCAGGTGTCTCAATATCTTCAATTCAGTGCCACAAAGCCACGCTTATTTCTTCCTAATCCCTCTCCAGCTGTCTATCTGTACTGACAACTCCAGCACCCTTCTATTCTGCCAGCATTCTTTTCATATTCAGTCGTGACAAATTCTGCTACTTCTGCATTCCCAAAATCCATCCTTTGCCTCTCTATTCCCATTGCTAAACCCCCCCTGGAAAACCCTTAAAAATGTCCATGTCCTGGCTTCTCTTGCCTCAACTACTGTAACTTTATCCCTGATCAACTTTCGCACCACTGTCCAATTTATTCAAGAACCCCATTGCTGATATCCCCTTCCTCTCTAATTACTCCCACCAACTCATTTCATATATCCCTCTCTGGGTTTCTGCCTTTTACTCTATCACATTCAAAACCTCCCCCACTACATCCACAACAGCCTCCTTCCTCGTGCTTACCAACCACCTTTTCCCTTCCAAATCCAGTCTTCAGATCTCGTACATCCAAGATACTAGTTCTACCCACAGCAAGGATTCTATTGATGTAAATTTATGTCAATTTTACAAATGTAAGCGTTTTCACTAATCAATTATGCCATCCATGTATATAGTGCTTTAAACATCAGACAATATTTCAACTCTCTGGGATCTTAAAAATCTAAATTAGAAAACACACAACTTGTTTATTTACACTGTAAATTTGTGTTTGAAAAATGCATAACATATTTCTTGCTTCAAAGAGTTTACAATTTAAGATAAGCAAGATAAAGACAGGATATGGAAGAGTAGGTCAGGAAAAGAATGTGGTAAGAATTATTTGAGAAAACGTAAGAAGGAAAAGTTGGTTAGATATTATAAAGTACATGTATCATCCACTTTATATTTTTAGCTTAAGATTAGTCTTAGAAGCCTAGTGTAAAAAGGTTCAGTCCAAAGAATGTGAGATTTTTATTTCAGACTACACTATTAAAAACATTACCTATCTGGCAATGAAGCTCTTGAAGTCCCAAGTTATAAATCCATCTATTACTAAAATAAAGGGATGTCAAAAAACCCTATGAAACAGTCCATCATACTTCCATATCAAAATGAAATTGGCTTTGAGTTATGAGTAAAGGGCATTAAGTGAGTTACTGATATTTTAATTATGAAATTTTACATATAGTTAAAGCTGCAGCACACAGCAAGCTCTGCTGGTCTTACTTTCAATAGAACAGCTGGTTTGATAAGCCTGGGAAGGGGAATGGCCTCTCTTACTTCTGAAACTTAATTAGTTCAGTCTTAATTGTGTGTTTAGGGAAAGCCCATTTTTGGCTTAAACTACAAAGCAATTTTTTTCTACCAAAGTTTTGCCTTAGCTTTGCAGTTTAATCCATCTGGACATCATTACCTCATCTGTTACACATCTAACTGGCCTAAAAAACCCCAAAATTGAATGTTTGCTAGACACAACTGGACAAGTCTTAAAATTTGGGTCTCTAAAACAAACCAGAGCAGAGAATGAGTAAATAGTTTGAGACTTGTTTCATTTACAATGCTCAAGAAGTCAGTTGCTGCTGTACATTGGTATTTTTTTGATTGTAGGAAGGAAAAATTGTGCAAAATAACCATGACACTGTTGAAATTCTAGAGATAATATGTTTAATTCCTATGGAAGTGGCCTACACAACTCTTGTATCAGTATAAATACTGTTTCTACAGCTAAGTTTTAGGCTAATATAAAGCTAATGTACCAGACCTTACTTCTAGACTGAGGGCAATTATTTTAAACCTCTGGCCAGCAGATGGGTCTGCCTCCCTCTGAGGTACTACTCAGATGGCATCTGACCCAGAAGTGGAAGTGGAGCAGCAATTAGATTTCAATATTTAATAGTAAATTGGTGAGGGAACCCACTAAAAACCTGACTTACAACTTTAATTACGTGAAGACAACATCCTCCAAACACAGCTTCCACTCAGCAGTAGGATCACTAAAACTTCAAGAAGTTTCTTAAACAACTCCCATTCAGAATACACTTAAATACAATACTTAACTAAAAGGGAGATCAATGGATCTATTTGTTATCATTCAGATAATTACAGGGCTTAATTTCTTTAGAAACCTGTAGTGGTCAGCAGATGCGTAGGCGGCAGGTTTGTATAATTTTTGGTGGTGCCCAAAATGGTGGTGCCCCCCCCGCCCTGTAAGCCGATATAAAATGAAGCTACAACGTGTCAGTGCCACAAGATTACAAGGGTCAATTAAAAGTGGAAAGTCAGAAGCAGCACTTGCCTACTTCAATATACATTTTACCATCACTGTATAAAAATGGTTCCCAATTGTCGATGCAATCTGATTAATTTAAGAGCACATTACAATTAAATATTTCAATTCTCAGTCATTTTAAGACTTTGCCACACACTAGTTTGTCTGTACACCAGTTTCAGACAATCCTTTATAGCAATTTTACTCCAGGTCCTATGTGAAACCAATCAATCACTTCCTCCTCTCACCCACATCGTTTTGTTTTAAGCTGTAATCAAAAGTGGCTTCATCTGCTTTAAAAGTCACAGAGCAGCAGCCACAAGTCTGCAGGTCTTAGGGATATTGTCCTGGTCAACTCAGTCAAAATTAATTACAACCTAGATGGGATTATGGTGAGGGGGCACGGCACGGCCCCCTCCACTCTCCACTCGCTCCTGAGGTGCTACAGCACCAGCAGCTTGCACTGCTGTTATGCTGTAGCCCTTAGGCGGGGGCAGCAGCAAGGGAGAGAGACGCGCGCTGCGGGCTCTTTACATTCAGGCAGGGAAGCTCCGGGCAGGGCCGGCTCTAGGTTTTTTGCTGCCCCAAGCAAAAAAAATTTGGCTGCCCCCCTTCCCAGCCCTGGGCTCCCCCCGTACCCTCCTGCTGCCCTTCTCCAACCCCCAGTAAGTGGTTTGGGGGTTGGAGAAGGGGTAGGGGGTTCCGGGGGCCAGTCAAGGGACAAGGGGGGTTGGATGGGGCAGAGGTTTGGAGGGGCAGTCAGGGGACAGGCAGCAATTGGATAGGCATGGGAGTCCAGGGGGTTTATCAGGGGACAGGTATCGGGTGGGGTCCTGGGGGGTAAGTTGGATGGGGACACAGGAGGGGGTAGTTGGGGACAAGGAGAAGGGAGGCTTAGATAGGGGCTGGGGTCCCAAGGGGCAGTTGTCTTGGGAGGGGGTAATCGGGGAACAAGGACCAGTGGTGTTTAGATAGGGGGTGGGGGTCCTGGGAGGCAGTTGGGGCAGGGGTCTGGGGAGGGGGCAATCAGCAGCCAGGGGCTGGGATTCAAAGGGCTCTGGGCTCCCCGCAGTTGCAGGCAGCCCAGAGCCCTCTGATTCCCGGCCGCGGCTGGGATTTAAAGGGCTCTGGGCTCCCCGCCGCAGCGAGCAGCCTAGAGCCCTCTGATTCCTGGCCGCGGCTGGGATTTAAAGGGCTCTGGGCTCCCCGCCGCAGTGGGCAGCCTAGAGCCCTCTGATTCCCGGCCGCGGCTGGAATTTAAAGGGCTCTGGGCTCCCCGCGGTTGCAGGCAGCGCAAAGCCCTCTGACTCCCCTGCGCTCCAAGCAGGGGCGAAACCTAGCTCCAAATATTGGTGGAGCAGAGCCCCTGATTTTGAATATTCCTGGGGCTTTAGCCCCACGAGCCCATATAAGTTGGCGCCCATGAGCAGATGCTCTTTCTTCTAAAGAGGGACAACAGTGTAGACCAGGGGTGGGCAAACTTTTTGGGCCGAGGGCCACATCTGGGTGGGGAAATTGTATGCAGGGCCAGGGCGGGGGTTGGGGTGCAAGAGGAAGTATGGGATGTGAGAGGGGGTGTGGTGTGCAGGAAAGGGCTCAGGGCAAGGGATTGGGGCAGAGGAGGGGTGCAGGGCATGAGGGAGGAAGGGGGTTGGCGTGCAGGAGGGGTGCCGAGTGCGAGAGGGGGCTCAGGGCAGGGGTGCAGGAGGGGTGGGAGGTGCAGGCAGAGGGCTTAGGACAGGGAGTTGGGGGGCGGGGTGCAGGAGGGGTTCGGGCTCCGGCCCGTGCCACTTACCTAAAGCGGCTCTGGGGTGGCAGCGGTGCGAACCGGGGCCAGGGCAGGCTCCCTGCACGCCTGCCCTGGCCCCACGCTGCGCCGTTCTGGAAAGCGCTGTGGCCCCTGGGGGAAGGGGGGTGGAGGGCTCCGCATGCGCTGCCCTTGCCGCGCCTCCAGGTACCTCCTCCAAAGCTCCCATTGGCCATGGTTCCCCGTTCCCAACCAATGGGAGCTGCGGGAGGCAGTGCCTGGCGGCAAGGGCAACACATGGAGCCCTCTGCCCCCCCACCCCGGGGGGCTGCAGAGAAGTGGTGCCGGCCGCTTCTGAGACTGGTGTGGGGCCTGCAGCACCCTGGGGGACAATCCCATGGGCCGGATCCAAAGCCCTGAGGGGCCGGATCCGGCCAGTGGGCCGTGGTTTGCCCACCCCTGGTGTAGACAGTTTTCTTGACATTTCTTTAATTAGTGGACTGGTGTTACAGTTCCCTTTTCAGAGAGAATGTTCATAGCAGTTTGGGCTTCCTTTCTATGAGAAGTTCTTTTAGGGGCAAAAGAAAGTAGTGGACATTTCATTAGCTCTCTCTACTGGCAAACTGCTAAGATGAATTTGTCAAATGTTATTTCAACCCAGGCCTCCCTAAGTAAATATGTTCCTCAGCTAAAGAAAGGATTGGAGGATAAGAGGATTTAGCTGCTGCAGCCCTCAGAAGGAACAGCAGTTTTTCCACAATTCAGACAAACCAGGCTCTAATACAGTTACCTAAGAAAAATCCCCACAGATGACATATTTCCTTCTTTCTCCCCTTGCTTCCAACATAACTTTTGAGAAATAATTCATCTAGGAATTGCTATGGCCTCACTGGTAAGAGGCAAAAACTAGTATCAGCTCTTAGCAAGAAAAACCCAGCAAGCAATTACAGAGTCATCAACTCTCATTAATTTATTGCAAGTCCCACAACTTTGCCACCTCTTGGACGAGCTCTTGTGATGACATGAAGAGGGGTATGTCTACACTATGGGATTACTCCGATTTTAAAGAAATCGATTTTTGGAAACAGATTGTATAAAGTTGAGTGCATGCGGCCACACTAAGCACATTAATTCGGTGGTGTGTGTCCATAGTACCGAGGCTAGCGTCGACTTCCGGAGCGTTGCACTGTGGGTAGCTATCCCATAGTTCCCGCAGTCTCCCCCGCCCATTGGAATTCTGGGTTGAGATCCCAATGCCTGATGGGGCAAAAAACATTGTCGTGGGTGGTTCTGGGTACATGTCGTCAGGCCCCTTCCCCCTCCCTGTCTCCCTCTGTGAAAGCAAGGGCAGACAACTTTCGCGGCTTCTTCCTGGGTTACCTGTGCAGACGCCATACCATGGCAAGCATAGAGCCCGCTCAGCTCAACACTGCGGCCATGAACATTGTAAACACCTCATGCATGATCATGTAGTTTATGCTGAACCAGAACCTGCAAAACCAGGCGAAGAGGAGGCGGCAGCGCGGCGATGAGAGTGATGAGGATATGGACACAGAATTCTCTCAAACCGCGGGCCCTAGCGCTTTGGAGATCATGGTGTTAATGGGGCAGGTTCATGCCATGGAAAGCTGATTCTGGGCCCGGGAATCAAGCACAGACTGGTGGGACCGCATAGCGTTGCGGGTGTGGGACGATTCCCAGTGACTAGGAAACTTTCGTATGCGTAGGGCCACTTTCATGGAACTTTGAGACTTGCTTTCCCCTGCCCTGAAGTGCAAAGAAACCAAAATGAGAGCAGCACTCACAGTTGAGAAGCGAGTGGCGATAGCCCTGTGGAAGCTTGCAACGCCAGACAGCTACCGGTCAGTTGGGAATCAATTTGGAGTGGGCAAATCTTCTGTGGGGGTTGCTGTGATGCAAGTAGCCAATGCAATCACTGAGCTGTTGCTATCAAAGATAGTGACTCTGGGACATGTACAGGTCATATTGGATGGCTTTGCTGCAATGGGATTCCCTAACTGTGGTGGGGCGACAGATGGAACCCATATCCCTATCTTGGCACTGAAGCACCAGGGCAGCCAGTACACAAACCGCAAGGGGTACTTTTCAATGGTGCTGCAAATACTGGTGGATGACAAGGGACGTTTCACCAACATCAACGTGGGATGGCCGGGAAGGGTTCATGACGCTCGCGTCTTCAGGAACACTAATCTGTTTAAACGGCTGCAGCAAGGGATTTACTTCCCAGACCAGAAAATAACCGTTGGGGTTGTTGAAATGCCTATAGTTATCCTTGGGGACCAAGCCTACCCCTTAATGCCATGGCTCACGAAGCCACATACAGGCAGCCCAGACAGTAGTCAGGAGATGTTCAACTATAAGCTGAGCAAGTGCAGAATGGTGGTAGAATGTGCATTTGGACGTTTAAAGGGTTGCTGGCGCACTTTACTGATTTGCTCAGATCTCAGCCAAACCAATATACTCATTATTGCTGCTTGCTGTGTGCTCCACAATCTCTGAGAGAGTAAGGGGAAGACATTTATGGTGGGTGGGAGGTTGAGGCAAATCGCCTGGCTGCTGATTATGCGCGGCCAGACACCAGGGCAGTTAGAAGAGCACACCAGGAAGCGCTGTGCATCAGAGAAGCTTTGAAAACCAGTTTCATGACTGGCCAGGCTACAGTGTGAGAGTTCTGTTAGTTTCTCCTTGATGAAAACCTGCCCCCTTGATTGACTCATTCCCTGTAAGCCACCCACCCTCCCCCCTTCGATCACAGCTTGCTTTCAAAGGAAATAAAGTCACTATCATTTAAACACCATGTATTATTTATTAATTGATTTATAAAAATAGGGAGAGAACTGACAAGGTAGCCTGGTTGGGGTGTGGGAGGAGGGGATGAGGGAAGGAAGGAAAAGGCCACTTCAAAACTTGTTGAATGACAGCCTTTTGCTTGGGCTGTCCACTGCTGCAGTGGCACTCTGTGATCCTGCTGCCGTTCCTGAAGCTCCACCAGATGCCAGAGCGTGTCCATTTGATCCCGCAGTAGCTGCAGCATTGCATCCTGCCTCCTCTGATCTTCCTGCCGCCACCTCTCATCTCGAGCGTCCCTCCTGTCCTCACATTCGTCCCTTCTGTCCTCATGTTCGTTGGCCGCTTTCCTGTACTGTGATACTGTGTCATTCCACTCATTCAAATGAGCTCTTTCACTGCAGGTCGATTGCGTGATTTCAGAGAACATTCCATCTCGCATGTGTTTTTTTCACCACCTTATCTGAGATAGCCTTCAGGACGGAGGAGGGAGGCTTGAAAAATCTGCAGCTGCAGGAGGGAGGGAAAAAAGGGAGAGAAGTATTTAAAGAGATACATTTTACAGAACAATGTGTGTACTCTTTCACAGTGAACAACACTATTCACATTACATAGCACATGTGATTTCGGTACAAGGTCGCATTTTGCATCTTAATATTGAGTGCCTAGGGCTTTGGTGTTAGAGATCACAGACGCAGGGCCGGGCAACAGAATTCAGCTTGCATGTGGCCATGGTAAGCCATTGTCCTTCAGCTTCTGCAACCTTCATAAAAGCAGCACCCTCCTTTTCCATACCAAGCAAAGCGCATTGAATGCTGCACTTTTCGTGTTAACGTGCAGCAGCAGAAACTAAACTAACCTTCCCCTCATCCAATTCTCTGGGATGATCACTTTACCCCTCCCCCACTGCATGGCTGGTATCAGGGAAGTTCCCTGCTAGCCAAACGCAAACAGCTCAGCGCCAATGCCGCCCCCGCCTTACTTGGCTAACTGCAGGGAAGGATTTCTTTTCAGCCACAGGCAAACAGCCCCATAGGAACGGCCACCTCTGTCCCCTTAATTAAATTCCCATATTTCAACCAGGTTACCATGAACGATATCACTCTCCTGAGGATAACACAGCGAGATAAAGAACGGATGTTGCTTGAATGCCAGCAAACACCAGGACCAAACGCTGCCAGGCTTTGTCATGCAATGATACCAGATTACTTGCTACTAGCATGGCGTGGTAAAGTGTCCTACCGTGGAGGACGGAATAAGGCTGCCCTGCCCAGAAACCTTCTGCAAAGGCTTTTGGAGTACCTACAGGAGAGCTTCATGGAGATGTCCCTGGGGGATTTCTGTTCCATCCCCAGATACATTAACACTTCTCCAGTAGCTGTACTGGCCACGAATGCATTCTAAGTCCTCAGGGCAAATTAATCATTAAAAAGTTTGCTTTTGAACCATGTGTAATATTTACAAAAGGTACACTCACCAGAGGTCCCTTCCATGGCTTCATGTCCGGGATACTGCCTTGGGAGGGTTGGGAGGCTACTTCAGTCAGGCTGAGGAAAAGGTCCTGGCTGTTGGGGAGAATGGCATGCTGTGTGCTCTCTGCAGGCTCGTCGTCGTCGTCGTCCTCCTCATCTTTCCCATCCACAAAATCCTCAGGCATGGCTGAGAGTACCCCCTCCTCGGAATCCACGGTCAGGGGTGGGGTAATGGTGGCGGCCCCCCTAGAATTGCATGCAGCTCAGCGTAGAAGCGGCACGTATGCGGCTCTGCACCGGACCATCCGTTTGCTTCTTTGGTTTTCTGGTATGCTTGCCTGAGCTCCTTAACTTTCACGTGGCACTGTAGTGAGTCCCTATTGTGTCCTCTCTCCATCATGCCCTTGGAGACTTTCAAACATTTTCGCATTCCGTTTTTTGGAATGTAGTTCTGCTAGCACGGAATCCTCTCCCAATACAGCGATCAGATCCAGTACCTCCCGTACGGTCCATGCTGGAGATCTTTCGATTCTCGGACTGCATGGTTACTTGTGCTGATGAGCTCTCCATATTGGGCAAACAGGAAATGAAATTCAAAGGTTCCTGGGGCTTTTCCTGTCTACCTGGCCAATGCATCCAAGTTCAGATTGCTGCCCAGAGCTGTCACAATGGTGCAGTGTGGGATAGCTCCCGGAGGCCAATACCGTCGAATTGCGTCCACATTAACCCTAAGTCGAACCAGCAATGTTGATTTCAGCGCTACTCCCCTCGTCGGGGAGGAGTACAGAAAGATTTTAAGAGCCCTTTGTGTCGAAGTAAATAGCTTTGTTGTGTGGACGGGTACAGGGTTAATTGAATTTAGCGCTGCTAAATTCGATCTAAACGCATAGTGTAGACTAGGTCGAAGAGTTCCTCGCCTCACGTGACTTGGGAGCAGGTACCTGCACCAACTCCCCATAGCACCATCCTCCAAGCTATTCTTGCCACTCATCCACCCTGGCAGTCTTCTTGTGGAGACCTGATTGTTTTGATCCACCCCTCCCTGCTGCAGGCTTCTGGAGGTGACTGACTGACCTGCATCCCCATCTTTTTTGGCAGGCTACCCGGGGGGCGGTTCTTTCCTCATGCTAGACTGCATAAGCTGGCTCAGAAGTAGAATGCTCAACCCACAGAGCAGGCTATCCCTCTGAAGGTAACCCATTATGGACAAGGGGAACACCCACCCTCCACAGCACTGAGAAAAGGCTTTCACCAGGGACCTGCCTTGAGCCCCCTATACATTAGGTGTCAACTGGGGGGGGAAATCCCTTCCTCCCCCCCCACAACCCGCCCAAGGGTAAAGCTGAGCCCTCACGCCCCTCCCACTTCACCCCACTACTATGCAGATAAATCTGAGCCCTCTACCCCTCATCCCCTGCTGCTCTGGGGAGCAGCACATTGTTTTGTTGAGGCATTTTGATACTGGAAGTCTGCAATGGCTACACACTTCCTCTCTCAGTAGCTTGGCCCTTATTGATCAACCTCCAACAGCACCTCCACACTGCCTTTCCGCAGGGCTTTGTCCTGACCAGGAGTTAGAGGCTGGGGGTATGGTATTAAAATTTCAGCATATTCCCCTACATCCTCCAATCCTGAGAGCTTCCTGCAGGAGAGAACAGGAGCAGCAGCAGGCACACAAGGTAGGGGGGCACCAACTGACTTTTGGAAGGCGTGGGGGAGGAAGAGGATAATAATAGCAGGTAACTTTTGAGAGAAAAGTAAAGTTTCACGAAGCCCCAGGCGCAACCCTTCCTTGTTGGTGAAAAGTCACTAATGTCGCTCACATGATGTCTCCCCTTCATGTTCCCAAGTAGTGGCAGGCGACCATATTGGGGAGATTGACTTTTTCACATTGATGAGAAATGTCACATGGAGCTGTTCAAATTTTGGCAGTTAAAGGAGCAGGTGGCTGTCTTGGACTGGGAAGGCAAGAGCTAGGGAGTGGACCAACAACCACCTGCTCCAAAACTGCATAAAGACAAGAGTAACTGCAAATGGGGACAAAGTCGTCTTATTTTTGCTAAATATGCAAGAGTTTGCACTACAGTGCTTCTAAAACACACTGCAAGTAGGCAATGGGGTTCAAAAATCAGAGTAGACTAAACCCTGCAATTTAATCTCCTTAAAGAATCTCTTAATTTTTAGGCCAATCATGATTTTTGGGGTTGATCCATGATTTTTGCACTCTTGTGGCTGGTGATACTACTATTGGTCTGTTGGCGATGTCTATTGGAGTGAGGAGGATTAACCTGAAGACCTTCAACTATGGACTAGAGTATGAAAGGTGCAGAACCAAAGTTAATGTCTCAAAAGAAAGATTTCCAGATTAAATTTGTGCTACATCCAACTGTAGCTTATGTATACCGAATTAATGGCCTTAATTTAGTTCCCAGAGGATGCTTGTTAAACCCAGTCACTGATGCTTGCTGAATTATTTTTTTAAAAATGGAATGCCCTTTGGAGGGATCTCAGACTCTGACGATTGAAGGACTGAATGAGCACAGAGTCTAAAGCAACAATCTCTAGAGAGTTTGTCATGTCCAGATCAGTAGTTGAGGGAAATTGATAGAACAGTTAACTGCTAATTCACATAGCAGTTTGTGGACAGAAAGATAACTTTAGTCATAAGAGCCTAGAGCTACAGATCTGGAACTTTTCACATATACAATTTTCAATTAAAGGAAAATCCTTGAACTGGGAAGGTGCAAGTAGCTAAAAAACGGTTTAAATTCTATCATGATCTCTTTACAATTCCATAATAATTGTGGAGAGCTTATACATTATCTACTTGATAAATCTGAACGTGAAATAATGCAGAAGTCATTTTAAACTTTTAGGCTTTTTTCATTACGAAGTCCAAACCAGGGTCAGTATTCTAACCAGCCATACATCAAAAACCACACCCAAATAAGCATCTCCAAGTTAACTAAGTAATTTGCTCTTCAGTAGAAATACATAAACATGTTCCACACAAACCATCTCCACTCAGTATTCCTCATTTCAACTGTTATTCAGTAAGTTCTTCTAACACCCTAAAGTATAGAGAAACCTTACAACTATCAGTTGCAATGACAGATGCTCATCCTCCTACTACCGTGTCTCCTGAAGATTTGAATATACTCAGTATCATGCACTAGAAGCCTGGAAAGTTGAGATCAGCAGAATACTTCTCTGGAGATAAATCCATTATGAAAAGGGTGGTTTTACATATTTCAATTGACCTATTAATTAACAGTTAAATTGTATAAACAAAGTAATTTTTCTAAATAAATCACTTACTGTGGTAATGTAACGAGAATGAAATTCAGATGCTTCTTTTAAAAACGATAGGCCAGGATGACTATTCACCACATCCTATAAAGAGAGGGGAAGAAATGGAGTGCCAATTGGTACCCATTCTCACCCTGGGTATCAACTCATTAATGCAGAATACTACCTCCAATTCCTTGAAAGAGCCATTCCAAATTTAATTGTTAAGCAAAGCAACCATTACTAAATACAACTTCATTTGTAGAGTGCCTCATGTAAACATCCCATGGTGATGTATGTTTTCAAAATAATCTGTCTTTTAAAAGCCATTTAACGTGAGCTTTCTTAATTGTAATAGGGAGATTTCAGAAACAATTGGCAGAAGTGTGCAAATTATATGTTCCGGACAGAAAAAACAAACTTATTTTCCTGGTGTCGATGGGACTTGATACATGTAACTAGTAAGAAACAGCATTACTGAAAAATTACAGATGCTTTTCCATTATAAATGAAGAAACTCTATAAAACCACGTGTAAGTACACTACAGATAGTGGTAGTCCAGTGGTCCCCAACCTTTTCTGTGGGGCGGGCGCTGGACGACTAGCTGCCGAGGACTGTGGCCACCGGACAAGCAGCCGTTGAAATGCTGCCGTGAAGCAGCAACGTCAAGGGGCGTCGCTGCCGAAATCCCGTCGTGAAGGAGCATCACCAAGAGGCGTCGCTGCCAAAATCCCACCAAAACTCAGCGGGATTTTGGCAGTAGCGCTTCTTGACGTTGCCACTACTTGGCGGCATTTCGGTGGCTGCTTGTCTGGCGGCCAGTAGGCGGTCGCACATGGATGCCCTGGCGGGCGGCATGGTGCCCGCGGGCACTGCATTGGGGACCAACAGGCAAGTTTGCTTTTTGTCATTCATTAGCAATACACTAAGACCTGTGACAGTCCAAAAAGAGATTCAATTGCCATTTTTCTTCTTTCCCCTCTCGAATATCTTCCCAGAAACCTGAGAAGCACATCCTTAGCACTACTATGTCAAATCACGAGTTGTCATTCTTCAGGTTAAATGGGTTCTGACACATTAGTTAGTCGAAATCAAACATCAATTAAGAGCTACTGTAGGATGTGTAGGGTTTTTTCTTTTTAACTTCTTCCCTACATAAAAGTAGGCTATAAATATTTGTGACTATAAAATGACTTATAACAATTTAAACTCATTAGTAGGTCAGTTGACCACACAAGTTGCATGCACTACATATCAGTAATCTTTTTATTTATTCTCTTTACTAGAATTACTCCATCAGTTAGGTTTCAGAGGGGTAGCTGTGTTAGTCTGTATCAGTAAATTTTTCAATCCACTTTGATTGAATTGGCCTCGTTAGCACTACAAAAAGTAATTTTCCCTCTGTTGATATTCACCCCTTCTTGTCAACTAGTGGACATGAGCCACATTCACCCTAATTGAATTGGCCTCATTAGCACTGACCTCCCCACCCCACACACTTGGTAAGGCAACTCTCATCTTTTCATGTGCTGTATATTTATACCTGCTTACTGTATTTTCCACTCCATGCATCTCATGAAGTGAGCGGAAAGCTTATGCCGAAATAAATTTGTTCGTCTCTAAGGTGCCACCTTGCTTCTATCAGTTAGGAAATTTAAGTTGCTCTGGTACATCTATTCTTTTGTTTAGCTTTGGAAGATACAAAGAGGTCATGATTAATTTAAATTGCTATTTACTTGTAAAAATGGAATGAAGTCTTCTTGCACCAAGTAGTTGCATCCAGGGTTCATCAGAAGATGAACGAACTTTGCCGCATCATCGTGGCAGGTCTGTAGTATTCTGAAATGCAAATATAAAATGAATTTGCATCATAATACTTTTCTACTCTATTCAGGAGGAAAAATGCTCATACTTGCATTAGGAAGTTCTACAGCAGGACTTACAGAAAAGCTGCAGTCTATCTCAACTTATTGATGTAACGTGAGCACCTAAAGAACTAGTTACCATAATATAAAGGCAGGCATGTGGTCACAGTTTCTTCTGCCTACTAGTGATCTTACACAGCTCTAAGCATTGCACTGGCCAATAATCCTGTATTGCTTCCTCTCATACTAGACTTTAGGCATAATTTACATTAAATTATCTATGCTGTACCTGCTCCCAGCAGTGGAATAGTCAAATAAGAGGACAGTTTAAAATCAAGACCATAGTTCTTTCTCTGGAATCAGTGAGAATAGAAAGGGCTAGGAAGGAGAAATCTGCCCACAACTGTTGACATATTCCTGCAAATTAGGACCACACGTCTCAAAACCTTACACAGTTAGGGCCACTAGGAACTTGTCACTAACCACAGCACATTATTTATCTTTACACAGCAAATATCAAGATTTTAAACTGTACACAATTTTTTTTTTATCAAGTCCACTCTGTTGGACTATAGAAAGGGGTTTTGTTTGTCTGCAGGCTGGATCACATTCATAACTTAAAATATTATATTTAAATTAAGAAATACAGTACCTCAAAAAGCAACCTACTTACTTTCGCCACATTGCAACAAATTTATGAACTGAGACGCATCCTGTTCGTTCTCCTCCAGCACAATAAAACAAGGGACCTTTCCAGTAAAGTGGGCATTCACAGGCCTGGAATTAAGGTGTAGAACAATGCAGACAGTCAGCTTACTTATTACTTATCTGAATGTTACTCCCTCTCAAAACACTAGCATAAAATGAAACCTTGCTAGTGTACTTGTAAGGCAGCATTATGGGAGAAAAGGACAGGCACTTGTTTCGTTGCACACTCTTATGGAACTACAGTGAACAGAAGTATTTAAGGCAATTTCTGGAAGATTTGGTTTATTGACTGGTAAACTTTAATTTGACCAACAGCTTTAGTCTCTACTGTACTGCACAACAAGGTAGACTTTCACAGTAAATAAAAGAAATTAAGGGGAAAAGTCATTTCCATTTATTCTTTTTTTTCCCCACAGTTGGAAAACATTTTTCCACTTGTGCTTCTAAAGAAATGGGAGATTCACATATGAAGACAAACATATGTTTACTGTAAGCAATTACAGTTTATACATACATACAGCAGTGTTAGCCCTAGACTACTATGGAAAGATATACGGAGTGCTCAATACAGCTCCCTTGAAAACAAAATATTTATCATTTACATTCCTCCTTCAATATTATAAGGAGAAAAATATTAAATTCCTTCAAGCCAATTTGCTATGTATGTTATACAGAAGCAAAACAAGTCAGTCTTTAGATTGATATACCCCATATTCTGACACAGCAATAAATCTAGTGAGTACTGAAGGACTAAGAAAAAACCCTCCAAAAAAACCAAAGCCATTCTGGATTCGAAGGTTTAATAATGCAAGTCCATGACTTTTTCTTGTCTAAGGTGAGAAAGTTATCTAGTTTCTTTTTTTTCAGATGAGTAACTGGTTTATTGTAGAGTTCTACGTAGACATATTCGGAGTGATAACTCAAAATTCTAATCTTGCACCATGTAAGTAAACCAACAGCAATGCACTTAAAACATCTACAGTAGTACAATTGATTACTGTGAAGGCACACGGCCAAATTTTGCACTGAGAATGCTATCCCACTGATATCTCTGGGACTGCACAACATATAACTAAGAAAATTTGGTTGCTTGAGTTTCTGATGTTGACGTTTATGGGCTTTCTCCAAAACCCACTAAGGTTAATGTAAAGACTCCCACTGATTTTAAACGGGCTACGGATCAGGCACCATATTAACTTAAATTTGACTGGTAATGTCTTTACTTAACTTTTTGGAATTTTATTCATATCACACAACAGATAACATAGGAAAACCATCATTTGTTTCTTTGTAGGTTAGTATACTGGAATTAGACACCCCGTAAATCCTCACCTTTGCAACTTTGCCCATGTCTTCTAATCTTGCTCTCTCATTTGGAAACTGAGAGAAAGTTCTCTCTATTTTGGCAATCACTGCATCTATATTCACTTTTTCTTTTGGACATCCTCGGGGAAAATAAAACGTTGGAATGGTTTGGCTCAGTGATGGCGGCAAAGGTTCTTCTTTCTTTGTCTGAACCTAAATGGGTAAATACATTTGACATAGTGAGGTGTATTAAACTGTATGCCATACAATCCTCCTTACAAGGAAACTGAAACGCCTTTATCCTGTTTGTATTAACTACTGTAACATATTCCTACAGAAAATCATTACATATGATGGAAATAAGCTCTTTAAGAATGAAGAGTGAAAAATTCCTGGAAAACTGGCATCTAGAAAAATTCATTTTGAAAAGACAAATTAAGTTTGACATAAGGAAACCTATCTGGCTAAGGTAAGAACTGTGTTTCCCCTCTATCCCACCTCTAGTCTTCATCCAGCTTTAGAACCAAAATTAGGCTATCCCATTATACCATCCCCTCCATAAACTTATCAAGCTTAGTCTTGAAGCTAGATATGTCTTTTGCCTCCACTACTCCCCTTGGAAGGCTGTTCCAGAACTTCACTCCTCTGATGGTTAGAAACCTTTGTCTAAATTCAAGTCTAAACTTCCTGATGGCCAGTTTATATCCATTTGTTCTTGTGTCCACATTGGTACTGAGCTTAAATAATTCTTCTCCCTCCTTGGTATTTATTCCTCTGACATATTTAGAGAGAGCAATCATATCTCCCCTCAGTCTTCTTTTGGTTAGGCTAAACAAGCCAAGCTCTTTGAGTCTCCCTTCATATGACAGGTTTTCCATTCCTTAGATTGTCCTAGTAGCCCGTCTCTGAACCTGTTCCAGTTTGAATTCATCCTTCTTAAACATGGGAGACCAGAACTGCACACAGTATTCCAGATGAGGTCTCACCAGTGCCTTGTATAACGGTACTAACACCTCATCTCATCTCTACTGGAAATACCTTGCCTGATGCATCCCAAGACCATATTAGCTTTTTTTCCACAGCCATATCACATTGGCGGCTCATAGTCATCCTGTGATCAACCAATACTCAGAGGTCCTTCTCCTCCTCTGTTACTTCCAACTGATGCCTCTCCAGTTTATAACAATAGTTCTGGTTATTAATCCCTAAATGCATGACCTTACACTTTTCACGATTAAATTTAATCCTGCACCTTTCACTGAGATAACATGTAAAGAGGTTGAGTTAATCCCCTAGGATTTTTCTACAAATGAGCCAAATGATTCCAACTTTACACTTGCCCTGATGTTGCAACTTCACTAAAATTCAATGCTATCCTTTAAGTATGTCAGAATAAAAAACAGAAAAGAAAAAAGTTAACTTGAGTTTGTGGTATTTGTATGTGAAAGTTTTTTTATTTGTGTTTACTGGATTTGCACTTTTCAGTTACACCATAAAGGCTCTCTTGATGCCATACAAAAATGTAAAAGTCACATCAACAGAATCACCAAATAAAAAAACTAACAAATACTCCAGATCACCTAAAAACCTTCCCAAGCCGAAAACACTTCAGTTTGTTTTTTTGTTTTTAAAAAGACAAACATTTTTCCAATCTCCAAAGTGGTGTTACTGTTAGCACCATGAAGAGTGCAATAAACAATTTCTTTATAATTTCCCCCTAAATTTCAAGGTAACCACCACATCAGTGCTTGCTTGGGTTGAGCCTCTATGACATAACTAGTCGCTGAAAGCCTGTACTGTTGCTCAGGTGTAATTCGTAAAGGCAAAACGGCTTAGAACTTGAAAACTGGATAGTTAGACAGTGAATCCCAGTGCATATTCAACTTGGTGATATTCTAAACAAAAGGAGATCTCAACCATGTTGGAAGCTGTTTCCATCACCTCAAACTGACTCAGACATTCTATACTTTAGAGCGACACCCTTGGAATATCATCATATAGATAGCACATTTTAATCTATTGTGCCAGCCTGTGCCAGTAGATCTCTAGCCCTACCCTCTCTATGGGACTGACAGTAGTGTTCTCTCAGTGCTGTGTGTTGATGGGCCATTTTTACAGAAAGACCAAAAAAGGAAGCAAGAAAAAAGTTAGATTGAGTTGTGATCCAGCTACTTCATTACTTTTCCCCCTAATCTTTGTTGTTTCCCTAGGCAGCTGCTTTCAACTGCTGACAAGACTGGCAGGTAATAAAGTTCTTCAGATCCACTGCTGTCCATTCTTCAGGTGGAATGCCAGGAAGTTCTAAATTATTGCAAACTCCTGTAGTTAAAAGTTTCAGAGCATTAGCCTAAACAGTCTTAGTGTAACTTTAGTATAGACACGAAACTAGGTGTTTTAAATCCAAGGTTAAGAAAGTGTAAAGATTAAGTCTCAAGGCGACCAGCTTGGCTTAACAGTGAAATCCTTGCTCGTCTTAAACACAAAAAAACAGCTTACAAGAAGTGGAAGATTGGACAAATAACCAGGGAGGAGTATAAAAGTATTGCTCAGGCATGCAGGAGTAAAATTAGGAAGGCCAAATCACACTTGGAGTTGCAGCTAGCCAGAGATGTTAGGAGTAACAAGAAGGGTTTCTTCAGGTATGTTAGCAACAAGAAGAAAGTCAAGGAATGTGTGGGCCCCTTGCTGAATGAGGGAGGGAACCTAGTGACAGAGGATGTGGAGAAAGCTAGTGTACTCAATGCTTTTTTGCCTCTGTCTTCACAGACAAGGTCAGCTCCCAGACAGCTGCACTCTGCAGCACGGTATGGGGAGGAGGTGACCAGCTCTCTGTGGAGAAAGAAGTAGTTCAGGACTATTTAGAAAAGCTGGACGAGCACAAGTCCATGGGGCCGGATGCACTGCATCCAAGGGTGCTAAAGGAGTTGGCCGATGAGATTGCAGAGCCATTGGCCATTATCTTTGAAAAATCATGGCGATCGGGGGAGGTCCCGGATGACTGGAAAAAAGCTAATGTAGTGCCCATCTTTAAAAAAGGGAAGACGGAAGATCCAGGGAACTACAGGCCAGTCAGTCTCACCTCAGTCCCTGGAAAAATCATGGAACAGGTCCTCAAGGAATCAATTCTGAACCACTTAAAGGAGGAGAAAGTGATCAGGAACAGTCAGCATGGATTCACCAAGGGCAAGTCATGCCTGACTAACCTAATTGCCTTCTATGATGAGATAACTGGCTCTGTGGATGAGGGGAAAGCAGTGGATGTGCTATTTCTGGACTTTAGCAAAGCTTTTGATACAGTCTCCCACAGTATTCTTGCCAGCAAGTTAAAGTAGTATGGGCTGGATGAATGGACGGTAAGGTGGATAGAAAACTGGCTAGATGGTCGGGCTCAACGGGTAGTGATCAATGGTTCCATGTCTAGTTGGCAGCCGGTATCAAGTGGAGTGCCCCAAGGGTCGGTGCTGGGGCCGGTTTTGTTCAATATCTTCATTAACGATCTGGAGGATGGTGTGGACTGCACCCTTAGCAAGTTTGCAGACGACACTAAACTGGGAGGAGTGGTTGATACACTGGAGGGTAGGGATAGGATACAGAGGGACCTAGACAAATTAGAGGATTGGGCCAAAAGAAATATGATGAGGTTCAACAAGGACAAGTGCAGAGTCCTGCACTTAGGATGGAAGAATCCCATGCACTGCTACAGACTAGGGACCGAATGGCTGGGCAGTGGTTCTGCAGAAAAGGACCTAGGGGTTACGGTGGATGAAAAGCTGAATATGAGTCAACAGTGTGCCCTTGTTGCCAAGAAGGCTAATGGCATTTTGGGTTGTATAAGTAGGGGCATTTCCAGCAGATCGAGGGATGTGATCATTCCCCTCTACTCAGCACTGGTGAAGCCTGATTTGGAGTACTGTGTCCAGTTTTGGGCCCCACACTACAAGAAGGATGTGAATAAATTGGAGAGAGTCCAGCGGAGGGCAACAAAAATGATTAAGGGGCTGGAGCACATGACTTATGAGGAGAGGCTGAGGGAACTGGGATTGTTTAGTCTGCAGAAGAGAAGACTGAGGGGGGATTTGATAGCTGCTTTCAACTACCTGAAAGGGGGTTCCAAAGAGGATGGATCTAGACTGTTCTCAGTGGTAGAAGATGACAGAACAAGGAGTAATGGTCTCAAGTTGCAAAGGGGGAGGTTTAGGTTGGACATTAGGAAAAACTTTTTCACTAGGAGGGTGGTGAGGCACTGGAATGGGTTACCTAGGGAGGTGGTGGAATCTCCTTCCTTAGAGGTTTTTAAGGTCAGGCTTGACAAAGCCCTGGCTGGGATGATTTAATTGGGTTTGGTCCCGCTTTGAGCAGGCGGTTGGACTAGATGACCTCCTGAGGTCCCTTCCAACCCTGAGATTCTATGAGATTCTATGATTCTTAGCAAAGAAGGAAAAGGGAATATGTAAAAAGACTTAGAGAATGGGAAGATGACCCAATAAAACCTAAAATTTCAATTTTATTTTTATTAAAATATTTTAAGTTCTGCAGAAGATTGGAACAGCAGATATTCTTCAAAAATTGTTCCTTCATTTATATAAAGTATACTGCACATCTGTTGTGATACAGCAAGATAAATGGTAACCTTTTGGTTTACACACAGTCTTTAAAATCCAAACACTTCTATCTGGAATTTAGAAAGTTAACTTTGTACAACAAACGATAAATCCTTTCCCAGAACTGTTCTTTCCGGATGGACAAATTTAACACAGCTGGCATGTCCACTTCATCACAACAGAAGCTTCCTCATCCCAAAACTGCTCAACCATACCAGCATTTAATTTCTCCAAGTTAAATACTGCTGTGGATAAACTTGATTTGAGGATATTTTGGTAACAGTAAAAACATCAGCTTTTGTTATACAAGTTAAAATTATCATTAGTGTGTTGTTTAAAAGAAAAAGAGCACACTAAATATGTGCTATTTCAATATATGCTTCAATTTTGATGGTGATAATTTACACATAACTAGTCCCTATTGTGAATATTTATATCAGAGTGATTTTGAACAGGAAGCATTAAGATGTCTAAACAAACTCAATCTGCATAGGAATTGGCATATGAAGAGTTACACAACACTGGAGAAAGACTAACCCAAACTGAAAACAAACACTTTATGAAATAGTGAGGTAAAAGGTTATGTCAAGTTAGGATCCCTTTAATGAACAGAATACAGAAGCTAATATTACCATGTACATTTGATTTTTTTTATGCACTTGTTCAATTTTCTGAGAGCCTATATGGGATGCAGGCTTTTCTTTTTTTTTTTAAAAAAGGAAAAAGTAAATAACCTTCCTTTGCACTACAGAGGGACCTTCTCTATTGCTTCAAGTTGGAAGAGGAAAACAATTTAAGCCTTTGTACTCATGTGAGCGATACCTGAAAATGGATTGAAAAAGAATGTATAGCAATAACGTGTAGTGGAACTGAATAAAGAAAACCCTTTGGAGTAGCTTCCAGAATCACTGGTCTGATATTTCCCCACTTCCTCAACCAGGCAGCAACAATCATCTGCCTTATTACAATCCACCAACTTATCTTGGCTATCTTTAAGGTCAGGATCCTTTAGCCCCTTTTCAGGGAGACAGCTGTAGTCCAAGAGCTTGCTGAGGTCCTAAAGGCACGGCTTGAAGAGTATTTATGGTTACTCTTTGCCCATCAAGCACAATTGGTTGGTGTCCTTTCCTTCTGGGAGAGTTGATTAAAGAGGGAGAGAAGTTGGTTTTGGAACAGAAAGGTGAATGTGTTATCCTTCAGTAACCAGAAATCTTCATTTGAAGGGTGAACAACGAATACAACTCCCTCCCCAAAGCGGTCAGTTTTCCTGGGCTCAATCTCTAGGTCTTTGAAGCAGAGAAATACCTACAGAATCTTTTTTCTTAGGCAACAGATATACAGTAGCCTCTTGGGGCTGAGGACTATGGCTGCAACAAGAGCTCAGCCCCAAACCAGCCATGTCAAAGCAATTTTCAATACCTATCATCTTTGGAAAGCAAGGTCAGGGATGGTTTCTAGGGCATACCGAAGAGGAAACAGAATGCTAGAACAGTAACTCCCCACTGACTCCTCAGCAGCAAGTATGAAGCATTCCCCTGGCACTGAACCAGATAACCTTTGAGGTAAAGCAGCTGTATCAAAGCATGACACACTTGTATTTCCCTTGAAGAATCCTGCCGCAACTATTCCAAAGCCTCCTTTAGCATTAAGTAGAGGCACAGACCCAGGCTTCCACATCTTCCAGAAATACCCTAAAGGATGTTACAGAAAACAAAGCCTCCCCTCCCTGCCCTTTCAGCATCAAGGAAGTAGCATGCACTAAGGCCACCCTCACCTTTTATGCAACTGAATCTCTGACTGAAGACTTCTATGAGCTGTTTTTGGAAGTGGTCTCAAGTCTCTAGGATGGTATCAACTCAGATGATTGACGAGACAACTTAAGCAGAAAGAGTTCAAGCATTTACTTCCAATCCCTATAGGTGCAGGAAGTAAAGGCAACAAAGGCTGCACACTACCCTGAGAAACTATTTCCATTCAGGTACTAAGACTGTTGATCCGGGATCAATAATTTGGAACAGAATTATGTACAACATTTAAACCCAGACTTCTTGCTGGGATCTACACCTACAACACTGAACACAAGGTCAACTAGCTCATTCCAAAAACTGAGTACAGAAAAACCAAATCTATGGTACATCAGTTACAGCCAATCAAAAGCTGTAGATACAGGAGTGGTTTTTGCTTTTCTAAAGAAAAAGGAAATAACTACAGGTTTTGACCCTCAGTTCCAGGTCAGAAGGAACTGAGGAACTACTAATGTTGCACTTCTTTGTATGTCCCCTATGAATGAATGGGAAGGTTCACCTGGATGTCCCCTATGATCACTGCTTTATAGAGCATTCAGTAGGATGTCCTAGAGTATATGTACATCTCATCAAGAGGGAGCCATACTGAAAATACTCAAAAGAAGGGCTATTTCTGTTCTAAATAAGACAACCTATTAAAAATGCACTTTGACAAAATGACAAACAAAAACGATAAGATTAGAAAACCTAACCTATGAGGAAAAGTTAAAAAACTGGGTATGTTTAGTCTTGTGAAAAAGGCTGAGGGGCAGCTGATAAGTCTTCAAACATGTTAAGGGCTGTTACAAAGAGGATGGTGATCAGTTGTCCTCTATGTCCACCGAAAATAGGACAAGAAGTAATCAGCTTAATCTGCAGCAAGAGATTAAGGTTAGATATTAGGAAAACTAACCTTATAGAGAAAAAGTTTAAATGTATTAATTATGTTAGATATTAGGAAAAGCTAACTACAAGGATAGTTAGGTACTGGACTAGGTTGCAAAGGGAGGCACTGGACTAGGCTGCCATCCTTGGAGGATTTTAAGAACAGGTTAGACAAACACTTGTTAGGGATGGTCTAGGTACAGTTGGTCTTGCCTCAGCACAGGGAGGATGGATTGACTGGATGGTTGACTAGAGGTCCCTTCCAGTCCTATATGTCTATGACTATAATTCCACACAGATGAATAAAAGTCTCAAATTACTGGCTTAATTCTAACAATTTAAATTAATGTGGGATATTTGTTCACACCTAAAAAAGTATTGCTAAGAGTCCTGCTAATGCCAAGCATAAATGTGTTTGGACTGAAACCCTGATATGACACTGTTTACTCTTGCTACTGTGATTTTTTCAGTTGGCTGTCGGCCTTCATTTTCTTGCCTGTGCTAAAAATTTGTTTATAAATTAAACTACCAAAAGAGACTTGTTCAGCCAAGTGAGAAACTCCAGCACACAACTTGCCAAACCACATAAAATTATGAAACATTTGGAGCTAAAAGGAGATTTAAAAAAATTAGTTTATTTCAATGAATGATTTGCATGTGTCGAAGTGTAACAGTATGAAGTCAATTTGACATATTAGCCTTAGCAATGAACATATGCCTGAGTTTCAATTCGCAATTCAGAAAGCCAATAAGTTTCCTCTAAAATGTGATCTGCTAATGATTTACAATTTTGTAATATTGCAAATAAGCTTCTGTAAGATTCACCTTGAAAAGAGAATGTAAGATCGTCCCTTTAATACACATAGTCAATTTTCACCCCGGCATACAAAAAGCATAAAGGCTTTGGGTAAATTCACACTATGAAGTGTTTCTTTACTCTTACTTTGTAAAAGTGGTGAGGTGGTTATTTTATTTATTTTTGCATGGAGTGGCACAAAGGCATTTCTTCATTCCCTTTGCTAGTTTCAAGAATATTCCCTACTCTTTGATAACATCTGAGAGTATGTCAACATCAGATACATTATTTCTACAGCCCTTCAATAACAAGAGGCAATCACATTATCAAACAGGCTAAAAGGAAACACGTACATCCCCACTCTCCCCAGAAATAAGAATCTTCTGACCCTATCCAGCCTCCTTAGTTTTTCTCCCCTCCTCGTGGTGGACAATGTCTATTCGAGCAGCAAATTTGGCTTTGAGCAAAACTGAGGAAGCAAGGAGATTAGAAGCCAGATGGGCCCGTTTCTAAATATGGCGAACCAGCTTGTTGCTTTCCCTGTTTCCCTAAGATGATTTAAAAATAAATAAAAAAATTAAAAATAAATAAAAAAATTAAAAATAAATAAAAAAATTAAAAATAAATAAAAAAATTAAAAATAAATAAGATGCTTATCCCAAGCACTCTCCCAAGTAGAGATCTCTGGATGTTACACAGCTTGGACTGCCTTGGCTATGGTACACTTCTTCTGGTGAGGCATGGTTGCCTGCTCCTTCCCCTCCCTGCCTACTGGGTTATTGGGATGTGGAGTAGTTGCAGCTGATCACAGGGGCCCATTCTATCCACCATTACCGCAAGACTTTAGAAATGAGATAACCCATCTCCTCTGCTTCCTGACCTAAAATAACTTATTCCTGAAATCAAGGAAAGGGGAAGGCCTCTTCTCCTCTATTTTTAATAAAGACTGTACACTTTTCAGGATGGCAACTCTGTGCGAGAACACATTAAAGAAATAAATGCATAAAATCAATTAGCTCAATGAGGTTAAGTTTCAATTGTTTACAGACTGAAAGTCAAGAGAAAGTGAGTTAAATATCTAAACGTGGTATTCATTAAGGGTGGGGATAGGGGAAATCAAGCACACCTACCCACTTAAAAATATATTTAGACAACATGCTGATCAAGATGCCACAGACTAAACAATTCTCAGTATTTGCACTGCTTTGACATGATGCAGTACTGAGAATAATTGAATGAATTTGTCCTCATATGGCAGTGCTTGTGTTTTGTGTTGTATCAGAGGGGTAGCCGTGTTAGTCTGGCTCTGTAAAAAGTGAGAGTCGTGTCACCTTATAGACTAACAGATGTATTGGAGCATAAGTGTTTGTGGGTGCCACAGGACTCTGTCACTATATGCAGCTTTGTTACTGTTTATGAGTAGAGATTTATAAGGAAAAAGGGTATTTTCTAGTGTTAAATCAACAGCCTTAGTACATTCCAAAGAACGCAGATCTCAAGAACAAGATTCCACTCAATATTAGGACTTCAGGTGATGGAAAACATGCAGCAGGATCAGATTAATATAAGATCCAGAATTTCTTACCACGCACTGTAAAGTATGGGCAAGAATTTAAGTTGTCACCAGGGTGGATCTGATTTAAATCAAATTGATTTAATTCATGATTTAAATCACTAGTCAGGAAGACTCTATTTAATCATGGATTTCTACATAAAACTATATTCTTGTTGGTTGTTACCAACCTGAAGATCCTGCATGTTCAGACATATTCCTTTCATCATCTTCAACGCAGCTTCCTCCTGAGAAGGAACACTTCTCACGATGTTGTGTCATTCGGGCGACCAGGTCTTGCATTTCTTTGCTGAACTGTTTGCATTTTGCACACATGCCTGTCTTACCCACAGGTAGAGGAACTTCATTAAAATATTCCCAAACTGGATCTCTTTTACGGCCTACTGACATTGTAGGTTTTTTCTTATAGTAAGAGAATGGTATGGTAGATCTCAAAATCAATGAAGGCTACACTTAGAAAGACCTCAAGACTTCTGGAATACGCTGCACAGTTTCACGCTTGTTTCTACTGCCTGTCCCTCCCTTCTCACATTTATCTCCAGACTACTTCTCCTTGTCCAGATCTATTCCACCCCCAACAATCTTCTGTTCATTGAACTTTTTGAAACTTTGCACGTGTAGAGAGAGATAAGGGATTGACTCTGTGTACACAAATTTGCAGAAGGACAACAGAGTTGAGGTCTTATTTCTCACCTCTCTCTATATTTATTTAAAAACATTTTTGCTGTTAACAAGCATGTTATCTCTGGAGATACAAATACACAGTCAGAACTGCAAAACTAAGCATCTCTGATAGTTCTCAGTCTAGAAAGTACCGAGCACTGAGTCCCATTGAGTAGATAGAAAAATTAACCTAAATAATCTATACAGAAGCCCCTAAATCCATGAACTATTGGAACTCATTTAAAAAAATTTCTTGAACATTACATGACTATATTGTCTCATACCACAGAATTACAATTTATAATCCCTATTCCATTATAAGATAGTTTTAATTAAGACATTATAGCTCAAAGATATTTTTAGATAGGTTTTTCCTTTGGAGCATTTCATTAAAAAAAATGTGATTTAAATAAAAACATCACCGATTCTTATCCACCCTGGTTGTCACTTCTAAGAAGTGCATCATGGCTATCTTTTCAGAATAAGGTGCTATGTCAAAAACAGCAATTAAAGGTTTAAAAGTTTCAGAATGCAAGAGCCACTTTAACAGGGTAAACTTCTGGTTCTGCAGAAGTTCTCTTTTCCTTTTTTAAGATAGGTAATGTAACAAAACAGTATGGGGGTTTGCAATCCATTTTACTTAAGACACTGCTTTTAAATTCACTTAGTTTTAGACCTATTTGTAGATCACAAACTTTATTCAAATGCTATATGGATTTAAAAAAGGATGAAAAATAAATATTTCTGTAGGTGCATCTGACGAAGTGGGTATTCACCCACGAAAGCTCATGCTCCAATACGTCTGTTAATCTATAAGATGCCACAGGACTCTTCGCTGCTTTTACAGATCCAGACTAACACGGCTCCCCCTCTGATACTCTGTAGGTGTATATTACTCATCTACCTTTTGAACCCAAAACTTGTTGGAACAACCCATTTTTAGGTCTTATGAGCAAGCCTAAACAAATAAAACTCAGTATTTAACTCCCTTCTCTCTCATTTGAGAGACACATGTAATTTCAACAGATGCAGTGAAGAACAATCAAAAGTATGATCAAAGTTTACAGATATTTCTACTGCAGAAGAGCCCAAAAGCCTCAATTGGAAAATTCAGAGGGAATGAAATTTCCATGGGAGGGAAAAAAGGAGGAAAGTAGTTACTAGGCTCTCTAACTTATTATCCCACATTTTTCGGTCAATAAGATAATTAACCCTCATCTTCAGTTCTGAATGAAGCTTCTGTTTGAATTTAATAGCTATTATAATGCAGAGTTTCTCAAAACAGCTATTTATGCTCTACTTACAGTATTGAGACATCATATATGCTATTCAGTCCCCGAATATAAAATGCTGAGCCTGTATTATATTGTAATCCTTATGAAAGGAAGCTCTCATTTAGCAAATGTGGTACATTCTTACAGGATAGCTGTGGACTTGCAGCTACAACAGAGTAGGGATACAAGAAGATGGATCCCAACACTCCTTTATGAGCTGGTTTATTGTTCACATCAATTTGATTTTCACACAATTACACTTTGTGCTCTCTTTAGCAAAGTTAAAGGCACATTAAAATTAACTTCTGGCTTTAGAAGACAGAAGCAGGAAACATTCTTGAAGAACTTCTGTGTCTAGTGTATTAGTACAGTGAAACTCAATTGACCTATATGTAGGTGGAACTTGTCAGAATATAAAGGGAAACTCCCCCATACCCCCAACACCAAGTATCAGTATATTTTTGTATGAACTCAATAGCAGGGCGTATATGAAGATTTTATTTTAACTTCTGCTTTGCTTTATCGAAGGTGCTGAAAACAAGATCCGGGTTCTTCCACATTAATTAGCATACACCTTGAGATACTTTACATGTAGAGAAATTCGACACCTTTTCTCTCTGCCACTCTCCAGTGACAACTTACTCCCTCTTTCTCTTTTCAGCTGTGGAGAAGACTTCCACAGCTGTGACCACAGCATGTACTATGATATTCTACTACCACAAAATCCCTAAAATACTTATTACCCTTAACTAGTTGGATGGGGATGAATAGGAGTCAGCACACAAATTAAGAGACTGGAATGGGAGGACAAGACATATGGAACAGAGAACAGTTTTCCCAGAAGGTTAATGATGAGTTGCTGTACTGAGCAGCAGGAAAAAACTTGGTTAACATAAAATTATCTATATCCACTTCTTCATTCAGTACAGGAGTTCACAGATTTGTCAAAATTCTATCTTAAGTATGTGTCACTCTTAGAGCTAATCAAACAAAATCCTAGACTGGCTTAATTGCTTTATATATGGAAAACTCAGAAACAGCATTAGCTGAAGCTAAGCTGATGAGTGCTTCAACAGAACTCATAAGCAAGACTACCTAGCTGTCCTTCATTACTCCAGGGCTGAAGCCATGTGCCCCGTCACCCTCAAAAACAGAATTGCTCCACTCAAGTAACAGGTAGGCTTCAGTTACCTACATAATGAGCAAAGGAACTGCCAAACTGAAAAAATATCAATGGTTCATCTTCTTTACTGTCTTGTTCCTGATCCACTGTTCTGCAAAATTAAGTGATCATTCTTGGGGCTCTTCCCAGACAACAATCTTGGAAACAAGGAGGAGGTCTTGCACTTCTGCAAGTTTATAGACTAGAGGGATCTAGAATTTTCAGTGTGGTTCACAAAGATAGTTATGGGAACTAGCATCCTCCTGTTCTTGATCACATAAATCCCAACTACAGCAACTGCCTATACAGAAAAGTTATTTTAGGAAATATATTGTAGCAGTCTCAAAGTGATTTAGCAAGCAGAATGAGGAGCCAGCAACATGACTAGCGAGCTATTTGCAGACTCCCAGCAGGATGCTTCTAATTCTGCCTGGAGTGATGTCAGAAGTAGTCCACTGATTCAGATTTTTGAATAGACCAGGAGCAAAAAGGAAGCAAGATACTCTAAAAGTTGATAAAAGGATCTGGATGGACTTAAGCCGTTATGAAAGTACACCCTCAAGAACAAGTTTGTTACTAGCTAGGAAACACTTTTGGATGAAGGACGACTTTACGCGTGTCAGGAATGGAAACACATGGCCACCCTAAACTTAAAAATAAAATTGGGGAGGAAGGGCTAAATTGAAGTTGCTTCAACAAACAATTCCAAGGTAGGAAGGTAAGTTTACAACCAATATTAAGTTCTGAACCAGTACAGAGAATAAGCCTTCTGCAGTATCTATTCTGTGACTTGAGGTACAGATCAACATATCCTATTTTACATAAATCAAAGCCATGATTATACTATTCCTTACATCTGTTTCATTCTTGCAGACAAACCAGAAGGACTTAAGCTTTGTATCCTGAGAGCTCAGAGTCCACTTTATGGGAATACTTTCCCTCCACCCCACATCCTTTAGGAATCCTTGAGAACTTAGTATTTTCCTTAATAAGGGGAGGTTTTGGGTTGTTTTTGAGATATTTTAAGGTTTACAATATTGCTTTTGCAGGAAGACCCTCCTCCTCCAAAACATTCCAAAGAGAACCCACCTTTTCCCCCCCATTGGAAAATAGTACAGTAACTACAACATTAAGTGAGGAGTTATGTTCCTGAAAAATGCGACTAAGTGAAATTATGTTAAGCAAATCCAATTTCCCCATAAGAACTAATGAGGGGGTTGGGTTCTAGGGAAATTTTTTTCACCAGACAAAAGACTACACACACAAAGTTTTAAACAATTTAATACTGGATGATGATTGTGAAGCTTGGTTGAGATGGAGGAGTCAGAGGGTGGGATATTTCCCTTACTGTTAAATGATGAACTAGCAATTGGCTGAGCCCTCAAGAGTTAACTCTCTCACTCTACAAGGCAGCAGGAATGGCGGGAGATATGCACATTTCCCCTTTAAGTACACTGCCTTGTTAATTATATCAGCTTGCTAAGACCGCAGCAGCTGCAAGCTCCCTCCATTCTGAGCCCTGGTGTGTCCCCCCTGCTCTATGGAAAGATGGGGTAAGCAGGGTGCAGGAGCAGGGGAGACGGGGACACCCTGACATTAGCCCCCCCCCTCTTCCTTCCCTCCCTCCCCACCACACAGCAAGCAGGTGTCTCGGGGAGCAGCTCCAAGGCAGAGGGCAGGAGCAGCACAGGGCAGTGGGGCGGAGGGACAGCTGCAATTGCTAGCCTGCTGGGCAGCTGCTGCACAGGGAAGTTAGGGGAGCAGGGAGCTGATAGGAGGCTGCCGGTCCACCCTGGATCCAAGCCCCCACCAGCTAACTGCAACAGGCTGCTCTTCCTGCAAGCAGTAGACAAAGCAGGTGGCTGCCAAACGACGTCAGAAGGGAGCATTACACAACTTTAAAATGAGCATGTTCCCTAATTGATCAGCAACATAATGAAACAACATTAACCGGGACGACTAAGTGAGGAGTTACTGTAGGAGAAAGCTCTCGTTCAGGCTCGGTTTAATCTTAGAAATTAGGTGGTCCTTCAGATTGTACTGGAGCTACCATAGTATGTTGGCTGATTAGACATTGAAGTCGCCTAGTGGTTTAGGTGGGGCATTGAGACAATAAAAGGCCAGTCTATCCTGGAAACTTTTGGCATTTACAGTGCACATTCCAGTATTTGGAACACTGTCCACATGAGTGCTTCAAATGTTTCACAAGAGTACAGAATATCATTTCATCGCTTGCACTAGCTCTCCAGCTAGTCTTGTACACACTTCAGAGATCAATTCAACTGGTCAATGCAGAAGGGAAGTGGTGGGATCACAGCTACACTTGTTCAACTGTCCTCCCAGTGCAGTCACGATGTTCCAACTCAATTCTGCAACTATCCTAGATAAATGTTCTGTGCATTATGGTTTATGTGCCTGGTGGCAGCCAAAGGGTAATTATCCACGAAGCCCCTTGCTTACATACAATACTGTGTATTCACCTCAATTATAGCATATAATTTTGTCACCAACATTCACAACAGAGATCTCAGAATTCTTGTGTATTCTATCTGCAAGTTTTGGATCCACAATCTATTTCCATGTAAAACTCCTCTTATGGTCAGGATGCTACTGGCCCAAGGCAGATTAAAATTTACCTGGAAGCAGAGGCAATTATGCAATCCACAGTGATTGTAAGTACACAGCCGGAAGAGAGTGGCGTATGAAAGTGTTGCAATGTGCATGAAATCATCAACTGCAGCAAAAGCAATGAAGTAACAAGACACAAACACAACAACAACAACAAAATCAACCTGAGAGTGAGATTCAATGAGATTTAGAGCAATGACTAGACTGGGGTTCTCAAACTGGGGGTCGGGACCCCTCGGGGGTCACGAGTTTATTACATGGGGGTCATGAACTTTGCCTCCCGCATTAATAATGGTGTTAAATATATTTTAAGAAGTATTTTTAATGTATAAGGGGGCGGGGGTTACTCAGAGGCTTGCTATGTGAAAGGGGTCACCAGTACAAAAGTTTGAGAACCACAGGACTAGACTTTCAGGGTGAGAAGGCTGACTCATCCCTTCTTCAAGTAGTTAAAGCACAATTTTCATCCACAAGATGTCTTAAGTTTGTCTGGGAACTTAACAGCAGAGTGGCCCACAGCAGAATGTTGCTGAGGGCTGTGTTCAGAATGACAGGGATGGTAACTAGGACTAAGAGCTCAATGGCTCAGACAGACTATTTGATCTTCCACCTGCCATCATTACAGATGGAAAAAACCCTAGAGATGAAGAGCTCTCCATGTAGGGTTTCACTGTGTGCTTGATCAGGGATGTACAGTAGCAATCAGGGATGGCAATTCACAGGGCCCAGTCACTGTTACTGTAAGGGTGGATATAGCAACCAGCAAAGCTGAATATTAGTAAGTTTGTCCCTCTTTTTCCATTCAGGGGGATAAAATAAGCAAGGTATGGAACACCTTCTGGTGGCTGATTAATACCCAAAACACTGAAAGCTTTATTTCCCAGATAAACCAACTGGTTCCTACCCATTATCCTTGGGACCACAATTCCACCTCTCCTCTGAACCCAGTTACGAGCTACCAACATATTTCATGTTGTTGAAAGGGACAACTTTAAGGGCAGAAGTTGACAGAAATTCCAGAATTCCATAGGCTGCCATATTTCAAAGTCAAGTGTTCAAAACGGGTTGCCCAACCAGTATCATTACTAGAACAGAAGCCAGATATATTTATTCTACTGAAGTACTTCAGTACCAATCATCAATCTGGTAACTTCTAGTCTATTAGCCAATCCTTCTGCTGCTCCCTGTCAGGATCAAGCCTACTATCTAGTGTAAGTAACAATTTTTACATGTTTCCTGCCACAAGACAGCAGAAGTAGTTCAACTATCTACTTCTCTAGATTAGCAATGAGGATACCAGGTAAAGCAGCCTTCCACAAGCTTCACTGAAATGAATATGACCCCTCCACCATTACAGGGTCTCAGCAATGGTCTACCTATTACTCTATTGCAAGATTATCTGCATGTTCTTGGATGACTGGAGACAGGAGCTCATAACGCAACAGTTTACTGGACCACAAGAAGGTGTCACTTTGAAGAGTTCCATCAGGTATTTTTTCATCCAGTCAAGAGGATCCAAGAAGCCTAATAGAGCCTAGCAAGACGCAAAAGGCACACTGAATTCTGGGCTATCACAATCTACTAGAAATGATGTCTCACTTTGGAGACTTAAGTGGGTAGAACTTGGGGAATACCTCTATTTTTACCAAATTTGATCTCTGCAGACCATAATCAACAAATTCACACATTAAAACTGAAATTCTATTCAACCTCCTTAGATACATGCAAATTTAGAGCACTGAGCAAGAGTACTTAAAATATTTTCAATTAATTTATATATGCACACATATGCAGTGGAATATTGGCACATTATTGTGTAACAAGCCAGCACAGGAAAAATTTTAAAAAGTCTTACAACTGGCAAATCAAACTGATTTTCAGCAGATCAGCAACAAATATCATAATCGCTCCCCACTTGGGAACATTAGATGTAATTTAAAAAGTAGCAAAAAGCACACCAACTGACAGCTCTTCATCTACTGCTAAATGACATTTCACCCTTGTAGAATGCATCCAGTGCACTCCTCACTTATGACTGCATCTACACTCAACACTAGTCCCAACAGGTAAGAACCTAGACCCTAAATGCTATACCTGCACCACTTATAATTTCAGAAGTACAAAGATTCTGTTCTCCTTGTTCTTGTTCCTTTTGTTTCTTGATTTATTACAACAGACTTGGGCAAGTATGCAGCCTTATTGGGAACTGAAGTACCATTACTGCTTCTGTGTTGTGTCAGCACTGCTGCTGCTGAGATACTGCTTTTAGTTGTTCTGCTGTGCTGCTGAAGTACTGCTTATCATTAACAGAACTGCAGCTTTTATTTTAAAAGAAATTAATGCTCAGATATTCTGTTCTATGATCATTTTTGGAGTTTCCAGAAAGTTACCAACAATCAACACTATGAAAATGTTGGTATCAACTTACAAATATAAAAAGTCAATATCAAACTGCATTGTCTCATTTTCTCTTTCCAAAGTGCTGATAGAGGACATTCTTAATTATATCAGAACATCTATTAAAGCCAGCTGTTGTGGGGTACCTAATTATAGGTTATGGCACTGACTAGTGAAATACTTTGCCTCCTCAGCCTGGCATCTCAGCTCACTGTCAGAAGGAAACTTCCCCTCCTGCTTTCACAAATTTTGTACAAAGCATAACAGGCTAAAAAAATGTCTTGCATATGTCCTGCTGAAGGCAACCACCACATTCTGCGACTTATGAGGTGGCAGTGAAGCAGTGCCTTTTACTGTGTGTATATTAAAACTTAACCTGACTAAAGCAGGGTAATGTTACAATCTCCCCTGCCCCAGCTTAATAGACTACTGTGGGGAAGATTGTCCAGTCTAGAATATTTGGTTTCAGAGTAGCAGCCGTGTTAGTCTGTATCCGCAAAAAAAACAGGAATACTTGTGGCACCTTAAAGACTAACAAATTTATTTAAGTATGAGCTTTCGTGAGCTACAGCTGTTTTTTTCTAGAATATTTGTGATTTATGTACCATTTTCTTTGCCAGACTAAACATTCACGATCTTGTGATCCATCTCAGATACCAAGGAGTAGTAGCCTGTTCAGCTGTCATACTCTGATGGATGTATAGACTGACATGTGGAAATACAGATTCTATCTACTGCCCCAGTTTTTGGGGAAATCCATCAGGGACATTTTGCATGTTGATAATACAGCACTTCAGGACTGTGTTGTCACATGTCTCCAGCACTGCAGACCCTACAGTGGGCTTCCAAACCTAAATATTACCACTAAGTGGAAAATCTAAACAGGTTCTGTCAGTTCCCCTATGAGAGTGCAGGGATGGTCTGTTCTCCGCCTGCAAGTCTTGGTCCAGAGAAGGAGCCTTGTGAACTGGTCTCATGATCAGGGGCTAGAGATTAGTCTTCTATGCTCAGGGGGATCCCCAAGATACCCCAAAATTCCAGGGATGCAGGAAAATAAGATACCAACCGGTAGCCAAGGCAATGAGTATTAGTATCTAGAGTGAGTATATGAGCTCCTACCATAATAGTGGGAGCCTGGTTTAGATGCTCTCCTTAGGATAGGGGATTCAGCAAGTCCAGATAACTGCGATCTTGTAGGAGACGGCCTTCCACTGACCACTGAAGTAAATGAGATGGAAATAGCCCTCATAAAAGGACAGTGCTGTTCCCATTGGAGTAGTGAGAATATACATGGGATGCTCTTTAGTCAGTACTGGTACAGTAGACTGTACTGTAATCCGTGCTGCAGACTGAGTCAATGGGAGTAGTCTTGTGGAGGCAAGAAGTGGAATCAAGTACCAATGAAATGGTAAGTTCTGTGGTAGCCAGATACAGTCTCAATGCTGGAGTAGCTCAAACTGCATCTGTACCAAAGAAACTGACATGAGAGAAATAGGTGCTAATACAAGTTCTTGTTGGTGCTGGAGTCATAGTTACACTGGTCATCCACTAACGGATGGTATTAATCCTATGGTACTGGGGTAGTTGGCACTGCTAAGGCTTGATCACAGGATCTCTACCAAGGAACCCAAATGGCCAATATGATACCAGGTGAGATTTGAGGTAAGTGAAATTCATTCAAACAATACCAGTATGGAAGCTCAGGGACTTTTGAAGCTCTGAGGCATCTTATGTCTCAGGATTTTTAAGAGATCTAGAAGTCATACTTTGAGAAGATCTGCCCCTCTTCTCCCTGGGGGTCTTGCACCCCTTCTTACCACTGTCTCCCAAAGACTCTCTCAAAACAGATTTGAGGGCTACTTCCACAATCTGTGAGAACAAAGCTGCAGGAGTACTCCTCAAAGATCTCCTGTACTTTTTAGCAACCAAAGCTAGGCCTGAATGTGCATGTAATGACTGCTCAAGGAGAAATCCCTTGAGATGAGATTCTCTTGCTGATCATTCTAGAGAATTCTGCAAGCTAATGTCACACCGGTCAGGGATGTGACCTTCTGAGGCAGAACAAACATCTTATGTAACCACCATTCAACAGCATGACCATTTCACAAGATGAACAATGTTTAAATCCTGGGGACCTATGATCAGTCATATTGAACAGACTGGTACCCAGTACTCCCAGAAAGAAAACACAAGCAAAACAAGTTCCCAAATGTGATTAAAATGGAAACCATCAAGAAACTAAAGTAAACCTATTAGTGCTAGCTATAAACTAACTACTTACAAGACAATGACTAGTATGGTAAGAGAAATGATAAACTTCAACTCTTAGCTATGGATGGTGAGAAGGAAATGGGGCCCTATCCTTCATGTCCTCTGTTGCAGGTATGAAGACATACATGGCGTATGTGCCAGCTCAGTGGGCACAACTGATTAGAAAAGACTTGGCATGTGCATGTTGAGCGCACTCAAACAGTGGAATATGTATATGGATAGACATTCGAACATTACTTTGGGACAGAAAATGTTCTGAGGTCTTACCCTTGTTTGTCAGAATACCCTTTTGGGTCCTACAATATCTTATAAGTTGCCCCACATATCCCTGCTTTGGACAGTTATGAAAAGGAACCTGTGTCTCAATGTATTGCTCTGGCAATATTTGGAAGGAATGCAGAGTGTAGACATGCTGAAACAGTTTACATAAGGCAGACTGCTTGGTGTGGATATACTGATCTGCTTCAGAAGTAAATAGTAATGCAACAGCTTTGCCGTAGTGTCTGCAGTCCTTCACCACAGAGAAGCCGGAGGTCCTGCAGATATTTAATGTTTAGTTATAGCACTCCAGGCACTTTCCAGGTAGATGAAGGTAAGTCATATTGTGATAACTGGGTTTATAAATTTACCCTAATTGTGAGTTCGACTATAAGATGTGAGTGTAAGTTCATAAGATATCACAATAACCTATAACAAATGTTGCTGGGAAAAACTGAATTAGTTCAAACAAAAAGGCTACTGATATAATTCAAGGACTGTGTTAAGATCATACCTGGTAAACAAGAACAGTGTGAAACTGAAAATCAGTTAACCAAAATTGGTATGTCAGATATTAGGTCTAATTGGTGGACAGAATAATGAAGGGATGGGCTACTCCACCCATAATTCCCTTTGGGAGAAAAATTGACTACTGGAGAGGCTTCACCATCACAGCTGCCACCTGTACCATCTTCTGGGACCCCAGACTTCCTTCATCCCAATCCTGAAAGATGGCCAGAGGGAACCAGATGACATCGCCACCTCAACCAGCGCTGGCTGAAGCCAAATCACCACCTAGATATGAGAATGACTGTCTCTCTGCCTCTTCTTTCCCCCAATGTGTCCTTTCCTTACTTTATTTCTTCTCTTTCCTACCCCCTCTTTTTTCCTTCTGTCTAGCAAGAGTCTGGCTTAGCCCACCAAGACTGTATATTTTGTAGCAATGCTGTAAGCCTGTGACCAAAGAGGTAACTAAAAGCAATGCTGATACGAGTTGCCAGGTCTTGGAGTAGCTATGACCAGATGCTGTGCCTATGTTTTTCCAGCAGTGAGATTGCAAACGAAAGTCAACATCAAAGAAAGAAGCTGCTTCTTCTCTCCCTTTTGGGTGTTTGTTCTGTCATCTTAGGAAATAGAATCAGACTTAACAGCTCCAGCCAATCTCAATGAACTCCTCTTTTCCCCAGAAAGAATAGTTATTTAAGAGAGAGTGTCAAACAAGGTTTGTTTTTTTCCTTCTAAAAACTCCAGCTAAAGAGAAAGGGATGATGTTAAAAGAAAGGAAAACTTATTTAATACTATACTTGCCAAATGCTTTAACTGTTTCCTTTTTCTGTATCTTTAATAAAATGTTAAAAGGACTTTTAATGGTGTGTTTGCCATGGTACGAAGCAGGCTGAGGTCTCTAATCAAACCCTGAACCCTGTTTAAATGTTGGACAGTGATTGGGTTATGTTAACACCTTCGACTCTGGGCCCCTATATTTCATGTAAATTAATAAAAGAGGCACCTCTGCAAAGAGTTTACAATTTTAATAGCCAATGTAGAGATGATTAACAAAGAGAATCAACAGTGGAATTTAACATTTGTTTTTACTCCAATATCTGGTTTTGTTCAAATATTTTTAAATTGGGAGGACCAGGGTTTCTATAACTTGGGGAAATATGGTTAGATCAGAGGAGTCAAAGGGTAGCAGTGATATTGGAGCCATATTACAGTAAGAAGTAAGTCAACATTTTTACGCCCAGTGATTCAGACATTCTGAATGTCATCTGCAAAGCAGAGAGGATTGTAAAATAGACTCTCAACCCAGGTTAAGAGATTTTTTTTATTTTAATAGTCACCATTGTATTGGCTCCAGAAGCTTTCTGATCGTCTTCTTTAAAGAAATGAATAGTCTCACAGGTAAAGCTATGGGAATCCAGTAGCACTGGCCCTTTTCCGAACAGGTAGCTTATAATCTAAATAGGATTATCTGACTTCTTGGTTTTAGGTATCTTAGATCTTTTAAGTGCTGTCTTAACAGTGTGGGCTCCAAACAATTTTGTGGTATAGAACAGGTGAATAACCAGCTACGATTAGCTGCAGCACTTCCCTCCAGATAAAGCATACAGGATCTTTTCTTTCATTTTTTCTTATTATACTGTTATGTAACTAGATGTATAAAATAAGTTTGGTTTCTGCAAAAAAATATCAATTTGATCTCAAATCTTTTCTGTGTAGCAGCCAGGTTTTTGTTTTTTTTTGGGGGGGGGAAGGGGAGAGGGAAACAGGGCTACCAATCTAAACAGGATTATGTATGGCTGTGATATGGTACTGACCCTGCATTGCCCTATGAATACTAACTCTTGTGGATATACTAATACCAGTTCCGAGAACAGATCCATTATGGAAAGCTGGTCTGCTAGAAGATCAGTGATCAAAGGAGTTATCCACGGTAACTGCAGTCTTAAGCATTATCTGCTACCTCAACTAAGTCATTCGCTATTCAATGATTTCACCTGGACTTGGGCTAGAGTTCTTATCTGTCACTGAAGGAAGAAGCAGGAAGGACCATAAAAAAAGCTATAGACTAGCACACTCCACAGAGGTCTGAAGGCTACATTCCTTGTCCTCTCTTGGGCATACCACCAGAGTTTGAGTTACGAAGAATTTCAGTGGCAAAGCAAAAAAAGTGTCACCAATCTTAGCTGCCATTGTCATTTTTAGGAGACAGAAAAATTGAGGAAGTCGTCACTGGAGATATGAGCTAAAAAAGCTCTTCTACTTCAAGAGTGATTAGCTGCTTCCTTTAGATAGAAGGAAAGCCAGTCTTCTGAGTTGCTCACTTTTAAAAAATGTTTAAAGATGTGTGTGCGCTTATATCCCAAATAGCAAGCATAAGAGGCATTTATCATGACAGATGCTCATTGAATTAGCCTTTATTTTTATCTAAAGGGGAAAATGTTTTGTACAACTATACATATACACCTCTACCTCGATATAACACTGTCCTCGGGAGCCAAAAAATCCTACCGTGTTATAGATGAAACTGCGTTATATTGAACTTGCTTTTATCCACCGGAGTGTGCAGCCCCACCCCCCCGGAGCACTGCTTTACCGCGTTATATCCGAATTTGTGTTATATTGGGTCATGTTATATCAAGGTAGTGGTGTACTTGCCTGATCCTTTCCAGTCCTGCTCTATACTTTATATCACAGAATGATTATGCTAAAAAAAAATCACAGTACAGCAGGAGCCGTGTATATTAATTTTGGCTCTCCCAAATTCAAGAAAAGGGTTATTTTAGAATTCAGGCTGAATGCTAGAAGCACTCAGCATAAAAATAAATTTAGCTCTTCTAAAGAAGAAATTTGCAGTTCCAACATTAAAGATGAACTATTTTACAAAATGACTTGGGCTCCTAAACATAGAAAATATATTTTTCTAGTTCAACCAATCCAATAGGATATCTGGGTGCAAATGATAAATTATACATTTTAATTGTGTATTATCTTTTTTGCTTCCAACTTCAAATACATCACCACACTATGTAGGTGCTAAGGTGGCTTACATATCAGTTCCAACAGACGTGTCACCAACCATAGGAGTGAAATACCCAAACTCAACTATCAGCAGGCAACAAACCTTTCAATTCAGTTCACATATTTAAGTTTCCAATACAGCTGACATATGTTCCATATGGTTGACTTCTGATTCCAAAGTTTCCCTGAAGCTGATGAGCAATTGGGATACAGCTACCTTTTAAAATTTTACATTCCAGTTACCTACATACTGTAAGTGTTATGGGTTAAGAGTATCTGAAATCTCCTGACTAGCCCCTTTTGCATATAATCAATGCAAAATTCTGCTTATCCATGAAAAATAATTTTGATAACTGAGAAAGTCAGTATTTTCCAATAACATGGTAAAAGGCGGATTTTAGGCTTGGGCTACTTTTTCCACATCAATTTTGAAAGACTGATCTGATTACTTTCAGGACTTTTCTAGGGGAAAAAAATCTGTCTCTATTTTATCACCCCTAGTCTATGAGATAACAAAACCAGATGCTGGAAAATAGCCTGTCCCCAGGCTCTTCAAGCCTACCCAGCTTTCCAGTGATTTCTACTGCAGTTCATTAGAAGACTTTCACAAAACAAATTGTTTGGTTCCAGAAAGGATATATTGTACTTGGAAGTTGTTTACATGTGGAGCTCAGGGGAAAAAAAAAAAGCCCACTGACTTGTCCCAGAAGCCATTATAATTCCATCAATCAATTTGAATTACCTCACAACAAATGTTTTAGTCGCATATGTTCACACACAAACTAAGAACAAAACCTTGCTATATACTAATGTTATTTCTTTTTTGGGTATTCATTCAAGAGTTCAGTGTTAATTGCAATAAGTCTGCTAGAGGAAATCTGGAGTTTGTCTAACAAGTTAAACATTTCATCTGATCCCCACATTTAAAAAAAATTAAAGGCAGTCTACAAAGAAAAAAGTGGGTTGCCCCTATTTTTGCTTCTTTATGATGTCTGAAAATTGAAAGATTTATATTCTAGTTTTTATATTAGGAATTGAAATATTGTCTCCTTCTCTGAAAGGCACGACTACCAGAGAAGTAGAGAAATGAAACTATCAGAGTCAAGAATAAAAGTTAAGCAACTGAGAGTGTAAGTAAGTTATGGTCAGACAGCTTAAAATTCCTCTCCCTCCCCACCCTCAGCTTGCATAACTTCAACATGAGCTTCATGAAACATGGACCATCTCTACTTCTATTTGGAAAGCACCTATCACATAGTGGGCACTACTGGAAATAAGTAACATTTGGATTAGAACTGGGTGAGAAACTTGTTTGTGTCCTACCAACATTTTTGAGACTTCAAAATTTTTCCTATTCTACATTGGGACAGAGCAGAGATCTTCTGAAATTCTTCTTTTTATGTGAAAAGCCAGAGAACTCCCACTGCCCCCAGAATAGCCAATAGCCTGGTGGTTAGGGCACTCCTAAGGGATGTGGGGGCTCAGGTTCATGCTCTGCCTAATTCAGAACAAGGACTTGATTACTGGTGTCCTAACCACCACGAGGTTCTTGGCTATTCTGGGGGTGGTGGTCTCTCTTGAAATTCTATCTTGAGAAAGTCCCTTGATAAAAGTTTTGTCAAAACTCATTTCCATGAAAAAATTCAATTTTGGCAAATCAACGGTTTCTGAAAAAATAGTTTCACTGCAAAATTCCCAACCAGCTCTAATTTGGATAAAGAACATCTGTGTTAAAAATTTAACTCTTGTTCCTTCAGTTAAATTGTTCGTGCTCACAATAAGCATATTCTGAGTCTCCCAATACATCTTCTAGCAAAATCAGTGATGACCAAAATTTGACATTCCTGATACTTACGTAAAAAACAAGCAGAAGACACTTAAACTTTCATTCGGGTCTTCCCTAGTCTCATAAAGAAGCAAAGAAGGGCACAAGCCATTCCCTCCTCCCCTGTTCTGCACAGAGTATTTTGGTTTACAACTACATTATAAGCTGTAATCATGTACATATTAAGTAACTGGAACTTGCAACCTACACAAAAAACAAATATTTAACCCTAGGGTTAAAAGTGACTTGGCAACAAATGTAAAATCTAGCATGGACAAGGAACAAACAAGTATGTTGGTTAACGTGTTAAAACAATTATAAATTGCAGAGTGGACAAGCCCTTAGATTTGCAAACACTTATTCTAAGTTTCCTTTAGTGATATTGTATACCTATTACATACACACATCCTTATACATACAATCTAGCTACACTATGTTTAGTGTTCCTTTCCACATAAAGCAAACAAAATTTTCACAACACAATGTAACTATCATTTTTGTTGATAAAAGATTATTTTCAAGCTAGAGGACACTACAGAGGGCAATACTGATTGTTTACAAAAAGGTATTGTGACTAGAGTAAGCCATCCTCCAGCTTTGATATCTCTAAACATTTAATTAAATTACCAAAGATGCACAAATTAATAGCACATATAGCATTTCTCACTTCTTGTACTTTTCAGGCTCTCTCTACAGTGCTCAAAGCCACCAAAACTAAGTGCAGTAATACAAATTTTTTCACACTCACAACAAATGTTCATTAAATGCTTTAAAATAGCAGGGTCAGCATTATAAGTTTGCTTTAAAATAAGGAATGACCTTTTCAAATCAAGTTTAATTCAATCAAATCTGAAACACCACCATTCAATTTTTAAATCCAATATATTAAGTTAATAGGAGACCAAAGCATTTATAGGGTCATGGGGTTCTTTGGCCTTCTCTTGAAGGTCACCTGAAAGAGACTAGTAGATTAGACTTGGAATTTAGAATTAAATTGTAGGCCATATTTACGTTCTGATTACCTTTAATTCCACAAAAACTAGGAAATTCTGAATTTGGCAGCCAATCTTTTCCTAAATAAATAGGGTACAAAAAGGTCAGGCGTGCTATCCAAGATAGTTTGGAGACACGTTTTGCTCATAGATTGGAGTAGGGCGTAAGTTAAGAACAGGATGAATGCATTAACTCTTGAAGCTTTAATATATCAGGAAATAATACTCAATACCTTTTAAAAATCACATTTGTTAATTTTTCATCACTAAACTAGCACACTTGCAAAAGTTTACAAAATAATGGAGCACTTCTTCTCTATACAAGTATAATTTTAACTTATTAGCGATATTTGAAATGCATAATCACTCAAATAATAATGAACCCACTTCATAAAATGGTGGATTTAACTCACTGGTTGCAAAGTAGCAGTTACGCAGATACTTGTGCAATACACAGTAGTATCTTAAATTTTCTTTACTATGGACTGATCTGATCCATGAAGTCCAAAATGGTAATGTCTTATTGGGTTACATAATGTGTGGAATTCAACACAGAGCATGCTAACGGGGGAGTACATTCATATTTGGGCACAGCTGCAGCCTACTTTTCTGTACCTCGTTTTAGTGAGGAGTAAGTTAATATCCATGGGGAAAGTGCACATAGATTATAATGGAACTATTCTTTTAAATCAAATTGTGTTAATTAAGTATACCAACCTTTCTATTTCACACACATCTGCAAACAAATCATGCATATATATGTTATGCTAAATTTATGATTTTTTTTCTTTCAAAACAATTCACAATTCATGTAACAGGACTAAGGCACAGTATCTACTTCTTTTCAAAACACACAAACATGTTACATTTTGAAAAACAACAACTAGTATTCAAATATTCCTAGTTAGTGAAGAACTTTCATGTACTTCATGAGGTTTATGGAGATCAAAGTTGTGCCTTCACAAGTAGGGGAAGCAGTTATATAGAGAAGAACATAAACAAACCTGGACCTGCTGGAAAGCTTTTAGTCTCTTCTTGAATCTAGAAGGTAAAACAAAATCACATCCTCGAGCTAGCAATGCCAACTCCTTTCTTAGATCAGGATCTTGCCGCAAGGAAATCTCTTTTATCCTCATGCTTTCAGATTTCATATAATATCTGTGTGTGCCAGTCCAGGCACTTGAGTCCAAGTAAATAGCAGAGCCTTTCTATTATCACACAGTGCCACTTAGAGCAGCAGCTGCGCTTTAGTTCTGTGATATTCTAAGAGAGCCAGCTCAACTTAGCCTGCACCATACATTAAAGAGAACTTGGCTGGAATCACAAAAACAGATTGGAAAGTCACTTTGGGGGCTTGTCCTTTTGCTGCATGCATTCCAAAGACTAAATGGGATGGTATGTAAAGAAACAAACCTGTTTAGAGAACCATCTATATAAGCAGCTCCCAATTTAAAAAAAGGCAAACTCCGGAGGAATGTAAAGATGCCAATTTTGCAGTCCCCCCCCCCCCCCCTTGCCTTTCTTTCAGTCAGAAACCACTCACTCTCTAGCCTCAGTGAAGTATTTCATTGAAGGATAAGGCTTATTACACAGCAATTAAATTCTAAGTTGTTCAGCCCTTTAACGGTGAACTCTGTCACTTTAGAGAACATGAGGCAACCGCAAAATAAACTTCAAACAAACTAGCTGGGATAAGCTGTTGTAACGCTCATGTTCACAGTTCAATAATATGAAGCTTCTGTATTTGTCTGAACAATTATTCACATACTGTAGGATTACAGTCATGTAAAATGTTAAAGCAGAAAATATTGAGGGAAAAAAAGTAGGCAAACATTACCACAACTGCATGCTTTTAAAAGAAATCTTGCAGAGATGGCTATTTATAGCAGGAAAGGGAAGATTTAGATATCACATATGAAGCTGCTTTATCAGGATGAACTTTTCTTGCCCAAACAAAAGTACTTTAAGTATTGCAAAGAAAGCCACACCTTAAAGTAAACATGAACATCATGTTTCAGTAGCAATGCTGCAGTTAGAGACAGCAGTTTTAGACTCCTAGTTTCAGTTTATTGTAGTTTAAAAAATATTTTTGGGACTGAGGCTTAGTTTCAGTTCACAAAATTTCCCTCCTCCTTTCTCCACCATCCCACCAAGTTTATACTTTTTCATATGGTTTTGAAGTGAAAAAAAAAACATATTTTCCATCTCCCATGTTCTAATGTTTCAGATTTTTTTTTTTTAATTCTGACTGAAATGGTATTGCTTTAAAATTTCAAATTGTCATAGGCTTACTCTAGCTGTCACTGGGAACACATTCATTTTTAGATACATTTACTTTAAATGTCACCATTATGACTATTTGAGAATGGCATCCTGTTTACTATCTCCATTTAGCTTGTTAAAACTTTCAGCCCTCCCAGCACTGTCAGTACCTCTAAAAAAGTGGACAGACTGTTTGACTCTGTACCTGTGTATAACAGAATGGGCACAGTTAAAACAAGCATAGAGAAAGAGACCTAGAGATTGGGTTTTTCTGTTTGCTTTTGTGGGGGGGGGGTTGGCATGCAGGAAAGGAAATTACTCAGATGCCAGTGTAACAAGGCTTAGATTTAATTCACAAAACCCACAAAAATTGAAATGGGCTCTTTACAGGATCATAGATCACTGGAATGTGTAACATACAAGTCAAAAGACGACGTTTTCTGAGGTTTTAAAGGTAACAGTTACTTACGAAAAGCATTACTACAAAGTTAAGTTGTAGTTATGAAAAATGAAAGCCAGGAAATTAAGGTACGGTTGAAAAAGCCTCTAAACAATTGTATCTTTTAGAGTCAGGAAATGCATAGTTAACACAAACAACCTTAACTCTGATCCCATCTATTATGTACGAACAAATGTATCTAGTAACACCATACAAGAAAGACTACAAGAGACATTGCATTTAACATGGTAGTAAAGCTTACATGATGAGATCAAATGTCCTCAATCTAGATTGAGATACACGTGTTGGCTTTTATTTTATTTTATTTTATTTTTTAGTTTAGATGACAGAATATTATTCCTAAATGTTTAATAGAGTATGGATTCATCTAACTGGATAAGGAAGAGACTCTGAAGATTGAGTGAAGACCTCAAATTTCTGTTTTGCAGCTAGAAAACAAATAAAGTTTCTATTAAAGCAACAATACTTGATTTTGGCTTATCAAAAAAGAGAATACTAAACAATGGTGAATTAAATTATCCTTGACAAATTACTTCACAAAAAATCAAGTAATCACAAGGTCGTGAGAGCTAAAAGAACTGGCATGGATTGTCCAAGAGACAAAACAAGTAATATGAACAAATGCCAATTTGTTCTCCAATGGGAAACTGCAGAACTGGAATTAATTTGCAAACTGGACACCATTAAATTAGGCCTGAATAAAGATGGAGTGGCTGGTTTACTACAAAAACTAATTTCCTCAAGCTAATTTCCCCCTACTGTTAATCATGCCTTCTTGTCAATTGTTTGAAATGGGCCACCCTGATTACCACTACAAAGTTTATTTTTCCTCCTGTTGATACTAGCCCACTTTAATTGAATTGTCTCGTTAAAACTGACCCCCCCAACTTGGTAAGGCAACTCCCATCTTTTCATGTACTGTGTATATACATCTTCCTGCTTTATTTTCCACCCATGCATCTGATGAAGTGGGTTTTAGCCCACGAAAGCTTATGCCCAAATAAATGTGTTAGTCTCTAAGGTGCCACAAGTACTCCTTGTTGTTTTTGCTGATACACACTAATACTGCTACCACTCTGAAAAATGCCTATTTGTTAATAATGAAGCACACCAAGTTTCCTTACCAAAACCAGTGATTAATTTATTAAACATGATCAACGGCGAGGTGACAAAATCTGGGGATAACTACATTTTATGAGACACAAACTTTAGATTTAAGCAGCTAGCTGAATGAACAACATGGGAAGTTAATTGCATTTATCAAAACATGCTTACAGTGAAAGGAACAATCTGAACTATCCACACACATTGCTGGTTTCCAATTAATGTTTGTCACTCAGGAAAGATCTTGGGTGTCACTGTGGACAGATCAACAAAAACTTCTGCTTAATCTAGATCAGCTCTCTAAAAGCAAGCAAGATGTTAATGTACATAAAGAACTGGATGGAAAATTTTAATTTTAACTCTATGGTTTCTTGGCCTCGGTGATGTCTGGTATTGAGTTCCACAGGTATAAACAGGTATATCTGTATAAGGTATTTCCTTTTTATCACATTCAGATTTGATGTCTTTCAGTATCAAAGTTTCCCTTTTTGTATTATGAGAGAGAAAATAGGAGTATACACACTTTTCTATACTTGTTTGCAGGGAGAATTTCCTCCCTTTATTCAGCAACATTACAGGCCACACATGATATTAATGTGAAGTAGTGAAGGTCAAAAACTTGACACTGCAGGTTACATTCCCTATAAACTCATACTGAAGTCCAGAAAATCATCAAAAGCACAGCAGTTAGTTTGAAGTCTCACAATGTTTGATTTAAATTAATGTAAAAGGAAACAAACATTAAGTTTTAATCACACTTTGTCAAGCATCAACAACCCCCTCCCTCCTGGCAGCTTGAACTATTTTAGTCTGGACTCTCCTTTGCTTCCCAGCAAGGACTTTAAATACAGAAGGCTCTCCTGCAGCCAAATGAGAGGTTGTTTGCATTCCTGGAATATCTGTTTATATGTGGAACCCTTGTATCAGCACAAGACTTGGATGCAGGGAGAATAGCTTTCCTCTCTTTATAAGAAAGTGTGCAGAAGACACAAATATACACACATACATAGAACAGACTCACCAAATTTGCAATAAAGCAGATTTCACATTATTGAACCAATTGAAATGCACTTACTGAAGCACTGAATTACAGCAGTGCAATTCACAGAAGCTCTAAAACTGCATCTTAGGGCTTGGCTACACTTACAAATTTGCAGCGCTGCAGCAGGGTGTGAAAACACACCCTCTCCAGAGCTGCAAATTGCGGCGCTGCAAAGCGCCAGTGTGGTCAAAGCCCCAGCGCTGGGAGCGCGGACAGCGCTGGGAGAGCTTTGACTACACTTAGTGCTTCCATCACTACCAGAGAAAATGCATTCCATCTTTATGGGTTAGTATTGTTTCCTATTGATAAGGCCTTGTGTAGTCTGGACAATTTCTGTAGCAAAGTCCCTGGATTCTGTGGCAGCTTCAGATAATAGTTTTAAATAGGTAGTTTTAGTGAATCAAATATTAGAGCAATCAGTATAATAGTCTATATTTATTTTCCTATTGAGTTCAATTTTACACTGTCCCCACATTAAAAAATGTGCAAATATTAAAAACAATTGACTGATGTCTAACTTGTGCACAAATTAGAAGGCAGAACTGGAGGTTTTAAGAAGTTGCCCAAGAGAGAGTTGGTGTGCATGAGATTGCAGGTAAAAACATTAGGTGGATGTTTCTGCTAAAGAGATTAGTGAAATAGTTAATGTTGACACTGAAATTATCGAATTGAGGTTTCAGTGTTCACTATTGAGAGGAATGAGAACTATAATTTCAGGCTCTTTTGCAGCACCAGGAAGACAACACTATGAACAGTGTAAACTAGTCCATCTTTCATGGTTTCCCCCCCCGCCCCCCACACAATGTTAAGCATTTGGGGGGGTGGGGCGCGGAAAAAATAAATTAAAACAGCTTCTGGAACACAATTCCGTGTCAAATATCACCTTGTTAGAGTGGAACTAGGCTACCATAAACAACAAGGAAGTCCTTGTTATTTATGATCCTAAAATGTGCTCATCAGAAACATGAAAACTAGAAAGAGCCAGACAAACTACCGTGAAATGGAGATGTAGTCCAGTGTGACCATCCAGAGATGTTAATGCAAAATCCACCTCTTTACAAAAGCCTACCCATAAAAAAAGAATCTATGAACACCCACAGTTGTAAGCTTGGGTGCTTACATAAAAAAGGTGAGCATTTATAGCTCCCATTCCAAGGAGAGAAAGCTGAGGCTGATCACTTTCAAAACAAAGCCACTTATTTAGGCACCCAACTTATACAGTTTAAAGTTTGCTGCTACAGCCCTTAGTATTTTGTCTAAGTATACTTGGACTAGTTTGTAGGGGGGAAAAACAACAACACTGATTTGGTTTAAAGACCCTGCCAGAGGATAAGAATGCTATTTTGAGGTTTGCCATCAAAAGGCAGAGTTATAGTCTAGGCTGGTGTTATGCATGATAGGAGTTTATGAAGTCCTGAAGACAGATTTAGAAATGTAACTGCTCCTAAGTATACATTTACCTTGAATCACCTTAACTTAAAGCTGATAGAGTAATCTGGTACCAGAAGAGGTATTTTTAAAGTACATGAATGACAACTCTTTATCAGTAGCTACTTCCAACATAGCACCAGCTGTTCAGTGCTTCATCAGTCTGACATGAATTGAATTTTTAACTAATCCTTTCAAAAATGCATTTGTATCTTGGAATTTCACTGGGTTTCCAAAAATAGAGTGATTGCTGTATGAAAGTACAACCACCACTTTAATTCAAACACCACATACTAACAGTACATGTAATTTGGTCCCTCAAATCACAAGATAGTAATTTTGTTTTAATTATAGCAGCAGAACTGTTTCCTGCATGTGTTTCTACCACATTTGTCCCCTCCCTAACAGTCCTAAAGCTCAAAGACAACAGAACAGGAAGGGTTGGAACGTGGTCTTAAAAGTTGTGGAGTCCTCAAGACGCCAAAAAAGTGGTTAATTGATAGATCACAAAGTAACTGTAAGGGCTTGTCTACACTGGCACTTTACAGCGCTGAAACTTGCAGGGCTCAGGGGTGGTTTTTCACACCCCTGAGAGAGAAAGTTGCAGTGCTGTAAAGTGCCAGTGTAGACAGTGCACCAGGGCTGGTAGCTATTCCCAGTGCTGGTAGCTATTCCCCTTGTGGAGGTGGTTTTTTAGCACTGGGAGTGCTCTCTCCCAGCGCTATGGCACAACTACACAAGCCATGTTAAAGCGCTGCCGCGGCAGCGCTTTAACATTGCTAGGGAAGACATGCCTTAAGTGAGGGGTTTCTAGTGCAGTCCCACAGGGATCTGCTCTCTGGGCTATGCTATTCAATATCTATCAATGATGTGGTAGAAAATATAAAATCACTGCTGATAAAATGTGTAGATGACAAAAGCTCATGGTAAATAATGATAAGGGCAGGTCAGGGACAGACCATCTGGAACACCTGGTAAGGTATGTTCACTTGAACATTTGTTCTAACACAGCCAAATGCACAGTCATGCGTCTAGGAAACCCCACTTACGGGATGGGGATGTAGCCTGGAAAGCAGTGACAACCAATCTAACATGAGCTCCGAGTGCAATGCTTTAGCTAAGTGGGTGAGAACACAAGCTTTGGATATATAGGCTGTGGAATATCAAGTAGGAGTAGAGTGATTAGTATTATATCTGAATGTAATATTAGTGTCAAACAGTTAGTTAAGGGTTAAGGTTTTTGTCTACCTGTAAAGGGTTAACAAGCAGTACCTGTGGACACCTGACCAGAGGACCAATGAGGGACAAGATTATTTTCAAATCCGTGTGGAGGGAAGTTTTTTTCCCCTGTTCTTTGTTTTCTTAGAGAGTCTCTCTTGGGAATTAAGAGAGTCCAGACATCTTAATCAAGTCCTCCCAGGTTTCTACAATAAATTCTTCTATTCAAGCTAGTGAGTATTAGCAAGGAACTAGTATTCTTATACTTTTATTTCTGTATTTGCAATTCTGTGTTTTGCTATAGAATTTCTTTAAGTCTGTACTGTGATTGCTTTTACTGAGAAAGAAGGGAGGGGGAATTCTCTCCAGAGATTGATAAGTTTAGACCCTGTATATTGTTCCAATTTGGTTACAGAGACAGTGACTTTTCTTTTTATTCTTTAATAAATTCTTTTCTATTAAGGACTTGGTTGATCTTTCTTTGGGTGGATTCTCAGGGAAAGGGGAGGGGGAGGTATCCCTCTGTAGTTAAATCCCGGTGTCTCTCCTAGGAAAAGGGAGGGGGGAGGAAGCAGTGGGGAATGGTTTATTTCTCCTGGGTGTAAGAACTCCATGGATTTGGGGCTCTTGGAATCCCCTAGGATTTTGGGGAAGGACTGTGTCTCAATCCACGTACCTGATTGAGTGGTGGCAGCTTTTACTAGATCTAAACTAGGATTTTAGTTTAGAGGGAAACCAGTGCAGGTCCCCACATTGGAACCCAACAGCTCTAAGTGGGGGTGAGACCTATGACAATTAGTGAGACCATTACTGGAATAGTTGTCCATATCTGGTGTCCACAATTAAAAACATTAAAAACTGGAAGAGGTAAGAAAAAAGCTTCAAGAAGGATCTGATGTTTGGAAAATACGCTGTTACAGATACTAAGGGTGTGCTATGCTTCTGACCTTTGTACAGCTTTTCAGAAAGCGTATCCTTGTTAGTTATAGGCCTTGACTTCCTGCTCAAAGAGGAGCCCTATGGCTGTTACTCTAAGACTGCATCCCTGCCTGCTGCACCAGTTTCTCACTGTAGCTTCTTCAGCAGATCCAAATGAGCTTGGACCCCCACTACTTCTCCACCCACCCGTTGGAGACTTACTCGTATGACAGTTATGCAACCAGCAGCTGTTTGCAGTGACAAAAGACAGCCTTTATAAAATAAACTGGCATTTATTAGTCCACCGGAATACAGTATTTATGGCTTTGGGTTAAAAAGATCAAGCAAAACTAAAAGTCTTCCATCTGGCCTGACAGCATCTCCTTGTTTAGTTAGCGGGGTCTCATTTTGCCGGCAGACTGCATGCTTGCAGCCAGCCTTCCTCATCTTGCCCACCCATATGAGAGTGATTTACCATCAACTATGAGAATAGGGCTCTTACCAGCGTTTGCTAACACTTCAGAGTCCTTTGTTTCAAGTTTCAGTCATGCTATTTTCACATGTCCTGCCCCTGCCTGGGAAGGGTGGAGTTGTGGTCAGACATGTAATTTGCCTGTCCACATCCAAAAAGTCCCCTTGGTTGGCAGCAGTTACACTGAAAGACCAATGGTTGGACCATTAACTGGTATCTCCAAGGTAGCTCCATTCACATTTTGACAGACCTTGTTAGTCCATTCATACCAATTCCAGCATGTCTACGTGACCTAGTCATTTGATCTCTTATTCCCTTTGTTCCTGGAAAGAAATTAATCCTTTCATACCCAGTAGGTAACAGTAGAAAAGCAGTTGGGTAACTGACTAACATATCTTTTTAATAAAAATACAGACATTTCTCATATTCTCCACATATGCCTTTAAGCCTTTACAGAAAAACTAAAGAAGCTCAATCTCTTTAGTTTAGGCAAGAGAAGGCAATACAAACCACAAAACTAAAAAGTACCTATATTGGGACGAGACTTGAATCCTAAAGGAAAAAGCCATAACAAGATTCTAAGGTTGAAAACTGAAGCTAAGCAAATTCAGACTAGAAATAAAGTGGACATTTTTAATGGCAAGGGTAAATAACCACTGAAATAACTTACATATGTAGCGGATTCTCAATTATTTGAAGTCTTGATATGCAGGCTTCCTAAATGATATGCTATAGCTCAAGCAGAAATTTTGGCTTAATGCAGCAATTACTGGGTAAGATTCTTTGGCCTTGTTATGCAGGAAGTCAGACCAGATGATTATAATGATCCTTCTGGCCTAAAGAAAAGGAGGATTCTTTAAAAGAAGATTTTAAAAGTTTGTTACAAAGGCAAGAAGCACATAGTGATTAATGTTACACTGACAAATGAGACAAAAATCTAATACATCAAGCATCTTCAACATAGCTATTTAGACTAATTAACCCTGAAAGCAAGTTCACTATGGAAAACAAACCACAATACGGAAAGGAAAAGAAAAGTTTACTCACTAACCCCCTCAGTTTAATCTTCTTAACCCTCTCAGTCACATCTAGAGTAGCAAACAAGTCACGTTTAAGAATATAAAGGAATAGCAGCAAAAACAACTAGGAGTCCTTGTGGCACCTTAGAGACTAACAAATTTATTTGGGCATAACCTTTCGTGGGCTAAAACCCACATCATCAGATGCATAGAGTGGAAATTACAGTAGGGAGGTATAAATAAATAATAAATAAAACAGCATATGAAAAGATGGGAATTGCCTTACCAAGTGTGTGGGGGTCAGTGCTAACGAGTCAATTCAATTAAGGCAGAAATGGGCTATTCTCAACAATCATTTTTGTAGTGCTAATGAGGCCAATGTAATTAAGGTGGCCCATTTCAAACATTTTACAACCAGGGTTCTCAAACTGGGGGTCGAGACCCCTCAGGGGGTCGCTAGGTTATTACATGGGGGGGTAACAAGACGTCAGCCTCCACCCTAAACCTCGCTTTGCCTCCAGCATTTATATTGGTGTGAAATACATACAAAATGTTCTTAATTTATAAGGAGGGGGCACTCAGAAGCTTGCTATGTGAAAGGGGTCACCAGTACAAAAGTTTGAGAACCACTGGTTTACAAGAAGGTGCGAGTATCAGCAGGGGGAAATTAGTTTTTATAGTGACCCATCCACCCTCAGTCCGTATTCAGGCCTAATTTGATGGTGTCCAGTTTGCAAATTAATTCCAGTTCGGCAGTTTCTCGTTGGAGTCTGTTTTTAAAGTTTTTTTTGTTGAAAAATTAGCTAACAGTAACTATCATGGTTTTAAACACTAGCACAGATATGGTTTAACACTTTTGAAAACATGCTTACTTATTGTCAACCCTAAGCTCTCCCAAAGGGGTTCATCAACAGTTTTTCTACAGCAAGATAGAAAAAAGAGGTACTGAGGCAGTTGGGGCCACACGGCTTTGACTCCACATGCTCAGGGCCAAAAGACAGCACTTGCATGGCCTCCACAGGTTTTGCTTCTCAGGTTTCTGAAGTTTAGTGGCAGTAAGGGAAGGGGCAGCTCCAACAAGCAGAAGTATCCACAATCCACTAGTAACTGCTTGTAAATGGCAATCACATTGTAATTAAATTTAACATCCTTGTAGGGGCGGGAAAATACCAGAGAAAGCCAAAGTAGCATCTAAACATCAAAAAGAGGAACTGCATAAAAATGAGGAAACTAGTTAAATGGAAATAAAAAGGAAAAGTAACAAGAGTGAGATACCTGCAAGCTGCATGGAAACTGATTAAACACGCCATAATAGAGGCTCAAAGTAAATGTATCCCCGAAATAAAAAAAATTTAAAAAAAAGTCCAAAACAATGTCACTATGGCTAAACAGAGTAAAAGAAGCAATTACAGATAAAGAGACATCCTTTAAAAATTGGAAGTCAAATCCCACTGAAGAAAATAAAAGGAGCATAAACTTTGGCAAGTCAAGTGTAAAAGTACAATTAGGCAGGCCAAAACAGAATTGAAGAACTAGCAAAAGACAAAAAACTAAAAGCAAAATTAAGTAGACCAGAAGCAGAAAGCCCGCCAAACAATACTCCTGAGGGGATTCTGAGCCAAAAAATTAAAACTGTGTGCACACTATTTTAAAATTCTGCAAATGTTATTTGTCAAATAAATGTGGAGGCTCCAGCATGGTATTAGGGAGCACAGGACACTGGCAGCACAAAGGTGGGAGATCACTGTGCAGCACCCCTTCTCCCCCCCCCCCCACACACACTCGGGAACATGGACTCAGCAGTGAGACTGCACCCAACCCTGACATAGTGCAAGGACTGGGCCCGCCTCAGAACACCCCAGAGCCCTGCCCCTCCATTCCAGGTGTATCAAGTGTGGGAGGCAGGCTCAGCAAGGCAGGATCCAAATATGGAAGGGTTTAGTGTGGGGGGGGATCCAGGTGTGGGTTGAGAAGGTTCTGCGTGGGGCAATCTGGGTCCATGTGGCTCAGTGGAGGATACGGGTGCGGAGGGGACTGGATGCACAGGGACTTGTTGGGGGGGGTTCAGGGCGCAATGGTAATAGGACTCTGCAGGGGGGTCCAGGTGAAGGTGGTTGGGTCTCAGCAGGGGGGTCTGGGTGTGAAGGGGATAGAGTTTAGCGGGTGGGTCTGGGTGTGTGGGGCTCGGGGGTTCAGATGCTGGGGAAGTGGGGCTCAGTGGGGTAGGTATTCACATGCAACTGGTTGGGGCTCGGTGAGGTGGAGATCTGGGTGTGGCTGACTTGTCAGGGTGGTTCAGATGCAGGGAAGTGGGGGGTCATGGGGAGGGTCTGAATGCACAGGGGCTGGTTGGATGGGGATCCCTCCCCCTGCAGCTAAGGAGCAATGGGTGCAAGAAGCATGTGGGTGGGTGGTTGGAGTTTGCGGAGCTTCCTACAGCCAGGGGAGAAATCCGGAGATGGGTCTGACCGGGTCCTGGATCCTGTGCTGGGGAAGAGGAAGTCCCATCCTCCCCAGCCCAGCCTAGCCTGGACTAGCAGCTGAGCTCGATGCAAGGTAGGAACCACCAGTCGGATCTTCCTCAGTCCTGCCTCCTGCCTCTCAGTAATTTACCTCTCTGCTGCCTGCCCATGGCACATGAAACACTGCTGAGGAGGAGGGTTGCATGGCCGCTCTTGTGGCTTCCCTTTGCTTCCCAGTTGGAAAGTCATTTTTCTGTGGAGAAGCAAAGATCTTCAGGGAACCTAAATTCTGCACATGCACAGTGGTGCAGAATTCCCCCAGGAGTAAAACAATCAGTGGGGCCAATGGACAATGAATGTACTAAAGGAGCACTCAAGGAAGACAAGGCCACTGCGGGGATGGTACATGAATTCTTCGCATCAATCTTCACTGCAGAGGATGGGAGGAAGATTCCCACATCTGTGCCATTCTTTTTCGGTGACCTGAGGAACTGTCTCAGACTAAGGTGTCAATAGAGGTGGTTTTGCAACAAGTAGATAAATTTAACCATAAGTCAGACCAGACAGCATTCACCCAAGAGTTCTGAAGAAACTCAAAATAGGAAATTGCAAAACTACTAACTTTGGTGTGTAACCCATCACTTAAATCAGTCTCTGTACCAGATGACTAGAGAATATCTAATGTATAAAAATTGGCATTACAGGCTCCAGAGGCAATCCTGGCAGTTACAGCCAGTAAGCCTAACTTCAGTACCAGGCACATTGGTTGAAAATTATCAGACACACAGATGGACATATGCTGGGGACAAATCAACACTGCTTTTGTAAAGGGAAAGCATGCCTCAATCTACTGGAATTCGTTGAGAAGGGTCAATAAACATGTGGACAAGGGTGATCCTGTGGATATAGTGTACTTGGACCTTCAGAAAGCCTTTGACAAGGTCCGTCACCAATGGCTCTTCAGCAAAGCACGCAGTCATGGGATAAGCGAGAAAGTCCTTTCATGGATCAGTAACTGTTTAAAAGATAGGAAACAGTAGGAACAAATGGCCGGTTTTCACAGTGGAGAAGGTAAATAGCAGGGTCCTCCAAGGATCTATTCTGGAACCTGTGCTGTAATATTCATAAATGATCTGGAAAAAGGGGTAAACAGTGAAGTGGCAAAGTTTGCAGATGATACAAAATTAGTCAAGATAGTTAAGTCCAACGCAGATTGTGAAGAGTCACAAAGGGATCTCAGAAAATTGGGTGACTGAGCAACAAAACAGATGAAATTCAATGTTGACAAATGCAAAGTAATGCACACTGGAAAACAATCCCAACTAAACATAATAAATTACAATATCTAAATTAGCACTCAAGAAAGATCTGAGAGTCATTGTGGATAGTTCTCTGAAAACATCTGTTCAACATAGAGCAGCAGTCAAAAAAGCAAACCATGTTCTGAACCATACAAGAGAGAAAAAAATAAGATAAAAACCATGGTACACCCTCACCTGGAATATGGTTGCCTCATCCCAAAAAAAAATTAAAATTGGAAAACGTACAGAGAAGAGCAACAAAAACAAATTAGGGCTATGTAGCAGCTTCCATATGAGGAGAGACTAAGAAGACTGGGACTGTTCAGTTTGGAAAAGAGATGACTAGGGGGAGGATTTGAGAAAGGTCTATAAAATCTTGAATGGCGTGGAGAAAGTGAATAAGGAAGTGTTATTTACCCTTTCAAATAATACAGGAACTAGGGGGTCACCCAATGAAATGACTAGACAGCAGGTTTAAAACAAACAAAAGGAAGTACTTTGTCACACAATTCAGTCACCTGTGGAACTCACTACCAGAGGATATCATGAAGGCCAAAAGTATAACCAGGTTCAAAAAAGAATTAGGTAAGTTCATGGAGGATAGGTCAATCTATGTCAGGGATCTCAAACTCAAATCACCACGAGGGCCACATGAAGACTAGTACATTGGCCCGAAGGCCACATCACTGACACCTTTTCATATAAAAGTACAACCCCCCCCACCCCACCCCTTCCATGAGGCCTCGCCCCTGCCCTGCCTCTTCCCATTCCCATTCCAACCCCTTCCCCAAAGTCCCCACCCCAACTCGCCCCCTCACTGTCCCTATTCCAACCCCTTCCCCAAATCCCTGCCCATCCCGCCTCTTCTCCACCTCCTCCGAGAGCGCACGGCTCCCTGCTCCCCCCCCTTCCCTCCTGGAAAGTGCTAAGCACTGCCAAACAGCTGTTTGTCAGCAGGAAGTGCCTGGAGGTAGGTAGAGGAGCAGGGACGCTGTGCGCTGGGGGGGGGGGGAGAAGAGGGGGCAGTGGGTGAGGGGAGCTTGGCAGCTGCAGGAAATAAACCCACGGACCATGTGTTTGAGACCCCTGATCTATGTCTATTATCCAAGATGGTCAGGGTAATTGCTCAGTTTTGTTCATTCCCTCTGAAGCATCTGGCACCAGCCACTGTTGGAAGACAGGATACTGGGCTAGATGGACCATTGGTCTGATCCAGTATGGCTGTTCTTATGTAAAAAGATGCCCTTTTGACAGTTGGTTGGTTACAATGCACTAAATGAGAACTGAAAATTTTATCCTCATCTCTCAGCTGAAGGACTGCAAGCTAGTCTTATTCAACAATGCAACAATACTTCCTGGTGAACTAACTTCTGAGAAGCAGTTCACAGTAATTTAACTATTACAGTATGCTCCCATTTACCTAAAACTCTATTACCCCAATTTCCACATTAACTGAATCACTTCTTTGTCTCACAGCATAAGATACTTACTGCAGAAGTAATGTGACAGGCTCCAGGATGCAGGAGTGACCACTCTACTGCTAACTGGCTCTTATGGCGCCATAGGAAGCCCTCTGCAAAAGTGAGTGAGCAGGGCTGTGACTGCAGTTCCGCTGAGGACTCCCTATGATGCCACAAGGCTGGTGACACCTGATCCCTGAAGGCATGAGGTGGGCAAGGAGGAGGCTGCAGTCGAGGTGGGGCAGATACCACCAGCCAGGACTGTGAGGAGGACGACAAACCTCCAGCTGTGGATACCTCACTGCTGAATAGTTCCTGCCCTCTCAATTATCCAGACTCCCAATTACCCAAATAAAATACGTGTCCCCCATGCTATTTGGATAATTGGAAGTATACTGTATAGATACAGGGGTGCATTACATAATTTTCATTTTCTAATTAAGCTAGAATCTTAAATTTGGTACCCTTCATTATGACCTGAAGAGTATAGGGGGAAAAAACTAATTTGACATTTTCCCCAGATCAACAAAGTTTTTACTTAGTTTATTAATTTCTTCCATGAGGCAGTCATTTGGAAGGAGGCCTCCAATTTAGAGAAATTAAGGTCACCTGATGTTACCAATTCTATTTTATGGATTTCAGCTAGGAAAACTGTTTGAAGTGAGAAGTGTGGCACAAACACAGATATTACAGACATGTCCAACCAAAGGATTGCAGCTTTATTATAACTGAGCACATAGCGACTGCTATAATTAAAGGCTGTCTTTCTGCTTGCATTCTGAAGGACCATTTTTGTTGTTTAAAACTGAAGTTGACCTATCACTGATGTTGGAATGAATCGATTTCAGGAGTATCACTTTTTTGGAGATTTGAGAGGGACATTTTTACAGCTTAACAGCATCTAGCTTTTGACAGGACAATTGTGGTATCCATTAGTTCAAAATTTAGCTTTAGCAACGCTGGAGGAAGTTTATATAATTTAAAACAAGAAATGATTAGCTCATGTTAAGTAAGGAGCTACGTTTTTCTGATTGCAATTTAATATGTTAAATGTTTTGGGTTAGATTGGGTGGTTAGGGAGCAACCAGTCTTCATTTTGCTCTCTTTGATCTAGTTCAGGGGTCGGCAACCTCCGGCACACGGCTCGCCAGGGTAAGCCCCCGGCGGGCTAGCCAGTTTGTTTACCTGCAGCGTCAGCAGGTTCAGCCGATCATGGCTCCCACTGGCTGCAGTTCGCCATCCTAGGCCAATGGGGGCTGCGGGAAGCAGCGCGGGATGAGGAATGTGCTGGCCACGGCTTCCTGCCTCCCCCATTGGCCTGGAACAGCGAACTGCAGCCAGTGGGAGCTGTGATTCGCCGACACGGCAGGAAAACAAACTGGCCCGGCCTGCCAGGGGGCTTACCCTGGCGAGCCACGTGCCAGAGGTTGCCAACCCCTGATCTAGTTATTCATTTCAATTCATTGTTAGCATTTTCCAGTGACTGCAAACCACAACAGTAGGGTAAACAGGAAGTGTCCAATCTTCTAAGTTAGTTATGGGTTTAATTTTTGGACCAGACAGACCTGGTGTATACCTGTGAATCTTCATGAACTTAAATAAGTTGCATCCAACTTCCAAAATTCGTATTTGTCTTACGCCTAAAACATTCAGGTGAACTTTATTTTCTGGAGAAAGCTAATTATACTTCTGGAATTTTACTTATTTTCATCTGTGAAGATTCCAAAAAGCAGCATAAGAATGGGTGTGGAGGAAGAGTACATCAATATTTAGACACTAAGAAAATTACTAATAAAATTAGTATTTAGAAAATTTAGAGAATTTTTAAGTGTCTTATCAAAATTTAGTTGCTGGTTTGGAACATGGCTAACTGGAAGGTGTGGTTTGGGTGGTTGTTTTTTTGTTTTTAAAACATTAACATGAATAAAGAAACATGCCTAATCAGAATTAACTTTCTGGTTACCAAGATGAGGAGATATGAAAAATTCTCTGTTCCAGGGTCATATGTACAATGAGTGAATAACAAAGGAATACTGCATAAGTAACACAGTAAAACAGAAAAGCTAAGCTAGTAAATGAATAATTTCAGTGTCTCATATCAAAAATTGATACTTGGTTCTTCAGTCATAGACAGACAATGCTTCCTTTCTAAGTTGTTCTCTACAGTATACATTAAGAGTGTCACAAGACACCAATGGTACATCAACTTGCCTCAAGTGCTAGCATTTCATTACTGCAATCGAGGTACTGATACGCTGTTCAGAGGAACATTGCTTAGCTACATTTTTCCAGATCTAAAAAAGGAGATTTTATGGCAGCCCCTTCCTCCCATGGAGCCAGAAAAGATCTTTATAATTGAATGTATCAGCACTGATAACTATCTCACAGTACTTGAGGTGGCATGACACTATTATCAGAAAACAGCAGCATCTTTTCAGGAAAGACTACCACAAAAGTATGTTTGATGCAATTATATCTATGGTCTCTGGAAGACTAAAGAGCCTCTTGTGCGCTTTTAACTCAAAGCCCTGAATTGGTAGCCATGTGTATGACCCTCCGGGAGGCTAGTGTTGTCATTTCTATCCTTATTTAGTATTTGCATTCAGGGGAATGAAAGTCCTGGGCTTTGCCCAGTCCTGTACAAGAGCACAGGGTGGTTTCTTGTGCAGTATAGTGATTACACAACTGGCACAGGACAAAGGACCATCCAGTCCTAAGTTGCAGTTTACTAAACACAAAACACGTTTAAATTTACAAATAAATCAATACCATCACTAAGGCTGTACTACATAGTAACACTGTTATAGAAAGCAATACAAAGGCAGACATGCTGCATCCCAGTCTATGCAGTTATGTTTTTAGTGTTCATGTATAATGATTTTGGGGTTCGGTCTCTACAGCTTGTCCCAACCAGATCTGTGACATCCTACAATAAGGATTTATAGTTCAAATTCTACGGAACTGTCATTACGTTTAAATTTTAGCAAAATCTATGCAGTACAAGCAATGGCAAATTTCTTACCTGATAGAAGCTGCTAATAGAGAGTAAACTCTCCTTATTCATCACTAATAGGTTAATGCCACCTACCTATGTAATTCAGAGACTATCCAGTGTTGTTGCTGGAGTCTCCATGATTTATACCTTGCTCTTCAGATTAGGCCACTAAGAGTTCTCCCAAAGCTGAAGAAATGCTCCAGCTACCCATTATTAGCATTAAGACAACAACTTGACATAATGTAGTATGTGTGTGTCTCTTTAGAAAAAAAATTCAGTTTGTATTTTGTTCATTTACCAAACTACTGGATGGGTGGAATGAGATGAGAAATGAAGCTAATACCAATCAATAAATAAAAATAAAAAAATATTCTCTTCTCCCCATTCTGATCCACACCTGCTGTCCTCCTCCTCACTAATGGGAAGCTGTGAATCACAGAAGCAGTACAACAATAAGCAGTATAGTAGAGTAATAAGTAGGAATGGAAGTTAGGGTGACCAGACATCCCAATAAAATTGATTGAGACGTTTGTCCCACGTCCTGACCAGAGTACGGTCGGGACGCCATTTGTCCCGATATTTTGTTTCCTGTTCTTCAGCAGCAATTCAGCGGAGAGTCCTTCAGTCGTGGACGGTCTTTGGCGGTATGTCGGCGGTGGGTACTTCTGTCTTTGGCGGCAAGGTTTATTACCTGCCTCCGAAATACTGCCGAAGACCATCCACGACTGAAGGGCTCCCCGCCAAATTGCTGCTGAACTCCCGGATGGGTGAGTGTTTAAAAAAAAAAATGCCCCGCCTCCCCCTGCAGCAGTCCCGCTATTTTCCCCTTAACATCTGGTCACCCTAATGGAAGTTCCCCCATATAAAGCAAGGAATTGTGGGAACATTAGCTGCCTCCTACAAAACGATGCTGCTGCTGCAAAGGAATGGAACCTTACTTGCAAATCTTCCTCAGGCAAGGTCATATATTTAAGACTGCTATAAGGCATTTGATTTGGTACTTCATAACATTTTGATAAAAAAGACAGAATGGCATGAAATTAATGTGGTCCACATTAAATGGATTAAAAGGTGGTTAACTGATGATTTCACCTTTACAGTTACATTTTGAGATCTATCACTGAGTGGGGAGTTCCAAGTGGGGTCCCGTGCAGATCAGTTCATGGTCCTACACTATTTAATGACTTGAAAGAAATCAAATCATCACTGATAAAATTTGAAAGTGACAAAAATTGGGGGAGTGGTAAATAAAGGACAGATTACTGATACAGAGCAATATGGATCAGTTGGTGATGTGGGGGCACAAGCAAACGGTATGCACGTATACAGCTAGGAACAAAGAACGAAGGCCACAGCCATCCTTACAAGATAGGAGATTATATCCTAGGAAGCAGTCACTCTGAAGATTTGGGGTTGTGGTGAACAATCAGCTGAATGCATGTCCACTGCGTCCAAAAGGGCTAATGTGAGATCTTGAGTAGTCTCACCACACCAATGAAAGAAATTTCCTGGCTGAGTTCTGCGTGGATACCAAAATGTATCAGAGGCTAATGGAGAATCTATGCAGAACTACACTTCTGTTCTAATGCCCAGGTTGTTAATTATAGGTCTTCCTGCTTCAGATGAAGGAGTCCCTGCTTCAGGAAATCTGGTCTTTTCTGCTAGTGCAGTGAGAGCTCCTGGACTAGCTGGCAAGTCCAAAGTGCATTTTGCACCAGTTGGGACTAGGAGGAGGACTTAAACTCTCCCTTCTTTTCTCTATCCTTTATGTAAATTGTCTGGAAAGGTAACAGATTCTTCTCTGCCAAGGATGTTATTTGCATTTCCACAGAAAAGCTTTGACCCCTGTTTATCTCTCTCCCAAAACTGGGGAGTGAGATAAACACTCAGACCTTAATTATAAGCTAACTTTTAACAGAAGGTAGGAGGAAACTTCCCTTGTGAACACCATAGTTGCCTGCTACATGATTTTTGCAACTGTTTCTGAAGCAACTGGTACTAACCACTGTCAGACAAAATATTGGACTTGATGGATCACTGGTCTAATCCCATTTGGCCATGGTTTTAGGGGGTTTTGGGGTGCGGGGAGGTTGGTTCAGACATCAGACATAGCTGCCCAAATGAACTAGAAGTATGTATACTCAGATTCTGGAATTTGCTTCTCCTCTGCAATGCTTGCTTTCAGAGTGAGTATGCAAGGATTAGAGTTAAAAAAAATCAGGTTAACTTCATCATGTTGTTTGTACTTGCCTTCCCACAGAGGGGCGTTCGATGTGATTTGAATAAGATATCTAATTTTGTGAGCTGTGTAGAGAACCCTGTGCTTCTTCCCCCAGGGAGTTGAGAATCCAGTTTGTTTTTGGTGGGGTGGGGGGGAGGAAAAGGTTTATGAATCCTTTCAGGGTTTCCTCCCCTCCAGCCCAGGTCTGTTGCAGGACTTACCCCCTTCAGCTAGCCAAATAGCATCCTTCTCATCCTTAGATTATCTTCCTAAAATGTTCAGAATCTTTCGATTGGTCTTTTATGTTGAGTCATGGCTCCTTGGGGCAAGAGGCGAGACCTGACATACTGTTCCAACTGAGACCCATGCTCTGGCAGTACAAGGGTTGTCTGGCTGTGAGCAGGTAGGGCATAATACATCCTCTGTAAAGTCTGTAAATGCTACGTCACATAGATTTAGCTCAGTGTTTGCAGGCCAGCTCTGCCATGGCCAAATGGGGGCAGAAGCATGCCTAAGAGATGCTGCAGTATTGAATGATTGAAGCCACCCTGTTACTAAAAATCCAAACAAAGGCGGCAAGAGGAGAAGAAACATACATTGCTAATGTACGAAAATGAACAACCAGCTGCTGGAAGCAGAAAATCTGATGACCTGAGCTGAAGGGTGGGGACTTAGTTCTGGAGCATCCACTATCATTGGATCAACTCCAAATTCCATAGATGGGAGCATTAACCTGTTAGTAATGAATAAGAGAAGAAGTTATGCAACAGAAGTTGTCTGCGATATTAAAGTACGTTTCTGAAACTGCTGTAGGTTAAAAACTAGAATAAAGTTTTTGCCAAAAAATACTGCATTTTAGTTTTCTTCCTGTTTTACATTTGCTAGAAACATAAAATACTTATTTGGCACTGCCAAATCTGTATTAGCATACATATAACTGGGGCAGACAGTAGAATAAAGTACCCCCCCTCAAAAACATTTGGGGGTTTTCAGCTTTCCCACAGTGTAATGGATATAACTGACCTCTTTCAAAGTTACAATAGGTGATCAAATTGTAGTCTGACACCAATTTCTTCTGGTAAATGCTATTTTAAGAACTTATTTTTTTAAACATACAAAAGCAAAAACAAAGGAATGCAACCAACATGCAATGATATAATCATCATCAACATCAGGACAAAGGAATGTCTATTCTAGATAGGTTTTTATACTGTACTCATCTGAGAGCATTCCAGTAGCGCATTAAGGAAGACAGCTGTCACCTGTCGGATCTCCTCTCACCAGAAGAAGCATATGTAGTGAAGCATCTTGTTTTGGTTAGTTTTTTTTTTTTTTTAAACTTTAATAGAATTTTGCTATGTGTTTATATTAGAGAAAGCAAGGCCTTGTACTTGGAGGGTAAAGTGGTAAGGTTTGTGGGGTGCTTAGCCCTTGGGAGAATTCATTCCAGTTTCAGATCACCCTCAGAGAAAGTTTTGTCTCCCACACAAACAAGCTTTACCATTATTGTTGCATTCCATTGTGTCAGAGGAGTGACGTTACTGACAATGGTCTTTTTACCAGAGCTTAAGATGAACTTTTAAGTATCTTGGGCCCAGGGCATGGGGTGTATTGAAGATAAAGACTGAGACCTTCAACTTGATTCAAAATTCAAAAGCCACTGTAGAGATCAGAGTATGGGTGTGAGGTGCCTGTGCTGCTGAGGAGGCATTGGAGTTTCCTCAATACTGAAGGTTTCATATGCCCAGGTATACTACATTGCTGTAGTCCAGCTGAGAGATGACAAAGACATGAATAACTGAGGCCAGGTCATTGTCCAACAGGATGCAGCAGTCTCCTAGCCAACCAGAGATGGTAGTAAGTGTTACTCGTGGCTGTTGCTATGTGAGAGCTCAGTGCTGGCAAAGAATCTAAGAGTAATCCTAGACCATGGACTGAATTGACTAATTGTGGATGTGAACCTTCAATCAAAAGAGACTGCACCGTGGCTGAAAACTCTGCCCACCAGCACCATCTCTGTTTTGCTTAGGTTTAGCTTCATCCAGCTGCTGTTCATACATGAGCTGAACTCATCCAAACACTAGACCATGTTGGTAGCATTGAATTGGGCATAAGTAGTGAAGGATAAGATGAGCTGTGAGTCATCTGCATATTACTAAAAGCAGCAAAGAGTCCTGTGGCACCTTATAGACTAACAGACGTATTGAAGCATGAGCTTTCGTGGGTGAATACCCATTTTGTCGGATGCATGTGACGAAGTGGGTGTTCACCCACAAAAGCTCATGCTCCAATACGTCTGTTAGTCTATAAGGTGCCACAGGACCCTTTGCTGCTTTTACAGATCCAGACTAACACGGCTACCCCTCTGATACCTGCATATTACTGGCACTTGATTCCATGCTGTCTGACCAGTTCACCTAGTACAGGGGTGGCCAACCTGAGCCTGAAAAGGAGCCAGAATTTACCAGTGTACATTGCCAAAGAGCCACAGTAATACATCAGCAGCCCCCCCATCCACTCCCCAGCACCTCCTGCCAGCCACCAGCCCCCACCAATCAGAACCTACTCCCCTCGCCCACTGCAATCAGCTGTTTCACGGAGGCTATGGGGGGGAAGGGGAGAGGAGCAAGGGTATGGCAGGCTCAGGGGAAGGGGCAGGGGCCTTGGGTAGAGTAGGGGGTTGAGCAGTGAGCACCCCACAGCACATTGGAAAGATAACATCTATAGCTCCAGCCCCGGAATCAGTGCCTAGGTAAGGAGCCACATATTAACTTCTGAAGAGCCACATGCGGCTCAGGAAACAGGTTGGCCACCCCTGACCTAGTGGTTGCACGCAGATGTTGAAAAGGACTGGAGAGAGAACTGTCCTTGTAGAACTCTACAAATGAGTGGTCTAGCAGTGGAGATGCAGTTTCCTATCACTACTTGTTGGGTGAATCCCTCCAGGAAATACTAAAACTATTTTAGTGCATTACTCTGGACCCCACCATCTCTCTCTCTCTCTGGCAATACAGCAGTATAACATGGTCATGTGTTGAATGTGGAAGAGAGGTACAGGAGGATGAGAATGGATGTCTGTTCTCTATCCACTGACTAATCATCCATTAGTGCCACTAAAGCAGTTTCAGTTCCACATCCTGGCCTAAATCCAGACTATTCCAGGTATAGAATGTTCGCTTCAGTTAGATGAGCTTGTCGTTGGCCTTTTATTAGTTTCTCTGTAAGCTTGCTCAGGAATAGGAGGTTTGACACTGGGAATAGTTGGCTAGGTCTAAGTATCCATGGGTGGGGTTCTTCAGCATTGGTCAGACTATTGCGTGTTTGAAAGGGGAAGGGAAGATTCCTTCTCTGAAAGATGCATTGGCTATTTCAGTCATAAGTGGCACCCAGTTATTCATCACTTTCTTTCAAGAGCCAGGAAGGGCATGGGGTAGATTTGCAAGTCTTGGGTCAGAACTCTTTTAGAGCACCCAGAATGTCTTCATGAGTGAATGTACTCTACTCTGGGAATGCAGGGGAGGCTGTTGGTTGGTGGTTTCAGGCAGAGAATCCATGCTGTTTGAGAAGATTACCTGCATACACATGATTTCAGTAAATTTGGGCAATAGTTATTTGCAGTGCTTGGTAACTCAGTTCTGATACAGGTTATAGGCATTCAGGATTGATAAAGCAGTTTACTACCCTGGGTAACTCCTTGGGGCAGGATTTGGGCAGCTTCAATGGCGGTCATTCTCCTGGGAGCATAATCATAGAATTCAAGATCAGAAGGGACCATTATGATCATCTAGTCTGACCTCCTGCAAGATGCAGGCCACATAAGCCGATCCACCCACTCCTGAAATAATTCTCTCCCTTGACTCTGCTGTTGAATGCTCCAAATAATGATTTAAAGACTTCTAGTAGCAGATAATCCACCAGCAAGCGACCCCTGCCCCATGCTTCGGAGGAAGGCAAAAAACCTCCAGGGCCACTGCCAATCTACCCTGGAGGAAAATTCCTTCCCGACCCCAAATATGGCGATCAGCTGAACCCCGAGCATGCGGGCAAGACTCTCCAGCCAGACCCTCTGGAAAAAGGCTAACAATATCCTATCATTGACCCTTTGTACTAATTACCATTGTGGCACTTAATTGACCTATTGACTGAACCCGTTATCCTATCATACCATCCCCTCCATAAATTTATCTAGCTTAATCTTAAAGTCATGGAGGTCCTTCGCCCCCACTGTTTCCCTCGGTAGGCTGTTCCAGAATTGCACTCCTCTGATGGTTAGAAACCTTCGTCTAATTTCAAGCCTAAATTTCCTGACTGACAATTTATATCCGTTTGTCCTTGTGTCCACATTAGCACTGAGCTGAAATAATTCCTCTCCTTCCCTGGTATTTATCCCTCTGATATATTAAAGAGTGCAATCATATCTCCTCTTATCCTTCTTTTGGTTAAGGAAAACAAACCGAGCTCCTCAAGTCTCCTTTCATACGCCAGGCTTTCCATTCCTCGGATCATTCTAGTGGCCCTTCTTTGTACCCGTTCCAGTTTGAATTCATCCTTCTTAAACATGGGAGACCAAAACTGCGCACAATACTCCAAATGAGGTCTCACCAACGCCTTATATAACGGGACTAGCACCTCCTTATCTCTACTAGAAATACCTCGCATCCCAAGACCGCATTAGCTTTTTTAGCTGCCACATCACATTGCCTACTCATAGTCATCCTACAATCAACCAGGACTCCTAGGTCCTTCTCCTCCTCCGTTACTTCCAACTGGTGCGTCCCCAGCTTATAACTAAAATTCTTGTTAGTCATCCCTAAATGCATAACCTTACACTTCTCACTATTGTATTTCATCCTGTTACTAATACTCCAGTTTACAAGATCATCCAAATCTCCCTGGAGGATATCCCGATCCTTTTCCGAATTGGCAATACCTCCCAACCTTGTGTCATCTGCAAACTTTATCAGCCCACTCCTACTTTTGGTTCCGAGGTCAGCGATAAATAGATTGAATAAAATCGGACCCAAAACCGAACCTTGAGGAACTCCACTGGTAACCCCCCTCCAACCCAACAGATCACCCTTCAATACGACCCTCTGCAGTCTCCCCTTTAACCAGCTCCCTATCCACCTCTGGATTTTCATTTCGATCCCCATCTTTTCCAATTTAACCAGTAATTCCTCATGCGGTACCGTATCAAACGCCTTACTGAAATCAAGATATATTAGATCCACCGCATTTCCCTTGTCTAAAAAATCTGTTACTTTCTCAAAGAAGGAGATCAGGTTGGTTTGGCACAATCTACCTTTCATAAAACCATGCTGTAATTTGTCCCAGTTGCCATCGGCCTCAAGGTCCGTAACCACTCTCTCCTTTAAAATTTTTTCCATGACTTTGCATACTACAGATGTTAAACTAACAGGTCTGTAGTTACCCGGGTCACTTTTTTTCCCCTTCTTGAATATAGGAACTATATTAGCTAATCTCCAGTCAAACGGTACAACCCCCGAGTTTAGAGATTTATTGAAAATCATCGCTAACGGGCTTGCAATTTCACTCGCCAATTCCCTTAATATTCTAGGATGAAGATTATCCGGGCCCCCCGATTTACTTCCATTAAGATGTTCAAGTTTGGCTTCCACCTCAGATACCGTAATGTCTACCCCCATATCTTCATTCCCATCAGTCCCTCTATCACTATTCCTTAGCCCTTCATTAGCCGCATTAAAGACCGAGGCAAAATATTCGTTCAGCTATTGTGCCATGCCAAGATTATCCCTAATCTCCACTCCGTTTAAAGTTTTAAGAGGTCCCACTTCTTCCTTCTTGGTTTTCTTCCTATTTATATGGCTAAAAAACCTTTTGCTAAGTGGTTTTAATCCTCTTCGCTAGGTCCATCTCCACCCAGCTCTTAGCCTGGTACTAGGGACATGCCTTTTGTTGCCTCAGAAAATCTGCCCAAGTCTGATCAAGTTATAAATTTCCTGTATACTGAATGAGGGAGGGGGTCCTGTTGGAAAACATGGTCATGGAAATTAAAGACAATCATAATGCACACACACAAGAGGGCAAAATTAAAGTTGAATGTGCAACCTTAATTCTGGCTTTTCTGAACCTTTGAGTGCTTGACTTTGCAACCTTAACATTCATTTAATGTAGCATTTGTACAGTTGTATTTAAGCTCAAGACTACATGTATGATACATGAAGGTGGGGGGGGAGAGGGAGGAGTAGCTGCCTTTGATGGACACCCAGCCAGCCAGCCAGCTGTAAAATCCCTCTTGGTCTGCTTGCTTTACCTGTAAAGCGTTAACAAGCCCACAGATTAAAAGAAAAGGAGTGGGCATCTGACCAAGAGAGCCCATGGGAAGCTAGAACTTTTTAAAATTGGGAAGGCAACTTTCTTTGTCTGTTGTTCTCTGGGCTGCAGGGACAGAGCAGCAAAGCTATAAGCAGGAATGCTGTGTAAGGTTTGAACCAGGTATGAAAAATTATCTTCCATACCTAGAAGGAATTATTTGGATAGGGAACATTTAGATAAAGAATAAGCCTAATCGTGTTTATTTTGGCTTGTGGATCTCCTCTGTGCTAACCCCAGATACTTTTGTTTGCTTGTAACCTTTAAGCTGAACCCCCAAGAAAGCTATTTTGGGTGCTTAATTTTTGGAATTGCTCTTTTAAGATCTAGCAACAGCCTAAGTTCCAGATGTATTTATTTTCTTTTTGTTTTAATTAAATTTACCTTTTTCAAGAAGGATTTGGATTTTTGGTGTCCTAAGAGATCTGTGCATATGCTGTTTGATTATCTGGTGGTGGTAACAGCTAATTTCCTTTGTTTTCTTTCTCAGCTCTTCCCCGGGGGGGGGGGGGGGCAGGGAATGAAAAGGCTTGAGGGTACCCCACAGGGAGGAATTCCCAAGTGCTCCTTGCTTGGTCCAAGGCGTTTTTTGCATTTGGGTGGTGGCAGTGTTTACCAAGTCAAGGTCAGAGAAAAGCTGTATTGGGAATTTAATACAAGCCTGGAATGCAAGTATTAATTTTTAGAATCCTCGCAGGCCCCCACTTTCTGCACTCGGAGTGACAGAGTGGGGATTCAGCCTTGACAACATTTTAAATTTTTCCTCCAGAAAGCAGTATTAATGTAGTATAACTTCCAGCATCAACACTGAACGACTACATAAGAAAAGTAAACTTTGTAAGATATCCCTTATTCAAAAGCTAGTAATGTATCTATGAGCAGTATCATACTAAATTATCTAGCAAGTCCTCAGGTTGGTTTTGGGTTCGGTGAGGTAATTAAGTAAAAACAAGTAAAATAATATATTCAGAGTTTATGCAATGAGGGCATTTTCTTTGTGTGAATATTTAAGAGCAAAAATAAAGAGAAACCCAGGTTAAATTAGTTGGTGGACTTTAAAAGTAAAGTAACTTCACATAACTTAATTTGTTTTAAGTTCAATTCTGGACCTGCTTTCTCAGTTTTCAAAACCAGAATATCAACCTGGGCTACTAAGATAAGTAGACACACAAAGCTGAGGATTATATAAATGCTTCAGTGGTCAGTTTTTTCATATATGGGACTGAAACATGGCCTATACTGTTAAGATTGAAAAGAAGTTGGACACCAATCACAAGAAGCATCTCCAAATGATTGAAATCATCAAATAGTAAAAATTCAAGTGGAATGAATAGATCCATTTTCTAACTAAACAGATCCTTCTCTCCAAAGTGGTGTAATCGGCTGCTCTGAATACCTACCAACTTCCCTGCAAAAGTCATCTTTGACATTGATCCAGTGAAAGCAAGATGAAAAAACCCAGACCTAAAACATGATGGCTGAATGAGAGACACCTGTTCCTCACAGGCATCCCACTCTAACGTGCCAGATTTGGTTCAGGACAGATCATCATGGAAGCGCATGGACAGCATAAAGGATACCCATCATGTTATGTAACAGCATGTGAACTCACTCCTAAGTCTTCATCCTCTAACTTACTGGTTTTTAGCTGCTTGAATAATCAGTGGCTTTGAGGTAGCACAAACATAGCTTATCTTCAAATATGACTGGCACTTTTGCTGGCTAAAGAATGGTGGACTCCATGTTCTCCACTAATGCAGAATTGTCTCAATTATCTTTCTTCCTGCCTCTCCCCCTGATTGTGTGGGGAATATGGCCCAGGAAAAACAAGATTTTCCTCCCTTCAGATAAGACCTGTTTTCTCACAACTCAAAACCCTTTTATGGAGACTAACCTCAAACAGAACTATAATTCAAGTCTCATGGTTATCTCCTGAAATCTATTTGTTCATAGGTATTCAGCACCACTGCATGCCCTGTATCTTATTTGTGACTGATATGCGTTTCTGGAATTGAGTTCAACTCAGCCCAAATGTACCGAAGGTGGTGATGGAAGATGCCTCCAACAGGCCTCTGCCCAAAAGAAAATACTTTTTGTCTTTTTTATTAAGTCTTTAAATTAAAATAGGAACTTGGAAAAAATAAAAAAAAAAAAAATCCCAGCGCGGCCGGGGGAAGAGGGCAGAGGGCTGGGGCCTGCCGCGCGGCCCGAGGCCAAACAGCCCACGAGCCAGCGGCGCGGCGCTGCTCAGGCGCCGCAAGGGAGCCCAGGCGCAAGCGCCGCGCGCAGCGCGCCAGCCGCGCGCCTGGGCTGGGCTGGGAGCTCGGCCCTGCCCCCCAGCAGCTTTCAATCAAGCCCGGCGGGCAGCGCGGCGCGGGGGAGAGCGGCTCTGGGCTGCCCCGCGGCCTTTGGCCCAGAGGCTTTCAATCCAGCGCGGCCCCTGGCGGCGCCTCTGGGAGCGCCAGGGAGGAGCCCCGTCCACGCCATCCGCTCTGGCGCGGGATTAGAGCGCTTGGGGGCGCCCAGCGCCAGCCAGAGCCAGCGCGGCAGCCCTCCAGCCCAGCGCGGCCAGGGAGCCAGGGGCCGGGGGAGGCTCTGGCTCAGGGCTGGGAGCGGCGGCCCGGGAGCCCAGCCAGCCACCACTCCCCCGCTCTGGAGGCGCTGCCTCAGCCCGCCGGCGCGCCGAGCCCTCCCAGCCCCCCAGCAATGGCGGCCAGAGCCGGGGCTGGGGCTGCCGCTGCGGGAGCCGAGCCTTTTAAACCCCACCGCGCCGGGACTCAGCAGCGCTCGGAGGCTCAGCCGCCTGGGGGGGCCGAGGAGCCCAAACCCCTCAGCCGCCGGTCGGGCCGAGGGCTGAAGCTCTGGGGGCTCTGTGGCGGCCGCCAACTAAAAAAAAAAAAAATTAATTTTTTTAAAAATAGCACCAAACTTTAAGGGTGCGGCTTATAATCAGGAGCGGCCTATACTCGGAACAATACGGGTATATACTTCAGTAACCGTAAAGCACATACATACATTTCCCTTCTGTAGTTAAAAGGGCAGAGACGTTGAAAGAAGTTGGCTATAGCGAAATTTTAAGCAGCTCTAGGAAATTCGATTCATTCTTCAACTATTCCTGATTAGATGTAGGACCCTTCTCTTATACCATCTTTTGGAACATAGTCCCAAATGCTACAATATCGTATCTTAGTTTTTTTCTATCCCTTTTATGGTTCCTGTTTAGAAACTAAATCTGGATTACTGGAGCTACATTACAAGCTGTTTCTACAGCTAGGAACTTTTTTCCATTTATGGACAATCAGGATTCCAAATTCCACTCAAATTTAAACTAGTGGTAGGTAAATCTGTTTTAACAGAGAAGATTAGGCCATGGCCCCTGGCAAGGATGACAATAAAAATGCGCGAGCCATATTTTAAAAAAAAAAAAACTCATCTTGAAGCATGATTAAGTACACATAAACAAACAGATGCATTCTATTTAACATTGTAAGGGGTGGTTTGTGAATGCATCTGAAGGGAAAAAAGGGTAGATTCTGCCATCTATAAGAAAGTTAGCAGCCATAGGAGAACCTGCAATTATACCAAGGGTGTTATTTTAAGGGCTGATGTACACAGCAAAGGCACGTCATTCTAAAGCAACTTTTATTTCTTAAACATACTGTATTTTATAGAAGAGAAATGTTTAAGATGAAGGTTCAGTTCAGCTGATAATAAAATCAGACCAGAGTTCATACAAGTTTTCTGAAGTTTAGAACCCAATTTGGGGGGGGAACTGAGCCTGTGAGGGTCATTTCTAAACAGTATTATAAAAGCCACACCACCATCTAAATGAAGGTTACATTTTCATTTATGACTTCCCCTACTCTCCATTATGAATATTCAACATTTCCAGTTCTCTTCAACAACTGCTATACTTACTTGGAGCAGTATATTGTTAGATGCATTGGGCTAGCTACTGTACACAGCCAAGCAAACTGAGTAATATTAACTTCAGAAGATTTTCTCTCCCCTCTTAAGTATTGGCTGAAGAATGGAGTAGATTAAACGACTAATCTACAAGACTCCAATACCCTTCAAGGGGTTTCTAGTGACATAACCATGGAACCAAATCCCAAGTGCATTTTTAGCCAAAAATGGCATTTTAGTTTTCCTCCCATTATACATTTATTAGAAATATAAAAATTCTCTCTCCAAACCATTATCTTTTTTCTATTGTTGCCACCAAGAAGGCTTCAAACAAGAGCTGTTGTAATTCCTTACTGTCAAATAGTCTTCATTACTTTTAGTATATTTATAAAACTATCCTTATATTACAGGAAAATTAAGATAAATTCTGGTGCCTATTGGAGTGAAATGTGAGAGGTTGTGACTTCAGTAGTTTTACTTATGTTTGGTAATGGAAGACCAGGTCATTCATTTGCCATCTGCTCTGCTATTATAGGAACTTTAAGCCTACAGATAATTAAATGCCTAATAAGAAATTTTTAGGCCACAAACAAGAGGCAACTATTGCCACTGCACTATCATAATCAAGAAAACTAGACAAATTCTGTAGCACACTTCTCAGTGTGGAGTAGTTTGGGGGGACCTTTATTTAAATTCAAAACTGCAGGTTACTGGACTAGATGTGAAAATGAATACAGTACACCTCTACCCTGATATAACACGGTCCTCGGGAGCAAAAAATCCCTACAGCATTATAGGTGAAACCTCATTATATTGGGGTAGTGGTGGCAGGGCTCCAGCGGTGATTTAAAGGCCCCAGGGCTCCCCGCAGCAGCCGGAGCCCCAGGCCCTTTAAAGCGCTGCCCAAGCCCACTGCCGGAGACCTGGGGTTACCACACTATATGCGAACCCATATTATATCGGGTCACGTTATATCAGGGTAGAGGTGTACTATAAAGCCAGTACAGCAATCCCATAGATCAGATGTATCCTTGTGTTGAGGGATGCCTTAACTTGTTGTCCTGTTACAAGCATCCTATAAGCCATTGCACAGATTATTCCTGGGGACAGGTTTGCCCCAGCTAGATTCTCCCACTTCTGATCTGCCTTCACAGTGCCTTCTCTGGCCCACGTACAGCCTGCCCCCATTACTAGCAGGGACCCCTACTGCACTAGTAGTGCAGTCCAGGGGGGGTATTACACCACTTCATACTTTCATCACTGTCCTATGGACCTTTTAATTTGGCCACACATTTAAACAGGTTAAATTTGATGCTGCCATTTTCCATTTACAACATGCTGCAGACCTTGCAGAGACAACACAAGTACACCATATAAGCAGTTGAAGAGGGGGAAGCTGGAAATTTGAGCAACTGGATTAGGTTAGTGGTAGTTTCTTGGTATAATTTGGGATGACACTAGTTGGATGTTTTTGCTATAATATTCAGTAGTGTTGATATTTAACTTTTAAACTTAACATTTTATCAGCCCACAGAGAGGAGGTAGTTCATGTGTCTGTGGGCTTGTCTACACAGCACAGCAATGCACGCTCGAGTGTGAATTCTAAAACTCATCAACATGTTGCACACTAACTGGCCCTTGCAGTCCCGTTTCAAACACCACTATGTTAACAGGCACTAAGAACTTTTAGCGCATGCCAGCAAGATCTACATGGGCTAGTTAATATGCAACATGTTGATGTGCTTGAGAATTCACACCCTTTTAGTGCACATTACGACACTGTTTAGACAGAAATAATTTCAAACTGTATGAAGACTCTGCATTAGTTTACACTCAGTTCTCATTTTTAGGATTTAGTCATAACAGTGAAGGCTAGCTGCCTTTTTTTAAAAAAGATGAAATTTACAACAATTCTGCAACACTGCACAATACTTGAAGCCTTCAATATAAGCCAGGAGCTTTACAAAAGGAGAGCTTAGAAACATACCATCCACTGACCAAAACTATTACTTTCTGTTTAAGTGTAATCAAGTCTGAGGTTCCATATAAAATATGGCGCCTGGTAAGCTTATCACTACAGGGAGAGAGAATGTCTTCATATCTGTTTACCTTGTACTCTGCTCTTTGGCACAACCAAATTAAATTAAGGATAAGCAACAATACATCTTTCCATCAGACCTAGTCTTTTAGAAAGCTAGCCTTTTCTTTAATTAAAAAGGTATAATATCACATGCTATTTTATGGATATGTCTGTATAATCAGCACTACTTCACCTATATGGCTACTGAGTCTGAGATTTGGCTTCTAGAGTCAGTAAGCTTTCGCCCCTGGGCTTCCAAACAAATGGTATTCATGTCCTCAGAGTGCCTGTCTGGACCTGGATAGCTTCATGCAGAAAGGTGGGCACAAAATCTGGATGACCAGGTCATAGGGTTCTTTGTTTCTTTTTAAATACAGTAAGCTGTAAATCCACCAATGATCATCTAAATTCCCCACCCCTCCCATCCCCAATCCTTCGCTTTTCCTTTTCAGTCAGGAAAGTGCTGGAAAACAGATACCAGATTTAGCCTTACTGCACTGGGAAGGAATTAAAAAAAAAAAACTGACTCCAATACTACTCTGATATGCAATTTCTATGAATTCACACATTTGTAATATAGTCATTATCTGCATAATGAAAGAGCATTAGTCCACATAACTAAGTTCTTCAGTTTCATTCTATTTTATGATGCTTTCACAATAGAGAATTTCTGGAGGATTTTTTCCACTGAGAAATGTTAAGAATAACTACTGGTATTGGGAAGAAAAGCAAGATTGACTCATTCTGATCTCTTGGATAAGAAATTCTACAGTTAGCAGTCTTCCACTGAGAATTCAAATTTAAAGCCTCTGTGTCCATCATAAATGGAACAAGTAGAAAGAAAGGCACATACTTAAAACCAGACTCCCACAAAGTCTATTTACATAAGGCAATAAATCATTCAGCCTCTATGCTATACTGATAGAACTTCAAGTTTATACATCTACTAGGCAGAAGAGGATACAAATGATGACCCTCCAGAAGCAAAGGCAAAATACTAGTTAACCTTCCCAGAGGCTAAGGATAACAAGGGACTAAGGCCTAGATTTTTAAAGGGATTTAAATGTTGCTTCACTCAGCACTACAATGCTGAACTGACTTAGGAGTTTAAGCCTCATTTCCAAAGAGACTTAGGAGCCTAAGGCAAAGAGACATAGGTTTTGCAATGCTGAACAAAGCAACACCTAAATACATTTAAAAATTTGGGCCTAGGCTTCTCACCAGGACATTGTCCTTCTACTGGTAGATAGTACCTCTCCCTTTGTAGAGTTAGGTGTGTATGGTAAATTTTTCAAACTCTAGTAAAGTGCATTGCACTGTATTAGCACCAGGAAAAGTGACATATGGCCCTTGGATAATCAGTGAACTAGAGCTTCCAACTAGAGGTGTCAGTTTGTAAGGCTCTACTCCACATCTTTAGTCAAATGAAATCCCTAATACCAATTTCAGACATTAGTGTAGCTTGTAAATCCAAACAGTGCAGTAGAAGATTTTATCAGATGCACACCCACATAAGAGTGCAAAATAACTTAGGCCTGGTCTACGCTGGGGGGTGGAGGGAAGAGAATCGATCTAAGATACACAACTTCAGCTATGAGAATAGTGTAGCTGAAGTAGACACATCTTAGATCGACTTAGAATCACTTACTTCGCGTCCTCGCAGCATAAGATCGACGGCCGCCACTCCCCGCGTCAACTCCACTTCCGCTTCTCACCATGGTGGAGTTCCGGAGTTGCCGGCAGAGCGATCGGGGATAACACGATAATCGATCACTACCCACTGATCTGGCGGATAGTGTAGAGGTACCCTTAGATGCTAAGTTTATTAAAACAGCTACTCTACAACTAAAATCAACAATTTTCTGCAATTTCTAATCCTCTAGCAGGAAATGATTTTCCTGCACATGTAGCATTCACTGTGGTATGTTTAGCATCTAGTAAGAGTTGCAACAGAGATATACAGCTCAGACTGTACGGTATTATATTTGTCAAGAGTTTAGTGTCCTTTTACATTACTTTGCTAAACTTCAAAGTACTGAATAACTAACAACTACCATTGTTGATTTTGAAGAACCAGAGATTCAAGAGGGAAAAACAAAATGAACGTTACTCAAAACAAAACAAGAAACTCACAAGCAATCAGCTATAAAACTATCAGTCTTTTGGTAGTTTAGACAAGTATTAGCAAACATTAGCGATTTATGCCACTAACTCACTTTTTGATTGAATGCAGTGGTGAAACAGAAACATCCTCATAACTCATCAACACCACACACCTCAGATTCACCTCTTACAAAAGTATTCTAATTTAAGTCTCAGAAAGTAAAGGAACTTACTGTTCTTGTCCCTGTAGATCTACGTATTCCTCTAATATTAGATAGGTTTCTTGGGCTAGTTGAAGTTCCCAGGGGGAGAGCTGTGGAAAGATGAGGAGGACTGGAAGGAGTCACCAGAGGCGATATCAGGTTATCTAGCATACTTTGTTTAGATTTGGAGGTCTTATTAGTAAAAATGAGAGGTTCACTGTCTCCAGCATCTCCACTACCAATTTCAATCTTCTCTTCATTCTTGATCTTTCTCAAACAATCCTTTAACATCAACTGGGTTGTAGGCTGACTGAGCCAGCACAGGAAGAGTTCATCCACTTTCATTTTTAGTACAGGTTGCAAAACTTTCCCAGTCGGCATCTTCTACCAGTTTACCTTTGTTCCAACAAAGGTACTCAAGTCAACCAGACTAAATTATTCCACTGTCTTTCACTCTGTTGCACAAAATCCAAGATGCCTGTTAAAAGAAAGATTTTATTGCTTAATATTATGGTTGCAACAAGATGTCAAGACTGAACTAATGCCACGTGGTACAGACTCCGATACAAGGCTTGATGACAAACATACATACAAATAAATGAGAATTGGGTCACATTCCATCAACTATGGATTAGTGCCACAATCTTTTAAAACTAATCTGGGCTGTGAAGGTTGTTCCTCCGAGTCCCCATCCTGTACAATCTTAGCATAAGGGAGATAATTTACCTGGTCTACACTACAGACCTATATCGATATAACTACATTGCTCAGGGTGTGAAAAATCCACACCCCAATGTAGTTATACCAATCTAACCTCCCCCATGTAGACAGTGCTATTTGGACAGGAGAGTTTCTCCTGTCAACAGTTACCGCTTCTGAGGGAGGTAGATTAACTACAACAATGAGAGAAGCTCTTCTCTCAGCCTTGGACTGTTTTCACTAAAGCTTTTACTGCTGTACACTGTACATGAAGACAAGCCCTAATACTTTTCAGACATTTATTTCCAATTTTGCAAAAAAAAACCCTTCCTTTCTGTGAATGTAGATGTGCAAAGTTTTAAGGGCTTTTTTTTTAAAATAAAAATAGAAGTGGGTCTTAAATAAGGCTTCAAACCAGGCTCATACTACAGAGGCATTACACGGAAGCAATGAAATTCCAAGCAAATGAAGTTAGTATTCATTAAATGTTAAGATTGAGATATCAAGCGTTTGAGTCAGGAAATACAGTGCTAACGTTGAAAACTCAACCTTAATTCTGCATCTTATGCCTTAAAATATGATCCCTTCATCTCACTTTAAATGATTTATCAGTATAATCCTAAATGAAATTTCTTATCAAGTTTATTCAGTTAGGGTACGGTGCTGTCTTCAGACTATTTGATTCTTATGTCTCAGTCAGAACTACAACACAAATCAAAGTTGAAAATACTAGTTAATGTTATTAACCTTTACAATGTATGGAACGTTGTTTTTTTAAAAGCCAATGCAAACCTATGATGGCTAAGTGTTGGGATGGCTGCAAGACATTTCAGCTTTGAATTACTCTCACTTCTGAGGCAAAGCTCCAGGTTGAGCATGCCTGAGTTCAGAATTTAAGGAAAGAAGCAAAGGACTAAAGCAAAATACTAAAAAAACCAACAGTGTTCTGTCCCAGTTCTGTAGTTGACCTTGATAGCTCAGTCACCGCATCTGTAAAAAAACCCTGTCATAAAGGGGCTTAATGGTTGCAAAGCATTCTTATCCTTAGGTGGACGGCTTTATAGATATGCAAAATAGTTGTAATTATACTTCTTCCTTACTGAGGTTTTAATAATATCTGAAGCTTTTGTTAGCACCATAATTTAGATACGTTTAAAATTAGGAAGGTTGAGCTTTTATCCAGTCTTCCAGCTAGCATGCTTCACAATAATGGACAAACTCAAACTCAGGAACCTTTAAACATCCGTAACATGACTTACTCAGACTTTCTTTAGATATGGCTTGTTTGCAGATCCCAACACTAATTCAAACCAAGACAGAGGGAATCTGAATTAACTGCAAGTTAGATGTTCCACTATGTATTTGCCGGTTGGGATTTTATGTTATCTAAGCGAATTAGGAGCACATGTAAAGTCAATGTGATCTGTGCATCAAAAACCACTGAGGCTCTTTATATATTAAAAAAAGCCACTCACAATATGCTATACAGTCCATATTTTAGGGTGTCAACAAATAAGGGCAGAGTAAAGATTCAGCTTTTCCTAAATTGCATATGTTTGATTCAACAACATCCATGTTGATTTTGCAGTAATTTTCTGCAGGGAAAGCATGCCTGAGAGAGGCAGCCAAAAAGCACTATGCAGTGATAATGGTTGCAGTTGAGCACTCAAGACAAGGCAGGCAGAACTACAGTTAAATGGTCAACTTTATCTCTTCCCCTCCCCACTTTCCATTGGTTACTATAGCTTTTCAGCTATTGTGTTTATGAAATCAGTTATCCATGGTGTTGAACTCATACACCGTTCATGGAATGGCAACGATATGACAGGGAAGAAACGCACTGAGTGGCCCATCCCACCCAGCTCACTGCAGGACTGATCACATCTATGGTCTATTGCAGGGGTCTCAAACTCAAATGACCCCGAGGGCCGCATGAGGACTAGTGCATTGGCCCGAGGGCTGCATCACTGACACGCTCCCTTGCTGCCCCTGGCCCCACCCCCAATCCACACCTTCCATGAGGCCCCGCCCCCCTGCCCTGTCTCTTCTCCACCTCCTCCCCTAAGCGCCCGGCTCCCCGCTCCTCCCCCCTGGCGGCCCAGCCCCGGCGGGTCCCGCTTCCCTCCCCCACCCCCTGGCCAGCCCGGCGGGTCCCGCTTCCCTTCCCCGCCCCCCCCACGGCCCGGCCCCGGCAGGTCTTGCTTCCCACCCAGGCCCCGGCGGGTCCCGCTTCCCCCCCCCCTTACCCGAGCGCGTCTCCGGCGAGGCCTGAGCTTCGTCCCGCTCAGAGCCGCGGGGTGGGGGGGCGGGGCTGTGAGCTCCACGCCGAGCGCAGCGCTCAGCCCAGAGCTCCCAGCCCCGCCCCCTCCCCACGCGGCTCGGATCAGGGCGGGGCTCAGGCGCTCGGACGGAGACTCGGCGCTCTATGCGCCGAGGCTCCAGGAGAGGGGCGGAGGCGGGAGCCTCCGCTTTTCTCTTGGGGGCCCCTGCGGAGCCCGGGGCAAATTGCCCCCTCTCTCTGGGCAGCCCTGGGGAGCTCCGCGGGCCGCATGTTTGAGACCCCTGGTCTATTGCCTGATAGACTCTGTCCCCTGAGGAGAGAGAACCGGGGTGCCACATTGTGGGTCACAAGTCATGAAATTAATAGACAACAGCTATCATGAAGTACTTCACCTCGAACATGTTGCCAGGGGATGTTATTAAAGCCAGAACTATAACTTGGTTAAAAAAGAATTAGCTACATTCATGGAGGATAGGTCCAACCACGGTAATTAGTAGGGTGACCAGACTGTCCCAATTTTTTGGGTCTTTGTTTTACCCCAGCTTGATTTTTCACATTTGGTCACTATAACCATTAGCCAAGATGGTCAGAGATGCAACCCCACCCTCCCTCTGGCCCTGGGCACGCTAAGCCTCTGACTGCCAGAAGCTGAGACCGGAGGATGGATCACTTGATAACTGCCCAGCTCTGAAGGCAGGACGCTGGACCATTGATCTAACCGCGACGGCCGGGCTTATGGCCTTGGCGGTGTCCAGCCCCGCTCAGCCTCCGCTCTGCCCCGCTCCCGCCCCAGCCACACCCCTGGACAGGCCCCCGCCGCGGGACGGACCCGCTCACAAACAGCCCCCCAAGGCCCGGGCCGCCCCGCGCTCCCCGGCAATACCCCGGCCCCGCGGGCGGGTTGGGCGGCGCAGCGCGCTGCGTAAGGGGGGGGAGAAAAAGGGGCGGTGACGGCGGTTTCACGTCTCACCTCCCGCCGCTGCCTTCAAACCGGCCGCGCCGCCTTCCGGCCCGCCCCGCGCGAGAGCGGACACTTTATACAGCCCAGCTCTCGCGAGAGTCTCCCCGCGAGAAGCTGCGCCCGGTTGCCGGGGTGACTGGGGGGCACGTGGCTGGAAGAAAACACAGCCACGCCGCGAGGCTGCTGCTGCGTCCTGACGTTACCGTGCAGGCGCCTCACCTTCCCAGCAGCCTGTGCGGTGTGACGACACCCCCCCCCCCCGCTTCCCCGTGTTTTGCTGGCCCCTCCCTTCTACTGCTCCTTTCCCAGCGGCCTGTGCGGCGCGGGGGGGTGGGCGGCTCTGTGCCCCTCCCGACCTTTGCCAGCAGCCTGTGTGCTGTAGCGCCCCCTTTGCGGCCCCCATGTACACCTGCCACCTCCCCCATGCCCTGCGCTCCCAACATTGCCTCCTGAGGGGGGGTCAAGGATTGGGGCCTAGCACCCTCCAGTTACCCCCGTGCCATTGCCATGAGCGTCACCAGGGTTCCTTCCCTCCCTCCCTCTTGGGAGCCTTCTGAACCCTGTGGCTGAGGGGGCATCCTGGGGTGGGGAAGCTCCCGCCTGGCCTCAAAGTGCATCGCAACATAAGAGGCACAATGTAGGGGCCCAGCTTGGCACTGCAAGGAAGTAGGCGCAACGCAAGGAGCTGCTGCATGTCTCAGTGCCATTTGCCACCATGTTCCTATGACACTCCTAGGCCCTTTCCCACCCCCACCCCAAACCCTTAAGGATGGCAACTCTCCTGGCAATAGTTGTCAATCTGTGGTTCATGGTCCACAGAGTACTTGCTGGTATTCTGAAGAGAGCTGACTAATCACGTGATGCTGGCTCTTCTTGTTTCCAGCTGTTATGTTCCATTAAAAGAGAGCTAAAAATACATTAAATATTTTCCGATTGCGTTTCTATGTAAGCAATTGCTGTAGTTGCCATAAGAATGCTATGGTGGGGTTGCAAATGGGAGGAAAGGTGGCTTATGTGATAGCAAATGGGAGAGGAGGTGAAGCCCGGCAATGGTGAATGTAAAGGTAGATGATAGACAATCTCTCTATTAGGAACTTCTCACAGAGATCCACTCCCTGCCATATAGTTCACTTCATTGTTTATCTTTCTCTCTAGCCTCAAAACCTGTGTGGTTTTATACTTTGTATAAATTTCACAAATAAACCTCTGGGACTTTCTGGATAGGCTTGTGGGGTTGAGGGGGTTTAAGAGGGACATGTGCTCATACCCTTGCGCACACACAACTTTTCACTCACCTATTGGCATTCGCTCAGTACAGCTGCAGGCCCCCTGTATTTGTATCCAGATTCCCCCACCCTCTCTTCTGATATGATTTCACCTCCTTTCATATATATATATCATCCACTTATCACAGTGAAGTGAAAGAAAGGATTTAGCTAAATTTAATCTATTTGCTATTGGCTTCCTTTGGCATTTTCTGTGTAGTGGTGGAATGGCAGTCTTTGAAGTGTCAGAGTTCCAGGACTGGGGCAGCATTGGAGATGTTCTTTCCCCACTTTATCATATACATGAAGCAGCAACAAAGAAGTAGTTCAGAAGGAAGGAATAGAGAGTGTGTCTACACTGCCATAAAACACCAACGGCTGGCCCATCTCAGCTGACTCAGGTTGCAGGGCTGTAAAATTGCAGTGAAGACATTGGGCTTGGGCTGGAGCCTGGGCTCTAGGATCCCACAGGTGGGGAGCATCCCAGAGCCGAGGCTCCAGCACAAGCTCAGACATCTACATCACAATTTTATAGGCCTGCAGCCTGACTTCTGCAAGCCTGAGTTAGCTGACACAGGCCAGCTGCAGGTGTTTTATTGCAGTGTAGACATACCCTGACTTTTAAGATTAGGTGAATCTAGGAGAAGTTAAAAAGTGGGATTGCTCCTCCACCTGTTAAGAGTGAAGGAAAGAGGCAATAGATAAGAGGAAGCTAAGATTGGATGAGCAAAGGAGAAGATTCATATAAGCTCTGAGAGAGAATCTGGTAAAAAACCAAAGGTCAACAAATTCAGGAAAGCTATTCCTGTATTAAAAATACTAGCCTTCTACCCAAAACAATGGTGCTATTGTCATTGTTTTTGAGTTTTTTGAACCATTCCTGTAAAATACTTTCATATTTTTACACAGTTTTTAAAATTGGATTCAGAGATGTTAAGAAAGCCTGTAAATTGATGAAGGATAGGTTGAGGGGCCCCCACTTTCTCAAGTAGGATAGTATTCTGGTTCCTGCATATTGGACTGTAAAGTTAGGAGAGTAGGATTTTATGAAGACTAAAATGTATTGAACTGCATTATCCAAGATGGGAAGTGATTAAGGCATTGAGCATAACATATGCAAAGCAGAATCTGAAGTAAGGAAAAATCTGTGAATGTTCTGGAGGTAGTGAAGGACAGACTTCAATATGGAGGATGAGGGAAGACAAAAAAGTTTGTCACAGATTACACGATTTCTGGCCCTAGGAGTACAGGTCTGAATTAAGAAGAGTGATAGAAGAGTCAGAGACATGGAACAAAGAGGACTCTTAAAACATTTTGAATGTCTTTGAAGCATTCCTTAGTGATGGTGTAGCCATCTGTTGATTGACAGAGTGACAACAGGTGGCAATAGAGGGATCAGAGAGCAAGTGGAGTGAGTTGTAAAGTTGGATATCATGTGCATAGAAATGATGCCCTTTGTTGACACTGGCAATGAGATCTCCCACTGGGAGCAGACGGAGAAATCAGAGAAAAGAAATAAAACATCTGTGAATAATACACAGGGTCTAAGTCTTGTCTATGCATGTTAGTGTAAATTCAAAGTAACTCCATTGACTTTAATAGAATTTGTAAAGATTTACATTGCTTTCGGTGAGATGGGAATCAGACCCTCTATGTCTTCAAGCAGGTAGTACTCGGGGCAAGATCATCAGCTGGTACTGCAATTGGCAGTAATACTTTGGCAAGTTGGTCCAAGGAAAGAACTTGCAGAAGCTGAATCAGGTCTCCTTCAATAGGGTGTCTCTGTCCCTGGAACTTGCTTCTATAAATGTGAGCCCATACTTGTCCAATTTTAGAAAAAGCTGTAAAATGCACCCCTTTGCACCTCTTTGCCCTTCCAGCTAAGAGCTTCTGACCCCCCCTCCTTATAAATTAAAAACACTTTTTAATATATTTAACACTATTATAAATGCTGGAGGCGAAGCAGAGTTTGGGGTGGAGGCTGGCACCTCATGACCCCCCATGTAATACTTCGCTACCCCCTGAGGGATCCCGACCCCCAGTTTAAGAACCCCTGCCCTACTTCAAATATAATATTTTAGAAGGGCAATTTTGTGAAATCTTTGACTCCAATACTAAATCTAACAATAAGAAGCTGCATTAAAACAAAATAAAGTGGCTAGCATTTCATTTTTGCTCTTTAAAACCATAGAGCATAGTTTACCAATATTGTTTGGTAACATCATTTTCAGATTATGTATATAGAACATATGATATATGTAAAGCAGCTCCAAATACCACTTTCATCCTAAAATGCCTTCAGCTTTTTCTGTCACTTTCCAGAACTCCATCTACACTATAAAGTCAGTGTCCTCAATCAACAGTTAGAACTGATGAGTGCTGACTTTTTTCATTTCTGATTTCTTTATGCATGTATGTCAGCATAGTAAATATCTGTGGACAGCAAGGGAAGATTATTGCCATAAACACAGTGGGTCCTAAATGCCAATGGTAGGTAATGGGATGTTTCCAGTGGATATAGACCTATAAACTTCCAGTGTATTGTATAAGCCCTAAATCATGCAGTCTTGAGTACTCAGGCAAAACTCCCATTAACTTAAGTGGGAGTTTTGTCGCAGTAAATTCTAAGTATTTCATAGCTAGCCTATAGATTATAGTAGTACCACTTCCAAAACAGCTTTTCGCGCTTACTTTTCCATCTTTCTTTCCTGAATGTAGAGTTGCCATTTTGCCATAGATTGCACGTATGGTGAAGTGAAATACCTACTTTTTAGATCCAGGCACAACTCCCTGTGAAGAATCTTTATGAATCCGTATACTGGAACTTTAAAACTGAACATGTGTGGAGGAAAACTGTAAAACTGTATTAGGATGTAGTTTTAAAAGAAAAGAGCTACTTTTGTGTCAGGCTTCTAATATGGCTGTTGCTGACACAGACCACCATTTTCAAATTTATGTACCTAAAGTTAGGTGTAAAACCTATATTTCAGCACCTAAGAAATAAATATTGGCCTCATTTTAAAAGTTGCTGATGACTTGCAGCTCCTACTTAGTTCAGTTGGAGGTAGGTGTTCTCAGCATCTCTAACAATCAGGTCACTTTTATTTAAGTGCTTACATTCAACGATTTTGGCCATAGCTACTAATCTGTTTGTGTCTCAAAACTTGCTGTTGCTTTTATGACTTGGTCATATGACACAATCAAAGGATTGTGGAAAGGGATCAGCAGAAAGGGACAGGGGGGTCATAGTGGATCATAATCTCAACATGAGTTAACAGTGTAACACTGTTGCAGAAAAAAAATCAAACATAATTCTGGGATGTATTAGCAGGAGTGCTGTAAGCAAGACATGAGAAGTAATTCATCTGCTGTACTCTGACCTGATTAGGCCTCAACTAGAATATTGTGCCCAGTTCTGGGTGCCACATTTTAGGAAAGATGTGGACAGATTGGAGGAAGTCCAGAGAAGAGCAACAAAAATGGTTAAAAGTCTAGAAAACATGACCTATGAGGGAAGATTGAAAAAAAAACCTGGGTTTGTTTAGTCTGGAGAAGAGAAGACTGAGAGGGGACATAACTGTTTTCAAGTACATAAGAGATTGTTACAAAGAGGAGGGAGAAAAATTGTTCCCCTTAACCTTTGAGGATAGGACAAGAAGCAATGGGCTTAAATTGCAGCAAGGGTGGTATAGGTTGGACATGACAAAAAATGTCCTAACTGTCAGGGTGGTTAAACACTGGAATAAATTGCCTAGGAAGGTTATGGAATCTCTGTCATTGGAGGTTTTTAAGAGCAGGTTAGTGAAACACCTGCCAGGGATAGTCTAGATAATACTTAGTCCTGCCATGAGTGCAGGGGACTGGACTAGATGACCTCTCAAGGTCCCTTCCAGTCCTACGATTCTATGATAATACAGTAAAATGTAGAGATATCTGTCTGATCAATGGGAGAAAATCCAACTTTCTGCTATTCAAAAAAGAAGTGCTAGTGCTGAAAGCCATGAAGTACTGTAATTTTGTGTGTGGATCTAGAACACTGACTGCTGGGGCTTCATGCATCCTCTTGTATGCTAGGCTGAGGGGAAAGGCTAAGAAAATGTTAACAGGCTGGGACTCTCTTATACTACGGACCCACACCACCCAACCATGACACTTCAGCCTTTCTTGCAGCTGCCTACCAAAAATAGAGCTAGAATGATGAGCTAGATATCATATGGCCTCCAAAAGTAGCATCATATGCAGACAAAAAATTTCAACAATGCTGACTTAGTGTACACATTCCGCAGCCAGTACACAAACTAGGGAAAGCATGAAATTCAGAGTTAAGGCTCAACATTTGTGGTTATGCCTTCACTTTGTGACTAGATATTGCAGAAAATAGAGTCTGTATAATCACTTCCAGATCAGCAATTCTTGCAGCACCAGGCAGGGTGTAGTGCTGGGTTTAATTATGAATTGCTTTGCTGCCTGTCAACTTGTGTCATGGATTTAGACATTATTTTAAAATATTTTTTGTCCATGAATATGTTTTTACTCCCTCTTTATCACATTGTGTGTTTATTGACTGAGACATCATCACAGGCTGTCCCTTTACATTAGTGGTTGTTGCTGTATGGAAGTATTTACATTTCAGAACGGGGAAAAAAAAGTAATATAAAATGTAGTTACTGTAAGAGCAGGTGCACTATTCACCAAACAGGAAAAGCAGTTGAGCAGTTGTTTGCCATTACAGTTTTAGATTAATTAAATTTTTATATCACTCTGGAGCAAGAAAATTGAGCAATTGTACATTTTGCTTAATTAATATCTAGAGGATTGTTTCCCTTAGGGCTTTGGCTTGGACCATGTTTACAGCAATCCAAGTATGAAAGGCTGGTTCCCCATTAAGTCACCCTGAACTTCTGATCCTGGGTTTACAGAGTTCTAATGCTATATATAAAGGTTTTCTCTAACAGTGTATCCAGGACATATGAAGCATATGGAAAACTGCTCAAAACACAATCTCGGGAGTCGTGTTTAGCAAGATGTATGTGAGGACACTAATGGGACGTGGGAGTGGAAATCTATTCATTCCCCAGGTTGAGTGTCATTGAGCCAAATTCTCCTCTCACACGGATGTGACCATTATACATGAGAGGAGAAGCTAACGTACAGCAATCAGGTCTGCCAGCCAGTTCATCTACCCCAAAACACACGAGCCACTCCAGGACCAGGACCCCAGCAGCTCCATGTACATGGCCAGGACCCAGCAGAGGAAGCTAGAGATGGAGTTGTGTTGTTGTGACAGAACATGCATTTCTTTGCACTTGATAAGAATAATATATTTATTACGTGAGAAGTGTAATTATAATTTCTTTACTAATTTTCTTGAATTTCAGTGCTTGGGTTTTGCAAAGGACGTGACAGGCAAGTATATTTTTTTAGTTAGCAGCTTTAACTGGTTCTGAAATAATTTCTTTTGTTTGTGGAGTCTACTGTAATGTATTATAAGTGTACTAAGTGACAACTGTGAAGTAAAACTCCATGTTATCTTGGCTAATGGTGTTCTAATTAACCCATACATTTGACAATAATTAACTAAATTAGTTGTTGAATTAAGATGTTGTGCAAAACACATATCTAAAAATTCACATATATCCCTGCATTTTACTTTGATTTGTTTGTAATCTATTGAATAATATTTTAGAACTGCAGTTAGGACTCACTTCTGCTCTTATCAGTAGCAGAATTTCCAGTCACTATAATGCTGCAGGAACAGGTCCTTATGCACAGTGGGGCCTAATTCACTATTGCTTTATTCCAGTTTTAGTTTGCTGGATCTGGGCATCTCACTATATTTTAATCCAGTAACTAAAAGGTTAATTATTTTTAAATCTGTGGGCAAATTAGAACAGTAATGCACACCATATTTACTGCTTTTTTGATTTTTGTAAGGAGCTCCCTCATGTCTTTATCATTAGAAAATACCAGTTCAGTTCTAGTATCCATAAAAGCCTTCAGGAATAAGTACATTTGTTTCCATTCTTACTAGGGAAAAGTTAAAATTTTGAAAAGATTCTGGGCATAGAGAACCATGTTTCTTTCCTTTCATTAACATCTTTTTAGTTGTAAAAATTACTTCTAGAAAGGAATAAAAGACCATACAACTCTTAAGTGTATGTCTTGCAGTGTTGCCAAGACTCACACATTTATCACGAGTCTCATAATATTTTGTGTTTTTCTTAAATACCCCAGCACCTGTGATTATGAAAATATAACAACAAGTAAGTTTCTAGCCCACCTTGTTGCAGAGAAAAGTTTAAATGTGAATCTCCAAAAATCAGAAGGCAAATAAAAAGAAACCCAAATTTATAACTTTTTAAAATCAAGATTTTTAAGTCAATCTCATAATTTTGGGGGCGGCCTGATTCATGATTTCTGAATGCCTGGGATTTGCAATTCTATGTCAGTAAAATCGATATTACAGATCTATCCAAGTATTTCTGTATAGATTTTGTCATGCATTCTTAATATTCTATTTTTTAAGAATTGTATGTTTTGTGATTTAAATGCATCAGGGTGGGCTGAAGTGTAGGGTTAAGAGTTGGTTACATATTTCAGATATTGGAGCCAGACAGCAATTCAGTCTAATAATATGCACGTCTATGATTTCCTGAAATTTGCTAGTATATGACCTCTTAGATGCATGTATGTGACCCCACAACAAACTCTGTTATGTGATGCCAAAAAATGGCATTAACTTCAGCAGCTCAATTAAATTGCTACCCATACTAGCTTATATCCAGAGTGAAACGACACAGCACATTAGCAACTAATTCATGGTGTGCCAGCTAATATGAGAGCCTGTACAACTTCTTTCCCTATGCTCATGAAACTCCCATTTACATTAATCGGAGTTAAGCATGCATAGAAAGAACCAAACATCCTTGAATTCTTTGTCACAGTATCTTGTACAGTTCAACAAAGTACTTTGTGATTCTCTTTGAAACAGGCATTTGGGACACATTAGCAGACTGGTACCTTGAGCTGAGCCATTCCCTTTAATAGATGCCTTTTCCCCCCCTCTTCTTTTTCCTTGTGATCTGTATTGTACAGAACTCAGGAATCAAGCACTGTGGCTTTAAGAAAAAAGCAAGTTGTACAGGCTGTTGTCAGAATAAATGTGTGCTGTGGGGAGTAGCTAAAGCTTAGTCCATTGTTGGTAACTGAATCTTCTGTTCCAGAGAGAAGTTTAGAGAAATATTCCCTGTAATTAGTATTAATCCTCTAATATTATTATGTGAAAGGACTCGAGACTCATGAGACCAGCAGTTGTGACTGCAGCCTGCAAATGGCACCATGATTCTAATCTGTATAATAATAATGTCTAAATCATTAGAGGAATATTTGACTGTTATGGAAATGAAAACAGTGCAAGTAAAAAGAAAAAAAATACAAAATGCTCAATGTGTGTATATAAGGCTGGAGAAAATATGCAATAAATTCTTGTAGGTTGAGGATTAATATTTGATCATATAATTAAAGACTGTATCATAGAATCCTAGGACTGAAAGGGATGTTGAGAGGTCATCTAGTCCAGTCCCATGCACTCATGACAGGGCTAAGTATTATCTAGACCATCCCTGGCAGGTGTTTGTCTAACCTGCTCTTTAAAATCTCCAATAATGGAGATTCCACAACCTCCTTAGGCAATTTATTCCAGTGCTGTGTGTATATATATCTCATAATGTGTATATAGTAGAGGACACATTTCATACTGTTTCTGTCATCTTAACTTTGGCATTTCCTGACTTTTAGATGCTCCCCATATAACCTTCATGTTCTCTTAGGGCTCATTCTGGGAGGGCACTGAGCAATGCTGCAAGGTGAGGAGCATGCTCAGCAGCTTGCAGGGTCAAGACTTTAAGTACTTTTTCTATGGAACTGTAAAATATTTCTAATTCCTTATTGTACTATGCTGTAACTTCCACATATATACATTATTTATATCTGTACATAGGATAGAATTTTCAAAAGCACTGATAAATACATTTCAACAATAAGATTTGTGTGGAATGTAGGGAACTGAGGGACTGAAATAAGTGAATCTCCTCAGAATGAGGGACATTTGAAAAGTGTGACCATGACCAGTCACTTTGACATTAATGGGATTACTCACATGCATGAAGCTAAATGCATGCACAGTGTCTGTAGGATCAGGACTTTAGTGTGTTGTTCCTCTGGCCTTAAAGTGCAGTTATAGGTCTTGATTCAGGAAATCACTAAAGTATGTGTTTAAGTCCATCCCTATTCAAGATAGCATTTAAGCACATGCTTAAATCTCATCGAAGTCACATGCTTAAGCCCTATCCTGAATAAGGATGCTTTCCTTAATCAGGGCCATTGTCAAAAAACTAACTAACTAACTAACTAACTAACTAACTAACTAACTAACTAACTAACTAAAAAGACACTCTTACTCAGCTGATCAACTGTCTGTAGGTACTTGGTTATATCTGCTCACTTTAGTTTCTAAAATAAGACATTTTTATGTGCTATTCCTGCAGAGGTAACACAGCTCTGGGAGATGGATTTTGCTCTGGCTAGCTCATTCATCAACAGAATTGGTAACTAATGTCCAATTGTAGAACTTGCATTACTAGTAACAATGGCATGTGATTTTCAATTCCTAGGATGAATTTCCAGGGTTAGCAGTTTGGAGGGGGGAAGGGAAGAAGCTCATCTTCATCTGAGTGAAGCTGATGTAGTTATATCAGTCTGGGTCCTGCTCTTATTCCAAAAGTAGAGTTTATATGCTGGTGAAATCACAAACTACAGCTGTTTATAGCATTTTCTGTTTTCTAACAATATTGTTTTAATTCTGAAGGGCTACTATAATTTTAAGGATGTCCAATATTATAAAGATTCTGAAGGACTATTATCCTGAAGGGCTATTTTAATTCTACACATTTGTGTTATACTTGTTAGTGCACAAGACTGGAGGTGGGATTTTTAAACGGCAGCTAGGTATCCAACTCCCATTCAGGCTCAGTGGATGCCTAGCTCCCTTAACTGCTTTTGAAAATACCACCCTAAAGCTGTATACAGCCTGTAAAGGTAAAAATCATATGTAAGGATTATTCATAGAAGTAAAGATACAAATCAAGCATCCACAGCATAGTGTTAAAGCTCTCCATTTCCATGCAGGGGACCTTAATTTGATAACTTGCCCTCTGGGCTGTTAATGGTGTGGAGGGAGGATGCTAAACTCCAGGATGTGATTATTGCCTCCCATCAGTCAGCTAGGGAGTTGTACGGGTGGGCTCTGATAGAGCCCATCTCATCTGCCTCAGCTGGAAGGATAAAGACTTTGGTATAGGGCCTTGAACATAAGAGACTGCAAACACGGAGAAAGGTTAGTTTTCCCTGTTGCACATTGCATAGTAAAATCATTGTAACAAACTACCCAGTATTAAATTATTGAATACAGTGCCTTGATGTGTATATTTGTCTTAGTGCTTTTAACCAATTGTCACAGGTGCCAAGAAGACCTTAAAAACAAAACAGGGTTATTCCCAGATTTTCAACAGGGATACAGGGAACTTCCACATTATCTATATATAAAACAATCATATGGATGCAAAACCATTAGCTTTTGCTCCACTGGTAATATTTTGTCCAAGTACCATACCTCAATAAGCTGCAGCCAGCCTTAGGTTGCTTTAAGTCAGGGGTTCTCAAACTGGGGGTCGGGAACCCTCAGGGGGTTGCGAAGTTATTACATGGGGGGTCGTGAGCTATCATCCTCTACCCTAACCCGCGCTTTGCCTCCAGCATTTATAATGGTGTTAAATATATTAAAAAAGTGTTTTTAATTTATAAGGGGGGGGTGTCACATTCAGAGGCTTGCTAGGTGAAAGGGGTCACCAGTACAAAAGTTTGAGAACCACTGCTCTAAGTAATTATTTTGTGAATTTGTTAGTTTATAACACTCTTTGGCATGGTAATAAAATATCAAAATAATTTACAAATTTGGATTACTTGAAATGTTGTAAAAAAAACCCTTTCTATTGTTTACTTCTTAAAATGCCTTTTAAGGAAATGTTAAACACCATAGTTGACCAATATTTAACATTTCAGATGTATATTACTAACAGATCTGTTTTTTCTCCCAGTTTTAGTACTTGTTCATTTGAGCAGTCTTAAGTACCTACCTCCTTTTGCTCTCAACAGCTGCTGCTTTTCACATGTTCTAACCTACATAAATTCTTAATTTTTGACTATACTTTTTGCAATGGAGATATTATTGGTAAGGTAATAAGAAAAGGTCCCAGTTCTACCATGTAATGTGCATTTTTGTACCTTATAAGAATATTGAATAGACTTCATTATTTTTTTCAATACAAGTCTGAATTCTACCATTTGATTACCTGAACCAAAAGCGTTTCAATATGCCATCCATCACCCTGACCAGTGTAAAATGCTGAATATTCAGATTAAATTGGAACTTTTTTTCTATGAATAAGGAATTTGATTCAATTCTATAATATACTGTGTCTCTAGGGAGAGGAAATTGAGCTGAAGGTCGCTGAAGGCAAGTGAGAAAATTGTATTATCCAAATACAAAATTCTTTTTCTTATCATCAAAACCTGAAATACAGCCACAGGGAATAAGGGGGTCAAGAGAGAATTCAATTAGAGATGAAAATGGAAAAGGTGCATTTTTCAACTTACCTTTCATTTTCCCAAACAAGTGGCAGCAGTGAGCCATATGAGTGCTATGAAGTATTTGTCAAGTGGTTTAAACTTTTAAAAATATAAATCAGAAAACATTCTCAATCAGTTATAAAGAGATGGTAAAAGTCCATGTGAAAATAGAGCTTCTGAGTCTACATAATCTTTACTACTTCAACATTAGGTTGTTAATCATCAACACGGGCAAGATAATTAGCAAAAGCCTGACAATTTGCTTGTATACAGCTAAATAGTTAAGTAAGAACAAATTATAATTTTATAATCTATTGCTCTTCAAGGATAGTTTAAAATGCCAATATTAGCAGAGGATCTTTCAAAGTCTGAGGGTATGTCTATGCTTAAAACACTGCATGGCAGGCACAGCTGCAGTTGCGCTGCTGAAGCACTTCAGTGTAGATACTACCTACGCTAACGGGAAAGGTTCTCCCAACTGGTTAGGTGATCCACGTCCCTGAGAGGCAGTTATCAATGCACAAATTCTTCTGTTGACATAGCACTGTTTATACCGGGGGTTAGGTCAGTATAATCATGTCTCTCAGGGGTGTGGAGACTTTGCTATACTGATCTAAGTTCCTAGTGTAGACCAGGTCTTAGTGAGCTAACATGACAAATAATCGTGCAAGTACTTTTGCATTGTGCAAAAAGAAGTTAATGATTTCCTCTTTATTCATTTTAATCTAGGCACAACAAATCTGTGAAACAAGACATAGCCTTTCTGCAGGAGTCACCACTGAAAATTTTAATTTACAAACAATGGCCCTGCTTCAGCAAGGTATTGCTTAACTTTAATCAAATGAGTAGTCTTATTGCTATCAGTGTACCTTAAATACCAACATATCTCAAATACCTTTCTATACATTTTCTTTTTTTTACTATTTTATCTCTAAACATTTCTTCTTTCTAAAAGGAAATTCTTGTGGCATTCTCAGATACCACCCATGCCTGGCTTTTTATGGTGAGCTCTCTCTGTGTGTATGAACGTGCACACACACACACATGCACTAATGCATGTGCACAGGCTGCTATGAGACTCATAGACGTTAAAGTCAGAAGGGACCATCGTGATCATCTAGTCTGATCTCCTGCACATTGCAGGCCATAGAAACTCACCGTCCCACTCCCGTAATAGACCCATAACCTCTGGCTGAATTACTGAAGTTCTCAAATCATGATTTAAAGACTTCAAGTTAGAGAGAATCCACCATTTACTGTCAGGATCCCAACAAAGGCAGTAAAGGCCTGGGGGGCAGAGCAGGGGCAAACCTGAGGCTGGGAGCAGCAGAGGAGTTCATAATTGATTTCCAGGCCAAGATCAATATCCAGGGTCAGAGTCCGAATCAGATTTCAGGGTCCGAGTCAGGAGGCGAAGACCAGATCAAGCTGAGGTCAAAGCCAGTAATTCAGGAACAGGAAAGTCATGATAGCCATAGGAAATCCACACTGTTGACTAGACACTTCCTGGAATGCCCCATGGGTTTAAATAGGGTAGGGAGCCAACCAGGAGCCATGAGGCTGCTTCTGTTAAACCTTTGAGGTGGAACTTCCCATGGTCTATTTCCATAGACAAAAACTGGGTGGCAGCCTGGAGCTGTCAGCAGCCTGGTAGCTCTGCAGACCTGGGTTCTAGAGCTGTAGGGCCTTACATTTACTCTAGTTTAAATGTGCCAATGCCCCATGCTGCAGGGGAAGGCAAAAAAAACCCCAGGTTCGCTGCCAGTCTGACTAAGGGGAAAATTCCTTCCTGACCCCAAATATGGCAATCAGTTGGACCCTGAGCATGTCGGCAAGATCCACCAGCTAGACACCTGGGAAAGAATTCTCTGTAGTAACTCAGAATCGTCCCATCTCTGTCCATTGGGGATATTTGCTACTAGTGGTCATGGGTGGGCTACATGACATTGTAGGCAGTCCCATCATGCCATCCCCTCCATAAACTTATTAAGCTCAGTCTTGAAGTCAGTTCGGTTTTTTGCCCCCACCCCCACTCCTTTTGGAAGGCTGTTCCAGAACTTCATTCCTCTGATAGTTAGAAACCTTCATCTAATTTCAAGTCTAAACTTGTTGATGGCCAGTTTATATCCATTTATTCTTGTGTTGATCATTGGTGTTTAACTTTAATACTGTAACTCCATATATCTATTCATCCAAGAAAGTGTATGATAGAGATGGAATTATACAAAAGTAGGATTGCAAATCAGCATCTTTTAAAATTTTGAGGCAAGCAAGATTCAGATTTCACATATTTGTGTTGGATCCAAAACCAGTTGAGATCTAGTGAAATTTCCCCCATATGACACTAAAAGTAATTTGCAATGTGTTGGTGCTGGTGAAGCCAAATTCAATCCAATCCTTTGCACAGCCTGGAAAACAAACCTTTAGCCTTCAATTCAGCATAATAATCTGGATCTGATTATTGCTTTTCAGTCTATTTGTAATACCGTATCATCATTAAAAGTGTCTCATGTGCAGTCTGAAATAATCCTCCCTTTCAACAAAAACATTCTTGTCCTACAAAAATGGAATGGACAATTGAATCTGTTTTCTTTGAACAAAGAAGCTTCAGTGTGAACCCTGAATGTGAAATTTTGGCCCTTTCCCACTTTGAGAGTCCACAATCTCTGTATTTTAGGTGCGGGGTGCGGGTGGGAATTGCCAGTCACCACATTTGTGAGTGTGCTGGGAGAGGAGAGTTCAGATGCTAGATGTGGACTGTTTTTAATAAATCACAGAACAAGACTTTTGGTACTGAGTATCTTTGAGCCTCCTCCAAACCAATCTCAAAATGTTCATTGTTCATCTTATTTAGGGAACTTTTGAGGTGAAGGGAATTGCAATCAGATATCTATTCAAAAATTGGACCTATATTAGACCTGTTTGAAAAATGGAATTTCTGTCTTGTGGGAAGTCCAAAATTTCAAAATTTAGTTTCATCCTGAATTACAATGAAAGATCAAAATCTCAGAATATTTGTCAAGTGAAAAAGTCTGAAATATTTTGTTTTGACCTTATCAATGTTTCCCTTTGATCTTATTGACAGTATATCAAAACACGGAAGTAGAAATGATTCTTTTGACCTTATGGAAACAAAATAGTTAAATAATTTCCCATTGAAAATTTGTGTGAAATGGATATGTTCCTGCAAAACATTTTGATTTAATCAAATCAGCATTTTCCAATGGAAAACGTCATTCAAAATTTTGTTCATCAGCTGTACTGAGAAGTAAAAACAAAACTTTAAAAAAATTTGTATTGATCATGAACACGATTCAGTGGGATGTTGCAGGGGAACAAGGGTCTATGTTAGTTTTCGGCCTTGATCCTGCAATCCCGATCCACATGGACAGATCCCTGTGCTTGTGCAGAGCCCAAGGGCCAAAATCAATGGGATTTATATGGACAAATCTACTGGGAATCTATCTGAATATTTAGGCAACTAAATACTGCTTGCATCCGAAGAAGTGGGTATTCACCCACGAAAGCTCATGCTGCAAAATGTCTGTTAGTCTATAAGGTGCCACAGGATTCTTTGCTGCTAAATACTTTTGAAAATTTGGCCCAAAGTTACTTCAATGGGATTTTGTTGAGTTGTAAGGGTCCATTTGTGGATCAGATTGCATGACTGGGGTCTTTTTAAAATGGAAGCTTCTGCTAAATGGAGCAGGAATCAGTGTGTTACTCCTTATATATGTTTGAATAAGTGTTTTTAAAAATGACAATGAGATTTATATTCCAGATCTAATGAAATAATACACATTTTTGTTTTCCACCTATCATAGGAACAACATTTCATCCATGTTTACTGAATTTTTCAACACAAAGGAAAATGCTATACATTACATAGATAGGATTATTCAGTCTGGTCTGGTCTACTGAACTTTCTTTTATTTGACAAAATGTAAAATTAATGTTTTTTGAAAGCAGGGGACTTCAATAACCTACGAAAATTAAAGAATAAAGAGAATTTTACTGAACAGAAATGAAACAGGTTGTTAGAAGAAAATTGGCCTCTGGTAAAGGGAAGGAAAGAAAAGTGATAACGGGAAGCAATATTGATAGAAATCTCAAACATTATCGAAACAAGTAGGTCAAAAGAGTTCCTCAAAATAATATACCTTTGAGTACATATTATCAAAAGCACCACTAATTCTTTAGGCAGCAAGACACCTGAGATCAAACAGATGCAAATGTACAGCTAAGCATTAAACAACCGCTTCTCTGATGGGAACAAACAAAATATATACAGTTCAGAAAAATAACACCAAGTGATTGCTAAACCTAAAAGAAATACTGCCAAAATAATATCAAAATAAATGTATTTTACCTTCTAAAGCAAACTAAGCCACAGTGTTTGGAAACAAAATTATATGGGGCAGAGCTTCTCCATAAATTTGACTACTAAATCCTAAGGCTTGAGGAAAGGAATAAAAATAAATAAAGAACCAAACTCTGTAGAGAAGGAACTTTAGTTTCTGCTCTGACTCAAAGACCTGAGTCTGTTGTATAAAGGAATGTATGGAATGTACTGCTGGATAAACAAATCACAGACTAGAATAGAGTAGGCAATAGTGCAGCACAGAAGTGGCAAAGCAGTGGAGAAGGTAGATATCAACTACAGAGGTTCTGTAAAGGTGATAAAGTATAACAGGATATTTTTTCACCTTTTGAGCTGTCTCAGTCAGTTTATAAACGGAGGGGACAGAAACTGTTGGCAACAAACAAGAAGTGGGAAATAGGTAAGGCAGATAGTAGCATAATAGGTTAATAGTGTAATATACAAAATGGTCTGCATGCTCTAAGAAAGATTTGTTCTCAAAGGGCCTACACCTACAAGTTGCTGTGCACCTCTTGTAAGATTCTGAGCACTCTCAGTTCTCATTGAAGTTAATGGGAATTGAGGACAGAAGGTAGGATCTTCATTTTCAAGTGCTGGCTTCAGGACTCACTTCATCCCCCATTGAAGGCAATAGAAATCTTCTTACTGGTTTTAATGGGATTCAGCCCTTAAGTATCTGTGTGCTTATAAATAGTTCAGCTATGTTTAGGTGTGCACCTGTACATGTCAGGAAATTTCCTGCTCCACATGTTCACTACACAATTTTCGAATAATGCCGTATGCAAATCATAGAATTATAGAAATGTAGGACTGGAAGGGACCGCAACAGTTCATGTAGTATAGTCCCCTGCACTGAGGCAGGACTAAGTATTATCTAGACCATCTCTGACAGGTGTTTGTTTAACTAGCTCTTAAAAATCTCTAATGATGGCGATTTCACAACCTCCCTAGGTAATTTGTTCCAGTGCTTAACTACCCTTTTATTTAGGAAGTTTTTCCTAATGCCTAACCTAAATCTCCCTTGCTACAATCAAAAACCATTACTTCTTGTTCTAGCCTCAGTGGATGAGACCTATTTATCTCCCTCCTCTTTATTAAGACTGTTATCAAGTCCTCCCAGTCTTCTTCAGGCTAAACAAACCCAATTTTTTCAATCTTTCCTCATAGGTCATGTTTTCTAGACCTTTAACCAGTTTTGTTGTTCTCCTCTGGACTTTCTCCAATTTGTCTACATTTTTCCTGAAGTGCAGTGCTCAGAACTGGACACAGTATTCTAGCTGAGGGCTTATCAGTGCTGAGTAAAGTGAAAGAATTACTTCTCATGTCTTGCTTACAACACTGCTGCTAATACATCCCAAAAATGATGTTCACTTTTTTGCAACAGTATTACATTTCTGACTCATATTTAGTTTGTGCTCCACTATGACCCCCAGATCCTTTTCTGCAGTACTCCTTCCTAGGCAGTCATTTCCCATTTTATATTTGTGGAATTGGTTATTCCTTCCTAAGTATAATACTTTGCATTTGTCCTTATTGAATTTCATTCTGTTTGTTTCAGACCATTTCTCCAGTTTTCAAGATCATTTTGAATTATAATCCTGTGTTCCAAAGTACTTGCAGCCCCTCTCAGCTTGGTATTGTCCACAAACTTTATAAATGAACTTTCTATGCCCTCATCCAAATCATTTATGAAGATATTGAATAGAACAGAACCCAGGACAGATCCCTGCAGGATCCCACTCGATATGCTCTTCCAGCATGACTGTGAACCATTACTACTCTCTGAGTATGGTTTTCCAATCAGTTGTGCACCCACCTTATAGTTGGCTTGACTAGGCTATCCCTTCCCTAGTTTGCTTATGAGCCGTCATGTGGGACAATATCAAAAGCCTTACTAAAGTCAAGATATATCACATCTACTGCTTTCCCCCATCTACAAGGCTTGTTACCCTTTCAAAGACAGTATTAGGTTGGTTTGACATGATTTGTTCTTGACAAATCCATATTGACTATTACTGATCATCACCTTATTATCTTCCAGGTGTTTACAAATTGGTGCTTACAAATCTTTTTGGTACTGAAGTTAAGCTGACTGGTCTATAATTCCCTCGGTTGTCCTTATTCTCCTTTTTATAGGTAGGTACCATATTTGCCTTTTTCCAGTCTTCTGGGATCTCTCCCATCCTCTGCGAGTTCTCAAAGATAATTGCTAATGGCTCAGCGATCTCTTCAACCAGTTCCTTAAGTATTCTAGTATGTGTTCCATCAAGACCTGCTGACTCAAAGATGTCTAACTTGTCTAAGTAATTTCTTAACTTGTTCTTTCCTTATTTTAGCCTTATGTCCTACCCCATTTACACTGATGTTCATTATGTTAGTCATCTAAGGGCTGCTAATTTTTGGTGGAAAATTAAACAAAAAAAGGCATTTAATACTTTGGCCATTGATGCATTTTGGTTATAGTCTTTCCATCCTCAGTGAAGAATGGGCCTATTCTGTCCATGATTTTCCTCTTGCTTCTAATGTATTTGTAAAATGTTTTCTTGTTAGTCCTTATGTCCCTAGCCAGTTTAATCTCATTTTGTGCCTTGGCCTTTCTCATTTTGTCCTTATATGCTTGGTTCTTTTTTATATTAATCATTTGTAGTTTGACTTACTTTCCACGTTTTATATGACTTTTTTGAGTTATAGGTTGTTGGAGATCTCCTGGGTAAGCCAGGGTGGTCTCATACCATACTTCCTCTCTTTCCTATGCATTGGAATAGTTTGCTCTAGTGCCTTTAATGTCCCTTTAAAAACTGCCAACTCTCCTGAACTCTTTTCCCCTTAGACTTCCTTCCCATGAGATCTTACCTACTAATTCTCTGAGTATGCTAAAATCTGCCTTCTTGAAGTCTATTGTCTTTATCCTGCTGTTTTCCTTCATACCATTCCTTAGAATCACAAACTCTTATCATTTCATGATCACCTTCACTCACGCTGCCTTCCATCTTCAAATTCTTAACCAGATCCTTCATATTCATCAGAATCAAATCTAGAACAGCCTCTCCTCTAGTCGCTTTCTCCATCTTCTGTAATAAAAAAGTTGTCCTCTGTGCATACCAAGAACTTGTTGGATGACCTATGTATTGCTGTATTATTTTCTCAACAGATGTTTGGATATTTGAAATCCCCCAGCACTACTAAGTCTTGTGCTTGGGATGATTTTGTTATTTGTTTTAAAAAAGCCTCATCCACATAACAACGGCCATACTGGGTCAGACCAATGGTCCATCTAGCCCAGTATCCTGTCTTCTGACAGTGGCCAGTGCCAGGTGCTTCAGAGGGAATGAACAGAATCACCTCTTTTTCCTGCTTAGATGGTCCATAGAATGACAGCAATAATTCCTCTCTTTTTTCCCTGCTGGTTCTTCCTAAACAAGCTGTACCCTTATATTTCAATATTCGAGTCATGTGAATTATACCACCAAGTCTCTGATGCTCTTTATGTCATGATTGTGATTAGTCACTAGTAATTCTAATTCTTCCTATTTATTCCCCATACTTTTTGAATTAGTATACAGACGTCTAAGATGTTCATTAGATTTCCCTGCTATATTCCCTCTTGTCTCTCCTTTGTTGATGCTATGATTGTCCATGTTCTCTCCAGATTCCAACCCTTCACTCAAGTGTACTGTGTAGTAGACTGCATGGTGAGAATGGGCGGAAATCAGTGCAGCCTAATCCAAAACCCACTGAAGATAATGGGAGTCATTCTATTAATTGCAATACATTTTGGATCAGGCCTCAAGTGAGATGATGAGCACTCTGAGCTCTCATTCACTTCAATGGAGTTTAACGTTGAGCAACAGCTTGCAGGATCCAAGCCTACAACCATAGGTGGCAGATATCATAGGCTGGGGAAGGCTGTGCCTCCCGAAACAGCCAGGCGTGGCCCCACCCATGCTCTACCCCCAGCCCCCATTCTGCTTCCCGCTCTGTGGCTTCCTCTGTGTCAGCTCAGACTGGGGCCCCGCCACCCGCCCTCCCAGCCAGTGCTGGCTCTAGGTTTTTTGCCTCCCCAAGCAACCCCCCCCCTTTTTTTTTGGCTTTTACATGTTTGCAATGTTTTGTTTTGTTTTTGACTGTTTAAAATAAAAAAAATGAACACAGAATTTGTAGTTAGTGAAATAAAACAATTTCCTACGAGTGTACTCTTTTACTCACTGGGCCGGCCAAGCAGTGAGCTGGGTTGTGTCTGCCTGGGCAGAGTTGGGTTGCCCCTGCGCCAGAGGCCTTCGCATAGGCAGGATGTCAGCGCCAACCCCAGGGCTCATGTGGTCCATGCGGGTCAGACCAAGTTACGCTGCTGGTGGGCTACCCAGCCTGGCTGTCGCTGCCGAGTACCCAGTGGGGCCTGGAGCTGCATGGGAGACACCAAACAGCTCTGGTTCCTGTCTCTCCTTCCCCACGAAGCACGCCGGGGGGTTGATGCTGCCCTCTGGAGCTGGGCGTTGCAGCCCTGTGCCAGCAGGAGCAAGCAGCAGGTGTGGGAGTGGGGAGGGGGCTGCCTGGTCCCTCCAGCCAGGGCACAATCACCTTTGCTCCCTTGGCACCAATCCCAGTCTGAAATGGCTGTAGCAGCCCTGCCCATGGTCCCACGTCTTGCTATGCAGCATGGGGAGGGAGGAGACTCTGAGAGCAGGGCTGCAGCCCAGCTCTCACACTGGCCTAGGGCTCCCGTGGCTGGAGGGGCAGCGGACCCCTGGAGCCTGGCTTGGGGCAGCCTCAGCAACACCCCAGAGTCCTGGGCGGTCACCCTGCGGCGTGGCCGGGGACAGAGCCAGCTGGGCGGGGGGCACCACCTGTAACTCTCACGCGGAGCGAGCTGGGGCAACTGCAGGGTTCAGCTGTCAGGGTCCGGGGCAGAGCAACCGGTGGCTGGTGATCACAGGGCAGTGTGCCCGGGTCTCCTGCTCCCCGGGACCCCCGCGAGCCGGCTGCAGACTAGGCCTGCGCAACGGCACGAGTTCGGCTCAGCCCGGGCTGCCACTCCCCTCCCCTGGCAGGAGGCAGCACAGTGAGGAGGAGGCAGAGGCGGGGACAAGCCAAGGAGGAGCCCGCAGCCAGTGCTGGAGGAGTGGCCCGCCCGGCCGCCATATTCCACCGCCACCTGCTGCGCTCTGCAACCTGGGCAGAGCCGCGCTACTGGCTCCTGCCTGATGGGGGTTGGCTTCTGCCTGTGGGAGAGCAGCAGGGACACGCTCTCCGCTGAGCCAGCTCCCCCTGTCCCACCGCACCCGGTCAGAGAACAAAGGACGGTCAGGATCCAGCCCAGGACACTGCCTCAGGTCGGAGCTGGGGCCCCAGCATTATGCTGCCCCTAGCACCTGCTTGTTTTGCTGGTGCCTAGAGCCGCCCCTGTTCCCAGTGCTGGGGAGGCTGCAGCCATGCCGCCTGCCCTCCCAGCACTCTGGGGCTGAGGGAGCTGGGGGCACTATCCTGGGGCAGGAGCCGTTGTCCACAGTGGTGGGGGTCTGGGCTCCAGTTTGGGTGGGGGAGCAAAAGGGGCAGGGCTGTGGGTGGAAGGCGCAGGGCTGAGGACTAGCCTCCCGCAGCCAGCAGTTCACATGCCACTCATGCCTACTATGACTGAATAGAGAGATCACACTTCGTAGACAGTTTTGTTCAGTAATATGCAAAAGAAATACAAGGGAACAGAATGGGAGAAAATCACTGGAACTGTGCAACAGTGTTGTCATTTGATGCAAAAAAACTGCAGAATGGCAAAAGATAACAAATTCCTTCTCTTTAGTTTTTATAGCTCCAAAATTATTAGCTTTAGGATAAATAAACTATGTGGCATATATCTTAACATATATTTGACTTTGTTACTTCTTATTTATAATGGTGAGCCAGTTCTCTTTTTCACAGCTTCAAAGCCATGATTGCAGAGGTAAACAAAAAATGAGCAATCAATTTTAAACTGATTTAAACTTAAAACTAAACAGTCAGAAATTTCACTGAATAAAGAATAAGTTACATTGAGGTTATTGGATGAGAGCAAAATGGGAAAAAGCCAACTTTTGTGCTTTTCAAACACTTCTAATTAAAAGAGTAAGGTTTATTTTTTTTGTTATCAACTTATTAAATAGCAGTGTGTGTATATATGTATGATATATGCAGATAATTTAGTTCTGAATATGTGACGGGTAAGAAAAGTTGCATCTATGTGCTAATTTTAAGCCATGGGAACTACCATTTTGAACAAAATGCACTTAATTGATCTTATACGTACCCTCCCAACCAGAGGCGTGCATAAAGGGGGGCAAGCAGGGGCGCGAGCCCCTCAAATAATCAGCAGGGACACAGAACTCCTCTGGCCCCATCACCATGGTGGGGAAAGTGAGCTCCTCCGGTCCCGGGGCCATGGTGGGGGCACAGAACGTGCCCCTCCAAAAGCAGTCAAATTTAAGTTCCTGTGCACACTTTGCTCCCAACTTTATCTTTTCATAGAATCATAGAATCATAGAATTCAAGATCAGAAGGGACCATTATGATCATCTAGTCTGACCTCCTGCAAGATGCAGGCCACATAAGCCGATCCACCCACTCCTTTAGCAAGCGACCCCTGCCCCATGCTTCGGAGGAAGGCGAAAAACCTCCAGGGCCACTGCCAATCTTCCCTGGAGGAAAATTCCTTCCCGACCCCAAATATGGCAGTCAGCTGAACCCCGAGCATGCGGGCAAGACTCTCCAGCCATACCCTCTGGCTAATCTTTTCCTCTGTGTCCCATCCACAATTACCTTTCATATGTAGATGGACCTGTGTAAATGTCGGGGGCTAAATTCTGTGGTCTGATGTGCACATTGATTTCAATGGGTGCTCTGCTTGCAATTATAAGGGCAAAATTTGGGCCCTTAGCTTTTACAGCCATCAGTATCTGTGTTGATATGACTCTTACATTGGTTTGTGAAAACTGTGGCCTCTACGTTTTCCTGCACTGCCCAGTGCAGATGGGAACTAAATCATGGAAAAAAGCCACTGGAGTTCATGGTGGAGGAGTATCTGGGCTGCATGTCTTTCTCCCCTAGACTTTTTTCCTGCTCCTCAAAAAAAAAAAAATTTCATATGGAAGAAGGAGGCCCGGCCAGCCAGGGGTATAGAGGAATTAGGGATCAGCAAGTAATTGGGCAAATTCTGATGTCTTTACTCAAACAAGAGGGCTAAGTGAAAGCTGAGGAAGGTCTTCTGGGCCCCTTATTTGCATGTAGCATAGGACCCACGTTAAATCATACAATGTGAAAAACAATGCAAAATGAAATTTTAAAAGATAAACACAGTTACATAACTACTGGAAGGTTTATGTTATAATCTTTCTGAGAATGAGCTCTCACAAAAAATATTAGAAAAAAAATGCACTAAAATAAAGGATAATTTATTTTTGTGCCCTCGTCTATCAACCCAGGAGAAATGGGTATCTCCTTCTTCTCTCTCTACTTGACAGGCAGATCAACAACTAATAAGAATCTCCTGTGGTGGTTCCCACTAACCATTCAGGTCATGTCCCTCTTTTCTCTTCCAACCTGGATGACTTCCAGAGCTGCAACTCTACCTTGCATTAGTAACAACATTACATGCAACGTGCATAACCACAAAGATGCAATTTTTACCTGAGTGAGGGCTGGGGGTGAATTCCTGTATTGGGGGAACTGGAGCATGAAAAGAAAATGTGAAACCTAGCTGACATGAGAACAAGACAAATAGGATCTGTGTAGCATCTCCCAGAGATAAAATAAAATAAAATAAAATATACAGAAGGTGTAAAAAGCAAAAGGACCAAGCTAACCAGACTGCATTCATACTACAAAGTCCCCCAGCACATAAAAACAGTTGCCCTGACAAATTCTTGACTATAGTGGAAAGGAGGGGGAGAGGAAGGCCTAGTAAGAAGCTCTGGGGAACTCTCTTCCTTGCTGCCTGGGGGCCAAACTGCCCATTGGCTTTATCTGTTGAAGAAAGAACATTGAGTTGATAGTGCTTAGAGGACATGTCCAGGGGCAGCTAAGTGCCAGCTTTGCACAGTTTCTCAGCTGAAACCGAAAGCTGAAATAGATCTAATTGAATGAGCTTTTCTATGAACAGGGCATGAAAGGTCCGCCAGCTTGTATGCGTCTGATCCAGTTTTATTCATTTAACTAACACAGGCCTTGAAGCTTCAGTCCCTTGCTTCTTACTCTTGGGGAATGAATGAGGATTTTCTAAATTTGGTTGTTCTAAATAAGAAGGCCTTCAAAGCTGCATGCATGTCACAATGGTACCAATTCCCCTTTCTACCTTAGGTACAGTGCAGTACACCATTGGCTTTAGAAGGCTCACCAAAGTGGAACACTACTGGATCTGCTCAATGAGTAGTTCCATCTTGCAGTTTCTGTGCATGGATGGAAACACTAGTCCTCATCCTGAATCTCAAAGGGTATGGCATTTTGCAGCCTACAGGAATGAACCTCCCAGCCTGAATAGAAAAGGCATGTTCATGCCAGAGCTCTAAATATAGCTGTATAGACAGCACTTTGGAGTTGTAACTCAGGCTGGAACTTGGGCACTGAAGCTCACCTCCTCCCTAGATTGAGAGCCAAAACTCCAACCCGAGCTGTAACTTCAAAACACTGTCTTTATAGCTATTTTCAGAATGCTATTGTGGGTCCTGGTAACCCAAGTCTGTTAACCCAGGCTGGGAGTCTTGCTCTCAGGGGCGCCAAAACTCTGTGTAGACATACCCTAAGAGCCTCCCAAATTAGTTATCTTTTGAGAGGGAACAAGAGAACTCTGATCTGTCTGTTACCAGGCTCAGCCCCTTACACAGGCTCCTGACGTTGTCAATTGCAAGGGAAATTTGCTGAAATATAAGCCACTTGTCTAAATAATTTATTATACAGATAACCTCCTTCTGCAGAGCTGACGGAACAAAGACCAGGGTTTCCTCAAGGGTCTTCCAGGCCATAGCCAGCTTGAGGGGAAAGATCATGTGCTGGAAGTGTTTCTGATCTGCCACTAAAGCAAAGGACATTCCATGGAGTGGCAGCAATTTGGATGTGTAGATTTGCATTCTGCATGTTGATTGATGCCATGACGTCGCCAGGAAAGATTGCAGAAAATGTCACATTTGGGGTTTACATTTTGAACTTGCAAGAACTCTAGGTTTGTCTGGTGTCCACTAGTTTTTTGAAAACTAGAAACAACCTGAAATACAAAAAATGAGGGTGAGGGGAAGATCCCTGTCCCTTCTCTTACCCTTGTGTACCTGCCTAGTACATGGCCTGTATCCTCACATGCAATCGTTTGGGTCAGTGGTCCCCAACCTTTTCTGGGTGGCGGGCACCGGACAACAAGCCACCAAGGACTGTGGCCAGTGGACAAGCATCCACCGAAATGCCACCAAGAAGCGGCAACGTCAAGAGGCATCGCCGCCGAAATGCCGCCGAAGTAGCGTCATCAAAAGGCATTGCCGCCGAAATGTCGCTGAAAATCAGCAGCATTTCAACGGCGGCGCCTCTTGGTGACACTGCTTTTCAGCCGCATTTCGGCAGATGCTTGTCCACCGGCCAGTACGTGGGCACACATAGATGCCCTGGCGGGTGCCATTGTGCCCTCAGGCACTGCATTGGGGACCACTGGTGTGGGTTATGGAACTGAAATGGCTGTGTGGGATGTTTAGAATAATAAATCACATCTTCAGAACTTCTTAAAATCTCTGGCCATTTGGCTGTAGACTAGACTGCTCTTTCTGTACAGAAGTTTGTAAGTGACATCAAATACAAAAAGAACAAAGATAAGTGAGTATAGTTAGAAACTTGTGAGCAGTTTTACCCCTCTGAGATGCAATAAAATATATGTATAGATCAATGTTATACATTCAATACAGAAAGGAATTCAATAGCTCTCCCCACAAAATGAAATAAAACAAATAACACTCTTATCCCCAGAACATAAAGAGGCATATGCTACTTTGTCTTGCAGGTACTTATGTATGTCTTATTGTTTTCTTTACTGACTTCAAAATCTGCAATGCTGTTTGTTTTCTGAACTCTGATTTCAGAAAGATGATGGACTTTTGTATAGTTTAGGGTGACTTGGGTTCAGATATAATTTGCCATTTCAGTCCATTACTCTCTTTGTTTCTTCAGACATAAATGGGCTTAAGCTGGCTTGGAGTTCAGGCCTATGTGTAATTCTATGATTTACCATGTCCTTGAATTTTAGTGCTATTTTGGAGGTGGCTGCATAATCATGCATTTATGGTAAATCAGCAAACTGATGTGTCAGACCCATATAAAGCCGTCTTGTATAAGCACTCATAAAAGCCTTTTCTACTGGAAAAATGGCATCTATGTCTCATACAGTGGTGTATGGTTTGTTCTGAATGTCTAAAATGAAAAACAGAATTATACAGAGAAAAGATCTTTGAACAGGATGCACTCAAATAGAGGTCTGTGCTATTTTTTGTCTCCTAAAATGCAACACTGATACAGGGTCTCCACTGAAACATTTTTTTTCTTTTCATTTTGTACTGTTTCATAACTCAACTATAAAAGGGAACTTTACAAAATTCCTGCAATATGACTCTCTCTCATAATATTAAGTATAGTCCACTACTGCAAAACACAATTTCAGTGCAAAATTAAACTAAGATGCATTTGTGAGAAACTTTGTCAATCTGTACAGCTTTTTGTTGCTGGTGCAAGCTTAATGGTCTGCTGTATGACTCTTTAATGTTTTGCCCAAGTGTACTTACAAGTTAATCTAAAAGTAGTTTCTTGTCCTGTACCCTTGGAATCACTGTGAGTTTTGCCATTGACTTCAGTGGGAACAGGATGAAGCCCTTCATGAGGAAATAATAGAAAATATCTGTATTTTCTTGGTAAATGAAGATATTTTGGAAGGAATATTATATGGAAAAGCGAACCAATGCTTAAGAGGAAATTTACAAATGACATTACCCTTACCTGTCAGGGAGTTAACAGATATTTGTGAAATATGAAGAGAGGAAACTGGTGGGATCAAAGAAATAGTCCATTCCAATGTTGTTAATTAGTTTCATGTAGTTAATTTTGGCTAACAGCAATAAAACTCTCTGTGAGAATAGGTCATACAATAGAGTCTATAGAGTGGAGAAGACCATGGGCTTGTTGACACAGAGAGTCTGTGCGTGGCAAGCTTTGTTGTTATTATTAGTAGCCTGTACTGATGGAATAATGTGTGTGAAACTTCACTAAGGGACCTCTTCGATTTTTCCTCATCTTGAATCCCTTTGCATGTGTTTTTATCAGAGAAGGGGGCGATCCCTCCCCAGGAGTCTAACTGTACAGGGCTCAAAGGCAGACATAAAAGTATCTGAAGGTGACCCAGAGTTGCCTTTCAGTACTTACAAATATCATGCCTTTAAAGTCCAGTATCTTGAGTCCTTCCCCTGCTAGGAGCAACTATTGTGTATCCCATTGAGAAGCTGGGAATGCCCCCTTTCCAATCTTGCAAAACTCTCAATTCAGGTTCCACAACATTTCAAGATGATGAACATTGAAGTGCTGTTTAGAAACCTGTCAGTCACCAAGTACTAAATCTAGCCTGTTCTGGGCCTTGCGCAGGTGTAATTTGGGAAGAAAGTCCATATTTGGGGAGAAGGAGGAAACATCTGACCAGCTGATCTAAAAAGAAATGGGTGCTATTTAAAAAGATGCTCAGAGGCTTGGAATCTTAGGCTACGGTTTTAGTTTAAAAAATTTAATAGCGATTAAACCACAAACGGAGGCACCTTTAATCGATTTTTTTTGGCACTTTATAATATTTTTTTTTTACTCCTCCTAACACGATCGAAGTAAAGTATCTAACGTATCGGTTAATCGGAGTGATTAGGGTTGGTTTGGGATTAGTGGTGGGTGTGGCCGCTGTGTACGGAGCTAGTCCGGTATACCGCAGTCTATGCTATCTGAACAGTGGGGTGGGACCGCTGGGGACAAAGTGGAAGAAAAAGACAGGAAAGTTTTTTAACTTTGGAGCTTTTGCGTGGTTGTGGCGAGGTCATGGGTGGCGAAAAAAAAAAAAAAAACAAAATAAAATGGCGCAAAATCAAAATAAAAGAAAGCAAAAATGTGATTCATGTAATATCAGCGGCAGCCGAGCTAGAAGACGAAATCAGAAAAAAATTCAAAATCACAGACAAAAATCCTCAGCGAGCAGGCAGCAGCTGGCAGCGCGGACAAGTTAGAATCAAGTGAAACGAAAGGGAAAGAATGGAAGCCAGGGGCTCTGGAGCTGGAGGACTGAAGCAAAGACTCAAATTATGCCAGCTCTTCCAAATGCTTCATAGGCTCTTCTACAGTCAGCGCCAGCAGGGGTCAAGGCAAAGCTTGGTCCCACCCCACCCACCCCCCCCCCCACCCCCCCCCAACCCCCACCTCTGACTCTTTTACTCACACCCATATCTTTACTCTCCCTGAGATAGCTATCTTTTGCTGCAGCAGGCAGAACAGCAGCACTCAACACCAACCGCACTATCTGCCATGACAGTACCAACCGGTACAAATCATCATCATCATCATCACATTCAGCATCCAGCTATCAAATCAAAATCCATCTCATCATCAAATCATCAATATCAATCAGCCTCAACTGAACGCTGATCGTCATCAGCTGGCAGCCTATTGGCCTTCAATTTGCCTGGCCTATGGAAATTGATGGGTGGATCATGCATCAGTGCATCATCATCATAGCTCCCCTCCCATCACCCCCCAGCCCCCAAAAGCCAAAAAGTCCCATGTAAAGAAAAGCCCAGTGGGCTGGGCTGCCCACTGGGCTGCTTCCTGTCTGGACTGCTTCTCACACTGGCTGCTGCCTTCCTGCTGACTCTTCTCACCTCTCAAGTCTCAGTGTCTTCAATTCTTTATGTCTTTTATTTCATCATCACACAAGTGGGGGACACACAAGTGGGTACAAAGGGGAAAGAAAAGAGGGAGGAAGTGGAAATGAACAGGGGTGGGGAGCAGACAAGAGCATAGCAGAGCATTGTAATAATAGCATCTGTCTCTACAGACACAGAGCAGCTGTGCTCTCTCTCTCTGGTTGTTCATCTCTCTTCTCTTGGTTACTTGCCTACTTTAGCACTGACACTGATTTTATCTATTTTAGAAACCAGGGATTGACTCAGGAGTCATTCATCATTTTTTTTTTTCTGCCTTTTGCTGGCTGATCAGGCCAGCAGCTTTTGACAGCAGCTAATGGTACAAAATGATGGAAGGTGCAATATGGCTAGTAACCAATCTTCTTTTGCGGGGCTGGCTGATGGGGGGCACACTAGCAGCAAATGGTAGCAGGTGGACTGTAGCCATGATCATCCTCCAATTTATGTTGGGAGGGTTTTTATGGGGTGCATATAGGCATGCAAATCTGCTGCATGCAAAAAAAAAAAAAGCATGCTTCTGTGCTGCTCTGCTGAATCGTGAGCGTCTCACATACATAACAGTAGACACACACAAACAACAACAACAAACAAGCCATGATTGCCATATGGCATCATCTCCAGGGGCCCCAGGAAAAAGGCGAAAAATGCGAAATGCTGCTGCTTTCCTGAAGGAGTGACTGTGACGATTACCATACAGAACCACCCCATGATTTTTTTTTTGCCCCATTTTGGATCTCAATCTCAAGTTCCAATCCGGGGGGGGGAGGGGGGGGAGCGGGGGGGTGGGGAGGGATAATATAGCTACCCACAGTGCAACGCCCAGAAATCCAGCTAGCCACACGGACACCATGGACACACCCGATTTTTAATGTAGTATGGTGGCGTGCTCACCCGATTTTTAATAAATGTTTTTTACAAAACCGGTTTATGCAAATTCGGAATAATCCCGTAGTGTAGACGTACCCTTAGAATAAATCCAAAGAGATGGATCAGAAGGGCAGAGGGCAGGAGAGGCAGTCAGAGGTACACAATAAATTAATACATCACATATTTTTATCTCTGCAACTTATTGCAAGAATATCACCTCCTCATATGTAATAATATTATTATTATTTACTGCCTCACTGATGATTAGAAGGACAGAGGAATAGTTCACTGAAACCTGTGTGAATAGGATCATAAATGCAAGTTCAAAAACTGTACAGGACAGGATATAAGAGAGGAAGAAGGAAAAGTCAGACACTATTTGTTATGTTCTTCTCTTTCTCAAACAAACCTTATATCAAGAGAATATATCACCAAGATTCCTTTTCTCCTTGAGTGAACTCCACATGAGTAAGTCTGGTTAAATTGTTCCGTAGCACATCAAAAGCTCTGCTGAAGGGAATAAACAGAAAAAGCATGGAATTGTTTTGCAGGGACGCAGGAAAATAGGTCTTTTTATGTCATAGTTTCTAATTGACTTTGCAGTGTTCTCTGAAGCAGGGAGTGTGATACCTAGCATCAACGTCCAGAACATAAACATGTTATGATAATAGTACTGTAGGCTTTCATGCTGAGAATACTGAATTGGAAATTTTTCAGTGTTGGCTGTCATTGGCATCAGTTATAATGCCACTGAGAGCAAGATTCTGATGTCTCTATTCACTTTGAAGAGCTCTTTTACTCCATGAGTAGTGCTATTTTTTTCCAATGGGACTATTTGTGAAGAAAGGTGCTATTCAAAATGTGCAAATATATTACAGACCCCAGTAAAGTCGAATGTGAACTGAGCAAACCTGAGGACCATCTGATCTGGTTATATTCAGAAGGTTTCTGCAACTGTGTGTTCTGCACAGCTAGCTCTCTTCTGTAAAGAATGATATAAAGAAATGAATGTAAAATGACATGTTGTAACTGGAATAACTCTAATGGCTTTGCCATTTGGGAAATGTAAAATGATCAGGAGCCCACCAGATCCCACCTGGTATATGACATGGAAGGTGTGGGGGTGTGTGTGTGGGGGTAAGTTATATATAATTATCTAAAAAGAAGTATAAGATTCTGCCCTAATAACCTGGGGAGCACAGGAGGGCATAATGTAGTGTGCACGCCCTGCTCACTTCTCAAGCAAACTGTAGAATATACTCTACGTGGACTTGACCTAGCAAAGACCAAGTGCCATCAGAGCCAAATGTAACTCAGTATTAAAACAAAAATAGTAAAGGGAACAAGTTAAAGTAACTTTAGCTTGCATCTTTGCCATTCTGCATAGGAGACTGAAGCAGATATTGGTCCAACTTGGGGATGTTGGGAGATTTTGGATGCCTGGAGGACACACTAGCCATTATTAATGTAATATAAGCCTCCTTTGGTATAATGATGTCACAATTGCTGTTATACTCACAGAGAAAACTATATGAACTGGGAGGAGGGTCATTCAGTGTTCAGGTATGTGTATCTGACTGTGGGTCACTGTCTACATTACAGATTTGTTTCTGAATGAGTCAGGTACCTTCCAGGAGATGTGAAGTGCTTTTGTAGCATTTAGTCAAACCTTGATTCTTCCATATATGCTATATCCATCCTCACACAGATCACATCTGTTGCATGTTTGCATGGATTTCAGGGGATGTTTGGGTGCCATTTACTCTTTCCTGTTTTTAAGGATTTTTGGAGGCTCTTTTTCATTCTTATACACCCTTTTAAAATCCTCTAAAGAGGATTATTTGGCCCTTAAATTTGTAGATAGTCTCTCTCTCTCTCTCTCTCTCTCACACACACACACACACACACACACACACACACACACACACACACACACACACACACACACACACACACTCTCACTCACTTTAAAAACTCCATTAACATTTAAAAAGATTGAATGACATACCAGAAATGACCAGGAAAAACACAGTTCTCTAGTAAAGCTGTGCATACCTGGTAGTTCTGATATTCTATTCCAGTTAATGGATTTTCTGTTGGAAACTGAAGTCATGAGATACTCCAGGAAGAAGAATTCCCTTGCAACAGCTGCAGACCAAACCCCGTGCCCTACAATAGTAAATTATTGGGGTGATCTTGGGAGGTACTCTCATGTGCTACGTCAGTGCTTGTCCTTTCCTTTTTTAATTGTGCTATCATGAAATACAGGAGAAAATGTTCAATAGACTATGTACAACATTCCATGGAGGAAAAAATACAACAATTTTTGTTATATCTTCCTATAATCCTTTTTATTGCTGCATTTCTGCAGGCATGAATCTGTCTCATTCCCCCAAGCAGCAAAACGGTGACTGCAACGGCTTTCATGGGCCAAATTCTGACATCAATTACACCAGTGCAACCTCACTAAAGTCAATAATGGTCTAACTAGAGAATGGCAGAATTTGGCCCTATATTAGGAAGAAACAGATTCCATATCAGATTCCTCACCAAAAATGTAGTTAATCTGGTGCAAAGTAGTGATGATGCTAATGTGATTAGAGCTGTCTGAAAGGCTGACAATGAAACCTCAAACCAAGTAAATTCATTTGGTTTTGGGTTTCGTGACAGATTCAAAACTTAGACCATATTCACCAGAATAGTAGAGTCCTTTCAAATGAACATAGCCCACTTTGTGGTTTTTCATCAAAAGCTGTGGTTTGCTGACTCAGCAGTATAAACTCTTTGATTTCATTTTGTTCTATTGACTGGGGCACAGTTAAACCCAAATTTCAAAAGAAGACTCCTGGAGCGTGACCCTGCCCAGATTTAAATCAAAGAGAATGATTGCGTGAACAGCTGGGAACCTGGGAAACAAAACCATCCAGTTTTGTACATCTCTGGATGTTATTGGGGAAACTGGAAAGACACGAAGGAGACTGGAGAGGCAATTTAAGGAGGAAAGGGGAGAAAAACTAATGACTAACGATATATTTAGGAATTCAATACTGTGAGGAGTGAAAGCTTGGAGAGGTCCTGTGAGGAGGAAGCTGCAGAGATATTGGAATGATGTGGGGGAACTGAAATAAGATGGATTACAGGATGAGGTGAATTAGACTGAATCAAGTTGAAATGAATCAGGGAATAAAGTTGAAATGAATCAGAGAATCCAATATTTCATCTTTAAAGCAATCTCTTAATAAAGGTCATAGGGCCCAAATGCTGGGTCTTATCTTATTGTCTGTACTACAGCAATAAAGTTACATATGTATTTAAAATTGGTCTGATATATAGATGTCCTATATAAAATAAAACCTGAGTCAGCATAACCTTGGAGTAACATTCCTTTATCGTTTTTCAAACTCAAATCCTATTTTCTCTTGTGAAAACTAGCTGCCAAAATACAGTGTTCCTAGGGGAAATTATTAGAAAACTCAGATTGTGTGAAATGTATGGCATAGTTTTAAGGATAAAATGTAAAGCTGGCTATATTGTTGGTATTTGTAGATCAAGTGCAAATTGGACATCAGTGCCATGTGAAATTTTTAGTTTGTATCAGTCAGATCCAACAGGATAGAGCAAAGCAAGATTGGCAGGTTGTGACTGCACTAGGAATCTGATAGTCTGCACATAAATTAGAATTGGTGTCATTGACAAGTAGTTACTCAGAAATCCATTTGGCATCACCTCATTTCCTTATGCATGGGTGTGCATAACAATGGCCCTGTTATATACAATTACATAATAACTATGGCTCTATAAAGATATAAATTATATGCATCAAGTCTAGGATTCAATCAGATTCAAAGCCTGAGTGTTATAAAAAGACAATCTAAAATAAATTATGCATTATTGGAAAAATAAATCAGTAGAATAGATACATGTCAGATTTATAAAAATACTTATACTTTACATGCTTTACCTGTGCTGTTCATGGAAAAAAATACTTGATAAGTGCTAGGAATACCTGAAGTCTTGCATAGGTGATCCATACTTTTCAGCTTTGAAAGCATTTCTTTTTAAAATGGTTATTCTTAAACAAAAACCAAACAAAAAACAAAGTAACAAACACCTCCCTCCCACACACACACACACACATTTAACCCACACTATTTTTAGCAGCTTTCTTCCCCTCCAGTAAAATACGTCACTGTATTTACATTTAATTTTTTATGTTCACATCTTGTGATACATTACATTCAGTTATCTAGGTCAAGTCAGATTAGTTATTTATATTTAATCTGTTTAAAAAACAGTTTGAGCATTTGGTATGTACATTTTTCCACAGGTAATAAGCAGAGTGGCTATGCAGATACCAGACGGAACTGTGGTTGTCATGACACTCTGTTTAACGGAATCTGTGCTAATACTAAACTATTCAGACCCCATGTTGGGGGAATTAAAAATGAAAATAATAATAAAATAATCCTACTTTCTTTGGGAAAACAAGTGCTGTATTTTTAGTGAGTTTAAAAATCTTCCAAAAAAGGTGTTATTTAGAGCTGTCAGCATTTTGTTATGTGACAGGCTATTTTCCTGCCTGACTGTGCTTTTGTTTATAATCCATCTTGATGCTCTAGTGGGGTATAGTGTTTCAAATGACATGTGCATACATGTGCTGAAATCACTTGTGCCTTGATGTCATAAGTATGTTTAACAGCTGGATTTTTGTGAATCTAATTTAAGCACAAGATAAAGATAACATTCCTTTCAGGGTAGTGAGCAGAATGGAACCAGGAACATTTTCTCATTTCCATTCTTAATGCCATATCTGTCTGTCTATCCATCTACAATGAATGCCCGTACAAACTTGCCATACATAAATAAATAAGGGTATTTCAATCTTATAAAGTATACCCTACATGGAGGTAATATTATTTAAGGCAACTGGTAAGTTTTTAAAGGTAATCACTCAAGGTAATTATGGATGCAAAGACATATTTGCACTGGGACAAAGTTCAGGATTTATCAAGCCTGTGTACCACCTATATTGCTATATGGGTCAGAAGCCTGGAACTGCTGATAGGCAGAATTGGTGTGGCTAGAGATATTCTATATGTGATGTCAGCATCACATCCTGAGTCTAAAGTACTTTGACTTTGTGCAGAATGTCACAATCTTGCAAAGATCTGGCCTCAATCACTCATTATATTCAAAAGTGGTGTTCCATGCTCTTCGACCATGTCACCAGGATGGACAAAAATACTTTACCACACCGTGTTCTCAAACTTTCCATTGACAGGCAAAGGGGTGCATGCCCTGACCCTACCTGGTGACACCCAGGGGGCCACCCCAGAGATTCATGGATTTGCAGGATTGAGCCAGATCTGGAAACTTCACCACACAATGCCTGGTGTGACATCATCAACTGTCGTCACTCTGGCTGTCTCAACAGTCCTTGGTAGACTTGGCACAGCATTTGAGAGGTGTGTGGATGACTCTAAGCCACTTTTGCTCTACCAAAATTCTTGGGCTGTCTATGGTCCTACCTGGAACCCAGGTCAGTTCACAGCAGTCTCTGGACAGTGAGCTTCATACTGAAAATGCATTCTTACTGCTCTCTTAGAAAATGAAATTAATGAAATTATAAGTAAATTTTACGTTTGCACAGATCTGTTATCTGTTTACTTCTGAGATAGCTCTGAAGGGAGCATTTATACAGTGGCTGGGACATTGTTCAAGGGCAGAGAGTAGTGTGCTTACATGACCAATAGGCAAGGGGCAGGGACCTAAGGAGAAATAAGACCTTGCTCTTTGCCTGTATGAAGATCAGCCAATATAGAAGACTTCATTCTATTGAGACCAATTACCTTGGTAAACAGAGAAAAAATATAACATGCTACCTGGTGTCTTATCACAGAATGAATAGAGGAAAGATGATCTAGTGGGTAGGAGATTGGACTGGGAGTTGGGAGACCCGGCTCATTCCTGGCGCAGTCACAGGCTTCAGATGTGACTTTGATATAGTTACTTATTCTATCCCATATCTCAGTTCCCTATCAGTAAGTTGGGGATAATATTTTTCCAAAACAAAACAAAAGCAATAGCATGACTCCTGCCTTGGGAGTCGACCAGATTTGATACTCAAAAGTAGGAAATACTTTTTATAAGAGATAAAACTCCTCATGCTTCAGGGCATCTGCCAATCTGTAATTGATGGGAGCTTTGAAGAAATGTTCCCTATGGAGTAGTTATTCTGTAACTATGTACTGTGGGATTTTTGCATCTTCCTCAGAGGCTTCTGATACTAACCACTATTGGAGACAGCATACCAGATAACAACTGGTCTGCTTTTTATGGCAATTTCTAGTTTCCTATGAAGCCAGGGTCAAGTGTAACCATGGCCAGGGGTATATAATTAAACAAGCTCCAGACCTAGGACCACATTTGTTAAACAAAAGGATAGAACAAGCACATGTAAGCATAGGCATTGGATTGGCCATACCCCTGCATTGTGATCCTTCCTATCTTAATTCAGTTTGTTTCACTAGACTATAGTATTATTCATATTTTTTTTCTGTTTTTGTTCTCTACAGGGTGCTGGCCACTATTGGAGACAGGATACTGGACTAGATGGACCTTGGATCTGATCCAGTCTGACAATTCCTATGTTCTTGTGTAAAAGTGAAGGAATAAGGATAGTGTGATTAGACTTATCACCTCCTTTGAGTGTGCTCAGTTGTCTTAGTCATTGTGTTACGGGGTTTTTCTTAAGCTAGGCTAGATGGCATAGAAATCCCGAGAAACTACAGGTTTGAACCCCCTCCTGCATCTGTCATCGGGGCTTGACAGAAAACTGACACATAGGTAAGGTGCAAACACAAACAATTTATTAAAAGAAGGACCCCCAAACTATTAAACAAATAGACAAAACCACTCAGTCATTGAACTAACAAAGGCGTTAAGCTAGGAACCCAGAAAGGTACACACAGTGGAATAAAAGGTATAACAAAAGATTAACTACATCACCATGTTCTCAGGTGAGAATCACATGGACACAGGAACAGAGCTGGAACAGGACACCATGACAGCTGGGACTGACGAGAACACAGGATACAACAGGATGGGTCTTTAGGTGGAACAGGTAGGTAGACATTCAGGTAGGCTCATCTTCTTCCACCAGGTGTTCCGATGCTTTGCGTCATCCTGTATGAGTATATGCGGATGCTAGTCTGACTAGATGTTCTGTCAGGTGAGCAGGAGCAATGTGATAGCAGATGGAACAATGATGGGCACTGGCTGCCTCTCAGACAGCACCTCAAGGGCATGCTGCTCAGCCTTAAATATTTTCTTGTTGCCAGGTGGATTAGAGGGTCAGATGACCCTTAACTTTCCCACCTTTGCCAGAAAGGGCACCAAACTGGGCAATAAGAAGGACACCCAATATGGAGGAACAACAACGACTCCGTAAATTCAAAATGGCTAACTGAGGGAAAAATAATAAAACAGAAAAATTCTTTACAATTGGTGTGACAGCTAACATATGAGGACAAGCTCATGTGTGCTACTGCAGTAAGTTCTGTCTCTGCAATAATAATATGGCTTTTTTGTCAAATTATAGAATCAGGATATTTAACACTCTTTGGATGATGAATTAGGATCATGGCCTGGGAATCTTTGGCTTAGAGTCTCCATTGCTCAAATTATGGAGCTTGAATTTTGTTGTACCTTTTTGCCTGTTACTTTTCAGATAGTTCAGGAATATAAAAGAACTTGTTAACAACAGCAACGTGTGTACCATGCAAGATGCAACTGTGATACATCTCCATATTACCAGCTTTATGATCTTGCAGGACTTCCTTTTCCCAGATGCATTTGCAAATGTTTGTTTTACATTTATACAATCCAGTGAAAAGAATGATCCTGAAACAAAATGATGAAGTGCACCTATCTAAGCAGTCAATTGCAAAGGGGGAATGGTTTATACACAGAACAGTCTGTCCAGGATGCTATCAGTCCACACCATCTGTATTCATTACAGCTATTTAATTATTTTCTCAAAAACACATACAAATTATTTCAAGGAGGGAAGAATGTTTTAATCAGGTCATAAGTCAGGAAATATGAACTTTATTATTGATTAAACATATGAAAAGGATTTTTTCTCAGTAAAGCAAACCACATTTCCTGTCCTCTTTTTCTTTTGTGTTTTCATTAAACAATTGAATGTCTGAATCTTATTGTATATTGCATTTTCTTTTTATTACTTTATATTACATTGTTGTGTTCATAGACAATGATATAATTGCCTTGCCTGAGACAAAATGTGCTTTCTATTCAAACAGGTAATAATTTCAGACAAACCTTGCTCTTTTTATTGGGAAAAAAAAGTTATTAAAAAGCTTGCAAAAGGTGTTCATTTTCTTTTTCATCTAAGACTTTGGTACTTAGTTAGCATTTTTTCTTTTTGCATTCAGTGGGAAATAAAATTGTATCCTGTTCATTCTGCAAGGGCCTCACGTGGCACTGCTGAAGTCAATGGGAGTTTTGCCATTGACTTCAATGGGAATAGGGTCAGGCCCTAAATGTATAGCAAAGGGTCAAATCTTGCAAACCCTTCTTTACACAAGTAGTCCCAGCATGTGAATGGGGTTCCAGAACTGAACTCTGTGATCTGTATTGATACGTTTTTAATTAAATGATTCATCTTGGTGTAACCCTTCTGCCCCTCTGAGTTAGCAGCAACAAGGGCCGGGTTCAGTATCCAGGGGTTCCGTTTCAATAACACAATGCAAAACCGGCTCGAGCCCCTACCCAGTGACCTGGGACAATTACATACCACCCCCCAGGCGCCTCTAGGAGGCAATACTTCCCCACTCGCAAGCACGGAATCTGAGTGTAGCAAAATCCTTTTAATAAAGGAGGGAAACAATGCGACATCACGTTGAAGAAACACTACAAACAGGATTATAACACAAACCATAAGCAACAAAAACCCACCTCCAAGTACGTTTGGCAATGGCCTTTCCCCCTTAGGGTCTTAAGTCCAATCACCCCAAAGTCCAACAACTCGAAAGTCTCTGGTCAGTGCCACCCCAGAGTTCAAAAGTTTATCTGAAGAGTTTTACCCCCGCCAGCATGGGTGGAAATGGGGGGGGCACACACAGGGTGTTAAGGGGCACCTTACGTGGGCCAGGGCCAACTGCTCCGCCTCTCCGTGGAGTTCTGCTGCAGCCTTCCCCACGACCAGCTCCACTACACCAGCTATGCCGCTCCTCCAGCCGACCCGTGAGCCGCTCCAGCCGTCCCCGCAAACCGCTCCACTCCGCTCACTGTTCCATGGGCTGCTCCAACATGCTGCAAACTGCTCTGCTCTGCCAGCTGCTTGGCGATAGATCTTCAGGCTTCCCCACTAGTTAACACAGCACTCAGTGATCTCAGCTCAGTAAATTTAGCTCTTTTAGTGATTTCAGCTTGTAGTAGGGGAGCCCCGGTGCTCTGGTGCACTACTGGCCCAATGTGAATTCAGCTCAGCAGCCTCTAGATGGACTCCTAATGGAATCAAAATTAGCTCTGCTCTTCAACAGTGGAGACAGGAGGATGTGCAATTGGTGTTCCAGGCCCTCAAAAGGGGCCCATACCATAAGGTACACACACCAGTCTCCAACCTCTCTCCTTTCACTGGGTTTTGGCACCCATGTCCCTTGTCTAGCAAGTGCTACTTAATTGATGGTAAGACTCTCTGTCATAAAGCAGTCTCATAGTTCCTCATTCACATAATCAGGGTGACACCACTTTATTCCTCCTGCCCCAATAACAAAGAAATTGGGGATCCCAAAGCTGTCAAAATAACCATCCCGGGCTCCTGTGGGCTATGCTAGGTGGGGCGGGGGGTGCCAATGCAAATAACTGAAATGCCAATGCAAAAACCTGAAATTCCTTTCCACACTCCCCATAATTCACCACCAGATGTCAGGGTAGAGCTCATCCTGACTCTGCTTACATTGGTATAATGGGAAAGATATGTTGGCATTTTAAATACCTGCCTGTCACTGGTACTTGGTATTGCTAACTATATAATGCTTTCTCAAGGACAATAAGAAAATGAATATATCATGGCAAAGAACTGCAAATGAGGGGGCATTTGAGAGCATCTTTTCTCTTACTGCATGTCCCTTTCTTGCATATGAAGTGCCATGATAATGGTCATTTAAAAAAACAGACTCCCATGTTTTATTAACCACCACTAGCAGAGTGGGCCAATTTGATCCTCACCAATGGAGACACTCATATACGTGATTCTCTCACATGGCTAACCTAAGCTTAACAAAGCCATGAGTCCATCTTGAGAAACTGACCGTAATGCACAGAAACCCCCCTGGAAATAAAACCTCAAAATGAGAGCTCCTCTCACGTGGGAGAGTACATTGTGATTGCAGTGCCTACTTTCATGTTGGTTTACTGTCGTTGTTACTCGGAGACCTTTGTTAAATTCTTCTTCCCTGGGACACCTATACTTGTTGGCTTGATGAGGTGTAACTGGTTTGTTCAGTCATTCATGCTATCAAATGACTTCAGGACAAATTCTAGAGCCAGTGAAGACATTAGCTAAATTCTCATTGACTCAGTGAGTCCTAGAATAGCCCAAATTAAGGGAGAAGTGGAAGTACAAAGCCCCCTCTCCCCCAAAAAAGTAAGAAGTTGAACAATAGGGAATTAAAGGAAGGAAAATGAGAGTGATTTTTAAAAAGCCAAAATCAAGCCAATGTGTGTCCCATAATCTTTATGATAATTAGAAGTTAGATCTACTTCTATAAAGTCTCTAATAAGAGATCAGAGAAAATAAAATCAACAGACCTGTTGCCTGATAAAATACATGCAACCTGACTTATTGATCTATTCATTGCAATGTTACTACATTGTGTCACAAGCTGGTGTGAAGCCCCTAAATAGTCAAAAAATCTATCACTCTTTCCTGAGAGACAAGAGGGGAAAGTCTCCAACTTGGTTGTTACGTATTTTGGCTAAGGCCCTGATACCCCTCAATAAAGAACTTTTTTGAAATTTCCCACCAAAAAATATCGGCAATTTTCAATCAGCTCTAATTCACACCTTTATATATAAAACCTTCTTGTCCTAGAAAAGTTCCTTCAGAAAATAAAAGGCAATGTGAAGATGGAAAATTATCACCTAAAGTAATAACAGTTGGCCAGGAAAGAAGCTAGCTCAACAGAGGCATTTTCTTATTTCCAGTCATCTCACAGTCTTGTCCTGATTGCTAACTCAGCTTCTATTTTGTCAGGTCTGCTTCTGAACCAGCCAGAACCCGAATGTTCCGGGGCATGAGGAAAATAATAATGAAAAATCATTTAACCAACCAATCAGGAAAGGTTTTGTTCTGAGGGATGGAGCCTGACAAGAAGTGGCATATCTGAAGGTCAGGGCTGATCCATATTCCAAATTAACAAATCCTCTAACTATATACTTCATGGAAGCTATAGTACAAAATATTGTATCAATCTAAACACTTTGTGGCAATCTCTGGGTATAATTAAGAGTCCTTATGATGTTAAAAAAAACCCCATAAGATAAATCACAATAATACACAATAGCTAGGAATAATACATATAACCCTGTCAGGTTCTGGATCTGAGAAGCTGAAAGTCAGACTACCAGCATATGACTAGAGGGATATTGAAAAAGATTGTGACAGGATAGGTTCAATCCGCCATAAAATCCTCGGAAATAAAAAGTGGAAGAGATAAACACAGGATTAAATACCCGAACAGAAAGCTAACCACACTGACTTCAGGTACAGGATTTGGATCCCGATCATGCACCAGCCAATGGGAGTTTTGCCATTGTTTTCAGTGAGATCTGGATCCTCAGCCTTGAGGCTAAGCCTTAATGACTGCATTAGGGGTATCACTTCACAAAACAAAGCATTAATAAAAAATAACACACTGCTGAAAAGCTGTACAGATATCCTTGAGAACCTAGACGTGCTCCCAGAATAATACATGTGATGGGCTCCTGCAGTGAAAGAAAGGTCAGGCCCCAGGGTATATATGAAGCAAAACTGGCTGAACTTCTGGGTGTTACTATTAAATATTATATTTTTATGGGCTACAAATATTTTATTATTGTAAAAAAGACAGGATGGTAGAAAATGGCCCCGATTGTTTCAGTAAGGCCTTTAGAGATTGGGAGCTAGTATTAATAGCAGAAGGAATACGAAAGATATGCATACAGGTCGTGTATGCTTTTCCTTACCTCCTTCCCTATGCATCTGCTGAGCTTTAGGCATGTGCTTAAGTCTACCCCTATTCAGCAAAGCTTTGAGGCACATGGTGAAGACCCATAAAAATTAAGCATATGCTTAAGTGTTTTGCTGAATCATGGCTTGGAGGTGTGAAACAAAATTTAAATGATGTGAGAATAGAGGCCACTCTATTCTCAGTCAAACTTCAGAAAATTTGTAACAGAAACTACATTTCCAGGGACCAAAAATCAACAGCTTGTTTTCTGGAAAGAATATACAGGCTTCTAACAGCTGAATGCTATAGTTACTGTTGAGATAATTCAGATCTCTGGCATTGCTGTCATTCTTACTGTGTTGTTGAGAAAAAAAATAGGTGTGTGTGTGCATTATCTAAAATATAATATCCTGACAGACACTAGGGATGCATCTTTACATTTCAGAATACTTTCATTTGGAAGATGTAATCTTTGTTTGCGGCACACAATCAAGATCTGGAGAATGGTAAATACAACTATCCTTGAACTCTAAAATCAGCTAGTAAAACCTTATCCCGCAGGAGTCACTGCACTCTTTTCAAACAGAAGGTGGATTCCACAGATAACCTGAATTTTTCCGTTTTTTTGTTACACCCCTGCAGGCAGATCCGCAGCTGGTGTTAATTGTCAAAGCTTCACGGACTTCAAAGCAGCTGAGGATCTGCGCCCTAATGCTTTCAGTATTAAATTGTATTGTGACCTTTTCTCTTTCCAAGGGAAATTATAGGAAAAATATTGAAACTCTGATAGTGTTTTTAATGGATAGTTTTGTAGTTAAAGGCACTGGGCTGGTATTGCAGAGATGTGGGTTCAATGCCTTGCTGTCACAAGCTCCCTGTGTGACCTTGGACAAGTCACTTGATCTCTCTGTGTCTCAGCTCTGTGAAATGGGAATAGTATTTCCCTTCCTCACAGAGCCTTGCAAGGATAAATTCACTAATGTTTGTTAGGCGCATAGATATCACTGTGTTTGGAGTGTATGTGCATATGATTCATAGATGTTAAAGCCGAAAAGGATCATTAGAGTTCATAGGAATATTGAGCTAGATGAGTAGATGGATAACGAATTTGATAATGAAAAGGCTGTTTAAAAACATGGCTTGGGTCAAGCTATGGTGATGGTTTAAGTCTGTTTTGGTTTCTCAGAGACTGATTTGTCCTCCTCTAGTATTATGTGATATATAAAAGCTGATGGATTGAGGTAGAGGCCATGGAAGGTAAGAGGGGCTGCTGTATCTTCTATCACGTATCTTTCTTCCTTTCCCTAGCTCCATGGAAGTCCTTCACATGCAGATGCTCATGGGGTCTGGATTTGCAAGGCAGGCGGTCTAAATGAGAGAGGAGTCTGATCTGAGATATTTGAATGCCTGTGGGGTAGGTCATGCAGTGGCCATAGGCAGTGAGGAAACACAGGGTGGCTATATGCATGGCACTGGCTGCAGCAGGTCCACTAAAAGCATGGGTCTCACTGGGGTTTGGGGCCAATCACCTGCAGGCCTATGGGCAAGCCACACCCTTCTAACAAATGATATGACGGAGACTGTGCACTGCATATACAAACTGGGGAGCTTCCATTCCCTTAGAGTAGGGAGCAATATGGCTTCAAGTAATTTGCAGTGTGGAAGAATAATCCCCACTGGAGCTGGCTGATAAAGAGGAACATGTTTAGTAAACATTTTGAGGGAAAATTTGTCCCTTTTTTGGCCAAAAGATTTCAGAGTTTGAAATTTTCCGACCGGCTCTAATCCCCACCACTAGCTGAAAGTCTGGGTAGTTTAGACAGCATCTTTGTTGCTTAACTGTGCTATTACTTTCCTATTAGGTTACAGTGACAATCCATACAAATAATCCTGAGCACCCAGAGCGCTACATTCTAGTGAATGTGTTTGACAGAGGAGACTTGTTTGTCCTAAATAAAGGTAATGTCATGTCAGCTAATCCTGCATCTGGTAATAGGTGCCACCTAGTGGGCCTGGAGAGAAAAAGTGCTTGGAGACCTGGCTCAGAAGGATGCTGTGTGAATAAATATCTCTGGCAGTTTGGATTGGTTAATACTCCTACAAAGCCCAGTAGCGCAAATTAGGTCACAGACACAAGAGGTCCATCCATGCAATAGAGGAAATGTCCTGTGTGAGTCATTGTGTCGCTGGCAATGAATTCAGCTGTTGTACTCAAGATGCAGGTGCTGACCTGGCTGTAGAATACATCCCATATCATTACTGGGGGAAAGAAAAAGAAGACATAGTAGGCCTTCCCTGCTTAGAAAAGAAATCATGTGCCTCACCAGGAAGATAAGGACATTTCTTTAGCATATTCAAAAGTTCGGTAAAATTCCTTTTGAAAGAACTGGAACACTTCAGAAACATGTATGCTGTAGTGAACACACTTGAAGAACACCTGTAATATAGAAATACATTCCACACTAAGCAAACTCCTGTAGGCCATGAGAGGTTAAAGAAATAGATGTAAAACCCTACTTCCCCTGGTAATAAGATGACAGTGACATTACAGGACAGCCCTGTCACAAATAAACTCTTTAGTGGAAGATAATCCATACTGGTGAATGACTGTTCTTATCACAAGATAATGTTCACATAGTCCTAGTAAAATCCAAGGAGGTATTATTGATCCAGTTCTGTGGGTGGGGAAGCTGAAGCACAGATAGGTTGAGTGACTTGCCCAAGGTCACAGAGGAAATTTTGTCAAAGCTGGGACTAGAACGCAAGCAGTTTCAATAGCTCACCATCAGCTCAAACCACTAAACCACCTTTGTGAATGTAAACAAGTAGCTCCCTCCCAGGCACCCCCTCATAGCCTCAGGGCAGCCCTGCAAGTGGCCCCTCACCTCAGTTTCTCTCTTGGGTCCCCGTTAACTCCATGGAAGCGTATCCTCTAGTCCACACACAAAGTCCCAAAGCCTAATCCATATCAGCCCAGTGCAAGTAGTCCTTGTTCTCACCATACCCCAGTGTCTTCCCTTGCAGCTAGGCTCCTTCTCCATCCTCTTCTATCCCTCTGCCAGAACAGCCACCCTGGCCCTTCTTTCTGGGGTGCAATCCCACTTTGCTCAGTGAGAACTCTCACAGCCTCTCTACTGGGAGTATCCTGGCTTGGAGGGTATCTCTCACTGCCCGTGGCCCTTTCCTCTGGGTCTAGCAAGGAGACACCAGCAGGTAAGCTCCTCCTCCTTCCTGCAGGCCTCTCTGACCCTAGACACTGGCTCTCCAGCTGAGAGCCAGAAGGCATCTTCCTCTGCTTCTCCTCTTGCCTTCAGCCCTCTCCAGGCCTCTGGCTCTGGCTGGGGAATGCCAGCCAGCAAACCCCTCTTGCTACTCTTCTGCTTTCAGCCTTCTCCCAGGAATCACCTTCTGTCTCTGGCAACAGTCATCTCCTGCTCTCCCCCTTCTGACTCTGACAGAACCAGTCTGCTCTGACTCTCTGAGTCTTCTTCTTCTGCTTCTTTACACGGAAGCAGACTCACCTCCTGAATCAATGGCTGCCACCTACTATATTCCTCATACATTCATGCCACTGTACTCTCTTAACCTGCTCTATATCCCTAAGAAACACAGCAGAGCTTTTTTAATGTTACCCCACTTTCCCGATACTCTCACAAAACCCCTCACAGTATATTCTGTCACTTTAAAGCATCTAAATTCTTCATAAAGAACTTGCCTTTCCTGGGAACACTCTCTGCATTCCCATGTCAGGTGATCAATGGCTTCTTTCATCTTACACGTGTTACATAACCCATCTTTGTCTCTCCTCAGTACATATAAATTATTATTCAAGCCACAGAGACCAGTTAGTCTGATTATAAGTACTTCATCGATCCTTTCATAACTTTGGCATAGTGCATTGTTCTCTATTTTGGGCCAGTACTCGGACCCAGAACCTTCCTGTAGGCTTCTCCATAAATCACACTGTGCTTACAGGCTGCTGCTGCTTGGCTTTCTTGCAGCCTCTTTCTCTCTTTGGTTCTGAGTTCTGCCTTCCCTTGTTCTCACTTCCCAGTTAGTGAGCTGGTGCACACACCTCCTTACCCAAAACAACATCAGCAAAAACCCCTCTGACCATACAGTTCAAAATTCCTGGGTGGGTTCATATAACCCATTTGTCTTAGATGTGGGTTTGTGATTAACTTAATCTTACAGGTAAATTAATTGAAGGGTATGTTCACACCCACCAATTTCAAAGAGATTTTAATTCAACCTATAACATGATTTAACCCCACTCATAATACTATTGTTCATTATTTGTATTCTGATAGTGCCTATCCTCCTCCCCACCCAGTGCATGATACCTTATCGTTTGCATTTCCTTATTCCTGAATGCTAAACTCTGCAGTCTTTGCCCCTGAGGCCTGGTCTACACTAGGGGGGCGGGGGGGGGGGGGTTTCGAACTAAGGTACGCAAGTTCAGCTACGCGAATAGCATAGCTGAACTCGAAATACCTTAGTTCGAAGTACTTACCCGTCCTCACAGCGCGGGATCGAAGTCCGCGGCTCCCCCGTTGACTCTGCCACCGCCGTTCTCGGTGGTGGAGTTCCGGAGTCGACGGGAGCGTGTTCGGAGTTCGATATATCGCGTCTAGATGAGACACGATATATCGAACTCTGAGAAGTCGATCGCTACCCGCTGACCCGAGCGAGTAGTATGGACGTACCCTGATTCAGGAAAGCACTTAAACAGGTGCTGAAGCATTGTTCTTGAATAAGGATGCTTTCCTGTATTGTGGCCTCTACCTAAAGTATGAGATAAATACCTTGCACTTTAGAATAAAGCTGCTTGAATACTGCAAATATTCAGTAGTCTTCAGAACTGCTGTTTGTTTTTACCATGATTGTGTCTCTCTGCATTTATTGTTTGTTATTTGTCAACCTCCCACGTTTATATTAACATGCATGTTTGGGAAATGCTTCATATGTACAAATGAACAGGCTATTAATGCAAAACAGAGTGTGTGTAATTCATTATTTGCTGTTTGTATTTTTTATCCCTTTATATATAGTTTTAGTCATCCTCTCAAGGGGAGGGAACAATACAATTTGATGTAAGTGAGCAATCACACATCCTAAATAAGAAGTAACAAGTATTCAAAGGGAACCAGCCATGAGAAACCCACAGGCTGAACATTATTTGTCCAAACTATTTGGAGACTACTTATGAATAACAAAGAAATTAGAAGAACTCAGGATCGGGTCATGAACCAGGAGAGATGCTCCGTTTATCAGAAAATTTATTTGTAATGCATAATCTGATGAGCTATTCTGCAGGAAAGTCTGTCTCTCCTATGACTGGGAACTGTGTAGTCGGGAACTGTGTACAGGGCTGGCTCCAGGCACCAGCGAAGGAAGCAGGTGCCTGGGGCAGCCAATAGAAAGGGGCGGCACTCCGTCTGTGATGGGGTGGCATGTCCGGGTCTTCGGTGGCAATTCTGCGGCGGGTCCTTCACTCCCCTTCTTCTTCGGCGGCAGCTCAATCGGGTTTTTCTTTTTATTTTTCCCTTTTTTTTTCTTTGCCACTTGGGGTGGCAAAAAAGCTGGAGCCAGCCCTGACTGGGTAGCTGGGAAAGGTGCATTTTCCTTAAAGTAGACCTGAACTGGAACCTCCCAACATTAGGAAAGTTCAGATCCAAACTCTGCAGTTTGGGCCCTGAACTACAAATGCAAATGTGAACACTCCAGAACCTGGGAAAAATTCAGATCCTGATCTTCACAGCTCAGACCCATCTTTAGTTCGGAGTTTCCAACTTGCTGAGAAGCAGCCTTCATACAAAGTCAGCTAAAGTCTGGAAACTTATTAGAACAAAAACCCAGAGAGGAAGTCACTTTATCTCTCTGCAGGGGATCTGTCCACTAGAGAAAAAAGTTGAGTTTCGGTAGTGTACTACCCTTCAGATGTCATGATCTACTAATTAAATGCATTTGCCTTTAAGATCAATAGCTCCCTTGTACAGTTCAATTTCTGAAAAAATTGAAGTAGTATGACGAGACTCTGTCGTATAACAGTGGTGCAGGGCCATATCAATGTAACCACAAACTACAGTATGCTGATGGTACATCTGCACACAAGAATATCACATCATATATAGACTGTTTTCAGTATATCCTCCATTAACACCTTGATGCTGCATAAGAGAGAAAGGAAGGCCCAGTGCTTAGGCCATAATCCTGGGATTTGGGAGACCTGGATTTGATTTCCTGCTCTGCCACAGACTTCCTTTGTGACATTCAGCAAGTCATTTAGGCCCAGATCCTAAACAATAAAATGGGGATAGTACGAATTCCTCATCTCCCGTCACAGTAAATCTCAGATAGTACAGTGATGGGGGCCATATAAGTACCATAGATAGGTCTTTGTTTCATATTTGTAAATGATTTGGGCACACTACAGTATTCCTGTTGTAGAATACAAACTGTTCCTATAAACAATTTGGGCATATAGGAATTTGTCTACCTATTGGGTTAGGGGCATTGCTGGAGAGGATGTGATCTTCTGTAAATTCTGCACTTTCCAGCATAACCAGTACCTTTATTTCCAAGAGATTCGTGGAGCAAATAAATAGTGCTGTATACTGGTGGTAGTGGTTTTTTTTTTAAATGAAACTACTTCAACATTCAAATTGCATTCACAAATAGAAGGGATGTTCTCAGGCCCTAGACCAGTGTTCTTCATTGCAAGGCCCGCGAGCCAGTGGCAGCTCCCATCAACCCTCAGTGCGGCTCCCTGTCAATCGCAATCTCCGGCGATCTCCAGCAGTGCAACGGGCCTGCTGCTAAGGCTCCCTGCCTGCCCTGGCCCCACACCACTCCTGGAAGCAGCCAGCATGCCCCTGGGGGAGAGCAGAGGTCTCTGTGCACTGCTCTTGCCCTCAAGCACTGCCCCTGCAGCTCTCATTGGCCGGGAACGGGGAACTGTGGCCAATAGGAGTTGCGGGGGTGGTGCCTGCAGAGAGGGTCAGCGCGCAGAGCCACATGCCCCCCCACAGGCCTTAGGCATGCGTTGGCCTCTTCTGGGAGCGGCATGGGGCTGAGGCTGCCCAAAATAAGTGCTGCTCCCTTCAGTGGGAAGGTTCTGAATAGCTCTGCAGCATTAAGACCAGGAGTAGCATAAGTACAGCAGGCTCAGCCCCAGCCCCAGGGGAGGCCCGGGCCGGGGCCGGGGTCGGGGGAGCGGGGGCCCCCCGCGGGCGGCTCCGAAAGACTGCCGCGCCTGGGGGGGGCTGAGTTTGGCTGGGGCTCCTGACCGCGGGCGTCGGCGGCCCGGGAGTGGCGGCGGCCCCGCGTCCGTGCAGCAGCGCCGCGCAGTCTGCCCGGGCGCGAGGGGAGCAGCAGCGCAGCCGGACGAGCCGCCCCCGCCGCGCGCCGGTCGCCTGCGGCAGGTCCACCGGTCCCGGGTCCGGTGGACCCTGCGGGCTGCCATGGGGAGAGCTCAAGAAAACCGCAGGGGCCCCAAAAAAACATCGGGGGGGCCCTGGCGCGCGCGGGCCTGGGGCAAATTGCCCCTCTTGCCCACCCCTCTGGGCGGCCCTGGGCTCAGCTATGCTGGACCAGCATTTCTCTTCCACCACCCAACCTGCAGCCTCCTGGGGCCAGCTCCCCATGCTTCCTCCTGCACCTCAAGCCCCTGCCCGAGCCTTGAGCTCCCTCCCAGAGCCAACCAAAAAAAAAAAAAAAAAGAGAAAGGTACAGGTTTTGGAAGATGAAAACTGAAAGTTTCAAGAAAAGTAGGCTGATGAGTATATCTTTGTGCTGAATGAAACATGTTTGAAGCCTGTTTGTTTAATTTTGTATATTTTCCGGGTTATTATTTTATAAAAGGAGTATTGTTTTATTGTACAAGTAGACTTTCTTTTAATTACACGAGTGGCTCTGTAACATTACATCATTAAGGAGTAGTAAGCAATGTGTTAATTTAGTAGTTGATGTGGCTCTCACATTGAAGGTTTTTTGCCAAAGTGGCCCTCACTTCAAAAATAGTGAAGAGCACTGCCCTAGACAATTGCTGCATAATCCTTTTAAAGCCAGCTCCATCTGTGTAAGAGCTGGTGGGAGTGCTAATGTAGATCAGCAGCTGGCATTTTAGCCACCATGTTGTCTACACCTGAGCCTTGATGACATGACTGGTAATATTGATTTACATTTATGCACCTGTAGCACCTAGTGACCCCTATGAGGAATCAGGGCTCCATTGTGTAAGGCAATGTACAAAAATAGAATATACGATAGTCTCTGCCCCAAAGCGCTTACAGTTTAAAAATGCAACATTGGAAAATTTAGACTAATGCTAGTGTAGACACAGATTAAATGACCAGAAGAAGTGAAGCTACACATCATAATTTGATGACCAGCATTCCTTGGGGTGAGCTGGTCTTTATTCCTGCATTATCTAAAATAGTGCTCAAGACAAGTTTTACTCTTCTTCATTTTGAGACTCACTATATACATTATGGAATTACATAACATAATGAATTTCTTTTTAATCCAGTCTGCTGGGATCCTCTGATCAGTGTCATTTTATCTGTGTCTATTTTATCTGTGCTATTAGTGATTTCCATATAACAAAAGTGTTCCAGTATTGTACAGAATGATTTGTTTTTTTGTTAGATAAATTGTATAATTGCAGATTGTTCTGTATTTACCAGAGCACATGCTCAAGCACACCAGTTTTATGCCACTGTGACTCCACTGACTTCATTGGAGTTACTCCTGATTTATATTAGTGTAATAAAGAGAAAAATCTGGTCTTGTGTATCCATTTTTTTACATTGCCACTTAGAATGGAACTCTACCATTTAGATAAATCTAGTTAATCACCATAATGTAGACAGAGAGAGAGGAAGGAGGAGACAGAGAGGATTTGTGGTTAAGACACTGGATTGGGACTCAGGAGATCTGGGTCAAATTCCTGGCTCTGCCACAGACTTCCAGTGTAAGTCTGAGCAAATCACTTAATTTCTTTGTGTGCCAGTTCCCCATCTGTAAAGCAGGGAGAATAATCCTTTGTCTGGCTTGTCTATTTGGATTCTAAGGTCTTTGGGACTGGGACTATCTGTTACTATGTGCTTTGTACAGCACCAAGCGCGATGGGGCCACAATCCTGTTTGGGTCCTTCAGTACTGCCATAGTAAAAAATAATAAATAATTGCAGTAGCAGACAAAATTCCCAGTGTTCCTTTCAAAATCTCCACCTCTGTGCAAAGAAATAAAGCTGGAATTCTGACGATATTGTTCCTCAGCTACGTGTCTGGTTAAATAAGCAAAATCTTTCTTCACAAATCAGAGGGGTTTTCCCAAATAACAATAAAATCTCATTGTGCAGCAGGGGAGCCAGAGGGATCTAGGTCTAAATTCTCCCTCACTCACCTGACTCTTGGCAACCCCCTGAGAATATGAGCACTTGTTGTTCCTTGGGGGATCTTTTTCTATTAATAATGTGAAATCTGCAAACTTGTTTTCTTTAAATGTTTAAGGAGCTTCACAGGGGAGCTGTTAAAAATCTCTACGGCTTTTTTTTTTTTTAAAAGCTAAAACTGACCGCCCTGGCAGGTAAGAGCGACTGATACTTGCCATCTGAACGGAAGGAGTATAACTGCTATCGGGCTTCAGTGGCATTAACAGCAGCGCTCTGACCTTGCAACCAAAAGTGTGTGGTGCTGTTGTCTAATGCATAGGTCACTTAACTTGGACTCAGGAGAGCTGAGGTCTAACCCTAGCTCTGCCACTCACATGCTGTGTGAGCTTGGGCATCTTGCTGGGCCTCTGGTTCCCCTTCATCTATATAGACTGTAAGCTCTGTCGAGCAGGGACGCTCTCTTACTATATGTATACACAGCACCCAGCACAATGGGATTGTGCTCTTGGCTCAGGCCTATGGGCACTATTGCGATAATAAAAAATGTAATATTTGTAATTAAGAATTTTATATGAAGAGTAAGGACTAAGCAAGTGTCGTTTGCACAAAGCAGCAGAGAGAAGGCGCTGTCACAAACTGCAGCAGAGGAACTCAGGGAAGGTGTTAGAGCATCAGAAAAGGGGGTCAGAGCCAGAGTTCACCTTGTGAAAGAAGAGAAATCAGCAGAAGATGAGGTCCTGGACAGATTATTTTGGTATATTCAGCACCCCTGATGGGTACATCTGAATAACCTCTCTCTCTAATTTATCTTGCACTTGAAAACACTCAGCTCATCCGTTGACAGTAGATTATTGATGTAGTGATCTATTGATGGCTGCTAACAATGGGAGAACTACAGCTTTTCTTTGTGAATTCTGAGGGATTAAAGTACATCTTGGTTTTGTAAAAGGGAGCCAGAAATGGCTGCTTTACTGGGCTGCTGAACTGAGACAAATTCCAATCAGCAAGAGCATTTGGAATGAAGTAGGGTGTGCATGTGAAGTGCAGCAACTGCTTTCCATTAGCTTCCACCTCCTAGTGGTGGAGAGAGATCTGTGGTCTGCTCAAGGGTCTGAAAAGTATTAGGTACCAGCCTTATGTTTTCTACCTTCACTAATTACAGTTTGAGAGCCTCTCTATCCTGGAAGACTGGCGCGTCCTAACAGACCATGGTCAGGCTTCAACTCTTTCTTTTGCTACAGCTAAAGACCCAAGCAAACTGTAGTTCTCCTGGAGTTTTTTGTTAGAATAGCTCCAGATCTTGTTACAAATGTAAACATATAGAACTGAATAAAAAAGACAGCCAAAGAATGCAATACTAGTTATTAGACTGGACAGCAGGAACAACAGACTACAGCTAAGGAAATATAATAATTATTCCTCTGATGTATTTGAAATTAGAATCTATTTAGCAATGTGTTTAGACATAATGCATTGACAGTCTGATGGATTGTGGCATGGCTATGAAGCTAACATGGCCTGCTGGCTAAAGTAAGGGATTGGGAATCAGGAGATTTGAATTTTATTCTCTACTCTGCCATTGAATTGATGTGTGATCTTGGACAAGGGACAGTGGCCTAAATTTATAAAAGTGACTGCTAATTGTGAAGGCCTCTGTTTTAGGTGCTCATTTTGAGATGGCTGGGCCCTGATTTTCAGAGGTCCTGGGCATCATTATCTTCAATGAGAGCTTCACCACTGATAATCAGAGGCTAGCTGTCTCAAGTTAGGCACCTAGAACTGATGATCACTTTTGGAGAATGTTGGCTGAAATCTCTGTTGCCCTGTCTGTAAAATGGGGGCAATATACTCACACAATTTATGAAGAGCTTTGGGATTCTCACATGCAAAGTTTCTTTCAAAGGATAGTAAGTGGTCTTAAGAGGGAATACAGATTTAGAAACAGTAAGTTAAAATAATTGCTCCCTCATCTCTTTCTTACTCTCCCTTATTTATTTATATGCTCAACTACAGTTGAGGCATAACTGCAGGCAGATGAATCATATTTAATTCCTCCATGTATGATTTTTCTTTGCCATCTTTCTAACCAATAGAAAAACAATTTATGTAAAAAGAAATATGATAAAACTTCAGAATGTGCTAATTCCTAATTTGGTGGTTTCTTGCTTGTAATTCTCTCTGTGTCAGATCTAAATTAACAATCTTCCACAGCCAGCGATGTTAATTCACACCGAGATATTGTTTCTCTTATTTCTTCAATGATTAGCTAATATAGCTTAATTTTAGCAAAGAGTATGCATATTAAATGGCCTGCTGCAATCAAAATGCTTTTTAGTTATGAAGTTTCTTTAATGCGTTTACAAATGCATTCTTTGTGATAATATGTATTTAGACTACTGAGAATTCCTTCCTGTATGTAGATCAATTTCATTTGTGCAAATTACAAAAATATAAGTATAAATAAATTAGGGAAAGCTGTCTCTACTCGTGAGTAGTGAAAGTCAGAAAATAAATTTATCACAGCCATAAAAAGAACAATTAACCGGAGGAGAACAGGGGGACAGGATGGCTCAGGGGATGGATAATTGGATATACAGGTTTATACAGGTCTAGGACACTAGGAAAAATCTAACCTAAAGGCCTTTTTCTTGCTAACTTATGCATAGAAGTAATTTTTGCACAATAGCAGTCCAAGAAAAGAAAACAAAATATTAGGCTGCATGAGGAATAGAGTGGAAAAGAATATAACAAAACGATATAGCCATCTGCCTCTTCAAAAACTAACGGCAACTTTTTTGAGAGACCTCCAATTTGCATCAGGTTAGACAGAAATAATTTGTTTTCATTCCCAGTGCGTTTTATGCAGATGTTTTCTACGTGAACCACAGTTATAGCTACACAATGTTTAGGGCAGAATTTGGCTATAGGAACATAGGGAAAAATACAAAAAAAGTTCATGTCTTGATGTTTTAGTTCAATGTTCCCCAAAGCTGATTGATCAGTATTTTAGAAAAGTGCATTCAGAAGTAGAATCCTAGTACCGCCTCACTTTTACTATATCTGACTTGATCTTGGGCTGTATGGATCTTCCAGTCAACCAACAGCTAATAAGATGCACATCCCCCTCCCCATCAAGCTGGGAAAAATATCATCAGCATGGCCCATTCTAAAGGTTATGCAATATGCTTCCTCCATCTTCACTGCTCCTGTAATCAAGGATTCTGGGTTTTCTGTGAATTTAGGCCCACAGCTTTTACATTTTCCTTATTCAGCAAGTAGGACAAACTTGGTAGGGTTATGCATCCTCCAAGTCAGGAGCCTGCAGCTATTCTGTAGTTTTGGGGATATTTGAGAACATTTTATTTTCAAATTTTCAGGTCAGTGGGATTCATCAGGCACATATATGTTTTCTACTAGTGTAGTATACTCATTACATACTTTGTGTTCTTGATTATTTAGTTGTTTTAGATGGTCGACCAGCAGAAAATCTCATGTAGATGCCAGTATTAAGTGCTTTAGATAAACCTCAAGTACTTTTGCATGCAAGTTTATTTAGCTACCACTAGATGACAGTATAATCTACTGCTATAGTACCAAAGTCAGCATTTCAATATATTAAAATACCATATTATTCCCTGCACTAGTAGTTGGTAAGCGTCATTTCATCCGAGGCCACTGTACTTCAGTGGGAAAAAATAACCCGAAGTTCTAGTCATGAATTACCTGTGAGAATGAAAATATTGCTAGCTAGTTCTGTAGTAGTGTCAGACAGAGGAGATTCCAGAAGGCAGAGACTCTAATGTAAACTGGGGTAGCTGATATCAGAATCTCTCTACAGGCCCTAATTGCCCACTGCCTTGCATCTCAGGTAGTCATTTACACCTGTGCAGAATGGTCATAAAATGCTACCTTTCAGACTCTGTGGTGATTTTACACCCAGGTGTAAATAACTGCACAAGATGCAAAAAAGTGGCCAATTGGGACAATTTCTTTAAATTGGTTAGAAATAAAACTGTCAGCATCCTAGAGTAAGTGACCATTGGATTCATCCCTATATTTCTTACTCAATAGGCCAGCTAATTCAATTGTTGATTATGTTCTTGCTCCTTTCGGTATTTTCACTACTAGATTTGAAAATAGTTTTTTTTTTTTTAAATGTTGAGTCTGAATTTGTAGATTTTTTGGCAAACAAAAGTAATGCTGTTTTTTATATTAACTGACCTGGCTCCGCGTCTCCCTAACGACATGCGTGGAAATGAATTCTAACATAAGAGCAGACTTATAGACGACTTCTTGCACTGTTTACAAAGTTTACTTTAAGGTCTCTCTTTTAATTCCAGCTTTAGAAATGTATTATCTTGGTTAATGCACATCCCGCTGAGACTTACTGTAATGAATGGAATGTAGTGGAAGAGCCATACATTCCCCACTATATACAACAGAAGTGTGATATCGATAACCTCCTTAAGCAGACTGCTAACCACCTCCAGCTGGTATAGTCAACTCTAGGTTAGTTCGGCAAAGATAGATATATGTCTAATAGTCCTAGACCTCTCCAAAAAATGTGCTCATCATTTCAAAGGCAAATGGCTCTTACGTGACTAACACTCCTTAATAAATGAATCTCTGCTTGTAGCCACAATTTCTGGCTAAGGCTTTCACCGCTGGGAAATGATGCAGCCCAACTGGAATTTACAAAATGTAAGGCTATACTTTTGTCACAGGAATCCCCACCACCACGTTTTTCATTTTATCTAAAAACAAAACAAACAAACAAGACTTCTGCCATTTTATAATTTCAGGTTTGAGTGAGTGGGTGGATGCATTGTGGTAAATAGTGGAACAAACCTGAGAGGTGCTCAGTTAAAGCCTGAGCTACATCGTCCTCTGAAAGGGGATGACTACACAAAGGACCACACCAGTCAACTTTCAATCAAGGCTTTCGTTTCCTAAAGTTGTCCATAAGGAGCCTAACCCCTAACCCTGCTTTCCCCAGGCTAAAGTTTTAATTTTCTGAGTCACATTCAGTTTACAAAGGTCATCCCCTGTATAGCAAATCCTCTGTTGAAAACTCCCAGCACAGCACAAACACTAATGATTGAAAAATAACCATTCCTTTGAGTACAGAATGATGCTTGCAATTCATGATATTTTTACCATTGAAGTCCTATGCTTTTTTTCCCTTCTAAAATATTGCCCTGGAAAAAAAATATAGCCCTAATAATGTAGTTGTAGCTGTGTCTGTCCCAGGATAGTAAAGAGACAAGGTGAGTGAGGTAATATCTTTTATTGGACTAACTCTCTCACCAACAGAAGTTGGTCCAATAAAACATATTACCTCACCCACCTTGTCTCTCCAGCACTGACAATGTCACACTTATGAACCTATGCAGATAGAATTATATAAAATACTCAGTAAAGGCCCATGTGATTGAGTGAACAGACAAATAAGTGGATAGGACCAGATTCTGCTCTACTGTAAGTGCATAGTTTATACGTAGGGTTGATTTTATTGAGCTGATCTTAGGGTTTTTTAAAGAAGTCATTTGAAATAGAAGTGGTCAGAGGAGACATGCAACGGCATTTCGGAATTTGTCTAAGCAATTCTTCATACCCTCTTGATTCGCAAGTTGCCTTCTTGCGAATTCAGCTTCAAGAGGGAAACTGTTAATGCAGATGGTGGCGGTGGCCTGTGTTCTGCTGTTTGTCTCGGTGTTGATTTTAAACCAGGTTCAGCAGCTGTGATTTGGAAAATGTCTTGTGGTGTATGTGCATGCACTCCAAAGGGAGAGGGAATTCTGTGCATTCTTAAGCTTAAAGTCTGGTTACAGTTCCTGAGAACACTCTGCCAATATGTGAGGCTGAGAGGAAGTAAAATACAGTCTTTGCCTTGGAAAAAGGAAAAGAAAGCTCCATATTTCTTCTCCACCAGGTGACTCCTTTACTTCCTTTTTGTAGGTGGGTGTAATTGGCCTGCTGCTGACATGTCATCAGCAGTTCTGCTTGCAGTTTCCGACAAGCTTTTGCAATGAGGCAGAGGCCATTTCCATTTAGAGCATCGTGTGCAAAGCTTTGGTGCAAATGGCAGTTTCCAGCTTATCAGGAATAGTGAAGATCACAAAAGGGAAGGGTTTTTAAGCTTGAAGTCCACACACAGCAAGAGCAGGAAGGGAGTGGGCCCAGCTCTCTGAACCTCTGCTTGCAACTAATCTAGGGTGACCAGACAGCAAGTGTAAAAAATCGGGACAGGGGTGGGAGTGGTAATAGGAGCCTATACAAGAAAAAGAACCAAAAATTGGGACTGTCCCTATAAAATCAGGACATCTGGTCACCCTAAACTAATCACAACTAACCACCTGTGTGTGGCTACAAATAGCTGCAATCAGGGCCGGTGCTTCCATTAGGTGACCCTAGGCAGTCGCCTAGGGCGCCAGGATTCGGGGGGCGGCATTTTGTGCACTCCCCACGGGGCGCATGGGAGCTTCCGGTTCCGCTTCCGTCGCACTGCCGAAGAAGGACCTTCTGCCAACGTGCCGCGGAAAACAGCGGCAGGCAATTGAGCAGCTCAATGACTGCCACTGTCGCCTGCGGCATTTCGGCGGAGGGTCCTTCTTCGGCGGCGCGATGGGAGTGGAACCGGAAGCTCCCGCGCGCCCCGTGGGGAGCGCACAAAATGCCACCCCCCGAATTCTGCCTAGGGCACCAGAAACTCTGGCGCTGCTCCTGGCTGCAATAAAATATGATGGCTCATACAGAAAGGGGAAAAAAAACTGCATGAAAAGTGAAATTTCAGATTGGCCTGCTGCATTCTGAGCTGTTGCTGGTCCAAAGCTTTTTAACGGTTAAAGAGCCAGTGTTCAGTGGGAAACAACTAGGACCTAAGGTAGAAGAATGGGGAAGAGAGTCAGTAAGTGCTTTCCAATGAAGATGTCTCCTTGAATATTCCTGGCAAAAGCAACTCTTCTATTCTTATTTATTGTCAAATGAACACTGGAGTGCTCGGTATTTAACGACTATAGGAGATACCTGCCTGAGGCACTGAGTAGCTAACCCCTCAGAGAAATGAGAGGGGGAAAGGGAGATCCCCAGAAAGATGGAAGGGAGAGGATGGAAGTTAAGCCTTCTATCAATTGTACTCAGAATATTTGTTTCTGTGTGTTTGTGAGAGAGAAACGGAGCACGGCAATGTTCTTATTTTTATCTTAACCTGTTTGCCCAATCCTATGCATGTGCCCATCTGTTTTGTTTTTAAACCTACACTCTAAAGTCTACAGAAAAAACCTCTCATTCCAAGTCCTGTTTGCAGTAATGTGAAAAGCTGGTTCAGGCCACAGTCACATGGTCTTGACAAGCCAGGTGTGCAAGTGGGTCAGAAATGATTGAATATCCCATAGTGCTGGGTGTCATGTCCCATTTTCTCGGTGAATTTAGAATGAAACTTGCAGATCTCAGAGGTGCACACACACTGCTCTTGCAGATGTTGACAGGGACATAAACCCCATTTGAAGAAAGCATCATGGACAAGAAAAAATCTGCTTTAATGACAAACAGTATACTGTATGTTGGTGCCTGCAACTATGCTACAGGTCAGAATTAGAATTCCAGCACAGGATGACGTGCCTTGTAGAAGCTACATTCTGATTGAATTGAAAAGGTACAGATGTGGCCTTAAAAAAAGTAAATACCTTTAAAAAGCAAATTCACAAGTTCTCCAACACTAGGGTTGCCAACCTTACAGGACTGTCCTGGAGCCTCCAGGAATTAAAGATTCAAGTCCAACCAAAATTGGGAACTTTATCCAACACAGGGCATCTTATCCACTTGTAGGATTTCTTGAAAATGTAGGAGATGTCGGATCTGATTCTCCACATTCTTGCATGTTGTGCAGTCATTTATGCTTGTGCGAAGCACATGAAAAACAAACCTTTCTGAACTGGTATCATTTTTATACCCATTCTGCACTGAGTTAGATGCAAGGGTCTACATAAAGTACGAGGCAGTGGAGAATCAGGTCCTTTATTTTTATTTTCCATTCAGTAGCGAAATGTCCCTGCTGGTATTCCTGCTCCCCTAACTCAAACAAAATATGTGCCACAGATCACCACTATATAGGAGAAAAATCTATACAGCTGCTCGCAGAATGAAATCTTAACTACTTTTTATAGACCGGTGACTCTTGACCCAACCTTACCTTCTCCTCATGACATAGGCCAGGGGATTACATTACACATTCGACATGTTGATCATACATATGCTCCTGTCTGCCTTCTCACTTTGAGTACAGATCCAGGGTATCACATTCATTTGTCCAGTAGTGGTCAGAGGATCCACTCTACTTATACATAGCAGAGATCAGTCTCTAGCATGTACATTGTAAAACCCCAATACCATACACCAGCTCACAGTAGTAGGTTCACATCTCCCTATATTTTATATAGGATGGGAAGAAAGGTGCAGATTATAGCATCACAGAATGAAAGATCCATTATGTTGTAATTGACATATGTAATGGGAATGACTGGGGATAGTGGAGGCTGCTGTGGAAACTGAATTTCCCCAGATTCATTTTTTTTAAAGAAAACTAACATTATAACAATGTTGTACTAAAAAAAGTTAATATAGAGAGGTTTTCCCCTTCCATATTACATTGTCCAATGTAGTTTAAATAACTCAAGCAATGGTGCTTCCACCACTTTCCCTTAGAGACTATTACTTAATTACTAATTACTAGCTGTGTGTAAACTCTGCAGGTTTGGTTCATGATGGTGTTCACGGACTGAACTCTGCAGTTCTGTTTGCAAGGGATTGGCGGCAAACCAAAGCCTTCACTGTGTTCTGAGGTTTGAATTTACTGCTTCAAGTGTCTCAGTACATCTACTGTTACCCAAGAGCAGGTCCCTCCCCTAATCCAGCATGCCTTGTGACTCCCCTGCTTGCCTTTTGTGGCTTCAGGAGGCCCCATGGCTTTTTCCTTCTGCTTTCCCTCCTTCCAGGTGACTCCAAGAGTATGATTCCTACTTACTAGCTACTCCACCATCAGAGCAATAGTGTGTGAGTGGTACATAACGTTTCCTCCTTTTATATGGCTCTGTTGCTGTCATCAAGATGTCAGTGTATTGGTAAGGCTCACCTTTATGTCAGAAGATTAGAGGTTCCATACCCGGATGTAGGATCATGCCCAGTGTTGTCATTGCAATGGAAAACTAGAGGCAGGGTAACATGAGATTCTTCAGATGAGGTGTTAAACTGAGACCCTCTTTTGCCTGTTGCTCGTGGCTGTCCTGGTTACCGTTAAAGGGTATCTTCTTTGTGCTGCTCAAAATATTCTCAGTGAAATAGATTCTAATGTCCAAATGTGTGAGACTTATGATGCCAGAGCGATGTCTTTTTTAGAGGGATGAGGCCCATGTGGTGATTTTAGACCTTTGCTTAGCTCAGCTGGAAGGATAATAAGGTTTGCCCTGCAACACTGATGGGACTAGTATCCTTCCCCTGGCATTTGCAGTTCTTTAGAAGTTTCATGGCAGTATAGACCTTTGAATAAAGCCCAAACTGAGAAACAGATGAGTTCTGGCTAAAGTCCAATGTTTTCAGAATTGTTGATCAAAGATCAGTTTTATCACAGTTGGTCTTTCAGAAAAGGACTGACATCTCAAAAAATGAGCTAAAACAGATGGAATTTGAGCCCTGGCAGTTTTAGCTGACTTGGTTTTTTTCTTCCTTTTTTTTATTTTTCACTCTAGATTGTGTGTTTAGTGATTTTTGTGACATACTAGGAAGTTGGGGGGTAATAGAGGTGTAAAAGTTACTAGAACGTGCAAACTCCTGGTATTTTTTAGAGAATGAGGTACATATAAAACCTGAGTGTGACCTTAAATGTAACATGTACCAGTAGTTGTTGAGAATGATTAAGCCATTTTTAATGCAGTGAAAGCCAGGGTCATGCTCTACTTCTCCTGGAGCTCTGTAAAGGAGAAGCAACTATAATTACTATAATAAATGTTATAAATTGTAGAAAAGTACAACCAAAAATAGTAGTTTTGTTGCCCACATCAGTTTTCAAATCCAAATTATTAATATCCAAATACTTCTTCTTGGCTATGCATGTTTGGCTGCTGCTGACTTGAAATATTGTAGTAGCTGTTCCAACTACTAATGGAGCTGGGTGAAAATTGGGAAAATGTACGTGTGAACAGACTGGGTGCATCTGACTCATGGCTCAATCAGTCCATGTTACACATTTATTTTTCCATTAACATTTGGGTAATTGTTATTTTCCCCCACAGGAATAGTTGGAGAGAATCTTTCATGAATGCAGATATGAGTATTTAGGGGAAAACAACACATTCATGTCAAAAGGGCTCATCATCCTACATTAACTCGCCATGCGTGAGCAGGAGTTAGGAGGCAGGAAGAGAATACAAGTGATCTCTCAACATGAGCAGAAGGGGTGAGGGAGGAAAGATGGCATAGTATGCGGGAAAAGTTGAAGAGCAGAAAAATTCCCTGGCCAGAGACACTTTTCCTAGGTTCCAGCTCCGAAACATGGAGCAAAGTGCCAGGCCAAAGTTGGATGATGCTGTGATCTCATGCACAAGGCCACAATGCTCACAGGGGAGTTGGGCCCAGGTCTGTGGGACAACAGTTGCTTCTGCAGGAAGAGCATGGGGGAGGTTCGCTCTCTAGCTTCCCCCTCCCCCCAGGTCTCTCCTCCCCAGCCTGGGATTAGGGTTGTGGTGCAGGGGTGGAGGGTTCTGCTGTGGATGGTTGGAGCCTCCCCCCCCCCTCCCCAAAATCGAGTGTAGTGCACCTATTGAATCAAGAGGCTGCATCCACCCCTGCAAGATGTCTGCAAAAGGGCCAGATACTGAAATGTGGGGATTGGCACTTAGTGCAGCCACTCTACGGGACCACATCTGTACAGGGACATATATATGGTCCTGTGGCCAAATAGTTGCCCACTGACATGACACTGAAGAGCTGCTGACTGGTAGTGGCCACCAGTTCTACACCATTGTTGCCAGGAGGACATGGTGGGCTATCAGGAAGAGGTATTAGTCGTAGAGGAAGGGGGAGGAGGACATAGCAAAATCTACAAGGTGTGAGGGATCATGGGCCTTGAACCCAGGCCCATGGGTCCCTAGGCCACAACCACTGCCTGGCAGCTCACCTGAGTAACCAGGGAAGGGTCCCAGAGAAGAGTGAGCTTGCACAGGGAACCTTTCCCCAAACTCTCAATTGGGGGAAAACATCAAGCCCCCCAATTGGCTGAGGGGCTCTATAAAACCAGGAAGTACCAACAGGAAGTTGTCTGAGCAACTAGAGGAATCCCTGGATGGCTGCTATGAGGGCCCCCTTCTGCTTACCTGACTCCTGAGCCCTGCATTCCTGCCTGCTCCCGGTTCCTGCCCTCCTATTCTAGGCTCGTATCTACTCCAGATCCCTGCTCCTCCGCCCTATCTCTGATGTTGTCTTTTGCTTGGCACCTGACACTATCTCTGGCTTGATACCTGATTCTGTCTCCAGCTCTTACCTTTACCTTGGTACCTGATGTTGTCTTCAGTTTGACTCATGGTTCTGACCACTAGGTAGGACTACCAAGGCCCCAGTCATTGCACAAGATTGTTCTCTAAAATTTCTTAGGCCTGCTTCTCTCTCCCTCTCACCTTAAAGTGATCACTCTCCCTGAGAGAGTGTCCTTATGATCGCTGAAGGTACTACTCCTGTTTATAAAGGGAAGTCATCCAATTAGGGAACAGAAACATATCAGTGATTTCAGCTGCTAGTGGGGGAGTCTCACTGCTGGTGCACACTGGGCAGTCTCTTGCAATAGAGACACTGTCCCAAAGTAGGTCTAATACTTAGACCTAGGTATCAGTGATTTCAGCTCTGCAGTATGTAACAAGGCTCTCAACTGAATCTAAATGAGCTCTTTTATTATACCATGGAGAGAGGAAGGGTCAAATGGTGTCTAGGACCCTTAAACAGGGTGAGTTCCTCCATCGGGATATGCCAGGTACAGATCTGCTGCCCTCAGTTCACACAACAAGGATAACAACCCTTTATTATTCCTGCCCCAATAACAAGGAGACTGGGGATCCAACACCAGCCACAAGTGATCATTTGGGAAGCAATCCCATCATGCTGAGCACCTAGGCAGGGTGGGTGTGTCCATGAAAAGGAGATCAGCTCCTGAAATCTTTTTTCCACAGTTCACCACTAGATGTCAGGGGAAAGCTCATTCAGACTCTGCTTACAATGTGAAAGAGGTGCCCAATTACACAGCGTGGAGGATACTGATTTCTAACTAGCCAATACACTGAGGGCCACTGACTATGATGCTTTGTAGAAAAGCCACAGGCCCAAATATAGTCATAAAAACTATTATCTGAACAACAACAAATAATGTACAAATTCTGGAAAATTTTGCTATGTTTGTGGACAATTTGCAAAGGGAGAGAAAAGCAGGAGTGGGGCACAGTAGTGGAATACATTGTTTACAATAAATAATTTGACTAGCTCCTACTTGGAGTGACTTGAAGTCAGCAAGAGTCACATGCAGATATCCCAAGGCAGAATTTGGTCCTGAATAAGATGGCTTTGCACTGAAAGTCTTTGGATATATGCTCTTTATTTGGTGCTGCTTATAAACTCTCAGTAAAAATTAAGGCTAGTCAGCGTGGTGATTTACTGTCAAACTCCTCTTTGCGTTGGCATTTTGAAGAACATATTTCTCGCCCTAAATTGAGGAAAATAGCTATCGGGGCTAAGCAAATCAGTGGCAAACTGAGGAATGATACCTCGCAAAAGGAATTGTATAAGGACAAACTGATGATATATACAAATGATTGCAAAATGAAAGCTACTCTGATAATATATTGTGTGCAATTCTGAAAAAGGAGTGAATGGATTTACTGTCAAAATCAAAGAAGAAAAGAGTCTGAAAATCCATCCATTGCTGTTTCTTCTAGTAGAAAAGAATATCCTTTTCCACTACAGGAGTGTTGAATCATGCTCTCTAATAATGAGCAAAGTGAATTTGAAAAGTGGTTTAAAACACACAGAGCTTCATAGCCTTCCATTTTAGACCATTTCCTTACTTCTCTCTATTACAGAAGTCAATTTCTGACTCACTTTTTGGAAATTCATTATGTCAACACAAGTAGGTGCAGCTTATCATCATTTGGATGGTTATTATTGTTAAGCTTTTTAATTCATTGACTCACATCCTGCAATAATTCATGCAAAATGGGCTCTGAACTCCTTTGCAATATGCAGATTTTTGTGCAAATGAGTGTTACCTATGGTGTTCGGACTGAATCGTTTTTCTTTGATGTACATTTCTGACATTCCGAGATTGTAAAGAAGAAAATAACTTTAAAAATTTTAAGAAACCTTAATTGAAGTTAACATAAAAGAAGATACATGCTGTTAATTGGTCTGTTTCAGGCATAATTTGGGCCTTTGAGACCATGTCCCTTACCCCCTGCCAAAGTGTCAAGACTCACATCTTTAATTCAACAATCTTTGTATTAATTACCTCTGGATAAGGTAAGCTTTGATTCAGAGTCCTTTATTGTAAAATTACAGTACATCGCCTATTTTAAGATAAATAAATTAGGGCGGAACTTGAAAAAAAATCTCCATCCAACTGTGAATGTGAAAGTGCATATGAGTATCAAATGCCAGATGAAAGAGCAGTTTTTATCAGACTTTCTTAATGGGAGAAAAGTATTTTCTTTTCTACTTCTCTTTTTTTCATTGTTTTTGCACATTGAAATATGATGTTTTGGTACATCAGAAAGGCAACTTTCATCAAAGAGGGAAGCACCTGGGTTGCTAGGGTTGCCAACATTTTCTCACCTAAAAGGCCACCTTTCCTCCCCAAGAGAACTCAGTGTTATCGTCAGAGAGTAATTCCCCGGTACACAGAACATTTGTGATAGATTATAAGTTAGTTAGAGGAATGAACAGAATGTACTATTTTATTCTTGCTAATTCCCTTTAGAAGACTCCCTATTAAGACTATTACCTGCTTTTATTTAAAAAAGGGAGGAAGAGACAGAAAGAATGAAACAAAAATAAACTCTTTGCAAGATGGCCTCAGAGCCAAGATCTTTTGCATGGCTGCAGCTCAGGAGGAATGTGTAAATGTGACTTTAAACCATCTTTGCATCCCCTGGATCCTGAGGCCATCCAGCTGTCATACGTTAGAGCAGAGTCAGGGCTGCTATAATTCATGCTGTCTGCCCATGGCCCCAGAGGTAGCTGGAGATTTCTGAGGTATAAGGATGCCCTGGCCATGCACTGGCCACACCTCCTATATTGGAGCCTGAACATGGGTGTGTAATAGGGTCTTTTAAAGAGGCTTTAAACCACTGGAAGATTCCCCTATGCAAGGGGAAACCCAAGTGGTGGGATAAGCTAGCTTTGGGGCTATGCAAGAAGGTCTTAATGGACTAGAGGATGTGGCCCAAGACCTTTAGAAAGGCTGAAGAAATTAAGAAACAGAAAGAGATCAGATATATTGGGACATCCTAATTTTTAAAGGTTTTGAGCCAAATTCTGGGAGGAGGCACACACAGCCTAGATTCCCCATTAAGCCCACAGAGACAGTGTTTCTTGGCCTTCCACCATAGGAACTTCTGAGGTGAGGCCTGGGGATTGAGGAGATTGAGCCATATTTTAATGGATATGAACTCTGATTCAAGCACTGCGAGCCCCCAAACACACACACACTTGCCTGGGGTCATTTAGATCCAGAATATAGGTGCACTTTAATACTGCTTTTTCAGCCTGTATGCCCAGTTCTGCTCTCACTTGCACTAGTGTCACTCCTCTGAATTCAACAGTGGGACTTCTGATTTATATCAGTGAAAGTGAGCTCACAACTAGATACAACACATGTGCCTGCTTAGAGGATGTTCTACCCTGTTTGGGCCCTTTCTGGTTGGTGCCCATCCAAGCCAAAGCCAGATTGCTAGGGGGAAAAGTGGCAATATTATACTTAAATTCCACCTACCAACTCAGAGTTACTGGTTGGTTTTGCAAAAATGATCTCCATCTAAACAGATAACAGTGTTGATAAATTAAATGGTCTTTAACATATCAGAGACAATACCTCAGTGTCTTCTGACCTATTGTTTCAGCTCACCTGCTGACAGTTTAGGTCACATTCAGAGGATTTTCATCACACCCAAAAGGGCTACAGATGTGGGATCAGAATCTTGGATCTAGCCTTCTGGGCCCAGCATTGCTCGACAAAACATTTTTATCATCTTCACACTTCTGTGATTGGGTTCCTGGGACAATGTAGAGCTGCCACTTTACACCTGCTGTCTGTAGTTCAAAGGGTTATTTTATCAGCAGAGGACTGCCAGGGCATAGAGACACTCTGTATCTCTTTCCACAGGGAACAGCCCCTCGCTGGAAGTGCTATATCAGTGCTAAGCCACTGGAGGATTCCACCTTGCCAGGGAATCATTCTCAGTTCATTAAGCCAAGTTTAGGCTGCTTTGCCCAGCTGGAGTGGGGACCAGTATCTGGTGACTAGAACCTGTGTCTTTCACTTACCTGAGAAACTCAGTTTAAGTTGATAGTTACACATATAAATGAGGAGAATCAGATCCCTAACTTTTTGGAAACTCAAATTTTGTAGAAGCGGCCTAGATGTGCTGGTAGAGCAAGCCAGTGAATACCCACTCAGTACTCCCCCTGGTCTGGACACCCACTGGTGACAGTGATACTTCAACGTTATTGTGGGAAGTTGACCCAGGAGCTGGTTGTGTATGATGGTAGCTCATTGTACAAGGCCATGAGCTTGCTTTTCTTCCTTCTAGGTTTTCTTGTTCTCCAGAGTCTGCCTTGTCAAGAACTCTTTTGTCTGGCACAGTGTTTTCAAATGCAAACTCTGCTAATTATCTGTGGTTCTGCTGCTGACTTGAAAGGCAATTGTCAGGCATTGAATCCACAATCTCTTCAGTGCAAAAATTAAGAGAAAGGAGAAGAGGCATTTCTGTGGCTGCTTCTTTCTCCAGCACTTGACACTGACTGTACATGTGAAGCTGACCGCCGAAGATAAATGAGTTCAATAGAAAAGAGCAGACACATTCTTGGATCTAAGTGTAATACAGTACAAATCAGTAGAAAGTACAACACAAAGGTTTTGCATGGCAGACTGTGCTAATCAGAAGAGGTGAGTATTTTAGCATATTTAAACGAGGACAGGGCATCCACTAATCAAACAACAGAATCCAGAGATACTGAAAGAGCATGAGAAAATGTGTTGTTTGAAACTTTTCAACACAGATGGGGGATATTTAAAATACCATTAAATGCAATGATCTAGGTTTATGGGGGATAATGAGGTAAGTAACAAATATGTCAAAACTAAAGCTTAAAAATTGTAATTATACTAGATATAGGCAGGTTGTTGGAAAAGTTTCCCATTACTGGAGCATAGCTGTCAGGAAGGTGTAGTAGAATAATGGCTTTTCATTTCATCTGCTTGATTTAGCATCAGTTACTGTATCAAGTAGCAGCAAGAAAGTTTTTAACAGTTCCCACCAGATATAATAAAAATGGATCTTAAAACGAACATGATTCTCTAATATAGTACATAATGCTCATATACCAAAAATACACACACACACACACACACACACACGTATACACACATTATTCACTCATTTTAACACACATTTTGAAAGCCTTGTATCATTTCAATAGATTTTTTTTAAAGTTGCCTTTATGATTTTTCACGAATATTAGTTTAAGTATCTCTCTCTCTTCTTTCTACTCTTCTTAGAATTCTGTCCTATAGGATGTCACTTTCACTGTCGTCTCTTATGCCAGTTACTTAATCAATCAGGAATGAGTATCCGTTCTACATTTAAAAAATCAAGAGATATTTCTATAAAAGCTACCAGAAAAAAGTGTGAGCTTTTTTACTAAGAATTATATAAAATTTGGCTATTTCTTAGGCAAAGAGACTATTGTCATATAAATATTACACAATAGTTACTTACCAGTAACTGGTTTGCTTTGAGACTATTGCCTTTGCAGAGGCAGATCTCTAAGGGGAACAGCTTATTTTAAGCTGATATTCATTAGAAAGCTACTAAGCCACTAGAGAGATGTTGGTTGCAAAATAGGCTATCTGAATTATATTATTTCTTGCAGGTAGCATGAGACAATATCCAGTGATCTAGATTAAGAACCCTCTGATTTATTATTGTGATAAGCCATGTTGTGTCACATAATTGAGCTCACTCTCAAACTTTTTTAATTAAAAATGAATTTTATACAGATGAGAGGCACTAAATTGACAGACCTGAAGACTGAAGTCCTTCATTAATCAGAATAACAACTCCCCCCGGATCTTGGTCTTCACCTGCTTTAGGTCTTCATCTGAGGCCTGATCTATTAAAGTCAAAGGGAGTCTTTTCATTGACTTCAGTGGGTGTTGGATCAGGGTCCCATGTCCTGATAGGTTAAACAGGTGACAAATATAGAGTCCTTTGAAGCCACAAGAAATATCTGGCTAGTGTGTTGCCTGAATTGTTGATCAAATATATCTCCTTCTCAAGTTCCAACCAGGTAGAAGACACTAGGTATTGGACAGAAGAAATGAGAGAGTACATGTTCCAACCAGCAAGATTCTTATGGCTAAATGCCAGATATGGAACACAGTTTAATTGGTTTGGATACTTTAGCTCAGAAAAGGAGCAGAGAAACAAAGATACCTTAAATAAAGGTTTTAAAAAGAAGTTGACAAAGAAAAACTGGAAAAATCTGTTGTTTTGTTGAAGAATATGGCCTAAAGAGAAGAGTTATTCACTAAACACCTCTGTGGCAGAATAGCCACAATCAGATCTCAAAGGGCACTGGGAAAATCATGTATTTTCAGTTGTGTGAAAGAATAAGTCCCACTGACTTTCAATGCTAGGAGTTGTTCTGCTAAATCCTTTGGGCACTTTGGGAAGCCTTCCTTTTAATGCACATTTTGCTTCTCTAGGTTATCAGAAGCATGGAAATACCTCCCTGCTAAGGTGGAACTGCACCTGCTCAGAGGATCATCAAAAATGGTGAGAAAGGTGCATTTAGAAAGACAAATGTCCAAGCAGGATCATATATATTTCACCGCAGCATATCACAACTATTGACATTTATATAATCAGTGTACATTTTGGGGTAGGAGAAGGTGCAGCAGGGATGAGGGAGCAGTGGACAAATGTGGAGGGAGCAAGTTGTTCTTTCCCTGCTGACCTTTGGGTCCTGGCAACCACAGGATTCTGCCAAATTTTATTGTCATAGATGGTGCAGTGCAATCCATCTGGTGCCCCTTTCTGACCCACCTAAGGCTTGAGCAGTACTAGTCTATAGATATCAAATAAAACCATCACCTTGGATATCCAGACAAATCCTGGCTCGGGCACAAACTTCCTGTGTACCTTCTGGCAAGTCACGTTAGCCCTCGCTCCCTTAGTTACCACAATTAGAACATTGATCTGTGCTTATTCTCCCTAGGTTAAGGGGGCATTTTGGTGGGGAACACAGGAGGAATTATTAGGAAAACACCTGTTTTAAGAACTATGCAATATCTTAAATGCCAACAGGAAAGAGAAGACACTTGTAAATGGTATTTGAAAGGGAAAGGATCACAAATTTTAAATTTTATCTCCCTCCCTCACATCAGCAGGCAAAGTACTTGGTTGCAGCAGTCACTCACTACACTGAGATCATTCACCTCACCAATACTCCCATAGGGACAGAAGAGGCAAAGGGGGGACACTTTGACTTGCTAGAAGATGTGGACTGCTCACATGTTAATTATAATTCCTCCTGAAGATGGAGAGACTGAGGAATGAAAAGTAGTCCCACAGCAGGACGATATAAATTACAACCAAAAGTAAGAACATTTTAAAATTACAACTACCCACGCACATCATTATGAACACACACACCATTTTATTCCACACATGCCGCGTTAGCTTATATACTGTTCACCGCTTGAATCAAATTCTGCTCTAACTCTGGACTCCCCTCCCCATTCATTTCAGTGTATGTGTGTAAATGAGCACAGAACTGGGATATTGTCAACATTAACAACTGCCTGTCCTGGTTAGGGCAAGGACGAGCAAGAAAATGACTATTAGTTTTCAACAATGAACATGGTCTCACCCAGGAAAGAAACTTTTGATAAGAGGATGAGCTTCCCTTGGACACTGTTCATGTTCTGCTTCCCACGGCAAGCAGGGATGGCTTTACGCCGATTCCACTGATTCCCTGGAATCGGGCCCTGCGCTGAATAGGGCCCCGTGCCCGTGCCTAAGGGGGCCCTGCTCTGGGGGTCTTCGGCGGCATTTCGCCGGGGCGGGGGGGTGTCCGCTCCAGGTGTCTTTGGTGGTATTTTGGGGGCGGGGGGTCCTTCGGTGCTGCGGAAGACCCGGAGTGGACCCCCTGCTGCCGAAATGCTGCCGAAGCCCCGGACTGCCCCCAAGTATTCCAGTCAGGCCCCGCAGGTCATAAAGCTGGCCCTGATGGCAAGTACTATCCATCAAGGTGCTGAAAGGGGTAGGACAGCGACCATGTCAGAAAACCTGGGCAGGGTTATGTGTGGGGCTTCTAAAGAGCTTCAGTTGTTTCCTGGACCTGCTGGTTTCCTCCCCATCTGCACAAAAAGAAAAAAAAGGCTTTGAATTCCAGGGTTTTCTGGCAATCTTCGTCTGCCCTTCCAGGCCACTGAAAGAGAATATACCTGGTTGCACAGCTATTATCTCTTAAATCTGGCAAAGGGGGTCACTTTTACTGAGTACCAGCTGCTGAGAGAATGCTCCAAGAATGAGAGAATGTCAGCAGAGATAACAGCCTTAAGAAAATATGCTCTGGTTTCAAAAAACCCTATCCAGGAGGTAAAACATATGTGAGGAGTACAAATACTATAAACTGGTCTCTCAAGGTGAGCTTAAATTGCAGCAGTTTCAGAGTGAAATGAGTTGAAGGATGAGAGATTAAGAGAGACAAAGAGAAAGATGAATTTTTCAATAGATTATGAATCCTAACCGTACATGGGTTTGGGGTCTGTTTCTGGAGAAGCCCTTCCCCAAAGCATTTTACTGTCAAAAATAATGTGACACGATACTACCAAACGTTGTTGTGATTGAATAAAAAGAGATGGGGGAGTTAAATCTCGGAGAGCATTTCTTTAAAGCTTTACTCAAGGACTCACAGATCTGTCTTGAATTAAATTAGACTTTAGTACCTCAGGGCCTGATTCAGGCCCACTGAAGTCAATGGAAAGACTCATTTAGGAGGTGGTTTGTTGGTAATGATACCCTTCAGGTAGTCATCAAGGTGAGCGACCATCCGTATCATTCACTAAGTGAAAGATGGAACATTTTAAATGTTGATGATCAAGACTGGGTCTTCCACATTGTTATCTACAACCTGACCTGAAAAGATGCATGCGATTCATTTGCATGACTCACTTGTCACTTCTTTTGCTTCAGCTCCAGCCCAGAGGGTTCAGTGATTTCAGTACAATATTTAAGACTCGATCTTGCCCTTCCATGAATGAGGCAATACTAGAATTCCACTCAGATATGTATCTTACAACTCTGCCTGCTGCTCAGAATGGTTCTGTCATTTCTCTTTGCAATATTTGAGGCATGTGTAATTCTGAAAGTATATTAAAGCAATATTTTTTTGATGATGACTGTTGGCAGCTTAACACTTCCATAACCAACTAGTAATGGGAAGTGTAGAAACCTCTTTGGATCCTGCTAGTTTTGGATTGATGTCACCTGAAGATTTGCAGTATCATTGTTTTGCTTAGCTTTTTAAAATAAAAATGTATTGCTTACTTAAAATTCTGTACTCCTTTGGAACTTGTACTGCAGATACACACAACTCGGTAACTTTCCCTATAATGCCATAGTTTTCCACTTTAGCTTGGTCTGCCTTTGATAAAGTCGGACCAGGACCTTTTTAGCAATATTCAAGCACGTGATGTTGTCACATAGCTTTTAGTGATCCCTTGTTAAAAGTCCAAATTGCAAAAACACTTCCTGATTAACACATTGTGCAAAATCCACCTTAATGGGGATTTAAGCTGCCTCCAACACCTGTTCCACTGGAAACAAAAATTCTACATGTATTTATGCTTATTGTATATTACAGGTTGTCTGTGGTCTATTGGACTGACTTTGGAACTAGGAGCCAGGAATTACCAAATTCTAATCCGGGCGCTGGTACTGACTTATTTTGTGGCTTAAGTAGTTTAACCTCTGCGAGTTCCACCATCTGTAAAATGGGTATAGTGCTTCTTACCATTGTGGGGCTTGTAAGAATTAGTTAATAGTTATACATCTCTTTGAAAAATGCAAAGTGCTTAGATGCTCAGGGTCAGAGTGGAGATAACACCACACATTCTTTCTTGAGTTCTGGTCCCTATGTGTATTCCACTATGGGAGTACCCAGGCACTCCAAGTACCTGAGGCTAGAGCATTCTTGCAAGCAGTGTCTGTTGGTCTGTGCCTGCACACCTGCACTCCTAGTGTTCTGCACTGAGAGCATAGGGGACTGAGCGCATTGACTGCCTATCCAATTCCTCCTTACTGCTACATGACCTGAGAAGGAATCCTCCAGTGTTCAAAGCTGACCCTTCTCTTCCCCTGTAAATATTCAAGTGATCTTATTCTCAGTTTTTTATTGTTAGTGTTGTATAGTTCCCCAGTTAGTTACTGTTAGAATCCGCACCCAGGGGAACTCTCCTGGTCTCCTGGCACAGGACTTAGATTATGCCCAGAATACCAGGCTTTAAAAACTGTGTGTCATGCCCCCGCTCCTTTTCAGTCACTGATGACCACCAGGGCTGCCTCAGGGAAGTTCATATCTCCACTAAGTGCAGTATCTACCACACTTTTCCCAACTGAATGAAGCAGGTGTGAGGACTTTGGCTTCGGAAGCACATTATGGAGCAGGCAATGAGACCCCATTCAGACTCAGGCTGGGGAGACCCCCTTTTTTATATTGGACAGAGTCAGCAAGGAGGCCACCCCCTAGTACTAGTCTGACTCCGGAGTGGAGAAGTGTACAGGGAAGGAACCTTTGGCTTGGCCCTCTCGTGAGAGTAAGTGGCACTCTCACAAACATAAAAGCAGATCCCCTTCTAGACCCTCTAAGAGGAGACATCCCTTCCTGACCCTGTCCAAGTCAGGTGAGCCTTCACAACCAGGCCACTAGGACTTAGGCCCCCCTATGGCACATGGGCATGTTCAAAAGACTCATGGGAGCAAGGCTTCTTTGGTAGCAGCCTCCACATTGACACCAATGGTGGTGCCACCTAAAATGAAATACTAGGGTATGAAGGACTGGGAATCGCTGTTACTGTCCCAACTGTGAGGTCAGAGATTCATTCACTGGTAATACCATCACAGCCCCATAAGGAACTGCCCTCTACACCTACTCTGGTTTGATGGAGTGACAAGAGGCAACCTGCAAAGTTGCAATGATTTATACCTCTCTGGATATCTTCATCCTCACAGAGTCTCCCTTGTTATCAGGACTGATACTTATCAGGGAGATACAAATGCCCACTATGGTATTCATGCTGTACTTGCTCGGTATATACGCTGTTCAGAGCCAAGCTTGAAGGCCATGAAGGTGTAGTCTGTGACTGGTGTCATGTAAGTACATGATGCCATTTGGCCCAGAAGGGTAAGGCATATCTGAATTGATGTTCCAGGGCAGCGCATAACTAGATCTATCAGAGTGCCTGGAAGTGGCTTGCATGGAAGACAAAGGCAAGTAAGCCAGCTGGGTAACACCTGTGGTATATGGGAAACCCCTTAAGATATAGCTGGACACAGGTTCAGCTCTTTCTCTGATTTGACACAAGGCATTCCTGGAAACCTTCAACTATAGCAAGTTGGAAAGGACCAACATTATTTTGAAGACTTACACATGAGAAAAAATCATCCTGTTAGGAGCACACAGTAAATGTACAATACAGTGGTCTGAGTTGAATCGCTACATCATAAAAACAGGAGGACCAGCATTGTTTGGAAGAAGTTGGCTGAAGAGCATGTGCTTGGATTGGCAATTCATTAAGGCTCTTCAAGTCCAACAGAGTGCTGGCTCACAACAGCAGCTGGAAGAAATTTTATCTAGAGCTGCGCTGGTGTTTCAACAACACTGAGCACTGGAAAGGCATTAAAGCCAATGTCATTCTGACAGAAGGGGCAAACTCTCAGTTCTTCAAGGCTTGGCAAATATCACTTGCTGTCAGAGATGCCATTGACAAGGAGCTGAAATGTCCGGAAGGTGTGGGAATACTAACCAGAGTTGACTGGAGTGAATGGGTGACTCCCATTATTTCTGTCATGAAGAAAAATGGTGCAGTAAGGGTTTGTGGTGACTTTAAGGTAAACATTAATCCTGTGCACCACACAGAGCAATAGCCCTTATCTCACATGGAGGATATTTTCTTATCATTGGCCAGAGGAAAGAAATTCAGCAAACAGGGCTTAGCTTAGGCTTACCTGCAAATGGAAATGGAGGAAGGGTTGAGGGTATTTCTCACCATCAACACGGAAAAAGAGTTGTTTCAGTACAACCGGCTGGTCTTTGGAGTGGCATCAACTCCTGTAGTCTGGCAGAGGGCAATGGACAAAATACTCCAAGGAATACCAAGCTGCAGGTTTTATTTAGGTGACATCATTGTCACCAGATTCAATTATGATGATCATTTGAAGAATCTGGCACAAGTTTTCTAATGGTTGGAAGAATATGGTTTACAGGTGAACTGTGATACATGTGAGTTCTTCAAGGAAGCAGTCACTTATTGTCGACACACATCATAGACAATTTGAGGACTTCAATAACTCAGACATAGGTAAGGGGTTTGTTACAGGAGTGGGTGGGCGAGATTCTGTGGCCTGCATTGTGCAGGAGGTCAGACTAGATGATCATAATGGTCCCTTCTGACCTTAAAGTCTATGAGTCTATGAGGACTGCATAAGTCACCAGAGAAAGGTGAAGCTGTAATGAGGGCACCTCACTCTGAAAAAGTGTCACAGAGTCGTTCATTCATTGGGTTTGTTAACTATTAGTAGACATTCTTGCCTAGCCTGGCAACAATGTTGTATCCACTGAATCAGTTGCTTCAGAAAGGGAAATGCTGGAAATGGACGAAGCAACACAAAGGCCAAGCAGTTAGTTAGGTCTGAGCGAGTGTTAACTCACTACAACCTGAAACCATCAATATCCTGGGCATGTGACATATCACCCTGTGGAACTGGAGCAGTGATCTCCCATGTGATGCCGGATGGTTAGGAATAACCTATCGCTTTTGCTTCCAGATCCCCAAGTCCATCAGAATGCATCTATGCCCAGACAGACAGTGAAGCCTCGAGTCTGATCTGGGGAGTTAAGAAATTTGGACATTACCAGTGTGGTAGGAAGTTTACACTCGTGACAGATCATAAACCCTTATTGTCCATTTTTAACTCCAAAAGGGGCATTCTGGAAATGGCCGCTGCTCATGTTCAGAGATGGGTTTTATACTTGGGGCCCACAACTGTGATGTCAAATTTAATGGAACAGCTGAACATTGTCATGCTGACAGGTTATCATGACTACCACTGTTGGATACAAGTTCCATGCAACAAGAAGACCAACTTGCAGCTGTTGAAACGTTCAGTGTGGCACAAATTGGCATACTTCCTATTACTCAAGCAATACTGAAAAAATAAATGAGCAGACATTACCTGATCAGAGGTATATGAAGCTACCTTAAAAGGCTGGAAAACAGAACCAGTGGAGAGCTTGAAACCATTATTCTCCCAGAGGAATGAAATCACAGTTATTCAAGGTTGCCTGATGAAATTTGTGCTATCATTCCTATGTCCTGGAGGAGCTGCATACAGGGCACCTTGGTGTAGTAAAGATGAAGACATTGGCTAGATCAGGGATCGGCAACATTTGGCACGCGGCCTACCAGGGTAAGCCCCCTGGTGGGCTGGGCCGGTTTGTTTACCTACTACGTCCGCAGGTTTGGCTGATCGCGGCTCCCACTGGCCATGGTTCTTGCTGGGATATTAGAACGCTGTGCATGTGGCAACAAACCAGTCACTTGAAAATTTGTTCCTAGGAGACAACCTCTGGTCTTACCTGGATTTGTTAAAATCTGATCTGCAAAGGGAGGTAGTTAACAAGCAGACCGTTCATGCAAAGGACCCTGGGAACTCTTCAGTTAGAGAGTTACAGATGGGACGTTTCTTGCTTGAGATTACAGAGGCAACCACAAGTAGATTCCTGCTACTATCCAAGCTCAGAAGGGACCTTAGTCTTATGCCATTGCAGTGACACCAGCTGTGATATGGCATCATCACAATAAGCAGATTTGGGATTTAACCCGAAAACAAATTGTCGTGACACTGTCTGTACCTGATCTAGCTGATCCAAATTCTGAAGCTCAGGACACTATAGTTCCATTGATTCCTAGCACAGAGGAACAAGAATAATTGTCAGCCAAGCTTCTGTTCAAGTGTCTACTTCAGAACATGAGACACACTACCTTGTGTGTCATGGAAACCACCTGAGCAACTAAATCTGTAGACAATACAGTTGATAGTTAAGGCTGACAGAGAAAGAATAATCCTCTCACTCTAGAGTGCTCAAATAATCTATTCTGACCTCTTTAGTTATAACTGCAATTTATAATGTTAGGTTAGGCATGTTTTGGGGGTAATAACTTGGAGGGGAAGACTGTAATGTATGCCATGTAATTGTGCATGTTTCATGCCTAACCACTAGAGGGTATCTGTATGTATCCAGATCCCTTGTAGTGGAGCAGTAAAGTATGGCAGAGCAAGAAACAACTCAGCAGCTCAATAAACAAACAGGTTACTTAGCTCTCTGTCTGAGTATTAATTGCAGGCATAACAAATCTAACAATCTTCATACCCTCAAGATGACAGGAGTTTCCCTTAGCTTGCTATGGGTTTAATTGGCATCAATTAGAGCCTTACCTGCCAACAGACAGGTTACTGATCTTTACCCTCCTGGTAACAGCCAAGTTCTTGAAGCTGTATCATCTCAGAGGATCTCTAAGTGGAACTCTAGCTGATTCTACTCAGGTGACACAGCTTCCTCCCCCACACAGGGTAAGGGGTCACTTTGCAAGGGCACAAGCAGCCTCAGTAGCATCACTCCAAGAGGCACCCCTGCTTAATATTTGCAGGGCAGCTACATGGAGCTCCATCCACACATTCAGGAGACATTACATCTTTATCCAGGACTCCACTGCTGACACGTCCTTTGGAACAGCGGTTCTGCAAGCAGCCATACCACCTGTGTCCTTGCACCCTCTCCCTTTCTGAGTACTGCTTGTCAGTCACTCACAGGGGACCAGATCTCAAAAAAGAAAAAGTTACTTACTTTGTTGTAACTGGAGTTCTTTAAGATGTGTGGTCCCTATCTGTATTCCACTACCCGCCTTCCTTCCCTTCTGCTTTGGATCATGACTAGAACCAGAGAAGGAACCGGAGAGGCGGTTGGCCTGTCCTATGCCTTTTGCTCTTGGTCCAGAGCATTTGGACCATGGACACTACTTGCAAAAACTCCCAGTCTCAGGTGCATGGACTGCATGCATACCCATAATGGACTAAAGATAGGGACCACACATCTCAAAAAACTCCCGTTACAACAAGGTAAGTAACTTCCCTTTGCCAAAGTTGTGGGCTTTGTCCAGATTTTGAAGATTGGAGCTAAGCATTATTCAGGCTTAGAAGAGGCTGTATTTTGGAACATTCAGGCAGTTAAGGAGCTTGCCCAAACCACTCACACAGTTTATGGACCAAAGGGAATGAACATAATTGGTTGCTCATCATTTAGAGAAACTTTTTGTAACAAATGAGGTAGCAGCTATTTTAAGGGTGCTAGAGATCCAGAATCCTGCCACAAAAATGTTTGTAGAGTCTTCCCACATGCAAGAACAAGACCTTAGGAAATGGCACAGACTTTACCCATGGATTTGCTGGTGCCCTTCTTGAACTAGGAAATGAGCTTTTGCAAAGAGACTTTCTTTTAAAAATCCTTCCAGATTTAGCATGCTGCTCCACAAAGAACCTTCGCGCCATTGGAAAAGTGGCACATTTTCTGTCCATTATGGTAACAAGCAAACAATATGGCAGTGGAATCTTCCTGGCAAAACTTATTGCTCATGGATGTGAATCTGTTTTTTCCTGCTTCTGGCCACTGCACTGTTGCTAATCTGTGCATGCAAAGTGTTTGACTCTGCTATATGTGCCTCTTCAGTATTGTATTGTATAGTATATTTAAAAAAAAGAGAAGTAAAGATAATAGAATGTTGTAAAAAATGCCTAAACAGCTGTGTATTCCTGTCCTCATAAACTGAAAGAGCACTGCACTGATTCTTTAGAGTCTCAAAATATTTCTGCAAGAGAGAGGAAGGTATAATGGATGCACAAGTCAAGGCCATTGTTGATGCTAAATCAGACGTAGTGACAAAGTGGCAGGCAATTTTTTCTAATATGCCAAGAAATACCATCTTATGATAGCTAGATTGGATTTAAAGTGGCATCTGGATTGCTTGTGTTGGTGGTATAGCCTTTTCCAAATGGATTGCATCTATACTAGATTACGCTAGAAGAAACGGGTCACTGTTGCAAAGTTTAGGCCCTACGCCATTTAGGATTTTGTAGGTCAAAAGTTTCAAAACCAACACCTTAAATTCTGCCTGGAAACCCAGAGGCTGCCAGTGCTGATCACAGAGCCCTGCTATGCTCACAGCAAGCTACTCTGCTCAGCAAGTGGGTCACTCCATTGAGCACCAACTTCAGTTTCCAGATGATTTACTTGAACTCTTTGTCATGGAACCAAATCCTGGTCTCTCTGAAGCAAGTGGGACCATTGACTTCAGTGGGACTGGTACTTGGCCCACTAGCTCTATAGTAGTTACAATCAAAGCGTTTGCCTGAAGACTACTGATCCGTGGATATGGGGTTTAATGGCAGAGATTTGACTAGAACTGAGATCCAAGTACCTAATTTATGTCACAAAATATGCAGTCCTGCCAAAAGTAAAACTAGCATTGAATTTGGCGGGTGTGTGATAATCCCTTATTTCAAACATGGGGAAAGGTGTGCATTTTGGATCAAGAGAGGCCTTTATTCTTCAGTGATTCTAGTGAATTAAATTCTAAAAGTGTACTGGTTATAGAAGTACTTGCTTGATCAAGGCAAACTAATTTTGAATTGCCCTATTCTGACTTAATGGCTTCATTGTTGTTTGGGGGTGAAAGCTTTTGTCCTGCCAAAAGAATCAAGAGAAATGACTGCATGGCCAGAGTGGAGAGAACTACTACATTTGTTTCTTTCAGTGTGCAGTAGCTGATTAAAGAAACTGGAGAGGTTTTCCAGAAATAGCCTCAGTAAGGTCTGGGCCCCTGTAATTGAATAGATTGCTTAATTACTTTTGGACAACAGAGAAGGGAAAAAAGCCTGATTAAAATTCTGTTCAAAAGAAAAATGAACACCTGTTTCTGTGAACACTGCAGAGAGTGGAATTTCCGTAAGTGCTCGACTGAGGAAGAATCATCCCATTGGGTTAGACAGACAAGTGCTGGGCAAGAGAATCGAGCAGTAAGGAAAGAGTGATACCCCTTAACTTACAGAAAAGTTTTCCTAGCTTTTCCGTCAGATGTTTTCCTAAAGGTGAAGGGATATGAATTTTCAAGTACCATTTGGGTACTAGCAAAAACAACCTTTTGCCAGCTGGTGTAGAACTGAAAGTCTAGTCTGTTGAGGTTTTTCAGCTGGCAGTTGTATTTTACAGCCAGTTACCAGCTGGAAAATGCTCCTCTTGTCCTGCTGATTGAGACTGGTGCATCCTGTTGGTTTAAATTCAGTTAATAAGATGCAAATACAGTAGGGATGAGGGAGCGAAGGCAATGGAGAGAACAAGGGAAAGCATAGGAGGAATGTGATATTGAAAAGCATCCAAAGCAGGCGTGTCAAATGCTTAGCCCCTGGGGTGCGTCCATCCTGTTTGATGTATTTCTGTGGACCACATGGTATGTTCAGACTCTGCGGAATCTAAGCTTTCATTTTTTTAAAAGGAATATTTCTTTTACAACCATGAGGGCTAGAAAGTTACCAATGTAAACTGACACAGTGTTCTCTTTCTGAGTCTGCTCGCAGCCTGAAACAATTACCTAGCTGATGTCAGCTCCTCTATCCCCCATTTGTCTCACTGAACTCTAAAGTTCACCAGAATGTTTCAAAGGGGCATGTGGCAGCTCCTGAGGCTCCTGTCCCATAGGGCTGGCTGGGCTCACCTGCCGACTTCAGGAACTGCAATTTCTGGGGTCCCAGCGGCACTCAGGTTTGGCCCAGCCGTCATGATGATGGGAGCCAGGGTAGGCCAAATTTGAGTAGGTGGCACTGCAACGCCATGAGCCAGGTCACAACTCTGCTGATACAAATTTGGTCCGGTCAGGGGGGCGGGGGGCAAACTTGAGCAGAGCTGCAATGCTAGGGGCAGAGAGCCAAGCCCAGCCAGTGCCAGTGGGAGCTGCAGGAGCTGTCACTGTGGGGTGAATGCTGGGCAGGACCCAACCCCCCGCAGGAGGGCAGGACCTGACTAAAACCGCCCCCAGACTATTTACTGGGTCACCACAGGTCATAAACATTTACAAATGGGTCCTGAGCCCAAAAAGATTGAGAACCACTGCTTTAAAGCCCAATGAGGGTACTCTTAATGCAAGCATTAGCTACTGAATTGCTTATCATCTTAGCAGATGAGATGAGTGAGGGGGTGGGTCTGAGGTGGAGAAATAATGCTGGGAGGAAAATGCAGAGGGAGGAACAGAGGCAAAGAAGAAAAAGAACAGCAGAGATAGGAGTATAGGAAAGAAAGCCAACAAAGGGCAGAAGTAGTGTTGCTCCTAAAATGGAGCATATTTTCTTGCCAAGCGATGCTTAGTGTGACAATAAGACAATAAACAAATAACTAAGATGTAACCACAGCTTACCTGGTCCAACATCAACTCATGCATGCCTTAGTATTCCCTTTATTTTGGGGGCTCAATTTTCCTATCCTCCTCCAGGGGCAAAAAGCAGTTCACTTTCTCTGGGGCACAACTTCCTTTCCCACTCCTTCCTTTTCTTTTGCATGAGTTACCATACCAGTTGGCATCACAGGAAAGTCCATATCATCACTCAGGTCTAGACCCTGATCTGGGATTCTACATCATGGGCAGCTGTGTGCACTCAAACTCCCAGCCTTGCTTCCCTCTTTCCAGGGTGACTTCCTACATTGCCTGGTCCTGGGCCATCGCCCAACTTCTTTCACACAGTTCTCTGCCAAAGGGCTGCTCTTCCCTGGGCCCATGTGGGAAGCCACTAGTCTCTCCCAGACCAGCCACAGAAATTGCCTTATATAGTCCTATCCCCAAGTTCTAGAATGCCTGTCCTTAAAGAGGCCAAGTCTTGGAACAGGGCTGGATGGAGCTGGACCAGCCCTTAATGGGACTGAGTGCACTATTACAATTATAATAACCATTTACTGCATAAAGGCTATATCCACCTCTTGTGCAAACCTTTCATTGACATCACTGGTAAATCCACTGTAGGTTGTTGGTAGTGTAGTATTCCAAAATTTATACCCCGGCTCACAGCTCTTGAAAATGAATTGAAAATGGAATTCAGAGTCCTCCAGAATGTGTCTGACACTAACTTAAAGTATGCACACTAAGAGTCAGGTTGTGTCTGGTCTAGGGCTGATGCAGAGAGGATGTGAGGAGGATGCTAGGAAATGCCCCTTCACTTGGTGCACCAGGCACAGGGGTCAGTCATGCACAGTCACTATCCCTGTGCTCAGGTGAGTGCACATCACCCAAAAGGCTGCAGGGAGGAAGCTGTGGTTATAGCTCCACCCATGGGGCAGCCTTGCGCACACCTTTGACAGTATTGCCAACTGTAAGTATTCAAACATGATGAGTCAGGACCCTGAAAACCACGAGATTGGCTTGAATATCATGAGAGTTTAAAAAAAAAAGATATTTTGGGTTATTTTATTTGCCTTCTGTTTCCTAAACCTTTAGCATCCACTTGGGTCAGGTTAATAAGCTTTTGTCCATACCCAAGAGGGGTGAAAAGGGACTAGAGGTTGTTAGATACTGAGAAACAAAAAGAAACGTTTCTTTTTTACTTAGAATCTGACTAAAGAAGAAACAGTAGCAATGATCCCCTCTAGAGGAGACAAGCAAACCATAACATAGAATAATAATGCTCCAAACTTATGATGTTTGTCATATCAGATGATACAGCCAGCATTCTGCTAAATGTCACATGCCTTCTAAATGAGGGACATCCTCCTTCACTAGGACATATCTCTAGCCATCCTATAGCCAAGGAAGTGTCAGTCATTTGAACTATAGATCTGACCCCTCACTATTAAAGGGCTTCCTGAAACAACAACAAAAAATCCCTAACACCAAACACAGTAAAAAGAGCACTAAATACATGGTGGTCTGATCTCTTCATACAGTATAAAACAGAAGCAATTACACTGAGATTAGTGGACCCCGCCACTGCTGTAAAACTGGTGAGACAAATTAAGCCCAGTCTCTCTGGCGGCTTCCATTCAAATGCAATAACACCCATTCAATGGCCATCATGAGCATCACATGAGGGGGAAGGTTGTTAAAGTGGCCAAAAGGTATGCCTTAAAATGTCTACTAGCTGGTCCACAAGTTCCTGAAGGATGGTGATTTTTCCATGAATCACAGCAGAAAAGGCCCAGATTCCATGCTCCAAGGTCCCCTCCCTTCATCCCAGTGATTGATCATGTGACTTTGTACTCTCCACTAAATGGACAAATGTTCTTCCTGGCCTTCCCTGAAGGCAAAGGCCAGTCCTACTCAAACCATTTTCAACTGAAAGTTAATGTTTTGTCTGTGTGCCACTGGGGAGCATCGAGAGTAGATGTGAAACCACACCACAGGATAAGGCCACTGAAGCCCCAGTGATAGTGAGGAGGCCAGCAGTGCTTGGAGCAAGAATTCGGAATCCAGTCACCTCGAGTCAGGATTGCCAGCTGGGAGTCAGCAGACAGGAAGTGAATGAAAGCTGCTTTGTACGTGAATTGCAGTTCTTTCTGTTCAGAGTCTAGCAGAAGTTTTTTAGTGGGTCTGAAGCCCTGTGCGTGGTTGTGTAAATCCTATTAGCATATGTCTCTGCAATGGGTTTCAGTGGCAGAGCTCCAGTAATTACTGTTCATTAGTATTCATTAGTACCAGGTCTTGCCTGATCTTGAGTTCATGTTGAATCAGCTCAGCTGTAACATTTTTGATATGGGGCTGGATGTAGAGGTCAGTGTGGAGGCATTAATTAGGCAGGGTAGTCAGAAGTTATTTTTGTGGCTCTTCAAATGGGGTTTGCTTTGGATACGCCATGGCTTTTGCTTCTGAAGTGGAAAGCATATATGCAAAGTGGAGTAGTGGTGAGCCTGACACCCCGTCATCTCGAGAATATAAAAACGTGCACCTAAAGAAAACCCTAAATTCACTGTCTGGAATGATCTGTTTGAAAATCCGCAGTGGTTTCAGGGGCTTGTCTTCACTGTTGCTGCCACTTAAGAATGTTGATATTCAGAGGCATCTTAAGGTGCAAAGCATGGCTGATGGATGACAATGTGACTTGAATTTCTTAACATTCATTTCTCCCCAGATGAGCTGTTGCTGATAAAAAAATGTGACCCTTCTGATTGTTAGAAAAAGAAAGAAAATCAAAGAAATGGAACAATAAATCTACTAGTCTCTACAAAAAAAAAAAAAATCCTGTTGTACTACTTTACTAAAGAGACATGTTCAAGATATAGTTGGAGCCCAGACGTACTTTTGAGAAATTGCAGAAACTTCCTTGTAAAGGACTGAATAAAGACAATGTTTTTCTGGGTGCTACTTAAAAAAAAGAGAAGGCTTTCCCATGCAAATGATCAGCTCCAGCTAAAAACACATTTCCTGGGGAAAACTTTAAACTGTGTCTTTGTTTAAATATACAGCAATATTTGCCTTTTATGTGCTTCATTATTTCTCTTGACTCTTTTGGAAATCATGGCCCTGAACATACAAACTCTCACCCGCTTGTAATAGGAATTGACTTAAATGGGACTTACTCAGGTGAATCAGAACTACTTGTGTAGGGGGTTTGTAAATTCAAGCCCTATCGGAGATATTTTCATTCTCAGAGCCCATCACCTTCCCTACTGCATTTGATTCTGTGGCATGGACATGATTTCTGACCAGGGCCAAGGTTTTTAAATTTTAAATTTATTTTCATTCCAATGCAGAGTGAAAATTGAGACCTTTTAAAATATTTTTGTGACTCTGCCCCCCCCCCCAAGAGAGACCTAGCCCATTGGCTATGGCACTCACGTGTGAGGTGTGTGAACAAAGATAAGTTCAGGCAGAGCAAAGACTTGAACCTGGGTCTCAGGTGAGTGCCCTAGGTGCTGAGCTAATGCCTGTTTTGGGGGTGGTGCTCTCTCTCTTTCTGTTGGGATTGTGGGAGTTTCTGAGAGAGAGGGTGGTTTTGGTTTGTACTGTGTGCACTAGCTGTTTTTGTTCTGTTACTTGCTGTTTCTTTGTTTTAGGGGTATTGTTGTCTCCCCCCTTTTTTCCTGGGGGCAGCGGGTTTTCTACATGGGGTCCACTTCAGGTGCATTTAGCAGTTTGACCCCCACACATGGGGTTTGGTGTGTTCCTGCTGTCTCCTTCACTATGGAGGATGTGTTGCTAAGTGTAGGTAAGGTTGTTGGCTTTGCTAATATAAAATCTGCTTCTTGAATGGAGCAGTTTGTGAATGGTTTGGTAGAGGAGGGACTCTGGGTCGAAAAGTCTTTTGTTCAAGTTTTCCCCTTGTTTACTCCTGCTGCTAAAATAGTTTATTTCACTGTTCTGCCTCGCTTTCCTTCACAGTGAGATGCGAGTGTCTGAGCTCTTTGGCTATGAGAAGGTAGTTTCTGCTATTAGGATGATTTTGTTAGGTGAGAACCCAAATGTGAGGCACGTTATGTCATGTGCCAAGTTTATGTGGTTCTCTCTTGACCCAAGAAACCTTCCTGACAATGTTTTAATCAAAACCAATACATTTCTGTGAAACATTTCAGTTTCAATAGAAAAATGTCTTGTCAATTTCTTTTTTGTCCAGCTCTGTTTGGGACATTACAATCATCTGTATGGCAAGAGGCTACTAGGATGTCATACACACACAGGATGTTGAATTTACTACAGGATTACACATGAAGAGAATCTGGCTGGTGGAGAAGAAAGCTTTTCTTTAGAGTTTCCCCATTTTCAACAATTCCCCATGTTTAAAAGGAAACTAGAGAACAAGTTAAAGTAAATTTTACAGCCAGAAGAGACCGTTATGATCATCAAGTCTGAAGTCCTGCATAATTCAGGCATATGAAAGGCTGTATGTTTAAGCACAGATACAATTTAAGGAATCCAGCTACACAGAAAATCTTTCCCTTCAGGGGATAAACAGAAGAGTCCAAACGATAACAGACCAGTCCTTCCACCCCAGCTTGGGTACAAACAGCTCCCCCCTTGACTGCAGGTGTCTTCCAGCTCTTATTCCTGCCCCTTGTCTGCAGGGATAAATATCAGACCTTGGGTACAATTTTCAAAAGTTCGCAAGTGCCATTGACTTATGGTGAGGCGTAGGTTATTAAATGCCTATGTCACTTTAGAACAAATGCAACTTGGGTTCCTAAGTCACTTAGGCACTTTTGAAAATGTTACCCCTTGTCCCTCCCCAGGATCAACAGTCCATTCAGCCCTCTTGATGTGGAGGTTGTCACATCACCTCTTTATATGGTGTGCTCTGTGGAATCTGTGTCCTCCCTCTATCACAAAGTCCACCTCTGGAATCTTAAATTGTGCACAGGTTTCTGCCCTAAGCCCAGGATTGCCCTGCTCCATTATTTCCCAGGGCCACTTCCTACTTGGAGCATGCAGTCCCTCTCCGTGGCCTTTTCATAGAATATCAGGGTTGGAAGGGACCTCTGGAGGTCATCTAATCCAACCCCCTGCTCAAAGCAGGACCAATCCCCAGACAGATTTTTGCCCTGATCCCTAAATGACTCCCTTCAGGATTGAACTCACAACCCTGGGTTTAGCAGGCCAATGTGCAAATCACTGAGCTATCCCTTCCCCCCCGAGCTATCAAATAAACAGTCTTCTCTCAAGCACCACTCAAGCACCATGTAGGCTCCTTCCTCATTTCCTCTCAGCTGGGGGTCCATTGTCCATCTCTCTCCTCAATGGCTCTCTCAGTCAGCTGCCATCCACTTGCATCCCTCTGTCCAACATTGGCCTTCTCCAGGCCAAGCCACTAGTCTGGGTAGCTGTTCTATGCTAATTCCCTAGGCCTCCATGGAGAAACTCCCAGACCCATCCTTCTCTCACTAGGTCTATTCTCTTGGTGACCAGGAGGGAGCTCTTCACTGCCTAGTCATCAAAAATGTTCAGATGAAAATATTCCGATCAACTTTAGTGGTTTGTAATGAGAACCATTCCTTGCTGATAGCGAGTCGAACCCCTATTGGCAGACATCAGCATCACAAGTACTGTACTTGCTGCAGTGGAGTGGAGGAGCAGGGATGGCTGTGTAAACTTGTTTTCACAGCAGGCCTAACCAGCAGGGATAGTGCAACATATGTCAAACCCACTCTCCCAGCAGTTTTGGGCCAACACAAACATTTACATATTTCCTACCCACTTATTCCCTGGTGCCCCACTTCAGAAGGCAGCTGCAGTGTGCTACATAGCGCAGTCCTCTGCACTGGGGGGTAATAATGCAGAATGCCTTTTGGCCTAGGCTGAGACACATTTGCTTACATTGCACAACTCTAATTCCTGTGCCTAATGCAGCTATAGGAATGGATCTCATCACCAGGAAATATTCAGAATAGCAGATGTCCAAACAACAGTAGTAATCCTTTTATATTTAGGAACTGTAGTCTGTAGTGCCAAGACTTACTGTGACAGGTCAAACTCCTGCACAACCCTGGCTGACTAAGAAAAACACCCAAACAAACCCAACCAGCATATAACCCAATACAGTGTTTAATCCCAGTGCGGTTGAGAATCCAGGTGTTTGAGCCACCCTTTACTCACGTGAGTATTCCTTCCTTGTGAGTAAGCCCCATTGACTTCAATTTGGCTGCTTGCATGAGTAGTAATTACTCATTTGCGCAACAGTAAGCCATGTTTCTTCACTAGTGTAATTTATTTCTCCCTGAAGTTTTTAAAATAACTGTGAATACCACTCACTCACACGAACATAGGTAATATTTAGACAGACTGCTCCTCCCTCCCAGTCCCTTCCACTGAGCAACCTACAATTTACATTGGGATCTTCCAGCATAGGGAGCATCATGTGCTTTTCCAGACTTAAACAACAAACAGATCCTTTCAGGCTGGATGACCTTTATTTTAGATTAAGAGAATAAAGAGAGAGAGAAAGAAAGAGAAACAGAGCAAGAAAGAACAAAAGTAATCCAAGAGAGATCACAGAGTGTATATGTCTCCAATGAGAGCATACAGGTAACACAAAATTGCTGCCTGTCTCTTCAGAAAGCAGAGTCCTTAGAAATGTTAAGCTGAACTACATAGAATACAAAGGCATAACAATTTCATAGTTAAAACCACCAGAGAAGAGAGCACAGTGCATATAACAAATGAGGAGGGATGGATATAAAATGTTAGATTCCAAATAACTTTAAAATGGGACATGGTAGTATCTTACTGACCTTAATGGTGAACTTTTTTCAACCTGTTTCAGTGACCTTTATGGATTAATACTATGAGTTCTCAGACTTGTTTGGAGATGAATGCGGGATACATATAGTGGTAACCTGCATTTGTGCTATAGCTGACAGCTACCCTTCATTAAACATAATGTACATACTGCCCTCAAAGTAAGGGTACGTCTACACTACGGGACTATTCCAAATTTGCATAAACCGGTTTTGTAAAACAGATTGTATAAAATTGAGTGCGCGCGGCCACACTAAACACATTAAATCGGTGGTGTGCGTCCACGGTCCGAGGCTAGCATCGACTTCTGGAGCGTTGCACTGTGGGTAGCTATTCCCTAGCTATCCCATAGTTCCTGCAGCCTCCCCCGTCCCTTGGAATTTCCGGGTTGAGATCCCAGTGCCTGATGGGGCAAAAATCATTGTCGCGGGTGGTTCTGGGTAAATGTCGTCAGTCACTCCTTCCTCTGGGAAAGCAACGGCAGACAAACATTTCGCGCCTTTTTTCCCTGGATTGCCCTGGCAGATGCCATAGCATGGCAATCATGGAGCCTGTTTTGCCTTTTGTGACTGTCACCGTATGTGTACTAGATGCCTCTCACAGAGGCGATTCAGCAGCGCTACACAGCAGCATGCTTTTGCTTTTGGATGACAGCAGAGATGGTTACCAGCCATACTGCACCATCTACCAATCCATAAATTGGTAAAAAGATGATCATGGCTACCAGTCGTTTTGCACCATTTGCTGCTGTCATAAGTGCCCCTGGCTGCTCTTAGCCAGGGGCGCAAAAGCCAAAATTGGGAATGACTCCCAGAGTCAATCTCTCCTTTTTGGTATCTAAAAATAGAATCAGTCCTGCCTAGAATATGGGCAAGTGTACTAGAGAACCACTGTATCAGAGAACCAGAGAGCACAGCTGCTCTGTGTCAGATCCTGCAGAAATTATGAGCTGTATGCTATTCACAGGGGGTGCTCCTGCAACAACCCCACCTGTTGATTCCGTTCTTCCCCCAGCCTTCCTGGGCTACTGTAGCATTGTCCCCCCACTTGTGTGATGAAGTAATAAAGAATGCAGGAATAAGACACATTGACTTGTTAGTGAGAAATGAGTGGAAGGCAGCCTCCAGCTGCTATGATAGTCCAGACAGGACAGTAAGGAGTGTGGAGGAGAGGAGCCCAGCATCCCTCTGCTAGTCCAGGGGCAACTGAATCTTTTTTTACACATGAAGGGTGGGGGCTGACAGAGCTCAGCCCCCTGTTGCTATGACGATGATGGTTTTCAGCCATACTGCACCATCTACCAGGAAAAATTAGGGCCAGGCACCCTTGATAGACCTCACCGATGCTAGTCTGCATGGTTACCAGTCCTTTTGCACTGCCCCATGTGCCAATAGGCTGATGACGAGGACGGATACCAGTCATATTGCACCATCAGCCACCCATGGCGGCGGGGAGCAAGGATGCTGGTGTTGAGTGCTGCAGCATCGGGTCTATCTGCAGCATTCAGTAAAGATAGGGTGACATGTTAAAGAGTCAAGAGAGGATTGTTTTTCCTTTCACTTCTGGGGGTGGGTGGGGGGTGTGCGTAAATTGCCGAGCTATGCCCTGACCCACCGCGGACATTGTGTTTGACCCTAGAAGCATTTGGAGCTCAGCCAAGAATGCAAATACTTTTCGGAGACTGCAGGAACTGTGGGATAGCTTGAGTCCTCCAGTCCATGAGCATCCATTTGATTCTTTGGCTTTCCGTTACGCTTGTCACGCAGCAGTGCGCTGAGCCTCTGCTATGGCGTCTGTCTGGAGATTTTTTAAAAATGATTTTGAATTTCATCTTCTGTAACGGAGCGCTGATAGAACAGATTTGCCTGCCCTTACAGCGATCACATCCGCATGGTCCATGCAGGAGCTCTTTCTTTATTTTGATTTTTAACTGCATTGCCACACGTGCTGATCTGAGCTCCACGCTAGGCAAACAGGAAATATTCAAAAGTTCGCGGGGCTTTTCCTGTCTACCTGGCCACTGCATCCGAGTTCAGATTGCTGTCCAGAGCGGTCAGTGGTGCACTGTGGGATACCGCCCGGAGGCCAATATCGTCGATCTGCGGCCACACTAACCCTAATCCGATATGGTAATTCCGATACTAGCGCTACTCCTCTCGTTAGGGAGGAGTACAGAAACCGGTTTAAAGAGCCCTTTATACCGATATAAAGGGCCTCTCAGTGTGGACGGGTGTGGCGTTAAATCGGTTTTACACTCCTAAAACTGGTTTAAACGCCTAGTGTAGACCAGGCCACAGTGTGCTGCAAGCTAGAACTTTTAAAGTCAAGAGAGTTTGAACTGCAATCTCTTGCTGAGTGGTATTTAATTGTGAGGCAGATTAGATATTATAAATGCAACATTAAAAAAATCTAACCTCACCTAATGAAGAAATAATAACTTTTCTCACAATAACAAGTGAAAGTTCTCTTTATTTGGGGGTAAGAAAAAAAAACCTAAGTTCTGTAATGGTACATTCCACAAAGAGAGCTGCTTGTCTTTCTTGTCATGCTTGGCATCTTGTTTTAAGATCCCTCTTTGATGTTGTACTCCTGTTGCAAGAGAATTGTTTCTAGTTCAGGGAAAGAATGATGCGTCTTTAATAAACAAACCTGGGAACTAATACAAATCCATGTTGACAAATGCTTGTCAGGAAGAAAACCAAAGAAACAAAATCAATACACAGTCTTGCATTAAATCACATTGTTTACAGATAGATATCTTGCAGCCTCTTTTTTTTTGTTTACTAAATAGCTGTCCCTGATTAATTTAGGATAAACCAGAATTTGGCTTTATAACAACACAAATTTAAAAAGAGAAGAAGTTTACAGCCAACCTTTTCAAATATTCTGTCTTTTTTTAAGGAAAAAAGCATTCCTCCCAGCCTTCCTTATTCTGACACCGTTTTACTTTAGAAGATCTCAAAGTACAAGTGAATACATGACACTCGCAGTGTCTCCAGTGTACACATTTTACGTTTGATTTATGACATTACTATATAGGTGCACTTGACAGCTTTCAGATTGAAGCAGAGACAAGAGAGCTTTAAAGTGAGATGGGTTATCTGGGTAAATCTATCAAGGGTTCGTCCTGGGAGAACAAGGAGAGAGGCTTTGTAGAGCCCTGCTGTGTAGCAAGCCTCCATGCTGAGCACATCCCAAGCTCCCTGACAGTTGCGCTCAGCCTTCACTGTAATAACGAATAAAAGGGAGCTCCCTGTAGATTACAGATCTTCCGTGTTTTGACATTGACCTTAATACATAATTTAACCACAAAGCCTGAGAAGTGTGGAACAAGATAAGAAAAGACCACAGAACTGGCAAATAAAGTGATGTTCAATCAGAAATCATATTTGTTCCTGATAGTGGAGATGTGGACATTAAAATGGGAGACAGAGAGAGATTGAGAGAGAAAGCGAGCGAGAGAACACAATCTGGGTTATTTGAAGAGTTATGGATCTCTTTTAAAGGACAAATGGTTGTCAAATAAAAGTTTGTCCTGGATACTCAATAAGAAATAAAAAAAGTCAATTGTTATTAAATTTTCAGAGAGAGAGGGTTTTTTCTTTTCCCAAATAGCTTAATGACACGTTTATGCCATGCTTGTTTTGCGTATGTGTTTTTGCTTTTAATCCAATGGACTGTGGAGAATACAGTACATATAATTATCATAATACTCTCCTTAGGCCTATATTTACCAATTATATTTAAAATTTGCCTACTCTGGGCCTTAGCTTGGGTTTATACTTAAGAAGAAACACAGTGGTTTGTATGCTAAGAGATTGTGGATTTTTCTTATGTACAGAGAACGCTCAATGCACAAGTGACATGCACACAGGGATAGGCTTGGTTATATGTCAATAATATATTTCTACTTTAAATGAAGAGAGGTACATGGAAACAAGCATTTTTTTTTAGTGTTAAGGGCCTTGTCCACCAATACAATACAAATTATGGTTTATTAGAAGGATATTGTCAGAGATAAAAATCATATACAACATTTTTAAAATTATTTTTTTCCATCTTACTAATAGCATTAAAAACTCAAAGAATGAAAACAAAAATACTTTTTGCTATTTTTAGTTTATGCTTAGCATTTCATCTGCATTGGACAAGGCATATACACTAGCTGGTCTCATCAATCAGTTTCTTGTCACTCACTGAGTGGTTTTTATGCAGCAATGTCTGGATAACAAGGACTGCAAGTAGAAGTATAAATCCAACCAAAACTATTTTTTCACTGACATGCTGAAAAAAGAATTTTCAAAACATTTAAATTAAAATTAGATTTCATAAAATAATTTTCTTACAAAACCTAATTTGAGCCCTCCTATTAGACAGGTGTTTTTGAAAAGCTTTACCCCCCAAGTCCCATTTTCCAATGAGACTTAGGCTCCTAACTCACTTTGGCACTTTAGAAAATAGTATGCAATGGCTTACAATCCAGCTGTGCAATTTGGCTAGTTTGAGAACAATACTTTTCCTGGGGGTTTGACTCCCCGGGGCAGACTGGAGGCCTTCCACTGATGATTACAGAATAAAAGCTGAAAGAGAATAGTCTGCCAGCCACACAGTAGTTGGAATTTTGTTTCTTTCTTTTAAAAATAAACTAGCGAGCAAGCAACTTACTGGGAATTATAATACTCTAGAATACTTAGCATTGTGAAACATTATTGCAAGAATACTGTAGTACTTTTCTTTATCCAATACAAAAAAAATTGATAAAGTTAAGAATGCAGAAATGTATTTCTTCACAACAATGCACATGCTAAAAAGCAAGAAAATCCCAAATCATAACATTCTCCCTCAACACAATAGCAATGTCCAAACATTAGCTCACTACCATCATGAAACTCAAACACACGAATAACTTCAACACACTCACTTTCATTAAAAAAATAAGCTAGAACCCTTATTTTATGAACTGGGGGCTGGGGAGTTCATAAAAACAGCAAGTTATTAAATCGAACATCTCAAAATTATAGTAGGTCAGATGCATAAGCTGCAGTGCGGTGCATTGCATTGGTTTCTTTTTGTCCTTCAAATCACCACAAAGCGATTTCCAATGCACTGAATGCATTGGAACGTGAGGGAATGTCGACTTATCCTTCAACATCACTTTTGTGGTGTGATTTTTTTCCCCCCTATGGGGAAAAATTGTTTGTGTAACTGGTCATTCATAAGATTGATTCCCATAAAAATCGAGGTTCTACTATACTAGCACCCTCAGTGCACACCACAGAGAACATTTCAGTTCACAATTTTAACCCCATTCTATAGTTACATTATTTAATAATCTAATGGCAATTATAGTAAAGCTGCATGGACAGATTCTCAGCTGGTGTAAACCTGTGCAGCTTCATTGACTTCAGTGGGGCTATGTCAAGTTAGACCGGCTGAGGATCTGGCCCACAACTACACATAGCTTACACCAAACTGATGAAGAATTCAATATCTATTACATCATCATAACGTCTTACCATATAAAAAAACCCTCAGAACATGTCTAGTCAATGTTTACATTATGACTTTCAAAGAGTAAGATCAATGATATTCAGTACTAAACAAATGGATACATGTGGACAAGGGAAGTTAGGTAAAAATAGTGAAGCCTATCAGAGTGATTAACAGAAGATTCCCAAATGGTTCGGTGAGACCCAGAAACAATTCAATGAAGGGACAAGTAGAGACTAGTGCAATTGTTCTTACTTTTGAGAAAAGAGCAAGGCCTATTGCTGGAAAAAGGATCTCCCAAAGAAACCAGGAAGGCTAGGTCAGAAAAGTATCTTCAGTGAAAGAACAAGACATTAGACTGGGCAAAGTTGTTTTCCAAATTGATCCAGAACTGCCATCCTCTCTTTTAAATCTTCTGTCACGCAGCTTCATAGTTCTTAATGGTTGATTTTGTTAAATTCATAAAGTGACCCAACAAATTTCCCTGAAAATATATTACTAAAGATTCAGCATTGCACACTGCGCCTGTTACATAACATCTTTATACCTTCAACGGTTCCAAATTTAGTTGCCCTCTTTGCCTGTGCACCAACCTGAAAGTTTTCCTGAGCAATGTATTGCAAACCATGCATTAGAAGTCCATGACTCAGGGCTGGTCTACACTAAAGCTGTAAGTCGACCTAAGTTATGCTACTTCAGTTGCTACGTAACTGAAGTCAACGTTACTTAGGTCGACTTACAGCGGTGTCTACACCGTGCTATGTTGACGGGAGGCACTCTCCTGTCAATTTAGCTTCTGCCTCTCGGGGAGGTGGAGTATAGACATCGATGGGAGAGTACTCTGCCATCGATTTAGCTTGTCTTCACTAGACCTGCTAAATTGACACTACTGCATCGATCGCAGCAGTGCCGATTTAGCTGGAAGTGTAGCCAAGCCCTCAGAATAAGTGGCAGACAGAAGAGAGTAATTGGCAAGAGTAATCTGGTATGCCATTTTCCTGCCCTCAGTAGGACTAACTTTCACAAACTGAAGCAGAGCTGGCAGGTCTGCAAACCTTCTGTGATTGCCTGAAGAATTGTAAGGGTTGGAAATGCAGTGATCACCCAAAGAATGGCTCCTAGAGCTGCCACTGAGATATACATGGGAGATGCAGCTTTCATATACAAAGACACAAGATTAGACAGGCTACTAGATTTCATCACTGGGCCACCAATGGGATCTACTTCCGTGGCCAGGAAAATGCAAGTAGATCCTAACTGAGGCTGTTTCTTGGGCACAGAAGCAGAAGTTTATTTTTTAAAATTTAGCAGAATCTGTGCCTACAATGCATAAATCCCCCACTAGCCTTAAAAATTATGGTGAAAGCTGAGGAGACCCTGGAGAAGACTCAAACACAAATTCGAACTCTATATGAAAGCCACAGGGACTAGTCAAATGGAATAGGAGCAAAAAAGCATCACTGTTTTTATGGGGCCAGGTACAGAAACATTGCATAAGTAGGGTGCACTTCACACTGAGAAGGAAGAAAGAAAAAAAAACTTTGAAGGATGAATTAAAAAGGTTTGAGGATCATGGTGTCCCCTAGGAAAAGTGCTACCCATGAAAGATGTATTTTTCAGGTAAAGATCCAGAAAAAGAGGAGGAAACAATAAAGGATTTTTGTCATTAAGACACCAGTCTTTGTGAATTTGGGGCACCTGAAGCCTCCTTATTAAAGATCATGTAGTTTCGTGGTGCATCAATAAAAGGCTACATAGGGAGATGACACTCGAAAAGGCAATACGGATATCGCAAGAAACAGAACAAACAAAAATGTAAATAGAAGCCCCTACATCAAAGCTCAGAGCACACGACTGTAGACACCAGTTAAATGAGTTATAGAAATCTAAAAAGATTTTTACAAAATGCTAGAAAAGGATGTGGCAGCTGCTGTGACTATAGAAAATACAAAATTCAGGCAAACGTGGAGAAACTGTAATAAGCCCGAGCCCTTTGCAAAAAAATGTTCAGACTAAGCCGGAAATCTCCTGGGGTAAAGCTAGAATGTAAAGATTCCTCATGTGCAGAGGAAGAGCTCTTCACAAACACAAGACAGAAAGATGCTGCAAATTCAAAAAAAGGCTGATAAAAATATGCACAAATGATTTCCATGTGACCTGAAAATTAGACTCAGGAGCACAAGCAAATGGAATTACAGAAACTGAAATAGAGTGGTTCAAAGAAAATATATTGCTTGAAAAGTTTAAGGTGAGACTGAAATCCTAGTGGGGGACAATTCCCAGCACTGGACAAGTGTGAACTCTCACTGATGTTCAAAGGCAAAAATAGTAAAGAATTTGTGATAATACTCTAAGGATAGTCACTAATCTAGAGCTTACACCCATGCTTGACCTAGTGACTAGGTGTATGCCATGGGGTAGGCCAGATTAATAACTCTGGTATCAATCTCGAACTAGACATGGGTGTGCTAATCACATGATATGGAGATGCGCTCACAAGCAAGAGGTGTCAATTGGTGATACAGTTATGGAAGGATGCGGAACCTGTTATATGTGACACTAACAAAAGATCTGCAAAACACGACAGCAGACATCTTCATTATAGAAGAGCTGAGCCAACAGACTGGACTAACTCCTTAGTAACTGTAGAGAAAAAAAGGAGTGGTCTCAGACTTTGCATTGGCCACCGTGAGCTGGATAAGAGCATTAAAAAACCCAAACATTTCCAATTGCTCTCAAGGAATGAAATATTTGCCAAGATGGCAGGAGCCGAATTCTTCAGCTGATCAGATGCAAAGACTGGGTTTTAGCAGATTCCCCCAGATACAGAATACTTCAGGATTTGCATTTTCAAATCACCATTTGGCAGATACTGCTTTCTGAGATTGCCTTTTAGAATCTGTTCGCAGCAAAAAATATTCACAGCACAATGACCCAAGCACTACAAGATCTCACAGGAATGAAAGTAATAGAATGGGGCAGCACCACTATTGAACATCATAAATGATTGTGGAGAATACTGAAAACGGCACGAAGAAACAGTTTTAAATTGAACAAGGCCAAATGTCAATCTCAAGCAACTAAAATCACCTACCAGCTTGTGAGAGAAATTGACCACAAAAGGAAAAATGCTGGGTGATTCTAAAATTCAGGTGATACATGCAGAGACCTAAAGGGATTTCAGAGACTGCAAGGCATGTTGAATGATGTCAGCAAGTTCATACCCAACCCTGCACAAAGACACAGAATGGGCAATGGGATGCCAGAGCCTGATAGAAAGTTCAAGGATTTGAAGGATGTACTGACATTAGCACCAGTGTTGCGATTCCTTGACCCATTGGAAGAAATCAAACTCTCCATTGCGACTTCAAAAGGAAGTCTGAGAGCAGTATTGGTGGGTTGGAAATGTTGCCTTTAACATATGCGTCGATAACTGTGACAGTGCCAGAGAACATATAAGTGCAACATCGAAAAAGAGATACCAAATAGGCCTTGCATGCGGCTGCACAAAATTTCTTGTTTTCTCTGGAGTCATAACTTCAAAGCTGAAACTAACCATAAATCACTTATTGAAAAACACAATAAAGGACTTGGAGACACATCATCACGGATACAGAAATTCCTTCTGAAATAACGAAAAGAATGCAATGACTCTGGAGTTCCAGCCAGGACATTACCTAGTAATTGCAGACATGCTGTCAGAAGCATATGCTCTACTTGATGACATACGACTAAGTGATTTGGAATGAGCAGTAACAGAACATGTGAACATTATAAAAGCATCAAGAACTGTATTCACCATGGCTGTGGGATGATCTGGATAAAGAACTAAGGATGAACCACTGCAAGCAGTCATCTAAGCTATAAGCAATGAAAGGGGACAACCCCAACACTTCTCACATGCATATTCCTAATATAAAAAGGAGCTTTCATGATCTGAGGAGTACTCACAAAAAGTACAGCAATAGAAATTATCACAGTGATGAGAAAGAAACTGGTGTAAAGAATACACCAAGGGTACATAATAGTTTGGCCACTGCCTGGGGTTCCTCTTGTGTCAGGTCACAGCACCTTCCTCAGTTTCCCCTTTTGTTTGCCTATGAAAGCACATAATCTCAGTGTCTGATACAAAGCCCACCTAAGGGGGTAATTTATTCACATACATCAATGCAGTGACTCCGCCGGCCTTGTAAAAGAAAACCATTTCTCACAATAAACATATAAAGGTACAGTGGGTTTTTCCCATTTTGCTCTTCAGGGACATCACCTCCAACTTGCCTACCTAAGATTCAATAGCAGTACTGTGTTCCCTGTTCCTTTTGCCTCCGACCTAAGGCCTCACTCTTCTGGCTTCCCTTCCTGAGAGTGGCCAGTCTTCCCACGTCATTTCACTCAGGTCTTTGTCCCAAGAGCTTCCCCTCTGAAGTGTTCCAGTCCTCCAGGCTCCCTGCTCAATGGGATCCATCATCACATAAGAACGCTCTTGCTTCTGGCCTCGACTTCCCCTGACCAAGCTTCCTCTTTTCCTAGCGGCCACTGCCCAAGCCTTCCACTCCTCAGAGGTCCCCAGTTTTGGTCAGTTCTCACCAACAATTTTCTCCAAACTCCTCACCAGCAGGTCGCAATTACTGTTGTCCTTCCAAATTCAGCTCTCTCCTAAGCAACTCCTGCCAGCTCTCTCCTGCTGCATTCTGTTTCTGACTCCTCACAGGCTCTGATTCTCTGGGCCTCAGGCAGTTCTCATCTGCCAAACTCCTCCCTCTATGGCCCAGGTGCCATCTTTTAAACCCAACTGGGGGTCAGCTGACCAGAGATCCACTGGTCTTTTTCCTCTTCAAGGGCCAGTGCCATCCTGTGACAGGTACCTTGGAATGACTAAGTTGAAAAAAGCATTGGGGAAATTATATTTTAGTCACAGATGAACAGAGCTGTTGATGAAATGGTGACCAGGTATAAAGTCTGCTGATGTACAGAGATGCACAATGGAAAGAGTCTATGATATAACAGGGACCCGGATGGAGTTCCATGACACAAAGTCAGAATTGATTTTTTTGGGCTGGAAAAACATGACCACCAGATCATAATGGACTAGTTTAGTACCTTTCAAGAAATAAAGACAATTGAAGATACCACAGGCTCAGTTGGGATCAGGCATGTTAAATCCATGTTTGTATAACACAGAATTTCTGGGATTCTAATGATGGACAATGCTCCACTGTTCAGTCATTCTGGATTCCTAGGACTTTGCTCAGATGTGCACATTTCAGCATGAGGCATCAAGTTTTAGGTCATGTCCAGTCAGAGATTTAGTGTGTGGCAAGCTGGGGTATAAATTTACAGTGCCCTACTTTGCTGTGACTAAATTGCCATGTGAACCCTGCTATTGTGCACTAAAAGTTCTGTAGTGAACTATGACTAAGTGCAGGGTCCATATGGTGACTCAGGCACGTGCTCTGTACATCCACACTCAGGTTTGCCGTGCACTTAGTCTCCATGTGGACAATCCCATAGACACCCATAAGCAGATTAGCAGAATGTGCAATCTGCCCAGGGGAGAACTTGCTCCAATTGATGCATGAGAAGATCCATATATAGCACTATTCTGCTACAGTGCAAGGTGGAAAATCACCATCAGAACCTCTGTGTACATACTCAGTTACCAGATATCAGACTTAACCCATGGATGACCAATAACTCTAATCTTGGCAAAGAGACTAGACAAGTCAAAACAGACATAAAGCTATAATAGTCAAGATTTTTGCTACAATTGAAAAACAAAGCCTTTGTTAGAATTTGCAAGATGGCTGCTGCCAAACAAAATTAAAGAAATGTCACCTCGTTCCAATTCATGGTTACAGAAAGTGAAAACAGTTCACAAAGGAATTCTGTTCATAACTGATCCAGCTGTTATTGTGCATGCACAGAAACTTTCAGTTAGCCTTGGGCTAGCCCTAAGATAGCAGAGGTGCAACTCCAGCTTTGCACCTCCATGTCAATCCTTGAGCCACTTTGCATGTGGTTTTTTTTGTTGGAACTATTCATAGCTGCAAACTCATAGGAGGGATTAAGGGTCAGATTTGCTGGTGCATTGTGGTCCCTTTAAGCTTGCTTTGCTGGCATAAAGGGCTCACCAGGTCACCCGACTGCAGACCTGGGGAATGCCTCTTATGTTGCTGGCCCTGTGCCAACCCCTGCAGGTAGGGTGACCAGACAGCAAGTGTGAAAAATCAGGACAGGGGGTGGAGGGTAATAGGAGCCTATATAAGAAAAAGACCCCAAAATCGGGACTGTCCCTATGAAATCAAGACATCTGATCACCCTACTTGCAGGAGCCCCTGGTGCAGGAGGTGTGTTAGAGGTATGTTGGATGAGAGAATAGGCATTGCCTGGATGTTTCTACTCTTCAGCTATTCCCAGCTGCCAGAATTGCCCATAGCAGCCACTGGAAACAGGACACGAATTGGGGTAGTCCAGTGGCTGCTCTAACCTGCACTAAGGGAAGAATTGACCTCTGGATAGCGAAGGTGCAAAGCCCTGTCTATCCTTATGCAGAGCTCAGGCTAGGAGAAGAGATGAATTGGCCCTAAAGGCCCATTTCCTACCTTGCATCTCTGTGGATTAAACTTTTTATCCATGTCAGGAATGACTGACTTTCACCTCCACTACTATAACATCCCACCTCACTCACCTCCAGTACATCTTCAGTGCCACAGCTAAAGCCATCTCCTGTAGCCATTGCTTGTACTAGTGTCACTCCACTCTGAGTCCAGCCACTGGCTTCCTTTCACTTTCCACGTCAGGCTCGAGCTCTGGTCCTCCAAGGCAGTTTGTATCTGTAATGTTTTGTCAGTTCTTTAAGGGCCTCATCCTGGGAGGACCTGAGCACCTACAATTTCCATTGAAAATGGATGGGAATTGTAGGTAGTCAGCACCTCTCAGGATCAGGCCTTAATTAGATTGTAAGCTCCCTGGAGCAGAGACCTCTCTCTGTGGGTCAGAGTTTTCCTCTCTTTTCTATAGTGCTAATCACACTGTTGGGACTTAACAAATAATAGCAAGTCTTTGACCTGATTCCAAGTTTTAGTTCAAAGATGGTTTAGAGTTATGGCTGGATCCCACAAAATTGCTGTATTTGTGTTTTTTTTTTTACCTTCTTAACTTACAGACAGCTGAACAAAATTATTTCACAACTTTAAAAAAAATCCACTCCCAGACTGAAAACCTGCATGCTCTGTTTCCTATCAGATCAATATTTTTCCCATATGATTTATAAACCTTTGGAAAAATGGGTTTACAACTGTAATGCTATAAAAATGTAACAGAAGTAGCAGAAACTGCTATAATAGTGAATTGGGGTTGGGGAGAAGAGTGGGAGGAAGGACTTATGTTGTGGGAGAGAAGCATGGGGCCAAATCTTGAAGTCCTTTTTCGGGTCAGACTCCCACTGAAGGCTCCAGTGGGAGTGCTGTCTGAATATAGACCCTGGGATCAATACTACCCCTTAGCTTTGTGTGCGGAGGGGGCTGTTCATCCCATGTCTATGCCATGTGTTCATTATTTACTGGAGATGGCCACAAACCAAATCCCCCACACATGAACACCCCACATCTTGAGGAATTTCAGAGCCCAGCTTGGATCCAGATACACATTTTTGCAGCTCATGTAGTTCTTTGCAGCTGGGGAGGAAGTTTCCTTGGGAAGTGTGTTTTCTATTGTGTATGTCTGTGAGTCAGAAGGGGCAGCTGGGGAGGTCACCAGGCTGAACTTCCCAGCTACTGCTTTAGGAATCAGGGTTCAGGACACACAGAGTAGTGCTGAATTCCTATGGCTACGCCAGGGGTGGCTGAGGCTAAGTGGAGTTTACTTTGGAGGAGGAAGAGGAAAGCAGTGCCAAAGAAACCCCCCCAGTAAAAGCAGGGACAATAGGCTTATGCTAGGCTTCCTAAGGCACCTCAATATTTTTTTTTAAGTAACAAATTCCCTTTTATTTAAAAAAATAGTTAAATCAATTTGATAACATGTTTTAGTGGAAAAAAACTGTTAAGAAGAAGAATCCTTTTGGGTCCCAATTACTGTTAATTTGTAATCCAGTGAGGTCAAGTGCCTGATGAAATATTAATGTAGGAGAAAGGTCATAGTCTGTTGCTATCCTCTTTACCCCATTTTAATATTCCATCAGGTGCAAGGAGCTCCTTTTGGAGAACACTTCACCAGAGAAAGGAAGCTGTGCTTTTTGGCCTAATAAGGGCAGCTATTAGATTTTCATTTCAAACAACCAAATCAGTCTCTTGCATTCTGATATATATTTTAGTCTGTGCTTCTCAAAAGTGATTGGTTATTTTAGGTGCTTTAGCGTTTGGCTGCCCAACTTGAGACGCTTCAAAGGGGACCTGACTTTTAGAAAGTGAGGAGCACCCACTCTCTGAAAATGAGGCCCCTGTAAGGTGTCTCCAGTTGGACACCCTGAAATGGAGGCACCTCAAATCACTAGTCACTTTGGAAAATCTTGGCCCTACATGACATGACACTATATTTGCCTTATATTAGTGTATCTGATGTTTCATAGTTTAGTTTAGCTCAGTGGTATTTGATTATGAAATGAGCATCAAAACTAAAGCAAACCAGGCTAAATAATAATCTCAATTTGCCTATTATATATTGGGATAAATACTGCTCACCCTACTCACGTGAATAGTCTCATTGGCATCAGTGGGTCTCCATGTAAGGCAAGCAGGGCTTGACCTCTAGTCACTCAGTCCTCTTTATTTAATTACCTCCTTAGCCCTACCTCCAGAAGGTAATAGTAAGAGGTAGGGCTTTGTATTCTTGTGTCATGATGAAATCAGCATTCTTCAGGGATTTTCAAGTGTGTATTAATTCAGTGTTGATAAATGCAAAGTAATGCACATTGGAAAACATAATCCCAACTATACATACAAAAAGATGGAGATTAAATTAACTGTTATCACTCAAGAAAGATCTTGGAGTCATTGTGGATAGTTCTCTGACAACATCCACTCAATGTGCAGCAGCAGTCAAAAAAGCAAACAGAATGTTAGGCACCATTAGGAAAGGGATAGATAATAAGACCGAAAATACCATAATGCCACGATATAGATTCATGTTACGCCCACACCGTGAATACTGCGTGCGGTTCTGATCACCCCATCTCAAAAAAGTTATATTAGAAATGGAAATGGAACAGAGAAAGGCAACAGGTTCAATATGAGGAGAGATTAAAAATTATGGGACTGTTCACCTTGAAAAAGAGATGACTAAGGGGGGATATTATACAGGTCTATAAAATCATGATTGGTGTGGAGAAAGTGAATAAGGAAGTGTTATTTACCTCTTCACATAACACAAGAACCATAATACAAAGATTCTGCAAATCCTAAATTATGTAGCTGCTAAACTGGATTTAATGCCCCACAAAGACTGGTTCTTGAGGGTAGCAATGATGACCAAGCATGGAATTTTACAAAAATGGAAGAGTAGGCTTATGCTCAGAATAGAGCTGTGGTCTTAACAATTATATGAATTTAAAGAAATTTGGACCCCTATTTCTAGATACAATAGGATAAAAATGTTGAGACTGCTCATAGAATGCCAGACCTTTTTTCCACCTATCCCCACCTTTCTCTCTTCTCCTATTTATGTACGTCTTGTCCTATTTTATTAGTGTTACACCAGTCTAACTTGTTATGTTTATGTAATACTGTCTGGTTTTGTATTATCTGGTCTTGCAGCTTTGATATGTAATTGCATAATTCTACTGGAGACCCTGTGAAGCATACACTACTTGGAAATATATAGAAGCTGTAAGCCATTTACATTTGTGTGCTTTCCTTTTTTCTTTTCATTGTCTGGTTCTTTATAACAATCAAGAAAAAATTAATCACAAAAAATGTACTGACAAAATTCCAGGCCATGAAACACATTTATGGGAAATTTTGTGGCACAGAGAAACAGTGAGTCCATAGCTCAAAGTGATGGTTAGTTTGCCATAACCAATTACATTATTTAATAACAAAAATACAATCAGGTAGTGTTTAATAATTATGGAGCTTAGTATTTGTTACATAGGTTTTAGCTGAGTCAAATCTTGTTTGAGTGAGTCACATGGGTAATCCCAGTGAAGTTGGACCAGTCACATAAAATTAAGGTGATTTGACCATCATGTTGATCTTGATTTTTCTGTTGTCCCCATGTGAATGCTGCTTCCAACAGAATCATAGAAATGTAGAACTGGAAGGGACCTCAATAGCCCAGTTCCCTGCACTAAGGCAGGACTGAGTATTATCTAGACCATCTCTGATTGGTGTTTGTCTAATAAGTTCTTAAAAACCTCCAATGACAGAGTTACCACAACCTCCCTAGGTAATTTGTTCCAGTGCTTAACTACCCTGACACTTAGGAAGTTTTTCCCAACGTCTAACCTAAACTTCCCTTGGTGTAATTTAAGACCATTACTTCTTGTCTTGTCCTCAGTGGATAAGGGGAACAATTTATCACCCTCCTCTGTACAGCAACTTTTAAGGAATTGAAGACTATTATCATGTCCTCCCTCATTTTTCTCTTCTCCAGACTACACAAATAGATTTTTTTCAATCTTTCTTTGTAGGTAATGTTCTCTAAACCTTTTATCATTTTTGTTCCTCTCCTCTGGACTTTTTCCAATTTGTTTACACCTTTCCTGAAGTGTGGTGCCCAGAACTGGACACAGAATTCCAGATGAGACCTTATCAGTGCTGAGTGGAGTGGAAGAATTATTTAGTGAGTCTTTCTGATAACACTCCTGCTTAATACATCCAGGGCTGGCTCTAACATTTTTGCCGCCCCAAGTGAAAAAAAAAAAAGAACGCCGCCCCGCCCCCCCGAGCGTCGTGTCGCCCAAGTGCCCGACCCCCCTCAGCATCGCATTGCCCAAGTGCCTGGCTCCCCCGAGCGTCGTGCCACCCAAGACCCCGCCCTCCCAAGCGTCGCGCTGCCCAAGACCCCGCTCCCCGAGCATTGGGTCGTGCCGCCCAAGTTCCCGCCCCCCAGAGTGTCGTGTCGCACCGCCCAAGTCCCCGCCCCCCTGAGCGCCATGCCGATGAAGCCCGCCTCCGCCGAGCGCCGTGCCGCCCAAGTCCCCGCCCCCCCCAGTGCCACGCCATGCCGCCCAAGCCCTGCCCGCCCCCAGCACCACCCGGCCAAACCAAAAAAACCCAAAACAAACCCTGAGCGCCGCCCCGTCCTAAGGTGCTGCCCCAAGCACGTGCTTGGTAGGCTGGTGTCTGTAGCCGGCCCTGAATACATCCCAATATGATCACTATCTTTGCAATTGTATTACATTTTTGATTCACATTTAGTTTGTGATCAACTATAACCCCAGATACTTTTCTTCAGTATTCCATCCTAGGCAGTCATTTTCTATTTTATATTTGTGCAATTGATTATTTCATTCTAAGTGTAGTATTTGGCATTTGTCCTTATTGAATTTCATCCTAGTTATTTCAGAATATTTCTCCAGTTTCTCAAGATCATTTTGAATTCTAAGCCTGTCCTCCCAAGAGCTTGTAACCCCTCCCAGTTTGGTATTGTCCATGTGACCCATCTTTACACAAAGGGCCTCAGACTCTGCCCATTAATGTTAGCAATGGAGGATCAGAGTCCAAGGCTGCAAAAGTTAAAGATACTACAATATCACTCCAGAATTCTGCCACTTCCTGAAATGGTGTGTCTCTGGAAATTTAGAATGTATTTAAATATTTTAAAATTCACTTTTAATAAAATTCCATGGCACTAACTTTTCATTTAAAATTGTTCTAACATGATATTTTTTAAAACTATATTCAGAGCTTTTCCCACTGCAGTTCATTTTCCTTATTGTGATGCTTGTCAACCATTTGCATGTCTCACTTGGGTAGAAGGTTGTATTTCACCCAGAAGGTGTCCTACAGTGCACAGTAAATAAAGGGAAAATTACATTGGTATTTCATTCACCACTTTATGTTTTTCTTGAGACAGTTTAGTGCAACCAATCCATTGCAAAAGGGGAGCTGCATGCAGGAAATGGCTGGCTAAACTCAGAAGCTTATGAAAATGGTGAGCTTTGCTGGTGTTTTCAGGTTCATGTGAATGTCCAAATTAACCTGAGGTGTGTGAACTCCGGTAATGAATCTGTTGATTTGGGATTTACCAGGACCAAGTGAACTCAAACAGGCAGGTTTCCCACAGCTCTAGGCCCTGATTGTTTCTCCCACATTACAATGTGGTGGGGACCTGTGTGTGGTTCTCTTCAGTGTGGAGAGGAGATAATCAACTTACTCTGTACAGCCAGGTGCTCCCCCCTCCCCGCCGTCTGTGTGGTCAGAGATTTGCGGCTAGGAAGGGGTGTTAGGATGGAGAAATTAGTGCAACCTCAGGCTGCATTAACTTTCCCAATCTCTCACCCCTTCCTCACCTGGGAACTCCACTTTCACTGGGCTTCTGGGGGGAATTTTGCTGGCGCAGGAGTGTCTGGTGGGGAGATTCCCAGGGAGCTATCTGTAAGTGGGACAGGGTACTCTAGAGCTGGAACAGAGGCACAGGGCTGCCTTGGCCTCAGCACAGATTTCAGGAGATCTGTGGGCAGAACCGCTGCTTATTCCTCAGGGGGGATTGAGCCAAAGAAAATTCTGTGAGAGAATTTTGGAAGAGTTTCCCCTAGAGTTGCTTTCTGTGAGTAATTCCTTGGATAGTGGTGATCAGGCCACTAGTTAACTTCTATAGCAAGGGCTCAGTTTTAGTAGTTTCCTGTAGACAGCACCTCCAACAGCATAGGGTCCCCAATGCCAACCCGGGGGGCATTGGCTCTGTCCCATAGTGAATCATGGGGAAGAGTGCCATCTACTGATCCACCAGCAGCATTCCCTGTACCAGCTGGGGTTTCTTTGAACGTCTCCAGCCCAAGTACTAAACAGGTCCAAGGTTGCTTAGCAGATGTAATGTGATCACAGCCTCAACCCTGAGGTCTTTAAACCACAATTTGAGGTCTTCAATAACTCAGACATAGGTTAGGGGTTTGTTACAGGAGTGGGTGGGTGAGATTCTGTGGCCTGCGTTGTGCAGGAGGTCAGACTAGATGGCCATAATGGTCCCTTCTGACCTTAAGTCTATGAATCAAGTGGCTGTGGTGTTCTTTGTGAATAAAGCCAAACTCCAGGAAATGGGTGAGGTTAGACCATACAAAGAGGGGAGGGGGGGCTGTGTTTAAAGAGTGGGGCTGAGGGAGTTTTGAATTGTTTAGTGATGAGAGAAAATCTTTTTGGGGCATATTGCATCTGCTCATTGTCACGGAGTCACAGAGTTTAAGGTCAGAAAAGACTTAGATCATCTAGTCTGACTCCTGTATGTCATAGGCCATTAATTTTCACCTTGTTACCCCTGCATTCAGCCCAATAGCTTGTGTTTGGCTAATGTATATCTTCCTGAAAGGCAACCAGTCTCGATTTGAAGACATCAAGAGATGCAGAATTCCCCACTACCTTTGGTATTTTGTTCCAGTGGTTAATGAACCTCACTGGTAAAAATTTGTGCATTATTTCTAATTTGGATTTGTCTGGCTTCAGATTCCAACCATTGGTTCTTGTTATGCTTTCTCTGCTAGATTGAAGAACCCTTCCAAATCTAGTCATTTTTTCCTGTTAAGGTACTTAGACACTGTATTCAAGTCACCTCTCAATCTTCTGTTTGCTAAACTAAACAGATTGAGCTCTTTGTGGCTCTCTTACTATAAAGCATTTTCTTCAGCTCTAAAAACATTTTGTGGCTCTTTTCTGCACCTTTTCCAATTTCATTACAGCCTTATGAAAATGGGGACGCTGGAACTGAGTGCAGCGTTACCATATCAATCTCCTCAGTGCCATATACAGAGATAAAATCACCTCCTACTCAGTACTTCCCTGTTTATACATCCAAGGATCCCATTAGCCCTTTTTGCCAAAGCCTCACACTGGGAGTTCATAGTGAGCTGCAGTGAACACTGTAGTTTGCATATTTGAATTTATCTACCGACATTTCTATGTCATATTCTGTAATTGCATGGTAAGTATTGACCTTATAACTCTAGGATACTTCTGTGCAGAATTTTATGCTCAAATAGTTAATTTTCATTACAGTCCCTGCATAAGGAGCTTGAAAACTGGACATACAGTGACATCTTTCCAAAATCTATCAAATCTGGGTATTAACACAGTGACAGACTTCTGCAGAGTGACACTAGCCAAATAATGTGATTCACCACGTTGCATTACATTTTTGGGCATGTCAACAGTCTGTGTTGTGATGAGCCAAAACACTAAGGAAAACATTTCAGTTCCAAAAATGACAATTTAAGCCTATTTTAATTTTGTTACTCCACTAAGCTTGGCAGCCATGAATCCAGCTCACTCACTCAATAAGACTGTTCTTTTCAGTATGTTCTAATGGGGGGAATTAATTGTATAGTAAAGGACTTTGTGGCTTTGGAAGCCAAAGTACAGAGTCCTTAGAAAACAGGATTCCTTCTAAAATAAAGAATTACAGAGGGAGTGCACTATATTGCTTAGCTGTAAATAACATCAAAGTTGGATTCAGTACAGAGGGTCAGTAATCTATGTATTTGCAACTACATTCTAGTTCAAATGAGAGTTTCCTAATCCCATTTTTATGTTTTTGGGCTGTTTTTTTTAATAATGCAGTTTTTGAAAGAAATGTCATCTTAGTACATTACTGCACAATGTCTTTGTAACAAGAATCTGCAATATGCGGTATATTAAGGCCCTCATCCAACAGAGCTCTTAAGCATGTGCTGAAGTTGAAACATGTCAGTAGTTCCACTGAAGTCAACGAGTACTCAGATGGAGTGAGGTCATCGTCAAAGATTGAACTGGACTGTTTCGTGGCAGATCAGCCGGCCTCTTCATTTTTGGAGGCTGTCGTATGGTGGTATAAAATTTAATTCTTCATTTAAAAAAAAAGCCTCTAGTGCATGAAAGCAAATTGATGCAATGTAATCTACCAGCTTCTGCAGACAACTTAAAACAACAGCTCTGAGAGGCCTGAACTACCCCATTCACTGCAACCATTTGTTGACTCTGAAGCCTAATGATGACAATATCAACCTGTTAATTATTTCACTGCTCAGCAAAATATGCAAGAAATTAGAGGGAAAATGATCAGCAGATGTCACTGCCTGCAAAACACTCCAGAAAGAAGATGGGCGATGATACAAAGAACTGCATATTCTACTATGAACAGTTATCTCAAATGGGTAGAGCCTGGCTTGTGGGTGGAGACATTACTTTCTCCCCCCAGGGTGAACCCGGTGTGTAGTGATATTGTAACAGTTACTGTGCAAAACACTGGAACGTGGTCCTGCTGTGCACATTTCAATGTAACAAGATAGCAGTTTTGTTTTAGGTTTGTGAAATATAACATTTTGTAATAATTTAAGGATATGATAAATTTAGTTGTATATGGTATGTTTATGTTCACCTAAAATGGACTGAGATAAGTTCTTTATCTCTCCATTTGTTAAAAAATGTGTATAAGTAGCAAAAGTGAGCTACAGAGTATCTTCATCCAATTTGCAGATGAAATAAACACAGTATAAACCAAGAAAAAGGACTTGAAAGACAACTGTCCAGCAGTCAATCAAAAACATGAGCTAAGTATCCATTTTTTGCCTTCTAGTGGTATAAAGCATCTGGGGTATGAGGCTAAGAGCAGGTGCTCTATATCAAAAGATTCTAGATCCAAACAGACAATGTCTGCAAAGAGAACGGAGGAAACTCTTAAGAATCTGGCAATTAAAACAACATGTTCTGATCTGGCCTCAGAGAATTAAGAGTTGATCCTATCCTGAGATTCACACTTAAAATGTTGCGAGTGAAACAGGGGAATTTACTAAATTTGTACAAGAACTAGTGTTGTGCAAAATTAAATGGTTTGATCTCGAACACTGCAACTTTGCTGATTATTTTACCTTTCAAATCTTAATTATACAACATCGGTTTTTTTTTTTAAAAACACAGCATTCCTTGTGACCATTTGCTTTTATGAAAAAGGATTCATGTGTGCTACCCAAAAATCTTCAGCCTAGGAGAAACAGATTGGTGTCAGTGCATTGCAATGTAATACAGGTACACTTGGAATGAATAAAGGTGAAATAGACCTTTGTGGGCTCAATTCACAAGACTTAGGTGTAGCATTACCTAACTTTTAGGTGCCCTGCTGTCTAGCGGAATTCACAATCCTGAATTAGGCTCCCAGGCTCCCTGTACAATGCCTGGGGAGAGGCAGGCACCTAAAAAAGGGGATTCATAGAAGCAGCACACTGAGCAGGGAGCCATCTAAATTAGCTACAAGGAAATACTGAGGAAAGGGTGTGGCCTAAACCCTGCCCTTTAAAAAAAATTAGGCACCTAACTCTGGGCTGGAGGGAGGCAGAGGAGTCATAGCTATTAACCCTCTCCTGGAGTTAGGTGCCTAAGCTGGGTCAGTGCTTTTGCAAGAAAAATCAAATAGCCCAGTGGTTAGAGCACTCACACAGAATGTGGAAGAGCTGGCTTGAAGTCCCTACTCTGTCTTTCTGGAGCAGGGACTTCAACCCAGCTCTTCCACCTCCCAGGTGAGGGCCCTAACCACTCAGTTATATGGTGTGTCTTTCTTAATCGCTCCTCTTGAAGTTGTTCCACTTTGTATGAAATACTTAACTAGTCAGCTGGGCCAGAGACAGAAAATGACTCTATAGCCTACTGGTTAGTGCAGTCTCCTGGTAGACCCAGGTCCCAGTCCCTGTACTGGCACCACCACCTCCTCAGTTGTGTGAGGCCCAATTGGGTAGGCATGGTTTTAGGCAGCCTCTGAGCATGGATACTGTATCAGGCCCCACAGGTGAGACTAGGTGCTCCCTCTGCCTGGTTTATGAATCCCACCAGGGCTTAGGCATGAGTTAGGCACTGAGATGCTTGGTGGGGTCAGGACTACAATGGCTTGGTGCATGCATAGCAGCTGAAAATGAGGCACCTCAGGGACTTTACCAATGGAAACTTAGGCATCTGGAGACTTTAGACCCATACAAGGCTAATCAGTAGCTGAGCAGGTGTTTTGTGAATGCCAGTGAGGCCTAAATGTTGGATTTAGGCACCTAAAGGGGAAGTTAGGTGCCTATGTGCACCATTTGTATAGCAACAATTAGATGTGTCTTGTCATATGAAAACAATATTCACATTTTTATCTACTAATTTAAATATGAAGTGCAAAGCTAACATGAACATTGATTTAATCTTAGAATTATGTGTTGAATGCTTCCACTAACCAGGTTGTTGGGGGCTGTAGATGAGTGGACTCACCCCTGCGGCGCCTCCTGCTGGTGACTTCGGGGAATTAGCTCATTCCAGCCCTGGAGCACCCTCTGCAGGCCGGTGATCCACCTGGCCCCCATGTCCCTCCCTGGACCTGGTGCCCTGTTAGCTAGGGTGCTGCCCCCCAGCAGTAACCCCTTTCTCTTTGGGTCTCCCCTCCCCAGGGAATCCCCACCCACTATGCCCACCTCACCTCAGTAATGGCTACTGCCAGTCATTGTCTAGCCCCCGTGCCTTGAGGCAGACTGCAGGATCAGCCTCCTCATCACAGGCAAGGAGGGTTTGGACCTGCTGCCTTGGCCTACTCCTGGGCTGCCCTTTGCAACCCCCAGTACCTGTTGGCCTTATGCTAGGCCACAGCCTGGGGCTTTCCAGGCTGGAGCTCCCCAGCCTTTCCCCAGCCCTGCTCTACTCAGGTGCTCTGTCTCTAGATCCCTGCAGCCAGGCCTTTCTCCCTCTACAGGCAGAGGGAAACTGTTGTCTGCTCCTGGCTTCTCTGCCTTTATAGGGCCAGCTGAGTCTGTTTGGAGCGTGGCCCCAGCTACAGCCACTTCCTCCAATCAGCCCAGCCTTTTAGAGCTGCTTTCTCCAGCCACAGCCCCCTCCCAGGACTGGTTTAAGCCCTTTAGGGTAGGAGCAGGGTAACCACCCTGCTACAGGGGCATTCAACACAGAATACATTATAACTAAATTCTTAAAATATCTTTTTCCTCTGTGAAACCCTCCTGGCATTTTCTAATTTGCTAAAGGTAGCCTCAAATGCCTCTTTCTGTGCCATCACAAATACCAGGGGTATTTGGCAAAGGACTTCTCATGTCATAGAATGATGCATTCTGGGATCCCTTCCATGAACCAGGAAGTGCCAGCAATTTCAAATGGAAACTGCGGGAGGAAGAATTTTTAAAAGATAGATGAAAATATTCTCTGCAGAATACTTCTTCCCACCAACAAGCCTGGTTATTTAGGACAGCCAGAATCTAATCCTAGGATTAATTCAGTTTTCAAGTTACCTCTGCAGTTCACTGTCATATTACATTGTTTTCCTGTTGGATGAAGCCCATTACATGCAAATATTTCAGATTGTTAGAAATGTTTCCTATCTGCTGGAGTAGGAATATATATGAATAACAATCTGCAGTTGCTAAATAAAAGTAAAGATTTGAAACACCAAATAATTTGTTTTCATTTGGTTCCAGTTTATTTTTCAAAGCAGTCTGGGAAGATATAGAATATTTCTCCTCATTGCAGATGGATTTTTGAATTGCCCTATTTATAACAATGTATGCTTATTTTGCTTGTGAATTGCTGTTCACGAGAGTAACAATAAACATACACTCTGCCTTCCTGCCTGTACAGAGCTGGAGGCGGGTTTTCACCTTGTCCTAGTTAGACCAGTCATTGATACAGTGTACCCGCAATCATATTCACTACAGCTGCGTAGATTGCCTTTACCCTGTTCTTCAAAATGTATTTTAGAAACCATATACTTTATATACCATACACTGGCATTCTTTACATAATAAAGAAACAGCAGATTGTGTGTGTTTAATTACACATTCATGTATCAGGTTGCTACCCTAAACATGTCTGACAAATTAAATAAGTGTTAATTACCTAATTTAATGTAGCCTGGTATATCTGTTAATCAGTCAGAGATTTTGTATATCATGCTTGCCCTTTATTACTGTTGCATATTGAACTGAAGTGGGATTTGCTTGAATTTCAGAAGAGACGTTTCAACAGATCATGGGTAAAAGTTTGTAGGAGAATTATTATTTGTTCTGTTTCCCCACAAGACTGGCTTGTCAGCTCTATCAAGATTCTTTACACTATCTCTTACGATGCAGTATTTAGTACCTTTGTTTTGTGTTTTCACATTTCATTTCTTTGGAACTGTTCAGGAATTAAGAAATAAATGGCATAGATATAAAAATAAAACTGTATTTGTATTTCAGGTCTTTGTCCTATTTTAAACTTTGGGGGACACTCCATCCCTAGTTTTGTGTGTGGTGATTTCAGCTTTCAATCTTTGCTATTGAAGATAGCACAGTCAACTTGTGGAACTCCTTGCCTGAGGATGTTGTGAAGGCTAGGACTATAACAGCGTTTAAAAGGGAACTGGATAAATTCATGGTGGTTAAGTCAATAAATGGCTATTAGCCAGGATGGGTAAGGAACGGTGTCCCAAGCCTCCGTTTGTCAGAGGATGGAGATGGATGGCAGGAGAAAGATCACTTGATCATTGCCTGTTAGGTTCACTCCCTCTGGGGCACCTGGCATTGGCCACTATCGGTAGACAGATACTGGACTAGATGGACCTTTGGTCTGACCCGGTACGGCCATTCTTATGTTCTTATGTTCTTATGCTATACACACAAAAATGCAGACTCTCTCCCTCCACCCGTGCCCTGGCTGGTTTAGAGTAGAATTCCATGTATGTTCTCCTAGTCTCTAACTGGGGATGTTTCTGTGCTCACTCCATTGCCACCGCCCTTCCGATTCTCCAAGTCACTTCCCTTCCTGCTTCCTAAGTCTTTTGAGCCCATCCCTGTTTTCCACCTTCTTCTACCCCCATCTCCCTTACTACTTCCTCTGTCTCCTGTCCTCTATATTACTTGCCTGTCTCCTCAGTTCCAGGAGTCAGCTTGCTACCCATGTTCCTCTTCCTTTTCCACCTTTCAGTCTCCCAGTTCCCTTATGTCCTTGTTACCTCATTTTTTCTCTGCTTTCCTCCACGCTGTCCCTACCCACAGCAGCCAACTTTACTAGGAGAGGCCTTGCTTTTACTTCTGCAGGATGTAAAGAAGTGGCAGCCAGCTTGGCTAAGAGCACCTCATGGCTTCAGTTCTGTTGAAAACAATGGGAGATGGCAGCCATTTTTCATAGGGGCAAATGATTATTAGAAAGCCCAGGCTTTTCTTCTGTTCATTTCAAAATACCTCTGTATTGATGATAATTTTTTTAACTCCCTAGTGCCAATCATCCCAGCGCCTTTCTATACTGGACTAAAGTATAATTCTGAATGGTGCACTTAATTTGGACAAATTAAGGATGAATTCCTATATATATGTTAACAAGTCATGAATCTTTGTCAGGACCCTTTTTTCAAGTCTTTCCATTTGTATAACCCCTGCCACATTGGTAGGGTCCATTTGAACTCCTTTGTGATTAAATATGGGTCCTGCATAACTAGGCATGGCAAAATTCAATTTTTTAAAATGTTTTGACAAATAATATCAAGGTTTATTTTGATGCACTTTTTATTTTCATTGATTTACATTTTCACAGTTGTAGGAAATTATGTGGTGTGTGTCAGACAATAGGATGTCAGACAATAATTATTTAATGACAGTAGATATTGAGATTCAAAAAGTTGAAGCTTTATAACCATTAAAACACAAATTGTAACATCACATGTAAAATATAAAAAGTAAATATCCTTAAATGGAACTCTATTGAGTTCTTAAGCAGCGTTTTTCTTATTTTGCCTATCTGTAAGTTTTTGATTATTATGGATGGAAATAATTTTTCAATGATTTGTATATGCATGTTGAAATTAACATTTACCAACATTTACTGATAAAAATCTAATCCTTCCAAGCCTGTGCATAATTAATCTTTTCCATCTGAATTTGGCACAGGTTACTGGTTAATTTAAGATTCTATCCCTTGTCTTTCTCTCTCATTGTGTTTTACACCATTTTCATCCTCAAAATAGAAGATCATCAACAATTACTCCCATCCTGTCCAGTTTGTCAAAGATCTGGGACAAGAGGCTTTGGTAAAGCTCAGGTGCTGAGGCAATCTCAAAGGGAAGTAGCTAGCTCAGTATTTTCCATGGTAGAAAACATCAAAAAAATCAAATGTTTCATTGTTCAACAAAGGAATCAGTTGTTTCACCTTCTGACAAAGGCAGCAGTGATGAGGACTGGCCTTGAGCATGCAAGCATTGCTTGTATCTGGCTTTGCTTTCAGGAATAGTTGTGAATAAGTTTGCTTTTTTAACAGCTACACCAAGGTCAGGTACCCAACAAGCTGGGTAGGTAAGGTTTACAAGTTACATACACTCCTTTAAACAATATTAATCTGATTTTTCTGAGGTTCCAAGCACTTGAAGATCACATTGTGTTCAATGGGAGCTTCGGATACTTACCACCTTTGAAAGTCAAGCTGCATGCATGTGAAACATTTTTACCAGCTCTTACTCACATATACAATATTGCTGGCCACTAACACTTTATACAGGGAACATCAAATGTTTCTAGTGTTTTCAATATTGCTTCAGAAATGGTTTTATAATTTGTGGCTTCCAGAAAACATTCCAATAAAATAGCTTTGACAGTCACTTCACTTGGTTGTTCAGCATATTAACATCTTTTTTGAGAAAAGGTATGGCAAGTACATTGAGGACATAGCAATCTTGGGCACTGGCTCTTTCTTCCCAGACAACTGACACAGAAATTGTTCCAGCTAATTTCCTCCCTCCACCCCCCACCGGCAACATGGTAATCAAAGACTTTAGGGAGATACTCAGTATGCAACCATTGAGATGTTGGCATGACCTCAGGAGATTTTAGGTTTGCTTCAAGGTAATAATACAGAGTTGGGTTATCTAGATCACTGAGTGCCATGTTATCAGATACAGATGCTCCCACCATATTAAAAGGAGCTACTTTTCTTGTTGAATTGTTTTTGTCCTAAACAATTCTTTTCAGTCACCTGTTTTTCTGCAGAGCAGGTTACAGCAAACTCAAGCTTTCCCTTTCTCTCAGTATGTATCAGAGCTTCTAGGTGGTGATCACATATAGAATTTTTTCTATTGTAACTGAAATATTGCACATGGTGCAAACTATAACACCACCAGAAATATAGAGTGTTGTTATTTTTTATTGCTGAAATAATACACTGAAATTTGGCAGAAATGTTTCCTAATGTAGAATCTGCATTTGTTTTACTCAATACTGCATGTACAATAACTCTAGCTTTAAAGTCAGTTATTTTCTAGGGCAAAGAAGACAGAGCCTGCTTGCCCTGTAGGGTTGCCACCTCTGAGATGCAGAAAATCCAGACACTGCCCACTCCCGCATCATTAAAAAGAGCCCCAGTGCCAACTAAAGCTAATTATTACTAAAATATATTAGAGAACCATTTTACACACACATCAATCAAAACAACCTACAATATGTGTATTTTAAGTTATTTTATTATTTTCCTACCTTATTCTAAAATGGCGCTACAGTCCAGATGGGGCGGGGTGGGGGGACTGTAGAGCACTCTAATGTGTCCAAAGTGCTTCACCCCCAGCCACCCCCCCGGCACATTAAATCTTTCAACTGACAAGTAGTACAAAAACTGGCCAGGTGAAAACTGACCAGGTAGCAATTCTATTACCCTGAATGAACCATTCAGAAATGGTGGAAATGAAAAAGAAATCAATAACTTCTCTCCCACTTCCCTACCTGAGAAAATACTACTATTGATTAATATGACTGTTTTGTCTAGCATCAGGGTCTTCTTTCCCCTAATTTCTTGGGTGTTATGTTTTTCAGCACATGCAGTGTGAAGTTAGGTCCAAAAACATAAATACTCTTGCTATAAGGTTAGTATAACACTACTTTATTTCTTAGAATTCAGACTGATAACACACAAGAACCCAAAGAGAGAAAGAGAGAGAGACAAAACAGGCTGCTCCCTAAAAGTGATAGAGACAGCTTACCCCACCTTACCGTAGGCTGTCTGTCTGATACACTTGCATGCTTTCCTACAGAGCTGCCTAACCTGTAAGCAGGACCTGGAAAACCATAGCATTTAAAATGATAGCACTATAATTTAAATACAGTTTTCCGTATACTGGGTATTTATTCTTTCCCCCCATTTCTGTAGAATTCCTTTCAAGCAGGAGCCTGTCTTGCAGACTAGACTATTGAAACTACCTGGGGAGGAGGGAAAACACAGATGCTCAGTATAAAGGGAACTTAGTCCTTCCCAGCATTATTTCTTCAGGCGCACATCAGGTCTTCTTCCTTTTTTGCTCCAATATTTTCTTTTCTGCTTGTAGGGATTGTCTACACAGTGCATTAGTCTACACCAGAGTTTCACATGCTAACTTGCCTGTGTGGACCTGCTGGTGTACACTAAAAGTTTCCTTGTGCATGCTAACACAGTGCTGTTTGAAACAGGATTACATAAATGTGCATGAGGGAATTTTTAGTGCACACGAGCAGGGTCCACACAAGCCAGCTAGTGTGCAACATACTAATGCAGACTAAAATTTACACCCCTCTGGTATGGACTAAAGCACCACATAGACAAGCCCTGAGAGGCTGGGGCTGCAAGCTTGGTCTGCTAGAGTGTAAGAACAGGCCATTGTGCTTCAGCCAACCCTCCCACACCCATTTGCCTCCTGCTTTCCCCAATGTTACTATTTCTTAGGCTTCTGAGCATGGGTGATGACTGGTAGAAAAACTGGTGGAAAATGTGAATTTCATGCTTCTCACTGAGCTTTCTTGTTCTTGGTGGCAGATATGCAGTTTCACAAAGCCTTTGACATCCCTGGCTTGTGTGAAAATAAATAATCCAGCCTTAAATATAGACCTTTCACAAAGAGAGGCTTATAATGAAAATAATGTTAGAACCCAACTTCTTGTGTCCCCCTTGGACACTATGCTGTGAAACCCATATACATCAGGAACTCTCCCTCTTCTTGGAAAACACAAGTTGTGAGACTGATCTTTGCTATATCAGAAATGATCTGGCAATGACTTCCTGGGACTGGCAACAGGGCAGTGCTTCCCTGTTGCTTGGTGGGGAATCCTGTGTATAAATGAATCGAATAAAAAAATGGAAAAGTTAGAACTATGATTTATGAAGAAAGGCAAGATGCTCGTGCTGTTGCGTACTTTACAAATGGCCAGTTATGTCTTTTTGTTTGAGACCATTTGGTTAATATAAGTGTAGGATGAGCTAACTTTTATAGGCTTCTTTGGGATTTAAGGCTTAGTTAAATATGCCCCTCCAAAAAAAAAAAACTTTTTCACTTTTTTGATACAATACTTTTGTTATCATGATATTAATAATTTCCAGGACACTGTGGAAGACTGTACTAAGCTGTTGCCGTGTCAATTACACAGAGCTATATTTTTGTGCTCATTATTATTCTTGGATGTCTCTAATTTACATCTAAATGTACTGACTAATTTTGATTCAATCATGTCAAAAGTGATAGGTAATGTGTGGGAGGAGATGACAGTCCTACCATCAGGAATTGCCAGAATGTGAATTCCTCGGGGCAATGATTTAATGCCCAAGTCAAGCAGTGCTGTCAGAATTGGAGCCCAAATTATGACACATTATGCTGTACTATGGACTTGCACATACAATACATATGAAAAAGTGACTGAGCTTGGAGTTATTAAACTATGCTTTAACCGCTGCTACATTTCTCTGTCTCTCTTTTTTTCCCCTCACCATATTTGTTCAGAGGTACTAATAATGGTATAGGAATCTCTTCTCTAACAACAAACATACCAAGCCATTCTGAACAGCAGTGTGTGATTAAAGCTGGTGATAAAATAATGGCACTTGATGTACATTTCTGCTTAGCCTTTTTTAAAGTTATTTACATATTTTTTTGTAGCAAGCTACATGTCAGCTAGATGTTCACTGAAAGGGCAGGTTCTATTCTTTCTATTTGTTACACCCCCCTCTCCACGAATCAGGTGTTTTTTTGTTTGTTTTCTTTAAGAAATCCACTGCTGCTGGATGAACCTGCTGAATAAACCTTCAGCAACTCCAGAGCAATCCATGGGATCTGCTTTCCATATTGGATAACTCACCCTAATTATTACATTCTAACTTTTTTTTATAAGCTTAAGGGGATTTATCTGTCAAAAGTGAGACTTTCTGATAGGAAATATTTATTTTTGTACCTGGCTTTTCAATATGGGTGGGTGGGGAAGAGCTGGGAAATTATTTATTAGAATGACATGTGTGCAGTTTATTGTATATGATCTTATTGTTCTATCAGTGGGGAAATCAGTGTACCATAATGCCCAGCAATACTCACTATGCAGCTATCAAACGCATTTGTCCTAAATTTCTCTCTCTCCACCATCTGTTTGTCTGTCTACTGTATTCCTCAAACTGTGTCATGAGAATGATACTTATGGTACATAAAATTCAAGGCCAATTAAAAACAATTCTGTAAAAATATAAATGTATTTTTTATACATTTGATGAAGTGGATTGTTCAGTTATGTAAAACTGGCTTTTACAAATCTTCTGCTTATATATTTTTTTAAATCGTGGGGTGGGTTTTTTTTTGCCAGTTGATTTTATTGGCACTCTAGTGAATTGTATGTGTTTGATGGATGATTTCTTATTTTTGGAAAATTAGAGCAAAAATCATTATCTTTTTTGAATTATGCAGGACTGGAAAAAATCACTTTTTTCTACAAACCAAACCAAAAAAATCTAAACAAATTTTGAGAATCATGTGGTAACAAATATGGATAAAGTTTGAAACGTTAACCTGGGCACTGGCATAGTCATCAGTTAGCACTAGGATCTTTGCTTAGTTCAAAAAGATTGGTTTGAATTTCACAAAATTTAGATAATTTGAAAATGTGACTAAGTGCAGTAACATTTTAAAATTACATTTACAAATATTCATTAAGCGCCAAATCCTGAAAACCAGGACTGATCCTAAGCAGACCTGACTCACTTCAGCTTTTTGGCTTGAAAACATAGCCTGTTTCACTGTCCCATGGATAGACTTTACATAAATACAAAGTGAGTGTAAAATGTTACTAAATCAGAAGGACAGTGTTCTCCATCCATTTTTCACAGGTCTAAATGACTGCACAAGGTGCAGAGCAGTTGATAATGGCCCATCAGCCTTTTGGGAGTTTTCTCAGACTCTCGTGATTGCTTCCACAATCTCAGGATTTTTGGCATGGCGGTGAATGTTAGTGTGAAAGCTGCAATAGCTGAACATCTAAATACACAGATGTTACAAGGGATGGCACAGCCAGCAATAAGGTTGAAAAAAAATCGTGTTCTTCTTTCCCAAAGACCACAGTTGGGGACAGTGCCGTGGAATTAACAATGGCTATCGGGACCAGATTGGGTGTTGGGATTCTATGAGGGAACAAGCAGAGTCTCCAGGCACACAACATAAATTCCTTATTGCACTGACATGGAATAAAAATGACATTTGGCCAATTGGATTCCACACTTCAGTCTGCATTTCTATGAATGTGGAGAGTCACTATCCCTGATAATTAAACTTCAAAGCTAACATCCTGTTAAATGAATAGAACTATTATTTCAGTCTGTTTGGCCACAGACTCAGCTGGTTGACAGAGTGAAGGCATTAAAAGAAACTATAAACGTTATTGTTTTTAAAATGAAAACAAAGATTTTGGAAAAGACAGCAAAATCAGCAGGAGGACCTTAATCCCCTCTGCAGATTTTCTCTGTGTGCAGATGTCTAGTTTCATTGCTCAGAAAAAGTGACCGATGGAGAGAGCCTCTGACTTTCCCTAGGCCTGGGTTCAGTGGGAAGCTGTGGTCTTTGCTGCCTTGATACTGCTAAACTGAAGAGTAGATTGGCACCCTACCCCAAAGGACTATCTTTCTATGTAATTAAAGGGGCAACTGGCTTCTTTGCCTGGCTCCCAGGTAGCTCTCTGGCTCTGCAAAGAAGTCATGTAGGGTTGCCACCTCTGAGGTACAAAAAATCAGGACAGCCAGGATGAATTAGAGCCCATGAAAATGAATAGCTGGCAGTGTGCACTAAGATCCCTTGCAGATTTCCTGGGACAGCTACCTTAAAAAAGGGATGATCCTGGGAAAAACCTGGATAGGTTGCAACCGCCAGTCAGATGTCCCTTATCATTCTGAGGTGTGTGTGAAAGGGCCTAGGTCTTCATCCTTGGGTATTGTAGTCTGCTGACTCTCACCTGAAGATGAAGGTAACAGGAGCTTGGTAAGAGAAAGGAATGCTTTGCATAGGATGGAGGTGCAGCATAATCAGCATAGGGCTTTGCATGAATTTTAAAGGGTTGTGTTTTTTTTTATCAAATCCATGAGGCTTTTGCATGGTTTGGGGTTTGGTACAAGTTATTTGCACAACTTAGTCACTGATTCTACTGCAAAACACATGCTTTTAAAAAAAAATTATTTCTAAGAGTCTTAACCAGCTCTGAATATGTAGTAACATTCAAAATACAGATCTAGACCAAGTCTCCATTACTGAGCTGCTGGGTGACTAGCCGATCAGTGTAATCTCTCTTGTTCCTCAACACCCAACAGTATTCTCCACTGAGGTTCCTGGAGATTTTGATGAATTTTTTGTATCACAGGACATCACAGAGTGCAGTGAGTGAGTCAGCCAGTGAATCAAGAGGCTTGTCCAAAAAAATTAATGATAGAGAACATTACAAATATTTGCTTAACAACTGGGCAGCACATGGCCTTGTGGGAAAAAAAAAAGAATGAGGCCTATTTACTGTGTTTTTTCTGAGAGTATGGCTTGAATGGGGAATGTATGAGTTACTGTGCACTAGGGGGTGTTGTAGTGCTTAGAGAATAGTAGCAGAGTCTCAGCAGTGCAAAGCAACTGGAAAGCAGGAAAATCCTTGGGTCGTGCAAAGCTGACATAGAACTTCCCCAAAATAATTCCTGGAGCATGTCTTCTAGAAAAACATCCAATCTTGATTTAAAAATGGAGAATCTACCATGACCCTTGATAAATTGTTCCAACAATTAATTACTGTTAAAAATGTAGGTGTGTCTGAGAGAGGGCATGCCAGGGGGCTGAGAGCATGGCACTCAGATGCTCAGATGGTGTGGTGACTGGCTGCAGATCACATCATTTAAAGCAGTTTAGGAACTGTAATCAATCAACACTGACATCGAATTGCTGCAGAATTCACGGTTGCCTTGCTGAGTCGTTGCTACAGAATTTAGGCTTAGTGTGCCACAGAGGCTCTCCGTAATACAAAGGACAATGTTGCTTTCTCCCAGACATACAGGAGGAAAGACAAGATGCAAGGGAAATGGTTTAACTAAATTGCAACTTTATTAACTCATCTGGGAACTATCCAGCAATAACTTGTATAGTGCAGGTTATCCTCCCTTCCATAATCTACCTGTGGGGGAGGGCTGCCATCAGATCTAAATCCCTCCACACCTGGTCCATGATGGAACCCTGGCCACAGAGAAAAGGCATATATGCCTTCCTGTTGGGTGCATGGGAGCCAACAGGCTTCCAATGTGCCCCTCAGACTAGCCAATCAACAAGGATGATGCCTTCTCCTTCCCAAACTCATGAAGAAGCTAAAATTGCACAAGGAGGGGAAAGGGGAAACATGTGGGAGATCCTGAAAGAAGCCACAGCCTTCTTTAGCCAGAGCCCCCAATATTCAAAGCTGCAGAGGATACAATCTCATCTTCTTTTAACTTGATGGGAGACTTGCCATTGACTACAGTGGAAGCAGGATCAGTCCATCCAAAGAAATGGGTACCTTCTACTGAAAATACCCACTCTTAACTTTGCTGTTCCAAATAAAATGGAACCCGGATCCAAATCATGCTTGGTTTTCTTTCTTTCTACTTGTCTTGTGTATTTGTGCTATGCAAAACTAGAACGTGGCTGATGAGATGGTGCAGCACCAGAATATGTCCTTTGTGGTCTCTCTCCGATGATTATTGGCCCCAGTATGTTGTTTCTCTTTGTTTTCTAACTATCGTATTCTCCTCTATCCTGAACAATGTGTAGTAAACAAAACTGGAAATTTATTCAGTCAAAATCTCAGACCGGCTGCACTAGTACAAAATATAATGTGACTATTTTCACATCTCTACATGAAATGCTATTTATGTTGCCCGTGGCCTCTGAACCATGACTAGATATTTGTTCAATGACTCCACTGCACTTACCTCAATAAGATTTCTCTTTCCTCACAAAATCATTTCACACTAAATAATAACTGTGACCAAGGATCCAGAGATCTCAAAATCTTGACAAGTTTATAAACTGATCGATCACTAATTTAATCAAAACATCTACATAGGGACTACTTTGCTCATTAATTAATGAAATACACCCTTCTCTGGGGTAAACACAGAATAGAAAAAAGTGGGCAGAATACACCCTGCCACAATTCAGTCAGAACACCAAAGTTAACATTTCTACTCTTGCAAAAGTTGCCATGAGATTTCTAATGACCAAAAATGGTTAGGATACCTGCTTTGCCTCTTGTGAAAGGCACTGATTCCGTATTAATGTAAAAGGAAGAATAATAGCTAGTGAATCGAAGCCCAAGCCTGAATGTCTACACAGCAATTTTTCAGCCCCAGAGTCCAAATCCTGTGATCTGGGCAAGCTGTTGTTTTTATTCTCCCAATGTAGACATAACCTGAATAGCTGACTACTCCTTCACAGTCCCCCAACTTGATTATCTGTCTGTCATTCCCCTTCCCATTGTGCACTTTAATGCAGCCAGTTACTAGACCAGCTTATCTAGGCAGGCAACAGCCTAACAATCCCCTTCACTGAAGAGTGTCCATTTGGGGCAGGAAAGAGAAACTTCTGCAAAGTTGGCCACTTGTGTGCCTCTTCCTTTTGTGGAGCTCACAATAGATCAGTTAAGAGTATAGGAAGATTCGAAGGAACAAAAAGGATATGAGGAAGAGGAAGGGTGATTTCCCAGTAGAAGAAAGGGGGTTTTGAGGAGAAGCAGTGTGAAGGAGGAAGAGATGGATCACTCATCATGAGAAATATGTGTGGGGAAAGTGTTGGAGGAGGAGACAGTCACAAGTGGAAAGGGGTGTTTGTAAAAGGGACAGAGAAGGAAAGGGTAGCCATCAGAGTAAAGGTATGGAGCAGATGAGTTGTTTGGATGAGCAAAGGATCCGAGAAACATGGCTCACATTTAAGCTCTTTGTAGGAGGCAGAGTCAATCTGAATTTGTGTTTTATCCTCACATTCTCCTCCCATTCCAACTGATGTGGAAAATCTATTGTATTTCTTCATCAAAGCATTTCAAATTAAAGCTCATTATGAAAAAAAGAAAATGAGAAGAGCAGTTTTGTATTTCTTTTGAATATTACTGCAATTGAAATAGCACTGCTCAACTGCATCCTGGCACTTCTATTTCTGAAGACTATAGAACTAAAGACTATTATTTGAAAGCTATGAATTTCCATACAGAAATCTTTCCTGTTTGGCATAATGATTATATCAATTTAGTATTCCGATTCCAACAAATGCTGTTTTCCAGATGTGACTCCACTAGTTACTCCAAGCTATTAAACTCCTAATGCCCTCAGACTTGACACGTATTTGACATGTAAACACCATTTCAAAAATAAAATAGAAATTCCTCAGAAAATTGACCTAAAATAACTGGAGTGCTAGACTTTAATGTTAGTTGAAGATAATGTAAATTACCAATCGCAAAGAACCAAATGGAAACTGTGTTAGCAACGCAATGCCTGTGGTATAAAAACACGAAAACAAAATATTATGGCTTGGATCTGATTCTGGTAAAGTGTGCATGTGCTTAATCATGTATAACTCTATGTGTATGTTTTTGCATGGACCGCGGTCATGTTGCATCATTCCGAATTATTGGTAATTAAAGGGAGGCCACTAAAATTGTATAGCTGGTTTTCAAGTGTGATTTATTGACTTGGGAGAGTCAGTGAAAGCCAAAGACGCTGTTGGTTTCTGTCATAAACACAAGTTGAGATTTGTGAGACTTCCTTCATATGGCTCACTCTGGTAGAAAGTGGAACTGATTTAGCACCATGGACCCATTGAATTTTCTGCTTGCTTTCTTCCCGTTCGGCTTACACCTTTTAAAGAAATGAGTAATGCTTTTGTTTCTTCTGCCTGACTTTACTGAATGATCTACATTCAGGAAAAATGGGCCTCTGTGGCAATAACAGTAGTTAATTTCTAACACCAAAGCTAAAACAAGCCTTGATGCCATGATGATAAAGAATAGTGTAGTTAGACTCACTGTGGTGTAGCATTTATTTTAATTTTTAAAATGTTCATTTGGTCTCTTAATTTGACCTCCTGTAAGGCTTTTTATAAAGTGAACAATAAAAATGGAAAGGGTAATACATGAATGCTTCATCTATCTAATGAAATAGGATTTCCTTTGTGATTCCATATTAATTAGTGTATAACTACTACTGTTTTACCTGACTTGGTAATATAGATGCGATTAATTATCCAGTGTAGAACCTTATATTAATTTTGAAATGATCTCTTCCTCCTTGTAACTCATTGTGTCTTCTAGTTGCCAGATACCCAGATTATAATCTTTCCTGATCCAGTTTCACACCCACCACAGTAGTTTTCCATCTACATCCCATACACTGCGAATGACTTCTCCCTTCAATGGACCAAATCCTGATGGCTTAACTTAGTCTTTTACCTAGGCAAAACTGGCACTGACTTCAGCACCATTTTCTGGGGAGCTCTGCACTAGCATTGGCTGTGGGGTGAGAGGATGGGCCAGAGAATTGCAGTAGTACACTTCCCACACACAAGATTTTTTGTGGAATGTCCAATAGTATATCATGAGTTTTTGCGTCTTTTTTGCCCGACCTCTGAAAATGGTGTAGAGGATATGGGGAGGATTCTGGTCCAGCTATTCTTCCCTCACCCTGCCATCACAGGAGAGAAGTACTTTACACCTGAACTTTTCTTTGTCCTTCATGGCTTGGTGGCAGCAGCGCAGGCTTGAAAGCTGTGCTCAGTGAGCATGGTCTGATGCCCCCTGAAGTCAGTGGGAGTCTTTCCATCAGGCCCCAGGTACACACGTGAGAGCTTCCATCTTGGCCGACACTGGGGGTTAAACTGAGGATCTGAATAGCTAAAAGCATGAGCCTTTAGAGCTTGAGCTAAAGATCCACAGGCAGATGTTGTAACAGAGCCTTTGTGGCTCAAACACAAAGGGGCCCTATAATACACACTCACCAGGATTTTAGAGCAAAACAAAAAAAGGAAAAGTATGGACAGAAATTGAACAGGGATGCTAAATACACTTCATTTAAAAATAGTGAAATACATTTGAGAGTGTCCCTTTAATTGCAGAGTTACTATATATGTTTGCACATTATTTCATGGTAATGATTGCTGCAGCTACACTGTGGCCTGATTTGGATCTCACTTAAACAGGTTTTACACTAATGTAAGCCCAATGCTGTCAATGGAATTACTTCTCATTTACACCATGTGAAATCAGAATCAGGCCCTGTAACACCATTGGAAACTGGCAATTACAAGGCTATTCACATTAACACCAACACATTTTCTCCTTGTATCAGGCATGTGACTTGTATCACCACTCTGCATGACTTTGGTTGAGTAATAAATTCCCAGTTGTTTAGAGCAATGTTCTAACTCTTTGTTTACATCAGCAGAACTTTTCCATTAATGTGCAACCTTGTATTCAGCAGGGACCACGTAATAAGACATGTGTACTGATATTAGCCCATTAAAATATTACACATTTTATATTTTTATAAGAGCCACAGGAAATTCAATTCTTTCTTTCTTTGAGTTTCATTATTCTTGTATCAAGAACCATATGTGAGTTTCTAGTCTGTTGTTTGTTGTAACATGTGGCTGAAAAATAATATACAATTGGGATTTAATTGGACTAAATGTTTGGCAGAGAGGGTGCATCTGGTTTAAAGAAAACCTAAGCATCTTCCTTATTGAAGATTGTGAGGCCTTGTGAATGGTTAAATGAGATGGCTTTCAAAGAGTTGTCAAACTAATTAGGTGAGAGGTGCTATCTAGCCTGGCCTTTAGGGCTGATTCTGATGTCACTTACACTGGTATAAAACCAGAAGTAGCTCCACTGAAGTCAATGGAGTTACAGCAGTGTAGAACCTGTAAGATCAGAATCAAGGCAATTATTTGGAAATCAGAAGGATTGTAGTTCCAAGTTCCACAGTCTCTGCCTTTTTGAAGTGTAATGGCCCAGTGCACCAGTGCCCACCAGCTTTATATGGTCTTCTGGGAAAATCTGCCACGCCCTGGTGGCTGGTATCGATCGGTACCCACGGAAGGTAACTGCTGCAATGGGAAAAAAGAAGATAACAAAGAGGTCCAAGATCAAATCTTTTGTGAAGGTTTATAACTACAACCATCTAATGCCAACCAGGTATTCTGTGGATATTCCTCTGGACAAAACCATTGTCAATAAAGATGTGTTCAGGGACCCTGCACTGAAACGCAAGGCAAGGCGCGAAGCCAAGGTGAAATTTGAGGAAAGATACAAGACTGGCAAGAATAAGTGGTTCTTCCAGAAGCTGCGATTCTAAACTTGTAACATGGCTGCATCAATAAATGTGTACTAAAAAACAACAACAACAAAAAAAAATCAGAAGAGAAACTGGAAAGGAGTTTCACCTTCTGGGTTGTCTGAAAGACATCAGGGCTCCATCAGGCACAAGGAAGCTTACAGATAGTGGCCTCACAGCTGGAGCTGAAGTAAAGAGAGGACAACCCCAGTTCTTTCCCCTCCGCATACATGGATCCTGGACTCACTCTTAGGCCCTGATAAAGGGAACGCTGGTTCTGTGGAGATAGCTGACCTCCCCTTCTGTGTGAATGAGGGAGGGTGGGGGAGGAGAACAGGAACAATCAGGCTCTGTCTGTGAAAGGCCCCTGACATATGGCCCAGTGCTAGGAGGTTGTTAGATTAGCAGGAAAAGAGAAAGTGAGAGAAAGGGAATTGTTTATAAAGTTTAGGTTTTATAGTTTTAAGCTACGGTTTAAATAAAAAAGGACTCACCATTACCTAGAGACACAGCAGCCACCATCAATCAACAATAACGATTGCCAACTGGGGTCATCAGGGAGAGTAGGATTGTTGCAAATTTAAGTTTTCCCCCATCTTCTCTGTCCAGTGTGTTGGATTTTTGTTTTAAAGGCTATATAGAGATTATCCTACAGTTTAACTTTTAGACCTGTTTGAAGACAAGAACTGAAATGAGCACCCAAGTGTGACCAGACAGACTGAGCTAGTTTTGAAATAGTGACACCTCCCTTCCTGTAACAGGATAAAATTCCAGAGCCTTTGCACTAATTCCTAAGCTTTTCTGGTGTTTCAGGTACATTGTTTAAAGGTGAGTTTAAGTTAAAATAAATAGAAATATGTGATGCTTATACAGCAGTGTCTATCTGTGGATATCAAATCACTTTCCAAAAGTGGGTAAGTATCACTACCTCTTTTTCATAAATGGGCACAATGTGGCACAGGAAGGTTAAGTGATTTGGCAATGGTCACACAGTAAGTCAGGAGCAGAACTGGAAAGAGAACCCAGGTGTCCTGACTGTCAGTCTTATGCTTTCCCCAGTGAACTGTGCTGCGGTGTTAGTAAAAGTACATATGTTTTTATGTGTCTGATTATTATCTGGTCTAATCTATTCTGGTTAATTCAATATTTATTTTTATGCGGATGGCAGAGTCAGCGTAACCACCATCTTCCCAAGAGCACTGCCTATAACCAGGGCTGGCTCTAGCAATTTCGCCGCCCCAAGCACGGCGGCACGCCGCGGGGGGCGCTCTGGCGGTGGCTGGTCCCGCGGCTCCGGTGGACCTCCTGCAGATGTGCCTGCGGAGGGTCCGCTGGTCCCGCGGCTCCGGTGGAGCATCCGCAGTCACGCCTGCGGGAGGTCCACCGGAGCTGCCTGCCACCCTCCCGGCGACCGGCAGAGCGCCCCCCGCGGCATGCCGCCCCAAGCACACGCTTGGCGTGCTGGGGCCTGGAGCTGGCCCTGCCTATAACCATTCCTGGGCACATTGAGGAGAAGTATGGAAGATTTGTGTATTAGTATGTTAATGGATTTCTTTATTACCCACTTCAGTTTCAACCTATCCAGTTCACAAATGATCATTTGTAACATAGCTTCCAGCTATGAAGACTGTTAATTCTGGGTCCTTGATGCCTCCATTAACTCAGTCTTTGGTCAATCAGGTAAATGACAAGTGACCCAAATGGAAAACAAAGAGTAACAGGAAAGAGTCATGGTAGATGATAGAACAAAAAGGCTGACATTGTTGGTAAAAGCTGGGTTCAAATCTAACTGAAAACTGTAGGATATCTCCTGTCTAAAGTACAAAAGATTGAGATGAAGAGTGTGTCTAAATCTATCTCACTTGACTGTCTAGATTGGGTCAGGTTTACTTTTGAGAACAAAAAGAAGTCCTTTCTTACAGGGGATAGCAGAAACTATGAAAGTCTCACCAAATTTACAAAGACTTTTCTTGAGATTAAGGCCCAGTGACCCTAATTATTTTGCCACTGAATGTAAGTGACTCCCATTAACTTCAATGTATTTAGAAGGTGGGAGATTTTTAGTCCTAGTGTCTTGTTTGGAATTACTAACACTGTCCCAAATTCTGCTCAGGCCTACATTGGTGTAAATTTGGAGTAACTGTATATATAATCAAACGGAGTTTCTCCAGATTTTTGTTGGTGAAAATGTGAGGGGAATTGTCTCGCTGTGTCAAAAAAGAAAATACCAAGAAACAGTGGTCAGACATAAATTCCACCCCCAAGGCAGCCTATGTGAATTACTGTCTATTTTATAGAAGCTCATGGCCTCGCAAAATGAGTACTTTCCATTTTATCACATGCTTTTTTATTCCTTTTGCAAAGACAAATTTTTCATGGATGGATATACTGAAAGACCCATAAACCCACTGAATGCAGCATATGGAAGTCACTGCTTGGGAAACTGCAATATACTTTGCTGATTTTTCAAGTGGAAATTTTTTACTTCCTAACATTCCATAAAGAAGATAAAGTTTAAATGGCTAAAATGCCAGTTGAAATCTATAAGGTTATGCTGCTTTATTTAGTTATTTATTAGCTTGATAAAAGTTTGAACCTTACAAGAAAATGATGAGAACTGAGTAGTGTACATGGAGGCAAAAGGCGGGACACAGGAATGAATCTTATTAAGATAAGAGCATCTAAAGGGAAGCTAGAAAGCAGGATCAGTTCCCATTAGATTTCTGGTAGGATGGGTTTCTTACAAAGGTGGATGACTGCTGCTGGACATAGGAAGAGTGGCCTAGTCTTGGAATGAAAGCCTTGGTTGGGAGTGGTACATTAATATTATCCTTCCAGTTTTTGAAGCTAAAAGTTGTAATGAACACTAATTGCAAGCACTCTTGCATGCTTTGGCTCCCATTTAGCCTCTATCTAAATTAGCTAAAATCTATGGGCTTGATTTATTGCATTTGCAACGGTCGCACTAAAGGAAGGTAATTCCTTCTGAAAATGCCACATGCAGGCAGGAACAGGAAACCAATTAGGATTCAATGGATGATAAATGGGCATTTTTACCAGCAGTTTACTTAATATCCCCATTAAATAAGCCTCTTTGCATTTATCATTTCATTCTCCCTCAGTCTATAAGGTCCTTTAATTGCTGCCTAAATGAGCCCTGTGTTTCAGTCCAAATTTAATCTTGGATCGGGAGAGAGATATCCTTTCCAATGCTTGCCTGCCCAGCTGCCAGGAACTGTCAGAAATGATCACATAACTTTTCACATTTCTCAAAGTCTCATTGGAGAAATGTAAGATTGTCAGAAAAAATAACAGACCTTATTTTTTTTTAAATTGTAAACTGTAGTGCAAGCACCCTTTCCCTCAATTGCATTTCCTGTATTTTTTTTAAGTTGCACTAAAAATAGATCGAAGCCGTAATGTTGCCCTGTGCTTTGTCGTTTTGGAAACTTACTTTCAGTGGAAGTAGATGTGTGTCCGAACTAATGAAGTGTTACAGAGTTTGTGCAGCAAACAATTACTGGATAACTGTGGCTGAGTGGATAGGTTGCTGAACATGTGATTTGTAGGTAGAACATGGCATCTCAAGGCTACATGTTAATACAAAACGATAAAGAAGCCCAGAGCCATGTCCTTAACCAGCCCTTCTTTTTATCTTTCCTGTAAGGCTAAGTTTTTGGGTCTGGGGGTTGGCCTCCTGGGAACAATAAATGAGTTACATCTTTGTGATTTTTATTTTATTTTATTATTTCAAAGGCCTCCTCTCACCCCTGGAACTCAAGTGGACTTTTGCAACAAAAGTGGAATTCAAAAGGAAGTCAAGCCCCCTACTTCCCCCAAAACCAAATGTTGGTGGGGGACATTCCAAGGCATTTAGAGGAAGATTACTCATGAACTCCGGTGGACTTTCACCTGGGTGGTCCAGACTCCAGACCCCTTGCCAAAAGTACAGAGTTTAAGCACCATTATGCTAAACCTCACATATTTCTGAAAAATTGTCAGGGAGTAATGGGCCCAAAGGAGGACTAGTCCCCAAATATTCATTCTGAAATAATTTTCCTAGTGTCAAAAGATTCCATTCTCTGCCTTGGTATGAAGAGCAAATCCATTCAGTCTAATGCAAATGTTGTTAAGTAACTGTGCATCTAACCCAGTTTCTTCAGCTGTTAGTTTGGTTGATCTCATGTACGTTATAGTAACACTTATTGGAAATATCAAGGGGAATCCCCGCATTAATTCTGTAGAGATATTTAAATAGCATCAAATTTAAATATAATGTTAAATAGTGGTAAATATGCTACTACCGATTTTCCAAAATAGAGAGAAGAGTGAACCTAGGAATTTCCATTCTGTCTGTCTAACTTCTATCTCTAGTAAAGTAGTGGAAATTCTACTACTAAATATAGAAAAACCACTAAATATGTAGAGGATATGGAAAATGACCGTCATAAATATAAAGGGAAGGGTAACAACCCTTATGTATGCAGTAACATAAAATCCCTCCTAGCCAGAGGTACAGAATCACTTACCTGTAAGGGGTTAATCAGTTCAATTAACCTAGTTGGCACCTGACCAGAAGGACCAATGGGGAAAGAAGATTCCTTCAAATCTGGGTGCTCTCTTTGTTTGTTCTCTCTTGGGACAGAGAGAGAGCGACCAAGCAGGTAAACCAGCTCCTAAAAAGATAACCTGAAATGATACATCTAAAATTACAGAAATTGTAAGTAAAGGCAAGGAAATGCGTTAGTTTATCTTTTGTTTTTGCTTGTGGATTTTCCCTATGCTAAGAGGTAGTTTTATTCCTGTTTTTTGTAACTATGAAATTGAGTCCAGAGGGGAGTCCTCTGTGTTCTAAATCTTTTATTACTCTGTAAAGTTACTTTCCATCCTGATTTTGCAGGTGTGATTCTTTTACTTTTTTCTTTCTAAAGTTCTTCTTTTAAGAACCTGATTGATTTTTAGTGTTCTAAAAACCAAAGGGTTTGGTCTGTGTTCACTTTGTTAAGCTATTGGTTAGTATATTATTCTCAAGCCTCCTCAGGAAAGGGGGTGAAGGGGCTTGGAGGAATATTTTGGGGAAATAGGGACTCCAAGTGGTCTTTTTCCTGAATCTTTGTCTAAATCACTTGGTGGTGGCAGCAATACTGTCCAAGAACAAGGAAAGGATTTGTGCCTTGGGGAAGGTTTTAATCTAAGCTGGTACTTGTAAGCTTAGGGGGTCTTTCATGCAGGTCCCCATATCTGTACCCCAGAGTTCGAGTGGGGAGGGAACCCTGACAATGACCATAAGCAAGTGTAGTAGAAAGAGAGAGCCTGAAGCATGGGCCTGGTGCAAGGCCTAAGGCCTGAACCAAAGTCAGCAAAAGTTATGCTATGAGCAACAGTCAGGCCCTGTCAAAAGCAGCTGCTTGCCTACAAGTCAGTGTCCAGTACACGAATTCAGCACCAGTATTGCTAGCATTGCTAAAACACACTGAATATGTAAATACATTCCAGCAGGCCAGCACAAGAACACCCCAACCTAGCACAGGATAAAATGGTTTCACAAAAGTGATGAATAGTGCTATTTTGTCTGAAACATCATGAATAAAAGTACAAAGACAGGTGGTGAATAAGGATATTTTGTCTGAATCATCAGGAGGAAAGTACAAGGGGAGGCAACAAACATGTAATGAAACTTGTAAGGTGATACGTAATCTGTTTATCCTAGATTGTTTGTATCAGTCTATAAATGTCAGGATACCCCGCCTTCACCCTTTGTAGGGGGCAGTGGGCAGTCCCGCCACTGACTGAGCTGCATCCATTGTCACAGGCATACCTGTGCTAGTGTAACTGTAAACATTGATCTGGAGAGCTAGGACCATGCTTCATCGGTAATAAACCTGACTGAGTTCTTTTGCTGCTATAACGGGTTTTGTGGTCTTATCTGGGAGTTCAATCAAGGTCTGCTGTACAGGCTATCTGGCCAGAGTCAGTGCAGCACGCAGAAACAACATACACTCTTTTCAAGTAATAAAAATGAGGCACATGCAGAGAGGTGTCAAAAGAGGAGGTATTCAAACAAACTGGTACCTTTAATAGCAACAAGTTGTCCGGACAGATGTTATTCATCCTTAAGTTCTGAGAACTAATATATAGAATTTTGGACTTTCAAAAAGCCACTGGCAAAATCCGATTAATAATACCGATTAGTTATGGGGTGAGAGTCAAAATTCTGCCACTATTAGCTGAGAGGAAAAAAACAAAGCAGGTCAATTTTCAACAAGGCAAAAGGTTAGCAATGGAGTACCCTTATAATCCAAGGTATTTAATATATTCGCTATTGATCTGGAGAAGAGCGTGAACAGTGAAGTAGCAAAATTTACAAATTATACAAAGTTTTTTAGGTTAGTTATGACTAGATAAGACTGTGGGGAACTCCAGAGGGACCTAAAAAATCTAGGTGATTGGGGAGCATGATGTCAGATGAAATTTATTGCTGACAAATACAATGTAATGAATATTGGAAGAAATAATCTGATCTACTCATACACATTATAACTGCAGCCATTCAAGAAAAAGGCTTGGCTGTCATTTTGGACAAAATCAATGGAAACCTCAGCTCAATATGCAGAAATGGTCAAAAAAGCAAGCAAAATGTTAGAACGGAATAGAAAATATTTTAATGATGTTATATAATAATGGTATAACTGTGCTTAGTGCAGGTCATGCCATCTCAGAACAAGATTTAGCAGCAGTAGAAGGGGTCAGAAATAGGCAATGAAATTATTAAAGGAACTCATTGCCACGTGATTTCATTGTGGTTAAGACATTTACAGGATTCAAAGAGGATTTATATGGCATTTATTACATATATTCCATTTATACGGCGGGAACATCCATGGTAATATTACACAGGATAAAATTATAAGGGGTAAAAAACCCTTCTGCTTCCAGGCATAAACCAATCAGTAATTGTCAGGGTTTAAGAAGAAACTTCCCATATAGTGAAAGCCTTCCATGATGATCTATTAAAAGAATTCTAGCATTTTCTCCTGAAGCATCTGATACTACCCACTGTCAGAGACAGGCTCTGACTCTCTTTTCTCTGCTCTTGATGCATGCCTTACGTGGGGTATGAGAACAACTGGTGGACAGCTCTGGCTATGCTGTCTTTAAGCCACTGAAGGATTCCTCTATGCTGGTGGAACTCTCAGGTGCTCCCTTTGGATAAATGTTCCAGACAGTGCAAAAGCGATCAGAACAGTGGCTGAGGACTGACTTTGCCATTTTCTGTAGTAAGAATGTGGAACCATAAGTTTTACTTTGGTTTTTCACCATGTAGAAAAATAAATATAAGGAGCTGGTTTTGGGCATACGTGTGTGTGTATGCGTGCGTGCGTGTATGCTGGGTAGGATTGCTGAGTTTGCCAAATTTCAGTATTCCATTCTTTATGCCCAATTCCTGACTCCTCCCCTGTCAGTGAAGAGGGCTCTTAACAAAGTGGATTGGCTGTAGTTTTGCATCTCATGTGCAGTGCGGCACTGTGCTCCACAGAGCCAGCTACTATACAGAATAGTACTTTGAGGCTAGCCCGAGATAAGGTGGTGACAAGATGGGAAGCTCCAACATACTGGGGACCTCTGACCGTCCACTCGCATGCAGGGGATGGATGGGACAAAAGAACCACAGAGTCTACTCCATCCCTTAGGCTAGAGGTGTAGAACAGCTCCATTTTTTTGGGGAGAAATCTCCCCCACATAGCCCTGTGGAGTTTCCTAGTGCCTGACTGATTTATTTGGGCAGTGTGAAGGAATATCAGTTATTCCCATAGAAGAGAAAATATGAATAAAATGGGTTAGATTGCAAGTTCATTGGGGCAGGGCCTTTGTTTTCTTATTTCTTCTATAATATCCTGTCTACCGTTATATATCTATATCTATCTATGTGTATAATAATGAAATGGCCTGTCAGAATACTAGAGTTTTTTTGGTGTTCTGCTGCTGGTGACCAGAGAACTATGAAAAATGAAGGAGAAAAAATGATAAAAATTGCACAAGTATTTTTTTTATGTGCATCCCAAATTGCAATGCAATATTTTCTACAAAGGATCATAAAAATCTCCCACACTTCCATAAAATGTTGAACGTGTTTGAAAAAAATACTGATACCCATTGCACAGCAGAAACATAATTAAGAGAAAAATGCTAATAGCCTTTATACCCCGGGTGACTTTAGGGGGTTAAGATTGCATATGAGTTTATGTTTGGATTTCAGTCCTAAATTTAGGACTGAATCCAAACAATGAAACCTCATAAAAAGTGGTGAATAATATAAGAAATCTTTTTCCAGTAAAATATCTTTGTCTTTGGGAATGCAACTGTCATTAATTTGCAACAGCACATACTGGCATGTTTAAATTAGTATTTTCCAGAATAACAGCCTAGCTAAAGAAATATAATGAGAAAGCTATTTCTTGAATGCATTTATTGAAACCCAGGCCTGAAACCAAACCAAACTGCTCAGCAATGAATGTTTGGATTGAATTCATATTGCATAGACTTACAGTCTTTGGAAGTGCTGGGTATATTTTTCTAAACTATTCACCTAGCCAGTGGGCACCTGTTGTGTTTGAAATTGTTAACTGGCTTTGAAATATTCATATTACTGTGATTTCATTCAACTAATTAGCACACAAATTCTTAGTGGTTTTCCCTCTACCCCTCCAGTACATCTGAAGTAAGAGTGAAAGTGACATAGGTGTGGATAGCATGTGCAAAGCCTCTGTGGTGATGGGAATATTATGGGCTGAGCAGCCACAACGAGGTGCCCTGACACCTTGCGAAGGGCTCTTCAGACATATCCTAAATAGGCTGGTGCTGTGGGGGCTACTGAAGTAGGCTGGGGAAGGACTACATTTAATGAGTTTCAGTGGTCAAAACCTCTCACGTAGAACTTGGAGCTGCTGCTCCTGCCCATATGATAGAACAGTGGCTATGGACCAGCTGCTTTGGAGCTCTGCGGTTTGGCATGGTGCATTCCATCCCCCATAATTGCTGGGGCTTTCCTGAAACAAAGCCTGATTACTTGGGTTATGTGTGTGCATCTCTGGGAATTACTGAGAACAAATACCAGTGGTATAAAATCAATATCCGCCTCCCATAATTTAATGCTTTCTATCATCCTTTATTGGGATATTAAATGATATTACATGATAAAATGTTAAACTCTGTTGGTTCATCTGATTTTATAAAAATAATATGAAGAGCATTGATTTTAAAAAATTGCTCTCCCTTCCCTGGCTCATGCTTATGTTCAGATATGTTCCCCAGGGTGCTTCATACATAGTTTAAATGGTACGTTTTTTTCCTTTAAGTCTCCATTCCCTAGTGTTTGATATGAATAGAAGATACGTGGCACAGGACTCAAAAACCTGTCCAAAATAGTAAAAGCTGAGGGGTAGAGCTGTAATTTTGGGTAGCCACTGATAGTCTGCCTGCCAGATACTTCATCCCACTGCATTCTATCCCATACACATGCATGAAAATCTTAACCCCAAGGATTAAAAAATCCTATTCCCTTATTTACAGATCAGACTGCAGAGATTGTTACTTCCTTATTCTAACAATTGTACTTTCATTCATTGACATGCTTGATTAATACTATAGAGCAAGAAAGAATAAGCAACCCTGTGAGTAATAGGAAAGGGCTTTATATCACCATTTCTCCTAGTCACCCTTGTATTTTGTCTATTAAACAACTGCAACATATCCAAAGTAATTTAGAACAAGAGGTTTGTCATTGAGCTGCATACCATGACTACTTACAATTTTGTGGCAATATCAGGGATGGAATTCAGATCCTCTTGTTCACTAGCACAGGCTACTATCACTTGAGCTAAAGGAGAAAGCACCATAATTGTCAAATGTTATAAGGCCTTTGAGGCACATCTAGCATGACTCCATCTAATAGAGGGCAGTGCTACCCAAACACAAGAGCCTGTTCATTACAGTATGAATTTCTTCAAAGTCCAGGAAAGGTCCCAGTCTGTTTATATTGGAATATAGTATGAATGGAATAATGGCAATGAAAGTATTAAAAATGAATCCCCAGTCAAACTCATAACGGACAGCCTGTGTCCTCGAAAGTGCTAATCCACCAATAAGGGCCCGATCTTCCTTTAGAGCTTCTCTGTAGCCATCTAGGGAGTTTGATAGGAATAGGTTTCTAATTCAATTCCCATTGTCTCTCATGGTCTTTTGTCCTCACTGGAGCTGTAGGGATCAAATGTATGGTTGTTTATCATAGCATTGCTTGTCATTATAATGTATTATTAAAATAGTTACTACTACTAGATCAGAGAGCTGAAGCATGCGCTCGGTCATATCCACCTTAACAAAAATTCATGACTCTTTCCCTGCCACTGCCTTCCATACATGACTGATAGGGCTTTGAGTTAATATCAGGTCAAGCACAGCTTCTCTTTGTGTCCTAATGTGATGGACAGAGGGCCCTGAGTGGAGGCAGGAAGCAAGACAATCCAATGGCCCAGGGAAACCTCACTCCAAAATGAAGCTAGAGGAAATTATTATTTTCCAATCTGCAGAGCAGTATTGCTATCAGAAACAGAAGCTGGAGAAAAAAATGTGGAAAAGAGGAGTATCCTCAACCGGTGTAAATTGACTTGTTTTCACAGATCTGGCCCATGGAGCCTTAGCCTACTCACACGCATGACTTCAATGAAAGGAGTCTCAGCTGTGAGGTAGTTAAGGCATTCTGTGACAACTCCTCCATTGTTCACGTAGTTTATGAATGTAGGTATTCCTCTCAGGCTTTGGAGAGCTGTTTGAAATGTGCTGTTCTGTATGCTTTTTGCAACCTTTACAATGGATTATAGCTGTCTAGTATCCTTCTATTTATTGTCTGGCCTTTTCTTTAGTATAAAATTGCTTAATAGGCATAATACTTCAAAAATATGCAAGGCTGTGCCCGTCAATCTATTTCTTTAGCTTTCTAGATGAACTTGTTTTTAAATCAGAAAGCCTGGCTGGTTTGGGTGGTTAATTAGCAATTGCCCTACATCTCTCAGTCACTGGTTCACGTCCATTCCATGACAGGAGTACTCAGGAATATCTACAAATGTCCGTACTATGCTATGGCTGTTCTGGGATCGGAGTTGGTGGTGTCAGTCTAGTTTCCAGTGGATTTGTCTGCATTGCAGGCAGTGATAATTAACATCCTTGCTGGCAGTCTCAGCAGAGAGGTAAGGGCTTGAATCAGCATAGAGGTGCTCCCCTCTAGGTCAAGTTTAAGGACCACTGGCATGACAGCATGGAGCAACGTGCACAACCCCTGTTCTGTTGCTAATAGGATCACTGCCCCAGGGGTCTCAAATAGGCAAGTACCTTTAATATGCACTAAATCCACTTTTTAAAAAAAAGCCCCCTGTTAGAATGCTGTTTAATTATGATGGTATTTTCTCCCTTTGTCATTTTTATATTCTTTAGGGGAAATGATCCAGATGGTTAGAGAAATCATTTTTGTGGAGTTGCCCCCTGGTAGGTAGCAGGTAAGATATTTCCAGCTGCCCTAGAGGTCAGGAAATACAATGTCCTAAAGGTGATATTTAACCCCTGTATTTACACATATACTGGCACACGTATCTTTCTCTGAAATATCTTAGGGAACTGTTCTGATAATGAGGTCCTTGCCTATAGTCAGTGCAGAGAAATAATGGTATTTGAATCTTACCTAAAGACTTTTCCATGGGTTTCCTGCTTTCTCTCTCTCTCTCTGTCTCCCAGAGTCAGATCATCAGCAGTGAGGGATTAAAGTCTCATGCTGTAATGTTCTTCCTTCTCACTGAATGAATAACATGATTAAGGTACATGTGGAAGTGGAGTGACAGTACCAAGTTCCATAGGTACAAACCCCCTCAGGGGTTGTGCTGCAATATACAATGATTTATTCTGCAGCTATTTGCATGCAACAAATGCCTGCTAACATTTCTGAACATTTCTCTGGAATGCTGTACAATTGCCTTGATGGACAAGGCAACAGAAAACTGTCCTGTGAGATTGGCTTTCCTCCACTATACAGATAGCTTAAGGCAGGCACAGAAGTAGACAGTGAATAGCTCATTCCATAAGTACAATGTGCCCAATGCATGATAATGGTGTGTCCACTGATGGCCTACCTATGGCTCTAATCTATGGGCCACGACATGGTAAAATCAGTCAGCTGTGCACATGGTATTACAAAGTGTAAAGTTAGCGCTCAGCCAGTAAAGGTTAAATTGTGCCCTACCGGTTGGGGACAGTACAGGGCCTCACCACCCAGGGGGAGACTGCCTCTCAGAGCTCCCTCTTGTGTGTGCAACACCTACAACAACATCCATCTATCTTAGGTACTTATATGGCCCCCATTACCATAGTATCTGAGCACATTATAAGCTTTAATGCATTTAGCCTCTCAACCCCCTGGGCAGGGAAGTGCTATAATCCCCATTTTATAGATTGGGAACTGAGACACAGAAAGGCTCAGGGCTTGTCTACACAGGACACTCAGAAAAAATGCTCCAAATTAACTAAAGGTGTGAATTTAAAGTGGACTAGTTAAAGTGCATTGAATCCCTGTGTCGAGGCTCTCATTCAGAATTAAAGTGGCCTTAATTTAATTTACCTTAAATCACTTCCAATTGTGAATAAGAGGAAAAGTAGGGAACTGAAGCTCTGTTTCCAAGTCCCAGGCTTGCTCTCTAGCCACTAGACCAGCCTCCCCATCCCTACATGGTCAGCCACTTCTGATAAGTATCAGAGGGGTAGCCGTGTTAGTCTGGTTCTGTAGAAGCAGCAAAGAATCCTGTGGCACCTTATAGACTAACAGATGTTAGTCTATAAGGTGCCACAGGATTCTTTGCCACTTCTGATAGTTGACAGCTACCACAGGTCTGGCCATGCCTCCATCTAGTCCCACACCTCTTCTGGTCAGTTGCAGCCCTTGTGTTCCCTCAGTAGCAGGATGACAGACTATACTACACAGTGGAGACACAAAGTGGGTGAGGTGTATCTTTTATTGGGCCATCTTTTGTTGGTGAGAGACAAAATTTCGAACTTACACAGAGCTCTTCTTCAGAGACCAATACAGCTACAACAATACTGCTTATACTACACTGTGACTTTTCTTTTAAAGGAAAGAGAGAACAAAGTTGGTACCAACTCCTGTGACTTGTTACATGCTCTTTCCCATTATTCTGTATTTGTTTTTGCGTCTGAGCTTGTGGACTTTTTATTTCTGAGCCTGATTTTTTTGAAGTGGTAGATTTCAGGAAAATGGAACAAACTAAAACTGAAAACTAACAATAAAAAATCAGGGTTTCCCTACAAAAAAAAAGAAAGAGAGAAAGGGTTCACACAGCCTATTTTTTATTTAAAATGCTGATATGCTAATCCTAGTCTCCGCACAATAGCTCTGTTAGCTCTGCAGTTCTGCCAGTGGGTGTGGTTCCTCTCCTGCTATCTCCCCACAAAAACTGCACAGACTCCCCTGGTTGTGCCTCTACCGTGTCTTTTTATTTTGTGTTTACTCCACCAATTTCACAACAGTCCTTGTGCAACAGACTAATTTACAATATTCAACTAGCTTTTGGCCCTCTCACCGGGGCAGGCCTGAGGGCAACAGAGGACTCCCTGTTCTGAGCCTCTGTCTGGCTAGGCTCAGTTAGCCCTGCTCCTCCTTCTCCTTCCTTCCCCCTGCACTTCCTTCCTGTGTAGCCTCTGATCAGACCAGGCAGCTGGGCAGCCTGATTGAATGATTACCCCATCAGCTTCCGACTGGGGAACTAATTACTGTTAGAATGATCTGAGGGCAGGCTCACCTGTTTGCACCCTGTGACACCCTTCCTAAAATTAACATAGAGATAGGATATCAGCACACAGTGCAATACCCACAGACCCCAGTGATCAGGGTTAGGGTGACCAGATGTCCCGATTTTATAGGGACAGTCCTGATTTTTGGGTCTTTTTCTTATATAGGCTCCCATTACCCCCCACCCCCATCCTGATTTTTCACACTTGCTGTCTGGTCACCCTAGATCAGGGTTGAACCTGGGACCTCTGAAGCTTAGTATATGAGCCTTTACTGCATGAGCTAAAAGCCACCTGCCTCCTAGCCAAGGCTGTAGCAGAATCATCAATTTCTAGATGGTGTAGGTGCCACTAGAGGGGGACAGAGCACCACACCCAGTAGGCATGGGTTAAACCAGGATCATGGGTAATAACATTGTGAGTTTTAATGTGATGGCACTATGAAAATGGATGCTACCTTAAAAGAAAACTTTGAGAACCCAATTCTGCAAGGTGCTCAGACTTTCCTGTGAGGTGCTGACGGCTCTCACAGCCCATTAACTGCAGTACCTTCATTCCACTGCAAGAGGTTTTCTGCACAATGCAGGCTTGAGACATGAAAGGATAAATGCCAGATCATTCTATTTCTGGAGATGTGGGTTCAAATCTGTGTTTAGGTAAAAACCTCTGTATAATTTAGATTTCAAAATAACATATGCTTGAAGCCTGGCTCTAATATATGCTTAATTGCTTTGATATGTAAAACACTGTGCAGTAAGTAATTTCAATATACAAATGATGGGCCAAATTAAACTCTCACATGTATTCTCTGCCCTCACTGACTTCGTCTCAGCATAGAATGTGTGACTCTTACCTATTTTTCTTCTGCTATGTGTGAGAGGCCAAGTAACTGCCAACAGAATTGTTGTAGTTTATCGGCTAAATAATACAATATGTGTTTAAAATAATGTGTCAATAAGTGTTTAACCAATTGCCCAGCTAGGTACAGAAGAACTTTTTTTAAAAAACTGCCTACATATGTAATTGCCAGTGAGACCATCAAGGAGGGTTTTGGTCTCTTGTGCAAATATATATATATATATTTAAATCTGTCAAAAAGTTTGGAGGCAGAAGCTTGGTCTGATTTCTTTGATAAATATACAATACATTTTACAACTAAACATGAAGGATATTCTACAAAACTATTTTAAAGGTGAAGCTTGAATGTACTAACAAGAGGTGGCAAGAATCAAGAAGGCCTGAACCATCTTTTTTAGTGATCAAAATGCTCTGACCATGGTTTAAAGCCCTTTGCTCAGTGTTATCCATTCACTTGTCCTGAAATGGGAAATGCAAGCACTTGAATAAGTGATCTGAAATATTTTTTAGTAGCTTCTCTAAGTGCATCGCCACGCTATACTGGAAAGCTGTTTTGTAACTTCTGCCAGCAACACTCCTCTGCGAACCACAATACTCCTTGCTACACAACCTATAGTAACAATACACTGTGTGGGCATGGGGGAAAAGAAGCCACTTTGGAGGTCATGGAAGAGGGGATGGATAAGCATAAGTAAGTTGGTTCTTGAGTACAGAGTTCCACATATCACACTATTTATCCTATTTGATATTCGTTATTTATATTCATGCACATCCCTACTGTATACGATTTTTTAAACTCTATAAGAAAGGTGAATTGATTTGCTTCTTCCTTTGATTTGATTGTTACACTGCTACTCTCGCTTTTCTGACACATTGCCTAGTAAAACAGTTTCTTATTTAAAACCCACTTCTCTCTTTGATTTTTTTGGTCCCTGTTACAGACTGACTGGAAAGAGCTGAACACAAACAACTTCAGTTTCCCAGGAAGGCAGCTGTCTGAGCTTTTCTTACCTTCATTTGGGAACTAATTAAATATTCAAAGCTTTAACTCAACATTTAATTTGCTAATTTTGTTCTGTCCTCTTAGAAACTAGACATGAAGGTTTTCATTAACATTTACAAAAATTAAAAGGCAATTTTGAAGTGAAAGAAGTTTTCAATTATTAAGCTTGTTTGGAATTTTAGACTCTTTAAACACAGACATATTTAATCCAACAGTAATAATAAATAAACAAGTTCAGCAACAGAACAAAACGCTGACAGCAAAATGAGACTAACAATTGAAAGGCTGATGAAAAATTCAACAGGGAAAGCACAAGAGGTAGCAAGTGCAACCAGGCTGTGCTTTAGGGGAGTGGCTGTTGGTGGGTATTTTCCTTCCTCCATCCTCTGCACTTCGAACAAGCAGCTCTCCCACTTTCTCCCCCAAGGCAGTTTTGCATTTCTTCCCCATGTGATGCCTCTCATGTGCTTCCCCACAGAGGAGACACCCGCTCTTCTCCTTCTACTAAAGGGTCTTATATGCTCCCCCATTACAACAATACTGTGCCCCTCTGTAATCTTTAATTTATTTATCTTCCCAACACCCCTGCGAGGAAGGAAGTGCCATTATTCTTATCTGAGAAATGATGAACTGAGAGACTAAATTATTTGCCTAAGGTCACAGGAAATCTGTCACTGGGCAATGAATTGAACCTGTCTCCCAAATCCCAAGCGGGTGCCCTAACCCCTGGACTATCCTTCCCCATCAGTCACTAGACCTCCCAAGTTAATTTTACCCAAACTTTATGTCCTAAGGCTGTCATTGCTGACATGGATTTCCTCTCAGGATACCAAGACACACAGCCTTCCCCATGCACTCATCCCCCAAGAGTCCATATTTCCTTCATGCACACCTGAGCCCCATCTACTGTCAGGGGCGGCTCTAGGTATTTTGCCGCCCCAAGCACGGCAGGCAGGCTGCCTTGGGGCATGCCTGTGGGAGGTCCTCTGGTTCTGCGGCTTCGGCGTACCCGCTGCCGAATTGCTGCCGAAACACCAGGACTGTTGGACCTCCTGCAGGCAAGCCACTGAAGGCAGCCTGCCTGCCCCCCTCATAGCGACCAGCAGGGTGCCCCCCGTGGCTTGCCGCCACAGGCACACGCTTGCTGTGCTGGTACCTGGAGCCGCCCCTGCCTACTGTATCTCCCTTGGCATATGCCCACCCCCCACAATACATGAACCTTTCCAGGGACACCCAGCTCGCCCTCCCTCCCTGGGTCTCTTTCACTCATGGGCAGACCTCATTCCTGAGCCCTAGCCTGGGTTAAGCAATCACGGAATGAGTTGCTAACTACTCTCCCCTCCCTGTTTAAACTAAGTCAAGCAATGAACATTCTAACTATTTAATTGTTTTCTAGCAGTAGGATAAGCCAGAAGGTCTATATCAGTGTCTGCGTGGAATCTCATTGATCAAACGCTGCAGATGTCTACTGTTATCCCTTCTGGGGTACACCTTCATAGGAGTCATTGGTGTTACAGTTCTGGAGTTTCTTGTGGAGAGAGAGCATTTACATCATCTTCCTGTCTATTGGTTGTAGACTGCATCTGACCTCTCGGCACATGGAAAGGAGTGAGTGAAGTGCCTTTGACATGTGTTACTGAATAAAGATGAGGGCTGAATGGTGTCATCAGGTTCCTTTCTTCCTGTGATGAACTAGTATAGTGTTGCTAATATTAATATGAAAAAGTGGTGCTCAACATTTCCTTTTGGTGAACTACTTTAGCTTATGTTTACAAAATTCTGCACCTTCTGCCTGAGGTGCATTGTTTGGCATTTTGCTGTGCAATGCACATTCAAATAGTGCAGGAGATTGACTTGAAGTCAAGTGTGGGGTTGCTTTATAATTTCAAGAAGTGGAAGATTGGACAAATTACCAGGGGGAGTATAAAAATATTGGTCAGGCATGCAGGAGTGAAATCAAGAAGGCCAAATCACACTTGGAATTGCAGCTAGCAAGAGATGTTAAGAGTAACAAGAAGGGTTTCTTCAGGTATGTTAGCAACAAGAAGAAAGTCAAGGAAAGTGTGGGCCCCTTACTGAATGCGGGAGGCAACTTAGTGACAGAGGATGTGAAAAAAGCTAATGTACTCAATGCTTTTTTTGCCTCTGTCTTCACAAACAAGGTCAGCGCCCAGCCTACTGCACTGGGCAGCACAGCATGGGGAGGAGGTGACCAGCCCTCTGTGGAGAAAGAAGTGGTTCAGGACTATTTAGAAAAGCTGGACAAGCACAAGTCCGTGGGGCCAGATGCACTGTATCCAAGGGTGCTAAAGGAGTTGGCGGATGTGATTGCAGAGCCATTGGCCATTATCTTTGAAAACTCATGGATATCGGGGGAGGTCCTGGATGACTGGAAAAAAGCTAACGTAGTGCCCATCTTTAAAAAAGGGAAGAAGGAGGATCCGGGAAACTGCAAGCCAGTCAGCCTCACCTCAGTTCCTGGAAAAATCATGGAGCAGGTCCTCAAAGAATCAATTCTGAAGCACTTAGAGGAGAGGAAAGTGATCAGGAACAATCAGCATGGATTCACCAAGGGCAAGTCATGTCTGACTAACCTAATTGCCTTCTATAATGAGGTAACTGCCTCTGTGGATGAGGGGAAAGCAGTGGACATGTTATTCCTTGACTTTAGCAAAGCTTTTGATATGGTCTCCCACCGTATTCTTGCTGGCAAGTTAAAGAAGTATGGGCTGGATGAATGGACTGTAAGGTGGATAGAAAGCTGGCTAGATCATCGGGCTCAACGGGTAGTTATCAATGGCTCCAAGTCTAGTTGGCAGTCGGTATCAAGCAGAGTGCCCCAAGGGTTTTGTTCAATATCTTCATTAATGATTTGGAGGATGGTGTGGACTGCACTCTCATCAAGTTTGCAGACACTAAACTGGGAGGAGTGGTAGATACGCTGGAGGGTAGGGATAGGATACAGAAGGATCTAGAAAAATTAGAGGATTGGGCCAAAAGAAATCTGATGAGGTTCAAGTGCAGAGTCCTGCACTTAGGATGGAAGAATCCCATGCACTGCTACAGACTAGGGACTGAATGGCTAGGCAGAAGTTCTGCAGAAAAGGACCTAGCGGTTACAGTGAATGAGAAGCTGATATGAGTCAACAATGTGGCTTTGTTGCCAAGAAGGCTAATGGCATTTTGGGCTGTATAAGTAGGGGCATTGCCAGCAGATCAAGGGACATGACCATTCCCCTCTATTCAGCATTGGTGAGGCCTCATCTGGAGTACTGTGTCCAGTTTTGGGCCCGACACTACAAGAAGGATGTAGAAAAATTGGAAAGAGTCCAGCGGAGGGCAACAAAAATGATTAAGGGGCTGGAGCACATGACTTATGAGGAGAGGCTGAGGGAACTGGGATTGTTTAGTCTGCAGAAGAGAAGAATGAGGGGGGGATTTGATAGCTGCTTTCAACTACCTGAAAGGGGGTTCCAGAGAGGATGGATCTAGACTGTTCTCAGTGGTACCTGATGACAGAACAAGGAGTAATGGTCTCAAGTTGCAGCGAGGGAGGTTTAGGTTGGATATTAGGAAAAACTTTTTCACTAGGAGGGTGGTGAAGCACTGGAATGGGTTACCTAGGGAGGTGGTGGAATCTCCTTCTTTAGAGGTTTTTAAGGTCAGGCTTGACAAAGCCCTGGCTGCGATGATTTAGTTGGGGATTGGCCCTGCTTTGAGCAAGGGGTTGGACTAGATGACCTCCTGAGGTTCCTTCCACCCCTGATATGCTATGATTCTATGATTCAGAGAAAGTTAAATAGCTTTTTTTTCTATGGTCTTCCTCCTACTGTAGAAGTAGCAATGGCTTTATGTGGTTTTGATGAATCTCTCAGCTTCTGCAGGTGCTGGAATCAATCAGGACTGATTTTCATGTGATAGAAAACCAGATGCTGGAAAAAGTCTGCAAATCTAAGGCCCAAATCATAGCATTACAAAAAGGCCATGGTATGGAAAAGGGATTGCAATTCAGATGAAAAGGGTTAAAAGCAGCTAAGTGCAGGGTAGTTGTTTCAGGGGCATCATAGGATGGGATTAAAAGGATGGTTTATGCAAAAGAAAAAAAATAGAAAGGGGACATGTTGCCCATGGAACGAAGGAATGGACCACAGGACCCTGACCCAAGGGGAAGACTGGAACTCCTCACCTAACCCAGAGGGTTAACCCATTGATGGACTCTTTATGTACCCCAAGAGGGGCAGACAAACAAGTGACCTGGCTGAAGGGCTGAATCACCGAAGGGACAGACCACTGCAGGCTGTCAACATGGGGTGCCTAGAAAGGAGAGGGCCTGCCATTCCTCCACCTGACCGCTAGGCGGTGCCAGTGGTGAGTGAATTTCTTTACAATGTCTCAGCTATTCTCATCATTTACAGTTTTTATTTTTAAAAAAATCTCAAATTTAATCACTGCTTAAAAGCACAAAAGTCTCTTTTCTGCAGGAAAAATAATATTTTTCATTATCCTGTGTTTTTAAATAATTGTACCATGTACTTGACAGCTAAATAAATGGATTTTATTAAACAGATGATTATGGGCTCAGATTATTTAGTATTCCTTTTTTTATTATCTACTGTAGACTCTACTGGGAGCTGTGAGTTTCTTTTCTTCATTTCCAACATTGATTCTTGCATTAGACGGTTACATTGAATAATTAATATACTTCCAGTGATTGATGATTTGCATGGGCTGAATATTAGCTTATCAATCATGACCCACTTGTTCTAATGTAATCAAATTGAAAACATGTCAAAAGTTGTTTACCCAACGATGACAACAGGAGCTGCGATATTGAAGGTGCACGATGCACTATAGCAGGAAATATCCTGGTTGAACATTCATAAAGCAGAGATTATGAGTTCCTCAAATTGATGTAACAAAAGCCTGGAGCCCTTGGTGAGAGTTATCAGTTCCAATAAGAAAAGCCCTTTTTTCAGCTAGAAAATAGCACTGATTCCTTTGCCTTTTATCAGCTGCTTAGTGACTTTTTGAGCCTACAGTGAAAAGTAATTATGTTCTGAGCTGCACAGCATAAAGAAACTTTTTTTTAAAAAAAAAAAAGAAAAAGAAAGAAATGGAAGTGTTTTGAAAAAGGAAGGATACTGCCTGGCCACACTGTTACTGGCAGGGATGCAGTTCCATGTCTCTGGCTCACCTGCTAAAGCTGGAGAAGTGGGTTTTGCTTTTGTGGGACTCATTAACACAGAGCAGGAACTTCAAAATTTGGAGTATAATGCACATTTTGCTGGCAATATATTATTGGCTTACAAATACTTTAATATACTATGCCAATATACTATAGCAATGTCCTAGAACTCTTTCCTAAGGCTGTATATAGGGACTAGCTCATGTTTTAGTTCTGTGAATTAATTTTACTTCTTACTCTTTGCCTATGGCCTAGGCTTAAATTCTGCATGCAGAAAAGTAACACCTCTTGCCTCTGTACTATCTTACTGATGAGCTGACCGATGTCAAGATAAATCTTTTATTATGAACAGAACTGAATTATTATGAACTATGTACAGTAATGAGATAACAAACTTCTTACTTCTCTGTGTACCTATTACAGGTACTGGGATGAGTGGACCTAGCCCTGCTTAAATTTAAAAGCCCATCCCCTCAACCAAAGAAGAGGAGCCACTGAACCCAGCTGTCAAGTGAACAGAGGGGACAACAAATGAAAAAATAGGGGTGGGAGTGAAGGTCAAAGGGCTATAACAAGGGATCCAGAGGGGGACACCAACTAGAGGACCCCCAAAAGTACCCACCACTACTCAAAGGTGTTTAAGGAATCCATGGATACTCCCCTAGGAATTCACTCAGAGGCATGATCGGATGAGGGACTGGAAATAGTCCAACAGTCACAGAGCACCCCACCCCAATCTGGCTTCCTCCTTGTGTGATGGATGGCCATCTCGCGACAGGACACACCCTATATAGATGTGTGCCAGGGTCTCCCTCTCACCTTAGAAAGGACAGACAGCTGTTAGGGGATTCTGTGTACTGTGCAACTACTCCCTGTAATTGAAGCCTTTTACTGCTCTGTCCTGGACTGCTTTGTTGTTCCTGCCCCCACAGGAAGTGTCCCAGGAAACCCAAACACTGCACGAAGAGTGCCCAGGAAGTGTGAGATCTCTACACTTCCTGGAAGATTTACTCTAGAGCACATCTTTCCCTTTCTAGACCCCTTTCTCAATTATTGACTGAACTAAAACATTAAGTTAACTAGCAAGCTATAACCAATATAATAATTGACTTAACAACCTTTCTCTTTGGTTTAACACAATCTTATCATGACTCTATCAGTTTCTTATTGTGTTTCAGTAATTTTCCTGGTCTGCTACATATCAAATGATCTTTAGGTGAGTCCTTGTCAGCAAGTCTTATTGTCAATAACAGGCTCAGTTTCTGAATTGTTTTCAACTTGTACGTCTGCTCTCACTTCACTTGTCTTGGCCAAGTGGTCAGGTATCTTGAGCAGAAGTTTATGATTCCTTCATAAGATTTTGCCTTCATCTGTTGTCACCAGCAAGGTGGTTCCTTTTTTATCACAATAGTTTTGATTGCCAAGTGCCCATCTTGCTAAATTCTCATCAAGTCCTTATTTTTTGACTGCGGAAGAAGTCTTGATCCTCTTTGTCTGATTGTACTTTCCCAGTCTTTTCCGCAGTGTCACAGACTCCTTAGTCATCCCTTTGTTTTTGTCCCCTATCTGATAATCAAGCATTTATACCTTCTGTTGTAGAGGAGGTCAGCAAAGCTCTCTAGTTGAGTAGTGCGAAATATAGATCTTCTTTTGCATCCATTGCTTTTCTGGGCAAGTTCTTCACTATATGTACTTCATGTTCAGCTGATCCATTGGCTTGGGGATTTCTGAGACTAGATGTCTCATGATGAAAGTCAAAACATTTTAGCAAGGTTCAGGAATTCCCTATGCTTAAACTGTGGTCAATTGTTACTGTTCTTGGAATTCCATGATGTACATGTACAGAATTAATATGCCTGACGAGTCTTGCTGCTCTGGTATCATCAAGTGTGACTATTATTGGGAAATTGGTAATGTAGTCCATTATATCTAGGGGTTCATGTCCAACTTTGTCCCATGGAATTGCAAGTACTTTGTGCATTATCATTTTCTCTTTCTGCTGGCAATCTCTGTACCTCTGACACATTCTGCACCTGCCCACCATTTCTTCAGTGTCACTATTTGTCTGTAATACAGTCTGTAATTTTATATAATTTCTCTGGCTCTTCTTTTTGATTTGCTCTTTCCCAGGTGCCCTTCATGTGTTCATTCCAATATTTTCCTTCTCACCATGGTGGGAACCACAATTGTGGTCCCCTCCAAGAGCACTTCTGAGATCACTGACAGCTCATTTTTGTAGTGGGAACATGCAGGTAGGCAGTGTTGATTCCCACCCCTTCTTATTCCTTATATTACTGCTTGCAGCATTTCATCTTTAGTCATTTGTCTCTAATTTTTCCCACACCCCTGGAGATACAGCATGTGAGGCTTTTGTCATGTTCACATGCATGTTTACTGCTTGTCGAGGCTATGTATTGTCAGATGGAGCATACACTCTTGAGCGTGTGTCTGCCATTACTAAGCCATCCAGGATGGAACCCCAGGGTCACAAATAGTACTGTGTTTTTAAAATAGTCCCTGCATCCTGGGTGGTGCTTCTCCTAGTCTCTTTTAATGTATTGCCATCAGAGGTTTATGATCAGATTCTGCTTTGAAACTATGACCATAGAGAAAAGTCATGAAATCTTGAACACCTATATGCCAAATCTAGTGTCTCTTCTTCAATTTGTGCTTACATCTTCCCTGCAGCTGTCATCACACTAGATGCATGTGAGACCAGCAACCAATCAGTGTCATGACACTGCAATAGTACTGCTCCCAGCCCTCCTTTCAAGGCACCTGTGGAGAGCCTGATGTCTTTCTGTGGGTCAAAATATTGCAGCACTGGAGCTAATGTCAGAATGTGCTTTAAATCACAAAACTTTCTTTCATGCTCTGTTATCTATGCCCATTCAGTGACCTTGTGGAGGAGATGTGTGTGACTTATATTGTTAGGTATGAATTTGCTGACATAATTCAACATGCCTAGCAGCCTTTGAATTCCCTTTTTATCTTCAGGTCTCAGCATGTTCAGAATTGTCTGAATCTTTGATTCATCAGGCAAGATTTTGTTTGGAGTCCATGTCTTTACCAGGTATGTTATGTCCATTGTTTGAAAGTGACATTTGGCCTTATTCGGTTTACAGTTATTAGCTCTCACAATTTCCAGTACACTCCTTGGTTGTTCCTGATGCTTAATGGTAGTGCTGCCCCAAATTAATATGTCATCAAAGTATATTTTCATGCCTGATAGACCCACTAGCATCTGGCTCACTGTATGGGGAAATACTTTGTAGCCAAACATATTCTGAAAGGCAGTATTAGGAAGCAAATGGTGTGTTGAAAGTGCAGATCTTTGAGCTTTCAGTGTCCAAAGGGATTTGCCAAAATTCAGCTGATGCCTCTAATTTGCTGAAGAATTTGGCTTCTGCCATCTCAGACAATAGCTCACGTCTTGTGAGCAAGTGTGTGTGTTCTCTTCTGATGATTGTGTTCAGCTTCTTAGGGTCCATACACACTTTAGTCCCCTTCCTTTATTCTCTGCAACTGCTAGGAGTGAACTCAATTTCTTGGTTCTTCTATTCCCCAAATAATACCATCTGTTGTCATGTTTTGCAGCTCCTCTTCTAGCATCTTTCTTATGGCTTGTAGAACTTTCTTGTACCATGTATCACACGTTCTGTGTCTTCTCTTAACCATATCTTGTATGTTACTGGGAGGCACTCATTTCCTGTGAATACATCTTCATATGATACTATTAATACTCTTATATCTGGTTCTATGATGTCTTTCTGTCTATGGCATACATTCTCTTAATGAGACCAAGTACCTCACACTTGTGGAGGCCCAAGATTGGTTGGTTGCCTCAAGTATCACCACAACTCTTGTTTTATCGTTTTCACATTGTATTTAAGTGTCCATTTACATGCTCCCAGCACTGGAATTGTTCCTCCATTGTAGTCTTTCACAGGTATTTCTGATTCTTCCACTTTTATGTGCTCCTTACATCTCTTGATTTCAGTTTGTTATTATACTTACATGTGCCCCACTGTCTCTCTTGTATGTCATATAAATACCATTTTTGTACATTTTAATTAACCAGTCTTTTGAGTTTTCAGCCTCCTCTATTATTATGGTTAAGCTCCGCTCTTCCTTTTCACTTGAGGAATCCATTTTTGCATTTAATACATGCACATTCCTGCTTTCTTTGCACATTTTAGCACGGTGGTTGGGCTTATTACAGTTTCTACATATTAGCCTAAATGCTGGGCAATTCCTATACTTAACGCTGGTTGCCACATTGCTGGCATCGTTTCCTGCTTTCCATTTTTCTGTCGCTGGTCAATTTAATTTCTGTTAACTTTTCTCTCACTGATTTAGCTATGATACTCAGTCATATGCTCTGTGCCTTTCTCTAGGCTTTTGTGCTTGTTTGCTTGACTGCTTGGCATATGCACATTGCCCTTACTAGCGTCAGATCCAACTCCTTTAGTAACTGTTCATGGGCTTTTTTTACTGTCAACACTGCAGGACAATCTGATCTTTGATGAAAGATCTCTTTAATATTCCATATTCACAGGAATTACTTTTTAGTTTTAAGTCTGGCAAACTCCTCTACTGTTTCTCCTTCATTCTGTGTTCTCATCCTGAACATATATCTTTTAAGAGTTACATTTTTTTTCTAGGCACACAATGATCCTCAAACATTTGCATTATTTCTGTACAGCTTTCCTCTCTCTTCCCCACCACAGTCTGTATGGAAGGCTTTGTATACATCTAGGGCTTCTATCCCTGCCACTGTTAAGAGCAAAGAAATCTTTTGCTCGTCCTCCAGTTTATTTGCCACTGTGGCTTTCATATACAGCTCCAATGGCATATTCAGTGTTTCCCCTGATTCTCAGAGTGGGGATTTACTTACAGTGGCACAGGCTCTATAGCAGCCATTTCAGTGTTACCTCTCACTGGGTATTCCAGAATGCCGTGACTTCCACTGCCGATACCATGTAGTATCTTACTGATACACAGAGCCCAGTACTGTATATAGCAAGGAGGTGACAATCTTCCTACTGCTCTGTGTAGCTGAAGCCTGTGACTGCCCTGTCTTGGGCTCCTTTGTTTCTTCCCCAGCATGAAATGTGTCTCAGGAAACCCCAAAGACTTCATTGAAGATTGTACACCAAGTGTGTTATCTCTATGCCGCCTGGAGGACTTACTCTGTATAGCACTCCATGGTCACAATTCCTAGCAAATAGCCAGATTGTGATATGCTTACATTTGCTAACACCCTTATTCCGCAAATAATCCCATTGGTTTTGATGAGATTTCACTTGTAGTAAATTAGTATTAATAGTTTATAAGGTTATCATAGCTGCTTGTGGTTAGTGTTCTTGGCTTAAAATTGTAGGATTCATATTGAGAAGAATTTTCTTTGTATACATTTTTTATGAGATAAAGTACAGTCTAATCTGCTGTGAGCTCAGAAAAATTAAAGGTTCTCGCTAAACTGGCATTTTACTCAATTCCTCCAGAATGGGTAGTAAACTATAGTCTTTGCAAGTAATAAGACAGAACAGGAACGAGCTGGAATGTCATGTTTACATGAAAGGAAATGGATTTGTGAAATAATTTGCAATAATAAAAGTAACCACAGAATTCTGGAACCAGAGAAATTATAAATAGGAAAGACCAATAGTCTGTAGTCAGTTTCTCTGCCAATGCAAGATTGTTCCCTGTTATACATATTCTAGACTAGAATAGTCTGACTCAAGTACAGTCTGTATAGATGGTAAAAAAAAAAAAAACCTGTGCACCGACATGTTGAATTTGAATTTAGCCACAAATATTCATGCTTCTGTGGCCTCCTGACTTGATTATTGGGATTCTCTGGACTCAGTTCAAAGTGCCTCATGCACTAGTGTTTCCTAAATTTACTTTGGGAAATAAAAGAACTAAATTTCATTGTCAAGAAAGTTTGCTTCACATTCAGGTTAAATTTTAGCTTTTTTAACTTCATCAAATCACTTCTAGTTATATCACTTTGTACCACACTAAATATTCAAAAATCATGAGTCGGGTCCCCACAAAATGATATGATTCAAACCAATTTTGAGTTTTTATAAAAAAAATATGTAGGTTTCACTCCATATTGTTTATGAAAATATGCTTCTGATATGAAGATGACATAACTGAGATGTACTTTATGCAAGATGGCTCGTATAAGATACCATTGGAAAAGTTATGAATTACTGAATATGATTATCCAATCTGTATGTTTGTATAATTTCTGTATCTGAAGTTAGGAATATTGACTATGTATCTGTATTTCAAATACATTACTTTGGTGTAACCCCCAACTAGCCATTCAGGTACAGCAATGGAAAAGCCAGACAGGGCTAATAGCCCATTAGCAAAGACAATGGACTGTGAAAAGGCTCAGTCTTCCTGTGGATGCTCCGAACAGCGTACAAGTAATGGCTGCCCCAGCCCTGCAGAGACATGGGTCTGAGTCACCTGGTACTGGACCCACCCCTTGGAATGCCAGTGTTCTTACACTGGGAGACAAAGTGTTCCTGCCATACACAAGAGCTGTATAAGACAGCAGGGCGACATCATCATGATTCTCCTCTGCCTCCCCACCCAAATTGACACTGAAAAACACCTGGAAGCAACTGAACTGGAAAAAAAAAAAACAGGAGTATTTGTGGCACCTTAAAGACTAACAAATTTATTTAAGCATGAGCTTTCGTGAGCTACAGCTCACTTCTTCGGATGCATAGAATGGAACACACAGACAGGGGATATTTATACATACAGAGAACATGAAAAGGTGGAAGTATGCATACCAACAGGCAGAGTCTAATCAATTGAGATGAGCTATCCTTAGCAGGAGGAAAAAAACTTTTTGAAGTGATAATTAAGATGGCCCATAGAAGGTGTGAGGAGAACTTAACATAGGGAAATAGATTCAATTGGTGTAATGACCCAACCATTCCCAGTCTTTGTTTAGGCCACAGTTAATAGTATCTAGTTTGCATATTAATTCAAGTTCAGCAGTTTCTCTTTGGAGTCTGTTTTTGAAGTTTTTTTGTTGCAAAATTGCCACCTTCAAGTCTGTCACTGAGTGGTTAGAGAGGTTGAAGTGTTCTCCCACTGGTTTTTGAATGTTATGATTCCTGATGTCAGATTTGTGTCCATTTATTCTTTTGCGTAGAGACTGTCCGGTTTGGCCAATGTACATGGCAGAGGGGCATTGCTGGCACATGATGGCATATATCACGTTGGTAGATGTGCAGGTGTACGAGCCCCTCATGGCGTGTCTGATGTGATTAGGTCCTATGATGGTGTCACTTGAATGGATATGTGGACAGAGCTGGCATCGGGCTTTGTTGCAAGGATAAGTTCAGGGTTAGTGTTTATGTTGTATGGTGTGCGGACAGCAACACTTTCAGGGCAAAATATCTTTATATGTTCACTTTATAATTTTGGGAAGTGTTTTGTCTCCATAGCAATGGGGATCATACAAGAACCTCAGAGAGAGAGAGAGAGAGAGAGAGTAGGCCCTCTTCACACTGATGTCATAATTTCTACACAGAAGAAGGTCAGATGTCTCCTTAGCACTGTCCCTCCCTGTCTCCAGATCCTGGAAATGGGCTATTTTTAGGGCCAAAACTACAAGAGGTAAATGGATATTTTGGGGGATGTAGCTCAGTAAGCTAAAGTAGACCGGACCTTCTATATTTCTCCAGGATATCACCACAGGTATTGGCCAGTCACAGGCAGGCCAATTTCCTAATGTCTCTTTACAAAGTGCATGAGCCAATGTATTGTTTGAATTGTTCCAGCCCCTGTAGCACAGCACTTCCTGTGAGTGCCAAAAGGCTGATCATGCCATTATGTTTTTGAATCATGTGAGCCACTTTCTGGCTATTGCTCTTCTTTAATATTTTCCCTAACTTTTGTATATGCCATAATAGCTGGGGGAAAAAAAGGTGGTTAACCCCTTCCAGGGCTGAAAAGAAATAAAGAAATAAAATAGTCATTTATTTCCTGCTTTTCCATGATTTTTTTAAGAGTTCTTGCTTGCAAAACCATGATGAATTTGTCATTTTCAAATTATAATGCTCCGTAGAGCTGTCCCCAAAAGCCTCATGTATGTTGGAAATATTAAAAAGCAAAGGTCTCCTTAAAGAATGTTGGTTCTGTCTACAACGTCAGCTCCCATGGAACTGAGAGAAGAGGAGGCTCTTTATATATCTCATAAATTCCTGCTGCCTGAGCTGTTTTTCACTTTTTTTGGGCTTGATGTCATGTCTACAGGGTGTTCTGCTTGCCTTGATGCTAACTGTAACATCTCAATACAAACTGATCATACCTTTCTCTGCCCACACCTGCCAGCAGGAAAAGAATAACTATCCCTAGCAACCATACTTATTCCGATCAAATGCCCTGTTAAAGAAATGCTCCTGGAATGCCACCAGACTAGAGGTCTGGTGCACTGCGAGAGGAAGGAAGCCCAGAGCTGGGAGCCATCTGCCCACAATGCCCTGCAACTTATCATTTCTTCCTGGAACTCAGCCCTGGGAATGGACAGGAAGAGAATTCCAGCTGATTGTAAGTGTTGCATCAGGGTACTGGGACAAGGAGGACTTTAAGGATTAATTAATAGGCACCCTCAGAAGACAATCTCATTATATCCAGAATGCTAGTTTTCCTCATTGGGGAGAACATCAAATACATTAGATAGCATTTGTAGAGGGGCAAACTCTACAACTGGCTTGGAGCAGGAAGGATCACAAGATTAAATCTGAACCTATCTGAGATTACCACATGAAATATTATTGGGTCTGATTCTAATCTTTCTTTAAACCAGTTTTGCTCTGGTGTAACTCCTGACCTCAGTGGATTTACTCCTAATTCACACGAATGTCACAGGCCCTCAGAGAATTAAACACAACTGATAATAAAGAGCTCATATCAACATCCTCTGCTTATGATTTTTCCCCCTTTATTTGTAGTTGCTCATTCTTTGTTAGGGCAAATTACTGGTGAGGTACGTGTTTTGTTTCTCTCATGTGATTTTTCCTTGCCAGTCAGCATGGCTTATACTCAATTAATAAAGTTCCCCCCAGCCTCATCTGTACTAGTGTAGCATGACAGGCAGTCGTGAATATACCACTAACTGTGTATAAACAAAGACCTGATTGGGCTCCAAGAGGGGTCTATTAACTTTAAAGACAGAGTGCAGCTTCAGCTGAGACAAGATCCTGGCAGGAGATTTTCTTGTTTGGTGAAATGATAAGTAAATGCCACTACCCTCCCTCTAAATTAACTGCAGTTAGGATATGGGTAAACCACATCATTGCCCTCTGAATCTTATGGTTGCAAAACATTTATACAGAGCAATACCTTTATATGGTGCTTAACAAACACACGTGAAAACACAGTCCCTATTCCAATGAGTTTACACTGCACTTAGTAAAACATAGCAGTGCACATGATAAACTCCAGTTCAGTGTTTTGAGGAAGAAGTCTTTCTGTCCCATCTATATGATTAAGCAATGATGACTTCCCTTAAAAGAGCACTTTGAAGTTCACAGTCATCAGTTAATCTTTTCATCAGAAAATGGCAGGAAATCCATTTTTATCTATGTGATCACATGACCGCTTCTGCAGACAAGCCAGCTGCTGATAGGAGAACTTCAACGCTCCAAAGAATAGGAAGCAAAATAAAAATGACACTTTTCATCAGAAAAAATGACTCTCTGAGCACTTTATATTTCAGAGATATTATGATATACTAATTGGGGTGCAGTTCTGATGACTAATCCCATTAGACATGCTGTTTACCCATTAACTGGTTGTCTGAAAGAAGAAAAAGCAGCACAGGAATAAAAATCAAAAAGGAAAAAGAATATTTTTTAGCACTGCTGTGACATGAGAATGTGAGAGATGTTAGTTATATTGAAACACTCTTTCAGCTGACAAGGTCACTTGTGGCAATAATCCGCTCATTAGAGGTGTAATCCATCACTCAAGTAATATCAATTTAGTGCCAGCGTTTTAATGCAGGTTGTACTAATCATTAGCGGCAGTTTGTCAACTGCCTAATTCACAAGGGATTGTGGGTATGCATGATTTAGCAGGTGACCCTTGACCTCTGCTGAGTAAGAAGCCTGCCTTAGAGGCAAAATCAAGAGGGACAATACGCAGTGCTCACTCATGAACAATTATTATGCTTAACAGCATGACTGTCATTTTAGAAGGAAAGGGAAAAAACAGTATGTCCTGAATAATGAAGGATTAAAATTCACCTGAGACTTGGCTTTAGATATAGTACCAAAAGTCACCACCGTCACTTAGTACTGCATAAAGAAGACTATATTTTTTGTTTACCTAGCAAGGCCTTTAGCTAAGATCTGGGTAGAGAAAATTCTTCTCCCATGCAAAAGCTGCTGAGTGATCATGGCAAAAGACTTATGTATTCTCTCACCCTGAAAATGTTGGTTTTCTCCAAAACCACACCAAGTGCCAGGCACTGGGATTGACCTGTGACAGTCATAGGTGAAAAGTATTAGTTAGGAAAGTGTGCATTAGTGTCAGACAGGTAGAGGATTTCCCCTCAGGCTGTTAATTCATTTGGAGGGAAGAGGAGAATAATCTGAAGTGAATTTCTGTGCCCACCTGAAATCTACTCAGAGAGTTAAATGCATAGTTTGATTTACCAATCATTATAAATGTAGTATAGCATCATATTCTGTATTTCAACTGTTGGAAAAATCCATTTTTTTCACATCCCACTTGGGAAGTTATAGGTGCCTTGCCTTGCTATATTGCTGCTCTGCTTTATAATAGTGTTAATCCGCCTGAAATCTGGCAGCTAGGACAAGACAACTGCCCTAAGCTTTACAGCAATTAAGGTAGTTTTTTTGCTCACAATAATGCAAAACTGGTTTTGACTTACTGAAATATAGCAAGTGATTAGTCCATAATGTGCTCTAATAGCTTTTGGTATTTTGAAGGGTGGGAGAGAGAAAAAAGGAGTCAAATGACTTAGTAATTTCATGGGAAAAGATAGTAACTGAGGTTGCACACTAAGTACATTTCTTGAAACCTTTTGTTATGTATACCACCGACCAGTTTAAATATTCCTTCTTTATGGGCCTGTGCATTATATCTATGCTTGGGTCTAAAAATTATATTGTAAAGGAAAAAGGAGGCTGAGTCAAATAATCTGCATTTTAAAATGCCACCGTGATTGTCAACAAACTTATGTTGTGCTAATTACGGGAAGCCAAATTAGAAAAGGAGCACTACCAGACCTATATACACAGAGCTAGGGCTGATGGGGAATCTGGCATAATCCCTTGAGTACAGATGCTCAGCTACCATGAGTATGGGGACTACATAAATAGATAGATAGATTAGATAGATAACCAAGCAGTGAAGCGGCATTCCTTTTCTACTCAGAGATGGCTTTAGAGGCAAATCCTGCTCCCCATCTGCTGGTTCAGAGGACCCTGAAGGCAGTGTGGGACCAATGTGGTTTCACTGTGAAGATCTGGAGGAAGTCTGTGCAGGGAGTGCAGACACTGCATACAGCAGAGCTGTTCTGCTTTGAGGCTCTCTGCAGAGCTCTAGTGTGGAGAGGGATGGGGAGGGGTAAGAGGCTGTAGGGTGGCACGGTTGGTGCAGCTGTAACTAGTTACATCCACTGGGCATTCTCCTGCAGAGGGGGAGGAGAATAGTTCAGCTGGTATTCTACGGCCTGGAAAAAGGAATTCCTTACATTGTACTTCCTTGGAGCAGGGACCATCCTTTTTGAGTGTTTGGAACTCCCCTGGAACATAGAGGGGTCTACTGTAACTAAATAACTAAATAATTGGTCCCTCCAGCCTTTGCAGAGCTCCCCAGGGTACAGCCTACTCACTAAAGCTGTAGCCTGGATCCAGGATTTTCCCCTAAACCACACTAACTTACATTAAAATGATCTTGATAAGTGGCCTATTTATAGAGAGATTTAGCGCCAGAATGAAAAAAAAGTTTATTTCTTCATCTTCTTAACTTCACTGTGATTACAGCAGAAGCAAAATGACCCTTAACTAGGCTCGGAAGGATTAGATTTTTATCAGTAAATGTTGATTAAAGGTGATTTCGCTTTACACACATAAGTTGAGGAAAAAATATTTACATCCATAATAAAAATGTACAGATAGGCAAGGTAAGAAAAATGCTGCTTGGGAACTCCTTAGAGTTTGATTTAAGGATATTTACTTTGTGTGTTTTGACATATGATGTTGACACCTGGATTGCCTTAACGAAATGCGTAATTGTGTTAAAGTGGAGAAGTGATTCAAAAGAAGAGATCTAATCTAATTCAGACCAATCTAATCATGTTAAAGTGCCCATCTTTGTGTAATCTAAGCACCACAGTATATCCTATCCTAGCCTATCAGTGCTGGGTCCAGCCTAGAATCAACCCCAGAATCTGGAAGCCAGAATTTAGCTAAGAATCTGACCCAATATGTTTCATTTCTATTTAAGTGTCAGTGTCCATTTTGAACTTCCTAGTTTGATTTAAGGCTTGACTATTTTGACCTTCCTATTTGTTTGTTTTTTTTTCTCTTGACTTACTTTTAGATATCTCATTTATAATCACGTCTCCTTTCTCTGTCTCATCTTTGTCCCACCTCCCCCTTTTTTTTTGTGATACAGATTTACGGACTAATTTTCAAAGAGGCCTCCTCACAGTCCCTAAATTTGGGCTAGCAATTTTGGGCTCACAAGTTTTTGTCAAAGTAAATTTGATTGCTAGATGTCTGCATACTGAATCTGAACATGCAAATGCCTTTTGTGCCATCAAATCTAAGCTTTATGACCTGTTAAAACTTGTATGCCTGAAAACTTGTATATGCAAAATTGCAGACATTGATTCTCGCAGGCCCACAGGCAGCTATTGAAAATTTGCCCCTAATCTTTTGTTCCCTCTCACTACTTTTAGAATTTGGGCCAAATGCTGCTCAGTTACATTAATGTAAACGTTGACTAACTGAAATCAACCCAATGAAAGTCAATGAATGACTCTAGAGTCACAATGGATTTGGGCCCCTGAACATAGTTTCTCTTTTAAATATTGGATAAGTCTCCCTCTCTCTCTCTCACACATACACGTCTTGCTAAATAAAAAGTGATGTTTTTTCTCACGCACAGTTTGGGTACCATTCATTAGTGCCTTTTCTATTTGGAAGAAAAATTGGAGCCTGTGGTAATGAAAGCTCAAGTCACGGGGAACAGTACACATGGTATTTTGTTTTAACAGAGTGCTGCCTTGGTAGTCTCATGAGTGGCATTATATAATTTGAACATTTATGGGTATTTTGAACTAATAATTCATTAATTAGCACTAATTACTGATTTGATTATTGATTCCTCTGACTGTGGACTAATCTCTGTTTTTATTCATAACCTGAATATTAATTTTTAAAATGATTATAAATACATACCCCGAGCATCACTTCCTATAACCAGGGAAAGGACCTAGTTTACTAGTGAAGGAAGAATTTATACTTTATGGTGATGGGTGCTATAGAAAATTCTAAAATAGATCAGTTAGACACATTCAGAGCTTCTTTTCCCTGGTGCTTTATGTTTGCATGTCTGTCTGGTTTCTTTCTTTTCCTCCTTAAGTGGAAGTCCCCTTGGAACCTGGCCAGCTCTATCAACTATGGGGGGAGGGATAGCTCAGTGGTTTGAGCATTGGCCTACTAAACCCAGGGTTGTGAGTTTAATCCTTGAGGGGGCCACTTAGGGATCTGGGGCAAAAATTGGTCCTGCTAGTGAAGGCAGGGGCCTGGACTTGATGACCTTTTAAGGTCCCTTCCAGTTCTAGGAGATTGGTATATCTCCAATTATTACCTTTATTACCTATCAGGTTTCCCTTCACACACCCCTGTTCACCGCAATCTCTCTCTTTAGATGCTGCCACCTTTGCTGTACTCATTCTCTAACTGACAAGGTGAAATGTGCCCTCCACCATAGACAATGCTTCAACAGATATCAAGGATGCTGCATTTATATGGAATTACATTTCTTTTTTTGAGAAGGGCAGAAGGAATCAGCTCCACAGTATTCATATTCCTCAAAAGCCCAGGGAGCAGAAGTTCCAATGTTTCTTCTCATCCTAAGCATTCTATGTGACAGCCTAGTGTTCACTGCCACCACATTCCTAGTCTAGTCCTTAGTCCCCCTCTGTCAGGGTTCCTTCCCCACTATGAACTCTAGGGTACAGATGTGAGGACCTGCATGAAAGCCCCCAAGCTTATTTCTACCAGCTTACGTTAAAACTTGGTACGCTGCCACCACCAAGTGATTTAACAAGAACCAGGGAGTTCCTCTTCCCCTAAAATATCCCCCCAAGCCCTTACACTGCCTTTCCAGGGAGGCTTGAGAATAATATCCTAACCAATTGGTTACAAAGTGATTAAAGACCCAAACCCCTGGGTCTTTGGACAATGGAAAAATCAGCCAGGTTCTTCAAAGAAGGATTTTATTAAAAAGAAAATGTAAAAATCATCTCTGTAAAATCAGGATAGAAAATAACTGTATAGGGTAATCAGATTCAAAGAGCCCAGAGGAACCCCCTCTAGCCTTAGTTTCAAAGTTACAACAAAACAAGGATAAACCTCCCTCTAGCAAAGGTAAAATTCACAAGTTGAGAAAACAAAGAAAAACTAATATGCCTTGCCTGGCTGTTACTTACAAGTTTGAAATATGAGAGACTAGTTCAGAAAGATTTGGAGAATATGGATTGATGTCTGGTCCCTCTGAGTCCCAAGAGCGAATGGCACCAAAACAAAGAACACAAACAAAAGCCTCCCCCCGCCCAAGATTTGAAAGTATCTTGTCCCCTTATTAGTCCTTTGGCTCAGGTGTCAGCCAGGTTTACTGAGCTTCTTAACCCTTTACAGGTAAAAAGATTTTGGTGACTCTGGCCAGGAGGAATTTTATAATATTGTATACAGGAGGGTTGTTACCCATCCCTTTATAATTATGACACCCTCCCCCACCAAAAAAATCATATTCCTGAGTTTCTAGTCCATTCATATCCTGTTTGGGGTAGTAAACAGACTATTGAATCCAGAAGTACTTCCCCTGAAGGCAGAATAGACTACACTTGTGAGGTGTTACTTATTTCATTGATAAGAGCAATGTGATCCAGAGGAGACTAGCGATTTGTGGTAAGGGAACTGGCAGGAATGGTCAAGTGCAATGTCTTCTCTGTTTAAGTATCAGACAGTTTCACTTGCAGAGATTCTGGATGTAGTAAGTGTGACAGGTTGGATCACAGAAACCCCCCTGGGAGCTGCCAACTGATGTGCCAAGACTACCTCTGCTCCTGTTTTCCTTGCCAGCTCAGGACTCCAGCACCCTGTCTTGCTGGGCCAGACACTCCTGTCTGCTCCAACACAGATCCAGGGTCTGAATTACTTGTCCCAAAACTGCAGGTTTACCTGAAAGCAGCTAACAGAAGTGTGCTTGCCTTTAACACCCAAATGCCCAACTCCCAATGGGGTCTAAACCCAAATAAATCCATTTTAACCCGTATAAAGCTTATGCAGGGTAAACTCATAAATTGTTCACCCTCTATAACACTGATAGAGAGATATGCATGGTTGTTTGCTCCCCCAGGTATTAATACATATTCTGGGTCAATTAATAAGTAAAAAGTGATTTTATTAAATACAGAAAGTAGGGTTTAAGTGGTTCCAAGTAGTAACAGACAGAACAAAGTAAATCACCAAGCAAAATAAAATAAAATGCACAAATCTATGTCTAATCAAACTGAATACAGATAATCTCACCCTCAGAGATGCTTCAGTAAGTTTTTTCCTCAGACTGGACACCTTCCAGGCCTGAGCACAATTCTTTCCCCTAGTACAGCTCTTGTTCCAGCTCAGGTGGTATCTAGGGGATTCTTCATGATGGCTCATCTCCCCTCTTTGTTCTGTTCTACCTGTGATAGACCCAGGCCAGCTGGGTACAGCAGAATAGCAGAAGGCAGATATACTGGCCACTGGATTAACAGTTTTCTGTTCCCTGACTGACCAGAGCAGGGGCTGCTCCAGGCTAATGAGAACACCTGACTCTAATTAACCTGTAAAGAGTCAGGTGAGGCCATTCAGTTAATGTGACCACCTGACTCTAATTAAGGTCCTGCTGATACTATAAAAAGGGCTCACTCCAGTCAGGCAGGGGAGTCAGGGAGCTAGAGGAGAGGAAGTGCGGCTGAAGGGCTGGTTACTGAAGACACCCTCAAACCATTGGTAAAGGAGCCCTAAGGTAAGGGTGAAGAAGGGAGAAGCAGGAGAGCTGTGGGGAAGTGGCCCAGGGAAATGTAGCAACTCTGGCAGTGAAAGGTTGGCTGCCAACAACTGCTACCATTAGGGTCCCTGGGCTGGAACCCAGAGTAGAGGGCGGGCCCGGTTCCCCCCAACCCACCAATACAGGAACAGCTCCTGGGAGGGGAAGTCAGGTCCCTGTCAGGACAGGAGGCTGAACAGAGACTATGGGAGTTCTCTCACCTACCTCCTTGCAGCCTATGATGAAAAGGGCTCAGTAGACTGTAACCCTGGCCCTAGAGAGAGAAGGGCTACGTGGAGGGTCACAGTGAGCCACTGAGGCTAAGCATAAACTGCCTAGAAGCGCAGGACCCACAGGAGCAAGGTCAGAGCTCTGCCACAACCCCTTTATATATCTTTTGCATAAAGCAGGAATCCTTTGTCCCTCTCTGGGTTTCCACCCCCTCCTTCTCAATGGAAAGATACCAGGTTAAAGGTTAAAGACATGATCACATGTCACTGCAAGACTTCATTGCCCACTTGCCAGCACACATGTATACAGGAAGACTTACAGGTAAAACACACCCATCTGCAGACAATTGTCCTGGTTAATGAGAGTAATCAAGATTCCAAACCACCATTAATGGCTCACACTCTGCATAATTACAATCAGAGTTATATTTCATATTTCTAGTTTCAGATACAAGAGTGGTACATTTATACAAATAGGATGATCACACTCAGTAGATTATAAGCTTTGTAATGGTACCTTACAAGAGCCCTTTTGCATGAAGCATATTCCAGTTACATTATATTCTAGGGTAACCAGACATCCTGATAAAATTGGGACCGTTCCGATATTTAGATGTTTGTCCTGCGTCCTGACCGATCTTTGGTCGGGACACAATTTGTCCCGATATTTAGCTCCGCTGGCAGCACTCGGCTTGTTTTTTTTGTTTTTGCTCCGCCTGCGGACCCCCGCCCTCCCTCCCCCACCATGTGTCCCAATATTTTCTTCCTCTCATCTGGTCACCCTATTATATTCACTCATGATCAATTTTTTATAAAATCATATAGACTGCAAGGTCACAGTAAGGATTGCACCTTCGTTCTACAATTTATCAGCTGGACCCATGACCCTCATACCCCCATGCCCCTCATAGTACAGAAGTATTGTCTGTTTCTGGATGATATTATCAATGCTTTCTCCAAGGGAGGGGAGGGAGACAGCTTTCTTTGAGTGGCTAGTTGTTCGGCCGCTTTAAAGAACCTATCTCTTGACAGTGATAGTCTGTTCAACTATTGTCCTGTCTCTAACTTTCCTTTTTAGGATGAGGTCATTGGGAGGGTTGTGGCGAGACAACTCTGATATCAGCAGGAGTTCTCAGATTTCTTTGGCCCCTTTCTATCTGACTTAAGGCCTATGTCTAGCAGAGAGCTTGTGTCCAGGTTGATTCTTTTAGATCTGTCATCACCGTTTGATATGACTGATCATGAGGAGTGGTTCACCACACTGTGGACCGTGGCTTGAAGTGAGAGTGTAACTGTTTATTTTTTATTTATTTAGGTTTTCTTTAACATATATATCAAGGCTTTGAATGTATGTACAACAAAGCACAAATATTAAAAATGGAAAATAAATCATTAACAAAATTAGCCTTAGCATTTCAATTAGTCTCATATCCTCTCCAGACTAGCAATACCCAGCTGGACTATTAATATCTTCCCACCACATAGCGCTTTGCATGCTCCTTCCCCTTCTCAAAAACTAACGGGGAGAGATGCTTGTTCTGTTCTTTCATCTAATGGAGATCCCAGGTGGGTGGTTCTGAGCAATTGCTCAGCTTCTCTGAGGGCTCCCTTTCATGTGGGGTTCTATTCTGTCACCCCTCTCCCTTGCTCAGTGTGTATGTGAATCTACTAAGGGAGATTGTGATAGGGTTTGGGCTGTGGTATGAGGATATTACATAGCTTTTCATAATCTTACTTTCCCAAAACTAGAAAATGCAGATTTTTGGTTTTCCCAGCACCTGGCAAAAATTGTGCTGAGATGAAACTGATGGCAAAGAGTTCACAATCTGGGAATACTTCTGGCAAGTGTGGAGAAGTATCTTTTTGCATCTGTGCTTAGCTATACTATTATGGCTATTTCTCTCCCATGTGGTCCTTGCCACAGTCGTCCATGCTCTTCTCAAATGCAGCAATATTTTGTATATGAGAGCAATACATGAAGATCACTTGAAAGCTTCAGTTAATGCAAAATGTGGTTAATTTGCTTAGTGATGTTATATGTTCCCTATGATTAACATCTCCTCTCTAGAGGCTGCATGGGCTTCCTGTTTGTTTCTACATGCTACTCAAGGTGTTCATTTTGATTTTTAAAGCCCTATGTGGTTTGGGGCTTATGAACCACTGTGCCAGTTGAGATCAGTGAAAGTACTTTCACCAGCAGTCCCTGGACCCTAACCAGCTCTGCCACAGTATGCACATTACTCTGTTTGCCTTCAATGGGAGATGTCTGCATGTAGCAGTGAGGGGAGAAGGTGCCCTGGATTTCATCATCTGGGGACCAGATGTGAAGTGTTCTTGGTGGAGGGCTCTGTGATTTGATCACCTCGCTGGTCCATCTTTTCATTAAGCATAAGAAGAAAATGGAACTAGCTATCTTTGGGCGGGAGTCCATTTAGTTAATTAATATTAATGAGGTGTGTGCTATTTTCAACTAGTGCACATGTGCTTGCAGTTTGTTGGATAAGTGCAGTTTATAAACTGAAGAACAAATTAATAACTAATGAAGACACAAGGAAAGGCAAAGGGATTATACAATGGTTATTGATTTTGAGTGGATAGCTCCTATAAGGCTGCTTCCAAAGGTTTGGGGAAGGGAGTGGATTTCTTTTCAAAAGTTGGTCTAAAGGGCATGATCACATAATGAGACTTAAAAACAAACCAGAATATGTCATTGATTTATTGTGGACAAAGTGTGTTTGCCTTCACAAAGAGTATATGTGTAACTGGCAGCATTAATATCTTTGTGCAATTGACTTCTGCTAGAGGACACCAATCCATCAGGAGGGGTTAATTCTGAGATTGCAAGGAAAGATCTGGGGTAATTTTCTGTTTGGCCCAGTTCACCTGATATTTTTATTTCTATATGTAGCAAGTACCACAGATATGTATTGCAGGAAATAGGTAACTTGTCAGTGGTTTTGAGGTTTTGAAGCAAAAAGAAGATTACACAGTTTTGCACTGAATTACTGAAGAGAATGTTTTATATTTTGAATGCTAATGAGCATAATTTTTTTTTCAGACGGGAGCCATAAAACTGTCATTATGTCAGTGGTATGTCTTTGTTCTTAGCTTTTGCTTGTGCTAATCAAAGACAACAGTGGTATATTTTGAGTTAATACTGTAACAAGAGGAATGGCATTAGTGGTCATCATCATGAGTGACTCCTGGACATGTGGTAATAATTTCCAAAGTGTTTCTGAACAGTGAGTGAGAGAGAAAGAGGGAGAATTTAGCTCTGACTTTAGAATGGAATGTACCATGCAGATGAAATGATAAATTCACAGCTCATTCTAGAGGGGCTTTGAAAAGAAAATGTGTGTTTTAAAGTAATTAACATATCATCTTTCATGGCACCTATCCCACTCCAACATCCTATTACCATCGCTCCAAAAAAGAAGATGAAGAGAACAGTTTTAGAGCTGGAAACAGCATAAGCAGGCTGAATTAGAGCAAGGGTTTTTATCTACTCAAGGAAATTAATCCACTTCAGAAATCAATTTCTCATACTTCAGCTATGTAACTTTGGATAACTGGGGAAAAGTTTGAGAGCCTTTAACTGATGTAGCATTTTCCTTCTTATTAATGGCTGTTCCTGGGTTTGGTAAATTTCTAGAAATTGAATTGGGAATGTTATATATTTAGACATTAGTTTTCCAGCAAAAATGCCACCCAGACTTTTTATGATCAGTTGGGCAGTTTTCATTTATTTGGTGACGCAGTCTGTTTGCACTGGCTGCTGTTTTGTGCATGGGTCCTGCATAACAAACCAGGCATTTAAAAAAAAAGTCTTAGGCTGAAAAAAATACAAAGTGTTAAATAATTTTAACACAGTTATGCAATCAATCTAATTAACTTAAGACATTTACTCTAAGTAACCCCACAGCAGCCCTGTGTGTTCCCAAGAAGGGAACAATTGTTATATCTTCCCTGTCTGACTGTGTTTTCTCAGAGAATTGCTGAACAATATTAAACATTCGGAGGCTGCATTATTTCTGTTTTGACAAATGCTAATAAGTAGCTAACTGCAAGAGAGGGGGAAAAAAATCCTAATTCAAACCAGTTGCTGGATGCTACAGCTCAGCAAATTCCCCAACCAGCAAGATGTAATCTGGAAAGAAAGAAGCAGAATGGTAGCCTTCTCTTTCCTTTAAAATCACTAATAAAGTCATTAGACAATGTTTAGCTAAAGAGGAATGACTAAACCTAGAGAAGGACTATGCTGAAGAGCTCTTCGAGGGAATATTTAGCAGTCTTTGGTGTCTAATTAAATGGTATTATTAGAAGCTTTGATAAAAGCCCTGGCTTGCATGACATCTTCTATTTCTATGTTTACAAGAATGGAGGAGAAACTTTTTTTAAAAAAAGAGGACTTTTTAATGATAATACCTGAAAAGTGTTTTTCAACAGACCCATACATCATTGTCAAGTGAAAAGATTAAACTTTATTGTTTCTTTTTGAACCAAGAACTCAAGGTGAGTGGAAATGTCTTGAAATGCAAAGTAGTTTGGCAGATAAAGTAAAATGGAGATGAAAACAGACAATAAAAAGACATTGGCTGTAATACAGGACTGAGCAGGGAAGTTTACTCTTTTTTAAGTGTTGCCTGGAGAACTTTCTTTTCACCATTAATGATAGTTTTTAAGTGTTGCAATTACAAGCCTTTATTGAAATGAAACGTTTCATTTCAAGACTGGAACAAAATTCATTTTTGTCTGTAATCTGAAACATTAGTTATGTGATGCCACTGCCAAAATAAACCACGCTGTTCATTTAAAATATCAGGAAACTCCATTTAAGATGATAGTTATACACCCATTGAGGATACTATGTATATTATTTTTCCTTGGTATTAATAAAGTCTATTAACAACATAACTGCAGTTGATTCATGTCACATTTGTTTGCAAGTAATGGGTGTAAGGTTAAAATGATTTAACTATTACAATTGTTGAAAATGATTTCTTCTCCCTAAAGCCTTTTTATTATAGGGTTTTTTATTTTTTTTTTATTTTTTGCCCTTCAGCAGCCAGTTGTTGTGCACAAAGCTGCTTTCTGCTCTAGATGCCCATGTTATCATGATAGATGGGTTTTGTGTGGGATTTCCACAACAGGGGTTGACGAAAAAGTAACTTCAGTGGTGTACATGAAAGATTTATTTAAGCCTTCCCTTTGTGAGCCTGGCTGTACTGATTTTCAAAGAATTCATTTTTTCTGTCCAATTCTGCACCTCAAGAAGCAGGGCTACTTTGCTGGGATGGCAATCTATCCAGCCTTCGGTGCATGAGGTGCACACTGCTGACCCCAAAGCTCTTCGGTGGGCATGTTTCAGGAGCTGGTAGTTTACAATCCTCCGCAAATCTGACTTCCTTTTGTAGCCAGAAGATTGAGGTTTTTGTTCCTCTTTTTGTATTGTAGTTACAAAGCCCATGTGGGCAGCGTCAAGTGTGCAGTTTCTAAGTCCTCTCTGTATTGGGCCTTATGTCATCCTCTCTATCCACATACACTAGTGAGACATAAGAGACACATAAAAAAAAAACAGATCCACCAATTGGGGACAAATGAGTATGAATAACAGACTCTGTCAATACTCAGGATTTGCATTGCTACCTTCCGGTTTCTTCAGAATTCTAAAAGTTATCTGTAAAAGCAATTTCTTGTCATCTTGAGTAATTTGGAATCTGTTCAAGGTATTGTTTTCTCTGGTTCTGAGAAAAAATGTAGGTTAAAAACAGATGAGTTTGAATATATTCCAAACATATAATTGGTTATGCGTATGCTTCACACACGTACATGCATGTATTTTTATAGAGTTAGAATATCTTATTTTGGCCTACCAGTATGTTATACAGAGTACAGTAATATGGGCTGATAATAACTACAGTTAAGAGAGTTCTTGCTTTTATGCCCATTTATATTCTCTCAGCACTTAAAGAAAGGGGGGAACTATATTTACTGAGAAAATAATAGATAATTAGGGTGATAACATTTTATGATAAAAGAAACATTGTCAGCTTAAAAGAACTTTTTAAAAATAAATTCCCCCACCTATGTTACTAATACTAACAACTTTGACTATTAGAAGTGAAAGAATTTTAAAAATCAGATTTATATCTCCCTATTTCTGCTGTCTGAGTGCAGTTTAATTTCTCTCCAGTTGAAACAATGAAAACATTACAGACTGGTCAACTTCATTTTGTTTATGGTCAGTGCAAGCTAAATTCTCTTCCTGGTTCCCAGGCACTGACATAGTGCTCCAACTGCTATTGATTTTAAGCAGAAGACGCTCAAATACTGTCACGATGGGTGGCAGTATAAACCCTTAGATAGACAAATAGGTAGATGTGTGGGTTGCAAACACTGCAAGGGAATATTTATTTAACTACATTGTTTTAATTGGTATTTTAAAAAATCATGGCAACGATTCTGTTAGTATTAGGATTGTCGGAGCTTATATTTATAAAGCCAAAAGTGCCAAATTCTACTTATCTTCTCTTTCACGTAGCCTTTTTAATATAACACCTCATTATTACTAACTTTAAAGAAATAAGCTATACCAGCACCTTTATGTTGGTATAACTGAGGGGGTGTTGCACTGATTTAAGAATATCAGTTACTGAACCTTACAAAAACAGTGTAGAAAAGTCCTTAGGTCCTGACCCTGCAAGCTAATGCACGCAGGGGGACCACTGTATCAGGGTGGGGTTCCACACAGACAAAGGAATCTATCTGCCCATGCAGATCAGCTTGCAGGACTGGGTCCCAAATGGACTTGTAAGATGAATAGGATCTGGTCAAAAATTTAGAGCACATTTAACTAGTCAGAGTCCTTTTGATAGTACCTGAAATTAAAATAACAAAACTAAAAATTATCCAAACTGTTTACATGAATAACAACTCAGGGTGGGTGCAACAGCTCAGTGGCACCGACAATGGACAACACAACAGAGAAGGCACTCCTCTGATGGAGTGAGTGGTTAATCTACTTCTTATTGCAACATGACAGAGCTAGATAGCAGTAGGAAGCTGCTAGTCCCAGATTTGTTAGCTTAAGAGAGCTTTGCCTCTTCAATGAGATGATTGTGTAAAACCCTTGTGCTCCTGTCTTGAAATAACAGAGCTGGAGCTGAAATCTGTGATAGTGTCATTGTTCCCTAAGGTACAGTAATAGGCTTCACTTTATAGTGCCATATCTCACTCAGTAAGCACTGTCTCTAGGAGTGATATAAACTCTTTGTTAATAAGGATAATAGACTGCGGGGCTAGTGATTCCATCCACTTAAACCTTCAAGACAATAAGGCTGGAGGCAGCTGAAAGCATTAACAGTAACAATTCAAACGCATTCACCAAAGTTTTTTGTTTTAATATTAGGGCAACGGGCTAGCGTTTACTTTTAACAAAGCTTTTGACTGTTTAGCCATTTCTATGATCAACTCTTTTCCAACTAGAATGCATCCATGGCAGGTGACAACTGAAAATTGATAAACTACAACCGTCTCCTGAAATCCGCAGCTCAGGCAATTTACTGACATCAGATATGACATGCTGCATTCTTAGCTGTTTGTAATTGGAAAAACTGGCACTGATGGCCCAGTAATATTAGTGCTCATATGGAAGTGTCTTGCACAAGGTAAAGGAACGCAGCCAATTTTTTTTTTATTTTTCTCTTGCTTGCTAAACTCAACACCAGTCCCTACATGCTGGATTTTTTTGCAGCTCCATACGGAATGACTTGCAACAACTGTCCATCCAGGTACTTATATGGCCCTCATCCCTATAGTTCACAGTCCCTGTGGCACTACTGCCAGCTTCTTTAAATAAAAACCACTCATTAGTTCATGGATCTGCTGAAGCATGCCAGCTACACCTGATCATGTTTTACAAATTCCCTCCTTCAGCCCCACAGACAAAACTGGGCTTTGAACATCAGAACCACTCATTATTGTTATTGATGTAGCACCAACTACATACTCGGTGTTCTCAGTGGCGGCTCCAGGCACCAGTGCTCCAAGCATGTGCCTAGGGTGGTCCCTGCAAGGGCGGCAGTCAGGCAGCCTTCGGCAGTGGGCCTACGGGAGGTCCCGAAGACCAGCAGATCTCCCGCAGGCGTGCCACCAAAGGCTGCCTGACTGCCGTGCTTGGGGCGGCAAAAAAGCTAGAGCCGCCCCTGGGTGTTCTACAGAACAAAAAATAAAGACTTCTACTTTTGAACATTATGAACATCACAGTGTTTTGCCCTGTTCCAACTGCAGAGCTATATCTGCAACTGCATTCTCTTCAAATGATATCCTCAGCCAGTCATATGTGTGTAACCCCAAATGAAGATTATTTAAGTACAGAAGGGGAGAATACATGACAGCGTGTAGTGTGGCATCAAGGTTTATGGGCACACACATGGAATGACAAGCATAACCCATTGATTAAAAAAAAAGCCACAGTAAATGTTGCAATGAAAAACACTTTGCACTTTGACCTACAGGACATTGACTATGGGTCCAATTCTGCAGGCTGCTTTGCACAGGTGGACCCAGGCCCTGACTTGAAAAGCGCTGGTCCAGCTAGAGCAGCTGGCAGGATCGGGGCCTAGCTTTTAGTCAGAAAACATTTGCAGTGGGTCAGAAAATGGACCATAGTAGCATCTATTTTATGTACTTATATGGTCCCCTTGACCATAGTCTGAGCACCTCACAAGCGTCAATGCATTTATTGTCTGTGTAAGGAAGGTACTATTATTCCCATTTTACAGATAGGGAGCTGAGACCCAGAGAGGCTACATGATTTGGTGTAGGTCTCACAGGAAGACTGTTGCAAAGCAGGGTCTTAAACCCAGGTCTCTAAAGTTCTAGAGTATTGCTCTACAGGCTGTATCATCCCTCCTCTCAGTTAAGAACATCCTTCACCTCAAAGTTCAGTGATTACTTCTTAATTAAATAGTCCTAAACGTTGTGCTAAAAAATGACCTGAAATATCTGGCCTGCAGTCATGATTTAGGTTCTAGAATTGTTTTTTAACTGAAAGCAGAATCTGTTTACAACCATTATTACTCTTTAAATATGGTGACCAGCTGTCCTGTTTTTAAAGGGATAGTCCCGTATTTAAGCCCTCCTGCAGGTCTCCCAACTTTTTTTTTAAAAATGGGCAAATTGTCCCATATTTTCTGCCTCCCACCATCAGTACTGGCAGGTCCTGCTACTGGTCGGATCCCTGCTCGCCAGCTGCCCTCCCATCAGCGGTGAGTCGGGGGGATCCAGTGGCTGATGATGGGGTGGGTGTGCAAGGCTGGTGGTGGTGGGGCAAAGCTGCAGCATGCAGGGCCAGGCCACTCCTCCTGCTGGTCTGTCAGCGCAGCTCCCGCTGTGTGCAGGCTGTTGGCCAGCAGGGCCCCGCCCCTTGTGCTGTTTCCAGCCAGCGCTGGCTGTGAGCTGCAGCTGCCGGTGTGTGCGGGCAGGCACCAGGCACCATGCGCCCCCTCTCATTGTCCTCCCCTGATTTGGTCTTTGCCCCTGCCCCCATGGTTACTCCATATCTCCCTTGGCCGAGCGTGTCCCGCTCCCAATGCTAAGCTCTGGAGTGGGATGGGGGAAGTGATTTCCAGCCTGTTCCTGCCCTGATCCTACAGGCTCTACAGCAGCCCCCCGAGAGTGCCCCCCCACCCCACCTTGGGTCCTGCCCCCAGGGAGCGTGGGGCTGCTCTGCCCCCTAGGCACCCTCCCCTGCTGAGCCACCTCTCTGGCCTGGGCTGCTGAAGCCCCTGCTGTCAAATTCCCTGGGCCCTGGTGCACAATGTGTTCTTAGGACTTAACCTCTTCCTGCCCAAGCTGTAGCCAGGGGACAGGAGGTGGCTGGGTTATGTCAGTGGCTGTGATAGCTTGCGTTTGCAGACAGGAAGGGACAAGCTGGTTCCAGCCATGGGAGGCGGGGGTGGGGGTGGGGATGAGCTCTGCAAAGACATGGGCCAGTCATCCCTTCCTCCTCCACCCCGCTCCCATGGGGCTGGAAGCAGCTCCTGTTCCTTCCCTCCTGCACAGTGCTGAAAGGCTGCTGCTGGCCACATTCTGGTGTGAACCCTGGCAAAAAATCTGAGGGGGCATGTGACCCTGCATGCCCCACCATGTGTTACCTTGGGAAGATGCAGCACCAGTTACCAGGAGACACAGGTCCATCCCAGGGGCCCAGCCAGGCATGGAGGGTGGAGATTGCTGTGTAGGGAGGGTCAGGTTGGTTGGTCACCTCCATGTGTGAGAGAGGGGTAGGTGTGTGGGGGAGGGAAGGTGGGTATGTGTCTCACCCCTCCTTCTGTGAAACCTAAAGCCTTACAGATAAGAAGGTAAATAAAAAGACTCCAACTACACAGTGTTTCTTTTTAACAGGGGCACCATCAACTTGATGTTAATTTGAATGTTTGTACTGCATAGTTGTGATTGCCATTGAACTCCTTTGAATACAAGTAATCTTACCAGGTGTCCCGTATTCAGCATAGGGAAATATGGTCACCCTATCTTCAAATGAATGCAAAATGAAGCATCCTGATGAATATTTTTAATATATTTAGTAAAAGATAGTACAATAGATGTTTAAATAATTGCAAACTGTTTTGGAGTGCTTTGTTAACTTTCAAACTTTGTGGTGCAAAAGGTTGTTGGCCAGTGGCTGATCAGTTAGCCGTCCCATTTGTATAGTGGTCATTAATTTTGGGTCAAGAGAAGGGTGTGTATTTGAGTGTTGACTATATCTAGATCAGGAGGTAGGCAACCTATGGCACGGGTGCCGGAGGCGGCACACGAGCTGATTTTCAGTGGCACTCACACTGCCCAGGTCCTGGCCACCGGTCCAGGGGGCTCTGCATTTTCATTTAATTTTAAATGAAGCTTCTTAAACATTTTAAAAACCTTATTTACTTTACATACAACAATAGTTTAGTTATATATTATAGACTTATAGAAAAAACCTTCTAAAACATTAAAATGTATTACCGGCATGCAAAACCTTAAATTAGAGTGAATAAATGAAGACTCGGCACAGCACTTCTGAAAGGTTGCCAACCCCTGAGCTAGATGGACCTCGACAGAGCACAGGACTTCATTCCATCTGAAAACTAAAACAGCACATCTGATATAAATTGAATGTAGGATGCCAGAATTAAGATGTGAGCTTCATGTAAGTATAGGCATTAGGATTGCCACCTGCCCCCTATTTTAAAGAATTTGTGGCCCAGATAGAGAGCTTGATCCTGCTGCCATTGAAATCAGTGAGAGTGTGATTCTAATTACACAAGTCCCCTTTACACTTGGGAGGTTAAAGGATCCTTACAGTGGGTGCAAATTATATTTAAGGTCCCTGTGTGCTGCCAAAGTGGTGTAAAGTGTTTTTTTGGAAATAAGAACCAGACCATGAGAATTTTGGTCTTGATTTAAATGGGAACAGGACTGGTCATAGATATTATTATGTAGGGATTAGACCTAGTTGAATAACGGCAACATTTATTATTCAACAAATAATATCTGATCAGTTCTAATAGAGATAATATGGTTCCATGAATACGAGATTTAGTGTCATTTCAAAGCACAAAGGGTTACAAATATCCACATGCACTTAAGCAAGAATATAGCCTGTAGTCTCTAGGACTTCAATAATCCTTTAATTGTTCCTAATATGAGGTGGCAACATTAGTGTGTCTGTATCTGTTTTAAGAATCATAGGGTCTGATACTGCTGATACTTATGCACGTGAGAAATGTAACACATCTGAGTAGTCACACTGACTTTAATGTGACTATATACATGACTAAACACATAAGTAATGCTACAAGCATAAATGTTTGCATGATTAGACCCAGAGTGCAGAGAACTGGGAATGGTATTCTGTAAATAGCAGGAAAGAGTCTAGCCAAGGCTTACATAAAACAGCCTTCATTTTTTAATGTCATCAATCAAAAGCTTCCATATGTAACGCACTAAATCACATTGGGCATGTCTAAAATGCTGGAGTAAAACATTAATAGCTAAAAAACCCCCACCCAAGCTAGTAAAGCGTGTTAAAGCTGTGTGAATTACATACAAGCAACTGACAACTTTGCTTAGCTAGTCCATATATTAAAGACAAATCTCCGTTCGAGGAAGTTTCAATGCCATTTTAGTTATCCATTTAATCCACCTATTCATTTAGCAGGAATGGTAATTACGGGAAAATTACTGGCAAACTATGATGTGCAATTAAAATTCAGGCTATTTTGTGTGATGCAAAATCTCCCTTTTTTTACCATCATCTTACAAATCCTCTGATAGAAACTTTGTGCTTTTTTGAAACAGAGCTTGCAATAATAAGCCATCTGGCTTACTTAAGCATGAAAGATTAAAATGATATACAGTATGAAGGCTTCCTATTCAATTGCTAATGTCCAAGAACTCAACTCCAGTGGTGAAAGCTGTCATTCGGGGAGGGGGAGAGGAGAAGAGGTAATTAAAAGATTTCCTCGTTGAGATGGGTCCTGGAGCAGGAGACTGGCACACGCGACAAGCAAAATTAATTTTCCAAAAGAAAGCAGTGTTGGCCAAATGTCTTGCAAACTAGCCTTCTGTATCCTTTAGTTCATTCACAACTGCTTGAGTGGGACTGAAAGGTGGGTAGATGATTAATAAGACAATAGCAACCAAACTTTGTTTTGTTACCATATCTAACCAGCAGTTCTCCACTACACTAGGCAGGGCTTGATTAAAGGTTTACAACAATGGAAAATGCTGTTTGATTAAAAAGCAACACACATTCTTAACACTAAATTGAAAAAGAAGGTTTCAATGTTCTTTCAGTGTATAATGAAACTTCTGTATCACAAGATAAATAAAATACAGAGCTGCTCTTTTTGAGATGGGGACACTATATTCCATGGCCACTCGGAAAAATGAATTTAGTATACATTTTTAAAAAATGGTAACAAGTTCATTGAGGAATATAATATTCAGGCTTGTGCTGCATGCAGAATATGTGCTTCAGCAAAATTGTCATCAACCAACCGCAAAGTGAATCCAGGAGACATTTCTACTGTGAAAGCAGCACATCCTGTTGATTTCAATTGCAGCCTTGTGCTGTGCTCCACATGCGACTGATGAATTTCCAAATGGAGAGAAATTGAAAATCCTGTTGATCAAATGGATCACGCACGAAGGGCCTGCTCCTGCTCCCTTTGACTTAAATGGAAGCAGAATTGGGGGTGGGGGTGTGGAATCTGTATTGTTAACAGGGACTGTTGTACCTTGTATATAGTATGTGTGCTTTTACTAGCAAAGTAGGGCCTAAATATCATTACAAGTAGATTATAAGTCCCCTGATACAGGGATCATATATTTTATTCCTTATGGAAAAGTCTTATAAAATTTTATAGAGAATGATAAAATTTCTATTGAATTTTTAAACTAACCTATAGTTTTAAAGCAGGGATATAATTCTTAAGTTCTATATGATAGTTTAAAAAAATCTGTAGAAAGAATATAATTTTCTATTAAACTCCATAGGTTTTTAGTGTCATTTCAATAGAACTCTGTTTAATTATTTCAGAACTATATGGGCTTCATCCCTATTAAACACTCAGACTTTTACATAAGGGACATATATAGCCCTGTGTTCAGGTGCAGCAGTCCATAAATAAAGAACAAGGAAATAATACTAAAATTAGAGCCCTGCCCATTAATGATATTGCTTCATGCAGTGTCTTCACATGTTTCCTTTTAAAACACACATTTTAATGAATGAAAGCTTATGCTGAAATAAAGTTGTTAGTCTCTAAGGTGCCACAAGGACTCCTGTTCTATTGCTGCTAATTCTGCTTTCAGGATCCGTTTTGACGTAGAGGAGGAAATACTGAATCATAATGTAACAAAAGTCACTGCAAAGGACTCACAAGTGCCATACAGAAAGCCAGATTTGTGTGTGCGTTTGATTTTGTTTTAAAAAATGACTCTAACAATAATAGCCAATGGGAGTCCATTAAATCCATTGTAGCTTAACTTTCTCTTCAGTTCTTGGCTATTCTTCAGCTTCATTCCTCTGAGTCAGCAAAACTTTCAAACCAAGTTACTCGAACTCTTGAAAAAGAACCTTGACTAAAGGAATAATTTGTTCTTTCCACCAGATCACCCCTTTTAAAAACTGTAAAGGCTACATTATGAGGGAAGGGGAAGATGTTCTGAAATAGTTACTGAAAAAGGTAGGACACATTTTATTCAATAAAAGCAGGTGGAAAAGTATGATTGTGGGATGTGAACCTACTATATTTGCTTCTCTTAAGGAGCTCTTCTTTGCCTTCAGCACAGTTTTTTATCATCAGAGTTTCTGACATTTCTGCCTTTTTATTCCATGTAATTCTGGCTTGTAAAGTGATGGAGATTGACAGTCCCCTTTCAGGTCAGAGAAGATTCGATCTTCCTACACTTAGAAGCACAAACAGTTATAAGGAGACCGAATGAATCCACTCCTTTCTCCGACTGGACCTTTTCCCAAAGGGTTAGGGTGGGGAGGGGAGGAAGCTACTTAACATGGCAACACCCAGCTTCTTTATTTTTGTGGGTTGTCTCGTGATCTCAGAAATATAGTAGAAGGGGTGGAAAACATCATGGCACAGAGCATGTTAGGAGTACAATACAGAATTTTTTTTTGAAGTGTCCATGAATATTTACATTCATTTTTAAACAAATTCATGCCAACTGCACTCCCCACTTTTGTATTCACTTTCTGGGAATATGAATGAATGAGTTTACCTGCAGGAATAATCACTAAAATAGCGAAAATCCCCAAATAATTACTGAAAAATGTGTCTAGGCAGCTGGTATGCTGTGACCCCAGCTGCTGATACTTATAATAATATATTGTTGACAGCACATCAGACTTGTCCTCTGCTCTCTACACTGGCTTGGTCCTTATCTTCAAGGCACTCAAAGGCCTGGGCTCACGCCTAAAAGATCACTGAAACTCTGGGATGTCATCTGACCACTCTACTCCTCTGGCCCAAAGGAGCTGTCCACTGCAAGGGTAAAGCACCTCTGTCTGGGAAACAGATTTTTCTCAGGAGCTGGTTTGAGACTAAACTACCAACCATCACAAACTTCACCTTTTGTTCCAAGGGCCAGGCATACTTCTTCAGCTTTGCCTTCACTAATGTATGCACTGAGCGCAGTGTATATAAAATACTCATGACAATTTTAGTCATATCACTTAATCCACTATTGCAAGTGCTCAGATACTACAGTAGTGAGGGCAGCATAAGAACCTGTATAAAATACAATAGAATTCTGCAGTGTTACCTTGTGCGCCCCACATTTGTTTGCTGTATCCATCTGCTATCTCTCATCTTATACTTAAATTGTAAGTTATTTTGCTGGTCTGTGACTGAGACCTCTAGGTAATACCAGAATAAGAATATTAAATAACAAAAGTAAATTTCAGATATGTAATCCCTAAGACTCAGAGGCATGATTCTAAGAGTTACATTTGTCCTGTCATAACACAGAAGCATACCATGTAATGTGTGTGTCCAATCACATATTTGGTTTTTTGGACACCAAATATTAACAGTGAACGTCTTGCAAACAAGCTTCAGACTAAGAGTTATTCACAAGAATTATTGGATGAATAATTTCAAACAACAAATACATTCCAGAAAATTGCAATCTCTTTGCAGACAATTTGCAAATAGAAAAGAAAGGCGAAATTCACTCAGTACACTGTTCTGTATAAATTATGTACTCAACTTTAATTAGGAGTCTGGAAGCTCTGATGCTTCAAGGTTCTGCATCCCACCTTAACCCTTAGACTCCTGGCACTTTCAAGAGCAGCTAAATAAATTGTTGGACAGGAAGACAGATAAATGGACAGAGTAACAGACCTGTCTATATAACTTCCATTGATCTATTTGTCTATTCATTCACCCATTCAGCCTCCAAAAGTATGAAGTGCTTTAATGTATAGGACAAAATATAAGAGACACTAGCTTTTACGAAAACAGGAAGAGACTGGGAAAAATGACTCATTGAGGAAGAAAGGCAAAGTCTATTGCATCTTTGATTTACAAGAATTCGTAGTTGCAGCAGTCAGAAGGTATCTCATTAGAGACAGCTAGAGAGTGTTCAGGGACAATGGTGGAGGAAATAGTTGAATAGTTCGGTCCCAATCTGTCTTTTTGGCCCAGAACATCTAGAGGAATCCAGACAGTTAGGTTGAGGGGGCTCGGGGAATCAACTGCCACTGGCAATGGAACAGTTCAGCATACCAAACATGAATGAGCACAGAAACATCTTACTTTTTTCACTGATGACACTTGAAATTGTGGCTGGGTGATCTGACACTCCAGAAATGTTCCCATGACAGCTAGTTGATTGATCACTTACACATGCCATAATGAATCTGTAGGGGCAGCTAGATGGAAACAGAAGCTAGTAGGGAGAGGAGGGAAGCAGTCTTCATGATGCAAAAAGTGGTGGAGCTGAGCACCTCCTCTACTTTTAGGAGACCTTAGAGGAAAAACAGGTATATGAAGGTGAGACAATTCAGACTGTGGGACTGGGGCTACCTAATCTGGCTTCAGTAGGAAGGACAAATTTGACAGCATAACGTGAGTATATTTGAGAGGGAATGCCAACTAGTATCAAATCGCTGCATCAAAGAAAAGCTACTTGTCTTCACTTTAAAGATGTTCATAGTTTAGTTTTACCCTACCAAGAAAATTGAATGTGCTATTAAGCTGTTGACCCCCGCCTATGCTCTACCAGCAATGCCAGTTTTAATCACCTATTGGTCCAATTGTCCCTCATGCTGCCCCTTATGCATAGGAGCTCTCAGTAAAAATCCATACATTGTCCTCCCTCAGATTCCTCGTTAAAACTCTCCTTTGACATGAGGTCTGCAAAACACCTAGGCAGCTGGTGTGCTGCTGCTGCTGCTTTTTATTACACCTAACATAATGGTTTCACTTGTAACTTCTCTTCTCCTTTTCCTGTTTGTCTGTCGTCTCTCATCACATGCTCAGACTGTAAACTCTTTGGAGCAGTGACTGTCCCTTTAGTATATGCCTGTATGGAAGCTAGCACAAAGGAGCCCTGATTCTAGTAGCTACTGAAATACAAATTAAACTAAATACTAAAATAATAATAATAATAATAATAATTAATAATTAATAATACAATAAATTAATATTAAATATTATTGTTCAAGATAAAGGCATAGTGTCAAATTCTGTCATCAGTTACATCTGTGCAATTCCACTGAAACCAACATCTGTTCTACATCTATGTTAAACCACTAGGAGACATCATGAGATGCTTTAGACACAAATGACAACAATGAGCTGAGGATGCCTATCATTCTTATCTGAAGGAAACAGGAATCAGGAAGAAATAAACCTCTGGATGAATAAAAGCTGGGTCAAAGGCAACCCAAGTAAGGTGAGGTGATGCCAAGTCAGATGGAGGTAATGGTGAGTATTAGGAAGCATTTAAAAGCAGATTCTACCAGTAGGATTTGTCTAGTGATTGTCATGGAGGTGCTCAGTCTGCGGGGCACACTTGACTGCACTTTGCCTGGATTCTCTAACGTCAGTAATGACCAGAAACACTGCCTTCCTTTCCTTGAAGCAGACCTGGCCCCAGTCATCTATGCCTTTATTCTTTTGAGACTGGACTACTGCAATGCTTTCTATCTGTCTGGCAGTGGGAGACACACAGAATCTATAGCTGATTGAAAACATAGTAGCCTGCTACACTGGGTCACAATTCAATCTTACCCTCAAAGTCCCCAGAGGGCTAGGGTCTGGCTATCTTGAGAACTACCTCTCCTTCTGTATCACCCCTGAAGCATTCTGCTTAACTTGTACCCCAGAGGAACTCAGTGGGAAGGGGAAAAGGGAGCCTGAACCCAGCCCCCAGCTCTGTCTCATTTGCATTGCTCTGGGGGCCTAACAGGACATCTAGGAATTCTCATGATATAGTCAGGAGGACTACTCATGAGTTGAAAGTTAAGCATGTTCTTAAGAGCTTTGCTGAATCAGGGCCTGAGCTATCAGGCTTTGTTTGTTGTAAAGCACATAAAGCATTACATTGACTGGCAAACATGTAAAAGATTAAACTGTTAAATTAAATAGTAGTAAGTCTCCAGGACCAGATGGTATTCATCCAAGAGTTCTGAAGGAATTCAAATATGAAATTGCAGAACTGCTAAATGTGGTATGTAACCTATCACATAAATCAGCTTCTGTGCCAGATATCTGGAGGATAGCTAATGTTCCACCAATTTTTAAAAAGATCCAGAGGCAATCTTGGCAATTATAGGCCAGTACGCCTAACTTTAGTACCAGGAAAATTGGTTGAAATTATAGTAAAGAACAGAATTATCCGACACATAGATGAACGTGATTTGTTGGGGAAGAGTCAATATGGCTTTTATAAAGGAAAATCATGCCTCACCAATCTATTAGAATATGTTGAGAAGGGTCAATAAACATGTGGACAAGGGTGATCCAGTGGATATAGTGTACTTGGACTTTCAGAAAGTCTTTAACAAGTACCTTCCCCAAAGACTCTTAAGCGAAGTAAGCAGTCATGGGATAATAGGGAAGGTCCTCTCATGGATCAGTACCCGGTTAAAATATAGGAAACAAAGGATAGGAATAAATGGTCAGTTTTCAGAATGGAGAGAGGTAAATAGCTGTGTACTCAAAGGATCTGTACTGGGACCAGTGCTATTCAACATATTCATAAAAAAGCTGGGAAAAAGGGGTAAATAGTGAGGTGGCAAAGTTTGCAGATGCTTTAAAATTACTCAAGAGAGTTAAATCCAAAGATGTCTGTGAAGAGTTACAAAGGGATCTCACAAAACTGGGTGACTGGTCCAGAAAATGGCTGATGAAATTCAATGCTGATAAATGCAAAGTAGTACACATGCAAAAACTTAATCTCAACTTTACATATAAAATGATGGGGTCTATATTAGCTGATCCCTCTCAAGAAAGATCTTGGAGTCATTGTGGATAGTTCTTTGAAAACATCTGTTCAATGTGCAGCGGCTAATAGAATGTTAGGAACCATTAGGAAAGGGATAGATAATAAGACAGTAAATATAATGCCACTGTATAAATCATATACACCAACACCTTTAATACTGGGTGCAGATCTGGTCACCCAATGTCAAAAAAGATATATTAGAAATGGAAAAGATACAGAGAAGGACAACAAAAATGATTAAGGGTATGGAACAGCTTCCATATGAGGAGAGATTAAAAAGACTGGGACTGATCAGCTCGGAAAATAGATGACCAAGGGGATATATGATAGAGGGCTATAAAATCATGAATGGTGTAGAGAAAGCAAATAAGGAAGTGTTATTTACCCTTTCACATAACACTAGGACTGGCGGTCACCCAATGAAATTAATAGGCAGCAGGTTTAAAATAAACAAATGGAAGTATTTATTTATGCAATGCCCAGTCAACCTGTGGAACTGATTGCCAGGGATGTTGTGAAGGCCAAAACTATAACAAGGTTTAAAAAAAAATTAGATAAGTTCATGGAGGATAGGTTCATCAATTACTATTAGCTCAGGGGCAAACTGCAGTTCTTTGGCTGGCCGCTTCCTTCGGCAGCCAGTGGGGCAAAGGGACGGGGGAAGCCCAGGCCCGCCTGCTACTCTGGACCCCGACCCAGGGACCCTATAGCTGGCAGCTGCTCACTGCCTCTCCTTCCCCTCTGCCGCTACCTGCTTTCCCTGGGCCACTTCCCCATAGCCCCAGCACCTCCTTGGCTCCTGTATCAAGGCCACAGTCTGGGAGCCAGCCAGGCTGGAGCTCCGCTTGCTCCCCTGACCCTGCCTAGCACTGCTCTGTCCCAGGTACTTCTCCCTACAGGCAGCCAGTCCTTCTCCCTCAAGCTCCAGGAAGAGACTGAGCTCCTCTCAGCCCAGCAGCCCTTCTTATAGGGCCCAGCCTGGCCCTGATTGGCTGCTTCTAAGCCTTCCTCTGGTTGGCTGGGTTCTGCATGGCCACTCCAAGGGCTGCTATTAACCCTTTGGCAGCCAGTGAGGGGTAGCTTCCCTGTCACAGTTTGCTTTCCAAGGACTCTTTACATTTTAGCCACTGTAATGATGTGAAAACCGGAAGCTGCTGTTTGACTTCTTGATGAATACATGTGTGCATTATGTGATGCCATTTAGCACAAAAAGGTAGAACCTGCTGTCCTTGTGCTTTACAGTATCTCTTGCTTCTGCTTTGTATTAATTTTACTATTAATGCTGGCTGCTTTCCAATAGCTTCTGGCCACACTGAGTCTGCTGCAATCTTGTGTCAGCTAAATCAGTCACAATCTGCAGACAGAAACACATTATTGTGTACATCATTTTTAAATGAAGCAATGCACGTACCACACGCTGAAGTGATACAAAAGCAAATGTTTTGCATAGAGGTATGCTGATTAAACTGGAAATACAATAGAGCCCATTGAAAATAATAGCTGTAAAAAGAATAGTCATAATCAAATAATATGTCATCTTTGTATGAAACTAAGTAAATACACATGAAGAATGAAGTGCTTTAAAATGAATATCTGTTAAAGGAATAAACCAAGTAAAATGACTTTTTTAAAAAGGAGAACTTCTGGTGCACAAGAATTTAAAACACAGTACAAAATAAACAGATTAAAATAACAGATCTGTTAGGTACATACATATTCTTTATGAAAAGGAAGCAGACTGTGTAAAGCAATTGAATCCTGTAATATCAATGTGAAAAATCCTGCACTGATTTAGGAATGGATTCTATTCCACTTAAAGTCAATGGAAGTTTTTCCTTTGATTCCCTTGGAAATCAGATCAGATCCTCGCACTGCCTATTCAATCCTATTTCAGTCAATAGGGTTGTTTGGGGCGTAATGCAGCGAAGATACTGGCCTGAAATTAAAATCTCAAAGCAAAACTTAGCGGGTGCAACCATTTGCTCTCAAGATGAAAGTTTGCATGAAGTCTACATACTCCTTTATTATGAGCGCCCAAAACATGGAGATAAATTCTGCCCCTACTGGTAGTAGCTGCACTTGTAGGCTGACTCAAAGTTGTTAGAACAGCTATCCTGCCTTAACAGGTCAGATAGCTCAAGGGGGTCATCCGTATTTTGTGAGGGGCAAGTGTTACATGCACTCTTTGCTAACATGTGTTGCCTTAGGCAGCCCGCACATTTCATGACTGGATATCTGACTACCCTGCAGCCAGACGACAATACAGCCTTGAGGCCACCGTGCACCAACCAGTTCCCTGACACTCACTAGTGCTCTCTTGAGTAATGTGCATAAGTAGGAAAAGACTTACTACTCTCCTTTCTCTCACTTGCATAGCACAGGGCCGGAACTGCACCACAGTGGGTACTATTGGAAGGGACAATCTGGTGAATGAACTTTGGGTATTCAAAATATTCAGAACTAGCCTGTTATAACACTACTTGGTATGAAGTAAATTACCATGTGATTATAGATTAAGTGTTGCAAAATCAAAACCAATCTTATTGTACTGAGGTGGATAATAGGGGGAGAGCTGACAGCTGACTATACTGAGCATGGCTCCTGATTCAGTCAGCTCCTGACATATGGGGGTACTGGTACTGCAAACATGCATTTTAAATATCTTTTGTTTAAAGGGTGCAACTGTGCTTTGAGCAGACACTGTGTAAAAGGGAGGATAAACTCAAGTGACTCTGTATATAAAACCCTACGTCGACTATTTGATTACAGCAGGCTCAGGTACTGAGAGCAGTATCAGAGGCCCTGAACCACAGTGCTGCAGCTGCTATCTGAGGCACGGCAGCTGGAGCTCTCTCACTCTATAAAAGAGGTTGCTGTTGGCAGGTCATTCCCTGTGAAGGCCCCTTGACTTTGAAACTTCTGCCCATCCCATCCTGCTGGGTTGACATGGCTTGAATGTGTTGACTTTTAGGCATGCTGCAAAGCCCATCGGTCAGAGCAGGCATCTGGGGAGGGCTGAGATGGGTGAGGTGTTGAGGGGGCAGTGCATGTGAGGTGTGGTGGGATTTTGATTTGATTTTTAATTCTTTCTTGCTGACTGATGACAAGGGCAACTAGAGCCTGGATTAGGCAGTATTTAAGTTAGTTTACTGAAATTCAAATGTCCGTTCTAATAGAACATTTCACAAGTAAAACTTCTCCCTTGATTCCAGGAATTTGGGTGATACTTGTTAGGAACATATTTGTCTGCCACCAAGGATCAAATGAAGGAGGACACTAATTATTCTTTCCTTTATATTTGCCTAGCATTCTGTTTTGAATTTATGAAGAAAAAGAACGGCAAGGTAAATAACAAATTGTGAATTCCTGGCTAGGAGACTCTCTCTTCCATCCCTACAAAAATGGTGAGTTACAAACAGGAAAAAATGAATTTTCTTCAATAAGGTAGTTTTGCCCCTTTGTAAAATTATAGCTCTGCTTTATGGGTGACATTCTTTAGCTTTGTCAAATGTGACTGCATTATGTAAGAAGCCGAAGTGAAAAAATTTGAGGCATATGATTTACCATACTTAAATTATATTTTTATTCAATACAGTATTACAGTCTTATTTTCCTTTTTCATACATTTGGAGAAGACTGTTGGTACCACTCACTACCAAAAGGGTTGTACCTGTTCCTTTAAGAAATGCTCTTTTAATTCATCCCGGGTTGATAGTGAGTGTGACCAAAAGCTGTCACCTTCTCATGGCTGTTTGGTGGGCTATGTGAAATAAGTTTGGGAGTCTTGGTCTATTCTTAGCCCTGGTCTACACTGGGGGGCGGGTAGCGGGGGAAATCGATCTAAGATATGCAACTTCAGCTATGTGAATAACGTAGCTGAACTCAGCGTACTTAGATCGACTTACCGTGGCGTCTTCACTGCGGTGAGTTGACTGCTGCTGCTCCCCCATCGACTCCGCCTGTGCCTCTTGCAGCGGTGGAGTACAGGAGTCAAAGGGAGAGCGCTCAGGGGTCCGATTTATTACATCTAGACTAGATGCGATGAATTGATCCCTGCTGGATCAATCGCTGCCCACTGATCCGGCGGGTAGTGAAGACATACCCTTAGTGAGCAGGCAACATAACATTGCTGGCATTCAATGGAACCAGCTGTATCGATTAAGGGTATGGTCCAAATCCCATTGGTGCCAGTAAAAAGACTCCCATTGACTTCAATGGATCAGGCCAAACCAGAGCATGGGCCAGAACTCTTCTCTCATTCCCAGAGGTGGGCCCTTCAGCATAGTGTTGAGGGACATAAGTGGGGTGAATCGGGGAAGCTTGCACTACTGCTGCTCGTGCTGTGTCATGTGGGTGAACGTAGGAGCCCAGTCTTCATCAGTGTAGTGCTATCACTTCATTTTAACACTCCCCCCGCTCCATTATCAAAACCCTGTGCTTTTCTATTCAAATCTTCTTTGTCTCAAGCAACCCATCCAGTAGGTTATTATCATTCCTGGTCATTATTTTATGACTACTCTCCTTAGCTCTGATATTTCTGTCCAGAATTCACAAAATGTTCTTTAATTTATTCTCTCTAAAATGATAAGCCAAGAGTGACCAGTCTCCTGGGGCTGGACCATTCTGTCAGGAGCCTTATGTAAAAGATACAGGATACATTTTCAGTGCTGTGTGTTATTATTAATGAGGGCCACGTGCATACGCTTTGTCCATCACAATGAAAATTTACCCTCACGTATCTTGTAAACCTCAGATGTAGATTTCACTCACAGCATTTTATTTTGGGTTATTCTTTGATTTTTTTTTTTTGTATTATGGGGCCATGGGAATAAGCCACTGTTGAAGTGGATATACAACTAGACCTTGTGTGACATAAAATTTAATAGTTTTTCTTTTTTGGTCTTAAAAAATTTGCCTTTCAGAGCTATTCAATAAGAGAAATGTTAATGAGAAAATTTTTAACAAGGCAAGCCCTGGCGGTGACCCCCTCGGATCTAAGCACTGATACAAACTCAGGCTAAGTCAGAATGCACGAGAACATCTTGCAGAATATTGCTGGCCTTCTGTTCTATCAGCGCTATAGTTCTAGAAACAAGACTGTTAATGAGGAAAGATCAATCCCAACAGGAAAACCTGTGATATCTGACATCAGTAGACATGCATCCTTGCTGCACAAATCAACGCCCCCCTCCACACACACACACTAAAAAAAAAAAAGTAAAATAACAGCATCATTTTCTTTCAAAGTTTAAAGATGCAGAATTACTTCATGTAGCATTTAACTATCATTTCAATCAGGCTTTTGAAGCTGTTTAAGTTCTTTTGTACCCGAGTTATTTAATGTTACTCAGACAACGTAAATCAAAGTCTAATAGAGTGGAAAAACAGCAAAGGCAGAAAATAGGTAAAAGATAAATCACACAGGAAGTTTTGCTTTTTTTGTTGTTATTATATTCATTGAGATCAAAGCCCTTGTTTCAGCTCTAATTAACAAAAGCTAATGCAGATTGGAGACCTTCTGGCACTGAGCAGAGCCTTGGAGGATACAGCAGAAATCTTCTGAAGATTTAAATAATTAATATGACACCTTGAGCTTCGGATGGGAAAAAAACCCAGCCCCGTGTTCAAGTTTAAGAACAATGCTATTGCCAAGTTTGATACCATTTGTTCTGATGAAAATGAGCTGAGTAGACTGCATAGACTTCATTGTATGGTACATTGGCAGTTCAGTGGATTGTTTCACCTTTTGTCATGCTAACGGAGCCCTTTTGTGTAGTACTTTGTAACCCCCCAAGTCTGGCCCAGTCGCAGAAGGATAGAAAAAGGCAAATCTGCTTTAGGGAGTTGGAGGATGGTCATTTAATGGTTTTTAATCTTCTTAATCCACGTAAGAATGGAGATCTCTGAGTGAAAATCCCATCCCAGAAGTCCTTATGATTCAAATGCTTGGCTCAGGAGACTCTCTTTTGGAAAAAAAATGCAGCAAAATATCCTCCACGACTGTGGTGTTATGGTTTAGTTCTCTCTGTTTTTCTAAGTTGCCTGTTGAAATATATGCAACCTGAAATGGAAACCTACTCCAGACTTTGCTAATGACTAGGGAAGAGAATGCCCTGTGCCAGTGTGTGTATTTTGGGTACTCCTGCAATTTAGTTTGATTTCATAAAAATGATAGGGGCCCTCTTTTCTAATTGTCTCAAGTATATGCAAATCTCCCATAGATTTGGCCATGCACTAATGCCTTCACCAAGCTGTTTTCCACTTGTATATTTTCTAGGTGAATGAAATCCTCTATTGAGTTTGGATACAGATTAGTTCTAAACTGTTGACATAATCATAGCTAAGCCTTTCTGCTCAGTTCATTACTACTTCATAAAAGCAAGATCTCTCCTGCCCCTCCCCCCCAAAATCAATAGATCTAATTTGATAACTCAGCATAAAACCACTAAGAGGCAATTTCCAATATTAATAGTAAAGAGGCTCTTAAAATTGGTCAGATTTTTCAGTCCATCAGTCTACGAAGCTGCCATTCACCACGGTAGCTGGATTTTTAAAATCATTTTTCAATTACAGGCAGAAGTGTAGAGCTTGTCACTTGCTTATTTAGTGGACGAGCCCATACTTTAGATCTGGTAGGGAGGAAATATCAGAAAAGAAAGTTCTAGATAAGTCACTTCAAATCCATCATTTATTATATTAGGAATATATTATAACATTATAAAAATAATACTCTTTATTTGAAAATAAGAAATGAAAAAATACCCCCCCCCCGCAACAATTATTACATGGTAATCGTATCTATAAACTTAGAATGACAATGTAGCTTATGAAGCCTAAAAAAATTAAAGCTGATAAATGTAATAATTTCTATTCTAACCAGTTCACCCATGCCCCGGGCTCAGCATCTAGTCCTGAAAGAGACAACTCTCTCCTAGGCTTGTAAAGCATCAGAACAACCATCTCTCTCTAAATTCATCCAGACTAGATGTTAATAATAATGCACTTTTAACTGTTGATATAAGACAAGGTGCCTCCCCCGGCTCCCTTTTTTGTGTTTGTTTTCTGCCCCATTAGTTAGATTGCAGATGTTGAGGGAAATACACGAGAGATGGTGCCTGTTTCACGTTACAAAAACTTCTGCAGGCTCCTCACAAAGATTTTTGATTCTTCCAACCCCTCATAGTGCTACCTTGTAATTTGCAGACAAGAGGCCAAAGGGAGAAACTCATCCTGAGGAATGGCAGGCAGCATCATTCCCACCAGTCTTCTCAGTTCTTCCATAGCACATCCAGGAGACCATAAAACTAAGTCTCAAGGTAGTGGATTTGAGTCCCATGCTGGATGTAGTTCATTTTTTAGATGCTCAAATAGCACAGTGATCGGTGAAGTGTAAGAATCCAGATGGAGCCCCACCAGACTAGATTGCTTAATCACCATACCCCACTGCTGCTATGACCGTCATTTGCCCCCACTTTTCACCACAGAACTCCCCCTTGTAATGCCATGGGTCTGTGGCAGAAGCTGGTATACATCCCAGCCTGAATATTGCCCAGAAATAGTATTCCGCTACTCAACCAAATGCATACACCTGGAGGGTGACATGATGTCCCTTATTGTACTGATTAATTTTCCTTTCCGTGTTACCTCCACAAACCACTTTGTTTAGATGGCTGTGCGAGCAAATGACAGCTGTAGGTCAATGGAAACAAACGTAAAAGAATGAGTTTGAAAACATGGGGCGCATTGATGCTAAGTGGAACAATTCTCTAGCCCACCAAACAGCAGATGGGTTATTGTTGGGATTTTTATGAAACTATCATTGAAACAACCCACCTTGTGCAGAGCAGCCACTGAGGCCACAAACAAGATGGTAGGTTGTGTTAGGGGAAAAAAGGTAAAAAGCAGTGATTCTGTGACTGGATATATGGCACTTCTTAGACCCTGTCCAGAACACTGTGAACAATAGTGGGGTTTATGCTAAGGGAAGGATATGATTCCCTTGGAGCAGTATAGTATAAGACGTATCAGGGCAGAAGAATTTAAGTTCTGAACAAAGGTTAAGAGAGCTGGTCTTATTCTCTTTGGCAATGAGGCTACTTTGAAGTTCTTAAGGGGAAGGTTTATGAAAAGGACTAATAATGCTGGTAGAGAAATATTTTTTGTAATGGCAAGGGGAAGCTAGGGGACATAATACAGAAATTAGAAAACTCAGACAGAACTATTTCATGCGGAGAGTAATAAACACATGGAATAAGTTACTAGGAAAGGCTAATGAAGCAAATAGGTCAAATGAGTTCCAGAGACATCTAGATTTATGTCTAGAGAAGGGGAGAATTGTAGGTTATGGAGGAAAATCAGGGAATTTTGAGATAAAAACCAAGGGGCCAGACATATTGGGTTAGGAAGAACTTTTATTGTTTATAAAATGTCATGTTCTCAATTCGAACAATGAATTTTCAGCACTAGCAATGCTGATTTGCTTGTCCTGAACTGTCATCTTCAGAGATACCACCTCTGAGTCAGCATTTTCAGTACTGGTATTGCTGGTTCTGTCAGCTGCTGGCCAGACATTAGAGCAGGCTTGGAGAATTAGAGGGGTCACTTCTTCATTGACTGGGCTCACTAGGGGCCTGATTCTGAAATCTTTGCTAGCATCGAGAAGCACCTGCTCCTGGAAACAGTCTCAGTGGGACGAGCTACACAAGGAAGAGCTGATCAATGTAAAGTTTGCAGAACTGAGTCTTATGTCTTTGTCTTGTACTTTAACTTAACGGAGACTGGAGGTGGGACATTTATGGTCTGTAGGCAGCAGCTCTACCCGGTGAAAGGAAGCCTCTCTGGCAAAGTTAGTAAACAGTAGCTGTGCTAAACCTCTCTTGGCACAGCTACTTCGCATTTTAAATTCACTACAACAACTCAGAGGAAGCACTCGTAGGACGACACAAATTGGGGGAGAGGGGAGAGCTAAAACTAGCACAGATTTCACAAAAAATGTGGTCCTCTCCAGTGCTTCATTTGTAGTGGAAGAGTTGCTGGGGCTCAAACAATTTTTTTACTTTCATAACTGATGTGGCAAACCCAGAGGTGCTGGGATTATGAACAGCCAAGCCTAGAGGTGCCGGGACTCAGCCCTGGCAAGCCCTGGCACAAATTAAGCACTGGTCCTGTCACAAAAAGATTCTAAACTCCCATATTCCAGCACTGCAGCTTTGTAGAGCACTATTTGCCTTTTGAATAGGAAAAACGGGCCAATTATCTATATCTATTGCAGTGAGTGTTTTTTCTCCTATACAGTAAAGTATGTAGGGCAGGAATTGCAGTCTGTGCAGAGACAAAACTCCCAGTGAGGTAAATAGGAGTTTTTCTACTTTAAAGCTGCAGGATCAGGCCCATACTGAGCAGTTGATCTTTCTGTATTGCATGTGGGATATAATTTCACTGTTGCTCTTGGACAGTACAGTGCACAGCACTTTATAATAGCAATGGCTTGAAGGCTTCCCCTTAAAATTACTTGTTAAAGGTTTAAAACTCTGTCTAGGAATATGATAACATTTTCTTTAAATGAATACCTGGTTTTAAAAATAATTAACTGGGTAAAACAACTTTTAGTGCCCCAAAGCTAAGTATTCAGTAAAAAGCTGAGCAGCTGAAGAAGCTGGTATCCTGCAGAGTTAGGAAGGAAAGGATTTATGGCCCCTTCCCACCAGACTGAACATTGCTCAACCAACTAAATATATTACAGAGCTGGTTTCATCTTTCCCTGAAGTTTCAGGGTCAGGATTGTGGATGGTTTGATCTGGGATGGTTTTTTAATAGACCTGTTGGTAAAATCCAATTTTTGTGCAATACCATTAGTGAATATAAACAGACTTTTACTGAATTTTGACTAAGACAATGGTTCCCAAACCTTCACTGCTACAGACTCTTTTTTGATGGGTTAGCAGTGCCTCTCCAGGCTAGGCCGCAATCTTGCAAACTCTGTTCACATCCCAACCCCAATTCAGGGTCTCTTATCGCTGTGCCCCAGCACAGTTGCTACCATCACATCATTTTTTCCTGTCAGTTTTCCCTATCCCTTTCTTTCTCTGTCTCTCTTTTATTTCCTTACCTTGCTTTTCTTTTCCTTGTATTTTCTGTGTCCTCTTTTAAATTCATTATTGCTACATTTCTTGGGGTTTGCAAGGCCTCCTGTCCCAGAAGTAGCTGAGTGGAGTGTGTTTCATGTGCTGGATGCTGGGTAATAATAACCCAAGAGGACTCCATTCTCATTAAGCTAAACTGGCTCTTTGTTAAATCAACTATTTGCAGACTGTACTACTGCTCATTAACATCCCCATACCTCTGCACACAGACCAGTACCATAGTGCTCTCTCCAAAGACCCAGCATGTTCCCACCAGGTTCCATCCAGGTTGCTACTGGGTGCATCACGTGGTAGCTTTCACAACTGGGCTGAGAAGAGATACAAAACTTGGCAAAGCATACTGCTACCCTAAACCCTTAGCCCTGTACAAGTGAGCCACTCCTGTGATCACCTGCATTAAGAATTTCCAAAGAAGTGGGAAGGAAAGGTCAGCAGATTTAGAGGAGCTACATACCACCTTACCTGAAGCTATTGCTATACTTAGGATAGATCTAGGATCTCTCCCCACCTCCACTGCTTCTCTGCAATGTCCTATGTCCATGCCTGCATTTATTCCTGTGCCCTCTTCACGATACTAAGACATGACTTTCTATATCTGATAACTGCACTGAATTGTAATCTCTTATTTGGTTTATAAACTCTTTGACCAAGGGACCATCTTTTTACCATGCGTTTGTGCAGTGCCTAGCACAATGGGGCCTTGATCTTGACTGCGTTCTCTCGTTGCTACCAAAGTACAAATAAATACCAAAAATAAATGAAAAATACCAGTGGTATCTGCATATTGCAGTGTTGCCATCTCTATCGTGAGTTTTGTGATATTTGATGTTTGATAGTTGAGGAGATTATAGGAGAAGCTCAGATTTCACTAAAAAAAAAGAGTACGTTTCTAGTCCTTATGATTGCAGAGAAAAGCTTAAAAATATAACCTGAGAGCACCTTGGCTAAGAAACAAGAAGGCAAATAAAAGAAATCAAAATGTATATTTTTAAAAAATCTCCAAATTTGTAAAACAGTCTCATGAATTTGGGGGCCTGGATCATGATTTTTGG